>NC_140651.1:16317075-18913325 GCF_978046115.1 Saccoglossus kowalevskii
TTTATTTTGGGATTTTATTTACTACATGTAACACCTAAGAGGCGAGAAACGACAAGTCGACAATGAGGGTTACTGTTAGTTTTTACACAACAGAATAATTTCATGTTGTTGAACTCGTCTTTATGAAACATCAATAACATTACCTACAACTTGCTTTCGTGACAATGATTGACTGAATTTTGGAATGCTCGAACATATTGTGCGTCAGGAACGACAATATAAGATGAATAAATAAATATAAAAGCAGTTACTCGAAACATCCATAATTCTTTAATAGAACTTATAAGGTTATGAAGGATTAGCATACATCTTATGTTGCCCGGGGTCGTGCACCGAGGCCCACGGGTTGGCCATTCTCAAAAAGAGATTCCAGTTTTTAGAGCACTCATTTGAGCGCATTTCGCCTTTTGTAGGTTATTTACAAATGTCATACCTCAGAAACAATACATGCTATCAATATTTCTGATACAGACTCGGCTTTGTTACTTATTCTATGTATTCGTAAACTAAGAAAGATGAGAAAACAACCCGAATTTATTACAAACTTACGAACATTATAGGCTTTTCGTTGTGAGAATATTATTTCTTTCAGAGTTTACTAATAGGGTCTATTTCAAATAAATGCAAGCTCTCTTTCTCTCTATAGTGGCGTAGTATTCTACGAGAATTGTTATTTACAGTGTCATTTACATCTCATCAAAATGTGTACACAAATAGGTTACCATAGCTTTAACACTTGTTTCAGTCACAATTTCAATGAATTTATTCAAAAGTATAAAGAGACATTACCCATCTGATAAAGTCACTTGTGTGAATGAAATGGGAAGTGAATTTGAATATAAATTGCAAACATATTGTTAACTTTTGATAACTGATAATTTTATTGAATATTTTTGACAAATATTTCGATTATATAGTTCAATGTCGAGCCACTGGAAATACTTCTACTAGTACACATCTCAATATACTCGCCAGAGTAGTATACTCTTCAGTGTTGTATAGTGTTTTAAAAACACCCATCGGCTGCAAAAATATATCGAATGTACGGTATTAATAACTACTCCAGATATAAAATAGTGTAAATTCGACAGTGATAGCATGGGTTAAACTTGGGACACCCTGACCCAAATAATTGAAACTGTTTAGTAGGTGAAATTATGTAGCGTTAAATTGTTTAAAAATTAAATTGACTATATAAATTGCTTATGATAATGATGAGTTTATTACTTACTATATTCGCAAATGTAGCCTTTCTTGGTTTCACAGTTGGCATCATCCCACTTAAAGGCTCTTCGTTTCCTGAATATGTCGAAATGTTAAAAATTAGACCTTCAACAGTGTGTGACATGAATAATGTTATTTATCGGCATTTGCAAATGAAATCCCTGTGACATTATAACAATACTTCAATTCTCAAGTGGCTATCTATATCTCAAAATAGTGTTTTATTGTCTATCACTATTGTGTCAACTGTTCTATATACGTCTTAGGGCCCTCTCATTTTTTCAAACGATATCAGCAGCCATTTGAGAATAAGGTATATAGTTGGTATATCATATTTAAGGGTGCTCCTGGAGTGGAATAAAAGAAAAGGTTATTGTTTTACTAACCACATTTGCACACAATCCTGAACCCCATGTGGACGAATTCCACCACTCGGCTGGTCACGAGCCCACATAGTATAGTCGCCATCTAAAAGGGTTGTGTTGTCAGACCAGACGAATTCACTCTCATTCACAAGATCGTTGAGTCCAAACCAAAACCCGTATCTAACGTCATCATCATATCCATTATTGAATATAAACTGGCGAACAAGGTTAAAAACGGAAGCTTCATTTATGATGGCCAATCGTCCACCTTTCTCTTCACAGATATCTTTGGCATTGGACCAGGTTTCAGAAGTCGTATTCACCTCGTAAAAGTGGCATTCACTACACACAGTGTTTGCAACTACAGAATACAAACAAAAGAAATTGTCAATCCGGTCATGCGTGAATAATAAAAACAATACTTCGAAGAATTAGAGCAATTAATATACTCATACTCACACTCGCAGCTGCACGTCTCTCCATTTGGCAATACCTCGTTGAACTGTCAAATAACAAAACGAACAGTAAGATTGAAAGATCAGACAAGTGTAATGACAAATTTCATTATTTAATAGCTCTAAATGAAAATGTTTTGAAAAATTAAATTGATAAAAACAATTGTGTATTATATTTGTTTGCCTGCTTATAAACATTTCACTGTAACATAAAAGTTAACTTCCACTACGGGACAAAAATACAACTACATTAAAGATGGCCACTGCAACGCAATCCAATGTACATCCCACCGAGGAATTGATTGACCACAACATGATAGTGTTATTAGTGCATTTTTTCCTTTAACTTGCCATTTGGCCAGTGATATTAAATACCAAATGAAGATTATAATAATGTTCATACCCTATAGAGTGTGTCCATCGCATAACACCCGCACTCCGATTGTGGAATACAGACGTTGCCTACGTCTAAGATTAAACCATCTTCACAGAAACATCCTTCAATGCATTGCTCGGTACATTCGGCCACAGGGAAGGGTATATCACATGTTGGAGGGCAAGCTGACCCGCACGTGTTGTATACTTGATTTGGCGGACATTCAATAGCTGCGTGAAGGAATAAAGTAATGTTAGAATGGTGTACAATACTAAGATATGTTATACATATTTCAGCACGAATGATATACAGTGAGTATATTTACCACAAGGTGAGTCACTTCGCCAATCGCTGATTGCTACACCGGATTCTTGGCACAAACTCGCATATGTAGCTGCGATTGAACATCCACCAGTGTCATCCCCAACGACCAGTGTGTCACACATGTCCATCACGCACATAGCGAGATGGGGCGCCGGGTCAATCACTCCAGCACACTCAGAAAAAGCATCTACGGCAACGTGAAAGAAATTCAGATTAATTTTACATCAATGTTCGGCAAATAATTAATAATAATTAATTTAAATATTTTTTTTCTGCAGTTTTGCAATGTAACTTAGTGGTTATGTCAACTTTATCACGAAATGAGCGAGATTAAAAAAATACTATTACCGAAGAGTTGGTTACATATTTGCTGAGCGAGTGGATCAGGATTTAATGTGCATGGATCAGTGCTAGTGAGGTCGCGTCTGCTAGCATCGCCCATGGGAATACAATCTGGTCCAACACTCCAACTATTTCCAAATTCATTTATACTGCCTGTCTGTAAATTCGCAAGATTTGGATATTCAGAGAAACATTGGATTGCGTATTATGCCAGCGTTATCGAATATGTAGGATTCGGCTAGAATAAACAGTACGTAATACGAACAATTACATTGATACGTTGAACTTACGAGAGTATTACTAGAAGTGGTGAAGTCGTCACCTGAGATACCATTGAACAATCCACAAAGACCACATGCGTTGTTATAGAAAGCAGTAACCGCATACACTTGGATAAAGGACCATCCGTCCCATGTAACTTTCACTCCATGACCAGTAGTTATAACCTGTTAATAGAAAGTCAAACAATTGTCACATCCATAGTGCATTAAGTGATCTCACCTAACATGTATGTGTGCAGACGACACTGTATATTGTTTTAAAATATGCATTCTATCAATTTAAAACAGACTGACTAAATCGCAACGGTTCATAATGTCCATAGCTCCACTGATTAGCACACGCTTCTCACACCATATATAAAACAGTTAACAATTATACTTTCTTACCAAGTAGTTACCAGCAATTGTGATGCCCAGAAAAGGAGAAGGGTAAACTGGTGGGAACACTGGTGCACCGTCAATGGTAACAGCCTTTCCAGGGAGCATCTCTATCACCTGAAGAAACAAGCATGTATCACATGTAATGTATGTAAGAGTTGGTGATACGGAAATATTATTCGATAAAATCAATGATTGGTTATTGAACAATTTCCTGCATTATTCTCATCCATTTTATTTACAAAACCTGAATAAACAATTTAAACTGTCACATTATGAAAATGCTGAGACTCACCATTCCATAAGCGTTCACTGTAGCCTGCTTTGTCATTGAAACAGGGGAACCAGGCCGTGTAAGGTCGTTGTCCACAATGATCGAAAAAGGTGTGTTTGATGTATCTCCAAAACATTCATTGGTGAACAGAATGTAATTACAATAACCCTGATAATCATAATAGGTACCGTCAAATGTTTTATAGTGAGGATCACCAGATCCATAGCAACGTTTTGTATCTAGAAATAGAAGTTGTTTGAACGTTTGTATTATGCGTTAATCTGATATATTACCACACGTAATTTTAACGCATCAGCGTGTTACCTTGATTGCATGTTGGTTATGCAGCATATTATGCATACACTGTCACACTTTCATACGCACATAAAGGAAATTAATGATATTGCAAATTCACATGTCTGTTCTTATTGATTCACTTGTGAGTGCATTACGGGGATTAACGTTGAATAATATTGTGGTGCTTCCAGACATATGATGTTGAAGCGCGGTGGTCGTGGCGCAGCGCGTGTTCAAATTTCATGTAAATAAACAATGTATTTTACACGCGTTTTACAGGTCGCTATGAGTCCCATGTCGAACAGGACGCGGCACGACGACTGTCGCTCTTTAACTATCATTCGACGAAGAACATCATGCAATTGTTGCAGAGAAAATTGTGTATATTCACAAAATATGTACATGTTACCTACCTCCACATTCGTCCATATATTCAGAGCAGCAATCCCCTCGTTGGTGACAGTTTCCACCACAATAACACTCTCGCCCTAATAGTTCGTCTGCACTGCTACAATAATCGCGACAGAGCTCTGTAATCAGACAGAACATGTTGAAAAAGCTAATACTCGTATTGTCGAGATGTACACATGTTCCATTGTAGAGTTGCAAACATATACTCACATTTAAACGTTTTATAAATTCCACTACGTAATACTTACGTGTCGGGCAGCATAAACCACTGAATGCTCCAGATTCTGATATTACTCGCTGGCATGAAAAGCCTGCAGGACACAGGTTAGCAATCGGAAATCCTTGTACACCACGTGGTACATCGCAGTACTGAGTTACACCGTCAGCTGAATATGCCGATCCAAATTCACACTTTGGCTCTACGTATAAAAATCCGGAAAAAAATATCTTAAATGGTTTATTAATCAAGTGAAGCTATATTTATATATGATAAAATTAACAAAAGAAATACTGATATTAATATGATAGTTATGATATGTAAGATACCATAATTAGCATTTTTAAAATCAATAATATATGACAGAAAGCAAAGGTGGACTAGTCGCGCCAGTCGATGAAAATAGTACATTTAACACACATTCAATGAGGTAGGTATTTGTTTCTCCTCCGTGTTCAAATCTACTAATTAAACTGAACGAAACTAAATGCAATAAACACCCCCATTGTAAACAAGTAAACATAAGCAAGCAATAATGTATCTTACCCCACACTAGATATACATCTATACTCTGGCCAGTGCCTAATCCTTCTAAACAGTTTTCTGAATTTCCTTGTACTGAATATTGTTGGGGGTTTGACGCTACATAGCATTCCCCGCCATTACGTAGAGCAAAATAAGGATGACCTTCATATACCGCAGCTCTTGCGCATTTCTGTTGGAATTGTTACTAAGTTGATTGAATGCAACATAACGTGATATAGAATAAGTGTAATTTAATATAAGTTACTCGGCATACTTATGTGAATTACATAGAATCTTGTTGGTACCGTGTTTCGACTTTTTAAATTCTTCACATGCTTTACACCGTTTCACATATATCCAATACTCACAGATTTAACAATAAATTTCTTACCCTGGTTTTGTCAGATCGTGCGGTATAATGTTCACCTAAGTGGGGATTCCCTGTGTTTTCGAGTGAAGTAAGAATTGGTGGGTTGCCGGCATCGGCAAAACAGCCTTGATACAGATAATCTAAAAGCAAGTGAATTAGAAACATTAACAGTTTCAGCAGTTTTATTTCATATATTTCGTGAAATGTAGAATATATTTTTTGAAATAAAGTAAAAAATATTGTAAATAAGTCACTGTTTTCAAATTTATTTTGATATAACTTCTCAAGAAATGTTTACAAAATGATCATTATAGTTCAACTTACTGATAACTAGCGGGCAATCGATAGTCATGCAGTTCTGTACTTGAAAGTTAGGACCTTCACAATCTCCTTGTAGACAATACCTGCTTCTGAATTTTGTTCCACCTCCACAAGTTTCAGTACAATCCGTTAAAGATTCCCAAGCACTCCAAATTGACTCGATGCCAGTGCCTGGAAATTTAAGATCATTATGTTATGTATTCATAAATTTATTAAAACAACGAGTTGTGCCACTACTTCGAAAGTTAGAATGTTGTTTCATATGTTTCGCTTTGTAGTTGGTTGTTGCATCGAATTTCTGAACTGAAATTACATGTGATGTAGGGAAAAATACTCACTAGTACAATCATATATTCCGTTCACTTCTGTTATATCCAAATCACTAAGTCCGTCTCTTTGACCAATCGCTACACCTGGTGGGTTGATGGTGACTATTGTTGCCTGTGTGTTGTCGATCGCAAATGCATTCCACCCATAGTGCATCAATGAACCATAATCGTAAGGAGTGTCTTGTAAGTCCATCCATTGTCTTTCAACTATCTCAAAATTCGACTCCATCCCTGTATATTAAAACAGTTGGTTTGGATAAAAAATAGACACAACAAACTGCTATCTTATTTATGAACGTCCTACTCCACCTCTGTACTGCAATGTTTCATATGACACAGACGAAATAGAACAATGCTATTTCTTCACCGCTCCTACCTTCTATGATATTATCCCACATAATCTGTACATAACAATCACGATCGTAACGAGACTGTTCGTGGTAAAACCCAAGTGCATGTAGAAACTCGTGTTGAATAATTCCAGGCCACATACACGTCCCACCATTACCCTCTGGAGATAGAAGTGACAACATTTGCTTGCCTCCAATCCTTCCAATATAGGACCAACACCTTTGAGAGAAAATTGTATCTACTCAGCGTCCATAAGTTGCATTATGAAATCATTTAATTTGCCTGTGTTGGTAAGAGTAAGAGTACAAATATGTCTTCTTGTAGCCAGTGGTTAATTCTATTAAGAAATAAATGTATATTGTCTTCAAACTGGCACATAATGAAACAAATTATGCATATAAATATAATCTGGAAGCCTACCCATCTCCGTTTGTTATGCTGATATAATCGTCCGCTATTCCTTCAACGAAAGTCACACATGTATCCGATTCTATACCATCCAATGCTCCTCTCACCAGATTCCTATCTTCGGCATCTTTAATAATAAACATGCACAAGCTGTATTATTAATCATTAATAGTTAGATTTTAAATAAATCGTTGATCCTGCCATGCAACAAATATGTTTGATAATTCTGCCTAGAATGCGTGAGAAAAATAAAACTGAGTTCAAACGTTAAGACAAATATTACTAACTTAATGGGTCCTCTTCGTCAAATACGTAGTTTACTACATTATCAGGCCAGTACCAGTAAACTTCATTTGTAATTCCTCTCTTACTGAAATATAATTATACCAGAATAATAGATAGAGTTATCAATGACATGTGATACCTTACATTTAACAACGTCATATTCACCTAGCGTGTAACACGGTTACGCTTGACCACATGTCATGAAATCTAATCCGCTATATGGAAATATATCATAAAACGGTTGTAGTACAGATGTAATTACATATGCATTGATAAATTCAAATATATGACAGATTCATCTCGGCAGATCATGAACGAAAATAATAAGGAAAAAATAAACATTTGCAACCACAAACAGAGTAGGTTTTGGAATGTTGCGTCTCGTGTTTCAGCAAATCATAGAATAGCAAAAGCCGATTGACCAGCAAGTTCGGAATACACATCACATTATTCAAAATGCCAAAAAATGAACAGTGTTGGTGCAATTATATTCAAAGACTTCTGGGAATTAGTAGAAGAAGTGGAAGTAAAGAAGAGCTGTATAATTATATGGATATATATGTGCATGTCAAGTTTACATGGATAAAACTGGTTCGCCTGTTTCCCTTCGTTGGCGTTGCTCTGCTGTTAACATAATGTCTCCTTCAAAAAGATCTGAAAAATAAACGTACATTGCGTAATAATTAATGGACACACTATACCATAATAATGTTTTCGATATGCTAAAGGTTTTGACAAGTCAGGTTATATGGTACCATTGATGAAAATGGTTCATATCTTATGAAAAAATAACAGGAAAGCAATAGAAATAAATACATATACAACAATATGAGCATATATGGTATACTACTCTTACCCAAGTCACGGTTAATGGCTTCAATACTGCCGAAAACTGAAACATGATCCTGGTGTGATGTCGATCTCGTTTTTGTACCAATCTTGTCCATTACGGGATCTATGGTATTACATCAGACATATTGTACTATATATATATAACAGAACCACCCACAATTATGTTTCTGTTTCTGGGAGAATCATTTGTGAATAGTCCTTCTGATAAACGTGATATTGGTAAATTAAACCACAATTCATTATATACTTAAACTAAAATATCACGTTCCAATGTTACCCGCGTTCCCAATCAGTCAAATATGATCTGTAACAGTATATATCATCAGGCGTTGTTATCCCCAGTCCTGGTATAACTTCAAAGGCAGAAAAATGTTTTTGAAATTTTATATTACTGAAAGTTGCTGACCCATCGATCTCAATTTAGAACACTCAATATTTAGATACGAGACGAATTTAGGATATTTAAGTGTGCTATGATAATTAGCTTTATTTATATAGAGTGTTTTGCCATAGACCGACAGTTATTCATAATAACACGTTTTGCTAGTAACAGTAATAGCAAATGTGTTATGTCCCTATGTGTTAGAAATCAATGGTTGTTTTTGTTTTATATTATATTGATGAAGTAAGTATATCATATATATATAAGCAGAGTGTATGTTTGAAATTGTGTAGGTGACAATAAAAAACAAACACATACCATAATATTCAGTACATACACTGAATACGCCTGTACTTCCCCAACCAGTGCAATACCCAATGAAGCTGACTACGAGTGGATTTGGATCAGTCCAATGCATAAAAGAATCGACTTTACCAGCCTTGCCGACTTTGATTTTACCATTTTGCCATGTCAACCAGAATCCTCTGAACTCAGATGAGGATAGAATACCAGGTGTGTATACAGCGACCTGATTGAACCCTTGCTTGCTACGACGAATAACAGACTGTGAGTTCCCCCATCCACCGATCACAATTTCGTACATGTTTGATAAATCATGTTGTTGAGCTGACAAACCAATGTGCACGTCGTTGTTTGCTTTAACCTCAAATGTTAGACGAATAAGACCTGTCGCATCAGTGATATACTGATAACTGTAGCTATTTGGTGTATTTAGCGTAACACATTCTGTGGAAAACAATGACACATTTTGTGTTAATCCACCGTGTGAAGCACGATGATTTACGGGTGAATGTTGTATTTTGAACATGAATGTAATATTAAGTTTAATTGCAATGTCTTGGATTCGAACATTGGAGATGCTGTATTTTGTAACTAAAATAAAAGACATTGATTTTGAACTGTGAAATGGTGATATATTATATAGGGCATTTAATCCGTTCTTTATGATGTAATAAAATGTAAACTGAAATTACGATTCTCGTATTCGGAAACGAACTATCCAGTATTCAGGCAAGAACAATATTGAATTTCTTTGAGATATCCATAGTAAAATCCCCAGTCACTTTATTAGAGCCTGGTTTGTTTTGTATCGCCATATCAAACCAAACATTTAACATTCAACCCGACACAAATACTTTTCCACAAGTATATTTCATTCAAACTTTCAAAGCGATGAAACACTGTTTTCAAAGATAAAGTTGGTCAAAGAGAAAATTTGATTTCAGCAATTTAAAGACTCTTATAGCGAATCAATTTACCTCTTTAAAACCATTGTATTATCTACTAATACAAGATATATAATAAATGCATTGTGAAAAATGACATTGACAAAATGAGTTGTACGTACCGTTACATCCAACTGCTGCTGAGGCACACAGAAATGTTTCCGAGTTTTGACAGTCACTATATTGCCACTCAAACATATTGTCGTCATTTGCCACAGCTACTACACAGTCATGTCCTTGTCTCTTGCTAGCATCATATGACCAGGGGTAGGATTTTTTGTTATTGTTATCATACTTAATTTTCGGGTGAACCCAATGCGGACTGCCATCAACTGCCAAATCACGTAGGCCAATCCAAAGTCGTTTATTACTAATATCGTGGAAAAAATATGATATTTCTGACTAATAACTGACATAAAATTGAACTACGTGAATTATTATAAACATTTTGACAACAACATGGTTCAACAAGTTTTATAAAAGTGAATTCTTCACTTACAAATACTACTAATAAAGTTAATTCACAATAATTCAGCACACTACTTTTTTATAATACTCAATGGTAACACCTACGCTTGGGAAGTTCAGAATTGCAATCGGATTGTTTTCAATATCGTACACTGGTTATAAATCATGGAACATCATAGCATTTGAAAAGTTTCTCCTCCAAGTCATTCAAAACATCTCTTAAACTACAATAACTATTGTTAAATTATTACAATTTGCCTATTATTTGCCATTTCTGTTTGTTATTACCAATTTATTTGTGATTGTTTTAACACCCAAATGCCTTAGTGTTAAATATTGTTTTTATGATTGATGCAAATTTAATTTTTATTTAAAAAAATCAAATTATTCAACTTTTCACAGGAAATCAGACTCGACTAGCTCTAAGATATTTTCTAATTTAAATTTTGCCCAATCAACATCCTTCCAACATCTGTATATAGCTGTATCTATCATCATTATTCATGATAGAGTCATTATTTATTTTTTTATATTGTTTGTGATGTAATCTGAACACCATGTAAACTATTCTTGGGTTAATAAACATTGTTATCATTATTTAATATTATTAATTGACTATATGAATTGCGCTTTACTTGAATTTAAAGATATATCTAAGCCATGCTAAATGTTCACACGTTCATACCATACACAACAATGATATTTTCCATTTGAATTTCAAATAATCACCTGGATAGTAAAATCGATTGACGTTGACAGGATCAATGATATACAATTTTGCAACATAAACTATTTAGGCACAAACATTAAATTAATCGATAATGATTAATATTGCAAACGATTCTACAATAAAAATGGTCAAATGATTTTTGTATTATGCCAAACGTATCGGAGATGTAAGAATATTGTTCGACAAATAAAACAGCTTAACTGGTTAGACAGTGAGCCATTCAAGCGGATACCAATGCAGTTACTTTTCAGGTATTTAAAAAGTAAAACAACACATCAGCGAGCTATGAACTAGATTTGAATATTGTTAAACAAGACGAACCTATTTAGAGACGGTAATGTGACAAACAAGCAAACAAACGAATGTTGTATCAGCAGTTACCTTTTAGCAAGAACGTCCAATGCTTTTCGTTCGGTTTTGTCCTGAATGACAGCCAAGTGTCCTCCTTGTTTTTGACAACTGCTGAGAGCATCTGTCCAACCGACGGACTCGTGTGAAACAAAGTAACACTTCCCAAGCATCTCGACATCGCAAAGACGCTTTCCCCTGGTGACACCTACACATAATGATAAGGAACACGCGACTACTTAGTGAAACAACGCGTATTGGAAGAACTGTCAACGTCGCTTGAAAAAACATATAATAATCGTTACCAATAAGAAATTCAATACATTCTCAAATATATTAGCAACGAAAGTTATAAAGTGTGTTCATATTTTATTGTAAATGAATGTGGATGATGACTTAATTTACGAGTAATTGACGGCTAGATGAGTTTAAAGAAACATTCTTTTACAATCGATATGCGGTTTTTGATTATTTTAAAATATTTAGTTAGTAGCAAATATGAATCTCGGTATACGTAATTCTAATATTTAGTTGAATCAAATGGGCACTTTAGAACTTTATAATTTGGACCCAGGAAAATTTAAACATTCTCATAACCACGTTGGATTGACACGTTTACTAAAGCATTGCGTTTGTTTATAGAGTGCCAATGGATTATTCGCATAAATAAATAAATAAATAAATAAATAAATAAATAAATAAATAAATAAATAAATAAATAAATAAATAAATAAATAAATAAATAAATAAATAAATAAATAAATAAATAAATAAATAAATAAATAAATAAATAAATAAATAAATAAATAAATAAATAAATAAATAAATAAATAAATAAATAAATGGTACTTAAGTAAGAGCAGTAATCAACAGTTTTATTTGCCCTAAGATTATACGGATCCCCGCTCGCCAATATAGAAATGATATACAGTTGTTCAGATTAGAGTACAATGCATCAGATTATCTACTCCATCCACAAATGCAGTTAAAAAACGCGTGACGGTGATAATTCTAAAACACCACGCATCGGTGAATCACAACCTACATATGCACACCTTTACTTTCTACTACATGGCTGAGTATTGATCTAGTGAGGTTAATTATTCCATTTAAAAAAACAGCTAAAATTTCGCGTCTATTTGGGAGACCTTAGAGTATAACAATATATCCTACCTGAATAGGCAGCCATACACAATATATATAGAAGTTTCAATGACATCGTTACTGTGGGGAGACAAAATAGTTATTCGGACATTCACATGACATTATTCAAAATGGAGTTTACGAGGGCAAAAATGGTTTCACATTTTGGTAACTCGAGATATCGCAAGTTAAACATTTTACACATAGACCGATGTTCCAACTTACAACTGTGTTCCTATGCATTCATCTAATATATTTTACAATTTAGTGTGCAAAGTAAAAACAGTTTATGAAAAAAAACAGTGGAAGATAGATTATCAACGACTACAATGAAACAGGAAAGTTTAATTTAGTTCAAGGCGACTCACCTGAACGTGCAAGGTTCCCCTTCAGTAGAAGAGTGGTGACTTACTCTATCGGTGTGACATATTATATTGTTTATTTCACCAACCATTAAATTAATTAACCTACTTAGGATTGTAATTAACACGTATGGTTCAATAGTTCAATTATTCTCTGTATTCAGCTGTATCTTGTATGATATTGTATTGTATGTTTATCATATAGTTCATAATTATTTTTTAAACAACCACATTGCAGATTTTAATGAGTTATTAACTCTAATGAGTTTCATTAGAGTAATTAGCGTTCCTATCTATAGTCTGAATTCACACTGCGCAGAAAAACTGTGGCATTGAATATAATCTAGGCAACTTTGAAATTCACTGCTTGAATGCCAGCGTACCATAGTTCAGACGGGTGTATTATCATAGAAGTTACATGTTTGGGGAAGGACGTCCGAACAGCGAAATTTCACAGTACGTCATCCTGACCCTAACTTCGCAGCAGAGGGTAACTGAGTACAAACATCAATTATGCCCATTCCATCGACAATATACTGGCATTGAAATTTATGAATTAGTTTGAAAGCATATTTTCTTTTCACAACGAACATATGTTTTTAACATCAGTGCCTTCTCAGTACTTTAACACTGACTTTACATGTCCGCTCACGCAACGTATTTTTTGTTTTTTTAAATTGTCCACATATAAAACGTTCTTTATTTGTTTATATATTTAAATTTATGTTAATATTTATCGAATGGAACTGCACTACAATTGCACTACCAAATTGACGAGCATGAATAACCCATTTTTGACCGTCATATGTAAATGTACATTAGCATGTGTGTAACCAATGCAATTAATATATGACATGATCGCGTGAAAACAATTCTAGCCGCCGATTCGTTTAAAAGAACTTTTATAGAGACAGAACTGAGTATAGCCACTATGTCGTGTCAACAAAAATCCTGTCAACACTGTTGTGTAATGGTATGTTCCAGTATAGTGCATGTGGTTGTGAAATACAATGCTTTGAGCATTGTTGGAAATTTAAATAAATATGAAAGTGCCCTTTTGAAGGATTCGGTCCTAAGCTGAATAATAATTCTACTTTCAACAAATGGCTTTTAGTAAAAAATGAAATTCTAGCTCACCAAAAGTCATTAATGACATATACAAACATACCAAATAAGGAGGCTTGTATTGCATATCCAAACTACATAGATAAATCATTCGTATTCCATCGGTTGATAATATATTATTAATTAACTCATTTGAAATTAATGATTTAGTTTGAAAGTACGTTTTCAATATTACAATGAGCATGTGTTTTGACCATCAGTTCATTCTCGTTATTTTAACACTGACAGTTTATAGTCACACACGCAGTGACTACATACCGTATACTACTGTTTATGTATATCTGCCTGTGGTAGAATTGTACTATAAATAAAACCACTTAATCGTGCTAGTTTGTCCGTCGTATGTAACAATTCAAGTTACTGATTTGTCCACAAGGACTTCCATTTTGTGTTGCCTATTATTTTGTCAGCACTGAAGGAAGTTATTCGACCTGCATTATTATAATTCAAAGTGGTCCACTTGACCACGAGAACGTGTCGTTTCGTCAATTTTTCAACTTTTTAAATTCCGGGGTCAGTCAACATTACCGATTTGCGAATGTAACTTTTCAAACGTGAGCTTGCAAAATCAGTTCTAGTAAATATAAGTTAAGGTAATCTTATGTTGACGTTACATTAGAATAAAATACAGAGCATCTAGAATATGTACGAAACTTAAGGGCACAGTTGCTTTGGTGACCAGGTCTCAATGTGAGCTGTGTTTATTTATTTGTCAGCAGTAATGGCGAATCAAGCATCCTGTCAATCCTATATAATGATATATCTCTGTAAAATGTAATTCCCTGTTCAAATTTATTTTGTAAAGCGATGAGCACAGTGCTTTCATCAGTTTATTCCTTTTTATTAATCCTCTATTATAAGACACGCAATTTGCTATTCCAGATAATTCACTCTATCAAGGGGATAAAAGCTTTCCGTCAGAATAGCGATTTGTCGTGAACCTGTAGCGTCCTGAGCTGCACACTATAAAAGACCAACGCATGCATAAATGCTGTGAAAGTTATTCCTGCTGATCAACATGCCCCACTTAAGCTCACTGCCTAGCACGACATGTAGCACAACGTGTGGCTGCTGATACGTCATATACACATACACTAGACACACTCGAAATTGTTTTGCTGCTGTTTCATCAGTGTGGCTGAAATGTAGTAAAGCTCCAACCCATTCAATTTCTTTACAGAATATATTGAAATTCTTATTGCATGGGAGTAGTGTATAGAAGCAGTCTGTGAGTCTAGTTCCCCTTGTGTCCACTCATTAAACTAGTAAAAACTTCAAATATTTTGTTGTGATTTTTTTACATGTTACTGGGTGTATTTATGTCATTGCACAGCCTCGGATGTAGTGAAACACATTCAACAAAAACAGAAAAGCCGAAGTAACTCACTTCTTATAAAATTATAAATTAAGCACGCTACCAAAGATTATATTACTAGATTTAATGTAAGCTCCCGGCTCTTATATGCGGAGTATTTATTGCGCTTATATGGCTCGAACGGATCAACTACTTGTGAAAACGATTGATGTCATTTCTCATGAGGTGTTTATCTGAGAGAAAAGATAAGGCCAGAAAAGAAAAGAATATTATCGACTACATACTACTATATTTGCTATAAATTCAACTTGAGACATGAATGATGGAGAATGCTTACTGACAATATAGTAAAAATATTAATTATTGATTTGAAGCTGTAGATGACAGATATAAGATGATGGAGAAAAGGCAACATGTTATAGTATGTGTGTTGCTTTATTACTCATGAGTACGCACTGTTATAGTTATAAGTGGCGTGTACCTTGTATAATTCAATGGGTTAATTCGTCTAACGGTCAATTGTTTGGGATAAACAGGCGTTGAATAACGGATATCAAATCTCCTGAATTGTGTTTTTTCTGTAAGATATTATAAACTTTAAACCTCGCGGAGTTTGGTAATTGGTGTCAGACATGAGTTTTCCCCGCCGTTATGAATTGTATCCTTAATGCTCGTTTTGAAGTGGTAATTCAAGGTTTGAAAGTTAAATAAGTACAATCAGTAGACATACGAATATCCCACACGGTTCGAATGATATAAGTTGTGTATATGACCAAGTTTACATTCACGCATGTACTGTTATTGTCGCTATGATCACATAAAACAATACATCGTCATTAAAGACTATGAAGCTGTGCATTGCCAGTTGTGAAACATTACACGATCATTGTTCATAGCGTAAGATCGATATTTTCTAACATTAATATATGTAAATTATCCGAATACTCCAGTTAAACACTGAGCGAGCTCGTGTTTCTCGGTATTCGCATATAAATTAAATTAAATGTGCTTATGGGAATGCCGATTTTGGAAAAGTCTTCGATCATATAATATGAGATCATCATGACCTTGCCCTTGCTATCTCCCATAATATTCAACCTGCGAAACGGGGCGCTCTCAATCAGTACGTTAGTGCCACAAACGCGCGCCTTATTCAGTTCATGGAGATTAGTACTAGAGTACGCATATTGAACATGTATGCGTGTTCACGGAAAGTGTTACCATTTCTTAGCAACGGAATTTTCCCTAACCAATGTACAGTTAGCAATAATATGACAGCACCAGAAACCCCGTGATGCAGTGTATCGCTCGTGAAATTAGAGCCGCAGGATACTGTTAGGATAGCGACTTCACGTTTGCACATTCGGTTCACACGCTGTTAGACTATTGTTTAGAATCAATAACTTGCTTGTTTAGGGTGGAGATTATAAACATATCTTACAGGAATTTTATAAATAGATTGTTTACTTATTGTATTTAGTAGTGGCAACTTTGCAAGGCTTTAACCGTGAGACACATCCCTGGTAATCACGTGATCGTGCTAACGACTACAGCGATTGACTGGTCGCATGGTCACTCTGCCACGCCTTAGAGATTTCACTTTTAATATAGAGAATTGGTAACATTGGTAAGAGGATAGAGATCGAGAGAACGGTGCAGCAATGGGTTACCTCGGCTGACTGCTTGTGTGAATAAAGCTCGACTATCTGTAATGAACTTACGTGTATTCATTTGAGTCGAATCTGGTATCTCCACGTGTGAGTGACATCAGCCAAGCGAGACGAAGTTCCCTGATCCCTGAACACGACGCCAGTGTTCAGGACATGTACAATACACCGCATCACTCGTGAAAATAACTTCCATACGCAACGAAAGCCACGGGGAGGGTGTGGGGGTTCTTTTATTATTACATATGTTCAATATTTGATTATTTGATATTAAAAGAACGTGCAACAGACCGGGATGGAATTTAGGTCGGGGAACTCCATTGCAACGCGTGTCAGTGTAGAACGCGTGTCTCAGTATGTGTGAAAATAAAATAATCAGACGTCTAATCTGAGACACTGTCCGAATAAATAACGCGTGGACGTTTAGTTGGGGCTACGACAGAACCAGAACTTGAATTGAACGACAGTGATACACAGTTTAAGTTGAAGTTAAAAGGTCCTCCACAGATATATGCATTGGAAAAAACATGCCGTGCAGCTGCAGTACTCAACTGTCGGGATGACCTTCGTCGACAGCGGTCGTCGCTGAGCTGCACGCTACAACTGCGTTTGTGATGTTGCTTGCTGGCCGTGAATTGAATGAATCTTGTTGATCGGTTAAACTGTTACTCATTTGGCGTTGGTGATCTTTATTTTGAACTGAGTATCGGTTTAGACTGCTGACATTCTTGTGTCCACTTAGTTGTGCTGCTATGTTTGGTAGCACACCGGCATCAAGGAGTCGTTGAACGCAGGGTTTACGTGCGATTTGGTTACTCAATTGGCAAGTCCGCTGCTTTCGACATTTATCTTCACCTTATATGCCAAACATTTTGCTGAACAATTTGTACCGGATAAAAATAGCAGACGAAAAATTGTTTTTCAAAATAAAATTAGTTCGTTCGCCAATGTAAATACCATGTTCATTTACATTATTGCATGATATGCAAATTAGTTTTAGTCAAAATAAGTGAGTGGCTAAAAGTACTGTTGTTCATTTCACTCGGCAAGTATATTCATGTACCCCAAGGGAAAATTATCGTACTTCTGAATATTGTTTATTTCTGCTATGTTTCGAAAAACGGTACTCCTGAAGGGACTACTTTGTTTGTTCTCAGACCTCATTTGCATATGGGGTGTGGAAATACTGATTTTGATTTCAGGACGAATCAAAATACACTGCAGTACATATGTAATAATGAATAATTATTTTCCGGGTCAGATATTAAATTTGGCGTAAAATATGTATGTAAACAGTTAGATGATTACCTTGTTTTAGCACCATATCAATACAACATTGCAAACAAAATAAGTCGAACACTATCGTTATCGTCGTGCTTTGCAAACCAAAGTTTTATTGAATATGTGACTACGAATAACATGACGAAATATTCTAACTGTTCTAGTTTCTACGTTAATAACACATGCCGTACGTCCAACATGTTTCTTCTTACACTCTTTTCCTCCACAGTGCGTTAAAAGCATCCATTGGCTGTGAGAAAATAAACACAATTATCTTATTACCGTAGACTCATACCGAATCATTTTAGTCATAATATAAAATGGGATATCAGTTTCAGCAAGGTTTATGTTCCAAAATGAAAATTTTACGCAAATTGTCAGCCTTACCGTGACGTTTTACGTGAATATGACACTGATAAGATATTATTGAAAGATGACGAACAGTATACCGAACTACAACTGTTGGAAGAAAACATATGCGAACAGTAATTGACTTGTTTGGTATGTATGAATTTCTAAACTTACTATATTCGCAAATATGTCCTTTCTTGTTTTCACAGTTGGCATCATCCCACTTGAAAGCTCTTCGTTTCCTGATGATATTAAACAAGCCCAATTTAATATGAGAAGCAATATTATACAAATGTTCTAGAAACAAAGGAGTCGGACATACAGTTTTAGCAACCCAAACGAAACGAAACATTCGTTGACAACGAGTTTGTATGCGCACTAGGACTGTATTGCCGCAATTGTTGAGTGTTCAGTATTTAAAATGTTTTTTTCAGAATATAATTAAATAGTGACTACAAACGTGGCGAGCTAACCAAATCATAAATAATGCTGCCTATCGTGACCTTTTGACAAGTTACTGACGTAAATCCATGACGCATGTCCCCTGGTGAGGGCGGACATTGCGAAGCGTCAGGTGGTACGACGTCATAGCAGGAAACGACCAATAGTAGTGTATCACATTTGTTGAATCTCGATACACCGTGGGGTGTTTATTAATAGAAGTCAAGATAATGGAAGTAAAATAGATGTTTTACAAACCACATTTGAATACAGTCCTGAACCCCATCTGGACGATTGCCACCACTCGGCTGGTTACGAGCCCATTTGGTAAAGTCGTCGTCTGAAAGGATTGTGCCGTCAGACCAGACGTATTCACCCTCGTTCGCAAGATCGTTGAGTCCAAACCAAAACCCGTATATAACGTCATCATCATAACCATTGTTGAATATGAACTGGCGAACAAGGTTAAAAACGGAAGCTTTATTTATCATGGCCAATTGTCCACCCTTCCCTTCGCAGATAGCTTTTGCATCATGCCAGGTCTCAGAGTCCGTGTTAACCTCATAAAAGTGACATCCGCTACACACAGTGTTTTCAACTACAAGATATAACAACAAATAAACAACAGGTATTTTGAGTAATTCGTTGAAACTGGACAATCATATTATTATTTTGCGAACAAAATAAAAACAAAATAAATATCAAATACTCACAATCGCAATTGCACGTTTCTCCATTTGGTAACTCCTCATGAAACTGCGGATTAAATAGCACAGTAAGATCAACTGATAAATAATCTCAAATGGTAAAATACCAAACAGATAATCATTAGGGGAGTAAACATGACATTATTACGTAACAAATAAAATATCACCGTATCTCCATAACTTATGCTAATTGTATTGAACAGGCGTATCTGCATCCTATCTAATTAGGATCTGATAAATGATATGGCCCGGAAGATGTATAATACGAAGGTTAATACCAGGATACAGAAAAGTACTTATACGGTTTTGGGTAATATTCTTATTAAGATAAAAAAATCTTTTATTAAAACAAATATATATTTAATTCAAGTGTATTTCAATGGCGGACGAGCGACATATTTGCCGGATGCCCAGATTATCACATTGTCAGGGAACACACACATAACATGGAATAAATGTATCTACAAAAGATGGATTGCAACGTCTTACAGTGTTATGAGTATAAAATCACGTTATATTAAGTTATTATCAAACTACATAAATGAGATAACATTTGAACCAATTAGCTGGTCCATTTACAGGATGTAATCCCATTGTTATTACATACCCTATATAGTGTGTCCATCGCATAACACCCGCACTCCGATTGCGGAATACACACGTTCCCTACGTCTAAGATTAAACCCTCTTCACAGAAACATCCTTCAATGCACTGCTGCGTACATTCGGCTACAGGAAAGGGTATATCGCATGTTGGAGGGCAAGTTGACCCACACGTTTTGTATACTTGATTTGCCGGACATTCGATAGCTGCGTGAAGTGAAAAAATAATGTTAGAATGGTGTGCATCTCAGTTGTTAATGACAATTCTTAGATATGTAATACACATGTCAGCGAAAATGATATTTAGTGAGTATATTTACCACAAGGTGTGTCACTTCGCCAATCGCTGATTGCTACACCGGAATCTTGGCACATACCCGCGTATGTAGCTGCGATAGGACATCCACCAGTGTCATCCCCAACGGCCAGTGTGTCACACATGTCCATAACACACATAGCAATGTGCTCTGCCGGATCAATTACCCCAGCACACTCACTTAGTCCATCTATAACAAAACCAAGCACGAGGATTTAGACTCAGGCCTATATATCATTATTAATAATAGTCTTGCTGTGTAAAATCAAAAAGTTAAGCAACACAATTTAAGCTGATCTGCCAAAGAAACAAATAACATTACCGAAAAGTTGATCACATATGATCTGTGCTTGTGGGTTAGGATTCAATGTACAAGGGTCAGTGCTGGTGAGGTCACGTCTTCCAGCATCTCCCATAGGTACACAGCCTGGTCCAACGCTCCAACTATTTCCAAATTCATTAATACTGATTGCCTGTGAATAAAAAACACGTTACAATATCAGTGCTCGATGTGATTAAATAGAAACACGAAAGTACACAGTCAAACATTGTATTGTGTACTTACAGGTGTATTACTGGACGTTGTGAAGTCGTCACCTGAGATACCATTGAACAACCCACAAAGACCACATGCGTTGTTATAGAAAGCAGTAACCGCATACACTTGAATAGTGGACCATCCGTCCCATATTATTTTCACTCCATGTCCAGTAGTTATCATCTGAAAACATATAGAGAAACTTGGCGCTGTTGTTCCTCCTATTTGTACATCTAATGTGAAGTCTTGTGTTACATTCTATTATATAGCCACTCAAAGTGGAATGAGTTGTGCTCATGAAATCAACAATCCTACTTACTGATCATTATAAGTCACTGCAATGAGAACTTACCAGATAATAACCAGCCATCGTGATGCTTAGAAAAGGAGTAGGATATACTGGTGGAAATGCGACTATACCATCAATTGTAACATCTTTGCCAGGGAGCATCTCTATAATCTATAAAACAACATGTATATAACGAAAAACTAGGTAGTAGAGAAAACACATACGAGCAATGGTGAGATGTGAATCATTATCAAGACAATTTACTGTATCTGAATAATTAGAATATACATTTAACCAATCAAAACTTCAAAGATTATTCAAAAGTAAAGTGTTTTTTTTTTTTTTCAAATTAGCATCATTGGATATAAATGTAATAAAGGAAAAAATAGTTATACTGTTACTACTTAATAAGGTAGGGGACTCACCATTCCGTATACGTTCACTGTAGCTTGTTTTGTCATTGCAACAGGGGAACCAGGCCAAGTAAGATCGTTATCCACAATGATTGAAATAGGTGTGTTTGATGTGTCTCCAAAACATTCGTTGGTGAACAGAATGTAATTACAATAACCCTGATAATCATAAGAGGTACCATCAAATGTCCTATAGTGAGGATCACCAGATCCATAGCAACGTTTTGTTTCTATGGCGTAAAAATAGTATAATGTTATCTACCAATATAAATTACATGCATATAACGATCATATTAATTGCATTGGGTTTTTTAAATTGTATGTGCACTTGTGTATGAAGCACTTATTATTTGACTTAAAATTCTGAATTTTGATTGTTGACTCATATGGCGATACTTTTAGCATCGGATTATTGGAACCGGAATTAATAAGATGAGGCCATTTTTCACTATGTTACATTGTTTAGAGCACCATAAAATTAATGGTAACTACGGAAAATTAAAATAAATCAACCAGCGCCAAGGTAAGCCTCATGAATTGTGCAGAAACATATTGTTCATAATTGTATCATTTGATTCACATTATATGCATATAGTATCTACCTCCGCATTCGTCCATGTATTCAGGACAACAATCTCCTCGCTGATGACAATCGCCGCCACAATAACAATCTCTTCCAATAAGTTCCTCTGCACTACTACACCAATCTCGACAGAGCTCTGTAATTAAAAGAGCATTTAGTTTTTCATTGTACAAATGGCATACATGTGGTTAGTTGTTGGCTATATTCAATGTATATACTCACGTGTAGGACAGCATAAGCCACTACCCACCCCCGATTCAGATAACACTCGCTGGCATGAGAATCCAGCCGGACACAAATTGGTGATAGGAAAGCCTGGTATAGCGTCACGTACATCACAATACTGAGTGATACCACCAATTGCATATGCAGATCCAACGTCACACATGGGTCCTGGGCACATAGAGAGGTAGATATAATAGGTAAATAACGATATCAATTCTGACATTGATTTTATATTGAATGATTATTTGTGCAATATTGGGCAAATGGACACCATAATAATACCCTCCTCCGAAAAACACATCAGAAAGAAACAAGTTATATTATTCATTCATCTTCAGCACGAGCCAGTTCACAAAGGGACAATACTACGATAACTACTTGTTTGTTATATGTATTTTGCATAAAATTATTTTTACAATGGATACTACTTTACCACTGTATTTATAGAAATCGAAAATTCAGGCCACAAGCCTAATGTACATATAGTATAAATGTATTAGTTATTAACAAAATTTAATTGCAATATTTTAATTGATGGCATAACCCGATGACTTAAATCCATTCGAACATTTAAAATGACAGTCGACTCAATCAGACAAAGTGTGAATTTAAATTCTTGTGATAATTTGAAAATGTAATTCAGTACCAGTGAAAATAATCGTGTTGCAGCAGTACAAGTTTGTTCAGAGAGAACACCAATTTCATAGTTTAAACACATATTTGTATCAACTACCATATACAAAATATTACTGTGTCTTACCCCACACTAGATACACATCAATGGCCTGGTCAGCGCCCAAACCCTCTAAACATTCCTCGGAAGTTCCCTGAGCTGAATATTGTTGCGGATTTGATGCTGCATAACATTCGCCGCCATTACGTAGAGCAAAATAGGGATAACCTTCATATTCTGCAGCTCTAGCGCATTTCTAAGAGTAGAATAATATTTATTTATGTGTACAATATTATTGACCTGTGTATTGTTCATCCAATTACGTAACATCATGATGCATATAACGAGTCGAGTACATGCCATAAATCATATCAGTTACTCAGCACAGATTGTTCAAGGAAAAAATAATGACCCATTGCCTCTCATATCGCGCTAACAGGGTCATGTATACGGGCCATATTTGGTGCAATGCACCCGCACTTTTGATCGTTAATTTTACCTCGCGTGTATTTTCTTGAAAACTCAAGCTAGGCCTGTTTATCTTATGTTACAAGTGTTTCACATAACAGCGATTGGACAGATGTGACAGTCGATTGTGCTCTTCGGCAGCAAACAAAATTATAATGTTGCATCAGTATGATGATCGTCATTGATTCCTTCCAGGTATGCAATATCTGAGGGAGGAGCTAAATCTTACCCTGGTCTTTTCAGTTCGTGTAAAATAATGACCATCCAAGTGCGGATTTCCTGTATCCTCTAGTAGAGTAAGCTGTGTCAAGCTGCCCTCATCCACAAAACAGCCTTGGTATAAATAGTCTAAAAAAAGCATTTATATTCAAAAATGTGTTTGATTATTTTTTTCATCGTTCTCCCATTATTCTGTGTAATATAAATGAATATTCAATCGGTATGAATTAGAAATGTATTTGATTAATCAAATTAATTAATTAATCAATTACGACTTTTATTATAAGCAGCAATATGTTCCTAATATTAAAAACACAAATTTCGAGTGTCAACTCTATATTAGTAGATTGTGTATTGCCAATTCAGTGAAATACTTTTATTTCGGTAGTTTGTTTAATGGCCAACAAAGTGACTGATTCGGAATTTTTCACCTCAAAATGTTGCAAATCACATACAAAACAAAATTAAAATCGAAAATAGCCAAATTCAATGTTTCATTAAAATCGACGATGACTTGAGTTGTTGAGTGGATGACACATACCAACCGTTATATCAAATTGATCACGGGTAATTGGTCAATTTATGTGATAAACAAAAACAATATTTAAAAAAAACGGCGGGAGAAGAAGAAAAAAACAAGGCAAAATAAAAAGCTATCAGGCCTGACAGGCCTTTAATGCCTAAATATGTATATTATTTTCGTCAACCTGATATTAACTAACTAATAATTCAACTCACTAATAATATACGGACAATCGATAGTCATGCAGGTCTGTACTTCAAAGTTAGGACCTTCACAATCTCCCTGTAGACAGAATCTGCTTCTAAATCTAGTCCCACCGCCACAAGTTTCCGTACAATCAGTCAAGACTGCCCACTCACTCCAAATTGCCTCGATGTGAGTGCCTGTAAAGATGGTAGTAGTTTAATTTAATTGTACTGTTCGGAGTTACATCATCACATGTTGATTCATATTCATCAGGCAGTTATACACACTTATAAACTTGAAAACACACTTACTATTACAGTCATAGATCCCGTTTACTTCTATTATATCCCACTGACTAAGTCCATCTATTTGGCCGATCGCTGAACCTGGTGGGTTGGTGGTCACTATTGTTGGCTGTGTTCTGTCGATTGCAAAGTCATTCCATCCATAGTGCATCAATGAACCGTAATCGTAAGGAGTGTCCTGTAAGTCGATCCACTGTTGTTCAACTATGTCAAAATTCGACTCCATTCCTGTAAATAAGAAAGTTTGTTTCAATGCGAAATCGATTGTAGCATGTTTGGGCATTTTAAAATTATTTTAAAATTGTTTATTTACAAAATATGCATTGTAAAACATTTATCATGTACAAATTTCATTTATTATAACAATGTTACATTGTCAACAAGTATACTCATTATAGATAGTTAAACATCGTCTACCTGCTATGATGTTATCCCACTTAATCTCCACATAGCAATCACGATCAGGACGTGACTGTTCATGGTAAAACCCAAGGGCATGTAGGAACTCGTGTTGAATAATTCCAGTCCACATACACGTCCCACCATTACCCTCTGGCGATAGAAGTGACAACATCTGCTTGCCTCCAATCATTCCAATATAAGACCAGCAACTACAGAGACAAATATTCGTCTATGACTAGTAAAATGGATACACCGAATACGTCATAGTAAACTGGTTAATTTGTAGGCGACGATTTATCCCTATTTTCACACTGAAACTGAAATCATACCGCTCAACAATGAGTCAGTTACAGAGCATTAAACTTGTAATATGAAATTCCAATTATGCATAAAAATATGCTTAAGTGTATAGTAATTTGTGTAAAGTTGATTTCAACTGTTGGATAGCATAAACTAAAACTTCGAGACATCGTTAGGATTACAGGTACGAGGAGAATGATGTCATAGCAAACAATCAAATTCAATTGCACACAAAATGGAAGGAAACATTTAGTGCGTGCATTATAACAGGACAAAGGGCAAACAGCGATATATATCGTATAATGCCACAATAATTTGCCATGTTGTAACGTAGTTCATCAGTAAATTTTATCATAGTATTTGCCAGGTAGACTGAGAAAAATTATGTGCACAGATAGCCTAAAATGAGGTGTTAAAACACACATGTGTCACACATGTCTCTGTCTGCAAATCAGCTAATGCGTCTCTTGTGAATTGTCTATCTAATTCATCTGAATAATAAATCACAAATATCACTTTACACATAAAATGTAATCATAGTAATAGTGATCTAGTTTACTAAAGACACAAATATATAAATACATTCACAATTGAAGGTAGAGATGCAGTTTTCGTGACAAGTATTTTAATTAGTTAATTAGCAAACCAAGATGACCTCCCTTGTCCACAAAGCTATATATTTTCGGAAAGCTTAATGTATTAATTTTAAAATGTTGTTAGTATTTTTTTATGGACACCGCAGTTTGGTCAAAAGTGATTTTAAAAAATAAGTTCTAAACCATGCTTCTGTTTCCTGTCAAAATTAGTTTATGGGTACATCTGTTTACTAGAAAGTGCCGTCTTGAAAACTGTCTACCACTTGTCAATTTTGCAGGGCAGCAGCTCAAATTTCACTACTTCAAGTTTATGCATAAATTAAAACCCAGGCTAGTTGTCTTTACGATTGTTGTAACACGGTTCAACCAAAAACAAAGCCCGACGGCGTTTTGAAGATAAGCACATTGTCAATCATTTGTGAAAATTTCAAAACAAAAGGTCAAATCGTCTAGGAGCTATTTTTTTTTACGTTCTGGGATGTGCACTAAAAAGAAGCTGAGATAATTCACAATTCACTCAGTAAGAAGTTTACTAGTGCTCATAATTAAAATGGCAGTTTCAAATTTAAATGTATTATCGTTTTGTTAAAAGTTAAATCTAGTGCATAATATGGAGATTCAATCATTTCTTTTTTCACCATGTTGTTTTTTTTATTATTTATGTACAGCCTTCTAAATCTTGCCAAGATTCAAAAGAGAGAATGTTTTCACCTGTTATCTATATTTCAAAATCGTTTTTTTTTTATTTTAGTATGTTCAACTATTCACAATTCTATAATATTTTAACAGTCTATAGCCAAGACTGGTTGGATGATAAAAAGCAAAAAAAAATGTCACTCCCAAGTGCCCACGAACCTGCATCTCTACCTTAATAATTTACATTTAATCAAAATGTGAGAGAGCATGTAATTGTAAGACCAAATATAACTTACTTAATGGATCATCATCATCAAACACGTAGTTGACTATATTATCATGCCAATATCTTTCAATTGTGTTTGTAATTCCTCTTTTCCTGCAAAATATAATTTGCAAACATCAATTGCACATAGTACTACATACTTACAGAAATACAAAAGTTGCTACAGGGACTTAATGCTTAATGAATGTTTATACCACAATATGCAAATTGTCCGATTGTAAATTAGCATAATAATGTGTTTCCGGTGCGTTATAAGATTACTTAAAAGTGTATGGCTCTTTTAAGAACTACGAATTTGGCAGGAAAATTTTAAAATAAAAAATACACATATAACATCATGTAGTTACATTGAAAGTATTGGCACCCCAGCTTCCTTTCGTTTCCGTTGCTCCGCCGTTAACATAATGTCTCCTTCATAAAGATCTGAAAAAAATATATCTTGTAACATTAACGTATATGTGTCCAGGGATATTATTGCAGGGAATAACTACAAATTACATATATCATACTAATCTTACCTAAGTGACGGTTGATGTCTGCAATTTTTGCGGATGCTGAATCACGTTTTTTATGTTCGTTTTTCTCAATGTTAATATCCATCTCCCTTCTTCTTTCTGTGGAATTAAATAAAATGTATCGGGTAGGGAGCCCATTGTTCATGTGCATGATCAAAATAACGATAATGTTTCTAGGAGACATAAAACGATTTAAAATTTTAAAGCATCCAATACGGATATTAGTGCACTACTGTTTAAATAACATTGTAACAACATATTATCTAAGTACTACAGTAATCATGTGTTAGTTATATGGCAAGCACCACCTAGAAACATAGTATACATTCCCTCCCATTCCCTCCCAAGCCTCAGCCAGATCCGATAGTGCAATGGTCGTCATTGTCATTTACATTGCTAGTGTACTCTGGGCTCTCAGCATATAATAAAATTACTGGTTTTTTTAGTGTTCCCAGTTATTAATTTGTCCCAGACAAAAATTACGTACGATCACAGTGATTTTCATCAGAATTATCTCCACAATCGTTGTCATCATCACATTCATAAGAACCAGGAATACAAAACATATTGTCACACGTGAATTCTTCAGTAGTACAACCTGTTTTTAAAGAAAAAATAATTGTTGCTTTTACATGTCTTAACTTATATAGCAGATATACTATACAGTACATTTTCCAGCGTTTCGCACTCATTTTTCTTAATTCAAAATATTATTACCTACGCCAAATGGAGTATTGTTCTGACTGGCATTATTTTGCGTATTTGGTTGGTGTGTAAGATGACCAAAAATTGCAAATGAAATTTGCAGAGTTTTAAGTGGGTTTGATCAGAATGCGAGTAGTTATAGACCATTATAATAATTAATAATTCTCAATCATTGTCAGAATACTTAAAATGTTACTTGATTTTCTTTTCTAATTATGAAGTTTCTCTAACCTAACTTTCGACTTTCGGAAAGATCTAGATTTAGCATGGGTAGAAACATGAAATCTGAAAAAAGCTTTCGTCATTACCAAATTACGGTTTCAAATGCCGTATCACATTTGAGCATAGTTTTTCAAAGACGTTTTTGTATCTCAAAATTACAGTTCAACTGAAGTTGTTGTAATATAATAAACATAACCATACCCAAAGGCGGAGTATAACACACAAAGTTAACACTTAATTACAGATTCATTATCGTTCGTGTGTATAAGACAACATATCGTATCTTAATCGTCTGTGGGGTGGTTATTCCACAAATAACTTACTTCCACGACAGTGAAGCTCGTCTGAAGCGTCTCCACAATCGTTATCCTCATCACATTCCCAACTTGCACTTATGCAAAACGAGTTGTTACAAGTAAATTCATCAGGAGCACAAGCTATAATAATAATAATAATAATAATAATAATAATAATAATAATAATAATAATAATAATGTATGAATCAGACCATAGAAAATAACATACAATAGCGCTTGTACTGCGTAAGTTTACTGTCCTTTCATGGCTGAACAACAGGATATTAAGTTTTTGCCATATGAACATTTAATTTAAACGAAATGTAGGTTTTTGTTAAGAGTTTGACACATCATAAATATGTGTTGTTATTATTATTTTTTTTTAAATAATAAAAATAATCTCTGAAATTTGAATTTGTCTACTCGTGAAGGAGAGTGACAATATCAAGATAACTATGTCACACGATAATGCAAACTATTGTTAAAACAGAACAATAGATACTTTTATTGTAATTAATATTGACCGGGAATGCCTTAAGTTATTTGGAGCTTTTGATTTCTTGATGGATATATTTTTAAACATATAAGGCAAATCATATAGTATCATATTACTAGTGCTCAGTTTCTTCTATTACAAATCATTCTCTGTTGGCGTTTTTATTTTTTGTTCATCAGTCGTTTTACATGTGTTTAAAATTGTACGAGTATTGTAGGTATTATATTCATATCAAATGCACGAGAAATGCTTGTCCAACATTATTAAATTGGTCGAGATAGTGAAAATACCTACTAATCTATATGTTCAATTAACTCAAAAATCAATCAAATTAAACTTCGTACAAAAAACTAAAACGTCTTTTAGCGAAAATATATTCCAAGTTAAAAATATTTTTTTTTACAGTAAATACGTTTGTGTAAAGATATCACAATTCATATACCAAATAAACTGTATTCATGCTTGGTTAAACAATATTAATGAAGAAAAGGTGAAAACAAGATTAGTAAAAAAAATATCATTTACGACATTGAGTGGCTGCTTTTGCATTCATCGGTTTGATTTGCTCTTAGACATAAATAACGTACTTCTACCACAGTGAACTTCATCCGACGCATCTCCACAATCGTTATCACCATCACATTCATAATCAGCATCGATACATACCGTATTGTTACATCGGAATTGATGACTAGCACAACCTTTTTCAATAGAAAAAAGAAAGAAAGTAGAACACGAAACGATTAACATTTGATATAAATGCTGGAATACAATCCAAGCTAAAAGTCGCTTGTCAGAACATGTGGTGGATGACCCTGGCTCTTTAGAAACGAACTTTTCTAACGTTGATCACAGATACAGTGGTTCCTAAGAATGACTCCCTGTTTACCTCATAGCCACATCTCACTCAGTGTTAATCTACAAGGCAGTGAATGCACACCCTGTACTTAAGCTGTGTGGTTCAATTTTTCATGCAAAAATAATCAAAAAGAAAATGCGTCAAATAAGAAGACTCGTCTCATGCCCCATCATGGCAGGAAGGACTATGTGTGATACTCGGACAATCTAAATACTATAGTGATTCATTTTCAGGTATATGGCAAGCACTACCCAGAAACATTGTATACATCCATTGCTTCCCAATTACCTCGGAACCTCAGCCAGAAGTAATAGTGCAGTTGTCATTCTAGCTCATATTGCTGAAGCTAGTGTCCATAACAAAATCACTGTGGTAGCTCTGCGTATACCTAAATTACTCTGTTTTTTTAGTGTCCCAATTTATGAATTTGAATTTGAAAATAACGTACGTTCATCACAATGTTCTTCATCAGAATTATCCCCACAATCGTTGTCATCATCACATTCCCAATGAGCACGAATACAGAACATATTGTCACATGTGAATTCATCAGTAGCACAGCCTGGTTTTTAAAGAAAAAATAATGTAACAATTAATATGAAATGATGTACCATTGCAAATCTGTATAACTTATGTCTTTATGTTATGTTTCCTTGCATTGCATTTTCGGTGTTATAAATTATCGCTGATATTTTATATATATACTTGCGTTTTATTTTCTCTCAATTCAATATAGTATTACCCCTGCCAAGAAGGACAAGGTTCTGGCAGGGTAAAGGTGTATGTCTGATTGTCTGTTGGTAGAATAACTCACAACTTGCACAGGACATTTTATATTTTTCAAGTGTCATTGATCTGAATTCGAGTGTTTTGAACCCATAACAAATAATATTTTTCAATCAGTGCTAAAAGGCTCAAACATCTTCTTGAAGTCGAATCCGATCATTATATTAAGTGAGTTCGCATGAATATAAACATTGAATTCTAGTCGTGAAGAAGAGTGACAATGACAAGAAAAGTATTTCACACGATAATGCAACGTGTCTTAATGAGTGATAATCATATTATATTATATTATATTACTGGTGATTAAATATTAAATATGATTTTCCGCCTTCTGTTGAAAGGGGATGTTGCATTGTTTTTTTGTTTGTCAGTCGTTCAACATGTGTTATATCCATATCCAAATGCAAGATATATGATTGACCCACAATATTAGATAGATAGAAGTTACTTCTCAGTTGAGCTAGTGGAAATATTTATTTTATATGTTGCAGTACAGTCCAAAATCGACGAATGTGAACTTCATACAAAACAGCTAAAAGCAAATTTAAGCGAAAATACATTCCAGCTTAAATAAACTATTTTTAGTAAACTACGTTTATGTAATGACATCAACATTCGTGTGACAGATAAACTGCATTTGTGCTTGGGTGAACAATGTTCACCAAAAAAATTTAAAGACAGATTAGTCAAGAATTTACGACATAGAATGGGTCATTTTGATTCATTCATCGGTTTGATTTGCTCTTAATTGTAAATAACGTACTTCCACCACAGTGATCTTCATCTGAAGCATCTCCACAATCGTTATCACCATCACATTCCCAACTACCACTTATACATTTCGTGTTGTTACACCTGAATTGATGACTAGCACAATCTGCTTCAATAAAAAATATGAATCAGAACACAAAACAATATTGCAATATGTTAAATCATACTAAACTATTGTCAATGTCAATGTTATGAACATTGATCTAACTTGCTGTTTGACTACTGATGAAATTTCATCCAAAAACAATACAAAGGATGCAACTATAACTTATGAAGTTAGGAATACACGTACACCTATATAATTGTTAAACATCACTAAATACGAATGTTACAATGTCACTGTCTGTATATAAATTGCAAATACCCAGGGATAATAAACTGAGCCGTTTTGTGAACATAGTATACAGTTACTATCTCTTTATGATGTTCGTTCCGGTATTTCGTAACATCATGACATCAAATTATTTTGGGCCTATTATGTGTGGATGAGTTTCAGAATCTGCTTTTTATTGAAAACGACATGTAAAGATCATCTTCATTCAAAATCTACTAAATATGTAACATGCATGTCCGTCATGCTGACAAATTAATATGAATCATAGTTTACAGATTATTGTTATTATTATTATTATTATTATTATTATTATTATTATTATTATTATTATTATAAATTTATGCATTAAATTCGCTATTGAGCGCAATGTGTATTTAGGCACTGGCTACTGTTTTTTTGTTAGAAACATAATGTATATATCGGCATCAAGAATTATTAATATATAAAAAGTGGTGTGCATAAGAAAGACTTTCTGGTATAATTGGGACTGCTAGTTCACTGTCAAAAGTCGGAATCTGATTCATGCTTTTGCGTCTATTCCATTGTTTGTTTTTTTTTTAGTTTTACGAACGTGTCTCGATATCGCTGGCTAGACAAGCTTGAATAAAGGGTCTAATATTTTCGCCTGTTTTCTTTTTGTTTGTAATAAATGAACCACACCTTAATATGTAATATTAGCTCACTATAAAATCGAATGTAAAACAGAGCTCGTGATAATTAGTTTGTCTGGTTTATATCTTGGATTGGTTTCACAACTTGAAGTTTCACTGCAGTTGCTGTGACTATGTATATAATAGTCAACGATGTTGTCCAGCATATTTTGCAGATAGTTTGACAGATCACGAACTTTATTGTTTTCATATCGTATGATTTTACCACTGATTCATATTTGACAAATTACGAACTGCATTCATCCGATTGTACCAAATATTCTGCCCCTGGTTTTTAGTTTGGCATATTACAAAAAAAACGATTTGAATTATACATATTGCGCGACCGTTTAGCGATTTATTTTCTAGATTCTTCATTTAAAGTTACGTGTAACGTTAATTTAAATTAATCTTAGGACAGTCGCATCTCTGTTAATGAAAAGGCGTTTGTTTTATGTGCAATATTATAGTGAATGAATTTCATAAATTAGAAGTTCGTCTATTAGGTTACATATGGTTAATAAGATATTTTCAGTTTATACTCTTGTAGCATGCAATATATATGAAAAATGTCAGATTCGATAGAACGGTTTGATACACTATTCCCACCTCCCAATTGTAGTGAATTCATTACGGTGGAACTCAAAAGAATAGTATAATGTCCCATATGGAAGACATAAACAACTTACATTCATCGCAGTGATCTTCATCTGAATTATCTCCACAGTCATTATCTTCATCACATTCCCATGTGTACCAAATACAATCTCCATTGTCGCAGGCGAATTGATCTTCTTCACATCCTATTGTAATACGGACGAACGAACGAAATTAACCTACATGAAGTTGTATACCATTCTCAAATTTGGAATAAATACAATTTATTTAATACACAATAAGATTGGTCACAGCATTTGATTTGTGAATTCTCTAAAACTCAACAGTACTATTTAAACCTCTGAATAATTGGTCGAGTAGATTGAAAGTACTCTTAGCTTTATTGTGTTTTCTTTTTCTTACATCCTGTATAAGTTGTTTTACTCATTAAATGTTCAGTAATTAGTACACAGCAGGCACAAACCCAAAATACACACAAGAAATACAAGGAATCAATGTTGAGCAGAGCACATATAATATATCTGACGTGTCACACAAATTAGATGATTAAACAGTGATATGATCGACACTAATGCCATGTGGTTGATTATATTGTTTATATACTGCATTGTATAATGATTTTTATTTTCAATCGACACTATTTTGCTGGACACCCTAAGTTGTTCCAAACATATTGACAGCGTAGATACGTTGAACACATGTCGGTTGGACAATGAGAGCATATGACTCTCTAGCATTCACTGAGGTGTCTCCAGCTACAGTGGAGACAGTTGTGAAGCTGTGAGACTTTGTTGGGCTGAATACAAAAGACAATAGTACCCTAGCAGTAGAGATAATCAATTTAGCGAGTGTTGAATCATAACGGAAAATGGTCAAACCACAGTGTCGAGATTGGATTTGCTGTGACTTAATCAACAATTATAACAATAACGAATAATGTTCTTCATCCACTTCAGATCTTATTTGTCTGTTTTCTAAAAGCGCATGCGTTAGTTAGTCGGCAAAGTAAGACACGTTGTGAAGAGAAAATTGTGTACATACCATTACACTGTGAAGAAGGTACAACACACAAAAATGTTTCCGAGTTCTGACAGTCACTGTACTGCCACTGAAATACATTGTTTTCATTTGCCACAGCTACAACACAGTCATGTCCTTGTCTTTTGCTAACATCAGATGCCCAGGGGTAGGAATTCTGGCTGTTGTTGTTGATGTCATACTTAATTTTCGGGTGGACCCAGTACGGACTACCTGCCAGATCACGTAGACCAATCCAGAGTCTCCTATTACTTGTACTGTAAGCAGACAAATAGATGATAATTTGCAGTGACTTGATTATTATATATTGTTTTACAAGGTGATAGGGTTTCACAAGATTCATACACGTATCCATGTGCTATATTGTTGGTGTCTCCGAAATAAGGAAAGAAAAGTGGTGTAGTGACATAGTTTATCTTAAGGTTTGTTGGGACAATCGTGAATACATTTCGAACAATTAGAAATCTATTGAATGGTAGTTACGGTACGAGATGTATCCTAACAATAATATGAATGAATAAAACGTGATTTGTAATGATGTTTTATACTTCCTTGCGCTTGAACTGTTCACAATGGTTTCAAAAAAATTAACTACTCTTCTTATTTATTAAAGTTAAATCAAATGATATGCAATATTGAAACTGAAATTTCATTCTAGTTTGAATTGATGAAATCTGAGGAATTGTTTAATGTAAATATCAGCATATGTGTTTTCAGCAAATCATTAATATTTAAAGGAGTAGTACCTCATCGGCAGCATTAGCAATTTCTGTATTAATATTAGACTGATCTCCTATAAGTTGCAATAATCGTTAAATTGCCCCTTTGACAATGATACTGCAAATGAGTGATCGACAGTTATTACAAGTAAACGCCCCGAAGTGTAACATCAATCAAAGTGAATGGCATCAAGACTGAATTGAAACAACATCCTCAGCTATTTTTCTTTTTCGCTGCGAACGACCAGTGAGACGCCAGTTACTGGTAATTTCTCTGATAATTCCAGTAATGGATTTAAACGAGTAAGCGACGTAATTTGAAAACGCAAACGTGTCTGCGATACTACTCTAACAAAAACAATATTCACCGCAATGTCTTCAAAAAAATGGGAACCCAGCTCTGTATATAGAACGATTATTCCCACTGATTGACGCGCGAAGCTGAAGTCAGGTAGCCAAGAAATAAATTTGGCGAACTTGATCATAGTCATTAAGATTGCTGGAAACCTTACTTGGCGCACCATGACACTTGGGGCGGAAATTAACCAACAAACATTATTGCTGTTTCAGGGAGTGTTTCGTTCTTTCTTTCTTTTTATTTGTAATGGAGGGAGTCCCATGACAAAATGTTCATCTCTTATTTGTGGAGAATGTGCCGTATTTGCATAAAACAGGTCGATCTAAAACTCGTTTTAAGTTTATTATATTGCTGTTGACAGGCAATTAATGAGTTAAAAGTTTTATATCTGTAGAATACTTTATTTTCGCTTGGAATTTATTTTCGCTATTTTCGCAGAAGGGATGATTCCGTGAAAATAAAATCCAGCGAATATACTTGTTTTCCTATATTTCACATTAAACTCATCAAAAATCAGTGAAAATAAATTCCATACAGAACGCCCAAAAAGACTTTTCAGCGAAAATTAATTCCAGCGAAAATAAAGTATTCCACAGTATTAAAAATTATATTAATAGTGATTACGACTGACACGGAACATAATAACCTGCATTTAATTGACGCATTAGTATCTATGAACTGAATGTGAGTATCATAGCTCATACTGTGAAATATTCCTGTTATCACATGACGATTGTCCAACACATATTTAAGCGTACCACTCTCTGCACATTTCCAGTTTCCAAATACTTAGCTATATTATTCTCAGTTGAGTAATTACTTTTTTGTTGTAGTTCGGATTATATGTATCTTTTTCAGGATATTATACATAAATATTTTTTCCACAAACAATTTGACCACGCCTACAATAATGCGTTTAGCGTGAATATCTCAATATATTCATATAAGACATACAGACGCGCAACATATGTTTTAATTACCGTTCTGCAAGTTCGTCAAGAGCTTTCCGCTCGATTTTCTTCTCAAGGACAGCAAGGTTTCCCCCTTGTACTTGGCAATTGTTTAGGGCGTCTGCCCACCCAACGGATTCCTGGGACACAAAGTAGCACTTCCCAAGCATGTTAATATCACAATGGCGCTCTCCAATGACGATACCTATGTAAAATGTATAGTGAAACAGAATAAATTTCAAAAAATCGCATATAGAAATTGAATTGAATATAAAAATTTCCGGCAGAGATACATTTCTGATGGAGTCCCATCGAATGCCGAATGCAATTACTGAATAACTAGCATAAGATCCAGAATGCAATACAAGATTTTAATACATTCAAAAGTCATATTTAATGTTACACGGAATGTGTTCATACCCATACTAAATGTATATGTGAAATGTATCGACTCAACATTTAGTGTTCTTTGGCAACAACAAATTTAATATCGCAGCTCGGAAAATTATTTTCTATTTGAAAGTCTATAATGATCATACGATTTGCTACGATGTGACACACACTTGCTTGGTTGTAGGAACAAAAATTACCTCCGGATTTTTAGTTGCGCTCTTTGTGAGATTTGGGTTATTTAACCCAAGATGAAAAAAAACGATAATAGCTGGGCCATAATGTACCGCCGCTGTCGTTCGTAAATTACACTACATGTACACTGATAATGATAAAATTAAAATACAATTTAGCTCAGACGATATATCCTACCTAAAAAGGCAGCCAGGCATAGTATTGGCGCAACTTTCAACAACATCGTACCTGTGTGAAAAAACAAACAAATGAGCCATTCATCTATCAGGTGAATTAATAGAAATAACGCGGTATTATTACTCTTACTATTTGATCAAAGCATATCGAAAAGTGTTATATGACATGTATATTAAAAACGGCAACTAAAGATATAATATCGATAACTAAAATAGAATGACATTATCGTCGTTGGTCGCATTCATTTGGGAATATGTATAATTGTCATCGTTATAACGTACAATTGAAGCAACTCACCCGATCATGCGGCGTTCCCCTCCAGTAGAAGAGTGGTGACTTGCTCTCTTGGTGTGGTATATTATATTGTTTAATTAGCAAAACTCGGTATCAATTTAATTAGATATGTTGGTATAGCGCGTATGTTTTAATAATTCAATCTTTCTCTATCTTCAAAATTGATGTATTTCTGATTATTTTTGTATAGAATGAAGTACTAATATCAAAATTAGTAATGAGTTTCATTAGTTTAATTTGTAACTTTTCTTTCCTCCATAGAAATAATATAAAGTATAACAAATGAGTTGACCGTATGTGCAATATCAACTACAGAAGTTTTCTACGACTCGATATATTGCCACGTCCTCCTCGGCTATGCGATCAACGATGTACTTATTGTCTGTTGTTGCTTCCTAAACAACATACATATCAAAAAGTAACCGAGCCGGAAATATGTATTATATATGTTGTGTATATAACAACATGACACGTTGCTTCAGCGTGCAATATTGAATTAGTACCTCTGTGCCATATGATAAGAAAATAGTGCTAATGACATTCAATTCCAATTTCATAGTTGGTAATTATTGGTTTAGCAAATTCAACGTATGTTTTCATAATTATTTTCTTAATTGTCACACTGGCCTTTGGAAAAACTTGTCTAAAAAATTTGTTTTTACCTAAAACTAAATCTTTTAAATTTAGTTAAATTTAGTTAAAAAATAATCTTGACAAAATTTTGAAAAATCATAAAGCTTATTTGACATACAAATAATGAGATAATGATGGAGTGTGAATATATATGTAAATAGCGTCCATGTGTATAGAGGAACATAACCTCAGGTCGCTAACACGCCTGTATAAATTAGGTTAAATACTATGCTAAGCTTAAATTCACTGCAATATGTCGTTTCATCAATATACTGTACGTCAATTGTCAATCGCAGTTTACCTTTATACAAAGTAGGCATCGCATGCATGTGGTGTTGGCGAAATTATATTTTCAAAACACGCAATGCGATAAAGTATTACTGTTATAGAAAGATAAACTTGATGTTCAGTTGAAATACATTACAACCAGCGCTTTGAAATGCATTTCACAACCACAATGCAAATATGCACAAATTTTACAATGATTTATTAAAATAAGATACAATTTTGACATTGTATTCAGTGATCACCCATTTTCACTTTTCTGGCCACGGATTTATAATATTTATAGGGTTAAAGTTCAATCATACAAGTAATTACTTAATAAATGACAAATAAAAAAGAGAAGTACAGATAAAGAACGTGAGATGTTTTTAACGCGTAGTGCAAGGTTGTTGCATTGAAACCATATTCATAGTTCTCTAGTGGAAAAATGCGCATGCGTGAGTAAGCAACACATCCCGTTAGAAAACTTGACCATGAAGCGGGTAGTCAATTAGATAGTTTGCTGCAGAAATACTTATGTAGCAGGTATAAGATGTTATCAAAAATAACACATACCAGTCTAATGTAAACCATGCACCAACCTCTAGAATGAGAGTAAACCTGGCAGTCCAGGTTATAACAAGAGCATGTCTTCTTAAATATATTATTATTATGTGTGAAGAATAACAATTTATGTTGTTGTTTTTTTCAAATTAGCAAAATAAATAGTGCTCCAATGAAATATTTCAAATATTTTTGCAGTTTCAACAGTATTGCAAAAGACTCACGGCATACAGGACACCTTGCAACTCAGACCTTCTGCTCGAGGATGGATAGTTTATTCGACTGTCTGGATGTCACTAAACAAGACCAAGTAGGAGAAAGAACCTGGAGTATATAGCAATGTAGATGACTGGTGATTCAAAGCACTGTAATGTTGACATTAATTAGACTTAGAACAAACTATGGCCTCCATGTTGTTAAATAATACGATAAATTTTGTTGAGTGATGATAGAGGAAAATGAAAATCAATATTGAAAATCAAAACGTGACAGTTTTATATATAAAAAAGTAAATTATTTGCTGCATTACTTGACATCAAATATGTTATTCAAAATGCTATTGCTTATTATTAAGTAATTTTTCGCGAAAGACCCACTAGTATTTTCTTTTATCGAACAGAGCGAGAATCTTTCTTGGTTGCTTAAACCAAGTCTGCCAAAGTCAGTGTGCCCTAAAATCGTCACAACTACAATAAAGATAACCTCACAACAGTAAACAATCACTTAATCTGCAGAAAAGGAAACCGCGAGCAGATGTTGCACATAAAACGAAATAAATATTTTATAGTAAAGTAATTTATTAATTGGTACAAGAGCATTCTACCACTGTTTATCCTGTTTATTATGTGTGTTAATATTTTGCTCAATACTTATATAAATGTATTGCAACGTGCAAATGGAATAATCGTACTTTTTTTCCTGTGGTAATTATCATTTGACACGCAAAGTGGGAAAACGTATAAACATCAGTCTTTATAAGCAAATCAGTATACTCAGTGTTGTATGTGACGGTTAGTTCAGCCTATAAGTACAGACAGAAAACGGCGGTCTGGTACCTACTCTACACAATTCGTTGCTGCTGATACGGAGGTAAATTGCTTGTATGAAGGGAAAGTATAATTTGTCACTCGTAGTCCGCTGATTGGTTGAGTTGAACGGATATTTCGGTTTCAGATACCCCGGAAAACTGTTCTATCCTTTTTTCGTTTAATGAGGTATTTCTATGGGAAGAATGTTTGTGGTCGAATTTCTTTCTTATAGATTCGAGCCACATTCAAGACGGCGACCCAATATTAATATTAGTATTGTGGATTGTATTTACCAGTGGATTGTCAGTGACTAGTATTAAGGCATACCTGGGTTTTCAAATGCCTTTTTAACGGTGATAGTTCGTGCAAGACAAAGAGGGCCATAATATATGCAGGGTAACTTGCTTTGTTACCAATTCAGTAAGACAAAGCAAAGTTGACCGGGGGATTTGAATCAGCGTATTGAGAGAGTCTTAATATATTAATGAACATATTGCCTTTAATGTTATTTGTTTTCGTTTTTCTCTTGTGTGCAATCATACAACCATACTTAAAATTATCTGAAATGAGAAAATGTCTTAATTGCATGCTTACCTGCTTTTTCTGTGACTATATGTAAATTATAATTAAGTATGTTTGTTACATGATTTATTGCAACATTATATTTTCATCTTCTACAGGGCATGGTAAGATATAGAAGATGAAATGTTTTAGCTCGGTTGGAATAGGTAAAATGAAAATTCCCTTAGTGTGTTTCTATTGTGAATATTTATCTTTATTCTAAAAGTGTTATTTGTTTTGTTTTTTCGCACTAGTAACTTGTAGTAACAGTTGTGTCGACATGCCCCTGCAGTTTTAGATAACACGATGATGTGTTAAAGAAGAGTTTTTCTGAAATGTTCATTTATTGAAAATGCCAATAATCGGTTTATCGTTAGTTCAGTTTTTACGCAGTATTACCATAAAGACAAAAGGTGAAAATTGTTATATGTAATCAAGCTGTTACACGTATCTTCAGATGTAAATTCTAAATTAGGCAGAAACGGTGTGTTAAAATAAAAGATTGACTTTGATGTCTACTATTGTCATCTGCTTGAAACAAAGGCGTTGTTCTTGTCTGTCCACTTTTAACTTTAGTAAGTGTGTGCACGTGTATTACCTGTTATACTGATGTTATCTTCAATATAAAAGCGTTCTATATCTTTTCATATATTGTTTGTAGTTGCATCATAACCAGTGCCTCGTTCAGGACATGAGATTGTGGGTTTTATGTTGAACAATTTTCTATTTTCTTGGCTTGTACACAATTTTCGTGCATCTACATACACGTTTTTTTTTTTATAAATAATGTGAATTTTTTTAAATCTTCCGCTATTTTCCGTATCGAAAGGGTAATTTTTAGCATATTTTTCATATTCTGGATGAGATATTACCATATCTACTTGTTGTGTTTGGTCTGTTGTTGGCCCTGAAAGATGTCGTTTGACCTAGATGTACCATTTGAAGACACATACTTGTCAGTGCCAGTTATAGTCTATATGAGGCACACCTGGCAGGTTGGAATACAGTACACGCATCTGTACGACAATACCCTCTGGTATCACTTCCCTTTGTGTGACAAGTACGTCATCAGCCCATCAAGTTGCGACTTGCACTGTCTTGAGCATATAGTGTCCATTCCACCCATACTTCATTGCGTTAATGGAAGACCAAATACTAAGTTACAAGCCGTGATCTATAACGGAAATGAAAACAAATTTTCGTAACGTACGTAAATGCATAATTTAATTCTGTTAGAAAACAACTAAAATTGCATCGATAATTTAGTTTCACGACGTGTGTTCCGGAATTGATACTTTTAGTATTAGTTTGGTGTTTCACTGTCGGCCACGAACAAAACAAACTGCATTCACTAGATTATGCGTCTTCCTTGAGTGTCAATAAGGTTTTTCAAAATAGTGTACCATAAGATGTTAGCTCAAGAAATTAACTCAATCGGTTGATATAATTACATCTGTGTACCAAGTAAACAAATAAATGGTCCATGCAAATGCTTGTCCCATGACTTACTGGCACAATCCCGGGGATTACATGAGCCGTGCTTTAAAGTGATTTGGAATTATGGTGTGTAAAGCATACTATAAACTATAAGTCAAGTATAACCATGAGGAATGCGAGAAAAACGCTTTAAACTAATGCATTGTAGAAACGCTATAGAGACGCTATACAGAAACCATGAGTAGAACTATAGCTATTACTATATTGTACAGAGCACTGCTTATGGTAACTCAAGGACGTTGAACTCTTTTTCAGAATCTCAGCACTATTGTTTTGTTTATGTAACGTAATGCTTGATTTCTATTGTCGATTTAAGAACGTTTTATGTATTGTTGAATAATGTTTATGTGAACGCTCAGAATCTGTTTGGAATTGATATTTAATGACTTTGTGAGGTCCTTCATGATGGTAAATTTAAACGTTTCTCAGTAGACGAAGTATTTGTAACACACAGTTTTCAGTTGTTAAGAAGTTCATAAGTATGGAATATGAGTTTTTAAGGTTTTATTGAGTTTTTAAGAGTTTTTTCAGAGTTATCGATTAACGTTTTGTTTTTGGAATAGTTCCTACACTTTGAGAGTTTAAATTTATTGATTTGGGAGGCACTTTTGTAACATTTTAATATCTTTTTGGTGCACCTACGTACATATTACTTGATGATCGCAAGCATTTGTTAATGATTGACAGAATTATGTGCAACTCAGTGATGTTTATTCGTTTTTGCTTTTTCATCTTATTTGTCAGAGGATAAACGTGTTGTGAGAGCGAATTCTTTTTCACATTACAACCCCACGCTGTTAGACTATTGTTTAGATTCAACAACTTGTGTGTTTAGGGTGGAGTTTATAAATAGATTGTTTACTTATTGTTTTAGTAGTGGCGTGCTTTGCAAGGCTTTAACCGTGAGACGCATCCCTGGTAATCACGCGATCGTGCCGACGACTGCAGCCTTTGGCTGATCGCATGGTTACACCTCCACGCCGTAGTGTTTTGACCTTTTAATATAGAGAGTTGTAACCTTTGTGACTTCTCCCTGGAAGAGTAGGATGTTGTGACTTATAACCATTGTTTAGTATACCTAATCATTGTGCTTTTATTTATTTGGATTTATACCTTTTGTTTATTAATATTGTATTTGACTTGCATAACTAGTGTTGAGTGAATGACGATATCTTTGATTTGTGAGGCATATGCCAGGAGGCATAAGTCTAGTTTAAGAGGAGGGATGTGTCATGGATTTGTTTCAATGTGTCTAGATACCGACTTGATAACTGGTTTCAGGTGAAGTGCTGGTTAATATCATTCAACACTTTCCCATAACATGTCATCATTTAGGCTCATGCGGCGTCCTGGTAAGAACTAAAACCAGTGATTGGAACTAAATCTGACAGTTTGGTATGTGTGATTTCCCAATATAGCGGACAATCAATCAATCATATATATATGACTTGTTAAGTACTTCGTGTGATTGGCTACATGTGAGTGAAATGTGTGGAGGCTACGCCTCTAGCTCTTAAACTTCCATGTGATAGATCAAAGTTTTGAGAAGTAAATAAAGAGAATCTTGGTCAGTCTGAGAAAGATCTCCATGAGACGAGGCGAGTCGTGAGAGTGCTCTACAAAGCGAGAGAGTCTTGGGGGATTTTCCCCGATGCATTTTGTCTTGGAGAGTTCTCAACGGACGACTAAGACTAGAGAAGTTGACTCGAATTCTGCCTCTGTGTGTCTTTGTTCAGTCGAAAATTGCGAACGTAACGATCCCCCGTTTACCTGACGTAAGGTTTAATAACACAATAATTAAACTATCTTATTTACATTGAATAATCAACAATATTAAATTAGACGATCCCCAGTAGCTAGTAATGCGGGTTGATAATATGCAAATAACACAAGGATTGTCACGACAATACACCTGGTCAGTTCTATGATGTTTATTCCAACGTTTCGCCCTAGAAATAGGGCTTCTTCAAGAAAACTCTGTTGGGATGCCGTGAGATGTAAATTGGCATTTACATTTACATTGAAATTGAAATTGCATTGCTATATTTTTAAGCGGCTCCCAGTAATGTTATTATTTTATGTATTTAATTGTTTCAGAAAAGTAATAGATATCTATAACAATAAAATATAGATAAATGTGAGAAAGAGTATAAAATTAAAATGTTGCCGTCCAAACATTTCCAATCATTAGCAAAGTATTACAGTGTTGTAACAAACCACCGCCAAAAATGTCAATGACAGTATTCTTATGAATGGAATTGTTCATAAATGCGATGTACTCTGTTATTTGCACGTTATTAAAATATTAATAACTAATCCATACAAAGCGTAGAGTACGACTGAGAGGTCACTATCATTAATAGTACTATTTTTTAGCCTGCTAACCTTCGATAAAAGACTACAGATCGACGATCTGTGTGAATATAATGTCACTCACCTAATGAGTTAAGCAAGTAATTTGTGATTGAAAGCACTATGTAACTTACTATGAAATGTACATTAATCAGGTGCGATTTCTACAGGTCATTGACATGTTGTGTTTCTATACAAAATTAAATACGTAACACGCGTATACAGTGATCACATAAGCCAGAAAACATCCAAAACTCACCATTACATTGATAAAGAATGGCAACTTGAAAGCTAAAGTTACTAATACGACTTTTTGGCTAATGCTCTGACGGTCTGCTGTTATAGGTAATCACATGGGTTGGTCTTCGTTTACAATTGAAAATGCCATAGTTTTTGTCAGCAATTTGTGAGCACATGAGACCCAAAAGGTATGGCATTTACAGTTGTAAACGAAGACCAACCCAACCAATGCACGTCATCGAGATGCAATTAACGACTTATACCAAGCAGGTAATGATACAATATATAGATTCAGCAATCGTCGGCATTGCCAGTGCGCAGAACTGAACATATGTAAATTTTATATAAATACAAAAGATGTAGCGTTCGCTTTGTCATTTGCTCTTGGATAATCCCCCCCCCCCCAGAAACCTCCATTGGAAATCCAACAGCGCAGTCATTAAAAAGATCTACCTGCTGTGGATGATGTTATGGAATGTTGAACCCCCTTCTTTGCCAACTTTTTTTCAATAATTGAAAGAGAAGTCTATATCTTTTTCAACTCCAGACATTGCAGTTTGATTAATGCTGCTCATAATACACGTTTACTGTAACAACACACGCTCCTCAATGGGGCTGAAGGAATATTGGTCAATAACAGGCCATGAACTACATTTAACGTCCCCATTGCCATACTTTAACTATTATTTAACTACTATTTTATGGCCTTTCTCGGCGCTAGTAAATATTTACCATGTTTATAAAAGGCTTGGGATATAGAGGGGTAAAACTGATATACAACAAAAGAAGCTGAAACAAATCGAATGTCAGTCGGATATATGTTCATGGTCTTCGAAAAAACTACATTGCAACATCATCTAATCATTGCTTGGACAAGCACGTTCTGAAGGTGAATTGTAGTATAATAATAACCATAGAAGTGATAAATTTCTGAAACTGAAACAACCATAGCTTTTATGGCCTTTGTGTGCCACTAATCAAATTAAGATTTCTTTACGCACAAATAGGACTTTTTCAATTAAGAGCCTTTTATTTTACCTTGGATGAGTAGATTTCAAATCAGACGACGATTAATCTGATTAATCAAGTAGTTTTACCAAACATTTCGAAAGATTTGAAAATTTATAAAACAAACTTGTTCTCCGCAGCAACAATGTCTTCTTTAATTGTTTGAAAGATTGATTGCATTTCACTTAGTTTTATTTATTTAGGTGAGAGGTAATGATTTTAAATCTGTATATTTCAAGACCAGTACTATGCACTTAAGAAAAGGCTTAAAGCATTTTGAAATGTATATCTCACAAATTGTATTAAGCTGTCATAATATTACAGTATTTGGCTGTGTGTAAAGAATGAAAAGGATTCCCTGATTTGTTAGTAGATGCCAGTTGTTGTATCTTGAGAGCTGCACTTAATTGGTTGATTTTTGGTAGGCAGGTGTGTGTACATGTTCGTATTATTTGTAGGTGATATAATTTTCAGTGTAATGTTCTGTGTCTGGTTGTTGAGCTTTGTGTTATATATATGAATTTCCAACTAACTGGGTATCGTGCATGTAAGAAAACTATAAACTTAGTAAGAAAACTACGCACATATTTAATTCTCATAGATTTATTATGGAAACAGATTTTATACAACATGTCCACCCGAATGAAAACTATTTGGATTATTAGCTATTAGCTATGTGACTTCAATAAATATAATATTGCAAATGTGCATTTGCTAATACTAATAACATACATTACTTTTGTGAACCTATAAATGCGACTCTACTAAACATAGCATGTCCATAGAATACTGGCTCAACAGCATGTCAGCTGCAAACCAATTACTGCTGCTTGCAGCTATAATTGTGTATGTTTGTGCGTTATTTATTCGCATACTGCTTATTGATTTATTTTTATACGGCATTATTATTTTATTTCGAGGTGTTCTCTTGTCAGTGTACTATGTTAGTAGTGAAGTATTTTGGTCATATGTCGTACGCGTTCAGAACGGCGCTTTTACAGGTACCAACTACTGTGTTCATCGTTACCGTTTCACAGTTATTTCACAAGTATACTAACACACAGATTTTTCTCAAAATGTTTCTTTAGGTTTTCACATATTATAGCTCAGTTAAAAACACATTTCGAACACTGCGATCATTCTTTGTACATTGGCTATTTTATTAACTATACAACTATAACTAAACGCATGCATGGATTACAGACGATGTATATGGTTAACCAGAGGAAATATGCTAGTTCAGAAGATAGCATTTACCATCCACACGTCCGTTCCCGCTATGTGTTTTAAACGCACCCACCAGCTGTGAAAGAAACACATTACACTGTATGATTGACTCGGTAATTAAATGTACTTGCGCTGTGTTGGTGCCGGGACAAAAAGCATATAAAATTAGTGAGTTGTTTCAATGCGAGACATCATTATAGAATACAAAATAACATGCAGTATATTCATCTTAACATTAATCAAAAATATGAACAGTAAACAATGTTGTGGGTTAGAATGAATTAAATCACGTTATTGGCGAATATGCAATCACACTATATAACAAGTTTACTAAACAATACGTACTATATTCACAGATATATCCTTTCTTGTTTCCACAATTAGCATCGTCCCATTTAAAGGCTCTTCTTTCCCTAAGAAGTAAAAAAATACTCACTTAGTTCTACCATTTACAATCTTGTGCTCTTGTGTGAAATGATCGATGATGATATTTGTGTTAATTTGTATGTAGGTATTCTAAATAATCTTGATTGTTGATAGAGCATGAAGGTGTTTCTATACAGCGGTCACGACGAAGCAGTTTGAAAATAGTTATGTTTGTACTAACCACATCTGTATACAGTCCTGAACCCCATCTGGACGATTGCCACCACTCGGCTGGTTACGAGCCCATTTGGTGAAGTCGCCGTCTGAAAGGATTGTGTTGTCAGACCAGACGAATTCACCTTCATTTGCACGATCGTCGAGTCCAATCCAAAACCCCTTTTGAACATCATCATCATAATTATTATTGAATATGAACTGCCGAACGAGGTTAAAAATCGACGCTTCGTTTATCATGGCCAACCGTCCGCCCTTTTCTTCGCACATAACTTTGGCGTCTAGCCACGTCTTAGAAGCCGTGCTCACCTCATAAAAGTGACATCCGCTACATACAGTGTCTGTGACTATAGGATGTGAAAAAAACAATGACAACATATACTAATAGTTATAGCTCTACGTTTATAAAGGTACAGTTTATATTATATATAAATATACTCACACTCGCAGGTACACTTATCTCCGTTGGGTAATAAATCGTTAAACTGTAAATTAACAACGCAAACAGAAATGCGTATGAATAAATTGAGTTATAACTATTTAGTTTTCGAATAGGTAGTTTAAATTGTAAAAAGATTGAAAAAGTTTGTGACACGTTACTCGAGACTTCTGATATCAGATGACAATCTACTACAGTGTTGTATACATTAATACATAATACGTAGCAAATTGTTTTCCTACCCTGTAGAGTTTATCCATCGCATAACACCCGCAATCTGATTGTGGAATACACACGTTCCCTACGTCTAAGATTAAACCATCTTCACAGAAACATCCTTCAATGCACTGCTCTGTACACTCAGCTCCAGGGAAAGGTATCTCGCATGTTGGAGGACACGCTGACCCACACGTTTTGTATACCTGATTTGGCGGACATTCGATAGCTGGAATAAATGGAATAGTTAGGTTACAATGTTCGTCTTTATAGTGCGCATGTATGTGTATAATGCTTGTCAACATACTTAAATATATATTTACCACAAGGTGTGTCACTTCGCCAATCGCTGATTGCTACACCGGAATCTTGACACATGGCCACGTAGGTAGATACGATAGGACATCCACCAGTGTCGTCCCCAACAGCCAGTGTGTCACACATGTCCATCAAACACATAGCGAGATGGGGCGCCGGATCAATCACTCCAGCACACTCAGTTAGTCCACCTACGTCCAGATGAAGATAATTCAGACTCATGTTATATAGATGAGTCACCTCGTAGCGTGGTATGGAATTTAATTACTAACTCGGAAAATGTACTACTATATGATTGTAATTTGCAAATGATAAAAATTACAATATAACAAAATTAAAATATTACCAAATAGTTGATCACATATTTCCTGAGCAAGAGGGTTAGGATTTAATGTACAAGGGTCAGTGCTGGTGAGGTCACGTCTTCCAGCATCTCCCATAGGTACACAGCCTGGACCAACGCTCCAACTATTTCCAAATTCATTAATACTGATTGCCTGTAAACAAAAAAACATCTATTTCAACATAGAATTTACGACTTTGGTCATTAGGAAAGCATGGACAGGGGATATCACATTTGTTACTTTAAAATGATACAGAACGCACACGCTCATGTGTCTTCTTACCGGCGTATTACTAAACGTTTTGAAGTCGTCACCTGGGATACCATTGAACAATCCACACAGACCGCACGCGTGATTGTAGTAAGCAGTAACCGCATACACCTGGATGTAAGACCATCCGTCCCAAATTACTTTCACACCATGACCAGTAGTTAGAACCTGAAAAAACATGCAGAAGTCAATTCGAGTAAGTGTAAAACGGATTCTATATTATGTTTTTATCACAATAATACTGCAGTGCGGTGATCGTATCAACGATGCCTTCCCGTGATAACCTTATAATTATACATCCTTTTTCTGCTCAATGTAATAATTATAACCAGAAATCATAACAAAAAACATTTTGGGCTCTGCGACCGGGATACTGTTTTCATCACACGCTATAATAGCGTTTCCACGCCCAAAGAAAAGTGTGGCGTCAATGTTGGTGATGTGGTTTGTTCCGGAAAAATTATGGAAAAACAAGTTCTGATACGGTTTGGTTTACGGAACGGCACATTTTATTGTTGTCGGTTGTTACCAACCGGCTGTAACAACGCCAACAAAAATGCGCTTACAAGAAGCAATCGGGTGCTTAGTCAAATCAATTGCGTCGTCGTTATTTATAATTATATATGAACGAGGGTCACTTTTATTAATCGAATAAGTCTGCATTCATTTGAAATTGCCACGTTTGCACGTGATACAACTAAACATATATATTCAATCTAGCTAGGCAGTTAGGTCATTGCGTCATAATGCGTACCAGGTAATATCCAGCTATAGTGATGCTCAGAAAAGGAGTAGGGTAAACTGGTGGCAATACATCTGCACCATTAATTGTAACAGCCTTGCCAGGGAGCATCTCTATAACCTATGAAAGAAATGCATAACGGGTGAGATGATTGCATGAGCTAATGTTGAATGTTGATATTAAATGGTATTCTTCTGGGTAAAAATTGTAATATTGTCAGCCAAAGCAGTCGACAATGTTGTATTGGCATAATCAACAATAATAAATGCTCACTAAGACGCATGTTAACTCACCATTCCGTATACGTTCACTGTAGCTTGTTTTGTCATTGCAACAGGGGAACCTGGCCATGTAAGTTCGTTATCCACGATGATCGAAAAAGGTGGGTCCGATGTGGCCCCAAAGCAATCTTTCGTAAACAGAATGTAACTGCAATAGCCTTGATAATCATAATAGGTACCATCAAATGTCTTATAGTGAGGATCACCAGATCCGTAGCACTGTTTGGTCTCTGGAGAAGGAAACATGTGTGTGTTGTTTGAAATAAGTTGACGTTGTTATCTAGATATATTCTTAATATTAGCTTTTTAAAAATAATTATTTTGTGGTAAGACATACAATTTCATAGGACTCGTAAAATATGTTTGTGTTTGTATATTATATTAGAAAGTGTTTATTATCACACCACTAAAAACAAAACATTATCTTGAGTAAATATATGACAGACAATATTATCATTCTAATTAGAGAGTTAAGTGTACCTATTGGAAGATTACTAAAACATTGTAACAAAATATAAGTTTAGTAAAGCATACTATCTCAGCCGGATGCATCCATAACTCGAGATGTAAACGCAGTTTACCTCCGCATTCGTCCATATATTCGGGACAACAGTCTCCACGTAGATGGCAGTCTCCACCACAATAACATTCTCGCCCTGTTAGTTCGTCTGAACTGCTACAATAATTCCGACAGAACTCTGTAATTGGGTGGAATGTGAAGTGTTAACAATTGTACAATCGATTGTACAATTTAACTCATATTTGAAAAATATACCCTCTAGCAATTACAGTTGCTTATACTCACGTGTGGGGCAACATAAACCACTTCCGGCCCCAGAGTCCGATATGACTCTCTTGCATGAGAATCCAGCGGGACATAGATTGATAATTGGAAATCCTGGTATATCGCCTGGCACATCACAATAGGGAGTTACTCCACCATTTGAATATGCAGATCCAATATCACACATTGGTCCTACACACAAAGAGCTTACATTAATATCATTTATAGCAAACCTGCTGAAACATAGAAACACAAACCAGGCTGGACACATTGTTGCCAATAAAAGCATGAAAAGGTAAATCTGGTGCATCAATGTGGCACACTTTACAGCTACTCACGAATAAATAGTACCAATTCTTTGCACATGCTGGTGACTAAAATAGCAAGGTATTTATATTCCTAATACTCTCCCTTACCCCATGCGAGATAAACATCAATAGCTTGAGCAGTTCCCAATCCTTCTAAACAATCTTCTGAAGTTCCTTGGGCTGAATATTCTTGAGGGTTCGATGTTGCATAGCATGCTCCACCATCACGTAGCGCGAAATAAACGAAACCTTCATATTCTGCAGCTCTTGCGCATTTCTGCAAGTGAGAATAAGAGATTAGCCATTAATCCATTACCTCACATGACACTTAAATTAAATAATAGAGACATGCCTGATATATAAGTTAATTAACACCGATTGGTGTTGTTTAAAATAACGATCATAGAGTCATTCTACAAATATTCGCAGTAAAATATCAGTTCAAACAACCTAACATTCAGTCTGCACGTATATTTGTAAATAATTAAACATACCCGGGCTTTCTCAGTTCTGGTGGAATAATGTCCATTTAGGTGAGGATTCCCTGTGTCTTCTAGTGTAACAAGAAGTGGTGGGTTGCCAACATCCGCAAAACAGCCTTGGTAAAAATAGTCTAAAAACATATTTTGGTTGAATGCATTATACTTTTTTAACGTTATAATTTTTGTCTTCTTTAATAACTCATCAACTTGGCTATGAACATGTTTAGAATATTTCTAATGTAAATGATGTAAAAATAATTTGTATAAACCTTAGAGTGGAAAATGCACATTGTAATCTTACTAAAGATGCAAATAGAACAAACGTTGCTTATTTTACTGATAGTGATTATTGATAGACTCACTGATAATATATGGGCAATCGACAGTCATACATGTCTCAACTTGAATGCTAGGCCCTTCACAGTCTCCTTGAATACAGAATCTGGTTCTGGTTCTTGTTCCGCCTTCACACGTTAGCGTACATTCGGTTGCGGTTGTCCAAGCACTCCAGATTGCCTCGATGGTAATGTCTGGAAATGTGTTTTACATAAAAAAACATTATTTTCTTAAAAGAATTATTTGTTGTAGAAACAAAAAGGAAATTGGCAAATATAATCATGATCAAGAAAATAACGCACAATAACTTGTTGATTTGTGGATTGAACTTTTTGTCATAAGCATGGTTTCTACTTACTATCACAGTCATATATGCCATTTACTTCTGTTATATCCCACTGACTAAGTCCATTTCTTTGGCCAATCGCTGCACCCGCTGGGTTGATTGTAACTATTGTTGGCTGTGTGTCATCGATCGCAAACGCTTTCCACCCATAGTGCATTAATGAATTATAATCGTAAGGAGTATTCTGCAAGTCAATCAATTCTTCTGAAACTATGTCGAAATTTGGCTTCGCTTCTGTATGTAGACGAGTCGGATAGAAGTTAGACAATGGCAATTACCATACATATAATGGTAAGGTAATTTTTGCATATCCATATATGAAGTAAAAATTGTTACTTATATCAAATCAGAAAAGTTGACAAACTATATATCTCACGCAGCATTCGGAAACAGACGAAATAGAAGAATGCTATTTCGTCACAACTCCTACCTTCTCTTATATTGTCCCACATAATCTGTACATAACAATCACGATCAGGACGTGACTGTTCATGGTAAAACCCAAGTGCATGTAGAAATTCGTGTTGAATAATTCCAGTCCACATACACGTCCCACCATTATCCTCTGGCGATAGAAGTGACAGCATCTGCTTGCCTCCAATCATTCCAATATATGACCAACATCTTTAAAACATATCCAAAATATAATATTACATACAGTAGGATGTTTACACACACAGGTCTGCGTTGTATCTGCCATCATATACTATCACCTGCTGTATCTAACTATTCTGCTTATCCATACGTTTTCAACCAAAGAAATTCATTTATAGAATGGACACCATCTCCCATCTGATTTCCACATGAAATCGTACATATGTACCAATGCAACGTCTTAAGCTTATACTCACACTCGCTTACATGTCTTGTAGTTTATTTTTTACAATAACAACGACGAAAATGCATAAAACAAGATGTCCAGTGCTAGTAATTGATCGCGAAAATAATACTTGTAAGTTTGAGTTGCTATTAATTATTCAAAAGCTGTAATTTGAAAATCAAAAACCAGCATGGAACGCGGTGCGCGCACTGCTGCGTTAAATAAATAAATAAATAAATAAATAAATAAATAAATAAATAAATAAATAAATAAATAAATAAATAAATAAATAAATAAATAAATAAATAAATAAATAAATAAATAAATAAACGTTGAAGTAGTTTTACCCCTCTCCATTAGTTATGCTGATATAATTATCTGATATTTCTTCAATGAATGTCAGGCATGTCTCTGATTCTAGATCAGCTAATGCTTCTCGTACAAACTCTCTATCAGCTTCATCTGTATAATAAAAAACACGTGAACAGTGCAAATAGTGTAGTTAACAATATAACTGTCAATTCTAGTCACATCTTGGAAAATCAGAGATTAGGTATATACAAATGAATCGATAAAGTTGACTGTAATATTTAAACCATTTGTTCATTTGCCTTGAAATTAATGTAAGCACACATCTAATTCACCTAATGGGTCGAGGTCATCAAATATGTAGTTGACTGTATTATCGGGCCAATAACCGTTAATCCAGCTCGTAATTCCTCTCTTCCTGCAATATAATATCAAACGACTAATAATCAACTGTACTGATTTATCATATTTGTTCCTCTGCACGGCAAAGTTAAAGGACGGTGGTCGCACGCATCCGCGAGGTATGGGTCTCACATGAACAAAGATGGCGTCATCGACTTTTGTGCAGACCAGTAAAAACTGATACAGTTTTAAGCTTTAAATATGTAATTTTGTTGGTGATTGGAAAGTATGGAAGGAGTCACTGGCGGTAATTAGTGCACGTCGCGCAAGGTCAAATCTCTTACTCGTGATTTCCATTGAAAGAGCGCACTACATTGTCAGGAAATCAATGTTTATCAACACAAATGTCGCACATGCGCGACGCGACGACCAACACCCTTTAATTGTCATCACAATATATGTAATCAAAAATATTGTCACAGGTACAATATGCAAAAATGATAGTGAACGAAAATATGGTTTAAACAAATGCAGCGCCAGAACAAAAATACAGCTGTTCATTGTCTATTATTATGAAACAGGACACACAATAAAATGTAAGTAAATATATGAGCATCGTGTACTTAGATAATATTGGCACTCCTGCTTCTTTTCGCTGACGCTGTTCTGCTGTTAACATAATGTCTCCTTCGAAAAGATCTGAAAAATCAACATGGCATAATTAATACTGACTCAAAATACCAGCTCCCTGATGGATGATCAAATTGTATTATCCATAGGACACTTTAAGATGCTGATCCATAATTTGAGAAAATGTACATTAATGCAAACATCTGTGCCATAATAATCTTACCCAAGTGATGGTTGATTGCTTCAATTCTGTCAAACGCTGATTCATGCTTCTCGTGTGATCTCTTAATTGTATTTCTCTTGTTCATTTCTGACTTTTCTATGAATTCAAGTAAGATGTTTATGATTCTATTTATTGTAAAATATGCGTTATTGTTATTGGAGGTTATTTCTGTACACTTGGCATGAAAGTCATGAGAATGGTATCATCACTGTTAGTAATATTCAAATATTCAAGATGAGAATATTAATTGTGTATAATTAATTAATATTTTAATCATTATATATATGTATACAATATATAACTTACTCCAATCACAGTTATCTTCATCTGAATTATCTCCACAGTCGTCCCAACCATCGCATTCAAAAAACCACGGTATACACATACCATTTTCACATACAAAGTCATCAAACCAACAATCTGTTTTAATATAAAATAAATGCATTAAGCAGTACACTAAATGATTATCCACGTGTATTATATTAATAATGGAAACTAGAGCCTTGAAAAAATACAATTTTAATAATTTATTCTGAACTGAAAATGCCAAAGCTGGCACTACTGTTATATTATTTTGCAGATAATCATCTTATATCTGGCCCAATCCCATTTGCTTCTTTCCCTAACCACCACAACCTTAACCACCGCCCCGTAATTATTTGATATTCGGGTTTGGTTTTACAAATAACGTCATTCAAAGTCCATCGAAAGTCAAAATAACTGGTCAGTTGTTTTGTTCTTGTTGATTGTTTTGTCAGTCGTTCACGGTTGTTGGTCATTTGGTTCTTGAACTTGGTAAATTTTCCTATACGACTTTTGTTTAAGATATATGTTTGTGTAAGTTATTTCCACTTCGATAGAAGATAGATATAACGTGTTTGTCTGAACATTGCTTGGTTTGGATTGTCAACAATGGTTTGTTTAATTCCGGCTTATAAAATCTTGGTTTTATTTATCACGCAAGTATTTTTTTATCATGAAAGTATTCATTATTTTAATCTAATCTCTTTAATATGACAATATACCAAATCGGCCTATTCGGAAATAGTTAAACATGCTATAATTCACTGAAATTACGAACTTTGTGAATAGGGACTTATAATAAAAATGTATATGAAGGGTGATGACAATTTTAAAGTTATATACATTTGTGTTTCTTTTTTTAAAATACAAGTCAATGGTTTTGAATAGATGAGATTTTAATCAAAATACACAATTGGTACATTGTCTTTCAAAGAATGTTTTGATTTATACTAAATTAGTATTTTGATCTGCTCATAAATATACATAATAATACCTACCAAAACTATTAAAACTACTATAATCACAGTGGTCTTCATCTGATGAATCTGGACAATCTACAATAGTGTCACATTCCCAGTTTCCATATGTGCAGGTTCCATCGTCACAAGTAAATTGATCATCATCGCAACCTGTTGGTAATATACATAGAGTGAATAAATTGGTTAAGATGAAGCAGCTCATTTAAAAAAAAATACCACGTTAAACTAAATACTGGTTGATAAATAGAACAAACAACTATGTATTTATTAAATGACGGTGGTCGTAGCTCGGTGTCGTGTTGTGTTGTGTTCGATATTGAACCACGACTACGTATACAACGTACATAGAATGCATGTGTTGACGGCTATGGTCTTTCAAATTAATCAGAGCCATACATGCATCAGTTGGGACTAAGTAATAACATATTCAAAGAAGTAAATTACACTGATTTTAATGTTACCTTGTACGAGGAAACAAAGGAAATGTCACCCAGCCTGTGCAATTTTGAAGAAACGTTGAAGGTATAAAACGCCAAAATCTTTTTTAATGATTGTTGGGCACTTCACAAAGTGTTGTTCAAAAGCTTCAACTTTCACCGTGTTAAATGGTACCATGGTGTGGATGAGCAACTCAGAATGAAAGCTAATGAACATTTAATTTTGGTAAATATATTCCTGAACAAATAAATTTCTTAATATGTGAGACTGCAACCCGAAATAAATGAATCAATCAATCAATCAAAATTTAAATTTCTTCATCACAAGTTTCTGTTGTTTCACGTTCAATTAATGCCCTTTTACCATTTCAGAAAATATTCACGGTTGGTTCATGTAAAATAAAAATGTTCTTACCATCGCATTCAATTGTTAGTACTGCACATAAAAATGTTTCCGAATTTTCACAATCACTATATTGCCACTCGTATACGTTATCTTCATTTGCCACAGCTACTACACAGTCATGTCCTTGTCTCTTGCTAACATCAGATGCCCAGGGGTAGGATTTCTTGTTGTTGTCATCGTAATTAATTTTCGGGTGGACCCAATACGGGCTATCGTGAACTTCCAGATCACGTAGACCAATCCAGAATCTTGTATTACTAATAGTGTGTACGGACAGATATGAATTGTCAGTTCAAACCCGGAAATATTAAGAATATTGTAAGCACTAGCATGTTATAATTGCTGATGAGACATTACTTTTGAAAAGTCTGGACTACCAAATCGGTATGATATTAATTGAACAAGGCAAACAAATAAGCGAGGTATTTTAAATATAAGTATGCTGATGATTCAAACTGTTCAATCATCAAAGACATAAACAGGCGCAGCATTATAACTCTATTGACAGAACTCCGTTCTCCTCCTTGATAGGGTGACAAATTACGATCATATCTCACTTGCATTATTCAAGTGATTCGATGTACTCACAATTTACATGAAATAAATGAAAAACAAGCGTTTGCATTATAATCGCACCCAATTTAATCCGGACTGACCATAATAATGTCAATGTGACAAATGAGTCTATTATGAAACGGATGTAGACAATGGCACATCTATTGATGCCAAACCTCAAAGCCAGTTGGAATATTTCATGGTCATGTATGTCCTTATTTATCATCGATAACTCAATCAGATCGAACTTTCTGAATCTCAGATACATTGGCAACATCCAGTTGAGGATGTATACATGCTCTATATATCAATGGGTCAATATATAACCTGCTGTAACTAACCAAAGTGCAATTAAACTGGGCCACACTTTAAGATGTCGTAGAAAGTCGTAATAATACTGGGCAGTTGGCATATACACTTACAAAACATTTAAAACAAGATTGCGCTCTTTGTCATTCAAGAGGCATATTAATCAAGAAGGACCCTAACGGCCTTCTAATTAGTCACTGGGCTAGCTTCAACCCGCTTGGTGAAATAAACAACAATCATATCACTTGTTTATAACAGCATATAGAGTTTAACATCACGTACTCACACCTGAACAGTACAATTTAAATTCTGGGGAGCAACTATATACCTAACCCCAGATAAAAAGATTCCGTAAAAGGGTGAACCCATTTTGGTTTGTGTTGTTTACTTTCAATTTTACTGAATCGTGTTAGTCAACTATAACTCTAACAAGAAATTCAATTTTATTGAATGAAGGATTTTAACTTTAAATTTTGACATCAGAAAAGACAATCACTACGACAACATAAAGGCGTCGTATCAGTGCACCACGAAAGGTCGGAAAATGACCCGACCAGAAGCCATAAACGAACAAGTACTGAAACCAAAAAATCAGAACCATGAATGCTGAGAAAGCACAACCAGAATTGAAGACGCTAGTCCACCTATCCCAAAGAATAACTACCATAAAACAAGTATGATCACACGTTAGTCACGCGCTGATCCCGTGACCCACTGAAAGCATTCGCTGGTTGCTAACTCGGACCAAAAATCCCATAACAACAGACGAACTTCTCTAAGCGCGTGTGATGCAAATTACTGATCAGTGAGAGATTTCGAGTGAACACATGGGGTATCCTTCAGACACAGTACTACCATATTTAAAAAAACACATTTATATTTCTTAAGCTAACCATTTCATTGAAGCTTAATTGACTATTTTTTGTATAATTGTCCGATTGTTCCCGTTTCTGTACATCAAATTACTTGTTTAATGAATACCATCATTAATAGGTATACAAATCAATATTACAGTTAAGTGTTGGCATTATAGTATAACAGATACAATATTACCTTTCTGCAAGTGTGTTTATTGATTGTCGTACAGATTCGTGTTCAAGAACAGCCAGGTCTCCCCCTTGGTCACGGCAACTGTTGAGAGCATCCATCCATCCAAGCGATTCCTGCGATAGAAAGTAACACTTTCCAAGCATCTTGATGTCACAATCGCGCGTTCCCATGACCACACCTGTTCAAAATAGAAAAGAAAAATCATCATAAATGGCGCCATTAATACAGAATGTATGATTTAATCTGCTGAATTTAGTAAATCCAAATGAAGGTTTTAACGTCACCAATGGGAGTGTAGTGTCCAACGTCTTTTATCACTATACGATCTCTCTAACTCAGCCTTTATTGATGGGTTATCACTGTACAATAAAGCTGCATAGCTACGACACTGTCGAGATTTTGTGTTACATACAAAATGTATCGGTACACGGCAGAATGCGACAAAAGTCTAGATATTGTCAAAAACAATGTTCTAGTACGTGAATACTATTATTTTCACTGATACCAAGTGTAAACGCATTTGGTAATGAACAAATAACTAACACTCAATTCTGTTCAATAAAAAATGGAACACGAAACACAAATAATAAAGCAAAATATAATAGGTTGTTCATATGTATATATGTAATGGCAAAGATGGAATACAATAATAAAATGTAAATCAGGATTCCTACCTAAATAGGCAGCCAAGCACCATATATGAAAAATTTTCCACTGCATCGTAACTGCGTGGAAAAAACAAATGATCAATACATGTAGTAATAAGCTAAAAACCAATTTCTATTGTTCGAATGAAGTGTGGTATAAATACTACAGGTGATTTTATAGTTGAATACAATATCAACGAATACAAAATTATTACAACGATGCTAAAGCGTAAGTTATCTCCCAAGCTATAATGTAAAACTGAATTCACTCACCTACACGTGCAGTGTTCAACCTCCAGAAGCAAAATGATGACTTGCTATATCGCTATGATCAATTATATTGTTTATTTCACTAACGACTCAATATTATTTTAATTAAAATACTCGTGGTAGTAATCAACACGTCAGATATGTTGGTATAGCGCGTATGTTTTGACAATTCAATCATTCTCTGTGTTCAATATTGATGTGTTTCTGATAGTACCAATTATTCTGTTTACAAACTCCATTAACAATTGAAAAAAGTCATATGTGCGTTATTTCCCTCTGCAGTACTAAAATAAAATAAAATAAAATAATGATATTGTACGTATGTGAGGTCAATTTCAACCGAAGTAGATTTGTCACTGACATTAAAGAATAACAATTATATAGGTTTTGGATAAATCGCATCTACACGTGCCATTAATTGACAAAAACTGTTGATGCCATCGGTTGTCTTGCAGGTGATTTCTAGAAACAAAATACTCAAATACATATTCAAAAATACATCTCACTTCAAGAAAGAAAGATGTTAAATTGTATCTTGGTGCCACATGAATCGTATCAGTATTGCCATTTTGTCTTTAGATAATCCAGATCTATGTTCTTATGTTTTAACATCAAATCTTCCTCACTTTTAACACCAAATCTTCCTAATGTTGAGATTATCCAGTCTCAGTGTTTGGGCCAAATTGAAAAATGTCATTAGTACGGGTGTATGCCAAAGGGATTTGCCATGACAAATATACAAAATTGTTATTTTTGCAGTGGTTTCTATTGTAATAGTACTTCCTTTTTTAATTCACGGATAATATCAAAACAAACGCATTTAGTTTTATGAACTTACAGTGTGATAATAGTTTTTCATTATATACAAGAACTGTTCTCTCCCATAATGCAGTGATATAATTGCAATATTTGCATTTAACTCGAAATACCTTAATATCGCTCACAAATAGCAAATAAAACTGGGGTGTCATCACGCTAGTTCCTCATCTTACGATTAGTTGAGAAGCGGAATTTATCTGAGTAGCGAGATGAACTATTAACTTCCAATACATGCATAGTTGTCCGGGAGAGTTATGAGTATATTTGGTACAAAATAGATCAATTTCACAAACAGTAATAAACAGCCATGTGTTATACTCAGCATGGTTTGTGAAATTTTAAACATAATGTTTATTAGCTGAAATATATTTATAAATATTGAACACAGTTTAAGCGGCATTTGAATTGTTGTCAGTAGAATGAGACCCATTTTTAATAGTATATGTAGAATAGATGACACGAGCAGGGTTATATTCGTTCGATACGATTAACATGTAATGTCATAGAGTAGGTGCTATCCCCATGTGTGTTTGTAATGCATGGAAATCGAGAGTGTGAATAAGCTTCCATTCGACCTTAATTTTCAGTGGTTATAAGTTTGAACTTGTTCTTTTGTGTGTAATTATGAATTAGTATATGCGTTCCATATGTTAACGTCATTTCATTCAAATGACTTTATTTATGCGTAGATAATTCGTATTTTTTTTTTACATTAAACATGTGTTTTTATCATTAATCTCTTAATTCAATACACTGACCTATTGAAAAAACAAAATGTTTGTTTTTGACCTAAAAGAACATAAAACAGTTATTTTATTTATTTAAATGTATGTGTATACTGTTACATAATTCGATGAACCGAGTACAACAATTAAAGGGATTAATTCGATTGTTAAACTTTTTTTTTGCCTGGTAATTATTTGGCAATGGAAACCTGTGCTTTATTGCATTATTAAACTACGATATTTGTTAACCTAGGTGGACCTTTCGGGTCGCCAGGTAGTGGTGGAATATTCCACTTCATATATGTATAAGATGTACGCCTGTTACAGATATTAGCCTATCGGATTGAGTATATAATATCACATGACCATTTTTGATTGACATGTATACTTTTTGTAATTCTGGTCGACCAGCATGGCGTTGATGTGATGGTTCATGGGGAATACTCTGTTTTCATCCAAAATGCGTGTGTGAATCGTTTTATTTAGATAACATCGTGAAGTGGTTGAACCGAGACTGTACCGGGATCCCGCTGATAAGAACGTGTCGTCGTTTATCGCCCCTAAATTACTAGGCCGGGTAACGTTCTTTTTGTAGTGGAGCCCCAAATAAATTCCATTACAATACAAGGTTCGCCATTTTTGATGTCACGTGATAATTATGTAAACAATGTCTGTCCAGTTTGTGCGAACTTGCACCTCTATACTTAGTCTTTTGATATATATAACCTAAATTACTGTTCTGAACGAGACAACAGACAGAGAATGTTTTATTTAAAAACGTCACAAAACCTTCTCGCTACCTTAAGACTGGTCCTGGCAAAATTTGGTGTCCTTTATGTGTGAACTTCTCGTTAATTGTCGAGTTAAGAGTAATTTGTTTTAGCCCGAATTTTAGTTTCTAACCATAAGACAGTGATGTAGATTCGACACCCCCGGCATGCGCTAAATATATAATAATAGACGATCATCACACTTGAATATCGCCACGGTGATATCGCGTCGTATGGGACGCGTCGTATGTTTGTATTTTTACTCGTCATTTCGCTACTCATACAAAAACCAAGATGGAAAGCAAATCAGCACAACGTCAAGTTGTTTTTCGTTAGGTGTACCCATGATTCAACGAGGTGTGTTATGCTGTTGGGGGAATAAAGATGGCTTGTTAAATCGGGAGGGTCGTCACCTGCGCACGCGCGGGAATCGAGTCCCAAGTGACGATAGCAATACACGCTAAAAACGCAAAGGCTCTCGGGTGGACACTTGTTTGTAAACAATGACCCGCTATGGCCATCCGACGCATACGCAGGTAATGACTCCCCGCTTTAATTTATTTCGTATTTTTCACGCGAACGATCACGCAAGGATTACAAGACGGGGACACTTTCGATTATTGAGCCATTATTTCGATCATTAAGCAAATATTTTGTTTTTGGCTGATTCAAACTGTTAGTCAACATATTTCAAATTATTAAAAAGTTTAAAATATATATGAAATATATTATTACCGCCCGCACGTCATTTGGTTTAGGTGTCGCCTGCGCAATCGATGAAATTGATTGAACGCAAATACAAAAATATAACTTAAGTTTTCAGTGCTGAATTTGCTAACTACCCACCCTGCCACGTGTTCATGTCAATTATACTGGATCAGTAGATTCGTGCATGTCGCGTAAAGCATGTACATGTATAGCGATGGATAGGTGACGTTTTCAGTCAATGTCCATAAACTCATTTAAGGTTGGGATGCCAGTTTAGATCATATGTGTTTGCTAATCTTTGATCATATCGTTCGCTACATACTGTTAAATTTTTAATCTGAAAATGCACTAACATTTCTGGACACGATTAGACCGACTTGTTTCAAACTTGGTATGAAAGTGGTACATGTTGGGTGTCTAATATATGTCTCGCTTTTGTGTTTTATTTTCAATTTTGATATGCTGCTTGAGCATGAGTTACAGGATTTACATCTTATTTTGTTAAAAGTCATTATATTTTTTTATCTGATTGTTTGTGACCAAAAGGCTGAATTTCGGACATACATTGACGGTGGACGTCATGGTATGGTATGTAGTTTGGATATTAAAAAGCTGCATGTTCTTCAAACATTTTACCAATCTTTGAAACTGCTCTGATTCCATTGTCATTAGGTACTCTTGAAAGATAGCTGATTCTTAAAGTTTCTCTATTTATTTATATTGTTCTGTATTGAACACAAATAAAGAGGTTTGCGAATTTGTTGAGATATGATAACGAATTATTACAAAGGCCAGTTGTGGTAGAGTTCCGAAATGATAACAATGTGAAGCCACATAGTATAAATATAAAGGGAAAACATTGTCTAGTACTTTGGGTGCCCGTGACAGGCGTCTACATTTTACAAACAATCAAACAAGTCGATGTTATACCGTGCGTGGTGATAATAGATATAATAGTTCCAGCCACAAAGAGAAAATTTCTGTACTTCACCAGAACATATATTATACTCTTAGAAATTGGATAGAAACTTTGTGTATGCATTTACATCTGTACAGTTTCATAAAAAATGTTCATATTAATATAAATTGCTGGCAAAATTCAAAGGGTCAATTCTAAGTGGCGCCCTCTATTGGTCAATGTTCAGTTTCAGAGGGTTAATATTATTGAATATAGATCGACACTGAAGTAACTATAGGTTTTAATATACGGAACGCCATACATTAAACGTTGTAGTCTGTGGCAGACGACATTGTTGTTTTTCTTTAAACAACTGCGTATGTGTGATAACCCAAACATGAGATATAATGATCAGAGGTATCATGTAAATCATGACAGTGTAATAATCCTCTATACCATGTATCCGGTAACCATTCCAGTAATTCTGCAAGCAGAACTTTTGACATGAAACGAATATATGGGATTATAAGATAATTTGCAGGCAAGATTACGAAATATATATAAACACGCAAAACGAGATGTAAAATCATGAACACTGCAATTGTTAGCAGGTGTGTACCTCCCTTACCCCCCCCCCCTCCCCCAAAGAAAGGCGGTTCGAAGTATGGTGTAATGTACACGCATTTACAGTAACTGGGCGGACATCTGACGTCACGCAGAATTACAGAGTCAGTATGTATGGGCATATTACTGACAACGATTGAACACGTGTTGTGTGTGTATTTGCATTAAGTCAGCACATGCATATCGATTTGATTTGTTTTTGTTGTATATGTGTTTACTAATTTTCAACGACATAAATACAATTAATATTCGTAAACACTAGAAACTCAAAAATCGTGAGTATATGCCGCGTGTGGCGATGTGAGTCATAATCAAATGGTTTCTGTTATAAACATCTGGGACATTCCGTGTAGGAGTGGTGATTATTTAGATATACCAATTGTGTTAAATTTGTTTTTAGTATAATTTTGATTAATTGCTTCACATATATAGATTTGCCTTTTCAGTTTATCTCTGTTGCAGTGTAGCCACCAGTATATAGCGCCACCTAGTGGCAGCAGATTCTCAGTCTGCTTCAGTATTTTGTTTTCCAGGCTGTCTTGTATTTGTTCTATTCTAGAAGTTCATTTACGGCGACGGCAGCCCGTTCTATGCGTAGTTGTTCCACCTGCTCGGTTCCCATAAGCTCACACAATGGTCCGATGGGAAGATTTTGCCGACTCAACAGTGAAAGTTCTTTTATCTTCGATTTTGAAAAAAACGCCCTCTCGGAACGACCACAAAACAACATGGCGGCGTCAGAATCTCGTTATTCGACTCGACGAATGTCGGCCCTCAAAACCGACAAACACGCCTCCCGGCCCACAAGCCGGGAACAGAAGGTAATGCTTGATTCTATACGACATAAAGATGACAATCTAGAACTGGAAATCGAATTACAACGACAAATGCTCAAAAACAGCAATTTGAAATCAACGTTAACAGAAACCGCTACTCGCGCCAAATCCATCCAAGCCAAAACCGCCCGTTCTAAATATGACGAATCCATCTCCAAAACGATAAAGAAAACCAAAAAGCAGCTCAAATTCGCCAATTCCATGCTGAAGTTTTGCGTGCCATTGAGCGAGGTCAAAGGTCATGGGATGATATATTTGAAAAAAGATGTTTACATAGCGCTCACAAAGAAACCCAAATCTGCCACAGTCCGATATTGTGCTGCTTATCAGAAAGGCAAGTATTCAATGATCAAAGACCACAAGAATTACGTTGGTGAGCTGGAAAAGCACATCTGTCGTCCATGTTTAAAAATTCGCTTCATTCAATCAACTCACCACTCATCCGATAATGTAGCCACCGCTGCTGGCAACCTATGTTTACCTCCTCTTAATAACTTAGCCACCGATGCTGAACCACTGTTACGTCTTGCCACCGACGTTGCTCACATGCACTCATCCGATAATGTAGCCACCGCTGCTGCCAACCTATGCTTACCTCCTCCTAATAGCTTAACCACCGATGCTGAACCACTGTTCCGTCTTGCCACCGATGCTGCTCCCATGCACTCATCCGATGGTGTGGCCACCGCTGCTGCCAACCTATGTTTGCCTCCTCCTAATAACTTAGCCACTGATGCTCAACCACTGTTACGTCTTGCCACCGATGCTGCTCCCATGCACTCATCCGATGGTGTGGCCACCGCTGCTGCTATCCTATGTTTGCCTCCTCCTAATAACTTAGCCACCGATGCTGAACCACTGTTACGTCTTGCAACAGATGCTGCTCCCATGCACTCATCCGATAATGTAGCCACCGCTGCTGCTATCCTATGTTTACCACCTCCTAATAACTTAGCCACCGATGCTGAACCACTGTTACGTCTTGCAACAGATGCTGCTCCCATGCACTCATCCGATAATGTAGCCACCGCTGCTGCCAACCTATGTTTACCGCCGCTGATAGCATGGCCTCCAGTGATAAAAGAATTAAAGAAGGTGGTCTACCTTGCCACCGATGCTAATCACTTGTCTCCAACCAACAACATAGCTGCCAATGCACCACAACCTGTCCGAATGTCACAGTATCCAGTCACTTCTGCTGCTCACTTGCTGCTGCCCATTATCACAGTCACCACGAACTATACCAGCACCACTAGAGCTCAATCAACAGAAACAACAAATCATGCCAATAAATTGTTTTATTATCCACACTACAGCGCTGATTCTTGTCAACCCAATGCTACAATCTCCGCAGTTACTTTTACAGATCCATTATCAGGCTCCGCTCATCTGCAATGGATTTTCAATGCTGTACTGATGCTCTGATGTACAGTTACCACCAAGAAGGCTATGATGCTTTAAATTACATCGATGACTAAACAGGGGCCACTACAGTGCGCAATAAACACCATCGCATATATCTATATAAACAAAGAATTCCATAAGGACATTAGACAGACATTTCAGAGTATCAAGTCCATTGGTACTCAATGGTTTACAGTACTTAAGCATTCCAGGACAGAGCGTTTTCACACCACTTCTGTCATGGGTAGTTTTATGATTAGTTAATTCAGTGCCTCGTCCTGCTTTTCATTTTTGCCCTTAATTCATTATTTCTTGTCAGTGTTTGCATTGTATTTTCACAATTTTAATTGTCCTTACACACCAATCACTTTGTTTGGCAGCACCGTCTTGGTCTGGGGTACTTTGAGGCCTATGTTCAGGCCTAGTTTTGTATTAAAGTACCTCCTTTCTGTCAAACAATTTGTGTGTGTGTGTGTGATTCAGTTATCCATTTTTCTAGCATATTGTAGCAATTGTGTTAAATTTGTTTTTTGTATAATTTTGATTAATTGCTGCACATATATAAATTTGCCTGTTCAGTTTATCTCTGTTGCAGTGTAGCCACCAGTATATAGCGCCACCTAGTGGCAGCAGATTCGCAGTCTGCGTCAGTATTTTGTTTTCCAGGCTGTCTTGTATTTTTCACCCTCCCACCACTCCCCATTTCTTTATATTTTTATTTTCCGACACCCCTTTTCTGAATTGTAACACTTTTAACAGATTTGTGAATTTAGTCAGTTTCAGTAATTACTTACTGCCCTGTCGTAGTCTGCGATACTCTGGGACATATGTTCAGGCCTAGTTTTGTATTAAAGTACCTCCTTTCTGCCAAACAATTTGTGTGTGTGTGCGATTCAGTTATCCATTTTTCGAGCATATTGTAGCAATTATCCTCCTAATATGCCATTCACTCCTATAACACTTACCTTCTTTATTCCCTTTATCTCACATGCCCTCGTGAAAATCCGTTATCAACTGATCTGTGGAGATGTCTTGCAAAACTCATAATAATAATAATAATAATAATAATAATAATATTAATAATAATAATAATAATAATAATAATAATAATAATAATAATAATAATAATAATAATAGCCGAAAGATTTGTCAGGGTTGTAAAATCAATTTGTGCAGAAGGATTGGGTCCACCACCCACGAGGAAACAGTAAATCAGGAGAGTCATCATTCTGATAAAACCATTCTGCATGATCAAAATTACAGATTTACATTTATGAGCTGTCGAATTACCACGAATAGGTAATGAACAAGTGAAGCATATTTGTAAGGATACTGCCAGCCCTGAGAGTCTTAGACTACCAATTTCTTCATGGTCTATTTTACCAAACTATTAACCGATTTGTCCTTGACTTGACCTTGACCAATCACTAAATTGTACATATATATATTACTTGAATACTAGTATGTAATAATCTTATAAGCAGGTCCTATTCAAAATTTGATCTCAACTTCACCTTTACACGGAACTCATGTTTTTCTAGTTTATGCTTTTCTGTGATTTAAGCCTTCACACCATCACGTTTGTGCAAGTTGTTCGATGATTAACTAGGCCTTACATTTTGAAATTATCCAAAGAATTAGAATTTTAAATCGAACTTAAAACGCCAGAAACAAAAGGTTTGAAAAATTGCAGAAAATTTGTTGTTTATGAACTGTTGCTGAAAACTTACACTAATTTGTATTATTTATATATTGTCTGAATCAGACAAATGTGGGTTAAATCGCTGATTTACTCAATATAAATATTGTTGAAAAACTTACGCTGGGGTCAATTCAAAGTGGCGCCCTCAATTTGGTCAATGTTCAGTTTCAGAGGGTTAATAACATTGAATATAGATTGACACTGAAGTAACTATTCTTACGTCGAATACACAACACCATACATTAAACGTTTTATAGTCAGTAGCAGACGACATTGTTGTTTTTTCATAAACAACTGCGTTTGTGTATAACTCAAACATATAATGATCAAAGGTATCATGTAAATCATGACAGTGTACTAATTCCTAACGATTCCGGTAATTATGCAAGCAGAACTGTTGACATGACTGATGACGACAAAATACACCAAAATCCCAATATTTGGTTGAATTAAGATTAGGAATTATATTAAGTCATAGGTTTTTATTAGTCTCAAATGTTATATAATACACGTATGTGATAGAAAGCCGCATACATCTGTGACGTCATTTACAATTCCCCCATCGCAACTTCTCCGCTCGTTTCACGCATAAATAGAGCTGATATCTCACGAATCGTGTAAAGTTTGAATGGATTTATGATTTACAATCACAAATTCCGTTCACTGTATTAATTTTTAGCTTTCAGAAGCAGTGAAACGAATATATGAAATTAAAATCGGTGGCTTATGAATTTCTAATATTTTCTGGAATGTAATATTTTGTTTTGTTTTTTACAATTGATGAGTTGGCGGCCAGTAATCACAATTTAGATTGTATCTGTGATTCTCGATGTTATACCTGTGGTGGCGACATTTCGTTTTCAACAATGAGATTTTTGAATGAACAGCGAAAATTATAATCCTATTTTTATTTTAGGACGTTTTATTTCACTGGATAGTCGGGGACTTTTGAGGTCCACGGCTAATTGACGGTCAGGTAAATTTATAATATTTTCTGGAATCTGACATTTATTATAGTGTATGTTTAGTAATATAAGATTCGTATAACGTTATTATCTTGTTGTATTCTGAGAATAATATTAGAACAATAATATACAATATTATATATCAATCATTTTGATCAACATGTTGCAAGTTGGACAGACACCAACATAAGATAGCCAGTGTGTTAATAATGTTTGTTCTAAAATTTAAATAAAAAAGACGCTTCTAGATTAAGTTCTTTCTCTGTGTAGTGTTTCAACTCGTATAGATACCTGATTTTCCTACCTCTAGTGTATCAAGGTTTTATCACTTTCTACATTTTTTAAATATACCTGTTATCTATTCACTGGTAAGATTATTATCATAATTTTATGATCCATGTCATTGTAATTGAACGTCAATTTAATAATTCGTGCGTGCTATAGTTTCTCGTCTTGTTTATTACATGACCATGTTGGAGTTAGTCCGCGTCGTGGAACCTTTCGCAGCATAAAATGGTCGGCGAGATAACTGCAAGCTCGGTAAGAATCATGTTTCGCAACTTTCATTTGCGGAAATTGTTAGTAGGTCAGATACATCATTTCAAAATGTAACTGACATGTATCAATGAAAATTAAGTGTATACTATTTGCCCCCAAATATAAAACATTTTTTCTTTTATTTCCGAATTTAGTTTGAACATTGTTCAGTAATTGTATTTTGAATTAAATGGCGCATTAACCTCATTAACAATATAAACGTTTCAACTTGTCCATGTATTTCCAAAATATTTCACGTTGCCATGCTTCATAACGATCATAACATCTCATATTTCACAAATTAATACATTAACTAATACACTCTCCACACTAGCACATTAATCAAACCTTGCACAAAAACAAATTCTTAACAATATGCGGAAACATTATACCTTAGAAATATTATACCATTTTCTGAAATTGATATCGGGTCTATCCGGAACATACAGTTTGTTGCAATAATAGTAATGACGTATCACACTTAAAGATTGACAGATATATTAAAAGTATAATTATAATGGCCTTCAATTAAATGCTAAATGTCGCAGGGAGGTGAATGATTGGTAAATGTATCGAGACTGATTTATAATGAGGTATTTTATAAAAGTATTAATGTGTTTGTCATAAGCAATGTCAATGTCATAAATATCGTATAATTTCCCAAATTTAATTTAAAACTCCTACAGCACACACGGCAATATTGGTTATATAATAATAATAATACATAAATGAGCATGCATTTTCACTTAATAGTGCTCACATAACTCCTTGCGCATTTTTGTATTCCATTTTTTTTCATTAACGGAATATATTTGTGTGGACAATATTTTGCGGATAATTTTAAGAAAATGACAAAACAAGTTAATTGTTTGGTTGGTTGAAAAATGTTAAAGAAATCAGCATCATCATCGCGCAATTAAATTAGTCCTTACTTTTTCACTTGGTCATTAGTTTTCTATAAAACGTTCACATCATGCTGTGTTTGTTTGAACAATCCTTTTTATTTGTTTTCATGTTACACCATTGTAAAAATAAAGCACAGTTTATTGATCAAATCACAGTAACAGGTATGACAACAGAATCGTTGGTTTTTCGTTTTAAACGTTTGAACACTCTCGAAATGTTTGTCACTGATCTCGTAACTTTCCCCAGCGACAAGTTGATGCACGTACTCACAAGGATCAGGCCAAGAACCGTGAAAGGAATCAATACCCATAACTTCTGCGAGGCAAATCGCGTTTCATTGGTGTCGTACTTTAATACAACATCGCCAAATCCAATTGTCGTAAATGTTATAAAACTGAAATAAAGAGCATCTAAGTAGGACAGGCTCTGTGTATTGGTCAGATAGACGGAAGCAGTCAAAAGGTAGCATAAGAAAAGCAGTGTGGGAACCCACATGGATACCTCAGATTCCTGCGGCGAATCTACACGTTGCTGTACTTCGGTCTGACGCAATGTGGAGTCATTTTGTTGTTTGTTTCTCCTGTCGATAATTGAACCACGTTTATCTTTGCGGTGACGTCTGCGTGGTGGTGTTGTTTTGTGGATGCCATTTGTGTCTAACTTGGCTTGAAACCGATGTCTTGTTCGACTTTGTCGTGATTTACTATCATAAACGTGCGTTTTGAACCTGAGAGTATTTCCACGAACGAAAAACACGTTCCCATTGCCTCGGGGATGAATCACTTTGTTCCAAATTTCCTCTTTATTTGGTGTTTGGTTGAAAGTATCACAACTAGTAAATCGATATCGATCTTTATTTTCTTCTGCAATTCCCTTTTTGTTATTTAAAAGTTTACGGTCATCCTTTTTCATCGATGTATTTTTACTATTTTGGTTAGAATTATTTTGTTTTTTAAAGCTACTACACATGCGCATATTCTGAGCGGCTTTGTTTAATGATCTGATCAGCGCAGCAAGGACATCACCAGCTTTGGCAAGAAAGATTAGAAACATTGGAATTCCGACAACTGCATACACCACACATGTAATCTTTCCAGCATAACTAACAGGCACGACATTCCCATATCCTGTAACTTGAATAGAGATTACAGTTACTGTTACATAAATACGAATGAAGAAAGTTAATACAATATGTATGGAGAGAACGAAAAAAACAAATATACATTTGAACAATTATAGAATAACAGTCCTAGTACATTTAATATGTATTATTATATATCTGTCACCGTAACGCCATAAGTTACAGCGTGCCGTATTTTTGCGGTATTTTACGGGGTATTTTCATCCTACCATATTAGGAAATGCGAATTCCAAAAATGAAATGATTACGCTGTACTGTCTTTGTGCATACTTTGAGGTATCCTCGTAATAGCCTCATAATAATACAAGATGGTCGAAAAGATGTACATTAGACAATACATTTATCTTTATCCGCTGTCAAATACGAAGACGTTTTTACGAAAACTTGTTTTTGACTATCGTGATTATTTAAAATGTAATCTTTCAACACTTCGATATTTTAAAATACTAAAAAGACGTCTCATAATCGTTTATGGGAGACTCTGATTTTGAGAAGTTATGGCCACAAGATGACGAACACGTTCATGAAATGGAGTCCGACACATTTGACGAACTATATCTATATCTCAAAAAGGGGCGTAATTCAGATACCGGATTTCAGAGATTACTATCTTGTAAGTTATTAGTGAAAACCCATAAAAAGAACAAACATTATTAGCCAATCAAGTGAATCGTACTATTAATGATTTTAACGACTCTACTTCGACAAAATCAGTTTATTATTATTCAACATTAATGCTTCTTTCCGAATATCAACAACAAAATGTACGTATTGACTAGAACGACAGAATAATCTGTGGCCTCGTTCGAGAATACACCATACTAGATGGTCATTCCGTTTAATAGTGAATACAAGCCATATTTTGACATACTAATTTGCGCCTCATTGTTGTTTTGAGTACGATACGCATGGACAAAATCATCCCTGCTATCTGATTGAGTCTAGGTGAATGTGTAGAAATTACAGCCAAATCACAGCCACAATAAGATTGACAAAAAAAAAACAGCGTCTTACCAATTGTACTAACTATTGTCAAGCAGAACATAATAGCTGATCGCATCTCCCATTTCTCTTCATTCGATGCGTCTAGTTTACATTGACACCCATCTGCTTCTCGTAGTCGTCGGAGATAGCGTTCACTCATTGCAACAACACCATATGTAATGTTAGCATCTTTAATCTGTTGCATCAAGCCGCGTAACTCTTTCACGAATTCCTCTCTAATATATGTGAGGTTTTGTTTCAGCTTGTCAGGATGTTGTTGTGTTTCAATCGCCCGGAACACGAACGCTCCCAGAATCAAATAGGACACGACGATGACGAAGAAGAGCGCCGCAATGCCTGCATCTTGACAAGTTCGACTTCCACGATATTTGCTGAGTTTTATAATTCCCATAATTATTTAGCTGTTTGAATAGAAGGAAGATAAGATTTGAGATTACAAATATCGATGAATAGAAGAAAAATGAGGGTTGAGATAACAAGTATCGGGGTGTCAATATTTAGCAATATTACCACCGGTCGACAGGTATCCTACGAAATAAAATCGTTGATGGTATATGAATCCGATGTGATGTTTCCATGCCCATCGGCGTATTGCTTATCTGCGCAAAATAAGTTGCATAACACACGTGAGTAGCAATGATAAGCCCTTCTCGGGATTTCTGACTCGTAGACACTTCGTGCGTGCGTCACCATCGGTGAACCCCTGGGAAAGCGGTAATTATCTTTTACATCAATCTACTCTTTATTGCATACATTAAAATACATTAGCTTTATGTGGTGTCAAACACTAATTCAATCTATTTTGTTAATTCGATGAAATTGAATTAAGCTAATAAATTTATTTAGCTGTTTTAATGGAGCTTCAAAAAATAAACTAGTTTGATCGGTGATGGACCATTTCCTTCGGTCAGTTGGGATATTTATGTACGGAGTGATAAAATAACGTAATACTAGTTCAATCAGTAAAACAAACACGGGCAGACGTATATAGCTGTCATATATAACAGATGTTGAGATAATGTATTCCAGCAGAATTCAAAACAATAAAACATATATAAAGGCTTAACAATGCAACTGAAATCGAACTGAAAAACAAAATGACGACAATACCTTGTATAAACGTGCAGTTGACTCGGTCTGATGGAAACCATAATCAGTACACTTGCCATATTGGTTACAGAGTAGAATGAGTCTGCTTGGTGAAGATATCAGTATATAGCGTTGCCGACAATCACGCATATTCCGCACAGAGTTACGTCGAAAACTGAAACATGTACGTGACACGTCAAATATTTGTAATTAATCTGAACATGCGCTGTGGATATTTGATGTTTTGTCATAAGTGAACTAAGCATTATCAGTCTGATAGTGATATCACCAGCTGCATTTAAAAGCGTATGGCTCACAGCTATTGTAAGCAAACACACAATTGCGCAATAAATGGAAGTCTATATTTATATTTATTCAATGACTAATGTACGCGAGGTTACATTCACAGTGCTAACTTACTATCGGTAAATATGTCACAGCGAGATTCCCCGAGACTTGTGTGATTGATTTTATATCTGAGTGAGGCGCGTTTACTTGATGACACGACTCAGGCTGTTATTAACTGACCCGCCCTGTCCTGTCCACTCGTCAGAATTGTAAAATTAATTTTCACAACAAGACTGGTCACGCTGGTAGTTTTCTAACTTTTATTTTTTCCAGTCATGTTAGTTGTTCTCTAGTGTATAATAAATACATGAAATACATAACACCGATTTAATATCATGTACTTGATGATACATATCTTGAAAGACATTGTGTTTAATCAAGACCGACAGTCTGGCTCGAGACTCAGTTTACATTCAGTACACGTGTATGATATGTACACGGATTAAATCCCCTGCAACGCTGCTTAATTTATGATGATAAATGACGTACCCATATCTGCATTTAAATCACTGGAACATATAAATACGTTAATGCAATATACGTGCGTTAAATATAAACAAATAGAGAAAAACATGAATGTCGTACTATTCGCAAAATTTGAAGATGTGTGTGTGTGTGTGTGTGTAATAGTATACGTTTGCTTCCGGCAACGTAGCCCGCCCTCTACCAACCATATAAGATTCACTATAATACTAGTAGTTTGAGACATAAAACTACAATTTCATCTTCATATTTTTATTTTATTAATTGAGCTGAAATAACCATGTTCATTCATGGCCATAGTTTATATCTAATCAATAACTATCGCCCACCATTTCAGGCTACGTACTAAGTAACTATTTAAAATAGATAGACGTTTACTATTGCTATGTTCAGACAGGCCAGTTCGGCTTGAGTAAAAAAATTTGACCGTCTTAACTGATTCAGTGCGAGCCGAAATCAGAGATGATCGGTTCGAGCCAAAATCCGAGATGATCGACCCGAATCACGATCGGGCTTGAAGAGACTCTTCCCATACGGCTCTGGTTTTATGAACGCAATTGGCTCGAACTTTACTATACTTTGGTGACCTGTGACCTCTTGTTATCAACTAGCATCGACTAGTGTAACTAGAGCTGCATTACTTAGTATGTCGAAGGTGGCGATACAAGGACGTCGTATCAGGCGATGTCACCTCACCCGTGTTTGTTCCCTGGGGTTTGTACATACGTCTTTCAATATATATTGGCATACATGGAAAGAAAATACCGGTAGTTTTTTTTTGAAGACAGTTAATTTCTATTTCGTAAATAGTGCTGACTGTGTGCTCATCTTTCACATACAAAAGGAATATATCATTAATTTATAATTGATATTAAATAGTCTAATCGAATTATCGTATATATACCAAATAACGCAGTCAATAGTAGATTCTCGTAAGAAGTATCATGGATAGTAATGATTGTAGAAACTAAGTTTGTACGGAATTGGGTACACATCATTTCCGTCAGTCACGTCACTCCTAAACACGAGTCAGTAGTGCAGGGACAACAGCGAGGGCATGATTCTCGGCTCGAGGCGTCTATCGGCTGCGATAACAAGAGCACCGTATCGACACAAATCGAATTGAATGGTTGACGCGTTGCCGCGGACAGAGATTCGGAGAGTCAGCGTGAACGTCTGAGCAATGTGCTAGTTTTCTCCTCCGCGCGCCTTATTAGTTGATCTCATTGGCATTGACAACACATACACGGAAATTGGACTTGTCTGTAATGTTAGGTTCCCTAGAATTAAAATGAAGTGAAGTGAAGTGAAGTGAAAACTGATAAAAACGATTGTCGTTTCTAGTATGTAGTATTTGTTCAGCAAACGACTTCCAATTGAGTCTCGCACTGTATAACCAATGTAGACTTTCGCACATTCATTATGAAATGCAATATTTGATTTAATTGAGTTGGTTGGAATTGGTCAACGAACAAAAAAACATTACGTCATCGCCAGATCTTTAATACCTTAAAGCGGGGCGAGTTGGCACCTACACATGCGTCATATGGCCATAGCGTGTCATTGTTTACAAACAAGCGTCTACCACGAACCTTTGCGTTTTCAGCATGCGTTTGCCGTCATCGTCGCTTGGTACTCAATTCCCGCGCGTGCGCAGGTGACGACCCCTCCGCTTTAATTGAATATCGATCTACTAACAATAACTTTTCAATACATCATTATATTATACATAAACATTTCACGCATTGCCATCACAGTAGTTCTTTGACGCCAGAGAGGACGCACTCACAGGAAATTTGTATTATAGGCAAAAAATATTCACACGCACCTCGTATGTATATATAAGTTCGTCGATCATTGTGACGAATAAACGAGAAACTAACACACCCATTATAAACTTGTATATATAATTTATTTCATCGTATAGCCTACCTTAGTTTCAAGCTGGCAAGATATATAAATTAAATTAAATATTGAATTTCATCTGATATTTAATGCTCATTAAATACAAAGTCTCGCGTGACCATTATAAACATCCAGTCACGGCGAATTTATTATATATCATCTGCAACAATGCCTGAACCGGCGCCTACAGCTCCGGCATCGACGACTCCTGCAACAACCTTTCATAACAACCTTAGTAAATCGTACAATGCGTTGCTGGGATAGACTAATACAGCTAGACATTAAGATGAGTCCTATTATTATATATATTGACATAAACCAGGCAGTCTGTAAAAGATTGTCGGAGTGGTCGTTATTGGACGGGATAAGATCTCCAAAACCGACAGTGGTGAACGTCACAGTGCTGAAGTACAACGAATCGAGAAATGTCCATCCGTTCTGCGAGCTGTTCAACAACGCTGCGCCCCCGAGAAGATAGGTGGACTGCAGAAATAGTAATATTGATATTGGCACTTCGACTTGCTCCTCTTTTTTCTTTTTATCGTTCGTATTGCTAGATTGCAGGCTGTCATCCTTGATCGCAGAAATGGTTTTATCTTTCTCATTTATCATAATCACGCCCTCATCACTGTATGTGACTGTTGCCGATTGTTTCCGACCACTGCCGAAGGCTATCAAACCATTGCCAGGGTGACGCGCGTTTTTTTCCACATTGTTGCTGTGATACTTTTCAAGTAATGACGCGTCGGTTTGAGTTCCAACAGAACTCGCCTTGGAATTCGAGTGTATTTCGACCCGATACAACATGGCGCCTTCATCGTTATTATCCGGAACCCCCGGTAAATCAGTATACAACATCGTAGGTGGCGCTTCGCGGTTACCATGACTACCGAATTCCGACACATTTTCCAGGTTGTCGTGGTTACTTACCACCTCATCTCGATGCCCAACAGAATTTCGTGCTGTATTTGAAAATATAGAGAAGGTACTGCCAATACGGCTGACGGGGTCTGTGTCTGTACAGCTCTCACAGTCGGGGCAGTGTTTGCAGGATTTGATTATAACGCTGTTGATGTACCTGAGAGGTATGGAAACAATATCTCCGGCCTCAGCGAGGAACAGGAAGAACAAAGGGATTCCAAGGATTGCGTAGAACACTGTTGCTAACCTTCCCATCTGCGTTGTCGGGGTGATATGTCCATAACCTGGAATAGAGAAAGAATACAATCGCATCAAAAACAGTATCAACAAATTATTCCCAATGTCAATTCATTGTGAATTCTATGACCACATATTAACTCGGGGCCAAGCAACAGGTGTCATCGCATAGCTACTTTGTTATGAACACGGCGCCCTCACAGGGTCATCGCTAAGTATGGTTTGGGTTCATTGTTTCTATAAATAAATATTTAGCCTGCTAACACAATTCAGCTTAAGGCTTAGTTTAGAAATTCTCCAGTTACCTAATACCAAACCCCATTTCGAAAAATGTGTCTACGTTAATCTATATCTGGTCAAGCCAACGTAAAAGTGCATGGACTGGCAGGATAAGAATTATTCAACTCTTCACTTGGTGACAATGCTATGTTAGTTATGTGGTTACACTGGGCGACACCATCAAGGTATTTATTTTTATACGAGTCCCTTGAATTTAAGAGGTGGCCTCGATGCTTAAAACGGGTCAGTGGTGACACCAATACAATTAGTAAGAATCTACCGCAAGTCTTCACACATAAAAAGTGTTCAATGGCGATGTAAAATAAATCAGCTCTTCGTTGACCTCCGATCATATAGCGACCGGAATTGTTGTGATTATGTTGGTTCAATTTTCTCCAGAGATCGTGGTACGCAATGCCACAGAAAAGCGAATCAATCGACTCGGTGAAAGGCTATTGTTGTCCATTGAACACACTGCTTAATTGGTTCTACCCAAAGTCATCAATAGAGTACGTGTCGTCACGTAAACAGTCCTAACAAGCCCCGGAATCGTATGACCATAACAATTAATGTTTTAAACTTTTCTCAAATCAACTGTACCATGACCATCTGCTTATAATTATGTAAAAGTAAGTCAACGGGGAGGGGTCATGTGGCCTTAACGTTCACCACTGTCATTAAAATGCCAAAATAACATGACGATTTCAATTTGTAAGCCGGAAAATGGATGCTAAAATTATTGTTAAGTCACTGTGCTGGCATCGTTGGTGGTGTATTGTTGCTTTTATCGGTATATGATGTAAAACCTGTCCTGAAATATTGGTGTAAACGTTACAAATACGTCTGAGTAATAACACAACCAAATCATGATGATGATGTTACGGGAATAGTCACGTGATGCATGTGTACCGATATACTAGTATACTACTGCCGTTATGAGTCTGCTATAAGCAGTTTTTATTACAAGATAGAATACCATGCGTGATTTTTTGCGATACACACACGCACAATAAAATGGTTACGGACTATTACCGCGTATTTACAAATAACACAAATATGTTTGATGTTAACGGGCCACCATGCTGTGAGGCGATTTTTACCCTTCAGCAAGTAATAGAGTATGGTAAATCTCAAAGAAATAGTTCCAGTTACTATTTTTAGCAGCGATTCACAATGAATTGTTTGTTTGTTTTCGGTGTACATTGAAAGTACGTCACTGCCATTGATGAGTGCGTAACCCAATGCGGGCTTAACAGCGGCGGGCTGAGTGATTCTGATACGCATCAGCGCTGTGCTGTGCATACACCGAATCAAATTGTCGAAATCGTTTTGCATTGCTACATCTACGACATGAAAACGAGTTGCGAGTTAAAATGGTATGTCTCTTTACATCTACAAAGCTTTCAATCAACTACCAATTCGGCTACGTCACCACAGTTTAGTACAGGAGGAATGTGATTCTAAAGTCGTGTGTGTGTGTGTGGTGAGCACGAAAGATAAAAAATCACATCACCCTGCTTACGGGCGGAATATGTTATAAATATACTCGTGATGGGACTGAACGCAATGTTTTCTCAAACATGTATCAAAATATACGGTAATACTAGTACGTGACATTTGGATTGAACTTTACATTAAAAAAAACGGAAACGAGAATGTTTGCGGTTGTGCAAAATAAACAGACTGACAATTAGACAATTCTTTGGGTCGACAATGTCAGAAATTGAGTAGATATACAATATCATACTCACAAGAGACAACAACGAAAATGTAGTTCTTGAGAGGTTAACCGAGCTGTTATTTTTTTCAGATTTGTCAAGAGAGACATACAAATCAGAAAACAGTCAATTAAATTGATATGAACTGCTAATGCTGATTAAATCTCTCAACATTAGTACATGTATTCGGGACGTTTCTCTTGACTGGGGTTCAGTAAAACTCCGGTATTGTTTAAGATTGCATCGTGAAACACAATGATGCGCATGCGCGTTGAATTACCCAAACGTACTATATCATAGCTGAAACTGTACGAACGTTTGCCTCATCATTATTTGGTGCTAAACATGTATACTTTCCGGGAAGTAATCAAACGTGTATAGCAACAAGAACTATAGAACAAAAACACATTGAATGTAATAACACATTAAAGGATATCGCCTCTCTTCAAGATAAATTAAATTGTATGAAAGCATGGCAAATATATCGAGTAACATAGTAAAGTTATTTAAAAAATAGATATAATAAAATGTGAAACAACACAAATTGATTTCTTGGTTGAAACCCCAATACACGGAATATCAATGCATCATCTTCTGTTAGTCAGAAATAAATCAATAAATCGATAAATCGATATTGTTCGTTTCCACGATGCATAGTAGTATCGATGTAGTGGTGTTTGCGTCCAACATTGCTATTTAATCAAATGCGAATCATAAATACAGAAGCAGTATTTGTGTCGTACATGCCGAAAATGTTATTGATTTCATTGTATTTTCTGCCAAGTGACTTCCGTAGATTAAATAAGAATTTTAAATGTTATACATATTCGAATTATGTTTGAGGTTTGCTGTACGAATTTTCAAATATTTGTTTTTCTATTCATGACGTCATTAACGTATTCTGTCGATATCATTAATAATAGTTTTATTAATTAATATGTTTAGCTGTGATGGTGACATTGGATGAAAAAGTCGACAAAAAAGATAAAATCGTCACTAAAATGATAGCTTGAGAATATAAAGCGCACTCTTACTTCGTAATGAGTGGTTAGTAGTACAGGCAAATGTCATGAAACAGTTCTTTTAACTTTAACAACCAAAAAATAGACATCTCAGATACGACAACTAAAAGTTACTTCTGGCTCAAATTCAACGGTTTCAAGATTTTGCTAACATAGAGCCAAGTTTGCTTAATGTATACATATATAGAGATTAACTCTCGCGTGGACCTAGAACGGATTTATTAAACTGGTGTAGTATTTTGTGTTTCTTTCGAGACTTGGCGGGGGACTGTGGAAAAACTACTATCATTGAACGATTTTTGAGAAAACGTTCCGGGTTTTTTCACAGCACACACTGTGTACCCAAGCTACTCGTCACGAAGCACGTTGGTTACCATGAAGTGTGGACATGATTTTTAGACCGGAGACAATTATAAATATATATGTGAGAACAATTAAACCTCCAACGCTTAAATAGAAACAAAGGTAATGTCTGAAGAGTTAGAAACAAGCCTGTGGGTACCACCATCCATACCAGCTGTCAAAACAACAAACAACTTTTACCACTGAAATAATTGAATCACTGGCCATCGTGGGTCATCGAGTGATTGGTACGTGAAAGCATACTATTCTTAACAATGGCCTTGACAAAACTTACTAGAGTGTTCTCTGTCCTAAATATTCCAGCATTACACTATTTAAGAACAAGTTTCAATTGTATTTGATTAGCCACGTACAACGGCATTTTTGTGTCAAGCGTATAAAAAACTTGAATGATCCCTGTTGTGGGCACAGTCTATTGGGACACAGTTTTGAATACAGTACAGCGCTGTAAGTCAATTTTAAGGATAAAGGAACCAAGACTCGGCACTCCACAACTTCGTCACATATACGTGTCGACATTTTCGCTCTGCAGGATTTATTTTACCAGACAAATACCCTTTCTGCTTGGGCTGTCGTGATGCAAAGTAAATATTTTCTTCCCGGTACCGTTTTGTCTCCTATACAATACTGAATCTAACTCGTATTCACTTGTTAACGCTATAGGATTACCGCTATGTTCGATAACATACCTACTGTCTGTGCCCGTCGTCTACAGAAATGACGTTCCTTTTCCACATGAAGTGATAAGTAATTCAATATCCTAACTAAGTAATGAAATTACCCATGATTCGTTGCGGTCACCCGATAACCAAGGTTTGAATATTAATATATAATATTTAAAACACAAAAAAGTGTTGGTGCCAGATATTTAAAAACTTTCCATCTACGTTAACACAACAAATTACAGTACAATAAGTGCAGTGTATATTTACACAGAAATATTAACCATCTGTTTAATGACACTGCACTGCAATGCGTTATCCAGCTAAAGTACGACTTCCTTACGGACCCACACCGATAGCTCTATCTCTACATTGTGCCTCCAGTTCCCCTCTCCTATTTCAATTGTGTATGCCCCCTTCCATGACATAATAGTTATTTGGTCATACACAATTACATAGGGACTGAAGTGTAAGGGTAAGGGTTAGGGTTAGGCGGTCTTGAGAAACACTCTATTCTTCGTTTCTCAAACCGAGCTTTTCTGTGTCATTTTAAACCTTTATTGAACGTTTTCACGAATAGAAATTTCGCTGATTTTTATAACAACCGAGTCTCGTTCTAACAGTGTAATTATGCTAATTTAAGTTTGTATTTTTGTTTTTTGATTAGTCCCAGTCCTCAAATAAATTGAAGGCGTGATAACTGTTTTCACGTACAATACCTAGTTGCCAAGACAACGCGACGCAGACCGCCTAATTATATTACACAATTTAATACTTATACTTACTTATTTAATTTAATTTAAGAACTATAGACGTCAGTCAAATTGTTGTATTTGTTATGATATTAATACTTTTGAAAATTGTACAACACCCTTCGGTAAATGATAAATCCACTAAATTTAAATATTTGAGGGAAAAAAGAATCGCACTCGGACCGCATAACTATCTGGGTGTCTGTAATATCAACGTTGATTCGATTAATAATCACGCTATTGTTCACGTATAATAACATTTTGACGCGACTTGTCGAAAGTTATTCTTAGGGCTATTGAAGATTGTGAGCTGGAATGGCGATAATGGTTCATTCTATCTATCGTTAGTTAATAATTTACAAAGCAGACTGGCAACTAACTAATACCAAGTAACTTTAAATGACCGATGATGCAGTTTTGGAGAGAGATCAGTCAGTATGTTTCATGGGGCAGCGATTCTTGACCTCGAATGCCGCAAGTGACTGAACAAAGTGGATAGAAGTTTTCTAAGTAGTACGGGGGAAGTGATGTGTTTCATCCGGTTCAGTGATGGTCATGACAGCACTTTTAATTTACTCGATTCGTCACTGTAGCACGAAGTTAGTTACGCATCGCAATTGACTAGCCTTGCCACACAAGTTTTCAGGGTTTCAAATTCAGAGACGACATAGTCGAGTGACGCGACGTGTACTCATCGTTTGTATTGAAGGAAGCCACTGAGACACTCGCTGCGTAATAGGTATGAAATAAACCAACTAAACATTCTGACTAGTTAGTTAGATAATACTACATTTACAGCTTCTGACCTATTCGATTGTTTTCCACATTTTTATTGCCCGGTTATCTACAGGTTAGTTTTCTTAAATTAACTTGAAATCGGGTACACAATAGCAGCACATTAAATGGAATGTAACGAGTGTCATGTGACTCTATTGGCCTTGTTGAATGTCGCTATGGTTGAACATGGGGTGATATTAGCTGTTAAAGTTAGTTCTAAGTTGAGTTGGTCATTATGATAACTGTCGCGTTTAAATTATAATATAGGTATACATTCCATGATATAATCAAGATCGGTGTATAATATTCATCAACAATTTGGCGGGTGGTATAATACACGCAATTACAGTAGTATCAAGACATTCCTATTGAGCTGATAACCAAAATACCACGTGAGTGAGCGGGTTGTGAGATCGCCCATGAAGGTGTACGAGAGTACCTGTTGCCAACGTTGTAAATCTAACATAAACGCCAGCATTCGAGTGTTTACTTGTATTTACTATACAACTTTAGAAGTGTGACAAATTCTAGTCAATAAAAAAATAACACGGAGGACAACTTTGCCAGAACATGTCACGATGCGAAGTGTTCGTGGTGGGTTACTGAATGGAACAGTACCTACCTATTGTGCTCACAACAGTCAAACAGAAGAAACAAGATGACAAGTAACTCCATTTATTATCCAAGTGGGATCGCCAACCTTGCTTCCAGTAGAAATGTAAGTCGTGTTCGTACTCCTCCAGTACCTCCCTGGCAGTGTCGGTCCAGTTCTGCGGCGAGTCTATCAATCGACTCGTGTTCCGCAGCTCTCGTAAGAAATCCTCCCGTAAAGCTATCGCGCCTGCTGCTAGATCCACTTCGTGTGGGTATTCCAACACGTGAAACAGCAGCCCACCTAGAAATAAATACGCTACCGTCACGGTGTAAAGTCCTAAATACGAGAACAAGCTCCCCCATGGTATTTTCGCACAACACGGCTTCCTCGTTTCACCATCAGAGGAGCCCGTTGAGCGTTCCTCCATTTCCCGAAAACGGCAATGTCACCCACTGCCGCGTATACACTGTAGACCCAATGACACTGCGACAGTTACGGTAGCAGGCTGACGTCAGAATGGTAAACAAAAGGCCGATGAAAGTGGTCAATACAAACGTTCTGTATAATTCGGCTTTAGTTATTGTGGTAACAATAAAGGAAAGACCAGTTACATAATTATGCAGATAAGTACATGCATACGGGTGATACATATGTTTTCCATTACATAATCACGTCATCCCTGACACCTGAAAGATGAAATTTGCGCGAACAGCCACGGCTAGTTGTAAACCCCGCTACTCGAACTTTTTGGCACCTGTTTTTACAACGTTAAAGCGATGATTTATCGTCTTCACTGACACTGGCTTTCGCTAGTGGCAGAATGTCAATGTAAATGCCCTCTCACCTGGTTTCAATTCATGATGTGGAATTCTGTATTACAGAGCTGCGTTGACCGAGTAGTCGATCGGACTGTTTTGTTTGACTTAACCTTGGTCATGTCAAATCAGCCGCAGCTAATATGCGGCCTTCTTTTTCGTGAGTTGCATGGTTTTGCTTCTCGCGGTTAGATTGGGTGCCAACATATAGGCGTCGTTAGGGTAGTTCAGAATTCTGCCGTGCTTATGAATTCTGTATATTTTGTGACTATCTTGTTTTCTTTATAGCATCTGCATTATATAGCTGTAACATGAATCTTCATGGATACTCTGTCATTTAAAAACGTACATTATAATTATCGATGCTCCACAGAAAATACGACCATGTGTTATTTATCATCGACACGGGACTCGAGCACTTCAGCAATCACATATTAGCAATGGTTTGCTTTTATTAACGTAGGCCACCGTTCACATCGACTCCAGATACGGCGCTCTGGCAGGTAGAGCGAGCAATATAAGGGATAAACTGTTGTCTCTCTGACACTTTTTAACCTAAATCCAGTCGCGATGTTGTTGTTTTTTGCGAAAAGCGTTATCGCGAAATGAAGTTTTTTGGAATCGTGTGAAAAATCATTTTTGTAATATTGATTTTAAGTAAGTGAACGCGTGAATAACGTGTCACCACTGAGTGAACACTGGGTATGTATGCCACCGTCACCCCAACCCGGCGTTATAGTTACCCACTGGCTGAGTATTCAGCGTTGTTTATTTTATTTACCGTTTTTAAGTTGCCATTTTAAGTGTATTACATCATACCCGAATATAATAATTGAAAAAGCGAAAAGTCCTCAGTGAGTCTGAACGGGTATAGTTATACCCGAACAATGTACAAAGAACACGGGCTCCTTTTAGTATATAAGTGCACTTCATAAACAATCTATTTATTTCTACGATATCATAAGTAAGAACTCATTGTTGTAATTGTGCGACACTCGTGTACCGATGTTTGTTAAGTTCATTGCCCTGGTATGATTTACTAACATTCGATGTTGGCATGGCTGATAATTAAATCAGATGTTGATAAAATAGCGAAAGACACATTTTATTCAACGACAATAGAATGACTGACTCAAGACTTGGAATATATGCATGGACTCCTGATTTGACCGTCGTGGTGACAGTGACCGTGACTGCACCCAGGTTTTTTTTGCAACATCTGACAATGTACTTGTACCTGCGTTGATTTGCGGCATTCAGTGACTGTTCATGACAACCCATAGAGATGACATTCCAATCGACTGACAGTTTACATACACCACGTTGGCTGGGTCATATCGATGTCTTACTTTATTTGTTTTACGACTTGTACATTGTCACGCATTGGTTTGCCCACGTCACCGACGACGCGAGTGACAGTACTAATAAAGTAACCAGTGACAAGAGTCTGCCAAGGCCGCTGCAATGACTCTGTTGTCTGTTTTTGTTGTCACACTATTATCTCGCGATTAACTAACAGAACGACTCCGACTCAATAGCGGCCGCCTAGCAACGAAAACTTTACGACGTACTTGGAGTTTGTCTGCACAAACGGACAATGAATTACGCTACTAAACAAACTGCGCCATCAGCGTTTGTTTTAGAATAGTTTCTGATTCAGCTATCGGGTTTGAATAATAGATCCAAACAGTTGAAACCATACTTTTTAAATGCCGTTTTTCACCCCTCGGCTGTTATCATCGATTTTCCATCCATGGAGTGAAAATCCTCCCAAATTGCGTATATAATAAATTATCCATTTAACCGCAAAAAAAAATTGTATCTTCTTATCTCAAATTTCAACAGTTTAGGCGGAAATCAGTTGTTTTTATCATTATCGTATTTTCCCGAAAATGGAATTGCGAAAATACTCGATTTTCCGATAACACAGGTCCATGTTCGTTGTATAATACAGAACATTTCCTATTCAAACAAAGCACTTTTGTTATGTCAACTTCCTACTGTTAGCAAATTGTTATTGGCACAACTCCAAAAACGGTCAAACGCACGTAACAAAACTGTGGGTACTCCTCAGTGGTACTCCTACTTGAAAACTTTAAATTGAGGCACTACTCGCGTTGAGAATATGTGCAGATACGATGCCTGCACTAATTCCATGAAGCAATACATGTAATTCGATAGCTTTTACCCAGAATTATCTCATTGGAAAGCGTCTCCTTGTAACAGTGTGCTTGCGGTTCACAATGTTTGTGTGTGCATAAACTAAAAGATCGATGCGTTGGACAGTTGCGATCAACAGGTGTCTGTAGTTCCGCGGCCCTCTAGTGACTTGGACATCGGCGGCTCGTTTTAGTTTCTGACGTTTTCTTGATCACATTCTGCGAGGTAAATACGGTCAATACTATGAGGCACATGAGGCCTGCAAGGGCTGCCTTCACGGTCCTTGTTTAGTTTCGTGATTGTAAATTATGGGGGAAAAATCATATATGGACTGGGATTACAAATATTCAAACGAAACAAATAATTGGCGTATCATGAGTGTAGCGCCAGTAAGCCGCCAATCCAATGTATTGATCACTATCAATCTTGAAAAATCTCATTTCTCATCCATATTGTTTTTTTTGCCTCTGTCTTGCTGACTTGTTACTCGGTCTAGGTTTTTGACGTATACAATAGTCACATGTGACAAGTTTCATGAATATCTTGATCAACGTGTTCCACAACCATCGCTTTTTAAAGAACACGTGATCTAAACGTCATTTTTTTCATTACGACTATTATTCTGGCTTTTCGTATTCGTGCGTACGTCATACTATTATGTGGTTTTAATTTGTGCCCTCTGCGGCAAATAAGATAATTTACATTTTCGTCGATAGCGGGCGTTTTATCGTCACCCATTTAAGTTGGTATAAAGCGATATGATGCATTGACATTAATAATGAAAACGGTGTACGGAATTGCATTAGTCATAACATCGCCTTGAGATACCGTATTATACAATCAGCCTGAGAACTAGGGGAACTCCCATAGTTGAAAGGGTGGTGGTCGTCGCGCAGAGCGTGTTCGAATTCAAAGTAAGGCCACACCGACTTAATTTTATGGATGACATCCGCGCGCGCATTAGTTTTCGCCTGTTCTCAACAAAAAAAAAAATCGCCGACGACGAGTCTACACAGATTGGTTTTCTGTCTAGAACTTGCGGACTCATATTGTCGCAAAGCGCCGGCTTGTCGTAAAACTCGTTTTGGACTACCTCAAAACGTGCCAATTTCGTCGTAAATGATCTTATGCACATGCGTATTGCGTTGCCGGGAATTCCAACATGGCGACCACTCCACCGAAATACGTGAGCATAAAAGTTCAGAGGAAAAACGGAGGGATTGTTGTAGACTGGTACGCAATTGACGTCGGCCATGGAGATGTGACGCTTACACAGCTATACGAGAGATTGGTAGCGGCAAGCGAGTTTCGCCCAGACAACTTTAAGGACATATTGTCCAGAGTAGCTGTCCCGCGTTTCTTCTGCAATGATGAGAAAAATGGGAGAGGAGTGGAGGTGTATGGTGGCCTAAAAGTCAGTCAGGCGACAAGTCAGTTCGGTTGCTTTGTCCGCATTGAAGCCGACAGAACTGCAACGAAAGCAGAGGAAGCTCCTCGGCCGAAGTCCGCTTTTGAGATGAAGAAAAGTTTCTTCTTATTTTTTTTCCCATTTTCTGATTTGGATAATTTGCTTGCACACACAGTCAGTAATATTTTGATCAGATGACAAATTTTCATCAAGATACATGTACATAATTTTCTGCATCCAAATTGTTGTTGGTGTTTTGTTTTTTTTCAATATCGAGCCTCTTATAATTTGTTACATAGTTGAAGTAGTTCTAGAGCATTTGTGTCTACACTTAGTCTATCTGAAGTGTCACTTTAAAAGCTGTAGTTTGAATGTCAAAGAAGTTAATTTCCAGGTTGCTGTTGACAAACTTATTGTTCATTTTTAATTCAATTTGTTTTCAATACAACACAGTAAGTTTGTCTTTATTTAATATTTATTTATTTCTTATTGTTTTTATGACTACCGCCCTGAAGTATACGGGTATGTGTCGCCTTCACGGCTCTCGTGTTCAGTTTCAAGATTTTGGGCCATTTTAGCAAAATTTAGGCAACTAAAACGCCAATTTTTGTCAGTTGGTCCATCATATTCTGAAAATATGACTGTTGGAACGACGCTGATAGAATCACATAAGAAAATAGAAGAAAAATCTGCCTGGCACAATGCCTAGTTTTCAGAAAAATTCACTATAAGGTATGACCTATCCCATAATATATGTCGAGCTTTATTACAGCGATGAAATGTACACACGTTCGGCAGAAATGTGTCAATTTATACCAAATGAAATTAAACAGCAAGTTGGAATGTTTTGTGTCTTTCATGAATGCCCTGGTCCAAACAGCAACCACACAGAAAAAGAGGCGTCCGGCTCAAGTGACATGTTTAGGCTCTGTCAACGGTGCATTTTACATCGACGTGAAACTAATTTGTCAGCATGTCAGAATGCGTGGTACGAACAAAGACGTTTCATTTAATTTTAATTCCATGTCAAACAGAAGTCACTTTGTACGATATTTCAATAAAAATATTTAGCATGACACTGAATTATCCCAGAATGCATCGCGATCCAACCAGGGATCAAACGTATTACCGGATTTAAAATGACTCATTTTCATCAAATACTTACTAGTACCACGACATCTCGTGTTATTATTACAAGAACTCGTATTATTATCATGTTATACTTTTTTATTATTGCGAGATCTCGTATTAAAATGTTACTTTTAAGTTAACATGTCCGCCAACGGGATTTCATGTTATTGCTACCTGCTCAGTATTTTTGCATTTGTTTATATTACGCCCTCTACGGCACGTGTTGTTTATTATTGGCTCGATACTCCGGAAATATGGGTCAAGGTGTGAATGAAGAGTATGTCTTCCACTGAAAAAAATGAAAATATTAGTAGTGGCCTGTATCACGTGGACATAATTTCAATTCAGCTGATGTTCCTCTGCAAATCCCATATTAATTCGTGAAGGGAATAGCTGTCATCAGTTATGTAACGTGTTTAATTCGACGTGTAATAAGTTTAATCAGAATTTAGAATAGGTCAACACATCATGTCGATTGCTGTCATTGGTATCAGCTGTGTGGCGTGTATAATTTTTTCTATAACCCTCAAACGTTAATGAGAATTTGGAATACAGTTACATATATGCTTACTCTTAATGCATACATTGACTGCTATACGTGACATAATCTACAGTCATAAACAATCGCACGGGAATAATGTATGTGTAATTTTTACTAATTAACTGTCATCTACGTGACATCAGCTTGCTTGTCGACAGTTAAGCGAGTAAGTCGCAGGTGTTGTAGCATTTGATCAGTAAATCACACGGGAGAAGTTTTGATTGAACCCAATAGACTGGTACTGGTGTGTGATCTGAAATGTACAACCGTACAATCTTTTCAAATTAAAGTCGGTGTGTATTTTATTTTCTGACTATGTTGTTTCAACCTACCCCTAGTGCGTGAATACACATCTCAGTCGCTAGTTTTTAGGCTTTTTCCCCAATAACCCGAGTGCAACATTCGATTAATAAAGACCAGCGTTTCTTTGCAAGCAAGACTCCTGTATTTCTTCGTTGTTGTGTTGCAGAAGCCATTGACTGTCGTTCATTTAATACATCCTGGAACTGTGAGTTATCACTAATGCACACTTCCCTAAGCAATCCCCTATTTTAGTGACTTTATTCATTGTATTTTTCTGTGCTTTATTTCTTGTAATAATTTTGGGAGGTATTAAAGCCAGGAGCTTTAACTCGATATTTTTGATGTGTGTGTATTTCATTTCCAGTACTGTTGTCTTGTCTACCCCATACTAGCAGTGAAAAAAAACCCTGTCCAGTGTGAGTTCTATGGGTGCCCTCTCATTAGCGATAAACATGCCAAACACTGCGACAACTAGAATGCTAGAAATTACAATGTAATCAAACATTTCTTTATATAACATGTGCTTAAACAGATATCTGGAATTGTGGGAATTACTGTCCTTATTTGCAAATGTACACCGCGATCTCGTTGAGAGCGAGAGTGCAACGATACTTGTTTTCCCCTCAAATAAGGTTTATCGTCACCACGTCCACTGTTACCCTAACCTGTGTGCCCATTGTAATTGGAACTGAAGATGGTTAATATTTAATTATTTTCCAGACTTTGAATGACTTGCTAAATAATTTTAGACAGTATCCAGTGTCAAAACTGGGATCCAATACTGAGTACCTTGTCGATATGTCACAGGGCATTAATTTCCCGCGCGCATTTTTCTGCCTGCAATAATGTTTTGTGTCTATTGCAATTCAAATACTTGGCCAGTATACCATGGCAACCATTTTATATTGAAAGATATACTTTGATTATTCTTGAGTGTGATGCGATGTAAACCGGACTAAAATTCATCTTCGTTTTTCTTTTTTTTATTATTATTTATTTATTTATTTGTATTTTTAATTAGAACACAGATTGCTTCTTGTTGATATGGATTCATCTTTTCAAATTAAATTATGTTTTTTTTATCTTGTTTCGATTCTCGTTAGTCATCGATTTTGAATTATTTCGTAGGAGGCTCTATTTGAGTGTCTTAAAGAAATCATACTGGATGTAATTCAGAATCAATTTAAATTACGCGAAGAGAGATACACCGATTGGTGCATTTTTATGTACAGTAGCGAAAGTACAATGTTTGTAGTAGTGACCAACAAGCACCGCGAATAGGCAATCAATTACGACGATGTATGTGATACAAAGTACATTTGTATTATAATTAATTAAAAAAATATGGTTGGACTATTACTTTCAATGGGATGGCTTTGTGAACTATTCATTCCAGGTATGACGTGGAATTACTAAATAAAGCATTACAGGATATGACATATTCAACGGAAAACGATTATATTGTTCATCTAAGTCGTTTAGTCGTACGCCCTTTGAGTCATCCCACGTCGGACGACAACAAATGCCCGTAACATATGCATTGATCCCTGTACGCTCATCAGTTTACGGCGTGGATATTTGTGGTGATTCCCTCGATTGACTAAATATAGACATTCTATAAATATAAATATAAATAATTTATCCCGCCACATAAACGTCTCAAAGTGCCGCCATCAGATGTGCTTTGAACCGTTCACATATCGGCACGTATCGTCAACACAACTTGATAACATGAAACCAACACATTACCGATGTTACCGAATGTGAGATTTCAAAGATTGGCTTAGTAATATACGGACTATTTCGAGAATTTTTAATATTAGTGCCGCTTACTGAGAGTCAATTCTTTCAATGTTTATGTTAAAACACAAAGATCGTATCTCACAACCTTCGAAGACAGGTAGTCATGGCCACTCGGCTTATTTGTTCCGAACTAAGCTTGAGACTTATAATAATGTACATATCATATATATATTTGCACTTTAGTATATTTGCGAATGTACCCCTAATTTAAAATAAATAGTTCCATTTATGTACAAGTTTTCATAGTATTGCCATCATTACATTTCGCAGCAAGCAGAGACGTGTTTTGAAACAGGCACTGATCGAGAAATACCTATTAAATGATAGAATTGTAATGACGCAACCCACTGCACCAGAACAATAAAATAACAGTTTGTATTAATAACAATATCAATTAATTTATACAAAACAGGTACAGTTTACACCCGCATACACCCTAGAGGAATTATTATTCACAATTATTCCTAGTAGTTGAGCTTTGCTGGACCACACTCTTCTGGTGAGTTAGCCCGTGACATTATTTTGGGTTGAATGTGCAAGACTGCCTCATCCTTTCATTTTCCACCATTACTGTTGTTATATTACTACCACATTTATTCTAACTAACTCCTGACAATACACTAGTTGTCTTGCTAGCCAATTCGTACTCGTGTATACCACAGAGGATGATGGTCTCAGCCATAACATATGTCATTGAGGCGGTGATGTTTAGGCTATATGTTGCTGTTAATTATACGAAATTGAATGAAGATCACGGTGGGTGTGAATTTAATCCATATAGACCATTTATTGTTTAGAAATCACATGATGTCATTAAAACGGTGAAACTTTTATTGTCTTAAAAATGTTTGATAGAATAAACATCATCAATAATTACATAATGCGTTATTGTTAGTCCCGGGCTTATAATAGATATGAATACTCCGCGTTGAAAGCAGACAAAGCACGTACACATATATCACTATATTTAAAGAGGGAGGGTCGTCACCTGCGCACGCACGGGAATTGAGTCCCAAGTGACAATAACAACACACACTAAAAAGGCAAAGGCTCATGATTAGACGCTTGTTTGTAAACAATGACCCGCTATAGCCATTTGACACATGCGCAGGTGACGACTCTCCCGCTTTAATATATACATTCGATCACAACAATATTAAAGATAAAGCATGGTTGCATACATTTGGTTTGTAATAAATCCCGTAAACTACAGTTATCGATCTACGAGTTCGACCAAAATGTTAAAATCAAGAGTATGTATGTTACTCACAGACTGTGAGTGAAAAACAGAACCACATAACTGTAGTTTCCAAATACATACAAATATTTAACTAAACTAATATTTTTTCAAATTGTTGTACAAGTATATTATTTATGTAAAAAAACACAATTTTGTAAATATGACTCATACATCAAAATCTCATGTTTACTGCCACAATGGGAGAAAAAAATAACACTCATATTATGATAAATATTCAGTAATCAATACTTAAGAAAAAATGTAAAAGATTAAATATTCAAAAATTGTATACTGATCAGTAAAAAAATGTATTACTAATTTATGCATTCAATTTTATATTGCAGCAATATATACTTGAAAGTACCGTTTGTATGTAATATACTATCACTATATATATTTATTTATATACACGACATATGACCTCTGTATTACAGAACGACAGGGCCTCGTGAGAAAATAAATAAATTACATTGCGTAATAACTGAAATATATACAAGTCGAGACAATCACGCAATGAATGTATTATGTAGAGTGTTGTACTGTCTGCAGAAAATCTATATAATGTACTAACACGTGTACTTAATTCAGACCTGTGATTAAAGCTACTGATGACGAGAAAAGGTGCAAGTTAAATAAAGACGTAATTTAGAGTCAACGTGACTGTGCTTATACATATTATGCAGTTCGTTGCGCGGCTCGTTTTTTTTTTCGGGGGGGCAGACACATTAAGTTACCACAATACGAACGTGCGCCGGTCACTCGGCTGAACAATGAACATTGGCGTATGTGCCGTTTGTACTAAGGAGACCGGCCACGCTTTATTCACGCTTAGTTATAATTTAAAAGCAAGGTAATAATCTGGCCATGTATATATATTGATATATTGTTATGTAATATGCATGTTTTCTTAATGGTACAATAAAGTATGTTGCGTGTAGAGATGGCTACGTTAGTGTCAAACTGACATTACTGACGAGTATATTCATTGGCATTAGATAGCATTCATATGAAGTATCTGTGCTCAACACGTGTTATTTTAATCAGGATTCGCCGCACGTAACCAATTAGTCGGGGATATGGGAAGGCCGACGACAGCTTAAAATATAAATATCCATCCCTCCACGTCGTAAAATAATAAGTGACATGTTATAATGTATTAAAACACGATATTAGTATTTTCCCTCTCCCTATACACTTTTGAATGTCCGGGCCGATCGAGTTCAAGTTTAAGCTAAGGTAACACACGGGGTGTAACATGCATGTACCGTGCTTCTGATTCTGTACCTTCCATGATTAGGGACGCGATCCTCGATGCAAACCCGCAATGCACACAACATTGTGACTGAGAAAAGACCAACAACGGCGAGTTGTATATTAGCAATTAACCCGGGTCGTGAATGTAATGAAAGAGTTTGACATGGAGGGTTTAAATGATTATTAAGATGATTTCCCGGGAGACTTGTCAGTCAGTCCATTCAGTGCACTAGCTATCAATCATTCAGCAAATATGTTCATCCCATGTTTCAAAATAATGCTATACGCGAGTAATTTGCAAAGTACATAGTGGTAACACATTTTGTATAAAAAAAAAGTTATATTATGAGTTAAGAACAATAATTTATTTATTTCTAGATTCTTAATTGTGTTGCAAAGGTTCCTAAAAATTACTGTATAGTGTAATAAATTAGAATTAGAGAGAGAGAGAGAGAGAGAGAGAGAGAGAGAGAGAGAGAGAGAGAGAGAGAGAGAGAGAGAGAGAGAGCTGTCTGAGCTGTGACCTGACAACTTCTTCGATAATATGCAGTGACGTCATTTAAATATACACGCGTTAGATTGGGACAATCATTGCTGTGCATGCACCGAACAAATGTTTGTATGAGCCAATCATTGTTGGCATGATATTCACGCACTGAAAAGCATACACCGAACACGTGTCAGAATGAGCCAATCATTATTGTGCATGCAAATAACACGTAACGGATGAGCCAATCATTGCTGTACATGCATCCACCATGTGACGGAATGAGCCAATCATCTGTGGGACACTGTGTCATGCAATTGTAATAGATATGCCCATGTAAATGCACGAATATTACAAACAAAAACACTATGATGATAATAGGTTACGTAATTACCTAGTGCTTAACTACCTGTGTTATACTGTGAAAAATAATCACCCCGAACCCTAACCCTCGCAATCTAGCCCCAATGTGATTCAATATGCCCCTCCAAATAACTATAAGTGACCTGAAGAGGGGTGTATACAATTGAAATGAGTAAGCAGCGCCGGTGGGGCATGGTTACTAGGCTTAGAGTTATGCGTGAACTTGAAGAGGCCCTAAGGAAGTATTATCGTAAATGGTAACTGTATATGTCTAGTATATATCACACGCATTTAAAAGATATATTCTTTATAATTGCTTGTGTAAACTTATTTATGCTGTGGTGCCACTAATATTATTTGTTGGTGTCCACCATTTTAGCGGACAGGTGACATCAACCATGTAGTTCCATGCAACAATTGACTTGAATAGTGTTGGTTGCTATGAGACTCGCATGAAGCATGCGCAGTTCTGACGATGATGCCACGGTTTGTGTATAATGCATTTTAATGACGTACGACATCGCCCTTGTACTGCGGTAACGAACATATTTGGTCGCACTACTGTTATTAGCGACATATCATGTGTTATGTGCAACCAGTCACGTGTTTGCCTCATCCGGCTACTTCCTCCCAGGCATCATGTATCAAATAGTGTTTAGCTTATATTTTTCTTACAAAGTCTCATTACAAGTGAACCACGTGAAATAACAAGTTAACTACAATTATAGTTGCAATAAAATAGCTGTAAATGCCTATTTTTCAGAGAGAAATATGGCCGTTCTTCATAAAAAATTACCATCATCAAAAAAGTATAGCAAGCGTGGAAATAACCTAAAATACTAGTACTTTGTCAAATCCCATGCAATGTTTTGACGTCACTATAACCCTTTGACCTTTGTTTGTTCTATTTTTACATTCAATTCCACACATACTGTGGGATGTCTCGCTGAAAGGAAAGTGATCTATTGGTCGAAAACTCCATCAATTTGCGACAATCGTCGTACAAATTTGACATATCATACTAGTTGATATTTTAACGGCATGTGGTATATGACGTAATCATTTTGTGACCATTATTTATCCAATGCATAGCATCAGCGGTACAGACGGGTACATATTTCCGACACTTCATAGAATGAATACTGTAAAAACATTTATTTTCATTCATATTTAATTTCACTGTTTTGGTTTTTTGAGAATATTCACTGTGTTTTACTTGTAATTTGTAAAGGAAACAATGAGTTTCATTGTTATTTTACATGTTCAGGTAAATTTAATTTAGAGGATTTTACTTATCAGCGATAATAGCGAAAATAAAACCCAGTGCATAATTAATGAATTTACAGTATTTTCCATCGATGGCGCGTATGGGATAAGACTCAATTACACAAGCAACGCACGAGCACAAACACATACAGCAAACATGCTTTTCCTGTTCATGTCCTGTTCTACGTAAGCTTTTTTAGCGATCATATCACAACTCTCGCTTCAAATAAGGGTGAAGGAATGGTGGATTTAAAGATATAATCAGACCAAAATATATACCGCGACACTGAAACTCGTGATATACATCTGTATGCTGATATCTGAAACAGTAAAACGCGGGTAAGGGTTTTCAAACAGTCTTATTGCACGTAGGCCAACAGGTGATAGAATCGTTGTGGTCCACTGTTCCGTAACAAATGTTCAAAAGAATGTTCGGCAAAGATAAAAAAAAAAGCATTTAAGTGTAAAATTGCGTTGTTTTCATCTTCATTACACTCGGGGTCAAGGAAATGATAATTTCATTAATTATAACACGTACTAGGTGATAGTACGGTTACGGTAGTATATTATCAGTTATACCAAGTTGTTCTGTGTACCCGAGTCTTTTATAAGATACTAGTGTCGGCGTAAATTAAAATCGGTTGTGTTTTTTTTTTTCAAGACAATTTACGCTAACAAATCGTGTATTTCCATATTATAGTTATTATCGAGAAGGATTAAAAATATGTGCTTCGCGTATTTGGGACCCCCCCCCCCCATGAGAATATGCTCCGTATTTTACTGTTTTGATGACATTTTCCTGTATTTTGGGGTTAAGGATAATGTGAAGTAGTTTCACGAAATACAGTTCCTCAAAACAACATAGTCAACCATATACATTGTTTCTTGCATTTTTTTAAAACTTCTACAATACTTATTTTCGAATATTAGTATAGCAATGCATTAGATGTGGGTTATTTGCTTTAAAAACACTTGTTAATGATTTTTAGAACATGATTATTCGGATTTAATTTGGAGCGAAATACCCGAACACTGGAATTTGTATATACTATCCATACAGGGTATGTGACCTATGGTCTGCCTTACTATGGAATGACCGGCATTCTTACCTAGCAAGGATTTGTAAATAAGTTATGTTATGTTATATTGCTCTTACTTCTTGTTACATACGTTAATTTTCTTCGTGTTCAGTTCATGTTTTTTTTTGTTCTCTAATTTTTCAAACTTCTGTTTCCCCTTGTGTTTTCTGTATTCTGCAGCAGTTGCCAAAGCACCGACACCTAGTACGATTCCCTTTGTTTTTCACAAGTTTCTTCACAGAATATCTGACTTTATCCCTAGCGAGGTTCAGCGCGATGGACATCATCACCAGACCAATGACAATAAAAATAGATAAAATCGTCTGTCTCATAAGTATCTCTTCTTCGCTGAGATCTGGCCTGTCATCACCAGGAGCAATGTCACCAAAACCTATAGTTAGAAATGTTACAACTGTGAAATAGACAGAATCCAGGTACTGCCACTGTGGTTCTAGATATATAACGGCACGTGCACCAACTAACACGTAAATCAACAAAACGATAATCATGAACCCCACCGGGGCGTCGACTTCCTCCTCTTTCGAACCAGCCGCACTGCCACTCTCTTTTTTCGGAGATTTTTTTAAACCCATGAAGTTGTCACCAAAGTTTCCAATAGAAACTGCTTTCGCCATTCCAGGTTTTTTTGCGCGTACATCCGACGAGCTGCTTCCCATGGTTGACCTTCTAGACGTCGTTTCCTCGTCCCGATCTGGATACGGAGTGATTCCGGAATCAAAAACGGCTAATGTATTTGGCGTGCCGGTCTGTGTTCCAGCTGATCTTAGTCCGGTCGGTGTAACTGACCCGACCTCGGAACTGTCCCGGTCAAAATACCAGCTTGGACTAGCTGCCATATCGTGACTCTCCTCTTTTGGCGACGTGGAAGTATTGTTTTTCTTTTTTATAAGCATAGCTTTAAGGGCACGGTATTTACGCGTCGAGCGGACGTGCAGATATTTCAGTGGTACGGACACTAGTTCACCGACCTTTGCTAGAAAGATGACAAATAACGGGATGCCAAAAATAGCGTAAAATATGCAAATCAGTCTTCCCGCTTGTGTGCGAGGGGCTAATACTCCATACCCTGAAAGAGAAAAAGAAAGAACACCCAATGGGGTTCAGTTAGTAAGCGTAGACAAGTTACGAAACTTCCGGTGAGCCAACAAATGTATTTATATTGCTTTTGTACACATACTATCGAAAGAGTGGAAACAATTACATCAAATTTTCAATCTGCTTTGAATTTTCGATCTTTGAATAATAATAGAATCACACTGCTTTATTTCACACAATCCACATAGCATAAAAATTATATGTCATCTTCTCCATACTTTTATTATTATTGGTAAATTTAGGATACAGAAAAAATAGGATCATCGTACAATTTGTTGCGACTAAACAAAAGTATCATATTATACGGAAAATGACACGATTCTTGAAGATATTGAGTTTCCAGTGTGTTTTGATTGCGGAACATCAGAAATTGGTGGATGTGTTATTCCGCATCAAAACACATAGTAGTAATCCGCTGAATATACGAGTATTGAACAGTTATAAATAACAAGAAAGGTCACAATCATATGATACACTAGAACTATTTCGTATCTCTTGTATCACGATGTCTTGCCTTAGCGAGATAGTTCTTGACACAAAACTCAAAAGGTTTAATTAATATGTAAACTAGGTTATTAAAACTAGTATGCGCGGAGTTCAGCTAAAACCTAGTCATGCCTGCGCATTATCTCAGATCATCTATGTTCAAAGTTTCCTCAAAATACAATGAGAGGCTCTTGCGACACCAGTAGAACTGATATACACACGTATATACAGAAATATTTACTGCAAAGTCTCCTATTGCGTGTTTCGCAAAAAAGCAATATTGGAGAATTGTTCTTATTTTTTCGGTTTAATGTTTCCCATTGCTGTTTTTCACATGTCTATGCCACCACTCTATACACAGACACCCACACAAATATTCGGGTCAACCGTAAGTTACTTTACTAGGCGGGCGGGGATTATTCCGATTCAGTGATCCCATGTTACCAATTTAGACCACACCCATTCATCCAATGCCGTTATTTCTTATATCAGTGTGTATATCCCATCAAACGAGAATAGCTTTTGAGGTGGATCCTTGGCAGAATCGCCGACGAATCCAATTCCGAAAATTGCCAAAAAGGAAATGATTACAAATTCCCATGCACCGAGTTGGACATGGGTTCCATACACCAGGTTGGACATGGGTCCCATACATTGTGTTGGACATGGGTTCCATGCATCATGTTGAACATGGGTTCCATGCATCGTGTTGGACATGGGTTCCATGCATCGTGTTGGACATGGGTTCCATGCATCGTGTTGGACATGGGTTCCATGCATCGTGTTGGACATGGGTTCCATGCATCGTGTTGGACATGGGTTCCATGCATCGTGCTGGACATGGGTCCTATGCATCGTGTTGGATATGGGTCCCATACATTGTGTTGGACATGGGTTCCATGCATCGTGTTGGACATGGGTCCCATGCATCGTATTGGATATGGGTCCCATGCATCGTGTTGGACATGGGTCACATGCATCGTGTTGGATATGGGTCCCATGCATCGTGTTGGACATGGGTCCCATGCATCGTGTTGGACATGGGACGCATTCATCAGGTTGGATATGTGTCCCGTACATCGTGTTGGATATGGGTCCCATGCATGGTGTTGGACATGGGTCCTATGCATCGTGTTGGACATGGGTCCCATACATCAGGTTGGACATGGGTCCCATGCATCGTGTTGGACATGGGTCCTATGCATCGTGTTGGACATGGGTCCCATACATTGTGTTGGACATGGGTCCCATACATCGTGTTGGACATGGGTTCCATGCATCGTGTTGGACATGTGTCCCATACATCAGGTTGGACATGGTCCCATACATCGTGTTGGACATGGGACGCATGCATCGTGTTGGACATGTGTCCCATGCATCGTGTTGGACATGGATCCCATATATCGTGTTGGACATGGGACGCATGCATCGTGTTGGACATGGGACGCATGCATCGTGTTGGACATGGGTCCCATGCATCGTGTTGGACATGGGTCCTATGCATCATGTTGGACATGGATCCCATGCATCGTGTTGGACATGTGTCCCATACATCGTGTTGGACATGGGTTCCATGCATCGTGTTGGACATGTGTCCCATACATCGTGTTGGACATGGGACGCATGCATCGTGTTGGACATGTGTCCCATGCATCGTGTTGGACATGGATCCCGTACATCCTGTTGGACATGGATCCCGTACATCAGGTTGGACATGTGTCCCATACATCGTGTTGGAAATGGATCCCATACATCGTGTTGGACATGGGTCCCATGCATCTTGTTGGACATGGGTCCCATGCATCGTGTTGGACATGGATCTCATGCATCGTGTTGGACATGGATCCCATGCATCGCGTTGGCATGGGTCTCATGCATCGTGTTAGACATGGGACCCATACATCGTGTTGGACATGGGTCCTATGCATCGTGTTGGACATGGGTCCCATTCATTATGTTGGACATGGGTCCCATACATCGTGTTGGACATGGGTTCCATGCATCGTGTTGGACATGTGTCCCATACATCAGGTTGGACATGGGTCCCATACATCGTGTTGGACATGGGTCCCATACATCGTGTTGGACATGTGTCCCATACATCGTGTTGGACATGGGTCCCATACATCGTGTTGGACATGGTTCGCATGCATCGTGTTGGACATGGGACGCATGCATCGTGTTGGACATGGATCCCATGCATCGTGTTGGACATGGGACGCATGCATCATGTTGGACATGGGACGCATGCATTGTGTTGGACATGGGACGCATGCATCGTGTTGGACAGGTGTCCCATGCATCGTGTTGGACATGGGTCCCATGCATCGTGTTGGACATGGGTTCCATGCATCGTGTTGGACATGTGTCCCATACATCAGGTTGGACATGGGTCCCATACATCGTGTTGGACATGGGACGCATGCATCGTGTTGGACATGTGTCCCATGCATCGTGTTGGACATGGATTCTGTACATCAGGTTGGACATGTGTCCCATGCATCGTGTTGGAAATGGATCCCATACATCGTGTTTGAAATGGGTACCATGCACAGAGTTGGACATGGGTCCCATACATCAGGTTGGACATGGGTCCCATGCATCATATTGGACATGGGAAGCATGCATCGTGTTGGACATGGATCCCATGCATCGTGTTGGACATGGGTCCCATACATCGTGTTGGACATGGGTCCCATGCATCATATTGGACATGGGAAGCATGCATCGTGTTAGACATGGATCCCATGCATCGTGTTGGACATGAATCCCATGCATCGTGTTGGACATGGGTCTCATGCATCGTGTTAGACATGGGACCCATACATTGTGTTGGACATGGGTCCCATGCATCGTATTGGACATGGGACCCATGCACCGTATTGGACATGGGACCAATGCATCGTATTGGACATGCGACCCATGCATCGTATTGGAAATGGGTCCCATACATCGTGTTGGACATGGGTCCCATACATCGTGTTGGACATGGGTCCCATACATCAGGTTGGAAATGGGTCCCATACATCGTGTTGGACATGGGTCCCATGCACCGAATTGGACATGGGTCCCATACATCAGGTTGGACATGGGTCCCATACATCATGTTGGACATGGGTTCCATGCATTATGTTGGACATGTGGTCCATACATCAGGTTGGACATGGGTCCCATACATCGTGTTGGACATGGATCGCATGCATCGTGTTGGACATGTGTCCCATACATCGTGTTGGACATGGGTTCCATGCATCGTGTTGGATATGTGTCCCATACATCGTGTTGGACATGGGTCCCATGCATCGTGTTGGACATGGATCCCATGCATCGTGTTAGACATGGGTCTCATGTATTGTGTTGGCATGGGTCTCATGCATCGTGTTAGACATGCGACCCATACATCGTGTTGGACATGGGTCCTATGCATCATGTTGGACATGGGTTCCATGCATCGTGTTGGATATGTGTCCCATACATCGTGTTGGACATGGGTTCCATGCTTTGTGTTGGACGTGGGTTCCATGCATCGTGTTGGACATGGATCCCATGCATCGTGTTGGACATGGGTCTCATGTATTGTGTTAGACATGGGACCCATACATCGTGTTGGACATGGGTCCTATGCATCGTGTTGGACATGGGTCCCATACATTGTGTTGGACATGGGTCCCATACATCGTGTTGGACATGGGTTCCATGCATCGTGTTGGACATGGGTTCCATGCATCGTGTCGGACATGGGTTCCATGCATCGTGTTGGACATGGGTTCCATGCATCGTGTTGGACATGTGTCCCATACATCAGGTTGGACATGGGTCCCATACATCGTGTTGGACATGGGACGCATGCATCGTGTTGGACATGTGTCCCATACATCAGGTTGGACATGGGTTCCATGCATCGTGTTGGACATGCGACCCATACATTGTGTTGGACATGGGTCCTATGCATCGTGTTGGACATGGGTCTCATGCATCGTGTTAGACATGCGACCCATACATCGTGTTGGACATGGGTCCTATGCATCGTGTTGGACATGGGTCCCATACATTGTGTTGGACATGGGTCCCATACATCGTGTTGGACATGGGTTCCATGCATCGTGTTGGACATGGGTTCCATGCATCGTGTTGGACATGGGTTCCATGCATCGTGTTGGACATGTGACCCATACATCAGGTTGGACATGGGTCCCATACATCGTGTTGGACATGGGACGCATGCATCGTGTTGGACATGTGTCCCATGCATCGTGTTGGACATGGATCCCATACATCGTGTTGGACATGGATCCCATGCATCGTGTTGGACATGGGTCCCATACATCGTGTTGGACATGGGTCGCATGCATCGTGTTGGACATGGGTCCCATGCATCGTGTTGGACATGGGACGCATGCATCGTGTTGGACATGGGACACATGCATCGTGTTGGACATGAGTCCCATGCATCGTGTTGGACATGGGTCCCATGCATCGTGTTGGACATGGGTCCCATGCATCGTGTTGGACATGGGTCCCATGCATCGTGTTGGACATGGGTCCCATGCATCGTGTTGGACATGGGACGCATGCATCGTGTTGGACATGGGTCCCATGCATCGTGTTGGACATTTGTCCCATACATCGTGTTGGACATGGGTTCCATGCATCGTGTTGGACATGTGTCCCATACATCAGATTGGACATGGGTCCCATACATCGTGTTGGACATGGGACGCATGCATCGTGTTGGACATGTGTCCCATGCATCGTGTTGGACATGGATCCCATGCATCGTGGTGGACATGTGTCCCATACATCGTGTTGGAAATGGGTCCCATACATCGTGTTGGACATGGGTCCCATACATCGTGGTGGACATGTGTCCCATACATCGTGTTGGAAATGGGTCCCATACATCGTGTTGGACATGGATCCCATACATCGTGGTGGACATGTGTCCCATACATCGTGTTGGAAATGGGTCCCATACATCGTGTTGGACATGGGTCCCATACATCGTGTTGGACATGGGTCCCATACATCGTGTTGGACATGGGTCCCATACATCGTGTTGGACATGAGTCCCATACATCGTGTTGGACATGGGTCCCATACATCGTGTTGGACATGGGTCCCATGCACCGAGTTGGACATGGGTCCCATACATCAGGTTGGACATGGGTCCCATACATCATGTTGGACATGGGTTCCATGCATTATGTTGGACATGTGGTCCATACATCAGGTTGGACATGGGTCCCATACATCGTGTTGGACATGGGTTCCATGCATCGTGTTGGACATGGATCGCATGCATCGTGTTGGACATGTGTCCCATACATCGTGTTGGACATGGGTTCCATGCATCGTGTTGGATATGTGTCCCATACATCGTGTTAGACATGGGTTCCATGCATCGTGTTGGATATGGGTCCCATGCACCCAGTTCGACATGGGTCTCATGCATCATGTTCAAAATGGGTCCCATGCGTCGTGTTGGATATGGGTCCCATGCATCGTGTTGGACATGAATCCCATGCATCGTGTTGGACATGGGACCCATGCATCGTATTGGACATGAGTACCCTGCATCGTGTTGGACATGGGTCCCCTGCATCGTGTTGGAAATGGATCCTATACATCGTGTTGGACATGGGTCCCATGCACCGAGTTGGACATGGGTCCAATACATCAGGTTGGACATGGGTTCTATGCATCATATTGGACATGGGAAGCATGCATCGTGTTGGACATGGATCCCATGCATCGTGTTAAACATGGATCCCATGCATCGTGTTAAACATGGATCCCATGCATCGTGTTGGACATGGGACACATTCATCAGGTTGGATATGTGTCCCGTACATCGTGTTGGATATGGGTTCCATGCATGGTGTTGGACATGGGTCCTATGCATCGTGTTGGACATGGGTCCCATACATAAGGTTGGACATGGGTCCCATGCATCGTGTTGGACATGGGTCCTATGCATCGTGTTGGACATGGGTCCCATACATTGTGTTGGACATGGGTCCCATACATCGTGTTGGACATGGGTTCCATGCATCGTGTTGGACATATGTCCCATACATCAGGTTGGACATGGTCCCATACATCGTGTTGGACATGGGACGCATGCATCGTGTTGGACATGTGTCCCATGCATCGTGTTGGACATGGATCCCATACATTAGGTTGGACATGGATCCCATGCATCGTGTTGGACATGTGTCCCATGCATCGTGTCAGACATGGATCCCATATATCAGGTTGGACATGGGACGCATGCATCGTGTTGGACATGGGACGCATGCATCGTGTTGGCCATGGGACGCATGCATCGTGTTGGACATGGGTCCCATGCATCGTGTTGGACATGGGTCATATGCATCGTGTTGGACATGTGTCCCATGCATCGTGTCAGACATGGATCCCATATATCAGGTTGGACATGGGACGCATGCATCGTGTTGGCCATGGGACGCATGCATCGTGTTGGACATGGATCCCATGCATCGTGTTGGACATGTGTCCCATACATCGTGTTGGACATGGGTTCCATGCATCGTGTTGGACATGTGTCCCATACATCGTGTTGGACATGGGACGCATGCATCGTGTTGGACATGTGTCCCATGCATCGCGTTGGACATGGATCCCGTACATCCTGTTGGACATGGATCCCGTACATCAGGTTGGACATGTGTCCCATACATCGTGTTGGAAATGGATCCCATACATCGTGTTGGACATGGGTCCCATGCATCTTGTTGGACATGGGTCCCATGCATCGTGTTGGACATGGATCCCATGCATCGTGTTGGACATGGATCCCATGCATCGTGTTGGACATGGGTCCCATGCATCGCGTTGGCATGGGTCTCATGCATCGTGTTAGACATGGGACCCATACATCGTGTTGGACATGGGTCCTATGCATCGTGTTGGACATGGGTCCCATTCATTATGTTGGACATGGGTCCCATACATCGTGTTGGACATGGGTTCCATGCATCGTGTTGGACATGTGTCCCATACATCAGGTTGGACATGGGTCCCATACATCGTGTTGGACATGGGTCCCATACATCGTGTTGGACATGTGTCCCATACATCGTGTTGGACATGGGTCCCATACATCGTGTTGGACATGGGTCGCATGCATCGTGTTGGACATGGGACGCATGCATCGTGTTGGACATGGATCCCATGCATCGTGTTGGACATGGGACGCATGCATCGTGTTGGACATGGGACGCATGCATTGTGTTGGACATGGGACGCATGCATCGTGTTGGACATGTGTCCCATGCATCGTGTTGGACATGGGTCCCATGCATCGTGTTGGACATGGGTTCCATGCATCGTGTTGGACATGTGTCCCATGCATCGTGTCAGACATGGATCCCATATATCAGGTTGGACATGGGACGCATGCATCGTGTTGGACATGGGACGCATGCATCGTGTTGGCCATGGGACGCATGCATCGTGTTGGACATGGGTCCCATGCATCGTGTTGGACATGGGTCCTATGCATCATGTTGGACATGGATCCCATGCATCGTGTTGGACATGTGTCCCATACATCGTGTTGGACATGGGTTCCATGCATCGTGTTGGACATGTGTCCCATACATCGTGTTGGACATGGGACGCATGCATCGTGTTGGACATGGGTCCCATGCATCTTGTTGGACATGGGTCCCATGCATCGTGTTGGACATGGATCCCATGCATCGTGTTGGACATGGGTCCCATGCATCGCGTTGGCATGGGTCTCATGCATCGTGTTAGACATGGGACCCATACATCGTGTTGGACATGGGTCCTATGCATCGTGTTGGACATGGGTCCCATTCATTATGTTGGACATGGGTCCCATACATCGTGTTGGACATGGGTTCCATGCATCGTGTTGGACATGTGTCCCATACATCAGGTTGGACATGGGTCCCATACATCGTGTTGGACATGGGTCCCATACATCGTGTTGGACATGTGTCCCATACATCGTGTTGGACATGGGTCCCATACATCGTGTTGGACATGGGTCGCATGCATCGTGTTGGACATGGGACGCATGCATCGTGTTGGACATGGATCCCATGCATCGTGTTGGACATGGGACGCATGCATCGTGTTGGACATGGGACGCATGCATTGTGTTGGACATGGGACGCATGCATCGTGTTGGACATGTGTCCCATGCATCGTGTTGGACATGGGTCCCATGCATCGTGTTGGACATGGGTTCCATGCATCGTGTTGGACATGTGTCCCATACATCAGGTTGGACATGGGTCCCATACATCGTGTTGGACATGGGACGCATGCATCGTGTTGGACATGTGTCCCATGCATCGTGTTGGACATGGATTCTGTACATCAGGTTGGACATGTGTCCCATGCATCGTGTTGGAAATGGATCCCATACATCGTGTTTGAAATGGGTACCATGCACAGAGTTGGACATGGGTCCCATACATCAGGTTGGACATGGGTCCCATACATCGTGTTGGACATAGGACGCATGCATCGTGTTGGACATGTGTCCCATGCATCGTGTTGGACATGGATTCTGTACATCAGGTTGGACATGTGTCCCATGCATCGTGTTGGAAATGGATCCCATACATCGTGTTTGAAATGGGTACCATGCACAGAGTTGGACATGGGTCCCATACATCGTGTTGGACATGGGAAGCATGCATCGTGTTAGACATGGGTCCCATGCATCGTGTTAGACATGGATCCCATGCATCGTGTTGGACATGAATCCCATGCATCGTGTTGGACATGGGTCTCATGCATCGTGTTAGACATGGGACCCATACATTGTGTTGGACATGGGTCCCATGCATCGTATTGGACATGGGACCCATGCACCGTATTGGACATGGGACCAATGCATCGTATTGGACATGCGACCCATGCATCGTATTGGAAATGGGTCCATACATCGTGTTGGACATGGGTCCCATACATCGTGTTGGACATGGGTCCCATACATCAGGTTGGAAATGGGTCCCATACATCGTGTTGGACATGGGTCCCATGCACCGAGTTGGACATGGGTCCCATACATCAGGTTGGACATGGGTCCCATACATCATGTTGGACATGGGTTCCATGCATTATGTTGGACATGTGGTCCATACATCAGGTTGGACATGGGTCCCATACATCGTGTTGGACATGAGTTCCATGCATCGTGTTGGACATGGATCGCATGCATCGTGTTGGACATGTGTCCCATACATCGTGTTGGACATGGGTTCCATGCATCGTGTTGGATATGTGTCCATACATCGTGTTGGACATGGGTCCCATGCATCGTGTTGGACATGGATCCCATGCATCGTGTTAGACATGGGTCTCATGTATTGTGTTGGCGTGGGTCTCATGCATCGTGTTAGACATGCGACCCATACATCGTGTTGGACATGGGTCCTATGCATCATGTTGGACATGGGTTCCATGCATCGTGTTGGACATGGGAAGCATGCATCGTGTTGGACATGGGTTCCATGCTTTGTGTTGGACATGGGTTCCATGCATCGTGTTGGACATGGATCCCATGCATCGTGTTGGACATGGGACCAATGCATCGTATTGGACATGCGACCCATGCATCGTATTGGAAATGGGTCCCATGCATCGTGTTGGACATGCGACCCATGCATCGTATTGGAAATGGGTCCCATGCATCGTGTTGGACATGGGTCTCATGCATCGTGTTAGACATGCGACCCATACATCGTGTTGGACATGGGTCCTATGCATCGTGTTGGACATGGGTCCCATACATTGTGTTGGACATGGGTCCCATACATCGTGTTGGACATGGGTTCCATGCATCGTGTTGGACATGGGTTCCATGCATCGTGTTGGACATGGGTTCCATGCATCGTGTTGGACATGTGTCCCATACATCAGGTTGGACATGGGTCCCATACATCGTGTTGGACATGGGACGCATGCATCGTGTTGGACATGTGTCCCATGCATCGTGTTGGACATGGATCCCATGCATCGTGTTGGACATGGGTCCCATACATCGTGTTGGACATGGGTCGCATGCATCGTGTTGGACATGGGTCCCATGCATCGTGTTGGACATGGATCCCATACATCGTGTTGGACATGGATCCCATACATCGTGTTGGACATGGATCCCATGCATCGTGTTGGACATGGATCCCATACATCGTGTTGGACATGGGTCGCATGCATCGTGTTGGACATGGGTCCCATACATCGTGTTGGACATGGATCCCATGCATCGTGTTGGACATGGATCCCATGCATCGTGTTGGACATGGGTCCCATACATCGTGTTGCACATGGGTCGCATGCATCGTGTTGGACATGGGTCCCATGCATCGTGTTGGACATGGGACGCATGCATCGTGTTGGACATGGGACACATGCATCGTGTTGGACATGAGTCCCATGCATCGTGTTGGACATGGGTCCCATGCATCGTGTTGGACATGGGTCCCATGCATCGTGTTGGACATGGGTCCCATGCATCGTGTTGGACATGGGTCCCATGCATCGTGTTGGACATGGGACGCATGCATCGTGTTGGACATGGGACGCATGCATCGTGTTGGACATGGGTCCCATGCATCGTGTTGGACATTTGTCCCATACATCGTGTTGGACATGGGTTCCATGCATCGTGTTGGACATGTGTCCCATACATCAGGTTGGACATGGGTCCCATACATCGTGTTGGACATGGGACGCATGCATCGTGTTGGACATGTGTCCCATGCATCGTGTTGGACATGGATCCTGTACATCAGGTTGGACATGTGTCCCATACATCGTGTTGGAAATGGGTCCCATACATCGTGTTGGACATGGGTCCCATACATCGTGGTGGACATGTGTCCCATACATCGTGTTGGAAATGGGTCTCATACATCGTGTTGGACATGGATCCCATACATCGTGGTGGACATGTGTCCCATACATCGTGTTGGAAATGGGTCCCATACATCGTGTTGGACATGGGTCCCATACATCGTGTTGGAAATGGGTCCCATACATCGTGTTGGACATGGGTCCCATACATCGTGTTGGACATGAGTCCCATACATCGTGTTGGACATGGGTCCCATATATCGTGTTGGACATGGGTCCCATGCACCGAGTTGGACATGGGTCCCATACATCAGGTTGGACATGGGTCCCATACATCATGTTGGACATGGGTTCCATGCATTATGTTGGACATGTGGTCCATACATCAGGTTGGACATGGGTCCCATACATCGTGTTGGACATGGGTTCCATGCATCGTGTTGGACATGGATCGCATGCATCGTGTTGGACATGTGTCCCATACATCGTGTTGGACATGGGTTCCATGCATCGTGTTGGATATGTGTCCCATACATCGTGTTAGACATGGGTTCTATGCATCGTGTTGGATATGGGTCCCATGCACCCAGTTCGACATGGGTCTCATGCATCATGTTCAAAATGGGTCCCATGCGTCGTGTTGGATATGGGTCTCATGCATCGTGTTGGACATGAATCCCATGCATCGTGTTGGACATGGGACCATGCATCGTATTGGACATGAGTACCCTGCATCGTGTTGGACATGGGTCCCCTGCATCGTGTTGGAAATGGATCCTATACATCGTGTTGGACATGGGTCCCATGCACCGAGTTGGACATGGGTCCAATACATCAGGTTGAACATGGGTTCCATGCATCATATTGGACATGGGAAGCATGCATCGTGTTGGACATGGATCCCATGCATCGTGTTAAACATGGATCCCATGCATCGTATTGGACATGGATCCCATGCATCGTGCTGGACATGGGTCCCATACATCGTGTTGGACATGGGTTCCATGCACCGAGTTGGACATGGGTCCCATACATCAGGTTGGACATGGGTCCCATACATCGTGTTGGACATGTATTTTAAAATAGACAAATATTTAGCCATTACAATTTTTGTAATTGCTATATCTGACAAATCAATATAGAATGCCGGGTTTTCACGATGAATATGTGTGTGGCTGACGTTGAGGGCCTACCTACCAGCATAAATCATTTGAGTCGAGTGTTGGCTACACAAATTATTATTTTGAGATTGAGGGTCACTATCCATAATTTAGAACATAACAACCAAATAAATAATATATCAGCAAATGCGCGTGTATGTTTTTTTCTTCTTTTTTTCAGTGAGTTTACGCTGAGATGGTTTTCAAATGCGGAAAAGAATCAGCTGTGATTGTCCATCGGTGACGCATGGCTGTCAGTGGGCAGTGTTGTACAGGTCAGATTTAAGTCCGACATAGGTGTATGTTCCCTCACAAAATACGGGTTAAACATCCACGATTAAAGGGGTGATATTCGAGTAATTTATTATTGGTTTTCATGGCAAAAACGTTTTTTTTTTTTATATCTCAAAATTATATTCGGCTACACATGGTACAATAATTATATTGTGGTTTTGTGGTGGGCACTTATAGTGATCACAAATATTTAAATCTATTTTGCAGACTATTTATTTATTTTGGACTTTTATTATGGATTTTATGGTCATTATTCAAAACATGTATATTTTTGCATTTTGTTTTTCAGGCTTGTTTTCTCCAAAACAATAAATCATACTTTGTGGAAAGAGCACGAAAATTTGAAGACTTGTGATTAATTTGTTTTAACTATTTATTAGTTCGAATGCCCACAAATGCATTCGAACGAGTGGTATAATGGCGTGTGCGCTGTCACAACAACCCGCATAAACGATGCTGCCACAGATTCCCTAAAAAATCAATAATACGCTACTCACACAAAGCAAAATATGGAGATTGGTGCCATTTCTGATTTTTGCTATATAAAATCGGAATTTCTAACAGAAACAACATTTAAGGCGAATGTCCTTTTGTATTTATTGTCATGGATGTACAGTAACATACGTGTCTTTGTTTAAGTAACGCTCGTGCCGGCAGTATGCAAATTGATTATGTTCCTACATTACAATCCCACCGCTGTTGTTTTCAGGACACCCGTACTAGGAATGTTATGCAATCGTTTAATTATTGCACTTCGCATTTTATCGCCCCCTGCCACGTCACTGTTACGAACGCATACCAAAGACAAATTATTATTAAGATATTACTTTACCGATTGTGCTAATGACCGTCAGACAGAAAAAGCAAGACGAGAAATAATTCCAGCGGTCATGATTGCTTCGGCCATCCTTGTACAACCACGCATCTTTCTGCACCTCCTTGCGAAATATTGTCAGCTCTTTCATGGCAAACTCGTGCCAATCGCTCTGCGTCGTGTTGGCAGCGCTGCTCCATAGCTTATTCGCTATTATGATTTCCTTTTCTGTCATATTTGGCCGAACGTCGACCTCTTTGCTGTGTCCCTCGACGTGATGGAACATGTATCCACCTACCATGACGTATGCGATGGTTGCTATGAACAGAATCGTCGTATTGCGGACTTTCTTTCGAAAAATGTTAAATCGACACGCCACATCCCGGACCTTCACAGCACTGGAACGCCGTCGTTTAGCGATGTCCGATACGACCACACTCATGGCGTTGTTATCGGCGTTACACTGGTGGGCAGCGATTTTCTAATCGATCGGCTGTTTGTCGGCCACCTCTTCGACTATAACCGTTAAACAATTAACAGTCGTGAGGTGCAAATACTGTTTCCATTTTGTACAGGCTGTAAACGCAACCAATCTAGTTTAAAATAACACTCTGACGTATCAACACGTGGGCGTTCATGCTATGATTCTGCATACCCAGTGGATACAAATACTGTTGCCATGTTCGTTGCACTGCAGTATTGTGCGTGAACTTGTTGCACCATTTGGATATAACCAGCAACCGTTCACACTCCACGCTCTTCTTACACGAGTCGTTAAGCTTAATGGAGCGTCATGGCACTGACGCCCGGAAGGAAGTTCGGTGATGCGTTGGACAGCGTTCATAATTAATTCCAAGTTACAGCACTATATATAGGCCCCGCCCGTAATTACAAGTATGGTACCATGAATGCCCGGTTGCTCTGCGTGATACAGAATTGATAGTTTGGTGTGTCGATTCTCTGTCGATTAAAGATGCAATATTGTCAAAAACATGTGTGTTTTAGTATTGGTGGCTGACGGATGCTGCGTGTTGATGACAAAATTGGATTGGAATTTGTCGCAAACTGAAAATGTTATTTATGCATTGCACAGCTTAGTATCAGTTCGATATCAAAAATGAAAAACAAAAACAAAAAACGAATGCCCCTATGCGATGATTGTTATTGTATTCCCAAAAACATATGCGCATGCGCGGAATGGCGTTTTTGCATTTATTCGTCGAACAGCGTTAGTTCCCCCAAAATAAAGCACAGTACAATGTGTTCATCAAGCAATATTATTATACAATATATGTAATGTTCTCTTCCTCACTACATATGTTATACCTACTGTAACAGTTGTCATTACCACGTGGACATGACAGCCAATCAGATTCGCGCATTTCAAGTAAACATACTAGTATTCATGTGTCTACCTGCTGACATATTCTTATGTACTTTCTTCCGGGTATCTTCCTCCCGAATTTACCTGATTTACGCCAATAATCTAGATGAGACAAGATATGCGGTATTATTCATGAAATAACGAGTTTGCTATTCTTGCTTTGAGTATTTGACCATCTTATTCGATAGAAATATAGGATTTTGTATCAATTTCGCGTTAATGTAGTCGCGATTGCCTCAAGTTTCGCCGGCGCGCTCGGCTTTGTGCTTTGATCTGTGCTGGCGTGATTCGTTTCTTTGTATTTATCTCACTCAGGTTTGTTTCAATAATTGGCGATCGCTGTTGAAATATTACCTTACCGGTCATTACTGATACCAAGTGTACCCACCACCAGTGCGATTTGGGACTAGCTTGTCACAAATATTGTTTGACATTAGTTAGATAATACCCCACTAGTCCCAATAGATGCCCACCGGTGTTGCAATATATATATATCAGTAAATCTAATGAAAAAAGGGTACAATTTTCTTTGTAAAATAAACACCTGTGGTTGCTGAGTATGCTGGACTCCTCACGAGTGGATACAAGTTTAAAATTAAAATTGTTATCCATAAAAAAAATGAAACCATCAAAATTCGCCTTATAAACAGCCATTTAATTCATAGTGGGGTGGGAGGAGTAGGCCGGTGCTTATTTGTTATTATTGTTGACAAGTTTTACCATCCAGTTTGCCTTTCATCATGACATTTCCATATACCAATTCCTGAGTAGTTGTCGACCAGCTGCAATGTTCTGGACAGCTAGCACGGCTTACTGTAGAATACTTTATTTTCGATTGAAATTGATTTTCGCTATTTTCGCTGAAGGAAGGATTCAGTGAAAATCAAATTCAGCGAATAGACCTCTTTTTCCTATATTTTACACTGATATATATATATATATATAAGGGACTGACCTGTTTTATACATAAGCTCCCTGGTAAATGAGCCCTATTGTACAAATGTACAAATTTCAAAGTTCTCACCGTAGATCAATATCGGTGGCTACTACGACCCCGCAGGCATATTTCCCTTGTCCACGCATGCGCGCTACTATTTATATGCGAAATTGTGCATATTATCAGTCAATGGAAAATGACTTCATGTGTGCTCGATAAGTCGCATATGATAGCAATATGTACATTTCCAACAAAATCAATCAAACCTGGGATGTTAAAAGTTCCACGTTATCGTCGTGGCATTCATTTTCATAATCGCACTGGCATCTCTGAACGACGTGATGTAGAAAAAACAATTTAAAACGAGGTTTGAATAACTTACGTACACCCAGATGTAAACCGTATGTGCCCGTCTTGTGAGTTGATACGTGTTCATTGTTCGTATTATGTTTAGTTAGATAATGAGGTATACATGTGCCAACTTATGTGTCTAAATGACCGACATTAATAATTGCTTAAATAATTATGTATTTACCAAATAACAGCTACGTTCTAATGATAGACAATCACAAGTCCGACTGGTGGTACTGTAATTGTATGCATATATTCGAAGATGTAACGTTTTTATACTCAATGTATAACACATACCCGGATGTCTTAATAACATATTTGAAGACTGGTCATTTTTTGGACGATTTTCGGTAAAATTATTATTGGCTAAATTAATCTTATTGTAATATCAAGTTATTTATCGAATTATAAATGGTATATCCACATGTTTTTAAGATAACACATTCTGTACTAATATATTAAACTTGATGATTGAAAACCTGCCTTTAAACCTACTTCAAAATGTCGGAAATGTAACAGATAAGGCATTCAGTGTAAACAATATGTTATCAAAAAAAAAATAATACTCTCCGGATATATCACAGTGGTGGGTACTGTAGCAAACGAGTTTATAAATTACACTCAATCGCCGTGATTTTCGATACAACAACTCCAATTAGCACAATGACGTTAGATAGATTAATAATTAAAAATCAGGTTTTTAAAAACAACGGACACAAGTTGAATATCTTCACCTAAATCAGCAAGATGTATATCGAAAATCATTTAAATCTAGATTTTTACGACGAAAACCCTCTCTTTACATTTAAAATTATGGTCACAAGTCATCAACTTTTTATTTTACGCAGTATTATCTATTTTTAATTGGATCGGATTCTAAGAGGAACAATTTTAGATTATTAACAAACATTTGATACGTGTTTAATTTACATACAACACTGGTGGCAAGTTCTTGTTGATTTGCGACTATCACCACATTGAAAAAAGTTTCTGCTTCATAGTGATGATTGTCGTACTATTTCCTTGACCATTGCTGTTCCTTGAGTCAACAACTTTCTCTCGTATTGACAATATGCTATTTTGGCGTCAACCAGGCTCATAACCAGGCCCGGTCGAATACAAGCAATTGCAAGTCGGAACCAAAGTTTCCCCAAAGTTGCATTCGTTTGTGAATGAATCTCGAATCTGTTTTGGTGTTAAAACGCGATGGTTGTCGCGCAGCGCGTGTTCGAATTTCATCTAAATATACAATGTATTTTACACGCGTTGTATACGTCGCCATGAGCCCATATCGAACAGGACGCGGCACGACGACTGCCGCCCTTTAAACAACGTATTCGATTGGGTACTTTACTTTTATAGAAAAAGGTAATTGATGGTAATTGAACTATTTATCATTGTCAAGTGTTTGGTGATAGACGTAAGTCGCGTTATCCGTTATTTTGAACGATCTCTTTTTTTCTTTAGTGCACCAAACACACAGTATACACAGAACAGTGTCACCCACTTGTGGCAAAGTCGCAAATAAGTAAAGAAATAGGTAAACACTCAGCATCTAGAGCTTAACCTCCAAACATCGTCAGAGTTCATTCTTTGAGCATACATATCTCAATTCCTGTTCGGAAATCAACTAAAAGCGACATTCGAAAATTGAAAATCGCCGTTTAAGATGGGGGGAACGGCCTGTACCACGCTAACAAATGACAACAATACCATCTTATCAGTGTTTGGAAGGGGTATCGGCCTCGAGGTATATCATCGGTATGTTAAAATATTTATTAAATGAGTGACAAGTGGAACAAAATGATAACGGGGGCAGTTACCTGTGACCAACAAAGCGTGTATCAGATAAGAAATTATCAACACGTCATAGTCGCTTCTAATCAATAACACGTCAGTCACCAGCGCTGTTCCACCCGGTGATACGTATACTACAAGACCATGTGATCATAGTATTACATCGCGGGACTGATAAACGAAAGACTAGAAAGTCCCTGACAATTTGCCATACTATAACTCGAAGTGTTAAACATCTTTACCATGAATAAATTGAAAAATAACATGAAAAGATTAAAAAAAACTGTTTCATTCTTTACCATACCAGAATAACCAAGCCTTAGATTTGTCAGTGAAATTTTAACGATAAATCTGGTTCATTTCTGGACGATCACCTGTTTATGCTGTTCACTAAGTTATTTTAAAACGCTACGGGTTGGATTCATGGCAACGTGTACAATGGTGTCAAATACATTGTTTGTTTACAATTAAATTCGAACACGCGCTGCGCGACACTGTACCTGATTAAAAACCAGGTACACCATTATTTATTTATTTATTTATTTATTTAATATTTATTTATTTATTCATTATTTTAAATGTTTTGGAGTTTGAAATGCAATGACCGTCGTAATGTGCCGTGCTTTTATTTGTGCCTCGTGCGACGTTTACAATCAATGTGTAATGCACGTAAATGTTTGTTTACACGATAATTAAACGCGCTGCGCGACGACCGCCGTCACGGTAGAAGTCTACGTGTTTAGTGGGGTGTGTCTGATGAGTACGTGGTCATAAATTCAAGGTTTTAAGCATGTAAAATTCATATGTGTCCCGTAATACACGTAAATTACTTCGTTTGTTTACACGGTAATTAAACGCGTTGCGTGACGACCGCTGTCACGGCAGTGCGTGTTCTATGGGGTGTGTCGGTGGGAATGCCGCCATAATTTTAAGGTTATAAGAAGAGAATTGGTTATGGTTGTGAACCATAACTGCCTCAACACAAAGACTGTTGTGTAATGGAGGGGATGTAAAGGGAAATGTATTGTAGTGTTAACTCTCTGTAATTTAAAATATATCTGCATCACAGCCAGAACAACGTCAGCTTGGACTTTCAGCTGCGAGAAATGACAAAACTAACGCAGCAGTGATACATTTCGAGAATAAAAATACCAAATAAACGTAATCAAAGGCGCCGACCACGCGCGCTGGAAATAGATTGAATACGTAGCAACACTGTGAAAGACAATGTGGGAGTTAACTTAAATAACTTGTAGAAGCAATGCTGGACAAATTTTGCAATATTCGTTAGAATTACCAGATACGCAATCGAGACATCGTGGTATATCGAAATATGAATGATAAACAGCAAGTGGCATTTCCAAATACATAGTTAGAATTTAGGCAAAGAAGTGGCCTATTAATCCATGAAACATACTCACACGTATCCGTTTGCGGAAAGCTGTCATGTACACATTCATAACTTAAAATGGTTTAAGAACAATGAAAACTGAAAATCTGTGAACCATGACGTTTCTAAAAAGCACAGTGCTGAGATTCACTTCGAGTATACGTGAAATATAATCTTACAATCGCATACGAGTCGTCAAAACTTACAATTTGGTGACAGTCGGGAATGATACCAAGATTTAACAATTCCATGAAAACATCGCAATGTCCTTTTAACACACGAAACGGATGTGCATAGGTCAAATTTAGGATAGTTTCAATACGCAAACAAGCACCCATAAATACTAGTATATTTTGACAATAAACCGCTCTTTCACATTGTCCAAATACGAACACGACATTGAACCTTCCTGACAGTAACATGTAAGTCGTTAATGTGATGGTAAACCTTTTGTCGGTCCACAAATTTCAGTAATAATGTTGGGCCACGACGGACAAGCTTGTATAAAACTGACCCTAATATTGTAACATGGTCTGCAGCAGGAGGTTTAAAAATGCTGTCCATTCTACTTAACGGATTATGCTCAATGGCGTATCTTCACTTTTGGACACGTTCAAAAACAATGTCTCTACAAGTGTTGTACAAGATAAACGTCCGAAGGTTTTGTTTTTTTTTTACCAGAAGGACATGAATTTAGTAGCATTTTTTGTATTAATTTCCATTGCAAAAAAAAAACACGGCAAATACTGTTACTGAAGCACAGAATCTGCATGTATCCCCCCCCCCGGTCATTCACGCAAACTGCAAATCACGGCTAATACCGCATCCATAGTTATTGACACTTTGCAGCCGCCATGGTGGATGTAATATGACCGTGACGTATTTTGACCCCCGGAGACTGACCTTGCATTCTGGCTAATTTTACTGTCCTTTCATACCAGTTAAATTTCCTTTCATTATTTCAACCCGATTTCACGATATTTAAAACCAACCTTCATTTTACAGGCACTCCAGTTTTCCCTTTTCTAAAATTTTACTGATCAAAAAACTTATCACTCCCATCATGCAATCCCCCATAGTACTTCCGCAGACACAACGACGATCGCCAACATAAATACAAAGAACCCAGTCGCTCTCGGGAGCTGAAGAACCACTTGAAATTCAGGTATTGAACCTGAGACTCCTTTTCACATAACAGGGTCCACGCATGCCCCATTTCAACAAGAAAAACTAACAAGAATGAATCGCCTATTCATGCTAGTATATAATTGTAAAATTGGTTTTAAAGGGCGGTAGTCGTCGCGCCACGCATGCGCGAGATATATGGGTCTAATATAAACAAAGATGGCGACTTTGACTGTTGCGCAGATCAACGAGTACAAACTTAGAAGTTACCAAGCTTTAATTAGGTATTTTTTTAGGAGATTTGTAGGTATTGAAGGAGTCACCGGTGGTAAATAGTGCAACAATGTTTACTCGTATCATCAAAAATGTCGCACATGCGCAGCGCGACGACCACCACCCTTTAAAGCGTTGGCAAAATATTCACGTGACTGTTCACTATGGAATTCAAATGTATCGACAGTGAGTAGAATTATGTTGTGTGATGCAACGGTATCGCTGTATTTTGAAATGTAATACAATTTTATTTATCTATGTTTTTAAATATTAAAATGTTATGTGTGATGTGTTACCATAAGCATGGAGCAAAAAATCCTGCATTATATACTTATTAGTCAAGGAGATACGGAACTCGTTCTTGGCACGGTGAGTAATGTTGTCTAATTTATTATGATTGACACGCTCTCAGCGTTTCTATTAGTTCTACAAATATTTATATATGAAAAAGCTCAGTATGAACGTTGACACTGAGGGCGCTCACACCATAATGTTATACACACCAGGAACCTTGTGTGGAAGTTATCTTATTTCTTCTATATTCTATTTTGTTTCGAACATCATGATGGCCCACACTGTTTCCGGTGACTTTTTTCGCCAGTTTGCTGGTCATAATTGATGGCGTCAATCTATGTATTATTAATGATTGAATAGAGAAAGTTCAACCACTTTGAGCACGTGATAATTTATGCCCGCGATGTTCTCGCTTCGTCAGTAGTAGTCATTGATGCCTCTTGTTTGTTTGTTTGTTTTTTGAATGGCTGCTACCAGGTTCTTAGTTTGATTTCTCTTCTCTTGCATGTCTTTTAATATTCTGTTGTTATATTAATGCAAAATATTGTTTTGAATTTGCTATTATGATATGACACACAAAATATAGTTATCACGTTGAAGTTGAACTCCTTGGTTATGAGAATGGGAGAGGATTTTTTTTTAAATACGGTGCTCAAGTTGCTGTTTATTCCTCTTTTGTCAAATGTTTGTTGGATTGTTTTTTTATATAAATGAAATAAAATAAATTAATTGTGTTTTTTTTTACAGCTGCCATATGAAAGAATCCAATTCCACCTTCCGAGATACAACACTAATATCTGTAGCATGTGGCTGAAAAAAATAAGCAGGAATGGCAAATGTTTAAGAAGATTCAGCCATTTACTGAACAATTAAACAAATTATAGTGTATATACAAATATATTAACCTATTGTTTAAATAAACCATGCTCCCATTCAAGTTTCCAAACGTCTATGGGAGCACCTCTGTACGTTCATAAGCGTCAGTGTGCGCATGCGTCGCACGATATATTCCAACGAAGGTGACACTGCATTGTCACGACGTCCGACTAATTTTCTGTTTCTGAAGTTGTCCATTTCTTTTCGAGAGTTGCGTTTTGGGCTGCACCATAAGCGTTGCAAGCTAACATGTCCCTTATAAACCGTATTACTATCCCCCAAGTATGAGGCAGTCAATGTGATTGATCAAAAACGGTCACATGATCGTTTGATAAATATTGATCTCTCCCACCAGCGTTTTTCTGTTACTGCCCTCTGATGCAATAACACCCGGGACACTTAGATTGTTGCAGACGATAAAAGTATGGAATGCACTTTCGAATGCATTTCTCCACTAGGGATAATTTGATTTTTACTCAGAATATTTGCGCTTTGACTCGGTCACAGTCCTCCCTCGCTTAAAGTCTCGTTGATTATTTGTGGGTTCGGTCAATAACAGCCCCTTTGGGACGATAATTCTTGATATCGGCCTCAGCCGAGGTTAATAACTCTATTATACTTATTATAATACATAGCATGTATTTTAACTTTCGTCTTTTGATTTGTATTTTAACAAAGTTCCTTAGAACATCTTGGTTATTCAGATTCAGTGTTGTGAATACAGAGAACATTGAGAATTTGTTTAATATCAATCGTTTTGACGTGCTGCACTATTAGTGGCGCTGTTGTTATTGATTCACTGAGTAAATAAAAAGCCACTACATATAACGGGAATTGAACCCCTGTTGTTATTATTATGTGAAATTATATTGTGTAAATTGAATTTATAGTATACATGTATCGTTATGCAATGAGTACACGTAAAAGTTGCCTACACATTGCGCCCTCTAGTGACAGAGATATTCTATGACGTATATGAGTGACAAAAAGGCCGTTCCGTACCGTTTTTTGTAGACGTGAATATTACTAGCATATTACTATTGTACAGCCAAACACGACATTGCCTTCTATCACCTATACATGTCATTTTGAAGCCATATAAGAGTTCCTGGTGTTACAGTATTTTTTTCTTGTGTTATACATACATACAGATAATCGCTCCAGTACGTGGAGGGGGGTGTTTACAGGGGCGGATTCGGGATGTACATTGAGAGGGGCGCCGTATTCTGCCCTCTGTTGGGAGAGTGCAAACATGCATCAAAACATGTTATGGGTGGAAGGGATGGAAGCACAGCTACTTGGGGGCTGAACATTTATAAATACTATTTTTTTTTATACGTATATAGACGACTTTCCCGGAAGTCGAAGATACGGCATTTCGCATGCGCGCATGCCGTTTTGGGGTGTAACGTAAACATGCACGCGTGATGTTGTGCTTCTGGGTATACCAATCGACGTCACAAAAATAAAATTCTCTTCTATCGACTATCAACAAACTGACATGCTGGTATTTTCCGCCATGACAAAGCAGGAGTATTTTTGCACCCCAGTATCAGTACTCCCGGGAGAGTGGTCTATAGATAAGCGTTTATATATATATATATATATATACGTATAGCAGATGATTTAAAAAAAAAAATAGTATTTATTAATTTTCAGCCCCAAGTGACTGTGGATGGAAGGCGTACTTTAAACTGTCAACAGTCGGTCGTTCCTAATATTAATCTGTTCTTATTATTAAATATTGTGTATAAACGTAATAGGTGGCGTTTGAATGTTTAGGATACACAATAACATTAGGCCCGAGCCATCATCGATACAAAAGTTTGTTTGACTAGTGCGCCTCTAACGGTGACACTTGACTCCGGAAGTGCTCTCCGACAAAGGAACGTTGCTGACCCACTGGTGCATTGTCGAAATTGCTGTTCCACGACCACTTGGCCTTTGTTGTGGTATTCAGTTGCATCTGTCGTCTGTGATTCCTAATTCGTCGAGGAGCACAACATGCAGCAGGAGATCAAAGAGTGGTAAGTGTGAAGTCGACGAGATGCAAGTTTCCCCATAACAAATCGTTTTACATCCCCCAACGATCAATCGTGCCATGAACAACATGACCCCACACCAGAGTGACTGTGATGACCCCAAGGCTTCAAATCAATGCACACCTTTGTTTTGTTCATTATAATCGAATTCCATGCCCTTTAGAAATCAATTATATTATGATCAATATTAGATTTAGCTGTATTCGTCTATTAGGCGTGCAGCATAGTGGCATAGCCACACTGCAATGCTGTCGGTCTCGGCGTGCTCGACACTGTACGATATTCAAAAGTATGAATTTATGGTATTCATAAATTTTCCGGTAACTTAGCAATCGAAGAATGGCAAATCGCGTCATAGAAGCTGCAATCAATATTTTCTGTGTGTGCGTCGTTGTGATTTTTTTTAGTGGTGATGATGGGGGAGGGAGGGGGTAGTAATTGGTCTCCATGTTTATATGTATATGGTCTGCTAAAATTAACTTATCTTACCAGTATATAAACTGAGGTGCAAATATTACACTCAACTCAAAATTTGTGTAAAAGGAAAGAGTTCCTTTTTTACCCCCCATCTCTAATCCTAACCCTACCCCTACCCTCCAGCACTCCCCATTTAATTGTACATTCTCCTCCTAAGGACATCTATAGTTATCTAGAAGGGGCATTTACAAATGAATTGGGTAACTGGGAGTGAGTGTTAGGGTTAGGGATGGGGGGTACAAAAGGAACTCTTGCCGTATAAAATATGCCATCCCTGAATGCTTATTATGACCAAATGTTTTGTTTCCAGTAACTGCTTCAGATACAGAAACTATAATTAAAATAACTTTAACACATTGACAATGAATGTCATTGCAAACATAAACAGAGTTATCGTTTGTCCTAAAATATATTAGGGTAAAATATTTTATTTTTGGCTTTTTTTACATGTGACAGTGAAACAGATATATAAAATCCAGCGAATGTATTTTTCCCTATATTTCAAAGTTAACTCATCAAAAAATCAGTGAAAATAAACTGCATACTGAAAACACTCAAAAAAGTCTTTTCAGCGAAAATTAATTCTAGCTAAAATGAAGTATTTCACAGTAGGTTGGAACTTTTATGTGAAATATTTGATGCCTGAATATGCACAAATATGGAAGTTATTATAATATACTAATGTGTACAGATTTCAATGGCTTTCAGCATGACCAAACATTGATTGTTGTTTTGGATTATGTGATGTTTGATTTTTGTGTTCATATTTGACATGCTATTGCTTTTGAAATGTTTTCCAATGCACATTGATTCTGATCTGAATTATTCATGCAATTTGCACATGAAGTTAATCCTGCTGTGAAGCACTTGAAACGATTTTCTAGTGCATCTATAAGTTCAAACATTTTTTTTTTTTTTTTAACTTCGCATCTGACACTGGTGGGTTGATATTTTGATATTTTTGGCATTCCAATTTTGAATGAAATAAGTTATAGCAAAGATTAAATTTAAAAACAACATGGTTTATTCTTTCAATCTTTGGAGTATTTTCATCGCCTGGTAACCACTACTGATAAAAACAGAGGTAGAAAACTGTCAAAAAACTGTACTTTGGGCTAGTTGTTGACACTCTCTTGAACAGTGTAACAAGATTGCCTCTGCATGTGCAACATTTTGTTGTACAGAGTTGTTTCATAATTGAGTCTGTGCTGTTTCCTTGACTTCAGTTGTTTTCACCAGGTCTTCAACTGGTGTTCCACAGCAGCTCACGCAGAGCCCATAGAAATACATGGCAGGAATTTTATGAAACAAGGGAACAGGGGCGCAGCGCCCTCATGTCATGGCCATGCGCCCTCTTACCCTGGGGAGCAGATCCTCTGGCAACCATAAAATTCTGATTGACCAGGGATAACATGTGGCCACAGTCTTCAACTGTGACCTGTCTGATAGTAATTTTGGTCTCAAGGAAGCCATAGAATGCTCCATTTTAACCTCAGACTAGTAATACAACAGACTCGCGACGCCTATTGTTTAAGGTGTTAATCGGATTAATTGTATATGCTACGTGTGCCACGCTCTGCAGCATTGGCATAGACACAGTCGAAGTTTACCGAACACTGGATATTCTGCACACTTCGTGCTTCTTCGGAAATTGCGTATTTCTGCGTAAAACGGATCCGGATATTTTTTAAAAACGGTAGATGCGTTCTGGACATTTTGACCTTTGCAGCTGTGTAAGAATTTTAAGAATCGACCAAGAATCAGGGGAGTTACAAGTAACTGAATGTGTTAGTGTTTACCTCAAATAGTTTTTGAATATATAATGAGCAACTTTGAAACGATATTTCTCGCTGTTGCGGAAGGTTTCCAATATTTTTTCGGAGAGAGCATATCGCTGCGTTTTGAACGATCATACCTCTTTGTGTGTTACCCGTTTTGTTTTCGTGTTCCGGGATGCCGAAACATCAGATAGCTAGTGTCATGTACATACTAATTCTCTCTCGTGATCTGGTAACGGTAAAAACTGGAGGTGTGTTATTTTTGTCGCGTTCGACTTCATAGTACGCGATTTGCGCGTTGTTCAGTGACTGTTTCAATTTTCTATTGTGTTTCAGTATTGTTGCTATTTTCGAGTTTCACTGATTTTGTTTGACTTCTGTCATAGTTTTGTATAAAAATAGCCCAGTATATTTCTTCTTATTCTTAATTTCAGGAAATAAAAAACACGAGATCGATCAGGGGTTGCAAAGTTCTACAGAAAAATTGTCATTATCTTCGTCAAAATGTTCTCCTAAAATAGCTTCCCACTCGTAATTATCGTCCTCAGATTCGGCAAATTTTTCCGTAAATGCCATTTTCGAAGTTTCACTGTCAACTGCTGTCGTCTATGCCACTTCCTGTCTTTATGTCTCGCGATGCATCGCGATAGTTGATTGTATTATGAATAGATCTCGCGTTATTTTGTGAAATATAATGAAAATGTTGTTGCTCAGCAACGTTTACTCGGTACGATAAGAACTGATAACCTAAACAAACGTGACACGCATTACTTCAAAAGAAAACACCGCGTTGCGAGTCTGTTGTATTACTAGTCTGAGTTTTAACATAAAAATTATCAAAAACTCCACACCCTGGTAGAGAGAACTCTATCTCCCCCACTAGGTGACGCCGCTGAATTGCAGTGCTCCCTCTTGCAGTTTATTTCTAGAAAAACCCCTGCATGGTATAGGGGCGTGCATCTTAGCAACATAGAATGTTCTGTGATGTAGCTCCGCCACGGGAATAAAATTTAAGAAGTGCATCAGTTATTTTGGCTACAAAAATATGACCTATATGGCACATTCAGTTGGTATAAGCTCCAATACTACACCATAAATACTGTTAGGAAGTTTATGAGCTAACAGATAATTTTGAGGCTACCCCCATGAATGAAATTATTTTCTTACGATTCTCAATTTTAAATATTCAAACGTCACAGCTGTCGCGTAGCATCTGTTGAATAAAATGTCAATTTGTTTACAAAAAATGTGAATGTGTGTTTCAAAACTGCCACTTTAAGTCTAATCTTGTTTTACACAGTTTAAAATGTGAAAAAATTAACATATTACACAGTGGTGTTATGTAACAATCCCAAGGTGTGATATCTACCCCTTTAAAACCCTCTTCAGTTTTGCAGTTACCAAACAGGAATTTCAAGGTACATGAGGTGACAGACAACAGATTATTGTAAGCCTTGATACCATTCAGTCGATTTGGGATTAATTGAATACATGTGCTTTTACAGGATTACCACACCATCTGTGACATCAGGGATTAGCTTATCCAAAAAATAAAAAGTACAGAAATATAAAGTTAAGCGCCCGACTCTGATAGTTGCATGTCACAGACAATGTTTCATCGTGCCTTTCTTGTGTTCAAATAAAAATGTCTACATTCTAAGAACCATTGTGCGGGTAACGCCGGGTATATGCAAATGAATTCAAGAGATCGTGTGAGCACAGTGCTAAATACTTGGCTAAATATGCAAGTATATGTTAGGATAGTCTTAATCTGTCTGCCACAGATGTACAGTGTTAAATTCTTTGTGTGGTTTCATTGGTTACCTCATTTGCATACATTGCATACACAAGTTCGTTCCAGGTCAATGTGTGCAAGAATGAAAATTTTTAGCTAATAGTTACGGCTACAAAATAACACAATTATGAGTAAGGAATCTCACAAAAACTGAAAATTATTTATTAGTCTCTATGTCTGCTTACCACTTGCTGAACATCGCAAAGATTTTGGAAGACATTTAGAATTTTCTCTCTGATTATAGCAGAAGTACTGCCTTTCATCTGTAAACCAACTTTAACACTTTGAGAGCATACTACAAAATTGATTTTGTATAGTCTGCTTTTTCTCACCTGAAATCTTGATAAAAATCGCTGAAAACCTAAACGTAATATCTGAAACTGTCTCCATGGTACATGTACATATAATGATGAATTTCGGGAGGGGGGGGGGGGACTTTTCAATACTCAATAGGTTAATCATAGTTCAGATTGTAATTGTATACACAATTAGTTAATATCAATATTGTTTATACTAAACTTCCTTGGTTTTCTTGGGACAAGTTCTAATAATTTATTCATACATTTACCCTAGTTAATTAATAACTCGTTTTTTTTTTTTTTACCATTTTTGTAACCTACAGGATTCTACAAAACTACACCCTATGTCGGGGGTCGACCGTGACAATTGACGAGATGTTAGAGCATTACATGTGTGAACATAAGTGTACTAACGTGAGATCAACTAGAGTGAATTTTGGATACGCCATCAATACGCTATGGTCAAGAGACGGGGTGTATGGAAAACGAATTCGTCTACCAGGTAGGAACCGAAGACTGAAAAAATATTACAACATCAAGCGTATACCGTCAGCGAATATGGCAGTCGTTGACAAATTGTCTTGGGAAGATGTTAAGAACTACTCGCCTCCCGGATGGATAAAAGTTCCATCAGATGTCGAAATCAGAATAACTTGGGTGATGCTAGATAGTCGAATAGACCTTCTGGTGAATGGTGCCAGAATTTTGAGAGAGGTGACTTTTACAAAATCAGGTAGCTTCATCCATGGCGAGGCCAAGGTCGGGGTGGCATCTGCACCCCTGTTGAAGGCTAACGTACCATGGAATCCTGGCTGCGTCAAAATTGGTACGTTGAAGGCAGTATTTGACCTTGTCGCAAATGGCAATCCATGTATTGGAGACATCAAATGCAATGTCTCTTGCGAAGCATTATGCAAAGTTGAAGTTTGGGGGAACCGATTAAATGGGATGAATTCTGCCCGGCGATGGCGCAGTAAAAATTGCCACATCTTGTCATGTAAAAACATCTGTCCAAGTTGCCAGCATGCTACAAGGAGTGATAAGTTTGGTGCTGTGAACACGTCAATCGTGTCCCGCGTTCAAGGATACACCGTAGCTGGAGTGGAAGTGCTACTGAATAAGCTAAGGCAAAAGCGTGCACAGATAGGACAGAATGAGTTGATCACTGAATTAAAGGAGCAGAGACCTGAAAATGTCATATGTATAATTGAAGACTAAAAGCCGCATATTAATCCAGTGTGTCATGCTAACATGAACACAATCTTGGAGAATACAGAAGCGAATTCAGGAAAAAAAGAATGTATGTGTATGAGTAAAACTACAGCTTAGAGTTTATGCAACAAAAGATGGCAACCAGATTTCAGTATGCAAATTGTACTTTGTGATGATGTATCTTGTCTAGAATATTTATAGAATATAACTTCAAAGTCAACATGCAAGTCTTCAAAATGGCTGTCAATGTCGATGCATACATTAGTATACATGTATGTAGGATATTAGTATCTGGGATAAACAGTAAACATTGGGCGGGCCATTCAAATTTCCCATGATGCACTGGTGACATTTATGGAATTACAGAGCTACACTATAGGGTTGAAAGGATGATAAACAAAATTGAAACTGCTTGCAAAGACCAATCAGATTACTGCGATAATAGAAATTATTACTCAAGACTGTCATGAGATATAAAGTAATATGACATAATGCAACTGTGACATTGCTTTCTTGAAGCAAATTTGTTGTAATTGTACATGTTGCATTTTTGCCACAGAAATCGTGTTTGGGGCTACATCTCTCTATCAAATGGCAACTTAATGCACTATCATGCCATCATGAACACACAAGCACTTGTGGACATTCAATTCACATTCGTTGGTGAATAAATCTCGGCCAGTGGAATGGGCCTTCCCATTGAGTCTGTGACACGCCAACACTTTTTGTTGTTCAGCCTAAGGTAGGATTTGAACTTGGGTCCACCGATCACGAGTCTGATGCAACAACCACTATGCTACCAGTGACTTCAGTCATGGTACCGGTAGTTTGTATATTGGTGTCATGTTATATTGCTGAACTGACCTGCTAGGATCTTCATAGCATGCACCTCATATTTTATAAACCCAAAATTCAACAAAAAAACTTAAAATTACAAGAGAAAAAAAGGTACTTTGTCACACATAAAAAACGTGGATTCCACTGAGTATATTTTCTGATCAGTAAGGAAATTATTGCTTGCACAACTACACATGAATACTAGTACATATTTTTTAATTGTTTTTTTTTAATGACTGGTGCGAGTGTAATGTGAAAATAATAATAGACAGTAGAATGGCATACATTGTATGTTAGAACTTAATGTAGAACAACAACAAATATAAATAGTTAATGTATATTTTTGAATAATTTAATATATAATTTGGAATACATTACAAAGATGTGAAGCTTTTACTCAATAAATATGTTAATTGATGATAGAAGGAAGATTGATGGAGAAGATATTTAGTGAGTATGATGGCTTTGAGTTTCTATGAAAAGTTGGTGAAATATTCTGGATACATTATGTGTGTAAAATTTTTTGGGGGAATTTTGTTTATCATGAAATTAACATAGTCTGCTCTTATTATTTAAAGAAGGTTGTAATATAACACATGTAGCAAAGTCTGACTTTTATATTGAGAAGTTTTCTGATACAATTAACCATTATGCTAAAAGAAATTAAACTTTAAGCAGCAGTGGTTTTGTATGGGGAGAGCATAGGCTGTAATTATTCAAATAAAATATTTGGCTGAGAAGATTGCCATAGAAACCATTGTTTCAGTTTTGATGTATGAAACATTTTTTTATTTTTTTTTATCGTTGTCCATGAATTGGTTTGATATGAAACATTTCAATTTAATAAAGTGTCTGCAATTGACGTGTTGAAAGAAAAGATAGATCAGAGTACTATAATGTTGCTATATAAGTATAACCCAGCGATGTTGAATGCGTTTACTGTTCAAAACAAAAACTGTTTTCTGCCAAGCTGTCGCGAATTTAATCCTCCTCAGATTATACTCATGATTGAAACCTACTTGGAGATTAACTCTCTGTAAAACTTAAATCCATGGATTTAACAGTGGCGAAATTTTGTTGCATATTATTACCATAGAGGGCAGTGTAACATTCCTGGAATTATATTTTTAGTAAATTGATGATATACCTGTATGTTTTACTGAATTAAAACAGACACAATTTTGTACACCTTGTCAAAGATATGGGCTTGGTAAGATTTTTTTTTTTCAGTTTTTTGGCGGAAACTTTTCAATTACTTTGGAAAACTCAAGATGTTTTGTCTGGAGTAAAAGGATGCACATTTACGAAATGATAAAAAAAAGTATCAAATTTTATTCAGCAATGCGTATAAAATTATCTGGTAATGTGTTAAATTTCTTTATAAAAAGGAAAAGGTATGCATGATTGTAAAATGCTCAATGACAGAAAAATTAAGAGATGGAATTAATAAATCCAAAGCTGATTTTTATTTTACATTACACTCAGTTTCTTTATAAGTGGAGAGTGTTTTTCTGCACAAGAATGGGACTACAGATAAACCCATATTACTGACAGCTTGAATTTGACAACACTGCATATAGCAATTCCTACTGGTTTAGGAGGCGCCCTCAATGTTTGGAACCTCAAATTTCCTTTGTTTTAAAAATTAATAGTTCAAACCTAGCAGAGCAAGCTTTGCAATGTACTAGTATACATGTATATTACTATTACCGAAACCGTCTTAACATCTCAGCTGAACAACGAAGGATAGGAATGTGGAACTTTCTTATTTAAAACTATCAGCATTATCCAAAAAACCTTCTACTGCTGGTCTTGGAAGAAACATTCTCAATAAATTGATACATTTGAAAAGTTGTTTTTTTTAAATAGTAAATGCATTTACATATACCTTGCACCACCAGCTTGCTTTAATCTAATTAACAACCTCATTTGCATATAATGTACTGAATTTGTATGCAATATGTAAAATATATTAAATTTGGCAAAAAGTAAACAGTATGTACAATTAAATGAAATTATAAAAATTACAAATTCATATATACAACTAAATATACAAAAAGTTTTTGATTGACTTATTAATAATTTTGATTAATAATACAATCCATTGATAAAAATAGTCATAGCTGTATTCATTTTTTGATGAGCACATTGTATCCTGTGCACATTCAAATACAGAAAGTTGATATTTTAATCTAAATAAATCTGGAAATAAACAAAAATGTTATACAAAACATTCTTAATTGTCAGATGATTAGTATTCATGGTCACTTGGAAAGCTGACGCAATGTTTTTTGTCTTTATAAATTGATTCTACATACAGATATCATCTCTGATACTGCATTTGTGTATTCCTTTTTTGGATTTAGATTCCTATAATATCGACTTTGCCACAAACCCCAGATAATACCAGTAGTATGGCAAGTTAGTGAATTTCCTATGATGCATTGCAACCCAGCAGCACAATTCGTCGTGTGGTGTCTTTTCCACCAATCACAGCTCAGTTATTTTCCATTCAGTAAATGTTTCCCGGCAAAGCTGGACATTCTTCTTCCCCTAGCACCTGCACCTTCTGAGGAATCTCCGCCAAACATAACGTCTGAAATAGGAAGCCAATATGAAAACTTGTATTTATCACATAATTGAAATCAACATCTTAGAGTAATTGTGATATTTTTACTGAAATGCCTATGACCAAACATTTTAAAAAGAGAACACGCAAATTGTTCACTTTGATTATATGGAGAAAACTTTGGCATCTAAGTCATGTTAATGTTAACAAAATCTATTCCATAACAATTTTTCTGACAATATTTTCAATTTCCAAACCACCAGTTATTAAACTCAGGTGAAATACAAATGTGTAACATTGTACATTTAATAAGAAAAATAAGATTAAAAGTTGACCAAATATCTGACAACCAATTTATTCCAAAAAAGATATCAATTTCATTTACTGTAAACCGCTTTAATTTTCATGAAATTTAACGAGTCAGTGAAAATTTGTAGTAGTAAAAATTAAAAGGTTCACAATACCTCCTTTTCCAATTTTCTCTATTTTATGCATGGCATCGTCCACTTCCTGTAAATCCGGCCATGCTGATTGGTCATCCAACCAGATCTTCAACACGTGTACGCAACTCTTTTTGTATCTGTCATCAGGTTCCTCATCTTTGTACATCTCTTCTATCTTGTCAATATCCTCCTCTGAAAAGAACAGTGCCAGAGCTAATCTCTTCCACCGTGTTCCGGGGCCGACTCGTTCAGCATATTTCACAAAAAGTTCTTTTATTAGGTACTCCTACGAAAATGAAGAAATTAATAATTTGATTACTGGTATATTTTTAATAACATTTAAATCGCAGTGGTCCTCGCGCAATGCGTGTTCAAATTCTAAATAAACAATGTATTTTACACGCGTTATGTACGTTACTATGAGTCCCATATCGAACAGGACGCGGTGCGACAACTGCCTCCCTTTAAATATACATGTATGCCTGCAGGTTAGAATACAGTCGCAAACATGAATGTAAATTTTGATCAGTCTACAGTTGTGTATGGAGTACTGAATTTCACTTCTTAGAGTCTATAGTCACACCCAAGGATTATTGATTAAATCAGGTCTTTGTATATTACCAGGACCTGGGTTTGTTTCAGTATCACCACTATAATTCCCTTCAAAATGTAGGCCTGACCCCCCGCTACAGTTTCCACTGAGATTTGTAATGGTACGAACCATCTATCACTGATTCAGATCAAGGTCATGACATCACTACAAACCACAGCATTATAATCTAAGCTAATTATTTTTTCTGGGCATGCTCAGTTGTTCTCTCAGTGGTGTTGGGCTCTTTTGTGCATTGATCTATTAATTAGGTACCCATATCTCATGCATGCATGCACAACAACCACCATCTTTAAGAACACAATGGATATGTACAATCAGATATCTGATGAAAATGAAAAACTTACCCGACATCGTTTCATTATCATTGCAGCTAATTTTGTATTTTTTCTCTCTTTTGCTATAGCATATGCTGTCTTGCGCTACAATTAAATAAAAAGATGAATTGATTATCACGCCATTTGCAGTCAGTTATATATCGCCTATATGACATAAATCTCAGAGTAAACCGGAATTAACATGAAACATTTTTTAGCACTAATTTGCAGGCAACTCTGTCGAGAAATAAATGTTGTTTTCTGAGAATATTATTTTGTTCATTCAGCTATGAGATGAAAACTGCAACTGAGAAGTATATTGAGATTTGTTTCTCTGATGTGACAAAGCGCTTCATTAGTGATTAAAGTGAACACAATCTTGTCAGCTGTTCGCAATCAACAAATAGAATATTGTTGTGGCTTTTAGCATCCATATTGACAATATTGTTTTGATTGTCACAGAAATCAAGTTTACTGAACCTGTATGAGCTTTCCAGATTAGTGTTTGCATGGTTTGTTCTACGTGTAGATGCCATTAGAGGAATATCGCCATGGCTTGCATAAACTGATTATGATTTATTTATTCATTCTATGTGACCAGCTCGTTTCTAATCCTCTCCTCCAATCATATCACACCAATATTAAATCCAGCAACGGATTGATACATATTTTTTAGTAAGAAAAGTAACATGCTAAATAAATCACTCACCTCGGCGTCCTGGGCATACACCTGCACTTTCTTCTTCAGTAAAAGTTTAACAATTGACACATGACCACAGAATGTAGCGCAGTGTAACGGTGTACAACTCTCCCATGAATTGTTGAATATAGAACCACACAACTTATCTACTTTCTAATAAAATAATAGAAATACATGATTCTTGATCAAACAATTTTGCAAAGAATTGACTGCATTTACAAGAGGATTGAAAAATGATGATTGAACTCGGCAACATTTTCACTGTACACAATTTTCATCTGACTGCCTAAAAAAGGCTTCTAAGGAAATTAAAGTTCAGATACTGATGGAATACTTAGAATGCTACACTGATCAGGGTTTTCAAAATCTACAATAATGGTCAAAGGTTCCAATCAATTCAGAAGTTAGAAACTACATTATGCTAGTCCTGGTTTTGCATACAAAATTATCACCAGAGTGAATCTACCACAATGAGAGAAATTTTAGTTTCCATGGAAACACATATAGTGTAAGGGAGACTTTTTTATTAAAGCATTTTGTCAATCACTAATTGTAAACTAATCACTGTGACAAACTAATCCTAGCTACTGAGAAAATAAAAACATGTCTGTGCATATAAATATGAATTGACGAAATACTTACCACATCAGCTTTGGCATCAGCATCAACTTTACCTTGGAATAAAGCCTGTACAACAGCAAGATGTCCCCTGATACATGCAAGATGCAGAGATGTGCAACCATACTGAAAAAAAAACAAAAGCAATTAACAGCGCCCTCCTGAGTTACTTTTCAATTTTTATTTTGTTTTTATTGAATCAATTTTTAATGCAATTACATACTGATCTACACTATTCTGGAATTCGGTGTCAAAGCCACAATATGATTAGTAGTGCTCAACAAATACTGTTTTTAAAAGCGCTAAAATTTTGCACACTTTAAATCTAACTTAGTTGTTTTGATATACCCAGAAAACACAATTTAATGCTCGGAGAGTCCAATTCAATAAACATGGAAAAACCAGTAAAGAAGTATTTTTAATATAAGTTTAATGTTGCATTCTGAGGTCATGAATTGGAATTAATATGATCAAAACGGATAGTCTAAAGAAACTTGGTGAATCAATACATGTTGAAACACTGCAAAATCATCAGAAAATAAAATTCAAATGCACAAATAAGAAGCTGAAACAATAAATTTGTTTTGGGTTCCCATGAAGGTGTGTAGTTGCTTGGCTACCATGTGTGTGGAGAGGGATTGAATCAACGTAGATTCACTTGGGTCAGCAGAAATATGCAGTGTTAGACAATTTTCTTTCTGTACCAGCTACAGTTTTGTACGGCAAATTGATTCTGTATTTGTAGAAATCCAACACTACCATGAAAGCTCACAAACTTTTCATTGAATATAGAAAATGTGTTTTACATTCATACACTCAAAATAAAAAGGGACAAAATATAATTTATATCCCTACAGGGATTTTTTTTTTAAACAAGGGAACAGGGCACAGTGCCCTCATGCCATGGCCATGCGCCCCCTTACCCTGGGGAGCAGATCTTCTGGCAACCATAAAATTCTGATTGACCAGGGATCACATGTGGCCACAGCCTTCAACTGTGACCTGTCTGATAGTAGTTTTGGCCTCAAGGAAGCCATAGAATGCTCTATTTTAACTTAGAATTATCAAAAACTCCAAACCCGGGTAGGGAGAACCCTATCTCCCTAACTTGGTGGCACCACTAAATTGCAGTGCTCTCTCTTGTAGTTTTCTTTCTAGAAAAGACTCTGTCTCTACATGTATGTTATCCATATGTGGCTTTGTAAAATCTTTCTGGGGAAAACATACAAGCATGCATGTATATTCAACTTACGAAAAACTGATACAAACACACCCAGGGATGAATTGATTGTTAAATTTACTTTCCCTTCTATCGCATGTGCGTTCAGTAGCGTGGCAACCACGGAACATGCCCAGAAACTCAAAACTCGTCAAATTACTTACATCATATGCTTCTCACATTTAATTTTTGCAAATACAGACCATAAAATATTTCACATAATCACAAAGCGCAAATTTTAAGTAAAGGTAAGATAACTAACCTCTGACAAATCTACCGCATTGACGTCGACGCCAGCTTTGACCAATGACAAGACCACACCACTGTGTCCCCAGTACGTGGCACACATCAACGGAGTACAGTTACGCCATGGATTCTGGACGGATGATCCCCATATCATTCCAACTAAAATATCAGCCTCAGCATTAATGTCTGCTCCAGCTTTTATCAACAGATCAACCACATTCTGGTGACCCTTCAGTGCAGCTAGGTGGAGTGGAGTTCTACCAAGCTACAGATGAATAAAAAATTACAAGGTAAACAGAAAATATCCATAGGTCTACATTTTATACAGTAATTGTACATAGGAGAAAGAAAAACAGAAAAAAGTCTTTTGTATACATCAAAAAATTACTTGAAAATACATATAATCCCATCAAATCACAGTTTAAAAAAATAAATGATTCTAAATATTATGGAAAGTTATATATACTTATATAACATTTCATCAAAAATGTGTAGTGAACAAAAAACGAAAAACATTGCATTTAATGTGGTAAAACAGACAGTGTAATAATATATATAGATATTTGGAGACTTTCTGTTAATATATATATTTAACTTTATAGCATCACTACACATTTGTATCAAACTATTATCTTTGTCCTGTTTTTACGTTCGATTTCATGCATAATATAACAGATTTCATTGCATATTGTCAACAAATAACACTTATTACGTAATGATTTTCCATTACCATTATCGTAATTTTTGTTTTAATAAAGCAAAGACACTGAATTTTCTAGTGTCTTTGGTTTAAACTCTTCTGAAAATTAAGTCTTATGAAAAAGTGAATTGGACAAAAGTTAGACTTATTAATGAATTCATGAGGTTTGAAATTGTGTGAAAGTCCACACATGCAAACAAACAAATAGCTATGATCATATTTTATGAATATGTTTCGTTTCTCAAAGTAGCGGTAAATTTTTCTCACCACCGTGTCTTTGATATTGACATTGATCTTGGCTTTCAGTAAGACATCAACCACGCCGGTATGGCCCCAATCACATGCACAATGTAGTGGTGTCAACCCTTTCCATGGATTCTGGTACACTGCTCCGGACTTTTTACCCATGATCTACAGCAAAGATATACCGGGTATATAACAACAACTACTATTTAGTCCAACATACAACGATTTTATTTAGCAATGTTGATTATTTTTTCTGTTACATAACGAGTACAGTCGAACCTCGATTATCCAAACCAAGTGGGCGGGGGAAAATTAGTTTGGATACTGTAGTGGAGTTAATTATTCACTGGGTTTTAATTTTGCTAATTTTGCTTACTGGAAAATGGGCTAAATTAAAACCCAGTGAATATGTAAAATTTAGCATGGAACACATTATCTAAATGATAAAACCGTGAATTTAAAATCCACTGAATATGCCTGAAATGGTAAATCAACGAAATTTAAACCCAGTGAAAATTAGTCATTTTACAGTAACTGATTCCAACCTTGGAAACAAACATGTACGCAGAAAATAAACACAATTGCCTAAATATTGCTTGCTGTATTTTATTTACACACCAATCGTCATGTAATGTCGATAGTGTGATTGTTTGTAATTACATACATGTATGTGATTAAATCTTGGTACAGTCAAATCTGCATCAGTGACCACCTTGATATAAAGACTACCTGTCCATAGTGATCACCTTGATATAAAGATTACCTGTCCATAGTGACCACCTTGATATAAAGACTACCTGTCCATAGTGACCACCTTGATATAAAGACTACCTGTCCATAGTGACCACCTTGATATAAAGACTACCTGTCCATAGTGACCACCTTGATATAAAGACTACCTGTCCATAGTGACCACCTTGATATAAAGACTACCTGTCCATAGTGACCACCTTGATATAAAGACTACCTGTCCATAGTGATCACCTTGATATAAAGACTACCTGTCCATAGTGACCACCTTGATATAAAGACTACCTGTCCATAGTGACCACCTTGATATAAAGACTACCTGTCCATAGTGACCACCTTGATATAAAGACTACCTGTCCATAGTGACCACCTTGATATAAAGACTACCTGTCCATAGTGACCACCTTGATATAAAGACTACCTGTCCATAGTGACCACCTTGATATAAAGACTACCTGTCCATAGTGACCACCTTGATATAAAGACCACCTGTCCATAGTGACCACCTTGATATAAAGACCACCTGTCCATAGTGACCACCTTGATATAAAGACTACCAGTCCATAGTGACCACCTTGATATAAAGACTACCTGTCCATAGTGACCACCTTTATATAAAAACTACCTGTCCATAGTGATCACCTTGATATAAAGACTACCTGTCCATAGTGACCACCTTTATATAAAGACTACCTGTCCATAGTGACCACCTTTATATAAAGACTACCTGTCCATAGTGACCACCTTGATATAAAGACTACCTGTCCATAGTGATCACATTGTTATAAAGACTACCTGTCCATAGTGACCACCTGTATATAAAGACCAACTTCCCATAGTGACCACCTTGATATAAAGACCACCTGCCCATAGTGACCACCTTTATATAAAGACAACATGCTTATAGTGACCACCTTGATATAAAGACTACCTGTCCATAGTGACCACCTTTATATAAAGACTACCTGTCCATAGTGATCACATTGTTATAAAGACTACCTGTCCATAGTGACCACCTTTATATAAAGACCACCTTCCCATAGTGACCACCTTTATATAAAGACTACCTGTCCATAGTGACCACCTTTATATAAAGACCACCTTCCCATAGTGAACATTTTTATATAAAGACCATCTGCTCAAACCTGTGTTTCCTGTTGGAAACTGCAGTGATTTTCATCATAGAGCATTTCATGTAACACTGACAGCCATTTTGACTCTGGTGAGTCAATTTGAAATGAAATATCATCAAATTCAAGACTCCTAAATTGAAATTAGTACCCAATGAATATTTCCAGGCATTCAAAATTCAGTCATGAAAAAATCCTGCATAGAGAAGGTGTTCTTATCTATCATATATCCTGCATATTCTAAATAAGGCAAGGCATATCTTGTGTAGCAGTAAAGGGCACCACATGTGGTAGAGCAGGGAAATGTTTTCTGTTTTCAGAGGATTTTTTGTCGATCCAAATAAACATTTAATAATGTATAGAAAAGCATCATCTGATAATTGTTAAATACAGAACATTTATCTAGCTGTGTTGAGGTGTTAAATAATCTTAATTAAAAAAGATTTAATTGCACCACCACATAATTTTCCTATTTTCCCCAGGATGCGAGGCAAAACCTTTTATTTTTGAGCGATCAACAAATACATGTATGAGACTATCAAATGTTGGCTTAGAGTGAGGGGCAGAATTTATATACTAGTATGTTCATTTGAAATTTCATGATATTTTTTTAAGGTTTACAACATATAATCAACTCATGATCACTGCGTGCTTAATTAATTTACTTTAAGTTGTACGTGTTTGCAAACTTCCCAGGACAGATTAACTGAACCAGGTTCATTTAATGCATCAACAGAAAGCAACCTTGGTATGTGAAAACAACTTTCAACAAGCAATTTAACATACAATGAAGAATGGCAAAGAACAACAGAAACTAATACCCCCCCCCCCCCAAAGAGAAAACTCGCCCTGAATGGAAAACATATAAGATCACAGAGGGATCTGTACCATAATAATCACCCAAATGGCAGGGTTATTTACATATCCACAATCATTACAATCACAAAAGAAAAAAAAAGAAAACTGTTCAACAGAGGAGAGTTTAGTGCATACAACTAAGAATAATACCTACCAACAATACAATAGGGCAGTTACTTGAGTGGAGAATTGAGTGTGATTTAAATAACAATAGTGTAACCTGGGGTGAAACTCGCGCCTTTCATTTCATTACTTGGTTTGACCATGGAACTATAAACCCCAGGAAGAACAACGAAACTAAGAGGATTAAAAAAACCTTTGTCTTAGTTTATCTTACAGTGCTTTCGCTTTTGTTTCCACAACATTAGTCATACTCTATGTTAGTTGCCGCCGATACGCCCGTATCAACCGCTTTGCTGGAAACGGAAAACTTGAAAAAAATATTTCATATCTGCGCAGTAAAATATTTCGTTAACTACGCATGCGCAAACAAGTCGGTCTGCAGGGTGACCTTCAGTGTACCGGAAATCATGCAACGGGTCGGAGTTTAGCGAGATTTCATAATTTTCAATGTCGTTTTTAGATTATTTCATGTTTTTTTCAACTCTCGAAAAAATAAGGTTGCGAAAGTTTGCGAAACATGGGGTTTGGTATGCTGTTTGTTGTCGAGATATCCCGACTTATTCCGTGTTTCCCTTCGATCGCCAGAAGTGGCAATGTGTTTTTTTTCCCGTTGAATGTCGCTCATTTATCAGTGTTTTTGTCTTGGCGCCATTGTTTTTTTATGCTATAACCGAAACAACTCGATCACGTGATCCCCGAAGTCGCCTGATTGACTCCGAAAATGACCGATAGTCGGAGATAAACGTTCATTTGCGTAAATCGGCTTATTTTTTAATGCGACGAAATAGACAGTCAAAATAAACATTCGTCATCGCGGCAACTATCATAGTTCAAAGGAAACGAAGTGGTTGTTCTTCCTGGGGTTTATAGTTCCATGGTTTGACATACATATAGTAATGCAAGTAATACTCACTGATTTATAGTGGTTATTTTCTCAACATAAACACATGTATTTTATAGGTAAAACATTCATTCAAGGGGTCAGTAGGAAAACAAAGATAGTGGGATATCTTATAAAAGAGAGCAATTTAGACTTAGACTGCTTATAACTAATTTCACAAGCCGAGACAAGTTAGTGAAAATTGTAGTATGTTGCAGTGTTCAGTGAAAATTTCACTGCGGGTTCTCACAAATGTTATAAGATCTTCAAATGGAAAACATTAATAAGGTTTACAGTATTTGCACAAGTACTAATTTTGGAAATTCCGTTGATCAGAAAATTCAATTTTTTGATTTGTATTTTGTTTTAAATTTTTCAAAATATTTAAAATTTTCGAGGGAAATAAAATAGTTTACTTACATAAAAAAATTACAATTTAAATTAGTCTGGACACTGTTTATATAAAATATATTACATTTCAAGGCAACAACGAGAATCACTGAATTTTGAAATTAAAAAAAGAATCACCCAAATCTGTGATATATAGAAATTTTTTTTTACATTATCTGAAGGACTAAATACAGGACAACAGAGGCGCTACAGTTACTAATTATAGTAAAAATGTGCAGTGAAACAATCATGGCTGATGCAGGCAATTTGTTGTTGACAAGGTAATTTAATTAATTGAAACATAGTTTTGCCAACAGGGTTCATGCAATGCAATGCAATGGGAATATTTAAAAAAAGGTTTTGAACTCAGACATCGATAACTAAGACTTGTCTATAGAAATAATACTGTATTCTGAATTCATTTAATGTGTATTAATGGCTGTACTTCAAGCCATCCCAATTTGAGACAAAATAATTTTCAGTAAACTTCACCGGGGTTGAGTCGCAATGAATCTGGTGAAATTCACTCTTTGTCAGAAGTTTATTAAAATAATCAAATTGGATAAATTGCTGGAAGGAAAATTTGACAAGTGGTACAGTATACTCACATCGATTGGTACTGCGTTGATTTCCGGTTCTCTTCTCAACAAAACCTCAGCCACAGCTTTGCGCCCGTTAACAGCAGCCAAGTGTAACGGAGTCCTTCCATACTGTGGAAAACAAAAAATTAACATAAAAACACCAATACAGTCAACATAATTTTTAAATACACAATACAACAGTATTATAATTAATATCGTTGCTTTCTGAAGTGGAAATTCACCTTAGGTCATCGAATTTGTTTACATTTTTTTCAAGCACCGAATGTGAATTTCTGATAACAAATGCCGCTCATTGACTAGCTCTAGCTTGCTATCCACAGTGACGCCATTGCGAATAAGTAGTTTTATTAACAGAACCACATACACATATATTTCATAACGACGACAGTGAATGATGAATTCTTGCTCACACACAAAATGTTAAAAATATTTTTGGACACATTCATGCCCAAGAAATTGTCATAAATACATCACTGAAAATTAATAGTATGTTATCTATAACACAAACAATAACTAATAAATTCACAAAATGGAGAGGCTCCATTACCTTTGCTTTGTTCTGAAACTTTGGTGGAACTTTTGGTAGACAAACTTTGTTTTATATTTCTTTTTTTTATTTCTATCTAGCTGTAAACTATACAGTACATGTAAGGTAAATTTCAGTGACTTAGTAAAAATCAGCCGTGTAGCCTTGAAAATTACACTTCTATAGTACTAGTTAGGAATTACATTTGTGGAATTAATTTGTCCAAACACAAACAATTTCAGCCAATCACTGAACCATACTTGCGTCATTTGAAGCACAAATGAAACCAACATTTATTGTATCTTGGGTCAGCCACTGCAAATATACAGTAATGTAAAAAGACCCTGTGTTGTTTTATTCAAACCACTGTACTGACATATTTATATATTTACAACTTGTAGCGATGCCAAAGTGGATGTTTAAAAGGCGTGAACATTTAAATCGTTGATCGTTGCCCAGTAACTGACTACGTACCTTATCTCTGGAGTTAACATCAGCATGGATATTTAACAGTGCCTCAGACACGTCTGCATATCCATTTTGACAAGCCCAGTGTAAGGGGCTGTAACCGGCCTGTTGATGAATTAATACATGTATGAGGAAGGGGCAGACCATTATTTTTTTTTAGGAGGGTTGCAATCATACAATTTTCAATACAATTTTATACTAGCACCCCCCCCCCCAAAAAAAAATATTGGTGCACCCCTCTGAATATTACCCAGTTCAGGATGCCCTCTTATATGACTTATTTTGTAGGGTTTTGAGTTAAAAATAAAATCCTTGTAATCAAGTTGGGACAGCTCGTTACTGAGGAGAGAGGTTTTCAAGAATAAATAAAGATCCTTTACCGGTATATGTGGTTGTATGAAACATCTGAAGTTGTGCACATGGAATATGTTATTTTGTTTACAAAAAAACACAATAATAAAATGTTATTCAAGATCGCTGTAGAATCATCAATGTAGGATTTTATGTTATTAAAGTCAATGACGCAGGAGGGAACTAGCATAATTGGTTGGGTCTTTCGTCTGTAATAAATCAAATAGGCTTAGAGGAGAAAATGACCTGGTTATAAATCACATTTAATAGCAAGAGGGTTAAGACATTTTAACATTTTCTTAAAAATATGATACATGTAGCTAAGTTTAAGTACAGTCTTATGAATTTATTAACATTTTGGATTACAGAGCAAGCTGTCAAACCTTGGGGTTGCTACCATTTCAGGCATATTTAGTGGGTTTTAAATTCACGGTTTTATCATTTAGATAATGTGTTCTATGCTCAATTTGACATATTCACTAGGTTTTAATTTAGTGCATTTTCCAGCCAGCGAAATAAGCAAAATTAATACCCAATGAGTTTCCTTATTTCAATTTGAATTTCCCCTAGTGAAATATCTGTGAGATTTGACTTGAAGTAAGAGCTACTTATTATTTGTCAATACAATTATTATTAGGTTGTAATTTTAAGAGGACTATATCATTATCATATCATTGCATTAGACCATAAAAATTCATAAAGTTTTATAAATTCATCATTTGTTGCAGCAAAAAAGTTATGAAGGCAGCTACCACTTGTTACTCAATTAACTTCAGGTCAAAGGTTATCATAGCAGCAACAACAGGGTAAAGGTTATATCAAATAGTCACCAAGTAAAGCAAAGTTACTCGGCAACCACCACTACCACATAAAGTCACTGTCAAAAAAATAAATCAGGAAGCTGGGTATCAAAAAATCAAGAATAAATTTTCCTTGATGGATGTTTTCCCGCCAGGTGTTTAGACGATCACATCGTAAGTTATGAACACCCCTACTGGAATTTGTTTTAGCATGTTGTTATAGCAACTATTGTGTCAAATCTAAATCGGATATTATATTTATGTCCACAGTCAAAGTCAAGTCCAAATAAGCAGTGCAATGTACACTTGAATACAGAACAATTGTGATTCTTGTACTGTGTAAAGAGTGTATCATTAAAGGCTGGTGGTCATCGCACTGCACATACAGGAACTAGCATAATTGTTTGCATCAAGAAAAATTTAAATTAGCAAACTTTGAATTCAACTGATGATAATTTATTCCTAAATTGTTTAATAATTCGTTCTTATTTACAGGGTTGATAAATCACTTTAATATCAACTGTATCGCTCTGACCTTCCAATTTTACAAATAAAACAAAAAAGGAAAATAATATTTTTCAATCAAGATTATTATTTTCACATATTATAATTAATGAAATATGTCAATAGAAAGCATCAGCATTTAGAATTAAAAGAATAATAATATCATCACCTTGTCCTTCATATTGGTGTTAGCTCCACAGTCCAATAGTATCTCCACTATTTTGATGTGACCGTAGGCGGCTGCTTTGTGTAGTGCAGTTGTGTTGCCCTGCAAGATAAAGTACCAACAGTTGAAAGAACAATAAATTATAATTTAATTACTGTAAAATAATTTATTTTCGCTTGGAATTAATTCTCGCTATTGTCGCTGAAGGAATGTGTCAGTGAAAAAAAATCCTGCAAATATATATTTTTTTCCTATATTTTACATTGAACTCGTCAAAAATCAGTGAAAATAAATTCTATAAAAACACCCAAAAAGTCTTCTCAGCGAAAATTAATTCCAGCTAAAATAAAGTATTTAACAGTATTGAGAATTTGTATTTTTTTATTTTATGTGCTATAAAGAGAAATCAAAAGAGACGGATTTTTAGAACTTCTGATCATTGGGAAAAAAAACATTTGTTTTTTGTCGTGTTACTAGAAACATATAAAGAGAAACAATTGCATGTATTTTATACTGAATCACGTCTGCATTTATCATACATGTAAGTGCATACACTACTATAATAAACTATACAAAAGTCTGATTCATATAGATTACAAGTATGACAAAATGTCATGGAATTTATGTCAAAATAAAAATTGATATTGCTTCTTATTCATAAATGATATACTAACAGAATTTTTTACTCGTAATATTAGACTTGAAAACTATTACAGTTAATAATGTTAAACACTTCCTTCAAAACATAACCTTGAACTTCAAAGAATTAACAGTAAACATCTGCATGCAACAATATTTGTGTGGGGAAAAAACAGTTGCATTTTACCTGAATTAAATAATTTGATTTGAATGAACAAATGGTGGAATAAGCTTTAAATTCTGAGAAAAAAAATCTCGGGAGCAAAAATAATAATAATGGCATTTTAGCATACAATGTATATATCACATTAAACTGCTGGTGACTGTCATTCTATTTAAATGCAATTCAAAATAGGTCATCACCATGACAACATACGTACACAAGGAAACACTGCAAGACCATTTTAACAATGCAATAACAAGTTAATTTAAATGTCTGAAGGCAGGTGTTACAGACTTAATAATTAATAAAGCCCAAATAAGTCAAACAAATCATGTTGATTATAATAATTGCCAACAGTTATATGTTAATATCATAATAAACTAGAACACTGGAAAATCAGAATCACCATGGCAATAAATATTTCATTACTTTGTTCAGTCTGGCAATTTTAAATGTAATTGAAATGTAAATGCATGTGCAACTGAAATGGAGCTTAATTTTTTAACTGAATATTTCAATTAATTTGGGGTGTACAATGAACGCACATAGCTGAATTTAAAAAGCATATTTAACAACCAGTAATTCTGCATTTTTCAAGTAAAATAGTCCAAATATTAATGGATACACTGAGTTAAAAAAATAACATATATATTTGCTGCTACTGGTAGCGATACGATAAACAGTAATCTTAGATAAGATTTGTATACATTGTATCTTACACTATGGCATTCCACAAATCACTAGAATATTCTTTTTCTTTATATTATATTTTTATTTAATGTATTTTTTGGTTATTCAATGTAACTTATGTGTGAATGTTTGTTGTGTTGTATTTGCAGAGCCTGTAGTTTAATTCTGTTGTCCTTGGAATGAATACGAATAAATTATATAAATCAAAGAAAGCTTAGAAAGAACTCCCATGTGCTGAGAGTATTGGAGACACATTAAATATAATTCGAAATTACTTAGCTGAAAACTAATTATGCAAATCAGAAAATTAATATGACCAGATTTGAGTGTAAAACTAATGAGGTCTGCGCAATGTAACAGAAAATCTATGTCTCCAAGTTTAATTGAAATGTGATTAGAACCAAAAAATTATGAATTATTATGCTTATTAGGGAATTAATATGAATAGATTTTTACCCCAAACTAATTAGGTTTGTACATTGTCCTAGAGCATCTTTGTACTAAGTTTCATTGAAATGGAATAATTAGCACCGCGAAAACTCCAAAATTTCGGCCCCTCTAAAAATTTGACCGCCTATTTATTTGCCGGGTTTCGGTGTTTTATTTACCTCCAAATTTTCGACTCCACTAAAAATTGCCGACTCATTCTTATTCGAAAATTGCGACCAGTTTTAGTTTTCCCCCAAACGAAAAAAAAAACGATGTGAGCGTTCAAACGGGACCTTCCTCAAAGGCATGAATCCGGGTTTCTGATTGACTGAGAGATTTTTATTTTATTGGTAACGAAAATATATTCTAAATAAACGAAGTTTCAAATAAAAACGAACACAAAAATCTCGGCATGCTGCGTTTCTGAATTGTTGATTATTACTGTACTCAGTAGTGATTATAATAATGTACACAAAATAAATTTGTTGAATGGTTATGAAATACAAATAAAAGTCAACTTAGTTTCATCGTAAGCGAATGATTCCGGTCTCGTATAAACGTTTGATGCTGTAGGATATCCGCCATGTTCTCTTAGGTCAAATAGGTCAAATCGCTAATTAACCAATCAAAAAGCTGGATGATGCGAAAACGGCATGATTTTTTTTAAATAAAAAAATTAGTTGTTTTTAAAAAATAAACTGGTCATCTGAAGAATAATTTAACATTGTTCACAGTGATAACAGCTCATTCTCGAAAGGAAGCTTACCCGCTCACGCTAGTCACGATAAAAATCATACACGTGTACTCTTGAATAGACAGACGTCAATGACTACGGTAAAACTTAGACTCTATTTTAGCCGGCAGGATTGATTGAAATGTCCGACAAATGACGCCAAAATACACCTTAAAAGTCCCATTTTATTTTCTTAAATCCCATTATATTTTTTAATCCAAGGGCGAATTTACGGCAGAATTTGGTCCCTCAAATCACCGGTACGGTGCTCAAATAAGGGACACGTGAGCTTTGATTCTAACCGGATACATTGCACTGGGTCGGGGAGATCGTTTGCTAAACTTCCATGTATCTTTTGTCCAATGGGTACCTGTACTTCGAACATTCGCAAGTTTTCCTAGGTAGTGCGAGACAGCTTTGTCTTTTGACCTATTAGTTTTGTGCTGACCTCTTCTCCGCGTCTTGATGTTTTGTTTTGCTTGTCATAATACTCACTGATTGATGACTTTGTTTAGATTTTGAGTTACAACTCGGCCACGACCTTTGCTTTTACCGTGAAACATGAGGAAGTTTACGTCAATTGACGGACATTGCATTTTTTAAAAACTAATGAAGCACACTGTCTATCATCCCCATTTTTTTTTGCTGATTTCTATTCTGAAAAATTCGACCGTCCGAAAATGCACCTTAATTTTGACTCTAAAAACACGTCACATTTCTAACACCAATTATTTAAAACCGGTCGAAATTTTGGAGTTTTTACGGTACTTTAGATATCAGTGTGAAAGCTTAAAATTGGTTAATTATGCAAATTAGGTAATTAATATGTACAGATTTTAACCCACAATTATTCAGGTCTGTCTATTGTCCTACAGCATCCATGTACATTCATTGATATGTGATGTATAGTACCTGAGATATCAGTGTGAAAGTTGGTTAATTATGCAAATTAGGTGATTAATATGCACAAATATTTACCGGAAACTAATTGGGTCTGCATAATTCTAGATTCATTGAAATGTGATGATTAGTACTTTAGATATCAGTAGAAAAGCTGAAAATTAATTATGCAAATTAGGTAATTAATATGCACAATTATTTACCCTAAAACTAATCAGGTCTCTGCATAGTCCTAAAGGATCTATGTACCAAGTTTCATTGAAATGCGATGATTAGTACTTGAGATACCCGTGGAAAAGCTGAAAATTAACTAATTATGCAAATTAGGTGATTAATATGCACAAATATTTATCGAAAACAATCAATCTCTGCATAGTCCTTGAGTATGTAAGTACCAAGTTTCATTGAAATGTAATGCTAACTACTTATATCAAATGCTGAAAATTAATTAATTATGCAAATTAGGTAATTAATATGTACTGATATTACCATAAAAACTATCAGGTCTGTGCAGTGTCGTATGACATCTATGTACATGTACCAAGTTTCATTGAAATGTGATGATTAGTACTTGAGATATCAGTGGAAAAACCGAAAATTGACTAATCATTATGCAAATTAGGTAATTAGTATCCACGGATTATTACCAAAAACTAATCAAAACCTAGCATTAGTTCAGAGCATCTATGTACCAAGTTTCATCAAAATCCAATGAGTGGTTGTTTAGATATCAGTGGAACAGTCATGGAACCACTAAAAAATAGCTAATTATCATGCAAATTAGGTAATTAATATGCACGGATTTTTACCAAAAATTAATCAAATCTGCGCATATGTTCAGAGCATCTATGTACCAAGTTTCATCAAAATCCAATGAGTGGTTCTTTAGATATCAGTGGAACAGTCATAGAACAGCTAAAAATTAGCTAATTATCATGCAAATTAGGTAATTAACGAGCATGGATTTTTACCAAAACCTAATCAAATCTGCGCATTGGCCCAGAGCATCTATGCACCAAGTTTCATCAAAAACCGATGTATGGTTCTTGAGATAGCAGTGGAACAGTCGGACACACATACACACATACACACACATACACACATACATACAGACACACTAACTGCAAAGACTCCCATTTTGTGCTTCGCACATGGGAGTCAAAAAAAATGATATTGGGATATAAATCATTATTACACATCTGTCACTGTAATGCCTTAAGTACAGCATGTCGTAATTTTGCAATATTGCACTGGGCATTTCATCCTACCATATTAGGAAATGAGAATTCAAAATATGGAATGATTACCCGCGTAAGCGTCCTCTAATAATAAAAAAAAAAACATGACTGCCCCCAGGGTTTGACCGGATTCCACACAAAGAAGTTCGCTAAATATGTTCTAAACGTTTTCAATTTTGGTATTTCCATGATGCAATCCTTAGGTTATTAAAGGTTACTGCAAAGTATGCACTCAGACAGTACACGGCCACATTGACCTCCGCTGTGCGTCTGTTGATACTCCCACTGTACTGTCTTTGTGCATAATTTGCAGTATCATCATAATAACCTCATATTACCGTAATTAATATATATCTGACACCAAAAAAAATGAAATTGACTTGTTCGTAAAACACTGTACGATCACCGTACTCCCTTTGTGCATACTTTGCGGTATTTTTGTGATAAATTCATAATACTTTTTTTCCAAATAAAAACATTGTTTCTTACATGTTCACTGATGTAGTTGACAGCACAACGGCCACTCTTCATTAAGCGAGCTACCTCATGTGACTTGCCTTCCGCGGAGGCACTCAATAGTCTCTCATTTATCACAGACTGAAAACAAAAAAAAGAAGTTTTATGTAATATTTATATTATTATTGTATATAGTCATCATTTGACATATAATAAAATTAACATTGGTTTCATAAGTTCTCAAAATTTGTGCTCCAAATTAAACACCTACAAAAATCACAGAAAACCGCTCAAAGAGCTAAAAGAATCTCAAATTTAACTGAGACAAGACAATTACGGTAAGTACATTTTATATTTACATTCTGATTAGAATGGGCAAATAATGAGAGAAAGATGCTTAATTTATACTATATTAGCAACAATCTAAATTCTGTAGAAATAGCAGAGATTGGTTTAAAAATAAACAATGCATTTATAATTTGATTTCAAACACAGGGATATCTTGCAATCATCAAATTACAGATGCATTTATCGATGTGTGAGATTGCTTTGCTCTGATTACAATATATATCACAGTTGGGCAGGCAATACTTTAGAAGGAAATGCTGAGAAACAATACATATACGTACAACATAGATCTCAAGGGTTGATGACATATGTTATACCGAGTACTGCGTGTGTAATGTAAACACAACAAAAAAAAAATGGTCATTTAGTTGAAATGTGATTCAACACACAATGCGTTGTAGTATATACACACATTGAATGCTCACTAGCAACGCTCTCGGCAGTCGCTCGACTGTGACATACCAATACCGCTAAAGGTGGCCATGCATGTATACTAATGGAAACCACGGAAAATCATTCATACAAAACAAATACATGTATGTCTATAGCTGATTTTATAGTTTCTGAGCAGGCCTTGTGTTTTACATTTTTTAAGCACAGTATGAATGTGAATTAAGAAAACATATATATGTATAGTACATATAGAATCACAGATTTTTCAAGAAAAAGAATGATGTCCTTACCATATTGTGGGACTCTCGCAGCGATGCGTTCTTATTCAGATTGGGTCTTTGTAGTATTTTCCCAGTTGTCATACCAGTAAATATTTTTTATGAGTGAGAGAGAGAACGCCATGATGTCATTCTGATACGCCCGAGTCTCTCTGTATTAAGTCCTATACAAGGGGACACGCGCATGCCATCAGCAAATTAGGAACATTCCATTAATTACGGGGAGGGCAGGTGATAGGTAACTTTTTGTAAAAAAAATCTGAAATAACATAATTAATGCTTTTGCGACAGTTTTCATTGTTAATGTCCGTGTCTATTCTGGTCTTTGTTTTGCGAGGTGGACTTTATTGGTCGATAAAATCAGTTTACAAGACCACCCCTAAAAAAACTACATTATACTTGCAATGAGTGGCCCATAAAAACAATGGTATCATACAATGGTGTTATACACATACAACTTACGTTCATGGGGTTATAGATGCAAGTGTCTCAGAATGACAGTAGATTCACTGTAGCGTACAGCAAGTAAAATCGAATGCCAACGTACACAACTTGTCAGGAGAAACCTCGCAAGACTCGAATTCAGATTCACTCCTCTCTTTGGCGCGATCTGGAAACCAGTAACCCGAGGAATTCTGCTCAACCTATTTATCGCAGAAAACCGTCACTGTGGATACGACGACAGTGTCTCCGTGAATGTAGCCAAAACAGCACGTTCGTCAATGACTTCAGTCAATAACAATATTTTTCACGGACCAACGTTGTATAGCAACAGGAACGCCGATTCTTTTTGGTGTGTATGAATGACCCCAGTGGCTACTGAGGTCAAACATTGTACTCATGTCGGAGTGAGATGCCCGGACTTGTATGTAACCGTGGTCCGTCTTTGCAGCATGTATGAGTTAAGGGCATGGGCATGGGCATGGTGCATTCTGTTAACGGATAACGCAGAATAAAGTTATTATTACAGCCAACGATTTGCCAACCCGGAGCAGGAAACACTCTAAATCCTGGAAACTAACTGGCTGTTATTCGAAATATATCAAAGTTCAACCTCAAGAGGGCGTAAATCAGCCGACCGCAGCGGCCATGCTCGGTGCTTTTGTTTTTTTTCTCGACGTGTGCAAAGAAATGATTTAGAACGGATCAGTCTTGGCAGGATTTTAAAAGTGTGCCGATAAGATATATCTGTAGGCTTTTCGTGTAAAAAGTGTTATAATAATTTTAGAATGCTGAATCCGAACATGCTATTTTCACTCCAATTTATTAAAAGATTTTCTCTGAACGGAGTACGGTGACCCCACTTCTTATAACATGAAATGTCAATTTCTGTAATTAAAAAAATCACATTAATTTTACTATTACTAGTAAGTATCATTGTACTTAAAAAAAGAAGATTACCGTCATAGAATAACTATTTTCAGAATATAACTAAAACAGTCAAGGATAGATTGTCATGACATTCTCATTAGAATCACAAATGTAAAGAAGTTGACCCAGTTATCATGGAGACAAGAGAATGATTGCAAGTGACAAAACATTTTATCTAGATGGATTATCATGATTTACGCAAACTAATTAATAAAGTGTTAAAAGAAGTATGAATCGGGTTTAATGGAAACATAAATTCTAGGAATTAATCTTCATTTAAAATGAGACTGACAAACTGGTATGACATCCAACATTTTAAAATTGGTCGCCATTACGTAATCTTTGAACACCAAATGCCCACACGACTTATAATTCCGAAAGGCCTGGCCAGATTATAGAGGTACCAGTACTATGAGCTATCACAAAATTCATAACAAAAGTTATTGGAATTGCAGGCGAGTGTTTTTTATATATGTTCATATTAATTAGGAACCCTGAATATTATATTATTGTATTGGATTGACACCCTCATATATATCTGCACATTTGTTTCGTTTGGCGTATTTTAATAAAATTATAATTGTTCGTATACGGCGCCACGTTAAACCATTTGATTTAGTAAATTTTTCTGAGCATGCTGTCATTTACCTTCAGCACGCCATCTATATTCGCTGTACCCTTCGTTTCAGGTTTATAATTATTCCTGTTTGTATTCATGCTTCTATTTTTATAATATGATACACACTAAGGTTCACCTACTGGTATTACCTGCACCTGTGACGCATAGATGTTGGTTTTCGGTAGATATATAGGTAATAATCGAAAACTTAAACTTATCACACATCTATAACGTTTTTTCTTCAGCTGATACATGATTTTACATGATTGTATTAACATAACTTATTCGAGTAATGATCCGATTACCCTGGGTAATGTTATACGATCACCAGCCATTGGATGGACTCATATCAGTTTTCAGTTATCAGCGAATTGGACGCTGTCACGTTCTCATAATATCACACATCAAAGGAGATACAGGCATGCAGAATAAAAGTTTGTGATGAACGCGTTTATAAATATTAGAAAACTTTTGAGCAAAGATATTTGCAGGCTAGTTGTAGGCTAGTTTAGCGAAGCTAAGCAAGGAAGTGGTGTAGGAGTACATACAAATGGGGGAATAGACACGGATTCAAGTGTCAGAAAGTCGTGGTTCCTTCTCGTCAACATAAACACTTTCTCTGTACTTGCTGCGGCGATTGCAGTTGTAACACTTCCCTTGTAATAAAAGATCTGTCAGTTGTTGACCGGAGTTTAGTTATCCCAGTGTTTGTAATACTATGTTTAACGCTTACCTTACACTCTTATGTAACACGTAACACATACTTACTACGACATAGTACACAAAGCAGAGAAAATGTTTGTATTAAGATGTCTCTATACAGTTTCACGAAATTCTTTGAAATCTGAAATACTTTGTGAATAGATTGCTTATTGCTATACAAGAATATATGTGAAAATAAAATAGGATACGGATTTTTTTTTAGATAAACCTGATATTACAGTATGTATAATACGGAGTCAATCGTATGAAACAATGTCTGGAACTATATTTAAAAAAAATGAGAGGAGGCGGATCTATTTTTAAAGTTAAGTAAATTTCAGTAAATGGTTGTATGAAGATGGCTAAATACGATTTCACGAACGAACGTGTTCACTCACGAAAACTCCCTCGTGTTCATTTCGAACACACCACGTTCAGGAATTATTGAGCAACGTAAAACAACTTTCACAATTAGTCTCTAATTTAAACAGTTTGGCTATATGTGTCATGGCAGTCCGGCGAGACATATAGCTACATTTATGTGCACAGGGTTTGTTCTGATTGAGTTTTGTCGAAACAAACATGTGATGAGTACATTTTGCGATTGATCCGACTGCTTTTGTCTGTAAATTATATGTTGACTGAGGTACGCTACGGTGGCTTAAATGCATCAGTGACAAGATAGTAAGTGCGTTGAACTTAAGCCACATATGTTAATTTGACATCAATCGGCACAAACATTGTTACAGGTTTACTATGATACTCATGTCGCTATCAAGAAAACAGTTTTTTCAAGAGATTTTAAACTTCATGATCGGAATCGTTTTAGAAATTTTTTTTTGAAGATTCATGGGAGATAACTTTTAATACTTTTTTAGCATTTGTGATGCGCATGCGCCATTACGAGTTAAGACTATCACTGCAAAAGCTAGCACTAACAAGTGGATCACTAGTGCTATTAAAAATCAATTAATACGAAACACAAACTATATGCAAAATTTGTAGCTAATAATCATGAGCCACTTGCTGTATCCAAGGATAAGTCATATAGAAATGTCCTTACTAGTGTACTCAGAGCTGCAAACAAGAATTATTATTCCTAAATTGCATACTCAATACTCAAACCGCCCATTTAAATGATGTCCTGCTATGTTGTGATGCCAACAAACTTTCCATAAATAACAAGGAAACGAAATATATCGTTTTTAGTAGCAAGCAAAACTTGCATAATGTGGCGGGCTCAATTAGCATCAGAGGAGAATGTGTTCAGGAAGTCAGGGTAGTTTCATTTGTTGGTGTTTTAATGGATAAACATCTTAATTGGTCATGTCACATCGATCACATCAACAGTATAATTAGAAACAAGTGTGGCCTATTATTTAAACTTAGACATGTGATACCCCTTAACATTTTAATATTGCTTTATAATTCCCTTATACAGCCGATATTACTTATGGTCTGGAGGTTTGGGGTAATACATATCACTCACACTTAAATACCATTTATATGACCCAGAAAATGTTAGTTTGCGCAATGACGATTAGTTCGTTCACTGAACACTCGGCCCCTTTATTCAAAAAAATAAACATCCTTTATATATATAAAATGCACAAATTAGTCACCTGTACCTTCATCCATGACTTAATCCACCATAATTCAAACCTATCCATCATTCATATCAAACCAGACAACCCCACAATCAAAATCTTGTTGTTGAATATACCCGTACAACTTTTGGCAAGTTTTCGATGACATACTCAGGTGCAAAAATATGGAATAATATCCCGACTACAATTAAGTCAATTATCTCACGCAGCTCATTCAAAAAAATGATTAAAGCGCGGTAGTCGTCGCGCTGAGCATGTGCGACATTTGTGTTGATAAACATTGATTTTTCCACAATCCAATGCGCTCTTCAAATGGAAATCAGAAGTATGAGGTTTGACCTTGGCGCGACTTGCACTGATTGCCGCCGGTGACTCCTTCGACACCTTCCAATTACTCAATTAACGCTTGGAAACGTCTCAGTTCGTACTCGTTGATCTGCGCAACAGTCAAAGTCGCCATCTCTGTTTAGGCCACACTGATTTAATTTTATGGATGACATCCTCTGGAGACCCCAAAAATAATGCGAGAGGGCGAAAAAAAAAAATCCTGCCAAAAAAAAAAAAATCCTGCTAAAAGCACAGGACTACGGAGCTGCTATTACGAATTGGACCACAGAACACAATGTATCAAAGAACAACAAGAAGTCTTTATTTGTAGGAGGCACATGTTGATATACACATCTCGTACTGTATTACTGTCACAGGTATAACCATTTCAGACAAGCTCTAGTACATGTAGTCATGATGAAGTACAGTAGAACGTCGATTATCCGAAATGTTCGGTTATCCGAACCTACTGTGTGTCCCCCAAAGTTTGTATGCAGGTCTGGCTGTGTTCCGTATAGTAATACAAAAGTCAACTGTGAACAATAAATACTACAGTCGCCTCGTGTGATTTCCTGGTGCAACACTTTCAATAAAGCTGTTATCAACATGTAATCCGACGTCTTTCACGTGTACGTTCATTGTTTACAGTGTCTGCGCAAACAATGAAACGAATTACAGTATCCAATAATTTCCTAAATTCAGACAAGCCTATTACGCCACACCAGTGTTCCACTGTAAATAAAAAATGTCCTAAAAACACAAACTTCATCAAATGTCTTCTCCACTGTTTACAGTCAGATCCTTAACTTTACCAAGTTGTAAGTCACCGCAGTTCGGATACGTTTCCCGGGAAAATTGTACGGTGTTCCACTGCCGTCAAAGAAACGCGGCCATGAGCCGATCCCATGTTTTTTCCGATTTTTAATTTTAATGTCCAGTATGAGAAGTCACATCCTCTTCGGAATAAAAAAAGAAAGAAAATAACTTCTGGGATGTCTTGCCACAGAAGCGACGCCAGTTTAATAGTGCAGTGAAAAAGAGAGGCGAAACGACAACCCCTTGGTGTGCCTCTTTGATGGTTTATCAGCAGACAACGGCAACCAATGACCACAGTCGGCGGGCCGTTTGATGGTTCACAGCGTCGAAGTGTTTACGTCCGATGATCACAGTAGCCAACCTGGATTTTTACAACAATTTATTATGTCAAACGTTCTAGGTGTTAAAAACTTTGCTGAATCCAATAAAATCGGGACATCTTGTAGCAGTTTACCATTCGAAAATCCCAGAGCAATCTGGTAACATCGAGCCGCTAGCCGATCTATACACAGCGAATACGAAGCGACCTTTCACCTGTTTACTTTATCAGCGTCCTTTATCTAGCGTTGGCGTGGCTACCCCCAGTGAAATGCAAACGCTGTGTGCTTGATTTGGACGCAAAGTTGTCAATTATAAATCGACTAGAACGTGGCGAAACCGCAAGCAATCTATCTACCGAGTATGGTGTTGGTAAATCGATGATATCCGATATCAAGGCAAAACAAAAGCTGCTGGATTTTGTCAGTAAAATGGATTCAAGTGCAGGACTGAAACGAAAGATAACGAAAACTGCCTATGACGATCATTCAGAGAAATCCGTCTTCACTTGGTTCCGGGACTTGGTTTTCCCAAGAACTTTATTATCGCTACATTTTACGGACATTTTGAAACACTTTTTAACATTCCAGCATGCAACATTTTTATTACAATATATTACTGATTAAATAAAAATGTTTTTAATGACGTACTCTACATGTATTATTGTTTGTGCGTTAGAATTTGTGTGTAGTGAGCCTGTAAACTTGAGCACGCCCACACAAGATCGCATATCCGAACTGTTTGCATAACCGAACAAAAAGCATGTCCCCCTAACAGTTCGGATAATCGACGTTCTACTGTACCTTCAGTAAAAAACACTGCATGCAAGGTACAACATGGACATCATTTTCAGTACAAGTCAAGGCGGAATGTACATATCACTACTTTATGACAATAACTAACAAAACATTGCAATGATACAGAAATGTCCTTGCTTGCTCCTCTCTACACAGTAGGGGTTAGCTTTAACCATTCTCTCGTATAGCTGTGTAAACGTCATATCTCCCTGGCCGACGTCAATTGCGTACCAGTCTACAACAATCCCTCAGTTTTTCCTCTGAACTGTTATGCTCACGTATTCCTGGCAACGCAATACGCATGTGCAGAAGATCATTTACGACAAAATTGGCACGTTTTTAGATAGTCCAAAAAGAGTTTTACGACAAGCCGGCGCTTTGCGACAATATGAGATTTTTTTTTTTTTTTTTTTTTTTTGAGAAAAGGCGAAAACTAATGCGCGCGTGGATGTCATCCATACAATTAAGTCGGTGTGGCCTTATATGAGACCCATATATCTCGCACATGCGCAGCGCGACTACCGCGCTTTAAACAATTATTATTGACAGAAAACTAGACACATATGATTTTGTTTGCCAAGTTGTTTATTTATTTTATTTTATTTTTCCACAACTTATTTTCTTACGAACTTAAGTTCTGTATTGCAACAGGTTGGTTTTGGTGGCACCACTGTCGCGGTTGCCCGGCGGTGTTTGGTGCTGGGGGTGGTTGACCACAAACGTGAGGGATGTTGGTAATGACGTCATATGGGAGGGGGTATAATCATCCATGTTTATGATCCACCATCACCGGCCATCGGGCTCTGCCGGTGTTTCCGTGGTGGTGGTGTCGGCAAAGCGTGATGCCATACAGACATATTTGTTTATTTATTGATTAATAAGCTATATATTTATTTATCACTGATTTTGTAATAATTAACATTAATTTATTTAGTTATTTATTATTTTGGTTAGTTAATCTTCATACTAATATACTTATTTTTGGCCCTCCTCTTCATACATTATAATTTACTTCCAGTGTATATTGAAAATCAAACTAGACTAGCAGTAGCTAATTTCTGATTTCCTTTTTACCCAATATTGTTTTTCTCACCATTTGTTTTTCTCCGTATAGCGCCCCATGGTGACGGCCATCTTACAATTGTTTGCCTATGTTTTCAAAATTAGCCTTCGACGGTGAATGGTAGCTTGATCAAAATTGTCGGTGGTAATTTTCAGATTATGAAGACCAAGTTAAAATTAAATAATGACAAGAATAATAAATATCATGAGCAAAGTGCTAGTAGACAAAATGTCTAAAAGTATGCAGATCATGTGCGTTCACTTGTGTTAGTCATTAATGAAAGAAATAGGAAACCCCTTTCTAGAGGAGTGCGCACAATTGATTCCTGGAAAAGTACACAGCGTTCGTAGAAGAAATATTTTCAAAAATGAGAAACCACTATGTACACAAGTAGAAATTGTTTCTATTTGTCAGATCAACTAAATAAAAGTGACACTCTCAAACGATAGGATGAAGCTAGGTGAACTACAGGGCGACTGTTTTCAAGCGGGTACATCTCAATCACAAAAAAGTACGACGAGTAATTTTGAAGAGTACCCACCATCCTTGTACCAAAGTTCAGACCAGCAAGAGGTTTTTTGTCAGGAAAACTAAGACAATCGGTCAAGAGGTCTGATCTTATTGGCTGTCCCGATTGCTCAATCCATTTAACTGTACGTTTTTGATGGTGCAACAGCTGTACTTTTTCTATCAGTGGGGAAATCCATGATGTTCAGCGATAAGCCCAGGAAATATTCATGCCATATGTGACCATGGACTTGTACCTTTTTATTATTTCTTCTTTATTCCTTTTATTTATTTTTTATGTAACAATCTTGCCTTTTTTTAAACAAATTTAATGTATATTGACCCTTTACAAAGACTCAATGCATTTGATACGAGCAAATATTGGGGAAGCGCCAACAAGTGGTGAACCTTGTACAGGCTTCATCTCAAAAGACGACTTTCCCGGAGGTATTTCGCATGCCGTTTCAGGGTGTAACGTAAATTTGCACGCGCGATATTGTGCTTCTGGGTATACCAATCGACGTCACAAAAATAAAATCTCTTTTTTTGACTATCAACAAACCGACATGTTGGTATTTTCCGCCATGACAGAGTATTTTTGCACCCCAGTCTCAGTACTTCCGGTAAAAGTGGTCTACATGGCGTCATTCTATGCAGGTCAGTGTTGTTTTCATATGCAGATTGAATCTGAATATATTTACAACTTTGCCATCCATTGCTGTATCTGACCAATCTGTTACTGCCAGAGTTTAGAAAACAGTCGGATGTAATTTTGAGGATCGGATGTTTCATATTTTTCCAGTTATTTACATTTGTTGACGGATGTTTTCAGGAGTATTGTATTCCATTTTGCAGCGTACTGCGTCCCTGACAACCAAACGTGTCATAGAATTATTAAGACATTTTCGGCTGTTGTTGTCAGTGATCAGCTGGCCCATTGATGTCAGGTAACTAGATTCATTCATACATATTTGCAGTACATATTTCCAACAACCTGTGTGTAGTGATTTGTACACACTATTGATATGCTAATTAATGTACACCTGGTATGCCAGTACATCTGGCATGCGCTGCTATAAAAGAAATGTAATTCAATAAAATGTGGTCAGTATTCTATAAGCCTTGGTCGTGTTTGTGTCTTGTCATTGTACTGTGTGTGCGTGCTTTTGCTACGGGTCCACCCCAGAATACCACATTGGCGACGAGGATGAACAATACTGAACAGAGAGAGAAGGCACTGCACTTAGAGTGAATGTTTTCTTCAGGTTGTTACACAGTGAGTACTATTACGCCAGTCTACACGTGCTAGCCATTTAGAAGTCGTCAGAATGGCAGTTGAAGCTGGTTTTATATTTTCACAAATTGCTCCTTTAGATGTGCATACAGATTCTACTACATTGGCTCCACGATGGAAGCGCTGGTTGTCCCGTTTCGAAAACAGTTGCATTGCTTGGAAAATTACAGACCCAGATCAGAAAAAGGCCATGCTGTTGGACAGAGGTGGTGAAGATCTATTTGACATAACCGAAACTCTTGTTATGCCTACTTCACCTGAATATGACGACAGTTATAAAAAGATAATAAAGGCATTCGATGATTATTTCACACCTAAAAAGAACACTGAATTTGAAAATTTTCAATTTCGTGGTGCCGTACAACATGATACGGAAAGTATTGATCAGTTCGTTGCACGACTTCAAAAATTGATCAACAATTGTGGCATTTCTGACCAAGCAGTGAGGGATGAAGAAATAAAACATCAGATTGTCCAAGGAGGTAAGAATAAAAGGGTTCGCAGAAAAGCTCTCCAGGAAGAACTAACTCTTGACAAAATTATTTCCCTAGCAAGATCACTTGAGATATCAGAACGCGAAGCGCATGGGATTCAACATCCACAATTACCAGACTCCGTGAACAAAACTTTTCAATATGCAGCAAATCAGAAACGTCCTACGAAATCAAGGCGCAATACAAGAAGTCGGCAAACCAAAGATTCATCACAACGTCCATCAAGTTGTTTCCATTGTGGCGGACATTATCCACACCGAAATATCTGTCCTGCAAAGGGTAAGCAGTGTAATTACTGTCACGAGGTCAGATATTTTATTTCTTGTTGTCGTAAATTGAAAAGCAAGAACAAAACGCGAAGACCCAAGCCTAAGGTTTCCAACATTAACGATGTACGTGATCATGATATTTCAGATAGTAGCAGCAGTGATAATGATTTCTTGTTTAATATTCATGTTTATGAGAAATATGGCGGAAAACTCCCTTTTGCGAAGTTAAGTATCAACCATGTGTCTTTAGATTTAATGATAGATTCAGGGGCAACTTGTAATGTTCTTAATATTAGTGATTATCAATTGATTAGCGATACTGTGGTACTTGAACCAACTAGTAAAGATTTATTTACATATGGAAAACGTCAAAGAGTTGATGTATTGGGTACTGTTAAAACAAAGATTGACAAACCAAGATTGATTACGAAAGACTCGTCAATTCTGGGATATTCTTCCGCAAGTCTGCTTGGTTTTATTCAAATTAACCCATACGATGATACGGTTTCCTTTGTTAATAAGAATGTCATTGAACACAATTCAAAACCTGCATATAAATCGAAAATTTCTGATCTAGCTTTGCCAAATTGTCCAGAGTCGGTAAAAGCAATAATACGCGATAACGCAAATGTTTTTACGGGAATTGGAAAATGTAATGTTAAGCAAATTAAACTTCATGTTGACCCTACTTTTAAACCAATTTGTCAAAGTCACAGGCGTGTTCCATACCATCTGCGCAAGAAAGTAGAAACAGAACTGAAATCACTTGAAGAGTCTGACATACTAGAAAAAGTTGAAGGACCAACACCTTGGGTAAGTCAGATTGTTATTGTTCCTAAACCCGGTACTGATTGTGTACGAATTTGTGGTGATTATAGAGCTTCTAACTTGGCTATACAGAGAGAACGTCACGTGACTCCCACTGTACAAGAGATACGTACAAAACTTCATGGTCCCACTGTTTTTAGTAAATTAGATGCGAATAAACATTATCTCCAATTTGAACTTGATAAAGAATCACGTAACATTACGACAATCAGTACACATGTTGGGCTTAGACGATACAAACGACTTCCCTTTGGTATTAATTCGCCAGCTGAAATTTGCCAGAATGAAATGTCATTGGCCTTGCAAAATATTCCAGGTGTAGAAACTATTTCAGATGATATCATTATTCATGGCAACGATCAAAATTCGCACGACAAAGCGCTACGTAGCTGCCTGTCTCGTTTATTGGCTTGTGGCTTGACTCTGGGTTTATCAAAATGCAAATTTTCGGTTCCCGAAATAGTCTTCTTTGGATTTAAGTTTAATAAAAATGGGATGAGTTGCAATGAGAAACGAATCAAAACTATCCGCGAGTTGAAACGTCCAGAAAATTCCTCAGAGGTACGTTCATTTTTGGGAATGTTGGGTTTGCCTTCCATGATGGTGCCCCAATTTAGTACTATATCTGAGCCAATTAGACGTCTTGCAAAGACGGGTGTACAAATTTGTTTGGGGTGATATTCAAGAAGCTTCGTTTAATGCCATTAAAAACGCTATCTGTTCTGACATTTCTTTAGGATATTTTGACATAAATAAGGAGAATACTTTGACTGTAGACGCAAGCCCTGTTGGTATTGGCGATTCTACGTCAAGGTAACACTTATTAGTTGTGCCAGTAGAGCACTGACTAACACTGAAACTCGCTATAGTCGGCTAGAAAGAGAAGCGTTGGCAATATTTTGGGGTTCAGATTACCATCGTTTGTATTTCGACGGTTCACCAATATTTGTAGTGCAAACCGATCACAAACCACTCCTTAGAATATTTAATCGTCAACAATTGCATAAAATGTCAGCACGAATTGAAAGATGGGTGATAAAATCTCAAAGATTTAGTTTCAATGTTCATTATATACAGGGTGACAACAATCCCAGTGATTACATGTCGCGCCATCCGAATCATTCTAAGCTACATAACGTAACTAAAGCAAAAAAGCAAATAACTATATTTTTTGTGTGTAACAACATGCCAAACCTCGTGCCGTTAGCTTAGCGGAAATACAGCTAGCAACCCAAAATGATCCAAAATTAATGTTTGTTGTGCAGTGTTTAAAATGTAATATTTGGCACAAGAACATCAATGAAAATGTGAATAAAGATGCTCTGAATGTATATAAACAAATTAAGGATGAATTATGTTTCGCAGACGGAATACTTCTAAGAGGTACTAAAATTGTAGTCCCGTCTTCACTACAGCATCAAATTATTTCGACTGCACATGAAGGTCATTTGGGGTCATCCAAAACAAAGGCCCTTGTAAGAGAGAAAATTTGGTTCCCTGCAATGGATTCTCTCGTTGAATCTGCAGTGTCTAATTGTTATGCATGTCAACTTAATATTGACACCAAGGTCAAAGAACCATTAAAACCAACGAAATTACCTAAAGCGGTATGGTCATCCCTAGCAACGGATATGTATGGCCCTCTGCCGTCCGGTGAATATTTAATTGTAGTTATAGACGAGTATTCGCGGATGGATTGGCAGAAAACTTTATGAATAACTTGGATAAAATAATTCGTTGCTCATTATTAGAACGGAAAAATTGGAAAACTGAAATCCGAAAATTTGTTGAACTACCGTTCGACTCCCCATCCGTCAACTGGGAAAAGTCCAGCAAAAGTTATTTTCAATCGAAAAATTAAAAATAAACTTCCTTCTTTTGATCTCGATACGAAATTATCTGAAGGTGATCAGAGTATAATGTTAAGACATAATCGTAGCATGAATAAAAATAAAATGTTTCACGATAAACATGCTAGAGTGAAGCAAACATCATTTCCTTATGGGAGAGAGTGTTTGTGAAAAATACGAAACGAATAAAATATGAACCAAGGTACAAGAAAAATATATTCCGTGTTGTGGTTCCAAAGGTAGTATGGTGACTGCCAGCAACGCACATAATAAACAAATTACTCGAGATAAATCCTTCTTTAAAAAGTTACCATGGTCCAAATGTAGATAATGTTGATATGGACGAGTATAATGAAGATGAAGGGTTAGAAAGAATTACGAATGAAATTAATAACCAAAAACTCCCTGCGGAAAACAATGCATCAAATATTGAAGTGCAAGAAGCACATATTACGCAACAAAACACACAGCAAGCACGACCACTTAGAAGGTCAACACGAATAAGAAAACCGAATATTAGACCAGATTATTTATATTATTAGATTATTTATTAAATGTATAGATTAAATAAAAACAATTGTTCTAATCCAAAAAACTTGAATAATAAATAAAAGTAATTAAAAAAAAGTATATATTTAGACAAGTATAGTATGTACTAACAATTGTAATTTGTATTTGTAAAAGTATAGTTATTCATGTATTGCATATAAAAAATTGAATACTGGTTAATCATAATTTGTTGTAGAGCTTATAATTTAAGGTGAAGAGAGGTGTAGTGATTTGTACACAATATTGATATGCTAATTAATGTACACCTGGTATGCCAGTACATTTGGCATGCGCTGCTATAAAAGAAATGTAATTCAATGAAATGTGGTCAGTATTCTATAAGCCTTGGTCGTGTTTGTGTCTTGTCATTGTACTGTGTGCGTGCTTTTGCTACGGGTCCACCCCAGAATACCACACTGAAGTGAAAATTCTTTATTAATTTAATTTTCTGTATTTTTACTTTTCTACCCAATATGGCGGCATTCTATGCAGGAATTGCCATTGGTGCTGTCACAAGTCAATAACGACCGTCCATTACCTCCTGCTTGAGAAGCCTGTTTCCGTTCTGAAATCTGCGCTACATCTGGTACCGAGACCATGATCTGGGTTTTTCTTTAGTGGACAGTAAGCAGTTCCCATCAGTATTCATGTGATTGTATCCTTGTCTGTATTTACATTTAATGTTAGTAGCTGCTATTGAGAAGTGAATGAATAGTTGCTGTGATGACCATTCGAGGATCGGATCATTCATCATGTCAAATTAATACAGAACTTGTATCATACATGTTTCTACTGATATGTTGAATGAACAGTGACCAGTGCATTGTAAAATCATTAATATTCACTAATGTATCATAGAGACCTTTGATTTTTTTGGGTCAAATTCTAAATGTTTATACGTGTGTAGCTTTCTGCTTGTACATGTATGCCATTAGTCCTTAATTATAGTTAGTGCTATAGTGTGTGTAGTGTTTTGACAGCTTCCCTGCATGTGCAAAATATTTCTAGTGATCACATGTAATTGAAACTACCTAGCCTTTGCAGTAGTGTTATGTACATAGAAATTAGTGTAAGCTGTAGTGTCGTACATTTCTTGCTGCTGTATTGCCTATAGTGCATATGCTTTTATTTGTATCAGTATAGTGCTTGAAATTTGCCTAGCTTGGCATTTATTCAGTAATAATTTATTATTCAGTAATAATCTATTGTGGATTAACTAGCACAAACATTAGTGTCTTACATTCAACAGTTCATGAAAGGGCTACACGAGCATACAGTTTTCCCAACGATTAGCACCAATGAAGCGGAAACAAATGTCCTTCATAGAGCTTTGAGCTGAGAGAGAAACAAGTCCCATATCAACAAAAGCTAAGAAAGAACAAAGTCAACCACATTGGGTGAGAAATAGTAAAATTCATGATTATCCAGTTAATGTTGCATCATCCACACCTGAAGATCAAAATATGATCCAGGTGACCCAACTGCTACAACAAATCAGGAGCAGCAAGCTGGCAGGTTAGCGAAACTGGAGTAGGAAATAAACAAATGCGAACAGCCTTCAACTAGCATTGACGCCAGCCAGCACAACAAACCTTGTAACTATGACAGAACAAAAAGACCTTGCAGCAGTTGGCTGAGGACACAGCATGTTATCGATGTGGTAACAAAGGTCACATAGCCTGAGGATGCTGTTCCAAACCACTTCCAATCTATGTCCTAGCCAAGCGATCCTTTCAACAATTTGTGTCATAAATTGTGATTTGAATAAACATCTTTCTCAAAGTAAAGACCATGAGGGCCACAGAATATAGTTTTCGATTTGAGGACAATTTCATTTGGCTGTAAAGGAGGATGATATTCCTTTTCATCCGTGACCAAACGAAAATGGGTTTAATGTTTTTTTGCGAATGGCCCCTGGGGGAATGTAGAGCTTTACCCTAGTTTGTGGTAAAACCAAACAACCACCAGAATAATCAAACATTCCAGCTACGTATTGCCTGGTGAATGTTTAAATTCAGGAAATGATTACATGACTCTGCCATGTTTCCTTTGGTTGTTATAGCGTTGGATTCTAGATACCCACATCTTCCTACTGCATTTTCTGCACAAACTCTGAAGTAGTATGTAGTACTCGGATTTAGGTTTTCAACATTGTAAGATGTACCATTAGGTGGTATATGATCACTGACAGTGGTCCATTCCGTCTTTACACTATCGCGTTGTTGATTGCTTGATAATTTCGCTACCACCATCATCTTCAGGAGGGTTCCATCCTTGTTTACAAGGCTTGTCCACCGATGTCGCTGACATTCAGGAGAACATCTAGTTCAGATGGTTTGTCTTTGGTTGTTATGCCATTGGATTCCAGATATTCACTCCTACCTACTGCATTTTCTGCACAAACTCTGAAGTATTATGTAGTACCCAGATTTAGGTTTTCAACATTGTGAGATGTATCATCAGGTGGTATATGATCTCTGACAGTGGTCTATTCTGTCTTCACACTATCACGTTGCTGATTGCTTGATAATTTCGCTACCACCATCTTCAGGAGGGTTCCATCCTTGTTTACAGGCTTGTCCACCGATGTCACTTACATTTAGAGGACCCTCTGGTTTAGATGATTTTGAGCGGTTCTTGGCGATACTGCTCTACAACTGTCACCAGATCAGTTCTAACAATTTGGTGTCATCAATTGTGATTTTACGACGCTCTTTCAAACATTCAAATATGTTTGTCTCTAATGTCCCTTTTTATATATTTGACACCACACTACTGATCCAATTTTATAAATTCATTTTTTCCTATTTCCTCTTTGAGTGTAAAAAGCATGTCATTACACCTCTCGTTTTTAGTAACTCGTATCCATAGACGTAGTGGTAGATTCAGGGAACCAGAAAGAGCGAACACAATCACTCATTTCAGTTCCTCTTTGGCAGATCAAAGGCTCACCATACTTGATGAATACACATCCATCATCCATACCGTCAATGACATTAGAATCCGGTGCGATTTCACTGTAGATATGATCTTTGCAGTCACATCTCAAGCACTCTGTGTATGATAAGCCAGGATTGTATCTCTTTATCTTTTGCATGCTTCTCTACGTACTGTCTTACTACAGGACCATGTGATGGATCTACAGTTCCTGGATTTGTTTTCATCACAGACAGTTTGATGTCAGAGGCCTTCTTGGACATTATGAGATAATTTTCGAGAAGAAACCTTGCATCGTTTTGGTACAGATTAACATGTTGCCATTCCTTCAGACATCTGATGACTAACTAGTGAAAGAAACCATTCAGTAAAAAATTCACACTTGAAGTGAGGAACTGGATTTACTGCCTTTTGGAGAAGCAGAGGTAATTTCATCAGGAGACACATCATGTATTAATCAGTTTAATTGGTATCGGGCTTTGAAATTATATTGTCAAACATCTCTTTGCCTTCAAATTGACCATTCTTCTTTTGATTCACTTTCTATCCTTTGTGATCTTGTCTATCTTTGTTCCTGCAATAACAATACTTAGCGTGAGTCTGTCTTTGTGGATACTTAGGTGCGAATTGAATTAATCCAACTGCGAGTATTTTTTTGTTTCCTTCTTCATCAACACATACACAAGTTCATGTTTCTGGACGGTGTTGTTGATCGCATTTGTTTATTTTATGCTCCAGTTTCTCCTACTTGCCAGCTTGGTGCTCCTGACTCTTGCTCATCCAATATGGTTGACTTTGTCTTTTCTTGGCTTTTTTGTGATGTGGGTCCCGTTTCTCTGACTAGAAGTCTGAGCTCAACTCAAAGCTCAATGAAGGACAATTGTCTCGGCTTCATTGGTGATAATCATTCGAAAACTGTCTTGTCATGTAGCTTTTTCATGAGCTGTTTATAGTCCCTGTCATGGTTTTTATGTACTTTCTTTTCCACCTTGTGCAGTTGAACTTCCAGGGCAATGGCATAAAAACCTGCAGATTCATCCAGTAACTGTTGTCTCTCATAAAAGTTGCTCATGGGATCCATGGACAATCCACGCTCACCATACATACACCATGCTCGCAGCTCCTCAAAAGCATGACTGAGAGATGCCTTACAATGGTAGAAAATTGTTGTGGGTCAGTCATCATCTCCGAGTGTGTGACCATGAACTTATTTCTTCTTTATTTATTTTTTATGTAACAATCTTTTTTTTTTTAAACAAAATTTAATGTATGTTGATTGAGTATCTGACTCATTGCATTTGATATGAGCAGATATTGGGGAAGCACCCTCAAGTGGTGAATCCTGTACAGGCTTCATCCCAATATGTCGTCATTCTATGCAGGTCAGTGTTGTGTTTTCATATGCAGATTGAATCTGAATATATTTACTGTACAACTTTGCCATTCATTGCTGTACTTGATCAATCTGTTATTGCCAGAGTTTAGAGAACACTCAGAATATGATTTTGAGGAAGTAAATAAATTTTTACTTTGTCCCGCCTACGACGAGCTGAGGCAGTGCTATATTCCAAACATATACACTAAGCCTACAACACCAGTTCATTAACCTAATGACCAACAAAAATTCACAAACTGTTAGAAATTGTGCTAAATATTTATTTTATTCTTTTCTTAATAGACAAACGTTGTTCGAGGAAGCAGTTCTTAATGATATCTAAACTATTGTATTTAATTTTTGTTTAATCTTTACCATGTGTAACCTGTGACCGCATATACTAGTGATGTATCTTTGAGTGTACTTAGGGCTGGCGGCCTATGGTACTTTGGAAATAAACATTATTATTATGATTTTGAGGATTGGATGTCTCATATTTTTCCAGTTATTTTTGTTGATAAATATTTCATGAGTATTGTATAGCACACTGCTGTCCCTGACAACCAAAAGTGTCATAGAATTATTAAGACATTTTCGGATGTTGTCAGTGATAAGCTGGCCCATTGATGCCAGGTAGCTAAAATACATCGGGATGCATGCTTTGTATTCCGAAACTATTATAGTATCGATATTTATAGTCTTATAGAGAGATGTATGCTAAAATCAGTTTATAGATTAGGACACTATTTTTTTGGGTAATTTTTTTGTAATGATTCTTATGTATCATAGTATGAAGTTTCATGCTTTCCTGGAGAAGTGCACAGACCTCCTTAGCCGCCCTGCCCAGTCCTTATTCTTAGTCCATTTACAATGTATACTCATAAGGTATTATTAAATAGATGTGTGTTGGAAAGCTCATGATTTAATCACGACATGTTCAAAGTCATGTGACAGACAAAGACAAAGGAATATTCACAGGACAACATGTGCGAGGTTGTTTTATTATTGCAGTTAACATTTTGATTAAACATTGTACATTTCAAAACCAACTTCAGCTTTGCAACTCTTATTAATAATGTTTTCTGTCAACTTATCGTAACATCCCACAGTACTTATTGTTCAGTCACACATTTGATTTCTCCTGAAAAGAAATTATAAAATCATTATATACCATAATACTTCCTACTTTATATCAAACTGGTTAGGCTTTCACCCCACCACTGTCTTTACGTGTCATCATGTGGACGGTATCTTCACTACATATCACCAAGTCACCGATGGGCTCGGCCAGTTTGGCTGATGTATGGGTTTAAAAGTGAGCATGGATGTATCCAGCATCAATCTTAAAGCATCAAAAACAGTATGCATGGCATTTAAGTTTGAATTGCTATTCTAGTAGTATACTGCATACAGATGTAATGTAAGTAAGTCAATAAAATGTGCTCATCGTGGATTTCATTTCTGGTTGTTATTGGTGTAGTGCACGATTGTGACTAGGATTGGTATATACTATACAATGTTCCATACGTCCCCATTTTCTAAAGCGTTGAATAAAGCTGCTACGTCTTTTACATATACTACTAAACTCGGTGCAGCCAAGCCTGTGACAGAAACAAGGCATTCCTCGTCGCAAATCCAGCCATCCACAAAACCTAAATCAAAATATGACAACAATAAAATAAATATTCATGTAAATTGGGACAAAAAGTTAGATCAATTAACATGAATGAATTGCTGATAAAAGTTGAATTTTGACGATAAGTCTTCCTTCCAGTGAGTTTTGGTAAATGAAGTGACCTTGTTTTTTCAGTTGACTTCGTCCATCGACCTACCTTCGTCCCATGACAAATGTACATTTCGAGTTATTAATATAATATAGTGGGTATGTAAGTATATTTTGCACAAATATTAAATATCATTCAGCAACCTTTATTATTTAATCATATTAAAACAATACCGGACAATAGGTTTGCATCATACCTGCACCAGCCCTTGGGAGCTCCCCTTCGCTAAACACGTAACATTTGCTACCAACATCGTACATGAATTCAGTTTTTCTTTGCTTCTTCACAAACTAGGGAATAATAATTTATGTAGTATCGTAGCATCTGGTAATTTACTAAAACTAGAAAATATATATTGCATACGTGCTAACGACTTAACTAATTGTACAGATCGATCGGCTGGATGAAACTGATACTGATTTGAATACAACTGAAATATTGATATCAAACGTACATTTGTACAGTCAAATATAAAAATATTCGTAAGATATCATAGTAGTCATGAAAAATAACATGCAAAACTTTCTTGTGATTTTGCGTAACTGTACCTAAATGAATACATATAAAATATAAATGTTTAGGTTTTGAATAAAAAAATTATTATGCCTTCTAGAAACAACCAACTATAGTAGTCAAAAATGTCATTTTGCAATATACGCAAATACACGACTCCTAAATTCGTTTGTGCTAAAAAATGTTTATATATAATTATATTAAAGTGTGTCACGTTCAAGGCCCAAGATTCAGAAACTCTGTTATTTCCTAAATAGCATAGATACGTCATTGAAATTTGATTCTAAACGCAATACAGGTATCCCATTTCGAGATCGTTCATGCTGAAGGAAATACACAAGACACGTTGAATATCCAATTTCTGTTAAAAAATAGATAGCGACATAGTATTCATTTTTAAACATTGCGGTGATTCTGTATTATTTATTAATCTATTGTTGCCATGTAGTTGGATTGTTGATGTATTTTTTCATGAATTGCCAAGTTAAGATTAAATTGTACATCTTAATTCTTTTTTATTATACAATAATTGCGTGATTTGAAATCAATAGAGCGAATTGTTGACATTAAGTGAAAGAAGTGTATGAATATTGTCATGATTTCGTAATATGAATTGAATTGCGGCAAATGAATAATCAGCGTCAGAGTGATTGCAATTCCAGTTACAATTTATTAAATCACGCGTCTTCACAATTCAGTAAGACATCGTCAACTTCTCGTGCCCATGCCATGTCAAATGGAACTGTCAATGTCATCAATGATCAATATAATGCATTGATGTATCGTTTGTGTTCTGCATTAATACTCGATAATTGACTACATTTACGAATATTAGGACGCATGAGGGAAGTTAGTCGCATGCTTAACCAGCCTGACAAAGTAGTACTTGTGCACAGAGCCTTGATGAAGAAATGGTTGCATTTAGTCAATAACAAACACTAACAACTAAACATATATGATTAAGAACAACTTCCATAACAGTTACAGTTCAATGCCATCTTAGCATATATAATATCCCGATAGAGGGCGTTTCGCCAGCCATTTACTTAGATGGCAATTTTGACTCTTCTCTGACCTGGGAATCACATATTGAACTCGCAAAGTGGGAATCCCATCGCGTATCCGACACTATAACCCTGCATCTGTATTAAACAGTTCGTATAATCCTTCTATCCTTCCACACTTAACTATCAACATTTTGGAAAATACTTATTCGAGCCTACTTGTATTCATTTTTTGTCTACTAAGAAAGCTATTCACCTCGTCACTTTTTCAAGCGATAATTTATCTTGGCTCCTCTATTTCGCCAGCCTAACATACGCAATATCTATAAACTCTGCAAAAGACACACTTATTTGCTCGTCTTGACCTTAAATATGAGTGCCTTGCCCACACTCATCGTCCATTATGTAGATAATGCGACCCAAAGCTACAATAACAAATTTATTTCGAGCGGAAATCTAACAATTCCAAAAGCTAACCTGTCACTCTCTCAACATAAATTCTTTTTTGCAGTTGTTACGAGTAAACAGTGGAATTTACTCCCCAATCACTTAAGAATTTACAAAACAGAAATGCTTGTAAAACAGGCCTGAAAGTGTTGACATTATCCTTTATATTAGTTTTAATACAGATATTTTTTTTACATTTGTGTGCATTTGTTTTAACTTGTCAGTTTTGATATGGCCATAGACTAGATTTGTTCTATGGATCTATTTACACAGTACTCGCCAGCGATTTAAGTTTCATTTGCTATGGTTATGATGAAATAAACAATTCATTTTTATTCATTATTCACTGATGACACTAAGAATGATACAAGACAAGACATGAAGTTATACCAAACTTTCCGAAAAATGATAAACAATTCATAACATGAATGGACACCCTCGGCATTCTGCAGAATAAGCAGGAAACCAAAGAAGTGACGTTCGAGTTGCATGACCAGAAACAACTGATACACCATATTGAGTAGCATAGTAGTGACTGTGTCTTCATTTACCACGTGTTTTGCTTCTTGTAGCTATTTTTATAAAACTTATTCCATTAATTAAAAAAATATCGACTGCTACAATCAGCCGACGTCTTCTCGGTCAGAGGTCAGTTGAAGAGACGCTGTGATTGGCTCAGATGATTGTCAATTAGAACACTCATCAACATAATTACCCGTTGAAAAATCGACGGGTTCCTGCAGTGTCGATAGAGGGCCATGCAGAATAAACCAGTCGGGATGATTTCCCAGTTACAAGGATTTTGCGCTAACACCTCCATTTCGCAATTTATTTAATTTTATTTAAACTACAAAAACAAATTAATCGCCCCGACTGCGCCAGTCTAAGGTAGGCCGTCTGTTTGTGCTATTTCACTGTAAACTATGAAATTCGAACATAAATTCATGATAAAGCATTCGGATTGTTTATGTCAATCAAAAGCACGTGTAAAAGATTTCTATCAGTGTAAACGACATTTTATTGATCACTCTTTGTTTCAGAGAAAGTGCTAGACAGCATTCACCTCTGTGTATACTGCTCCGGGTGCCAGAAATGGGAAAACAAAGACAAAGGCGACGAGTACAATGCATGGTTCGATGAACACATTTCTGACTACAATTATTCATGAAGGCTCGTCCAAAAGTATGGAGGAAGAGGGAGCCGTGTCGCTGTTCAGCCGGTCTATGGAACGGCACAATTTCAGGTGAGTTGACATTATTTAGAGTACCACGTCTTTTAGTTTTCATAGCAGTGTTTCAGCTTACTAAATTTTGTGGTTTTAATTTCACTACAGGTATTTGTCTTATATTGGGGACGGGGACAGCTCTGCATATCATGCCGTCAAATATTTATATGGAGACGATTACGTAGGCCACATCCAAATAAGAATGGACACGCAGCTACGTACATTGGTTGAGAGAAGGAAAGGTACAACATGTATAATGTGTTAGTTATCTGTTCAGTAGTTTCTAGTAAAATTATCACATGCAGAGTTGTTTACTTGGTTGAATGTGTATATTCATAATTGGTAATTATATTTAAGAAATTCTAACAGATCAACAGTTGGACGATGAAAAGGGTTTGACAGGGCGTGGTAGGCTAACCAAAAAAATAATGGATAACTTGCAGACTTTCTATGGGATCGCTATCAGAAATAATAAAGGTTCGTCAGATATTTACATAAACAACTTTTGGGTAAATCTCAATTTTACGTCTCGTAATGTTGGGCCGCTTTGTCATTAGTTTTCATTAGCATTTTGTAATTACCTGTATTTTTTTCAGACAATGTCCAGGAGATGAGTAAGCAAACGAGGGCAACAGTTCTACATTATGCTAGCACTGCAGAACAACCTCGGCTTGGGCATTGCTCAGCCGGAATGAACTCTTGGTGTAAATGAGATGTAGTTACAGGAGAGGCCACTTATAAACCACTCAAACGACCGATTCCAGATGCAGTGGTAGATGCCTATGCCTATGGGGCAATTTGCCCAAGGACTCACGGCTATCACAAAGTGCGTTTTGGTCATTCCTTGGCGGTAGGTCACTTCAACTCTGGAATGACTGGGTTCAATTCCAAGTTATTAAAAAAATTGGAGTGGTCGCTGCCCGAGGAAAGTATCACTGCGTGGAAAGTAATAGACAGAAAACGAATTTATGATGGAAATTATGCCAGCTCCGACAAACGCAAACTTGCAAGAAAGGCGATAAAAAGCGACGTCTCCATGAGGATGATCAACTAGAGTATGACGAGGGAACAACATATTAAAGTGGGTCATTTCAACACCAGGTCCACCAACTACTGGCAAGCCATCAAGAATGTGCCGAAAATGCAAAACACCAGTGAAGGGGCACCCAAAAGAACAATGCAGACAATGATAATGCAGATAATTTCAATTTTAAAATCTGATGGACATTGATCAAAGCAACTTATTATTTCAGCGCCAGCCGGCCATGGCAACATTATTTGCGAAATATACATTTTTTTGAATTATGTGTTTAGTGTATATAAATATTGGTGTTTGTGATATTACTTGGTGTTATCATTGGTATTCTAGAACCAAAATCACACACGACAATAAACCATATATCACTTGGATACAAGTTGAAAATTCTAAGTCAATTCTCGGAGAGAAAATTCAAATTATTTCTCAAAGAAAACAACGAGGCAAAACCATAACAAATATTTTTGTGAAACCAAAATCAAGGAACCCAACTGGATTATTCTGATATCAATAAAAAAAACATTAACAGGCATAATTTTGGTTTCGCTCTAATTTTATTTCAGTAATTGCACCATACAAATACAAAATTAATCAGTGTGTTTCTACAGTCATCTATCGTGGCGGTAGCAATTCTTCAGAATTCTTCTAATGATCTCTTGTGTGCGCCCTGAAAAAAAAGAAATGATCTATTTATTGATGACGAAATTAATAGTCAGAATTTCCTGTAAAAGTCGAAAAAATAATAAAAACTGAGTGTGATTTTTATTCTTAAACACTTGAACATAAAATTATTTTTAACGAGAATATGCTGTGACGGCGTACCAGAGGCTCCGAGTTTGTGGAGTTTCCGTTCTGCCATTTTTGTTCACGTGCTATCAAGTTGAACTGAACTGAACAGAGCAGCATATTATTTTGTAAATGGTCGAAATGTTAATGAAAAAACATTTGAGCACAATCATAACTTTATTGAGAATGCAACAACCTGACACCTCTCTATTTTACACAGTCACAATGCTTTTCCCTCTACCCTTGTTTACAGTCGCTTGATATTATTGACATGCTGGGTAAAATCTTATTTCCCCTTCTACATTATTTGGATATTCTGTCCGCAGCCATCGGAGTATAACCTGTGGGTAATCATACTGAGCGACTGGCGGTCCCACATTTTTAGCCTAAATAAAAGTGTAAAAATATAAGTACATTGGAAACACTGAAAATAAAAGATAATAGTAAATGAATGTCAATCACAGGCTGGGCGATTCAAACCATTTAAATTTCACCGTTAACGGTAATCGAACAGAAATTTTACACTTCCAATGAGCTTGAATACTTTCGTACTTACACGGAAACCTCTCGTTCACGAACTGTAACAGAGACCCCTCATTCGTTTCTGTGTTGGCTCCCTGGAACGCGATTTCTTCAGTGTTTATAAACACGCGATTTCCACCGTGTTTATAAACACATCACCATCGTATCTAGTGCATGCAATTATACTGTGACGGAAATAATAAAAAAATATTTCTATAGAAATCACAACTTCTATTCAGCTGTATTCTGTGTGTATAGTACAACTTGAGAACATTTGTTTAAATGTATTTTTAGCGCCCTCAGCCACAGTGCTATTTCTGTAAATGCAAGCTCATGTAGACATAATGACTTGGTTTTTGCTATTCAGTAAATGTGAATCGATTGTGATTGTCATACAAATAAACCACTGCACGAACACATTCATCATGTAGGACAACTGAAAAGAATATTCGCATCATTATGTTGTTCCTTTGTACTAAATTTAAACAAATACATCTGTGAACTTGTAGGAATTTATAATGTCCACACTCAAGAGAAAATGTTTGTGGATGATGTCACATGAGTTTAACATAAACATGGAAACTAATAAGAAGCCTTATGACCAATAGTGACATTATTTTAATCATGTTTACTTGGTATTAATCATGTTTACTTGCTACACACGCATCTTGAAATTGCACATGCTGTACATCCCCGGCGTGGTTACACCAGTGTAGCCTTTCAACGAGACATTGTGTAATGTTGAAGAAACGAACAGATGTGCAGAAATAGGATTAATGTCAAAGCAATGTAGAATCATAGTGAGTACAACCACCACACCTTACTCACCATCAAGAAATGAACTAATCAATGAAATTCGCATTTTTCTAAAAACTATCAAATACAAGCGACTAAACACTAATGGCACTTAGTTCCAAGTGGATCCATGATTGATGCAATGTCTTGAAGGAGTCAGAGTGAAATGTCATAAAAACAAGACAAATACTGGAAACCAGGTTAAAAAGGCGATAAAATAATAGCCGTAGCTGATAAAAATAATAAAAATCCAAGCTAAAAACTACAATTAAAAAAAAAACAGCACAACGTTTCGGATGACAAAGCCTATCCTCAATCAGGTGTAAAAATAATGGCAACAGGAAGCAGTTGATGGAAGGTTGTTTGAAAGTTCTCAACTCAAGAAAGGAGAGCTGGCTACTTTTGTTTATGCAATAAAAACAAGAGAAGTGAAGTAAAAAGAAGAGGGCCTACTTCATCTCACATTGTCTCTAATGTTTAGGTCATATGGATCAGTGGTTTTAAGTTCTCTTATTCAGTTCATTTTCCTGATGAGGCGTTGTAAGGGCTCATGGCACTGGTCAATAGCTTGGATTTTAATGTTATGAATAGAATAATTAGGTTTATTAAAGTGAATTGGAACTGTATGATCTTGGTGATTGTGGTTTGTATTGAATCTGTAGTTGTTAAATCTGTTACGTAGGGTCTGGCCAGTCTGACCAACATATTGGATACCACATCCGGGTACTGAACAGGTACGGAGGTATATAAATAACATATGTAGACTCGCAGGTAAGGTTTTTATGGATTGTGTAGTATTCGAACGTTTGAATATGGTACAACACTTGCGTGCTTACAGGTTTCACAGTGAGTTACATTACATGATATGAAACCAGTGAAATCTGGAGTAGTGGATAACTGACATTTTGCAGTAACCAGGTTGGCTCGAATGTTTTTGTTCCGTTTGAAAGCAATTATAGGAGGTAAATGGAAAATGTCTTATGTGACAACAAGAGGTATACGAATGTTAGTGGTCTTGAATTGTTTGTGTAGAAGTGAATTCCGGTATTTTTTTCTGGCTGTAGCTATAGATTGTCCAACGGGTTGACTGTTGATTATTTTCTCTTCATGAGGTGTTCACTGAGTTCTTAAGATCTGCTGTCAAAAAATACATCGGAAGAACAAATTCTATATGGTATGGACTTGGATGTTCTGATGTGGCTAAGAGGTACTGATCACTACCGGCGGGTTTGGTGTACAGATATTTTAAGAGGAAACCATCAGTAACAGTGGTATCGAGAAATGAAACTGAATTGGTTGATATCTCAAATGTGAACTTGATAGTGGGGTGGATATAATACATGTGTTCTTGAAATAGAGTGAGTTGTGCTGGAGAATGTTACAAAAGGCTTAATGTTGGTGGTGTCTAGAAGATATTGTTCTAATTTGCCAATGAAAATATTCGCATAGCTGGGTGCCATACGTGTTTCTGTGGCCGTACCTTTGATCCGAAGAATACAATTTCCATTGAAGTTGGTGACGTATTTATTGAGTACAAATTTGATAGTATTACAGATAATGTTTCAAGGTGCTTCTTTGGCTTGCCTGGTTTCAAGAGCTTCGAAGCATGCTTCAATGCCATCCGCGTGAGGTATGTTACTGTAGGGGCGAGTGACATCTGCTGTACAAAGATTGGAAGGTAGTGCCGCTCAAATGTTGAATATTCTAAAAAGATGTGCATATGAGTACCGGTAATGCTGTTTCATTGCTTGGAATCCAGGTTTATTTTGTGAATACAATACATTGTAAAATCTACAGGTGATGAAGATGAATGTCCTCTAGACGGTTCATTATAGTATTGGGGTTCACTCGTATGGATCATTGAATAATAACCATCCCCGAAAAATAAAGGAAACATGTCCCGTTGGTATGATCACGTAAGCTAGATACCAGACATTTGAAAGAAACTAAGTAATTAAAAATATACAACTCACACAAATAGACTTATTTGAAAATCCATAATTCTTTGGCTGATTGTACTGGTTGTACCGAATCCTGATGATAACATTTGCATTGTTTCAGTAATGCAAGAACATCCATTCTGACATTCTGACTAATAGTTCCATGCAGCGCATGTTGTTTGGTTTGATGTTGACGTGCAATATCACCCCCTTGACAACCACGTCTCTGATGATATATCATGCTGTGGAATCTTTACCCAGCTGTAATAATAAAACTGCTGAAAAGCTGCTTGTCAAGCCTTGAGAAAAACAAACGATAAACTGCTGAAACATGCAGCTTATTCACATTCTTCAAGCTCTCCATATTATTTGAATGTTAAATAAACTTACTATCAGTGTCATTAATTCCGTCGCTGTTCGATCACACACCACAGTGTTAGGATTTTTCCACAGAGATCACAATAAAACAGTGACTTACATCAAATTGCCGCGGAATTGAACCGTTGTCGATCATATGCCCTGCAAACATTAAAAAACAATATTAAAATGTTGTTGAGACATCTTTACAACAAAGATCATGAACTGTCAAGAATACACGACACAAGTGGCAAGTAAATAAATCTATGAAATAGGGCAACCTCCACATACAAAAATGGAAATATAAAATTATATACAAAATCTATTCACAAATAAGTATAACAATAATGAGCACTTGCTCCACAAGACAGTTGATATAAATAGTCAATGTCACAATAGTCAGTGGTTCATATATCGAATGTAAAAGCAATTGTGCTGGTCATTTTCAAGAAGTTTGAAATAAAATATTAACTAAAAATGAAGAATTGGATGTCAAATCTGAAGATACATTTATAATGAGTGTAAAATTAGTGTAAATACAAAGTTTACAACAAGGGACAATCAGTGTTATGATTAGCTCGACTCAAATCTATCAACATAAAAGCGAACCATGTAACACTATTTTGTACAGCTACAATGACTAAGCCAACGGCATAAGTTATGACGAACAGTTCTAAATTCTACCATCGTTAAATTACAATAGATCTTTATTGAGGCTAAACAGAAGATCATCTCTACCATCGTAATATGAATTATAATAACATGGTCCGTTCCTTCCTTATCTATAAAAAAAAACTAGCAAAAAGAAATATGATTACATAGAGAACATCAACTAATTTTAATTTTGGTTCAAAACACCTCTTCAATACTTTATTTCTGTTAATTGATCTTTATGTCTTTAAGTTAAATCATTCAGCATTGTATCTCGCCACACTTCATAACATTTGTTTAATAACATCGTTTTTAAAGATTGACCGGAAGCGGAAATAACGTCACGCACAAAGCAACCTGATAAGGAGAGAAATTATGACCTTTGTTGTCAACAAATTGGCCATAATGCCAAGCACCTGCACCTATTGCTGCAAACCAGGGTAACTTGGCTGAAGTTGGTGGTCAGGCACAACTTCAACTGACCTATCCTATAGTATCTGTGGCATCATTAGAAGGAAGGATATCTAATGGAATTGAGATTGAATGGACAACTGGAAGAAAGAAATGCACTTGGTTGATTGATACACGTGCTCAGATAAGTGTTGTTAGTGAAACTGTAATGCCACCTCGTTATGATCTAAAGGGATCAAATGGTGCATATCTTGGTATTGTTTCTGATATTATTCCTGATTGTCAAATTGGTGAGCATAGGGTTAGTCAACGCCGGTTTACTGTAGTCAGATTATCAACATATTCAGGAATGTTCCCATCATTGCCAGTACACCTGTTAATTGGAAATATGACTTATTATGACTCAAATTATGTGTTTGTCGTATACATGTTGTTAAGCCAATTGCAATATTACCAAGGCGAATGTGTGTCGTTGAAGGAAAGTTAGAGAATCAAATTAGTTCTGGCATTCAAGGCACAATATAATCATCAGGATCAAAAGGATGTGAAAGAATGGGAATAGGCTGTGGCCGCGTTCTTGATGTTGTAAGAGACGCAGACAAAGTCTTAATGCACATCACAAACCCATCTAATATCGCATGTGAAATTGCAGCTGGTTCAGTCATTGGAAAATTCTTGAAAGTCATCCAAATGTTTGCACAGTTACTGATGACCCACAGTTGAAGACAGACAGAGAACATACAACAATCACAGTCGATAAAATAACAGGGTCATTTGTGAATGAAACTGACAGTGAGTGAACGTCATTTTTTGTACAAGCTCATCCATTTAAATAGGGATGTTTTCTCATAGAGAGTCAGGATTGACCAATCTGATAGAACATAACATTTTAACGGAAATGGCAGCCCCTATTTTTCAACAACCAAGAAGTATTCCCTTTAATCGTTTGTCTGAAGTGCAGCAATTTGCGAAAGAAGGTCTGGACAGTAACAATATGGCTATTACTAGTTTCCTGCGTCCTACTTGCCATTCGCAAGGGACGCCGGGAACCAGCGAACAACGTGACTCACTGTGTATTAAAAGATGGCGCCTGTGTTTGCTGAAAATTATAGAAGATCGTCACGATATTAACGTAGCTAATTGCGGTCATTCACAAATTCAGTTAGATAACACCGAGTATCACCGTCAAAATACAATATCATTCAGTCATTTGGAGCGTTTCCTAATATTTAGTCACTGACACTTGAAATGGCTTTCGACTTAATGACACATTTACAATTTCGGACCCAAAATATACAACTCGCAGCTCTTGTGGTTTCATCATGGAGGCTTTTCTTTCAAAACGTTTCCTGATTTTAAAAAATATGTCTGATACCGGGCTGCCGGCCGTTGTAGATCGACATAATTAACATCCACGCGGCGGGGCACTGTTTAAAACGCAATGCCAACAAAACATACACAAATCCATTATGTACAAGCAGACAATACTATCAACATCAGATAAACAAATCAGTCGAACGAAATTATAATGTACATAAATAATTAACTTGTTGAACGACAGAAATGCCAGTAACAGTGGTCAATTAATTACTTAATGAAGACAGCATGAGTGCAGTCCATCAGTCAATTGATCCCGGCTATTAAGCACTTAGTAGATCGGCAACGACACAAGTCCCGAATTATCCTATATTTCAGTTAGTATATTGTCTGAGCCGTTAAAAATTGAACAGACAACTGGTTTGAAAGAGATTGAATGACAGACACGTCAGGCGAATCTATTTTCACCCACGTGAATTGCAGCATGCATTAATTAAATAACATAAAACCCCATCGTCAGTAGGTACAATATCGTTTACTCCACTGTACTTACCAAATATTTTGTCGATTTTTAGATTATTCAGTTTTATCGCGAAGTGATAAAGAGATTGACAAGGTTTATTACCATTTACCTTGCTTATAAAGAAATCTGCTCCCAAGATGCAATACTGGTCCAGGAACACATTGCCTGAACTCAAAGAAAATGTGGGTAAAGGTAGGATTACGGCAAACGAAGTGGCTCACTTGGCATTTTATAAAAACATTTTAAAATTCATTTACATTTTGAAAACTCATTTTTATTTTATAATCTTTTTTTAATAATTATTTTCGGTTCTGGAATCGATTTTCTAGTTTTCATTTTTAAAATCCATTTTTGTTTTCAAAAATATAATTTATACAAATTAAAAATACTTGACGGTAACACGCAGAATATAATTATTTATGTTGAAATTAATCTAATTCCCATTACTGCTGCATCGCTCATATTTACCATAAACATCACTGTTTTGTTACAACAATGCACACGCATAGATTTAAATCATGTCTGCAGTAAAAAAAATCACGAAACTTGCCTTTGATGGGCAGGTTAGAATGGGGTATATCTGTAACGTGTTTATGTATTTTTCATGTCACCACTGGTGTTTGAAATACTACAGTCGTAATGACATCAAAGCTAAATACTATCACTGGTTTCAGAAACACGGTAACCAAAAAAAATTACCAAAACAGCTCACAGTCGTGTCCGTGTTAGTGTACATTATTTATGTAGTGTCAACCGTCATTACCTTGACTGGAATATCGGCTTTATTTCTTCATTGTGCATATCAAGGTGAAGTTCATGAGAACTCTGTCAACAGTGTTTTTTTATGAACTTGTATTTTTTCTGATGCAATATTCGCCCTCTAAAATTTAATCTATTTCATGGCTATTTCAGAGTAGTCACATCGCTTACAATTTGCTGGTTGTACGGTATAGTCGTCGCCATATTTGACGTTATCAGTTATATCAATTACACTTACGTAACGATTATAATTGTCGTTATTATGGAAAGCCGTATGGGACCCTGCTGCGTCAATATAAATTGCATGGTAAAACATATAGCTTCAAAATTATGCTGCTTCTTCAACAAAAGTGCGATTTCCGATGTCTACGTTTACTAATTGTAGTAGTAGCAATCAGTGCAAAACTTATTCACTATCGTCGCTAATTAATTAGCAGTTGTCGCAAAGCGAGTTGTAGTAGTCGCGATTTAACGGGAGATGATTTGTAGAAGTCACTAACACACTACAGCGTATTTCTTTTTCCAAGTTGTCGAAGCAAACAAGTCCCCCTAGTAGACGACGCAACTTGTACTTTTCAAGTTGTCGACGCAAAACGAGTCCCCCTAGGTGACTTTCCTTTTTTCATTTCAAGTTGACGCAGACGCATTTTTTGCTAGTAGTCGACGACGCACATTAGCATTTTCAAGTTGACGCAGACGCATTTCCTGGTAAACGACAACGCACAGTGTATTTTTCAAATTGACACCAACGCAACATTGGAGTTAGGGTGCGGATGATAATCTTCGCAGAGAAAATTTTAAGAAAAACCAAGTCAGAAATAATATTTATATAAAATAAAACCTGTGTATAGTAGCAACCGCCCAATGAAACAGTCTTGATATGGAAGACTATTGGAGGTTGATATTTGTATATGGATCTCCAACTCGTATATTTGTCATAAATAAAAGAAATGTGACTTGAGGAAATTTAAAGGTTGTTTTGTCAGTGGCATGCTAATTATTTAGGTCACTGAGCAAATAAGAGTCTGCAAAAATATTCGTGAGTAACCACGTAAGATAGGTATTTTATAAGTTGATCATACCACCACCTCCATGATCACACGTTATGTCTTGAAACTGCCTAAAGGTTTCGATATAACTAGTTAGGCTTTATATAATATAGAAAAGTTCACTAACACAGTTTTAAACTATATAAAAAACTGCATTAAAACAGAAATTTAACACACAAATGAGTGAGAATATAATTTACTATTTCCCCTTCTCAAGTTTCTATCATACTTATCTTCTCAATTATAATGAAAAGTTACCAATAGTAAATGGCATCAATATAAAAATAATTATTTTTATGAATATAGCTGCACTACAATTTGAGATCACTTACGTACATACACTGACGGATCCAGAAATTCGGTAAGGGGCGCTACTGTTGACGTGGGCTGGGTTTGTCAATTTTTTGTTTGCGGGCTGAAGGGGGTAGGGCGCCTGGAACATATGTGTGTATTTCATGTTCGCCATATAAACAGACATAAAGTGATAACTATTAGTTTAATTTGTTCAGGTCCTAGTAGTTTGACGTCGTACTAGCGGCCAGGGACTGCCGATGGCAGGGTAGTTAATATACATGGTTAAGAGATCATTGTGCATTTTCTCATGTGGATTCACCATAATAAAATAGCCCGCTAGATTCTCAATAATATCATTTGATATACATTAAAACAATGAATAAATAGAATAGTCAGACCCAGGTGAGCTGAAAACTATAGCAAGTAATTATGAAACACCAGTTTTCAGCTCAGGTGTATATTAAATAGCAGAACATAGGGGATTGAGCATTTAAAATATAGGGAGATGGAAGCGTGTGACCAATGCAATACTCTTTTCATATTGTTTTATATGTACATTTTTATTTATCTTGAATTTCCTTCTTTCATGCATTTTCTTTCCCTGTGTCTAACTTGCAAATTATTTGTTTCAAGAAATTGTTCAGCAACCACCTATGATTTAAAATTACCAACCCCTTAAATTATAAGAAAAAGGCAACACAAATAACCAGTAGCGATAAACATTGTCCCATTTTGCGTGGTCTACACGAAAACACATAAGGCAAAAAAAAAAATGTTTTGTTGCCCTCAGCGACCGAACGAAAAATATGAAATAATAAAATATCGGGTCGCGTTTTTTTTTTTTTTTTTTTTTTTTTTTTTTTTTTTAATAGGCCCAAAAGTGAGTAAGTAAAAACTCACCATTTTAAGTAGTAAAAGTGTTTCCTCTAAAAATTAACGATCCCGGATGTTATGTTTAGTAATTGACAAAAACTTCTAAGAACTGATTTATTCAACCCCAAATAACTATAAAGTAAACAAGGTCACATAATTTGCATAATGAGGACTTCCTGTGTGTACAGGGTCAATTGCCATATGTTCATAATTAACATGCTTTGTCGATTACATATCATGACACCGGACCGTTGTTTGATCCCCAGGGTTCCCAGGGGGATAAGTGGCGACTTTGAACCTCGGGTTGATCTGTATTTCTCTGACATATTCCGAATACTATGAACTATGAAGTCTGAAGAGCAAACACGTCTTTTGCATTTCAGGCCATTTTGACATTTGCGATTCGAAGGATAGTTGGTGCACAATATTAAAAATATCGCCGCACCAAGTATTTTCTTAATTAAATAAAAATATTATTGACAAAAACAATACGTTTGTTGTAGTAAATATTATTTTTAATAAATGAAATGCACAAAATTTTAATTGAATTTACAAAACTTGGCATTTTATATTAAAACTCTCACCCGCTTAAATCACAAACAAAACGACGGCTTTTGCACGTTTTAGCGCTGTCAGTATCGCAGTAATGCCATCGTGTGTACGTACCAGTGGCGGATCTGGGGGGTGTCGGGGATAACCCCCCCCCCCCCCCCCCCCGTTGACAGAATTAAGTTAAAAAAAAAATCCGACCGACCGACTCAATTTTTCAATTTTCCGACTTGTGGGCAACATAGGTTTTTTTAGGGGGGGGGGACTAACGGGTGACGAGATATTTTAGTGTGTACAATGGATATTTCAGCGATATTTGGTGGAACTATGAACAGAAGACCAGTCAATACTTGATTGTGCTCGTTTGCCTGGGAGCAATGCTAAAACCGATTAATAACATACAGTATTGAACATGACCAACTCAGATCAGGTCAATCGATGACTATACTTCCAGGTTTTTGTCATTTACTTATTCTCGACAGACCTATTCTCGTGATGTCGAACTTGAAAATGCACTGTACATTTTGTGGCGTCGTCTACCAGAAAAACGATCTGCGTCAACTTTTGAAGTCTTAACATGCGTCGTCGTCTACTAGAAAAATGCGTCTGCGTCAACTTGAGAATGCTATATGCGTCGTCGTCTACTAGAAGAAAAGTGTGTCTGCGTCAACTTGGAATGAAAAATGCAAAGTCTACTAGGGGGACTCGTTTTGCGTCGACAACTTGAAAAGTGCAAGTTGCGTCGTCTACTAGGGGGACTTGTTTGCTTCGACAACTTGGAAAATGAAGTGTCGTCGTCTATAAATTAAGGAACTGCGTCAGCGACAAATACGTGTGACTTCTACAAATCATCACCCGTTAAATCGCGACTACTACAACTCGCTTTGCGACAACTACTAATTAATTAGCGACGACTGTGAATAAGTTTTGCGTTTATTGCTACTACTACAATTGGTAAACGTAGACATCGGAAATCGCACTTTTGTTGAAGAAGCAGCATAATTTTGAAGCTATATGTTTTACCATGCAATTTATATTGACGCAGCAGGGTCCCGTACGGCTTTCCATACGTTATAGTTCTGATACTGCTCTACATAACATTCTTAGTCATTGTCGCAAATTACCATCAATTGCTGTGATATCCTATTTCTTTTGCTGTAAATGTAATGTATTGTGCCCATCCGTGGAATTAGAATAGACAGTGCGTATTGTCAATTCTGATTAATATTCTTTTGTTCTTGCTTGTGCAAAACAATCGCGAGTTTGCACTGGTCACCAGCTTCAGTACAATCCAGCGCAAATGTCGACGTGGCATCTAGCACATGTTTCAAGATAACGTATGTTCAATAATTGATGTGGGACTGAGATATGTGGATAGTGTGCGGTGGTTCAGTGTTTTAGGACCTGATTATTATTACCCATTGGGAATTCGACAAGGCTCGGGGAATTAATTAAATTAGTTCCAAGTTTTCAGGAGCAAGATGTAGATACCAATTTGTTGTCCTTTGGGGAAATTAAAACGTCCTGCATGGTCTGCTCGTTATTGGACCTTGTTGCATAGTGTATTCAAATGGTATAAAGCACCCTAGGCAGTGAACGATTTTGTAGCTTGAGGAAGGTAGTGTTGTTTGAGAAATTCAAAGATTCCCCTAGATATTAAAACACACTTTAATGAACATAAAGTGAAAGATACTAAAAGTGCAGATGCAGTATGTCGCAAGGTGTTTCGATGTCAGTGAAGATAAAAACTGATTTACTCAATGTAGTTGTGTCATATATATATATATATATATATATATATATATATATATATATATATATATATATATATATATATATATATATATATATATATATATATATATATATAACTCGATAATTCAACTAATTTGCATAAGCAAGTAAATATCAAAGAGTGAATACATTAACGTACTACTAATCAATTGTTTTGTTCCACATTAAATACGAGATTTCTATTTTATAGTTATTTAATCATTAGAGTCTAATCGTTGGTTCGAACTAGCTTTTTCAATTAGTTTATCTATGAATAGTCCATGTAAATAGATAATGGAGTTGTTCAATGGAGATATAATGCGAGATTGTCATTCATGACTTTGATTTTCGCTTGTGGCCATTTGGATATGATCACCTTGGCAGATAAAATCCCAAGACATCTATAAAATGAAAAGTAAAATATTTAATGAATATTTGAAGTAAGTTTAATGTAATAATCTAATGTAATATGCAATCTGCTAATGAATCAGTAGGGTCTAGTTTCTGTCCTATAAAAGGTTTGCCTTTATAATACTAATCATAGTCAGTACATATGTCGAAAGGAAAAAGGTGAACACCTCCCGAATAGATGTATCTAGTTTAGCTAGTGATGAATTCTGAAGATGACTTGATACTGCAATCATTTATGTCTTTCCTGAATTCATGCTTTTATAACACTTTCGCACAAATAAATGCAATACTCACTAAATAAAATTATTCTGTGTATAACGATATCACCGCTGATAGCAATTGTAGATTTGCAAGACATAATCGGAATTGGCTTCATGGGGGGGGGGGAATGATGATACAAATACGTGTAAAATAAGGAGTAAAATAGATAGGTTTTGGTTTATCTTTAAAAAGTATAATCCCAATTGACTATCCTGTATCTAATAAACCTTAAACGTTAATCTAGGGTTGTATATTTGCGTTATGGTATACGACGTAAAGAAATTACATTTTGGTAACAATGGTGGGAGGTGGTAAAATTGTGACAGAGACTAGTAGGTGATCAAAATAGTGGTCTTTCGTCCGAACCATCCGGTTGTGTCACAACTTTAGAATAATGGCCATTGTGAATTGTTTATCTGATTTCCCCGATTACCCTGTGCAAAAAAAGTCATATATAGTCGTATATCTTTAACGCCATCGGCAGTGTAGTCTATACTGAAATAGTCGAAACATCATGTTCTCTGTTGAACAACGGATACAAATGATAATTATGATGTATATTACAATATAGCTGTTGCACTCATTGCTCCAATCAATTATTCATATGCAACTGTGAGAAGAGGTGACTCATACTACTTGCGTAGGCGACATGAAATGTTTAATATAGCGGAGGTCATCGGAACACGCGCTGACGACCACGGCCCTTTAAATGTCGAGTTGTGTTTGAAATTAAAATAAATCAAATATCGTAATGAGTTACTTTTAGGTCAGAAAACTCATTTTTATATTCATTAAAGCATTCGCACATCATATAGCTTAACTAAGGTGTGTAACCTGTCGTATGTGATCAAAAGGATGGATTTCGTCGTCCACAAAAAATACTATTCACAAATACTTATTAGGTCAGTTTGCAGTTGATGTTACTCATCGGGGATTTAATCTCGATGTTATACACGACATTTCTTCTCGGCTACCGCTCGTAAAATCACCTACTGTGGAACCGTTTATTTCCACTGGCATTTATTTTCACTGCCTCGATAAACTGGCTTGAAAATCATAGCCGTATCTTGATCGACGTTTTCTATGTGTATCTGTGTTTTTTTTCAACGCATGAGGTCTTTATCAAAATTAGTGTTTGTTTAGTGTCATCGGGATTAATGCCAAATTTGCATAGCTTTAAAGTGACATTGAGAGGAACTTAAATGCGTCCAGGCAAACTATTTCATAGAGTTTTTTTTCAACGTGTGATTGTTTAGTTGGAGTAGTGTAGTCCTGGGATTCGGTACGTTATTTTTTAACACACAGGACATGGACACAACTGATAAGATACATTCAATTTAACAGACTACTGAACTACTAAGAAACGTGAAAAAAAAAATTAGCACAAGTATAATTTTATAATATATTTGTTTTCAGAAAAAGTAATATTTCATATGTGAGCGTGTCACGCATTACACAACGTGGACACAGACATTAAAAAAACATTTTCAAAATGCTTGAACCCTGGGGATTCGAAAGATGAATGCAATTATGCAAATAATGATTTCGCTACTTTAAAGCAATCTTAAATAACCGTCTAGTATCAGCGAATTTCGCCTATTTCCCCGCAATGCACTGTCACGTTAGTTTTTGTTCCCCAAAATTACAACACCTCGTAATTTCCCAACTGAACTGTTAATCTAAGATCTCATCGTTCGGTCTAGCTCGCTCAAAAAAAATACGGATAAATGTCATTACATCAATATTGCACGTTGACTTCACAAGTTTGCCGCCAATGTATGCTTGCCTCTTGATGATCAATGCGTAGTCTGCTCATATCACGTAAAGCGCTCAACTTTCGACACATAACTCAACGGTTATTGGCGCCCTAATTACATGCAACTAGCATAGTAATTTCATATAGAATATGCAGATTGATCAGCTTTGAAAATATCATTCTGGCATACCTTGTCAGTGCAGACCCTCGCTCTGTTCTAGTGATCGACATGAATTATTATTGTATTATTTATATACGTGTATGCGAGGCACCAACGTTTGGTGAAACTCCCAGTCGCTCGGATCAAAAACGAAACCACACTACTAACCGAAATAGATTTCAACAACATATTTATCAAAAGAGTCGGCTTTGGATGGAATTTTTACTGTAGAGATTTGCAATTAAGTACTTGAACGCTCGAATTCAATTTAAACGCATCGTCCTTTGGGGCACATCAGGGAATCACCGATCACGGAAACGTGCATGCGACAGAAACAGTAATTACCCCCCCCCCCCACACACACACAGTTTTTGTTGCAGTTCGAGATGGAAAAGTTTATGAAATAAAACTAGTTTAATAATGTGCATTTGAAATGCATCTTGGCTTAGTTATGAATCTATCTATCCACCGTGGTTAAGTTAGATCTATTAATCTACGACCGCAATACGTCGGTACATTTAGAACAGTCCGTATTCTTAATTCAGTTTTGTATATTTAAGCAATAACCCCATGCCGATGCGGGTATACAACGAGATATGGTACATTTCGCGACATATATGCACGAGCCACAGGTTCAATGTACAATATATATACAGAGATACAACACGAAATTTTCAAAGTGTAGAACATTCAAACTTGTTCACATGTAGACCTATCAAAAGATTATATAAATATAAATTGAAAAAAAAAACACTATTGTAAGCCAAATGTTGCATTAATATTAAAATATTATATTTCATGATTCATATTTGTTTTCTATATGCAATAATTGCAATTACTACTTGTAATTTGTCATGTTTTAAATTTATGTATGAATATTTTATTGTTTGTGTGAAATTTGTGTTTTACGTCATTATTGTTGCGTAATAATCTTGCAACACATTACTAATGATATGGCGGGGGACGAGGATGTGCGGTTTGGCATTCCATCTTACCCAGAAGAAGATTACTAGGTTTTTGTGGAAAAAAGTTTGAAATGCCTTTTTGCAATTGAAAATTAAGATTCGTTGGAGTCTGTATGAGTGCGAATACAAACACTAGTATTGAACTAGATTACCAGATGCGTTTACTATAATTTGGCAATAACCTCTAATCAATAGATTTTGTGGCTTGATTACCAATTTACAAAACAAATACTTCCATTCTCAATTATTTATAGTAGAATTTATTTAATCTACTGTAAAAACAAATGTGAGCTAAATATACCCAAACTTGGAACCGTTGCTACACTTCCATTATGGATATCAAGCACACTACCATTCAAATAGCAATTATTATTAACATACAGGTCACGTGAAAACGCACACTTAAGAAACTAAGCTGTTTCAATATCTGAATTGCAAATCACGCCATCCTGTGTCATTATTTCTTATTTAAATGTAAGTTGTATTATTTAAACATGGGCGGAGCTATTAAAAACATTGATATCAAAAATACCGATCTAGTAAACAGAACGGCAACCGTGTCTCTCATCTGAGTAATCTGAGCCTAACCAACATGGCAAAAACGATATTCCCAACTACGTTCCATAGCTAAATTAATAACTTCGAACTGAAATGAATAATGCCACCGCGCAAGCGAAATGTCTAACAAAAGACTGGCTATCTACTTTAATGCTATTGCAGCAAACCGTGACATGTGTTATGAAACTATCTGTTTGCAATAATGTCGAACCAGAGTCACGGGTGTACGTAAATAGGCCTTTTATCTGACTGCCAGTTCAAAGCAAATTAACGACATTATTTTGACCCCGAGGCGTACATCGTCACAAGTCAGAAAGGACTCCCACTATTGAGAGCGCAATATCAATATTCGTCAAATGATTCCGGATATGGCCTCGGGATTGTAAGAATAGGCAATATCCGGGCGCGATGAAACACAATAACTGGCTATTATATATATACAAAACATCCTGATTATTCTCATTTCCGCCGGCCAATGACTACGGGATTGTGAGGCGTTTCTAAAATATAATGACATTAAAATTCCAGAATAAAGCAACGACCAGGGATTACATGAAATGAAAAAAAAATATCATTAATAAAAATATTAACAACACAAGTTAAACATTACACATATTTTGAATTATGAAAAATAACAATAATGTTTTAATAATAATGAAACACTGTTTTCATTGACGTTATGACGTTTTATTTTGAAGCATGCATTCGTTTTACTGGGCCAATGACGCATGCGTGGTTTGGCATTGTTGCAACCAACCGCGTTGCAGTCACGTTATATCAGCTTGCCTGTATGTACCACTGTGTGTGAAACGAAAAACGCATTTCGAAGTTTTCAGAGAAATTACTCAACAAGGGCTACATACTGTATATGGCTTATAGTAGTAGTGGACGTATTCCATACAACCCAGTCGATTTACCTGAATACACGTGTACGGTGAGTACCTTATTTACGGCATTTTCAACTTATACTACAAGTTGTGCGCTATACTCGTTTTTGCTAACACTATATATAAGATTCATGTAAATCGTCGTTATTTGCAATTTCTGAACACACATTACGTTAATTGAGAAAAAGTGATATAATGACTTAATATGCGATTTAGTTCATGCCGATAAGAATTTCTTGATTGAAGCCGCGTTGTCAATTAGCACGTGACAAAACTCGTAGTCAGCAATGTAGTAACTATACATTGCAATCATTTCTCTGCGTGGGTGGCGAAAAAAAATATTTGTTTGTTTTTTGACACGTCAAAGTATAATATTTTAACCGTTTATTTGCTGAAAATATGCAATTCAATTAATTAAAAAAACAAAGTCGTATTACGTTAATATGGTGACTTATACAAGCTCACATATCCTTATATAATATTGTGCACAGCATACCCTCCGTTTTATTTTTTTCTGAGAAAAACTCTAGCCTGTGTGATTGGTTCATGGAATAATATTATAGCGTGTGCTGCATAAAAATGAAAACTTTCCGAATATGGAGACTTGTCAAAAACAGTACACTATAGTTAAACCCTGTTCATTCTTGAATACTAATTACAATGGTATTACAATATCCGATGGGAGGAGCGGATTGCTCAGTTACTGCTATGGAGTATATATATTGTATATTATGGAAAACTCACCCTGGAAACTCATTAAATTATATGTCATTTTTTGAAATGATTTCAGTGTTAGATTTCATATCATTAATACAAAATGACTTTTTCGTGCCATGTCTCTGAGCAAAATGTTCAGATATAAATAAATAATCTCACCATAGAGACCAGTGTAATAATGAAAAATTGTACTCTTTTTCATTTTCGGTATTCTGATGGTATTAACTAATAACAATGACAAAGTATAACGAACATGACATATAATCTTTTATGTATTTTTCAATATACTTTTCGAACCTCCTTAATCGGCATGTAAACGGAACAGTACAGTGTACATCCGGTAAGCTGAATACAATATCGTTCGGAACTGAAGAATAATAAGTAGATGTGCATTTAGATGAATATGTGAAACATACTGCGTAGACGACGTGATACCCACGGCTAACATATATCGATTTACAGTTATAGCAAAGCGTTTGATATCAGATAGCTCGCGATTTATTGCGATTCAATCCCTTGTGCTCAAATGCAACACTACATTGAGTACATACAATTACTCAAACAACCGGAATAGGTTATATATCATATTAAACGATTTGATTATTTCGTTTCTGTTAACATGGTTCTTCTCTGTAGCATGGTATTATGAATAAATGAAACAACGTTCTTTAGATTACAAAAATCGATAGAATTTACGAGAAGTATGAACATACATTTTCATAAAAATCGAGTGAGTGTTTTTTAATACGTATTCTTAGAGTGGAGAAACCATTACACTTCTATGAAACTTACACTGTCACATAAATATGTAAACCTAATTGTAATTCTATGATTACAATCAATCGACTGATGTTCATCAAAGCCGCATGTGATAACAGACGTTTTGGAAACCCCTCATATATACATAATCGACAATCATAAGCATATTACACATGGTTCTTCAACCGAAATACGCCATATATTAAATATTTAATCAATCAATCCAAATTCCTGAAATTATCGTACAGTGTGTAAAATATATATTGACAATCTCATTTGCATACGGTAATGTGAAAATATATAATCTGTGACTTGAAATATAACACGCTTTTCATTGCGTCAACAACAGTTCGAATTAAACTAGTTAGCTAGTTGAATACATTGAAATATATATGTATGTATAACGGGAGTGAATATAAAACACGAATTTACATGTCTTTTGAGCGAACAACCCGTTGTTCAAAACAAATGCAAATACAATGTATGAGTATGCATTGTCTGATAGACAATGTCGTTAATGTTTTGCAATCTCCCCGAAACCATTAAGTGTAACCCTATATGTTTAAATATTGTGAATGTTGGCTACATATTCGACCGCTCAATCTACAATTTCCGGGGACAACCATGATAGTGGTAAAGTACTAAGCTGAACGAGTACTGGTTTGACGGAAGAGAAAAAAACTATATCTTAGGTACAGTTCTATGCTAGCTCTAACATGTCATGTGATCGGCATATTTAAATTGTGCGGTGTGCATCTTGAGAAATATTTGCTGCTGCAAAGGAGATATCATCCCATACCCAAACGATTCAAATCAATGTTTGAACAAATTAAAGATAAACAATAAACTATGAGCAGCGGGCAACTAAGTACACTAACCACATTGGTCTAATCCATGGGCGGAATATATTGAATGCACACGAATTTAACGACGCTACATGACATGAACTTGATAAACTGATATTCAAGTTGACGAATCAGTGAGAAAATCATTGCAATAAATTCATCACCTAAAGTATCGCGTTCGACCATTATTATGCTTATTGACCAAGGTAGAGCTTTCAAAAATAATTGTCTCTATTTCACAAAAATGAGATTTTTTTAAGTTAGTTGTTTAAAAGTCGTTAGCATTCATCACATTGTTGTAAAGTAGAGCAAATATAGAATATTTTGAGTGAAGTGTGGTTCTGCTACTTCGATAGCCTTGTCAAGCTTCCTAATGATCTAGGTGGCTTGATATGATTGTTCTCAACTTTGTTGTAAAGTGGTCGAATATAGAATACACTGAGTGAGTTGTGGGTTTGCTATTTCGACTGCCTCATCATGCTTCTTAATGATCTAGCCTGCTTGATGTGATTGTTTGCATTATGCTCTTTCCCGAAGAAGTACCACTGAATTCAGTCGGATGTTTTATTAAACTCCTATGTTGAATTATAAGAATTAAGTTGCATAGCCAAGTGATTTGTGATGAGAAAATATTATAGTGGTACATGGGAAAATTTTTACTCAAATGATTCTGGAAACGCAGAATACACTAACTGTTTCGAGTCTAATAAAACGACACAGATGTAAACTAAAACATGTTTATTCACCAGAAAAAACATCTCCCAACATGAAAATAAAATGTGATCTTGTGGTCACAACGCTTTAATGCACTTAATGTACAATAACGATACATCAACATCATTATAATTTTTACCATGTTTATACACGTCTATAATTTGTTCCGTAATCTGCAGTATGGCAACTAACTTATTCAGCTCACTATGAGAATATTGAGGTAGCTGGAAATTAAACATATTTTTTTTTTCATTTTCGACAACGCGTAATAAGAATTTACACCAACATTTATCACCTAGTTTAACAATCCAAAGCTATGCCGAGATGGATGTTTAAAACATTAAAAAATAATCAATAATGATTGTTTGTGTGATGTTTGTTGCCGTGGTGGCTTAGATGGCCAGTATAACCATTAATATCAGGCTTTATATGTAGCATGTAGTGTTCTGTCTGAGAATTTGTTTAAGCATGTCCAAGCAAGTAACTGCAAGTTCGCGTTCACTACATGATATTTAATGCCGTAATTATGGTGAATGGTGACTGTATAGTAGGATGTGCATATGATCCCAGGGTCTACTTACCGTGACAAGGCCGTGGTCGTGAGATCGGATCTCGTGTGTTCTTTGACAGTGGATTACACCTAGATTTGTATTTCACTGCACGTTTCACTATTCTCAATGGATTAATGAATTTAATACAACAAATAAGTCTTGTTTAGTAGCAAATACAGTTTGTAAGCGTGTTACCGACATTGGATAATGAGTGTAAATAAGTGACTAGATTATCGTCTGTAATTCATCGTTACATACATGCGGGATTTGAACGACACAAATTTACGTAATACATTTTGGCACAAATATCTTAAAGTATCGTGTATCTTGCCAATGAACTGATTCTTAATAGCTACACGTCACGCTTAATACACATTGATATATCATGAATAATTGGAAATACCCAACCTTGAATCAGTTTACAAAAGTCGTATAAGGTAACGTATGTAACGTATTCATTATGTTCACTGGGAAATATATACATTTATATATGGCATTGTATAATGAATACTGTAGATTCGATATACCAATTAATGAAACCCCGCATTGTATGTAATCGCCAAGAGTATAGTCATAGACACAGCCACGAAGAAGCAGAATAAAATTATACATAGATTATAGTAAAGCTCAAATTACAATTCTAGTTTTCAGATGTTAACTAAATTTAACAAATTAGATCCTTATATTGAAATTACCTTCTACTTCTTTCTCACACACTCACAAAATCGACTTTCTCGAACCGGTGTCGAACACCTTATTATTTTTTTAGAGTGATATTGCGATAGCAAAGTCAATGAAACTGGGCAAATTAGTGAGTTGCTAGTAATATACATCATATATCCGTATTTTTGTTATTCAGGTTACCACAGGTGAATACAAGAAACTAGCCGCAATGAAGTCGGAAGCTTATAATATCACTGGTTTGGGGAATACGACAGATAATAGCTACCCAGGCAGCTCACAGTCGTGTCCATTTGAGAGTGCAGAAGTCGAGTTTATTATTTACGTAGTGTCAACCGTCATTGCCTTGACCGGAAACTTAGCATTTTTCATTGTTGTTATCAAGGTGAAGTCCATGAGAACAGTTACGAATGTGTTTTTTATGAATCTGTCTGTTTCGGATGCCATATTTACCTTCTACAATCTAATCTCCGCCATAGCTAACAAGTGGCAGTTAGAGTCTTTCCTTATATTTGATATGCAAGGTGGACAGGCCATCACAGATATTGGATTCTGCGCGTCCATGCTAATAGTGGCATTGATTAGTATCAACCGATACATCGCAATTTGCTTCCCGTTCAAAGCCTTACAGCTTCAACTACAGAGTAAATCCCGAGTCATCAAGTCACTTACGGTTTGCTGGCTGTACAGTATATTTGTCGCCGTGCTTGATGTTATTAGTTATATCAATTACACTAACAGAACACTGATAATTGTCGTTATTCTCCTTATGTTAATCTGCATAACACTCTCTGTCATTATTGTCGTGACAGCGTACACGCTGATAGCTATCAATATGTTTAGGAGGGCTCCACCCTCCTTATCTCCTAATAACAGTGAGCAACATATTTCAGACGAAATCCGCGTACTGATCCTTACTTTAAATATCACCGTAATTTTTTTTATTTGCTTCATTCCTCTTGCAACCTACTATATAATTCTAACTATCAGAATAGTAGCAGGCGTATCAGTGATACCAACAAGGAACTGGAACTGTCTATTCTACATAGCCCGGGTAATGATGCCACTTCAGTTCACAGCCAACCCTATAATATACAACACTGGAAGTAAAAATCATAGAGCCGCATTCCGAAAAGTGTTTTGGCCGGCAAGTAAACGCACGCACACGAACTGGAGTCGTTATGAAAGAAATCCTTCACCTCAGAGTTTATCCAAAATGAGTATAGAAATGTCAACCTATGTGGAAAGACCAACCACTTCAAACGCTTAAAATAGATACCACAATGTTAGTAATGAAATTAGACCTCGCGCGTATAGTATCAAAGGAAAACAAGTGATAATTTGATTTTAGTAAAGGATTTGGACAATACATACACTGCAATAATTAAAAAGTATTCACCCCCTCATTTTGCACAATACTGAATAGACAAGGACGATACAATGTATGTGGCTTGACAAGTGCTTGTCTCGTGTAACATAATGTATATTATTATTGAAACATATGAGGAAAAATTGAAATGTGAAATATTGAAATGTGTCTTAAAATGTAAGTTGTTATTGTCATAGGTATGATGTTATTTCATTCGCGTCAAATGTAACTATGTTACATTAACGATTATTCCATATCTTCTAATCACGTACGGTTAATTAAAACCGTATAATATGTATCTGTTGTTGTTAATATTTGACGAGTACACTTTTATGTATATGTAATGTTGACATGTACGGTATCGTTGATTCTGTATTAAAGATTTCTACCCTAAGTAGAATATTGGGTAAATGCGTTTCATTCAATAATTAATATATTATCACATGTGTACAGATGAATACAAACTCGCAATAGAAACACAAATACTAGAATGACTGTCAATTGTACTTATCAGATCTATTTGCGTTGTAAAGTACACAAGGGATTCATTTACGCTACTTTGCTTATAACGAATTACGTGTTGTGCCCACGACTTAATTATTCTTCTCGTTATTATACCGTGCCATGTGTCCCTGATGTCTCCCCTAATGGCATACTGGACCTCCAATTCATTGGACGAGTATCCAGGTGATAAATGTACATAAATAAATTATGATACACACAATACCATTAGCTAAACCGACGTTTATCATAGAAGTCTAACAAGAAAGTAAGACCTAGTGAACCTAGAAGGAACAAGAAAAACCTAGTCATACAAATGAGAAAGTAGACGTTCGTGAATTCCAGTCGCTGGTACAACAAATTCACTCGGATGAATTTATAGAATCCATCATTGTCCTAGTCATATTTATGTATTGGGTAATTTACAAATATATATGTGAAGATTATTGAATGTCTAGTATTCCTCTTCCCGCTTTGTCAGTACCGACCTTGCTATGATATGTGTAGTGTATGTCGTCTTCACCGCTTACTGTCCGTGTATTTGTGTATTTGTGTTGCTACGTGGCGAAGTGCGTGTTTAGCAATGAACTGTCACAGGGACGAGCGATATTGCTCGAGGCGAGTAACCATAACAAGTATAATTATTTTTGTACCCAATATATTAAGGTTTCATGGAGCTCATGTGTGGTGTCGTATGTGGTAGATTGACCTGTGTGTATCCTTGTCGCGGTTCACATACATCAGCCTAAATTATCCCTGTGTTTCAAGAATTTCGGAACATTTAACTGGTTAAGAAAACCTGTACACAATTTGGAAAAAAATATTTTAACCTACCTCATGACAGTGACTAATAGATAGTATGAACTGTGAAAAAAAGTGTAAAATAATGGGAATAATTTAAAAGCAAACACAATTCTGATTTTGGCAGTCATTTAGTTTATTAGAGGCAGCACCCAGAGACAACCGGACGTGCAGTGTTCAGAGAAAAACGATGTTTGTCATTGCTGTCGGTACCTTGTCCCGAAGGAAAACCTAACTGAGTAGGTCATACTAATCATGAATAGTTGGCTTTATATGTATGTCGTTGTCTGCGATGTTATATGGTCAGTGAATATGCGATTGTGCTTATAAAGGTGACAACGAGCTTTGCAAGAGTCGTGGGTTCAAATCTCGTGTGATCGTGTTTATTTATTCGCAATACGCCTGTACTTATATCAGATGAAGGGGTTTAAAGTCTGAAATATTCTATTAGCTTTTCTGAGATGTTAGTGAGTTCAGTTTACTTTCGACAATTTACAATTTGATAGCTATTCTATTAAGTTACTTGTAAATAATTTATATTATGCATTTGAAATCAAGATACAATGTTTATATATTGAACAGTGGCGATAAAATAACATGTAGTACGACTCACGATATACTATTTGCATTGGAACTGAAAGTAACATCAAGCTATTTTAATCCAATCTAATTTATCGGTAATCTCAATCTCAGTGAATTAAACCGTGAAAGATATTGGTGTATATGCCTATTTCACGAGTGGTTCAAATAATATCAGAGTATATAACCCGATTTAGTTTAGTTTAATCGGAGGTGAGGCATCATATAAACGTATGACTGAAGTGTGACTGTAGCCTTTCCTAGTCCCACTTCGTTTATGTTTCACCGTTCAGGGTTTAATAAAAAGAAAATTATTGTTGACTTTCTGACGATAGATGTTTTTTTTTCTGTTGAGATACACTTCATCAAAATTTAACGTTATCGATTGTTTGTGACACATTAAATAAAGCGTACAAATATCAACGCAATGTTTTAACGCCATTGCAACGCTATGGCATTTGTTTGTCCTGTTTCAATTCAATTTCGCTCCTAAGCTAAATCTCCCAGTTAACGTAAAATCGTCTATTGTTAATAACGCAACTCAGTTAAGATCATCCAACGAAATAATATATATATCCAAGGTACCAACTCAAAACGTTACCAAACAATGTATTTATTTCTCTGTGTGTTCCTTGTTTGTTTTGTTATTTATATTATCTTCAAAGTGTCACTTTATACTATAAGAATGTACCATAGCGTTTCAGTGAACAGAATAATTCAGCTGCGGCAGTCGTCGCTTTGCGCATGTGCGATATTTGTGTTGAAAAACATTGATTTTCCCAAAATCCAATGCGCTCTTCTAATGGGAATCACAAGCATGGGGTTTGGCCTGGGAGCGACTTGCACTAATTACCGTTGGTGACTCATTTTATACCCTTCCAAACACCTAAAAAATACCTAATTAAAGCTTGGTAAAGTCTCAGTTTGTACTTGTTTATCTGCGCAACAGTCAAAGGCGCCATCTTTGTTTATATGAGATTCAAATATTTCGCGCATGCGTGGCGCGACGAATACCGCTCTTTAATAAGTGTAAACAAATCTAATTATTTTTTACATTATACTTGTATGTCTTATTTTGACACGTTATACTGAAATTGAACTTGCCTTATTAATGTTTATATTTAGAAATAAATATTTACTGGATTATGTGATTTATTTATTTTATGTTATGATCACTTTGCGTATTGCGAAATGTTGGGTGCAGATACTTGATCACACGCAAGTGTATTGATAATCATTTTCTGAATCATGTTATCTGTGTCTCTGATAGAAGCGCTTTTAAAAAACTTTTTAAAGGTGTGTCTAAGTGAAATCACTTTTCAACGTATGGTGATAATTAGCACTTATAAATACATGTTTCTGGTGGAAATATGCAAATGTCCTGAAATGTTGCAATCAAAAACTACAAGTTTTTTCATCATATAAATAATTATGTAGATTATAAAAACTTTAAATGTTTCGCCTCCAAACATTAAAAATGCCAAGAAAGGAGTTTTTCACTGTGATACAACTTAGAAACGTATCAAAATGTACACATTTCGAATGAATGAAAGGGGTGTAATTATGTTGCTTGTTGATTGTCTCTTTGTCGTTTAGGATTCATATTGAACCAGGAGTACTTGTGTCTTGTGGTTAGGCTTATATATTAACACCTAATCACTGTGTCATGATACACTATGTAAAGCTTTTCACAAACTCATTTTTAGGGCGATGGCAGTCTGTTGATAAAGAGAGGCGAGATGATTGCCGCAATGACGTGTTCGAATCATATGTTTAGTGTTGCAATGTATGCATCTTCGACTTTGATTATAACAAAACATCGAATTACTTCTTTAATTTTCATCATAATAAAACGTGACAGATATTTGTTGTGTACATACTATTATACAAAAAAATAACGCATGACAAGGAATTACTATGTCTACCGTATCATATTCTGCTAGAATGGCTTTATCATTATCATTGTATATAATTTTCCATCATTATTTGAAAGGCTTCGATTCCACATTGACAAAAAATGATTTCATATCTACGGTTTAAAATGCAATGCTGATCAAATAGAAGAAAACACCAGTGACGTCACTGGGATAATCAGTACTGTCACACTCAGTACTGAATACGTCATGGATTATCACCAATTACGTACATGGTTATCTTAATGACGTGGGTTAATGCGTCATACACGGATAATTAGTGCAAACACGATATATTGTAGTGAAGATATCCCAGGGCACCGGCATCAGATTCTAACATGAATAAATAAGGGGAAGCATCGGTCTTTGTGTTTTTCCAGTCAGTAAAACGCGTTTTGTTTCAAAGTATCGAGTCAAATATCCGTTACCTTCCTCTTATAGAATTGGTTAATAATATACTTATTGCACATTCGGTATTTGGAAACTAGTTGCCTACATATTTTTGGACCTGAGTCAATATGTTTCATCATTCAATTATATTGCAAAAGAATACAAAGCTTTAACACAGACAGTACAACGAATAATCCTGGGACATTGTGTAATCTTATATTGCAATAAAACATATGTAGATTCACAAATTCACATGTTTCCATCAAAACTCGTGTCAAGTAAAATTCGTTGCAATAAAACTATAAAAGCTAGCTTCTATCATTTTATTGTTTTTTTAATTTCTTACCCTGATGACATCCATGTTTGTTTTTATTATTAGAGGACGCTTACGCGCGTTTAAAATTCGCATTTTCTAATATAACAGGATGAAAATACCCCTTAAAATACCGCAGAATTACGGCACATTGTAACTTATGGCGTTACGGTGACAGGTGTATAATAATACCTTATATCACAAATACTAAAAAAATATCTCCACTAAAACATGATTAGTAACAGATCATATCTAATTATGTGTACTCACCATGAATAGATTTTAAGACACCTATGAACGGGAACCCCCTACAAATAAAAACAGCACGCATCATGTTTTGTACTGAATTATTGTGTGTATTACAATGAAAATTGATTATTCTGTTCATTGCAGTAGTAGTTCATTTCTCCGTCTTTCTCATATATGCGGTTTCAGGAATTAGGTCCGACTATGTTTTTTTGACAAGTGATTATACAATTCTTTATATTTTTCCAAAGGACTAAAGTTAAAACCTACTGAATGATGTTTGATATTGCGCGTGTTGAAATTTGTTTTATGAAAACACAATGACTGATATACAGGAGCCTACATTTAGTAATATGAAGCAAATAAACTGTTATTTTACTGTTATTCAGTGTGTTGCCACAAAGCATGTTTGAAATTGATCATGAAATAGTAATTATTTGGAATCTTTGTGACCTTAACAAATATTTAATAGCAGATTTCTTTATTATATACGCTCCTACATAAATATTGGTTCCTTTTACGCTGAACTGCAACTATAGACGTAAAACGCGACAACAACAAAATGAGGTAATTTCTCAAAATAGGAAGTGCGTGGTGGGACAGCGCCACCACAGATGGTTACCGTTGCTGTAATCGGTTTCGTTATACGCATACATGCATTTGATAAATTTGCTATAAAATAATATTCCTACTAGCACATTGATCAATACTATCTTCATTCTGACTGACTAAACTGGACTTGATATGTGATATTGTTTTACTGCTTGCGACTGGCATATAACACACTACGAATGAAGCCGTAAACATTGCAATAGCCAACGGCTACAACATTCAAAGATAGCTGTCTAAGGTTTCAGTAGAAGTATCTCATTACCGGAAATGGCATATACGTGTGTAAATACCGAAACAAAAATGTTGTCTTATTTTAATATTTTTTTTGTTCAATGGTGGGAGTATTCTTTTTTTTTTAATTTGGAGGTTGTCAGTGTCACTGTCAATGATATTAAGATCGCGATAGTCTCAGTGCTTTTTGGATGGGGCCATGGGATTTTCCTGCCCTCAGTGAGCGTACAACATCACAATGAGTAGCGAATTTCCCATGGGATAACTAGAGTTTTTTTTTTCTAATAGAAACTGTAAGTACGACTTGCTCTTTGGGTAAGTGGATGGATTGATGGATAGATAAATAAATAAATAAATATCGACCCTTTGTTTCTTTGTATATAGTGTCTGATGTTTGGATTTCAAATCAAATGTTACATAGAAAAATCATATTAAAATTCAATAGCCTACATAATGCTATTAACAATTTAATATATTGCGTTTTCACATACTCAAATCAAGTTACACATGTTTGTATAAAACATACATCATACCTCCCTAAATGTACTGTAGAATGCAGTTTGGTTTTAAAACCCTACACACATTATTAGGAACACTACTATCTGCAATCGCATTTTCCTCAAGTAACTTCATTCGAAGCTTTTGTATAAGAGCAGTTAATAATATTTCATTTTTATCTACAAGTTCTGTGCCATTTTTACGCATCCGAGTCCAGCTATAAATATGGTTGTAACACGTGGAAATCGCAAATTATAACAATGATTCATAGAAATTTATTAAAACTAGTACGAGCGTAATTATGAAGAATATGGCGAATTAATGGTAAATGTCAATATTGGATACAATTACCGATCGTTTATAAAGATTTTGGGGATTCGCAATGTTCACACAATGTATTTCTTTTACACATATATAAACACGGATGTCTAACCTAACACAATGTCAATAGTCAACACGTCAGTGTCACTTATTGTAATGAACATTAGTACGTAGACTTCGAAACGGTCGACATCATATCTTGGTACCATACGACTCTGCCGAGGTATACACAGTGGTAGACGTTAGCACAAGCAGTTGACGATTTCTTGCTGGCATATGAGGCCAACCCACCCCATCCAGCTTCGATCACACGCTGCTATTTAATTGTCACTTTATACATGCCGCGATTGTCAATTTCCTCCGCCAGATTTTATCTATATCTCGAAATCGTATACAATTTCTGATCCTATTGCAATATTTTGCAATATTTAGGCCGCATGATCATTTTACTCACAATTCCCCATATTAACTTACAATAAATAAATAAATCAATAAATCTAAATACATAAAAATTATAGGACATATGAATAATATAGAAACAATAACAATTGATGAAAATAACTGTTTCATACTCCCTGAAGTTGATGCACAGTTTATCAAATCGATTTAACAGCACATGCGTAAATTACTGCAAACGTTTCAGTTAATTTAATTTACGGTGAGTTACTAAAAAAAAGTTTCGCAGTTTACTATCGCCAAAGGGCACATGTGTGTTTAAACTGCAAATAATATACAACATAGGTCGTGAAACGTTTATACTAGTTACATCGTATGATATACCCGACTTCGACTGTGATGGCGATATCAGTCGAGACTTATGTTCGAGTGTGATGGAGAGTTTGAGGTTTGGCTATACGGTTTGAATCGAAATTTGCCATTCTATAGCTTAATTTCAATCATTACTTTTATTAAAATTGTTTGTATTGTGTGGTTGGTTTGGTTGGAAATGTGTGCTGCTACGTCGTGTCTTTCGTGCCGAACTGAACACCCAGGCATCCGTCTCCCGCATACGTGAATACTGTGTTTGCTTTCGCCTGTACCTTGTAAATTTTAGTATTTACATATACCACTTTAAATCCGAATGGAAGTATAGCCCGCTGCATCTCACTGTGAACCAGGTCTCGTGGGTTTTTGCACCGACAGTCTGTATAAGGGCCATGTGTCTAAAGAATCTATTCCCCCAGTTTGTTGCCTACGTACGACATGAATGTGACAGATATTTTGTCTATTCTATTTCCATGCTAGGGGGGGGGGGCGTACAAAAGAACTATTCGGCAGGAATTTTGATTCTACCCGGTAACATAATAATTGTTATTTGTGTGCACGTTCTAAGACTTTTAACCATCTTATTTACTCGCACACAGAAACGCTTTAACTCCAAAAAATGTCATCACTGTTTGCTGTAGTATTATGTGGTACTCTATTTAACTAAGTTGCATCGGTCTAATGAGTGTACAATGGGATTATTATATTGATCGTTTCATACATAGTTGCAAGGGACCCGTTCAAGTATAAACATTTATTATGCACGTACGCCTACATAACACATCAACCAAATATTAAATAAATAAAGTGATAACTATGCTAACTGGCAATATAATGTAATATGATGTGATCGATATAGACCAAAGTAATATTACGAACATTGCAATAAAGACTTTCTGTTCAGTTGATATTGTGAAATTCCTTTTATTCAGAAAAAATATAGTATTTTTACCAAGTTAAATCATATTTGTTAAAGTTAATGTTCATACATGAGTTGTTGAACACACTACATAGTTTATAATTTCATTCAACTTCTTTCAGTTATTATTCAAGACAAATAACAGGCAAAAATAGAGAGAATATATAGCAAATTATCGTTTTTCTGTAATATTCTCGTGTAATCGGTAGAGAATACATTTCGTTAATTATTGTTCTTAATAAAATTTCTGGATTATCTTGTCAAAATCTTTTTTTTTTAGTTTTGTTTCTCACAAAAAACGAAAGAATTTCACAGTATCGAAAACGTAAAGTCATAGTGTTTACGTTAAATTATAACGATTGCTCTAACACTCACTACCGTTTTGTTTTCGGTTCTTCAACATTTACCGTGATTCACGTAGGTATAGCCAAGTGTACCTGCTTCTGGAAAATACCAAGCCAATACATTGGATAAACCTCATCGAAATCGATATGCAGACATTCAAAACTAAGTAATCACTTGCACCTGGTGTCTTCAAGCTCCTACGCTACCGACAACAAGTTCGACAATACCAGTTCCATAATGTTACAACACAAGCACTGCACATATGATTCACGTGGAAAAAAGTTGATCAGCCAAATTCCATTTCAAACACTGGCATTGCAACACATATTGCAAAGAATTAATTATTTATTTAGCGATTTTGTTTGTACACTATTGAAAATTTCTTAATCTTGAACATAACATAATAATTGGTGAAAGTTCGGGAAGATAGAAAACTACAGAAGAATTCATTTTGTCAACGTTTAGTACATAATGATAATGACAAATAAAATGTGAAAATATAAATTGTATTCTCGTGGAAAAGCAGAAATCGTTGCCATATTGCTTCTTCCATCTTCGAATATGTTTGTAATGAAATCGGTGTATATCTAGATAGTACTAGCATTTTGAATGTACAGAGCGGCGACTACTACTGGCAAAATGGCAGAGAGGGAGATTATTCTCAAACAGATAGACTGACTGTCCATTCGTAACTGTAGAACATTGCATAACGCAGCGCTGATGCATAACATTACAAGAGGTATGCCCCCGCTTATTATTTAAATACATATTTTATTTTGTCCTATCAAACTGCAAATTTAACATTGAGAAGTCAAGTGAAAGCTTTTATATGTCTTTCGCATTGCACATAAAGTCTAATGTTTTGAATAATCAAATAGAGTGACAATTTGCTTTTATAATTTGATTTATATACGTATTTATATACGTGTTACAGGAGCCTTGCATACACTTGCATAAATTGGCGAGGGAAATACAAGAGCATATGACCTAAAAATCTCGTGCCACTTGACATGTTTATAATATAAATATGTGATTGTATTGTATGCATCCCATAACATTTTGTTTATATTGTGTAGTCGTTGAGTCACAATACACAATGAATGAGTGTCTTATCGGAAACAAATTGAATTCGGTTTTAACAAATAATGTAAATATGAATATTGAAACGTGTAATTCTATTTTTATTCACCGTTTTTAGAAGGCATTATTCTATAATTGGGACAGTGCCCTTATTGTCACAATGCTGATATGATTCATATGTCATGTCGTTTTGTTCGCTATAGATGTAATATTGAAATTATACAGACTACAAAGATGTATATTCGCACTGTTTAATTATATTATAAGACCACATTATTACAATTTTAACAACAGATATTTAGTTTAGGTTATTAGTCAAGCACATTTGATGCATACGTTGTACACTCACCTTTTTACAACAACATGAAACTACAAACAAACGCAGACTCAGAATGCGTGTTGTTTCCTTCAAGTGTGTTACCATAGTCTGTGGTCGATCCCATTCGATGCATACTCGGGCACCATTGCAGTTTACCACGTTAATACTGGGTGACATTTGTACGTAATTTCCTTTGGTGTGTTTTTATTGCTAACGCACCATATTGAGTATATTGGATTAAGTCTGAGTGAGGGCGTGTTAAATATTATGTATTACTTAACTCATTTTTGAATTATCGGTAATAGTTCGCTCTGAGACCAGATTCTGTCCCATCCCGTGAAAAATGAATTATAGTGTTACAATCAAACTAACCAAAACTTTGTCATGACTGAATGAATATAAACGTTTGTATGCGTTTGTATAAAGGTTTGACAACTTATTACCGAATATACTCATTTTCAATACTTCTACATTTTGACAGATAATGCATTCGCAAAAAATTAACATTAATGACAATTCACTACAGCAACAATAGGCTTTACTATATCTGATAATTAACATTACATATTCTTTAAAATCAATGTTGTCAAGACTCTGAACGATTAAATTAATTCCTGTATGTGGAGATTGTCAGACAAAATGACAGTACACGTGTTTCTCGTTATACATATTCATCACATCAAATGTTATTCAATTCGTACAGATGTACACATTGTCATTACTGTTTATCTTAACATATCAACACGTGACTGAATTTATTGCCTTGGTGTACTATACCGTAACTTGTTTTGTCTCATGTTTATCGTCTCAATGGCATGCCTACGTCGTTCTGATTGTTGTGGTTACAAACATATATCATATTTTTTTATATTTGGGAATAGGCCGCAAATGTAAAAAATAATACATTTCGAGTGACTTGATAGATGTGGAGAATGATTTTCAGAATTACGCCAACAATATGGATTTTTTTTTTTAAATATGTCGATTGAAACGATTTTTAATATGTTAACGTTGTCTTTACCAAGAAACGAATAGACCGCGCTATGCCAAAAATTGTATGCTAATTTGCGCCAGCACTTGATGTGATAAACTTAATATGCTGGTTGTTTGAACATAGGTTTTGGTGCTGTTATGTTATTGTCGTATGCCAGAACATATACCGGCCTTTAAACATGTGAGTTGGAGTACAATTTAAATTCATTAAAGAACGCTTGAAACTCCTCGGAAGAAATTAAAATGTTTACATAACAAAGAAAACATGCACTCACTAACTAAAGTCACGACAATATACGAACAATAATTACCCAAAAATATAATTATAAAATACAGAATTCAAGTCTGTAAGAAGCATAAGGATAATTAAAAAGTCTTTATAGCTATTAGTAACACACACGAATAAAAAGTCAAGTGACATGAGAAGAAAAAATATACAGAAATAATTATCTCACAGCTATATTTCGGAAGCAGGGAAATTAGCAATCTGTATAATCAGAATGACAAATACAATTGAAGTGCGGTTGTTTGAACACTTCGCGGTACGCTCAATAGACTTCTATTCTATTATATTAGCGAGTTCTGATTTTGCTTGAACATAATGTAATGCATTTATTAACACATACAAAAATACAAAATAATATATAGTGGAAATATAAAAAAAATAGGATAATTCACACATCTACAGCAGATGCCGAGATGTTTCTAATCAGAATATACTTCAGGGAGTAGTTCGTCGAATGATTCTTTTCCAGTCAACCAATAAGTGATCTGCTTTCCCTTTCCCTGAAAGTTGAACAACACATTATTTCATTTCATTTCATTCAGTCTTGTTCTTCCTATGTAACAAACAATGGTGTGAATTGTTTTGTTGATTATTTCCACCAACCATTTATAATTGTTATATACGAAGATGTAACAAACCTTCATAAATACTGCGCCACGTTTCTCCACTGTAAAACCGCCAAGTATGCGCAAAACTGCCGTCGTTTCCCTGCTGATGTGGATACGCAACGCTACAAAAAAGTATTAAAACCGTCATTGTAAATAAGGCTACAATGGATTTGAAATCATATGCACGGAATTATTCGATTGTTTCCAAATAATATATGTGTATACCTTCTCCATTGGACTCGTATCGCGCTGCAGTATTTACAGTATCTCCGAAAAGGCAATATCTTGGCATTGTGAGTCCAACAACTCCAGCAACACATGGGCCTGCAATAAACCATTGATAATTCAGCTTTCATACATGTTGCATACCTTGAGACAAGTCGCTTCTGTGACATGGAAATGACCTTAATCGAAATTTGTGTTTGGATTTGGATTTGCCGTTTAGCGCAATAAAGCGGATAATATGCGTCACATACCTGAATGAATTCCAACTCGTAGCTTCAATTTTTCATCTGGCATATGTCTAATAGTAAATGTGGTGGTAGCACTCAGTAGACTTAACGCCATTGTACATATTTCACCAGCATGTCGATTTCCATTACGTATGGGTAGCCCACTAACTACCATATATGCATCGCCAATAGTTTCTACCTATTGATATGATGAAAAGAATTGCACACAAGCAAATAAATAAATAAATAAATAAATAAATAAATAAATAAATAAATAAATAAATAAATAAATAAATAAATAAATAAATAAATAGGTGTAATGCTCTGGTAAACAAAAATGGAGGTCAAAAGCCAGTTTTGATGATGAGAAACTGAGATCAACAATTCCTCTGAGGGTGATTAAATCTGAATATTGACAGACACTGATATATATATATATATATATATATATATATATATATATATATATATATATATATATATATATATATATATATATATATATATGTGTGTCTTTCATACCGAATTCATAAACTACTTGATATGCAATTTCTTTTTATTGCAATTACAACTGCACATGCGCAACACACAAATCAGCCTTGCTGGTATTTAATTTTTGATTTATAGCCGAAATGGGTTTATATCCACGAGCAGGTGATCGAGTTCTGACCAATCGTGACGATCTTGAATGTGAATTATGATAATAAACCATAGCTGTAGCTCGCTGCATTTATATATCTATTCTGGAGCAGATAAACATAACACGTGTGCACAAAGTGCAATGTTACATAGTGAGTGTTACGTATAGTATTTTAGGATTATGTTATCAACTGTTTATTCATGTCATGTTAACGCTATATTCAACGCATTGTATATTACCTTATACACATCTTGTTTGGCGACGATACTATCAAATAATGAGTACAGATCATTTAGGAACCACACAATCTGAAATAAACGCCATAAGTAAACTAAACAACAAAACCAATAATATACACATGTGATACATTCATACAAATTGCAACATAGAGTCATTAGAATACCGATCCACAAAAACATTGGTAGTCCACAATGCAATGCCCGTTACTCATCCACATACTTGTATTGGTGTACTTGAAGATGATAATTTGGTGAATTCCACAATGTCCGAGAAGAAAATTGTGACATTATCATAGCTTTCAGCCTCCACGTTTTTTCCCAACTTCAAAGCATCAGCTACGGATCTAAAATCAGAAATCGACAAAAAGTAGCAGCTTTAACGATTTTCCTTAATTTTAGTTTGAAGATGCATGATTTGATCAAAATGATTTTATCAACATTCGATAGATAGCTATTAGACATGAGATACAGTAAAAACGTTTAAAATACACTGTGAGACTAATTATTTGCAGTGAAGTATACACATTAACATAACGATTGTTGCAAACTATTTTGTTGTAGGTGACATCAACTCGATTTTGTCGATTTGGTCATACTTTGGTAGCATGCTATGAAGCAATTTGTCTGTTTTCCTCTTCTCTTCCACCAACTGGGCAGTTCTTTCCGCTACAATATCCTCCAGGTTGTAGGCATATTTTTCTAACATTCCGACCATATTGTTCATGATACTTCTAATAAACATGAAACAAATTATTATCATTATCGATATTTTATTGATACCAAAGCTTGAATGTTTTATGGTTATATACTTATTTAGAGGATCTAGATCCAGTCAGAAAAATGTAACTATTATTTTTTTTAATTCTTACCAATTTAATTTTAATTATGTTTGCCATACTTTTCGACGTCCCCAATTAAAATGACCACAAAAACGCTGAGACAAATTCAAGATCAAGAATATATAATCAAATATTATAACTTATAATTAAGCCAAACGTTTCCGTTGATTGTAAAGTATGTACGACGCAGCATAACTGATGCTGTGGTTTTCGTACTCACGTGGCATCAACATATTTTATAGTCAAAGATGCAAAACATTAAAACGGGAGGGTCGACACCTGCGCACGCGCGGGAATTGAGTCCCAAGCGATGATAACAACGCACGCTAAAACGCAAAGGCTCATGGTAGACGCTTGTTTGTGAACAATTACAAGCTTTTGCAATCTGACGCATGCGCAGGTGACGAATTCCCCGCTTTAAATACATTCAGAATATCGACATAGAGGAAGTACGCAAGTTCAACATATAGTGTGTATACAATGATTAGCGTTTACCTGTGAGGATACTCTTTTTGTATTGCGCGTTTTATATAACTAAAATCTGGTCTGCATTCAGGGTTTTCATCCCAGCATTTCACTATGAGATTGCGTATTTCTGTGGAAACCAATTCTGTCGGTAATTCTGGACGCAATGGTTGTTCGTTTGTGGATTTAATTTTCTGTATTATTTCTGGAAAAAAATGATCATTAGCATCATTGTGTTTGAGTAATACTATAATTATTTGTAATGAAAATATAAATAAAACAAAAGTAGCTCCTGGAAACCTGCAAAACGAGCCAGGTCTTGACAGCAATTGCATCCGAGTAACATAGATGACTAAGCTTTACCTTTGGGTGTCAGTTCGCAGTAACTCTGATAAGGTTCAGTTCGTGTAAGAATATTATGAAGAATAATCGCATAACTGTATACATCGCCTTGCTGGGTACCAATACCAATAGGGTCTGGATGACGTAATAACTCAGGAGCAGTCCAAAACTTGTCTTTATAAAGCATTGATGAATTTTAGAAGCAATAACATGTTAATGAAGTGAAGTACATCGATATTATGATTTAAATGGTGTATGATTAGTAGCCACATGTACGCCACAAGAATATGAACTGTTGTTCAAAATGAATATCGATTAGTTTATAACATTATTGGGGTGGAGTCATTAAAATAGATATCGCTTATGATAATATGAGGCTATTAATGGATACGTCAAAATATGCACGAAGACAGTACAGTTGGAGTATCGACCGACGCGATGCGACGGCGTACTGTCTGAGTGCATACTTTGAGGTATCCTCGTAATAATCTTATTATTATACATCTTTTGCTTTCAAGGATACATCATGAGAATGCCGAAATCCAAAAAGTTTAGAACTGAATCAACTGCTTTGTGTGCAGTCTGGTCAAACCCAGGTGGCAGCCATGTTTGTTTTTATTATTAGAGGACGATTACGTGCGTAATCATTCCATATTTGGAATTCGCATTTCCTAATATGGTAAGATGAAAATACCCCGTAAAATACTTCGAAATTACGGCACGTTGTAACTTATGACGTTAATGCGAAAGATATAATATGAATGCTTAATGCATCCAGTGTCCAAACAATGAATAAATCCAACTCGACAAATACATTGTAGCAACTAGGCAGATTAACGTATTGCTCACCATGATATTCGGCATATTCTCTAACACCAGGAGTTACTTGATTTGCTCGAAAATTCCACAACCCATAATCACTGAGCTTTACAACCCATCGTCCATCGACCAAACAATTAGACAATTTCAAACGACCGTGTGTGCGTAGAACACTTTTATGTAAGTAATACATTCCCTATAACGGGAATTAAAATGTAATTGCTTATAATATATCTAAGTTGTAATATACATGCTATTGTAATAAACAAATAAATAAATTGAATATTTAAGAAAAAAATGATAGGAGAGATTTTATACATATATTATATAGCTACCGAAGATATGTCCGATGCAAATGACATTTTGAACATCCAATCCAGTTTGATCTCATCATTTTCTAGAATATCCTATGAAAGAATATAAAAAATAACAATAATGTGGTTGAATAAACATGTTTGATTGATTTATTTATTTATTTATTTATTTATTTATTGATTGATTGATTGATACATCAATGACTAACTTACTTGTAAACTACCCTTTGTGCAGTAATATGTGACAATACAGATATTCGGATTATCAATACACACACCAATAAAGGGGTTCAGATTCTCATGTCGTATTTCTCTCATCTGAAAATTAAAACAAAGATTCAATGATAAAAAGATCGTATACTTATCGTGTACATGGAAGTGTAAATTCGTGTTACTTACATTTTTAAGCTCCAGCAATTGTTTTCTAACGAGGCTAATTCTAGTCTTGAATATCATTCTAACAGCAACATTTTCTGCCTATACAAATGAATACCAGTAAAAATAAAAAAAATCAGATGTCAACTGTATATTAAGCATGTGGTTACAAAATATGTTTGTCTATATACTGATATATTCCATTTGTATGATATGTACGTTGATTTTCGTGATACCGTAAAACTATTTTCACTGACATTTTGAGCGTATTCGATACAATGAGTTTTATTAATATTCTACATAGTCACGTAGATTTAATTTAGCGGATTTTACTTATTAGCGAAAATAGCGAAATGACAATCCATGCATTTACAGTAAGAATATCAACTTGATTTCATGACAAGCGCTTGGGCGAACAAAGGTATGACCGTTGTACAAACCAGAAGGCGTAAATTAAACACATGAATATGAATATTTGGAATGAATGATAATTTAACCTGGTTAGATATTAGGATCTAAAATTAAGAACACGAAAAACAACACAACCAGTGGCGGCGGCACCGTGGGGGCAGTGGGGGGGGGTCGCCAAAATGCAGGAAGCAGCGTTCAGAGGGTCTAGATTTCAAGATTTTACTGAGGGAGCATGACCTGGACCCCCAAGAAAGGTCGCGTTGACATTCATTCACATAAAATTACATTCACATAAAATCTTCGCCCCCACAGTAAAAAAAAAGCTGCCGCCGCCTCTGACAACACATATTGATAAGTATTAAACATTGTATTTTGATCGTGTTTTGATACATACTAACCTTGTAAGTTCCAACCACTGTAAAAACTTGACCATTTTCATTGACTGAGTCAACTTTACTGGTAGACATTTTTGAAACGATACTTCCGTACAAGGACTAAAACGTAATATATATTTCGGCCTTATAGGTGAAGTCCAAACAAAATGACAAGCTACAATATTGTGAACGTGAGTGAATTTCAATTCGATACTTGACAAATATGTATTTACTAGATGTATACAGTCGATTATAACATCTTCAATTATATGCGATTAATAATCTTATTCATACGTTGAATTATACACGTGAGAGTGATAGTACACACGGTAGTGATGATAAACAGTGGTAGTATGTGGGTACGCACCCTTGGTGATTTACTGAACACAATATCGCTGTAGCTAATTTTCCATGCAGTGCTCATTACATCCTGTTCGAACTTGTATCTCCGGTACAAATAGGCGACGGCCAATATTGACAGAACAAGTACAACAAACAATACAGCGGCCAGTCCGGTAACAAGCGGTGTACCTACAAAGGAAGGTATAATAAGGCGGTTATTGATTGATTAGAATATTTTTGTTCGTGGCTAAGACTGTGATGCCCCACAGTGCGACAGGTTCTACAGAATCAGCCTTGTATTGGTCAACTACATTTCAATGGGACTTACCAAGTACATCTTCAGTTATGCACATTTCACCGAAGAATCCACATGGAGGAATATCGACGGGCGGAGATGTGCGCCCTCCTGGCCAGATGATAGTTTTGCCTGGAATCATGTTCCATTTAGATGTCAACCCATCAAACAATGCAATGGGCTCGTATGCTTCATTGTTGCTAAAACTATACATGACATAATCTTGATTACGGTCCCCGTTCTGATCAATGCTCACCCGACCACTCATACCTGTAAAATTAAGATTTAAAAAAAGGTTATGGTATATGCCACATAAGGTGAAACATAGAGTGTAGAAAGAGTGCATAATGTATAATGTCAACTTTCATTTCTTTCATCATTAAACTGTATATTTATGCCACAATACTTAATATGTTGCGTATTGTGTACTTCCATGTTCCAACGATAATATGTGGCGGGGAGAAATAGGATCAAATTATATGTGACAGAGCGCTCAGCTATACTACCATTCACAAACATGACCTGTGTGTGTTTACCAATTTACCAGTGAAATGAATGAACATCATGTAATATCAATCTCAAATTCTATAAACACAGTTACGTAATATAAAGTCATACCTTCAAAAACTACATCCCTCATTCTGACTAGAAAGTTTCTACCATCATAAGGGTCTTCTCCATGCGAAAGAACTTCCCTAAGCGTCCACGCATACAACAACACTGCATCGTACAGATACGGTGAATGTCTACTAACCTACATATAACGCAAACAGCATTGAATAATGAAATCGCGTACCATTGCTTACTGGGTTTGACGTTAATAGCATTACTTATTCATCTACAATCGACGTAATTTTTTTTAAAAGCATGGAACAAATACCTAATCTACTAAGTAAATTCTATATTGAAAATTCAAATGAGTACTGTGAAGAAAATTAAAAGAATACCATTTTTGTTTCATTGCAAAATGTAGAATAAAACACGAGAAACATAAAAGTCATAGCAATTTTGGATAACTTTATTTTCTTTTAAATTTATATTTTTTGCATTTTCACCAGGAAAGTGTGTTCATTTTTATATTCAGATAGTGAAATCTCTAGAGTGCGTGAATCTAAATGGTCAAGAAAACTAGGAAACTATGTCATACTTGACTGTGTGATTTATTAATAGTACATGGAAATATGCAAATTCAGTTATAACAACAATGGGAATATGCAAATTTAGTTATCACAACAATGGGAATATGCAAATTTAGTTATCACAACAATGCGGGTTGTTAATTTTGGCCATTGTTACAGCGGGCGCAAGATATTTACATACACCTAACTCCCGCACCTGGTAGGCAATTACCGAGGGACTTTGCAACATCCCCAGGCACTTTCCTAGACACTTTAATGACCGTTGTAGACGCAATAAAGTTACATACACGCCTAAGTGACAGTTAATCAAAACACCGGAACGAGGGGTAGTTGGACTATTCAATTGCTTTGTAAATACAATAATAATTGCTATGTAACATTTGGAAGAAATATAATACGAACATTAAACTGGGAATGAATATTAATATAAAATGACCAATCTAATTTCTTTTGATTGGTAGTTTGTTGAGATGTTGTCAATGGATGTATATTTAGCGCTGTGATTGTCCCGTTCAATTTCTCGCATAATGGCTGGTCCCATTCACTATATACCAGTTTCAAATATCCTTCAGACAAAATTCAATAAACCCAACGATTTCTCATGTAACATTCAGTAGACGAAGGCCGCTACTCATCTTGGGACGTATCCAACCGATGCGACAGAAATGCCGCACAATCCTTTGAACCGTTGACCTCGTTAGTCCAACTTTCTCAGTCGTCGATCACTCATAAGGGACGAATAATCTCTATCTCAGTGTCTTCGTCTAAGCGCCTTGACATAATAGAAATAATTGTTGAAAATCAGAAACCAAACTCAATCTGATTAAAATCTGATGTAGTGTACAGGCTTTAATTATTTTGGCTATAAACTTATTTTAATTTAATTTGTTATTACTTTTGTTATTAATGCATTTTTATTTTATTATTATTTTACTTTGATTTTGATTTCGTGTTTTTTTTTTAATTCCGCCCTACATACATCTGACTCGATGCCTATGTAACGAAATTTCAACGAGACCCACTATCGACGATTTTAGTCAACGAATCACAGACCTCCTTCTATTGCGCACATGATGATGTCACCGGGCAGAGTCAGGTGGCAAACACACTCAAATAAAATGGCGGATTATACCGACGTTAGCGAAAGAGAAAAACACGGCTTTTCGGTAAGTTTATCATTGTCAAATGCAACGAAAGTCATTTTGACGTTAATATTGTGGCTCGAATGGTTCGAGTTTATTTTGCGTAGTTATTCTGGGAGTGACGATTTTGTTTCCACCGGTTCGACCGAACACCGGTGTCTTTTTCCAGTCGCTTGCCCTGGAGACGGGTGATGTTTTGTTGACGATCGGGCCAAAATCGTCTACGGTATTGAAACCGTAGCTGTAAATATTCATCAAATTGTATCACCATTTTGTACATTATACAATAACTGATTTGGACTGGAATAAAATATTTTTTATTTGGAACACATCGCAATTGATCAGGAAATATTGTTTTGCTCCAATTTTCTGCGTCGATGCCGTGGGCCGGTGATCGTTAAACAATTTAAAATCAGTTCGCATTGTTTACTATAGCTGTTTACAGTGTTCTAATCATTACGATTTACTTTTTTTTTGCTTCCATTCTAGATAATAATTGGCTGGCGAAGATGTATCTGGAAGTGTACACATTTGTTGGAAGTGAAAAAAATATTCGATGTAATGAAAACAATTGTAAAATGCTGTGGAATTTCTTTTGTAAATAAAAATATACTAGCAATTTTCTATTAATGATTTATTCAAGTGGGCAAAATATAATGTACAGAAAGATTGCCCGTATACACTGAAAAGTAAGCAACCGACAGCCTGTATAAAAGGGGGGGCTGTGATTGGTTGTTACTTAGGCGAAATTTGAACGGGACTTACATAGGCGTCGGATCAGGGCGGAATTAAAAAAATCACAAAATCAAAGTAAAATAAAAAGGCATTAATAACAAATATAATAAAAATTAAATTAAAATAAGTTTATAGCCAAAATAATTAAAGCCCGTACACTACATCAGATTTTAATCAGATTGGGTGTATGTAAATATCTTGCGCTCGCTGTAAGCATGTTCTATTTATGCGTATTTACGTTTCATGGAATAATTAGACATACTTTTAGAATCTATAAAATATAAAAAAGTTCATTTTGAATTAACAGGTACCAAAAAACATATACTAACATCCTTAACATTGTTGGGGCGAACGTTCACATACGGGCAGTGACGTCACATAATCATAATACCTCGCACACAATGATACGTACCATTGAAACGTCTGTGAGATTTGAATACCATGGCGGCTCAGTAAGTCGGACTCTGACCTCTTCCATGAACGCATGATATCTGTCATTCTCATACTGCTCGATGTCGACAACAAACAGCGCTTTGAAAGCTTCAGCGTACTCCTCGTCATTGCCATCTTCACTCCGCCAGTTATTTCCCTGCGTCAACGATTTATGTTTTAACAATATAAAAACTGCATTATCATTAGCAAAGACTAGCCTGGTACAATTTAGAACTTAGTTTTGAGATACTGCCTGGCGCAGATGTGAATACTACATGTTGACTCAATTGAACTTACCGCATATTTTGCTCTTGCGCCATCAATAGTCAGAAACAGATAATCCCCACTTTGTGTTAGTCCAAGACGGTATGCGGTTAGCATAATTTCACGGGTATGCGTTAGTAGTGTTGCTAAAATAATGACTGAAAATAAACAAAAAAGAGATGGGTAAAGGTAAACAAATTAAAAACAAAATTAGTTTAGTTTGTGCGGTCATCTAATTTTTTTAAAAATTTTTAAGTGTATCGGAATCAGTATTTGTATGCGGTTTATGAACAAGCATACTGCGTATTGAACACCAAACCCGGGTCGATCCTTATCCTAGGTAACTGTGTAACAGAGTTATTAGGGCGTACAAAACTACTGGCTATGATTTATTTAGTTTTCAAAGATGTGACATTTGGGGTTCGGAATTGCGTACGGACATTACACAATGGGTTTGGATTTCTACTCGTCATAACATATGGTCAGGGGATACGACATTGACAATGTCCTGAACTGTCGTCTGCCACACAAATATGATACAAATAAAAAGTCACTCTCGAGTACATATGTAACCTGTAAATAGTTACATTTATTTGTACGTGGATTACATTCTCATTTCCCCCCAGTTTTACTAACTGAAGTTTAGCTTTAGACATTTAATAGAATAAGCTGTAATAGTAACCACAACCAGGAGTGAAAAGCGAATATTCTGTCAATCCACCACCACCCCTCCCCTCCCATGAAATCTTAAACTCTCCCTGATTTGGGTGTCATAAGTTTGAGAGAACACTTATATCCGATCAATCTGCCTCGAAGTCATTCCACCCACACATGGGGCTTTGAAAAGTAATTCAGGTCGATCATACATGACTGTAACATTAATTGTAACGACCACTATACCTGCAAGGGTTAAATATTAAAGTAAATGATATAGTAATCTTCCTTTACAATATACTTTCAATACCAAACAATACATTCTCGTGATTTGCCGAGCGCTGTCGTCATGCTGTACGAAATCCCGTTCTTTCAGCAATTTTCAAAAAAAAGGATGTGGCAAAAAAGAATATTTAAGCTTGAATATGTTACAAATATATGTCGCTTGAAGGTTTTTATAAGTACTCAGTTAAATTGTTTCCCCGATTCATAATTATCAGTTCGCTGATACAATACAAAGGGGGGATTGTGTGATAGATAGACCACCCATCCGCTGAGTCGACCACTGAATATTATTGTATTCATACTCAGGGAAAGCGATACCTATGGCGCTGTGGAAGTAAACATGTTCTTGCTCCATAATTCTAGTTAGCGCTTCGGGTTATAAATGCATTATAATGATAAAATACACCCACCCCTTAACGATATTGAGATATTGAGTACGTTTTCAGTTAGTATACTCAATATATGAACAATTTAATTCAGTTTCTTTCATTTTGGAAACATGGTATTATTACAAGAACCATCCAAAATGTGTTCATGTTTGACAAGATACGTTTCAATAAGTCATATTATTATACATTTGTCACGGTAACGCCATAAGTTACAGCGTGCCGTAATTTTGCGGTATTTTACGGAGTATTTTTTATCCTACCATATAAGGAAATGCGTAAGCGTCCTTTAATAATAAAAACAAACATGGCTGCCACCAAGGTTTGACCGTACTCCACATAAAGAAGTTTGCTTATTATGTTCTAAACCTTTTGAATTTCGGCATTCCCATGAAGTATCCTTGAAAGGAAAAGATGTATAATAATAATAAGGTTATTACGAAGATACCTCGAGGTATGCACTCAGACAGCACACCGTCGTATAGACCTCCGCTGTGCGTCGGTCGATACTTCCACTGTACTGTCTTCGTGCATACTTTGAGGTATCCTCGTAATAACCTCATATTATTGAGATAATTTTAAGTCTCATCAATATATCACATCAAATATCAACATCACTCTTCACGCTCGAGAAATGAGCATAAATATCACATATGAGACAAGAGTGTTGTGCAGTGTTATTCATCTCTTCATTTATAGCATAATGGCAGTTGATCAGTAAATATAATGGATATAATGTGAATTGACACCTTTTTGTCATGGGAAAAAGTTACCTTATAAATTATTATTGAATTCACAGTGGGTTGGACGGCGTGGGCGATGCTTATGAGTTGTATTTTAGGGCAGTTAACCCTTTTAATTTATTAGTTTCTTGTTTAATGTGAGTGCAACTTACAGGGTGAAATTTTTTTGATTTTTTCCGAACACTGATAAATGAATTTAAAAGAGATAATTCAAAGCTCTATCATAACAGCAATTACACCAGCTCATGTCACTGTGGATATTAGAATTTTGTCAAATAAAACAAAACAAAACAAAGATGTTTCTCCAGAAATACAAATGCAATGGAGATCCTTCATGGTGACTAAAAAAGTAACCGCAGTTACTTCAATGTACAGTCAAATACCAATACGCAAATTTCACAAATATAATTTTGCCAACTGAGAACTAAATAAAATCAGTTTGATCTAGAGTGATGATCGAAGTAAGCATACTAGAACAGTGATGAGATATGGCTTGAAAATCAAGTTTGTAATCCGCTTTCTATAGTAATATAGTTATGTAAAAACCATGACTTCTTTGACGAACGCAAAACAATTTGGAAAGTGTAAAACCGACAATATTGTTAATTTTAAAAACACTTTACGAAGTCCGCTGTAATGCCATATGTGATAAACGACCAGTGTTCCTGGCATGCGTAACACATATTATATTTCTCGGGTACATCCCTGATTCTGAATTATTAAAGAGAGCGACAATTCAGTATGGTGATTAATGATGTGTGTTTTCCCTGAGTTAAATGGAATGAAAAGCAACGTGTCTGTATTTTGTCAACGTTTTAAATCTGTTACTGTGTTTATATATAATTGGGTGCCATTACAATCAGGCGAGTTGCATTTCGATGATTACTCCAACAATTTGTGCAACTCGCTGTAATTTATTTTCGTGAGTCTAAGCAAAAGCAAAAATCACCAACATCAGTATATAATTGTTAGCTCTAAGGTATCTATATATCTACTCGCATTAGTGCCTGAAACGTAGAACGTCATTGTCTACACATACATGACACTTGATGAAATATTGCGTCTATTAAACAATACAGATCTTTGAGATTAAGGCGCAGGGGTGTTATTAAGTGTTGAGCAGATCGTGATATCCACGGGGAAGAAAACTCGTCTTTTTTCTATGCACTGCAATTTGTAGTCATGGTAATATACCATTTGGTAGTCATTGCGTACCAAGTATGTCTGTAAGTGCTGTACAGTGGGCAATTTGCTGAGTAGATTGGTCCCGCAATAAGCGACAATTTATACAATTACCCTGCAGTATATATTCACAAATTGATATAATAGTAGGTCTGACCGGACAGCGTATACCCCCCCCCCCTCTTCCACACACACACATTTACACCGCATATTCGCTCAACTGTTCCAATTTCAGAAGCAAAGTGCAAATGCCACTCCATCCGAAAACGTTAAAGATAGTTAATGCATGTATCGGACTCGAATTCAACGTGTTGTCGATATCACATTTCCGATATCTTCCTTCTCTTTCGGTAAATTGATTCGTTCTTGTGTTAATGAATATAGTAATCTCAGTTTTTGTGTGTGAACTACGTAGATTCCTTTCGCACACTAATAGGTGAAAGAGCCTCGCTCACTGCCTCGTTCGTAAGCTCTATTTTATGAGGTGTTTAAGTGTGTATTCTATTTGTGAAATACATAATTATCGATTTCGCATGCTTATTTATCTTTGCTAAATAATCTATTTGTGACAATTCTCAGTTGTCGGCGATGACTTTTGAACTATCTGAGGTCGATACACTTGATGTTCTGCAATACGAAATATATAGTATTATAACTGTAATGAACAGGCGAAAATGTATTTATTTATTAATTTAAAAATCACAAATAATAACTATCAGTACAAAACAAATTAAATTATATATTCACTATATGCTAGTCTGAGAACTGACAACTGAGTTATTTTACGTAAAATATCAAAAATCGCCATAGAAATAATTGGTAGGCACTCATACACATTGTTTATACTATTACATATAATATCAAAATTTAAATAATATAGCATCGAATAACTGTCTCCAAAGATACAGTGCTGAAAGATTGAAAACTGACACAGGGTCATATAATTACCCCGGTCGTACGGATGATTGGTTTTGACGGATGGTTTTGTTTCAAAACAAAGCAATTTATTATGTACTCGCTCAAAGCCGTTTAATATTTGGTATTCTTTGCAAAAAGGATTATATTATAAAAGAATAATTCGGACGTAGGATATTTATAGCGATTTAAAAGAGTTAGTGTAATTCTAGCATACGGAAAATTTGAGATATGCTCAGATCAAACAGATGATTGGCGAAAACCTGGGTATACCCAGGCGAGTATTTAAAAGTCTATGTTGCTGCAAACAATTGCTATCGTTCCCACATCTCTTCAACCAATTACATTGGGATGAATGTTGTTACACTACTGGAATTGTACCGTAGTTATTCGCAACATTGCTCATTGCTCATGTGCGCTGGAGACATCAAAGAGTTGTTTACTCGCCTTCTTTCCTGCACTGCTTGTAGCAAAATGTGCATCGCAGTTACATCCCGCGTCGCAAACAAATTGGGTTCTCAGGTCTGTTTTTAGTTACGTATAAAATAACAGAATATCTTCTTAAAGTGAATTTTTTTAAATATTCTGGATAATGCCAGTATACATCGAAGAGAACGATTTTTTTGTCAAATGAGCTACGAGGATTGTACAGCGCTACTGATCTGTGAGACCTCGTTTTTGTGTAGAATGACGTCACTGAGATTACAAAGATTTGGAAACTAGAGTAAACCTAAATACGTAATTGTTTTCAAATTTATTTTGAAGAGCTGAATTCACAAGTAAAACTGTTCTTATTAAGATGAGGCTGTCTCATCAGAAAAGTATATACTTATTATCGTGATTTATCGAATTGTGTTTCCGACCGAAAAATGAGACGAAGATCATTTAAAGATTCAAACGAACTTCAACCCACATTACCTTGGTTGTTGTTTCTCTTTTAAGACGTTCTATGAGGGGAAGTTAAGTGTAACTATTGAGAGAATACCTACACCATGCGTTTTTTTTTTGCTGAATAAAGCTCGATTCGATATTTTCGTCACACAACGTATCGCGTATTAAAGACTTCCATACCGGCAACGAGTAAAGGAAACCACGTTTCCGATAAGAACAATAATGTCAAAATGCAGATACTAATATGCCATATCGGATTATGTATCGGTATTGCTATGTATTGTGTTTCAGTTGATGACATATGAAAGGAATGTTATTGTTAACAGTTTGTTGTATGCTGTAGTCCTTCAAGTGAATGTTTTCGATGTTGCAAATTTCTCATGATACATTGCGCGAAACAGAGTGAAAACTTCAAAACCACGTTCGTATTCGAAAAAATGAATGGATTAGTTAATCGCGACAGACAACAGTTCTCATGTTAGCATGCGTATCGCCACGTATTCTATTCAATATATATATATATATATATATATATATATATATATATATATATATATATATATATATATATATATATATATACATATATATATATATATATATACATATATATATACATATATATATATATATATATATATATATATACATATGTATATATACATATATACATATGATCAGACCAGCATTAAGTAAACCATAAAACCCGTTTAGATAACTTAAATGTGGTGAGTTTACTTAACACCCTCTTGCATAAATTTCTATAAAGCTGACTACTAATTTTACTCCATTTTTTTTTCTGGGCTGAGTAATGTAATTGGGGACAATTATGGAACTAAAAAAGCTGACTATGTGGGTAAATATTGTGATTTTACTCGGACATTTTTTAAGAAAGATTGAAAAGACTTATGTTCGCGGTTCGCATGATAAATATTTTAATAATAGTAATCTGCTGACCAATTCAACGAAAATCACATAATGTCATACATATGTTGAACATGCTGGGAATTGAAGGCATAAATATTACGCGTGAATGGATTTCGCAACTTACTAATATACACAGGCTCAGTGATTGGCAGCGATAGTAGCAAATCAGCGACGGCGTTTGAAGTGATAATTTCTTGTATTAATAAGAGACAAACCATTGTGCCACTGACCATAATTCCTTGTCTAAAGCAGCAGACCTAAAGGTTTCAGTGTATACGTTTTTGAGTAAGTGGAAAATTGTTTCAAGTCGTGAAGTAGTTGTGGTTCTGAGTGGTCAGTGACAACAGATGGTGGAAATTAGTGCATGATTTGTCGATGAGGAAATTATGTAGACCCTTTCTAGTACTTAAAACATGAGTTTGTGTTACTAGACAGATGGTCAAATTGTTCATTACCATCATGAAACACAAATAACAACTCATCCAAACGATATCCAAATCCAGAGTCATAAAAAGAAATTTACAAGTCCAAAAAATAGAAATCGCAGCTTCAGATAGAAATCGTTATTTGCTACTTTTCGAGGAGAATTGTGTAACTACACAAAGTGGTCAAGATGGACCTTTTTCGACAAAAGATGTCTATATTAATATAGATATATTACAAGAGCAACTTGTAATTAGGTAGGTAATTAAGTAGGTAATTAATTGAATAACATGTCATCTTTTCTATGTATTGCAAACAAGAATGTTTCAACTTATTGCTGTGTTTGACCTACACTTCTACACATTCATACACTCAACAGCATTCCTTGATTATGCATGTAAATTAATCATTAGGTAGCCAGTGTTTTTGTCGTTTTTTGGTAAGTGGGACTCAGTTTCATTCAGGGGAAATATACATATAATATTACACAATCAAAAATGTTGTTACACTGGTAAAATTCGAATTTGTTGATTATTATGTAAATACTGTATGTAAAATCGAATGCAGTAACAAATAATTCCCGTGAATTTGCATTACTACCTCCAGTTTTCGCCGCATTAATGTATTGCATCATAAATCTCATTTCAGTGTGTGATTAACGTAACAACGTATATTGAAGCTGTGTCACGCACGACTACTATCTGATGTTCTATATAAAACTTAAATAATCCACAGACATACCAGAGTGTGGGAATAATTGTGTGCAATTTTACGACCTGTATGCTGATTTGTTCGTATTTACAGAATTGTGTAGACGGCCACTGTAAAAGATAATAAGTTTTCGCATGAATCTTTGGGAATTACTTCTTATTGTGAATATGTGCGTGTAGCAATGTATTCTCACGGCGAATAAAGCGAAAACGTACAACCATCGCTACACATCAAAGGAACAGAAACGTCGACCAAAGCCGCCTAACACAACTTTCACGCTTTGTATTTAGTCATCCCGTTTTCAAATCCACTCAGTTTTCAACACATATTTTGCTAAAACATTATCCTGGCTTTTTATTTACTGATAGAATTACGATCGATGAAAATGTGTTCATACACGGAAATGGCGACTAGTTGCACGAACACTACGATAATGATTTTTCATTTTCGACATTGTATAATTCTTAAGTTTTAAGGAAAAAACTGAGAACAACTGATTTTGATAAGAAAATTTGAGATAAATTTACCAAGAATGATTCACACAGAGATGTATTCCGTATGCACACAATAATACTTTTCATACTTACCGATTACTCATAAATATTAAAAACAAAAGATAATTTGAAATATTCTCTATATATTTGCATTTCATTTGTTGTAATTGAAAAAACCTGAATGAACAATTCCTGTACGAATATTAATCAAAATGATTTTACAGTACTTTTTTCCATAAAAACGAAAGAACTTCATAATGTCGAAAACAGGCATGTCGTTATCGTAGTGTTTAGATCTATGGGGGTGAATGAATTTCAAAGTCTGAGTATAAAGTTTACAAAATGGCAATAAATGGATGCAAATATAAAACTCACTGGGAATACTGGTAATGTGTATCATATCGTTGTGTACGAATGAATGAATTATTGAATGGATAGACAACAGATAAGAAATTCAATTGTCCGGGACCTACGTTGTGTGTTGCAATATTGCAAAGACCGTCGATGATATAAAGGGGCCAATCGATGCACTTACATAAACAAACAAAATATCACATATCTTTAAAAGAAAACAAAATAAAGTTACATTACTTCTCGATATTTCACTGATGGACTTTATTTTCCTGTGTATGTTCACTTCACCTGTATCCAGATATTCGGTTACAACAGTCACATTGTAGCTTTCTAGTTGTGCTGTCATAATTCGGTAGACTATGGCTGTGTAGGAGTTCTCTTCTCCAACAATTCCAACATGTGACCATCCGTGTCGCTCAACGAATTCTACGATCATGGCCACGTCTTTGGACGATGGTGAAACTACCCGACTGAATGTATCGTAAACTTTCTTGTTAGAGAGGTCTTCTGAGAGCGCGGCGTAGCTGATCATTGGGATGTTCCAGCTGGAGGCCAACACACCGCACATTTCACAGTCAGTGGAACAAGGCGGGCCGACAATCCCCGCAATGCTGTGTTCACTCACATCTCGCACGATGTGGTCAAGGCACGTCTTACCGTAGTCTCGACAAACGCTGTGACCACTGGTGAAAGTGAGTGTTATGTTAGCGAAAACGTCTTCGTCAGTGTTGATCCTATCACGTGCGATATACGCGGCGGAACCCAGAACATTGTCACTGATGTGCGTGCCTGGTATCCGGTACAGAAACAAAGCTACTGTATAGTCAATGGAATGGACATTCGTGAGCAGAAACCCCTGAATGATATATAGCAATATGCAATACCTGATTCCCAACAAACGAGTTTTCCCAATCATGGTGTCACTTGTAACTGTATCACCTCGTCGGTGCGTGACTGTGACACACTCCGGTGAGCTGTTAAGTTAAAATACCCCCTTTTTATAATAAGAAAAATGTCATCATATCCATTAATGTAAAGTAAGTCGAATTATGAATATTAGCTCTAGTCGCTTATTCTGATCACTAATGACATAGCTTTTGGCTATGTGGGTGAGCAGAGATGTACGGCTGATATAATAAGTGTAATAAGTGCAAAGTAGGCTTGACATCCGGAGTCGAAGGATACGTTCATAACCTGGGTAAATTTCCTTCCTGTATTTTGTCACATCATTACACATTCAAAGTACTCTCAATTATATTTTATGTCAATTATGACGGAATGGCTTGTATCCTCGGGGGCGGAGCTACGTCACAAGACGTTCCACGTTGCTAAGACGCGCACCACTGTACATGTATTTATATGGGCTCTGTGAGCGCTGCTGTGGAACGACGGTCGAGCCGGTGAAAATTCGAAAAAAGAACACAAACCCAACTTTGAAGTAATTCTGAACAACCAAATTTATATATGTTACACACGTAGGAATAATCTTGTTACACTGTTCAGGGGAGTCTCAACAACCATCCCAAGGTACCGTTTTCTGCGAGTTTTTGGCCTTTGTTTTCACCGCCGCGGGTTGCCAGGCGGTGAAAATGCCCGGATGTTCGCCTCCCAGGATAGTCATATGTGTGTGGTTGCTGGTGCTTTCGTGGTGCGCATTCTTAGCCTCGGTGTCTTAAATGAGCTTTCTAGTAAGCGACAGCCAACAAATTTGATCCCGCATATGCGTGATATTAAAACACAACTGCTTCATCTAAGGCGGCGACATCATTATGAAATAAAATAAAACACAAACAACTAAATACTAGTAGTAGAGATATCTCGTGAGTGACCATACAATATCATTTAAATATTTATTAAACAAGTGTAGTAATTTCAAAATTAAATAAATGTGATATCTTTTATGGAGCCGATACCGAATGTTCCGCGGTGATGAAAAGGCACTCACAAATGAAGCTAACACTAACCGAGGGAACGGGGAGTGCATGGCACGATTGGTTGAAATATTCGTCTAATTTGCATAATTTTGATATTCATGAGAAATGAAAAATTCGTCTTTTCAGTAATACTGTACTAAAATGCTTCCCGATAGCACACATGCTAGTTTTAAATTGACTGATTCTATCGCTACGAGTTGAAAACAATAATCGAAAAACTGATGTAAACGTGTTTTCGGACGGCGCCCTCTGGTGCCAATCCCCTTGGCAGGGAATCGCCGCAGAGAACATCATTAGTGAGCGCGTTCTCAACACCGTGGAACATTAGGGCTCGTTCTCATAAAAGAACGCCCTTAATGAACACGGATTGTCGTTACTTTACTTTATTGCGAATAAGAAATATTGTTATTTTGGAACCATCTCCATATTTACGGTTTCAGAGATGAGTTTGTAACATAATTACTCATTTGGGAGTAAACTAAACCCATGAAAAAATCGCAACTGAAAGTTGGTAAAGCACATTTCTTGAGGAAGAAGTTGAGGATGGGAAAATTTGAAATTACGGCATATAGAACAGACATCCATCATGCAAAATTACACACCCACCACTTACACCCGCTCTCCCACAAAATAACAACATTATTTGTAAAATGTAGTAGTCATTTCATGTATTATAACAAGTGACACATTACTCAATAGCATACATACATACACTGTTTGCAGAAAAAATTGCGAAATACACCGTAAATGTGATTTTATGTTACTCTTTTTTTAGTAACCGTGTTTCACAAGTGTGAATCAACCGATTTATCGAGTATAAAATTATTAAAATGAATTGAGAAATTCAAGGTATTTCACAACTCGCCTGATAAAAATGTCAAGAGTGCCGTGGAAGTGATTGCAATGACTTTTTCATGAACGTACCACACCTTATATTCACAAGTCACTCAGCTTAGAGAGTTTTCGACGACCATCGGCGTGGAACTCATATTAGAAATGGTCATAGAGTAGAACGCGCTGCAACGATCCCGGAGGTGTCATTTCAGTGGCGGCTTTGTCTTACATTTTTGCTTCATATAATGAATACTCTTAACATCAAAACGGAGTATTTCACTTTATATCCATTCTGGCACGTTCACTGTCCATTTCGGATGTCTATTTCTTGAAAGCAACCACGAAATCAACAGCGGCCGAAACAGCACCAGTGTTGCGAACGACGATTTGTTATGCGCAGTATCGCTTTCCATGGACGTTATCGCAAACAATCTCAGCTCGAGACAGAAACAAAAATGAAGCAATGTTTAAAAGTATAATTCTTAACGATAGTTCAATGTATGGACCACGCCACCAACCACAATTTCATTCAAATTCCAAACAATGAACAACAATATCCATCAAAATGGATGATCATATTTAAAAAAAAAACAAAAAAACACAAACATTTATGCTAAATATATATTCATCAAATGTATTTACCAAACTAACATACAAATGTCCACTCTACCGACAGCGTTGTTCCTGTATGTACGCACTCGTACGCAGCGCTTGACGAATTTCACTCATCATGGCTTCAGCAGTCAAGAACTATTATTATACCATGACCATGACAGCCAATCAGATTCGCGCATTGCAGGTAGATATATTCGTGCTGCAATATTCGTATGTCTACCTCCAACCGGGGACCTTATTCCTGATCTGATTTACGCCAATAAATTGTCAAGGGAACACGATATGCGGCAATATTCATGGACTGATTCGTTTGACATGTTTGCGCTCACTATTTGACTTCCTTATTGAAAAAAAAAAAAGGATTTTGTAGGAACTTTGCGTGATTTCAGTCGCGCTTGCCGTAAGTTTCGCCAGCGCACAGCACCTTTTTGTTGGATTTTGTTACATATTTTGCGTGTTTTACTGTATATCACATATTATGTACAGTGTATTTGTTGAAAGAGAATGGTGTTGACATATATCCTCAAGCAGTGTGCAGCTCCGTGTGCAGCTCGTGTCCGTGTTCTAATGCAAAATGGAACTCGGTGTAGCGTATAGCTGCGCACAGGATGGCGCCGGATATGTTTGTAAAATCAATTCTTCGTCAGGCTGAAGCTGTTGAAATTAGGTTTATCAATACAACCATGAATTTCAAAGTAAAATAGCAGTAGAATCACTGCTCTTGAACTCTTTCAACTTGTATATTTGTGTTCATACATGGCATGTCTTCAGCTCTATGAGAATGACCTGGAAGATTGTTATAATTAAGTGACACAATTTTCGTTTTAAGATTTGTTCGGTATAATAATACAAATGTTCAACCCAGCAGATGTCCCCCTCTGTTGGGGTGAACATTTGTATAAAGAAGGCATAATAGAAACGGGGATTATTCGTGGCAAAACTCGTGGCGAAGCGCGGTATTTCCGAGTACAGTCTCCCTCCCTTCTTTTTTTTCCAAATAGGTATTATATGTTCGGAAGATGAGCTTGCATACCTCGTACCTAAAAGAAAAAAGTCAGGGGAGCCAGCAGTGACTTTCATGTCCATACATTTCGCCTGGCACACAAATATTAATTATAAAATGGTCGGAAAATCTTATATATTATACAGATGCAGCCATATCCATTTATCATTATTTGTTACTCAATAGCTGTAGTGAAATGTCAACTGTCATTTATCATTGGTTGTTACTCAACAGTTGTAGAGATGCAGCCATATCCATTTATCAGTATTTGTTACTCAATAACTGTAGTGAAATGTCAACTGTCATTTATCATTGGTTGTTACTCAACAGTTGTAGAGATGCAGCCATATCCATTTATCATTATTTGTTACTCAATAACTGTAGTGAAATGTCAACTGTCATTTATCATTGGTTGTTACTCAACAGTTGTAGAGATGCAGCCATATCCATTTATCATTATTTGTTACTCAATAACTGTAGTGAAATGTCAACTGTCATTTATCATTGGTTGTTACTCAACAGTTTCAGAAATACAGTTATATCCACTTATCATTTGTTACAGTAGTAATATGCTGACTGTCATTTATCACTAGTTGTTGCAATGCTGAAATGACTATTTCAATGAGGTCAAAACAGCCTAAATATCCAGCTAAAATAAAGCATCTTAATGAATGTGGATTGTGTTGTGTACAGTCATTAAATTGTCCATTGTATCTATGTATATATGGAAATGCATGCATCATAAGAAGGCTATTTTGTGACATTATTTTGAAAATAAAACAATAACATACTATATGTTACAAAACTACTCTTCACCAGTATACAATTAGGCTGGTGGCAGGCTAACATATTAGAAAGTTATATATTGGCATTGGGATTTTGTGTCAATGTGCTGATTTGTAAATCTCTTGTTGTTATTTGCTATTCCGGTTACTAAAATTGTATTGGTAATTTTATTTCATTTTATTTATAGAACAGATAATATAATCGCTTGTAGTATTACCCATATACCAACAGATTGTTTTATTTGCATCCTTATTTTATATTTATTAATTAGTAATAATCCACATTTTATAATGAACATCCACACAAGATTGAAACAAAAATAATGATCGATAGACTCGATGCAGCCCAACCGTGGTATTACATTGTTTCATATGATAAAAGATTTTTGGATTCAATTTGTACAATCACTGGTTCTGATGCAATATTATAGTAATATATATTGTCATTGTACTAATTCCCATTAATTTGATCGTCAGGAGAATAAATATTTTTTGCCGAAAATAAAGAAACGTTAAATGAACAAAATTATTCTATTTCCGGGTGGCCATTGTGGATTATATATCAGACCTTTATCTAAATAATAAAGCTCTCATATTGCGGTTTCGCTCTCTATAGTTGAGATCAGTTTCCGTTTTGTTTTGTTTTGACGCAGAGGACGCTATTACGATAATCATGTATTCAAATGAAGTCTATTGGCAGCTGCCTGATGTGTTATGCAGTATGAAAATAGTCTTGGGACTTGTGTTTAAAAAAAACAATTACTATGTGGTTCACACTTTGGACAGTCACTATGTGGTTTTGGGTACTGGTCTGTGTCACTGTGTGCAAACAGTTGTGGTTTTATTATTCCTGGGTTTGATTTCAGATTTCTATTCATTGTTTTACGGTCAAAATGGTTTCATGTTGTGCCAATAATAACAGGGCCAATTTGGCAATCATGTTCACCTGGCTACCTTTTCGGACCAAAGGTCAAAGTTAACGCATGTATTTTTGTTTTGTTTGTTATTATAAACACACGGAGGACCTAGCTTGGACCTTCAAACGTGGCACACATGTTCCCTATGTGTCTCGGTAATATGTTTACATCTGGTAACTGACTGTATTTTGTACTCACACTACAGGTGTTATTTCTATATTCGTCGTTAGTATTAGTTAATTAATTAACCGACCATGTATTTAGAAATGTTTCATTCTCATACAACAGAAGATTGTTAAATTACATATGGATCATTAATTAATATTCAATCCATTTCAGCTAACTCATCAGTACACAAAATTAACAAACTGAAAAAGTTTGTTAGATCCAGAATCCAATTACGGGGTCTGAAATTGTATTTTTGACCCTGAAAAAGGATGTTAATTCCGACGTTTAAGCCTTGCAGTTAGATAATTAAAATAAATTACAAACTATTAGTGTAGCAAGTTACAATCCGTTTCAGCAAACTGTTGTTAAGTTTCAGAAAAAAAAACTTACTGCGAGCAGTTAAATAGTATACAAATGTCCAATGTTTTTCATATTAGTTTTACCCCTCATTTTAGCTAAAGTGCCAACAATCTAATTGCGCGAACAATAGCTACATCTTAAATTAGCGAATTTCTAGGATTAACTAAATTAGCTAAAATATCATGCTAGTAAAAAAGATATGTTTTACAGTATATTTACTAGAAATAACTTACTGAAAAAGGATAGGTATTGGGGTTTATATTTGTATTACTGAAGCTCAAGAAGATTAATTTAAAAGTGATGTATCGAGAGAATGAATACTTTGATGATACATGATATATATATTCTACTGATTCACGATGTAGGAATGATGGTTTGGACCATCCGGCATAACGTGCATTCTACGGCTATTCTTCAGTTTTAAATGGACAAATCGGGAAATAGAAGGTATTTCATTAAAACAAATATGGTAAAATTACTTGATGAAGAAATCGACTATTCGATAATCTTTATTCAATCTCAAGTTACATTAATAATGATAGGTAGGCGCTGCGTTGTGCCAAATACTATTACTACATCAACAGCGTTCATTACAGGTGCACAATACCGGCGAGGCATGTACAATCTCGAAATAAATAAACAAAGCGGTATTGCGTGAACATTCTACATGGAATGACATTTTAATAGTGTCTTTTATTCTATTACGAAGGCGACAAGAGTGCGACAAGAAATGTCATGTTATGCAATTATGTTCGGAAATAGACGCGTCGAGTGTATGTGCATTAAGTTCCAAGTAAGCATATAAACATAGGGTACATAATATAATAAATACTGCCTCAAATAGCCAAATGCGACCGGGGCAACTCATATTACAGTTATATTCGTAAGAATATACCCATTTACCACAAGCACGATTTCGAATTGTAAGGTATGGATACAATATGCATATTATCCTTATTGACAACATAGTAATTATTAATTTATCTAGCTATTTGTAGAAATATTGTGGCTCGTAAAATTGACAGTTGCACTTACTTCGTGCTCTTTTGCTGATTGCTTCTATTGCATGTTCAATGTCGAAATCTTCTACGCTCAGGATTTCGGTAACAACAGTTACATTGTGGCTTTCTAGTTGCTCCTTCGTAATTTGATAAACGATGTCAGTGTACGCGTTCTTTTCACTAAGGATTCCTACATGCGCCCACCCGAATCGGAGAATAATTTCTACGATCATGGTTACGTCTTTGGACGATGGTGACACCACCCTACTGAATGTATCGTAATGTTTCTTATCGGATAGAACGGCTGAAAGAGCAGACATACTTATCATCGGAATACTCCAGCTCGAAGCCAACAAGCCACAGACTTCACAGTCGGATGAGCAAGGGGGGCCAATAACGCCCGCCACTCTGTGGTCGTCAACAACATGTATCAAACTGATGAGGCATGTTTTCCCGTAGTCCCTGCAAATGGCTGGGGCACTGGTGAAATTAAGTGTTATATTGCGGAATACATCCCTGTCCGTGTTGACTTCATCTCTAGCAATGTACGCTGCCGAAGCTAACGTGTTGAAACTCAGATGGAACCCTGGTTGCGAATGCAAAAAAAGTGCTATACGATAATCTGTCGCCTGAACGTGTAAATAAAGAAAAACATGGACCATACACGCCATATGTATATATGTATTCCAATCCATCGTGCACTTCAAATGAAGTTCCTTCCAAGCGTACTCTGAATATTCAAGATAGTTTAGTCGGCTTGAGCAGACTTCCTATGATGTAGTTCAATGGATTACAGAAAAAGCCATTCAACTATATTTCAGTATTTGCACAGAACTAAGGAGCAGGCCAAAAAGATAATACAAATAAGTCTTTTACAAGAGTCGTAAAAATGCAGGATACCCCGAGGATCTGTGCTAGGGCCGACTTCTTTCTTGATTTGTATAACTGGCATTTATATATCCTCACAGCTATTCACATTTAGTTTTCGATACCGATGTACATGTGAAGTTACTCGGCTCAACACAAGGAAACGTTGAAAAATTTAAGAACATGATTTAAATGCGACAAATAAACACGCATACACGGAGCTATATTTGTGTCATTCAAATTTGTGCACACAACTAATCAAATGAAAAAATCAGCTACAAAATCAATTCAGTCGGTCGAATGAAAGCAGTTCATGGGTCTAACTTTTCAAACTGGTCTAAGTTAAACAGTTGTGGTCAATTACAACATGACCATCTGTCATTTACAAACTGCGTATGCTTGCACCTTATAGTATGAAAAATGCAATTCAATCCAATTTCCCATTATCTCCCCTTGTACCCTTTAACGTCGGGTTTTGACGAAGGCTTGAATTGTATTTTATCTATTTACAACACTAGTGCAGTGCTCATTATTTTAAGTGACTTATTTGAAAAAAAAGTGTACATTATTTGTTTCGTTTTTATGTCTTAAAGTATTCGTTCAGAAGCGCAAATCTGACGCTGTTCAACAGTCCACTAGATTTTACAGTCGATAACAATACTTTCTGGACTCTCCAAACCCAATTCTGTGTCAGTATTTAAATATAAATATAAGAAATCCCTCACTAATAGATATTGATATAAAATATAATGTTTAAAATAATTAATAATTAATATTTACTTATTTCATATTGTTAACTTTACTTGTATGTTTTTTGTGTATTTGTTCTCTTTATTTGTATTTTTAAGTTTTATATTTTGTATATGGAACAAAACATATGTTACTATTGTTTAATTGATTTCAGTATACTTTTATTATTATATTATTGCCACAAATTGAGGTGTTAACGATAAAAGCTTTTAGCTTCTAGTTAATTTCCTTCACATGACACAACATTTTCTGTAGTATTGTATTTTTTTTCTATTTTATTGTGAGAAATAAATGATTGATTGATTGACCTCGCCACGACAACATCGTTGTTTATATTAATTACGCAAACACGACACCGTAAATGCACCTTATTACTTTAAGCGTCCCTGTTAGACTGCTTGAAATAACGTGTAGTAAATACATTCGCGATTCGAATTTCTGACGTCACAAACAACATATACACTAATTATATTAGTGTTGTTGTTCCTTTCATCGCCAATTCCGACTACGATGATAGTCATATCCATGCAGGTAAGACATGTATCATGTGGAAGAACCCCGTTTTCATGAACGATGTGGTGTATCCTGGCTCCGTAATTTTCGCGAACTAAGCTAATGAATAATGGAATATATCTGTCAGCAAATTTGCTTCATTGGAATGCCGATACGTTGTTTAAAAGGTATATTCTTCAAACTCGAGAAATGCGTTCTAGCATACTGAGATTGTCATCTTCATTTCAGAAATGTTTAACGACTCGCAGTCTTGTTCTTAACAAAGTAGATAGAATGGTATCCAACTACTTATATATATATTTTATTTTATGACATATTATAATATATATTATAGGAACTTTTAATAATTTTGGTTAATGTAAGAGATTGCTAGCATGTAAACTAAATTATTCCTGAAACTAAGTTGCTTGATTTGCCTGAATCACTGAGGGGAATTATTCTAAATGTGTCAACATAACTATTTACACTCCTTTGACTCGACTTGGTGATTACTTGTGTCAAAAAATATAAGATCCTTGTGGATATTACGACACACACACAGGTTTGATAGAATATATCTATATAAAAATATTTGAAGTAAGCTTTATAGATATTTATTATTGTTATGCAAATTGTTTTGCAATTTAAAAATAACATTGGAATAACTAGATATATTTTACGGCGCCGAGTATGACTGGTCTTCAGTAATATGTTTGGGCGAAACCTCTTATTGAATTCAATCTTATACATAAAGGACATATCCAAAAGACATGAGCGTTCGTCGAGCGGTACAATTGTCGTTGAGTTGCGCCATCTGCCGGCGGTTGCAGCAACTCGTGCTAGGCTGTATGCTTCGGTGAGGGCGCAACATATAATTAAAACATAAGGCTGTAACTGAAGGCTGTTGTATCATACAGTAAAGTGCACGCACGACTCCGTTGTTTATATTTATAAGCAAAATTATTTGACACCAGTCACGTTCAAATCCAATTCGATTGCGTAGGTTGGTGACTCTTTCCTTTCCAGAAGCGCTAACTCCATTACCTAGTGGTAATATACGTCGTCTTATTCATATCTGCTTTTTTGTTATAATGTGAAATATACATGCCTTAGTACCACAATTATCATATAGTGCCAATGGCTGTTACATCAACTATTCACACTACGTTATGTGCTACCATTTCAGTAATGCTAGATTTGTTAACCCGCGGCCGAAGACTACAAATCTTGTTTTGTTAAAATCGATCGACTCAATTCGCCCGTTTGTCGTCGTTTATAAATATAATATTTTAAATTGACGACTGACATCTAAATGTGTCATGATATTATCAAAGATGTATATGGATATATCCTACTAGGACATAACATAGCGAAAGGATTCCACCATGTTGTGAGCGGTTGAGAGCGCTTACAAGTCCGTCTCCAACTATTTGAATTTTAGTTTGCGAGGAATCTGACTACTACTCCGTACTTGTCTTCTGCCACCATCCACACACGTTTGCATGAAACAGTCTGTGTTGCGTTCATTGCGCGTGTTGGTTTGGGCTCAGTCTGATGACAAACACCCCTAGCGACCGGAATTAAAGGTACCTGTCACCTTTACCTACATCGGAGTCCAACCACTGAGTAATTTGCACGTCGGATATTAAAATTGCGCCCTCTAGTCTACTTCGGATTAGCTGTGAAGTGTGCGCGAGTCACATTCAGGTCACAACGCCCTCGCGCACAGAAATGAAAAAAAAAAAAAAACGTAGGTTCTATCGAGTATTCGACGGCCTCAAGTGAAACAGTACGATCCATGAAAACATCTATGCGTAATTTGAAAAGTTGAAAACAAAAAATTGCCAGAAATACCATTTATTTTCGGTAAACCCAGAACGTCCACTTTGTAATTATTTCGATTATAGATAAACAATATTCATTCAAGTGTATCGGAATAATAGAAATCGCTCCATTTATTTACATGGTATCAATTTTTGCAAAATCATACAGCTGTCACAAGTGTGTTAAATTATTGAAAACAATGAAGATATATATATAACACAATGCGTCCCATGGCACTAATGTGTGTGGCTTAGTTTTCTATCGGATGGTGGACCACTTCATTCCGCAAAAAAATCGACAAACCCTGCCCAGTGGGAGTGTGCGGACGTCAATAGGAGTGCCCCCCTTACCGAATTTCTGGATCCACCAGTGGTACGTATTCCAATGTATAGAAGGTAGTATGGTTAAAGCCAACAGGTGGCACTGTCTCTCGAAGAATATAAATTTAACCTCGCAGTCAATTTGCAATTTGATGATGATACTGCAATATGATTTTGTGAAAAACCGCTGTTTGTATGTAAACATGGATTATTATAATTTTATATATTAGTCTATCTATTAAAAGACAAAGAGAAATTGCAAAATTAGACAAATTCGTTTTTTTCTCATTTTATCTAAAAAATTACGTTAGTTATTTTTCACTATTGTCTAGCTCGATCACGACCAATTGAACTGGCGTTAATATCCATATCATATCTTTCAGGGATATTACCCGTGACGCAACTCAGAGGTCGTATGACACTAATTTGTCCCGGTGCATGGCTTTTTCTTCGAAAGGCCATTCGAAAAAAAGTGCATTTCGTCGGAAGTTGGATATATCGAAGCGAATCCCTTTCGACAGGTGTCCTCCGGTAAAGAAAATGCACCTGTTTGTAGTTTGTACACATAAAATACTTAAAAGCGGGAGGGTCGTCACCTGCGCACGCGCGGGAATTGAGTCCCAAGCGACGATAACAACTCACGCTAAAACGCAAAGGGGAGACGCTCGTGTGTAAACAATGACACGCTATGGCCATCTGACGCATGCGTAGGTGACGACTCGCCCGCTTTAAGACTATGATGGTCAAATTATATGCATTGTACAATTTTTTTTTGTAATTAACTGATCACCGCTAGGTTGTCAGCAGACCCGAGTTAAACACGAAAATGTCTTGTGACCCACATATTAAATAAATAAATAAATAAATAAATAAATAAATAAATAAATAAATAAATAAATAAATAAATAAATAAATAAATAAATAAATAAATAAACGAATAAATAAATAAATAAATAAATAAATAAATAAATAAAATGATTGATATTTTATTCATATGTTTTGGGAAAATAATGAAATCCGCTGTTTATTTAAATGAAGTGTCGTCATGCATGGTCCACGACATTTCGTAGAAAATCAGAACCCCGGATTTGTTATATCTTTATGCTTGCTCATATATGACGTAAGTGGTCACGTGGTATATAACGATTTATGCAACCTTATCTACAGATGATGCAGAATACAACACTTGGAAACGTTTAGAAAATAATCTACACTATACCCTCCTGCATGGTACCCGACAATATTAAAATAAGAATCGAGCAAATAACACCCGCTTTCTCTTTCTTTCCTTTTGTAAGGCAGACCCGCGTGTTTGTGACATCCGGTCAAGTTTCCGGTTTGTTTGTATATTTTTTTTCTCTGAAAATAAAAAGTCTTTATGACGATGATATTATCGTCTGCAGGCAGCTTTGGATCAATTTCCGGCAGCTTTGTTGTTTTATGGTGATTTTAAAAATCGCAAAAAAGATGATTTTTATAACTATGGCTCTATGGTCAAACCAATGACGTCACAACTTGGACTTGTATAGCCCAGTTCAAGACAACCATAAACACACTTGCTATTTGCAGTCTAAATACTACTGACGGAACTGATTCATTTAAATATTATTTGAATTGTTCGTATTTTTTGTAAAGTTTAATAAAATATTTCATACAAATTGTTAGTTTAGAAAAGCCGACTTACGGGCGAACAGTGGACATCTGATATATACGTAAAACTGAATTTCAATCTACATTTGTTTTATGCATACCATATTTTATCAAAAACTTAAAGAAAGCGAACACGTTATAATATTCCTGATATTCGGCTTTAGTTTTAACGCTTCAATCTTCGCTCCTTCAACCGTCACTCACCTTGAACGCGTTTCTCTTTGATATTATTAATCTAAATGCGCCTTTCTTTTCACTTCCGGTGTGGAAATGGGGGAAACGTCGCTTGTATTCGCGATCCCTACACAGGGCCCCTTACACCATAAAGTAAGAAAACCTGAATCGACAACAACAAGGACCGTGCTGCAACGATAATAAATAGTATGAATACAGGTGTAATGCATGAGGAGGTCATTTTGAAGGTTATCATCCGGGGAACTGATTACCCAACATGCAACGCGTTTATTTTTCAATTTCTCTATCCTGCCATCTTCTTCACTGGAATCTGATGTGAATAAAGCGATATGGAGTTTATGCAGTCTCCTTAAAACAAAATGGCTTATTCTTGAAGGAAATATTGTCGGAATGTCTGCTAAGGCAACGATGAAGAAATTTGCAAGCATAGGACGTGTGTTGGATGGGTTGCGGTCGGGCTCGACCCCAACACCGAAGGCGGAGAACGAAATCGTCGAAACCCTGAGTTCGGAAGATTTCACCATCAACAAGGTATGTATGCCACTGTAGATGAACTCGCAGTAAATTTTTCTTTATTTCGACCATCCAGTGGGTTTTAATCGTTCTCCACTCGGTTGTTATTATTTTAGGTCGTACGACATGGATTTCCATACAAGCCGTCTGCAATGGCTTACGACCCAGTGCAACACATTTTGGTGATCGGATCCGAGAATGGTTCGCTCAGAATGTATCCTTTTAGCATTTCATTCATTGGCGACACGTCGATCTCTGTGTTGACTCCAACGCTCTACGGTAAGCAAAACTGCATCGTGTCGAAATAAAAGTAAGTCTCAAACATCATGCCGATTTGCTTTGCCGTAATTTGTGCATAACATGACATTTTACATCGCAACCTTCCCCGTCGCCACCGCAGGGGTTGTCATTTTGTACTCGTTCCGATCTGTCCTGCTTCAGCGAATCGTGAATTATGCAAATCCGTATCCACAATTTCTTTAGTCACTAAGCAGCAGCGCGGTTTTCACTCGACGTATATTCGCGAAATTATCGTTATTTTTGTAGAATAATTCCTTTTATTTATTCACCCAGCGCCTTTAAACTGTTTTGCATGTTAGTGGGAACAGCCCACTTTTAAATCCTGCTTCGCAAACAACATTCAGCCAGGGCTGTTGCATATTTAAACATACAGGCCTGACGTCATTTGCATATTAAATATGTAATATGTAGTATACACAACGTATACACTGCGATATGTATATCAGGTGCTTATTACCTAAACTTGTACAGTCTTGATCTGAAAATGAAATTTTATATTTCCACTTCTCAAAAAAATGTTTTGTCTGCTCTGTCTCATCACCATTTTTCGCCCATGCACATTCTTTGAACCAGGAAATGAGTGTGTAAAATATTATTGCTGTATATTTTTATCTAATTTAATATTCTTATCCAGATTGACTTAGTAATCCTCATCCTAGACTGGTCTGGGCAGTTCATACAATATTAATATTTGTCAGCGATATTACAGAAAATTGTTTATGATACTGTAGGTGTGTATTTTGTTCAGTTGAATTACCACTTCATTAATAAGGTCAGCAGAATAATTTACAAAAGAAATGTGTGGTTATTGTACTTGTACTTGGGTTACTATGTACAGTAAACTGAAGTGTAGTGTAGTATGCTACTTTAGTAAAATCCCTGTGTAAAACTCTGTAAACATTGTGTAATCGAAAACTCATTATTGTGATACTCAGACTGTTGTAGTATTCAAAATGTCAAGTGTCTAATTAATACTTGAACATTTGTAAAATATGAAAGCCTTTTAAAAATTTGAGAAAGTTATTTCTTTTCAATTAGTAACATTAAGCAGATGATACTGTTACATTTATTATTACACTTTTTTTCAGGATAAGAGTAAATATAAAAATATAATCTATTATATTATTGATTGTTGATTTTATCATTAGTAGGTGTTATTACAAACTGTATAATTTGTACTTACCCTGTAGTTTGTAAACAAAACACCCCCCACCCCTACCATGGATATATTTTACATTTTCATTATTCTTCTCTGATGATGTCGGTTTCTTCTTTGGCTGTTGCATTCTGGGTATAGCAGAACTACTAATCAAGGTACTTGTACATCAGGAAATGTAGGCCGGTGCTTTGCAATCTGGCAAATCTATTAGAATAAATAAATGACAAAATGGTACAGGCGTCAGCCGTTAATCTCAATTTTTACTGGTCTTTCATGTAATATCAAAGAAGTCTGGACTGTATCGTATTACTTTTGGAAACAAAACCTAAAATGTTGTATCGTTCTCACAATGCTGTGCTAAGGTCATGCGACTATGAATCTATAATTTAATTTAAGTTTAATGTTCAGCAAATCAAGTGATAAGCTGTTGCTGCAGCCATGCAGAGTGAAACGACATTGATTTTAATCCAAAGATGCATGCCATTTCTGAGTGCTTGCTTTTAAAGAAATTTGCTTGTTGATTTGATATAGCAGGTGAAAATAAAACTGTGCATATAATTGGCCATAAGCTATGCTATGGTAGTTACTGTCTCACCTAATGTGTTCATTTTAATTTTAAAATGGATATAGAGATATAATTGCGTTTAATGAATTATCTTGGATAAGTTATCTTGGAGGATTAAAATTGATAAAATTAATCTCCTTAATAGACTTCCACAAAATAGTAGTACTTTTTATCCATGTTTTTGGTCTCATCAGCGCAATATAAGCTTGTCTGAAATGTATAACATTCTTGTCAACAAGCCATCTATAGAAACTGGTTGTTGTTGAAATTATTCTATTCGGATCTGAATATAACTATTAATAAAAATATTTTATCCACTATTTTGTAAAATTTAAATCAACTGATTTGTGAAATTTTATTAATTTAGTTGTGCTGCAAGCAGCTACTGCTACAGTTTTGTCAGTGGCAATAATGATGAAGATTTTGACTTTGACTGTGTTCCAACAGACTCAAATATTTTTAATCTCGTAAATTCGGGTGGTACGTAATTAATATTGTAATAAAATGTGCATATTTGACCATTTCTGTTTCTTCATTGTAAGAGTCAATGACGACGCACCTAGTTTCGTAATTTTATTTTCCCTCAAAGACGTAATATTCCCCTCAATCTGTCACACGGTGAATTAAAATTGTCATTTGCATTTGTAAGCGCCCACCCCTGAAAAATCCTGATTTCATGAGTTGAGGACCCTGGGCGCTGACGCGGTCGAGTACGGTAGTTTTGTCAACCCCCCCCCCCCTCACTCATCCATCCAAGGTATTGTTGGATCCTAGAACACTATTTTGTATAACAGTGATTTGTCTATTGTTTTTTAATGTAGTTTCACTGATTATAGTTATTATCCAGAAAAACTATGTGACTGTAAACCACTTTATTTTCATGAGAAAAAAATAAAAGTTTTGCAAAGTGAAAAAATCATGGATGAATACATCACAGCAGTCACTTCGCATCATAATCGTGTGGGTCTCCCGCAACATATAAAACTCATGTAATACAATTGTTTGTTTACACACAAAGTCAAACATGAACACAACAGTAGCTTTTTAAATCATTCGAGTCGCTACAGTTTCAGTAGTAATATATCCCACTTTTAAACAAAAGCACATGTTGTTGAAGTTCAATTTGTATCAACATTCGTTAAAATTATTAGCAGTAGTTTGAATAGACCCATGTGTACAGAATGTCACTGGTATGGAATTATAAAATTACAAAAGGCAATTTCAAGTAGGTGTTATTGAAAATTATAATGTCTATACTGCTCCTCATCATTTGATTTACATATAATGTCTGGGAAAATACATGATGTGTTTTTATTTAAAGCTGCTAGATGCTTCTCTATGTGTTTATCGCTATCAGAAGATTTCATGATATTCAGATGTTCAGGTTTTCAACTTGAAGATGTAATTTAATTCTACCATCTAGAACCTACATCACAACAGTGGTCATATTCCAATCATCACAGAAATAATGTTTACAAGTTTATTTGAACTGAACCAAGAAAAACATAAATGGTCTCCCTCCACCCTATTTCAATAATGGTCAAAAGTAATGTTTTAAGGCTGACCAATAACCAAAACATTTCTTGTAATTAGAATTAACCCCCTCATGCCCCTACTCCACTTACATCTGAAATAATGGGAGTTTTTGGTGATGTTTAACCTTAAAATGTATTGATGTCGCATTTGTATCTTTACAATTTCGTCACTGGTTTTGGCGCTGAACCATATTCTCTTTTCAACAAAGTCAGTAAAGTCAAATTGACAAAACGGAGCAGCGAATCACGACCATATTGGGAAGCATGTGGGTACCAAAAATCATATCTCGAAAGCGATTTGTCATGTGACTAACTAGGGCCATTATTTGATCAAGAAAGCATGATATCAGTGGAGTCTAAATTTTAAAAATCATTTTGTAATATGCGTAGTAACTATTAAGTTTTTAATTTGAAAATGCCATAGTGTATTGCGTGAATGACTTTTTGGAATCTATTTTGTAACATTAAGTGAGTGTACTGATGAGTCGTATACAACTAGAAATTGAATCATGATGGCTACTAATTGTATATCCTGTTTTCAGTTTGTTCCAATTAGACACATAAAAATGGCAAATACATGTATTGATTCATGCTCTCTATTGATTTTCTTGAGATAGTCACTCTCTAAATATGTTTACGCTATCATTTAATTTGACTTGAATATTTTTATTCTCAGTTTCTGTGGCCTCATTTTATAAACATCACAAACATATATTTGTATTAGATGTTATACCTGGGATTTGGTTTCCTATATTACCTATACTTGTAGATGCCAATGTTGATATATTTATAGTTATTTATATATTTAGTTATTTGTTTTTAGTATCTTGCATATTCAGGTTGAAACTAGCACACTACTTGCCTTGCTTTTCTTGGATGTATTCATGTCTTGGAGTGCCTCTGTGTATGTGAGCTTATTGTGTTAGATATCAAAACTGCTCATTGATCGATTAAAAGCTTGAATCATTGCAAGGCCAGCTGTGATCAATCTTCATTTCATTGGAACGAGATAGTGACGCACATAGCAAAGCTTCAATTTTCTGGTTGTCCTCTTCTCACTGACAGATGTAATTGCAATCAGGTATCCCATTGGCATGTACTTTTTTATTTCAAAAGTATGATCATAACATGATCTGATGATGTACAGAACGGTCCTAGCGTAACTTTTATCTAGCTTTTAAGCTGGCGTAAAGCTAGCTTAGCTTAGCTTGATTTCAATACAGAATGGGCACAAATTTATAATCTACAAAAATTATTACTCTGCCTATCTTTGCAATAAAACCTTTTACTCTTTCTCAGGACAAATATCTTCATAAACTTCTACCATTTCTGTCATCTGCTTTGCATGTTGGTAGATACACTTGGATTATGTTGATCTGTTTCAGGCTTAGCATTCACTCTAATCATGATAACTCAGGGTCATTCACTAGTGCTACTGCTTGTACCGGCTTTCAGAATGTTCTTTGGGTACTAAGAATCCATCTGTACTCAGATGTTGATCACTTTTACCTACAATATTGTTAATTTGTCTACATCCACTTTTTTCGATAATGAACTCTCTCACTTATTCTATTCCCATCTTTGAATATCTCTGCAGGAAGGAAAAGATGTATAATAATAAGGTTATTATGAGTATACCCCAAAATATGCACTTAGACAGTACCCAATCGCATCGACCTCCCGCTGTACTGTCTTCGTGCATACTTTGAGGTATACTCCTAATAACCTCATAATATCACAAATATGATTTACTCTGTCTGCACACTAGCAATTGAACTGCATGTTGATGACATGAGCACCGCAAATTGCATGGTGGCCAATAAAACAACTTGGCATTTGTAGAATTGCTGCTACTGTTAGTGTAGCAGTGGAGATTGGGCTTAAATATGTTGAGTTAGAGTACAGATGTGTTTGGCATGTAACCCTTGATATTTCCATACACTATATACTACTACAGATTAACTTGCTTAAACCCTTTGAACATTTAGGCAGAGTAATGCCATTTTAGGCTGATGTTAATATCAAATCCTGTTTCTAATTATCCCCTGTCTTTTCATTATTGATTTTCCATGTTATTGCCAGACTTAGTTGTTTTCCATTAGTTGGATGGAAGGAAGTGCCCGTCCACTTCTAATGCATACAGCATTTGTAGTCACTGCATGAAGAATTCTGCATACTCTAGATTTGCCTGGCTTGCACATACACAGTCCAACTTTTAACTGGTTTTCCCAGCAAAATCCATTATATATTCAATGCTTGAACTTTGGTATTCAGAAGAAACCAATTACAAGGCTAAAAATTCCCTATGACTAATTGAAATGGCAAAGGAAATATTGACTATGAGAGGCAGGCTGACAGATTATCCAAGGCCATTGTGGCCTCCTTGAATTTAAAGACCTGTTTATTATTATTATAATTAGTAAATATTTATTTTTAATTTCTTTGAATAATGCTCATCCCTCCAAATGAAGAGTTGTTTTGAGACTTGTTGACTGCCCTATAAGGCAGAAGGGCATCCGTGATTATGAATTTCAATGTTGATTATCTGAAAAAGACAATAAATGACCATTGAATATGTACATACATTGTATACTCATATTTGAATAATTGAATTTTATTAGCTCCGCTTGTTGTATTTTGAGATGGGAATTAACACAAGCCTACAGCAGTTCCCAGTGTTTTAATAAACTAGACTTATCACATGTCTGTTTGAACAAGTGGGGTCATGATAATGCCATTTGTATTTTTATATATATGTAACTAAAATGTCATTTTATTCATATTCAAAGAGCTATATATTTATTTGTTATATATAATATATCTGCAAAAGTTGGTGTTATGGCAATTATAAAAAACAATAACATGGTTTGGTTACAAAACAACCTTGCTGAGGCCTAGATATCATTTATGTTGTTTATTTGTAATAAATCTGGACAAGAAATATTGGTGTAAATACTTGTATTGTGTATTATGTACGATTATAATTTTTATCTTATCCATTTGTCTGCAGAGCATGTAGATGCAATTTGCATATTGTATGGCGTTTCATCCCCAGCCATGACTGGGAAATTCTATTCAACCTCTTGGCTTCATTCAGTCTGGTTTTTCATTTTATTTTAACTTTGTACAAAAACAAACTCACTGCAGTTCCTGATTGGAAATTACATGACGTGTTCTCCACATTTTCTTTCCATTACTATTTTTATTGGTAGGCTTATATTTTGAAATAATTTATTGTGCATTATGGATGACTTGTACATTTGTGATAAGAACAAATAATGCATTTCTCTCGTTTGGCATTTCTTTTGTATATAACTCTGTAGACAAACTAAGCCAATCCATGAAACATCGTTGAGTTCAACCGATCCAAATACTTGTATTAGAATTCAGGCAATCAGAAAACATTCAACAAAACACATTGGTATTCATAATATTTAATACATTCCATAAGGTACATTGGAATTTGAGTAAGTAAAGTACATTGTAAACCTTTCCTTCATCCCTCTCTTACAACTTTCACCATCAAAGTAAACCTTTCCTTCATCCCTCTCTTACCACTTACATCATCAAAGTAAACCTTTCCTTCATCCCTCTCTTACCACTTACATCATCAAAGTAAACCTTTCCTTCATCCCTCTCTTACCACTTTCACCATCAAAGTAAACCTTTTCATCATCCCTCTCTTACCACTTTCACCATCAAAGTAAACCTTTCCTTCATCCCTCTCTTACCACTTTCACCATCAAAGTAAACCTTCCCTTCATCCCTCTCTTACCACTTACGCCATCAAAGTAAACCTTTCCTTCATCCCTCTCTTACCACTTACGCCATCAAAGTAAACCTTCCCTTCATCCCTCTCTTACCACTTACATCATCAAAGTAAACCTTTCCTTCATCCCTCTCTTACCACTTAGCCATCAAAGTAAACCTTTCCTTCATCCTTCTCTTACCACTTACATCATCAAAGTAAACCTTTCCTTCATCCCTCTTTTACCACTTTCACCATCAAAGTAAACCTTCCCTTCATCCCTCTCTTACCACTTACATCATCAAAGTAAACCTTTCCTTCATCCCTCTCTTACCACTTTCACCATCAAAGTAAACCTTTCCTTCATCCCTCTCTTACCACTTACGCCATCAAAGTAAACCTTCCCTTCATCCCTCTCTTACCACTTACATCATCAAAGTAAACCTTTCCTTCATCCCTCTCTTACCACTTACGCCATCAAAGTAAACATTTCCTTCATCCTTCTCTTACCACTTACATCATCAAAGTAAACCTTTCCTTCATCCCTCTCTTAACACTTTCACCATCAAAGTAAACCTTTCCGTCATCCCTCTCTTACCACTTTCACCATCAAAGTAAACCTTCCCTTCATCCCTCTCTTACCACTTACATCATCAAAGTAAACCTTTCCTTCATCCCTCTCTTACCACTTTCACCATCAAAGTAAACCTTTCCTTCATCCCTCTCTTACCACTTTCACCATCAAAGTAAACCTTTCCTTCATCCCTCTCTTACCACTTTCACCATCAAAGTAAACCTTCCCTTCATCCCTCTCTTACCACTTACGCCATCAAAGTAAACCTTTCCTTCATCTCTCTCTTACCACTTACGCCATCAAAGTAAATCTTTCCTTCATCCCTCTCTTACCACTTTCACCATCAAAGTAAACCTTCCCTTCATCCCTCTCTTACCACTTGCTCCATCAAAGTAAACCTTTCCTTCATCCCTCTCTTACCACTTACGCCATCAAAATAAACCTTCCCTTCATCCCTCTCTTACCACTTACGCCATCAAAGTAAACCTTTCCTTCATCCCTCTCTTACCACTTTCACCATCAAAGTAAACCTTTCCTTCATCCTTCTCTTACCACTTACGCCATCAAAGTAAACCTTTCCTTCATCTCTCTCTTACCACTTACGCCATCAAAGTAAACCTTTCCTTCATCCCTCTCTTACCACTTTCACCATCAAAGTAAACCTTTCCTTCATCCTTCTCTTACCACTTAGCCATCAAAGTAAACCTTTCCTTCATCCCTCTCTTACCACTTACGCCATCAAAGTAAACCTTCCCTTCATCCTTCTCTTACCACTTACACCATCAAAATAAATCTTCCCTTCATCCCTCTCTTACCACTTACGCCATCAAAGTAAACCTTTCCTTCATCCCTCTCTTACCACTTACGCCATCAAAGTAAACCTTTCCTTCATCCCTCTCTTACCACTTTCACCATCAAAGTAAACCTTTCCTTCATCCTTCTCTTACCACTTAGCCATCAAAGTAAACCTTTCCTTCATCCCTCTCTTACCACTTACGCCATCAAAGTAAACCTTCCCTTCATCCTTCTCTTACCACTTACACCATCAAAATAAATCTTCCCTTCATCTCTCTCTTACCACTTACATCATCAAAGTAAACCTTTCCTTCATCCCTCTCTTACCACTTTCACCATCAAAGTAAACCTTCCCTTCATCCTTCTCTTACCACTTACACCATCAAAATAAATCTTCCCTTCATCTCTCTCTTACCACTTACATCATCAAAGTAAACCTTCCCTTCATCCCTCTCTTACCACTTAGCCATCAAAGTAAACCTTTCCTTCATCCTTCTCTTACCACTTACATCATCAAAGTAAACCTTCCCTTCATCCCTCTCTTACCACTTAGCCATCAAAGTAAACCTTTCCTTCATCCTTCTCTTACCACTTACATCATCAAAGTAAACCTTCCCTTCATCCTTCTCTTACCACTTACACCATCAAAATAAATCTTCCCTTCATCTCTCTCTTACCACTTACATCATCAAAGTAAACCTTTCCTTCATCCCTCTCTTACCACTTAGCCATCAAAGTAAACCTTTCCTTCATCCTTCTCTTACCACTTACATCATCAAAGTAAACCTTTCCTTCATCCCTCTTTTACCACTTTCACCATCAAAGTAAACCTTCCCTTCATCCCTCTCTTACCACTTACATCATCAAAGTAAACCTTCCCTTCATCCCTCTCTTACCACTTTCACCATCAAAGTAAACCTTCCCTTCATCCTTCTCTTACCACTTACGCCATCAAAGTAAATCTTTCCTTCATCTTTCTCTTACAACTTACACCATCAAAGTAAACCTTCCCTTCATTCCTCTCTGACTGCCTACATCCTCAAAGTAAACATTCTCTTCTTACTATATAGACCATCAGTTGTTATGAAACCATCCCCCAAATCTTATTATATTGTACCCACATTATAACTATTATAGTAAATTCCCATTTATTTTTGGTGGAATAGAATAAAACACAAAATTTTTTCTTGCTGACAGTCAAAAAATTATTTTCACCCAAATAGTGCATTCAACATTGGAAATGAATTCCTCCTTGTGCACCATTTCAAATTAATTCTGGATCCTATAAATGATTACCCCTTGTATGATTTCATTGTGAGACACTCAGTTTCTTTGTTCTGTGTATTAACAGTTGATGAATAATATATGTATTTAAATTTGAGTTTGACGTAGTTTCTCTGTGTGGCATACACAAATACTATAGTCGCACTATCTCATTTATTACTGTCTTACTAAGTATATAGTGAACTAAATAAGTAGTTTGATGTATAGAATATAAATAGTAAATATGAATACTAATAAAGGTTCTTGACGGTGGTTCACTAAATATAAAAAATCAACTTCAAGCAATGCTTGTTTACGAATCAGTTAATTAGTTTAGAACATCAATGAATATTTTTTTTTTTTGTCATTGAAATTTTTTTTTTTCAAAAGTTGAGAATCAGAATCAATAAAATGCATCTGGAATTATAGTCTTGAAATGTACCGGTATAGTACTAAATTCTTACCTGGGTTTCATTTTTGCTGTTAGCTAATTGTTCTAAGATCCAGTTACTATTAAATGAAATTATTTCCTTCATAAATCAGTGAATTTAACACCATACAAAATCAAATTCCTGTGCGTATTTTTTTGTGAAAGACAAAACAAATTTCTTGTTCATCTGACACACACCTGCCAGATCACATTTAGGATTTTTTATTAGTATTCTGTAACTTGTGATTGCACCAATCAGCATCTCTCCCTTCCATTATGGATACCCAGTCAATCTACGTTCTTAAACAAGTGCTGATTGGTCATTTGCTGACATTTGCTTGTGAATATTGAAATCATAGTTTTTAAATAAATATCCTAAGGAAAAAATACTGAAAAAATGATTAGCAAAATGGGACTTATTATTAGTCTTAATAGTTTAATCAACAAATATCCATGTGCTTGTTTCCATGGATACCATTGTGTACTATTAAAGTGTCCATCTGTAGCCACAAGGCTTAAATAATTAAAAAAAGTCTCAATCGTATGCATGATCCTGAAGGTCACACATGTTGGTACTTTCAAAGAGACAAATTCACTATTTATGAGAATGTCCAAATGAATTTTTTAAAGAAGCAGTTGTGTAATAACATAGCTTGAAAAATATTGAAAATGATTGCTGTTAAAATGTATAATATGACAATATGATTTTGTGGCCCGAGGTCGTGCCCGAGCACGTGAGGTCGCTTAAGCCGTATGACCTAGGACAGCAAAAGCCGTATCCAGTCCAAAAAGGTTTAATCATACACCCTATAGGTGTAATTACAGTTTTACCATGGCGTGACCTCAAACACACGACGTAATTTAGAATGAAGCGTTTTGTTGCGAATGATGAAAATCAGTTGCACTGGGCCAAGCATGATACTGAAAATTATTGCCCCTATGCGAGGGCACACTTCCCAAAACGTTACAATACGAGGTATATGATAACAATACAATAAGTTTTATTTTATTTTATTTTTTTTTCAAAATAATCCGAGAGATATTTAGTAGGGGTATCTGGTGAGTATCTTAAAAGTGTTAGTGCTTATGATAATTGAATATGTCTGATGTAAACCTCCTCCTAATTGGTTAGTAATAGACAGCAACTATTTTTTTCAACCAATAGCGCCATGCATTGTAAAATGAGTCAAATAGGTCAGTAATCCCTAAGGACATGCGCACTCATCACTAACTGTAAAAAGGTTTCTGATCACTTCATGCCATGGAAATTTACAGTCGCAGTATTCAAGTCACATCCTGGCCATAAAGCAAAACATCAAATTAAGCTTGAATTTAGAAGGCAAATGAAACCTGACTATCTGGAGTCGATGTACAAGTTCCATTATTCGTTGGTATTGTCAATTAGCATGGGTAGTCACAGCTCAATATGGATTGGTGACCTACTGTACTGACTAATTAGCATGGGACGTCACAACTAAAACAAACGAAGACTTCAATCGACATGAGATCAAATTTAGATATTGCTGTACAGAATTTATCTTAGCCATTGTGTGACTACATAATTTAGTTTTTCATGGTCTCGTTATTTTAAAATGCTGTAATAAATTTAATTTAAACAAAAATGGTGCTGTAAATATTGTGCATCTTGCACTGTCTTGCAAAATTGAAATATTTTGTAGTATCCAGTGAAATATTTGTTTAGCAGAGTTGTAAAGTTTTGTCTTCGTCAGTGTGTTCTAATCATCTGATTGTGAAAAGTTATTCTGGAGCTCAAGAAAAGTATTTTTTTCTTTGTACTACATGTAACAGTTATTATTACATCCAAGTACTAACTGTGTTTTCATCTTTCTTGTCCTATTTGGTCAATACTCCATTTATAGTACATCTATACTACTTACATGTACATAGACCATTACTGTGTATGTCCTACTCAGTACAGGTGTACAGTTTACATAATATGAATGGATATCAAATAAGAGCAGACCATTGCTGTGTATGTCCTACTCAGTACAGGTGTACAGTTTACATAATATGAACGGATATCAAATAAGAGCAGACCATTGCTGTGTATGTCCTACTCAGTACAGATGTTCAGTTTACATAATATGAATGGACATCAAATAAGAGCAGACCATTGTTGTGTATGTCCTACTCAGTACAGGTGTACAGTTTACATAATACATGTATGAATGGATATCAAATAAGAGCAGACCATTGCTGTGTATGTCCTACTCAGTACAGGTGTACAGTTTACATAATATGAACGGATATCAAATAAGAGCAGACCATTGCTGTGTATGTCCTACTCAGTACAGGTGTACAGTTTACATAATATGAATGGATATCAAATAAGAGCAGACCATTGCTGTGTATGTCCTACTCAGTACAGGTGTACAGTTTACATAATATGAACGGATATCAAATAAGAGCAGACCATTGCTGTGTATGTCCTACTCAGTACAGATGTTCAGTTTACATAATATGAATGGACATCAAATAAGAGCAGACCATTGCTGTGTATGTCCTACTCAGTACAGGTGTACAGTTTACATAATACATGTATGAATGGATATCAAATAAGAGCAGACCATTGCTGTGTATGTCCTACTCAGTACAGGTGTACAGTTTACATAATATGAACGGATATCAAATAAGAGCAGACCATTGCTGTGTATGTCCTACTCAGTACAGGTGTACAGTTTACATAATACATGTATGAATGGATATCAAATAAGAGCAGACCATTGCTGTGTATGTCCTACTCAGTACAGGTGTACAGTTTACATAATATGAATGGATATCAAATAAGAGCAAACCATTGCTGTGTATGTCCTACTCAGTACAGATGTTCAGTTTACATAATATGAATGGACATCAAATAAGAGCAGACCATTGCTGTGTATGTCCTACTCAGTACAGGTGTACAGTTTACATGATATGAATGGATATCAAATAAGAGCAGACCATTGCTGTGCATGTTCTACTCAGTACAGGTGTACAGTTTACATAATATGAATGGACATCAAATGGCCTTTTGACCCCCCCCCCCCCAACCTAAACCCTATCTTTACCCGTACCCTATAGTTCTCCCCAATTTAATTGTACTTGTCCCTCCTGAGGACAACTATAATTATCTACGGGGACATGTATATACAATGGAGGGTGGGTTTACAAAATGAACTCTTTCCAATAATGAACTGTTCCCATTAATACAGGGAAGCCTGTCTTGCTTTATGGAAATTAAATGTCAAATCTGTTTTTTCTATGATGACCTTCCATTTAATTTTCTTGGATTTTCAGTTTCTTCCATCATGGATAATGACATGTCCCTTCTACTGCTAAGGTTGTGATCAAATGACCTTCATTATGAAACCTGACAGTGATGTTAGGCCAAGATGAAAGACAAGAGGCTACATTGTAAATTAAAGTAGGCTTGTAATATCGTTCATTTTGATGAAGGATTGGGGTCACCTACATAAATTTTGCAAAACCACAGAATATAGCTTTTAATATTGCCAGTGTAATGCTGATATAGTGCGTTTTCAGTGAAAATTTAGAAATCACTGTCTGCAGCCTCTTTTGTTGTCTTTCCTCATAAAAGTTAATCTTCAGTAATGGATGTACATGCGCATCTTAACATGAAATAAATTAGCAGTGTCTTTTATGTTGAAATACCGCACACATTTAAAGATCATTCTTAGAACCTTACAACTTGTAAAAAATATGCAGTAAACCAGGCTTTAAAGATACGATCTTAAAATTTTCATCTATTCTTGGAATCCTCTAGAAATAGTCGTGATTTATATCGTGAATGTTTTCACGATTGGAGTTAGCAGGCAGTTGTATTTAAATTACATAGCTAAACTTGAATATACTTTGTTCCTTTGGGACTGCTTGATGCATTGCGTTTGCAATTAAATATGACAAATTGATCTCGTGGTTGTCTTTACCAGCGTTGTTTCTGGGGAAAATTGTAAATTCTCTGTTTTCTGCTCGGCAATATGGTGTATATAGTAACATGGTCAGGTGGATCAGATATTACCTGGGTCCTTGAAAAGAAATATGTGGAAAGAGAACACTTTTTAAAAATGAATTTTTTACATAACTCTACACCTACTATTCACCTAATAAATTATGTTATTTTCATGACCATATTTTAATCCCCTACAAAAAATTAAAAATATGAAAAATTACTTTTTAAAACAATTAATAATTTCCAAGTGAAATAAATGGCAAAGGCCACAAAGAATTATTGGAACACCCACTCGCCCAGTGTGGAGTGATTTTAGATTTATTTCTCGGCTTGAAACAAAAGTACTTGCCTGAGATCCTATACCTTGTCAAGTTAAAGGTTCAGCTCAGAACTGGTACAAGTCTTTGTCATCTACATTGCTTTCATGTAACTTATTGCATAGACTACACTACACTCGATTTTACTGAAAATAAATTACATTGTCAACTCGTAAAATTAGATTTAGTCTTAAATGGTGTTCTGAATACTGAAACATGGCAAGTGTATTTCTAAATTGACACAACTGTTACAAACCATTTGATTTTTTTTTTGTCAATTTAACGTAAATTGCGCTGATATTGAAGATTAATTTATATTTGTTGAAAAATGTTTTCCTTCAGTTAAATATATAGTGTCTTATTTTATGTGCTGTTCAGTGTTGTTATGCAGTGTTTTATGCTGACAAATTTGTCCTCATTGCCTAGTTTTCTCTCTGAATTTACCTTTATTTTTATTCCCATTATCTCATCTCCATGTAAATTACATCTAAGACTTTTGTGATGTCTGCCTTCACAATTCTGCCATTGCAATTTCCAGTCAGTGAAATGGATGAGCAGAGGAAGTTGTATACCTTGACCTTTTCATCACTGCTGTAGCCTGTCACAGAATACACCTGTATGGTTTTTCCATATTTATTATCTTGGGTCCCCGCCCTATCAGTATGATTTGGGAAAAGATGGAGGTGGGAAATTGGAGGTGTCATGTTTTACACCTAAAATGGTAAATAAAACATTTCTGACTGTAAAATAGCTACTGTAAAATGACTAATTTTCACTGGGTTTAAATTTCACTGATTTACCATTTCAGGCATATTCAGTGGGTTTTAAATTCACGGTTTTATCATTTAGATAATATGTTTTATGCTAAATTTTACATATTCACTGGGTTTTAATTTAGCGCATTTTCCAGTCAGCGAAATAAGCCAAATTAAAAACCATTTTACAGTATAATTGAAATGTTTCAAAATTAATTTTAAATGCAGTTAATATTCCAGCATATTCTTGGGATAAAAATAAAATAACATCGTAGCTTAAAAAAATTACCTTTTCTAGAGAGACAAAGCTGTATTTATACATTTACATAGCAGTGACTACAGGTACCAATGGCCATGACCTCTAATTGGGGAGAGTAATGTGGATTTAAAAGCATTTAATATTTAAATTGGGAGAATATGTTGCTAAATAGTCAAATTGTGTACAGATATTGAATCCCTTTTCTTACTAGCAAATAATTTATAGTGTATGCTACATATGGCTAATGTATGTAGCCAGATTATAAATTTTATTTCTGAGTCAGATCATTAAAATTAAAGGTTTTTCTTCTCAAGTGATAAACTGAGGTGTTCAAGTGAAAAAAAAGACAAATTATGCCACACACCTTAATCATAGCACCAAAATATAAATGCGCAAGAAGTTGCCATTATGTCTGTGAATGTGTTAAAGCACTGTCGCTTTACCACTTGTGAAAGACCAGTCTAATCCTGTTATAATTGTATGTTTTCATATTGTTGAATTCAGTGTTCAGGTGTTGTTTTTTCAAAGTTGATTGATAGTTATCTCACAAGATCTTTACTTTTTTTTATGGCTGTTTTGATTGTATCTCACATTTTCAAGGCTCTCTGTATAGTATTTGCATATACTGCTTCTATACCCTGCCCCCCAAGGAATCTGATTACATAAATGGGTGATGATGACTAATGTTTCCATATACATCTCTGTCTTAAAGTTAATGTTGTGTTCCAATTAGGGATGGCTATCACACTTTTGGTAGAGGCCAGGACATTCAATGAATAAGTGTAATGACGCCGAAACTCTGACTGAGATGTAGCATCCAGCCAGAAAGTGTAATTGCCACGGTGGATTTCAAACATTTCATTTGCTTTCAATGTTTTTGATGCTCTTCAAATCTGCATGGATTGTTTTTTTACTGTGTTGATAGAAATGATATTTTGGTTTGTTGTTGTTCAAATCCTGGAGAAAACAGACAAAAATTAATTTTAGCAGAGGCACTTTTGTACTGGCATTGACCTCTACTTTGAGTTGTATGTCTCTGAACTGTGAAGGTTCCTCGTTTTGGGAATTTGCCATGAAAATACAGAGAATTACTTCATGGACATGTGACTAATTTGCATAATTACTCATGGCTCTTGTGAAAGAGAGGAACTTAATATTCAACAATAATTGCCCCGAAGGGAAGGGGTGCAACAAATGCCAAAATACACAAATATAGAAGGAACGATTTTATCTCATTTGCATATCAGTTAAGACATTACCAAAATTATTCCACAAATAACAAATATCTGTAATAATATCATTTACTTAAATATCAAGATGTTTGCAGGATTTCAGTTTGACTCTGGATTTCTCTAAAATCAGTCTCACTGATTGTTTAACAAACAATGAATTTAACGCATGTTGTGAATGTTGAATAGAACCCATATTTATCCAGGCATGGTGCAAAGGCTGTTCGTTTTCATTGCTATAAATTTTGTCGCATGATGATAATTCTTAGTAATTCATGGATATGACATTTCGCAATAGTTACTGTGACTCACTTTAGTAATGATTCAAATAAAAAGTTCACTACGACAAAATTTCATGGTATCTCACAAAAATAGAGCATGAAATCAGTTACAGCGGAAGGGTCACGCACACGCGCAGGAATTGAGCCTCAAGCAATGATTAACAAAGCACGCTAAAAACGCGATGGCTCATTGATAGGCATTTGTTTGTAAACAACAACATGCTATGGTCATCTGTCGCATTTGCAAGTGACGACTCCCCTTGCTTTAAAAATATTACAAAAGTCAGTATTATTTCAGTAATAATAATTACTGCGTATTCGTACATTGAAAAATCAAAACAATCACATCTCATAAATATTCCACATGTGATACACTGACACTAGATGGTAATGAATAGATGTGCTTTGCTGGCCTTGATTGGAATAAAAGCAGTGAGGTTACATGCTTGCAAATCTTTAATAATGATAAAAGATGAAATCAACTACACCTGGTATAATTTATTTGATTAAACGCGGATTAATGATAATTGCGGAATCTTTTTCGTTCAACTAGGGACTTCTGTGGTTTATTTCCTGTAATCAGCTAGCTTTAAGGATATGATTGATGGTTATTTGTCAACCGCATTTGTATCTTCAATAGAAGTGCATGTGAGACAAAAACATGGTTTGATTTTAAATGTATTAAAATGTTCTACTAACCTACTAGTAACAACACGCACTATACTTTTTCTGGTGTTATTACATTGGTACCTAAATCTTTCATGAATGTGTATTACGGTAATACCAATTGATGTTTATTTTTTTGGAATAACTGTACCAGTATTGATAAGTGTCTCACCTTTATGCAAGATTAATAGTATTTTCTCAAGTGTTGATGATCACTACCCTAGAACTTGTCTTGCATGTTTATTGCTGTTAGTGTAACCGACTCCCGCTTAGTTGCTATTCTAATACACTTCTACTCGTGCTGCGAATAGTAGCCAATCACAACCCTTCAGTAGACACACATGTTACAAATGTCTGAACACGTGACCTTATTTGGAATTGTGATTGCTGGTAAAGGTTGATGTTTATTTGTTCAGATTCTTTGTGTTTCTTTTTTTATTACAGTCCCCACCAATTATCTTAAACTTGTATTTCTCAGTTTACAAGACAATTATGTTGACCACGATTGAAGTAATGTTGTGAATGTTGAATAGAATATTGATCGTGGCATGGTGCAAAGGCTGTCGTTTAACAACTCTAAATCGTTTTCATTGCTATAAATTTTTGCATTATGATAATTTTGACGTAATTCATGGAGATGACATTTCAAAATAGTTACTGTGGCTGACTCTTTTAATGATTCAAATAAAAAGTTCACTATTTGGCAATTTTTTAAAAACAAAGATTGAAATTTGGTACACATTTTGTGTGAGCATATTGATTGGCACTGAACTCATTATTAATTCAACCAATCAAATAGCCACATTAGTGTGAATATATGGAATAGCTTGAGTCAGTGGGAGTAACATGTATTGAAGTTTCTTGGGTAGATTATTGCTGTCAGTTACTGAAATAAAGAATGATGTAAATATGTTAGCTGTTACATGCTAACTGTTTTTGTAGGGCTTTTATGAGAAGGAGATTTATCTATTATTAAAAGTAATATAAATTAAAAACTAGTCTGACCCAGGTGTGGCAATTTTTGTGTTTTATATGAACGAATTTCCATGACTGGTCTATTCTGGCACACACCATGTTTTCGTGGTGGTAATTATGCTAATGCATATTCAGGTTGTAAACTGCCAACCAATGAAAAAGCAGTGACTTATTCTACATAACCCTGATGCATGTGTGACCCTGATGCATAGAACCTTTCTGCAAGTATGCGCCTACTTAACCTTTCTGAAAGTGTTCCATTAAACATCACTGCATCTTGTGAATAATTAATAATGATTATGAATATGCCACAGAGTAGACCAGTGATGGTCTGTGTTAGGCCACGAATTATAAAAACAATAAAATTGCCATAGCATGGCTAATCTAGCTAGACACTTGACACTGTTCCATTGGCTTATTATTCAGAATCATGGAACTATACAGTTGTACTATCATAGTAATGTGAAACAGCATTCTGTTTTGTTTTTCATTCATGAGTAGGCTTCAACCATAACAACACTGCTTTTAATGAATTGGTATATTGAAAAACTTTGTAATAAGTTATTCTTATAAACTAATGATAGTTAATTATTTTATTGATTGAATAAATTATTAAGTTAACTTTATTAACCTTTTGAGTGCCAACATTTTGTACATTTATATGTATTTCTGTATAATCTTTTTGTTCGATCAAATGGACATAATTTCTCATTGGATATAGATCTTGTGAAATTCCTCTGTAAAAGTATGGAGGTATTTCGATAAGAGCTGGCTGCTGGCCATATGTTCGGCTACAAGCCCAAATTGGCTGTCTACTTTCTTGTCTTCTCCCTTCCCCCTCCCCAACTGTTTACGACTGCCTTGCTGCAGAGCTTCGCACTGCTGAGAGCCTTTGGGGGGGGGGGGGGCTGTTACAGGATGATGGCAAATATTGTTATGAATGATCTCGAAGTAGTATATATTGTTCTCACTGATTTGATTAATTGTCAGTTGATGGTTGTTTTGTACTTTTGTGTTTTGGATTGTTTGTCCATTTGTTTTGGGGTCTTGGATTCCCTAATACAATTAATTATGAATTGAAATCTTGATTGGGTATATAGTTATTTCTAATGCTCTGTATGTAGAAATGTGTTTTATGCTAATAACTCTACATTGTGATATTTTTGCAAATCGTACAATATTTTCAGCACTATAAATTTCTGCGATCTTACTATTTAAGGATGTTGTGAAGGCACAATTGTGTGAAGGTTCCTCTTACTCCCTGCTTTCAGAGGGCTCTAAATTTTCCCTTTCTGTGCCACAAAATTTATTATTAATTTAAGATCAGCCTGTATTCTGTTCTTTTCAGTGGTGTAAATACTTCCCAAACAAACATACACTCACTACAAATGTCACGGAACTTATTAACAAGCATTCGATCTCCATTTCAATTGCAAAATATGTGGTTAAATGCCTATTTTATTATCAGTAAGTTTTATTGATTGCCATGGAATCATGATGACGAATCTAGGGGCAGCATTACAAGATGACAAATCGGGGACAGAAATGTGCAGAATAAATGGGTGTATGAGCAGCTTTACTCATAGATTTTTTTGAGAGTTTCATGCTGCATGTTTTTGCCTCTGAAATAGTGCTCATTCCCACCCTTACATAATGTCAAGTTCAAAATACCATGGTCACATACTAGTAGATCAAAAGAAGAGTGAACATAATGAAGGGAGGGAATTTAACAATATTTAAAGGAAGTGGTTTGGTTGCTCTTACTGAAATATCAGCGGCCGTTTGTGTCCAACATCAATTTCGAGTATAATCAACAAATTATGGTTTAAGTAGGGACATGGCATTTGGTAGAAAATAACAGTTGACATTTATAATATAAAACTAGCATAATTTGTGATTTTACTGGTTTTATTACTTCGCATCCTTTAGACAACTCCCACTGCCAACCTAACAATTATGTAATTTCATCTATTGCATGCAAGTTGTTTTGGGGATTGGTGTTTATAAAAATGTTTCTCACACACAATACCTGGGGGATTTTTTTCATACATAAGTTTTATAACGTTTGTAAATAATTGATTCACATCTTTTAGGCAATATTTGTCATTTACAATGGTTAGTCCCAAATTTATGCTGGTTTATCTATTTTTTGGTTTTGATTTTAATTTTAAAATTTTTTCAATTTGTTTATTAAGATTTTTTCATGAAAGATAATTTGTTTTCTTCATTATCCTAAAATATTTTTAACAAATGAAAACACATTTTTATCACTTTTCATAACAAAATTGGGATAACAAAATGTACCATATCAGTCACAATATATATAATTTGTTCACCCTATATACATGTATCAAGTCAATGAGCCAACAATTTGGGAAATAGCACAATAATTCCACATAGAAACCAATGGTGGAACCATTCTAAGACTCACAAAATGGACGCCATCCACTAAACTATATCATTTTTTAAGTCAAAATTCTTATATTCACCGAGAGTACAATTTTTACAAAATAGATAATTTCTAATAATTCTGTAGCTTAATTTAGCCTTCGTGAACTCCAAGTAGGCGAACATATTAACAATATGTGGGACTAGAGATCGTAACACAGTTATATACAAGAACACATAGCCACTCTGCAACAGTAAATGTATCTACGCATTTACTCACAGAAATGGGTTAATGAAACTACCAAATTACATTACTGTGCAGAACGTGCCACTAAGGGACGCTGTCAAAAGATCGCTGTCGGATGAAAAACCTATTTCCTTTAGTTTGGGGGTGGGGGGTTTTGACCTCAAAAAGTTTCCATCCTACAAAAACGATTTTATTTTTTAATGAAGTCAAAAAAATCTTGGAGTATTTGTAGTTCGTTTTTTTTTCTATCCAATCATAGACAGAAATAACCGAAAGGGGAAAAAAGCAACAGAAAAATGGTTTGGTTCGAGTATAAATTTGTGCGTCAAATGAGGCGCATTTGTAAAATCCTTTTACACCCACCCGACAACCAACTGCTATGCAATACTACTGTCCAATTATCAATTTGTATTTAATGGTGAATGTAGTCTGACGCCATGACCAATATTTATCAATTAAGTTTCAGTGGGGGTGGGGGTATGGGGTGGGGATTGGAAAAAAACTAAAGGAATTAAGTTTTTTATCCGACATCGATCTTTTGACGTCGTCCCTAAGACCTATTGATTTTTGTGTGTATACATAAATGTCATTATTTGTGGCTTACAGCTTTCAATAGCTACTGACCAATAGTACACAGTTGTGTAATTAAAATGATATCTAATTTGTATAATACTGTAGAATACTTTATTTTCGCTTGGAATTTATTTTCGCAGAAGGGAAGATTCCATGAAAATAAAATCCAGCAAATATACTTTTTTAGTCCCCGTTCGGACAAAGTCCGAAAACGGGGACTTATAATTCGGTCTCCGTGCGTCCGTCCGGAGTCATATCTCAAAATCCCTTGGACCAATTCCGTTTATTCTTTGCATGTGCCTAGTACTTTATGTGGGACATATGCACATGCAGTGGTTTAGCGATTCGATTCAAAATAGCCGACTGGCAGCCATCTTGTTTTTTGAAAATGTTGTATTTTGGACATGCTTTGTCAGTTTTCATTCAAACTTGGTACATAGATTATATATGTTAGGATACATGTCCATGATGATTTATTTCACAATTGGATCAAAGATGGCCGACTGGCAGCCATCTTGTTTTTTGAAAATGTCGTATTTTGGACATGCTTTGTCAGTTTTCATTCAAATTTAGTACATAGATCATACATGTTAGGATACATGTCCCCAACCGTCTGTGAGTTCCTGAGTCTGTCTGTCCGACTGTCCGTGTGTCCGTCTGTCCGTGCGTCAGTCTATCCAACGTCATATTTCAGAATCCTGTGGACCGATTCCGTTCATTCTTTGCATGTGCCTAGTACCTTATGTGAGACATATACACATGCAGTGGTTTAGCGATTCGATTCAAAAAGGCCGACTGGCAGCCATCTTGTTTTTTGAAAATGTTGTATTTTGGAAATGCTTTGTCAGTTGTCATTCAAACTTGGTACATAGATTATACATGTTAGGATACATGTCCATGACGATTTATTTCGCAATTGGATCAAAGATGGTCAACTGGCAGGCATCTTGTTTTTGTTTTTTTATAATTCCATGACAATTTGTTTCAAAATCTGGTCAAGGATGGCCGATTGACAGCCATCTGACTTTTTGGCCTTACTACTATATTTCCACAATTTATGTACCATTTTCATTCACATTTGGCACATACATCATACATATCAGTGTGTTTCATAATCAGATCAAAGATGGCTGAATAACGGCTGTTTTTATTTTGGCCATATTACTATGACACGAAACACGTGTTTTGATGTAAATAAACAATCTGTTGTACACGCCACTTAGAACTCAAGTTTCAAGGACACGCTCGCGACAACCCCTCCGCTTTAATATGACGAGCACAAAGAGAACTTAACGGGGACTGTGTCATTTTCAATGACTTGTTTCCTATAATTCACATTAAACTCATCAAAAATCAGTGAAAATAAATTCCATATAAAACGTCCAAAAAGATTTTTCAGCGAAAATTAAGTCCAGCAAAAATAAACTATTCCACAATACTCATTATTCTGATGCTCAGTTTCTATACTTTTTCACCAGCAATTTATATAATCATATACAGTAAGCAAAAAGTGCTAATATATTTTTGTTGGTATTAAAATAACCAGATTTCAGGACAGACATACTGGGACACAGCTGTGGGTTCATCTAGTATTAAAAAAAAACTGTCTGTCAGCCATGCTGGCCGCAATGCATACTGTAATTTCAGTTGAATATTCGCTCGCATGCAGATCAATAGATAAATTTTTTTTTTTTCTAGTATTTTTTTTAAGACACCTTTGTTTAGGAATAACAAATTTTTTGCAGATTCATATTCAATAGATTTGGTTGCTTGTTATTTTTTTTTTTTTTTTCGGATTTGTTGCTCAGCGACATTAAATCAAGTATATTGGCAAAATTATACAAAGTTCAAAATGTCTTTTTGAAAGATACATTAATATTAGCCTCATTCATATATTCTGCTCGTTTAATATCAAAAATGGCTGCTAGAATCATCAGCCTCATTCTGATGCCAAAATGGCTGCCTCAATTATCAGCCTTGTTACGTCAAAATGGCCGCCATGAACTCAGTAACCTCAATCTAATGTCATAATGGCTGCTGGAATTGTTGTCTTCAATGGATACTGGAATTATTGATGCCATAATGGCTCCTAGAAATACATGTATTGGCCTCATTATGATGTCTAAATGGTTGCCATGAGCTCAGTACCTTCATTCTAATGTCAAAATGGCTGCCAGAAGTTTTGGCCTCGATAAGATATAACCGTACCAAATGATATTATAGATTTACACTACTTTGTCATTCTTGTTAATAATTGTGGACCCTTGAATTGTTGAGGGCATGCAGTTGACTAATTTAAACAAAGTTTTTTGAACATTTTCTCATCAAATTAATAAACATTCATTTTTCAAAGTTGAAAGTAAAGAAGAGTCATTTGCGCATGTAAAATGTATGGTTTGTTTTAATACACAAAATTTATACGCAACTATGTTCTGTTGATATATATTTACAGATAGCTGCGAGTAAATCAACGATGGATAACTCAAATGGGGGATTTGAGATTATTATGTGTGTTTATAGGAAGGAGGCAGGTGTTTTTTATTGACTGTTGCTATTCCATTGCTATATATTACCTTCTTTGTAGACTTCAGTTGACCAGATGCATAGATAATGAGCATTTTCCTTAGTTCTTTGAACCCGAGTAAGGTACAGCGGCATGCGGCAAACATGCCAACCTGTTTCCATAATCCCTCGTTTTAATGAATTTGTTCCAGTGTTATTGCATCGCTGATTGAAATGTCTATTGATACTCTTTTATTTTGCCTCACTTCAAAGCTACCAATTAACATACTAAATACAATTTTTATAGAGGTTTGTTTTTATTTCGCAGTATAATTGGGTTCTTAACAATTTACTATGCTGTTTATGTGCTTAGAAATTTTTTATTGATTTTGTAATTTAGACATCTGTGAAATCAGAATCAGCTACATATGACACCACATCACCCCTTCCACCCTACCCCACTCCACCCCACACCCCCTTCTCCTCAACTCTGGAGTCAGTGAGAAGCTATTTACAAGATCATTGTTCCTGATTGGCTACACAACCCTAAGATTCAGACCAATCAGACAGCAGCTCTTTGACAGGATTTTTTCGATGTATAAAATTCTGCCCTGTGTATACGCTTTGACTTGATTGAAAGTCTTAGAACCAGAGTTTCCATTTAAAATGTGCATCATATTCCTGCTGTGATGTCATGTAATTAAACTGTTATTGTGCATGACCTCCAAAAGGTCACACATCCTGGCAATTTTGGGGGGTACAAATTCACTATAAAATTAGAATTTCTTTATTATTTTCCTTCAAAATGCAAGTAAATTGAAGTTCAGAAACAGTTAAACTTGGGGAAAATGCATGTTATAATGCAGGATATTATGCTGTTTATTGCTATGCACTGAACATTAAACTGTTTTAAGTATTTATCTTCTCTTGGAATTTATTTTCACTTCAAATGTGAAAGTGCATGTACCATGAAATACACCTGTCAATTGAAATCGTTGTTTTTAGGTAGATTAAACGAACCTACACTCTGTATGTGTATTATTACTTACATCTTGTATTTATCATATGTTCCATCCTCAAATTCAGGGATATATACCAGGGTTTGAGTGGAGTGGAGTGGAGTGGACAGGACGGGCAGTTTCAAGGCCAATCTGATATAATTGCCTCAGCATATAATGTGTATATCATTAATACATGTACAGGGAATAGATCTGTATTTTTTAAAGGACACCAAAGCATCAGGGTAATTGATGTGTGGTGAAAAACATGTACAGTTAAAACATTACACCTTGTTTTTCAATTTTGTTTTATCTTTTTCATGTCAATTCAATTTATGGATATAATATTCAGCCATATTTACAATATGGCTGAATATTATATCCATATTTGTGAATCACAGCACAGATGGTGAACATTTTCAATTCGATTTCAAGAGAAGCTATTGCAGGAAATGTTGATTTTTTTTTTCAATTCTGTGAGTGTTCTATACTTGAACACAATGAAATACCCGTTTATTCGCAAGCATACAATTTAATTTCAAAATCGACCCCCCCCCCTCCATCAAATATATTGGGACTTTCGATATGCAAATTTTGAGCAGTTGAATATCATGTCGTAACAAATGCCACTATGAATCTTCCAAATGATATTTCAAAGGAATAAGAAATACTGGTTTTTGTGAATTTCAATAATTAATTTCATCGTATGGTATTAGGTTATGACTGATTTGAAAACTATGTCATTTCCTTCATACTCACATTGTTATGGGTTCATGCCATTATGGAAAATAGAAACAAAAATGAGGTCACTGGGTGGTAGTTTTTCAAAAACTCAATTTCTATGGTGATCTTATAATTGTATATCTTTATTTTATCTTTATCTCCCTATCAAATGGCAATTTAATGCGCTATCCTGGCATCTGCAACCAGGCTCTGCCGAACACAAGCACCTGCAGACCTTAACCAAGAACCCTTAAAGTCGGATTCATTAGTGAATGAATTTTGGCCAGTCTGTAGCACACTCACCCAGGGTAGGGGTCGACCTAAGGTAGGATTTGAACTTGGGTCTATCGATTATGAGTCTAATGCGACAACCACTATGCCACCAGTGACCGGTGAATTGCACATTCATGCTTAGTAGTGTAACATTTCAATTTGATTGACTTCTTAATTTTCATTCAGTTGTTCTTCTGACCCGATAAGGCAAATAAATAAGGTTTTCTGCAGTTATCGTCTCGATTTCATTTGCTCAGCCAATCTGGGACAATCTTGTAAAAAATATCTAACACACTTGAAAAATAACTATTTGTTATTAATATGCTATTTTTCCTTATTCCCAGTTTAGAATGTACTGGGGGTGTAGACATTACTGGCACAGTAGATCACGAGTAATGGCTCATACTGAAAAATCCAGTTTTCTTTTTTACATCAGCCTTACTGGTGGTGGGTTGCTTGCAGTAATTTTCAGCATTTGATATAAGTAGTTAGCATTACATTTCAATGAAACTTGGTACTTCCATACTCAAGGACTATGCAGAGATTGATTGTTTTCGATAAATATTTGTGCATATTAATCACCTAATTTGCATAATTAGTTAATTTTCAGCTTTTCCACGGGTATCTCAAGTACTAATCATCGCATTTCAATGAAACTTGGTACATAGATCCTTTAGGACTATGCAGAGACCTGATTAGTTTTAGGGTAAATAATTGTGCATATTAATTACCTAATTTGCATAATTAATTTTCAGCTTTTCTACTGATATCTAAAGTACTAATCATCACATTTCAATGAATCTAGAATTATGCAGACCCAATTAGTTTCCGGTAAATATTTGTGCATATTAATCACCTAATTTGCATAATTAACCAACTTTCACACTGATATCTCAGGTACTATACATCACATATCAATGAATGTACATGGATGCTGTAGGACAATAGACAGACCTGAATAATTGTGGGTTAAAATCTGTACATATTAATTACCTAATTTGCATAATTAACCAATTTTAAGCTTTCACACTGATATCTAAAGTACCGTAAAAACTCCAAAATTTCGACCGGTTTTAAATAATTGGTGTTAGAAATGTGACGTGTTTTTAGAGTCAAAATTAAGGTGCATTTTCGGACGGTCGAATTTTTCAGAATAGAAATCAGCAAAAAAAATGGGGATGATAGACAGTGTGCTTCATTAGTTTTTAAAAAAATGCAATGTCCGTCAATTGACGTAAACTTCCTCATGTTTCACGGTAAAAGCAAAGGTCGTGGCCGAGTTGTAACTCAAATTCTAAACAAAGTCATCAATCAGTGAGTATTATGACAAGCAAAACAAAACATCAAGACGCGGAGAAGAGGTCGTGCTGACCTAACTAATAGGTCAAAAGACAAAGCTGTCTCGCACTACCTAGGAAAACTTGCGAATGTTCGAAGTACAGGTACCCATTGGACAAAAGATACATGGAAGTTTAGCAAACGATCTCCCCGACCCAGTGCAATGTATCCGGTTAGAATCAAAGCTCACGTGTCCCTTATTTGAGGGACCAAATTCTGCCGTAAATTCGCCCTTGGATTAAAAAATAAAATGGGATTTAAGAAAATAAAATGGGACTTTTAAGGTGTATTTTGGCGTCATTTTTTGGACATTTCAATCAATCCTGCCGGCTAAAATAGAGTCTAAGTTTTACCGTAGTCATTGACATCTGTCTATTCAAGAGTACACGTGTATGATTTTTATCGTGACTAGCGTGAGCGGGTAAGCTTCCTTTCGAGAATGAGCTGTTATCACTGTGAACAATGTTAAATTATTCTTCAGTTGACCAGTTTATTTTTTAAAAACAACTAATTTTTTTATTTAAAAAAAATCATGCCGTTTTCGCATCAAAATCCAAGCCAAAATATCGTACTACAACATCAATCTCTTCCGCATTGCGTTCAATAACATTAACATATTTAAATAAGCTATGGTAATTTGAACACGTTGGCATCATCCAGCTTTTTGATTGGTTAATTAGCGATTTGACCTATTTGACCTAAGAGAACATGGCGGATATCCTACAGCATCAAACGTTTATGCGAGACCGGAATCATTCGCTTACGATGAAACTAAGTTGACTTTTATTTGTATTTCATAACCATTCAACAAATTTATTTTGTGTACATTATTATAATCACTACTGAGTACAGTAATAATCAACAATTCAGAAACGCAGCATGCCGAGATTTTTGTGTTCGTTTTTATTTGAAACTTCGTTTATTTAGAATATATTTTCGTTACCAATAAAATAAAAATCTCTCAGTCAATCAGAAACCCGGATTCATGCCTTTGAGGAAGGTCCCGTTTGAACGCTCACATCGGTTTTTTTTTTCGTTTGGGGGAAAACTAAAACTGGTCGCAATTTTCGAATAAGAATGAGTCGGCAATTTTTAGTGGAGTCGAAAATTTGGAGGTAAATAAAACACCGAAACCCGGCAAATAAATAGGCGCTCGAATTTTTAGAGGGGTCGAAATTTTGGAGTTTTCACAGTACTAATTATTCCATTTCAATGAAACTTAGTACAAAGATGCTCTAGGACAATGTACAAACCTAATTAGTTTGGGGTAAAAATCTGTTCATATTAATTCCCTAATAAGCATAATAATTCATAATTTTTTGGTTCTAATCACATTTCAATTAAACTTGGAGACATAGATTTTCTGTTACATTGCGCAGACCTCATTAGTTTTACACTCAAATCTGGTCATATTAATTTTCTGATTTGCATAATTAGTTTTCAGCTAAGTAATTTCGAATTATATTTAATGTGTCTCCAATACTCTCAGCACATGGGAGTTCTTTCTAAGCTTTCTTTGATTTGTGAGATAAATATGGGGCGGAAATATGAATCATTTGGAAAATGTTTTGTATGTCTTGTATGTGATGAGAACTCTGTACAGGTATGAGGTTACAGGTAGGCTGTGGACTTACACTGGGATCTACAGTGAGAACATAATTGAAGAGGGATCAGTGATGCACATCATATATACTGAACACTGGGGATGTATTATTTGACAAATGGAATGACATTACAAATTACTTTGTGTTTATATTCTGAGTCATCATTGAGGGACTGAAGCATGTCATCACTGTGTGTTATTATTATTAATTACATTGTGTGACATCCTCTCATCCCTGTCCCTGTCTCTTTCAGTTTTATTTGCTTAAATTATTCTGTGGTATTTAAATGCCTTTTCCTAAAGAGAATTGTTAACTGTGTCAGTGTGTGAAGTTTGGCGTCCTGATTGCTGTTTCAATGCAAAATTTCTGATTGCATCTTAAAAACCATGGGCGCTGTGTTTTTAATTGAACACTGAATAGTTAGATACAAGTTGCAAGGTGATACTGACCATACTAGTGTTGTCGTAGATTGAAAGATAAGGTCAATATATTTTAGTTATATATAATACTGAACTTAAAAAAACATGCACACATACACACCATAACATGCAAATTTTATGAATATTAATACAAATTGATCGAATAATGTGCATGACTCTGTGACGTATAGATTTCATGCAAGTAGTGCATTCATCTGCTCGTATATATAATACTAAACTCAAAAAAACATGCACACATACACACCATAACATGCTAATTTTATGAATATTAATATAAATTGATCGAATAATTTGCATGATTCTGTGATGTATAGTTTACATGCAAGTAGTGCATTCATCTGTTCATTATGACATTTTTTTTGATGGGAAAATCAGAAAAAAATAGAAAAATTTTAGATCAAGATTTGTCAAATGGCAGTTCAACATTTGATAATTCAAAATTTCTTTTTTATGATTGATAGTTTTAGAAATATTGTTTGTGTTGTCCCACATTGCTGAAAACCATTATTCTTGATTGCTCAGAATACAGTCACTTGTCTTTCATGATAACTTATTGGCTGGAATGCTGTCACGTATGGCATTCATAGAAACTCAGTATTGTCAACAAAAAGGAAAATAGTATCTGCTATCTACTTGATTTAGGTTTTCATTACGTCCCAGCAATGTTAATTAAAATTAATATTAAATCAGGAAGTCAATATTCACTTTTGTTGACTTGCACAGACAGTAATTGACTTCAATTCCACCTTGGTATTAAACTTTGTTTAATTTTTCTCTACATTATTGTACTGTACTGTACTGTACTGTTGCAGTACTGTAACGGACAGCATATATTGTTGAGACATACATTCAGTTAAAAATATCAATTGAAATTCATTATTTTAATTGCTAACTGTTATTTTTTAATTATTCAGTTTCCTGAAATTGATGAGGATTTACAACCGCATCACCCTAACTTTTCATCCTACCTTGAATGTACTTTGTTAACCTCAAGAAAGATGGTGTGAAGCTATATATTCTATATGGTAGATGTCTTACACCTTGCAGTTATATACATTAGTATTCTGAGGCACGAAGCACTTGTATGTGAAATATAAGTCGATTGATGACTAGCGCAGTGATGCTAAACCTGACCATTGCCATGTATAAATTATACATTAGTCTGAATTTCTATGGTCTATTCGCAAGTATGAAAGGAAAGAAAAATAACATTTAGTTGAAAAGGAAAAGAGATGTCTGTATGGCTTGACAAGTTTCTTAATATTAATAATGTCAGTATCCTGATTAACCTTTAGTGGCCTTGCATTTGATGTTCCTATGACTTCATTACCTCGATATAAATAGCTGATATTTAAATGTCACTAATGTGATGTGTAGTTGTGCATGTATAATTTTTAAAAAATTAAAAAAAAAAATTGTATTTCTTGAACTGTACCGCCTGAGCGTAACATAACCTTTAGCAAGGTTTAAGCTAAGCTAAAGCTAGTTTAGCTGGCTGTCAAAACTTTGTGCAGAATAATTTGTCTGAATATGTCTTATATTAGTAACTTAGGTAAATAATATAAATATTCGGTTGAAATAATTGATGACAATTTTTAAAAATTAAAACAAAAAAGTTTTTATAAAAAAAGCAAAACCATCTGATAACTCGCTCAGATGTTCATTACACCTGGACTGTATTGCATTTTTCACATTATAAAATATTTATTTATCTATTTATTATTAAATTTGCTTTAATATTAATTAATATTGTTTTTTAACTTAATAGATTTTTCCTCTGTTATATTACAACATGTGAGATGTATAATGAAAATCAGTTTTATTTCAGAAGACCAAAGTAGGTCAGGGCTTTATTTATAATCTTGGTAATTACTGCCTAATTACACTGATTTTTTATACTGATTGAAAACTAACTCTTGAGCATCCAAACCAATTTACTAAAAACTAAATGGTTCCATTCATAATATTTCCTATTTACTTTTCTACTGTCCGTACCCAGGTGTAGTCTACTATGTAATTAATGATTTGTACGAGTTGCCAGTCAACTCTGCATTAATGTATCTCCTTTTAAATGTCAGCAGATTCCATTCTTTTCAGTGCGTTTCTACATCCAGTTAAATCTAACGCATTATATTAGAATTTTAATAATATCCATCTCTTTAAGTGTTATTTTCGTTTATCAAATCTCGTTCCATTTCGATATTAACTGAACAGGTTTAATTTGACTGGTGTCCATCACGGAAGATTATCTCACTATTCTGATTCTGGCGTTTCATATACATCAAGTGTGCATTTACAAATTGTTATTGCTTTAACACAACATTTACTTCGTGCTTGATATGTGGCAACAGTGCCTGCCTTCTTTCAACACATTATTAAAATTCAAATGTTTCATTTAGATCTTAAACTTAATTGTCTATAATTTGTACCACGTGTATAAGCAATGATAAACTAAATTTAAACCTCCCATGATGACAAAGCCAAATAAATAAGGATTATTATTACATCCCCCACACCATCTACACAATGTATCTGTGGTACATTACCTGTGGGGTACACTTACAGTGGTGCTAAAAATTCTATGTTCAAATTGTCCTCTCAAATTTTCAGTTGGTTGTTTTCTATGAAATAACCATGTTTGAGCAGTATTGGGAGGGGAGAAGGTGATATAGTACCACTAGAGGGCACTAAATTTCTTCAGAAGACCTGACTCGCACATATTCAGGATAGTCTGATATATGGTTTGGTGCACTGCATTCAGACTTGTTGACCTGCAATTTCTAAAAAATTGTAAAATCTAAATCTTTAAATTGAGATTTAAAAGTAATCAGTATTTTATTCTGGTCTTCCTAAATTTAACTAATTTAGCGTCACATTGGTATTTCATGGATTTCTGTAGACAAGTTTAAATTTCAAATGAATTGATTTCCTTTTGGAGGGATTATCAGCTGTTCACTTGAATAACGTTGTGCCAAGTCCATGCTAAGATGTCTTTTATTTTTGCTTTCTGTATGTTTTCGTTCATTCATCCCTTCTAAACCGTATGTTCATTATTGCAGGAATAAAATAAATGTAATTTGAAAATGAAAAATAAATATTCATTGAACTTTAGTTTTGTTCATTTTGATTTTGCGGTGTCGTACAGTAAGCGAACAGTGAGTGAATGAAAGGTGAATTAAATATGCTGCTTATGAGTAGCAAGAGCAGGTAGTGTTATATTTTAAAATTACATTTCCTGTCGCATATTCATTCGGAATGAACAAATGCTGATTGGAAATGTTTGAAATATTTAATGCATAAAAAATTAAAGAAACAGGAAACTAGAGAATTCCCTGTATAAAATGGAAGTAATAACAATAAATCTTTATTTTGTGCTGTACATGTGTGCCTAGTGCATTTGCCTTGAAACGCTTATATTTTTACTACATATTGTGGATCCTGGCTGTGTTATAGCAGCCATACACCATGCACTGATCTGTCGAAATACATGTAAATTGCTGTAAATTTCTGAGAATGCTCATCTCAAAGGAATGACTGTATATATAAATTATAATATCTCATAAAATTGAAGAGGTGATGCACAGATTTTATAAGTAGATGGATTGATTGATTGAACATTCTTATAGATTTTGTAGTGACATTTTTTTAATGCAGCAGATATTTTTATATTTGAAAAAAAAAATATGCACAGGTGAATTAATATACACACTTGATTTCAAGTACTGCTTGCTTTATGGATTTATTTAATTTCACTATTTCATGTAGCTTCATTGTCTGCAAATAATATTTTGTGTGAACCACTGATTAAAACTTTGACAACCAGCAAATGTTTTATTAGAATATTGGTTGTACCAGTTGCATTAGCTCACTTTGTTTATTGTGATGGTCGGTGACTATTGTTGGTTAGTCATCATGATAGACAAAGAGAGCTGACTGTTATTACAGTGATTCAGACAACAGCAATTTTCTGATAATGTCCTACAATGTTGTTTTGTTTAGTCATTTCAAACAAAAGGTTTGAGTTTTTCAGTTAAATTTGCTGTTTTACTCTCAAAATGTGGCCAATAATTAGAAATGTCCAATGACATCAGTTGCTATTATGACAAAAAGTCCTAAGTTAATTTAAAACAACTGAATCTCTGTATTGGTTGGTCATTGTGATGGAAAAGTATATGAGACTTAGTTTTGGTTGGACTTTGTGATAGTCAGGGAAAGGGATTGTTATTGGGTTGCTGTTGTGATGAACAGGGAGAGGTGTCTGTTATTGGGTTGCTGTTGTGATGAACAGGGAGAGGTGACTGTTATTGGGTTGCTGTTGTGATGAACAGGGAGAGGTGACTGTTATTGGGTTGCTGTTGTGATGGACAGGGAGAGGTGACTGTTATTGGCTGGTCATTGTGATGAACAGGGAGAGGTGTCTGTTATTGGGTTGCTGTTGTGATGAACAGGGAGAGGTGTCTGTTATTGGGTTGCTGTTGTGATGAACAGGGAGAGGTGTCTGTTATTGGGTTGCTGTTGTGATGGACAGGAAGAGGTGACTGTTATTGGCTGGTCATTGTGATGAACAGGGAGAGGTGTCTGTTATTGGGTTGCTGTTGTGATGAACAGGGAGAGGTGTCTGTTATTGGGTTGCTGTTGTGATGAACAGGGAGAGGTGACTGTTATTGGGTTGCTGTTGTGATGGACAGGAAGAGGTGACTGTTATTGGCTGGTCATTGTGATGAACAGGGAGAGGTGTCTGTTATTGGGTTGCTGTTGTGATGAACAGGGAGAGGTGACTGTTATTGGGTTGCTGTTGTGATGAACAGGGAGAGGTGTCTGTTATTGGGTTGCTGTTGTGATGAACAGGGAGAGGTGACTGTTATTGGGTTGCTGTTGTGATGAACAGGGAGAGGTGTCTGTTATTGGGTTGCTGTTGTGATGAACAGGGAGAGGTGACTGTTATTGGCTGGTCATTGTGATGAACAGGGAGAGGTGTCTGTTATTGGGTTGCTGTTGTGATGAACAGGTAGAGGTGACTGTTATTGGGTTGCTGTTGTGATGGACAGGAAGAGGTGACTGTTATTGGCTGGTCATTGTGATGAACAGGGAGAGGTGTCTGTTATTGGGTTGCTGTTGTGATGAACAGGGAGAGGAGTCTGTTATTGGGTTGCTGTTGTGATGGACAGGAAGAGGTGACTGTTATTGGCTGGTCATCGTGATGGATAGGAAGAAGTCACTTATTGGCTGGTCATCTTGATGGACAGGGAGAGGTGACTGTTATTGGCTGGTCATCGTAATCGATAGTGAGAGGTTACTCTTATTGGCTGGTCATCGTGATGGGTAGGGATAAGACTGTTATTGGCTGGTTGTGGTGATGGACATGGAGAGATTAATGTCATTTGCTTGGACATTGTGACGGACAGATATCAGATTTTGATTAGGTATTGTAATTTAGATTTTTTTTTTGCCCCGGTCATTCATTCATTCATTGACTGCCGTTTATGTTATGTGAACAATACTTCTATTTTCAAAACTAAATTGTTATGATTCAGAAATATCTTTCACAATGTCATATTTTTGATAAAGTTCTATCTGTCTTCATTTTTTGCCCTGAAATTTCTAGTACATGTACAGACATAATACATTTATTGAATTATTTCACACAAATCAGTATTAACCAGGAACCAGTTATTTAATATTTTGTTAAATAGCTTTTATTCTTCCTTTAATATACCTGTGTGTCTTGATCACAGTATATGCTATAAACTCTGATGTCCAGATGAGGTGAGTAGTTGTGAAAACATAGACAGCAGTTTATTCTAATTTCAACTCAAATGACATTTTAAACTAATAAATATTGCTAAAAGATGAACACAGTCCACAGATAAAAATGATTCATGCATCCTTGATCCTAAAATTACAGGTACATGCGTGCAATGGCCTTAAATGAGCATAAGTTTGCTTTTTCAATTTGCAAATTTTATGTTTATTTCTAAACATGCATGTATCTAGGAATTTGTTATTATCATTATGTTGCATATCTACAATATGTTAACATTGGGCATTTGATTTTGCTGCATTACATGTAAACTGGCACATAAATGTATTTTTTATTATATAACTATTCAGGTGCTCTGCTATTATTTCTAATTATGTTTGCACACTACATTACAGCACCTCCAGATTAAAAACTATTTTAACTGTTATTCATGTACAACATTATTCACACAATGCACTGTGACATTGACACAACAAAAATGTTATGGATATTGTAAAAAATCAGTAGATAAACAAAATGTGCATTATTAAACCCCCTGGGCATTATGCCAATGTTCTTATTTATAGCAAGGTCTGCAGTGACTGTACTTGCGAGAGTTGGTACAAAACTACATGTGATTTTATATCCATTTTGAAATCAACTTTATAATTAAATGTCACTTCTTTGAACTACATGTTATATTATTTGAATACTTTTCACTTGTTAATACACACTGTTCTTTTGTGTTGACGAATAGCAGCTCTGTTGTATTTAAATTTAATCTGAAGGGCAGTGATTTTAATTCAAGTGATGATAACTTCATTCATGACTCGCCAGCAATAATAATTTTTTGGATGCTTACTAGTACAGTTGTATGAAGAAAAATAAAAACAAATTGAGATCGCCATGCTAGTTAGAGTGAACTTTGGCATCCAAAATCCACTTAAATTTGCCACTTCTATGATTAGTTTCTATGGAAGCAGATTTTCATTGACTCACTGAATTTGTTTAATGTGAAAAGAAATGCATGTAATTGTAATTCAAATTGTGTATTGGTTGCTGTGACACCATGACAAACAAATATTTTTTTGAAAAAAAAGTGAGTCAGCAAAAAAGCTGTATGGAGATTTTAAAAATGACCCAGCATTCAATTTTGCAATTGATAATCAAGAAAATGGTTGTTATACGAGTGGCCAGTTAGAAGTGACATTTAATTTGACATGTAGATTACGGTACTTTTCTAAGGTACCTGGATTTAGTGCAATGCTAGTAAACACCACGGTAAAGAAGTATCCAACCCTGATATTGCTGTGCATACTAATAAGCATCCCTAATGATTTGTTCATTTTTGTTAGCTTTGACCTCAACAAATGGTATGATAGCTTTGAATAATTTATTAACGATGCCTACAGAATACACAATTTTATTCTTGTTTTGAACTTCCAAGGTATGTACATTGTACATAGGTGCATGAGGGGGGTTCACTAAAATATCCCCATAATGGGATTTGGTGTTTGTTTTTTCTATACCCTATGCTAAGGATAATTTTGGCCATTTGATCAGTAAAATCACAATTAATTACCATATTAAATGAATTTGTGTCTACCACCCTTTTTTTTTTTACTAACCTTTTGTTAACAAGATATTGAAATCAAATGCAAATGTCTTAAGAGATGTGCAATTAATTATAATTACAATGCATTAATTTGTACTGAAGAAGGCTGACTGCTTTCACTGAATATAGCAAACTTGACTGTCATCAAAGATGGCCGACACTGCTTTCATCATAGATGACCGACACAGCTTTTATCATAGATGGCCAACTTCGTTGTCATCATAGATGGTCAACACTGCTTTCATCATAGATGGTCAACACTGCTTTCATCATAGATGGTCAACACTGCTTTCATCATAGACGGCTGACACAGCTTTTATCATAGATGGCCAACTTGGTTGTCATTAAAGATTGCTGGCTGCTGTCATTGAATAAGGCCGACTTGACTGTTGAAAATATTTGATTTGGTCACCTATGTTGTGTTCTTTAGTTTGTATGTTGCTTTGCAATTTTGGCTGTTGGTCAAAATGTCTGTATAATCACTATCCATGTGGCATAGAAATTGTGGTCATTATCAATTCTACTAGGGTGAAAAACTTTTGATTTACTCATGATGCATCAAGTTTTAATAAGGCTTGGCAAAAAATATAATGAAGTAAAACATATTTACCCAGCATGCATCCCAATTGGGATTCACATACGTTAAGAGAATTTGAGGTGTAAAGTTTACGATAAAACTCACTCCTAAAATTGAGCCTAGAGACAACCTGGATCAGTACAATAAATCCATGGTCACATCAGTTAGAGTTGGACGATCAAATATATGCCTGCTGGCCTTAATTTCTTATTTCATCTAGAGTGAAAGTAATGCCATCTGTCATATTCTGTGGTTGGACTTCTGTAATTTGTAAATTTAATTTGCCTTTTCATAAAAACTTATTTTTTAATGAGTATCTAATGTTGAAATAACATACCCAACCGTAGATATTTTAACACAAGTCTTACAGGGAAATTTACATGTTCAATAACACAGATCAAATGACTAACAAACAATAAAGCAAAACAAAAAGAAAGGAAAATCCAGAAGAATTTAATATTAAATTAAGCTTGGACCATTTTCTAGATGCTGTAGTTCATCTTCAAACACAACAGTTACTGAGTGTGACTTCTTATCAACAGTGTGTAAACACTATATACTGGCCTCTTCCTATCAGCTTGTCTTTTTTTCTTTTGAGACAAAAACTCTGACCTACATTGTATCTCTCTTGCATTTAAGGTATGAGCAGTGAATGTAAAATAATTCTACCCAGATGACAGTCCGCTTCATTTTCAATGCAAATTTCATATTCAGAACATGTTTTTGATTTCAGTTTCCTTTCACGTAGCTCATGTGCGTGTTCTAATTCTCTGATATTAATCCCAAAGATGTATTGTCAGTTATTTCCTTCCTTTGTTCCCCCCGAAGTGACACAAGAAAAGCACACATCGGTGAGATTAACATGTCACTGTTCCATCGGTCATTTCACACTCCACACTCGGTTAATGTCACAACCACAATAAGTATGAGTGGTGAAATTCCAGCACTGACTCTGGCAGCTGTCATACACGATTAAATTATATCAGAATAAACTGGTCCAGTACATGCCTGATTTCATTTTCTCTCTCATTTCGCCCTTTCTTCAACATACTTTGTGCAAATGAAATTTCCTTGGCATTCTAATTACATGTTTTTCATGGTAAAGTGAGCCACATCTGCACCAATTTCTCAGCGATGATTAAAATTCAGGTTAGAATTGAAGTGATTTGTCATGCGCTGTTCATTTGCATATGATGGATTTGTAACTTCCAGTAGTTATCTTATTACGTTGTGTAGCTTTACTGATTCTGAAGAGCCAAAAGGTGATTAATACCTAAACGTGTTACTAGAGTTTAAGCCGGCATAATACTAATTGAAACAGTCAGTCTAATCTTTTTTGTGATCTACCAGTGTCATGCTTGTGATTTTAGAAGCTTAAATTGTCATTCTTAGACCATATTACACGTACATAAAGCTTCATTAATAATATTGTTTTCGTGATTACATTTACCTCATAACCGTGATACAGTTGTGATGCTCAACATGAAATATCACTTCTGGTAATGATTTGGTCAACATCACAATATTCGCATAAAAATAAGTTTATTATGGAGAAATATGAATTGTTACTATTTTTTATATCTCATTAAAACATGTATAATACTTTAAGACTAGGCAATGTTTATTTATGATCTATTGTCTTAGTTCTAGTAATACCAACAGAAAACTATAACTGTATAACTCTATGCATCATGTGTAATTGGCACATTATACATAAAATTCTAGAAAATTACAATTTCTGTCTTTCTAGCATTGCAATTAGTCACATTAAAATTTGTTCACCTGATGTCACTTATTCATAGACCTTGATGGTAGTCTTGACATCGACATCGTGGATTTATTATTATCCGTGACCTCACTATTATCAACTTCTGAGTGCTATCGGGTGATAACCTCATAGACGAGTATATCATATATTACTGATCTCTGCACAAGTCAGTTGTAATTCCTCATCAACTTTGACCTGCTCGACATGAAAGTGTGGCTGCAAACTCTCTCATTTGTATTCTACATGCTTCAGATCCAATTTATTCAGTCATTACTTATTTCTCGGTACCGTATTTGCTCTATCAGAAGCACTTCTTCAATAAAGGACATGTATACAAAATGTCTGTATACTAAATCATTAAAACATTACTTAATTTTACCGTAGAAAAATCCCTGGAAATTTGAGATTATCATAAGAATACTGCAAAGTATGTACGAAGACAGTACAGACATGCAAGTAAGCAGAGGATGATGCTTTACTTTACTACCTAAGCGCATATTTTGCTGTATCCTTGAGATGAGCTTGTTATTATACATCTTTTGCCTCCTTGTGGTAAAAATCGAATGAGGGAAATGGCAAAAGATGCCTTTGTGCGCTGTAAGTCAGAATCCTATTTCCATCACACACTGATATCACTTCATGCATCTGAAATAAACAAAAAAGTGTTCCAATGTGGCATAAATGTTATGCACAATTACCAAATAAAGGAATACATTTAGAATGCATGTGTAATACTTTCAAACATAACTATACATCATTTTATGAGCAGGGTGATTCTATTGTTTTGGTTGTCAGATGTATCATTATATTATCACATGCACTACTAATGCTAATTACGTAATGTTTTTGTTGTTCATGACATCCTTAATGACTTTATGTCAACTTTTGTTAGTGCATTTACATGCATGTGTGTGTGTGCATTATTTATGTCTATGGTAATAATATGTTAATGGTGCAAAATAAATGCATTCTTTATTTTATGATCTTATAGAGCAAAAACAGTGATTTCAATTTTTGTTCACACAAACTATATTGTTGAAAGCACAACAACAAAATAATTCTTATTATATTATTATAACTCGCCATCATCATCCATACATTGTCTTATGTGATTGGTATATTGTTTAAACAATAATGCATCCCCAACAGTGCAATATTAGATGGGGAGAATTGTCTATAGCAAGATGATCTGTATAGCAAAATCAAACTCATCATTGCGTCTTTACCCTTCTTAGATACAGGATTCATTATTGTGCTATAAATCATCGTCATCAGAATAAACAAATTTAGTTAAATTTGGGGGCTTTTTCTTGAAATGAATTTACTTGCCACTGGAGGATTACATTATCGTGTGATAATGTGAAGCTACATTTTGTATGACGTCATAAAAACTTTTAAATTCAGATAGCAGTGATTTATAACAGACAATTATTACAGTAACTCTCCGTTATGTGTGCTCTGAACCTACATAATATTTCCATGTTTAATCTATAGCAAAAAGTCGTGCAATATTTCTGGTGTTGTAGGAGATTTGATGTTTGAATAACAGTGTAATATTTATTAATTATTTATGATCAACTTGAGGTTTCTTTTGCATCAAGCAATATGCGCACACATGTTCCAGGGCTACAGGATCTATTCTATGCACCAACAAGTACACCAGTTAATAAATTAATAAACGCTGCTCGGACTTATAAATACGATATATAGAAGATAATATTTGGTAATCGTAGTCCTAAGTAACTACTAAAAATAGCTAGAAGAAAATAGTTCTATGCTATCGATAAAGAGCCATTGCTCGAAACGTCTAGCTATTTTTAATAGTTACTTAGGACTACGATTACCAAATATTATCTTTTATATAACAAGCACACCAGTCTGTTCATTGGACAGAAACAAAACGAAAATATATGTAACACACAAAGTCTGCACGAAGACAGTACAACGGAAGTATTGACCGACGCGACTGCGTACTGAGTGCATACTTTGCAGTATCCTCGTAATAACCTTACGGTATTATTATACATTTCCTCCCAGGAATACATCATGGAAATGTCGAAATTCGAAATGTTTAGAACAGATTTAACAAACTTCTTTGTGTGGGGTTCGTTCAAATCCTGGGGGCAGCCATGTTTTTTTTCACATTATTAGAAGACGCTTATGCGCGTAATCGTTCCATATTTGGAATTCGCGTTTCCTAATATGGTAGGATGAAAATACCCACTGCAACTACGTACGGTGACAGATATATAATAATATATCGTATTATGAATAATGAACTCTTGACTTACAGTGCCATGTTGGATTCATCATCGACTCCACATACAATATGGTTTTTACTGTTATAATAATAAATTTTTGTACACTCTTCATTGATGCTTTTTTTGAGACATTGTGGTCAGAAAACATCTCATAATTTTCATGCAGAACCATAATATCAAGATGTAAACAAAATAGAGAATTTCAATGGGATTGTAACAGTTTTAATTTTTCATCTCTACATTTTTTTCAGTACGTGGCAGTACAAATAAGAGATACATGTCTGATTTATTCCATACTTTGCACGATAAGGGTTAAAGTTTCTCTCCATATTAATGTGTTAGTAAGCAGAATGACCTGTATTCATGTGGACAGCCATTAATTCAACATGGAACAACTTCTGGCACTGTATGACTGGCCCACATTCATTTCTCATAATTTGTTTAATTGCCACATATTTCATTCATTGGTTGAAAAAGTAATTGATCATAATATAATATAATATAATATAATATAAAATAAATTAAATTAGACGATTAAAACCTATCATGGTTAGAAATATTTGTTTAATACAAACAAACTTGCCACACAAAAATGATTTGAGCTTAATTTCCTTCATAGAATGCATGTATTAAATGTAAGGTTAAATTATTGTTCAACAGTGTTGTAATAGCCACAGGGTACAAGGAGAACCACACCCATGGAGATTGGATTTTATATCCACATCTTAGTTTCATAAATCATTGTTTATATTCAGGAGCTATAATCAGGATATTAGTTAGATATTTTCCAGCCCGAGGCAGTCTCTCGGCTTTCCACCTGTTAGTGGCTGAGGCGATCTATAATAAACTGAAACCCTGCATGGTTATGTGTTATTACAGAGGCTAGCTACAACAGCAGTTTATTTGAAGTTGCACAAAACGCTGTTGAAAAAACATGTAATGAAGCCTAATTGGCTAGTTTGACGATGTAATTTAGCAAAATGTCTGCTAAAATGCCAACAATGATTATCATACTGTTGGCGTTTTAGCTAAATTACCGTTCCACTATATCAGACCTTGAGCAACATTTGCTATTAAATGTTATGAAGTTATTTCAAATTAATACATGGAGTATATTATATGCACTACATGTACGTGTGTTTTGATGGACATGTATGTATGGGTTGTAAATGACCTCATGGTTGAGTGGCAAGACTATGAGTATGCCTGTCAGCCATAGATACTGGAATTATCTCTACATGGATGACAGTATATTCTTTTCATTTCAGTCAGATTGAAATTGGTCAACTGTATCAGGGGTGAAATAAAAGCGAAAAAGGAAGAGTTTGAATTATCCTGCAATCCCGAACAATCTTGTCAAATTATTTTAGAATTAAACATGTTTATAACATTTTCACCACCAGTTCCCTCTTCATCACAAATTCACAAAATAATCCTGTTTATAGTCTGCACTTTTCTTCAGAAGATTGGGTCAAAAATAGCCAAATAGTTTAAACTGAAAAAAGAATTGACTTAAATTTTGTCTGTTGACTCCAAAATTTGAAATCAATTTAGCTATACTTGGCATTTTTACCTTGTGTGTGGCTCTGCTGACCATGCATGTTTTAATTTATGTTAATGTGCATAGCTAAAACTTGTGAATGATTATTGGATGAATTTATTGTATATTTATCATTTTTTGCATTCTGCTCTAAGATGCGTTGTGAGTTATTTTCACCACACTTTAATAAATCAGTACAAGTGTACAATGTAGTTTCTAGCTGTTGTCAGCTGAAATTCAACTACTTGAAGTGCACGCACGTAAATATTATAATAATTTAAATAATTACCTAAATGATTCACCCATTACTGTGGTATCTAAGAATGAGCCACGTTCTACTTTCTCAAGGTGTGTCCTATTTTATGTATCAGTTTGGCTGTATCAACAAACGAATTCTGTAGATGTATGTGTGTGTGTGTGAGTTATTAAATGAGGCTTTGTTCTAGTATGGTGAGTCTGTCCTCGTCTTTGTCCAGTATTAAACTTAATGGAGCATGACTGCATAGCTAGTTGTATTCATACTTATAAGATACACATATAGACAGTCAGCTATAAATAGACTGACTTGAAGTTTTAATGTTAATGCTGACCATGTCATTTTGTATTCATTCTATTTTTCCTAATTACCTGAATCTTCAGAATACAGTATGATGAGTACATGCATGTGAAGTCTAAATAAACACTATTATTATACATTTGTCACCGTAACGCCTTAAGTTACAGCTTGCCGTAATTTTGTGGTACTTTTTGGGCTATTTCATCCTACCATATTAGGAAATGCGAATTCCAATATGGAATGATTACACGCATAAGCGTCCTCTAATAATAAAACAAAGATGACTGCCACCGGAGTTTGACGGGACTACATACAAAGAAGTTCGCTGATTCTGTTCTAAACATTTTGTATTTCGGCATTCCCATGGTGTATCCTTGGATGGAAAAGATGTATAACAATAAGGTTATTACAAGAATACCTCAAAGTATGCACTCAGACAGTACGCCGCTCATCGACCTATGCTGCACGTCGGTCGAAACTCCAGCTGTACTGTACTGTCTTCGTCCATACTCGTAATAACCTTATATTATTTCATTTTAATAGTTGTATTGATCACATTAATAACCATTTGTTTTGATTTTACCTGTTCACCTTGTGTTACAGGGAAAGTCTTAGTGTTGTCTTTAAATTACAGGAAAAATAAAAAAGTCTTTAAAAAGTCTTTAAATTTCTTCATAGTTATAATTCATTTTAGAAAGGCCCATTTTCTCCAGGGAACTACCATATCCTCAGAACTTTCATAAGCTTTGGTGATGATGTTGGCCTGAATTAAGGGTCAAAATGTCTTTGGAAAAATGCAAGAAAGTTTGGGAAAAAGGTCTGGAAAAGTCTTGGAAATCATTTGGCTCTTAGTGCTATAGACCCTGTGTTAAAAACCTTATTACAACTTGGATCACAGTAATTGTTGATGTCATGAGATTTAATTTTATACTGATTTGTCTTATATCAGTACATTCATTTGTACTTTCCTAAAGGAACTTCATTTCTGCACCTCACTAAAATAGGATTTGTTTCACATTTATGTTCGATATTACCTTTAACCCTAATCTGGTCAAAAGTACATGGGGCTGGCAGAATAATGGTTAATTTTGTCTTTCCCATTTTTACTGTTCTCCGAAACTATATGATGCTCTATTTTCATTAAAAATGTCTTCTGTGATACATACAAACTGTATAGTTTTCGTTATTTCTGGATTTTATGCCATCCGTGAAAACAAAATTTCACGGAAGTCACTGAAACGCCATATCGTAGGGCCCCATAAATGTCACTGCTACAAGATGCAGCAAAAAAATTATATCTCACACAATTTTAGCAGTTTACAGTATAAAGAGATATGATTCGTTTTCATATTCATGTTCTTATCAAATACATGCATACATAGTAGCTAAAAGGAAATCAAATCAATTTAATCTTAGATTCAATATATTTGACCTATTTTCATGGAAGACGCTAAGTCCAATGATATATTACAATACTTATTATTAAAATTAACTTGAATTGCGGTGACTTTATATTGGGTTTTTTTGATTACTAGACAGAGTACCATAGTTGATGAGATAAACCTGTTTTACAGTCTATATGTTGTCATAATCCCAAATTTCACTTTTATCTGTTCCCTTTTTAATTCACATATATAAATATTAATCTTTGATTGAACTCTTCATCTTTGACAATGTGGGAATGGGGTGTCTTCACATAATCTATTTTAATAAAATTACTCTGAATTTGTATTGCATGGATTTCTATTTTGCGCTCAGATTTCCCTACTTTGAGCCCCCTGGTTTGGATTGCTTGTGTGCTGTGAGCACAGAGGTTGCATCCTTCAAACGACCACACAAGTGTTCATCTCTCTTTGCTTTTATATGTGTATATATGGTGTGCTATGTTAACACCTGCATTGTTTGAATGTATTGTTCCATAAATACAGTCATATTCCCAGGGACATATGCACCATTTAGAACTGACACAATTCTATGAAGCTGACCTGGGCTTTAAATATTTATTGCTGAAATTCACACTGTTTGTAACTGGTATTGACAGGACAACACTGATTTAAAAAAACAAAACAAACAAACTCCAAAACTGTTAAAAAAAGACATGAGAAAATAATGAGAAATTAATTATTTTATACTCTATGTCAAACATGCTTTAATATACATGTAGTTATAAAACGCCTTCCACCTCGCCACTTCAGTGAAAATGAATTCAAATTGAAAAAATACTCTCTCACTGCATTTTGTTGATATATCCAGTGGAGCCATTGGCCTCTATTTAGAATATATTACAGTCAATTCATGCAATTCATTGATATTTCATGTGCTAATCCACTGAAGTAGGATATCTTATATCTCTGCTTTTTACAAATATTTTTGGAATTTTGCACGTTTTCAAATGTATTATTTAGTCATGTAATATCCCATATATAATTTGACTTTCTAATAGAATAATTTTTTTTGTTATGACGTTTATTAATGGAACAGTACTGTCATGCCTTCTGTCAGTCCTAATAGGTTTTTGCAGTTAACCAGTTGGATGCAGTTGTTTATAAATAAATAAACGCTGCTCGGACTGATAAGTATGATATATTGAAGATAATATTTGGTAATCGTAGTCCTAAATAACTATTAAAAAAATAGTCTGTTAAGTTTGATTTGTTATTATTGCATATTTAATGAAGGCATTTGCATAATCTCCCTGCTTTCTCTATTGCTGTGCTGCTAAATTATGTTTCATGTCACATTGGGCCATTCCAGTTTATTAACTATTTTTAATAGTTATTTAGGGATGCAGTTGTTGACATTTATGTTTGTTTGCCAATAGCACTCAAGCCCCTTTGAGTATGGCTCTTACTGACTATCACAATATTTTATATTCTGTGCATCCATCCTATATTTTTCCAATAAATTCCTTGATATATTGAACAGTCAAAGTCTTTTTTTTTTTGCCCAGTTATTGATTATTTTTATCTTACGCAGAAATATAAGGTATTATGCGAACAGCAAAGAGACAACAACTGGTTCAGTTGTGTGGGTGGATCACGTGCAGTCTTGCTGCCCAGTGGACCCCTCAGCTGTGTAGAAATTATGCCTTGATGTACGCCTTAGTTTAGTCAACGTATGTTCAGTGTGCATGAATATCTCCATGTCTCAGCTCCTTATGCACTTGACATTGTCATGCTCTTTCTGGTTGATTGAAATGTGCAATATATAGAAATAACATTCGCCTGTCTTGTTCGTGTCATTGACAAGCTTTGTATTAACTAGATTCTCATTTCCCTAAAAATGAAATTTATCATTTAGTGGACATAACAATAATTAAAAAAATATCTGACTTCAAATATCTGAATTAATTAATTGTCATGTTTTTTATGTCTTAAACTCTCTTGATAAACATTATCTGTAAATACATTTGGTTAATATGTTAATTTTGCGTTATATACTGTCAATTTATGCACAGTTTATCATGTCCTATTTCTAATATGAAGTATGACTTCAGTCCTTGCATATAGATAATATTTATGCATACTGGCCAGGATATACTTTGGACTACAGTTTGGGTGGCACAAGTACCGGTATGGTCTACTTTGTCTTAGCTTCAGTTTGGGTGGCACAAGTAATTTATTTGTCATATTTTCACTAGATTTGCATCTCGTTTGTGAAAAATGCTAATATTCCATGTGAAAACCAATTAGCAGCAAAAACCTTGCATTCTAGTTTGTTTTATTTCAGCAAACTTCTCACACTAAATCAAGGTCTATATATGTAGGCAGTCGGTAGTCATCAAATTTAGTACTTGCGCATGTGAATGACGTAAATGTGTTTGGTGGAAGGAATGTCAACAGTCTGTTAAGTTTGATTTGTTATTATTGCATATTTAATGAAGGCATTTGCATAATCTCCCTGCTTTCTCTATTGCTGTGCTGCTAAATTATGTTTCATGTCACATTGGGCCATTCCAGTTTATATCTGCACCCCTCTGGATTACCAGGGCATTTAGTCGCTCAATTCACCTTACCTTATTGATATGCAGATTTCAAACTACTTTAACCACAGGTCATTGGTAGTTCACTGGTTAAACCCTTTTGCTTTATATTCATGCATAACACATGTTAGTACATTTGAGCTTCTTATTTTTGCAAATCTAATGAAATATCATGTGTTCTGTTTTATAGCAGAGATGCATGTATCGATGGATTTACTCTTAGTTATAGTAATTTTATTAACACATAACAACCCTTGGAAGGTATGAAAAGGTTAGAATTGAAATGAATAAAAAAAAGTGTACAATTAAGGTGTGTGTTGCTGTCTATGTGGCATACATATTGATATGAACTGGTTCCGTATTGACATGTCATGCTTGCCCATAAGGAATTCAGATTTATTTTGAATTGAATATTTATTCTTCACATTTGGTGCAGTGTTCAATTACATTGCCATCACAGTGTTCTCAGGTCTGTTCAATAACAGGCACATTTAAGAAAAAGTGCATGAGCTTACATAAATACAGTGAATTTTGCTTTAAATATTATATTTTGAGTTTGGATGCATACTTGTGTATGACAGGTGTGTGAGATCATACTATCATCTTGTAGTTACGACCTTTGCCTATGTTGTTTGTTTTAACGAGTCTGAATTTTTACTTTTTATAAAGTGAAAACACCTGGCTGTGCTCTCTGACCAGATCTGTTGTCAAACATATTCACTAGTCATCATGCATTTAAATGGAAACAAACAATATTGTATATACTTTGTATGTGCATGGGACAAGTATCTAGTATGACACTATGTAGAGACTGTGGCACATACACTTCAATATTCTGCATGTGTGTAACTGTTTTTTTTGGTGCAAAATCCAAAGTACAATTCGAACTAATTCCATATAGGAATCTTTTTTTTTTCATATAGGTACTCCTTCATTATGTATGTGTACCCTTGCTTCCACTTAATCTATCAGTATGTATACATTTTTTTTTTGAACTTCCACTAACTGCAATCCATGTACATGTACGTGTACACGCATGCTGATGGTCATTCCTAGTAAAATATTGATTTGTGCCTCCGAAAACATCATTGTTAATAGCATTGCAGATGACTATTGGGAATAAGCCTTGTAGAATGGGTTGTCATCAGTGAAATTTGTAATCTGCGAGTATCCTTCTGTACATACCTTCTGGTGTAGTAAAACTGTATCACATGATATCGGTGTCTGAGTTGGTACATTGCACTTCACAGTGATAAATTTCACTTGAAAGGAAACTTACTATCAGCTGCTTTTGAGTCGAATTCATTACCGGTAACTATGATCTTAAATGATCATGACCTTTACGGGTACTTTGATGTCAAGGTACAATGTACTATACTGGTAAATCCAAACATTAACTAACGTAACTGAGTTGGTTTTAATAGAAAATAAAAAGCAAAATTGGAAAAAAGAAATGACTTGCAATTCTTACTTTTGTATACCTGAATCAAGCACTATATCTTGGTCCTTAATTTTCAATTTATAAAACCAAACTGAGCATCTAATGTTCATTTTGCTTTTTAACATGAATGAACAGATGAACAGAGCAATTTCATTCAGACTTTGTATGAGGATCATACATATTCAAGTTAGGTTACATGTGCACATCACATGTTTTTGAGGTTCAAACAAAATTGGTCGATTGGTGGCCATTTTGTTTTTATTCATTTTTATTCTGATTCCTCACCTGTGTATTATTTTGTGATTTGATCAAATTTGTTGAAATGATAATCATTTTGTCTAAAATCCACAAATCTCAGTCTGTAAGGTGTTCGAAATCATTTCAGATAATATTTTCTGATTTTTGCTTTTTATTATTTTTTGTCATTACATATGATAAAAAAGTACAAAATTGTAAAAGGATGTTATGAAATAGTTAGCTCATAAAACATTTTACAAAATGCAATGGATACCCACTTATCCAGTAATTTCATGCAATTATATTACACTACTAGGAAATGTCAGCTGAATAAAAAGGTGGGCAGTATTCAATATTTGCAAGAATGATCATATCAGATCTATATATCCAAGATGGAGGTCACTCGTTTTTTCCCCGAGCATAAATGTGAAATTAATACTGATTGACAATCTAGGCATCCGCTACCCCTTTGGCAATTGTTAATGCTGAATTACAATGTACATTTATTTTTTATTATGAACTGAGGACTTTTTTTAAACCATGAATTTCTGAGAAACTAGTTGTTATTTAAAATGTCATCACCAACAGAAAAGTAAATTAAATTGGGAAAAGTATTGCTTAATATAAAGTGTATGTAATATGAATATACCGGTAGTACTACCGGTAGTGGGTATATTATAATTTTTCTCATGAATCTGAAAAACATTTTTATAATGCTATCTCGTCCAGTCCATCTAGGTAGCGGCTGAACAAATTTGTAATTTGCTAAGAAAAACAAACTACTGCTGCATCCTTAGCTGAAGCGCACACATACTGTTTAAATAGATCATTGAAATGATGTATAAAACATTTTCCAGCCTAGTGAGCAGAACAAAATAAAACCTGGTGGGAACACTGGAGACACAAAGTGGTTTTCCTGTATATTGGTTCATTTAAAATTGACATCGCTACACATGCATTTACTCGTCTGTGTATGTATACACATTATATTATACGATTATATTCCATTTACCCAGGCATGTCTATTCTACATTACACTAACCAAATAAAATCTGTGCAATGGTATTTGCACTAACTTTCCTACTGTTGTAATCAAATTAAAAGCAAAATACAAGTTTCCTTTACTATAGTATTTTGTGCTTACTAGTCACATATCCCTCCTTGGTTATTGACTTCTTCCTGTGCCAGATCATGTGATATTATCATCCCACTCTCGCCTGATTGCCAATTTATGTTATTTGCCGTTTTAACTGGAATGGGTGGCAATTCATCAGCCACCTCCAAAGTAAATCAAATTTTGTGAGTATCGGAATAGAATCTGAGTCAACTCCACCACTTAGGGAATTCCCTCAGATTCCATCTGTAATGTTGTATATTCTAGATTAAATGTTCTATGCTTTTAGTCTTAAAAACTGCAATGTGTATACCACTATTTTAACTGGAAGTATGCTGGTTCTCTATTGAAAATATTTTAATTAATTGTCATCGTGCTCTACTATGTATGCATACACTACTCTTATGTGCAGCTACTCTGTATAGTACACAATGCATGTAGCAATTTGAATGCATAGAATGATACTGTAAAATACTTTATTTTAGCTGGAATTAATTTTCGCTGATTTTTGACAAGGTTTACATAAAATATAGGTAAACAGGTATATTCACTGGGTTTTATTTTCACTGAATTATTCCTTCAGCGAAAATAGCGACAATTCCAAGCGAAATTAAGTATTTTACAGGAGTTTATCTAAATGTACAAGCAAATTATTGTTACATGTACAGGCTTTTGTTTGTTTTATATACCATTCTAGACTTATCAGTAATTATAAAAACAGATTACTAAACTTTGTATTGTCACATGGTGAATGCTATAACTACCAACAGACTTATCAGTAATTGGTTTATACCATTCTAATAACAGATTACTAAACTTTGTATTGTCACATGGAGAATGCTATAAATACCAACAGATTTATCAGTAATTGGTTTATACCATTCTAATAACAGATTACTAAACTTTGTATTGTCACATGGAGAATGCTATAAATACCAACAGACTTATAAGTAATTGGTTTATACCATTCTAATAACAGATTACTAAACTTTGTATTGTCACATGGAGAATGCTATAAATACCAACAGACTTATCAGTAATTGGTTTATACCATTCTAATAACAGATTACTAAACTTTTTATTGTCACATGGTGAAGATTTATTTTTTCAATAATTTGTTTCATGTCATCTGATTACTTTGGACATGAAGTACATGTACCTGTGCAATGAAATTTAATCATTAGGGGGGAGCATGTGATTACAATTAGATTGGATAAAAACTGTTTGCACTGTAACTCCATGTAAACAAATGTAGATTTGATACACAAGTCCTACAAATGGGTTAAGACAGTATCTGCCATTTCAGGGCGAGAAAGAACGACAAAGATAAAAACCATTGAGTCTAAAAATCCAAGTAAACACAGATTTTAAAGCTTTTTGATTCTATACCTGTTAAGTGTAAAGCAGTGTTTGTTCATACTCAACCCTGTACTGTCAAAGTATTGATGCATTGACCTCTGCATGAGTAATCTGTTTGTTTTTTTTTATTATTTTAACAAGATATAGTGATTGTAATTAGTTTTGGATGCCGTCCAAGTGAAGATGTTTTTGAAATATGAACAGGAAGTTCTTAAAGTTTGACATGCTCTGCACTTAATGCATCCTCTCTCCCTGTAGACTGACTTGTAAATGGAGTTGAAGGCTGCGCACGAAGTCGCGGTTGTTGTGTGCCAGTAATTCTCCTGTAATAATGTTCTGTCTTCTGGAGTGTCTCAACAAGTACAAATAACATGTACCATGCATGTATATAGTGCCATAAAATATATGTAGCCTGTTATATCATTTACATTGTCATTAAATTAACTCGCCTCAATGTACATATTAGTTAAAGGGAAGAGGTTGCCCTGCCAGGTTTTGAGTTCCATAGCACATGTAAAATACATTGTTCGCAATAATATTTGAGCGTTCACTGTGTGACAACCATTGCCCTTCAAGTACATGTATGCTGGGATGAAAAAAAAAAAAGCGTTTTGTGTAATTGAATCACCTTTTTTATATTATTTAATTTGTGAAATATTTCCTTGACTGCGAATACATAGATTTGGACAGCCCGGTGTTGATTGTCATGTACGCCATGATGAAGATGTAGCGGTCTTGCAACTGATTTTCCTTGTCAATGAGGTAGGTGTTACTTTCATGTACGATGATATGTGATCTCGTGAGAATTGAACTCCGGTTGTAAATGGCAGCATTTGGAAGCGATGTAGATCCTGTTCCTTGTGTACAGCAAACATATTTCAACCAATAGCTTCACATAATCAGTAGGTGCTTGAAAAGGTTCAATTGCTGAAACAGGAATAACAGGTTATTACTGTATTAAAAATAATGCAAAAAGCACTTAATACACTTTCAACAATGAGTTGATATGAATACTACTCAGTTCTAACAAAGACTTACTAATTTGCATGAGGTGGTTTTGTGATCTTCTTGAAATTCACATGTTCTCTCCAATTTGTATGAGATTTACCTCACATATATCATTCTCTTACTCATTATTTGAAAATTTACTATCTCTCTCACAATTTCTACACATGGTACCATGCAATACATTTTGGAGTCACATGAAGCTTGTTTGTGAAAACTGTCCAGAGTTGATCATGACTGGAAAATGTAAACCTTTTCTATAAATAGCGCCCTCTATTGGTAAAGAACTTCAATAGCCATACATGTATATAATTACCATAAATGGTTGAAAAACATAGTATCACAGTGACAACTCAATGTTTGTTCATTATTCAGAATTTATAGTCAATGTTTTGCAAACATTTATTGTTATTGCTGGACGATTACAGATCAAAACAAATCCCTCTCACACATCTGCATCCTGGCAACACTTGAAGCTAGTGGGAAATATCTCTGCCAGTAAAAAAATTACAACCAACTCCAAACTATTTTAGAGCAGATTTGAGATATTCATGAATATATTTCACTGTCGTCCAATAATTCTTGGTCTAGTAGCTATAATTCATCTGTCGACATTTTTGTTTTGCCAACATTATGACTCAGACTTTTGGAAACATATCAGTTTTGTGTGTTGCCTATTAACTACATTACCATGTGTGTTGCATAATATGTAAAGTTTAAAACAAAGATTAAAAATCTGTACTTGGACAACACAAAATCGTCAATCTTTCTGATTTTTGTTTATTGACCAAATATTTTTCATATTTTGTACATTTTTGGGGGTGGGTGGGTGGGTGATTGGCTCGACTCTTAATTTTGCGTACAAAAATAGCTTTAAGTATTTTATAACACATGAAACTGTTAGTCATTTACTCAAACATTAAACAAAAATTAAAAGTTTCACGAAAGATTTTTTGAAACAAAACTGTTAATTTCAACTCAAAACAATACGACTTACATTACAGTACTGACCAAATGTATTGTTTCCTACTCAGGGTGCTTTAGTCAGTGTATGTGCAGACGATAGCCTGCATTTATGGAATTTAAGGCAGAAGAAGCCAGCAATATTGCATTCACTTAAGTTTAATAGAGAAAGGTATGTGCAGACATTGTTATATGTATAAGTAACATATGGCATCCTAAAGTAATGATTTGGCCAGTGACCGTATTATAGGTTACACTGTCATGCTTTAATAGCCTTATTTTTTTTGCGTGTGTAACATAAGGCATTCTAGGTTATGATTTGGCCAGTGACCGTATTATAGGTTATAGCTCCATGCTTAATAGCTTTCAACTGAAATCAATGCACGTTTCAGTAATAAGCCCGATTTCATTTATTTATGAAATAAATAAATAATGCGCCAACATATGGTCTTCACATCTACTGCCATTCCTCCTATGTTTGCTAAAGAACAATAATCTTTGTCAGTTTTTTTGCATGGTTAGTATTTAATAGATCAGTTTGCAGACTGTTACCACACTTGTCAAATATGAGCTTTGACAATTTATTGGGAGACCTTGCCATTCTGTATTTTTGCTTATTGGTTATTTACGATTTATTTGAAAATTGAATTGTTTAGCAGCGTGTACTATATAACAGTCAATATGATATTAATTTTATTATGATGGGTTACCTACCCGCCATCTACTTAATCCTTGTGTGCCCTTAACATGAGCTGTATTTTTTCATATTTATTTTACTCTTGTAATACTGTGCTAAAAAGATCTCCGCTTCTCCAGATAAATACACACAGATCTAGCATGATTGTTCACGTGTACCGTATTCACTCTATTAGAAACACATTTCTAATAGAAACACACTTACACCTAATATTTTCATGGTCTAGTCTCTGTGTGTTTGTCCAGACTTGTATCTTGAATATCCCTGGACCAGTTCTCCTCAAAGTTTACACATAGCTATTACCTAACTAATACTTGGTACATATCCACATGCATTTACTTCGTAATCCAGTCTGCCACTCCTTTTTAGCTCCGCTGTCGAATTTGTCGAGCGGAGCTTATCATATGAGTGATTGTCCGTCGTCGTCCGTGTCAATGTTTTACTTTTTCGACTTCTTCTTGAAAACTACAAGCCTGAATGCTTTAATACTTGGTGTATATGTACCTTGGGTAGACCTCTCTTAGGTTTGTTCATTTCATGTCGATATCTTCAATTCTCTAATTTTGGTGAATATTTTTGTCATTTTTGGTAAAAAGTGATATTTTCGACTTCTTGTTAAAAACCACAAGTCCATTTGCTTTGATATTACATATATAGGTACTACATGTGGACCTCTCTCAGATTTGTTCATTTTGTAATGATATCTTTAATTCTCTAATTTTGATGAATAATTTTGTAATTGGTAAATTGGTAAAAAGTGATATTTTTGAATTCTTGTTGAAAACAGCAAGTCCCATTGCTTGATACTATACATATTGTTCATTTTCTAATGATATCTTCTGTTCTTTAATTGACATGTGCATTGCTAACAGCGGAGCTATCTCAGCCGAGAGGCTGCTTGTTGATCTATAAATGCACTGAAAATGGACTTTTTTTTTTCGGCCACACTTGTTTCAAATCTGGTATGAATGTATGTATGTCTAATTATTGTGTATTTTTAATTAAAGAGGCTGACTGGCAGCCATATTTGATCTCAAAATAACCTAAAAATCTACATTTTAATTTTATACAAGTTCAAACTTGGAATATTGGTAACACCTGATGGCATACGGTACTTAATTTTTCAAGATCTCTTTCAAATTTTTAATTTGATGTGATCCAGCACCTCAATGAAAGCTGATCTGTGTTATGAGGTAATGCAAAATGGTGAAAATTGAAAGATTCTGCTTGTAATCAAAATTAACAATTAGGTCCAAACTTTGTACACAGACAAGTATATTTTAGCATATCAACAAAAGTTGTGTCACTATCCATTCTAAAATGGTGGATTGGAAACCATTTTGTTTTACATAGACATAAGAGACTTGCTGTATGTTGTCAGGCAGGCAGGCAGTCAGTCAGGCAGGCAGTCAGTCAGTCAAAGACATTCAGTTCACAGCGTAGAAAGCCACTTTTGCATGTTATCAAGTGCAAGAACAGAGGAGATTTTGACATTCTCAATGGCTTGACATACTACTGGAAGTCTCCAATAGAAGCGTACCTAAAACAAAGATTACATTCATTGTATACTCTAATGTTAAAATATGAATTATTTTGAGCCATAGTCAAACCTTTGATATGGACATTAACACTTGCACTTCTAACGGCAAATATGGTACGACTTATTTTTACCGTACACACTTTTCATTTACGTATTAAGCTAGAAGCCCAAGTACAGGATGGCTGGAGGGTTAATTTAGTTCTAGCTACTTGCCTACTATTATGACATCTTACACCTTGATTTTTTTATTTTCCTGCCATAAAGGTCATTTATGAAGTATTTATCATAAGAAATAAAAATTTGGAAAAAAAAAAATGCAGCTTTGCCTTTAATCATTTCACTTGTTCATTGACCAGAATAATAATATTGTTTCTATGTATTTGTATGTAGTATCGGTTCATAAGTGCATATTGTTTATTTGTGCTATACTTGTACATGCAGTGTACAAACTGTTTATTGAGCGCTTATTCTTGGTAGTGAGCGTCTAGGCGTTTTCACTGCCTGACACAGTCACCACAGTCGATGAAAACAAAAAAATCAACAACAAAAACTGTACTTGAGGCTAGTTGTTGAGACTCTTGTGAACATTGTAATAATAACCCCAGGGTACATGTGCAACATATATAAATTTGGTTTTTCGGGATTGTCTCATAGTTGAGTTTGTGCTGTTTTTTCAACTTCACCAGCTCTTCAGCTGGCTTGTGCAGAGTCCATATATACTTGGTACAGTAGCGCATGTTTTACCAGCATAGAACGTTATGTGACATAGCCCAGAGAATCCAGATTTGAGCAGCCATATGTGTCTACGTGCATATTGAATTTGGTTCAGTGACACTCTGCATAGCCTAGATTTGCTAAACTAGATTTCATTGAAATAATTGTAACTATGTTATTGACCCCCCAATATTGATAATAATGTGTTGTATCAATACATAGTGCATATTATTTTTTGTACTATAGTACATGCATTGTGCAAACTAATATTAATTTTACATAGATATTCATTGCATTGTAACATTTGTCATGCATTTATTACGCAACTATTTGATATTACAATGTGCAACTTTGATGAGATGTGATTTCATTGAAAATATTTTAGCAATGCAACATTGATGCGATGTGACCATTGATGCGATTGTGAAAATGATGTGAAAAACATGAGACATGAAGCAAAGACTGCAATGTACATGCTATTAACTATGTCCTTGTACCAAGATATAAGCAGCTATATGACATATGTTATTGCATGATTTGGTTCAGTGACACTCTGCATAGCCTAGATTTGCCAAAACGGATGTCACTAAAATCATTTAAATTTTGTCACTAACCCGAATAATATTATTACAATGCCTAGATTTCAGCACTGCCATGACATTGTACCCAGATTTAAGCAGCTATGTGGCATTGTTGTAAGATTTTATTCAGTGACAGTCTGCATAGCCTATATTTGCCAAACCAAATGTCACTAAAATCATTTAAATTATGTCACTGACCCCAATAATATTACTACAATGCCTAGATTTCAGCACTGATGGTTCCATCAATTTGGTTATTTCATACATGATGTGGAAGAGGAGGACTTTCAGTGACTGTTGAGATCAACCCGCAATGGTGGTTAACATCAGGCTAACTATCATACATGTTACATGGCTAAGATCAAATTTTGCTACCGTTTTCTGCAATTTATCTCAACAATTCTTATATATATGTATACCGGGGTATATATATATATATTTATTATAACACTGAAAAGTGTTCAGTACTGATTTCCAAGACATTGTCAAGTGCAATCTTCAAATCATTTGTGTTGTTACTCACGTTTTTTAATATATTTTTTTTGTAGAATAACCTACACTCATCTGCCATTTCAAAGCAAATGGTTGTACATAGGAACAGAGAGAGGCAATATCCATATTGTGAATATAGAATCATTTATTTTATCAGGTTATGTTATCAACTGGAATAAAGCTATAGAATTGTAAGTATACACATGTCATTCTTTATTTCATCTGCTACAATAAAATGCCTGATTTAGGCTAAATGTCTATGTCTGTGTGAAACACTAATGTTTCATGATCCGATTCAAGATGGCTGAATGGCAGCCATTTTAAGGCTTAAAAACTCATGAAAATTACACATTTTTGGAACTCGATCTCAGTTGTGTGTGGACAGATTTAGTTTAAACTTGGTACATACATTGGATACAATGGGACGGACCTTGGTGCACACCATTTTATGTTTTGCATCAAGTTCAAAATGGTCGACTGGTGGCCATTTTGTTTTAAAAAAATGCTGGGCCGATCAAGTTAAACTTCTATCATACATTAATTATAATATCAGACAAACAGTGTGAAATCCAACATGAATGACTGGTGGCCATCTTGTGTAAATGAAGGCCATTTCACAATATCTCACATGCCAGGACCAAAGAAATTTAAACTTCACACATACATCACAATTAAGGTCCTATATTCTGGAAATAGATTCCAATTACTCATTAATACTAAATTGGTCCATACAATGTCAGGGACCTGGAGTTGATCATGTAGTTTTGTTTCTAAATTGGATTTCTAATTCCTGACTGGCTGCCATATTGTTTTATAGAATGCTATACAATAACCATAATTATAACATATGTCTTTTCTGTGCACATTATTCAAATGGATTATGTCATTGACAATGCCTTTTTTTAAAATAGTGCATGTTCATTAGAATACACAAACGGTTATATTGATGTGTTTTAATATTTCTTTCAATGTAGATAAATTAAGAAATGAAGAATTGTTATTGAATGTACGTAAACTAGATTTGCCAATCATCATGTTGATCATCCCTAAGAAATAGTTAATAACACACATCACGCTGTCAAGTCAAATGGCAACGTCAAGTCTAGAAAGCAAACGCCAATTGTTACTTACGATAATTTGTCTTTCACAACGGTAAATACTTGTTCGTTGAGACAATTTAAGACCATCTAATAATGCTTAAGATTAACTATCGCTTTTAACATTTAATTAAAAAAAACACTCCCTATCGTCTGCAGGGCATGGTCTGTTCTATTCAAAAATAAATTCCTATGATGGACCAAAATCTCCTCAACTCTGTCCTTGAGATATAGCCATCAGCAAGCTTTATAACAAACGTGATCAAGGTCATCGCATAGTACGCCATTTGAGGATGTCAGAATTGCTGCTTAAGAATTTTCATCAAATCCCAATGGGACACACCCCTGTTGTGGATCTGTCTAAACTCCCATCACTGCTGTGAAAGCATTTCAAATGCAAAATATTATATATACATATTTACCAGGTATATAAAAAAGGATTAAAATGTTTTTACGTACTGCCTGTTCATCAAAATCAAATAGTGACAGCTGAATCAATACTGATCAATAGTACAGCAGTGAATACTTGGCATAGAAGGGGGATGTTGCATTGTAATGTCATGGTGATGTTAATACCTTTTTCCCTCCTGTATACATGGCTATTTAATAGGTCTGTAAAAGGAACAAATATTCACTGGATTGCAATCTGCAAGTAATATGTGCCAGGTTTTTGAAATTCAAAGTAGGATATCTATAAAGCTCCCTTTGCTTGAATTGAATTTGAATTTCTAAATTACACATTTTAACTGTCTTTGATCTGTATTATTATGCAGCCATTCCTTACAGAAGATTTTTTCAGAGAAATATTCTCATGTCCAAAATAAAAATTGCTGATAATCCCATTTGAACATCATCAAATAAAGTTTTTGTACCAAATTTACTCATTTTTTGAATTGTATACCAATTGGACAGATTAATATTAATTAATATTAATAATCTTGTGTGTGAGATAATACAAAAATATTTACATAACAAGGTTTATGTGTATTAAAATACCTCACAATTGGATTTATGTCATAAATAACACCATTAGTATGAAGTGAATGAATGAATATTATTCAAATCGTATGCACTGATTGTATGGGCCCTCAACGTTCCATAGCCCTAACTCAACTATCTCTTGCATGAGGTTATCGGGAGAATATCGTCAAGTAAGCACAAAGATAGGGAAGTGATCATATCAACCTTCTATTTGTAGAGGTTGGTGGGATCGACTTGAGTGCATAACTTTCACAGTTTGTTGGCATAATTTTCAGAAAATTACCAACCTGAAATCACCTGATGAAAGCCTCCATAGAAGGTTGAAATGAATGGGATAAAGTGTTAATATCACATTAACAATATAAAATACTACTTGTTAACATATTTTATCATCTTTCAGATCTAGGAAGACGCATCCTGGACCAGTAGTGCATCTTAGTGACAATCCAATTGATTCTAATAAGGTAAGATAACATGCTACATTCATTCTCAGTGTGGGTCATGTGAGGTCACATCCCCAGTGCAGGTCATGTGAGGTCACATCCTCAGTGCAGGTCATGTGGTCCACATCCCCAGTGTGGATCATGTGAGTTTACATCCTCACAGCCAGGTCGTGTGAGGTGGCATCCTCACAGCCAGGTTGTGTGAGGTAACATTCTCACAGCCAGGTCGTGTGAGGTCACATCCTCAGTGTGGGTCATGTGAGGTCACATCCCCAGTGCAGGTCATGTGAGGTCACATCCTCAGTGCAGGTCATGTGGTCCACATCCCCAGTGTGGATCATGTGAGTTTACATCCTCACAGCCAGGTCGTGTGAGGTGGCATCCTCACAGCCAGGTTGTGTGAGGTAACATTCTCACAGCCAGGTCGTGTGAGGTCACATCCTCAGTGTGGATCATGTGAGGTCACATCCTCAGTGTGGATCGTGTAAGGTCACATCCTCACAGCCAGGTCATGTGAGGTCACATCCTCACAGCCAGGTCATGTGAGGTCATATCTTCAGTGTGGGTAATGTGAGGTCATTGTTAGAGTCATGTATGGTCATTTCACACAGATCAATTAACTGTACAAATTTGTAATATGTAGTAACAAAGTAACTTGTTTTTTATACATTGTACTGAAGGATTGGGTAACATATTATACTATAATTCTTTCATGAATTGGATCATGAACCACCAAAAAAAAATTAAAGATGTCCACAAAAAATGTGAAATTTTAAGTTATGATCTATGCTCAACAAATTCTCATTCAGAATTTGAATATTCACAAATGAAACTTTGAAATATAAATCTCACTAACAATTTTTTTTTGCCAATGAAGTGGTGGGAATTTATATCCTCGCCTTGGAACAGTGAGAATATGAAAACTGGGACTAATATCTAATCTCACTGAACTGCGAGAAGTCTCAGTTCTCTCTTTTGCCTGCAGTTCTTCCTAATAGTAAGGTATATTATTTACCAATAATTGTTATTAGTTCACTTTGGAATCTGAGAAAAGTCATTGCACTGTCTGATATCCAGTATTTCACTTGTCTTGCAGTTATTAATTGGTTTTGAATCAGGTGCATTAGTATTATGGGACTTGCGAAATAAGCAAGCTGAATACAGATACAGTTGTTCTGCACCTCTTCGATCGGTGTCTTGGAATCATGAAGGAAAACAATTCATGTGTAGTCATACAGATGGCAGTCTTTCACTGTGGCATGTTAGAACAACGACTAAACCGCATAATATTATGTACCCACATGGTAAGTACATATTGGCTGAGATTCATTCAGTATATGACGTTGGGAGGGGGGGGGGGCTTGGATAAAGTCTGTAGGTACTTGCGTTTGACTAATTCTGGTTGTGTATTAAATTGTAATTTGATGGAGAGATTGTCACATAGCCCTGTCGTGTAGTTCAAAACATTGATTTTGTTTAAAAATGCTTTATATGTACCATCAGCAATTGCTCTTACAATAAAGCAAAGTTATGAAATACAACAGTAACGCTCAGCGTGTGAGACTTTTGCCTGGCACAAAACTAATAAAAAAAAATTGAGAACATGTGAAACATGTACAAGTTGCAAACACTGAGGGCGCTCTATATTTTTCAAAGCCTTGTGATATTATATTAGTTTGAAATTTAGTGTACTATATTAACATAATGTTGTTGGACATAGTGTGAAAATTATTACATTAATAATTTAAAAGAGACTTCTTCATAAATAAAGACAGTTGTAAATTATTCTAATTGATATTATATGATATCCTCCTGTTTTTATAACCATAAAGTTTTCAAAATGAATTCAAACTACGGATAAGTTAGCCGTGTCAGTGTTTTAGTCTTATAGTGTCTCATTCACAAAGATAGTTTGTGTTAATTCACCCATTTCCTTTTCAAAACTTTCCTGATTGGGGTAGAGCCGTTAATGTTTTCCTCATTATAGTATTTTGGCTTGCCAATTCAGAGCTTCAGTTGTCTCAAAATTGGCTTAGGAAATTTTGTCATTAATGTCAAGCAGTGTCATTGGACATTTGGAATTATTTGCTGTATTTTGGGTGTAATACAGTAAATTTGACATGAAAACATGTAGGCCCTTTGTCTGAAATGATTGGACATTTTGAAAAAATACTAGCAAATTGCTGAAGTCCAAAGAAAGTATGGATCACTGCACTTTGAAATGCTGTTGAATTTGTCCTCAGATTTTTTAAATTTTTAATGATAGCTTCAGTTCTTCAATTGAAATGTGAATTACTAACAGCAGAGCTATCTCGGCCGATAGGCAGCTTGTTTATGAGTTTATATTTATTTCTGATGTCTATTAACTGACATATATGCATGCCTGATCAGTTTTAAACCTTTACCTCATGAAATTGAATAATGATCACTATAATTTGACAGCTTTTTTTGTAGTGATTGTGAAACTGAAGTTCTTACATCAATATATTACAGTTTAAGCTGTAGCTGTTATTTTTATTTAGTTGCCATAGAAGGCATACTTTTATTGAGTTAAAATGCATCGACATTGAGGTGTGAAAATTACATTATTACTAATGAGACCCCTTCATAAATAAAGGCATTTTGTTAATTGATACTATGTAATATCATTCCTTCAATAACTATAAAGTTTTCAATGAACCTCAAAATGAATATAAACTTCGCCCTCAAATATAGAGAAAGGAATTATTCTAATTGATGTGTAATTTTTTTTTTAATTCATGTGCATCTTCAAGTATATATTGATAGATTTTTGTTTGAAGTTAGAATTAGTCGTATTCATTTGTCGTGCATATCAAATCCTACTTTGGGTTGTAGCTGTACTCTGTTTTGACCGTTTTATAACCGCATGAAAGGTTGTCTGTACTCTTGAATCACAGTCATTGTAAACTGATATAGCAGTATGTAGAACATTCTGGATACTAATAACAATCACTGACATCTAATACATCCTTGTTGAGTACTTCAAAATGTCATCCGCAAATGTTAATCATATTTTGTTTGCTATCAATGTTCTATGCCCTCTTGAAGGTTATCTTTTTGTCGGCTTCTCAAAGTCAGTGACATTTATGGAGTACGGTGTCTTGTATGTAGGAGTGAAGGCGGTATTATTGTATCATTGGGTGTTGCAGCTCGATTATAAAATCATTAGTAATAGTAATTTCAATACAATTATAAATTCAAATAACAGGGTTTAAGTGTGGCATTACCGTTTGTTATTATTTTCATATTTTAGCAAGGCCGCCACTTGTTAAAGGAGCTCGACCAGATCCTTGTACACCTATCAACAAAGTAGAATGGAGGACGTGTAAAGGACAGTAAGTCGTGGATTAGTTAATTTTTCTTCCAATCAAGACATTTATTATAAAGCACTGGAATGCATCATCATTTTCATTTCAATTACTTGATGTGTAATTGATTATAATCTTAACTTTGGCAGAATTTGGTATTGATATCTAAATTAAGATTTCAGGCAACATCAAAAATTCTACTAAAATAGAAAATTATTTAAATTATTTTTCTTATCTTTCTAGGGATCCATATATTATATTTTCTGGTGGACTGTCATATGAGAAAGCAGCAAAACAACCTAGTTTAACAATTATGCAGGGTAAAAATACAACAGTGCTTGAAATGGAACATCCTATTATGGATTTTATGTCTCTGTGTGAAACACCATGGCCAAGTGGTGAGTAATGTACTTGCACAATTTAACATAACATTAGATGTTTTGTGTCAATATTTTGTGGTATCTGAGCTTTTGTTGGTTACCTGCTCATGTACATCTTAACAAGTCAAATAGGAGATCTCATTCGTATGATCACTTTGGGTAAATTACTCAACTGTTCAAAGAACATTTTACTTCTAGAATACATCACAACACTTTGTTTGAAACGCGCATTCTGAATGATCTTTACTGAACCAATCAAAAAACGTTTTACTTCTAGGATGTACCGCAATACTTTGTTGTTGAAACGTGCATTCTGAGTGATCTTTACTCAACCAATCAAAAAAAAACGTTTTACTGCTAGGATGTACCGCAATACTTTGTTGTTGAAACACGCATTCTGAATGATCTTTACTGAACCAATCAAAAACCGTTTTACTGCTAGGATGTACCACATCACTTTGTTTGAAACACGCATTCTGAGTGATCTTTACTCAACCAATCAAAAAACGTTTTACTGCTAGGATGTACCACAACACTTTGTTGTTGAAACACATCTTCTGAGTGGACATATTATACTCAAAAACAAAAATATTAGATCTTATTTTAATCAGATTAGTCTATACATGAAACACATAAATAGTGTTCAGTTGGTCACATAATTATTCTAGTATTATTATACCAGTATTTCATTTGCCTGAATATGTTGTTCTGATTGGTCAGGAGTTCTTGGCAGTAGTTATTCCTTCAATATTGTTGATTGGTTTATTGTGATAGATCTTAATTTTCATCGTACGCCATCATCTGGGGAAAATTCGCCTTAAAGGAATTATTATTTTTCACTTTTAATTCAACATGTAGCTGCAAATACATTGAGGGAGTTCAGTTTGAAATAATGAATTTTAAATATCTAATTAATTTTTTTGTTCATTTCAGACATTCATGAGCCGTATGCTATTGTCGTATTGTTAGAAAATGATATGGTTGTGGTTGATTTGAATTCACCTGGGTAAGATATATTACTATTCATCTGTGGAGTGATAAGGTGATACTCGCATGCACTTGCATCAATCAATACAATGATTGATTTCTCTTTGATTGATATCTTTCTACTGTGTGATGAATCAGCTGCAAGAAGCAGTGGACTATTTTTTTTGAAATATATGATAAAAGTTGTAATAGACGTGATAGAAGTCAAATAATGGTTACCTTGCATAAGGAAAGTAGCAAATTCTCACCTTCGTTTTGTCTGCATACTCAGCAGTGGAGAAGGAGAACTTATTAAGCTTGTGGTGTTCTAGCAATGTGTAAAATAGTCATTTCTGTCTTTCTCTCATGAAAAAAAAAATATTGCATCCTATTTAAAAAAAATGGCATGTTACAGGGAAGAATATATTGTATATTTTTCTTACAGCTACCCATGTTTTGAAAATCCTTATCCAATGGACCTTCATGAATCTCCAGTTACTTGTGTGCAATATTATGCTGATTGTCCGCCAGATATCATACCTGCTCTTTATTCGGTGGGGTCAAGTAGCCAACAAAAGAAGAGAATGGGCTATAGTAAAAAGGTTAGTGGTCATTTTTTTTTTTTTTTTTTTTTCACCTATGTCAACTAGATTAATGGCCGGCAGCTTGCCTGCACGGGAGTTTGAACAGACTGCATCTTTTCAAACTCCAAGCGTGCATGCATCAACAGATTGTAGCTTGCTTTAACTTATTTGCAGACTACCTAACTACACGTGCATCACCAGGTTGTAATTTGTCTATTAAAATGCACACATACATCAACAGGTTGCAATTTGCCTATCTGAAGACTTACAACTTGAAACAACTGACTGCAGCATGTTAGCATATTGTACATGAGTTTAAAAAAAAAAAAATCAAATAATTTAGCTATTACTTGTGTTTGTAATTAAGATTTTAAACTATTATTAATTTATTTGTAAGGAATGGCCAGTGAAAGGAGGAGAATGGGGAACGGGAGGTAATAGCTATCCTGAAATTATTATAACCGGGTAAGTCAAGCAAATATTGTATGCATTATTAAACCAAAAACATAACAGAAAACTGATGACTGATGATTCTGATTTCAGCCTCAACATCTGAAGCTGACATGGAATATGATGTAACAGTGACGTCTATTGACACCCTCCACGATTACTTCATTAATTGTCTTTTGTGGTGAGATACTGGTATTCTCCCTTTTAACCTCAAACATGTAACTCATAAAGAAACGCCTGTTAGCAAACTAGAGACAGTATCACATGTCAGATTGTTCTGGCTTTAATTGCGTTGTCCCTTGTACTTTAATTACATTATAATTATAGATGCAAAACTTTGTGAATCTTCATCAGAGGTAAACCAAGTCACAAACATGATACTGTGAAATACTTTATTTTAGCTGGAATTAATTTTTACTGGAAAGACTTTTCGGGTGTTTTGTATGAATTTATTTTCACTGATTCCTGACGAGTTGAATTTTAATTATAGGAAAAAAAGTATATTCACTGGATTTTATTTTCACTGAATCATCCCTTCAGCGAAAATAGCGAAAATTAATTCCAAGCGAAAATAAAGCAATTTACAGTATATAAGTTAGCGTATTCGCAATGTATCGTGGGAGGTGTGAATTTGTTTCCTCAGCACACTGCTCACTCAATAGTATACACACAGTATTATATTTGAAAGAATGGTGTAATATTGGATGGGGATGATAACAACTGTCATTTTCATTGGATTGTTACATTTTCCTTGTGTTTCAGGAGCTGGAGTTCCAGATCTGTAATCAAACTATTTTACACATGTTAATCTGATGAGCAAATAAATAATTCAAATCATTTAAAAACTTCTGACCTCCATTCTGTATTCTTTCACCAGACATGCTGATGGTTCTTTGAAATTCTGGGATGCATCTGCAGGTATGTAACATTCCTAAACAAATTATGTTAATTGAGACAGTTTAATATTTCATTTTGATGCTTTACAAGAAGAGTGTCTCAATGAGTGTTGTTGAGATTGTTATAGCGCCCTCTGTGTCATTTTTGAGAGGACAATTTCTTTTTTTCTTTCGTTTTTTAGGGGGTAGGGGTAAATTATGCATGTCACACTGTTCTGTTTCATACAGTGTGATCAATATTACACTCGTGATCAGTTTTGTTTTATGTTCAGCTCTAAGAGATTACACATGATTTGTCAATCTTTGTTTTTTTGTTCTTGAATGATCTCTGATGGCTTCAAAATTAATCTTAAATCCATAACCATTGGTAATGTTTTGTTGTTAATATTAATCTGGATACGCATATTAACTTTGCTCAACTAGTTTTCACCACACTTCTTACCATCTCTCAATCTCAATTTGTGTTATCATTATATTTTTAGTGACGCTACAAGTCTTGTACAAACTGAAGACTGCCAAAGTTTTTGAGAAGAAGGGGAAGAGTGTAGATGGGGAAGAAGACCCATATGCAATTCAAATAATAAATATGTGTTTAGATAGTAGACTATTTTGTGTTGCTGGTGCTAGTGGACATGTAATTTTATTCAGATATAGTAAACAAGAAGCACAACTTGAACAACTAACTGTGAGTATCTTGTACACTCTTCTATTTCTTGCATTAATATTAGATTGTATCGCTGGCAGTTTTTAATTCAGGACGTGTCTGGATTCACTCATAAAGTAATCCATTAAACCAAGGCTATGGGTTTTTAAAAGATGGCTTCCAGATTCAGTATGCAAATCCGCACTGCTTGGAGTGTTTCTCAAATTGATATTTTTTGACAAACCAAATTATTTTTCTGTTCATTCAATAATGAATATATTGCATAGAATACTATTTTGATGTTGGTTTTTTAGTTGCGCAAGATTGAAATATAATTCTTCATTTAAAAAAATATATAATAATAAAAATTGCTGTCAATCTTTGGTTTATGTGAATCAAAGTGTTTATTGAAACTGTCAGTGACAATAAATATGTATTTCAAGCCAGGAAATGGTGTACTTAATGTTAGCACACAGGATTCACACCTGCAGTAACATTTCTATACATACGGTAGTAAAGAATAGGCCAGCCATTCAAATTACATTTTCTTACATGCACTGGTGCTATTCCAGGGATTTTGCAGAGCCTTATTTTATCAACCAAAATCTTAAATTTATTCTATGATTATCTAGGGAAAACGTGAAAACCACTTATGAATATCTCAAACTTCTTTCTCAAGATATGAGACAATTGACAGAAAAGGATGTTTACTTGTTTATTTCATGTTTAAAAAAAAATGTTTTAACATGTTTATTATTATTTCTTAATTGTTTGTTTGTTTGTTCATTTATTTGTTATTCGTTTGTTGATGCAATTAATTTTGAAAGGTGAAACGTAGAAATGAGAGAAAAGAAGGGATAACAGTAAGAAACAAATTTCCTTTGCATGAAACAGTGCAAGATTTATTGTAGACTTAGATTTATAATTTATTTAATTTAATACTATTTAATTTAATACATTGTACCCTCATAATTTGTATAATGATACACAAAAAATAACTACACTATACTCTTAAATGGGATTGTTTCACTATCTGATGAAAAAAACATTATGGGCGATATAATCATTCAAGTTCGCTTTTGTGTGAATTAATGTTTCTTACAATCATATGAATTAATGTTTCCTAGAATCTCCATATAATGTACCTTCCTTAGTGTATACATGAAATTAAACATTAATTTTTGGTAGTCGGCAACTAAACATGGTTGATTGGCTTAAAGCGCCACAGATGTTGCACCGTGTCATGTCAGAGCACACTATGGCGTCTGCGTTTTTTAATTATTTAATAATCGGGAGGGGTCTATAAATCTATAACATCGGTCCATCAAATACTTGAATGTGAATTATCTAGTGGTGATTCATAAATTTTAACAGCATAATTACATCAATTTTGTCTTTCTCCATTTTCGTTTCTAGTCCATTGAGATTTCTATTGTGTACGAAGCAGAAGAACTGGAATCTCCCGACTGTGAATTGCCACCTACTCCAATTGGACGGAATGCTAGTACTAGTAGCTCCAGTACTGCTCCACATATGAGCAGTAGCTCTGGAGAAGGAGTCAAAGATAATGTTACAAATATTAAAGTGAGATCAGGGGGAGTTAAGTTTCCTCCCGGCTACCAACCTGATGTCATCTGTCAGTTTGTATGGATGGATGGGGAGCCGCCGCCGACTGTCACCTCACTTGAGTGCAATTCAGCGTATGGTCTGTAAGTCAATTTTGTAGCTCATTTATTTTGTGTTCTTTCTGTGATATGACATACATATAAAAGATGATAGCATGCAAATAAATAGTCATAAAATTTGTGATAGACCAATACAATTTGGTACCCAAGTGTGTATAGTGAATTAACTTTATTCCACAATTGTACTATATTGACGACACTCGTGTGCTTATTGCAATTTTGTTTATTAGCCAAGTAAGCATTTTTTGTCTGAAAAATTATTCTCTGGAAATATCTATGAATTAAGCTAAAGTAAAATATGTTTGCTAAATGGATAACAAGTTTTTCCTATCAAAAACGCAGACGTTAACAAATCATTTCTTAAATGTAATTTATGAGCCATTTTAAAAATAAAACCGTAAATAAAACAATGAACATTTCTTACATCAACTGTTCTTGAAATATCTAAACTCAAACATTTTGAGTTTACCAGATGTCAAATTTTATTACAGAAGAAGTCTTAGTGTACTAAATACTGTGTATTTTATTTATTTATGAGTTATCAATACATTATTGTTTTTCTTATTAGCATGGCAATTGGTACAGCTAATGGTATAGCAATAGTGGATTTTATACAAAAAACATGTCTACTCAATATGGGGACACCCGATCTGTATGGATCGGCTGATCCCTACCAGAGAACACCACGCTCGCCAAAGCGAAATAAACCACAGGGCTTAGGAGATATAGTTGAGCAAGGAATGACAGAACCTGAGAGGTGTCGGTCACCGCCGGGTAATTCAGGTAATTCTGATCAGGTAAGTCATAATATCTACTTTACAAGTGGGAAATGAAGTATTTCTTAATAAATTTTTTTGCATAATAAATATCTAATTTGCATAGTTTTTACCCAAAACTTTTTTATTGATACTTCAAAAACTGAGTTGATTTTAATGTCATTAATACAAAACTAGTACATTATAGTAAAAAGTCAAAACAGTAAATAAAGATTCATGTACTTCGTGATAATCATAAAGTGATATTATATTGTACTATGGCTTGTACAATCTACTCTATTATGCTCAAAGGGTAATTTTTCATTGACTCAATAATTGAAGGTATTGAACTTTATTACTGTGCACTTGGCTTATGCTTGGCTGCTTCAAGACACAAGATACATGACACTTTTGCTTTCTATTTTCAAATGTGGTCATATGAAGCCCAAATTTCCAGCCAGCTCACAATATTATTCCCACTATACAGGCTTGTAGTATGTTTGCTTTTATTTGTATCTTATATGTTTTATGTCATATATTTTGCAGCAAAACGGTGTTTGTCTGAGTCCCACTAGTAATAATTCCAAGAAAGAGAAGCGGCCAAATGACGCACAGCTAAAGAGGAGTAAGTCACAAGGAACACGAAAGTTACTAAAAAAGGGCGAATCAACTGCATCTGAAGGTGGTAATGGCGAAGGTATCGACGTGGGATGCATGGGTGGATTTATGAGTCAGTAGTTACCAAATTCACAAATATCTCAATATTGTGTGTTCTAACGCATTATCTGGGCAGCTCTGTCATCACATTTTTCCTTGCATATAACCAAACATACACTTTCTTGGTAGTGCATGATTGTGTAGAAGACCCGTCTTGAAGTATAAAACATGTACTTTAATAATGCAAGTGTCATTCATTACGTTAACTGTGACATTACTGTCATACATCCCCCCCAAATTGAAGACACAGACTTGCATGTTTTTTTATAATAATGAAGGAATTTTTTGATTACTTAATTAAAATTACCACCAATTATATAAACTTAAATAAAATTTAAAATCAATTCCATGAATTTGCATGAAATTTTTTTGGATTTTAATTCTTATGTAAAGAATAAATGTTTATATAAAGAATAAACTTTTTATTATTTTCTCAATTTATTTTTAATACAATTATTTCAATAAATGCATTAATTTCTATATATATTTCACAAAATAGGTTGCCCATTTTTTCCAATAAATGTTGATTAATACCTGCAGGCAATGACAATTGCACTGCAGAATACTAGAAAAAATAAATAAATAAATAAAGCAAATGGTTGAATGAAAAAAAAACATCAAAATTTGCCAGACGGGACTATGTAGGGATGTGTTGATCTTCTTTGAGAGACTTATCTAGTTTTTCTACCCTTTAGGGAAAAATGACTCGGATAAAAAAACAAAAAAACAAATACAGTTGTATGTTGTAATCTAACTGATATTTTCACTATTTCAATTGACTACCGGTATTTCAACCAATTATTTAGAAATATTAACTGTTACAGTTCGACTGATTGTAAGCTGATACTTTTATGTTCGATGGTATAATTATTCACAAAGTACAGGAAATATGCCCTAAAATGTTCTAATTTCACTGATTTTTCAGCACATTCAAATGTTGACAATTATTTCTTATTCAAATGTTTACCTTTCTTTTTATGCCTGGAACATTTTCAATAATTGTAGCTTAATTATACCAACAAACATGTAAGATCATCTCAAAATCCCTATAAACCTGGAAGTATGAACATACTGCTATAATCTATGAGCCATCAGTAGATATTTACAACAGATACATTTAAACTTGAACACCATACTAGAGACTAATTGAGACTAAGACTAAATGAGCATAAATCATTGTATTTTAGATCAGTCTTTGTGAAACTTTGTTCTCATTACCACATTTTTACATCAAATCCTGAATTTGTTTGCAGAGGAAAATTTAAGAATTTACAAATTTAAAGGTCCACATTATTGTTAGTATTAAAGACAATCAACAGAAGTATGCCTTAAACAATGGGATTAAAAGTCACTTTCAGGGGTGGGGTGGTGTGGGGGGGGGGGTAGGGTTTCCATGAAAGCTTTGATTGTCTCTATTTGTATTGCAAGCAACAACTTGGCACAATAAACCAATCCAGCTGCTTTATTTATGTATTTAAAATGTGATTGCTCGCTATGCGAGTAGAGTTGCCCAGATATGCAAGTGGAAACTATTTCAAGTGTATGATGCACTATCACTTTATGCACTTTTGACATGTCTTCTCATTGTTGCTTTTGTATAATTTTGGAATTGTTAACTGTTTATATTAATTGACCATATATCATTCTATATGTGTCTTTGATGTACGGTAGCCACTGACTTGCTTATGGCTTACTTTTATGGTTTTATTATTATTATTTTCCTCCCTGGTGTTTTTTTTGCTGTATTTGTTTGGTGGGCTGTTGTAACCTTCGCTATTGCTTATTATTAACTAAAAAGCATGATTATAATCTTATGAAAAGTAACTCTACAATAAGTCATGAGGTTTTTATTATCAGAAAAAAACTTCTTACACAGTAGGACATGTGAACAAATTACATATTCATGCAACTGTGTTGAAAAAATATTGCAAATATTGTGTTCTTAAGTTGATGTTCATTATCATGTATATATATATATAATATCAAAATGAGTTGATAAACAGCCATTGATCTTGGAAAGCTTTTTAGATCTGATAAAAAAGAAAGATTTATGTACATCAACTTAATATGAACCCTTGCACTGTGTTTCACATGTCATGTGTTAGCATGTTATATATTAAAGACCAGACATGTGTACATAATTACCTACATTTGATTATTCATTGCATTTTAATATACACATGGTAGTTATCAGACTGGGCGAGATTGATGCTGGAACTGATGATGCATGTATTAGCCCAAAACTTTGTTATGCGCTACACTATACTCCAGTGTGACTGCTTCCATTCCAAAAAATAGTTAAATTTGTGTAATATTTGTACTGCAAAACTCCATCAGAAATGCGTGTTACAAACACCTGAATTGGGTGACCATATTTGGAATATGGCAGCTACAGGTTCACATGTTTTCTGTATTTCATTTTTCAATTTACAGGACATAATAGCTCATATCAGCAATGTCTCCATTGAAAGATTGAAGCAAGGTGCATTGTTACAGGGAAATCAGCTGCCTGATCAATTTAACCATTCAAGTTGAAACCACTGTAATAAATGCACCGTCCCATTACAAATCACAAACATATGTTTGACACATAATTCAACCAGTAAAGTGGACTCATTAATTTTGTGAAAATGTGTGAATGATAAGGGAAACATGCTGAAGTCTAGTGTAGCATCAGCGATGACACATAACACAAGTCTTGGGTATATATAGGGTATGGGTATTTGCCAAACTATAATATAGAAAACAAATTAGGATATTCTCGGTAGAATTTAATTGATAGATAGATTCATGACATCTTCACTTCATGTTTGTATACTAGTTAATTTAATACATTCATGATAACATTGTACTTGTATTATTTGTACCTATACTCACAGTGATAAGCTTCATGCATTTATTGTGTTATGTATCATATGTGCGTGTATGTATTGTGTGTGCATATCATATGTTTGTTTATGTACTAGTATGTATGTGTGTGTGTGTGTGTGTGTGTGTGTGCATCTCTTTGTTTATTCATTTGTTTATATATTAATAAACTAACAGAAATATGTTTCATTCTTTCTGCTGTAAGCCTTCCTACATTGCTTACTTTTTTGAATATATGGTTTTTTCCCCAACCCAACCCCTACTCCATTGATCTTGATGATGAAACCATATTTTGCACTTTCTTCTCAATAATAGATGTGATCTTGTTGCATTGATGTTTTTTTTTTGTTGGTTTTTGATTTTTTTTGTGCGTGTGTGATTGTTTAGCGTTATTTATTTGGCTGTAGTTGTCATGGTGAACTTGTTCTCTAGTCTATCCTATATTGACATTCTTTTTGTTTACTCGTCACCAAGACACAGACGGAGCGAGTAGATGCTCATCTCTTTTAACACCTGGTAAATAGACATTATATGCCCATGTAAAAATTTCCTTTTTCTAATCAATTTTTTTCTATACTTTGCACCCTTTCTCCATACTCTTTCTCTCTTACTATGTGTCAGGTTTAGCCGTTATTCATTGATGGCTGTTTTCCTATATTATTTCACTAATAAAATATGTATGTGTATACATGTATATTTCTGATATTGGGAAAACTGTTCGAAAAGAACAGCCAATGTTGCTTGTAACTGCACTCAAAGTCACACACAAACAGCATGTTATGTTATGTTTCTTCATAAGTTTCACCCTTGCTCGTTTCATGTTATGCCCGCATTTGGGTACACTTTATTATACACTCTTGGCAGTTTCATCTTGCTAGGGTTCAATTTCAACTTTCACAAATTCTATACTACATTTCAGCATTTTTCAAACTATTTTACACTTTCACTTTCGTATAAATTCTCTGCGTACTTGAAAATGCCAGTCAGCAGATTTGTTTGACGTTTGTTTCCATCCTTAGACCGAGGAGAAGGATCATTTACCAGGTCGCGGAGTTCAAGTATGTCTAGTCTTGAGAGGGAAAGCAAGGAAGCTATTAATTGCTTGGCATTTGCTGAGTCATACACAACCAAAACAGGTAATTCAATAGCTATTGAGGTTTTGGGTTTTATAACTTCATCTGTATGTAGGTTTATTTTAGATCACAGTGGTTAGATATTTTAGCGTTAAACATGCACTGTTGTAAGAAATGGGTATGTGCACTGTACTATGAGGTTATTATAAAGATACCAAAAATTATGCACGAAAACAGTACAGCGGAAGTATCGACCAACATGGCGGCATACTGTCTGAGTGCATACTTTTGCGGTATCCTCGTAATAACCTTATTACTATACATCTTTTCGTCCCAATGATACATCATGGGAATGCCGAAATCCAAAAAGTTTATAATAGAATGAGTGAACTTCTTTGTGTGGAGTCCAGTCAAATCCTGTTGGCACCCTTGTTTTTAGCTCCGCTGTCGACTTTGTCTAGCGGAGCTTATCATATGAGTGATTGTCCTCCGTCATCCGTCGTCGTCCGTGTCAATGTTTTACTTTTTTGACTTCTTCTTGAAAACTACATGCCTGAATGCTTTGATACTTGGTGTATATGTACCTTGGGTGGACCTCTCTCAGATTTGTTCATTTTGTAATGATATTTTCAATTCTCTAATTTTGGTGAATATTTTTGTCATTTTTGGTAGAAAGTGATATTTTCGGCTTCTTGTTAAAAACTGTAAGTCCGATTGCTTTGATACTATACATATTGTTCATTTTCTAATGATGTCTTCAGTTCTTTAATTGAAATGTGCATTGCTAACAGCGGAGCTATCTCAGCCGATAGGCTGCTTGTTATTATTAGAGGACGCTTACTCGCGAAATCATTCCATTTATGGAATTCGCAAAATTACTAATAATTAAAAAATAATATGCTTTATACATATTTTATACTATGCACTGCTATATATGCAGTCTATTCAAATGCAATAAGCAAAATGTTGCACTGTACTGTAAATGTTCGTCATCATATGAGCCCTCCCTCTGCATTTGCACAGTTCATCAATCTCCTGACATGTTTTGTTTATTCTTGCCATCTAGATCTGATAACAGTACCTTGCCTATGGGTAGGTACCAGCCTTGGTTCTGTGCTTGTTATTGTAATTACATTGCCATCATCTTGTGAACAAAGGCCAAGCGAACCAGTTATTGTCTCGCCCAGTGGTAAGTAAAATATAGTAGCAACCTCTAATCTCACAAACTGAATTTCGCGAAAGATTCTGTATTCCATGTTTTGGATGACTGTGCTGTAATCTTCCCATTATAATCTCATTATTGCACTTTACTGTCTGGGTAACAACTGCACCTAGAGCATTAAACGACAGTAAGAACAAAAGTAATATACTCCAGTGCTTATTGTAATAAATATTGAATTTGTGTAGATTTTTTTACTCTAAGTTGTTGTAAATTTTTGTGCTGTTAGTGATTGATATGTTGCAGCTAAAATGAATTGTCGCATCTGTAGTTACCAAAATTACAGGCACATTACAAAGATTTAAACATTTGGCAATGCCTTGCCACTATAAGCAAAGGTACTGCAAACTATTTAATATGCTTTGTTGGCTTGATTGAACCTGTAACTATATATCCACTGTATTCACTTCTTATACACTTGTGATGGTAATTTTTTTTTTGTCAGGTACTGTACTTCGATTGAAGGGTGCTATATTATGTATGTCTTTCTTGGATTTTACTGGTAATGTGTTACCGCTTCAGAGTGAACCTTGGAGGGAAATGAACCCCAAAGAAACTCCCAAGGAAAAAACAAGTAAGTTTCTTCCTTATTTTAACAGGGTGCTTCACCCCAATTGGATAAGTATTTCTGGAGTTGGTGTAATTTATATAAAAAGTCATTTATTTGTATTCATTCTCAGATGGATTATGGAAATAACTTTCAAAGAAAATACAAAATTTCATATTTAGTTAGTGTTTTTAATATGAAAAAAAAAATGAATCAATTTTGTTGGAAGAGGTGAGCACTGAGAGAAAACATTGCGCAAAATTAAAAAAAATTCACCCATTGTCACTATTGCTTTGTAGAACGTGACATACCAGCGAGACCTAAGATGTCACCATCCTCATCTACAGAAATTGTAGACAGGCAATTTGTGGTGATATGCTCAGAAAAACAAGCTAAGGTAAGACTTTTACCAGCATGCATTTAAAGATGAATGTGGCTAACTAGTATAACAAACATATATTTAAAATCACAACAAATCCTTTGTTTTGCTGAATGTTTTATCAAATAAATAACAAAAAGCAAATATAAATGCAGTAGGGTGCGCTGAACAATTTTCCGTTCAAACAATCACGTTGTAATCTACGTTTGTATAGCGTGAAGCTATTTTATATTTAAAAATAGGCAAAATGTGTCTTTCGAAAACTAGTTTGAGTATACCCCATGTGTTTTCTTAAAAAATTCAAACAGCCAATCACGAAGAATAGTTAAGCAAATTTTCATAAAATTCTTTTCCCAAAATTGTGTTAGCTGCAACTCCCCAACCCAAAAGAGTGGTAAAATAATAGATTTGCAGTGTGAAAGATAAACATAACAGGAAAGAAACCGTGTTTGCGACTTTCTTGTTGTAAACTAAAGAAAAATAACAACACAAACAAAATGTCATTGGCTTTCCATGATAATGAAAAAAGAAAAATAGCCAAAAACATTTCTGTTTAATATTGTTTTTCGATACCTCATGCTATAGATCAAATCAAATTATGATTTATCATAAACTAAAAATGTTGCATTTGCAGAACACACAACATTATTTTTTAGATGAATAATCAATAACTCTAATACGCATGTGCAGTGATTGTTATTGTACGTAGCAAAACAACCAATGCACATGGGTATTATAGAATTTTATTTTTTCATCAAACGAAAACTTGGATCTGCTCCACAAGAATTCCATGATAAATTGTTGTTCAATAATTTTATCAACATACAGTATCAAACAGCAAATTACATGTTTTCATCATTATTGCATAATTTACAAACTCACCACATCACGTTCCTTAGTCAATCATTTAATAATAATAAATGTTTTTGTGTTTTAATGCATATGTAATTTTTTTTGGGGGGGGGGGGGGCTGTAAAAGGGGTTTGCCCATTGATCTGTGTATGTAATAAAAAAATATAATCTCTTCCATGCCAAATAAAATAATGCATTAATGGGTCCCATGTTACATATACCTATTCATTGCTTGTTAACACACACTACTTGAGTTTTAAGTTGGGTATGTGTAAAACACATTGTAGTTGGTGTGACAACTTTGAAACCACTTGGTTCTGCTATAATAGCCAGTTTGTAGATTGGTGCCCAATTCAAACTGACAGTTGATATTGTTTTATTACCAGGTGATCTCATTGCCATCTCAGACATGTGCCTACAGAGTTAAAGTTACGGAAACTTCATATGCGCTTAAATCTGACGTTATCAGTATGCCGACCAAGTCATCAGGAAGAGGTAAGTAATTGTAATCAGTGGAGACATGAAGTATTCTCTATTAATTGGAGCATAACAAATAATCAAAAAAGCACATGGTATGCAAGAAGACCATCTGTTTCGTCTTATGACATTATTGCTAGCAAATTTCACAATATTTAGCCCCCGCCGGATCTGCGATCCGGGCGGGGGATATTAATTTGGGTTGTGTCTGTGCAATGTGCGTTCACATTTTCATGTTACCAGCTTTTTCTCGCACATGTGTGATCCAATTAAGTTCAGAGTTGGTACAGAGACAGAAATTGATGGTGCTATGGTGCACATCAAGTTATTTTTTCGATTCTTCAAAGTTTCACTGTGTTTTTCCTTGATTTTTAACATTTTTCCTTCAAAATCCGACTTTTCCCGAAATTACCTGAGTTTAATCCGAGTTTTGATGACGCTTACGCAGTTCTCGTCTCGGTGGAAATCAGTCAATTTTGTGAGGATATTGTATCCCGGAATCTTTATTTGCGCAACGCTTCTATGGACAAAATTGTGTCTCGTCAATTTCAAAGGTAAGAAACTGTGCTTGTTATGGTATTTATACACTTTGTATTATCGTTTGTGTCTCCGGTTTGGTGATCGTGAGAAACTATTGCTAACCTGGTGAGAGTTTCGCCAGAAAAACTGCCTTTTTATTATGGTTGTAGGAACTGATTATGTATTGTGTAAATTGAAAGTTTACCTCGTGACTTAAGAGGTTTGCAGTGCTCTCACCGGGATTCAAACGTCGTGGTGGTGTCGGCGCAATGCTGCTCTGAGACGCTTGCCAGACTCTGCCTCGCTCAAAATCATTATCGCCATGCTTGATTTCCGCAACATTTACATTTGTTTATGATTTCCACAGCTATTGTTCTATGAGATGCGTCCTCGCTGTTCATAAACAGCCATAAACAAGTTTAGTTGGGTCGGCATGTACTCATTGAAAGTGTTGGTTTATTTACGTAATCCACTGATCACGCAATAGACGAAGTTAAAAATATGTCGCTACTCAGGAGAGCTTGCCCACAACGCTAAATGTCCCAATATAAACGTACCGGTACGTTTATTTTTTCCACAGAAAAATTCCATCCGGCACATTTCTATTTGGGACGGTACGTTTATTTATTTTTCTAAATCCGATTAAAAAAATCCTGCCTTTTTTTTCCCCATGAGAAACGAAGCCAAAAGATCGCACTAAAACATCGGTAAATCTGGTCTTTCGTGTTGCTTTCACCATGAGGTCTAAATGTCCCAATATAAACGTACCGGTACGTTTATTTTTTCCACAGAAAAATTCCATCCGGCACATTTTTATTTGGGACGGTACGTTTATTTATTTTTCTAAATCCGATTAAAAAAATCCTGCCTTTTTCCCCATGAGAAACGAAGCCAAAGATCGCACTAAAACATCGGTAAATCTGGTCTTTCGTGTTGCTTTCACCATGAGATCGCTGAACTGTCATATTTAAATGCTTTATGGTAATTTGAGCACATGGGCACCATCCAGCATTTTGATTGGTTGATTAGCGACTTGACCTATCTGGTCATTATAAACACGCGTCGTGGGCATGGATAACATGGCGGATATTGTCTCATCGAGCGTTAACATGTAACCGAAAACATTTGCTTACGATAAAACTAAGTTGAATTTTACTTGCATTTCATAACAATTCAACGAATTTATTTTTTGTACGTTAATATAATCACTACTGAGTACTAATCAACAATTACAACACTTCGAAAACAAGTAAGCTACCGTACCGTGCTACCAACAAAAAAATAATGCATAATGAATATAGTGAATATTTGTTGTTGTGTGAACAGTTTTTTTGATTGACTGTAATTTTCCAACATTCCATGACGTCTATTGTAGCACCAAATTAGGGCTTTTCACTCCTCCTTGACGCCTATTTAAACGATTAGACGGGATCTTGTCGCCAGCCACGAATGTCACACTAGACGAACTTGATCGATACTGCCGACTATTCCATGCATTTTTTATCGACGCACGACGACACGCAAATCGAGAAAAGTATTGTCCTTGCAACAATTTTTCGCAATACGTCACCACTATACAGTGACTGATTTTAATTTTTATTCAACATTAAAACAAACTACAGTGAGTTGTTCTATGGTCGTATAAAAATAAAATGAACTACATTAAGATACATTAAAGTTAACCAACTAAACAGAATGCTAAATAAACTTGTACGATACAGTACAATACAATACTCTAACTACTATTGCTAAGGAGTGGAAAATCACATTCACATTAGAGTCATAACTATGGAAAGAATATTTTTATATTTGGTGGAGCTGCTCGTATATCATGAGCATACATTTTTGTATGTACTGTGCAGTTTCCCAGCCAGTCAGACTACTTCGCTACTTCGCTACTTCATTACATCTTGCAGCCTTTCAAACAGTATATTGCTAGAAATGCATCAATTGTTGTCCATGTATATTCCTAATTGCTCAGTGAAAACTTGCAATTTCTTTCTGGCTGGTATAAATATATTAAGTAATATATTTTCGTACTGAAAAGACAGTACGAAAATATCTTTTTTAATTAAATTTAACAGCTAATGGGAGCATATATGCTACAATCTCTGCTTACTTTTGACTAAATGTTTTTTTGTTTTTTTCAGGTGCAGAGCCAGAATTTTTTTCTCGGAAAGCAAAGCCACTGAAACTGCATATACAATGTATTACAAAAGCATACTATTCGCTGCATGTCTAACAATTGTATAAAGTTTTGCAGGTCGTCTTTTTTTTTTTTTGAGAAGTGCTGTCAACCAAAGCATAAATATGTGTTTCTCTGTACATAAAAGTTCAATTTCACATGATTTGTTAATATTAATGTATGATAATAAAAACTTGATAATATTTTTTCTTGATTCTTGCACTTTATTTGTATCATTGTCATATGAGAAGTACTCTTGTCCTTATTTAGAGATATTGAAACTAATTCAGGGCCATAAACTACATGTAGATCTGTGCATGAAGTACATGGGAAGTAAAGTTGTTGACACAGGTAATGTACACCAAGGATCATTACAGTTTCTCAGTTCTTCATCTGGTGCTAGTACTTGTATGACAAACGGTATCTTTGCTCTGTTACTGTTTGAAATATCAGAAGTTTTTCGCTGGAACAGTTCTGTGATTGACGGTGTTCTTGTATTAGGAATACAGTTGTACAAAGAAGTTTATCCAAACAGACACAACACTGACTCTTCAACATATTTGCAGATCTGATTTGCATACTTGCATGTCATTTTACCTGTTGTACTTGTTTGTTGCTCTCTGGTGTTCTTGCTGAGAATGCCATAGAAATCATGTTTGCCAATTTACATCCAAACCAAAAACTGGACAAATTATATGTTGCAACTTTCAGTGTCATTCATGCCCTGTTTGATTGGATAAAGTTTTACGACTTGGAGGCCATTTTTTCCCTCAAAAATCTAAAAAAAACAAGCTTTTTCTAGCTGTTAACAGCTTTTTCTCAGATATGTCATCCAGTTTTGTTCAAAGTTGGTACAGGGACAGGTAATAATTGTTTACAAGTGCACATCGCATTATATGTTTAACAAGTTATAAATTGTCTCAGAAAAGCCAAATGAATAAATTTTTACCCCACCCCCTAAAATTGTAACACATCAATTCTGAACATTTAATAACAGAATTTTAATACAGCTCAGAATGAATTAATTCACTCTGACACAAACTAAGTTCAATATAAGTTTTTAAATTTTTTTCTGAGCGGGGGCTATGACATGACATGTCATGTCTTGTTTAACAAGTATTGACAGATATCAGATGATATGACATGTAAGAGTTTTAGATGTGAAGTTTCTTGGATCCTTTCCACTTGAAATCGTAGTTTGCATGACCTGCATGACAGCTGTGGCGTAACCCTGTCACATCATGTGCTACCAGCATATACACTGTATACCTCGTAAAGCACATGTTCATTCAGTGACTAATCCATTCTGACATCTGCTTTTACTCTGATTACAGAAGCTTGTTGTCTGGCATGTTATATAGCCAATGGTCATATAATGGCATTTGCTGTACCCAGTCTAAGACCCATGTTAGACTCAGAATACTTACCTTTAACTGATTATAGAATTGCAAGGACATTTTGTTTCACAAATCATGGACAGGCATTGTATTTATGTAGTCCTACTGAGATGCAAAGGGTCACTCTTTGTACAGAGACCAGGTAAGAATGTGCTAAGCTTTGCTTTAATGTGGTTCAATAAAGTCTGACATAGTTTTTCTGACTAAAGAAAAATATTTGGCAATATAAATACTATATGTCAAAATGCAGTGTTTTTAAAGTGGTTTGCATACTGTCATTGATGAGGGGAATTCTTAAGGCCTCTAAAAATAAATGAATAAAAATACATTTTTACCTTGCCCGTAACATCGAAGATGGAAAGGAAAGGTATATTAAGGGACAAATTTCTGTTGTTGTCGTCGTTAATAATTGTGTTTATTGTATTTGTATTTGTATAACATGTTTATATGATTCTGCTAACAAATCAGGTACTTATAAATTGTGTTTCAACTGTCTGTAATTCCTGGACTAAAACTTAACCAAAATATATCCGTCTCGGGAAGTAATATTCTCAGAATGTTAAGAAAGAGGTGTTTAATTGAAAATGGCACTTGCTGGTCATAGTCTAGAAACGCCATAAATATGTTGTGCGACATATTTCGTTTGGTGCTTCTTCCCCTTTCCAGGACGGATTTGTTTTATTAAAGATCACTAATCATGGCGTATAGAATTTTGGAAAATTATAAATGCTATGAAAGATTCAAAGAAAGATAGCAACAACCCAATATCACCTGAGAAATGGTTACAATACTACAAAATTTTAAATGAAAATACCACTCAAAATAATGACAACTACATACATACTAAAATAACAAATCTAGAAAAAAATATCTCACATGACCTCAATATAAATAAAAACATAACAGAAGAAGAAACTAAACTATCAATAAACTGTCTTAAATCTAAAAAATCTGCTGGTCATGATGGTATATGTCCTGAATTATTGAAATATGGTTCAAATGATTTAACTAAGTCACTAACAAAATTATTCAATTCAATACTAGATGAAGGTATATTTCCAGACATGTGGAATACCAGCATCATAACACACCTATATAAGAAAGGTGACAGTCATGATCCAAATAATTACAGAGGTATTTCAGTCTCCAGCAGTATCGGCAAAGTGTTCTGCTCCATCATAAACTCAAGAATTACACTATGCTTAGAGGACAACAAAATTGTCAACAATAATCAAGCAGGATGCAAACAAATCATCGCACAACAGACCAAATATTTGTACTTAAAACAATAATTGAAAAATGTCTTAAAAAGAATAAAAAATTCTATTGTTCTGTGGTAACACTGACATTCAAACTCTTTCTGGAATTATTTCATTCAAACATTTAAACCCATTTTACTCTATGGTGCAGATGTCTGGGGATCAGATATTTTGGATTTTGGAAAATGGGAGAAATGTCCAATTGAAAAATGCACTTAAAATTTTTGTAAGAGAACACTTTGTTTAAACAGATATACAAGCAACGCAGCATGTAGGAGCGAAATAGGCAAACTACCACAATTAATAGAAATTAAAAAAATGCTAATAAAATACTGGTTAAGACTAAAAGATATGCCAGAGGATAACCCCACGAAACAAGCATACTATGAACAACGAAAATCACAGCAACTTACTTTTATCATCAGTAAATAAAATATTAATAATTAATTAAAAGATTATTATTACACATCATTAATAAATTTTACAACAGGTATTCCAAAAAGAAACATCCATAAGATTATAAATAACATTGAAGCAAATATAAAACAAAAATATGTAAACCAGTGGAAGTCACAAATCTCAAAAGATAATAGTAAACTTAGAACATTTGCAAAAATCAAATTTACATACTCTTTTGAGCCATATTTGACACTACAAAACATTAATCGTAGAAATGCATTACTAAAATTGAGAACAAGCACACACAAACTTGAAATTGAAAAGGGCAGGTACACACACCCTAAAACACCAGTAAATGAAAGAAAATGCAAACAGTGCAACATGAATGTGATTGAGGATGAATTTCACTTTCTCATGATCTGTCCAAAATATGGAAACTTGCGCCAACAACTTATGTCTGAATTTAATTTTCTATCACATGATGCACACAATACATTCAGTGCAGATGAATGTGAAATTATAAAAAAGGTTTCACAGTTTATTTACAAAGCTTTTCAATAAAGAATAGATAGTTGATAGCTTTGAATTTTCTTATTATTAAACTTATTAGTATTTGTAACAAATTTAACACATTACATTCCACTTTCATACTTAACATTATAATATTTTCTCTTTCTTTATTATTTCATTATTATTATTATACTTTGTTATACTTCTATTGCTACTGTACTGATAGAAATACTGTATTTCTAAAGATGCAATAAATAAATATTATTATTATATGCTCAGAAAGCTATACTGAATGACTGTTGCACTGTAACATTGTTTTACAGTGAGAATTTACAGGAGATGTTAGGAGACTTATTCTTGCCAGTTGACACACCAGAAGCACCCAGTAAAGGTTTCTTCAAAGGTCTTTTTGGTGGTGGCGGTGGAGCGTTAGACAGAGAAGAATTGTGTAAGTTTATTTTATGCATTTCAATTTCACTTGTATCATATTATACAAATTGTTTAGATGTTATGTGTCAACCATATACTTTCCATGTGGTTTTAAATTAATTCCTTCGGAAAAAATTTAAAGATAAGAACATGCTTCCTACTATTCATTTGTAACTAGCATCTCTAATATAAGAATTTATGAAAGTGACACAATTTGTGACACATTTTGTATTCCTATGAGCGAGTCATTACATTGGAATTATTTGCGACTACCTTAAGTGTGTATGTATGTACTATGTATGGACGTATATATGTACCGGTATGTATTTTCCACGATTATTTTAAGAACCAATCATCACATTTCAATAAACCGTGGTATATAGATGCTATGGGACAATTTACAGATCTGATTAGTTTTGGGTTAAATTTGCATAATAGTTTAACCAATATATCTCAGTTATCACATTTAAATAAAACTTTGTACATCGAAGTTTTAAAACAACGCAAAGACCCAAATAGTTAAATGAGTTGAAATCTTAATTATTAATATCTTAATATTCCATTTTGTTTTTCTCGCTGAACCAATCATTTGAATGAAACCTGGTATGTAGGTGTCATAGGAAAATGCAGAGATCTGATGAGTTTAGGGTTAATATCCATGTATGTTAATTACCTAATTTGCACAATTAGTAAATATTTTGCTTTTTCTCTGTTATTTCAAGTTCTAATCAATACATTTCAATAAAACTTGGTACACAATTACAAGTAAAATGTAAAATGACTAATTTTCACTGGGTTTCACTGATTTATCATTTCAGACATATTCAGTGGGTTTTAAATTCACGGTTTTATCATTTAGACAATGTGTTCTATGTTAAATTTTACATATTCACTGGGTTTTAATTTAGCGCATTTTCCAGTCAGTGAAATAAGCCAAATTAAAACCCAGTGAATAATTAACCCTTTTACAGTATGCACAGACCTAATTAGTTTTGATTAAACATTTCTGAGGAATAATCACCTAATTTGTTCTAGGACAATATACAGACCTGATATGTTTTTGGTTACTATCTGTGCATATTAATTACCTAATTTACCCAATTAGTAAATGTTTGGCTTTTCTGCTGATATTTCAACTACTACTCATTAAATTTAATACATAGATGCTCTAGGACTAGTTTTGACTAAAATCTATGTGCATATTGTTTACCTAAGTTGCATAATTATTCATAATGTTTCGGCTTTTTCATGGATATCTTAAGTTCTAATCACATTTCATTGAAACCTGGTACATTGATGGTCTGTGACATTGTGCAGACCTTGTTTGAAAGACTAATTATATATATATATGTCTCCAATACTCTCAGCACACAGGAGTTATTTCTAAGCTTGCTTATTTTTTTTCTAGTTGGTGAATCAAGCGGTAAAGCTTCTAAAAGTGTTGCAAAACATATACCAGGAACTGGTGGCATGGAAGGTGTGAAAGCAGCTAGTGGCGGTGTTGCTGCTGAACTTCAAAAAGCCAGACTGGTAAGCTACATATGTGAGGTTATGACCATATATCGCCTGTTTGTTGAGTTGGGTGATACAAGTGACAGTTGATGATGTCACAGATATTCAACCTTCCATTCGAATGAATGATAACCTTTGTATGTATTTATAAGCAACTCTGATCGCCAAAAAAATAGACGCTCTAATCTTCTTGAATTATATATGTATATTTATTTGATTGAATATGTCTAGTTTTTGCTAATAGACCATTTTCTGTTCACTGCGAGAATCATGCGTTATGCATAAAATCGAACGTAAAAACAGGACAAACAAAGGTCATAGCGTTGTAGTGGCGTCAAACATCGCGTGGGATTTGACAAACGCGAAGTATTTCGGGGACATTTCCATGCTTAATAATGTGCTGTCCACATTTGTTGATAGGCAATTTCGATTAAGTAAGGGTATTCACAAGCAATATTCCTCTGTCGAAGATTGGCCGGTCGATGTGAGTTACGAAATAAAGAAATTCTAGTTCAAAATCAAATCGTTCGATTTTTGCGGCAGACGTTCGACGTGCGTTTTTTATACATCTCGCGAGATCTCGCAATTGTACGGAAAATCCCCTATTACATTTACAATCAGCTATTTCTAATGATTGGCAGAACATGAATAATAATATGTATGATTAGTAGTATTTTATTTTTTCAAAATAAACTATTAAGTTGGTATTATCGATATTAAGTGTAATTGCATCATAGGAGTCTGGTGATGATACTGTTGTAATGCATAATTTCTTCTGTAGCAGACTTTCTGAATATTATTTTAGGTAAGGCTATCATCTTAGGGAACTTCTTGATCTTCAAACTGTGCACTTCTACTTTTCGCAGGCATTAAATGAAAGAGGTGAAAAATTAGGAGAACTTGAAGACAGAACAGCTCAAATGATGGCTAATGCCGATAACTTTTCACAAGCAGCTCATCAGATAATGCAGAAATATAAAGATAAAAAGTGGTACCAGTTTTGAGAATATTTTCTTACTGATCAAGCTGCTTGAGTTTGAACTGGAAATCCGGAGCATGGAACCCTGACTTTGGGGGAAACAATCATTTGATAATACAATGCCATGTACTGGATGTCATCATGGAAACCATGGCAACTGATGCTGCTCAGGCTCTGTGATATATATTTCCACACAGTTGATATTGATTCTCTTAAAAGTAGTGAAGATTCAACACCAGCTCAGAAATCTGCATTTGAAATAGTCCACTTGAGAGGATTATAGCAGAATATGTGCAACAAGATATCCTAATTTTTTTTTTTTTGCAAATATTTGTATAAATTCAGCAATTGGGAGCCAAGGTTACAGTGCGACTTGTACAGTTAGTGTTACAGTATAATAAGTGTATTTAGGATATCTATATATATTAAATATATATATATTCAGTAAGAGAGTATGTGATGTAGTAATAAGACGTTGTCTTTAGGAAAATAACAAGGAATTTGAAAACCAGAAAAAAAAAGAAAAAAAAAACCCACTGAAATACTATCAGTTTAGCAGTATGGTTGACTTGGTGTATTATGTGTCTGATGTATTTGTATATCTTAACTAGCTGTTATAAACCCCAAGTGTGTATCAGTGACCCTGGGTGGTAGACAAACATTTCACTCCAGACTCCTAGTGGTATACCCCACTCCATCAAGTTATTTTTTTTCTTTTAAAGCAGTTTGTGCAACTGCTTACTTTCATATATATATATATATTGTCTTGGTTACAGCTTATTTTTTTTTCTTTTGGGGTTGACCATTACGGTGTGGCCGTAGTGCGGTAATTTCACATACCCATATCGATATGCTGTACTTGTATATAAAAAAAAAAACCTTTGACTAAGTAATTGCCGCGTTTGAAGCTTAATGCTCGATAACAATGTACATGTATGCATGTATTGTTTTTTTAATGCTATGTGAAAAGTTTGTCTTGACCCTTCACCGATAGGTGTCGCTAAAAGGGGAGAAAAAGTGCTTTGATAAGTTTTTCAAAAAAAAATATTTGTAAATCGGCTTATAGGTGAAATTCTTGAATGAATGAAGACGACAAATTTGATGGGGAGAGTGTGACACCTTGGGATTTTGCAAGAAAAATCATCTTGATTACTGCAAGACCTCTTTATTCCAAAACATGTAGCTGTGTAATTTGAACCTGAACTTGATATTGATTTTCATTCATTTTGCATACTGCATACTTCTAATGACCAAAGAATAAGAGGCCCCATGAAAGAGTCGGGATGTATTTTTGTCTTCATTCACTTGAATCATCTAACCTGAATTAATTGGCGTAGCATGGAATTTCAGTGAATTTACAAACGTGTCATCATTCATTCATTTTATTTTTTTTGTATGTAAACCTTGGGTAATCGCAACTCTCATACTTATGGATATTCTATGTATATATATGTGACATAATTTTATTGCCTTGATTCTTAGTTTAGAGATATATTTACTTAAAAAATTTATGAAGATGTACAAAGAAAATAGTAAAAACAGTTTCCGTGGGGCTTGACACCACATCAGCCTGGCTGTAAAATTGTTGAAACAAAAAGGTGTAATATGATCTATCAGAATTCAATTCATTTTTCATTGTATAATATTATTTATGTGAATTGCAATAGCCTTTTCAAATTAAAATGGGGAGGGGAGGGTTCTAAGCTACTGATGCAATGTGTTCCTCGTATTTGTATGTCACAATCACTTTTGAGAGTGAGGGGTATGTCTGGCATGGGTAATATTCGTTGGGTTTTGTTTACCGCCCTCTAAATAACTTGAGAAAGGATTAAACTGTCTTGTATGTCAGAGGGTCACTGTTTGGCTGTTTTTGTATAGTATTTTTGTTCAATAGCCTAAACCTAAGCCATTATTTTCTGTGGTCTCTAAACCTTAATAAATTGTATTTGGTAATAGCTACTATTTTTTTTGAATTTGCCTGTATTTATTCTTGTACAGCACGTCATGTAGTATGAGCTCTCTACTACGTTTTAAACTTTATTATTTATTTTTGTGCAGAATGTCATAGTGCATTGGCAATATTCAATATGACAGCTTTGTCTAATCAGCGCAATGTACGACTGAAAGGGAGTGCTGTACTTTGCATGTGACTTGTTATATAGTTGGGTATACTTAATACACAAACTCGGGAAGTTTGAACCTAATGACCAAACCTTATCAAAAACAGACAACAGATAGTATGGCACTTCTAGTGTGTGTCACTTGTACACATATATTTGAAGATATATTTATCTTTGCACACTGCCTCAACCATCTTATGTTACCAGTGTTTCACTAGAAGGAACTAAAAAGAAGAAATTACAAATAAGAAAACAGTTGATAATGCTCTTAGTTTCGGAATTGAATCATTAAGAATTATTTACACAAGCAAAACTATTTTTGCTATCAAATTTTGTTTTAAGAAAGAAATGCTTAGTATGAAGAATATTTTGTTTTCACTTGTAAATTGGCTCTGGGGGATGCTTTTGTCATTTGGCTTTCTTTATATCCCAGTAAATCTCAGCAATTCAACAAGTATTCATTGTAGAGATATCCAATCACTCATCTCGGCAACAAGTTTTTATTTTACCTGTATATCAATATGCAAATTATAATGAGGGCTTGAGGGAGGGGAAGTTCCATGTAAATAATCTATGATGTTGGTTCACGAAACACTTACCCTTTTTGTGCTGTTTTTTCTTTGTCATGCTTGTCAGTGTTAATGCACTTACTCATAGCCATCAGATGAACTATTGAATCCTATGACATTGTTCCATCTCCACATGCATATAAATAGAACGGACATGCCATTGATGTAATTTAAGAGTTTTGTAAGTTACATGTTAATTGTATATTTTCTCCACAGAATGTTTCTTTGGTTCTTTTTTTTTCCATTGATTTGAAGAATGAACATTAATCCATGGTAGGATTGTTAGAGTATTCTATTGTGAAGGTACACTTTCGTGGTCCCTGGACATTAAATTTGCATCCATTCATTTCTAATTTGTGACAAATCTTGTCCTTAATTACATACATATGGTCTAGTTGGACATATAAAAGTTGGTTGTGTCATTGCAACAAAACAAAACCTGCACATACAATGCATTTAGACCGTTGAACATGTAGAATCCACATCTAGTTTCTCTCAATGATGTTCTCAAATCTGTGTTTAGACATGGTTTGTAATCTAATTGTATGTGGCCAGTGTGTAATAATTTACAGTGAAACAAATTGTTTTGTCATATGAAGAAACACAACTAGGAGATCTGCCTGTCAGTTTTTTGGGTGTCCTTACAGCCTAATACTAATTTTTGAATGCATCTTAGGGCGAGTTCAATGTATATAACGATCTGTATTGACTCGTATACTGTTAAGCAGATATTGATGCTTCTGAGCAGTCCCATTGTATAGATTCACACCTAACCCTACTTGATGTTATTTCTTCTGTTTCTTGATCACACAATTTTGGTATGCGAGTCTATATTTTGAGTACTGTTTTCAATGTAAAAGTATGTTATATCAATGCAATTCTGAAAAAAACAGTGATTCACACAAACTGGCAAAAAAAATGATGTTTTAAAATGTCCTTGTATCTTTGTGTGATGTTTTCTATAGATTTGTGTGAGGATTGTCCTTTCATGGAAACTTTTCGAATACTAAATGCTTAAAAGTGTGTCGCTTGGAAATTGTCAGTCTGTATTTTTCCAGTCACTGTTTCAATGTCTGGCAAACTGGTGGTCAGTCTTCATTCAGCATCAAGCATAATACCATCTAACTCGCTGTTAATCGTATCTTTTTCACCAATCACAGATGATCTTGCTGATCACTTCGTTGTCATTCACCAATCATAGAGGGTCTTGCTTCCCACCTCATTGTCACTCACCAAGCACTATTGGTATTACGATATAATATTTACCGTGTCACTATCCCCCCCCTCTCTCTCTCTCTCTCTCTCTCTCTCTCTCTCCCTGCAAGCCACCATCATTGGTAGCCATAGAAATAGAGACTGGATCATCTTAACTGTGATCAGCTAAAGTTGTTGTTTAAATTGCGTTTTGACGCCTGTTTCCATTAATGGTCCAGGTGTCTAATGTAGTTGTACAGCTTTTTACATGCATACAAACTTAATGACTTTTCTACCATGTACATTCCTTACCAAAGCTTTCTTAAGTTACTGTTGTAGAAAGTTGTGTTCTAAGTTGCCTTGATTAATTGATACAATGTTTGACACAGCAAATTGCATGATTTTTATTATTACCTGGTGTAGATATATCAAACAACATGTGCAAATAGTCTACCGAAATAGTCAATTGAAAATTAATTAAAAGATTTAATTATTTATTACTAAGGTAGAGTATTCTTTTATTCCTCAATTAAGGTGAAGTGTACATGTTGCTAGGTTACAGAGTTAAACACTGCTAGATGATGGTATGGTATGCATCCACGTTTTAGGTATAGAGTTCTTGAACTATATAGAACGTTTCATCATATTACATTTTCCATGTTTTGTGTATATGTTTTCTTTCTGTGTTACTTACTGAAAGCTGTGTGACTACCGTGACTTTCATTTTCTGCAGTTCAAGTTTAAGGGTTTCACATCTATATTTTTTTTTCCTTGTGAAGAAGGCCCATATTTACAAAGTCAGCTGGATATGAGCGTCTACTGCTAGCTTTCTGTCAATCAATCAATCTTTATTACATCTTGCTTTTCTCTCTCGCCACAATATTGTTTCTCATTCATGTATCTGTTTATGTGTGGTGCTACCATATTCCCCCTGCTTGCCACTGGACTCCCCACTGCCATGATCATTCATCCTCTTCTCGTCTGTTTAAGTTTCTTATTTATTTACTGTATAGGTTCAGTTTCTTTTTGATGGAGAGCTAGCATGTATCTGTGTATGATGTACAGATTTTAAGAAAGGCTGCTGTGTAAAGAATAAAATACCATAATATAAAAATAAATGTCTCTTAATTGTTTTATCATGCTTTCATGCAAGTGGTTTACAGTGTTTAGCATATGCCTTATGGAGGCAGGGCACAGTGATGTGTTAGTATGATGGGTTGTGCCATCATCCGCCTGCATGGTGTTGCTCCGTTTGGACATAGTGGAGTGCTTCGCCGGAACATTCACCTTGAAAATTCAAGATGGTCTGTGCATGATACAAAAATGACACTTGTTTTTTGTATCAATAATTTAAATCCAATTTGGATTGTCTTTCATTTTACTCAAACTTAGAATAAAATCGTAAAAGTGAGTCGTGTTGAAGAATTTCATTGATTCCAATATCTTTGGGTAAGGAGTGTGAATGATATAGGAATGTATATATATACGAATCTTTACGCCACGAGATAACTTTAACGTCACAAGCGAGGGGGTTTTCCACGTGCACTGAACGACACTTCGGCTGTCATAGCAGTTTATTTAGCAGTGTTTGGGAAAAAAACGAAACGACCATAGGTTGGCACTTGTAATTCATGCTACTCTTTAGCTTATTTATCACTACAAAAACGTAGTAACAACTATAGAGGGCGATGCAGAACAGATCAGTGATGGTAATTTCGCGTCATGCGTCGTTTTAAGGGAATTATCTTATAAGACATTAAAATTACCACGACTAGACCAGTCTAACTGTCGCGTAGACTTGGTAAAATAATCCTACATGTGGAAAATAGTAGTACAATTCTATTTTTAAAAACGTACTCGTTTATTACAATCTTGTGCCTTTAATTTGTAATCCCCCTACTTTGAGCGTTGCTGTAATTTTATGATAATTCCTACTCGTTTGAACTATCCTTTTCAGTGTAAACGTAAAATGTGTTTATTTGCGTGATGTACTATCCCTGTTTAATCTAGGCTCAGAGGGCGCTTTCTATGAATATAGAAACCTGGCAAGAAGAAAGTCGTTTTTATACGACTTAAGGTAGCGAGAAGGGAAATTTTCACTTTTTTCTTGATTTTTCAAAAAATGATAAAACGGTTACTTTAGACCTTGATACATCACCCCAGGTTTACAAAAGATCGAAATTGCGAAATAACGTTGCTCAAATTAGTGTTTTAAAACACTAGCAGAAAAGACTACAACTGCCGTTTCGTGGATATTTGCATAGTGTTTATCTTTGGAAGGAATTAAATGATAACATCTTATCTGTATACTCTGTTGTTGACGATTCTGATATAACGGGTGATAAGCTTCCAGTTGCAAACAATGCGTGTTTATCTAACGTCCATTGTCAGCATTATTGTCAGTCGAGACTTCGTCGGAGAAACATGGTCATACAGTACTCATTTCGCCCAACCTTCCGCTTTTACATCGACCGCTTATCGCTTAATTTCCGACCACGCGGTCTTCTCCGACCGGAAACCGACCGCATTTTAACAAAAAATATTTTCGACTAAAAACGGCCACATGCCCTGAAAAAATCGAACAGAGCTTGACATGTATGAATAATTTATTGGGCTGAAATGAAAAACGTGTCAAATTTAGTTATAGCCATAACTATTTGGTGGCCAGTCGATGAACAATTCAAAGTCCTTCAGGGCTGAAAATCATCGACGCTACTCTGGTTTACTTTATTTCACAACTTGCAGAGAAAACTGATTCGCGTGAGCTCTAATGTATCTTAGCCTAGTATTTTCTTTTTGAACTAAGGTCAAATTCCATCAGTTTGTCAAAATATATGTTTTTCAGCGAATAATTTTGAAGCCTGTCACAGCACAAACAACTATGTGAATCGACGCCGGTGATTGGATTGTACGACGACCCTTCAATTAGCGTGCGTCAAATATGCTTTGTTACAACATCATTGATTGGCTGAGAGTCACCTGATCGGAGCACGAAATGGGTCACAGAACCATATTTGTCCGTATTATCAACAGGACTTCGCAAAATAACCACACCCACATTTTCAATCATTTTTAACGCGGAAGTTGCCAACAAATGTAAAAAAAATCGTGAATTTCATGGATTCGAATAAAATAAAGCAAGCGATTGATAAGGATGATTATTAATATTTTCCCCGATGCTCTTCGAATTTTTATTTTTTTTATTTCAAGGTAAGAAATGGCTAGCTGAAGTTGCATCGTCTTCAATGCGGTTGTTTCACCGCGAACAACTCTAGCTCTGTTTTGGGCATGGTTTAGTTTTGCGATGTAAAATAAAATATATATTAAAATAATAATACTTGATTAATTATTTGGGGTTTCAGCCCACAAATTACGGACATGATCTCCATGAATTACGGTCAATGTTTGTCTTCTCTCGGCTGATTGTCACGGTGTTGATCGACGCCCTTCCTAAACTCAGTATGGAGAAACCAACGGGGATCGACATTCCAAACAAACAATCGAAATTATCAACGAAAGACGAGATTTTTCTAGATATTTACAAATATACTGTCATGACAAACATATGTAAAATTAACAAATACACAAAGAGGTGTAATATTAGGTTTTATTTTAGGCTTAGAAATATTTTCTTTCACTCAGCCCATGCATGTAACTGCCATTTAGCTTTACGGTCCTTCAGCATCGGGGGAAAACAACAATAATTATACAAAACACATTGCGAAGACTCAACAATCAGGAAAGAAACCCCAGACAACCCTGTCGTACTTGTGTTGAAATACATTTTGTATTTCACGTCAGAATATTGTTTAAAATAAAATATTCAGTCCAAGCCAAATCGAGGTCAAAGGGTCAGATTGCGTGCATATAATTATATATAGTTAAAACAAAAAGTATTTGAACTTTTGTCAGCTGTTCAACATCTATAAAAACCAGAAAGACAATTATAAGACAATGTGAACCTCGGAAATTATTCTGTTAGTCCGAATTTTAAATGCGCGCGAGCGAGCAGGTGGGCGGCGACATTTCGGGGTTTGCGCGGTCGAAAATAAAGCGGAAATTGTCCGGTCGAATTCAACAAGCGGTCGCAAAAGCAAGAGAAAAAGGTGATTGGAAAGCGGAAGCGGGCGGGAGGTTGTGCGAAAGGAGTACTGTAACTTTGCACAACTTTCTTTTAAATAGTTTTATTTTCCAAGTCAATATTCTATTTTACTAATACATTTTTTTTCTAACGCAATGGCGAAGAAAAGAAAGAAAGCGTTGACAGACGAGGCAAAGAAAAATCTGCCACTCAGTGTCGCACTCTGACACAGCAATTTTTTTTTCAAACATCGGCCATTTTGTTTCACCATGAAAACCGTTTTATTAGATGTCTTATCTGAGACACTTGAAGGATTAGCTTGTTTGTAAACTGTCAGCGTGTACAGTGGGACAGTAATGTTTGTCAGAGGATTATCCCTCGTTGTTCGTTTGCATAACAATGAAAAACCCGAACGTTCCTGGAGGACGGACTCAAATGCCAGCAGTTTTCTTCATTTTTCGCGCTCGAGCTTGAAATTATTCATTATCTGACACTCTTTATGAGTTCTATGATATCAGTGGTTAATATGTTTGGCCATTTTTAGTGTATATTTATAATAATGCAGCAAATCTACAGTGTTTTATTAACCAAAACTGTTTTTCGCGTTTTTCTCGAGTTGAAGTTTTGATCGAGAACGACTCATTGGGACCGCCGCCAAATCAAGTGCGTTCGTACTAGGACATTCAAACTCGCAGTTATCGTTCAAAAGATAATGATGGTGCGAAATATGTCTGGGTTTTTAAAGAAAATGCTTTGTCACAGAATAATAGTCTGTTAAAGGTGCCAAGTATGAAATAATTTGGGGACAAAAAAACAAACCTGCATAGAAATCGGAATAATAGGTCTTTTGATTATCGGAGACGCATTTCAATGGACTTGATTACGGACAATGCATAACTTAAATTTCACCAGGAAATTCCGCAGTGTGCTCTCGCAATCGCGTACTTAGTCATTTTTACAAGGTTCGCCATTTTTGATGTCACGTGATAATTATGTAAACAATGTCTGTCCAGTTTGTGCGAACTTGCACCTCTATACTTAGTCTTTTGATATATATAACCTAAATTACTGTTCTGAACGAGACAACAGACAGAGAATGTTTTATTTAAAAACGTCACAAAACCTTCTCGCTACCTTAAAAAACAAACTAGTTTTATATTATTCATGCTTGCTCTGCGTATTCATCTTAAACTCGTGTAAACATGAGAAATTTTCTATTATGGGATTGAATGGAACAGTACTCTTTATTTCTTTGAATAGAGAAACCAAGTTCACTCTTCGGTCATTTTTCACATAATTCTAAACGATCCTGAGACATGTCTCGGAGATAGCGTTGGTCAACATATTCCGTACTGACCACCAGACTCATTTTTCACATATTTCTAAACGATCCTGAGACATGTCCCGGAGATAGCGTTGGCCAACATATTCCGTACTGAAGTCTCGAATCTACTTTCATTTTACCACCAGACTTGCAACTTGTCGATTAAATATTCAGTCAATGTTTTTTCGCCATTTTACTTCACAAGCATATTATAATGTTTATTGTTATTATAATCTTAATGTTTAACTTATCTGATAGTATCTTCACATAATTTTAGTAATATATATATATATATATATATATATATATATATATATATATATATATATATATATATATATTGAAATTTGTTTTAATCTGTTTCAGTGACACATCACCGCCACACCAACGACTAAATTGTTGAATTGCCCTGTCAACATAAATTGTAAATAACAAAAACTTGAAAATTTATACTTTCACTCGATTTTATTTCGTATTTTGGGCTTCTTTGTATGCAAAGCACAAAACGAGATATACTGTCATTTCGACGCATGTCTGTCTGTCTGTCTGTCTGTCTGTCTGTATATATGTTGGTACAGATCACTGATTATTAGCATTTTTATTATGTAACTTTGCATATAAATTGAAACTTTTACACGATTTTTCACTGGAGCTATTATTTTTAAAGTTATACGTTGTGTGAATATGAGGTTATTACGGAGGATACCTCAAAGTATGCACGAAGACAGTACAGCGAGAGTATCGACCGACGCGCAGCGGAGGTCAATGCGATGGCGTACTGTCATACTTTGAGATATCCATGTAATAACCTTATTACTATACATCTTTTCTTTCCAAAGATACGTCATGGGAATGCTGAAATCCAGAAAGTTTCGAACAGAATCAGCGAACTTCTTTCTGTGGTGTCTGGTCAAACCATGGTGGCAGCCATGATGTTTGTTTTTATTATTAGAGGACGCTTACGCAAGTAATCATTCCATATTTGGAATTCGCATTTCCTATTATGATAGGATGAAAACATCTCGTAAAATACCGCAAAATTATGGCACGCTGTAACTTATGGCGTTACGGTGACAGATGTATAATAATATGATGGTACAATAGATACATTACTCATCTATATCTACACATTTGATGCTTTCCACTGCCAGTGGCTTGACAGCAACGGGACATTGAAATATGCGCAATGCGTGACAGACATGAATTAAGCTTGTGATTACTTGAAGGGTCAGCTGGGGGTATTTCTGTGATGAACATTAGACAGTCGACAGATTACGAAACAGACAATCTACAGTTAAAGACACTCTGGAAAGAACCATGTATAATCAATATATGGAATTAGACAATGTTGTAACTCGTCTAGAGGACAGTCAACGATTTAATTAACCAAGGTAATTCAAGAGGACAATCTATGAATGAATTAACAATATGCCCAAATGCGAATTCCAACACCCAATGTCTCACTGATCTGAGCTAAAGGCCAACACCTGGCACAATCACCATCAGTATTCGTTCGTTATTTAATTTATAAATATTTGATGCAGTGACAAATCTTCTCGTGATGTATGTCCGTATTGTTAATGCGTAGAACTATTGTTATTAATATTATGTTGCATCTTGCATATTATATTATTGTATGTCGTTCATGTACCTATACATTCGATTTTGAGTATTATGTTCATGTACGCACAACTACAATTGTTCATTTGTATTACTCCATGAAATTTCTTACGAGTTCAGTTTATATGCAATTATACCATGTTATACCTGTGTGATTAATGTAGTACATCCCGCGCCATATCTTAGTTGTTATTAATTAGCCGATTTGCATACTTATGACCTGACTTTTTTTTATCTGTGTCGTAACAAGAGTTTACTTCAGTAGGGTAAAATTGTGTACGTGCATATCTTTCGGTTGTCTGATAATTTTCTAATTAGACAGCGCTTGTCCGAGATGACAGCCTGCGTCAGATCCACACACACACAGCTATAATGTAGGCATTGTGGTTGCCTAGTTATGGCCGAAAACGTGTTTGGTGATTATGTGACATTGATCTTTATCATTTAAGCCGTAAAGTGTGTAAAGTTAGAAAGCTATAACATATTTCCTTTGGAGCACTGTTGCAAATATATTCGCACATACTTAAACACGAATGTCCTAAAAATCTATCTGGGAATTTAGGGTCACATACGGGATCTATTTTGTATATGGTCACCCGGTAACATCTTCAATAATATATATTTAAGCCGAATGCAATACATATAAACTTATTATAATGAATTATTAAATTTTGCAATTACTGTTCGCTTACAGGCAAAGGCATATAGATAAGTATTAGTGCAACTGTTTTTGTAAAGATGACCTGCAACATAATACACAACATGTTATAACCACAAGATTGTATCATTCAGTAAAGCAGTATCATTCAGATTACAGAGACCACGCGACAAGCCTGAAACAAGTCAAATTCTTCCTGTCACCCTTGTAAACGAAATACATTTTTTGTCATCCACATATAATGCGCCAAATAGCCAACACAATATACAGCGATGCTGTTCTTTTGCAGGTTTATGCTCTAGTTACTGTTTTATATGTCCACATACGTGTTGTATACATTTGCTTTTTGTCAATATTACATTTGTAAGGTAACGTGCATTTCATGACAGGCAATACGCACCCAATCTGTTCAGAATTAAATACGTTTGTAGTGTATATAAAAGCGTGTTAAAAAGCTGCCCCCAAGAACCAATTTTGAATAAACATTAGAATTATACAGTATTAATCATTGCCTGCATAAATAAAAAGGTTAATGTACTCTGACTTTCGCGAAATTACGCATTTAACTTTCGCTTTTTAGAATGACGTTTTACAAGAGCTTGGACATTAATGGACATATTATTTCAGTTACTTACTTGATCTAACATCAGATGGATGAAATTTTCTTTTTTTTACAAGATGATGATGCATGTGATGTACAAGAATGCCATTCTTAAATTCCAACTGCGATAACAGTTGCACCACTTTATTGTGTTTAGACGATAAATAACAATATAATAAGGGTTTATAATTTTCTTTGAATATTAAATAGCTAATTTGCGTTCTAATTTTTTATCCTTAAAACTAGGTACACACATTGTTGTTTTGTACATAAATGACAGCTAATAGTTTAATACAGTCTGCAATTTAATTAGGTATTTTGCATATGAATTACATATTTAATAATACTTTGTTATTTCGCAAGCAGTATTGACTTTGCTTGTTTGTTATATGATTCCATTCGTTGTAAGACTGTTACGATTTTTACCGACTGTACTGTCACAATTCCAGTCCCGATGTTTATTCATCGAGCTTAGTATTAAAGATACACGCATAAAATATATATATGTTTTGTTTCACAAAACTAAATATGCTCATTACCAGGTGTTGATTTTGAACAAGCGCCACAAATTTTTTTTCACAAGCAGCTTCTTTATGATACAATTAATCTCACCGGCGGTGCCTTTGATAAGCTTCCAATTAAAACAAAAAAAATACATGTTGAACTGTCGAGCTTAATTTTCGCTGTAAACGGAAGATCATATTCATCAGAGATTTTAGGCGCTGATATTCTCAAAATCCACAAAAAAAAAAAACACAATGAACGCAATCAAAGGTGCCGACCACGCACTTTGGAAGTAAATAGAACTCGTTAAAGCAAGACGTTTACCTGTTTCTCTCTGTCTGCCTCACCTATTCCTATATTATGCTATTCCAAACACACCCACAGTAAACGTGTTGGCATAGAGAAAACATTGCAAGGTAAAATTTGAATCCGGTTTTTAACTTTCACAACTCAAACACAACATTGATCACCGTGGAAATTGAATAGATTCGAATCAACCATCAAACCCCAATTTCAAACATAACGACCTCTTTGAATGGCGTCCATGACGGTGGAGAAACCTTTGAGGTGTTGGGCGTATTTATCAGCGATGGTAGTGGTATGTATTTTGTGAGTGAGGGGCATGTGCTTGTTCGATCGGTGCTATTGATCGCGTTTATTTTGTTTGATATTTCATTCTCGAAATGTAGCACTGTGTTTCGCAACCGAAAGTTCACGCTGACTTTGTTTTACCTGTATACAAGCATCAATAAAAATGTGCTCATCTTTTGTTTTCAGGCGTTTTGTCCGAGTTTAAATGAAAACAGATTTTCAGGAAAATTAAAATAAAAGCACAAATTTATAACAATTTAAAATATGTATATCCTAAAACGTTTTTGGCCCAACCATTAACTCATCATTACTAGAGGACGTCATTCATTTTTCTATATGCTCGTTTGATCGCTAAAAGCAAAGTCACACTTAGTTCGATAGGAATGATAATACACGTTTTTTTTTATTATTACTTTCACTGTCAACGTTAGTTAATGAAAAAAAAGTAACATGGTGTTCATTAGCCACGACTGGCAACACACGGCTGGAGGAGTTTTTGAATCCAAGAACGCATGCGCAGAATTACACAACGCGGGATACTCTGAGGCGAACAACAGTATTGTACATCTTAAGAACCAAATGTCAAAAGAGGATATGATTATATTGGAACTTCTGGCGAAACAACGATGTATACAGGCATTAATGAACTATATGGATTTGTTGCAACAATAATATTTGTATTGGGACAAAATTTCAACACTTGAATAGGGGGATATGAGTTGATAATATGCATTGATTGCTATGTTGGGCAACAACACTAAATGTCATTGTGTCTCCAGTGTGTGAGAAGCTATACAACTTTTCTATATATTGCGCCCTCTAGCGATGAAGCGCTTCATTGAGATTCACTCGTTTTCCCGGCACATGTTTTGAAAACAGTCATAAGTAATTAATAATTTATTCATGACTTGGCAGTTTCTGTGCTAATAAATATTCATTAATTAGTAGGTCAATACATTCTAAAGGGGGCGATACAATATTTTGGGAGGAAGAGTTAGAAAGGGGGAATTAGCAACATATTTCTATTATTGAGTCACAATTGTCAAAAATATTGCCAATTTGGTGTTTTCTCCTTGTGTAAACTATATGCATGCCATAAGCCGTTAGTGTACATCTTGCCAACTGGGTGTTTGCCATTTGCGTTGTCCATACCTGACCCGACCCTAACCCTAATGCCAAGACACGTTCCTGTTAATAATTGTAGCTCAATAATGGTACTCTCTTATGCACTGTCTGCGGGTAAGTTGGAATGATATCATATGATTAAACAAGTCGCGTTTGATTAATTCCCATCATTACAAGTTGTTAAGTTGAGAGAATAAATGTATGGACAAATATTTGATACATATTTTGGTGTAAACAACTCGCGTTTGATTAATTCCCACCATCACAAGTTCTTAAATTGAGAGAATAAACGTATGGACAAATATTTTAGACATATTTTGGTGTAAACAACTCGCGTTTGATTAATTCCCACCATTACAAGTTGTTAAATTGAGAGAATAAATGTGCGGACAAATATAGGCCATGTATTTGTGAGTAAATACCTGTCGTTTAATTACTTTCCATCTCTACAAGGTTGTTAAATTGAGAAAAAAAAACGTGCAGACAAATATTTGATACTTATTACCTTGACTTGGTCTTCTGTTTATCTTTTGTCACGATCTGCATGGTAACTGTTGGACAAATTACGCGTCGTTTACTAGTTTAAGGCGCAAGTTATTGGCGATCCGCTCCGCTAGGATTGCCCTTATAATCACTTTTGTCGTTTTGTGTGTGTGTGTGTGTCTGTGTGTGTACATTTCCAGTGTTCACTATTATTTCTTCTGTGATTTTTTTTGGCTTGGCCGATTTCGTTCAAACTTGGCAGGTAGGTCACACCTTAACCCTAGTTATAAGGAGAAATCTGAAAAAAAATTTTGGCCCACCGTTGCCATAGCAACAGCAAAAAAACTGATTTTTGGATAGCTTCACGCCAAATGTATCTCCTCCTACAAATTTGGGATAAAACACTTCAGACATAGCTCATTCTACTCAGCTTGAGTGTGGGCACAAAGTTACCATTTGAATTTTTGATATCTGTTTTCATTACCGAGAAATTTGACTCTAAAGTTGGGGTAACTTTTCACCAGCAATGGCTTTTAACTCCTCTGTGATTGTTTCGGCTCGGCCGGTTTTGTTCATACTTCACAGGTAGGTCGTGCCGTCACTAATTGGAAAACAATCCTGGCCCACCATTGCCATTGCAACATCCAAAAACTGATTTTTGAATACTTTCGCCCCAAATGTATTACCTCCTACCAGTTTTATCGGTGTCGCTGGGTGTATATGATAAAGGGAAGTTGTGCAACCAAATTTGCCGAGTTCGCAGTTTTTCGCCAATAAAAAAATAACTAAGGCAACAACTCACGGTTTTTCAGCATTTTTGTAATAAAGACATTATTCTCCATCAATAATCCGCCCAAAACAGGAACATTTCTACTAATTCTTGTGTTTTTTCGACGTTTTTCGAAAAACCTGCGATTAGGCTGTGAAAGTAGAACATTCCGGAGGGGGCGAAATGGAAGAGCCATATTTAATGCGTAAAAATAGAACGCGTATTTTGACCTCTATGCGGTTGTCGCCAAAGAGCCCCGCGTCCATCTCCTGGCAATGCTCTTCCGTTTCACCAGTTGCGTTTTTTTGGCTAAAATTTGGGCAGTACTGTCAGTCACGAAAATTGATGAATAAATTAATACACATAAAATATGAATCACGGGCTAATTCAATGGTCACCGAACACTCCACTGTGGCAAGATAGTAGCGTACTGTATATTTGACCCAGATTTGACAAGCGTGGTACAGTTTTTTGCGCGTCCGTAATAACGCGCACAAAGGATTGTGGGACAGAGTCCTTTATTTGCTGGCATTCTTGACTTTTGACTGCAGTTCTTTTTTATATTTTAGAGTAAATGCTTTTGATATGCTCTTAGGTTTCTTAATATCCGTCTGAAATTCTGGACTGTGGTCATATTTTTCGATTAGGAGTCGTATATTTAAATAACTCACCGTGACTAATGTTTTGCATTATGAAGTATATTTTTATGAAGGTCAACACACTGTACTTTAGGTAAATATTTACCATCTCGTTATTTCATTATTTCGCTTTCCAGCATTTACAGGAAACGCTTCATTCTAGAAAATGCTATCGCAAAACTGTTGGAAATAATAAATGTAACAGCAGAATACGTCCTAGCACAGTCACTCGACTAGGAGAGTGATTGTGGTCCTAGTAATAAACTAAGTGACTTCCAAAAACTGAATGGTGTTTGCGAACTTCGTATTAGTTATAAACCGCCGTTAGCTTCACGTTTATGTCACACCATGGAAACAGCCAAAAACATGGTGCTTGTTTTTGAGCGGAGCGGATCGCCAACCAGCCTACCGGCTTGTTTTATTATTTATTTAATTTTACATGTTAGACTTTCGTGAGGTTTATCTTTTTTCCGCGATGTTCTTTGTTTACTTGTTATGGTTTGATTTCATTTATTTGATTTACGTTTTTTTACGGTAGCTATGAGAGTGACTCGAACCTACTTTATCTCGATGGCACGCTTGTGTATCACGCCACGACGTTGGTCTTTGAGTGGTGTTCATTTTTGTGGTATTCTGGGATGGGCCCGTGACAAAAGCACGCACATACACAGTACAATGGCAAGATACAAACACGACCAAGGCTTATAGAATACTGACAATATTTTACTGAGTTACATTTCAGATTCTTTTATAACAACGCATACATGATGTACTGGCATAACCAGGTGTAAATTTAATTAGCATATCAATAGTGTGTACAGATCATTACAATTTTGCTAGTAACACTTCAATGTTCCGATGAGTTGAACAGGAAAGCCAAACGGATTGCTGGTTTCCGATTGCTTCGGTTCCGGTGCGTGTGCATCTAGTAGGATTCGAACCCTTCGAACCGTTTTTTATTTCCCATATTTGCTACGCCGTAATATGCGACCACTTTTATTGTAATTTTGTGAGTGTTTAATAATGATGTCCTCCTCACCCGTCACGCCATGAACTGAAAACTCACCTACAGATACGCTTTTGAGGTACCCGTACATACCTCAAATTTGACAATGGCACTAGCCCAACATGTACTTCCTGTTCAACGCGTCTTTAATGTAATCGGTAATGTTCACGTCGCCGTACGTAAAACCACACTCTCGAATTTGACGACATTCATTCTCAGACAACAAGACTAATGATTTGATTGATGGCTGGAATGGCTGTATTGTTAATTTCCATGCAATTGTCACGTGATTCTCAATTTCTATGTGTAAAATATCGTATGGTATGGACGGCGGCGGCTGACAGACTGTTTTGATTCTGCAGCTTTCTTGACTTTTATCTTTTTTTTTACTATTGTGACTTTTCTCGGTCGAGTTTTACGCTGATTAGTAAGTATTATCATGGATGTACTAAGATCTTAGTACATCCATGGTATTATGTAAGTAAACGATCCGGGGCATAGTCAACATGAGGCTCTGGATAACAGGTCGGATCTGAATGTATCGTCAACATACAGCATTAATGAACGAAATTTACATTACAATTTTCTGTTTCCGAATAATCCGATTTTTATGCTGGAAACTGCCAAGTATAAAGTGTAGTCAAGTCAGTAAGCAAAAGGTACTGTGGACCCTATGGTATACATTAATTAAAAATGTCGGTAAATATTTTATTTTTAAACTTGCAGCCCCAGGGACAAGCGACAATCCTTTTTTTAAATATCATTTATTAGGATTTCCGCATGACGTTAGACGTTATCATTATAGCAAGAAAAAATAATAATTTTTTTCATCCAGGTTGTATAATGGATTCTATAATTAATATATCGTGGGTATTTTGTAAAGTGTACCGTTATGTATTACCGGTAAAATATGCACACCATTAAAATGATAAAAATCTCAAATGCAACCGTAGTATACATACAAAGTAAACACAATTATCGAGAGTAATTTTGGATTAGTTTTATTAATTTAGATAGATTATTTTGCCAGCACGGTGTGACATTATATATAATTGACGGTGGGAATTGCCGAGCTATTTTATAAAATAGTGAATAAATATTTTCGTAACTAACACTAACCGTGAAATACACCCATCATTGTCGCCGATGGGATATTTTGTATTTCAATTTCTTAATTTTATTGTGTTGTATAGTGATACAGTGATCCCTCGCTAAATGGCGGGTATCGGGATCCAAACAAAGACCGCGAAACATGTGTTTGTAGTAAGTTTTCTTTATTGCAAAACATCACAGCTTCCATGCCTGTATGAATTCAACTCATTGTAGTGAAATTTATAGAGTTATATCAAAGGCAGACAGGCCAATAAGTACATAAAGTAACAACTTGACACCCCGTCAACATCTGGAGCCAGGCACCTGTGTGTCACCCTTTGTATCTCAGTAATTGACGGACAATAAGTGTTAAGTTGTCCCCTCCAGTCCTTTTACGATCAATTAAATACAAGATGTAACGAAACATTAGTTCTTTTACTTACTGGGATGTAACTTTTACTTACTTCCGTTACATCCCAGTTAACGTATACCAATTTTATAGCTCACAAAATATTTGTAGGCTATTGTCAAGTAATAGGAGAGGGTGCACTAGAAACTAGCTAGGATATATACATCCCAGTTAACGTATATGCATTCTTACTACCTTATACGAAATTATGAAGTTACACAGATAGGGGAAATGTCTCATGGCATGGGAAAATAATGCTTTCTTTTGTCCAGGTTTTATGATAAATATTTTGAGTGAGTATGTATTAAAATATGCATTCATAGTACACATGCAAAGTAAACAGAATTGTGTGAATTTTCATTGGTGGTTGGAATTTTCAAGCCAGTTTATAAAATCGTGAACAAATATTTTCGCAAATAACACATAACGCGAAAGGCGTTTTCCCATTAGTGTGTATCATTTATGCATATAATCACATGTCTCATACACTTTGTATCATTTTAATTATACGTGGTATTAATGACACATACAACATTAGATTCTCAACTCCGATAAAAAAGACAAGTTTCTGCCACTCGCCGCAGAAGCCAGTCACCGTGAAAGCCAATCATCGCGAAAGCCACTCATCGCGAAGATACTAGTTTCCTAATAAAGTATCTTAGTTTTACAGCGGAGAAAGTGGGAATACCTTGAGAAAGTACCGTTTACTAGTATTCTTCTAACGCTATAACGTCAACCCAGAGCTCACATGCACGCAGTAGTGATTAGCGAAATGGGCTACAGATTTAATAAGTTGTTAAATTTCTTCTCATTTTTATCTTTTCATGCGATTTTCTCCTCATGAAAGTAAAATCTATTTGTTTAAATTTGAAATCGATGTTATAGGGACGCGCCAATCAAATAATTCAATTTAACTGAGGTCTAATAAAACTTCGGCTTCAGCGAATCGAACAATGGGTACTGTTCTACTTTTGCCAAACCGCGGTGATAAATGGTGGCCAAATAGAGCGAGTGCGTCAGTTTTCTGTGATTTAACGATATGCCGTTTTTGACCATTTTGTTTTGAGTTTTATATAATGATTGTATGGCAACTTGTGCAGGTGCATGGGACTAATATGGATGGCAAAGCATTTCTTTTATATATGACATATTCACACTGCGTGTACGTGTACGTCAATTAGTTTAATAAAGGGCGCCATCGCGCAATCACTGACAGTTGCAATTAATTTGATGAATTTGTTACAAACCATAAATACAAATTTTTATTAAAATTCAGCATAATCTAGGCTTAGGTATTCCTAAATCTGTTGTCACATCGTGAGAGTTTGGGCCAAACAAAGCAACAATTTGTATAACATTATGGATATGTTTCTGAGTATTTGACCAGTCACCAAAATACAGGGACGGCAATAAAATGGTGGACTAATTGTAGCAACGTTCCAAAAAGGTTAAAGGTCATGGTATGAATCGTGATAGATTTGATATTTTGTTTAGTAGATGTATATATATAGTCGGTCTTTATTTGACAAGAACTGATCATTCCCTAAATTCGTCTTGAATACCAAATGAAAAACATAGATTGCTCCAAATACCATTGGCCGCCATTTACAATCGTGGATTTCCGTTAGCGTTTTTTTTATCCTAACGAATGATGCAGGAACTGCAACACAGCTTGACCCCAATTTGACCAATTGTATATTATTCACGTCACTCAAACACGCCACTCAAATTTGATTCATCTTGAAGGTCATCAGCACGCTCAGACATTCAAGAGAGAAACCAGGAGAGGTAAGGTATCTGTTGCTGACTGCATTATGTATCTATATATGTCGTACAGCTTACTTTTCTATAAGTTGTCTTGTCACATGTAGACGACGACGATTTTGATATGCGAAATTGGCTAAGACACTATTTACGTATCGTGTATTGTGGATATTGCTAAACAAGAACATGTGTGGCCCAGTTAGAACACAAGGTTCAGTGGACGGTGCTTTCTATCAATATTTCACGATATTTCAGTGCGCCGAAAAAAAAAAACATCAGTAGGGCAAAACTAACCTGTCTCACGTAAATGTATGCGCACTTCTATATATGTCGCAGTATACGTTTTCTTATTCCGCTGATCTTACTGGCACTTAAAAACAGTTTCGCCAGCATTTTCACCCCAATGCCGTTTCGTTCCCCCATAATATAAATTAGCAATAACGTTTCTGGAAGATAATAATTGGCTCGAAATGTTATAGATCGTTCTGGAGTCACCACACTTCATGCAATATACTTACACAAAATAGGTTTCAATGTGAGTAACTGTCACGTACACCGTTAGTTCATATAATGAGACCAACCGATGCAGTTCAGGGAATATATACTTTCAATAAACACAGGAACAACACGCGTTTCTGTGTAGAACATTCGTTACATGTTATATGACCATGTACAAAACTCAATGCGTTGTAATGCCATTTAATCATCTACGTTCTTGTTACTGTTACCAAGACGATCATAGTTTAGGAGACAACTGAAACTGTGGAATGATCCTGGCATAAACCTTTGCGAGAAGCAAACACTTAGTCAAACAGGATTGCAGTAAGATTAAATAGCAAACTTGTATCAGCTGCGCCACTAGCAGATTTGTATTATTTTTATCTACAAGGTCAAAGAAATTAGACTTGACTATTAAAACTATGCATTATCAATGTATGCAACTTTTTTTTAACAAATACGCTAAATTATTTTGTCATTTCTTGGTAAACTAGTTTGCGATTGTCAACTGTATTTTTTTTTTAAATCTCATATCATCTTGCATTCTTCAAGTAGCAGATTAAAATCTTATTGGAGGCCATTTTGATATGACGAGTACTGTTTTAGAACCACATCTCTAACGTGACTGGACAGGACTTAATACAATAGCTGATGTTTCATGTTAAACATGCTTGGAGTCATCATTTACAATCCGTTTTTTTATTAAACTCATTTCATTTCGGTGCAGCTATTTAACGACGAGTAATGTATGTCATATCATGACTCGCTTATATTTGTGTATTTGTATATTTCAGCCAGTTATACACGAGTGAACACACGTACTGATATCGTCCCACTATGCCAAATAAGGTCAAAGGTCAGTATAAAACAAATACTTGCTAACTATTCTAACGTTACTGCATTGCGCGGTTGACGCGTTTATAAATGACCCATCTACGACTATAATCATCAGTCATTTTCAATGGTACATGCAAAATGTGCTTTATCGTTTTATTATTGGCTTCCTTGTCTGTGGTCGGTCGATTGATGATTTGATTGGCTGGCTGGCTGGCTGATTGGTTGTTTGGATGGTTGGGGGTTTAATACAAAGTCCTTCGCCGTTAGCCAACATACCATGCTCGTACATAGACGAAATGAGTTTAATTTGAAAAACTGGCTACAAGAGGGCGCGAAATCCCGTGATCAGCTGGACATGAGGTTGTGAGCCAATCGCCGATAGCGAATTAAAGAGCTGAAACTTACCAATGGGAAACCACCGTTTTGAATACAGTGTTTACTGCGTCGAAATACGGATTTACTTCAGCTATATTTCATTATGGTATCCACCATTCCCGTCGGTGGAGCAGTGTGCTACTCAATTCTTTTCTTAATTACTGGAAAATTAATTTTGCCCCAATCATTGTGAAGGAGATCTATCATAAATAATGACATCGTGTATTTCGTTCGGCTAATAAAAAACAGTTGAGTAAGCTATGTTCCTTTATGGTATTCCTCATTTCTGTCAGTGGACCAATGTGTTCGTATGTTAGGATAGCTAATTATAATATTGCACTAATTACAAAGTTGCCAATGAGACATTTTCTGAAAATGGCCACTTCACTAAATAAAATATAATTTAGGGTTTGAGTAGTTGTGTGTAACATTCTTCTTGTTTTAAACATATAGTCAATTGATATGGGTAATTTGTGTATTATGTCATGTTTTGGTCACAGTATAGAATAGTCAGGTGGAATAGTCCATAATCTTAATAGATATAGATCGTGGATAAAGATTATTTCCATTTGAAGGATCAACTATTAATTCATATTTTACTATATTAAATACAACACACAAGACAAAACTGTTATTGTTTGTCGTTACTGATGCGCGACTGTAAGACGGTTGCGACGTTCGCTCGCACGGTTTCGTGTTCGTTCAGAAATTTCTCTCCGCAATGAGACAGATAGTACTTTGGAATATTATACACCGAACACTCGGGATAGACAGCTGGATGATTTTTAACAATTTGAATTATACTAAAAAATCATTGTTTTATATCAATGAAATCTGATATTAACATAAATAAATTCAGTCAAACTACATATTGGAATCGGAGACCGCACTATGTTCCAAGTAACACCTCGAATAAAGGTGAATACATCTATTGTAGTGTACATCTGTGTTCACAGGGTTGCTGGAAAGGCTTCAAGATGACGAAACCGTCATAGTAGCAGAAGGATACATCTTTCATTTCGAGAGAAGGGGCTATCTCAAAGCTGGTCCATTTGTTCCAGAAGTTATTTTGGAACACCCAGAATTGGTCAGAAATGCCTACCAGGAATTTGTTCACGCTGGTAGCGATGTTGTACTTGCTTTCACGGTGAGTAAACAAATATTGTTGGTGTTAAAGCGGAAGGTTGTCACCTGCGCATGCGCGAGAATTGAGTCCCAAACGACGATATCAACACACGCTGAAACGTAAAGGCTTATGGGTAGACGCTTGTTTGTAAACAATGACACGCCATGGCCGTCTGACGCATGCGTAGGGGACGACTCCCCCGCTTTAAGCAATGCATTTCCTTCATATAATAAAGAGTCATGCCTTTTGGTTTTGAAGGAAGTCGAGTATGTTCCATCTAGATTCAGGCAGAATCGTTTGCTATGTCCAGTATATAATGTATTGAAGACATTGCATATATATATGATACAGTTAGTGATGTCATTATATTTGTAAAGTCGGGCACATTAAGATTTTCATATCCGATTAAATCGACAGGCTATTCATAGCAACAACCAGAGGTGCCGTGTGGCATTACCCTGGGTTACCTCCGGTATTACCCTGGGTCACCTCCGGCATTACCGCGAATGACCTCGTTATTATGTATGCAACTGCGAAACTTTGGAATACGCAAATTTGATTTTGGGATTACTGTCGAGCAACACGTGATTTGGTTTGTTGAATTTCTGGCTAAAAGTTGATCTGAAACTAGTCAATGTTCTCTGATTTCTGGCACCCTACTAAGTAAATTTAAATATTAGAATATTCTTACCAGCAACTGAAATTGACGGAGACTGTTGTCACAGAACGTTCGAAAGTAAACAAGGCATAGTGAACAACATTGTAGAAAAAATATTTTATCTGTGGATTCCGAGTTTGTCGTTATTTTTTTTTTAAATCGAAATAACACAGGGATCAGAGAATAATAAAATAATGAAATATTGACTAATTTATTGGAAAACATTGCATGATGTCATCTTGTGCACGAACAATTTGTTTTAGAATCGATTAAGTAATACCGATGCAACCATTTTGGTCGTAAAATAGGGCTAAATCCCAATTCTTTTTAATAACTTTATTATAACTGATATAATATTTTAATGAGAATGTGTCAACTTTTCTGAACGGTTGGAGTGTATGTTTATCTTTATAATATCAATTATTTCAAAATGTCAAAGACACGATAATTATTGTCTGTTAAATCTTAGTATCTGTGAAAATATGAAAGTAATTATAGTTCATTAAATTATTATCCTTGTAATATTTATTGGAGATATATATATATATATATATTGGAGAAATATACCTACATTATAAGCTCTCGTGTGCATAATTACGTGAATACGATCAAGTCTACCATCAGTAGCGTTACGTCCCAAAATGCCATCTGCCAGGAAAACCTTATCCATAAATGTTATTTATAAAATGTCACTGTATAAACATGAAGGTAACATTGAACATGACTGTTCTGAGCTATATTATGTAAATGTGCATGATAAGTATAACCCATCATTTCTTGTGAACCTCTCTGTAGTATTACGTTCATCGCGAGAAGATGCGGTTGATTGGACGGGAGAATGATATATTGAAGATGAACAAAGATGCTCTGCGCATGGCGCGTGAAGTTGCTGATGAAACAGGGACACTAATGGCGGGAAATATATGTAACACCAATTTATATACACCGGAAAATACTAAAGAGAAAAACTCAAACATTAAGGACATGTTCAAGGTTCGTATTTTTGTATAATGCTTTAAGCCAATTAATCAAGCAATTATCATGTTAATGATGTAATCCATTCAGTCTCAAAATAAACAATGAAATTGAAGAAACACGCACAAATGTGGAAAAGCTTTTGACTAAAATATGCCACGCTTTGACAATTTAAAACATTTTGAATTAATGTTGATATAATTTTGTGAGTTTAATATTCTGATCACTAAAATCATTTAGAGCCAAAGTCTATATCTGCACCATATGTTCACCAGATAGAAATCCTGATGGACGTAATGGGACATGATTTCTGTGCATTGAAAAAAAAAAAAAAAAAATTATAATCTACTGAGTGACTTATTTGGGATATTTATAGGAGCAAATCGAATGGGCAGTCGATGGTGGTGCAGATTACATGGTTGCCGAGACATTTCTACACTACGGTGAAGCAGTGATTGCACTTGAAGCAATGAACGAATGTGCGAAAGGTGTGTAAGCGAATATACGCGAGTAATCGACGTCTGACACGAGGGCAGGGATTTCAGCGTGATACATTCCATTGTTTTACACACTCGTGTTATGTATTTTGGATAGTGTAGCTTAATTACAGAAAATCACACTCGTGAAAATATAACATCATAGATTTGAAATCGATTTCAACCAGCATCTGTATAGAGTAATAACATGCGACAGCCCGTCTTTAAAACGGCATAGGTTGTAATCCCAGATCACAATGTTAATTGATTTACTGAGCATGAAATCAACCTGTCCCGCTGAAGGAGCGGAAATCGGCGCATGTTTTAACATGAACGGGATCTATATATTCTACCCCCTCAAGTTGTATTTAATGCAGAAAAGAATGGATTAAACCACTACATCCAGGTTGATTTTCGGCTTTATTTTTGTAAATTGGGGCACCAAACCGCAAAACATGGCCCCTTTTTCATTTGTGATTATCAAAAGTCAGTGTTCCCATTTACAAATCAGTTACTGTTGTTACAACCCTTCGTCGTTCATGGAAACAGTCTTCGGGTTTAACAGTTTTTGTTGATGTCATGTCTGTGAGAAAAGACAACATTGACACATGCGTTTTTCGTCTATTTCAGATTTACCAAAGGTTATTGCGTTTTCACCGGTTGCTAGTGTGAAAGACGAGAGCGGACGTTATTGCACAACCGATAACGTTCCCTACGGAGAAGCATGCACAAAGTTACGGGACGCTGGTGCCGATGTGGTTGGTCTTAACTGTGGACGAGGACCAGCGACCATGATTCCTATACTAGAGCAAATAAGAGAAATATATCAGGTAAATACCAAAACGTGTTCTAATTTATATGGCGCCCTCTAGAGACAAGGCGCTGTCTTCGTGCCAACATGGCTTTGTATACTCGGAGTGCAAGTCATCTTCGCCAGTCAAGATTTACTGCATGTCGCACGCCCTCAAACGATTATAAGATTCACTTCGGCTAATTTGCATCACCCAATCAGAACTCACGAAAGAAACTACACATTACTTGGTAAAATTAAAATGGCAGAATCAAATACTAGTAAACGTGTTGATAGCTTTTTCACTGAACGATCTTACTGATCATCAAAAGAAAGCGCTTATTGCTGTATCCGAGGAAAATGACGTGTTTTTTTAAAAACAGTCTCTCGACTGTTGCAACGAAGACCGAATAGGGCAAGTCGATATTGTTATCAGTATCGACATTTTTGTCAGTTTACTAAAACACAGTTTGCACAAATATTTAGACATTCCATCGTCCTCATTCACTTTATATTACAATTTTACACGTTGGAATATGAAATCTTGGAAACGAATATGTAGACTTTCTGTTCTTGACTCCGGGTGAATCCGAGTCAGCGTAAAGCCTACACGCCGCTCCGGGACGCCGCCATTGTTTTAATCTATGATGAGCTCCCCGATCTTCACATTTATGAACTCTGATTGGTGGTGCCAGCGTGGGCCGGTTATAAATAGCCAGCTTTAGCGAAACTGTGCGATTCGGACGATGAATGCAAGTGTGATTTACACTCTTTTACGTCACAGACACAGTTCATCACAAGAGGGCACAATTTATAGCAATGGATAGTGTTGATTGTACGCCCTCTGCAGCGTCTCTTTTGTTTATGTTTACGACCGATAAAGCCAGCCACTCCTAGTAGAGTGACTGTGGCCAGACAGATACACAATATCACGTACAGTGTAAACTGTTATTGACGTTCATTCAATGACTCTTTGGAAACATGATTTGAGTACAATCTAACGTACGATACTGGCGATGTATGGCGCATATGTCCTGCGCTTTTGAGGAACAGCTCGTATACAATCTAACACGAATTTATTATTGCTAAGAGTTTTTTGTAACACATACCATGGACGTACGTCCGTGCACATACTAATGGGTAGACGCTTGTTTGTAAACAATGACACGCTATGTCCATCTGACGCATGCGCAGATGACGACACCCGCTTTAATGGTTCGTTGTATGGCGCGCATATGTCCCGCGCTCTCGAGGAACAGCTCGTATTCAATCTAACACGAATTTATTATTGCTAAGAGTTTTTTGTAACACATACGTAGTACTGCGGTAGTTATGAATATTATTTTAGGACCAACATGAATACGGGAACCATACACCACTCACCTTTGAAGTAACCCAATTACGTATTGTATTGCAATTATTTTATCATCACAGGGTCCAATGTGTGCTTTGCCATTGCCGTACAGAACAACAGAGAAAGAACCATCGTTCATGCAATTGTCAGACCCTCAGAACGGTAAGCATTATACATGTAATACAACATACAGTTTGCACAATCACTGTGTTGAATTTTGTTCATCGTCGCTTTAGAATAACAATGGCCTATCGGTGTGACTTTATATTTTTATGCGGGAGCGAGATGTTTGTTTGGTAACGCACTTGGTAACAGCGGCATCTCAAATAAAATCAATGAAGAGACGCACGGTGAACGAACGTTAAAAATTGTGATTGATGTAATGTGTGGAAACAAAACGTGGCTGACTTCCGCTCAATAAAGATAACTCCAGCTCAAAGTTGTAATTTGAATATTATCGCGCATGCGCATATATACTTTAGGTGAGACTTTGCAAAATAGTATTAGCCAGTACCACCTTAATAATACCCTGAACAAACAAACAAACAATTTATTCAATTCTGAATCTTATAATCAGTGGTCAACCCCGCAAACAGCTCACCCACCAAGCGCCACAGCATGTTATACACGTGTGAGCAATGTAATATGTTCAAGGATATGTAACAGTATTAAAAGTCACATAAAATCTGAATTGATTTGTCTTTCTGTCTGTATTCAGTCTTCAAATACATCCAATCTATAACAGTATGCATTGGAAATACTTAATTAGAATAGTCAAAGATATATGTACTTTGCATTATGTTTGTTATAAATTGTTAACGTATATGGTCGAATGGAAGAGGATATTGAAGTGACTAAGCCATTCATCATTGTTTAGTGTAAGCAGTTAACTACAAAATGGTGCTCTGCTTCATTTCACATTTTGTTTTGTTTTTCTCTATTTTGAACACTGTATTAATTTTTCGAATGTTTTAAAGAGCGTTAGTCGTCGCGCCAAGCTTGCGCTAATATATTGGTCTCATATAAACAAAGATGGCGACTTTGACTGTTGCGCAGATCAACGAGTACACACTGAGATGTTTCCAAGCTTGAATTAGGTAATTTTACGGGTGATTGAAAGGTATCGAAGGAGGCGCCGGTGGTAATCAGTGCAAGTCGCGCCCAGGTCAAACGTCATACTTGCATTTCCATTTGAAGAGCGCATTGGATTGTGGGAAAAACAATGTTTATCAATATAAATGTCGCACATGCGCAGCGCGACGACGAAATTAGTTTAGTAAGTTATCGGGTTTGTTTGTAGCTAAATGACTTACATTGTTAATGTTCAAGTGTATTAACATGCTGGATGTTATCATCAAACGAAACATTATATACACAATTTATGTATAACACCTCGATAAAGTCTTTTCGACTTTGTGAGATTCTTTCGTTTTTTTGGAGAAAAAGACGCTGAAAAAAAAAACTGATTTTGACAAGATAATTAAGAAATTTATATTAAGAATATCTCATAGCGCAATATATTCGCTATGCACCCATAATAATTTTCATAATTACCGATTACATAATATTACAGAAAAATGAAAAATCTCTATATTCTCTATATTTTTGCCTTTTATATGTTTCGAATTATGATTGAAAAAAGCTGAATGAAAATTACAAACTATGTGGTGTGTTCAACAACTCATGTATGAACAATAAGTTTAATAGATATGATTCAGTTGGTAAAGATACTGTATTTTTCTGCATAAAAACAAAAGAATTTCATAATGTCGAAAACGGAATAAGACTGGGTCATTCGACATTCCGATAATTTTACGTGAAGCATTTGTTTTTCCATATTCCAGGTGAGCGATTATTTCCCCTCGATTTAGAAGTAGCATCATGTTCACGAAAGGACATCGCTCAGTTCGGTGAGAAGTGCAAAGAGCTGAACATCAAGTACGTTGGTTTGTGCTGCGGTAACCTGGCTTGTCAAACTCGTACGCTGGCAGAAACATTTGGACGCACAGTTCCTGCAAGCCGTTATAGAGCTGATATGTCGTTGCACTGTATCTTCGGTACTGATGATAAGGTGGATAAAGACCACAGGGAGCAAGTACACTCTGTAATAGTAAACGATAAATAGATAAACTTATGCAATTAGAATGTATATTTAATTCTCACGCCTATAAATCCACTCACTTGTGTTCATATCATCTGTATTTCTAGAAACCATAATAATATTTTACGGCAAAGTGCAAATATTAAACTGTTTAAAATGATTTCTTTGAATAAAACACACAAAAACATGATTTGTTTTCATGATTTAATTTGAACTGTATGTATGTGTGTTTACTTCGCGCCATCACCGATATATATTTTACTTCCAGACACGTTGTGTACCGTGTACTGTATTGTATGTAAAACAAACTGTTTATAAGTTTCTGAATGTAAACAACTGGGCTGGCACATCTTAGATGACTATTATAAAATCGTCGATATGGGACTACCGGAAAAAAAAACGGCCTCCCAGAGTTGATCAACCTGTTTGGAATTAATTCATAATAAATCACAGTAGTATAATATTTACAAATTAAATATAAAATTTGTCTAAAGTACCATTGTCTTTATGATATATTTACTTTTCCTTTATGATATATTTACTTTTACTTTATGATATATTTACTTTTACTTTATGATATATTTACTTAAACTATTTAGATCGCGGGACTGTATTGTTTATTAACACTACTAAATGAATTTGTCAAATTATAAACACATTGGTGAACTACACAGAATTTCTTTCCCTTTGAAGGAAATAATAGGAGCGTATGTTCACTTAATCAGCATTTCCCATCCTGGTCGCTAGATGGCACACTGACCAACGTGTCATGTCTGTCAGAACATAAACTTAATTCAGGTAAACGCGACCTCGGAGCATGCAATCCATAATTGGGTGAATTTATGACCTCCATTGTGCGTATATAGAACACGTCACTCACAAAAACGCCGCAAGGTCATCAGTTACGTCCAGGTATTCAAGCGAGAAACTACGAGAGGTAAGGTATCTCTTCCTGAATTATGTACCTATACATGTCGTGCAGCTTAATGTTCTATAAGTTGTCTTGTCACATGTAGACAACGACGATTCTGACGTGCGAATTTGTCTGAGACACTATGTACATATCGTGTATTCCGGAATATACTGTTGAACAAGGACTTGTGTGGCCCACCTGGAACCCGCGGTGTTATTTTAAGTACTGTTCAGCGGACGGTGTAGACAAATAAAAAAAATATGGTGTTAATTTCACTCTCGATTCGAACAGTTTGTAACCAGGCATACGTATATATGTATATAATGTTGCATTATTCGTTCCAAGTTTCCTCTGACCGTATTCAAGTTGCACACACGGGATTGTTATCACGTGAACTAAGTCTACCAGAAGTTCCGCCCTTTAGTATCTATGTGCACCTGCATGTCATTGCTGCTCAGCTTCACTATTGATTTACCAACACGTGTGATTATTTATGTCGTGCAATATTTGTATATTTCAGTTACTTATATACGAACGACTACATACACTATTATCATTCCGCCATGTCGAATAAGGTCAAAGGTTAGTGTAAAACAAATAACTGCGTGATACGTTATCGTTAATGCATATGCGCGTGGGTGAGCAGTGATGACCTACTGACCAAAGATTACGTCACTCCATCGGATTTTGAAGACATAATTACGCTAATTTATTATATATAATTATGCACTAATCGGTGTATTAGACTATTGGACTTTTTGTTTGACATAAATCACTAAACAAAACAACATATACAAAAACAAATCATTACCAGACATTTATTTAAATACATTTATTATTAAATAGTCTTATATTAGAGTCTTGATTGGTGAGAAACAAAAAATATATAATTTCATTTTAACTTTGTTATTTCCATCAATATACACGGGGAAACTGTCCTCTGGACAGATCATGAGAACCAGCAGGGCGATTTTAGGATTTCATTTCTGGTAGGAGATCATACAGATTAACTTGAAACCTTGCATTGAGCGAAAGACATATATCGTGTAAAAAAACAACAACAAAAAAACATTTTTTTTTACATTTAGCGGAACACATATTAATTTTACCAGCCAGTCACACACAGTAGTCTTCAACCATTCCATTTTTTTTAAATACAACAAACAAAACAAAACAGATCGTGGATAAAACAGTGTCATTGAATGGCGTTATATCATGTAATGTTACAAGACGTCTTTGTAGAATTTGAATTATACTATCTGAATTTCACCGTTGCACAAAATCAGCTGGATTATATTAACACGAATAACTTCTCATATTTGATTCGATGATTTTTCTGCGCTTTAAGTGACACTGATTCTGGCACACCATCTTCGTCCTGTGTATTAGTTCAATCTACTGCAGTGTAACGTCTGTGTTCACAGGGCTGCTTGAAAGGCTACAAGATGACGAAACAGTTATAGTGGCGGAAGGATATATCTTCCATTTCGAGAGAAGGGGCTATCTCAAAGCCGGTCCATTTGTTCCAGAAGTTATTTTGGAACACCCAGAATTGGTCAGAAATGCCTACCAGGAATTTGTTCACGCTGGTAGTGATGTAGTTCTTGCTTTCACGGTGAGTAACAACTTAGAATGATGTTAGCGTGACATTTATCAATACATTTATTACCTGTTATGGAGAGTCGCCCGAGCACACTACTTGGTTCACGCATATGTTTTAAATTGTATTGCACGCATGCGCGTAATATTGTAAATACGATCCACCAGCAGCAGCGTTATGTCTTGGCTGGTTGCCGCCTCAAGTGGCATGGCGTACCAAGTCACAAGAGGCCGGTAATTAATAACGAATCCGGCATTCCGATTGGTCCATCACTTTCTCGTTGCTTGTTCTATTTCCCTTGGTTACCTGACGTCAGCGCTTACGCTCGTGGTCGTTCAGGGGTTTCCTTTTACTTTCGAAAGTTGGGTGAATAAAAAAAAGTGTTTCTTTTGTTGTAAATTTGCACAGAAACAGCGAGGAATATCAGAAACATCTCAAATATGTAAGTCTAAGCAGGCAGAATGTATGAGCATGGCTTTATTGTAGTATTAACATACACGTTTTCGCAGAACGGAACTTGGAATGATTTCAAATTACGTCACTCAGTCACGTTCTTTCCGGCCGGAAAACCGGACCAAACGGAACAATATGGCGATTACTAGTTACCTGCGTGCTACTGGCCATTCGCAAAGGACACCGGGAACCAGCGAACGTTATGTCCTGGGATAACGTTATTATCATAAAAGTAACATTTGAAAATGGACATTTGAAATGTGTGTTATGTATTGCGATAAATAAAACCTTCCTTTCTTGCAACCTTCTTTGTAGTATTACGTTAATCGCGAGAAGATGCGGTTGATTGGACGGGAGAAGGATATACTAAAGATGAACAAGGATGCTCTGCGCATGGCACGTGAAGTTGCTGATGAAACAGGGACACTAATGGCGGGAAATATATGTAATACCAATTTATATACAGCGGAAAATACTAAGGAGAAAAACTCGATCATTAAGGACATGTTCAAGGTACTAATGTTTGCATTTTATTTATTACATAAATAGAAATACACTACTCGCAGATGACGAAAATCAGCTCGGCGACGAACAAAAGATAATGTTTCAATTGTTAGATCAACACTTTGTGTAATTATCTTCGTATTATTGTAAGAACTCTAAAGTTAAAGCGGGAGGGTCGTCATCTGCGCACGCGCAGTAATTAAGTCCCAAGCAATGATAAGAACACACGCTGAATACGCAAAGGCGCATGGGTAGACGCTTGTTTGTAAACAATGACACGCTATGGCCATCTGACGCATGCGCAGGTGACGACTCCCCCGCTTTAATCTTTGTCACCATTCACGAATTCAAGCCACATAATATATTCCTTATTTGTTTACATTTTAACAAAGATTTGTAAAAAAAAAAAACACACACACAAGTAACAAATATTGTACCTAGGGCACTTTGAATATTTGAACAGTTATATTTGCATAATGCAAGGTAATCACTCAGACGTATGCAAACGTTTTTAGTACAGAAATGTGCACATTGCTAACCGTATATTAAAGCGGGGGAATCGTCACCTACGCATGCGTCAGGTGGCCATAGCGTGTCATTGTTTACAAACAAGCGTCTACCCATGCGCCTTTGCGTTCTTAGCGTGTGTTGTTATCATCGCTTGGGACTCAATACCCGCGCGAGTCTCGTGCTACAGTAACCGTGGTCGTCTTAATATTGAGATATGATTTATTAATGCGCAAATACAAATTATGAAATTTAACACGACAATATTTCTCATTTCGAATATATATTTAGGAGCAAATAGAATGGGCAGTCGATGGTGGTGCCGATTATATGGTTGCAGAAACATTTGTACACTTTGGGGAAGCAGTGATTGCACTTGAAGCAATGAACGAATGTGCGAAAGGTGTGTATATAATCAATATGGATAGGTTGCTTTAAGGTAGAAGCCTACTCATAAACTAAAAAAACAAACAGAATTTATTCATTTTGCAATAATCTGTACTTCAAGGCAATATAAGTATATTGACTTGAAAAAAGTTGGGGTCACCAGCCTTATTTACGAGAAATTGATAGTCATATTTTAGTGGATAGTCACCATTTTGACAGTATTATATCACTTCTACCATAGGTTTCTATGGCAGAGATATTACGCAATATGATGGAGTACTTTTTGTTGTTGTAAATTATTTAAAAAATCTGGGTTTTAAAAAGTGTCAAAAAATGCATTTTTTCTTTAACTTTGTGTTCTATAGAATTGTTCTAAAATGGCGATTTTCAAGAAATATTAGGACACGTTTCTTAAAAAACTTAACTGTGACACACACAATAATGCTATTTCATTGTACCATGCATATAAGATATTAGCTTTATGATTGTACATAATAAACTAATGAACATTGTCATGCGATTTATGACCAATTTTGTCAAAAATTATGTTTATTAAAATTAAGGTTCTACCTTAATGCTGTTCAGCAAACATTCGCAAATCGTGGACAGAGAACTTAGTCTACTTATGAATCAGTTACAGATATTACAATAAGCATTCCACAATACTCAAATTACGTCATTTTTGTAATTATTTCGATTATTTTTCGATGGCATATGCATGTATGCCTGTGAGAAAACAAGTGCTTTGATTGATTTTAGACAGCATTGACGCAGGCGGTTTTCGTCTGTATTTCAGATTTACCAAAGGTTATTGCGTTTTCTCCGGTTGCTACTGTGAAAGACGAGAGCGGACGTTATTGTACAACCGATAACGTTCTCTACGAAGAAGCATGTACAAAGTTACGGGAGGCTGGTGCCGATGTGGTTGGTCTTAATTGTGGACGAGGACCAGCGACCATGATACCTATATTAGAGCAAATAAGAGAAACATATCAGGTAAAATACCTTTTTTTTCTCAGATTGAAAGTATGGTATATGACCCTCTAGATACGCAGCGCTTTCGTCACGTCAAAATGGCGTCCGCGTTCTATACGTTTATTCACGTCACAGAAGCACTCCGCACATGAGGGCGAGACTTCTAGAAATTGTACGCAGTCTGTCGCGCCGCGGGTATATTCATATGTTGACCATGACCGATATAGAGTGAAAACATTGAATTCCCGACTACAGACTGACGTCACACTTTTGAGCTTCGACGGAGGCCTGCTTGAGGAAAGCGCGTTAAAACCTGTGGTTATGTTTTTAAGATTGTATAGTCGTGTTCGTGATCTGAAATAAACGCAATTTCAGTAAAAGTTTCATTCATTTAATTAAAGCGGTAGGGTCGTCACCTGCGCACGCGCGGGAATTGAGTCCCAAGCGACGATAACAACACACGCTAAAAACGCAAAGGCTCATGGGTAGACGCTTGTTTGTAAACAATGACACGCTATATCCATCTGACGCATGCGCAGATGACGACACCCCGCTTTAATGGTTCGTTGTATGGCGCGCATATGCCCCGCGCTCTCGAGGAACAGCTCGTATTCAATCTAACACGAATTTATTATTGCTAAGAGTTTTTTGTAACACATACGTAGTACTGCGGTAGTTATGAATATTATTTTAGGACTAACATGAATACGGGAACCATACACCACTCACCTTTGAAGTAACCCAATTACATATTGTATTGCAATTATTTTATCATCACAGGGTCCAATGTGTGCGTTGCCATTGCCGTACAGAACAACAGAGAAAGAACCATCGTTCATGCAATTGACCGATCCTCAGAACGGTAAGCATTATAATACAATATACAGTTTGCACAATCATTGTGTTGAAATGTTTTCATCGGCGCTTTAGAATATCATTTGCCATCGGCGTGACCTTATATTTGTATGCGGGAGCAAGTGTTTGATTGGAACACAGTGGTTGTAGTGGCATCTCAAGTGAAACCAATGAAGAGACGCATTGTGAATGATGTTAAATAAACTTGAATGGTTTAAGTATATTTGTTCATAGAGTAAAGTGACTGTGGGAAAAATCCGAAAGATAAGATTGGATCGTTCCACATACACAACAGTTTCTTGGTGATTTTCCATCCGGGTATTCAAATGAAGCGTTTTTGTTTTATTCTTTTCATAATGCAGGTGAGCGATTATTTCCCCTCGATTTGGAAGTAGTATCATGTTCACGAAAGGACATCGCTCAGTTCGGCGAGAAGTGCAAAGAGTTGAACATCAAGTACGTTGGGCTGTGCTGCGGTAACCTGGCTTGTCAAACTCGTACGTTAGCAGAAACCCTTGGACGCACAGTTCCTGCAAGCCGTTATAGAGCAGATATGTCGTTGCACTGTGTCTTTGGAACAGATGACAAAGTAGATAAAAATAACAAGGAGCACGTGCACTCAATAATAGCAAATAAATAGAAAGATGATTTCTTTGTATTCATGTTAATACATTTTATCAAATTCTATTTGGAACACCAACTCACGCGTAAATTTGGCGTGTTCTTATCGTTTGTATTATTAGAATGTTATTTACTACATAGTTCAAAATATGCATAAGTTAAAAATAAAACTCTGTCATTTCTTTGAATAAAGTACGCAAACATATAATACTCGGTCTATACTTGTCGTAATTATAAATTGTGTGGAATACTAGACGTCGTCAAAATGATTTTTACCAGTTCTCTAGAGCTCTTATTTGACCAAAAAAGGGGAAGGAAAATATAACAAAAGAAAAAAAAAAGAAATACTTTAAATCATGCTAATTATGGAAACGAGCGAGGGACAAACTTACTTTGCTGAAAACATAAATAATTTGTTCTTGTCAGATGCATCGACTGCAGTTTATGAAATATTGTGACCCTTGGAAATTCATCGGTTGGTTGCATTGATGTCTAAATATGTATGCAAACATCACCGCGTGTTGTCCTGATTGGATAGTTGAACTACTCATATTCATGTCAAATGATTATAAAATGGGTAGTTGTATAAGTCATTCAGATAATTTGCATATGTGAAATACGCATATAACTTGTGTATGTTAATTTGCATATGTGAAATACGTATGTAACTTGTGTATGTTGATTTGCATATGTGAAATACGTATGTAACTTGTGTATGTTAATTTGCATATGTGAAACCAATTGTTACTTGTGTATGTTAGTGTTGATCAATATAATTTTATGACAATTCTCGGAAATTGTTGATACTTTGTAAATAGATTGATTTATTGTTGTACAAGGTTATAATTGGGAAAAAAATATGAAACAGTTTTTGGGATAGACGTGTTATTATTTTAGCTGACAACGGAGTTAACATACGGTATTGAGAAACAGCTAAGCACGACCTGTTCAAACGTGTAAATTTCTCCCATTTTTAGCGTCAACTTTTTACTTTTTCTACTTCTTCTTGAAAACTACAAGCCTTATTCTTTTAATATATATACCTTGGGCAGATCTCTCATAGATTTGTTCATTTCGTGAAGATATACTACGAGTGTTTACTGTATTCAGTGCATGGCCTCCCCTTTATCTGACGTTTGATGGCTTAGTTTCGTATTGGAAGAAGTCGGAAAGCCGAAAACAGTGGACTGCGACAGAAAGAGGGTGTGGCTACGATTCGTTTTTTTTTTTTAATTTTATTAAAATATGATTTATAATTTAATTTTAATTTTGTTTACAAATGTCCATGTCAGAGCAGAAAACTAAAACTAACACTAAAAATGTATAGGCTGTCATTTTACAGGCACTTTACTGCACAAGCGTCACTCTGTATTACATGTAATTTAACGCCCATGTAACAGTTTGACTCGGCTTTAATATTTGCTTTTTGACCCGGGTTGACAAAAGGTTCAAGGCCATCTCGCCCAGACAGGTGACAGGTGACATTTATTAATGACCTAATTAACGATGTCAGTGTCAGCGATCATTACTCCCATTTCTGTCATTCATCTGTTCCAGTTCGAGTCCTATGATTTAGTATCTATCACGATTGGTTATATGAACCCAAATTAAAAGATTAAGCAGTTAAGTACACACTAGTAGCAAGGGATCTGTCGAATACGAATACTTATCACACTGGTCACCCAGAGTGAATGATAATATCAAAGCGAGGATAAAGGCAAATTGTTTACTCCATTTGCAAATTGTTTTTATCTATCTATTAATAACATAGACTGCTTTTCTCACTGCATATTATCGTGCTACTATATAAAATCTTCACGCTTGGGCTCAATTAAAACTTAAACTTTCAGTTGCGGCGGCCTCGAAAAAGATGTTGGGGCGTCGTCCCTCCAAAATCAAACTGAAACCCTTTGGGTCAGCAAAATTTCCCCCTCAAAATGCAGGAAATGGAGTTTCAGAGAGTCTAGATTTCAAACTTTTTAAGGGGGAACATGTCCCCGGACCTCGTAGTAAGGTCGCGCCTTCGGCGCAAGGATGATGAGCAGATCTCGCCCCTCCATGCAAAATTTCCTCTCGCCGCCTCTGACTTTGATTTACAGACTCACTGTTACGGATTCACAATTCGGATATAGATCTTGTGAGTGATGTCGTATTTCATTTTGTCTACTTTATGTTTTTTGGATATCCTTATTTTCTCAACAATCTTTGGAAATGAATCAATCTTTAGGTCTAGAATAGTGTCAGAGTTGTCCAGGCTTAGTGATATGCGCGTGTTGTTTAACAGTTGCTATATTGTTCGACCAAAGAAAACAACGCCCTCTAAAACGCTTGTTGTACCTGTACAGATCGGATGACTTGAGAGTTCAGGGTCACATCGCCCTTGTCGATGACAAGTGACGTGTATTAATGATCGCTGTCACGCATGCGCATTATGGACTGTGAACATAAGTATGCTTTTTCAGACGTTTTAAAAACCGTTTGGTCCATCATTGCAAAGATACGCAGTGATACGCCCCCTAGATAACTCCGCATGTTACTGCACTATTATGTTTGTTTAGTAGATATAAACACGACGAAAATAAAACGTCGAACTGGCACGATTTCAAATCTTACACGATGGCAAGTAAAAGAAAAGGTAACCTTATTTTTTTGTAATAATGTTTCTCAATCAACTATCTGGAATGACTAGTCATCTTGTGCCATATAGCGTTTGTAAGCTAGCCGCAGAAAAAAAACATAAGAAACAGTCTTTGTACAAAGTATATCAACTAAGTTGCGCTGGCAACTACCTCGAGATATGAAATACGGTATAAACATTTGTTCAATACTGAAATCTATAGAGATAACGTTGCCTCACATGGCTCTTATTAAACACTCTAAACTATATGTATAACTTGCAGGACTCCTGGAAAGGCTGGGAGACAATGAATTTGTTATAGCTGCAGAAGGCTATGCCTTTTATTTTGAACGAGCTGGTTATCACAAGTCTGGCCTCGGTGTTCCAGAGGTCGTTCTTGATCATCCCGAAGTCGTCGAGCATGCGTACAGGGAGTTTGTCCACGCCGGAAGTGATGTCATTGTATCGTATACGGTGTGTTATAAGTTCACCTAAGTTTCTGCAGCATTTATTTCGAAATAATTTCACTGTATTGACTGTCGACAAATATAACTTGGAAAATTATGTCCGGTAATTCAAAGCCACATATTAAAGCAAATATTAAATTTACTTTTTTATTCAAATGTTTATGTAAATATCATTATGCAATGTACAGCGCCACATTCACATCACGTAAATACCATGAATTAAAGTCGTTCACGGACAAATCGAACAAAAACTAATATTATCGCGTTCTTTTTTTGTTTTCATAGTGTTACATAATTGTTGACCAACTAATGTAAATTGTTTTTTTTAGACAATATTCGAAAACGCGCTGTTTGAGTTGAATTTCAATACTTTCTATATTTCAAATATATGTCCGTGGTGATTCAACACGAATGGCATTAATATAGATTCTAATCCTTACACATACCTAGATAAAACATATTTAATTAAAAACAAATTATCTGGTTTTTACTACTAAGCCAAATAGTCTATCGTGTTGTTGAACTCCTCAACCTGTACGCGCGCATTTACTAATTAAAACATGGTTTTCGTTCATTGCTCTTTCTCACTGACAAGTAGTATTATGGTCACCGTGAGAAGTTACGTCTCGCTGGCAGAGAAGGTGACATAGAGAAATTGAATAAAACTGCACTGAACTTAGCAAGAAAGGTTGCTGATGAGACAAACACACTAGTAGCAGGGGATTTGTCTAATACGAACATTTATCATCCTGATCACCCAGAAAGAAATGATAATATAAAGGCCATGATGAAGGTAATGTTTAGTTTTCGTCAATTTGGTTTTGCCGTTGTTATTTTCAATTTTAAGTCTCAAAATATAATTATGTTCTAGATTTGATTTCAGTAAACAATGACATGTTCCTTTAACGTGAGCATTTGAGTTTGTTTTGCCACTGCATCCCCCGCTTTCAAAATTGCGAATCATCTACGTAATATATATGTTCACTCACCCCCCCCCCCACAGGAGCAGACAGAATGGGCCGTTGAGTGTGGTGCTGATATGATAGTCGCTGAAACATTCACTTATTTCGGCGAGGCAATGTTGGCTCTTGAGGTCATTACGTCATACGGTAAAGGTATGGGAACATGGTAATACATCCTTCTTGTTCGTTACTCACTCACTACTCATAATTTTTGTTTGAATTATCTGAAAATGATTTGTATTGATTCCAACACAGGTTTGCCATCGGTGATCACTTTGGCACCGTTCATAGTTCCAACAATGGATGGGCATGCAATCACCGCAGACAAACTGCTAGTGAGTGAGGCGTGTAAGAAACTACAAGAAGCAGGGGCCGATGTCGTTGGACTTAATTGTGGGCGTGGTCCGAAAACAATGCTACCACTGCTAAAAGAAATTAAAGAAGTGTGCCCGGTGAGCTATGAACTTGACGTACCCGAGCATATATGCAGGTTGTGCTACGATTTTCAATATCACGTTCAAAGCAAATGAATCACGCATTCCTGACCAATTTGTTAGCCGTATTATCATTTATCATTATATATCTGTCACAATAACGCCATAAGTTACAGCGTGCCGTAGTTTTGCGGTATTTTACGGGGTATTTTCATCCTACCATATTAGGAAATGCGAATTCCAAATATGGAATGATTATGCGCATAAGCGTCCTCTAATAATAATAATAAAAAAACGGCTGCCACCAGGGTTTGACCGGACTCCACACAAAAACATTCGCTGGTTCTATTTTAAACTGTTTGGATTTCGGCATTCCTATGATGTATCTATGGGAAGGAAAAGATGTATAATAATAAGGTTATTACGAGGATACCTCAAAATATGCATTCAGACAGTACGCCACCGCTGCTCGTCGGCCGATACTCCCACTTTACTGTCTTCGTGCATACGTTAAGGTATCCTCGTAATAAACTCAATTTCGGTATGCAGAGCCCTTTCACATTGTACTCATATATGTCCACTGTACACACTTACTTACATTCCCAAAACACGTCAGTGTAGTTGTGGTACTTTCGAAGCTGGTCGTGTTACGTTGCAGTTAACATGGCGAATTCTACGATTTCAGGGACCTCTTGCAGCACTGCCCGTACCTTTCAGGACTACCAGTGAAGAACCTACATTCTTCATGTTGACGGATCCTTTGACAGGTATTAATGTGATTACTTCTAAGTTACACTGTTTCCGTGTTGCTATAGTATAATTCACATGCTTCAAGTTTTGACTTTTATCATACAGTAGTAAATACTTTGGTTTGCGTATACCCGTGCTTTGGTTTATGAATGGTGGTAAGTCGTCAGTTGGGAGAGAGGACCATGTGTGGGATTTACGGTGTGATTTTGGAAGGTCTTGAGTGATAGAATTATTTAAAAAGAATTAGAACAAAAATTCATTCCTAGCTTCGTGCAATGAACTCTAGACAAGCGTTATTCACACCTTTTATAATTGAAATAAATATGTTTGATTCGATTTATATTGATAGTTCTTTTTTTGACTTGTGGTTTTGTATCAAATAATCCTACAACAATTATAACACTACTGTGTTTTCAAAAAACAATATTCCCATTGCTCATTCACGGATATTAAATTAACATATACTACTACCTCGCCAACCAAAACAATCAAACATGATTGAATTAATAATACTAACCCCTTTTTTCAAAACAGCCGTCACAATATTTGTAAATCTGTTTTAAATTTCAGGCAAGAAAGTGTTTCCTGGAGATGTGGACATCCACAGCTGTACACGAGAAGACATCAACGAGTTTGGCGAAGAATGTAAACGGCTAGGGATTCAGTATATAGGTTTATGTTGTGGGAATCGTGCATATTATACACGTGCTCTGGCTGAGTCGTTAGCACGCACACCACCGGCTAGCCAGTACTCACTGGATATGTCTAAGCATTATGTCTACGGTACTGATGCTAAAGTGAAGAGAGATGTTGCTGACGATAGTCTAAAATTATACCACACACTCGGTGAAATTGACCACATTTAATTCTATTTTAGCTTCGTCTTCAGTGACAAATGAAGGTGGATACATTTGTACCTGAATGCTCCTTACTATGCTACTGTATACTGTTTCTATAACCGTTATTGTATGCATCTCTTAGACAAATAAATATAACTCTTGGGCGGTCGCCCCAAATCAAAATTGGTCCCTCAAAATACGGAAATAGCGTTTCAGAGGGTCTACATTTCAGATCTCGCCCCTCATGCAAAATGTCGTGCCGCCGCCTCTGGTAGACTGTCGTCCCCAGACCTAATTTGTTAGTGTACTAAATCGGCAAACGCCGAAGGTCTGAACGAAGACCTAATACCTTCGCTGAAAAGCCTGTTGCATTTCCTGAAAACGACTTCGGCGTTTGCCGATTTAGTACACTAACAAATTAGGCATGAGAACTGTCGACAGTATATATAGATAGATGCAGGTTCATTTGCACTCTGAGCCGTAAACAAAATTTATTATTTAAGTATTTACATTATCTTGGCTTTATCCTGCTACGATTTCAGCGCTGTATTGCAAGAAGAATACACGTTTGTAAGTCATTTCAAAATATATATGTTGCAAATAATCTATACAGAGAGTCGTTAATGTGTTTTGCCTTATCTAAGTTCAATCCGGGTGACCTGGACGTTCAGGGCTTTTGCCCTTACATAATACAGGTGACATGCAACAATTTAACTACTGTATAAGCAATACGAGCTTACATCTCTGGCGTATCCCTATTCTAGGGAGTCCTATTTCCAACATGCGTAATTAATAAGCTGCAGATAACACCAAGGGCCATGTATGAGGCTATATGATGGTGGCACATTTGTTATTAATGTAAATGATACCAGTCCATATCTGATTTTGCTGTCCTTGTTGTCACCTTTACCACTTGAACAACCTCACTAAGCTGTCAGTCACCGAGTTTCTGGGTCAGTTTGCAAAGGTACCAACAAGCACAACATTTCAACTTCGAAATCACCAACAGGTTAGTTTACTACTGTTAGAGTTCCGTTGCAATTTATTATAAAATTGATCGGAAGGTAAAACTACAGAATTTTTTTTCTTGGAGCAAATGTTTTCATCGGACAATAGTGTCAAATGCGTTGATTCATTAGATAAAAAATAAATATCGTAAAAGACCTACAACTTCTTTCTGGGTGACGCTAATGCTGTAGTACATTTGTGTACAGATATACCTGAGTACTAATACATAACGAAATTCGACAAGTATGTCGACGAAGACCAAAGGTAAGTCGACCGTTTTTCACTGTACGCATGTATGCCAATTATTCAACGACGGCGTGAATTGTGGGAATATTTGTTTCAAATACTGATTTAATTAACAAATTTCACATTTTGAAACCAGTATTATATAGCAAATGCATGTTTTAAAGGGAGAACATTTAAATTGCTTGTTTGGTTTACTGTTCGCCAAAAAGTACGCGAGAAAATAGCGCTGCCTTTGGTAGTGGATGGTAGATCTTTCAAAACGCAAAGCCATTTATTTGCAATATTACATTCAACCGTCAGTAAGGTTTATTGAGATAGTTCGTTGTCGTGTGACCGTATTAGCATGATGCCCGTTTGGTTTATCCGTTATTCCAACTGCGGAGCATAGATTTTACTAACTAAGAAGTAATTTTATATAATTTTATAAAATGTAAAATGCTATTGAGCGGACGGTTCAGTTTGTATACATGATATTAAAATAATTATTGTGCAACGGCTAGAGCTTTATTGTATGTCATAAATGCAGTCAAAAATGTGACTTCACTCATTATCTCCGTTCTAAGATGCTTTTATCTGTTTCTTTTTGTTTCAGGATTACTCCAACGCTTACATGATGGAGAATTCATCATTTGTGCTGAAGGTTATAGTTTTTATTTTGAAAGAGAAGGATATCTTCAGTTAGGACCTGGTGTTCCAATGATTGTGAAAGAGCATCCCGAACTGGTGAAGAACAGCTACAGAACTTTTGTTCGTGCCGGAAGTGACGTAGTTTTAGCGTTTACGGTAAGGTATTCGTTAAAACGTCTATTATGAGGTCATCACATGGTATCAATTGTCGTTGAGGCTCGTTGACAAGAATGGCATCGGAAAGTAGTATTATGACGCGAAATGAAGGTGATTCCTTGTCGGTACCGGTATCAATCAACATTACGAATAAGTGAAATTAGGTAGTAACCTTTTTATCACTTGAAACCAACTCCAAACATCATAGCGTCGGAGAAATTGTGACTTTACGGAACTTCGCTTACGAAGCATATGTCAATTTGTGCAAATTAAACGTGATTTCTACGTGGTCGGAGAAGGCACATTTGAACCATCAGCCACCTCTAGAGATATTCCATTTTTTTTTGCATTTGTTGCTATTCCGTCATCGTAGCGATAAAAAATGCTACCGTCGCACGATTTGGTTTTGTTCTGCATAATCGATGTTCGACCACACACAGACGGATGAAGTTCATCGTGCATATCGCCATCGTTAGTATGTTAGTGAGATTTGACTCTAAACGTCAAAGTCAAAATGTGAAAAATATGCATCATAGTCATGTGATAACATCATTTATTGACACTATCGATTGTTGCCATGGAGATTGTTTCATATCATATCGATTACATACATTTGAAAGCTTTGGCATTTAACAGGAATCGTACTGTGGCCGTATTGTTTGCGTCCGATATATCGAGATTAAAATGAATTACCAGTACGCTCGTTATTTTCAGTGTACTAACTATTAAAAACTTATATACTTTATGTGTATGTATTTAATTGTTATTGTTGGATCAACCAGCATAACTACCAAATTATACGGGTTTATTTAGTAAATGTTGTTAATATAGTATGATATCATTTCAGTACTATGGGCATCGTGCAAAACTAGCTGTTATTGGCAAGGAAGATCTGGTAGAAGAAATTAATAAATCAGCTCTACGCATGGCACGTGAAGTTGCCGACGAAACAGGAACCCTGATGGCGGGAAATCTCTGCAATACTAACATATATAATGCAGATGACGCTGAAAGGATTGAACAGATAAAGGAAATGTTTAGGGTAATACACTTATTAATATTGATTACTTATGATATTATACAAATTTTGTAATACGAATGGTCAATATATTCTACCATTGTTTATTTATTTATGTAAAGGAACAAGTGGAATGGGCTGTGGAAGCAGGTGCTGATTTCATTTTGGCTGAAACATACACATACTATGGTGAAGCTTTATTGGCTTTAGAAACGATCAAACAATACGGAAAAGGTAATTCACATAAATGACGTTGAATGGGCATATAATGATTTTGTATAAGGGACTACATAGAAAACAACATATTATAATTGTGGAACGTGTGCAAAACATTTGACTGAATATTACATCGTTTCTCAACACAGGATGATATCATTGAGCTCCTGATTTGTTCTACCTACCCCAGATTAAATTTTCTGATAATTGCCAATTGTATTCCGTGTACTGTTGTTTTTATTTATTCAAACTATGGAAGTGTTTTCCATGTCACCCAGACTAACTCCAACCAACTTCATTTTACAGGACTACCTGCAGTACTGACTCTTGCACCGTTTGTGGTTCCCACCAAAAATGGACACGCGGTTACAGCTGATAAAGTACTCTTGAGTGATGCATGTGCGAAGTTGAAAAGTGCTGGAGCTGCGGTGGTTGGTCTAAACTGTGGACGTGGACCTGACAGTATCATACCATTAATGAAAGAAATAAAAGATGCTTGTTCTGTTAGTAACAAACCCGTCCCCGTTTTTTTTTATCTTCACGTTTTACTTTCATTCACAAATTCATATATTGGTACGTGATGTCATCATTTTGCTGCGGTTTTGCAATTTTATATATGATACGATGATCATCGCAGCTAATGTGCGAATATATTTAAATTACAGGGTCCATTGGCTGCCATTCCAGTACCATACAGGACAACAAAAGAAGAACCAACTTTCTTCATGCTCAAGGACCCAATGACCGGTAAGGACTACTGTCATTCTTGCCTTTTTTGGCAAATGAGAAAATGAATAACATAATTGTTATTGCCTTGATCAACACATTTTGATACGCACGTGTTTTATTATTATAAACAGGTGCATCGTGTATTTTGTTTAATAGCTGTATTCATTTATTGTAGATAAACCAGTATTCTATAGTCACGACACTGACATATTTTACTGCTCTCGAGAAGACATCAAACGGTTTGGATCCACATGCAAGGAAATGGGTATTCAGTTTGTTGGTGTTTGTTGTGGAAATCGGCCATTCTACACGTGTGCTTTGGCAGAATCTCTTGGAAGGTCGCCAGAAGCCAGTCTCTACACGCCTGATATGTCCAGGCATTATGTGTATGGTGTAAACCCAAAGGTGAAAAAAGACGTGGCTGATCAAAGCTTGAATCTTTACCACACGCATGGAGATATCGATGAATGAAAATAGTACGCGCTTTAGATGACCGAGATATAAAATGAAATTACCTAATGTATACTTGTTTAAAAGTAGTGTCGTCGCTCAAGTAAATACATTGATAACATTAAATTTGACTGTTAATTGTTAAATTTGATAATGCGAAATAAAAATTCAGCACAAAGTATCAGTCATGTGAATATTCAAGGGTATGCATAAAACTGTGTACACGTTTATACTTCGTAACATAGTCGTGTTGTTTACATTGTACTCGCTTTACATATTTGTGTTTTCAAGTTGGAGAATAAATGGCTGATTTGAACTCAAATATTGTCAGTAACTCTTACTCCCGGTATCACATATTCGGGCGTTATCATTTTGTTTTTCATAATTATGATACAATTTTATCGAAGCCTAGATAATTGTAAATTATAGAAACAATGGATAATCATATCTGATACAAAAGTGGTAGCACCTATGAGTCAGCGCACCCGTCGCCTGGGACTAAGGTCTAACTGGTGATATTTCTAACTGTATTGCCAAAGTCAAGTTGAGAAGGGTTAGTGGTTAGCTGTAATCATGTTCAGGTTGTATTATAAGACTTTATTAGGAGATCAATGACCTTAAGCCATACATTATACACATAATAATAGTTAGATATAATTGACAATTGTCAGTGTCCTCCTTGTGGATAGGTCGCATATTACATCATACAGACGTTTTCGATGCATGGGAGGTTAACCTTGATGCTTGAAATAATTCTCTGCTGATAAAATTACAAAATAAATGCCTCAATGACTCAGCTGTGTGTGAGGACAAAATATAATAGACATCTTGATGAACTATCAGCGAATGCAGACTTTATAAGTGTATGTTCTCCTAGTCTCACACAAATCTGAATTTAACACTTAAACAACATGTCTAATCACAGATTTGTCTTGTGAAAAAGTATTTCTTCAGGTAAAGTGAAAGTCGACTCGCAATGCCAAAAACCCACAGGCAAATCATAATATAGTGGGTACCCATTGAGTTAGGCCAAATATATCACGTATATATATATATTGAACCTCCTGTGAGAGGGGTTCTTTTCCTTATAGATCATAAATTTAACTGCCTCCCCTGACCATTTTGATAGTTTCTGAGAGCTGGCAGGTTTATTTTGTTTTCTTCGACATAGCAAAATAGACTTTTGACCCATTCTCAAAGATTCATTTATCGACAGTATTATTTATTTCAGGATAAAAAAAACAAATCACGTAACAACACACAACATTATAGAATATAACAAACAAACCCGTTTCAAAAAAATAACGATTTTCTGTACAATAGACTTATCTTAGAAATAACATAAGCGTCGGAGCGCATTGAAATACTAATGACAGAGTTCTAACTGTTAAAAAGACAGTAACACAAATTCGATATTAATGCACCAAACGTGGGAACGGAATGAACTACATACATCCCACTCGCGCTACAACCCCGCTCAAACCCCATTAAGATGCGAAATGCGTTGTATCAACAGATTTATGATGGTATTATACTGACCATAACTGTAAGCAATTTATATAGGTACAGAACGTGCGAAATAAAGATAAAATTAACATTAGTACAATAATTAAATTTCCTTAGCAACGTATTTGCTCTCATATAAAAACATTTAGTTTGACGCTTAATATCAAGGTTATCATAGAAAGTGGCGGGATTTCGTACTGTGTCAAGTTCAACGTGTAGTTATAAATATTCATAAGCTGAATATGCAGATGTAATCTATGTGATCAATTGAAACAAAGCCAGAAACATGAGTAATCGACACAATTATTCGATTATCTGTTATTACAAACTTCAGAGTTGGCGATTATGTATTACATATAATCCACTAAACTAGTTCATTATTTTATCACTGAGACTTTGCAATGTTTTAGAGTGAACCGGAAGTGATTGTTCGCGGTAGAAACAGATTGAACAGTCAATTCATGTTACAGTAGCTAACAACGGACGCCGCACACGGTCATCGATATCGAAGCTCTATTGACCTCGGAAACGTCAAGAGTTCATAAGTGGGGTTTACGTGAATTGCCAGAACTGACACACTTATCACATGGACAGCGAGTGACTTGGTGAGTGTTAACGGCAATGTGCAATCATGAATGGATTTGTCTATACCGACGTGCGTTAATATAAGTGTGTGCTTATTTCAATGGTGTGGGTATACCGTTTGGTATTATATATGTGAACGGCTGAACGATGCGTACATGTGACGATGCAGGGACAATACCCCTTCTATTAAAATATTAATCACTAGGCAAAATACTTGGGACAGGTTTCGAGATCTGTACCTCCATTTTATTTTTTCAACATATATTTTAATTTACATACATGCATTCATTGTAGCATATGATTTGCTAGCCATGATTGTGAAGTTTGTGTATAATAATATTATGCCGCGAATAATTAAACAAAACACGCAAATAAACGTAATTTCTGTGCGCAAACATCGAAGCGTTGGCAAGCCTTTTAGGGGTGGGATGGGTTTTGAACGTTAAACCTATGTTCGTATTTGGTTTAATAATTTGCGGCTGTCAATCAACGTAACTTATTTTATTTGTCATTCAAGCATGTACAATAACTAATAAACGTGGAACAGAGAACAACAATTAAGCAATGTCAACAAAGGTCAAAGGTGAGAGTTCATATGTTGTAAGTTTTTTTTACCCAAATTTGCACATCTCAAATTACCTAATAATTAATGCCTAGCGTACGAGCCTCCCTTGACAAGGCTTTAAGTAAAAAATGTTCTTACGTGGCTGCCAAACAAGAAAATAATTCGGGGATCACAATCTTTGTATTTTGAACAAAGCTCTGCATTTAAGAACATGTACCAATTGGAGTAGTTACAACCATAATGAGATTTGTATTGTGATCATCTTCCTCGCAAATGATTTAAAAAAAAAAGGAAAGTTTGGTGTATTATGGTGTTACCTGTAGAAGGAAACTTTCATGTGTGAGTTTTTGATTTACAATAACGCAAAGTTTGAGCTTCACGTTAGTGCTAGAAATGTAGGAGAATGTTGGAAATGTCAAACATACAAGATCGTATAGACCCTCGCTTCTTGTTTTTGTTCTGAGTAAAGTTTTCATCTATGTTACTATCTATTCCATTGGTCTAGGGTTACTGGAACGCTTACATGATGGTGAATTTGTCATCTGTGCTGAAGGTTATGGTTTTTATTTTGAAAGAGAAGGATATCTTCAGTTAGGACCTGGTGTTCCAATGATTGTGAAAGAGCATCCCGAACTGGTGAAGAACAGCTACAGAACTTTTGTTCGTGCCGGAAGTGACGTAGTATTGGCTCTTACGGTATGGTATTCGTCAGAATTTGTAAAATATATGCCTCTGAGAGAATAAATATCTGAGCGATTGTAAGACCACGTAAAATATTCTGTATATTTACAAGATAAAAAATATAACAGCGTATCTTGGTGGCGCTTTCTGCATCCGATATATCAAAACTGATAAATGGTCAGTGTACTTTTAACTCATCTGCCAGTCGTACGTGTCTCGCAAAAAATTGTGATTACACGTTTTGCGTATTTATATGAATTTATTAATAATTTTGAACCAGCCGTACACAGATACATATGAACTTAATGTTTTTGAATGCACCTATACGGGTTTGTTCCGTAAGTGTTTCTAAAATTATTAATATAGTGAAAGCCATGATATCATTTCAGTACTATGGACATCGTGCAAAACTAGCTGTTATTGGTAAGGAAGATCTGGTAGAAGAAATTAATAAATCAGCTCTACGCATGGCACGTGAAGTTGCTGACGAAACAGGAACCCTGATGGCGGGAAATCTCTGCAATACTAACATATATAATGCAGATGACGCTGAAAGGATTGAACAGATAAAGGAAATGTTTAGGGTAATACACTTATTAATATTGATTACTTATGATATTATACAAATTTTGTAATACGAATGGTCAATATATTCTACCATTGTTTATTTAATTATGTAAAGGAACAAGTGGAATGGGCTGTGGAAGCAGATGCTGATTTCATTTTGGCTGAAACATACACATACTATGGTGAAGCTTTATTGGCTTTAGAAACGATCAAACAATACGGAAAAGGTAATTCACATAAATGACGTTGAATGGGCATATAATGATTTTGTATAAGGGACTACATAGAAAACAACATATTATAATTGTGGAACATGTGCAAAACATTTGACTGAATATTACATCGTTTCTCAACAATATATCAACACAGAATGATATCATTGAGCTCCTGATTTGTTCTACCTACCCCAGATTAAATTTTCTGATAATTGCCAATTGTATTCCGTGTACTGTTGTTTTTATTTATTCAAACTATGGAAGTGTTTTCCATGTCATTCAGACTAACTTCAACCAACTTAATTTTACAGGACTACCTGCAGTACTGACTCTTGCACCGTTTGTGGTTCCCACCAAAAATGGACACGCGGTTACAGCTGATAAAGTACTCTTGAGTGATGCATGTGCGAAGTTGAAAAGTGCTGGAGCTTCGGTGGTTGGTCTAAACTGTGGACGTGGACCTGACAGTATCATACCATTAATGAAAGAAATAAAAGATGCTTGCTCTGTTAGTAACAAACCCGTCCCCGTTTTTTTTTATCTTCACGTTTTACTTTCATTCACAAATTCATATATTGGTACGTGGTGTCATCATTTTGCTGCGGTTTTGCAATTTTATATATGATACGATGATCATCGCAGCTAATGTGCGAATATATTTAAATTACAGGGTCCATTGGCTGCCATTCCAGTACCATACAGGACAACAAAAGAAGAACCAACTTTCTTCATGCTCAAGGACCCAATGACCGGTAAGGACTACTGTCATTCTTGCCCTTTTTGGCAAATGAGAAAATGAATAACATAATTGTTATTGCCTTGATCAACACATTTTGATACGCACGTGTTTTATTATTATAAACAGGTGCATCGTGTATTTTGTTTAATAGCTGTATTCATTTATTGTAGATAAACCAGTATTCTATAGTCACGACACTGACATATTTTACTGCTCTCGAGAAGACATCAAACGGTTTGGATCCACATGCAAGGAAATGGGTATTCAGTTTGTTGGTGTTTGTTGTGGAAATCGGCCATTCTATACATGTGCTTTGGCAGAATCTCTTGGAAGGTCGCCAGAAGCCAGTCTCTACACGCCTGATATGTCCAGGCATTATGTGTATGGTGTAAACCCAAAGGTGAAAAAAGACGTGGCTGATCAAAGCTTGAATCTTTACCACACGCATGGAGATATCGATGAATGAAAATAGTACGCGCTTTAGATGACCGAGATATAAAATGAAATTACCTAATGTATACTTGTTTAAAAGTAGTGTCGTCTCTCAAGTAAATACATTGATAACATTAAATTTGACTGTTAATTGTTAAATTTGATAATGCGAAATAAGAATTCAGCACAAAGTATCAGTCATGTGAATATTCAAGGGTATGTATAAAACTGTGTACACGTTTATACTTCGTAACATAGTCGTGTTGTTTACATTGTACTAGCTTTACATATTTGTGTTTTCAAGTTGGAGAATAAATGGCTGATTTGAACTCAAATATTGTCAGTAACTCTTACTCCCGGTATCACATATTCGGGCGTTATCATTTTGTTTTTCATAATTATGATACAATTTTATCGAAGCCTAGATAATTGTAAATTATAGAAACAATGGATAATCATATCTGATGCAAAAGTGGTAGCACCTATGAGTCAGCGCACCCGTCGCCTGGGACTAAGGTCTAACTGGTGATATTTCTAACTGTATTGCCAAATTCAAGTTGAGAAGGGTTAGTGGTTAGCTGTAATCATGTTCAGGTTGTATTATAAGACTTTATTAGGAGATCAATGACCTTAAGCCATACATTATACACATACTAATAGTTAGATATAATTGACAAGTGTCAGTGTCCTCCTTGTGGATAGGTCGCATATTACATCATACAGACGTTTTCTATGCATGGGAGGTTAACCTTGATGCTTGAAATAATTCTCCGCTGATAAAATTACAAAATAAATGCCTCAATGACTCAGCTGTGTGTGTGGACAAAATATAATAGACATCTTGATGAACTATCGGCGAATGCAGACTTTATAAGGGTATGTCCTCCTAGTCTCACACAAATCTGAATTTAACACTTAAACAACATGTCTAATCACAGATTTGTCTTGTGAAGAAGTATTTCTTCAGATTAAGTGAAAGTCGACTCGCAATGCCAAATACCCACAGGCAAATCATAATCTAGTGGGTCCCCATTGAGATAGGCCAAATATATCACGTATATATATATATATATATATATATATATATATATATATATATATATATATATATATATATATATATATATGAGCCTCCTGTGAGAGGGGTTCTTTTCCTTATAGATCATAAATTTAACTGCCTCCCCTGACCATTTTGATAGTTTCTGGGAGCTAGCAGGTTTATTTTGTTTTCTTCGACATAGCAAAATAGGCTTTTGACCCATGCTCAAAGATTCATTTATCGACAGTATTATTTATTTCAGGATAAAAAAACAAATCACATAACAACAAACAGCATAGAATATAAAAAACAAACCCGTTTCAAAAAAATAACAATTTTCTGTACAATAGACTTATCTTAGAAATAACATAAGCGTCGGACCACATTGAAATACTAATGACAGAGTTCTAACTGTTAAAAAGACAGTAACACAAATTCGATATTAATGCACCAAACGTGGGAATGGAATGAACTACATACATCTCACTCGCGCTATAATCCCGCTCAAACCCCATTAAGATGCGAAATGCGTTGTATCAACAGATTTATGATGGTATTATACTGACCATAACTGTGAGCAATTTATATAGGTACAGAACGTGAGAAATAAAGATAAAATTAACATTAGTACAATATTTAAATTTCCTTAGCAACGTATTTGCTCTCATATAAAAACATTTAGTTTGACGCTTAATATCAAGGTTATCATAGAAAGTGGCGGGATTTCGTACTGTGTCAAGTTCAACGTGTAGTTATGAATATTCATAAGCTGAATATGCAGATGTAATCTATGTGATCAATTGAAACAAAGCCAGAAACATGAGTAATCGACACAATTATTCGATTATCTGTTATTACAAACTTCAGAGTTGGCGATTATATATTACATATAATCCACTGAACTAGTTCATTATCTTATAACTGAGACTTTGCAATGTTTTAGAGTGAACCGGGAGTGATTGTTCGCGGTAGAAACAGATTGAACAGTCAATTCATGTTACAGTAGCTAACAACGGACGCCGCACACGGTCATCGATATCGAAGCTCTATTGACCTCGGAAACGTCAAGAGTTCATAAGTGGGGTTTACATGAATTGCCAGAACTAACACACTTATCACATGGACAGCGAGTGACTTGGTGAGTGTTAACGGCAATGTGCAATCATGAATGGATTTGTCTATACCGACGTGCGTTATTATAAGTGTGTGCTTATTTCAATGGTGTGGGTATACCGTTTTGTATTATATATGTGAACGGCTGAACGATGCGTACATGTGACGATGCAGGGACAATACCCCTTCTATTAAAATATTAATCACTAGGCAAAATACTTGGGACAGGTTTCGAGATCTGTACCTCCATTTTATTTTTTCAACATATATTTAAATTTACATACATGCATTCATTGTAACATATGATTTGCTAGCCATGATTGTGAAGTTTGTGCGAATAATTAAACAAAACACGCAAATAAACGTAATTTCTGTGCGCAAACATCGAAGCGTTGGCAAGCCTTTTAGGGGTGCGATGGGTTTTGAACGTTAAACCTATGTCCGTATTTGGTTTAATAATTTGCGGCTGTCAATCAACGTAACTTATTTTATTTGTCATTCAAGCATGTACAATAACTAATAAACGTGGAACAGAGAACAACAATTAAGCAATGTCAACAAAGGTCAAAGGTGAGAGTTCATATGTTGTAAGTTTTTTTTACCCAAATTTGCACATCTCAAATTACCTAATAATTAATGCCTAGCGTACGAGCCTCCCTTGACAAGGCTTTAAGTAAAAAATGTTCTTACGTGGCTGCCAAACAAGAAAATAATACGGGGATCACAATCTTTGTATTTTGAACAAAGCTCTGCATTTAAGAACATGTACCAATTGGAGTAGTTACAACCATACTGAGATTTGTATTGTGATCATCTTCCTCGCAAATGATTTTTAAAAAAAGGAAAGTTTGGTGTATTATGGTGTTACCTGTAGAAGGAAACTTTCATGTGTGAGTTTTTGATTTACAATAACGCAAAGTCTGAACTTCATGTTAGTGCTAGAAATGTAGGAGAATGTTGGAAATGTCAAACACACAAGATCGTATAGACCCTCGCTTCTTGTTTTTGTTCTGAGTAAAGTTTTCATCTATGTTACTATCTATTCCATTGGTCTAGGGTTACTGGAACGCTTACATGATGGTGAATTTGTCATCTGTGCTGAAGGTTATGGTTTTTATTTTGAAAGAGAAGGATATCTTCAGTTAGGACCTGGTGTTCCAATGATTGTGAAAGAACATCCCGAACTGGTGAAGAACAGCTACAGAACTTTTGTTCGTGCCGGAAGTGACGTAGTATTGGCTCTTACGGTATGGTATTCGTCAGAATTTGTAAAATATATGCCTCTGAGAGAATAAATATCTGAGCGATTGTAAGCCCACGTAAAATATTCTGTATATTTACAAGTTACAAAATATAACAGCGTATCTTGATGGCGCTTTCTGCATCCGATATATCAAAACTGATAAATGGTCAGTGTACTTTTAACTAATCTGCCAGTCGTACGTGTCTCGCAAAAAATTGTGATTACACGTTTTGCGTATTTATATGAATTTATTAATAATTTTGAACCAGCCGTACACAGATACATATAAACTTAATGTTTTTGAATGCACCTATACGGGTTTGTTCCGTAAGTGTTTCTAAAATTATTAATATAGTGAAAGCTATGATATCATTTCAGTACTATGGACATCGTGCAAAACTAGCTGTTATTGGCAAGGAAGATCTGGTAGAAGAAATTAATAAATCAGCTCTACGCATGGCACGTGAAGTTGCCGACGAAACAGGAACCCTGATGGCGGGAAATCTCTGCAATACTAACATATATAATGCAGATGACGCTGAAAGGATTGAACAGATAAAGGAAATGTTCAAGGTAATGAGCTTGTATTCGACATGAAAACTTACACATATTATGTTTGTACACATTAATAAAACAATTATATTGATTAATTATGATATTATATCTATGTTTGTAATACGAGTGTAATATCATACATATTCTATAATTGTTTTGTTTATTTATTTATGTAAAGGAACAAGTGGAATGGGCTGTGGAAGCAGATGCTGATTTCATTTTGGCTGAAACATACACATACTATGGTGAAGCTTTATTGGCTTTAGAAACGATCAAACAATACGGAAAAGGTAATTCACATAAATGACGTTGTATGCATGCATGGGAATATGATGGTTTTGTATAAGGAATAGCATAGCAATGAAGATTAGTATAATTGTAAAACGTGAAATGCACGACAAAGCTGCACGCTAAACATGAGAATTAAGTCTAATCCTAAAAATGTGTTAACAATGCTGTGGCCTAGAAAAGTTGTGCTACTAATTTGCTTTACTTCAGATTTCTGATATATTTGTTGTGATGTTATTGATAATTGTTTTCCGCGTATTATGGTTTTGATTTATTCAAACTATTGTAGTTGTTCCCTGTGCATGCGGACATTCTCTAACTGGCTTCTCTGACAGGACTGCCTGCTGTACTAACTCTAGCACCGTTTGTGGTTCCCACAAGGAATGGACACGCGGTTACAGCTGATAAAGTGCTCTTGAGTGATGCATGTGCGAAGTTAAAAAGTGCTGGAGCTGCAGTGGTTGGTCTAAACTGTCGACGTGGACCTGACAGTATCATACCATTAATGAAAGAAATAAAAGATGCATGTTCTGTTAGTAAAATACCAAAGTTTATCACCACGCTCTCTATGCATTCTTGTCAGACAATATTATCGTATGCCCATTAATGCCCTGCGCCACTCGTTATTAATATATATTATAAACTTTTCGTTTTCAACATTGTGAAATTAGTGAAGGTCAAATTCATTTTTATTAAAGTTCTTATTTGTATTGTAATTTCATTCAGCTTCTTCAAATCATGATTCAAGACAAATGGATAGCACAAAATTATAAACAATATAACAAATTATGTTTTGTGATTATTATTCATGTGTAATCGGTAATTTTGACAATTATTAATGTGTGCATACAGGATACATTTCCGATTTTCTTCCATAAAACAAAAGAATTTCACAATGTCGAAAACGGAAAATCTTTATCATTGTGTTACGAATATATTTCAATTTCAGGGTCCATTGGCTGCCATTCCTGTACCATACAGAACAACAAAGGAAGAACCAACTTTCTTCATGCTCAAGGATCCAATGACCAGTAAGGATTTATTGAATTGTTATCATTCTTGCTATTTCGTGCCATGTGTAAATGAGGGAGTGAATAAAATAATTGTTATTACTTTGATCATCAAATTACGAATGGATGTTTACTACTCTAAACAGATGCAATTTTAATAGTTGTATTCATTTATTGTAGATAAACCCGTGTTTTATACTCACGATGCGGATATATTTTACTGCTCTCGAGAAGACATCAAACGGTTTGGATCCACATGCAAGGAAATGGGTATTCAGTTTGTTGGTGTTTGTTGTGGAAATCGGCCATTCTATACGTGTGCTTTGGCAGAATCCCTTGGTAGGTCGCCAGAGGCCAGTCGCTACACGCCTGATATGTCCAGGCATTATGTTTATGGTGTAAACCCAAAGGTGAAAAAAGACGTGGCTGATCAAAGCTTGAATCTTTACCACACGCACGGAGATATCGATGAATGAACAAAATATGTGCGTTAGATGACCGAGATAAGAAAGGAAGATACCGACTTCTAACTGACATTATTGCTTAAATTAAATCTTTGTTAATGTTGTCATTATGAAATATTGTTATTTGTTATTTAGATATGTTCGTAACGTTAATGTACTGCAATAGAAGGATAAATTACGCAATTAATTATAAAAGCTTTAAACGCTCACATCATCACTTATGCTATATAGGCACGACGGAAGCTGTGTGTTCAATGTGGCGTTTAACGTGTTTGTAAATCATGCATGAATAAATAATGTAAGAATACTATACATGGGTTTTAATTTGTTTATTGCTGATGAGAAATGAGCACACTGTAATACATTTCAAACTGGTTAATACATTGCAACATAGTGGTACTTTATCTAAAAATGAACTTACATTGCACTCACATGTATGTACTGTCTATTTGAAAGTAATGTTCGTGAATTGAAATCCCCTATGCATGTACGTAGGATAATACATGGCTGATTCGAACTCCAGTATTCTAGTTACTCCAACCATAATATACTCTACATACTCAGGCATTATTTTATACATACATGTATTTATAATTAAGATATATATTTCTGTGAATATTTAATGAAATATGCTATAACAACTCTAAACTTTCCTACGTCATGTATGAATGAATACAATATACGTGAGTACATCCGTGTCGCCGTTGTGTTCATACACTTTCCATATTAAAATTGTTTCTTAGAGTTACATAATGATAAACATGTGAATATGTCTGTTCTAACTCTAACTTCCAATGCAAATTAAATGATGTGTATCTTACATGAACCCAGTTTAATAACTTCTACTTAGTAACACCAATTATATGGTTTTGAAATAGATTTACATTGATAAGAAACGCTGAATTTTGTGAACTGTCCCGTGAACAATGGATGGGATATTCATAGTTTGTTGCGTAGTGCTTTTCAGAATTACTGGTTTTCAGAAGGTGGAATTTTATTTTCATTGAAAAATATATTGTGCTTTTTAATTTATTGTCAATGATACATGCAATATAATCATTCAATTGATATTATTATCTCATCAAAACAATAACGTGTCATTACTCCGACATGTATAAATCAATAGCAAATCAAATCAAATCAACAAATCATCTCGTCTAAATACATATTATGTATGTTGTGGTTTCAATTCAACGCAACGCACATTCTGGAACGATGTTGAATGTTGCCATGAGCAGGAAGCAGAAAGATTTACTTTAACAACGGAAAAGTCAATATCAACCTCGATTTTGATACCGGGGTTGCACCTAAAATCTGTTGGTACTCTGTGTCGTATCCTTTCACGAGGAGTCGATATTAAACTCGAGCGGTGTAGTCATTTGCGATGAATACGGCTACCACACGAGACAAATCGGGGGACATTCAAGCCGCAAGCGTGCATGAGATCTCCAGTCACATAGATTGTTTTGATATATTTCATATTTGATATTTATCAGGAAGATTCACCGGCTAGCGCACTAAAGCTCAACGTAGTTGAAATAATAGCCCAGTGTATCTTTTATTGCTTGGTGATCAGTTGTAGATAATGCAAAATAAACTAGTATCTCAAATATTTGGCCAACAAATATTGTGAATATCGCAAATTTCGTCAAATGTCCTTCATTGGCCACGTATTGTACCATGGTTAAGTCTGTGCAGTAATCGATGCATTCAATGGTATATATTATCAATGAGTAAATACAAAGCATACAATATATCTTTTTTCTATTTATGTAAAAAATAAAACTCAATTTATCACTGTGCTCGGGAAAAGCAAATTCTTGCTGAATGTTTCAAGTTTCCCTTTTCCCGCAGCGAAATCACTAATTGCAATACTTTATTTTAAACAGTTGTGGTTAGCTTTCTCTAAATGCAAAATCATAAACAAATTAAAATCACGTGATTGCTGTATTTATTATAGCTGGGATAAATTTTCGTTTGAAAGACTTTTTGAATGTTTTGTAGGGAATTTATTTTCACTGATTTTTAAGAAGTTGAATGTAAAAGATAGAAAAAATTGTATATTCACTAAATCATTCCTTCAGTGAAAATAGCGAAAATTAATTCCAAGCAGGATTACGGAAAACAAGCTACTTTTTGCAAAATGGGAAATTCTTGTTAATCACAAGTTATTCGTTACATATACAAACGTTCCCGTCCAGAAAAAAAATGACGGGAAGAAAAATGACTTTCCCGGGTTGTATTGGTCAGCCAAACTACGTCATACATCATATAAGGCTAGATTAATTGCTGGCTCATCTAAATGAGCAAAAACAGATATTTGCCTAAAACCTTAACACCTACTTTCGAAGAATTTGAGTTCCAATTCAATTATATCATCCCCTCGCGGTGGCCATCCCTTCCGGAAAAGGCACCGAATTACTTAGGTGTGGATCGGCGTGTCGTACATAGCAGAACAGCCGCTTCGCTGCGATCTATCGAAAGTAAGCCTCCAGTGTGATTTTTTCTCTAAAATCTACGGATATGTATGGTATTTCAACTTGCAATGTTTTAGAGTGAGTCGGGATAATTCGTCGTGCAAGCAAACAGTTTGGACGATCTCTCATAAATGTAAGTTATACAGCACATATAAACGGTCGCCCACACTCGACTACCTAAATCGAGTGCTATGTATGCCCGAACATTCGAGGACTAGCGTGTAGTTAACAGACACCGGTCGGCCACTGCAGCGGAAACACGTTTTATTATATGAACATCTCCATATATAGAATCGGTATGCTAATGTTGATGTCATACTCAGGACGCGTCAACCTTGCAAACGTCAAGATGGTATCACTCCCTATATAAGCGGGTTACACTGTCAGAAGTTGCACACTCAGCACAGGATCAGCGAGTCACTTGGTGAGTGATACCTACACTGTACAGTCATTAATGGATGCGTTTTTACCGTTTATTTTATTGTAAAAGATACGCTCGCTTTGAGACCATGGACAGACAGACTGGCAATGCCTTTTATTTTAGGTGTTAATATGTTATATGTAATATTCATGTCATGTATGTACTGTCGGACGTTGCCTTGTTTGGAACATACCTATTTTTGAACAAAATTGTCTCCACAGGACCAACCCTGCCATCACAAATCAGTAAATTCAACAGAAACAAAATTCACAAAGATAAAAAAAAACAATTCAGGGACTGTAAGAACTTTGCGCGGTTGTTTTTCTTTGATTCTGGCATATTCCAGTGTAAACATGTCATGTGATTAATGTCTTAATTCCAAGCTTAATCTCTCAATTACTAATCAGAGGCTCGGCTCAACGATTGATATTATACGGGGTCGTGCAAGGGCACATACACACACAACAAAAGTGTGTTGACCTTTATGTTATTCGTCCTTCTAACAGGCACTATAATTAATGGAACGGAACAACGATTCAAAAATGGTCAAAGGTAAGAGTTTATATAAGTTCTGGTGGTGACTACGCAAATTTGCATATTTTCAGCTTTCCTCTGTGAAGCTTCAAACGCTCAGATTTGAAATCAGTATGTTGCATTTCCCCTTGTCCTATGACCTGCGTTACAAAGTAAATCTGCATGTTCATAATTAAAAATACTGATTGTACATATCCGAGCGGAGGACTGTTCCACGTAAATAGTATTTTTCCAGGTATACCAATATTTACCAGTACGCCATAGGAAGTAAATGGGCTGTATATGATTGCTTTGACAATGTCAAAAATAGTTTTTGATAGTAATTAAAAAATACGTGTTGTTGCTGTTGTTTTTTCGAGTACCAGTACTAGAGGCTTGTTCACACCTTCGCTGACTCGTTGATATGAACAATCGAAAAGTAAACTAGCTGGTGCTGATAATCACTCGCGAACAATACGTGCATCTTTGATATGGTTAATCGTATGCTGTACTCCCGGGGCTGTACTGGCTCATATCATGGAGGTAGTCTTTTCTACCTGCATGCTCATATTGATATATCTATACATTCAGAAAGATAAATGGTTCAAGTGCAGCGAGTTCAAATCTCGTGCAAGCAAACAATGTATTTGTATTACCCATATCAAACGCGACCCTTTGCGCCACCAACCCATTTATTGTGCTTTGGGTTGGTATATATAGGAATGATTTTGTGTAAATAAACCCACTTCCTGAAATGTAGTTGTGATGTATGAACAAAACAAAACATCGAACTTAGACTTTAAGAAAACCATTGTTGAAGATGGCGGTAGTAGTGGCGCCGCGCATGTGCGACATTTGTGTTGATAAACATTGATTTTACCATAATCCTATGCGCTTTTCTAATGAAATCACGAGTAAGAATTTTGCTCTGGGTTCCACTTGCAATACCGCCGGCGACTTCTTCTAAACACCAAAACAGAATACTTAACTAAAGCTTGGAAACATCTAGCTTGTACTAGCTGGTGTGCGCAATAGTCAAAATAGCCATCTTTTTTTTATACGAGACCTATATCTCGCACATGCGCGGCGCGACGACTACCGCCCTTCAAGGCCTTTCATTGAAAAATATACAAATAAATGTTTCAGAATGAGAATGGGATTAACCGTTACCAAACGTGGGAGGAAAAACTGTGGGAAAAATGCGCATTACAAGAACCTTTAAGAAACTTTTCTCGAGGTCAATTTGTCTTTAAATGTGTCCTTTTGTTTTCTTTTATTAAATGTATTATATTATTATGTTATAAATATATTTTTTTCCTGTCCAATTTTCTGTACACGTGTTTTTTTTTTTGATCGATGCATCACGTAATCACATGTAGGTTTAATGGAAAGACTGAACGATGGGGAGCACGTGATCATAGCAGAGGGGTTCGTGTTTTATTTCGAAAGAATGGGATACCTCCAAGCTGGGTCATGGGTGCCAGAAGTAGTACTCAATCATCCAGACAAGGTCAAAAGTTTATATAGAGAATTTGTAGACGCCGGAAGTGACGTAGTATTAGCGTTCACCGTACGTATATGACAGCGTCACACACTGTCCAGTTGCTCTTTGACGATAAAGGCAGCATTTGCTCTGTCTCACAATTATAGCAGCGAGTTAGAATCCCAATTATTTACATAATTATGCTGACATCATATATGGAAGTTGGGTCACATCCTGCTAATTAAATATTTGTTTCTATATTCATTAAACTTGCTTTCATTAATTATAAGTTGTCCAACGATTTGATTGATCTTTTCTCTCACTCCAACTGATAAAACAGTATTATGCAACCCGTGAGAAAACCCGTTTGATTGGCAAAGAAGATACCCTGGAGCAACTCAACAAAAACGCACTGAAAATGGCTCGTGAAGTTGCTGATGAAAAAGGGGTTCTTATGGCCGGAAATATTTGTAATACTAATATATACCAACCTGGTAAAAAAGATCGCGAAGATGAAATCAAAGGAATGTTTAAGGTGTGTATCTTAATTATTCTAATGTGTTAAATATTGTATATTGCCGTTTAACCCCTTTCTCTATAGTCAAATTTAATTATGTTCATTTGGGCGAAGCTTAACAAATCAACATATAGAACAAATTGTTTCATAAAAATTACAATGGAAAGGTTTATGGTGTTTAATAATTAATAATCGTAGTGTCTTTCTTTGTAAAGGAAATGATTGAATGGTCGGTTGAGGCTGGTGCTGATTTCATATTAGCGGAAACATATGCACATCTTGGTGAAGCCTTGTTAGCAGTTGAAGCGATTAAGGAGCACGGAAAAGGTACCGAGTCCTTGCGTTTTAATAGAAATCGTGTAAATATATTTATACACGCCTCCCATATTTATAAATGATGTTACACCTCACATTTATTTTACAGGCCTTCCCGCGGTCGTTACATTCGCTCCATTTGTTACAGCGACGAAAAACGGAAAGGCGATAACTGCCGATAAAGTACTGCTGACTGAGGCGTGCAAGCAGGTGAAGGAGGCTGGAGCGGACGTTGTCGGTCTCAACTGTGGCCGTGGTCCGAATACAATGTTGCCTTTGATGAAAGATATTATGAAAGTTTGTCCTGTACGTTTTATTTTGAACTATAATTATATATAAGTATGTTTGCATCAACAAGGTTTGCGCACAACGTTATACATCTCACTGAACTTTATAAATACGTCTTCTTAATTGCTACAGGGCCCATTTGCTGCTATACCAGTTCCATACAGAACATGCGATAAGGAACCTACTTTCTTCATGTTAACTGATCCTGTTACAGGTAAGCATACACTGAGAATGTGTTATTATTTTTTATTACGTTTGTGTCAGGTGGCAGTTGCTGTCACTGTATGTGCAAATAATGCACCTATATAACTCATTTTAATGTATTCAAACATATTGATCACAGGTCAGAGTACAGGTCGATACAAACTATGTTTATAGAAATGTACTACTGCTTTATTTAACTAAATCAGTGGAAAATACTTCGTGCTTCACAACTCATTATTTTTTGTCTTTCTATAGGAAAGAAGGTGTTTCCAACTGAAACTGAGGTGTGCTCATGCAGTCGGGAGGATTTCTCAAATTTTGGTAAACAGTGTAAAGACTTAGGAATCCAATTCGTCGGTGTATGCTGTGGCAATCGACATTACTACACAAGGTCATTGGCCGAGGCGTTAGGGCGAAAACCAGCATCCACAACGTTCTCGCCTGACATGACCAAGCATTACGTCTATGGTTCCGATGCCAAAGTCAGGAAAGATGTTTCTGAAGAAAGTATGGATCTGTACCACACCCTTAGGGATATCTAATAATCTAAATGTGAATTTTGAGATACCGATTTGTGTGCGAATAAAGAAAGTACTCTTAACAGTGTTTGCCTCATTGCCAATTTTTGTTTGCATAGAATTTATTTATCGACTATTTCACCACTATTGGCAAATGCACGCGTGAAAGCCTACACGTGGCTTCCCTCTTATGGACAATTATTTCTCAAATATTCTGGTCGATGTAATCTTATTTCTGCGCACTCTGCAATCGCTATATTAACGACCTAATGAATATCAATTGTAGATTCGATGAGATAAATATAAATGGTGAGCAATGAGTGGAAGGACGGTAACCCTGTATACGGCGATTAACGAGAAGATAAGTATTTTCGGACATTTAAATGCCCGTGCCATTACCAGGCCGACAGCTCAGAGTCTCTTTGCTCAAAGCGGGCAGAAATACCGAATAGTTCTAAAGAGAAACCACGTTTTGGAACATTATCAACCTGTAAAATTCAGTTTATTTGTCAGCATTGCCGTAACACGAGAATTGTATGTCCACATACCTAAAATGACGCCGGATAAATGCGTTTTTTTTGTCTAGTATACCGCAAATGTTCAGCAAACCGGAACCCCCAGCTAACGTACTGTAAATTCAATGTAAAGTTCCCCGAATGTACAGTAACTACATGTAATACAATAAACCACATCACAAGTGATGCAGCTTATCTTACTCTTGACTGCGACACTACTTCTAGGACCAAAAAGCAATTAGTATCCATGATAAACGGTGTGGAATAAGTCGAAACATGGCCACCATCTACACCAGTTCCCAGTTGCCGTGTTAAATTCACACACGTAATAAATAAATACCACCAAATCGCGTCGTCAATGTATCTGAAATATAAATCTTATTCATTAATGGAATTGATATATAACATCCCCGAAAAGGGGGATATCTACGGGGCGTGGTAGTCATCATTACTCGATACGTTCCATCATAGACTAGATGGTATAATTGTACATTGTACAGTGGGGTCATCGATCTGGTCACTGCTTACGTCTGGTGTGTACATTTCTAAAGCCATGTGTTAGACACCCTTTTTACAGTCGTTATAAACACATTCTCAATCTAAATAAGTCCATGGTGCAGCTGAAAGGTGGCTCACTAAGAGTGGATGACGAAAAGTTGTTTTGTCTCTCTTCAAGCAAAGGTTCATAGACACAGAATTGGCATGATGAAATAATATAGTAGAATTAGCTCATACCGTCTTTTCAAAACCACATTAATTATTTAAAGTTATTTGTTTTTAGACGCGCGTTATACTCTTATTGCATATAAATTTGCATATATTTTGGACCTTAAATTCATATAGCAACTGGCAGATACGACGGTTTAATTAACAGCGTGTAGGCGTTTCAATGCATCTGTCGAGGACGAACTGAATTATTTTATTGATGTGTCCTTTGGATTATAAACTAAGAAAAAATACATTGTTTTAAAAATAGCATGCGCTTCCAAATATAATAATAGATTTGTACATGATCTCCAGTCAAAAAATACTTCGATCATACATAGTGTTAGCGATGTTTTTATTCCTGACTCTCAAGAAGAAAAATGACTACTAGCTTTGCTTTCCTTTTCCTGTGTGCTTATCATATTTATCTTCAGTCACGTGGTTAAAAATTATGTTATTATATTCTGTATGAACATAGGGCCATACCGCACCATAATAAACAATTATTACATAAATACGCGCGTCTCCAAATCTTCTATCAGCGCTGTTAACAATCTAATTGGAGCCATCATGTTCGTTATAGACCCCTGGATTCTTAACATTCGTGTCAAAGGTCATGGCCACATTAAATAAATTGACAGCTGTCTACGTTGACATCACTGGATAGTGAGTTTCAACAAATAAGCAAATCTGATCGTTTTAAGTGTGTACACATTCTGATTTTCAAAGTAATGTATACTCCCCGAAGTCGCATTTAATTGCACATAAACTGTATATATATGAAATTATATTTAGACTGCTGATATAAAGTAAGAAAACACGTCACCAGTCTTGCAGCGTGTCCTTGAAATGTCAGCTGCCATAGATAATAAATTGTTGCTACAATGACATCATAGGTAAAAAGGTGAGGAGTTCATCATCGTTGTTAGGTGTCTTTATTCGGTCCACCCGCTATGTAATGCTATCTTAGTGTCCAAAATCAAATAATATGTATACAATGACAATTTAACAGCAATTTCTATAAATCACAATGAAAATACATAACGATAATAAGATTACAGCAATACGTCTTGGCACAAACAAATATTAAGTGATGTACGTATATATATATATATATCAATATTGTTCACCTAATATCACCCAGCAAATTGTTGAGTTAATGAGATATTGGATGTTTATTTGATGTGAGAATCAATAATAATAATACACAAAAATATGCAATTTGAATTCTAATATATATTATTCCTCTCCGAACATTGTACGTTTATCAATTTCTCCTGCCCAGTGCCACCAGTTACTTTTGAATTAGTTTTATATTACCAGTTATTTTCTTAGGGTGTTAATATTGCTGAACTTCTAACCAGACTATTTGTCTCGGAATAATCACAGTAAACCTCGAGGGGAATGTATTTCAACAGTTTTAAGCTTTGGTTAAATAGCGCCTCGTGTGGACAACTTGTACAACTACCTTCCTTTTTATGAACTGTCGATAATAATTGATAATTCGCAAACGTTCAAACGTTATCTTTAGAGTAATTAAATTATGAGATGAGCTTCTTCATTTTTTTGGCGAATGAAATTTATGCTCACGCAACCTCACGTAGACGTGAGAAGTAGAACAACTGAGATTCCATAGTATAGTAAATACACAAGGCTGAGTTATCACAAGCCTGAATGAAGAATTTTTGTTATTTTAGTGAATTGAGAAAAATCTCCCAACAAATACTGTTTCTGTTATCAAATAAGAATAGCGCACTCAAGTGCTGCATATTCTTGTGCTTTCGTTTGATTTCCTTGAAATATGGGTAGGGTCATGCCGAAAGATTGTATTTTGACAAATATTCTGACTAATATTCTGGGAAATAATAATGCGACCATAGCGGGCGCTTTACCCAAAATCAAGGAGGTGGAAATTATTTGTTTGGCCATCACATGGCATCCCCTATTGACATTCCAAATTTGACCTCCCATTGGCAAAAAATGATGAACTGGAGAAACTCAACAAAACACAGTACACACATTAAAGGTCGGTGGTCGTCGTGATGCGTCCTGTTCGATATGGGACTCATAGCGACGTATACAACGCGTGTAAAATACATTGTTTATTTACATGAAATTCGAACACGCCCTGCGCGACGACCACCGCGCTTTAACCAATATATACCAACCCGGTAAACAGAAAGGAAGAAATGAAAAAAATGTTTAAGATGTGTTTATAGCAATCTTCGGATATGTCAATGTATGTATGTTTGTGGCAGGGACACCATTATCGTTTAGAGTGCAATGAGAGCACTTCAGTGTCCAGAAAACGCCTTGCAATAAAGAGAAAAACAGATAGTAGAGGGAATGGCAAATTCAAAGGGCGTTTGCTCGCGTACGGCATGAGCACATATCATATGCCGAGCCTAGGTTTCCAGTCAGGATTGACACCGGTTTAAATTCAGTTTATGTAATTCCCTTTTCGGTGACAGAATTATATACGTAATTGTGGCATAAATTATTGCTGCAATATTTGCTGTACCACTCTTGGTCATGCGACCCCTTGTCGTGTGTTTATTCTGCAACTCCGCTTTTTATATTTTGACTCTGTGTAGGTGTTGTGATTGGAATATTTTTTTTTCTTATCTATATTACAAACAAATTATTTTTTTCAGATTCAAATTGTAATCGCCATAGTTTTTAGTGTCAATGCGAAGCTACTTACAAGATTGTGTCTGATTGGCTGCCCAACCTTAACAGTTAAAAGTCAGACCAATAAGAGAGCAGCTTGTTTAACTGTTTTTATCGACGTGTCAAATTCTGCCTTGGTTACATGATTTATATTACGTGTGTAAACTATATGTACATTATTTGTTTCCTCGGCAGGTATATGTTGTTGCGGGAGTTGGTTTGTCTGTTGAATGTCTTACAAAACATGTAATCACTACTGTGATATGGTGAGTTACTGCGACCTCATCGTCCAACTGCGTCGCCGAATAATCAATAATCCAAACTACTATGTAATTCTAGATGTATATGTAAATAAATATCAATGCTCACTTTATTCGGAGTATCGCTGAATACATTCGGACGAGGGTGGATGACGAAGAACACGCATGGAGTGATAGTAAATATCATCTTCTTATTATATGCAAAAATCTCCCACTAATTAATGTGATCATCACGAAATCTATGAAATCTATTAGTTTTCATTGAAATTGTGAAATATTGGAACATTGAAGACGGTCCACACTGACGGTTTTGGTGTCTAATCACAGAATATAGCATAATTTTTATTGTTGCAATCACTCAAGGCATTTTATTTTAATGATTTAAGAGTAGGTATTTCTAAATTCAGGATTCCATTGAATTAGATTTTCAATAACTCTAGATCTGAAATACTAAAAGCTCTTATGATAATTACAGGTCTCAGGGAGAGATAGGAATGTTACTGTAACTAAGTTACATTGGTGTTGTAAAACGATTCTACGAAACGATGCCCTCGGCGGCGGAGAAAAAAAATCGAGAACTCGAGGGCCTTACTACTCATTCCGACCAGTATTGCTATAAAGTATGGACATGTACCACAACCTTGGGAATATAAATTGGGTTATATCGGAGCTGAACAAAGAAATGGTTTCACCTTGAATTTGTATTCAATTAAATTAAAACTCTGAGAATTACTGGAAATGTCGGAAACTTAACTTATGATGAACAAACAATACACATTATGGAATTGGTACCACTAGCAACTTGCAATGGCTGAACTAAAGAGTCTAACATGCTCTGAGAATTATATATCCTGATTCCTAAACTGAACAAAAAAGTTTACTTTACCTGCAAGGATAAATACATGCAGATTTTAGAAGCTATTCTCTTAGATCGAAGTAACACTTTTTAAAATTTTAGTTAATAAATGAGCTCAGTTTAAGCCCGGACACTGTCGAGAACGTGTATTTATACTACAAAAGAAACATTAACCATTATGGCTCGTATAATAGTCCTGTATATGCACGTTTTAGCGCCACCAAGGCATTTGAACGTGTTGACCATTGGTTCCTGTTAAGAAAGATTGACAAGGGAGTACATTATTATGTTATTTGTATTTTTAAATTAATTGTTTGGTATCGCACCCAGTTGTTCACTGTTCGCTGGAAGGAAATTCTACTTTGTTTTCTGTTGGAAACTAAGTTTGGCAAGGTAGCATTATTTCACCTTTACTTTCCAATGTATATATTGATGACCTCAGTGTTCGTTCAAAGTCACCTAAAGTGAACTGCTGCGTGGGTGATTTATTTTGTCATCAACCATCTGATGTATGCCGATGACATGCTTATCTTGAACCCGTCCATCCACAGTTTGCGAACTCCTATCAATGCTTATTATGGACATGACTCAGATCTTTATATTAATATTTGTCATCCTAAGGAGTCTGAATGTATTCCTCTGAAGAGTATTCGTAGAAGCAGTGTACTTCAGCTTGTATATTTTGGTAAATCGAATCTTAGAATTGTTCATACGCAGGATGTGCAGTAACTAGACAGATGGCGCAGACAAATTGAATTATTCTACGAATGCTTTAAACATTTTATAGTTGCGGCTGTGATGTTAACATTGCTCTAATCTGTTGCGCTATTATGTATTTTTCACAGCTTTGGCTTCAACACACTCACAAATTTTAATTTTATTTACAAATTTGTCAATTTTATTTAATTTTTCGGTCAGCGATGCCAGTGACATGTTTGTATCCTGCAGCGTCCCTATAGCGACGCCCTTAGACGAAACAAGCTCATACTCGTCTAACTAAAAAATGACAGTAGAAAAGTTGAAGTACTCTCATCTTCGGACACATATTTGTATTGCAATTTCTATATATGTTTTCTTGGTTTGTTTGTTTGCTTTTTATAGATGGGGTATATGAAAAATTCTGGTTTCATATCCTGAAATTAATAATAATAATCAATGTTCATTCACAGTGGAATTATCTTGAATATTAGCCAAAAATGCAATGAGACTTAACCAGTTTCCGCACATATATATGTAAAATGCATTGTAAAATAAACAACTGATAAATTCACATTTACATCTTAATTTATTTCTTTATTCATGAACGTGTTTTTACGTGATGCAATTAAAACATTCGGTTATTCAACTTCAGTCAACAATACAGTCCACAGGTCCCATGTGCCCTAGAACGGAAGTATATGCGGTATAAATTGATTAGACATAAAATGAATTTCACTGCTGAACTATGTCAGCATGTTGTTTGCGAGTTATGGTAAAACAAATACGACTACCCATATTTACTAGTATGAGGCGGCCATCTTGACTCGGACCAAAACAAACAGTTACGCTGTGAAACGCAAGTTTCGGGTTATTACAAAACGGTGAAACTATCCCAAGTTTTCCCAGTAGGTTAATTTGTTTGTGTAACATAAAGCCACGTGCACACGAACACTTCATCAGGTACGGAACCTAGAAGGATTTGCCGTTTTGTAGGAACCTGAATCTTGCGTTTCATAACTTAATATCGTAGTTTAGGTATCAATGTAGCCGCCCCACATAATGAATGTAATTACATTAGTCACATTCATTTCACTATCACTCGAACTGCATTTTTTTAGACATGTACCAAACAAGGTTTCACTTCAATTCTCGTCATCTCTTCTCTACCTACTCAATTCATGTGCCGTGTAGTGCGCCACACGTGGTGGAATGGGGGAAATGTGTATTCCGAGGATTTGTACACAATTCACGAGAAACTTGAGTAAATTTTGTTAACACGTGTATTTTTAAAAATAGTAAAATATGTTTTTCATGGGTCTCATTGTTGATGTATTGAATTAAATTGAAACGAAAAATGCCATCATCGGCTCATTTATTTATTTCCTCTTCTGAAGACGAGAATTAAAGCCTGTCTGTGCTTGATCTAATAGGAGTAGTTTATTGAAACAAAATATATTGGATGTTTTGAGTGCAATGGGTGCTGCGTACAACCCCCATTGTATAGTTTCAACACGTTTTTGTAATTTTATTATTTTTCGTTATCTATTGAAGTATATGGGTAATCTTAGTTAAGTTGCCACAGTTTGTTAATAAACGTGATTACTGGAGATACATTTATCACAAAACTCCAATATTGTCATGAAAATCCAGACATGCGAATTTGATGGATGGCCAAGATACTAATATCGAGGATACCCCATGGTAGCGCCCTCTACTATCGTCAATTTACAAATTTCATTTTTTTTTTAAATTTTCTTACCATGTTCAATTTGCGCCTGGTGACACATTTTGTAGTATTTCCCATTGGTTTTAATTTTCGCCAGTGCATCATCGAACCATTTTAACAGACCACTGTCTTTGCGTGTCATTGCACGAAGCTGTCCATCGAGTCCACAGTCAAATGAGCCAGCAACTTCGAACCGGCCTCCTGTTGTGTATGAACCGACGCTTAGGTTTAGGATAAATACAGCATCAAGCTGAGAGAAAAAAAAAGGTCATCAGTAAATAATGCCAAGAAATTGCATTCTTGCGAAATTCGACTATTATAAGAACGATGTAAAAAATTATGTAAAAAGTAATTATGTTCATATCATCTGTATATTGGAGAAAGCACACTCACCAAAAAAATGTTAAATTGTAAAATTGTAGGTACAACAATTATAAAATAATACAATTTGTAATTTTATACGATAACTATAGTATTTGGGCAGAATCCTTATAATGAATATACTCAGATTTGATATATTTTGTAATAGAAGGATACACACGTTATACTACTAATGCCGTTTTATAGTAGCATGGAACTATGACACAGTGTATGTGCATAATATCATCGTTTGTTATGCGACATTTGACCAACTTTCAAAAAATTTTTGACTAAATCGAAAATTCTACCATAATATCCAAGATTGCGATTGAATGACCACTACTGATATAGGCAAAGTCCTGTAATTCTCAGTGGACTTTGGAGGAAAACGACCGCCAATATTTCCCTGGGATTAAGGAAGTTATCTTGTTCGCTGTTCCAAAATCACCAGTGGGCACAATCGATGGAAGAGAGTAGAACGCTATCTTAAGATCAAGTATTGATTTTTTTAATTAGACATCCAACGCAAATGCCGCCGAGTTCCCGTTGAGCGCGAGAGTAACGAGACTTACCGTTGCCTCTTAAATAGTATTGTATTCTCTTACGTCATTGCATTCACTGTTGTCATGATCTGTTTATACCTCCATGATCTGTGAAACCATGGTTCAGGAACGATGGACGTGTTGGAATGAGAGAACGGGCACTATTTGTCAGTCAAAGCCAAGTCTCGTGGCATTCTCGCTCCCAACGAGATCTAGGCGGCCATTTGAGTCTAGCTTGGTTCTGTTGAATTGAACTTAACTTATGTACAATACTATTCGATCTCACAATGTTAAATACTCACCTCGTCGTTTTCAAGTGCACTGAACAACATATCAACCCTATCGTATATGTAAACATTGGCGGGTGTGGCCATGGTAAGTCCAGAATTCTCGAGGCAGGTAAGGTCACTCACGACGCCACTCAGGAATCCTAAAAGTGGAGCAAATATAATGGCGAACCTTGAAGTACAATTGTTTTATTGCAATATTTGTTATGCATTTGTTTCTATGGTGGCGCTGTACCTTGAATTCGGCTTGAATGGTGTCATTCGAGACACATGATGTCATACCAAACGTGTGACGTCATTCCCGACGTATGGATCGAATTGTACCCTATATATTGTTGTTACAAGAAATATTTAATCGTAAATACCAAAAACATTACTCAAGTCGTTCATATTTACTAGAAAGAATAATATCAATTATAATTCGTATAAACCATTTACAAATTAGTCTGTAATGCATTGAGTTAATATTTCACTCACCGATTTTTTTTCCTTCAATGTTACTCGCTTCAAAATTGCCAGGATTTCCAGACTTTACAAAAAAATGGCTTGGAGTGTCCAACTGCCAAAATCCGTCCGTGAAGGATACCGAATGTAGACGTTCAGGTGTCTTCAACCAGGCCAAACAAGCATCGTAGTTTCGGTTTAGTAATCCTAGTTATTAAATTATTAATATACAATAATATATATATATATAACATTACGTAGCATACAACTCATCAAAGTATGGAAAATCTCACCCAGTCACATTAGACTACCGGGTGACTATACTGATCTGTAATCACATGACCGTGTATATAGGGCGTGCCCTCTAATGACGAAGCGTTTCTGTGATGTCAAAATGCAAAATGAGGAAGGCATTGTCGTAAAAAAACAACTGTGTAGTTACGTATCATTTCACCTTTTTATTTTGTATTGTCGAATGAATACAGAAAACGACGCTGTAAAAAGCATATATTCATTTACTGAATTTACTTTTTAATACGTCGCTAGAGGGCGCGACGTATAAGAGAAGTGTATTTTTAGAACAGTTTGTGTTTAATGTTAACGGGTTGATGAAATCATTTCATATTCGTATAATAATATATTGCTTGGACTTACCTTCCCCAGTCCTGGGATGGTCCCCTCTAATGTGAGTATAACATCGCGACAGTGAATCGTACACGAGCTCGCAATTCTTACCAGCCTCCTCGCAAACTGTTGAACAATGACACACTTAAATGGTGAAACGAGATATATTGTGGTGCAATGTGGAACAGTACAGTACAGTATAGTACAGCACAGTACAGTGCAGAGTAGCAGAGTGCAGGGTAGTGTAGTGTAGTGTAGCGCGGCGCAGTGCAGTGCAGTGCAATGTAATGCGGTGTAGTATAGTGCAGTGCAGTGCAATGTAGGGTAGGATAGGATAGGGTAGGACAGAATGAGATAGGATAGGTTAGGGTAGGGTAGGGTAGGGTAGCGTAGCGTAGCGTAGCGTTTTGATGATATTCGACACTTACCTGCCATAACGAGGTCATAAAAAAACCCTTTAATTTCACCATTTTTGTTACTAAAGTGAGGAAATCGGAACTACGTCAATATGTGGTACATAATACAATATGCATTGGATACAACGTCAAAGAGCAACATGCAATACGGATGTCATCCGTTACTATCCATACTTATTATACATATATAATATACTATTATATTAGAGTGTGCATTTGTACATGTGTCTATTTATATTAGGACATTTACGAAAGATAATTGTCCCCACAATTTTGATTATTATACATTTCTAGTAGAGTTAGTATTTGTTTTTTTGCTTTTACCATAACCACAGTTATATTTGTGTGCACGACTATAGAGTATATAGTAATACGTACACGTATTCGAGTGCACACTGACAACCAACGCTGGCCGCAAAGAGGTACACCTTGTCATATTCCTGTCTCGACTGCATACCGTCTGTGAACACCGTTTCCACATGAGGGGCTACTTCACGGAATAACATGATTGAACGAAACAGCTGTTGTTGGTGCTGAAATTGAAATATGGTTTCAAGCTGAGTTTACGAATAGAAATATTCCATGTATTTTTTTTTCATCCAAGAATACGTTTTACGCGTAATAAATCGAGTCCTCATAATGACAATATCTCGATCACACTATGTCATGGGTTGGAAGAACATTTTTAAATCACGTGTACACTGTAATAATAGTGTCTGTATCACGTGGTATTTTCAACCGAGTACGTCATTCATTCTGTTGACTCGTTTGTGGCCAGTCGTGCAATAATCACTAATGCTCCAAATATCTATTTACCACACTATTAAATGTGTTTAAATTTAAACATCTAACAATTCTAAAAACAATAACTGCTACATATGCATTCGTTTGCATGTATATACGAAAGAATGACCGTGCGTGACGTCAATAAACTTCGAACGAAGTTATAATTTGCTTACGCAATCGGATAGAATATCACTTGCACCAAAGACCCGCGGCGGCATTTAGTCTACCGGCTATATGCTATTACAACATTTTATATCTTATTGGTGACATAAAGTTATCCACATATAAGGAAAAAACATGCAAATAGTATTACTTACCGTGTACGCCTCATTGCTCTTGCCATTTGCAACTACAAATAAAAACAAAAGTTAACAATATCATGGCTGTAATCGCGAGAGGGCGTTTTTTCATTTTGCAGTTGTTCATGACTGCAGATTTGGTAGTGGAGCAGATAATTCTCTGTTAGACTCAACTGATTGACCCGGGGTCACGTGTGACCTTTATGAGTCCCCCAATACCAGGACCTGTTAGTTATATGTGTCGTGTACAAGTCCGATTTCTACAAAGATATCATATCAAAACATACCGTGCCGCGATATCAGCATGCCTTCATTGATCACTTGAGAATTAATTGCAGCGTGTCATCGTCGCCCAGTTAATCTAAAATACGTTTGCACTGTGTGTGATTGTACTTAGGTCAAGCAGTATCAGTGGACTTTGAAAAGTATACACAGACATGCTTGTTTTAGTAGAAACTTCATCTTACTCTAGAATGTACCATCTAACTATCTCTACACAAGAACATGCGTCTTTTCCGGCACACTACTAGACTAATTTATTTCATGACTAGCACATTGTATTAAACTATTTTACTCAATAAATCGGTCCTTGTCGAGGGCTTAAGGGGTAAACACTGTTTTTGTAATGATCACGTGAACAAATTCTATTTGGCGATTTCCATGTTATACGTGTAAAACACTAAATTGGCCTGTCAAATCAATATCCCAATACACGACTGAAGCTAAAATACTAGTACATGAGTAACACTATACACCATTCTAAATTATTTACAACACAGTGTAGAATATCATAAATACTCCTAATGTGCTGGCACTCATTATTAAATAATAAAGGCTTCATTTGTGGGCTAAGAATAATCCAATAACTTGCATTTCATGTGCAAGTTCTGTGGCAGTTGTAAATAACGCTAGACACGTCCTTGAACGAGGATGAACATTCGAAGTGGCGAGCACTGTCGTATGCTATGACAAGTTCGAATATTGGATATGTACTTACTATGTGCGAGTGAGATTATGCATATACACACTATGATTGTCAAACGACCCATGGTTGTTGATCCAGCAGAATCAGCTAATAGCAAGGGAGAATAATTACCGTCGGTAACTTCTTTTTGTTCGCTGTCAAAGCGCCACCTATCGTCTACACGTTGTATATAGAATTTAGTTACGTCTGCAATGACATTGATAGCAGCCGTTTGTAGCCAACCAGTCACAGCGCAAAGTGGCACAGCCTTGTCAATCGATTAATATAATATGTTGTAATGTATATGTTGACATATTATTATTTTAATTTCTTGAATAAGAAATATTTGTGAATTTAGTAACCGAGTTGCACGACAGGTATACCCGGTATACAAGTTGAGGGCATTCTTTCGTGGAGTGAACCGTAATAGGGGTATAGCAATCTGTATATAAATCTTCAACATTGACCTTTACTGATATGTCTACAGGCGATAACTTCAACATATGTCCAAGGATGATTGTATTTTTGATAGATTTAATGCAAGGATTATTTACCTAAACAATCCTTGTGATAACGTGTACATACTACATCGTTTCGCGTAGTCAACATTAATCGACCCACGGAGTATTCGACACTAAATCTATACTACTGCAATAAGGAACTGTGACATTGAATGTGTCTTTCAGACGACGACTTCAAGCACCAGACCGGGTTAATTCGGGTATATTTAGTTTGCTCAAATCAAAATTAGTGGTAAACCGCACAGTACTTCTCGGTTGGGAATTCGGATATTACAGCATTTTGAATATGACAGGATTCAATTCGATGTGAAATTGAACGCTCATGCTTCTACGCCTTTTTTATTAGTCGCGCCCTCTAGCGGCAAAACATCGCTGGACGCCACTATGACGTAGACGGGTTTAAGCAATGTCGTTCAAAACAATAACTCTTTTTTGTAAATATGTAGGATATTGCCAATCGCGTTGCCAGGTACAACTTTTTGGCATATTCCGCCATTACTTTTCATTAATCGTTGATGCAATTGAAATCTCGTTCCACGATCACCAAATTACAGACAATTAGCTTTCTTGTCACCAAATTTTTACCACAAATAAACAGGAATGTTATATAAAAAAAAAAATCGAATAATGTGCCCGCCGGAATACTAAATTCAAAGATTTGTCGGGGCTCGCGCAGTGTTAGACACATCTTTTGATTCTTTCAGAGCACACGATTTGGTAGAAAGTTTTTAGATCACAAATGTTTCTTTCAACAGTAGCCTTTGTGAAAACCTGTATAGTTGTACCGAGTGGCACCACGAGATAAAAAAAATACAGCTTATACGTTTAACTAAACAGAGAGAAACTCATTTTATTTAATTTCCACATTCAAAATTAACGAGGAAACAATATTAGAAAGTTCGTAAGATGCAACCAATACGCATAAAAGTAACATACATCAAACCACAGTCCCTTCACAAGAGACTGTGATCAAACACATCTGATTTTTCCTTTGTGACCTGAAATACAATGATAAAATTAATATGTAATAACAATTATATATTTTCCATATTGGAAACGACGAAGAACGACCACAGGGACGATTCAATGTTAATGTGAGTTCGAGGATTGTTGTTAAAGAGCGGTGGTCGTCGCGCCGCGTCCTGTTCGATATGGGACTCATAGCGACGTCTACAACGCGTGTAAAATACATTGTTTGTTTACATGAAATTCGATCACGCGCTGCGTGACGACCACCGCGCTTTAATATATTCAGAGACGTTGTACGCTGCAACGTACAACATACGTACTATTTTCGTAACTATTATCGTTATATAATCACAATTTGTTTTAGTTTGTAAACAAATATTGCCACTAACGGTTGTTAGTTTGTTTCAAAGGCAGTATCCGAGAGTGTTTTCTGTACAAACTAACCGTGTTTAGCAACAGCTTCGTGACAGAGTTTATGGTACTGTCCCGTCCGCTTCATTAACCGCAAGGTAGGATTGAACCAAGAGAGTAGAGAGCTGTCCTTCCGCGTCATAAAATGGGAAGTCGATTGGATACCACATTCTACACCGACGCCTAGGACATCGAAACCATTCTCAGTCACCCCATATGCGGCAACGGCAAAAAGAAAGGCTGCATCAATCTAAAACGAGATATATAATACTGTTTCATCATGCAAATAAACTATTTTCCGCGAGATCCCGTGTTATGCGTGAAATCAAACGTAAAAACAGAATATGGCGTGGGATTCGACATTTGTTTGGGTATTTCCACGCTCAATAATGTTCTATGTACCCTTGTTGATGGTCAATTTTGATAAAGTAAGTTCATCTCAACGCGATATTCCTTTCTCAAAGATTCTACAATTCAATGGCAATTCTACATTAAACTATATAAAGAAAAAAACGAACTGAAAACAAATCCTCCACACATTACGCGAGACTTGGCCGGGAGCGGAAGACCACCCGATATTTTCGATATCGCTGTTTTATGCACGGTATTTGGTGTTTTAACACCATTGGACGTTAAGTTACAAACATATACACCTGCTTGTAGATTATTGTTTAGAAACTATTTTTTATAAAGCTTTTGAATATATATACCGGGAATGTCATGTATTCAGCTAATGAAAAGCTAAATAAATGACAATTTATATACAAAATTTAAGGTAAAACCACTTCCTACATACAAATACTCTTTTCAACTGAGGACTTCCAAAGTAATTGCACTAACATACTTAAATGCATTGCAATGTGTGCATATCATACCTCCCCACTGGCCACTGCGTCGAACATAGACTTCCTGTTCTTGAAATATACTGCCTTCCCTGGATCTAACTTTGCAGCTCCGTCGATCCAATTTCTCCCATGCGATAGACAAGCTTCATCACTGACCCATCCATCCATAAAACCTGAACAGTAATAATGATCAATAAAAAACAACAACTTGTTTCTCTCGCTCATAGTTTATTATTCGTTAATGTAACATCAAATTCGGTTTGATGCGTACATTAACAATTACTTTACGTGCGAATTACTTCGTGGTTATTCTTGTGTGTGTAATTTGATAATCAACATTCCGTATGTATGAACAATTTTAAATTGTTGCTATATTTTGGTTCAAATTGCATTTTTGATATCGCAAATACCTACTTCCTTTTATAGCGTTTAATTATACGCAAATCAAAGTTATTGAATAACATTTGCTTATTAAGAGGGTCTTTTCAGCTAAATCCTTGTATCTGATGCGCTATGAATGTTGAGAATGATGTTTGCTGTTTCATAACGCCGTGGAGACAATCAGCTGGTCGGTGAGAACGTGCTTGCAAACGGCCGACGATTAAGACTGTAAATAGGCGTAATCATCAAGTATAATGACGTCATCTATGTGTACAATAATAAAAACGAATGATCAAACCTATGGTTTTCCCGGTGATATTAGCTGGATCGAAGTTGTCGTGATTTCCATCCCTGACAAAGAATCTGGACGTTGTGTTCTGTTGCCAGTAGGATTCCGTGAAAGCCACACAGTGTTCACGTTCACGCGTACGTACATATGTTGTACACGCATCATACTGCCTACCCAATAGTCCTGTAAACAAGAAAAGACCGAGTATGTTAACAACGATTAGCGTCAAATGCGTAGGAAATTATACTGAAATTATCATGATTGAATTCCAATCCCGACCGACTCCTACCAGCACCGACCGACTCCTGACCTCTAACGTAGAATACCTACAAAAGTAAACATTCACCACCTTATAGGTTAAATGCAAGGCCAACAACGCAAACTGACAAGTATATTATATATAGTACATGAGAAATTTCGATTTTCATGTCTACTTTTCTTGAATGTATTTTTTTTTCTTAATTTAATGTTTCGTTATTGTACCTAAACGAAACAAATGAAACACTGGACAATACTTCACGCGCCAGTTCGAATCAAAGTTTGACCTGGGAGATATTTAAGTAAAGCGGAATACCCATTTCCATTTCCACATGCATACACTGCAGTTTATGTTCATAGTAACAATTCAGCGCACGAATATTAGTTATTGTGTGACCAAACTGCTGAACCTAGACATATCTCCTTTTTTCTGAATATTACCATCTTAGTACATCAGTCCTAGTCGGTAATAGACTTGTTGGGTGTCGATAACACATTGTGGGCTGTTAACCTTGTACTTAACACCTACGGCAAACTGCAATGATAGCAGTGTTAACGAACTTTACAGTTTACAACGAACTTTGTGTATAGAGGACGAATAGTTTCACACAAATAAAGTCACTGCAGGAAACCCCTCGAATAACGGACTCAACGAACGAGTTAATGACAATTATGAAATTATATAACTTTGGACGAAACATACTTAGTCAACAGTTATGATGTGCATGGATATGGGATATATATTTAACAATTAGATTATTATTCCACAACTGTATTCAAGTTCTATAATATACAATAAATCGCTTATTTTATCCCAGAATTCCAGCAGTGTAGGAAAGACATACTGAATGGCGCTGTAGCATATTTTGAAAACATCCATGACTTTATCATCAAAAGATTGGAAAATATATGTGAGATATAAATATTATATAAATTATCATATTTATAATTCGATATTCGTGATAGAATAGGCAAGCCTGAAGAAGAAAATTCAACATTTAACTTTTTCTCTGTCTCTGGTGTACACATCATAATGACATGATTTCCACAAATCTTGCTATACATACCGTCTCCGGCCACGGAATGCAATCCTGCTTCGTGTCTGTAACATTTATATGGTGCATCATGTTGAACTATACACTTTTTTCCAGCCAACTTACAAACTACGAAAACATAAAAAAAAACAAATAAAACAAACATTTTTTTTAGTTTTATATATAGATTAAATTTATTTTCAACAAAACAGAAATCTTTAAATTTAGAGCAGTTGTCCTACCTTCGTTTATAAGATCTATTGCAAATCCTTTCAATTCGCCATCCTCAGCGCTGTAGAGCAACAGGAAAATTAATTATTAGTTGTATACCCGATTTACAAACACTAATAGGGCTTACCGAGTAGCCATGCTATTATGATATAACTTGTAAACCATTACTATTAACAACATTTAACATAAGATTATACTTATAGTAGAATATGTTATAATAATTCGTCTATATCAATTAAAGATGTACCTGGATGTAATACTTTATGAATATATCATTTCAATGAAACAAACAAACAATCAAACAAACAAACAAACAAACAAAGTTAAAGAGTGACGATCAAGAGACCTCTCTTGCCTTTACTGCATTATGATAATGATAATGATGATGATGATGGTGACGATGATGATGATGATGATGATGATGATGATGATGATGATGATGATGATGATGATGATGATGATGATGATGATGATGATGCAATATTTACGCATCGTTTATTGACTATACAAATCAAATATTTAAACGCGTGATGTATGTAACTGTTCCGCAAACATAGCAACAGCACTGTCATTTTAATTTATTTATGACAATGGGTTTCGCGAAAATGTCATCGTACGCGGAATCGGAACAGAAACATTAACGAGCAACCTAAATACACTACGGATGCTATGTTCTATTTAAATACAATTTAGGTCAACACAATTAGATTGCAATTCTACATAGAAATGCAATTCAATTAACAAATTACAGTTTAACTCAATTCAACTCAACTGAATTAATTTAATAAATGCAATTCTTGTGGGGGAAGGGTGAGGTTCGGGTCTTCTCAGTCACGGAAGTGAACACTGAAACGGACACGTCATGTAACTGGAACTCAATCTCGTTTATTCTTCAACAACAACGTAATACAGATGTTAACTCGTAAACAACTGGAAAGCAACTGCTCAAAACGAGCGCAAAAACATACAATGTTGCCAATTGCCAATATCGCGTCAAGTAACAATTTGTAGGGCGGGAGGCGTTCTCAATGCCCGATTACGAATACGGTGTTTACTCCGACGTTCGGAACACATATTGGCCAAATTACAACTGGGTGTGCTAGTTTCTCATAGCATTACATGCAAAAAATGAAATACGAAGAAAACATGGTTATGAATAAAAGATCAATAATTGAAATGAATCTCCCCACATACTGGGGGCGGGCACAAGAAATATTCTGATTCACAGATCAAATATTTTCCTGAGAGAAATCAATAACACAATACACGTTTAAAAAACTCAAGGTATATATAAATTGTTCAAAATTGTAACAAGTGTTCAAACATATTTTACAAGTCCTTTATAATGTCACGGACAAACTTTCGTGCTGCTATTGCAGCTTTCCTCGGCGGTCTTGAGGGCGGAGATTTAACAGTACTGTCCGGTTGATCAATTTCACTTTCCTTGTCGGTAAGAGGTTGAAACTCCTGCTGGCTATCATCGGTGGATATCTCCATCGGGTATAATTTCTGAATCGGGCGGTTTGTTGTGCCTGTAGCGGTACGTAATTCTGCTGCTCGTACTAATCCATCTGGACCGTTAAATAATTTGGTGACTTCAGCAATGTTCCATTTGAATCGACGCTTGACGTCATCATGAACTATTACTACGTCACCAACCTTTATGGCGTTGTGTTTACTTCCGTCAGCTGTGAAAGCGTGTCTTTCTCGCAATGCCGAGAGATATTCTGTCGACCAGCGCTTCCAAAATTCATTTTGGAGGGCTGTTAACAATTGATATCGACTATTCATTGTGTGGTGATTTCCACGGATTGATTTGTCGAGTTCATCATCATCGACCGGTGAGTTCGGAAGTGGGGTTAATAGGCGTCCCGAAATCAAATGTGAAGGAGTCAGCGCTGTAAGGTCGTTGTTTGACGGCGATACATAAGTCAAAGGTCGGTCATTGAGAGTTGCTTCAATCTCGGTTAGAATTGTGCGGAGCTGATCGAAAGTGGCTTGAGTTTTACCAAGGGTTTTCTTAAGTGCCGTTTTTGTCATGCCGATCAGGCGATCCCAAAACCCCCCTTGCCAGGGAGCTCGTTTGGGGATGAATGTCCACGTTACCTTATTTTCGGCGAGAAGTCCTTGAACTTCGGGTGATGACAATAGTTCATGCAATTCGTACGATGCCGCCAAGTAAGTCGTTGCGTTATCGGAAAGAATTTTGGATGGTAGCGATCGTCTCGCTGCGAACCGTCGAAAGGCTAAGATGAAGGAGTGCGTGGATAGATCGGGTACAAGTTCGAGGTGCACACCGCGGGTTACCGCACATGTGAACAAACACACATATGCTTTAGCTGATCGGTGATCGGCGGTACGTACGTACAAGGCACCGGTGAAGTCAACTCCGGTGACAGTGAACGGGGGCGTGACGGTCACACGGTACTTCGGAAGCGGTGCAGTAAGTGGCGCATTGTAGGGTTTACCGTCGACTCGCTTACAGGTGACACAGCGTCGAATAATGTAATTAACAGTCTGTCTGATGTTCGTAATCCAATATTGTTGACGAATAGCAGTCACGACAGCCTGTGTCCCACTGTGGTGTAGACGTTCATGTTCTCGGCGGACAAGTAGCGTAGTAAAGTAATGTTTGCTTGGTAACAATGCAGGAAATTTAGTAGTAAAGTTCACATCTGCGTTGTGAAGTCTGCTGCCACAGCGCAAAACTCCGTCGTCATCGATGAATAAACGTAGTTGTCTAACAAGTACACCAAAGCGTTTATTGTTGTGACGGATGGCGGTGAATGAATCAGCGAAGTGTCGTTGCTGAAGATCAGAAACCCATGTCTTTTCAGCTTTAGCGATTTCTTCAGCGGAAATTGGTGAATTCGCGGTAGAAATACGTCGGCGAAGTTTATCGACGAAACGACGAATTAATACAGTAACTCGAAGTAATCGTTGCAAAGTGCTGAAGCGAGTTGGGTCGATTATATTCTCGAGATTGATGTTGGGTTCATTTGGTTCGTCGTCAGCATCATTCATCAACAAATCGGTATCGTGACGCGGTAACGTATCTGAAATCGCCTTGATTGACAGCGGAGGAATCAGCTCACCTAGTGGTTGATTGGCTGAATGTAGTATGTTGACACTGACGTCATCATTTATTGATGATAATTGCAGTTCTGTGACTGGCCAGGTATCATTTCTGGCCAGCCATGGAGGACCCTTTTTCCAAAGGTCATTGTTCACAAGGTCAATAAAGTTAATACCTCTGGTTAGTAAATCAGCTGGGTTTGACTTGGTAGGAACGTATCGATATGTTCCCTCTGCAGCATTTATTTCATGTATTCGATTAGAAATAAATGGTTGCAATTTCTTGTCAGACTTTAACCAGTACAGCACAATCTGAGAATCAGACCAAAATGTTATATTGTCAATAATATACTTATCACGGAGTGCGGCTTTCACAAATTTACTTAGTCGGGTAGCGGTAACTAAGGCCATCAGTTCTAATCTTGGTATAGTCATAGTAGTTTGATTTGTGGGCGCAATTCGGTTCTTCGCCATGATGAGAGATGTGACATTGTCCTTTTTGATATAGGCAGTTGCACCATATGCACGCGAGCTCGCGTCTGCAAAAAGATGCAATTCACAATGTTTATTCAAGTTATTCGTAGTTTCAAAATACTTCCGGTTGTATATCATCCCAGTTGCAGCTTGCAAATCATCGCGGATTTCGTACCATCTATTCGTCATTTCGGGGGAAATAACGTCATCCCATTCAAGTTTTTGTTTCCATAGTTCTTGCACGAACAGTTTTGCTTTAACAGTTATCGGCGACAGGAGTCCTAATGGGTCATACAACTGAGAAGTTTCGCTGACTACTCGTCGCTTAGTAACGGGGTCACGTGATGTACTATTTATAGTTGCAGTTTCTGCTGAGTCTTTCTGGTCAAAAATAGGTTTGTATGTTAACGTGTCAGCCTCAGTGTCCCATAACATACCCAGTACGCCAGTTGTTTGTGTAGGTTGTATCTTGTTGTCGCTCCGCGCAACATCACCCAGTTCTCGGCAATTTGTCGACCAAGAACGTAGGTTGAAGTTACCGGTAGACAAAAGTTTATTTGCGTTATTGTAAAAACAGAATGCTTCATCGGCGGTGGTTGATCCGGAGACGACGTCGTCAACGTATAGGTCGTTTCGTAGTTGATTCACAGTGACATCATCGTCGCTTTCATCAAGTAGGTGGCGTACAGTTGCGTTGAGTATGAATGGACTGCTTCGCGCTCCGAAGAGATTTGTTTTGAATTGTAGTGTGATGAACTCGGAGTTAACGTTGTTTGCGTCCGACAACCACAGGAATTTTATGAATTTCCTGTCATCAGGGTCGATTTGTATTTGAAGGAAAGCCTTCTCAATGTCACTTGTATACGCGATGGGGTTTGCACGAAAACGCAGTAAAATACTAGTCAAATCATTAAGTAGTGGTGGACCTGCCATCAAGCAGTCATTCAAACTTGGGTTGCCATTAGCTTTGGAACTACAGTCATATACTATACGTATCGGCGTTGTTTCAGAGTTCTTTTTCACTGGATGATGGGGTAAATAATGACCTGATTCGGTATCATCGTCGGTGACAATTTCTATGAAGTCGGCATGTAATTGTTCTTTAATTATGCGATCGTATATTTGAATAAGTTCAGGCGTTAATCTCTTAATCATGGTGCGTGTTCTGTTGCAAGACACTAAGTAATTAGTAGGTAGTGGAGCATGATCACTCTTCCAAGGTAACTTGGCAATAAATGTGTTACCTTCTCTGCGTAGATGAGTAGCACAATATTGTTTATATTGTTCATGGTTGTCAGTAGTAATATCATAACACACTGGGTCATCTCGTATGCCTATTGACTCAAGGTCCCAGAAACGTAAAAGTGTCTCGTCTAGCTGCGTGTTGTTAATATTTACTGTGTCAGTAGGGGTTTTCTCATTGGTGATGACGTCATCGCTTAGACTGGGGGAGTGTTCAGAGGTTTCACATACATTGTAGACATGCAGTTCAGAGTTAGTAATGCGACTTGCAGAGTTTGCGTTATTGTTCTCGGTTTCGTGATCGGAGGGACCGTTATCAAGTTGCGACGATCGGCGTTCATAGTGCGTAGATGCGGCTGGTGGCGCGGCGTTCGATGACCCCTCGTTGACCGGTCGTAACGATTCGCGTGTGTATAATGTAGGGGCGGTGTTCATTTCAACTTTTCGCGGTATAGCTATAGAGTGTTCATCTACAATTTCCTTTATTGGCGAAGGCATGTTTATCAGTACATGTAGCATGTTGGTTGTAGACGAGGTATTTCCGCAAGGCTTAGGTCCTGAAAGAAGGTAACCAAATGGTGACATGACAGCAGTCGGTCCGTCTCCTCGAACGACCCTGTCAGTTACGTATTGCCAGTAATAGTCGGCACCAATAAGTATGTCAATGTCAAAGTTAGGTTCTTTGTCATTAATGGGGTGGGCGAGTACTAGGTCCCTTAAATGTGGTAATTCTAGTAAATCACTAGTGACATAGTTTTCCATATTAGCAGAAATTTCAGGTATCAGCAAAGCGTTCATTTGTGATACAGTACCGTCTAATGCGTGTAAATTCAATGTCCCACTTTGTAGTATACGTCGTTCAGCTTGTTTACTTCCAAAAGCTGAAAGGGCAATTATTTCTGGATTAGTCGTGTTCATTGCAATTTTGCTAGCAAGGTTTTCAGTTATAAAACTTCTATTGGCACCCTCGTCAAATAGTACAGTAGCAGTAGTCATGTTATTGTCATAAGAAACGTTAATTTTGGCAGTCTTGAGTAGTACAGGTCTCTGTGAATAGCCAACATTACCGGAATTTGAATGAAATACAGCCGAATTGTTACTGACTTTCGGGTCAGTAGGATTCTCGTTAACCAGTGTCGATGAGCAATCGGTGTGATTGCAAGTGTGAGCCAGTGTACCTCTCCCTGGCACCGAGGTGTAAGTAGTTTTAACGTGAGTATTTTTATTTGAAGAATGTGATGTATTGGAATGTGAACGGTTTGTTATTTCCTTGTCTTTACTTTTGTCATGCAAGGAGGTGTGATGTTTTTTTTGACAGTGGCGACACGAATACTTCGACCTGCAGTTATTGACGACATGATTTCCCAAACAGTTAAAACATAACTTGTTGCGTTTGACTATGTCAAGTCGTGAATCAAAATCAGAGACAACTACACAGTCGTTTGGGGTATGACCCCCTTTACAATAGGTACATGGAGGAGAGGAGTAAGTCTGTCGTGTAGTCGATCTTCGGCCACCTCTGGTATTAAATGGCGGAGCGGTTCTCTCGCCTCCTCTCGTTGATGTATGGAAGGTGGCTATGGTAGGAGTCTGTCGAGTATGATTGTCAAAGTCACCAATATGATTTACCTTAATTTCAGTTAGTATAGCCTTACGTAAATCGGGAAGTGTCCACGGTGTATCTCCCCGGATGCGGTATAGCGTACGATGAAAGTCAGTGGGTAATTTCTCCAAAATTAACGGTATAAGTAATTCTCCATATGCGCTTTCATCTTTGCCGTGCGAATTAAGTCCACGAACATGCGTTTCAATCGTGTCGTAGAAATGTCTAAGACTCGCTGTGTTGTTCGCCGGTGTAGGTAGTTCCCATAATGCTTTGATGTGTGCATTGATGATGGCTTGTTTCACGCCGTATCGTTCTTCTAGTAAAGTCCGAGCATCGATGTAATTATCGTTAGTGAGTTCGAGTCCTTCAATGGATCTAGCGGCTTCATCTTGTAGTAGGCTGCGCAAATAAGTAAACTTTTGCACATTAGACAGGCTTTCATCGCTGTGGATAGCGGCATTAAATGTATCGTAGAAACTCGTCCAGCACAGAGTATCTCCGGAGAAAGTTTGCAGTTCAAGTTTGGGTAGATTTACTGTTCTTCTTGGCGATGCGTTTGCTTGGAGTTCGTTGGCGCGAAATGAGGGGTTAACGGGCGGTGCGACGGTACTACTTTGAACTCGCGGTTTCGCTATCGAGATAGTGTATTCAACTTGGTCCTTCTTGATGACGAGATCGTCAATGTAGTCACACGATTCTGTGCATTCATTCTCGTAGTCTTCGTCGCTGACTTGCTCCAACTGCATTTGTTGCTGAATTTGTTTGTCGAGATTACGTAGATCAACAAACCGATCGTTCAAAACTTGAGAAAGAGAGTTGATTTCTCGGTAGAGGCTTTCTTTTAATTCGTTCTCGACTTCGTTAGACAGTTGTTGTAGTTTAGGAGTGATTTTGTTAAATGTTCTTGTCATCAAACTGCGTTGAATACGACGAGTGAGCTTGAGTCCCTTGACAGAGAGAGGGTTGGGCTGTGCTGTTGCGGCATCAGTCCCCGATGACGTTCCTGGATCAGACATCGTTGTAGAGTACTTGCTTCTCCGTAGAAATGAGAAATCCTGGTCTCGGCACCAAAAATGTGGGGGAAGGGTGAGGTTCGGGTCTTCTCAGTCACGGAAGTGAACACTGAAACGGACACGTCATGTAACTGGAACTCAATCTCGTTTATTCTTCAACAACAACGTAATACAGATGTTAACTCGTAAACAACTGGAAAGCAACTGCTCAAAACGAGCGCAAAAACATACAATGTTGCCAATTGCCAATATCGCGTCAAGTAACAATTTGTAGGGCGGGAGGCGTTCTCAATGCCCGATTACGAATACGGTGTTTACTCCGACGTTCGGAACACATATTGGCCAAATTACAACTGGGTGTGCTAGTTTCTCATAGCATTACATGCAAAAAATGAAATACGAAGAAAACATGGTTATGAATAAAAGATCAATAATTGAAATGAATCTCCCCACAATTCTATATAAGAAAGCAAATCAAATACAGTTTATATCTAGGTAAAATAACGCCACGTTCGTTGTTTTGTTCACGGGCCACTTAAGTGTATACAAAAGTGTAGTGATCTTGCAAATTTTTTTTGGTAATTGGCTAGGGAGTACGTATAGGATAAATATGTGTTTGTGAATACGTTACATACGCTGTTAAATAAACATTAAACTAAATAAAGGTCACGTCTGTACTTACATGTACTCCATTGGACAATTACAAAGCAACACAGCTGCGAAGGTATAGATTCTTTCGTTTTGTATTCGATCCTCCATTTCATCTAATGTATCCTTCTCAACAAGTGGCGCTAACGTACGCATTAACATTATATCTGTCAGGAAATTTTGAGGCTGGGATTCTCTATGCATCAACTTGTACATAAAAAAAAATATATAGCCCAATTATTGCAACCTTTCCCTTTGAGAAGTTAAATATCAAATGGATGGATTGATTGATGGATACCAACTAACGATGCACGATCTTTCCTTCACTTGACAAAAGTGAGCATAACATAACAACATATGGGTTTACCATATTTATTTAATTGACAGATCCTGGAGAGCATATTTCTAATATCTGGCTTTCATCATCAGTAATTCATTCATTTCGCCAATTTATTTCTACATTTAAAAAATGTTTTATTTCAGCCAAATTTTACCCAATTTTTTGAAAATTGCACGTACCGGTTACGCTAAAAACTCGGTTGACTTTGCATAGTAATTGAGAACATTTAACTGGTTTCTTGAAACAAATACATAGAACCATTTAAAAAATTGAACTAGGCCGAAATTCAAAATCGAATAATTCAATATTCAAAATTTACAGCAATCACTGAAAGCTTATTTATATTCCAAAGGAAGAACATGTATTACGACAATATAGGTATACTAGTACAGGTGTTGGAAAATACTATAATAAGTTTTTAGGTGTTTAAATTGGACGTTTTGAGCCCATTTTACCTGCTAAAATTTAAGCATCTGGAAAATACTGACTTGACGGTATTGAATTACAACACGGTAAGTGCTTATATAACACGTTGTATTAAATAACCCAACTATTGAACGGATAAATATCAATATTGACAAGTCATTGTCAATGACACGTCCCCGTTCCGTTCATATTTGAGTGACATATACATTCAAAGCAGATCATGACCGAAATGCACCTGCATATGTACAACACATTGTGCTAAATCTGAACAAAATCCATCCATGCATGACTGAGATCCGGTTCTGGAATTGTGAAAATATGTGATTTTGATGCATTTTCGGCCTTAAAATGGCCATCATTCCGCTATTGTTAAGCAGATCATGAAACAAATGCACATATCTATTTGTGACATGATGTACCATGTGTGTGTGAAGTTTGAACTTGATCAATCCAGACATGTCTTGGATACGGATCCAGAACTGAATTCTTTAACAAAATGGCCGCCAGTCGGCCATTTCGAACTTGATCCGAAAAAAAAGACATGCATCAAGGTCCTATTATGTTTAATGTATGTACCAAATTTGAACAAAATCCATCCATGCATAACTGAGATACGGGTCCGGAATGGTGAAAATGTGCCATTTCAATGCATTTTCGGCCTTAAAGCGGCCCCCATTTGGCTATCGTTAATGAGATCATGAAACAAATGCACATACATATTTGTGACATGATGTACCTTGTGTGTGTGAAGTTTGAACTTGATCAATCCAGACATGTCTCGGATACGGATCCAGAACTGAATTCTTTAAAACAAAATGGCCGCCAGTCGGCTATTTCGAACTTGATCCGAAAAAAAAATGACGTGCATCAAGGTCCTATTATGTTTAATGTATGTACCAAATTTGAATGAAATCCGTCCATGCATAACTGAGATCCGGGTCCGGAATGGTGAAAATGTGCGATTTCAATGCATTTTCGGCCTTAAAGCGGCCGCCATTTGGCTATCGTTAATGAGATCATGAAACAAATGCACATACATATTTGTGACATGATGTACCTTGTGTGTGTGAAGTTTGAACTCGATCAATCCAAGCATGTCTCAGATACGGATCCAGAACTGAATTCTTTAAAACAAAATGGCCGCCAGTCGGCCATTTCGAACCCAATCCCCCCCAAAAAAATGACGTGCATCAAGGTCCTATTATGTTTAATGTATGTACCAAATTTGAACAAAATCCGTCCATGCATAACTGAGATCCGGGTCCGGAATGGTGAAAATGTGCGATTTTGATGCATTTTCGGCCTTAAAATGGCCGCTATTCGGCTATCGTTAATGAGATCATGAAACAAATGCACATACATATTTGTGACATGATGTACCTTGTGTGTGTGTGAAGTTTGAACTTGATCAATCCAGACATGTCTCGGATACGGATCCAGAACTGAATTCTTTAAAACAAAATGGCCGCCAGTCGGCTATTTCGAACTTGATCCGAAAAAAAAATGACGTGCATCAAGGTCCTATTATGTTTAATGTATGTACCAAATTTGAATGAAATCCGTCCATGCATAACTGAGATCCGGGTCCGGAATGGTGAAAATGTGCGATTTCAATGCATTTTCGGCCTTAAAGCGGCCGCCATTTGGCTATCGTTAATGAGATCATGAAACAAATGCACATACATATTTGTGACATGATGTACGTACCTTGTGTGTGTGAAGTTTGAACTCGATCAATCCAAGCATGTCTCAGATACGGATCCAGAACTGAATTCTTTAAAACAAAATGGCCGCCAGTCGGCCATTTCGAACCCGATCCAAAAAAAAAAAAAATGACGTGCATCAAGGTCCTATTATGTTTAATGTATGTACCAAATTTGAACAAAATCCATCCATGCATAACTGAGATCCGGGTCCGGAATGGTGAAAATGTGCGATTTTGATGCATTTTCGGCCTTAAAATGGCCGCTATTCGGCTATCGTTAATCGGATCATGAAAAAAATGCATGTGCATATGTCCCATATAAGGTGTGATGTATGAGTGAAGTTTGAACTTAATCGGTCCATGCATGTTCGAGATACAGGTGATCACGGACGCACGGACGCACGGACGCACGGACGCACGGACGCACACAGGGCAAAACATAAGTCCCCGTTTTCGGACTGCGTCCGAACGGGGACTAATAAGCGAAAGGGTAAGTTGATAGTTCGCAATATATAGCATTGAAACGCCACAGTAGTCACAAGGTGCAAACAAGCAATTTATTTTTTTGCCCGAGTTGTAAACGTGGCATTGGACCGTATTCGAGTTACATCATGAATATTCATACGTTGATCATTATGCAGATCATGCGTATAATGCCCGCCTGCCACGATCACAAATTCTGAAAAGTTACCGCCCAAATACGCGTTTACTGCATTTGCGCGTTTCGTAAAATAACTTGAACTTTTATAGCATATTCCATTTGAAAATAGGGGCATGGTCCCCTCTTCGCATTACATTTCATTTACGTGACTCATTAAATTTCTTCCAAAAGTATACAAGTCAGATAATGCCCTCGGATTTTATATATCCCTGAAAGCATGCCGAGTTTTCGTACGAAGATATTATCTTATATATAGCATTAACAATGTTTAAAAACTTTCTTTACCTGGGAGGCATATCTAGCTGGAATTGCACGTGTTTCCGCTTGCGATAGATAATCTGTTCGTGGCAGCGATAATGAGTTGAAAGGGTTATCTTCATCACTGGATATGCCATTCAAAAACAGTTCGAAATATGTCCGTGCGTAATTGGGTGTATCTGATCCCCGGTCATCGGAAGTACCACCGCCTAATAAATCGGTAAGATGGGCAACTTATAAAAAAAACATCCATCATTATTATCTGTTGATAAAAATTGTGAATCGGATATACACGTCATGCAACTAAAGTTGTCGCGAATGTGACAGGGCAACTCAATATAGCAACACAGGATGCATACAGCAACACATTAACATGTGGTGTTAGCGCTATACTGCTCGGCTGTACGACGGATTGCAAACAGCGTAATTTGATTAGCATCCCAACAATACATCGTGCTTGCACTGTATGACAAGATTCACAACATAATATAATGTACTTACATTGTACAAAGACTGCGAGTAAAAGTAGTCCTTCTATAACCAATCGTGCCATAGTTTGCTCTGCTCTTTGCGCTAATAAAGAACACTCTTTGTCGATTGATGTATCGCAAGCTCTAATGAGGCCAGACCAGTGTCAATGACATTACGGGGTCAGTCGCATTATAACAAGGTAAACAAGATGTAGCAAACAAATAATTTACTCTAATGAATGATTATTATTAATTTACTAAACAAGGACGGAATAGGATATTTAGCACGTCTCATTATATTCAGGATGAAAAAAATCCCAAGGGACGGACCATTATATATCAAGAGGGGGTTCAAACCAAGGCCATGACTATTTTTCATTACTTGGCTATATCAAAATACTTTGCTGTTAATCAACTGTGTATTTACCTCCGACTGAACATGGTCGGTATATTTTCCCTATCTTTAACCTTAATAAGATTTTTTAGCATTATATTATATTAAAATTTATATGTTACTATATGAATCGAAGCGAACTCGCTCACCAATATTTTGCAATTTCAATGGATTTTCAACTGAAATACGCAGTGAAAAATATTATCAATTCAAACATTATGTGTAAGCTTGTATTTAACTTCATAACAATATTCTAATTACGACCACTGTACAACTTCACACGTTAGTTTGTATATATTACAGTGTTTGACAGATATCCATGCAGAAGATACTTGTCAAGATTTCGCAATAAAAAAATCAAGCAAATTTTCCCTACACACTACTAGTTCATTCAATTCAAAAATTATAGTTATAATTATAGTTCACTATGAAGTCAGCTTTGATAATTTATTGGCAATATACCTGTCTTATCAGATATTTTGCTTCTTCAGCATTATTCTAATCCAACTAACCTTGCAACACTTGCCACCTTAACGAGGTCATCAACGAGAATAATTTAAACTTAATTTATTTCATCAATATATGTTGGTTGGTATGACTATTATTATGTCAAGATACTTTCATGTTACCGAATGTTTTCAAACAGAATTTTCGTCAGTTGTTGACCACTTCACTTAAACTGCAACTAGAAGATCGTACTTGCAACTTTATGGTGGTCGTTGGCCATGTACAAGGACGGGGAAAATCAGAGATTGTCTGATCAATCAGACCAATCAAACAATCAACCAATTTCAGTTTGCCTAACTCCTATGCCAGATAAATGATATGATAGTGATATCTAGGGCACAGATGTCGAGATCAGTGTGCTTGTCCATGAGACGATATCCGATGATAACTGACTGTCCAAGGGTCAAATGTACCAATAGATAGTATCTCTTGTGACCTGACTATTTTAGGTACCTGTACATACCTTGACAACGGCGGATATATCAGATAGTACACGGCACGGCCGTTATCATGAAAAAAGACACGTACCAGCACAAACGAGGGAACACACTGATGGCACTGATACGACTATCACGGGATAACTATCTGGATGGATTGTGAATATGACCGTTTCTCCGCATTGCCTGTAGATTGATGTACATTGCTGGTCTCTATGATTATATAATTATTATTCGTTTTCGTATGTACAAATTGCGAAACATATTAACCTTAAAAAGTATTGGCCGACATATTGGTAACAGTTGAATTAAATTGGAGCCTAATAAACCATTTAAATTATAACAGAGTGAGTGTTGTGAGGGTGTATCCTGAAACAACTCTACGATGTCTCGTGGTTTTAATTACTTATATACTGATTGCTTTAATTCAATTACAACACAATTTCCTCCATGAACAAACCATTCTCTAATTTCCACCATCGTCACAGACCACTCAGAAGCTATGACCACACTTGCTTTACAACTCCACCAAATAACACCCCGGAACTTTCAGGCCAGCCGTTTCAAAGTTTGCAGCGAGGAAATATATCCAGTAAAGCATGCTTTGTCTCTTATTAGTGCAAGTCGCTGACATCCAGTGAACATCCAGTCATTCATAATATTGATAATGCCAATTTGAAGAGAATCAGACAAGTTTTGCCGACAGTATTTCGAACATAGGTGACACTATTGATATTTATAAACATGCTTTAATTTATTGAATGTAATATTATACGCAATATATTACATTATATATTGATTTCACACAAACAAACGCATATTAATGAAAATTATATTTGTATAATGTATTTTGTTTATTCAACTCTTATCACAATAAATTTGAATATCGTTACATCAAATCGTAATTTCATTTTGCCGAATTTCATATGGTCCAGTTCGTAAAAAAATTTCCTAATAGTCAGTGATGCATTGTACCTCTCCCATATGTCCTGAAAAAAGAAAAAAAAAAGTCGTGATGTCTATGGATTCAAATATTGCACTGATTTAAGTGATAGTTGTGTATATTTGTTGATGTCATGCACAATTAAGTGGTACCTCACGAAGCTGGCTGATAACACCTATTTGGTAACATGGGACCCACGTTTGATGTCATCTAGTTGCACAGAAAATTGTAACTGCTGAAATATAACACAAATAAAACAATAAAACGCGAAAATAAAACAATAGAGAGGTTAAACGCTTAATCGTGACGTATTGTGAATTCGCGTATCTGATTGGTTGTCAACCTCGATGATGTATGTACACTTACCATGGTCAACTCTAGCCTTGTTGCATACAGCATAGTACTTGCCACTTTCCATCATGCTTGTTAGTGCCTCGTCCCACCATGTGCTAAGATCATTGTCTTTACGTGTTATCATATGTTGATCTCCTGAGCCAGCACAATTTCTGCTCTCCCCAATGGTTACATATCCCTTCTGTAGTGCATTGTTAGCATACTGGTCTAGGAGGAATATTGCGCTCACCTGAAATGTACATGATAGTATACGAACAATTAATAACATGTTCTGCCTATCTGGTCTTGTCCGGTGCAATCAATTACACAATTGTGTTTTATTAAATCTTGTTTTATGTGACATATGTATATTACCCACCTCCTCTGCCTCAAGAGCATCCAAAATTGCCTTTCTGTCTTTGAAGTAAACATAGTTGTCTGTTGAACTTGAGTATCCTGTTATGTCTGTGAGACACGAATGATCGCCGACCCATCCACTCATGAAACCTGTTTTGAAGACGGGATAAAAAAATAAGTTGAAAATTTAATCAAGAATCAAGACTTCACTGTATTAATGCAATATTAATGCAATATATATTTCAGTCACCCAGTAACTATATTGTTCGCATCAAACTTTTTAAATTTGAAGGCTCTTAAAATTATAATTTTAGAAATATTTTTATGTTTTTATTATTATTTTAAGCAACTTCAGAATAAACCATTTGTTAGGTCAACATTATTACGTAAAACAAATCATTTACACCAAATACATACGATAAATTTGTTGTTTAGGATCAAAGCATCTCTCTTAACACTTAAAACATAGTAATTTGTTAATTCGAGGAAACGTTTAGGGGCAGTACTAGATTGCGTTGTATGTTCATATATTTATAGATTTCATTATTTTTCGTTCTGAAAATATTAAAAATAACTGCTAAAAAATATTATTGTCCGCCACTGCCAAAACTGCAGGAATAATATGCTTAACATTTGTTATGGAATATGCTTATATTTCAGATATCAATGAGTGACGACGTCACTGTTCGTATTGATTACTGCACCAACAAAGAAATGTATGTATATTTAAACATTATTAATGCACCAGCGCATATTTTCTATTGATTTATAATATTATAAGAAATACACAAGAGAAAACTAATTGCTTAATTAAGAATAATTGAGTTTTTTTACATCCACAATTGAGCATTTAATTGGTTTGCTTCACGGCAGTATTTGAGCATCAATGAATAGTCTTAAAATAAAATAGAAGAATCTTAACTAAAATCAATAAGTTGATATCTTGAACTTAGTAAAATATACATGTAATAAAACAACCAAACTATATCGATGACTGAATACAATATACCCACCAATCTTCTTATCAGTGATGTCTGCTGGATCAAAACCGGTTGGGTTTTCTGGTTTGATGTAAAATGACGATGAAGCAACGTCTTTCCAGTATGGCTTGGTGAATCCAAGGATATGCTCACGGTGGGTTGTCTTCACCCAACCTTCGCATGCATCGTAGTGTTTCCCCATAAGACCTGATAAAGAAAAAACTAAAACGGTGATCCTACTCGAATATGCACATTCTCGTGTTTTTTTATTTTTACTTTGTTTTTCTCTCTAAATATTTTTAGTTGATTGGACATAATAATGTGTACTTTACCTTCTCCAGCAACTGGATGGTTTCCATCGTGGGATACACAGTTAGTGCTTGTGTCGTACTGTACTTTTAATTACTTATATACTGATTGCTTTAATTCAATTACAACACAATTTCCTCCATGAACAAACCATTCTCTAATTTCCACCATCGTCACAGACCACTCAGAAGCTATGACCACACTTGCTTTACAACTCCACCAAATAACACCCCGGAACTTTCAGGCCAGCCGTTTCAAAGTTTGCAGCGAGGAAATATATCCAGTAAAGCATGCTTTGTCTCTTATTAGTGCAAGTCGCTGACATCCAGTGAACATCCAGTCATTCATAATATTGATAATGCCAATTTGAAGAGAATCAGACAAGTTTTGCCGACAGTATTTCGAACATAGGTGACACTATTGATATTTATAAACATGCTTTAATTTATTGAATGTAATATTATACGCAATATATTACATTATATATTGATTTCACACAAACAAACGCATATTAATGAAAATTATATTTGTATAATGTATTTTGTTTATTCAACTCTTATCACAATAAATTTGAATATCGTTACATCAAATCGTAATTTCATTTTGCCGAATTTCATATGGTCCAGTTCGTAAAAAAATTTCCTAATAGTCAGTGATGCATTGTACCTCTCCCATATGTCCTGAAAAAAGAAAAAAAAAAGTCGTGATGTCTATGGATTCAAATATTGCACTGATTTAAGTGATAGTTGTGTATATTTGTTGATGTCATGCACAATTAAGTGGTACCTCACGAAGCTGGCTGATAACACCTATTTGGTAACATGGGACCCACGTTTGATGTCATCTAGTTGCACAGAAAATTGTAACTGCTGAAATATAACACAAATAAAACAATAAAACGCGAAAATAAAACAATAGAGAGGTTAAACGCTTAATCGTGACGTATTGTGAATTCGCGTATCTGATTGGTTGTCAACCTCGATGATGTATGTACACTTACCATGGTCAACTCTAGCCTTGTTGCATACAGCATAGTACTTGCCACTTTCCATCATGCTTGTTAGTGCCTCGTCCCACCATGTGCTAAGATCATTGTCTTTACGTGTTATCATATGTTGATCTCCTGAGCCAGCACAATTTCTGCTCTCCCCAATGGTTACATATCCCTTCTGTAGTGCATTGTTAGCATACTGGTCTAGGAGGAATATTGCGCTCACCTGAAATGTACATGATAGTATACGAACAATTAATAACATGTTCTGCCTATCTGGTCTTGTCCGGTGCAATCAATTACACAATTGTGTTTTATTAAATCTTGTTTTATGTGACATATGTATATTACCCACCTCCTCTGCCTCAAGAGCATCCAAAATTGCCTTTCTGTCTTTGAAGTAAACATAGTTGTCTGTTGAACTTGAGTATCCTGTTATGTCTGTGAGACACGAATGATCGCCGACCCATCCACTCATGAAACCTGTTTTGAAGACGGGATAAAAAAATAAGTTGAAAATTTAATCAAGAATCAAGACTTCACTGTATTAATGCAATATTAATGCAATATATATTTCAGTCACCCAGTAACTATATTGTTCGCATCAAACTTTTTAAATTTGAAGGCTCTTAAAATTATAATTTTAGAAATATTTTTATGTTTTTATTATTATTTTAAGCAACTTCAGAATAAACCATTTGTTAGGTCAACATTATTACGTAAAACAAATCATTTACACCAAATACATACGATAAATTTGTTGTTTAGGATCAAAGCATCTCTCTTAACACTTAAAACATAGTAATTTGTTAATTCGAGGAAACGTTTAGGGGCAGTACTAGATTGCGTTGTATGTTCATATATTTATAGATTTCATTATTTTTCGTTCTGAAAATATTAAAAATAACTGCTAAAAAATATTATTGTCCGCCACTGCCAAAACTGCAGGAATAATATGCTTAACATTTGTTATGGAATATGCTTATATTTCAGATATCAATGAGTGACGACGTCACTGTTCGTATTGATTACTGCACCAACAAAGAAATGTATGTATATTTAAACATTATTAATGCACCAGCGCATATTTTCTATTGATTTATAATATTATAAGAAATACACAAGAGAAAACTAATTGCTTAATTAAGAATAATTGAGTTTTTTTACATCCACAATTGAGCATTTAATTGGTTTGCTTCACGGCAGTATTTGAGCATCAATGAATAGTCTTAAAATAAAATAGAAGAATCTTAACTAAAATCAATAAGTTGATATCTTGAACTTAGTAAAATATACATGTAATAAAACAACCAAACTATATCGATGACTGAATACAATATACCCACCAATCTTCTTATCAGTGATGTCTGCTGGATCAAAACCGGTTGGGTTTTCTGGTTTGATGTAAAATGACGATGAAGCAACGTCTTTCCAGTATGGCTTGGTGAATCCAAGGATATGCTCACGGTGGGTTGTCTTCACCCAACCTTCGCATGCATCGTAGTGTTTCCCCATAAGACCTGATAAAGAAAAAACTAAAACGGTGATCCTACTCGAATATGCACATTCTCGTGTTTTTTTATTTTTACTTTGTTTTTCTCTCTAAATATTTTTAGTTGATTGGACATAATAATGTGTACTTTACCTTCTCCAGCAACTGGATGGTTTCCATCGTGGGATACACAGTTAGTGCTTGTGTCGTACTGTACTCTGCACTGTTTGCCAGCTTCTTCACATACTGAAATGATTAGAGGAAATCATTTTTTAGAAAAACAAACAAACAAATAACTAGCATTTCAACTTTAGTAATGTTGACATTTAATTGATAAAATGTGTACAAACTAATCGATGTGGTGGGATGAAATATATATTAAGAAATTCGACAAAAAATCGTTTTTTTTTCAAATGACCTCCTTGAGTGAACTTGTCACATTGTTTCACATCTCGCACACTCGTAGACAGGCAGGTTCATACAAGCATTGGAACACGTTTCGGATTTCTGCACGTACATCTCTGTCTAGCCACTAATGCGCTTTGTTCGCCAGTACTTTACATCCGCTGATCAGAATCAGACGATCGGACCATACAGCAATTATGGATGCTATTACCGAGTGTCATGTGACCATACTCAATGTACACGTGTCGAGATCAATTGAGCTACGAATCTATCTTTCTATTGCAAAGGATAAACTTGACGATTAACTGGTTTAATATATCATACATATTACTATGGTTTGTCGATAGAAAATTACCTGCTCTTATCAGATCGAATGAAAATCCTTTCATTTCACCATCGTCATCACTAAAAAACACAAAATTTTATATGTGAGTGGTGTAATTGACACAAGTTTCATTCGTGGCACCGTGCCAATAGTCGCGGCGTACAGTATGGTATAATACGAATATCACCTCATAAACACCAAATAATTCAACTTCTGAGTCATCGATATATCTGTATTGGATGGGAATTTCAACTTACACGTAATTGAGAGCGCAATCACAAGCCAGAGTTGTCTGGAAGGTGTATACTCTCTCGGCATCTTTCCTCTCTTTGATTCCTTCAACTATTTTTTTCCCAATGGCAGGTGTAACCAAACGGAACAGAATCATTGCACGCAATGGACCTGGTAATCCCTCATCTTGAGACAATGGTTGTGGAACCTGGCCTCCCTAATTCGAAAAATAGAGAAAAGGGATAAAATTGCAATGTTAATAATATTATACAAATTCATAGAAATTGAAGTTTATAGATATATTTTGTGGGACTATTTATCCCTACGTGTAATTTATAATTATAAAGATCACCGTATCCAATCAGCGTTAAGTTCGTTTCATTGAATTTCAAAATAAAATTCAAAATAGAATACATGTAATCCCCTACCTGCATTATTTGACGTGCTAACATTGCACGAAGTACTGGCATCTGTGCGTTCTGCGACATCATGGCACGGATGAGTGGAAATGGTGGCTGTGCACCACCGGTGTTTTCATCTTGACCAAAAAGTTTCTTCATCAGCATGGCACGAAGTATTGGTCTATCCTTTAGTTCGCCGTCAAAGAGTCCACCATCTTCGCCTCCCTCGAGCTCGCCCAACATGCTGCCATCAAACAGGCCAGCACCTACGTAGCACAAAGCGAAATAAATATCAGACGGTGGATGGTGTTACAAATGCTTTGAAAGAAATACGATAAATATTATAAATGATTTGTAATGGTTCGCATGAATTGACGTTGCACAGTGGAAAAGTTCACTTACCCTGGGTCAAGGCGAAAAGGCAGATGAGCGCTAATACGGAAAAACGGTTCATGATCACGGTTCACTGAGTTGAGACGGAGTGAACGAAATACAGTTAACAGATGAGATTTATACTCAACGTAGTTAATCATCATATTAGCTTATCTGTATTTCATCTAAATCAATCACAGTTGGACAGCCATGACCTGGCTCATCCTGTTTTTTTCGTTGCTAGAAAACAGGTAAACTAGCAGAGTGACTTCACATCATATTTACAACCCTACTCGTGTCTCTTAAAACATGAACAATAAGACAATAAATCAATGACCCTGCCAATGTAATTGTCCACAATTAAGACGTCGGCCAAGCGACAGACAGTGCGATAGCTAATCAGTAACAGCGTCGTAGCTGTTGATTGTCCCCATTAAGCTAGTTGCCGTAATTTTCCACTGCAAACTTTGAATCAGCTGGCAGGTTGAACTTATTTTAATCGGTGATGTTGTAAGGCAGGTGTGGTCCTAGCTGCTGAGTGTTCAGTATGAATAGATTAGAAAGTGATTTGTTGACAGAGAATTATGTTGACCTTGCCCAGTACTTTTTAATTGAAATTGGACAACCGGTTTATTAATTATAGGTAACACCATTGCGGCTACGTTCTCACAAAATTCGTCTTCCTCGTGGTGTTTTCTATACTTATACTCCCGATATTTAAATATCAAACCTTAAAAAGTGCAACACGTGATTCCATTATCTTTCTATGACATTGACCTTATTCAATTGACAAACTTCGCGTAAATTGTTTAAGTACGCGATACTGAAATTGTTTGTTCTTAGTGACTGTCAACACTTGGTGTTGTGTGAAATTTTACGACAAAACTCAGAGAGAAGCGTTATGAACTATGCTCTATTATCCCAAAACAAAGATTTGTGCAATGTATAACCCACAACGTCCCCTCATCTTGGTATTTTATGAAGAATGAACTCGCCATCAATGATAATTCAGTTCAACCTGGCAATAGTTCGCGGTTATATTTGAAAAGTAGTACTGTTATACGACAATACGACTGAAAATTGCCAGATTTTGTGTTTTGAATTATTTATCATTATACATATGTCACCGTAACGCCAGCCAGTTACAGCGTGTCGTGCGGTATTGTGATTTGAATGTCTGTGGTCTCAGTGGCAAGCACTACATTGCGGTGTAACAACCTGACACAACAGTTCCCGGACAACAGTAACTACACAAAAAGATATTTATCTTATTTTCAACGTATTTATTGAGAATATTTTTGAGGCCATATAGTGTCATATACCCAACTTGAATGACCTTGTTCGTCTCATTTGTGTCACCAGCGATTAAAACTGACACAATATTGTCAGATGTTCGCGCCGCGAAATATCGATGTGCATATCTATTGACAATAATCTTCTGATTGTCCTACTACTTGAACTTGAATCAAATCGATCCAAATTCGCCAGCCAACATCATCTTTTGCTTTTTGTCCTATATACAAACGCCATTTGAGTGGAATACCTGTGTGATTTTTTTAAATCACTTTATTTCAATGTGCCCGTAATCTCGATGTCCAATGTATTCTTATATTTGAGAGGAGTATCAAAACTAAACACCTAAAGTTACAGAGCAGATTCTTTATCGTATTTTTTACAATTCAAATGAAATTTTCGTCAAAAAGATCACAAATTTAACACAATAAACACATTACCAATAGCGACTATATCGATATGCACTCGACATAAAATAATATTTCATTACCCCTCAATCAATAGCAGCCAATCACATTCGCATGTTTGTTCCAGTCCCAGGAACGTTTTGTGTATTGCCGCCGCAATGCGTAAATAAATGTAGCAAGTGACGTCACTTGAATTTAGCACGGTGTTGAAGAATTTGTATAACGATGTATAATTGTCAAGGAATTGTACGCCTCTATTGTATTGCACGTTTATGTGAATTTTAATTGAAACGTGTTGTTTTATTGGCTTTGAATGAGTGTACCAAGTGTTCTGTTTTGTTCTCATATGTAAAGTCATCGTGCGAAATGTCGCCCAGAGCTTGTTTATAAAAATAATAATAATTATTATTATAAAAGTACTGCTGGAAAGAATTATTTAATATTTAAAATACAATATTACCACAAAAAATGTCTCAACATAACTACATGAACAATTTTAAAAAGGGGAATTTTAGGATGTGGTATAAAAGATAAGTTTTATTCAGAGTAATAATACAACAGTTGACCTTTGCGGCTATCAATATACATATTTGTCGACCCGACGAAAGTAGTCATCGAGGCGTTATCAATGTCAACAATGTTCTCACCATTTTTATATCGACCTTGACCGGGTCAATATTTGTATAAATTAATGCCTAATTGTATTTCAGCCAATCAGGTCATTAGTAATTTAATATATTGAAATGGTCAAAATTAGCTGACTGCGCAGACCACTAATAATGGAGACTGTTTAACAATGTCGATAGATTACTTTGAGATTTGCGTCAAACTTGTGATCTTATCTAACAACTATTCTATTTCTATTTCGTATATTTATAATTGTAATGTGAAGAAAAATAACAAAAAGGTAACCGAATAACAATCGCAGTGAAATTTTGACCCAGATCTATCAGGTATTTCTATGATTAGGTAATATATATTGAACATTCATGGAACACGTGACAAAGAAAGTTTGATACAGTATATTCATTGTCACCAAACAATTTAATTGTATTATTGAAACCTGATACATTAATTTAGTGGAGAGAATGGGAAGTGATGAAACTTAAACTTTTAACACTGTTGTCGATCAGTGGTAATAAGCGGTTGTATGGAGAACTTGTAAAGACATTATGGTCGACTACATAGCGTGTATATACCACTACGTTCATTTTCCGAATATACAACTCATCTCTCCTCGGTGGCCTATACGAATGAAAACAAAAATCATTGCAACATAACATACCAGATAACGTGATTGGTGTTATAGCATTCTATAATAGAGATTTGAATATCATGTAATTCATTATTTGTTTATGGCACTTCCTTAAAGGGAACCTCAATCCAAACAACATAATGACCCTAAAGAAAAAGCTCCACAAATGTAGGAGAATGCAATTTACACTTGTTTATAACAGTTTTCATTCTCTAGATATTCAACTTTTCATCGTTAATAAGTAGTCAGCCATCTTGATTCTCAAGCAAAGGATTATGGGTAAAGTATGACATCATAGAATCTGTTGTCAGAAATTGAGAAAATTATTTCATCTATAACATGAGAAATACTGATGCGAATTAGTTCAAATTTTCGTTGTACATATTACTCATGTATATAATTATAGTAATGGAAATGGGAATTTTACAAATACACATAAAGTGAAGATATTGTTGAAAACGTTAAAAAAATAAAAATCAATATTTTAGTTGTGAAATATAGAATGTCACTTTTTTGTCCCCTTTTTGCACTCAACATGTGATATATCACCTATATAACCTACTCACGTTGGTAAATTGTATACAATATAAGGAAATTTTAGCATTTGGTAGAAAAACATAAAAATAAATATTTTTAGTTCTGTTTCTATGACAACTATTTTATAAGCATGGATGGCACCAGTTTATGTATGCTACCAATTTCTAAACTTTCAGCCAATTTGAAGTTCAACTTTTGAAGTTATAGATGAAATCATTTTCTCAATTTCTGACAACAGATTCTATGATGTCATACTTTACCCATAATCCTTTGCTTGAAAATCAAGATGGCTGACTAGGTAATACTGATGAAAAGTGGAATATCTAGAGAATGAAAAGTGATACAACAAAACTGTAATTTGCATTCTCCTACATTTGTGGAGCTTTTTCTTTAGGGGTCATTATGTTGTTTGGATTGAGGTTCCCTTTAAACCCCTACCCAGCCAACAATACAGTATATATCAACTAAACTTGGCATTTCTGTTGATATGTGGTTTGATTCGGGAAATATTCATTCATTCAACCTTTAAGGAAACGGGATAAGACTGTAGAAGGTATCTTACCATGCTTCAGTATTGCCTTGTTGCACAGGGCATAATATCTCCCGTTTTCAAACATTTGAGTTAAAGTCTCGTCCCACCACTCAATAAGGTCATTGTCTTTACGTGTCACTAGACTGGTCTCGCCTGTGACGCCACAATTCTTCGCTTCACCAATCTTTTCAAATCCTAGTTCTTGGGGGTTTCCAGCGAAATTGTCAAAAATAAACACTGCATCCAACTATAAGAAGAATAAACATTTGCCTATATCGACTAACGAACATTTCTAGGTGTGGGAAACTTATTATTTATGAGATGGCTAACGAAAGCCCAGATGTACATTAAAATAGATCATGTATCATGTTTTTAGTAATTATGTGTTATATTTATCAGCTTCAGAATTTATTTTTAGTATCATTGTTAAAAGTTAGATTTATTTTTTGACTTGTGATCATAGGTACTCAGTAGAAAAAGCAATAACGTGTGTCAGTCATCATTTAACTGGAAAGCAACGTTGTGAAAGTTTCCATTTAACTAGAATTTCTGCACTTATGCCAGTTAAGTGAGAATCTACTGAGAATTATTTCGGATTCAAGCAAGACGAAAAAACTTTGAGTTTGTAGTTACATTAGTTCATTTTGAATACTGCAATCTAGTTTGGGGGTCGGGACAAATAAATAAACTTTATAGATAATAATAGCAAGAATGATATACGACTTTCCTACACGCACTGCCACTAAACCTATTTTAAACAATCTGAAATGGATGTCAGATAGGCAGAATTGGTATTGGTCAACAAAAGTATGAATGGACTCGCCTAACATTACATAAGAAACATGTTCAAACTTGAGGTATAAGATTTAATGACAACCTCGAAATGATATCTAACACATGTAAACTAATTAAAGATGTTTACTGATTGCTTTCAGTTCTCAACTGCCAAAAAAACAGTGCGCGAAGCACCATCAATCAGGGAATACCTAATACGGACTTATCTTGGATTATCTTTATTTTCGTGGGCCGCATTTCAAGTGTCTGTACACCTTTTGTGAATCGAATTAACCGTTTTTCTACAAGGCATTGCCACGTCTCGTTGAGGAAAAACTAAGTCAATGTCATGACTAAATATTAAGTGAACGAATATTAAACGCTCAATGACCATGCATTTACGCTGACATTGGCAATGGTAATTTAAATAAATGAAATGAATTCAATTAGAAAATTTACAGACATGTTTTCATAACCAGATGAGATGTTATGAATACAATCATTTTGATATCAATTTCATGCTGTGTGCAAGCTGTGGGAGTCATGACAAAATTACTTATTAATTCCGCGATCGGCAGTCGACCTCATCTTTAGTGTGAATGGATAATTTTTCACTCTTGCCATTTTCGTCATGGATCTGTCCTATGCAATATTTAGAGTACTTCCTACAGTAACATAAGAATATTTCATAAACGAATTTGATATTGTCACGTGATAACACGGTACGAGTGTGCAAATATTAGTCATATTATTTAAATGTCAAACTCCATCACAAGAACTTTCTGATTGGAGTATTACAGTGTAGGTCTGAACCCACCTGTTCGCCATTCAATGATTCAAATATCTTGGCTCTTCTATCACTGTAGATAATATTTGCTTGTCCTAATGTGTCGTAGCCGGGAATGTCACTAAGACACGTATGGTCGCCTAACCATCCATCCATAAAACCTGTAACAAAATTAAGTATTACTTGCATTTTTATTTACAGATGACAAGATTCACTCCATTAACATATATAAAATATACTACATAACATCTATAATTATACTATGGGATGCTGCAGTCTTAATTTATTGCAATGTTTTTTATTTCCCATTATCATTATAAATTTGTTCTCTTCTGTCAAATTTGTGAAATCATTTATTTGCTTTCCGGCTTCCTCATATAATTTCGTTTTTTTGTTATAGAATAGTATTCGTCTTACACTCAATTATTTGAGCAATGCCTCCCTGTTTCGATTTTGAGGTCGTCACTTGAACGGAACCGAGATAATGATTATCGTAGATCATTATTTGTTAGCAGTGTTAAATAATTTTCCATCTCTGACATTTTCTTGAATTATCTGTATGACAGTGACATTATACGTAACATTCCTTCACGGCGGGATGAAATTACTGTAGTTGATATTACACTGTATAGTAATCTTTATACTTGTGTTTGTTAATTTTTAATCTATTCATTCATTCATTCATTCATTCATTATCAATATACCACAGTGTGTAATTATTTTCATATGCACACCATGGCACACTCACCATTCCATTTAAACTACGCATACATAAATGACAGCCTACATTGTCCGATACAACCGGATGCTACGTTATAACTTTCAATAACTTTACAACTCATATACACGATTATGGAGAGCCAAGTATGTACAAATTAATTATATATGTTTTGTTTCAATTAGTTTTATCATTTGTATATTGTATGAGTTCAAAGTATTACATTTACATTTGATATAAAGCTACATACCGATCGTCTGTCCTGTAAGGAAAGTCGCGTTAAAATGTTTTGGATTTCCAGCTTTAACATAGAAGGAGAAGGACACAGGGTATATCCAATAAGGCTTGCTGAAGGCAAGAGCATTCTCACGCTGTCCGGTTTTAAAATAGTCCATGCATGCATCAATAGTCCTAGCCAGCATACCTAGACCAAAATAAAAGAGGTCAAGAGCACAATATACATTATTTGGAAGCGTTAGTGAATACTGAACATTGTGTGTCCGATAGGGTACGCAAAAACATAGAGCTCTTACCTTCTCCTGCAACATTATGGGTTCCGTCATACGCCATGCAATTCTGATGTTTATCAAATTGTATTACGCATTTTTTTCCACTCAAGTAACAAACTGTATGAATTAAGAAGCATTATGAACTGTAAGTGGTAGGGTATATGTCAATGTATACATAAATTAAACAGTAAGTAAATGGATTTATTTGTTTCATTGGGTCCAAAGAAATGGTTGAAATTAAACCCAATTCCACGGCAAAGCAAACTACTCGATTAAAATCCTGATGGAAAACAAAAGGAAGATTAACGAGTAACGTGCATGGCCAATTGTGACTCGGACCTCCCTTTGGTGCGTTCTCAAACAGTACGCGGATTGTAACTGTGTTTCATGTTTATGTGTTGCCTGTGCATACCTTCCTCAATCAAGTCAATACCAAATCCTTCCATTGCACCATTTTCGTCACTATAAGTATGAACACATATATACATAAAAATGTATTCATTGGCAGATATCAATTTTGAAAAATGATTACAAGGTTTTAGCATATTGATGTCACTTACATATACATAGTTGGACAATTGCAATCCAGCGTTACGACGAATGTGTAAACTTTCTCGGTGTCGTGCCTTTCCTTCATATTTTTCATCACTTCTTTTCCTATTTCAGGCAACACACTGCGGTACAGTAGCAGAGTACCCAGTGGTTCAGGTAGCTGTCTGTGCGACGAAGTAGTTACTTTGCCCTGTAGTGACATCAAATAACCATATCAAACGTACAGGTTGAAATTTTATCGCAGTGTTGTAGCATTTCCGTAGCATTCAGACAAATCGGAGATTTTGGAGCAGATTGCTCTTGTTCAGTTGTCAACAAACAAAATATACAAATTTTGTATACAATATATAAACAAAGCGACTGGGTTGAATTTCATGCCCCGCCAATACATATAATACGGTCTTTGAGTTTATTGTGCTCTTTGTTTTACCTCATATGACTTACCTCCGAACGATACCGAGCTATCATAGCTTCCCTCTGTCTTTCGAAGTGATAGCGTGTCTGACCAGAGCCATACATTGGGCTGTCATCTTGCTTGCCTAGCGGGATATAGAAATACATGAAAGTGTTACTAAACCAGACCAAATTTCATCAATCGGTACAGTGTAATTATATATTGGCGAGATTCTCGCTGCATCTATTCGGTTTGTTCAGCAGCGAGAATTGTAGTATGTTGTGTTATATGCTTTCTAACAGCATATTATTTAATAAAAATGGCCCGGTTGGTGTGTTGGAACAAACGGCTGATCAGAAAGCGCAACATTCTTGCAGAAATAAATACAATCACGGCATGTACGTTAGCTTAGGCATTACAATGGGTGAGCCGAGGCAGCAACAGGCAGCTACTGTACGTACATTTTAATCGACGTGCGACGTTCAGCGGTGCAGGATGCATTAACTGTTTCCGTTTTGGACAATTACGCCATATAGGAGAATATTATTAGGTTGAACAGTTTACTAACCTTCAGTCAATGCAAACAGGAAGAGGAGTCCGATTGAAGTGATGCGATTCATTCTCTCCCGTGCTTGCCGTGGACAGAATAGCCAAATATACGTATCCAACTGATATATTAAACTACTGGCTGATTGCAATCATTGACAATAGGTCATTGAACTACCGATCATGGATTTGGGATAAAAGGTGTGTGTTTGCAAACCAACACACCGTGTTCAAAAAAGTTTCACCTAATTCTGCCTGGTTCCTATAAAAAACGTTTAGACGTGACCCAAGTTTAATTTATACATGCCATGATTAAAGCGGGAGGGTCGTCACCTGCGCACGCGCGGGAATTGAGTTTCAAGCGACGATAAAAACGCACGCTAAAAATGCAAAGGCTCATGGGTAGACGCTTTTTTGTAAACAATAACACGCTATGGCCATCTGACGCAATCGCAGGTGATGACTCCCCCGATTTAAATATATTGTAATAATAAATGCTATATGTATAAATTCCACTTTGTATTTCACTCAATCACTATGAGCTTTAGAGAAAAGTGTATTTGTTACTCTTTTCATACATAATTTTTTGTCTCGTTCTCGCGACACCAGGATAGTTGTATGTCTGTTGCAAATGGTTTCCAAATAATACCTAATGTGCTATGAGCATACAGTAAATTAGACGCAATTTTCAAAATAAATTACACCGCCATCCAAATATTTGCCAACAAAAATCACTCTGCTAGATATAGGTAATTGCACGAGGACGATCAGGTTTACAATTCTGAACCCGACGGTTGTGGATGGAATGTTCTAAACTGCGAGGTTTAGAATTGTAAACCTACGCGAACCCGCACAATAGCGACTTATACCACAAAAAGCAATACAAATACAATTGGTTTCAGCACAAACTATAATCTGCATATGAACCATTAACTATATCATCTGTGTTTTTACCGTGCCATGTCTGATTGGTAAATGTCATGTATACTGCACTCAATACAATACGGGGACTGACAGGTGCGTCGACTTTCCACGTGCTACTAGGATGCGTGTACATTTCTGAAAATATCCATGCAATTTGCAGTTTGATATATCCCTATTTTCGGACGACATTCATATTGAAATCCAACGAAAAAAATGAACAAACAAATTTTCTAAACTCCAGCGTACCACAAAACATTCACGCAAAAAACAAACAAACGAAAAGCATACCGAACAATACCGAACGAGTGTTTATCGAGATAATCTGTGCCATGTTTGTGTCATGAAATGGAAATTAATGAAATATCATTCTGGCTTTGTCACTGTGTTGGGTTGACCCGAACCATCTCTCGTAGGTTGTCCAAAAAAACCGGAACCGGAACCTGAACGTGAAATTAAAAATATTTGGAAGCAACAAGGACGTCACTGGATTTAAGTGTAACACATCGACCCAAGACGTGAAGTGCGCCATCTAGCGGAAACATTGTAAACATGCGCTTTCTGCCTATTTCATCCACATTGTTAAAATGAGTGTACACCCAACTCCAAACTGCGATTATAATAAAATAAATAATATTAATAATATACAATTAAGTCCATTAATCCAATAGGCAAGAGTTTATTTTGTACCCCCCATCCCTAACCCTAACTCTAACACTCACTCCCAGTTACCCAATGTATTTGTATATGCCCCTTCTCCTCTAGATAACTACATATGTTCTTAGGAGGGGCATGTACAATTAAATGGGGAGTTCTGGAGGGTAGGGGTAGGGGTAGGGTTTGGGATGGAGGGTACAAAAGGAACTCTTTCCATGCAATATCACTTATAAATTAAACAACCCGTATGTCGAAATATTTTTAATTTCAAGTTCCGGTTCCGGTTCCGGGTTTTTTAGACAACCACCCTCGTAGTACACGTTTCTTCTCATGATTAGCTTACGTTTTTGTGCAATTGATTATTGTATACAAATCATCATTTTGTTAAGGTTCTAGCAGCGAATACTCTGCATTGTTCAGATGAACAACCGATAATTTGGGGACATTTTACTAATTTTGCAGAGTTGAATTAATTCTACACTGAGCCTGGTACATTATGGTAATTGTGTTTTACTGCCGGCCGGAGCTCGAAGTGTGTCAATAACAGGAGAATTTGAGATTTTGCCAAACCGCCCACCTACAAATGTCAAATACCGAATGGCGAGGGAAATTGAGTTGACACATCCATTATGGTAGGAATATATAAATTGTCGATATCACTGGTGGGCTGCGTTTGAATTGACAGTAGGATAATAATAATCCTACTGTCAATTCAATATACACCCAACGCAATAAACATCCACTAATCAACATGTTTATTCATAGATACATATATATACTTTCTCGTTTCATCTTGGGATGTACTGGGCTCGGAAAACTCATGTTGGAATGTACTGAGTTCCGAAAACTATTTCTCTGGGTCGTAAACAGAAATATTCGTTGGCGATCTATGGCAATGGTGGTGATGTGGCTATGCAGTCACAATGTCCCAATCAGATATCAAAAGTGCAAAGTAATAGAGACCAGATGTGATAAATCAATGTGTCAAATGTACGACCTTTGTTGCACCATATCTTTCTCCGACACAATCACACATCCTGTCTAATTTACATGTCTGAACTTACGGCGATAGTCAAGAATACCATTACCATTATAGTTAATATCAACCAGTAATAATATGATAGTAAACTATGGTGAGTGCCTCAACCAAATTATAAACAAGAACTACTACAATTGGTTGTTTGTTGTCTTACGATCACCACGGTTCCACTTAAATTTGAAGAGGTAATAACTGGTAGTTCAGTTGTTGCTACATCAAGATCACGCCCACATTCAAAACCACTGGTCAAGATCATTTACTAACATTCATTCACTGCGACTTTGCAGGCTCTTGGTTGATGCCCGCCGGTGATTGTATTTGATCGGACCTGGTTGACGCCATGGATGGCCGATTAAAAATGCCATAATGCCGCTTAGTCCCAGACCTGACCTGCAAAATACGCAATAGGTCAGTAAGTGACAAAAACATTTTGTCCCAAACTGTGGACTGGCTCAGAGATTCAAAACAAATTACAAAACAAACAGGCTTTCATTATCGAAATAACACAAAAACACACATTTGAACACGTTGTGGAAATTCGGACATTTTAAAATAACATTCTATAATATTCGGGCTGAATATTCTTCAAACAATATATTTTGCAATCGATCACCAGTATACAGCAGTAGATTCCATTCACCAAACGTCTGTTTAAGCGCGCCCTCTTTGGCGATACAATCTATATGTTTGTCAATGCATTAGTCAATTAAATCTCTCCTTATAGGTGCATCACGGATAAAATAGATACAACAGAAGAAGATTGTATCCACTTGAATTCAATTTAATTCTATCAATTAACATGTTAATCCATATTTTTCACTATACTACACAGATGAAATGTGGTCCACTGTGGAATGTACAGCACGATGCAAGTTGTTATTCACACAGTAAATAAATAAACATAGATTTTCAACCGTCACATGTTTAATGCAAATGTAATATATAGGTCTCTGAGGTATAAAACGTCGAGAGAATAATTTAAATACTTTGCACAGAACGAGTCACGCACGTTAGAGGAATAGACGCATGGAATCAAGAATTATTACGCATTGTTACACAATCAGTGATAGTCTGCATAAATAGTTCGTTCAAAGGCCACGGTCAAATGTCAAGGTCGATGATCATTGCATGGCTGCGGGGAAGGAATGGCTAAAATCGACACTTATGTTCCCCACGCGACATAAATGCCAAAAGTCAAAGGTCACAGTATGTGACTAAAATTAAATATTCCTGTTTGACGCACTTAAAATATTCATAAACCTCAGTCAGTTGAAGGTATTATATTGCTTTATTCCAATGCTTTATTGGTAACCTCGAGTTAAAAAAAAATGAAGAAACAAATTTTCTATTAAACCCAGCATCCTTCACCGCATTTAATCTTAGAAAATTTGTTGACCTCTTCACCTTCGACGACACAGTTAATTGGTCCCTTTGAACCTGAAATAAAAGAAATTGAAGTTTAATTGTTTCATCATTGTGACTGTTATTTCGTAGTGGCTGACACAGATTCACTGATTAAGTTTAACTGGGCGTGCTTAACTTTGTTTTTAGTTAGCTAACTAAGATTGGTTAATTGAAGCTGCTAGCTGAGTTTAGCTGGCATACTGACTGACCACGATTTCCTGCTTGAGCTTTGTTGTATGAGAATTACTGACAGCAGTCAGCTGACTACGACTGGTTCGCTGATGTTAGGTGACGAAGGCTGGCTGACTGAACTTACTGAGCCTCGCTGACTATTGTTGCCCTGTAGTTTGCTAACTAAATTTGACAACTTGGGCTGCTGGCAGAGGTTTGCTAACTAGGTCTAGCTTATTAAGACCGGAAGACAGACGTTTGCTGAAGGTAGGCAGATCAAGGTTTGCTGCATAAGCTTTGCTGGCTTAGGTTTGCTAACTGATGCTTCTGGCATAGGTTTGCTGTTGAGTGACTGTGGTTGTCTTACTGATATTTCCTTACACCAAGATTATCTGACTTGTGTTTGCTAACTGGAGTTGGTTGACTGCAGTTGGGGAACTGATATTTGCTGAAAGATTGAAGTTGGATGAATGATATTTGCTCATGAAGATTGCTAGACTGAGCTTGGATGACTGATGTTTACTCACTGAGATTGGTTGACTGTGCTTGGTTGACATATGTTTGCTGACATGTTGGATGGTTAAGGTTGGATTATAAGATTGGTTGACTTACGTTGGCTGAATTATATTTGCTCACTAAGATCGATTGGCTGATGTGTGCTGACAGGTTAGCTGAGTGATGTTTGCTCTCTGAAAGTGGTTTACTGAGGTAGACTGACTGAAATTGTTTGGCTTACTGACTTTAGCAGCGGTTGGTGACAAATAATGTGTCATTTCACTCAAATTGCAGTCAATATAGCTCAATTAGATATATCCGCTCACCATGGGCTTGTTTAGCCCTGTTACACAAACCATAATATTTCCCATTTGCTTTCATCTCGTTCAAAGTTGTGCTGAACCATTCAGTGACGTCATTGTCCTTCCTGGCAATAACATGATTATATGATGCCTCCGCACACTTGATGCCTTCGCTGATCTTCTGGTATCCATTCTCAAGATAATAATTTGCATGTCCATCCAGTATAAACACAGAGTCCAACTGTTAAACAGAACACATTAAGTGTTGCATTGTTTACTTTTGGGAGTTCTTTGTATTGCCCTTATAGTTGTCTATTTATACCAACCCACGTTTCTCCGATATTGTGATGGCGCAGTGAAGAAAATGCAATACAAAGTATAATTTCATCCTATAGTTTGACCTTTGATATGGACATGATGGTGCCTGTACTTTAAAATCATTATTAGTGTATACAAGATTTGTATCTAAAAAAACATATATTAGTTTAATGCACTTTATGTCACAGTTGTTATATTACATTCAGAAATCAAAATAACTCTTTTACCTCTCCACCTTCCAAACTGTTAAAAAGTTGGCTTCTGTCAGCAAGATATTCAGACGTCATCGTATCTGCTCCAGTTATGTTTTCAAGGCAAGACTGCCCACCAGTCCATCCATCAACAAATCCTAGTTAACAGATATTGTGAATATTAAGCGTGTGAATGAAATATTGCTTTACATGTATGATGGTTCACACATTTAATTCAATAGCTGACGAACTTGTTGTTCAGAAACACAAGGCATACTGAATACGATTTAAAAAATGTACCGATTTTCTTTCCAGCAATATTAGCTGGGTCAAAGCCACTCGGGTTATCGTTTGGCACGTACAAATGATGTATGTTGTCAACTTTCCAGTACGGTCCCGTAAATGCAGCTACGTGTGTACGATCTTTTGTTTTAAACCAATTCATACAAGCGTCATATTGTTTTGAAAGTAGGCCTGTAATAGAAAAGTACAATTGAAGTCGAGTGACTGATAATCACTAACTACAGGTATGTTATGCTAGTATGTCATATATATGTATATTTATATATAAATTCAAAATTCGATATGCAAATTTGTATAATTAGGTAGATACCATTGGAGCACCGGTTTTGTTTAAACCCACATAAAACATCTGGCCGCCAAACTACTTTTCGCCCCGAAAAATTACGAGTTTTTAGACATTTATTCTATGGGAAAATCTTTCGCCATATTTCACTACTCCGATCGAGCAGATATAGTTTACTATATGTAGTTATATGATGGATACGTATTGCTGTAATTTAGGAAATTCTGAAGAATACTTTTCACTTTTAGGAAATAATAATATATAACTGTTTTAGTCGACTTTTTATTCTTTAAAAGCATATTGTCTGTTGGTTATGTGCATTTCTTTTGAAAAAAACAAATGTACTAAATATTTTACAACTTTTCAATAGTTAAAATACCCAGAGAACGACCTTAATTCATATTAAACTTCGATAGAGAAAAAAGGTTACCATTGCCAAGTAAAAAGTGATGACCATCATGGGCAACACAATTGTGATCATTATCATATTGTACTTCACAGTTTTTCCCGGCTTCACTGCAAACTAAATAATACAAGAGAATACATACTGTATTCGATTATTACAAACATTAATAAATGAGAATCGATGGCAGTAGTTGTTCACATGTCAAGACAATACTCATATTTTCTTATGAATCGCATGACTCCTGATCGGACTGGTGTGCATGTCGAATGATAGCTGTTCTTTAAAACATTATATCTATTTCCACTCAACGCCGCAACAATCACATATAACGATCCATACCGTAATGATCTAGAATTGGTTTACAAAATCAATACCTGATTCGACGATGTCTACGGTAAAGCCTTTTATTGCACCATCATCACCTCTATTGAATATAAAATGAATGGTATTCTATAATTGCATTCTTACAATGAGAGTTTGTATATTATGCATGTTATTTTATACCTATGGTACGTACCATACAATGCCTTCATATGATTTTCTAATAATGATAACGTATAGAAAGAATGACGCACTCACATTATGTTTATGTGCGCATAGCTATGAGTCGTGTTCAATATTTTGGAAATTCTATTGCAAATGTGATGCAGATTTGAAAGGCTTCACTCTATGCAATCCAAGTTACGATTGTGTACACAACATATACTTACATGTACATCAAAGCACAGTCACAAGTTGTTGCCATGGCGAATGTGTACACTCTTTCTGATTGGTTCCTCTTCCTCAACCCTTCTATAAGCTGTTTGCCCAGTACAGAAGCAACTTTACGAAAGACCAATAGTTTGGGAAGAATATTTTGGTTTTCGCGGTTACTCTTAGAACAAATGCAATAATATATACACATAGAATGCTATTGATTATTGAAAATGTACTGATATATTATTATAAGATGAAATGGAAAAATGTTCTTTAAATTGGCATCACAGGTGATCCGTAAATAAAGCAAACTAACATGTAAATACAACTATATCAATGCATGTTACATTGACAAAAAGAAAATACACGTGGAAATAAACATAAAAACATTACCCAATTATCCATTAATAAATAATTTACAATTTCAAATGGTTAAAGTGTAATGTCCAATACATTTTTGACTTCTACAATATCTGTCAACAAAATGAGTACACATCCAATCAGGAGAAAAAATGGAACACAAATTTCCATAATATGATTAACAAATCGTCGGTTTAAAATTCCAATTTGTTGAATTTCATAATATGTTTAAACCAAATGCTTGAATACGATTTAACTTTTTAAGTTTGTACAGTATTCATCCGTCAACCCAATACCAAATATTTAACTGTGTTTGACTTTGTCTGATGAACAAATAAAATGTCCCAACAATATCAACAGAACAGCTTAGAATGCGTCATAATTAGAATAAACGTAGATTAACTGAAATCATTGCGTTGAGTGAAGCAAATGATGGCAAGCACAGCCTAACGAGGCAGGGTTAGCCAACAACGCCATCTTGTTTTATCGCCTTATGTCAGATGCTTACTCTCTAGTACTCCAAACCTAAACATAATTTATTTAGTTATTCAAACATGATGATCATGATATTCTCTTGAACTATTCGAATATTGCTGCCTTGGGGTACTATGGACTTAATATAATACCGCAAAGCATAGCATATGGCACACGATAGTGTTATTAAATATAAATTCACACACCTCCATAAGGTGACGTGCTATCATAGCTCGCGCGATTTGTGCAGACACATTGCCAGTCGTCAGCGCTCGCAGCAGAGGAGGTGGTAGACCGTGGCTGCTGCCTGAATTGTCGATTATTTGTTTCATCAGTAATGCCCTGAGTATAGGTTTATTTCCCAACGCTCCATCCAATGGGCCACCTTCGCCTCCATCACCAAACGACTCATTTGCCAATGCATCTATAATACAAATATAATAGTTACCAGCCTACTAATAGTGCACGAGAACACAAGTATACGGTCTTACATGGCCAAAGTTAATGGAATGAGTCATCCAAACCATTGTACCCGTCAACATCCCAGACATCAAATGGCTAAAGAAATACTTATATTTGAAACTTTAAATAAGCAAAAAATCAGATACTATACTAGAGTTAATTGCGTGGCAAGATAAATACTATGTTGAAATGTCCTACATGCATGACACGAGCCGATGCTCGCGTATGACACCAACTCGCATATCTACAATTCAAGGCACGTTGCACCACGACCCCTCCAAGCAAGGACGCTAAATAATCACAGGGACCGTGAAAGACGTCCCTGCCGATATCTGTATAAATACGCTGTGTTGATTATTATGGGCGAACACAATCAACTTACACAATCATTCACACCGTCGGGATTAAAGGTTTATTTTCAGTGTTTAAGCTTTAAATCATATAGCAGAGAACAAAAACTTGTAAATCCTTAGATTGAAACAGTTTACTAACCTGAAACCAGTGCAAAAAGGCACACTAGTGCGAGTATAGACAAACGGGACATTTTCATCCTTGCCTTGGAAAGATTAGTCGAAATGTGAATGACCCACATAGACCTACGGACTAATTGCAATGATAACCTGGGGATCAATAAATTGAGGGGATACATTGTAGGCTACCTATGACTTCATAGTTCCTCGTCTGTCGGTCTATTGCCTCTGTAATGTTATTCATTTCTGGTACATTTGGTTTCCTTCATTTCTTGGATATTAAGATTTTATCGACACAGAAGAGCTAAGGTTCCTCCCATATACTTACACACAAACATGACGCCAGATGGCATCGCAAATAAACTTGGTGTTGCCGCAAATCGTATTCATCAAATAGCGCACAAAAATCGTTAAAATAAATGAATCTGCATCTAAATCCAAGGAAATTGAAATAGGAGTTCCATAGAGGTCTATTCTGGATCCTTTATTATTTTTATGGTATTTAAGCGATATGCCGAGCGATGTTCCTAATTCGAATATTGACGTGTACGCTGATCACATGGCTACTGATTTTGCAGGTACTATGAAGGGACCTTGAAAATTTGTCCTCATGAGAAAATACTTAATTTATAACGTAGCAAAACGGAATCTATGTCTTTTGCGTCCAAATAAAAGCTGGTCAAGCAACTTAATTTTAATATAAAATGCTAGGAAAATTCCAGACAGAAGTTGAATGTTTTAATGTTTTTTCATTGTCACATCTTGATTACTGTGTTGCCTTAATATTAATGCAGACAATAATTGTGTAGTCAACCACTATTTAATTGAATTTTATATTTGTTGTGCATTTTCATATTTACTACTACTGTGTGTATGGTTTCATGTAAAGTGTTGTCATGTATTCATTGTTTTTTTCTATCGGCCTTCCTGTAAAATTCAAAACTACCGAGATTGAATAAAATGGTGACCCGTCACCCTGCAATGAAATACCGTGCGTGTTCAACCATGTTTTCCATTTATATTAACGATATAATGAACGCCCTCGACATCTTCTATGTTGGATTATATGCATATGGCACAAACTAGATTAATAATGATTTTCAGAGAGTCTGTGATTAGTTCAGTGCTAATAACCTCATGATCAATATTGGCAAAACTAACAACATGACAATAAATAAAATGCACCAAGTATTTAAAATTGAGGGACACTGATGACAGAGAGATAGAAAGCGTTTTTCATCTTCCTATTTGCGGTGTGACCATAAACATTTCGCAACACTACTGCCCCGAAACTAAAAATATTTTTTTATCTTCGACAATAATTCCTCTCTTGTTATACTATATCTCATTATACAATTTGAAATTTAAATCGCCTTATTATGTTTTCTTATTACAGTGCAACTTCAGTCCCTCTTTATATATATAAGCATTTTGTTCTCCACACCTGCCTTGTACATAACGTTTATGTCTAATTTGATCTACATCCAGACTGCCAAATCAAAATTGAAAATACTCAGCCACTAAGCACTGAAATACACTCACAAAGATATCAAAACAATAAAAGTTATACATAAGAAAACTGAAACAAACAAAGGCTTATGAGTACAGTAGACGCTTATTTTAAAACAAAGACACGCCATGAGAGTATGCATGGGTAGGTGACGACTCCCGTGCTTTATTTATTCTCCACGTGTGTAAATATCTCTGTGTTGCATATGTAGTGTTGTACAATTCGGAAATCTATTTTATAACAATTTACCGTGATGGCTGTGCACCGGGGGCTCGACCAGTAAACTGAGCTTCCGTTGGGGAACGTCGTGAAATATTCATATATATCTACTTGGATCGAGGTTTTGAAAGCCTAAATGTGATAGCGTCACATAGAACTGAACAAAATGTCCAATATTGTTTGTGTGACCACATGACGATTGATCTTGATTCATAAATTCAAATTAGTTTTTCTTTTGTATGCTGTATTCCGAAACCATAAGCCTTTTAGTCAGTGCAGTTTGGATTTTGTATCACAACCTGTTGTGTATGTATGGTGAATTAATTCATGGTTACCAGTTATGAAATGAATGTTCATATTTGTGTTCGTATTAACCACTGCGTGTATTCTTTCAATGTTGCCTGGCATATTTAATTAGCATAGTGCTAGATAAAATACCCTGTAGAGATTGTATTAACTTAATTAATGTTATTATCGATTTGACATGTATTGCCTAATAGAGAAAGCTGTAAGTTACCATTATTGGTTAAGGCGTATTAAACAGCGCCACTAACGACGAAATCATACCTTTGTTTTTTGTCAAATACAATTGCGCGTTCACTTTAACACGTGAACGTGATGAATGTGTTCATTGTGATATCACCTGGTAAACGTTGAATTGAAAGAGGATCTTGACATATTATTTTCCAAATATATCTCGAGAATAGTAATACAATAATTTACATCTATAAATTACTTTAGATCAAATGAATTCTCATATTCTTTTGTGCTACTGATGTTGCTCTCACCCCACTATACAACTTTCTCTTTTGAGCTTTCTTGGTATTATAATTATTCACGAATACGACTGTGTGCTAGATAACAATCGAATCTTTATGCACGTCATTCTCTATACCTAATCCTTCCGTGTGCGGTTGTATGCGAGTTGCGAAGGCGGGTAGTTGTGCTGAGCGAGCGAGTGAGGCCATGAAAGGCCATGAACAAGAAGTGGAGACTGAAGGAGCTCGCAATCACAATGGACAGATGGTAAACTAATGAGAGATGCCGGTGGAGTTTGTGAGGCGGTAAGACGGGGAAAAGAGAGGCCAGTAAAGGATGTTGAACGAGAGTCGGAATGTACCGTAATCGAGAGGAAAGAGGCTTGGAGGGGCCATTCAAACATTTATATTAATTCCTCTATCAACTTGACATGTATTGCCTAATAAAGAAGTTGAAGGTTATAATTATGTGAGGCGTATTAAACAGCATCAGTACCACGAAATCTTTGCTTTGACTTCTGGAAATAAGTCACATAAGGAAATGTTTCAAACATGAATGAACTTGAGCAAATAAGATCTATTTGTTCTGTTCTCAAATCTCTTAAAATTTTCAAGTTTTTGCCGATTTCGATGGGTAATCAAGATTTTATCTAATAGTGAAAATCATTGACCTGTATGGAATTATAATTATTATCAGGAGGCTAAAGAAGACATGTCAGTCTATATAGCTATTCCTCTTTCTATGTGCTTCAGTGAATCGTTCTGCTCATGTGCTCAATACATCAGTCCATTCACTGCAATATGGGTCCATCGTATTTCGACATGCACAAAGTGCAAACATATACAACATCCCACAACAAAATAATGAAGATGAAAATGTTATTCTGCTTTTATTTCAATGTTTTATGAAGAAAATGTTATTCTATTAAACCCAGCATCCTTCGCCACATTTAATCTTGGCAAATGCGTTAACTTCTTCACCTTCCACCATACAATTGATTGGCCCCTTCGAACCTGAAATGAAGAAGTTTGAAATTTAATTGTTTTAAAATTGTACTTTTCAGCTGACAGGTTGACTGAGATTGGCTGATCGACGCTTGCTGACTGTTAATTGTAGTGCAATGTGTGTTCAGTTGCGTGAAAGTTGCTTAAATGCGTTATTTCACTTTGATTGCAATCAATTAAACTCAATGCGTCCCACCAGAGCAATTATATTATCAAAATAGACAGAACACATCCCATACTGACACGATTTTCTATGTGTTGACATAAGAGCTCACCGTGATCTTGTTTAGCCTTGTGACATAAAGCATAATACTTCCCATTGGCTTTCATCTCTTTCAAAGTTTCACTGAACCATTCGGTGACGTCATTGTCTTTCCTGGCAATAGCATGATTAAAGGATGCCTCTGCACACTTGATGCCTTCGCTGATCTTCTGGTATCCATTCTCAAGATAATACTTTGCATATCCGTCCATTATAAAGACAGCGTCCAACTGTCGATAAAGAATTATATACTATATATATATATATCGCATTTGCATAATATTGATTATTTCCCATTATATTTTGCTTACACTTGTTTAATTAGCCACACATGTTCATATACGACATGTAAGATTTTAGCACATGTTTCTCAAAATGAAACAAGATCAGTTAAATCTTCAGTAACATAAATCTAAGGTTTAATAACGCAAATCAGTAAAACTGTTTTCATCACTCGACAAACCTACATTAACCGTTTGCTACTTACCAACATTTGAAATCATAAGAGACGATGACGAGTGTAAGTTTGACTAGAACACACAACGATTCTTGAAATTGTTTTAATCTAATTCATAAAACCTGAGGAAGTGACGGAATTCAATAATATGTAATACCACATGTAGTTTATTCTAATTAGTGTAGTTTAGGTTTTGTCACTGTATGTGATGTTTTTTTTTCTAAAAAAAATAAATTCAAATAATTATGTTACCTCTCCTTCTCCCAATGTGTTGAAAAGTTGTCTTCTATCAACAAGATATACAGGCGTCATCGTATCTGCACCAGCTATGTTTTCAAGACAAGACTGTCCCCCGGTCCATCCATCAACAAAGCCTAGATAAAATATATAGTTAGTGATAGCGTGGGATTAAAAGACTGTTGTGAACATATTCATACATTCAACAGCAATGTTGTTAAGAAACACACGGTGCTCTCCATGATGAAATTCGAGAAATTCAACTTACCAATTTTTTTTCCAGCAATATTAGTTGGGTCGAAGTCACCCGGGTTACCGTTTGGTACATACAGATGATTTATGTTTTCAACTTTCCAGTATGGTTCCGCAAATGCTGCTACGTGTGTACGATCTTTTGTTTTAAACCAATTCATACAAGCGTCATATTGCTTTGAAATAAGACCTGTAGTGAAAAATTAAAATTAAAAGCCAGTTACGTATAATTAGCTGAATAGAATTGCATATCATATAAGTTTTTTGTTTCATCCACATTTTGCTAATAGCAGACAGTTTTTTTCCAGTATCCCTTGTCTTATTAGGAAAGTACTCCTCTTCAATACAGTCTGAGTTTACTAGATATTTAGGAAAGTTTCTTAGCAAATTGTTCGATCATTAACGAGGGGAGAAAGTTTACCTTCGCCTAGTAAAAAGTGATGATCATCATGAGCAAAACACTTGGAATCAGGATCGTATTGTACTTCACAGTTTTGTCCAGCTTCTCTGCAAACTAAATAAAACAAGAGAACACATTGTATTCGATTATTGCACACACGTTCATGACTTACTAGACTGATTTACATAAAAAACTGTCAGTTGTACTTTAAAACAGTACACCCATTTCCACTCAAAACACCACCAATTTCATATAACGATGTGTCAGTAAATTTGTACAGAACTTAAAAAGGTTAAAAAAGATTAATACCTGCTTCAATGAGATCTATGGTAAAACCTTTCAGTGCACCATCATCTCCGCTAAAGAATATAAAGTGAAATGTATTGTAAACGTACCACATCATCATCATTGTTGTGGATGGTTGTTTTAATATTATGTATGGTATCTTGCTCCATTTAGTGACATATGCATTTCTAATAATATGAGTTTATTACGAATTGAGTATGCACGAAGACAGTACAGCGAGAGCAACGACCGACGCGTAGCATACAATGATGTATCCTCGAAATAACCTTCTTATTACACATCTTTCCCTTTCAAGGATACATCATTGGAATACCGAAATTCAAAAAGTTCAGAACAGAATCAGCAAACTTTTTTTGTGTGGAGTCCGGTCAAACTCTGGTGGCAGCCATGTTTGTTTTTATTATAAGAGGACGCTTACCCGCGTAATCATTCCATAATTGGAATTCGCATTTTCGTATATGGTTGGATGAAAATACCCCTGTAAAATACCGCAAAATTACGGCACGCTGTAACTTATGGCGTTACGATTACAGATGTAAAACAATTATGCGATGACAATATTAGCCCAAAGGTTGAACTGGTTAATAAAACTTATCACAATGATAACAAAGCGTTAAAAATTATATGATTTTCATTATATGATTTTCATTTCATTGAATGTGTATGAAATAGGTATTATGGTCAACATTCTGATGTAATAATTAGTCCCACTATTGAGATGAAATGACGCTACAGTAAAATCACGCACCCCCATCATTTAACTGTGCGTATATGAATTGCCCGCCACCTGTGGGATGTTTGAATGCACAATCCATATTTGGTTTCAAATTATAAACACTAATTACACTTACATGTAATCTAGAGCGCAGTCACAAGTTGGTGCCATGGCGAACGTGTACACCCTTTCTGATTGTTTCCTCGTTTTCAGTTCATCTATAATTTGTTTTCCCAGTTCGGATGCAATTTTGCGAACTACCAATAGTTTGGGTAGAAGATTTTCACCGTCGTTACTCTTTAATATGCAGTACAAAAACACAGGAAGTTATTGATTTATGAATGTGTACTATAGTATTAGGAAACAAATACAATACTGACAAATGCGAATGTTCTTATACTTGTACTATCATTGGTGATCCATATATGAAGCATCGTAAACACTATGTAACTAAATTTTGTTGATAAAATATAGATCTGGGATATGGCACTAGAGCGCATGACAATAAAGAAATACACGTTTAAACAAAATGAAACGTCTAAAATACAAACGATAAGCAATAACACACACACCAATATTAACCCACAGAAAATAATCATAATTTACAATCTCAAAAAATTTAAAAACAAGTGTTTCTGTTACGAAAATATTTGTTTTTGGCGACAAAAAAGTATTTTTCGAATTCCTAGTTGTACTTTTAGTTTTCCGATGCAACGCTAGTAGTACATCATCTGAAAGCTTACATATAGGCGAAGACAGTAGTGTCTATTCCGTACCAATGTTTGTTTAACAGATTACCCGATCGCTAAATTCGCTATTGTGCTTTTCTTATTATTTCGATTATTAAAAACATAGCTATTCACCACTTTTCATGTGAATGATCAGTGCATTGCACAGGATTTCGGTGACAATATACGTTAGCCGACCACGTCGTCTTATTTTTTGTATTATCTATGCTTGTTTTCTAGCTGCGACAAATAATTGCAGGAATGTTAATAGCAACAGATTATTGTTAGAATGTCTGTATAGTTTCCGGTAACGATTAAAATACTAGTTGCAATGTGTGTTTGTGCTACGAGGAAGAGGCGGTCAATTTGGAAGTGTTGTTTATATGTGCCACGGCCTGTGCATGGCATTTTTTTTAGGGATCATAACAAATTCAATCTCATATTTATGTTATTATACGAGATGGGGATCGGTCGTTTTGCTGAATCCTGTCCATACTTCCCTCAGCGCTATTTTTATTGTTGGAAACCGTAGTAGGTCCCGATAGGCTTATGTTGCCAAATAAGCGCTCGTACATAATACGGTAGACATTACGGCCTTAGTCCATAAATATGAATCTTTGGATCAGTAGGGGAAACTGAACAAAGAATCACAAGTCTTGCACGGTATTACTGCAACCGTCAGCAACGCAAAGTTTCACCATGTATGTATCTCATCTGATTGTGGTATTTATGAACTCGACGTGGTTTATTTGAACTGTATTGAAAAAGACAAACATTGTTATCTCTGGCGATTTGCAACAGTCAGCAGATTTTAGCGTGAATAATTGTTCAGCTAATCGCCAGAGCACCGAAAACAGGTCGGGAGATAGGAAACGTGATTCAATCAAAGGGAAGTAAATATAGTTTTTGGGACGAATTTTTTTACTCGTAGTTTTACAATATTTGTCGACCAAATGCGTTTCAAAAGCAAAATCGAAAAACATTTAGAAAATATGATTAACACACCGTTAGTTTAACATTTAAATTTGCTAAATTTAACATAATTCAGAACAAATCATGGAATATGGTATAAATTGGCTTTTAAAGATTGTGCGGTATACGTTATCCCCATACCAACAATTTATCTATGTTTTACGTTAAACATTTTTTACCAAAGATATTTGCAGATACGTATAAGTCATTATAATACCGTAGATGTCCATTGTTTAAACGATCAGTAGCATGTGCAGCCCTGTTATCAGAAAACAAATTGGCAGTGCTTGAGGTCAATGCGCGATCATACGCACAGTATTAAGTGCGACATTCATCGATTCCGACATTCATCGATTCCGACATTCATCGATTCCAACTTTTGCACCTATTGGTTGGACAACAAACTCATCATGTTTCTTAGACGTTAAGAAATCTTGTATATTTTTCAAATAATGTTGTCTAATAAAGTTTGTGGCGCGTTTACCACAGTGTAATTTCCTCTTTTTCAATCTACCGCGTTTATTCAATTTTCGAAATTTTACGGTAATAAAATTGAGCCTTGCTTATTAATAATTAATTAATTGCCCAATCAAACAACAATGAATCCTTGGCAGCGCGATATTAGACAAGAAGCATGGTCTTTGCCTAGATAATGCACGAGGCGAGACCCATCTCTGAATCTGAATCGTAGTGGTCAACTCATTATTGTTGTTATAAAGCACGACTATCAGAATAAATGTAGTTCAAACTTGGGGGCAATTTGTTGAAATAATTAATGAATCCACCTGTGAAAATAAGTTTGCATTATCGTGTAATAATGTAAAGTGTTCAATCATAAAAGAACATCTAATTCGAATAGGGGTGATTTATGAGACGCAATAATTATTCGTTCGTCGTCTATTATCTCCTAACTATCAGTAAAGATTGACGAGCTCGGTCATGTCAGGTGCGTACTATCAGTGCAATCCAATCCAAAAAATAGGTAATTTAGTTTTATTTAAACACGCCGATAATGGTATGCCCTTTAACCATCCGAACAAATGTTTACACATTTGATACACAGTTGCTATATGAATAACTGCCTAGAAGATATAGTATAGGTATAGGTCATACAGCAATGCACAGAAGATGATACAATAGCAAATAAATTCACACACCTCCATAACGCGACGTGCTATCAGTGCTCGCATTATTGATGGAGAAGTATTGCCTGTAGCCAGTGCTCGCAGGAGAGGAAGAGGTAGACTGGCTGGGTTGCCGACTAGTTGTTTTATTACAAATGCCTTGAGTACAGGTTTATCTTTCAACGCCCCGCCAAAGGGGAAATCTTCGGCATCTTCACTAAACAGTCCATTCGCCAATGCATCTATAAATATATAAAATTACTAGCCTACAAATAGCGTACCAGTCCACTATTACATAGACCTGCATGGTTGATATTTCAGTGTGAAATCATGCGATGAACTACACCAGTCGTCACCCGGAGAAACTAGTTTCAAAAGACTATATAAATGTGCACATTTTAGTCTGGTCAAATGAACACGAAATTAGCTAATAGCCATTGTAATGTAATGCAAGCATGCTTTTTAAGCGTAACATAGTCTAAGCCAATAACACCCAGTACCCGGGAAGATAAGTATCATGTTAAATCAGAATAATTATTTCCTGCGTGTAAGACTCGGACCGATACTCGGTGTACGACATCAAATCATGTAGTTATGTATTTTCATATCACTTTGTCTATCATATAACATAAGAAGAGTGAACGCGTTTACATCCTTGGATTGAAACAGTTTACTAACCTGTAGTCAGTGCAAAAAGGCACATTAGTGCGAGTATAGACAGGCGAGACATTTTCAACCTTGCTTGCAGGGACAGACTGGACGAAATGTGCATACCCCACCAGCAATGGAATGCGAACCGATTGCATTCATAATCAGTGAGTCAATAGTCTGTAAGATAAGTTGTGTGCATATATTAACAGCAACATTGATGGAATACCTCCCACAGTTGGTGCCTAAATTACAAATAAGCATATTAATAACGTTAACCACGTTTACTTTTTTATATAAAATCGATTCGAAACTGATTGTCAAGAGGTGACACCTACAAATGAAAGAATACAAACATGTACTGTACTCTATAATGCCACCGAAACACTACTCACAGCTCACAGGATGAGGTGACTGTTTACTAATTAAATGTTAAAATCGTCAATAGTTTCCCATTCCAATATTTTTCAAATTTATCCACATCTCAGGACATTTTATATTGTTTCTATTTTTTATATTATGTAAATTTGATTTGGGCTTCAACACCACAAGATTGTATGAATCATCATATACTGATATTGACAAAACGTGGCAATGTACTTCAAACATTTGATCAGATAATTACTTCCAATTTTTATTAAAGCTCACATCGATCGGTTACGTAGTTCTACATTGTGGATTAAATAAAACCCGGGTGTAATTTTTGTTATAATTGTAGGGGTATACAATTTGAAATTGTGGCACATTTACTACCAATTTCATAAACACAAACTTTAGTACCCGTACAGGTTTTGCCACGCTTTTCAGAAAATGACATAAATAATGTTCTTCAGAACCTATTCCAACAGTGATCAAACATTTTATTCCCAGCATATATATGTAATAAGTGAATTGTAGACTGACAAACCCATTCTGATGATCATCTGGTTTCGTCGCCTTGACAGCATGTGATACGAGATCTGATCGAATTAAACTGTACATACAGTATAACCTTTTCAATGCAGCTCAATGCAATTGTGGTGGGTGCTGAACTCGGGCAATCTACCTTTCTCCAAAAACACTCTCTAAAACAATTTCTGGTAGTTATCATGGATGCAGATTGTATGTCTGTGATGAGTGCATCCATAGCACATTCACTATGTCAATTTTCCTTTACAAACATTATGTAGACCTTCTCATATCAATGACGAAATTCGTTCATTACAAATTGTACACGTTTCCATTGAGTAGTAATTACTCGTAGTAGTAGTGATTTTTGTGTCGCAGTTAGAGACAAGTACAGCTGACAGTTAATAAAGTAAAAAAGACCTATCACGTTAAACTATGGGACCCTGCAGGTAGGCCGGTCACACCGGTTCTCACCACAAGAGGTCACGAACCCCCCAACCAATCCCACAGCAGAAATAAAACACACAACATTTACTTAAAAAATACCACTGTACACGGTTGTTAGGACAGAGCTTTATTATAAAATATAGGCAAGGAAATTTATTGCGCTGGTTAAATATTGAAATCTACGTGGCTTTTTAGCCATCCCTTCGATGCTCACTTGAAGCAATGATACCACTGTACATTGACTTGATGTGCGGCGGAGCTTGGCTCTGGCCACCCCACGGAGCAAACTTGACGCCAGGTACAAAAGCACCCATGTATCTTCTCAAAGGACGCCACCCGACCCAAGAGAACCACACGGAAATCAAACTAAAAGAAGTAGCACCGATAATAGAAAGGAGACAGGTTTAAAAACAATAGTGTAGTTTACAACCATCGCGGCAGCACAGTGCTTTGTTTACTGCACATGTATTGTCGACTTTTTGTAGTTTGTCACTGAATTCACAAAAGTCGAATTCCATACGGAGGCGTGCCTGAACAAGCCCAATGAAAATGTGTAAGGGGTTGAAACATCCTTAATTTTGACGTTTGTTGCGGCGTGACAAGTGGATTGCACCCGCCACCGTAAAATTAAATAGACACTATGCCTCACTCGATGTAAATACACGTGATTTAGGTGGAGGAAGCATAACAAACCACCATGGAGGGATATCATTATGTGCGTGGGTTAGCTTAACAGTTATATTTTTGAAACGGATCAGAAAGTCAGATATACCAGGGCAGTCAAAAAAGATATGCTGCAAGGAATCCATTTCGCCACATAAAAGGCACGCTCTGCTAGTCGATAGCCCCGCACTAAAGAGTAGCCCCGCTGTGGTATATGCACCGTGCATGATACGCCATTGTAGGTCACCATTAAGCTTGGTAACTGGCGGAATGTAGCAAGCCGCAAAATTAGGTCGTGTTTGAACATCAAGAATATCCATCCAAGGACTAACCATGCGCGCTGGATGCTCAGAAGAAAAGCGAACATTAACGATATATTTGTAAATAACCCCCTTTTCCAACTTGTATAATGGCAACATAAGCGGATCCGAAAAATAGAGATCAAAGATGTAATTTGATCGGTCATAAACAAGTGGTTGTTCATCGGTAAGAAGAGAGGTGAGAGTTTAGTCGTTAAAGATGGGAGTAGTGCATCATGAATGGTTCTCAATTTAGTGTTTAATATCGGTTGTGAGTGTATATTAATTATATCTGAGTAATCCCGACCCACGCGCCAGGCTTTAGTATGTTCCTCGATAAGATCAACCACTTTGGTAATGCCTGCCTTCACAAACTGATCAAAAAATAACGGTTCTTGGTTAATAGGGTTTAGAAAATACGGGGATTATTAAAGATCGGTTCACTGAATACATTATTTTCGTTGTAGATCATGTCCCTGCGATGTTTATCCAAGCTTGATCAGAAGTGGAGAGTTTCACTATAGTATAAGGGCAAAGACTCAAGAGATGTAGTTATGTTGGTTACAATCAGTTGTTTAGTGTACCCAAGATTACCAACTTTGCTAAAGTAGTAGTCAGTGAATTTAAAACAGGGATGTTCACAGTCAGAGTAGAGGTAGCGCTGTAGATATTGAATCCGCATTGCGAAGATACGTGATTCAATGTGAACAATATTCTGACCAACCCTCTCCAAAGGAAGGTAGAGAACGTCTGCAGGTAGCCAATGGCGTCCCTGCCAGAAAAAAATCATTCATTAGATTTTGGATGTATTTGACAGTATCGTGAGGCAAAGTGAGACCAGTGATCAAGTTTACATTCGATCTTTTGGACGAGGTCAATCCAGTTTTTGTTAACGAATGCCTCGTCATTCACAAGGTATAACACCAACAGTTTAAGGCCAGAGTTGTTCCATTTAATTTGCAATGGTGAGTCCACACGGTTACGCCACGCCCCCGCCCACAACTCTTTTGATTTTTCTATGTTGATACGAGTATTTGTAGCACGTTCGTAAGTATTAATCCATTTAGCGAGTTCATTAAAATCCTAGTTTCGTGTTATAAAGCATTCTAAATCATCGCAGTAAGCTGTCAATTTAGTATTATAGCTTTTGGCATAAGGAATTGTAATCCCCTGCATATCGCTCTTGCGAATTTTATCCAGCAGAGGTTCTATGTCCAAAACATAAAGTTGGGCAGACAGTGCACACTCCTGTCTGATACTTCTTGACAGAACAATGGATGCCGTGAGTGTATCATTAATACGGATTAAGGACTGAGGGTAGTTGCAAATCAAATTTATATAAGAAGTAAAACGTTCCCCAAAACCAAAAGCTGACAACATGTTTGTAAGATAATCATGATGCACTCTATCAAAAGCTTTCTCTTGATCAATTGCTACAAGACCAAGCGGAGAATTACTGGAATTTGCAATATCGATACTGTCACGAAGCAGGTGTCATGGATATGGCGGTTAGGTGCGCAGCAAGTCAATGACATTGCGCAGGCGTAGTGACAGGCATTTAGTTTAGATCTTGTAATCACTGCAAAGCAAACTCACTGGGCGCCAATTTTTTACATTAGTGGTGTCCCCTTTTTTGGGAAGCAACGTGATTACAGCACGTATAGAAGACAATGGAAAGTTACCATCACTTATTGACTGGGTGATGACATCAAAAAGATCTTTTCCTAACACTGGCCACATTGTTTTATAAAATTCATTAGGCAGCCCATCGATGCCTGGAGTGCGCCCTCTTGGGAGCATTTTATAAGTGTTGGTCAGCTCTTCAAATGTAATTTTCAGTATCAAGGTCAGCCCGGTCACTGTCGCTGACCTGGGGCAAATTTTTTAAAATGTTATCTTGAGCCTAGTTATCAATACTTTGCTGTGTATATAAGTTTTTGTAAAAGATATTTACAATTTCACGGATTTCCCGTGGACACTCAGTGACGCTACCATTCGGGCGCTGGAGCTGTAATATCGTTTTTCTTTTTGTTTTTCAAGATTAAAGAAAAAGTAATTACAGATGTCACTTTCAATAAGGCGTTGGTGGCGCAAACTTGATTCCCTTGATTCAGTACGTGTCAGTTGCATGAGTAAGTTTTTTTTTCAGTATATGTCTGATTAAGTTTATTGTCTCTCTTATTTTGACTTTGAATATATTTAATGTGATTTTCAGTTTCCCGTTTAAGTTGCTTATGTTTCGAGTATATGTATTGAGACTACTCTTGCGTTACTAATTTGATTTTGTGTTTTCCAATATCCCAACATTGTTGGATTGTACTATAAGGCATACGTTTCGCTCGCCAGTTACCACAGAACTCAGTGATTAGATTAACATAATCCTCATCATCGAGCACATCACAATTCATGCACCAAACAGGATTATGGTTGTTAAGCCGCTTCTGTAGTATTTCAATATACACTGCAGCATGTTCTGAAAATGCCGCTGCTGAGTTATGGATGGATATTTTACGAATACTGTTGTTCATGTGTTTACTGATATAAAATCTGTCCAGTCTGGCAAGTGTATTCCCTTTCTCCCATGTGAAATGACTAGTGTTACCATACTTTTGCCGATATGCGTCTACCAGCTTAAAACGCCGCAAAATATTCTCAAGAATAGAGGCCGTACGAGGATGTGGTTCAACGCCACCATTACTGTCAATACCAGGTGAAATTGTACAGTTGAAATCCCTTCTCCCATAACCACAGGGTCATTGCTCAATGTATTCATGTATCGCTTTAATTTTTCAAAGCATTGGAGGCGCTCCATAGCTGTGACAGGTGCATATACATTAATGTTGTCAAGTTTAACATGTGTGTGTAATATGTGACCGGATATTACACTATTAACATTTAAAATCTCAACAATGGAATTTGGAGCAAAAAGGGTTGCTACGCCTCCGCAGTTAGATGTACCGTGCGAAAATGCACACTTCCCACGCCATACTACACGCCAGCTATGTTCCTCGAGTATTAGAGTGTGCGTTTCCTGAAGCAGATATACATTACAGTGAAATTCCCTTTTCAAGTACTCAAAAACTTGATACCTTTTAAGTGAATCGCGGCCCCCGCTCATGTTGAGGGTTACAGCAGATTTTGATGCCGCCATGGATATAAAGGAAGTAATAACCAAAGGTAACTGATCTTCATTTCAGAGAGTAAGAAATACACACCCAATGGTCATTTAAACACTGACAGTGGCACGGCCAGTTCGACGTACGTGTTTCTGTATTTTATTCACAAGTTTTAATATTCGGGCTTTTTGTGACGTAGTGAGATGATGTGTTGAGCGGTAATGGGTGAGTTGTTTTGAAAGTGTAATAAATTAGGGCAAAAATCATAGCAATTATCAATAAATTTCTTTGAGTGGCATGGTAGATTTCAATAGAGTCATCAGTGATGTGTTGACCATAATCTGTTGTATTTGACACCTCGGAAACGCCTGACAACTCAGAGATGTCCGACGCAACCAACTCAAGGTCATCATTGACTCAGTGTAATTATCGTCCGATGTAGCTGAAAACAGAGGAGGCTGTTTGGAACTGAACGTTGGAGGGTCTGGGGGCGTGAAGAAAAAGTCATGTGACGGAGAAAAACAGACCTCAATAGAGTAACTGGCTGGTAAACAAGGCTTGTCCACAAGAACGTTAGCAAAAACATGCGGCGGCGCTGTATCTGTATCAGCGCCCGCAGAGGTGGGAAGAGGGCAGGGTGATTAGCCACCGCCTGAACATAAGAAGTGGGGGGGGGGGTGAAGAAGGGGTTCGTACCCTCTCTTCAACAGAAGAAATAGAAGGCGGGTCATTGGAATGCAACATGCATACCCTTTGTCTCTTGTTAGGTTGAATTTTTTTATGCTTTCGTTTTGTTCAGAGTAATATCGTTTTTATTACTACATTCTTCGGTTATATCATCATATTCTATACCATTGTTGACACTTTGAGGCATTTCAAATGATATATTATTATTTGCAACACTGTTTTCTTGTTCATTTTGATTACTCTGTATTAAGCAAAATATTGTATTATTCAACTATACCATCACTTGAACTGATTTGTTTTTCAAAAATGTTAACTTGTTACATCTTACTGACTATGAATACTTGGTTGTGTGTATGTGACTCAGTTTGTGCAGTAAGCATTCATTTAACTCTATTTAAAGCTGGCTTTTCTATGGCGGTAACTGCTGTTAAGTGAGCTGCGAGTCTTCTTAAAGTTAATATGTTCGTAATATGCCTGTATATACTTCAGAAATGCCAAATGATTGAAACTTTTGTTTTAATGGTACGAAGATGGCAGAAGCAAATAATGAACAAAAATATTCTATTACACCCAGCATCATTCACCACATGTAATCTTAGCAAATTCGTTGACCTCTACACCTACGATCACAAAGTTGATTGGTCCTTTTGAACCTGAAACAAACAAGGTAAACGTCTGAACAATCAAACGCCTGAAGCTTACATGTTGAAGTTGGCTGTCTTCAGAAGTGAATTGAATTTGATCAATTCGAAAATGAAGCCAACGATAACGATCATATTAAAAGCACATCCCTCCTGTCATGTTTCAAAGTTGCGCTGAACTATTCTGTGACGTCACTGTCCTTTCTAGCAATAGCATGGACAATTCTAGGCTCTGCATATGTGAAACCCCACCAATTTTGTGGAATCCATTTTCAAGAAAGTGTGTACCATATTAGAACGGCATCCCAGAGCATTTTGATCAAACGAACGAGGTACATCTGAACACATAAGCATTCGTGGTGTAACCTAACATATGCAACTATGGATGTCTGCCAGGGACCACCTGCTGCACTTGGTTAAACATTGGAGGTACTCCAATCCAATTTGAAATTTGAGTATAAAATGGCTCCTGCCAGACACATTTTCTGCTGCAGACGCCCAAAAAGACCCCCCCCAAAAAAACACAATAATTTGGACTAGATCAAACATTGGAGGTACCACATGAAACCAATTCTAAAAGAATGAGTACATGCCACAGAGCTCAAAATGTTGAATGCAAGACAAATTATCCGCTGCATAGGGCCTGTCTCCAAATGTCTCAAAATGTAACCCCTACGCTTACTATCTTAGAATTGATCAAGAGTAATTATTGAAAGCACCACTTGAAACTATTTTTTAATATTATGACACATCCCATAGAGTACAAAGATCCCCCTGCTGTAAAATTTTCTGCTGCTTAAGATGCAAAGGATTTATTGTTTTGTCCTGCACAGCGGAAGATCGTCAACAAGAAGGTTGAATCATTGTCTTACCAAAGATGGGTGTGATGCTATAATTGCAGCTGCTTCAAGAAGGCTTTAGTTATGAGTGGAGTTGACATTATAGCAAAAGAGGCCCAATACCACAATAACACTGTACAGGACAAAATATACAGGAGCCCCTCAATAAACCTTTTACATCTGATGGTTGCATTGAACTTCTGCATCGAGTCACTTTTTTGTTGAAGAATGGTCACTTTGTGAAGCTGTTGATAGCCTTTTCACAGCAGTAAAATGTCTGTAGCATTTCGAATGGTACCTTGCATTGTCAATTTCTTGCTTCAGATTGACTTCTGTAGTTACATCTCTGTAGCGATCTGACTTTAATAAAAGTCTAAATTCTGCTGTTGTCTTGAATTTACCCCATGTCCTGTCAACAAATATTTTCAGCGGGTCACTTCAAATGATGCACACTGGATCAGCTGCTTCATAAGTGTTTGCTCTCTGAAATAAACAAAACTATGTGTAACATAGTTTTGGTTGCAGGATTTCAATTGGATGATACAGTTAGGTCCCAGGTGGATAACTGATTAATCATGACGGATACATCAACAATAGTTACTTTATGATCGTCATGGTTGGTAAGGCTGGCAAGATCAATTCTAGTGGTATTAGTTGCTCCTGGGGCTAGCAACACATATAGATGTTTTGCTAGGTGAATTTTAACTGACGTGAATAAATCAAAGCATACCTGTTTAGATGTTTCTGGCAAATGAATGTTGTCGGTGGTGTTCTCACTATCCATTACCGCCGTGTATGTAGCCTGAAAAAGAATGACATAACTTTAGTATGTCTCGAGTAAATTTTACACATACAAAACAGTTTTAATCTTGATTAAGTTTAAAAAGAGGTTGGTGGATACCTGGTTAAAGGCTTTTGAGTACTTATCATAGTCACACAGTCACGGCATCAATTGCACGCATATCACTCGGTCCTAGGTTTAGCAAGCTATGATATTATTATGTATATGTGACAGAACTGAATAAACATTTGAAACAATATCAGTGCATACCTGATTAGCTTCAGAATTATGAATGTTGTCACTTGGGTTGTCACCATCCATTGTGTACGTGTATGCTGTCTGAAAATCATTTTTTGGTTAATTTTAACTGGTAACAATTATGAGTACTTTATCAGAAGCTCCATGTTTATTATACCCTATATATGGGGTCAAATTGCATGTATATTGTTACCTTTGGAATAACAAGTTACATATATCTAGTAGTTTTTGTGGTTGAAGTGAATAAACCAAAATGTATTGCAAAATGATATGCAAAATGTATTGAATGTCAATGAGGATGTCAACATCCATTTCGGGTATATCTATTTTCTAAAATTCATTTAATATTTATTGGTTTACCCTGTATATAACGGCTACATTAGACAAGAGTTACATGCATGCTAACACCAGTGTTTTTGAGCAAGGGATTTCAATCATCAGGACGATAGCTACTTTTGTTTGCCAGGGTTGGGATGGGTGATAAAATGGTATTGTCACACGCAACGTAATATTACCGTAATTGGTCTAGTACAGATGTGATGGTTCAAATACCAAAATGGCAACAGTAACAAAAAGACTTCCCTGGCGGCGATGATAAAATACGAACACGGAGCCAACAGATGAGGTTTCAACTGGTACTGGTATTATTATACTCTGCAAACATCAAGTACAATAACGCGGTAAAACTCCACTACTCCAATAACTAGATACTTAAACTCCAATACAATTCAACGAGATCTCCGATCTGATCTCAGTGCTGAACAACTCCCCTATATATACCCACACTGTCTATAAATAGACCATTACATCAGCATACATAATGAGTCTGGAATTTACTATAAATTTCTAGAATGTTCCATTACATGCTATTGACTCCTACAGTGTTCTATTACATATTCAACCAGTTTCTAAACAAAATCTAGAATATTCCACCCAGACACAGTACGGTTCTAGGACACGGGAGTGGTAAATAAGTCGTATGCGACAGGTATGACGATATATACATATGGAATGTACACTACACTATGGGAGGTTTGGGTCCAATACATTTTCTGAATAGCTCACTTCTGGATTTGAATTTGTGATGCACCAACATTGATAGCGTACTAGCCTGTCGTGCACGCTTGCTCTCCGCTCAACTGCTGTAAATACTGAAAGGCACTTTTTAAATGTTACACTACCAATTCACATTTTTAGAAACGCACAGGAAAATCACAGGAAGCCTGTGTTGAACCAGCATACTTACCTTTCAGATCGTGTCTATTTAAACTTGCTGCTGTATGATGACCTCATTACCCATCGATGACTTCAGTGCGCATGCTCGTAGTAACTTTTCTGATTGGCTGACGCGTTCAGTAACCACGCTTAACATTACAATGTCATTCACAATCTTTTATGTGATTTTGATACCCTATTGGGGAACTCTGGTTGGATTTAAGCAGCAGAAAATTTGACAGGCAGGGAGATCTTTGTACTTCGTGGAATGTGTCACAATATTAAAAAATAGTTTCAAGTGGTACTTTCGATATTTACTCTTGGTCAATTCTAAGATATTAGGCATAGGGGTCACATTTGGAGACTGTCTGACAGGCCCTATCCAGCGGATAATTTGTCTTGCATTGAACATTCTGAGCTTTGTGATATATACTCATTCTTTTGAAATTGGTTTCATGTGGTACCTCCAATGTTTGATCTAGCCCAAATGTTGGGGGTCCTTTTTGGGCGTCTGCCGGGCCCACTGCAGCAGGAACCATTTTATACTCTCTGTGATGTACATTTAAATTGGTTTGGGGTGGTACCTAATGTTTAATCGAGTGCATTTTGGCCTCACTCAGAGACCCCCGTGGACCACACGCAGCAGGTGGTCCCCGGCAGACATCCATATTTGCATATGTTAGGTTACACCACGAATGCTCATGTGTTCAGATATTGGTACCTCGTTCGTTTGATCAAAATGTTCTGGGCTGCCGCTCTAATACTCGGACATAGAATTGACGGACGAATCGTTTATATTCCATGCAATTCCCTCCAAACTTCTTTATAACTGATTGAGGTTTTTTTTAATTCCCTAATCACCGCCAGCAAGCCCTTCTCAGATTACCCACCACTCGTCAAGATGAACCATGATGAACATCACCATGGGGACCACCATAAGAGCACATACTACTCGCATCGCACACGCAAGGAATGCCCACGCCGCCACTATCACGCATAAGGTCTGATTCAACATGACTAGACTTTACAGCTGAATGCTTACCTAAATCAAAACCTACTAAATATGCTCTTTCTTTGTCAGCCGGATTTCTTACCCTCCTTTGGCTTGACAGGGCTTTCATACCTTTCATCATTTCATCACTAGATGCATTTAGTTTGTTGTTCATCCATCTTTAGATACTTGCTTCTGTGTAGTAAACACTGATTCAGATGTAATGTTAACAATATCAGTGATAAGACTAAATTATGTTCGTGAAGGATGTCGCTGTACCAAAATTTGTCAATGAATGTAGTTTCCGTATTATCAATGACTGACATGTTTATAAATGTTTATTTGTCGACAGTTGGATTTCATACTCGCCAATGCGTTCTTCATAAAACTCGGGAGACGTATATTTCAGTATATAAATGCCTTGACCTTTATTTATCGTATTACAATCAAGTAGTATATGTTGTACCATAACATCTCACTCGAGCCACAGTAAAATACATCAATCACAAGGTGATGATTCCGATAGAACGATTGACTGTAAATCGAATAGACAAAGTACAATAAATGTGTTTGTATACAAATACGGCACACAAGTTTACGTGAGTGCCACACTAGCTAAGTACCGTCTAAATACACAACAAATGGTGGCATAAATTACAGGCTCAAACAAAGCAAAAAACATTGACAATATTTCATCACAAACTGCAAAAGCAGGCAGAAACATGCCTCGCTATAAATCAGATGAGATAAACAATGTCATAGAAAGCACGGTATGAACAATTGTATCACCACTAAATAAAATATTTCTGACGACTTGAATGATTAGCATCACCCGCACACATAACAAACAAGCTCAAAAGGGAACTAAACTTAGCTAAGTCATAAAGTCGTTCTTACCGGAATTTATAGATCAACCCAGCGCATCGACCACCACAATGAAGTAAATAATGGTGATATATCTAAGTTACTGGCTCAAAACGCTGGCATGTCACAGAAACCACGCCGACTCCAGAACTTTCTATCTGTTTGTTACTTCCGGTTTCTCAACTCAAATAATGACATCACAACCCGTCTAAAGATCAAAATCAGATCTAAATGTCGTAAATGACACCCCGGTTTAGTACCGTTTTGTGAGTTGTTGGGACCAAATTTCCTTCATGTAGGTTTGTGATATAGCGCCCTCTAGGCAAAATAAATTTCAAACGTTTGGAACTCCAAGAAATATATTCAACTGTACCGTACGTCTAGGCTGTATGCGCGGGATTGGGGTATCGGCTGGTATCTACTGTAAGAAATAGATTAGGGGTGAAGGCGAACAGCGATCTCACATTTATAAACCGGAAATAAACAGACGAAACGACAGTCAAATTTAATTTATACAAAATGTCAGCTTTTTCCAAAATGATAAGATGAACGCAAAAAATAGGTAATGTTTCACATTCCGTGTCTTAATTTCTTATGTGAACACCTCAACCTTCCCATCCCAGCGAACCTACTCGTGCATCTCCAAGGCTAATCTGTATCCCATTATATAGAAATTCATAATCTAAGGGAATCCCCTCTCGAAATTTTTGTATTTGGAATGGGTTATATTTTGCATATTTCTGTACGCCTTTACAGGCGTTTTTAAAACCTTTATTGAGCATGGTACCCATGCTTTCGGGCTAGTGTAGCATAGATAAACGCAAAATTACGTCGCAGCGTGTCTTTTATCGTTCTAACTTCAGAAAAACGCGATAAATCCCGGTACACACGCATTACATATTACTGCGTCGTTGAAATGGTCAGGGTTAAAGATCAAGGAGCAAACAATGATACTTCAATCAGCGAAGTCAAGTTAAGTAATCACAATTCCGAAAGGCGTGTTTAGCTTGGTGCGCACTACCTGAAAAGTTCACCGAACCATACAGCGCCCCCACACCTATTAGTTAGCAAACAAACAATTTGGATGTCATTTATATACCGGTCGACGTGTACACATACCATACAGACATATCTTCAGTATAATTCTAATTAGCTATATTCGTATTCACTGTATAAAGAAAAAAAATCTATTCCAAGGCATGGCAATGTGTATAACATACACTGTATTCAATTGGCAATGATGTTATGATTCTGACTGGAAATGGCAATAAATGTTGTGTTTATTCGTGAGGTTTTCGCCTAATTACAATTACATTGTTCTACACATCAACACATTTATCACTACTTTATTTGAAGCGGGCGGGAGGGTCGTCACCTGCGCACGCGCGGGAATTGAGTCTCAAGCGACGATAACAACACACGCTAAAAACGCAAAGGCTATGGTCATCTGCCGCATACGCAGGTGACGACTCCCCCGCTTTAACGCCGTTTTAGCAAATCCGTCGAAATGTAGGTATATATTCTTATATGTATGGTGTCATACATTAATCTACTTGTGGGTTAAAGGGGATTAGTTTTGTCAAATTGTGGTCACATTTAGAAATATACTCTTATTTTGAGTTCCCAATACTAAACATAATATTCACCAATCGTTTGTTTTGTCGACAGTATTAAGTATCATAGTTTTTTGTGGACTTTCCAGCCACTATTTTTAGATTTCTGAGAATTAGTGACTTCATTTATTCTACTAACTGAAATGGGGTCGCATATGAATACATTCACCAACATGTTGCGACAGTATTAGGGTTATTTCATTGTTTCTTCATGGAATTTCCAACCATTAGTTTTAGAGAAGTGTTGACTCCTAAACGTTCAAGCTAACTACTGAAAAAGGGGGTCACTTGTGAATGCATTTATTAACATGTTGTTTTGCCACCAGTGTTATTTCATTGATAGTCCGTTCGTTCGGACGTAGTCGGAAAACGGGGATTTATGGATTGACATCTGTGCGCTCGTGCGCCCGTGAGCTCGTGCATGCGTACATCCGAACCTACTAGTATACCAATTGCATTCAAACTTCACACATAATGTTATACATATCAATTAGTTTCCCGATCTGGTTTAAGATGGCCAAATGGCGGTTAATTATGTGCTGAAAAATCAGCAAAGTCAAGCATTTATGGCATTCCGAAACCGGGTGTCGTTTGTTATAGACGGATTGTGTTCAAACGTGGTACATATTGGGCATTAAGACACCTTGATGCACGTCATTTTGTTTTTTAGCTCGTACTTAAAATATCCGACTGGCGGACGTTTTGTTTTAATCAACGCGGTTCTAAAGTTCTGATTATGTTTCATATATTCATTATACATCATGTCATAGATATACAGGTTTATTGGTTTGACAATCTGATTCGCAATGGCCATATGACAGCCTTTTTTGTGCTGAAAAATCATCGAGCACAAGCAATTCTGGCATTTCGGAATCAGATCTCAGATGTTTACAGACGGATTTTGTTCGAACTTGCTACATACCTAGGACTTTATGATGCACGTCATTTTGTTTTTAAGATCGCATTCAAAATGGTCAGCCATTTAGTTTTAATGAATGTACTTCTAGAGATTTCTGACATGCTCTGACGGACTAAGTTAAAACGTGATGTAAATCCATTATACATCGAGGTATAGATATACAAATGTATGCAAAATGGCCGACCGGTGGCCATTTTGTTTTAATCAATGCTGTTCCAGAGCAATATCTCTCAATATGTGCAAGTACTCGTCTTACGATCAGATACAAGATGACTGAATGCCAATTATTTTAATGTTAACAAAATCATCATAATCATCAGCTTTTGGGTCCATATTTCTGACATGTTTATGTTCAAACTATATTTACTACAAACAAAACAATATATCGTTTGATAAGTAACTAACGGGGTCTGTGCCATGCATGGTTTGTTCCTTTATGGAATTTCTAGCCACTATTTTTAGAGTAGCGACGACTCTAAAACGTCAACTAACTACTAAGAAAAAGGTCACTTATGAATACATTCATCATTATAGCTATTTCCTTGTATATTTGTGGTCTTTCCAGCCACTATTTTTAGATTTCGGAGAAGTGGTGACTGTAAAATATTCAATCTACTAACTGAAAGGGGGTCGCCTATGAATACATTCACCACAATGTTGTTATTTTATTGCTCCTTTGTGGAATTTCCAGTCTAGGACTCAAATAGAGTTACCTAATTCGCAGTGTTAGGTCATTACTGTACGGCCTGCGGGCCTCGACATTTACTAGGATCTCATCTCTAATCAGGCCGTTAACTACTGCTAGCGTCCTTGTAGATGCTGTAACATCATATTATTAGCTAGATACAATGTATGGTTATCACAAACCTACTTCCTGTGGTTGGGGACAAACCATTATCTCATTAATTTAATCAACCTGTCAATTTTACTAACAATAACTGTAGATGCCACTGGCAATGTTTGACAATATACATTTTTGCATGACGTCTGGAGCACAATACCATTGGCTATTAACCAAACCAGATCATTGTGACTATGGTGCTAAATCTAATATACATAAAGTGACAATTTTTGGTATTATTAAATATATCGCATTTTTTAATTACAAAATAATTAAGAATATTTTACATGAGTGATCAGGATTTCATGCAATAAAATGAGAAGGATGACGTCACAAAAGGAGCTCTGCGTCGTTATGAGTCAATACCTCTGGTATATATGGTGTGATGTTGTCCCAGCAGCATGCTAATTACATATTACGTTTAAATTATGGAGAATCCAGGCGCAATTAGATCGTGTCCTACTTGTAGAGGAAAACAAGTTTGAGCCTTTTCTGTCTGGTCCTCTAACCTAAATGTATCAATAGCCCATATGGGACAACAGCAGACCTGTCAGTGGTGGACCATTCTAATTCGGAATTCGAAATATGCTCATCAATCTTATGTGTGGCACTGATTGTATGATGGTTGACACTGTATGATCCAGGTCGAAGCCAAACCTGTAAAGCAACTTGTGCGTCATACCAAGTGGCATATTTGTAGTCATACCATCTGTAAACAAAAAAAATACTGTTTTGAATATGTGTCTATTTAAATATAAGTCTTGTAAACGAATAATTACGCTGAATAATCTGTGAACAGCATTGATATATAAATATAAAACCTTAGATGTTTTTGTTGGAATAATTTGAGATTAGGGGTTGTACGTAAAACCATATTTACCTATTTGTTAGAAAATGTATTGTGTGAAAATCGATAAAAATTTACATATAATGCTTGGCCAAGTAAATACATCTTTATTTATTTTTGTGTATGAAAATAAGTAAACCGCCGCGTTTAAAGGAAACTTGTAAACGGGAAAATACGTGCCTACTGCAGGCTCTTTTTACTGCTCAGTAATAATCACATTACCTCGGATTCATCATTGAAATCTACATATGTTAATAGTCATTTCAGTTTCGTTGTACGTATTGATTTAGTTGAAAGCAAATGGAAGAGCGTACAATATATCATAATGCATGCACATTTTCTGTAGTTCAGCGTTGTGTATCTCCAAATGTAATTTTCCTTTTGTTATCGAGTAATTACAATATGATGTTTGTGATATTATTGTAACACGCGTTTGCATTACGATTTCACTGTAATCATATTTAATTTACAGAAAATGAACGGTAAGTGAAATATTGTTGTGCCTATCACAAGCCACACTTACTTATGAATATATGAATAAATTGGGTTCCCGGAATAATTAATACTAGGAGAGAGGAATATTTGTTTTGTATTAAAACCTGGAGGTTTGTGGTAGTCATTGAAATGTCCCCATTTTTCTTTAATAATGTAACCGCTTCGAGTCTTGTCCCCTGCAAATAAATGGTTAGGAACTTATTTAGTACGGTAATGTACAAAATGCGATTGTAGATCTGCAGGGATGTACAAAAGTGTTTTCAAATTAGTAAGTGATGAAAGTGAATGTTAATTTAAGCCATTGTAGTATTTACGTAATTGTCTGAAGATGATCGCATTTACTTTCATCTGCGAATGTTTTAATTATAAACTATGCAAAGTACGAGTAAGTATATACTTTTGTAGGTATATGTTGAAGCCCTGCTGCGTCTAAATAATAATTGAAACTACGCTTCATCCGTCTTTCGAGCATATAGCTTATTTTTCCGACAAGAAATCTACGGAAATCGACACGAACATTATCTTTTACCATACAAATATAGGGCGTAAATAAGCACATTACGACCACCGGGTATTAAATGTTCAAAAAGAACCCTGAGAAAAATATTTATAATTAATTAAACGAGACCAAAAAATGATTGCCGTCTGCAGTTGCTCGCTTGTGAGCCCGGTTTGTTGGCCCCGAACGCGATCGAACATTCGGCGCTAATCGGCGTTTGCAGGTTTTATTTAAATTCTGTCGAACAACTTTTTTGCAAACAAGGAACTACACGATATACGGGTGCGTATTTGCGTCACCACTTGATGTATCTGTTTTTGGTGCCTTAAAGTTATTTTTGTGTCTCAGAATTACCATCAAACACCGTGATAAAGACTTTAACATTGTGAAATTCTGCCGTAACGGTTTTTATTTAGCAAAATACAGTATGTTTAAAACCATAATCATTAAGTTATTGTTCATACAGTTCATTCCGCTGATTTCAAATATAGAGAACATGATTATGTTTTGTCTTTAATATTTTTTTTTACTAAAATATTTTTTATTTTGTTCTCATTTGTGCTTGTTCTTTACGATATTGGAAATTATTAATTTATTCTGTTTTGAGTGTATACTCACCTGGCAAAAGTAAACCATCATTCAATATGTCCTCCAAACAGTCCGTTTCAGTGCCGTGAAATACAACATGATATGAGCTCTTAACCACACTAACGCTTGAATTAATAAATCGAAAAGAAATATAATTTGAAGAGTAAACATTCAATGATTTTTTTTTTCCAAACGATAACACCAGTCAATGTTGTGTATACCTACTTTAAGGGAAAACGAGCCCAACCCAAAGGTAATACGTAATCTTTCGCCGGGTCACCTCTTTTGTAGACTGCCTTGTCACCTCGTATTTTATGACAACTTTTGCAATAACACATTCTGTATTGATTATCATCTCTAAAAGCAGAAGCTGTTTGAAAGAAGTAAGTGAAATAATATTGTAAGATGACAATTATATATTTTTTGAAACGAGGGAATTTGATCAGCATTGCGGTTAATGGACTACTACTCTATTTAATGTATGTTTTACTGTTTCAAGTCCAGGCCTAAATGTAACTGAACTTATTTCTAGGGTCTGTGTTGGTGACTATATGAACAATGATAATAACATCTTATTAGTCCCAGTTCACACATACACCATACATACTATTATACATATGCACATAATTTGTTTCACGGTCCGATTCTAGAAGGCCGAATAGCGGCGATTTTTGTGCTAAAACAATCATCAAAATCAAGCATTTGTGGCATTGCGAAACCGGATCTCGGCTGTTTACAGATGGAACTGGTTACATTTATTGAACATTATGGTTGATGCATGTCATTTTGTTTTTCAGATCGGATTTAAAATGGCAGAGAGGCAGCCATTTTGTTTTAATGAATGTGGCATATATCCGGCATGCTTTTACTGATTATGTTCAAATTTTATATATTCATTATACATCATGTCATAGATATACAGATATATTGGTTTCACGCTCCAATTCACAATGGCCGAATTGTGTATATTTGTGTGCTAACAAACCATCAAAGTCCAGTATTTCTGGCATCCCGGACTAGATCTTGGTCTTTAATGCACCGATATGGTACATATATTGGGTATTATGGGACCTTGTTGCACGTTAATTTATTTTTCAGATCGGATCTGAAATAGGCGACTTGCAGCCATTTTGTTTTTATGAATGCTGTTCCGGAGCAATATCTGACATGCTTAAACTTATCATGTTCAAACTTTATATGTACATCATGTTGTACATATGCACATGTATTAGTCTGACATGTATCAGTATCAAGATGGCCAAATAGCGGCTGGTTTTTATTTTTTTTAAATCGTCAAATCTTTTCTTCCATTAAATTTAACAATGAATGCGATTTTTTCGCCATGTCCCTGACATTTTTTGGCTGATTGCAATTACGTTTTAGAGCGACATTGTACTACATTTGACACTTATTAATTACTATGCATTTTTTCAAGTTGATTCAAAATGGCCGACCAGTGTCCATTTCATCTTAATTAATGCTGTTCTAGAGCAATATTTCTCAATATGGACAAGTACTCCTTTGACAATCAGATACAAGATGACTGAATGCCAATTATTTAAATGTTAACAAATCATCATCTTTTGGATCCATATATCTCTGACATGTTTTTTCTTTGATAACTAACCTGGACTGTGCCATGCATGGTATGTTCTACATGACAGTACTTTGCATAAACAAACAATACTGTCACTATTTAAACTAATAAAAAACTCCCACAAACATTCAAGGGAAAACACCCACCACTTTTAAGGTCTAGATGCAGGTTCGTTGGCACTCGGAATGATTTTTTGCTCGTTCTTACCCAGACAGTTTTGGTTAGATAGAGTTAACATTTCAGAGCTTTGTCAATAGTGGAACATACTAAAAACACGATTTTAAAATATAAGGATTCGAGACACAAGTATGTGATTAACAGTCACGATTTTACTAACGTTGTTCTTTGATTAACAATCACTGTTGATATATGCAAACGAGTTGCTGTCCTCCGTACGGTACGGCGTCGTGTGACTTCGTGTTCTGTTCACTTACCTCAAGTACATTCAACTAGCCTGGCGAGTAACAAAAAACAGACAAGACGTAGACGCTTCCAGCATGCCAAGCGGAATAAAAAACAAAACAAAAAACGTACAGTTGTAAATAATAAATAAACACTTTCACCATTATCTCGCAAACATGTCGACAACTATCCTGTCAGCGTAGTGGTACAATGTATAACGATTTAATTTTCGCGCAAAACAAGGTCACAATTTCTTTTGTTCTCTTGGTGTATAGATTTAAAGCTTTTTTCGCATTGCGGACGAAACTAAAACATGCTTTCACGCATTTTTTTCCTGAGGCATTTTAACAATTTTAGTTTCGCTGTAACGACCACCGTACTAATAGGATTGCGATGCAATGGACAAACACCACTGCTAATGTCGATAACAAACTTTTCAGTGTAAAAATAAACAGAGGTTAATTGACAATAAAAATAACACACAGGGAATTACAGCAAAATTGACAACGATATGCTGTTTTTAAACACAACGGAAAAATCGAGCACTCTGCGATGCCATCTTGGTCACCTTGTTCGGACACGCCCTTGTCACCTAGCATGCATCAGTCGCGATGTCACGAAGTACGTTGTACGGCCGTGTTGGTATCATAATCAATCAATCACCGTTCAATTTAAATACTTTGCAAGAACAAATGACATTTTTAAATATTTTTTTCTCAGGTGCGCCCTGTTCGAAGGCGTGCATCGCTTGGGTCAAAGGCGAGACTAACCTGTGGTCTTGTGTTCACTACTTAGCGGCTGTGAATCTGTAGGTTTATTCTGTGTGTATTTGGATGTTCATTTTTAAGCCATGTTTTCAACATTGTTTAACATTTTCATATGTCAATCTCCTCATATGTTAACAATGTCGTCTATGGAGTTTCAATTAGTGGTATGAGCCATTTTAGACGGCCTCTAGTACTAAGGCATTCTATGAATGAGGTATTTCCAGAGGTCAGGGTTCGTCTCATTTTTATCGGCCGAATGAAACGTGCCTCGATTTACAACAGTTTTCCTTGAAAAACGACTGCATTTCGAATTTGTCTCACCGGCGTTTGAGCAAGTGAATAGTAAAAACTGCGAATGCCCGTTGTGTAGCAAAATATTACGACCTATTTCAACCGGGTCGTCTAACTGAAACTTGAATAGTGCTGAACTTCACACAGTTCATTCCATCGAGATTCGCGAAAACTACGTCATGCAAAGTATTTGTTATAATGTTTGCGAAAAGGTAAATTTAGACTCAGCCTTAAACGCAAATCACATGTCTATCGGTATATTAATAACTGTATGTCTTTTTCTTTAGTTTTACGTAATCAATTGTTCACCATCCTCCATGGAATTGATAAAACGACGCCATGACAGTTTTCATGCAAGGGTGTGATTGGTTTCCCTCCAATTGTAAACCTTTTCATTTATTTTTTTTGTAACGATTGAACATCATTTATTATTTACGTACAGCCTTGCTTAGATTTGCTAAGCATTCGAGAAAACGTTTGTACCTATTTTCTACATTTCAGGATTATTTTGAGTATGTTCCATTATTCGCAGTTCACAATTCTCTAGCCAACAAGACTGTCTGGGTAATATAAAGCAAAATAAGTGCCCACAAACCTACATCTAAACCTTACAAACGAATCAGTATGTTTCAAAGCATGTAGAAAGCGTGAACAAACAACACTAATTATAACACTTCATGTTTTAATAGTCTTAGGTAGTCGTCAGATGAGGCACCCTAACTCGTGTTTCAAAAGGGTAGCACCCACAATGCGCAATTCGTACCATGTGCTTACAGTAATTGCATCATCGTCTGGAGTACTATTTTCGCTTTCAATAAGGGCTAAACCAACATCGTTCTAAACCCGGGTTTGAAATCAGCCATATCACGCCGAATAAGAACACCTAATCATACATACATTCTGGTATGGTCACACAGGCTACACACACATTATTAAATCAACATTAACACACTGTGCTTCTCCAAAACTTTAACGTGGATTTGTTGTCACAAAATGTATCTCATTTTATTGAAAACAACAAATTGTGTAATACTGCTTCATACGTATCGCGCCCAGTTTCACTATTTATTAGTCACTGAAAAGAAGGTTTTTGGAACAGTCGAGGTACAAAATGTGTGCACGGTTGAACGGTCAGGCAGATTGCAAGATATTGCAGCAATACTAGGTCCCCTCTAGCTGTGGGTCCATAGCTCTGCTTGTGTCGATCTGATGTTATAATAAACGTACTTGAAATTTGTATGGTATTGTCGACACAGTAGAGCTATGGTGACAGCCATAGAGTACCGTCCATGTTGTGCCGCAATAAAACCATTGCGCAAATAAACGATTCAAAATCATGCAATGTCTTGTGAAAAACGACTCCAAACTAAGGTCGATAGATTGTACATTTATTAAATACTCACCACAGCAAGGATTGAAACTTAATAATTTCAAATAAAGCCCATTCACCCGAGTATTCTTGGACGGTCACGCTAAAACACAGCTTGTCGCCATCTTACACACACTGGACGAGGTCGGTATCACATGATCAATATGACGTCACATTGTTGTCATTACGTAATGCGGTTAGGGATTCCCCAAGAATACTTGCGTAAGAAAGTAGCCCTTTCATGTTAGACTTGTCGGTACACCCGATAAACTATACGTAATGGCAACATTAAATGATATAGTTTGTTCTTGGGAGAACACGTTCAATCGCATAAAACGTTCTTACAATCTGCATTATCATCTGAAACCCGAGCAAATTGATGTCATTACTCATATTTTGCGAAATGAAAATTGCTTTGCTGTGCTACCAACTGGATTTGGGAAAAGTATCTGTTACATGCTCCCACCAGTTTTGTTAAATGAAACAATCAGTGATAAACGGCATTACGGTTTGATTATATCGCCACTACGAAGCCTAATGTACGACCAGGTGCGTAGTTGCAATGCTATGGGCATTAAGTCATGCTGCATCACAAGGAAGAAAGATATGGATACAGAAACTATTGAAGGTACGTGAAATTTGTAATTGTCTCAAATTAATATTTTCTCAATGTTTTATCGAGATAGTAAAATTATTGAAACGTTAATAACTAGATTGGCCTCCTAGTTACTGAGACTGTATTCTGTATCATAGGTATAAAGAAAGGACTGTTTACACTTTTATTTATGTCGCCCGAAGCATTGTTATTTATTGACTCGTGGAGGCCAATTTTGCTTCAATCCAAAATCTACGGAGATGGAGTTTGTCTCATAGCCATAGATGAATGTCATGTCCTAGAATTATGGTAAGTATTTCCGAAGTTAAGTCTCCACAACTATATATTTAATTAATATATAATTATTTTTGTCGTTGTATTAGTATAATTGTAAACCAGCATTGTATTATTCTGATTTATTTTATTTAACAGGGGTGACGATTTCAGACCAACATACAGAATGTTAGGCGAACTACGAAGCCATTTTTCTTGTTCGTTTTTAATTCTGACGGCAACCTGCACGAATGTTATGAAACGTAACATTCTTAAACAATTGTACTTCGGTGAAAATGAGATGCAGCTTGTTTCCAAAGTGCCCGACAGGTAAATTAACCATTATACGTACAAAAGATAATCGTCTCAATTTCGTTTCAATGTTGGACTTTACCTACGTATTTTCTAATATCGTGTAATTAAAGATGTGTGATATCATTACCTATTTCGCAATCTGACTGATTTACACAGAGTTAATTGTTAAATTAATTATTGAATTATTTAGGCCTAACATTAGTCTCTACTACAAGTTTGGCTCATTGTCCATTACTGAAGAGATGGCTTGGTATCTAAGGGAACTCAAAAGTGACGGCATCACAGCACGGAAAGCCATCATTTATGTCAGGTATATCATTTTTATACATATGTATAATAACAATAAACAGGTAGTTGATTGTTTTTTGAAAGTTTACAAACACGAGAACGTTTAAATGTAGATCTAATGTATAATATAATATAATATAATATAATATAATATAATATAATATAATATAATATAATATAATATAATATAATATAATATAATATAATATAATATAATATAATATAATATAATATAATATAATAACAATTTAGTAAATTACTGACTTTTCGACTTTTTCCTTGCAGAACCATCACTCAGTGTGGCAAAGTATTTGCTAATTTTATGGCCTACCTGGGAAATGCTGCTTATGGAGATGGAAGCAAAGTTATACAAAACCGAATTTTGGAAGTTTACCACGGGGCATTGGCAAGCACAGACCAGGAGAGAGTTGTTTCACGTTTCTCGCAGGATAATGTTTTAAGATGTATAATTTGCACTGTGGCGTTTGGGATGGGGGTGAACATCCCAGATTTAAATATAGTTGTTCATTGGGGATGTAGTAACAGCATAGTTGAATACTGGCAGGAAGTAGGTCGTGCTGGGCGAAATGGTGATCCAGCGGAGGCACATTTATTTCCGCTGCCAAGAACGGTTTTACACGTTGAAGATGATATGAAATCACTCTGTGAACAACTTAAACATTCAAACATTCCATGTCTACGAGTCCACATTTTGGAACACCTCACTATTAAAGGAATGAATCCTCATATAATTGACGAGATAAAACATCGCAAGTCATGTGACATGAAATGTGAGTGTTGTGTTTGTCTCAATTGTAAGTGTTGCACAGCTTGTAAGCTTAAATGTCCATGTCGGGTCAATTAAACTCGCAGAGGTAGGCGTCGAAATACTGTCAAATTGCCATTTTTTATTTTATTTTTTGGTTGTTGTTCAGCATGTTAGAATTATGTTATTGAGTTAAATCTTCACACGCAGATAGCAAATATGGCCACATAGTGTTATGTTTATTGTGTACCACAGTATTGTGACAACATTGTCTTTTCATCCTGTGGTATATTTAATATGCGAATAAAATAAATGCTTCTTGGCAATGAAACATCGTTATATTCAGTTGTATTTATTTTCATCATCTTTTGGTGTCATCCTCTCGTGCGCGAGATTTATAAGTTCGACAATCAAGGATGAACTAAAATGATAAATCAATATTCTATTTGAAGCATTTCCCAGTATGATGCACACAAAAACTATTATTTCCTCTGTTCGCGCTAATTGAACAATAATTCATAATGTGATTTAATAATAAACTGACTGTACTGAATGACTGCTTGAAAACTTATTTCATTTGTAATCGGCACCAGAAATTTAGATAATGATGTTTTTAGGTTTCACTCTGGTAAAAAAATAAAGCTGATGAACATATTTTCATCATAACGAAGGTATTGCTTGCTATAAAATAAGGTGAACGAAAAAGTAACCCAGCCAACAGTAAAGGAATATAGCTCACTGTTTGGCTAACAAAGTAGTAATATTTATTGTTCCAATGTAACAATCCGTAATCCAATCATGGGAAACAACTAATCCTGTGGAAGGATTTCCTTCAACAGGTCAAGGGTTCTACAGTGTGATTTCAGTTGGGATACCAACTTATCACCACTGTGAATGGCTACTTTATTTCGAAAGTTGGAAAATATAGCGTGATACCGACCCGGAATTTGTTGAAATATGCCATCGTCTCTGTACTCCTTTACAAATTTGGAGACGTCTCGTCTGTAATTAGCAGATGTAGTTTTAGATTTATGAACATATTCGTCCATAAATTTGGTCATGTAAACACATTCTAAGTCAGTGGCCAATCTTCCAACCAGCTGACTACATCTAGCAACATGGGTGTCTGTGTAGCGACCATGGCAGTGTTTTAGGTTCTCTGCAATGTATATGGAAATAAGCATTTGATTACTAATCATATATAACAAACGGGTGTAAATACAAATCGATATTTTCACACATAAACAACGGACACATATATGCCGAAAGTATTGGTTGGGTTGATGTAAAAACATACATTCAGTTAGTAAAAAAAGACCTTTCACCATTCCTAATTGTACACTTACGTTTAAAGTCATTATTTAGAAACTCGTTAACAAGATCTAGCGGTATGTTGTTCCCAGCTCCTCCTTTCAGGTTAGCAGTGCTATTCCAAAGCATTTCTTCTCCTTGCCTTGGCGAAACATAACCATTTATACCTGAAGTAAACGTTGAATATATTAACCAATATTTACTTGTGAGGATCGCCAGTAATTTTAATCACATATTTGAAAGTTACTGAAAAAACGATAAAATAAACTTACATGCTAGCAATCTATGGCCAATTATAAGATATTTATAATGGTTATTTTCCCAGAAATCTAACATTGAAACTCTCCAATTCGACATCATTGCGGGACCATCGTTTTCGCGTTCTGCATCTCTTTCTGCCATATGGAATAACCCTCTCCATAATACATGACAGGAGTAATTGAAGAGGTAGTCAGCACCGGTGTCCTGGTCTGGCTTTGATAAAGGCCCTTTAACTTGACAGTCATCTGAACAAAACCAAGAACCATCTAGTGGAAAATTTATCAACAGATAATTATTATTATTTTTATTTTTATTATTATTATTATTATAAAAATATGTAGTTATGGGCCTATCAGCTTACCTGGGCATTGATTCAAACCAACACATCGCATATGAAACCATTCTCCATTAGGGCACATGAACTCCCTGTCACACCCTATCCACTTATCATCATCAGTATCTTCTTTCTTTTTACAGAAACAATAAATTGATGATTGTTCACAGTCCGGGCTACACCACCACTCGTCATCTGGTACAGATTCAGGTTGTAATTCAACACAATCGAGGTGGAACCATCTGCCTCTTTTACACTGTGAGAGTGCAGAACATTCAATCATGGTCCCTCCTAGGTCTGTGAATAAAGGGATGGTTTGTTATATTGTATTGAGTTCAGTAGTATAATCTATCTTCCTATTGCGTTGTTTCACAGATCACCATACATGCACATACCTGTTTTACATACGCAATAATCATCATCTTCATCATCATAATTATCAATGCATGGCTGTTGATCACTATCACTAAGTGGTACTTCATCTACATCCGGCCAAATAAAAGAAACTATTTCCTCTGCTAACTTTTCAACGTAGTCTTTCTGCTGGTCCGGTTGAATAGTCGGCTTATCACGTAGGCTGGTCAGTCTTCTTAAATGCATTGCCAATAGACAGGTATAGCCTTCGGTCATAAAGTTAAGAAAATCCACTGTGTGATTAACATCATCAATCACCTTCTTTTTCACTGCACGGTGACCAAACTTAATTTTGACATGGAATAAAGACCCACGTGCACTTGCCGAACTTCCACTGAATAGTTTGTTCATGGTGTCCTTCAAATAAAAGAAAAAATTACACATGCATACATACATAATTTATAACATTATATTTATATTACGAGCATGTAACTACCCAGTATTTACCTGCATTGTGATGCACCTTTTGTGGAACTCCTGGGGCCTTGGTTCGAGCCCAACAAGACGATTGACATGGTCTTGGCTACATGCCATAGAAAACCTGGCATCAACCATACGTTCAATTGATAATTGATCACCGTGACATACAACGTTATAGAGGGGTTTTCCATTTTGTGATGGTACATACTGTCCAAGATGTCGCATTATCTCAATCACACCTTTGCTGGAGGAAGGGTTGGCTTTTATTACACCAAGGTTAACCTGAACAACGCAAATATATCAATATCCAGAGTAAGTATATAACCACTGACTTGGACGTAGTTAGAAATTTAAATCATATTCCATCATGCTATAGTCCGAGAAACCATCCGATTTATTGTTTGGACTGTTATATATTACTGTACATTTCGGCCGTAGTATAGTGTCAATTTCCATTGACCTATTTCAAAACGTTACACTTCATATTGGTTTAAAGACTTTAACGTGAGTTTAGACTATAGTTAGAAATGTGTCAAGATGGATATTTAGTGTGAAATGAGTGTAAAGTATCTATTTTAATTGTCATCATTTTACGACTAACTTTACTGCGACACAACTTAACACCATAATAGAGTAAGTTTAGTTTTGGGTGTGAATATTATGTGATATTGGGACTTACAATCTCACTCTTTAATCGTGACTCAGAAGAGTACTTGTGCGATATATGCCATTGTATTTGTGTGTCCTTGAAACACTCAAAGTTGCGCACAAGAATACGCTGAACTAGTGTTTTCATCCTTGTTCTTACTCGAGTCTAATCACTCTGTGAAGGCAAAAAAACCGCAACAGGGATATCGACTGCTTTTTTGGTCCTGATGTCATCGTAGTCGCGAAATGATATACGGTTTTTGGTAGCAAATGACAGTGCCCAGAGCATCATTTTATTTTTAACTTTCTGGGATTGGTGTCTGGCTTCAGAAAGCTTTTGAACGTTGTCCCAGCACAGACTGTATCCGGGTTCTACAGAAATATAGCAGAGAAGCAAAAATACATGTATATTACTGTAAATGCAAGAGGGCAGATCTATCGGAAAATGCATACAGAATAAAAAAAGTAGCATTAAAATGATACCTCTTACTAAAATCGGTGTAAGGGGTTGCTTGCCTGGACAAAATACAACATTTCTCAGGAACTCGCAAGTCGGACGGACGTCGTTAGGTTTTAGCTAGCATTAGACAATATATATTATCCTAAAATTGTGTCTCCTGCAATATTGAGGTCACTTATACCAAAATAAACACGTCATGTATATTCAAAAATAATATCTATGTGGGAAGCAATATAATGAATTCAACATGCCTCTTTCGAAAGTTTCTACGTCATCTTCAATATCACTGGCCCCATCTGGGCTCATTGAAACACAGTCTTCATCGGATCCGTTAGTTGATTTGGTATGATCGCTCTCTGCCGATTCGTCAAACTCTGAGATCAAGGAAGAATGTACGCTATCGTCGGTGTGCACACTGCTGTCACAGTTTGCAGAGAGTTCATGCTAAAGAAAATTTGGATAATAAGAGTGATGTTACTGGTGATAAGAGGGGCGTACTGTAACACCAAAACCAGGCGTCACTAAAATACGAAACTAAGACTATAATTATAAAAAGACGAAAACACAAACCTGAATATGTTGTTTCCAGATTATTATTTCACTATCGAATCCTTTACGTAAACGGTCAACAGAGTTTCTTGTGGCATGTATCCCAATGCTCAGTCCGATCTTGTTAAACCATTTAAAAATCTGCGCAAAAAACCCAATTTCATTGATTCGTATTGCGTACTATCTGTACTTCGCTACGTAACACTCAGAAACATTGATATTGTATTATTAAGAATAAAAAAGTTTGTATACTGTTGAATGATTCGGTACATCTCAACAATATTAATACAAAAAACTAGTTTAGCAACTAACCTTTTGATTGCAGCCACTTCGGTACATTTGAAGTGCGTTAATATTTTGTAGAAAATTAAATTTCCTGGGTTTTCGCAAGTTTAGTATGGTACCAATTGTAAAACCTAAGCCGGGAACTAAGGAGCCACACTTTCCATCATCGTCACTGGTAAAAAGAATCAATAAAATGTCACTATATTCGTACATCTGAATTGTGTCAAACTGAATTTGAAAACATATCAGGAATCCAAATACATATTTCACTATTTATGATTATTCCGTGTGATTATGCAAATTCCATTGTTTTGAAAAAAAAATTACATATAGGATAATATAATATTCGCTCATTAGGTTGACACTTATCCTGACAGGTATAAATTCAATATTACAAAACCGTATGTACATTCATGGCTTTAAAAGGCATTATTTGAAATGTTTTTCGTGAATACGAACATTTTTATATTTGTATCAGGATTTCGAAGATATTTGGATAATTATTTAAATTACTCACATACAAATCTTATCAGCGGACAATCGGTTTGACAGGGAACCTTCAATTACAGCATGTAATATTGGCAGGTGCTTCCTAGTTTCATTTAGAAAGCGAAACCATTGAAACTTCTTTATGTTTTCAATTGTGGTTTCTTGGGACGGTATTCGACTTGTTTTCCAATAAAACGAAACTTCCTGTCGAGATTCATGTACCAGAAGACGGTGAAAAACATCTCTAAATTTACGACTGTTTTTCAGAAGATGTTTAATTCCAGACCAATAATTATATTTCTTGATGTGATTGATAGCAACATCTATGAAAGTAGACTTCTGTAAATAATCAAATAATATTAAAATTAGTAGATGAACCAAGTATGCAATATTCCTCATAATGAAAAATTTTGAATGAGAAAATAACAATGGCTTTAAATATAGGTTGATAAATGTAAATTAGAACTATATAAAGAATTATCGAAATACATACCTCTGCGTCTGTTTTCTCTACTACCGGTTGCATCGATGTCGTAACTTTTGGTGGAAGTTGAAAAACCACTTGTTTGGCAGACGTTGCCCCTGAAGCCTCTTCTTCGCTGGATTTTCTTTTAAATCCAACACAGGGAGAAAAACATCGTTCGCGGAGCTCGTCTTTAACACATTGAGCCTTTTCTCTTAATTTGCCAAACCTACAGATTAGACTGTAACATGTTTGGCAAACAAAACCACCATTTTGTGGTTCCTTGGACAATTCAACTAGAATGTCATAAACAGTGAAATTGGCACAAACATTTGTGCCAACTCCATATCGTTTCAAACCTTTATTGCGTTTCTGAAACGGTTGGTTGCAATAAACACACGTTATTGACGCAATGCCGGACATGGTGTGTACATTCTTGGGGAATCCCTAACCGCATTACGTAATGACAACAACGTGACGTCATATTGATCATGTGATACCGACCTCGTCCAGTGTGTGTAAAATGGCGACAAGCTGTGTTTTAGCGTGACCGTCCAAGAATACTCGGGTGAATGGGCTTTATTTGAAATTATTAAGTTTCAATCCTTGCTGTGGTGAGTATTTAATAAATGTACAATCTATCGACTTTAGTTTGGAGTCGTTTTTCACAAGACATTGCATGATTTTGAATCGTTTATTTGCGCAATGGTTTTATTGCGGCACAACATGGACGGTACTCTATGGCTGTCACCATAGCTCTACTGTGTCGACAATACCATACAAATTTCAAGTACGTTTATTATAACATCAGATCGACACAAGCAGGGCTATGGACCCACAGCTAGTTTTGATGATGCAATGTACTTCAAAGTTATGTGGCTTACAATTTTCAACATATTTGCGCTTATAGATTCAATATTTGGCTTTAGTAATGTGACTCGCATCTTTTTTTATGTTGAAGACATAATTTTATTGTCTCTCAACAAGTGGTCTCTGATAATGTGTACAACGTTGGATTCCATCCATCATATAATATGGCAGTGTAAAATTCTAATAGTCAGCTAAACCCGTGGTCGACCCAACCGTCATGTTCTTGGCAGGAATATCGCATTGTCAATTTTGTAAGTTAAATGAAACGCTTTTATAATAAATGCAATACTATTAGAGCACCGTGTTTAAATTCCACTTCCTCTATGATAACAAAGCTCAACACATGTGAATATGTATACGCGGGCGGGGGGGGGGGGCACCAAACTGCATTTATGAAAATGTTTCATATATTGCATGTTTCTGAATTTGGATGACAGTTTTGCCAATCAGAAAACGATACTTATCCTGAGGTAACTGTGATAACGTTGATAACGATTTGCATGTTTTTAGTCACATTCCTGCAAATCATATGCGAGTTGGTTACAAAAATCCATGATTCAAACTTGTTTCAGATAATTTATCATATGTGTATCCATGTTCATGAGTATATATTATATACCACATTTTGTCATACCGTAATGCCATAATCTGTAAAAAAGGGTCAGGCTCCTGGCAGCCCTCCTGGCACTTCTGCAATATTTGCATTGCGTTACCAGACCATTCGACTGCTGAAAGGGGAAATTATGTTACAAAGTTTATGTGGGGGATACTACTATAGTTTTTAGTTTGATTTACGTTTTCATACATGGAATTCTGCATAATGAAACAGTCACCTTAAAAACTGGCAACTAGGCGATATTTAACATTCTCCCAGAATGCCGTGCTGTGTGTTATGAACTCTGGGTCACCTTACTTCGAACAGGAACAGTTATAAAAGACAATTCCCGGGCCGCCGATGGTGGGAAGAGGAGTTACTGAAATAGGACAATTGTATATCGAGATCGGCGTTAGGCGGTATGTGAATACGATGTGCGGTTCGTATGTTTAAGTGATCATTATGGTATTCCGTGTGTATATAAGAAGTCTAAAACATTTAGTGGAGACACACTGTGCAATGTCTAACAGTAACACATCTCAATGTTATGTTCGACTAGCAATATTACGCTACAGGGGTATCGTTACATAATAACAAGAGATGCTAAGTCACTATTTTATAGAAATTGAAAAAGAGTGACTGCGTATCAAGTTAAACAATGACAGGTCTGGCATGCTGTTACACGTACAGAATGCAGTCCAGGGTTCAACCGATGTTCTATATTTAGCCATGACGTCGTCCACATTTCAGAAAACTCGTGAGTAATACAACATGATGCATGTTATAAAGCATATTCTCGTACCCAACAGAACATTTAAATTAATGTAGATTAAAATGCGAGAAATAAGAAGCAGGATGTATTAGTATCCCATGACTGTGCCTGGCATATTATCGTAATTACTACACTCCTAATTACATAAAGCTGGTTATCGATAATACATGTTATCTGGTGGTCATTCATGCGTTTTAATTTATAAAAATTAATAATAATTTTAAAAATTATAAAATGGAGTGTTTTCATCATCAGTGTTAAAAAACACAAGACATTCACGATTACGTTACTATGTGGATTGGTATGTTAGTCAAAGAGAATTTCTTTGCCATCTTTCTTCAATTATTAAAACTGGTTGTTCTTTTTTATACATTGATTTGGAGAATACATGTCACATTCTGACACATCAGCAATTTCATTTTGTAATTTTTTTTCGGTTTAACGAGCAGCGCCATCTTCGGTAACTATTGAGTTCGTGGGGTTTTGAATAACGAAGGCAGTGGACATAAAGTCAAAGTACCTACTCAACAGTTCTCGTTTGTGATCGTCAGCGGAAAGGTATGTACACACTGTTCTCCCCGTAATCATAATGTGGACTCGTTGTAGCCTCAACTATTTTACTAATATACAAACACTGTGTTCAAAAGATCCGGTTTATTTCCCCCACAAGCTGTTAAACTGATTACATTTATCAGCGTTTCCTCTCTGAGAGCGGCGTTGTGTCCCTCATTATAGACCATACATTTTCGTTGCTATGTATGTATTGCATACGTCGGACGGCATGACATATTGCTGACGTTTGTAAGGCCAGATTATCTCACTCTCAAATGCTGTACACCGGCCACAGTATCGTTGCTTACTAAGAGGGACAATCACAAAATAATGTGACGTTAGCGATATGTCTAGCACCCCAGCGCTGGAATGTACTTCCGTGTTTGTGTAATTCAATGCTTCCCAGAGGCGACGGCACGACATTTTGTATGAAGGGGCTAGATACGCTCATCACCCTTCGCGCTGAAGGCGCGAGGATACTAGGCGAATCCAGTGGCATACTCCCTCTTAACAATTTTGAAATCTAGACCCTCTCAAACGCTATTTCCAGCATTTTGAGGAGCAAATTGTGCTGACAAAAAAGGGTTTCAGTTTCGAGAAGGCGACGCCCCCCCACATTTTAACCCCCCCCCCGTGCCGCCGCCATTGACTGTAACTCAAATTTACGCTTGACAATCTACTCGTCTTGAACAATTACGTAGTTCTAAAAGTCCGCTAACCTTAGATAGCAAACGGCTTTGTTTCAGCATTTACTACGAAATTACCCTCGGAGAAATTACTCTTTCATAGTTCCAAACTGCACCCGTTTATTAGATTCGTTGTTCTTAAAATGTCCCCTTACGAAGTACTTTTTTATTGTTCCAATCAATACTATTTTACTACCGGAGGACTGTTTTTTTTAAAACGAGGTTGTTTCAAGTGAAAAGCACAGAGTTGACAGAATACAAACGCTGATTTGTGCTGTATGTCTGATTGCAGGTCGACAACACTTCCGGGTTCATGACTGAGCCACTGCAGAGAGCAATATTGTTTGGCATTGTTTGCGTCATTCTGAAAAGACTTTCGTCATGCACTTTGAACTCCAAATAACCAAGGATTGCAATTTGCTTACGACTTCCTCTTTAAATGAATAGACTATTTGTTTGAATTCTAACGAACGAATTTGCCAACAGACCGCCGAGCCGTGTGCACACTCTACTAAAAGAGCTAAGGGGTCTAGAACATTGCGTCCATGGCTCAAATGTGCCTTTAACTACTGTAAGCGTTGTCGTAGCGTCCTTTACGGTTTCACTGGATTCATTGTCAACAATAAAATCACTGTATATGCAGTCCAGTGAGACTTTAAGAACTTGTTACCATGATATTAGTCAGTTGGCTATTTAGCACACCTGGCCCTCAGTCATCGGTCGAAAAGTAGCAGTTATATGGTGTGACGTCCTACCCGTCGCGTCCAGAATCAACCTGTAATGTTCCCATGTATGCTTACACAAGCCAGTCGCTTCGCGAAGAGCAATTACACGTGCTCGCTCCAAGGACAACAGAACTTGCAAACCACACTTCATGACCATGCTACACTCAAATTTACATATTAATATATTGTTCACCAGACAACGTAGTTGACCCTTCACACTATACATAACCATTCATATGCAAATGCAGGCTTACACATGTTCTTTTATATTTGCGTATCTGTATTACTGACATTATTCAGTTCATTATTCATGCATATACAACTAGAAAGCAATCACAATAATAATAATATACAACAACTCTCACAGCCAAAATTAAAAAATATATATGATTAAGTTCTGTTATCAACATTATACATGACGCGTAACAGCAGCAATGAAGTCACTTTTACCCCATTTCAGTTCAATAAGATAAACAGTGAGATGTGATAATATGAGGTTACTTTACGAGGATACCTCAAAGTATGCACGAAGTCAGTACAGCTGGAGTATCGACCGACGGCAGCCACGGTGTGCTATCTGAGTGCATACTTTGAGGTATTTTCGTAAAACTTTATTATTATACATCTTTTTCTTTCAAGGATACATCATAGGAATGCCGAAATCCAAAATGTTTAGAACAGAATCAGCAAACTTCTTTATGTGGAGTCCGGTCAAACCCTGGTGGCAAGCCATGTTTGTTTTTATTATTAGATATCGCGCTTACGCGCGTAATCATACCATATTTATAATTCGCACTTCCTATTATGGTAGGATGAAAATAACCCCGAAAATATATAACAATTTTCAAATAAAAAGTACAAATTGACACATGATTTATGCATGCACTATCGAAGACAGTAAGAGTATAACAAGTTTGTTCAAGATATATACTCAGAGTATCTGTATCAATTAAAAAATTTCACAATCCAACAGCATTTTTGGATAATTTTATTGTTATAGATTTATAAACATAGGCATTCCAGGAATAACAAGTCAGAGGTATAAACCCAAAGAAACGTATCATGCGTCATCGTTAGCAAGCTGTTTGAACTACAGTGGTAATCAAAGTATACCCTTAGGACAGAAAAAGACATGTCTACCCCATAGAGGGGTTCATGGTTCTGATGTTGATAGAGTTGCCACACATACATTTGCAGCAAACAAGTCTTTACTACCACGGGAAATCTTGTTAGACAATATTCTAGGGACAATCTACGGCAACTGCATAGGAGATGCCATTGGTCTTTTAACGGAATTTATGGATAAGCATGAAGCAAGACATGTAAGCACCAACGTATGAATAACAGATTCGGATATTTTAGATTTAGTATTTCTTTAAATAGATATACAATATAGAGACATACGGCAACATGATTTCTTTCCTGTATTTACATGAAATGTTTAAATATTGCCCCTTTAGTGGTCTATAGTGATTTTCATACCCCCGCCTTCTATCTGCATTCACATTGCGTTCTCCTTAGAGCGTTCTTGGTCAGCATCGACGTGGCACGCATAGAACGTTCACAACGTAGAACGCGCCGCAGCAATCCCGGATGCGACGTTTCAGAGGCGACTTTGTCGTATATATTTGCTTCATTCAAAGAATGTCCTCAACATCAAAACGGCGTTGTTCCACTGTCTAGTTTAGAATGCTAAACTTTTTTTAAAACCATGAAAGCAACAGCAGCCGGGACAGTGTTGTTAAGTTCAATTATTGATGCTTAGAATGAATATGAAGAAGTTTCAGTGACTTCCATGTGATATACCATGTAATGTCCGCTTGGTGGGCTGAATAAGTTTCAACCAATCACAGCAGGCCTAACAACAATGAGATGTGGTAAATCATGATGTATATCATACATGTATATATACATGATTGGAGTTTTACCGTGATGCAGAACTGGAATACCAATTGAAGGAAATGGTAGACAAGCATAAAGACCACCAGCGCAGATGGAAGGTAGGCGATTGGACCGACGATAGCGATCAGATGATTTTGATATTACAATCACTGGTAGATAATAGTGGACAGGCAAGTTTTTTATAGATATTTTACACTGTCTGATATTGACCGACAGACACGAAGATTACCATATGACGAATATTGACGAGATAGTTTGCGAGAGCTAATAATGTATAACAAATTCAAATGACGTCTTGTCCACCACCGGAATCAACGAACGCCAACGGGAATATCACAAGGCTGTTTGGAATATTTGAGATTTTATGACGTCATAGTTGGACATTATTACACAAGTAAATTCATGTCAATAGAAAGACCTGATAACATTATTTGATGGCTTGTGGGACAGAATGAAACCCCTGACAACTTTCCTTGTATTTTTTGATATATATATATACACATATTCTTCCTATTTTGACCACGGTTTGTTCTTGCACATGGTATGCAAACTATTTTCTTTGTAGTTGGGTATTAATAATACCATTTCTTTATAGGTTAATCCGACAGACTTTGCGTACAAACTCTTAAATTGGACGACAAATGGATTTCGTGATCTTGGTGACACAGGAGGCCTTGGCATAGATACCACAACATACAAAGTACTTAGTCATTCAGTGTTTCGCAATAACCCAAAACAGGTAAACCACTTCAATTGAACAATTTTACTTATCTTTTTTATATGTCGTGAACGAATCTTCCAGATTATAGTCAGAATAGACTCCATTCTGGTATAAGTTTGTATAACCATACAACACAAACATCACTTATTTTCGTAGGCAGCTCGTGAAGTGTGGAGTTCTAGTGGTGGATACTTGGCACCAAATGGAGCAGTGATGAGAACATCAATACTTGGCATTCATCAGTTTGAAGATATTGAAATGGTCAAAGAGAACACGGTGAACATATGTGAAACAACCCATGCTGATCCAAGGTAAGGAGATAATAGTTTCACCAAATTTAAATTGGGTAAAAAATAGTGGTTGTATATCTTATCTTTTCGTATTAATTACAGATGCATTGCATCCTGTGTTGCTGTGACGACGGCTATTGCTTTGATGTTACAAGGAAAACACTTAAGGCACTGCGGAGAATACGATGTGGAAGTGATTGTGAAAGACAGCTTTAGACATGCAAAGGGTTACTTGAAAAATTACTCGTATGTAAGTATGTATAGCAAAACAATACATGTATGCCCGTTTGCACTTTATAAATTTTGCATCCTATCTGTATTTATTTATTTACCTAAATAAAGATAAAACTGAATATAAATTTCAGATTGATGAGTTACAACGTTACATGAACACATATGATATTAGAAGCTTGAGGCTAGATGAGCCTGGAAAAATCGGTTAGGGGCTGGTTTCTGGGCCTTGCGACAGACAGATTTCAGACGTGCTTTGACTAGTATTGTAAAAGAGGTAAGTGACATTCTGTACTTCATCCTTTTGAGTCGGTCATTATGCATTTTGTTCGATATCATAATAAGCAAGACTTAGATTTTAAAATGGAATTGTATAAAAGATTAGCTAGTTTTGATATGGCAGAGCGGGTTAATATCCAGCTTGATCAACAATATTTCCAGTATCAGGGTATAGCCGAAAAACCTTCATTTTGGGGACGTTCAACACTGGGATGATGCTGTTTACTATTTTATTTTAAAAACCAGGAAAATAATTGTTTACTCATTGGTCTTTTACTCGTGTGTAAAATTGTCCTGATTTTCAGGTACGATATTGTCGTCTACGGGGAGTTAAAGTGTGAATTCTACAGTTGAAAATGTTTGAAAACATGCTATTGATATATTTGAACTATCATTTGTATATCTGTGCTCATTGTAAGAAACAGAATCTCGTCTCTGTCAAGTCATGCGCGTTGTAAAAGGCGTTAAAACGAAATTCAAACACACAAAGTCACAATCATTGACAATTGGATTGGCGGTATAATCACATTTATTTGATATTAACTGTATATTTTCCACAATTGCGCAGATTCCGACCATAAACTATGGTACATAGTATAACTGTTTACATACATTGTAGTCTTGTTCTTTCTACAGGCAGGTGACGCAGACACCAATGGAGCAGTAGCCGGGGCATTATTAGGTTGCAAGCTTGGTTACAACAAATTACCAAGATCATGGAAGGAGAACTTGAGATACAAACAGTGGTTACAGTTAAAGATTATTAGGTTCGAATAAAGAATTATGTAACCAACGTTCATGTATTTCTTAAATTATTTAAGTTTTGTTCTATCATTGACAACCAATTACGATTCAATTTGTCACATTGAGCTCATCGTATTAACAATAGACCGCTTTGATTTTAACTCTGCAAATTATTGTGTTTGTCTTGGTTTTGTGCAAGATAGAAATACCTTATATAGAACTCGATTGATCTATTACTGCAAATCATATAGCGGTTTATTCATCATATCTACAGTTATTTTCCCTAACATAAATAATTAATGCAGAAAAATAGTACTCACTGAATACATATTATGAATATGACTGTAACACACGTTTTTCTTCAGTTTTCTAGATATGGAAAGAATTTCCGAAAACTCATCGCATGCGCCATCAACGTGTGATTGGAAGTCAGATTTAACACCGCCGGTGGGAGGAGTATCTGCCTTTACTCGCACACGTGATACGATATTGTCATCTACAACTGATAATCGACACCCACGATCGCAATCACAATCAGAGTTATCATCGTGGCATCGTTTTTACCAAAACTGACTATTGTCAAATTAAGCAATACACTATGTCGATGGCGATGTGGGAAGCTCTTTTACGCGTATTTAATTAGATAAATGGGTGGCTTGTTTTGCGTATCACACAGATTTAAATGTTCATTTGTTGTTACTCTTATGTCACATTAATTGCAAAGCAGTTCTTCTGTTATTAACTGTGTAGACAATGGGAAGCGATAGAAACAAATTCCTGTTTGATGTATATTTAGTCTACTAAATAATGCAATGAATCATGAGTAGCATTGCAGCATCATAGGTGACGTCACCTGATCATTGGAAGCAGAGTTAAAGCTGTATTCATATATTGGTAGAGGTAACCACTGTATTGATTGGTCGTTTTCTTTTTGGATGATATTTAGCAACCGAAATAATATATAGGCATTGCGTGTTTTAAGTACTGAAGGAGGTCGAAATACATGTAGTAAAAAGATTTAAACAATTACCACTATCGAAACTTACACATGTTAATTAAGTATCAGGCAACTGCAATTAATGACATGCACACATGCACTGTACCCTCGATTACCTGCGCATGCGTATAGATATATATATCATACATTTGAATTGCAGTCTTGTTTATTCAATTTACTACTAGTTTATGGTTTATGCATTTATTTATATACTGTTTTTTTTTATGAATTTAAGCTCAATATTTGTACAAATTATAGCAAATGTTCAGCCTTATTAATAACTAATAATATTGTAATATAGAAATCATGATTTTATATCTTGGCTTTATTTATAAATATTTCGAGTATTATTAATATAACATATCTGCATGTACACTTTATAATTAATAAAACATTTACTTTTATTACTCAAATGTTATTCAATTATGATTTGAGATATATTTTACATATAAAGAATATACAATGCATTACTTCAATTCTATGGGAATTATATACTAGCACTTGTGTGTCGTATATAATCAGAATAATATGTTTACATTTACATGTCATGCAGCAAATTGTTTTTATTTATAAATAATTACTATTTGTTGTTTGTAAATACTAATATATATTCTTGTGTTTCATTTCAACGCAATACAATTAGAATACTTGCATCGAGTGTAAATAACGAAGGGTGAGCATCGAACTGTGTAAATAATTGTGACCGGCGATTATAACCTTATAGATTTGTAAACCATGAACTTTGGTGATCCTTGTGAAATTTTAGATAGAAGGGAGGAAAAGTTATGGTCCAAATTATAAATGTAATGTAAAATTCGTGAAAAAGTACTGAAAGTATTACAATCCTAAGAAAAATGAGAAATCTGAATCAGAAATTTATCTAACCGGAACAATGACACCGACTAAAGGAGGGATGGATGAAGTGTATTTATTTTATTGAGGTCATGTCCCTTGATGACCTTTGACCTCATGAGAGATACAATTTGTAGAGTTTAACCATTCTCGCCGCCAGGGTTTATTTCCGCTTCGAGACAAAATATGGATGCTTGTACGACGATGATCTGTAAGCGACCTTTCCACACTCAATGAAGTGTGACCTACTATAATATCAAGAGACCACTACCAAGAAAGCTAAAAATAGTACATTCACAAGAATACATGACGAAAGAATGAAGAATTCTGGGAATTATCAAAGAGTACGCTGAGGTCAAGCAAAGTCGTCTTACTTTGGTACAGCACTGTCAGGTGTGGCGAGTCAGAGGTAATTTGTTCCTATTCTACCTCGACAACGTCGGATGATTGGTGAGTATGGTCACATACACAACGAACGCAATCGATCAACATATGAAAATTTCTGCTTACAACTCTACCAAGGGGGATTTGCATTATAACACGATCTAAATCCAACTTTAAGCCTATAAACGTTCCATTGTTTTTAGTGCCAAACCCCTTTGTTAAGGTGGAAGCCAAGTAATATTTTTTGACAAAATTGATCATAAATCGCACGATATTGTTCATTAGTTTATTATGTACAATCATGAAGCTAATGTCTCATGGTATAATGAAACAGCATTATTTTGTGTGTTGCAGTTATGCTTTTTGATAACCGTGTTGCTATTTTTAGAACAATTCCACAGAACATAATATTAAAGAAAAATTGCATTTTTTGACACTTTTTAAAAACCCTCATTTTTTAAATAATTCAGAACAACAAAAAGTAGTCCATCATTAACTATATATGATTTTTTCACCAGGCTAGATTATGAGATATTGCATAATATCTCTGCCAAAGGAAGCTGTGGTAAAAGTGTTATAATAATGTCAAAATGGCGACTTTCTACTGGTGACCCCCAACTTTTTTTAGGTCAACATCTTAATTTTGCCTTAGAGTACAATTTATTGCAAAATGAATGAATTCTGAGTTTTAAAATTTATGAATACGCTTCTACCTTAAGGACTACAACAAATATTTCATTGGTGTTTGTGAGCTCGTGTGTAATTGGTCAATGTATGGACAGCTCTTCCAATTCTGTTTATACTCCCAGTCAATCTGGGCTCTGTTACGTCCAAACGCCACTCTCTTGATGGAAATATGTGTTGAGAAGTAATCCATTGTTGTTGCGGTGTACGCAAATCCGTTTTCAAAAATCTAAATACCGGTAATTACAACCTCATCGGAATTCATTTTCTATTCTTACCCAGAAGCAACACCCAGACCATTCATCAAAACGAGTAGTCTGGGGTATACTAGTGCTTTAACCCATGCCGAGGACTTCCTGTTTGTAATGCTATATGATAAAATAAATCAGACTAACTGTCACGTGAAACCAAATGAAAATCAACCTAAAATAACGTACTAGTACCCAATTGATTCTGGATTCATTGACCAGGGAGAAAGAAATGACATTTGCAATAATAATCGTCGAGCAGGTCAGGGCTGTAACGTTCGGTTGAAGAAATATACAATACAACAGTACTGATTGGACCTACATGAATACTTTGGCTTTTCCCGATTTTCAATATGTCGTACATTATCTTCAGTAATAAATCCGAAAGTGAAGTATGATATCTTCAACAGAACGTAGCCTCACAAAACGATCATCGCTTAAGCAGCATACAATTTTTTGTTGGCTCATTTAAAAAAATACGAACGGTGTCAATATTCAGAACTGCATTTTTTCTGTCTGTGGCGTGCTTCAGAATGATATATCTTGGCCGATCATATTTTGACAAATAACCTGAATGTACAGCACTAATTTTATCCAACCTCCTGCTCACTTCTGCTTTTCAATATTTTTTCTTCGCTCGGTTTTGCAACTGCTTATTGAATAGGTTCCACTTTATTTTTCGACCGCGCGAACCCAGAAATATCGCCCGTCTGCTCGCTCGCATTTTAAATACATGGCCGTGGCATTTTTTTTTTGGGGGGGGGGGGGTCCTCTGCTCTCTTAGCATTACCTGTAGCACGTAAATGTCTCGATATTTATATTGTTGAAACGAGGTAGCAGGCCTAGATTCAAATCAAACACAGTCCCGCTCAATCAACTTGTGTGGAACATTCACGTAACAAGAGGTCATAGTTCAAGTTGCGTTCGCAAACGATACAAAGTATGATGGATTGGAAGTGTCATTCGGAATTAAATAATGGTTAATACTCGTTTAATCCCCGAACATTAGCATAAAAAAAACCATTTCGACAACTCATGTGCCAGTAATCAGTTTTGGACAATGGGTCAATGTTTTTAATAAGCGAATGAGAAAAGAAAGGGATAAAAATATGGTCGTTTTCCGGTCGGAAATTAATTTCGTTGATTAAAATGCGATAAAATCGGCAGATTAGGCGAAATGAATACTGCTGCCCGTTTCTAGATTGACATGAGTCATCAAGTGAGGACATGGTAGGAGTAGGTAGTACTAGTATACGCCAGGAAGGAGTCCAGCGAGGGAACAGCCAGTATCTCTTTTACGGGGAAAACGTGAAATCTCGACAGATGTTTTTGTTCTTACATGTAATATTATGTTTCGAGGGCTTCCTAGTTCAAAAAAGATGATAAATCATCAAAAACGCATGAGTTTAGAGACATACCTATGTAGAAGTTGGTTTGCCAGTACTTAATGCATTTTTAACACAGATGCTACTCTATTGACCTTGGCTGTTTATTTCATGAATCTGGCACTTGAGGTGGCTGTGAGCCGTGTCGAAAACGTTTACAGAATAATGACCATTAAAAAAACAGTTGTAAGCAGATATTTTCATATGAACATTATGATAATAACCACTGTTTTCATCACATGATTGAACTACCCCGCTGTTACGCAATAAAGAATATACAACCAATCGTGTGAGAACTCACATACACGTTATAACTCAGCTTTGAACCGTTAAACCCTGTTTTTTTAAGGGATCAATACAGCGAAATAATAAAATAAAATGAATGCAGAATGTCATTATCATAAAAAGTGTGAGCGTTTTTTGCAATCGTTGAATCTTCCACGTAAGTTGAAAAACATAGAAATTATACACAAACTTCGATTATCGAGCCATGTATTAATCAGAACAGATCGAAAAAAATTATATACTTGGTTGAGCTCATTTATATATTTACCAGTATGCAAACATATTTCGAGAATCAGAAAAACCAAAAAAGAACGAGCATTTTATCGCCAGTAAACTGTATTTGCTTTGTTAAATTTTAGCTTTCAGAGGAAGCGATAAATATGACACCTGTTTCTGTCAAAGTTGTCATCACAAGCGGGGAGATGGAGGAGCGTACCTTAGAGGTACTCCGCCGATGCCTTATCCGCTACCCATAAACTGGGCCAGATTTTCAATAAGGTCAGTGCTCGTTTAGATTGTGACCACACTAATGAATGGGAAGGCCACACAATATGACTCATACCATGATATAGCTTGATTAGAAAACATCATATCACTACTGTGACTGTGCACAAATTATGTATTCGGAAATACTCAAAACGACCTATTAAAGGCGCCTCTTTGGACATTATAGCTTATGTGACGTCAACACTCAATCGGCAAAATCTTTGACTCAATAATTTGTGTTTTATTTTCTATCCAGATATTTATTTAAAATATGAAAAAAATCAAATAGTTTATTCCTGACGGGTAGTCACAGTAATAATATGGTGCATACGGTATTCCACTCGTTTACGCCATGCATCATTTCGTCAATAGAGGGCTTACTTTACAGGAGAGGTGTATTGGCGTCATTGAAGGTATTTCGAACCACTTTGAATAACTCCCTTGACACAACAAAACCTGAATATTCTCTTTTCTCTGAATATCAATTCATTAATAATGAAAATACAGGAAAAATATAACAAACTATAAAAACTGTAACGTATATAATACGAGAGTAACTTTTTTTTATTATATTCAACATCTAAACAAATAAATTTTCTATATTTTATTACATTGACAATAATTAGCTTGTTGCAAAAGTTGCTGTAATATTCACATCCAATCTCGTTTTTGTACATGTAAAATGATTTTTTACTTACAAATATCTGATTATTATGAGAGACAAATTGTGTTTCATTCTCATTTCTCGCATAATCAACTAGTTTTCTGTGACATTGGGGGCGCTCGTTCTCGTAACTTCGAGTTGTCGGCCGGTTTACAGCAACTTCCCGCGCATACATTGCATGAAGAGAAGAAGCTGTGGATTGTCCCTCTTAATGACTAATAACTGTTATTTTTTATAATCGTTTACCTAGCAACTGTTATCAGGAATAATGACTCCCCATTAAATATAAGTACGCTCTTTTTTCATTAATTTCCTGTTTAGAGTTGAACGTGCTCATAAAGATTGGAATTTTGCATATCATGGCACAAGTTTTGACTTTGTACATGATATATTAAGTAGTTGTCGTCTTCTAATTCCGGGTAAGTCTGTGTAAGAATATACAGAAAAATATTATGAAGTTAGCAAGAGAACACGGTAACGTATGCACGCAGGCGGTACAGCAGAAGTGCCTTACTGTCAGTCATTGCGACCACGTACTGTCTGAGCACATACTTTGCAGTATACCCGTAATATCCTTTTCATTACACTTTGTCACGTTTCACTGACCGCTTATTGTATCAAACAATAAGTCGGAAGGAGTTTAAGGCTTGCATTAAACCCAGAACTCGATAAAAGTTGACAATTAGTGAAACCGTCTAGCCTGGAACTTCGTTTAAAAAGCTGTCATCGTCCTGGAAATGACAATGCATTTTTAGATGTACCCTATTATTTTATATGCACCGCTGATGGCACAGTCATTTGCCGTGTAATAACATTGGTAATGTTTACAATTAATAAGCAAATGAGATAATATAGCCCTCTCTAAAGTTCACTTTTTTGGCATTCGTTGCTTAACTTGCCAAGTTATAGTTTCAACTGTTCTCAAAACTATACAAATATTACGTAATTTCCAATCTACATATATCTTTGAATTTTTGAATCAACATATATTTAGTTTGTTTTGAATTATCAGATATGCCACCCATGCATGAGAATGCATTTTTTTTATATCAGATGAAAGTTCATACCACATATATGTTGCGTAATCACATATAATTTGCGTAATTGTTTATTATTATTCATGCAATGAATATGGTCCAATCTTTTAGGGTGTTCATGAAATGATGGCTTTGTACTTTGTGTAGTATTTTCCTTCTCTTTCAAATATAATGATTTTGTCTGCTTTTTGTTTGTAGCTACTTGCCTTCCTTTTTTCAGTTCTCTTTTATAGTGGATGTTGTTTTCGTTGCTGCTAATTTTGTTTTTATAATTGAATCTAATAAAAATATCTTTGGTATACAATTGTGCTACAAATATATCAGTCCTAACTAGACTTGGATTACATATTTGTGCAAGGACCTGTATGTCAATTGAGATAATCAAGAGGTAAACCGGATCGAAAACAACACTTAGCAAAAGCTCTCTCATAATAGCAGCATGGGGCTTTCATAAATGGCGATTCATATATGATTTACGAGTGAAACCAAACACTGGATCAGAAACACCACTATAAACGGCTTTTGCTAAGTGTTGTTTTCGATCCGGTTGGTATAATACCACCATAAATGTGATCATTTTTTGCCAGCACATCGCTAATTTCACTCCATTTACAGATGGTATGATACAACATCAAAAACGTGGTACGATGCACGGATTGCATTTCAGGTGTGGATACGACCAGGATCTTTTACACTAACAAGGGAAACAATCGGTGCCAGGAACCAGATTGATCCGTACGTGAAAAATAAAGAGCTGGAATGGGCGACTTCTGATAAGTCGGCTGTTATCTTGCGTGGATTACTGGTAAATCTAACTTAAGAGATGTATAGTGAAACTACAATATTTACTGTTAATAGAACTATTTGAACATAGACATTCTCATGAAAATTGTGATTACAACTTGTGAACCTAACTCGATTTGAAGTTGAAAATTGATATTACGTGAAACAGAAATCTGAGCTTACCCTGAAGGACAGACTAATTACTCATTTAATGTGTAATAATTTTATATCAAATGAATCGATTATTTTAAACTAATTACTCACTAAATTTAATTACACTCTCCGACGAGTTTTGCGCCCGAGTTGACAAAATTTCAAATGGGTTGTTCTCGAACTGAATTTGAAATAACATTCTATGTTGGCCTACACGACTTTTGTTGTTCACTCATTCGAGTAATTGTTTTTTTAACATTAAAAGCGATAAAATTGGAAATTTAGCGATAGTTTGCAATGCTGTTTCAATACGTTTATGAATTTGTTCTGTTGTACATTTGCTATTTTATAATCAGTATTTGAATGTTATTCGACGCCAAATGTAAATTTTACGCAAGCTCTTACCTTTTTTAAATCAGATTTATGACACCTTAAACGTGACTTTTAGACAAAGTTGAGTTATAATATACTTTTCATATGACCACGAGAAACGGCGTAGTTGGACTATTACATTGCTTTCCAAGTACTTAAATCAGTTGTTTTCAACATAGTAAGAATGAAAAAAACAAACAATCAATAATAAACTATGTGTACATGATTACAGAGTCAATTAAGTTTGCCGTTTTTCAACTATTGTTAACTGTTGAAACGTAACCATTTCTCTAGAAAGAGTGGTAATCACATGCTTATTCTGCTCTTTAGTTACCAGGAATCTTGCTATAAGATGACTGAGGAGAGATGGTGTAAGTGGCAGTATAATACGATACATTTGAGTGTAAAACATTGGGATTAAATCTTCACCAGAAAGCTGAATGTTTTGTTTTTTTCTGATATTGAATGGAATAGTGCGAAAGGTCATTTTTATATCATCAAGCTGTAATAATAAACCTTTCATTTTGGCGGGATAAAGTAAAAACTGAGAAGAGTAATGCGTTTAATGTTAAATGTGTTTCATTCAATAGAAAATAAATCTCATATAGAAATATACTCCAACAAGCAACTTTAGTCAATGTAGTCTGTGCCTGTAAAAAATGTTTATTTCAGTGTTGAAATGGAGTAAGACGACTATTGTATATTTGTTATGTTTTAAAGGGGAACTAAATAGAGCCTATTTTGGTGTTTGTATTTATCAAGTTATGTTGTATGTTGTAATGTATATTGATTATAAATTTGATAAAAATAAATAAAAAAAATGATTATCTTCAGAGTTATGATGATTTAAATATGAGAAACCATAAACCTGCGAAGGACTTCCGTTTGCGCCATCTTGCCATAAAAAAACGCCCTCATGAGGTATAAACAGGTAAGGTAACAAAGCATGATGACGAAATAGTATCTGATTAAATATAAGCAACTTAGGGAGCCATAGCTGGCTGGACTGGCGAATTGACTTCTAGTCTAGGTTGTTTCGACTTTTACGTTAATGTTATTTACAAGCATATCAACATACAAACATTATGGATGTCTCGATTGATCGAGACAGGCATTTTGTTTTGTTTTTTGTCTAACTGTCTAATAAATGCTGTTTTCAGTACTGCACTGTGCGGCGTGCAAATTATTCAAAGTATGGATGCTGGAGTATGCAATCTTGAGTTCGTAGGGTGGTGGTGGAAACATTTTCGTCCATGTATTCACGGGGCTGCACTGGCAAATCATGGGACAAGTGTCACAGGAATACCAAGCAGATTGTTCACAGACTTCCGTGTAATTTGAAATAAAACTTTCATCCGAACAAGGGGCATCGTCGACGATATACTCTCATCACTCACACTGGACTGATCTGAATCGTCACAGTATACCGTACTTCCCTGATCATAAGCCTGGAGGCATGAACACGTAAAGGAAAAGTAAGGGATGAGCTTGTACTCGAGGACCAACTCAGAAAAAATGATTTTGTTTTGGGGTTAAACACTGTAACCATCTTGCAAAAAACGAAAAATTATCCAAAAAAAAATATTCGTTCACCACGCCGGGCTCGGGAAAATAATACTTATTTTTGAAAAAAAAATGCGTCATTGATTTGAACGATACTTACAATGAAGAAACAAACATGTTAATAAAAAACACGCACATTTTATTACAATACGATTTACATACCGTCTGAATTTACGGTGAAATAATGGGTTGGGTCTGTGAGGAAACAGTGGACGAAGGCATTTATCATTATTTTCGTTTTGGTATGTTTTCGATCGTACGCAAACTCTCGACGCAAAACAATTTTCCACCATGAGGTTTTTCAGCACGATTTGACCTGGAACAAATTCCTTTGACATAACAGGTCATGTCTTTCATTAACCAATCAAAATGATGTGTCGTAATGATGAAATTTTCCAATTATTGACGATAATTTTTTAGCGCAATGCGGAAGTGAATTACCGCAATGTTAAAATGCGATCTGTAGCACTGATTGCAACGAAAAAACGATGATTTTGTTCCCTAAAAACTGGCGATTCGCAATTTCCGAAATATAAACGACGGTTATTAGTAACCGTGGGTAAACTGAGTGTGGAGGAAGAATTTAAACACCTTTCTCGGTCGCCAACATGTCTCATCGTTCAAACCCTAGGCCTTTCATGATAGTCTCAAAGTAAACCATGCCCAATAACCAGGTACACGCCTTGACGATCACATTTTTGGCTTTTCGAAGGCTACTACTCAAAGAAATAGGATTATTCCAGAATTGCAACATGATGTTCATCCTGAGTAAATGATAGAATAGAAACGATGCGAATCACGTTGTGTACGTTCGCCATGCACTCTGAACTTGAAATTAATGCGAGTTTTCTCATAAAACTAAAAGCATGAACCAAACTAACATGCCAATCACGATTATTATGAAATGAAACACACTTTTTACACGCATATTTTAAAGAATATCGTCGACGCCCAGTAAAAACACTCTGGGCTTATAATCGTGAATGCCCTCAACTCGATAAATACCAAGTAAAAACATAGGGATGGGCTTCATACTCGGGAGGGGCTTACGATCGGGGAAGTACGGTACTTTAACGCAATTGGGCGTTCACTCTCAGAATATTGTGGTTCAAACGCATAAGGCTCTAACCCAAGTTTTAAAAAGCACATTGTGCATATAAAAGTTGAGTTTATACTAATAGTACACAACGCTTGGCAGCATGAACGGCTATGTACAATGCGTATACGAGTGCGATCAGATACTAAAACGTCATAGCTTTGAAAAGTACCCGGATGTTAAATATGTTCGTTCGTTAATTATTCCCCTCCATGAATGGCCTCCATGGCAAGCACTTCAAATGCCTATCCAAGCTACAGTTATAATTAAAACAAAATTAAACCACTGCAATATTATTTCGAATACAGTTTAGAATATATACAACTATAAATTAAGGCCGCATTTAGGTTCGCTTTAATAACCTTTGCTTATGAAAATCCCAAAGAACACGTATGCGAATTTCAAGGATTAATTATAGTTGCCTTTTTCTTCTCAAAATACTAGACGACCGATTAAAGGACGCCCTCAAATGTTCATAATGCTTTTTATCCTTTGCAGAAAGCGTTTTCCGCAAAAACACCACCCACGGCTACGGTCATTTAACCTACAGTTAAGATATGACAATCCTCCTTCATCGACAGGAAGATCGATGCATAACACCGAAAAACTATATTATATAAAAACATTCAGCAATACCTACATTTTGATTTGAGTAAACGAAGTTGAATCAAGTAATGATTAAAGAAATGTGCTTTGATTAAACGTCATTTATTTTCCTGTCATACACAGAGCAATGCCAAATGAACACAATACTATTTTTATACATATTTCTGTGACATCCATAGTTTTGTAAATAAAGTGTGCTGTGAGTTAATTGGAACACTACATACTGTGTTGCGCTGACATTATCACCTTGTTCATGCTAGAACTCATCTGGTAGTATCTATGTGGAATGTGGAAAAAATATTTGACTGGATCCCATACAAAGAAGTTCGCTCAATCTGTTCTACACGTTTTTGTATTTTGGCATTCAGGCAGTACGCGGTCGCATCGACCCCGCTGCGCGTCGGCCGATACTTCCACTGTACTGTCTTCGTGCATACTTTTCGGCATCCTCGTAATAACCTCATGTTGTAGTAAATTAGAAATACATCGAACATTGTTAACAATAACAAGAATGTCCGTATGGTATGCGTACGTGTCGAGCTATATACAAATGACATACAAATTGTTTATTTGCTAACTGATAGTTTTGAGGGCGCTGTATGGATAGATGAACTTTTCAGGTATTGTGCAACACGCTAAAATACCTATCAGTACCTAATGCGGAATGCCTATCTCTTAATGTGACTTGGTAGGTCTAAGTTATACAAAGTTACTTAGGGTTACGAGACTGATAGGGTACAGCTCTGCCTGTAGCACATTTATCATGAACGAGAACTGTGACTACTATAGAAAATGTCGGCGATATATTGCAACACTAAACCTGCCATGTAAGTAATCTGTAATCTATTTAAAAATGAAGCAATTGTTATTGTGCTTTCATTGTCGCTATACTGCCCATTGTGTTTTAATTTTGGCACTAATGGGCATAATACTGTTAATATACCTAATGCATCGTTTGAGACAACCTACTGAGTGTATATAATGTGAAATTACCACTTACCAAATTTAAAATGTCAATAATGACATCCCATATCACCGAGGGAAATGTTTAGATATCAAGAAATAATCTCTCCAGAAACAAGTGTGAAAATTACGGTTCTTACAATTGTATGATATTTTAAACTCTTGTATCTCTTGTACAAATTATTTTTTTTATTATTTTTTTTATCTTAATGGCCATAAATATAATGAAAATGACATATACTTTTCAAATTTTCAAATATGGATGGCTAAACATAGCGCACTACATAAGCCCCTGTGCGCAAATCGTCGTGTTCTGCTCGTAACGAATACCTGTCCAAATAATACACTTGTGTTTTACCCTCTGTTATGATAATCCAAATTAACTATTAATGCACTGCTTTGTGGCTAGCGTGTACTTTTGGAAAGCTGTCTTACGAACCCACATAACTTTATAACTGTACATCCTCACTACGTAAGCATATTATGGAGGACTAAAATGCGTGCATGAACTTGGAATCTAAATGTTGCTGCTTTAAATTTACACCTGCCAGTTATTGTTTTTAGTGATTATATTGTCTAAATCAAATTAATGTTGATAATTAGAACATTCGACAAAATTATTAGTTTATCACAAATCAAATGTTTAAAATATGAAGGGATAAATTAATATACCGAATAATTACAATTTGTTTCAAACAGCTTCTTTGTTCAGGGACGATACCCGATACAGCATGTGCTACTGTAAAAGTTGCCATGAAAAGAGAAATGACGGAGAAGTATACAAAAGGGGGGACCCGGAAACTGCTTACGTATTACCCTTGAACTGGGCACGTTTCCCTCTCAGGTATGTACCTTATATCAAAATGAAATAGTTATAATAATTATGAACAATCTCTTGAAATGTTTCCTGTTAAAATGCAAAGTTTTTTTTCTATCTTAATGAAAGAGTTAGACATGTTCCGAAGAATTATCATGTTGCATTCCATGGCACTGATGCAAGTTCTTTGAAGGACATATTGACTTGTGGTCATTTACTTCTACCAGGTAAGAATATGCACTAGGAATGTAATTCGACACCAATATTTTTTATATTTCTTATGAACAAATGTGTATGCTTACTTCGTACTGCATTGCAGGGGACAAGACTTCAGGCGGTAGGATTATTGAAGAAAAATGGGGACATTTCAATGACAAAATCAAGCCTCCAGGTTTCAATACAAAACAAATATTCCTTTCTCCCAGCATTAAATATGCAGGACATTGTACTTATTCAAATATTTGCAGGTATGGCAATATTTTATGCGTGACAATTATATTGCTCACAACGCCAATGTCAAATTGTGATACAAAACGTGGTTTGGTGATGAGTTTATTACATGTTATTTTTCAATTTTTCAATCAGGTATTCAGTTATATATATTAATTTCTATAACTTTGGCTCAGATATGCCTAATAACGCGCGTATGAGGATGACACCGAGTACGTATTAAACATATAAACTATTAAAAAATCATGCAAAATAAATGTTTAACGATTTGAATCTAGGCACTTTCAAATAATTAATAATACTTACAAATTGGGAAACATTTATATTCAGATTAATGATGCTTCCACATTATTTAATACGATCAGAAATTTATGTTAGCTATGTCAATTTTCTTTATTGTTTATTTACAGGTGGCATGACCGAAAATCCGACACTTGGCATGACGCACAAGTTGCTTTACAGGTTTGGATTAGACCTGGATCATACAGTGTGAATGGCCACACAGTCAGTGTACGTTATATGATTGATAAGCACGTCCCAAATAATAAATTAGAATGGTCCACTATTGACAGGTCTGCTATTGTCATGTATGGCTTGTTGATACGTTTAAACTAGAGCTTTACTCATTATTGACCTTTGTAAATAGCTACCGTTAAAAGCAAAAAAAACGCTTTTTATAGTGCCTTTATAGTCCTCTTTATTAATGAAATGACAAATCAGTCCTAAGTGTAACATGAAATAATTATTTTGTATATTGTACATATTCATTTTATCATTAACAACTGAATCGAAGCATGTTATTTTATTGTTAGAACAAAATGAGAACAGAGAATTTGTGCATATGTTTGTATATATTGATATGGCATGTTATAACTTTTGCATATACAAAAATAGAATTTTTATTTTTTATTTTTGAGGTCGGTAAACATTAAAAAATGCGGGTTAAGTGACGTAGCCATATACAACCACACAACAAATACTAGTAGCTAGGATACAGCCTGTCAATAGCCACTTTAAGATGTCGATAACAGTACTGGACAATGACGACCCAGTCTTTTGAATGTGGTGACCTACTGGCAGTGAATTCTAAAAATAGTTTGTGGTCTTTGTATGGTGGAGAATAATAAAATAGGCTGTTTGCTTGGATATGCATATCCTGTTTCGTATCCTCCTCAACATGTTTACGGCTTATTTGGATATTTACTTGTGTCGCCGTAAACCTTTCGCCGAAAAAGAGGTGAATGATTTCATATGAATCTATGTTGAAATACTATTTCATAAACAATAAATACTAACATTTTTTAATAATGCAGAACTCTCATGTTTACTCATTAAATAATTTATGATACGTTTCACCGTATGTGACTGGAATTTAGATATATGGGATAAAGAAAGCTAATTATTGAGAATTGTTTCACACATTTGTATTTCGGAACTGTATTACACTACACATGGAAATTCATTCTTACTATTCAAAGTATTTATTGTGAAAAAATAAAATTACCACGCATGTGTCAAATGACCTGGATGTAGGATGGCACCAGTGTTGTTCAAACGCCTTTCCGTATTACAAATTTGCAGTTCATTATCAAATTGCAATAGTTCTTGGGAGTTGCCCTGCCAGTCATGGCGGCTTAGATTATAAATGTGTACATAAAATCTCTACATGGAATATAAATCTTGCTATCTGATTGGTAGAAACGGCCAGTAATGAAAACAAGCCATGCATGGCACAGACTCTGTTTGTTTACAGTAATATAGTTTGAACATAAACATGTCAGAGATATGAATCCATAAGCTGCTGCTTTATTTTGATGTTTTTTAACATTAAAGGGATTGACATTCAGTCATCTTGTATCTGGTAGTCGAATGAGTACTTGTCTATATGGCCATCAGTCGGCCATTTTTCACATCTGTATATCTATGACATGATGTATGATGAATATATCAAATTTGAACATAATCAGTAAAAGCAAGTCAGAGATATGGAACTGGAGCCACATTCAATAAAACAAAATGGCCACCAGTCAGCCATTTTGAATCTGATCTGAAAAACAAAATGACGTGAATCACGGTCCTATAATGTTCAATGTATGTACCATATTTGAATGTAATCGGTCCAGGCTTGTCCAAGATATAGACGCACACACACAAGCACTCAGGCACGCATGCACGCACAGAGATCTATCCATAATTCCACATTTTCGAACTGCGCCCAAACAGGGACTAATAAATCACGCCATCTCAGATGATATGTATAGTGTAAACATTGAAATAAGACCAAACGAAGACAACCACATATATTCACGTATCGAATTAGTGAATTTTCTATGATAATCAGACTTTATACTGTTATTCATACTGTGAAAAATATGAAGACCATATTGAAATTGAACAACAACCTATAACATGTATACACACTTTTGTATTGGCTTTTCCCTTTCATCACTTTCAAAAATCATCAGACCTTGAACAATGATGTTTGTATTCGCATATCCCGTTTCGTATCCTATTCAACATGTTTACCACCAATGTATATATTTAGTTGTGACGCCATTCCCGCTGCTTCACAAAACCCCTGTACAAACAATGGGCTCAATATAATAACAAACTAATACGGCTCTAATCATGGTTAAAATGACGGTTGGCAACGCCTATATTAATGCAACAAAGTAGTGTGACAGCGAATTATTGCAAGTACATCGCAGTTTACGTCGGAATGTATCTAATAACTGATCACAAAAAAACGCCAAATGTCTTGCTCTAATTCGCAGTAAATAAATATATGCAGCACAATCTCACTGTGACATCAAACATAGTTTCGAGGGTACACGACATATTGACTAACAAACAGTTTCGTTCTTGTCTGATTACACATAACGTCAATCTAAATATCGTATGTACGTATTATACAAAGTATCCATGATGTACATAATGTCAATACACACGCAGAAGTAACAGAGCGCTATTTAGTCAATTATTAACATACGATCGTTAAAGGGGAGGGGTCGTACGTCACCTGCCCACGCCCGGGAATCCAAAACGAAGATAACAACGCGTGCTAAAAACGCAAAGACTTATGGGTAGATGCATGTTTGTGAACAATGACACGCTATGGCCATGTGATGCATGTGCCGGTGACGACTCCCCCTTAAAGCTGCCAGTGGATGTCGATGAAAGCACTCGAAATGGTAACCCAGTATTGTGAATGTAGTGACGTTTCAGCAATAAATTCAAAACCTTGTGTGTAGTCATTGTATACAACATATAATTGATGCTTGACGTAGTTTGCCTGAGGATACATATCCGGCTAGTATCCTTCTCAGCATGTTTACAACTTATGTCATAGCTAGTTGTGGCGCCGTTCGCTTTGATCCCTTCACTGTTGCTCTATGAAATGAAATTATGTTGAAATTGTATTTCATAGAATAGAAAATCAACAATCTTTGACAATATGTATATGACCAAATTTGGCACTGAACCAATTTAAAAACACTATGTTCTAAAATTAAAGATATATATCAGTAGTTTATCTAAACATACAAAAACAAAAACACTGTAGTGAGTTTTTAGACTTTGCAATTACTAAATCAACAATTAAGTGATCATTAACCTGTACAGAATGATCAGTAGTGCATAGGTTGCAATTTTGGATTCATGCAAGTTTTCTACAATACACAATACCCAGCTCCATTTGTTCAGCAGCCGCATATTAGCAAAATTGATTGATCACCTGACCAACACAATTATCTTATTATTCACACTATCTTACTAATTATACAAATAGTTTGGGTTGTTCAAAAAAGGAAAACAGAGGGAGGAGAGATGAGCTGCTTATCAAAGTCAGTAAAAGTACTTGTCACTGTCGACCTACTCTAACCTTTGTTCAGCGGTCTCAGGCTAGAAGTAAAAATAATGAATGGTCATTTTAAGTACGTCTAACAAATAATTATATATGGTTGCATATCCTGTATTTGCCTACACATTATAAGTGGTTAGTAATTGCTAGTTTTGATTTTTTTAATCAACATTCCACGTATCCCCATTATTTTGACGTTACTACTGTCGTTCACATCTCAACTCAGTATTTTTGCATTTTTCATATGTAGACTAACATAAACTAAACCATTTAGCTAATTTTCACCAGTAATCCATATGGTATAACGCTCAATCTATTCGGCGTTGACCACTCCAATGTGTCATCACTGAAGAATGGGTCGATTCCATACGCCCCAGCCAGAGTATGTCTTCCTACTGCATAGCTGAATGGGCGAATCCATACTTGTATCGCTACACTCGCGTTGTATACCCAGCGACTTATAAAATCGTATCATCTTATGCAGGAATGTGCGTTGACAAATTATGAAAATAAAAATAAATATGTTACAACTTATAGTGAATTGTTGGTGAGAAATAAATTATTCAATTGTCTGATTTAGATCGCTTAACATGGGTTTGCATGAATCCCCATTGATTCATTCATTCAACCATTCATTTATTTGAATTTACAATTTTACCGAAGGGAGTGGTGTCACCTGTAACAAAGGGCGGTTATATAGGTTATTTAGATTGTACACGATACTACATAAACACAAGTTCCAACTGGTTTTGCAGATCAAATTAAAGCAATGAATCGATATTAATACGTATTTTATTACTGTAATTATATTTTCTCTGCCTACCTGGTATGAGAAGCTGATGGGTAAGTAGTATATCTTTGAGGTTTTCAGATTTGGTACCGTGATATGCTACATGATACTGGGGATAAGCATTCCGAACTCTAAAATGTAATATCAAATGAATTACTCAGATATATGTTAATTTATGCAATGGGTGGAGGACTATATTGTGGCATACGAACTAATGTTTTTTCGGGACAAAAACAGGTCATAAAACAGAGCAGAAGAGCAATTGCCAGATTTCAAGCTATAAACTAGTGACAGAGTTATATGTTGTTGAAATCCCAGACAACCCACTACCTGTAGTATTGGCATTGTATATTGCATTTATAAAAGAATCTGCTATTTTCTCGAAAGATTCGACATAAAAAAATCGATAAATGGAAAAAAATACGTGGAAAAGATTTTTGACTGTAATTTGAATTTATTACAGTCAAATGCCATCATGTTTTTTAAAGTCTGTTATATCGCCTTTTGAATTTCGAAAGATTACATTTAATTCAAAACATAGTACTTCAATATGAAGATTCAAATAAGCACGCCGTGGTTTAATTGTATAGAATTGTATAAGCGATCAACGCTTAGCAGCAGTATTAATAATTTGAATTTTACGACAGTGGGAATTATAGTCTGTTCAAATGCCATAAAGCATAAGTTTGAATGCAATCAGCTCACTTACTTCAGGGGAAAGCGAACCCATCCAATTGGTAGTGCATATACTTTCGATGGTGTTCCTCTTTCGTAGTACATAGCGTCTCCTTGCACTTCATGGCAATGCACACAGTAACACTTATCATATTCCATACATGGCCACAATTTACTAGCTGTGAAAAAAAGACAATAATGCAATACCATATTTCTACACTTATATTTAGGTAGATTTGGCGATTTAAGCATGTACGTGATTGTTAAATATGAATATGTAATGCAAACAAACCTGGTAGGCGAAGTGAATTTAGATAGCGTTGACATATTTAGTAATAACCGCAGTATGTGTTAATATTTACTTTTGGTGTTAAAGAAAGCGACATATTCCAGTACGGATTGGCCATTTGTACAATACAATGTTGCATAGATGAAACACAAAAGGCAATTGTTTTCTGTGATCTACTCAAACGTAAGTTTATATATACCGGTACGTGACAACGCGTTTATTATGCTATAGTTCGCGAATGGCAACAACTCCCCGGGCATCATGACCACACCAAAGAGGTCGCTTATAAAGTATGATGCCTTACTCAACTCTCTGTCCATTTCACCCAGCATACGTTACCTTCCAGTGAAGGGGATAGGGAACTCGGATTATAACTATTAAATTATTGTTCACATGTTTTGTTTAAGAATTCCGCTTTTGTCCCTTTAAAATTATGACTTGTGTATCAAATTTAGGTTCATAAAACGCACTTAGTGGGGCATTCACTTTACTGTCTACTTTTACCTGTATTGTTTGCCAATAGTCACTCAAGACATATCCCTAAGTACGTCCGGGTTCATTGTTATTGAGAGCTTAGTGGGACGGTCCCGGTTTTAGGGGATATTCAAACTTCATCACGTGACCAACACAATTATCTTATTAGTCACACTATAATACTAATTGTACAAATAGTTTGGGTTGTGGGGTTGTTTAAAAATGAAAACAGAAGGGAGAGATGAGCTGCTGCTCAAAGTCAGAAGGGAACTGGTCACTGTCGACCTACTCTGACCTTTGTTTAGTGGCCCCAGGCTAGAAATAAATGTATGATTACAGTATTGACAGGTCTGCTATTGTCTAGTATGGCTTGTTGATACGTTTAAACTAGAGCTTTACTAATTTTTTAACTTTGTAAATAGCTACCATTAAACGCAAAAAATAAACGATTTTTAAAGTGCCTTTATAGTCTCCTTTATTAATGAAATGACAAAATAATCGTAAGTGTGACATGGAATAATTATTTTGTATATTGTACATATTCATATTATCACTAACAACTGATTGGAAGCATGTTATTTTGTTGTTAGAACAAAATTAATAACAGAGAATTTGTGAAAACCTATGTTGTAAACATTGATATGACATGTTTCAACTTTTGCATACACAAAAATTAGAAGTATTTATTTTTATTTTTTGAGATGGGTAAACGATTAAAAAAGTGTGTTAATTGACATAGCCATATATTACCACACAACAAATACTAGTAGCTAGGATACATCCTGTCGATAACTACTTTAAGACGTCGATAAAGGTACTGGACAATGACGACCCAGTCTTTTGCCTGTGGTGACCTACCGGCTGTGAATTCAAAAAATAGTGTGTGGTTTTTGTATGATGAGGAATAATGAAATAGGTTGTTTGCTCGGAGATACATATCCTGTTTCGTATCCTCCTCAATACGTTTATGGCTTATTTGGATATATACTTGTGTCGCCTTAAACCCTTCGCCGAAAAATAAATGAAAGATTCTATAGGAATCTATGTTGAAATACTGTTTTATAAACAATAAATACTAACATTTTTTAATATTGCAGGACACTCATGTTTACATATTATATAATTTATGATATTATTCACCGTATGGGACTGGAATTTAGATATATGAGATGAATAAAGCTAACTAATGAGCACTGTTTCACACAGTTGATATTTCGAAACTGTGTTACACTATACATAGAAATTCATTCTTATTATTCAAAGTATTTATTGTGAAAAAATAAAATTACCACGCATGCGTCAAATGACCTGAATGTAGGATGGCACCAGTGTTGTTCAAACGCCTTTTCGTAATACAATTACGCACACAGACACGGATGCACGCCCAGAGGTCAATTAATAATTCCCTGATTTCGGACTGCGTCCAATAAATGTATTAGTGTAACTAATAAATCACGCCATCTCAGATGGTATGTATAGAGTAAACATTGAAATCAGACCAAACGAAGAAAACATCATATATTTACGTATCGAAAAGTGAGTTTCCTATGATAATCAGACTTTATACTTTTATTCCTACTGTATGTGAAAAAGGTCATAATGAAATTGCACAACAGCAACCTGTAACATATATAGGTACTTTTTAATTATCTTTTCTCTTAATTTACTTCAAAAATCGTCAGACATTGCACAACGAATGTCTGTATTTGCATATCCCGTTCCGTATCTTGTTCAACATGTTTACCACTAGTATATAGATTTAGTTGTGACGCCATTTCCGCTGCTTCAGAAAACCCCTGTACAAACTATATAATAACAAACTAATACGGCTCTAATCATGGTTAAAAATGGCGGTTGGCAACGCCTATATTAGTGCAACAAAGCAGTGTGATAGCGAATTATTGCCAGAACATAGCAGGTTACGTCAGAATGTATCTAACAACTGGTCACAAAAGAACATCAAATATCTTGCTCTAATTTGCAGTAAATTATATATATATGCAGTCAAATCACACTATGACGGAAAACATAGTTTCAAGGGTACACGACATATTGACTGACGAACTGTTTCGTTCTTGTCTGATTACACATAACGTCAATCTAAATATCGTATGTACGTATTATACAAAGTATCCATGATGTACATAATGTCAATACACACGCAGAAGTAACAGAGCGCTATTTAGTCAATTATTAACATACGATCGTTAAAGGGGAGGGGTCGTACGTCACCTGCCCACGCCCGGGAATCCAAAACGACGATAACAACGCGTGCTAAAAACGCAAAGACTTATGGGTAGATGCATGTTTGTGAACAATGACACGCTATGGCCATGTGATGCATGCGCAGGTGACGACTCCCCCTTAAAGCTGCCAGTGGATGTCGATGAAAGCACTCGAAATGGTAACTGGTTACACATAACATCAATCTAATTTTCGTATGCAGCTATTATATAATGTATCCATGGTGTACATAATGCTAATACAAACATAGAAGTTACATAGCGCTATTTAGTCAATTATTAACGTACAACCGTTAAGGGGAGGAGAATTGAGTTCCAAGCGACGATAACAACGCATGCTAAAAACGCAAAGACTCATGAGTAGACGCTTGTTTGTAAACAATGACACGCTATGACCCTCTGACGCATGCGCATGTGACGACTGCCAGTGGATGTCGATGAAAGCACTCGAATTGGTAACCAGTATTGTGAAAGTAGTGACCTTTCAGCAATAAATTCAAAACCCTGTGTGTAGTCATTATATACTACATATAATTGACGTAGTTTGCCTGAGGATACATATCCTGGTTACTATCCTTCTCAGCATGTTTACAACTCATGTCATATCTAGTTGTGGTACCGTTCGCTTTGCTTCTTTCACTGTTGCTGATATGAATTAGATTATGTTGAAATATTATTTCATAGAAAGAAAAATCAACATTCTTTGACAATCTGTATATGACTAAACACAATTGTGGAATAAAATATTTGGCGATGAACCAATTTAATAATACAATGTTATAAAATTAAAGATACATATCAGTTGTTTATCTAATCATGCAAACAAGCTGTGTAAAACTTCATAGCGTCCCAAGAAAAAAAAACTGTAGTAAGTTTTTAGACTTTGCAATTATTAAATAAACAAGTGAGCATTTACCTGTAAAGCATGTTCAGTAGTGCATAGGTTGCAATTTTGGATTCATGCCAGTTTTCAACAATACACAATAGCCAGCTCCTTTTGTTCAGCAGCCTCATATTACTAACGTTGATTAAATACAAAAATGATCAACACAATTATCTTTTTAGTCACACTATCTTACTAATTGTACAAATAGTTTGGCTTGTGGGTTTGTTTAAACAATGAAAATGAGATGAGCTACTGCTCAAAGTCAGTAAATGTACTGGTCACTGTCGACCTACCCTGACACTTGTTCAGCGGCCTCAGACAAGAAATAAAAATACTGAATGGACATTCTTTATTACGTCTAACAAATAATATATGGTTACATATCCTGAATTTGACTACACGTTATTATGAGTGGTTAGTAATTGCTGGTTTTGAATTTTTATACAACATACCACGTATCCCTATTATTTTGACGTTACTACAGTCGTTTACATCTCAACTCAGTATTTAGCATTTTTTATATGTAGACTAACCTAACCTAAACCATTTAGCTAATTTTCACCAGTAATCCGTATGGTATAACATCCCATCTATTCGTCGTCGACCACTCTAATGTGTCATCACTGAAGAATGGGTCGATTCAACACGCTCCTGCCAGAGTATGTCTTCCTACTTTATAGCTGAATGGGCGAATCCATACTTGTATCGCTACACTCGCGTTGTATACCCAGCGACTTATACAATCGTACCATCTTATGCAGGAATGTGCATTTACAAATTATGAAAAGAAAAATAAATATGTTACAACTTATAGTGAATTGTTGGTGAGAAATAAATTATTCAATTGTCTGATTTAGATCGCTTAACATAGGTTTGCATGAATCCCCATTGATTCATTCATTCAGCCATTCATTTATTTGAATTGATAAAATACACTTTAACGATGTCTTGATAAACAAATGATTCCTCCAATTCATTACTAACTTACTTTTTAGGTGTGGCATATGTGGGATTCCCAGCGTATAATATACTAGGGGACACAAATATTTGCTTCGTGTTGAAACCAAATTGGTTACAAGCTGGAATATGGAATTCTCTCTCATTTACAATTTTACCGGAGGGAGTGGTGTCACCTGTAACAAAGGGCGGTTATATAGGTTATTTAGATTGTACACGATACTGCATAAACACAAGTTCCAACTGGTTTTGCAGATCAAATTAAAGCAATGAATCGATATTAATACGTAATTTATTACTGTAATTTTATTTTCTCTGCCTACCTGGTATGAGAAGCCGATGGGTAAGTAGTATATCTTTGAGGTTTTCAGATTTGGTACCGTGATATGCTACATGATACTGGGGATAAGCATTCCGAACTCTAAAATACAATATCAAATGAATTACTCAGATATATGTTAATTTATGCAATGGGTGGAGGACTATATTGTGGCATACGAACTAATGTTTTTTCGGGACAAAAACAGGTCATAAAACAGAGCAGAAGAGCAATTGCCAGATTTCAAGCTATAAACTAGTGACAGAGTTGTACTTTGTTGAAATCCCAGGCAACCCACTACCTGTAGTCAAGGCATTGTATATTGCATTTATAAAAGAATCTGATATGTTCTCGAAAGATTCGACATCAGAAAATCGATAAGCTGAAAAATATACGTGGAAAAGATTTTTGACTGTAATTTGAATTTATTACAGTCAAATGCCATCATGTTTTTAAAGTGTGTTATATAGCCTTTTGAATTTTGAAAGATTATATTTAATTCAAAACATAGTACTTCAATATGAAGATTCATATAAGCACGCCGCGGTTTAATTCTATAGAATTGTATAAGCGGATCAACGCTTAGCAGCAGTATTAGTAATTTGAATTTTACGACAGTGGGAATTATTGTCTGTTCAAATGCCATAAAGCCTAAGTTTGAATGCAATCAGCTCACTTACTTCAGGGGAAAGCGAACCCATCCAATTGGTAGTGCATATACTTTCGATGGTATTCCTCTTTCGTAGTACATAGCGTCTCCTCGCACTCCATGGCAATGCACACAGTAGCACGTATCATACTCCATACATGGCCACAATTTACTAGCTGTGAAAAAAAGACAATAATGCAATACCACATTTCTACACTTATATTTAGATAGATTTGGCGATTTAAGCATGTACGTGATTGTTAAATTTGAATATGTAATGCCAACACACCTGGTAGGTGAAGTGAATTTAGATAGCGTCGACATATTCGGTAGTAGCCGCAGTACGTGTTAATATTTACTATTGGTGTTAAAGAAGGCGACATATTCCAGTATGCTTACACAAGCCAGTTATTTCGCGAAGAGCAATTACACGTGCTCGCTCCAATGACAACAGAACTTGCAAACCACACTTCATGACCATGCTACACTCAAATTTACATATTAATATATTGTTCACCAGACAGCGTAGTTGACCCGTCACACTATACGATACCATAAATATGCAAATGCAGGTTTACTGATGTTTTTTTATATTTGCGTGTCTGTATTACTGACATTATTCAGTTCATTATTCATGCATATACAAATTATATACATATACAGCAAACGACAAGTTGTTATGCGCCGTATTGTTACGCAGTAGTTTCAGTGGCGTCATTCATGTGATATATCATGTAATATTCACTTGGCGGGCAATATACCACGTGATATCCATTTTTATTCAATTGAATGTGACCAAGTCTCAACCAATCACACCATGAGTAACAACAGTGAGATGTGATAATTTTAGGTTTTAAAACGCACTTAGTGGGGCATTCATTTTTATATGTCTACTTTTACGAGTATTGTCTGCCAGCAGTCACGCAAAACGTATCCTGAAGTACATCCGGGCTCATTGTTATTGAGAGCTCAGTGGGACGGTCCCAATTGTACTGGATATTCAAACTTGGGAACACTGAAAAATGCAACATTAGCAATATGTTACGCATCCCCCGGGGCTGTAGTGCCATTTCGCATGACTAATTCATGTCATATATGGTCATTGAAATTAACCATGGCAATAAACACATGGCAATTTGTTACATAACTATGGATATACCTTATATTATTATTACATGTCCTGGTCATCTCTGATTTGCATGGCAATTAGCTTTTAATAAAAATGTGTTCTTTTAAACATTAGAGCACCGAAACACACTTTATATTCTAATATGGGTAGTAGTTTTACTTCACGATTGTTGCAGTTTAATGACCAGCGCCATCATCGGTCTCTATTTTTGAGTGCGTGGGGGTGTAAGGTAGCAGTATATAGCGAACACGCCGGATATCAATATAAATCGCCTGTACACAACAGTCACTGTTTCACCAAGGAAAGGGTATGTATATAGCTATTAATAATACTCTAATTGTAGTATGAACTTTTCACATAAATTGTCGTTGCTATGTATGTATTGCGTTACGTTGAACGGCATGACATATTGCTGACGTTTGTAAGGCCAGATTTTCTCACTCTCAAATGCTGTACATTATCGTTGCAAACTAAGAGGGGCAATGACAAAATAATGTGACGTTAGCGATATTTCTAGCACCCCAGCGCTGAAATGTACTTCCGTGTTGGTCGTCGCACAATTCAATGCTCCCCAGAGGCGACGGCACGACATTTTGTATGGAGGGGCGAGATATGCTCATCACCCTTCGCGCTGAAGGCACGAGGATACTAGGCGAATCCAGTGGCATACTCCCTCTTAAAAATTTTGAAATCTAGACCCTCTGAAACGCTATTTCCTGCATTTTGAGGAGCAAATTTTGCTGACAAAAAGGGTTTCAGTTTCATTTTCGAGGGGGTGAACCCCCCCCCCCACATTTTCTCGAACGCCCCGTCTGCCCCCCCCCCGTGCCGCCGCCATTGACTGTAACTCAAATTTACGCTTGACAATCTACTCGACTTGCAAAATTACGTAGTTTTAAATGTTCTCTGATCTTAGATAGCAAACGGCTTTGTTTCAGCATTTACTACGAAATTACCCCCGGAGAATTTACTCTTTCATAGTTCCAAACTGCACCCGTTTGTTAGATTCGTTGTTCTTAAAATGCCCCCGTCGAAGTACTTTTTTATTTTTCCAATCAATACTATTTTACTACTGGTGGACTGTTTTTTTTAGAACTAGATTGTTTCAAGTGAAAAGCACGGAGTTCGCAGAATACAAACGCTGATTTGTGCTGTATGTCTGATTGCCGGTCGACAACACTTCCGGGTTCACGACTGAGCCACTGCAGACAGCAATATTGTTTGGCATTGTTTGCGTCATTCTGAAAAGACTTTCGTCATGCACTTTGAACTCCAAATAACCAAGGATTGCAATTTGCTTACGACTTCCTCTTATATATAAATACACTATTTGTTTGAATTCTAACGAACGAATTTGCCAACAGACCGCCGAGCCGTGTGCACACTCTATTGAACGAGCTAAGGGGTTTAGAACCTTGCGTCCATGGCTCAAATGTACCTTTAACTACTGTAAGCGTTGTCGTAGCGTCCTTTACGATTTTACTAGATACATTGTCAACAATAAAATCACTGTATGTGCAGTCCAGTGAGGCTTTAACAACTTGTTACCATGACATTAGTCAGTGTGCTATTTAGCACACCTGGCCCTCAGTCATCGGTCGAAAAGTAGCAGTTATATGGTGTGACGTCCTACCCGTCGCGTCCAGAATCAACCTGTAATGTTCCCATGTATGCTTACACAAGCCAGTCGCTTCGCGAAGAGCAATTACACGTGCTCGCTCCAAGGACAACAGAACTTGCAAACCACACTTCATGACCATGCTACACTCAAATTTACATATTAATATATTGTTCACCAGACAGCGTAGTTGACCCTTCACACTATACATAACCATTCATATGCAAATGCAGGCTTACACATGTTCTTTTATATTTACGTATCTGTATTACTAACATTATTCAGTTCATTATTCATGCATATACAACTAGAAAGCAATCACAATAATAATAATATACAACAACTCTCACAGCCAAAATTAAAAAATATATATGATTAAGTTCTGTTATCAACATTATACATGACGCGTAACAGCAGCAATGAAGTCACTTTTACCCCATTTCAGTTCAATAAGATAAACATTGAGATGTGATAATATGAGGTTACTTTACGAGGATACCTCAAAGTATGCACGAAGTCAGTACAGCTGGAGTATCGACCGACGCGCAGCCACGGTGTGCTATCTGAGTGCATACTTTGAGGTATCTTCGTAAAACTTTATTATTATACATCTTTTTCTTTCAAGGATACATCATAGGAATGCCGAAATCCAAAATGTTTAGAACAGAATCAGCAAACTTCTTTATGTGAAGTCCGGTCAAACCCTGGTGGCAAGCCATGTTTGTTTTTATTATTAGATATCGCGCTTACGCGCGTAATCATACCATATTTATAATTCGCACTTCCTATTATGGTAGGATGAAAATAACCCCGAAAAATACCGCACAATTACGGTACGCTGTAACTTGTGGCGTTACGGTGACAGATATACTATATCACACAGCTTACACGAATTCTAAACAATATTAGGTTCAAGTAATCTTTCATGGAGTAATATCGTTATGTCTTACCATACAATAAGTTTGTACTAATTTAAACGAATTTAATGAAAAAGTGAATTCAAGTTATCGATATGAATCAACAATTTATTCTGCCCAATATTCAAATGACCTTGTATATGTTTGCTTGTTGTTTGTTAGAGCTGCTTCTACTTCTTCCACTTTACATTTTCATTGTCACTTCTCATATCCTCGGGTCATTCATTAATATTCCGTGATGCTATTTCTCCTTTTATTTGACGGTTCGAATTGCATATTGTCCGCATATCGAAACAGTGGAATGTCACTATCTGAAACGCGTTTCAGCATTTTATTACCATATCATTCACGTGGGCAAACGATGCCCAGTTTTAGATAATCGTTTTTTGCCCAGTTTAGAATCTCAACATTCTCTCAAATAATGTTTATATTTAGATGGCGTATCATCCTAGCAGCGTCTCACGTAACAAACGATACAAAGACCGTGTTTATGGCACAATCTACGGAGCATGCATTGGCAATGCTATAGGAACATTGACTGAGAACATGAAAAAGCGCCAAGTGAATCATGTAAGTATTTCAAAATCAGTCAGACACTCAAAAAACAAATAAATTACACAGTCATCAGTATTCTCCCTATTGTTTCTTGACTCATTTGAATATAATTTGCATACTAATTAACATAATGTACAGTTATATTTTTTTAAATAAATGAGATTTACTGTATACAAAGAAACACAATATTGGATTAAAATGGGAATATTGCAATACATATATTAGCCAATATTGTTAATTGCTTACAACTATCTAAAATTCGCATCTGTAGTTTTGAAGAAACAAACCTCATTATAATCACCACTGCTAATGGATTATATACAGTACATGTTGTTGAATGCACTAGAACTGGGTCATACTCTGGGCTGTTTTGTCGGCCCAATTATCTTCCAGAAATATCCATCCAAATATTTACAATCATATATTAGAGAAGCGCTACGTACATTTCGTGGAGGAATGACAGGATCAGGCTGCAGAATACATGATAGTGACTTGATGTTTTTAGTTGTGCAATCTATTACTGAATGCAATGGACAGGTATGCATATACTTTACATAATAAGGTGGCTCTGTTCAAGATATTACATGTGAGATGTCACATATGTATTCAATGCTTATCGTTATTTCAATTATTGCCTTAGAAGCCATTATGCAAACATCGAGGCAGTGTATTTTTGTCAAAGAGGTTGGCATCAGTAGGGACGCCTGCGGGAAAATACAAATGTCACAAAACTCGAAGCGCATGCCATTCAGTCTACATTTCTTAACAGATTGATGCAAAGGATTTTATCGACAGATTACGTCTTCTCGACAGACATGGTATAGGACGCACTACACATAAAGTGATTAACCATCGCTTGGCCAGCATAGACCCACATCTTGTGAGTAGTGTATACCACAAATAATGTTTATACATGGTTAGAAACGTCATAATGCGCATGAATAAGCAAATATGCCATGATGAATGTTATACTAGATATTTAACGACAATTATATCATGATACTATTTGAAAGGCTGCAATCGAAGTTTGGAAAGACAGTGGTAAAGCATCAGCACCAAATGGAGCAGTTGTGCGCACATCTGTGGTTGGTATCCACCAGTGTAACGACATTCAGGAAGTAATTAAGAACACCATCAATATTTGCAAAATGACACATGCTGACCCACGGTAAGCTAAGTGTGAGGATCAAATCTTGATATTAATTTTTATGTATACTGCACGTACTGAGCCTTGATCTTTGAAAGTTCCGTAAACACATTAATTATAGCAAACTAGATCTCGAATGTTGAATAAACAACAAATGAAATAAATTGACTCTTAAGGTAGCAGGAGCATTATGTATACTGATATTAGTTGCTGGAATGTCCCATAAACTTATAAACAAGACATCATTAAGCAAAATATGTTGTTGTTTTTTGTCCTCTTGCAGATGTGTTGCTTCTTGTATTGCCGTGACAACAGGTATTGCACTGATGCTACAAGGCAACGAGTACTTCGAAATCAATGAAACATGCTTTGATCATGCCAGAAAATACCTTGCATCACAAAAACAGGTATTTATTGCATTTTAAATCAAAACAAATTGTTCATTCAGCTTATTAAGGACACGTTATCGTTCGAGGTGTAGTACATTTATACTTACTAACCAATGTGCATTGAGTCGTTTGCTGGCCATAAATGCACCGGATATTATGTAGCCGTTTTTCGACGGTCAAGGTGGTTTGGATTAATCAATTTCCTCACAATTGCTCAACAATAAATGTCAGCTCACAAACGATCACAAATTGCGATTAGCATAAGTAATGTACATTATCATGTCATCTTGTAAACATGTATGTCGACGACAATAGGGAACTGCATATATTATTGCCTGCCGGTACATATAATGTATAAACTATTTATATTGCAGGACAGGGAAATGTATAGCTACATGAATGTCGCAAATTGTAGAGATCTACACTTAGACGACGAAGGTTCTAGTTATACTTTCAAGTGTGTTGGAGCAGGTTTTTGGGCTTTGAGACAGAACGATTTCAGAGAAACGTTGATTACGATTGTTAAGGAGGTACAGATTCATCTGTTAAATATTTGTCGATTTTATTTTTTGACTATCAAATTGCCGATACAATAATATATTAAAATATGCATATACCCACCCACCAGTGTCAACTGCAGTATACACTTATACGGGTGACTAATTGCCCACTAAAGCACACTGTTCTGCACGCCACTCTATTACATAATATAATGGTAAGACACTTGAAATGAAATGTTGCAAAAAATCAAAACTTTTGATCAAAACCTACGACAGATGTCTCATTGTGTCTGTTTGGTTCAAAACACGAATTTAATTCAGTGAAAACTGCAAAAAATTGCAAATTTACTCAAATTGAAAAGGTTAGTTTAACGTTGTTTGCAATGGAACATTGGTTACTTAATCATCTAACCTTATATTACTTATATTTGAATCCACAGGGAGGTGACGCTGATTCTAATGGAGCTGTAGCTGGTGCGCTATTGGGATGTAAATTAGGGTACTCTGGATTACCACAAGACTGGTTAGAGGACCTTCTGCTCGAAAGCAAATTATCGTTGTATATTGAGAGGTAAACACAGACAAAACATCAACATATCTAAATTCGAGTTTATACTTCAAATTACGAATTGAGAAAGAAGGATAATTGCTGTTGTTTTTCACAAGACAATGAACAAAATAAAAAATATATAAAAATTTTCAAATAAAAAATACAAATTGACACATGATTTATGCATGCACTATCGGAGACAGTCAGAGTATAACAAGTTCGTTCAAGATATATACTCAGATTATCTGTATCAATTAAAAATTTTCACAATCCAACAGCATTTTTGGATAATTTTATTGTTATAGATTTATAAACATAGGCATTCCAGGAATAACAAGTCAGAGGTATAAACCCAAAGAAACGTATCATGCGTCATCGGTAGCAAGCTGTTTGAACTACAGTGGTAATCAAAGTATACCCTTAGGACAAATAAAGACATGTCTACCCTATAGAGGTGTTCATGGTTCTGATGTTGATAGAGTTGCCACACATACATTTGCAGCAAACAAGTCTTTACTACCACGGGAAATCTTGTTAGACAATATTCTAGGGACAATCTACGGCAACTGCATAGGAGATGCCATTGGTCTTTTAACGGAATTTATGGATAAGCATGAAGCAAGACATGTAAGCACCAACGTATGAATAACAGATTCGGATATTTTAGATTTAGTATGTTTTTAAATAGATATACAATATAGAGACATACGGCAACATGATTTCTTTCCTGTATTTACATGAAATGTTTAAATATTGCCCCTTTAGTGGTCTATAGTGATTTTCATACCCCCGCCTTCTATCTGCATTCACATTGCGTTCTCCTTAGAGCGTTCTTGGTCAGCACCGACGTGGCACGCATAGAACGTTCACAACGTAGAACGCGCCGCAGCAATCCCGGATGCGACGTTTCAGAGGCGACTTTGTCGTATATATTTGCTTCATTCAAAAAATGTCCTCAACATCAAAACGGCGTTGTTCCGCTGTCTAGTTGAGAATGCTAAACTTTTTTTAAAACCTTGAAAGCAACAGCAGCCGGGACAGTGTTGTTAAGTTCAATTATTGATGCTTAGAGTGAATATGAAGAAGTTTCAGTGACTTCCATGTGATTAACCATGTAATGTCCGCTTGGTGGGCTGAATAAGTTTCAACCAATCACAGCAGGCCTAACAACAATGAGATGTGGTAAATCACGATGTATATCATACATGTATATATACATGATTGCAGTTTTACCGTGATGCAGAACTGGAATACCAATTGAAGGAAAGGGTAGACAAGCATAAAGACCACCAGCGCAGATGGAAGGTAGGCGATTGGACCGACGATAGCGATCAGATGATTTTGATATTACAATCACTGGTAGATAATAGTGGACAGGCAAGTTTTTTATAGATATTTTACACAGTCTGATATTGACCGACTGATACGAAGATTACCATATGACGAATATTGACGAGATAGTTTGCGAGAACTAATAATGTATAACAAATTCAAATGACGTCTTGTCCACCACCGGAATCAACGGGAATATCACAAGGCTGTTTGGAATATTTGAGATTTTATGACGTCATAGTTGGAAATGATTACACAAGTAAATTCATGTCAATAGAAAGACCTGATAACATTATTTGATGGCTTGTGGGACAGAATGAAACCCCTGACAACTTTCCTTGTATTTTTTGATATATATATATATATATATATATATACACATATTCTTCCTATTTTGACCACGGTTTGTTTTTGCACATGGTATGCAAACTATTTTCTTTGTAGTTGGGTATTAATAATAACATTTCTTTATAGGTTAATCCGACAGACTTTGCGTACAAACTTTTAAATTGGACGACAAATGGATTTCGTGATCTTGGTGACACAGGAGGCCTTGGCATAGGTACCACAACATACAAAGTACTTAGTCATTCAGTGTTTCGCAATAACCCAAAACAGGTAAACCACTTCAATTGAACAATTTTACTTATCTTTTTTATATGTCGTGAACGAATCTTCCAGATTATAGTCAGAATAGACTCCATTCTGGTATAAGTTTGTATAACCATACAACACAAACATCACTTATTTTCGTAGGCAGCTCATGAGGTGTGGAGTTCTAGTGGTGGATACTTGGCACCAAATGGAGCAGTGATGAGAACATCAATACTTGGCATTCATCAGTTTGAAGATACTGAAATGGTCAAAGAGAACACGGTGAAAATATGTGAAACAACCCATGCTGATCCAAGGTAAGGCGATAATAGTTTCACCAGATTTAAATTCGGTAAAAAATAGTGGTTGTATATCTTATTATTTCGTATTAATTACAGATGCATTGCATCCTGTGTTGCTGTGACGACGGCTATTGCTTTGATGTTACAAGGAAAACATTTACGGCAATGCGGAGAATACGATGTGGAAATGATTGTGAAAGACAGTTTTAGACATGCAAAGGATTACTTGAAAAATTGCTCGTATGTAAGTATGTATAGCAAAACAATACATGTATGCCCGTTTGCACTTTATAAATTTTGCATCCTGTCTGTATTTATTTACCTAAATAGAGATAAAACTGAATATAAATTTCAGATTGATGAGTTACAACGTTACATGAACACATGTGATATTAGAAGCTTGAGGCTAGATGAGCCTGGAAAAATCGGTTACACGTACAAATGCTTAGGGGCTGGTTTCTGGGCCTTGCGACAGACAGATTTCAGACGTGCTTTGACTATTATTGTAAAAGAAGTAAGTGGCATTCTGTACTTCATCCTTTTAACTCGGTCAATATGCATTTTGTTCGATATCAGAATAAGCAAGACTTAGGTTTTAAAATGGAATTGTATCAAAGATTAGATGGTTTTGATATGGCAGAGCGGGTTATTATCCAGCTTGATCAACAATATTTCCAGTATTAGGGTAGCTGATGAACCTTCATTTTGGAGACGTTCAACACTGTGATGATGCTATTTACTATTTTATTTTAAAAACCAGGAAAATAATTGTTTACTCATTGGTCTTTTACTCATGTGTAAAATTGTCCTGATTTTCAGGTAGATATTGTCGTCTACGGGGAGTTAAAGTGTGAATTCTATACGATATTGTCGTCTACGGGGAGTTAAAGTGTGAATTCTACAGTTGAAAATGTTTGAAAACATGCTATTGATGTATTTGAACTATCATTTGTATATCTGTGCTCATTGTAAGAAACAGAATCTCGTCTCTGTCAAGTCATGCGCGTTATCAAAGGCGTTAAAACGAAATTCAAACACACAATCATTGACAATTGGATTGGCGGTATAATCACAGTTATTTGATATTTACTGTATATTTTCCACAATTGCGCAGATTCGGACCATAAACTATGGTACATAGTATAACTGTTTACATACATTGTAGTCTTGTTCTTTCTACAGGCAGGTGACGCAGACACCAATGGAGCAGTAGCCGGGGCATTATTAGGTTGCAAGCTTGGTTACAACAGATTACCAAGATCATGGAAAGAGAACTTGAGATACAAACAGTGGTTACAGTTAAAAATTAATAGGTTCGAATAAAGAACAATGTAACCTACGTTCATGAATTTCTTAAATTATTTATTTTTTGTTCTATCAACCAATTACTATTCAATTGTAACATTGAGCTCATTGTATTAACGATAGACCGCATTGATTTTAACACTGCAAATTATTGTGTTTGTCTTGGTTTTGTGCAAGATAGAAATACCTTATATAGAACTCAATTGATCTATTACTGCAAATCATGTAGTGGTTTATTCATCATATCTACAGTTATTTTCCCTGACATAAATAATTAATGCAGAAAAATAGTACTCACTGAATACACACGTTTTTCTTCAGATTTCTAGATATGGAAAGAATTTCCGAAAACTCATCGCATGCGCCATCAACGTGTGATTGGAAGTCAGATTTAACACCACCGGTGGGAGGAGCACCTGCCTTTACTCGCGCACGTGATACGATATTGTCATCTACAACTGATAGTCGACACCCACGATCGCAATCACAATCAAAGTTATCATCATGGCATCGTTTTTACTAAAACTGACCACTGTCAAATTAAGCAATACACTATGTCGATGGCGATGTGGGCAGCTCTTTTACGCGTATTTAATTAGATAAATGAGTGGCTTGTTTTGAGTATCACACAGATTTAAATGTTCATTTGTTGTTACTCTTATGTCACATTAATTGCTAAGCAGTTCTTCTGTTATTAACTGTGTAGACAATGGGAAGCGGTAGAAACAAATTTCTGTTTGATGTATATTTAGTCTACTAAATAATGCAATGAATCATGAGTAGCATTGCATCATAGGTGACGTCACCTGATCATTGGAAGGTATTATTTCAGCAGAGTTAAAGCTGTATTCATATATTGGTAGAGGTAACCACTGTATTGATTGGTCGTTTTCTTGTTGGATGATATTTAGCAACCGAAATAATATATAGGCGTTGCGTGTTTTAAGTACTGAGGGAGGTCGAAATACATGTAGTAAAAAGATTTAAACAATTACCACTAATCGAAACTTACACATGTTAATTAAATATCAGGCAACTGCAATTAATGACATGCACACATGCACTGTACCCTCGATTACCTGCGCATGCGTATAGTTATATATATCATACATTTGAATTGCACTCTTGTTTATTCAATTTACTACTAGTTTATGGTTTATGCATTTATTTATATACTGTTTTATTATGAATTTAAGCTCAATATTTGTACAAATTATAGCAAATGTTCAGCCTTATTAATAACTAATAATATTGTAATATAGAAAGCATGATTTTATATCTTGGCTTTAATTATAAATATTTCGAGTATTATTAATATAACATATCTTCATGTACACTTTATAATTAATAAAATATTTACTTTTATTACTCAAATGTTATTCAATTATGATTTGAGATATATTTTACATATAAAGAATATACAATGCATTACTTCAATTCTATGGGAATTATATACTAGCACTTGTGTGTCGTATATAATCAGAATAATATGTTTACATTTACATGTCATGCAGCAAATTGTTTTTATTTATAAATAATTACTATTTGTTGTTTGTAAATAATAGTATATATTCGTGTGTTGCATTTCAATGCTATAAAATTAGAATACTTCATCGAATGTAAATAACGAAGGGTGAGCATCGAACTGTGTAATTAATTGTGACCGGCGACTATAATCTTATAGATTTGTAAACCATGAACGTTGGTGATCCTTGTGAATTTTTAGATAAAAGGGAGGAAAAGTTATGGTCCAAAGTGTAAATGTAATGTAACATTCGTGAAAAAAGTACTGAAAGTATTACAATCCTAAGAAAATGAGAAATCTGAATCAGAAATTTATCTAACCGGAACAATGACACCGACTAGACCCGGGAGGGATATAGTGTATTTAGTTTATAGAGGGAATGTCCCTTGATGACCTTTGACCTCATGAGAGATACAATTTGTATAGTTTAACCATTCTCGCCGCCAGAGTTTATTTCCGCTTCGAGAAAAAATATGAATGCTTGTACGACGATGATCTGTCAGCGGCCTTTCCACATTCAATGATGTGTGTCCTACTATTATATCAAGAGACCACTACCAAGAAAGCTAAAAATAGTACATTCGCAAGAATACATGACGGATGAATGAAGAATTCTGGGAATTATCAAAGATTACGCTGAGGTCAAGCAAAGTCGTCTTACTTTGGTACAGCACTCTCAGGTGTGGCGAGTCAGAGGTAATTTGTTCCTATTCTACCTCGACAACGTCGGATGGTTGGTGAGTATGATCACATATACAACGAACGCAATCGATCAACATATGACAATTTCTGCTTACAACTCTACCAAGGGGGATTTACATTATAACACGATCTAAATCCAACTTTAAGCCTATAAACGTTCCATTGTTTTTAGTGCCAAACCCCTTAGTCAAGGTAGAAGCCTAGTCATATTTTTTGTCAACATTGGTCATAAATCGCACGATATTGTTCATTAGTTTATTATGTATAATCATAAAACTAATGTCGCATGGTATAATAAAATAATGTTATTTTGTGTGTTACAGTTAAACTTTTTGCTAAACGTGTTGCTATTTTTAGAACAATTCCATATAACATAATATTAAAGAAAAATTGCATTTTTTTACACTTTTTAAAAAACCTGATTTTTTAAATAATTCAACAACAACAACAAGTACTCCATCATTAACTATATATGATTTTTTCACCAGGCTAGATTATGAGATATTGCATAATATCTCTGCCATAGAAACCTGTGGTAAATGTGTTATAATAGTGTCAAAATGGCAACTTTCTACTAAAATTAAACCATCAATTTCTCGAAAAATAGGCTGGTGACCCCCAACTATTTTTAGGTCAACATCTTTATTGCAAAATGAATGAATTCTGGGTTTTAAAATTTATGAATACGCTTCTACCTTAAAGACAACAACAAATATTTCATTAGTGTTTGTGAGCTCTTGTGTAATTGGTCAATGTATGGACAGTTCTTCCAATTCTGTTTTTTACTCCCTGACAATTTGGGCCCTGTTACGTCCAAACGCCACTCTCTTGATGGAGATATGTGTTGAAAAGTAATCCTTTGTTGTCGATGAACAACTTATGTTTTTTAACATCACTTCACCTATTAACAATTCACCCATAGACGTGATAATTTCATTTCAATAGTAAAAATCCGTTTTCAAAAATCAAAAATTCCGGTAATTACAACCTCATCGGAATTCATTTTCTATTCTTACCCAGAAGCAACACCCAGACCATTCATCAAAACGAGTGGTCTGGGGTATACTAGTACTCTAACCCATGCCAAGGACTTCCTTTTTGTAATACTATATGATAAATCAGACTAACTGTAGCGTGAAAACAAATGAAAATCAATCTAAAATAACGTACTAATACCCAATTGATTCTGGATTCATTGACCAGAGAGAAAGAAATGACATTTGCAATAATAATCGTCGAGCAGGTCCGAGCTGTAACGTTCGGCTGAAGAAACAGACGATACAACAATACTGATACATGAATGCTTTGGCTTTTCCCGATTTTTAATATGTCGTACATTATCTTCGGTAATAACTCCGAAAGTGAAGTATGATATCGTCAACAGAACGTAGCCTTGCAAAACGATCATCGCTTAAGCAGTATACAATTTTTCTGTCTTTGGCGTACTTCAGAATGTCATGCCGATCATATTTTGACAAATAACCTGAATGTACAGCACTAATTTCATCCAACCTCCTGCTCACTTCTTCTTTTCAATATTTTTTTTCACTCGCTGTTGCAACTGCCTATTATAAGTTCCGCTTTATTTTTGAACCGCGCGACCCAGAAATATCGCCCGTCTGCACGCTCGCATTTTAAATATATGGCCATGGCATCTTTTTTGGGGGGGAGATCAATATTTTCTGGTTCCTCTGCTCTCTTAGCATTATCTGTAGCACGTAAATGCCGCAATATCCATATTGTTGAAACGAGGTAGCAGCCCCAGATTCAAATGAAACACAGTCCCGCTCTAATCAGCTTGTGTGGAACATTCACGTAACAAGAGGTCATAGTTCAAATTGCGTTCGCAAACGATTCAAAGTGTGATGGGTTGGAAGTGTCATTCGGAATTAAATAATGGTTAATACTCGTTGAATCCCCGAACATTAGCATAAAAACAACGAGAACTCATATGCCAGTGATCAGTTTTTGGACAATGGGTCAATGTTTTTAATAAGCGAGTGAGAAAAGAAAGGGATAAAAATATGGTCGTTTTCCTGTCGGAAATTAAGCATTATGTCGTTGATTAAAATGCGATAAAATCGGCAGATTAGGCGAAATGAATACTGCTGTCCGTTTCTAGATTGACATGAGTCACCAAGTGAGGACATGGTAGGAGTAGGTAGTTCTAGTATACGCCAGAAAGGAGTCCAGCGAGGGAACAGTCAGTATCTCTTTTACGGGGAAAACGTGAAATCTCGACAGATGTCTTCGTTCTTACATGTAATATTAGGTTTCGAAGGCTTCCGAGTTCAAAAAAGATGATAAATCAACAAAAAAGCATGCGTTTAGAGACATACCTATGCAGAAGTTGGTTTGCCAGTACTTAATCCATTTTTAACACAGATGCTACTCTATTGACCTTGGCTGTGTATTTCATGAATCTGGCACTTGAGGTGGCTGTGAGCCGTGTCGAAAACGTTTACAGAATAATGACCATTGAAAAAAACAGTTGTAAGCAGATGTTTTTATATGAGCATTATGATAATAACCACTGCTTTCATCACATGATTGAACTACCCCGTTGGTACGCAATAAAGAATATACAACCAATCGTGTGACAACTCACACACACGTTATAACTCAGCTTTGAACTGTTAAGCCCTGTTTTTTACAGCGATCAATACAGCGAAATAATAAAACAAAATGAATGCAGAATGTCATTATCATAAACAGTGTGAGCGTTTTTGCAATCGTTGAATCTTCCACGTAAGTTGAACTACACAGAAATTATACACAAACTTCGATTATCGAGCCATGTATAAATCAGAACCGATCGAAAAAAAATTATATATTTGGTTGAGTTGATTTATACATTTACCAGTATGCAAACATATCTCGAGAATCAGAAAAAAACAAGAAAGAACGTGCATTTTATGTATTTGCTTTGTTAACTTTTAGCTTTCAGAGGAAGCGATAAATATGACACCTGTTTCTGTCAAACTTGTCATTACAAGCGGGGAGATGGAGGAGCGTACCTTAGAGGAACTCCGCCGATGCCTTATCCGCTACCCATACAGTAAACTGGACCAGATTTTCAATAAGGTCAGTGCTCTTTCAGATTGTGACCACACTAATGAAGGTGAAGACCACGCAATATGACTCGTTTTTTTTTTACGTTGATGGTGGCATGGTAAGGGTTTGTGTGTGGGATGGGGACAAACATACCATGATATAGCTTGATTAGAAAATATCCTATCACTACTATGATTGTGCGCAAATTCGTTCTTATGTATTCGAAAATACTAAGAACGACCTATTAAGAGCTTCTGTGGCGTCAACACTCAATTGGCAAAATCTTTGACGCAACAATTTTAGTTTTATTTTCTAACCTGATATGTAATTAAAATATGAAAAAAATCAAACAGTTTATTCCTGACGGGTAGTCACAGTAATAATATGGTGCATACGGTATTCGACTCGTTTACGCCATGCATCATTTCGTCAATAGAGGGCGTACTTTACAGGAGAAGTGTATTGGCGTCATTGATGGTATTTCGAACCACTTTGAATAACTCTCCTGACACAAAAAAACCTGAATATTCACTTTTCTCTGAATATCAATTCATTAATAATGAAAATACAGGAAAAAAATATAACAAACTATAAAAACTGTAACGTATTATATTCAACATCTAAACAAAAAAATTTTCTATATTTTATTACATTGACAATAATTAGCTTGTTGCAAAAGTTGCTGTAATATTCACATCCAATCTCGTCTTTGTACATGTAAAATGATTTTTTTACTTACAAATATCTGATTATTATCAGAGACAAATTGTGTTTCATTCTCATCTCTAGCATAATCAACTAGTTTTCTGGGACATTGGGGCGCTCGTTCTCGTAACTTCGAGTTGTCAGCCGGTTTACAGCAACTTCCCGCGCATACATTGCATGAAGAGAAGAAGCTGTGGATTGTCCCTCTTAATGACTAATAACTGTTATTTTTTATAATCGTTTACCTAGCAACTGTTATCAGGAATAATGACTCCCCATTAAATATAAGTACGCTCTTTTTTCATTAATTTTCTGTTTAGAGTTGAAGGTGCTCATAAAGACTGGAATTTTGCATATCATGGCACAAGTTTTGACTTTGTACATGATATATTAAGTAGTTGTCGTCTCCTCATTCCGGGTAAGTCTGTGTAAGAATAGACAGAAAAATATTATGAAGTTAGCAAGAGAACACGGTAAAGTATGCACGCAGGCGGTACAGCTGAAGTGCCTTACTGCCAGTCATTGCGACCACGTACTGTCTGAGTACATACTTTGCAGTATACTCGTAATATCCTTTTCATTATACCTCGTCACGTTTCACTGACCGCTTATTGTATCAAACAATAAGTCGGAAGGAGTTTAAGGCTTGCATTAAACCCAGAACTCGATAAAAGTTGACAATTAGTGAAACCGTCTAGCCTGGAACTTCGTTTAAAAAGCTGTCATCGTCTTGGAAATGACAATGCATTTTTAGATGTACACTATTATTTTATATGCACCGCTGATGGCACAGTCATTTGCCGTGTAATAACATTGGTAATGTTTACAATTAATAAGCAAATGAGATAATATAGTCCTCTCTAAAGTTCACTTTTTTGGCATTCGTTGCTTAACTTGCCAAGTTATAGTTTCAACTGTTCTCAAAACTATACAAATATTACGTAATTTCCAATCTACATATATCTTTGAATTTTTGAATCAACATATATTTAGTTTGTTTTGAATTATCAGATATGCCACCCATGCATTAGAATGCATTTTTTATATCAGTTGAAAGTTCATACCACATATACCTTGCGTAATCACATATATTTTGCGTAATTGTTTATTATTATTCATACAATAAATATGGTCCAATCTTTTAGGGTGTTCATAAAATGATGGATTTGTACTTTGTGTAGTATTTTCCTTCTCTTTCAAATATAATGATGTTATCTGCTTTTTGTGTGTAGCTACTTGGCTTCCTTTTTTCAGTTCTCTTTTATAGTGGATGTTGCTCTCGTCGCTGCTAATTTTGTTTTTATAATTGAATCTAATAAAAATATCTTTTGTATACAATTGTGGTACAAATATATCAGTCCTAACTAGACTTGGATTACATATTTGTGCAAGGACCTGTATGTCAATTGAGATAATCAAGAGGCAAAACGGATCGGACAGCAGTTAGCAAAAGCCGTTTATAGTGGTGTTTCTGGTCCAGTGTTTGGTTTCACTCGTGAATCATATATGAATCGCCATTTATGAAAGCCCCAGGCTGCTATTATGAGATAGATAGTTGAAATATTTGCAGAATAAAGATAATAATATAATATTATATTAATGTATCTAAAGAATAGGCTATTAAAATTAAAATTAGGCAATTGCACTCCATCAGGGAGAATCATAAGAGAAAGAAAAGGGCACTTCAATGACAAGTACAAACCATCCGATGATTACAACACAAAACAAATATTTGTATCTCCAAGTATCCGATATGCTTCACAGCCAGCTTATGCAGACACACAGAGGTCGGTATATGTATTATAAGTATTATTAATCGAGAAATTGACATTTAAAATGAATTAGAAACATTTATGAACGTTGTCTCATAGGCATACATGTAATATATGAAATATGTTGGTATAATACAACCATAAATGTGATCATTTTTTGCCTGCACATCGCTAATTTCACTCCATTTACAGATGGTATGATACAACATCAAAAACGTGGTACGATGCACGGATTGCATTTCAGGTGTGGATACGACCAGAATCTTTTACACTAACAAGGGAAACAATCGGTGCCAGGAACCAGATTGATCCGTACGTGAAAAATAAAGAGCTGGAATGGGCGACTTCTGATAAGTCGGCTGTTATCTTGCGTGGATTACTGGTAAATCTAACTTAAGAGATGTATAGTGAAACTACAATATTTACTGTTAATGGAACTATTTGAACATAGACATTGTCATGAAAATTGCGATTACAACTTGTGAACCTAACTAGATTTGAAGTTGAAAATTGATATTTCGTGAAACAGAAATCTGAGCTTACCCTGAAGGACAGACTAATTACTCCTTTAATGTTTAATAATTTTATATCAAATGAATCGATTATTTTAAACTAATTACTCACTAAATTTAATTACACTCTCCGACAAGTTTTGCGCCCGAGTTGACAAAATTTCAAATGGGTTGTTCTCGAACGGAATTTGAAATAACATTCTATGTTGGCCTACACGACTTTTGTTGTTCACTCATTCGAGTAATTGTTTTTTTAACATTAAAAGCGATAAAATTGGAAATTTAGCGATAGTTTGCAATGCTGTTTCAATACGTTTATGAATTTGTTCTGTTGTACATTTGCTATTTTATAATCAGTATTTGAATGTTATTCGACGCCAAATGTAAATTTTACGCTTGCTCTAACCTTTTTTAAATCAGATTTATGACACCTTAACTGTGACTTTTAGACAAAGTTGAGTTATAATATACTTTTCATATGACCACGAGAAACGGCGTAGTTGGACTATTACATTGCTTTCCAAGTACTCAAATCAGTTGTTTTCAACATAGTAAGAATGAAAAAAAAAAACAATCAATAATAAACTATGTGTACATGATTACATAGTCAATTAAGTTTGCCGTTTTTCAACTATTATTAACTGTTGAAACGTAACCATTTCTCTAGAAAGAGTAGTAATCACATGCTTTTACCGCGTATATGCTTATTCTGCTCTTTAGTTACCAGGAATCTTGCTATAAGATGACTGAGGAGAGATGGTGTAAGTGGCAGTATAATACGATAAATTTGAGTGTAAAACATTGGGATTAAATCTTCACCAGAAAGCTGGATGTTTTGTTTTTTTCTGATATTGAATGGAATAGTGCGAAAGGTCATTTTTATATCATCAAGCTGTAATAATAAACCTTTCATTTTGGCGGGTTAAAGTAAAAACTGAGAAGAGTAATGCGTTTAATGTTAAATGTGTTTCATTCAATAGAAAATAAATCTCATATAGAAATATACTCCAACAAGCAACTCTAGTCAATGTAGTCTGTGCCTGTAAAAACATGTTTATTTCAGTGTTGAAATGGAGAAAGACGACTATTGTATATTTGTTATGTTTTAATAACCTTTGCTTATGAAAATCCCAAAGAACACGTATGCGAATTTCAAGGATTAATATAATTGCCTTTTTTTTCTCAAAATACGAGACGATCGATTAAAGGACGCCCTCAAATGTTCATAATGTTTTTTATCCCTTGCAGAAAGCGTTTTCCGCAAAAACACCACCCACGGCTACGGTCATTTAACATACAGTTAAGATATGAAAATCCTCCTTCATCGACAGGAAGATCAATGCATAAGACCGAAAAACTATATTATATAAGAACATTCAGCAATACCTACATTTTGATTTTAGTAAAGGAAATTGAATCATCAAGTAATGATTAAAGAAATGTGCTTTGATTAAACGTCATTTATTTTCCTGTCATACACAGAGCAATGCCAAATGAATACAATACTATTTTTATACATATTTCTGTGACATCCATAGTTTTGTAAATAAAGTGTGCTGTGAGTTAATTGGAACACTACATACTGTGTTGCGCTGACATTATCACCTTGTTCATGCTAGAACTCATCTGGTAGTATCTATGTGGAATGTGGAAAAAATATTTGACCGGACCCCATACAAAGAAGTTCGCTTAATCTGTTCTACACTTTTTTGTATTTTGGCATTCAGGCAGTACGCGGTCGCATCGACCCCGCTGCGCGTCGGCCGATACTTCCACTGTACTGTCTTCGTGCATACTTTTCGGCATCCTCGTAATAACCTCATGTTGTAGTAAATTAGAAATACATCGAACATTGTTAACAATAACAAGAATGTCCGTATGGTATGTGTACGTGTCGAGCTATATACAAATGACATACAAATTGTTTATTTGCTAACTGATAGTTTTGAGGGCGCTGTATGGATAGGTGAACTTTTCAGGTATTGTGCAACACGCTAAAATACCTATCAGTACCTAATGCGGAATGCCTATCTCTTAATGTGACTTGGTAGGTCTAAGTTATACAAAGTTACTTAGGGTTACGAGACTGATAGGGTACAGCTCTGCCTGTAGCACATTTATCATGAACAAGAACTGTGACTACTATAGAAAATGTCGGCGATATATTGCAACACTAAACCTGCCATGTAAGTAATCTGTAATCTATTTAAAAATGAAGCAATTGTTATTGTGCTTTCATTGTCGCTATACTGCCTATTGTGTTTTAATTTTGGCACTACTGGGCATAATACTGTTAATATACCTAATGCATCGTTTGAGACAACCTACTGAGTGTATATAATGTGAAATTACCACTTACCAAATTTAAAATGTCAATAATGACATCCCATATCACCGAGGGAAATGTTTAGATATCAAGAAATAATCTCTCCAGAAACAAGCGTGAAAATTACGGTTCTTACAATTGTATGATATTTTAAACTCTTGTATCTCTTGTACAAATTATTTTTTTTTATTATTTTTTTATCTTAATGGCCATAAATATAATGAAAATGACATATACTTTTCAAATTTTCAAATATGGATGGCTAAACATAGCGCACTTCATAAGCCCCTGTGCGCAAATCGTCGTGTTCTGCTCGTAACGAATACCTGTCCAAATAATACACTTGTGTTTTACCCTCTGTTATGATAATCCAAATTAACTATAAATGCACTGCTTTGTGGCTAGCGTGTACTTTTGGAAAGCTGTCTTACGAACCCACATAACTTTATAACTGTACATCCTCACTACGTAAGCATATTATGGAGGACTAAAATGCGTGCATGAACTTGGAATCTAAATGTTGCTGCTTTAAATTTACACCTGCCAGTTATTGTTTTTAGTGATTATATTGTCTAAATCAAATTAATGTTGATAATTAGAACATTCGACAAAATTATTAGTTTATCACAAATCAAATGTTTAAAATATGAAGGGATAAATTAATATACCGAATAATTACAATTTGTTTCAAACAGCTTCTTTGTTCAGGGACGATACCCGATACAGCATGTGCTACTGTAAAAGTTGCCATGAAAAGAGAAATGACGGAGAAGTATACAAAAGGGGGGCCCCGGAAACTGCTTACGTATTACCCTTGAACTGGGCACGTTTCCCTCTCAGGTATGTACCTTATATCAAAATGAAATAGTTATAATAATTATGAACAATCTCTTGAAATGTTTCCTGTTAAAATGCAAAGTTTTTTTTCTATCTTAATGAAAGAGTTAGACATGTTCCGAAGAATTATCATGTTGCATTCCATGGCACTGATGCAAGTTCTTTGAAGGACATATTGACTTGTGGTCATTTACTTCTACCAGGTAAGAATATGCACTAGGAATGTAATTCGACAGCAATATTTTTCATATTTCTTATGAACAAATGTGTATGCTTACTTCGTACTGCATTGCAGGGGACAAGACTTCAGGCGGTAGGATTATTGAAGAAAAATGGGGACATTTCAATGACAAAATCAAGCCTCCAGGTTTCAATACAAAACAAATATTCCTTTCTCCCAGCATTAAATATGCAGGACATTGTACTTATTCAAATATTTGCAGGTATGGCAATATTTTATGCGTGACAATTATATTGCTCAATCGATGGGGTTTACCCGGTTGTTACTATCACTTACAACGCCAATGTCAAATTGTGATACAAAACGTGGTTTGGTGATGAGTTTATTACATGTTATTTTTTCAATATTTCAATCAGGTATTCAGTTATATATATTAATTTCTATAACTTTGGCTCAGATATGCCTAATAACGCGCGTATGAGGATGACACCGAGTACGTATTAAACATATAAACTATTAAAAAATCATGCAAAATAAATGTTTAACGATTTGAATCTAGGCACTTTCAAATAATTAATAATACTTACAAATTGGGAAACATTTATATTCAGATCAATGATGCTTCCACATTATTTAATGCGATCAGAAATTTATGTTAGCTATGTCACTTTTCTTTATTGTTTATTTACAGGTGGCATGACCGAAAATCCGACACTTGGCATAACGCACAAGTTGCTTTACAGGTTTGGATTAGACCTGGATCATACAGTGTGAATGGCCACACAGTCAGTGTACGTTATATGATTGATAAGCACGTCCCAAATAATAAATTAGAATGGTCCACTATTGACAGGTCTGCTATTGTCATGTATGGCTTGTTGATACGTTTAAACTAGAGCTTTACTCATTATTGATCTTTGTAAATAGCTACCGTTAAAAGCAAAAAAACGCTTTTTATAGTGCCTTTATAGTCCTCTTTATTAATGAAATGACAAATCAGTCCTAAGTGTAACATGAAATAATTATTTTGTATATTGTACATATTCATTTTATCATTAACAACTGAATCGAAGCATGTTATTTTATTGTTAGAACAAAATGAGAACAGAGAATTTGTGCATATGTTTGTATATATTGATATGGCATGTTATAACTTTTGCATATACAAAACTAGAATTTTTATTTTTTATTTTTGAGGTCGGTAAACATTAAAAAATGCGGGTTAAGTGACGTAGCCATATACAACCACACAACAAATACTAGTAGCTAGGATACAGCCTGTCAATAGCCACTTTAAGATGTCGATAACAGTACTGGACAATGACGACCCAGTCTTTTGAATGTGGTGACCTACTGGCAGTGAATTCTAAAAATAGTTTGTGGTCTTTGTATGGTGGAGAATAATAAAATAGGCTGTTTGCTTGGATATGCATATCCTGTTTCGTATCCTCCTCAACATGTTTACGGCTTATTTGGATATTTACTTGTGTCGCCGTAAACCTTTCGCCGAAAAAGAGGTGAATGATTTCATATGAATCTATGTTGAAATACTATTTCATAAACAATAAATACTAACATTTTTTAATAATGCAGAACTCTCATGTTTACTCATTAAATAATTTATGATACGTTTCACCGTATGTGACTGGAATTTAGATATATGGGATAAAGAAAGCTAATTATTGAGAATTTTTTCACACATTTGTATTTCGGAACTGTATTACACTACACATGGAAATTCATTCTTATTATTCAAAGTATTTATTGTGAAAAAATAAAATTACCACGCATGTGTCAAATGACATGGATGTAGGATGGCACCAGTGTTGTTGAAACGCCTTTCCGTATTACAAATTTGCAGTTCATTATCAAATTGCAATAGTTCTTGGGAGTTGCCCTGCCAGTCATGGCGGCTTAGATTATAAATGTGTACATGCAATCTCTACATGGAATATAAATCTTGCTATCTGATTGGTAGAAACGGCCAGTAATGAAAACAAGCCATGCATGGCACAGACTCTGTTTGTTTACAGTAATATAGTTTGAACATAAACATGTCAGAGATATGAATCCATAAGCTGCTGCTTTATTTTGATGTTTTTTAACATTAAAGGGATTGACATTCAGTCATCTTGTATCTGGTAGTCGAATGAGTACTTGTCTATATGGCCATCAGTCGGTCATTTTTCACATCTGTATATCTATGACATGATGTATGATGAATATATCAAATTTGAACATAATCAGTCACAGCAAGTCAGAGATATGGAACTGGAGCCACATTCAATAAAACAAAATGGCCACCAGTCAGCCATTTTGAATCTGATCTGAAAAACAAAATGACGTGAATCACGGTCCTATAATGTTCAATGTATGTACCATATTTGAATGTAATCGGTCCAGGCTTGTCCAAGATATAGACGCACACACACAAGCACTCAGGCACGCATGCACGCACAGAGATCTATCCATAATTCCACATTTTCGAATTGCGCCCAAACAGGGACTAATAAATCACGCCATCTCAGATGGTATGTATAGTGTAAACATTGAAATAAGACCAAACGAAGTCAACCACATATATTCACGTATCGAATTAGTGAATTTTCTATGATAATCAGACTTTATACTGTTATTCATACTGTGAAAAATGTGAAGACCATATTGAAATTGAACAACAACCTATAACATGTATACACACTTTTGTATTGGCTTTTCCCTTTCATCACTTTCAAAAATCATCAGACCTTGAACAATGATGTTTGTATTCGCATATCCCGTTTCGTATCCTATTCAACATGTTTACCACCAATGTATATATTTAGTTGTGACGCCATTCCCGCTGCTTCACAAAACCCCTGTACAAACAATGGGCTCAATATAATAACAAACTAATACGGCTCTAATCATGGTTAAAATGACGGTTGGCAACGCCTATATTAATGCAACAAAGTAGTGTGACAGCGAATTATTGCAAGTACATCGCAGTTTACGTCGGAATGTATCTAATAACTGATCACAAAAAAACGCCAAATGTCTTGCTCTAATTCGCAGTAAATAAATATATGCAGCACAATCTCACTGTGACATCAAACATAGTTTCGAGGGTACACGACATATTGACTAACAAACTGTTTCGTTCTTGTCTGATTACACATAACGTCAATCTAAATATCGTATGTACGTATTATACAAAGTATCCATGATGTACATAATGTCAATACACACGCAGAAGTAACAGAGCGCTATTTAGTCAATTATTAACATACGATCGTTAAAGGGGAGGGGTCGTACGTCACCTGCCCACGCCCGGGAATCCAAAACGACGATAACAACGCGTGCTAAAAACGCAAAGACTTATGGGTAGATGCATGTTTGTGAACAATGACACGCTATGGCCATGTGATGCATGTGCAGGTGACGACTCCCCCTTAAAGCTGCCAGTGGATGTCGATGAAAGCACTCGAAATGGTAACTCAGTATTGTGAAAGTAGTGACGTTTCAGCAATAAATTCAAAACCTTGTGTGTAGTCATTGTATACAACATATAATTGGTGCTTGACGTAGTTTGCCTGAGGATACATATCCGGCTAGTATCCTTCTCAGCATGTTTACAACTTATGTCATAGCTAGTTGTGGCGCCGTTCGCTTTGATCCCTTCACTGTTGCTCTATGAAATGAAATTATGTTGAAATTGTATTTCATAGAATAGAAAATCAACAATCTTTGACAATATGTATATGACCAAACTTGGCACTGAACCAATTTAAAAACACTATGTTCTAAAATTAAAGATATATATCAGTAGTTTATCTAAACATACAAAAACAAAAACACTGTAGTGAGTTTTTAGACTTTGCAATTACTAAATCAACAATTAAGTGATTATTAACCTGTACAGAATGATCAGTAGTGCATAGGTTGCAATTTTGGATTCATGCAAGTTTTCTACAATACACAATACCCAGCTCCATTTGTTCAGCAGCCGCATATTAGCAAAATTGATTGATCACCTGACCAACACAATTATCTTATTATTCACACTATCTTACTAATTATACAAATAGTTTGGGTTGTTCAAAAAAGGAAAACAGAGGGAGGAGAGATGAGCTGCTTATCAAAGTCAGTAAAAGTACTTGTCACTGTCGACCTACTCTAACCTTTGTTCAGCGGTCTCAGGCTAGAAGTAAAAATAATGAATGGTCATTTTAAGTACGTCTAACAAATAATATATATGGTTGCATATCCTGTATTTGCCTACACATTATAAGTGGTTAGTAATTGCTAGTTTTGATTTTTTTAATCAACATTCCCTGTATCCCCATTATTTTGACGTTACTACTGTCGTTCACATCTCAACTCAGTATTTTTGCATTTTTCATATGTAGACTAACATAAACTAAACCATTTAGCTAATTTTCACCAGTAATCCATATGGTATAACGCTCAATCTATTCGGCGTTGACCACTCCAATGTGTCATCACTGAAGAATGGGTCGATTCCATACGCCCCAGCCAGAGTATGTCTTCCTACTGCATAGCTGAATGGGCGAATCCATACTTGTATCGCTACACTCGCGTTGTATACCCAGCGACTTATAAAATCGTATCATCTTATGCAGGAATGTGCGTTGACAAATTATGAAAAGAAAAATAAATATGTTACAACTTATAGTGAATTGTTGGTGAGAAATAAATTATTCAATTGTCTGATTTAGATCGCTTAACATGGGTTTGCATGAATCCCCATTGATTCATTCATTCAACTATTCATTTATTTGAATTTACAATTTTACCGAAGGGAGTGGTATCACCTGTAACAAAGGGCGGTTATATAGGTTATTTAGATTGTACACGATACTACATAAACACAAGTTCCAACTGGTTTTGCAGATCAAATTAAAGCAATGAATCGATATTAATACGTAATTTATTACTGTAATTATATTTTCTCTGCCTACCTGGTATGAGAAGCTGATGGGTAAGTAGTATATCTTTGAGGTTTTCAGATTTGGTACCGTGATATGCTACATGATACTGGGGATAAGCATTCCGAACTCTAAAATGTAATATCAAATGAATTACTCAGATATATGTTAATTTATGCAATGGGTGGAGGACTATATTGTGGCATACGAACTAATGTTTTTTCGGGACAAAAACAGGTCATAAAACAGAGCAGAAGAGCAATTGCCAGATTTCAAGCTATAAACTAGTGACAGAGTTATATATTGTTGAAATCCCAGACTACCCACTACCTGTAGTATTGGCATTGTATATTGCATTTATAAAAGAATCTGCTATTTTCTCGAAAGATTCGACATAAAAAAATCGATAAATGGAAAAAAAATACGTGGAAAAGATTTTTGACTGTAATTTGAATTTATTACAGTCAAATGCCATCATGTTTTTTAAAGTCTGTTATATCGCCTTTTGAATTTCGAAAGATTATATTTAATTCAAAACATAGTACTTCAATATGAAGATTCACATAAGCACGCCGTGGTTTAATTGTATAGAATTGTATAAGCGATCAACGCTTAGCAGCAGTATTAATAATTTGAATTTTACGACAGTGGGAATTATAGTCTGTTCAAATGCCATAAAGCATAAGTTTGAATGCAATCAGCTCACTTACTTCAGGGGAAAGCGAACCCATCCAATTGGTAGTGCATATACTTTCGATGGTGTTCCTCTTTCGTAGTACATAGCGTCTCCTTGCACTTCATGGCAATGCACACAGTAACACATATCATATTCCATACATGGCCACAATTTACTAGCTGTGAAAAAAAGACAATAATGCAATACCATATTTCTACACTTATATTTAGATAGATTTGGCGATTTAAGCATGTACGTGATTGTTAAATTTGAATATGTAATGCCAACACACCTGGTAGGTGAAGTGAATTTAGATAGCGTCGACATATTTGGTAGTAGCCGCAGTACGTGTTAATATTTACTATTGGTGTTAAAGAAGGCGACATATTCCAGTACTGATTGGCCATTTGCTCAATCCAATTTGAAAGAAGAAACACAAAAGGCAATTGTTTTCTGGCCCAGCTGTGGTGATTTTTTTTTCAGTTAAAAAAAAATAGAAAAAATAGTTTTGCGAAAGGTGGGGTGAACGCGAAACCACCACAGACTGGCCTTATTTGCAGCAAATCTGTTGCTATTATTTATTCATGATATGCAGTGACATCACTGAATGGATACAGAAAAGGAGTGGGGCGTGCGCGCTGCATATTGAGTTAACATTGTGGGTCTTCTGTGCAGATCGCGCTTCACTGTAACCCAGGCGAGATAAAGCTACACGCAGGCTACTTCTCTCCATTAAAATAATCTATACGGAGCGTTATAAATAGTAATTAGTTTGAAATGATTGATGATCGAGAAACTTGAAGAAAAGTGAAGTCTTCAGGTACAAAGGTTAACTAGATATAGTTTAAAGGTAAAATTACTCTGATTGGATAATGTTCTTGCCTGTCATTCGGCTCATTAACATATATTAATGTGTTCACATGTTTTGTTCAAGAATTTCGCTTTTGCTTTCGCCCCTTGACCCTGTATGACTTGTGTATCCATTTTTGGTTTTAAAACGCACTTAGTGGGGCATTCACTTTTACATGTCTACTTTTACCAGTATTGTCTGCCAGCAGTCACGCAAGACGTATCCTGAAGTACATCCGTGTTCATTGTTATTGAGAGCTCAGTGGGACGGTCCCAGTTGTACTGGATATTCAAACTAGGGAACACTGGAACACTGAAAAATGCAACATTAGCAATATGTTACGCACCCCCCCCCCGGGGCTGTAGTGCCATTTCGCATGACTAATTCATGTCATATATGGTCATTGAAATTAACCATGGCAATAAACACATGGCAATTTGTTACATAACTATGGATATACCTTATATTATTATTACATGTCCTGGTCATCTCTGATTTGCATGGCAATTAGCTTTTAATAAAAATGTGTTCTTTTAAACATTAGAGCACCGAAACACACTTTATATTCTAATATGGGTAGTAGTTTTACTTCACGATTGTTGCAGTTCAATGACCAGCGCCATCATCGGTCACTATTTTTGAGTTCGTGGGAGTGTAAGGTAGCAGTAAATAGCGAACACGCCAGATATCAATATAAATCGCCTGTACACAACAGTCACTGTTTCACCAAGCAAAGGGTATGTATATAGCTATTAATAACACTCTAATTGTAGTATGAACTTTTCACATAAATTGTCGTTGCTATGTATGTATTGCATACGTTGAACGGCATGACATATTGCTGACGTTTGTAAGGCCAGATTTTCTCACTCTCAAATGCTGTACACCGGCTACATTATCGTTGCAAACTAAGAGGGGCAATCACAAAATAATGTGACGTTAGCGATATTTCTAGCACCCCAGCGCTGAAATGTACTTCCGTGTTGGTCGTCGCACAATTCAATGCTCCCCAGAGGCGACGGCACGATATTTTGTATGGAGGGGCGAGATATGTTCATCACCATACTAGGCGAATCCAGTGGCATACTCCCTCTTAACAATTTTGAAATCTAGACCCTCTCAAACGCTATTTTCAGTATTTGAGGAGCAAATTGTGCTGACAAAAAGGGTTTCAGTTTGATTTTCGAGGAGGCGACGCCCCCCCCACATTTTTAACCCTCCCCCGTGCCGCCGCCATTGACTGTAACTCAAATTTACGCTTGACAATCTACTCGACTTGAAAAATTACGTAGTTCTAAAAGTACGCTAACCTTAGATAGCAAACGGCTTTGTTTCAGCATTTACTACGAAATTACCTTCGGAGAAATTACTCTTTCATAGTTCCAAACTGCAACCGTTTATTAGATTCGTTGTTCTTAAAATGTCCCCTTACGAAGTACTTTTTATTGTTCCAATCAATACTATTTTACTACTGGAGGACTGTTTTTTTTAAAACGAGGTTGTTTCAAGTGAAAAGCACAGAGTTGACAGAATACAAACGCTGATTTGTGCTGTATGTCTGATTGCCGGTCGACAACACTTTCGGGTTCATGACTGAGCCACTGCAGAGAGCAATGTTGTTTGGCATTGTTTGCGTCATTCTGAAAAGACTTTCGTCATGCACTTTGAACTCCAAATAACCAAGGATTGCAATTTGCTTACGACTTCCTCTTTAAATGAATAGACTATTTGTTTGAATTCTAACGCACGAATTTGCCAACAGACCGCCGAGCCGTGTGCACACTCTACTGAATGAGCTAAGGGGTCTAGAACCTTGCGTCCATGGGTCAAATGTGCCTTTAACTACTGTAAGCGTTGTCGTAGCGTCCTTTACGGTTTCACTGGATTCATTGTCAACAATAAAATCACTGTATATGCAGTCCAGTGAGACTTTAAGAACTTGTTACCATGACATTAGTCAGTGTGCTATTTAGCACACCTGGCACCCAGTCATCAGTCGAAAAGTAGCAGTTATATGGTGTGACGTCCTACCCGTCGCGTCCAGAATCAACCTGTAGTGTTCCCATGTATGCTTACACAAGCCAGTTACTTCGCGAAGAGTAATTACACGTGCTCGCTCCAAGGACAACAGAACTTGTAAACCACACTTCATGACCATGCTACACTCAAATTTACATATTAATATATTGTTCACCAGACAGAGTAGTTGACCCTACACACTGTACATAACCATCCATATGCAAATGCAGGCTTACACATGTTCTTTTATATTTGCGTATCTGTATTACTGACATTATTCAGTTCATTATTCATGCATATACAACTAGAGTGCATACTTTGAGGTATCTTCGTAACACTTTATTATTATACATTTTTTTCTTTCAAGGATACATCATAGGAATGCCGAAATCCAAAATGTTTAGAACAAAATCAGCAAACTTCTTTATGTGGAGTCCGGTCAAACCCTGGTGGCAAGCCACGTTTGTTTTTATTATTAGATATCGCGCTTACGCGCGAAATCATACCATATTTGTAATTCGCATTTCCTATTATGGTAGGATGAAAATACCCCGAAAATACCGCACAATTACGGTACGCTGTAACTTATGGCGTTACGGTGACAGATATACTATATCACACAGCTTACACGAATTCTAAACAATATTAGGTTCAAGTAATCTTTCATGGAGTAATATCGTTATGTCTTACCATACAATAAGTTTGTACTAATTTAAACGAATTTTACTGAAAAAGTGAATTCAAGTTATCGATATGAATCAACAATTTATTCTGCCAATATTCAAATGACCTTGTATATGTTTGCTTGTTGTTTGTTAGAGCTGCTTCTACTTCTTCCACTTTACATTTTCATTGTCACTTCTCATATCCTCGGGTCATTCATTAATATTCCGTGATGCTATTTGTCCTTTCATTTGACGGTTTGAATTGCATATTGTTCGCATATCGAAACAGTGGATTGTCACTATCTGAAACGGGTTTCAGCATTTTATTGCCATATCATTCACGTGGGCAAACGACACCCAGTTTTAGATAATCGTTTTTTGCTCAGTTTAAAATCTCAACATTCTCTCAAATAATGTTTATATTTAGATGGCGTATCATCCTAGCAGCGTCTCACGTAACAAACGATACAAAGACCGTGTTTATGGCACAATCTACGGAGCATGCATTGGCAATGCTATAGGAACATTGACTGAGGACATGAAAAAGTGCCATTTGAATCATGTAAGTATTTCAAAATCAGTCAGACACTCAAAAAACAAATAAATTATACAGTCATCAGTGTTCTCCCTATTGTTTCTTGACTCATTTGAATGTAATTTGCATACTAATTAACATAATGTACAGTTATATTTTTTAAATAAATGAGATTTACTGTATACAGTGAAACACATTAGTGGATTAAAATGGGAATATTGCAAAACATATATTAGCCAATATTGTTAATTGCTTACAACTATCTAAAATTCGTATCTGTAGTTTTGAAGAAACAAACCTCATTATAATTACCACTGCTAAAAGAATCTATACAGTACATGTTACTGAATGCGAGAACTAGGTCATACTCTGGGCTGTTTTGTCGGCCCAATTATCTTCCAGAAATATCCATCCAAATATTTACAATCATATATTAGAGAAGCGCTACGTACATTTCGTGGAGGAATGACAGGATCAGGCTGCAGAATACATGATAGCGACTTGATGTTTGTAGTTGTGCAATCTATTACTGAATGCAATGGACAGGTATGCATATACTTTACATAATAAGGTGGCTCTGTTCAAGATATTACATGTGACATGTCACATATGTATTCAATGCTTATCGTTATTTCAATTATTGCCTTAGAAGCCATTATGCAAACATCGAGGCAGTGTATTTTTGTCAAAGAGGTTGGCATCAGTAGGGACGCCTGCGGGAAAATACAAATGTCACAAAACTCGAAGCGCATGCCATTCAGTCTCCATTTCTTAACAGATTGATGCAAAGGATCTTATCGACAGATTACGTCTTCTCGACAGACATTGTATAGGACGCACTACACATAAAGTGATTAACCATCGCTTGGCCAGCATAGACCCACATCTTGTGAGTAGTGTATACCACAAATAATGTTTATACATGGTTAGAAACGTCATAATGCGCATGAATAAGCAAATATGCCATGATGAATGTTATGCTAGATATTTAACGACAATTATATCATGATATTATTTGAAAGGCTGCAATCGAAGTTTGGAAAGACAGTGGTAAAGCATCAGCACCAAATGGAGCAGTTGTACGCACATCTGTGGTTGGTATCCACCAGTGTAACGACATTCAGGAAGTAATTAAGAACACCATCAATATTTGCAAAATGACACATGCTGACCCACGGTAAGCTAAGTGTAAGGATCAAATCTTGATATTAATTTGTATGTATACTGCACGTACTGAGCCTTGATCTTTGAAAGTTCCGTAAACACATTAATTATAGCAAACTAGATCTCGAATGTTGAATAAACAACAAATGAAATAAATTGCCTCTTAATGTAGCAGGAGCGTTATGTATACTGATATTAGTTGCTGGAATGTCCCATAAACTTATAAACAAGACATCATTAAGCAAAATATGTTGTTGTTCTTTGTCCTCTTGCAGATGTGTTGCTTCTTGTATTGCCGTGACAACAGGTATTGCACTGATGCTACAAGGCAACGAGTACTTCAAAATCAATGAAACATGCTTTGATCATGCCAGAAAATACCTTGCATCACAAAAACAGGTATTTATTGCATTTTAAATCAAAACAAAGTGTTCATTCAGCTTATTAAGGACACGTTATCGTTCGAGGTGTAGTACATTTATACTTACTAACCAATGTGCATTGAGTCGTTTGCTGGCCATAAATGCACCGGATATTATGTAGCCGTTTTTCGACGGTCAAGGTAGTTTGAATTAATCAATTTCCTCACAATTGCTCAACAATAAATGTCAGCTCACAAACGATCACAAATTGCGATTAGCATAAGTAATGTACATTATCATGTCATCTTGTAAACATGTATGTCGACGACAATAGGGAACTGCATATATTATTGCCTGCCGGTACATATAATGTATAAACTATTTATATTGCAGGACAGGGAAATGTATAGCTACATGAATGTCGCAAATTGTAGAGATCTACACTTAGACGACGAAGGTTCTAGTTATACTTTCAAGTGTGTTGGAGCAGGTTTTTGGGCTTTGAGACAGAACGATTTCAGAGAAACGTTGATTACGATTGTTAAGGAGGTACAGATTCATCTGTTAAATATTTGTCGATTTTATTTTTTGACTATCAAATTGCCGATACAATAATATATTAAAATATGCATATACCCACCAGGGTCAACTGCAGTATACACTTATACGGGTGACTAATTGCCCACTAAAGCACACTGTTCTGCACGCCACTATATTACATAATATAATGGTAAGACACTTGAAATGAAATGTTGCAAAAAATCAAAACTTTTGATCAAAACCTACGACAGATGTCTCATTGTGTCTGTTTGGTTCAAAACACGGATTTAATTCAGTGAAAACTGCAAAAAATTGCAAATTTACTCAAATTGAAAAGGTTAGTTTAACGTTGTTTGCAATGGAACATTGGTTACTTAATCATCTAACCTTATATTACTTATATTTGAATCCACAGGGAGGTGACGCTGATTCTAATGGAGCTGTAGCTGGTGCGCTATTGGGATGTAAATTAGGGTACTCTGGATTACCACAAGACTGGTTAGAGGACCTTCTGCTCGAAAGCAAATTATTGTTGTATATTGAGAGGTAAACACAGACAAAACATCAACATATCTAAATTCGAGTTTATACTTCAAATTACGAATTGAGAAAGAAGGATAATTTATGTTGTTTTTCACAAGACAGTGAACAAAACAAAAAATATATAACAATTTTCAAATAAAAAGTACAAATTGACACATGATTTATGCATGCACTATCGAAGACAGTCAGAGTATAACAAGTTTGTTCAAGATATATACTCAGAGTATCTGTATCAATTAAAAAATTTCACAATCCAACAGCATTTTTGGATAATTTTATTGTTATAGATTTATAAACATAGGCATTCCAGGAATAACAAGTCAGAGGTATAAACCCAAAGAAACGTATCATGCGTCATCGTTAGCAAGCTGTTTGAACTACAGTGGTAATCAAAGTATACCCTTAGGACAGAAAAAGACATGTCTACCCCATAGAGGGGTTCATGGTTCTGATGTTGATAGAGTTGCCACACATACATTTGCAGCAAACAAGTCTTTACTACCACGGGAAATCTTGTTAGACAACATTCTAGGGACAATCTACGGCAACTGCATAGGAGATGCCATTGGTCTTTTAACGGAATATATGGATAAGCATGAAGCAAGACATGTAAGCACCAACGTATGAATAACAGATTCGGATATTTTAGATTTAGTATTTCTTTAAATAGATATACAATATAGAGACATACGGCAACATGATTTCTTTCCTGTATTTACATGAAATGTTTAAATATTGCTCCTTTAGTGGTCTATAGTGATTTTCATACCCCCGCCGTCTATCTGCATTCACATTGCGTTCTCCTTAGAGCGTTCTTGGTCAACACCGACGTGGCACGCATAGAATGTTCACAAGGTAGAACGCGCCGCAGCAATCCCGGATGCGACGTTTCAGAGGCGACTTTGTCGTATATATTTGCTTCATTCAAAGAATGTCCTCAACATCAAAACGGCGTTGTTCCACTGTCTAGTTTAGAATGCTAAACTTTTTTTAAAACCTTGAAAGCAACAGCAGCCGGGACAGTGTTGTTAAGTTAAATTATTGATGCTTAGAATGAATATGAAGAAGTTTCAGTGACTTCCATGTGATATACCATGTAATGTCCGCTTGGTGGACTGAATAAGTTTCAACCAATCACAGCATGCCTAACAACAATGAGATGTGGTAAATCATGATGTTTATCATACATGTATATATACATGATTGCAGTTTTACCGTGATGCAGAACTGGAATACCAATTGAAGGAAAGGGTAGACAAGCATAAAGACCACCAGCGCAGATGGAAGGTAGGCGATTGGACCGACGATAGCGATCAGATGATTTTGATATTACAATCACTGGTAGATAATAGTGGACAGGCAAGTTTTTTTATAGATATTTTACACTGTCTGATATTGACCGACAGATACGAAGATTACCATATGACGAATATTGACGAGATAGTTTGCGAGAGCTAATAATGTATAACAAATTCAAATGACGTCTTGTCCACCACCGGAATCAACGAACGCCAACGGGAATATCACAAGGCTGTTTGGAATATTTGAGATTTTATGACGTCATAGTTGGAAATTATTACACAAGTAAATTCATGTCAATAGAAAGACCTGATAACATTATTTGATGGCTTGTGGGACAGAATGAAACCCCTGACAACTTTCCTTGTATTTTTTGATATATATATACACATATTCTTCCTATTTTGACCACGGTTTGTTCTTGTACATGGTATGCAAACTATTTTCTTTGTAGTTGGGTATTAATAATACCATTTCTTTATAGGTTAATCCGACAGACTTTGCGTACAAACTCTTAAATTGGACGACAAATGGATTTCGTGATCTTGGTGACACAGGAGGCCTTGTCATAGGTACCACAACATACAAAGTACTTAGTCATTCAGTGTTTCGCAATAACCCAAAACAGGTAAACCACTTCAATTGAACAATTTTACTTTATCTTTTTTATATGTCGTGAACGAATCTTCCAGATTATAGTCAGAATAGACTCCATTCTGGTATAAGTTTGTATAACCATACAACACAAACATCACTTATTTTCGTAGGCAGCTCGTGAGGTGTGGAGTTCTAGTGGTGGATACTTGGCACCAAATGGAGCAGTGATGAGAACATCAATACTTGGTATTCATCAGTTTGAAGATATTGAAATGGTCAAAGAGAACACGGTGAAAATATGTGAAACAACCCATGCTGATCCAAGGTAAGGAGATAATAGTTTCACCAGATTTAAATTCGGTAAAAAATAGTGGTTGTATATCTTAGTTGTTCGTATTAATTACAGGTGCATTGCATCCTGTGTTGCTGTGACGACGGCTATTGCTTTGATGTTACAAGGAAAACATTTACGGCACTGCGGAGAATACGATGTGGAAATGATTGTGAAAGACAGTTTTAGACATGCAAAGGGTTACTTGAAAAATTACTCGTATGTAAGTATGTATAGCAAAACAATACATGTATGCCCGTTTGCACTTTATAAATTTTGCATCCTGTCTGTATTTATTTACCTAAATAAAGATAAAACTGAATATAAATTTCAGATTGATGAGTTACAACGTTACATGAACACATATGATATTAGAAGCTTGAGGCTAGATGAGCCTGGAAAGATCGGTTACACGTACAAATGCTTAGGGGCTGGTTTCTGGGCCTTGCGACAGACAGATTTCAGACGTGCTTTGACTAGTATTGTAAAAGAGGTAAGTGACATTATGTACTTCATCCTTTTAACTCGGTCAATATGCATTTTGTTCGATATCAGAATAAGCAAGACTTAGGTTTTAAAATGGAATTGTATCAAAGATTAGATGGTTTTGATATGGCAGAGCGGGTTATTATCCAGCTTGATCAACAATATTTCCAGTATTAGGGTAGCTGATGAACCTTCATTTTGGAGACGTTCAACACTGTGATGATGCTATTTACTATTTTATTTTAAAAACCAGAAAAATCATTTTTTACTCATTGGTCTTTTACTCGTGTGTAAAATTGTCCTGATTTTCAGGTAGATATTGTCGTCTACGGGGAGTTAAAGTGTGAATTCTACAGTTGAAAATGTTTGAAAACATGCTATTGATGTATTTGAACTATCATTTGTATATCTGTGCTCATTGTAAGAAACAGAATCTCGTCTCTGTCAAGCCATGCGCGTTGTAAAAGGCGTTAAAACGAATTCAAACACAAAAAGTCACAATCATTGACCATTGGATTGGCGGTATAATCACAGTTATTTGATATTTACTGTATATTTTCCACAATTGCGCAGATTCGGACCATAAACTATGGTACATAGTATAACTGTTTACATACATTGTAGTCTTGTTCTTTCTACAGGCAGGTGATGCAGACACCAATGGAGCAGTAGCCGGGGCATTATTAGGTTGCAAGCTTGGTTACAACAAATTACCAAGATCATGGAAGGAGAACTTGAGATACAAACAGTGGTTACAGTTAAAGATTAATAGGTTCGAATAAAGAATTATGTAACCAACGTTCATGTATTTCTTAAATTATTTAAGTTTTGTTCTATCATTGACAACCAATTACGATTCAATTTGTCACATTGAGCTCATCGTATTAACAATAGACCGCTTTGATTTTAACTCTGCAAATTATTGTGTTTGTCTTGGTTTTGTGCAAGATAGAAATACCTTATATAGAACTCGATTGATCTATTACTGCAAATCATATAGCGGTTTATTCATCATATCTACAGTTATTTTCCCTAACATAAATAATTAATGCAGAAAAATAGTACTCACTGAATACATATTATGAATATGACTGTAACACACGTTTTTCTTCAGTTTTCTAGATATGGAAAGAATTTCCGAAAACTCATCGCATGCGCCATCAACGTGTGATTGGAAGTCAGATTTAACACCGCCGGTGGGAGGAGTATCTGCCTTTACTCGCACACGTGATACGATATTGTCATCTACAACTGATAATCGACACCCACGATCGCAATCACAATCAGAGTTATCATCGTGGCATCGTTTTTACCAAAACTGACTATTGTCAAATTAAGCAATACACTATGTCGATGGCGATGTGGGAAGCTCTTTTACGCGTATTTAATTAGATAAATGAGTTTTGCGTATCACACAGATTTAAATGTTCATTTGTTGTTACTCTTATGTCACATTAATTGCAAAGCAGTTCTTCTGTTATTAACTGTGTAGACAATGGGAAGCGATAGAAACAAATTCCTGTTTGATGTACAGTTTGTATATTTAGTCTACTAAATAATGCAATGAATCATGAGTAGCATTGCAGCATCATAGGTGACGTCACCTGATCATTGGAAGCAGAGTTAAAGCTGTATTCATATATTGGTAGAGGTAACCACTGTATTGATTGGTCGTTTTCTTTTTGGATGATATTTAGCAACCGAAATAATATATAGGCGTTGCGTGTTTTAAGTACTGAGGGAGGTCGAAATACATGTAGTAAAAAGATTTAAACAATTACCACTATCGAAACTTACACAAGTAATTAAGTATCAGGCAACTGCAATTAATGACATGCACACAAGTACTGTACCTTCGATTACCTACATATGCGTATAGTTATATATATCATACATTTGAATTGCAGTCTTGTTTATTCAATTTACTACTAGTTTATGGTTTGTGCATTTATTTATATACTGTTTTTTATGAATTTAAGCTCAATATTTGTACAAATTATAGCAAATGTTCAGCCTTATTAATAACTAATAATATTGTAATATAGAAAGCATGATTTTATATCTTGGCTTTAATTATAAATATTTCGAGTATTATTAATATAACATATCTTCATGTACACTTTATAATTAATAAAATATTTACTTTTATTACTCAAATGTTATTCAATTATGATTTGAGATATATTTTACATATAAAGAATATACAATACATTACTTCAATTCTATGGGAATTATATACTAGCACTTGTGTGTCGTATATAATCAGAATAATATGTTTACATTTACATGTCATGCAGCAAATCGTTTTTATTTATAAATAATTACTATTTGTTGTTTGTAAATAATAATATATATTCTTGTGTTTCATTTCAATGCAATACAATTAGAATACTTGCATCGAGTGTAAATAACGAAGGGTGAGCATCGAACTGTGTAAATAATTGTGACCGGCGATTATAACCTTATAGATTTGTAAACCATGAACGTTGGTGATCCTTGTGAAATTTTAGATAGAAGGGAGGAAAAGTTATGGTCCAAATTATAAATGTAATGGAAAATTCGTGAAAAAGTACTGAAAGTATTACAATCCTAAGAAAAATCAGAAATCTGAATCAGAAATTTATCTAACCGGAACAATGACACCGACTAAAGGAGGGATGGATGAAGTGTATTTAGTTTATTGAGGTCATGTCCCTTGATGACCTTTGACCTCATGAGAGATACAATTTGTAGAGTTTAACCATTCTCGCCGCCAGGGTTTATTTCCGCTTCGAGACAAAATATGGATGCTTGTACGACGATGATCTGTAAGCGACCTTTCCACACTCAATGAAGTGTGACCTACTATAATATCAAGAGACCACTACCAAGAAACCTAAAAATAGTACATTCACAAGAATACATGACGAAAGAATGAAGAATTCTGGGAATTATCAAAGAGTACGCTGAGGTCAAGCAAAGTCGTCTTACTTTGGTACAGCACTGTCAGGTGTGGCGAGTCAGAGGTAATTTGTTCCTATTCTACCTCGACAACGTCGGATGATTGGTGAGTATGGTCACATATACAACGAACGCAATCGATCAACATATGGAAATATCTGCTTACAACTCTACCAAGGGGGATTTACATTATAACACGATCTAAATCCAACTTTAAGCCTATAAACGTTCCATTGTTTTTAGTGCCAAACCCCTTTGTTAAGGTAGAAGCCAAGTCATATTTTTTGACAAAATTGATCATAAATCGCACGATATTGTTCATTAGCTTATTATGTACAATCATGAAGCTAATGTCTCATGGTATAATGAAATAGCATTATTTTGTGTGTTGCAGTTATGCTTTTTGATAAACGTGTTGCTATTTTTAGAACAATTCCACAGAACATAATATTAAAGAAAAATTGCATTTTTTGACACTTTTTAAAAACCCTCATTTTTTAAATAATTCAGAACAACAAAAAGTAGACCATCATTAACTATATATGATTTTTTCACCAGGCTAGATTTTGAGATATTGCATAATATCTCTGCCAAAGGAAGCTGTGGTAAAAGTGTTATAATAATGTCAAAATGGCGACTTTCTACTGCTGACCCCCAACTTTTTTTAGGTCAACATCTTAATTTTGCCTTAGAGTACAATTTATTGCCAAATGAATAAATTCTGGGTTTTAAAATTTATGAATAGGCTTCTACCTTAAGGACAACAACAAATATTTCATTGGTATTTGTGAGCTCTTGTGTAATTGGTCAATGTATGGACAGCTCTTCCAATTCTGTTTATACTCCCAGTCAATCTGGGCCCTGTTACGTCCAAAAGCCACTCTCTTGATGGAAATATGTGTTGAAAAGTAATCCATTGTTGTTGCGGTGTACGCAAATCCGTTTTCAAAAATCTAAATACCGGTAATTGCAATCTCATCGGAATTCATTTTCTATTCTTACCCAGAAGCAACACCCAGACCATTCATCAAAACGAGTAGTCTGGGGTATACTAGTGCTTTAAACCATGCCGAGGACTTTCTGTTTGTAATGCTATATGATAAAATAAATCAGACTAACTGTCACGTGAAACCAAATGAAAATCAATCTAAAATAACGTACTAATACCCAATTGATTCTTGATTCATTGACCAGGGAGAAAGAAATGACATTTGCAATAATAATCGTCGAGCAGGTCCGGGCTGTAACGTTCGGTTGAAGAAATAGACAATACAACAGTACTGATTGGACCTACATGAATACTTTGGCTTTTCCCGATTTTCAATATGTCGTACATTATCTTCAGTAATAACTCCGAAAGTGAAGTATGATATCTTCAACAGAACGTAGCCTCACAAAACGATCATCGCTTAAGCAGCATACAATTTTTTGTTGGCTCATTTAAAAAAATACGAACGGTGTCAATATTCAGAACTGCATTTTTTCTGTCTGTGGCGTGCTTCAGAATGATATATCTTGGCCGATCATATTTTGACAAATAACCTGAATGAACAGCACTAATTTTATCCAACCTCCTGCTCACTTCTGCTTTTCAATATTTTTTCTTCACTCGGTTTTGCAACTGCTTATTGAATAGGTTCCACTTTATTTTTCGACCGCGCGAACCCAGAAATATCGCCCGTCTGCTCGCTCGCATTTTAAATACATGGCCGTGGCATCTTTTTTTTTGGGGGGGGTCCTCTGCTCTCTTAGCATTACCTGTAGCACGTAAATGTCTCGATATTTATATTGTTGAAACGAGGTAGCAGACCTAGATTCAAATCAAACACAGTCCCGCTCAATCAACTTGTGTGGAACATTCACGTAACAAGAGGTCATAGTTCAAGTTGCGTTCGCAAACGATACAAAGTATGATGGATTGGAAGTGTCATTCGGAATTAAATAATGGTTAATACTCGTTTAATCCCCGAACATTAGCATAAAAAACAACCATTTCGACAACTCATGTGCCAGTGATCAGTTTTGGACAATGGGTCAATGTTTTTAATAAGCGAATGAGAAAAGAAAGGGATAAAAATATGGTCGTTTTCCGGTCGGAAATTAATTTCGTTGATTAAAATGCGATAAAATCGGCAGATTAGGCGAAATGAATACTGCTGTCCGTTTCTAGATTGACATGAGTCATCAAGTGAGGACATGGTAGGAGTAGGTAGTTCTAGTATACGCCAGGAAGGAGTCCAGCGAGGGAACAGCCAATATCTCTTTTACGGGGAAAACGTGAAATCTCGACAGATGTTTTTGTTCTTACATGTAATATTAGGTTTCGAGGGCTTCAAAAAAGATGATAAATCATCAAAAACGCATGAGTTTAGAGACATACCTATGCAGAAGTTGGTTTGCCAGTACTTAATGCATTTTTAACACAGATGCTACTCTATTGACCTTGGCTGTTTATTTCATGGATCTGGCACTTGAGGTGGCTGATAAGCCGTGTCGAAAACGTGTACAGAATAATGACCATTAAAAAAACAGTTGTAAGCAGATATTTTCATATGAACATTATGATATTAACCACTGCTTTCATCACATGATTGAACTACCCCGCTGTTACGCAATAAAGAATATACAACCAATCGTGTGAGAACTCACATACACGTTATAACTCAGCTTTGAACCGTTAAACCCTGTTTTTTTTTACAGCGATCAATACAGCGAAATAATAAAACAAAATGAATGCAGAATGTCATTATCATAAAAAGTGTGAGCGTTTTTTGCAATCGTTGAATCTTCCACGTAAGTTGAAAAACATAGAAATTATACACAAACTTCGATTATCGAGCCATGTATAAATCAGAACCGATCGAAAAAAATTATATACTTGGTTGAGCTCATTTATATATTTACCAGTATGCAAACATATTTCGAGAATCAGAAAAACCAAAAAAGAACGAGCATTTTATCGCCAGTAAACTGTATTTGCTTTGTTAAATTTTAGCTTTCAGAGGAAGCGATAAATTTGACACCTGTTTCTGTCAAAGTTGTCATCACAAGCGGGAAGATGGAGGAGCGTACCTTAGAGGTACTCCGCCGATGCCTTATCCGCTACCAATAAACTGGGCCAGATTTTCAATAAGGTCAGTGCTCGTTTAGATTGTGACCACACTAATGAATGGGAAGGCCACACAATATGACTCATACCATGATATAGCTTGATTAGAAAACATCCTATCACTACTGTGACTGTGCACAAATTATGTATTCGGAAATACTCAAAACGACCTATTAAAGGCGCCTCTTTGGACATTATAGCTTATGTGACGTCAACACTCAATCGGCAAAATCTTTGACTCAATAATTTGTGTTTTATTTTCTATCCAGATATTTATTTAAAATATGAAAAAAATCAAATAGTTTATTCCTGACGGGTAGTCACAGTAATAATATGGTGCATACGGTATTCCACTCGTTTACGCCATGCATCATTTCGTCAATAGAGGGCGTACTTTACAGGAGAGGTGTATTGGCGTCATTGAAGGTATTTCGAACCACTTTGAATAACTCCCTTGACACAACAAAACCTGAATATTCACTTTTCTCTGAATATCAATTCATTAATAATGAAAATACAGGAAAAAATATAACAAACTATAAAAACTGTAACGTATATAGTAACTTTTTTTTATTATATTCAACATCTAAACAAATAAATTTTCTATATTTTATTACATTGACAATAATTAGCTTGTTGCAAAAGTTGCTGTAATATTCACATCCAATCTCGTTTTTGTACATGCAAAATGATTTTTTACTTACAAATATCTGATTATTATGAGAGACAAATTGTGTTTCATTCTCATTTCTCGCATAATCAACTAGTTTGCTGTGACATTGGGGGCGCTCGTTCTCGTAACTTCGAGTTGTCGGCCGGTTTATAGCAACTTCCCGCGCATAAATTGCATGAAGAGAAGAAGCTGTGGATTGTCCCTCTTAATGACTAATAACTGTTATTTTTTATAATCGTTTACCTAGCAACTGTTATCAGGAACAATGACTCCCCCTTAAAAATAAGTACGCTCTTTTTTCATTAATTTCCTGTTTAGAGTTGAACGTGCTCATAAAGACTGGAATTTTGCATATCATGGCACAAGTTTTGACTTTGTACATGATATATTAAGTAGTTGTCGTCTTCTAATTCCGGGTAAGTCTGTGTAAGAATATACAGAAAAATATTATGAAGTTAGCAAGAGAACACGGTAAAGTATGCACGCAGGCGGTACAGCAGAAGTGCCTTACTGTCAGTCATTGCGACCACGTACTGTCTGAGCACATACTTTGCAGTATACTCGTAATATCCTTTTCATTACACCTCGTCACGTTTCACTGACCGCTTATTGTATCAAACAATAAGTCAGAAGGAGTTTAAGGCTTGCATTAAACCCAGAACTCGATAAAAGTTGACAATTAGTGAAACCGTCTAGCCTGGAACTTCGTTTAAAAAGCTGTCATCGTCTTGGAAATGACAATGCATTTTTAGATGTACCCTATTATTTTGTATGCACCGCTGATGGCACAGTCATTTGCCGTGTAATAACATTGGTAATGTTTACAATTAATAAGCAAATGAGATAATATAGCCCTCTCTAAAGTTCACTTTTGTGGCATTCGTTGCTTAACTTGCCAAGTTATAGTTTCAACGTTAACTGTTCTCAAAACTATACAAATATTACGTAATTTCCAATCTACATATATCTTTGAATTTTTGAATCAACATATATTTAGTTTGTTTTGAATTATCAGATATGCCACCCATGCATGAGAATGCATTTTTTTATATCAGATGAAAGTTCATACCACATATATGTTGCGTAATCACATATAATTTGCGTAATTGTTTATTATTATTCATGCAATGAATATGGTCCAATCTTTTAGGGTGTTCATAAAATGATGGCTTTGTACTTTGTGTAGTATTTTCCTTCTCTTTCAAATATAATGATTTTGTCTGCTTTTTGTTTGTAGCTACTTGCCTTCCTTTTTTCAGTTCTCTTTTATAGTGGATGTTGTTCTCGTTGCTGCTAATTTTGTTTTTTATAATTGAATCTAATAAAAATATCTTTGGTATACAATTGTGCTACAAATATATCAGTCCTAACTAGACTTGGATTACATATTTGTGCAAGGACCTGTATGTCAATTGAGATAATCAAGAGGCAAACCGGATCGAAAACAACACTTAGCAAAAGCCATCTCATAATAGCAGCATGGGGCTTTCATAAATGGCGATTCATATATGATTTACGAGTGAAACCAAACACTGGATCAGAAACATCACTATAAACGGCTTTTGCTAAGTGTTGTTTTCGATCCGGTTGGTATAATACCACCATAAATGTGATCATTTTTGCCAGCACATCGCTAATTTCACTCCATTTACAGATGGTATGATACAACATCAAAAGCGTGGTACGATGCATGGATTGCATTTCAGGTGTGGATACGACCAGGATCTTTTACACTAACAAGGGAAACAATCGGTGCCAGGAACCAGATTGATCCGTACGTGAAAAATAAAGAGCTGGAATGGGCGACTTCTGATAAGTCGGCTGTTATCTTGCGTGGATTACTGGTAAATCTAACTGAAGAGATGTATAGTGAAACTACAATATTTACTGTTAATGGAACTATTTGAACATAGACATTCTCATGAAAATTGCGATTACAACTTGTGAACCTAACTCGATTTGAAGTTGAAAATTGATATTACGTGAAACAGAAATCTGAGCTTACCCTGAAGGACAGACTAATTACTCATTTAATGTGTAATAATTTTATATCAAATGAATCGATTATTTTAAACTAATTACTCACTAAATTTAATTACACTCTCCGACGAGTTTTGCGCCCGAGGTGACAAAATTTCAAATCGGTTGTTCTCGAACTGAATTTGAAATAACATTCTATGTTGGCCTACACGACTTTTGTTGTTCACTCATTCGAGTAATTTTTTTTTTTAACATTAAAAGCGATAAAATTGGAAATTTAGCGATAGTTTGCAATGCTGTTTCAATACGTTTATGAATTCGTTCTGTTGTACATTTGCTATTTTATAATCAGTGTTTGAGTGTTATTCGACGCCAAATGTAAATTTTACGCTTGCTCTTACCTTTTTTAAATCAGATTTATGACACCTTAACCGTGACTTTTAGACAAAGTTGAGTTATAATATACTTTTCATATGACCACGAGAAACGGCGTAGTTGGACTATTACATTGCTTTCCAAGTACTTAAATCAGTTGTTTTCAACATAGTAAGAAAATCAATGAAAAAACAAACAATCAATAATAAACTATGTGTACATGATTACAGAGTCAATTAAGTTTGCCGTTTTTCAACTATTATTAACTGTTGAAACGTAACCATTTCTCTAGAAAGAGTGGTAATCACATGCTTTTTCTGCTCTTTAGTTACCAGGAATCTTGCTATAAGATGACTGAGGAGAGATGGTGTAAGTGGCAGTATAATACGATACATTTGAGTGTAAAACATTGGGATTAAATCTTCACCAGAAAGCTGGATGTTTTTTTTTTTCTGATATTGAATGGAATAGTGCGAAAGGTCATTTTTATATCATCAAGCTGTAATAATAAACCTTTCATTTTGGCGGGATAAAGTAAAAACTGAGAAGAGTAATGCGTTTAATGTTAAATGTGTTTCATTCAATAGAAAATAAATCTCATATAGAAATATACTCCAACAAGCAACTTTAGTCAATGTAGTCTGTGCCTGTAAAAAAATGTTTATTTCAGTGTTGAAATGGAGTAAGACGACTATTGTATATTTGTTATGTTTTAAAGGGGAACTAAATAGAGCCTATTTTGGTGTTTGTATTTATCAAGTTATGTTGTATGTTGTAATGTATATTGATTATAAATTTGATAAAAATAAATAAAAAAAATGATTATCTTCAGAGTTATGATGATTTAAATATGAGAAACCATAAACCTGCGAAGGACTTCCGTTTGCGCCATCTTGCCATAAAAAAAACGCCCTCATGAGGTATAAACAGGTAAGGTAACAAAGCATGATGACGAAATAGTATCTGATTAAATATAAGCAACTTAGGGAGCCATAGCTGGCTGGACTGACGAATTGACTTCTAGTCTAGGTTGTTTCGACTTTTACGTTAATGTTATTTACAAGCATATCAACATACAAACATTATGGATGTCTCGATTGATCAAAACAGGCATTTTGTTTTGTTTTTTGTCTAACTGTCTAATAAATGCTGTTTCCAGTACTGCACTGTGCGGCGTGCAAATTATTCAAAGTATGGATGCTGGAGTATGCAATCTTGAGTTCGTAGGGTGGTGGTGGAAACATTTTCGTCCATGTATTCACGGGGCTGCACTGGCAAATCATGGGACAAGTGTCACAGGAACACCAAGCAGATTGTTCACAGACTTCCGTGTAATTTGAAATAAAACTTTCATCCGAACAAGGGGCATCGTCGACGATATACTCTCATCACTCACACTGGACTGATCTGAATCGTCACAGTATACCGTACTTCCCTGATCTTAAGCCTGGAGGCATGAACACGTAAAGGAAAAGTAAGGGATGAGCTTGTACTCGAGGACCAACTCAGAAAAAATGATTTTGTTTTGGGATTAAACACTGTAACCATCTTGCAAAAAACGAAAAATTATCCAAAAAAAATATTCGTTCACCACGCCGGGCTCGGGAAAATAATACTTATTTTTGAAAAAAAAAATGCGTCATTGATTTGAACGATACTTACAATGAAGAAACAAACATGTTAATAAAAAACACGCACATTTTATTACAATACGATTTACATACCGTCTGAATTTACGGTGAAATAATGGGTTGGGTCTGTGAGGAAACAGTGGACGAAGGCATTTATCATTATTTTCGTTTTGGTATGTTTTCGATCGTACGCAAACTCTCGACGCAAAACAATTTTCCACCATGAGGTTTTTCAGCACGATTTGACCTGGAACAACTTCATTTGACATAACAGGTCATGTCTTTCATTAACCAATCAAAATGATGTGTCGTAATGATGAAATTTTCCGATTATTGACGATGATTTTTTAGCGCAATGCGGAAGTGAATTACCGCAATGTTAAAATGCGATCTGTAGCACTGATTGCAACGAAAAAACGATGATTTTTTCCCTAAAAACTGGCGATTCGCAATTTCCGAAATATAAACGACGGTTATTAGTAACCGTGGGTAAACTGAGTGTGGAGGAAGAATTTAAACACCTTTCTCGGTCGCCAACATGTCTCATCGTTCAAACCCTAGGCCTTTCATGATAGTCTCAAAGTAAACCATGCCCAATAACCAGGTACACGCCTTGACGATCACATTTTTGGCTTTTCGAAGGCTACTACTCAAAGAAATAGGATTATTCCAGAATTGCAACATGATGTTCATCCTGAGTAAATGATAGAATAGAAACGATGCGAATCACGTTGTGTACGTTCGCCATGCACTCTGAACTTGAAATTAATGCGAGTTTTCTCATAAAACTAAAAGCATGAACCAAACTAACATGCCAATCACGATTATTATGAAATGAAACACACCTTTTACACGCATATTTTAAAGAATATCGTCGACGCCCAGTAAAAACACTCTGGGCTTATAATCGTGAATGCCCTCAACTCGATAAATACCAAGTAAAAACATAGGGATGGGCTTCATACTCGGGAGGGGCTTACGATCGGGGAAGTACGGTACTTTAACGCAATTGGGCGTTCACTCTCAGAATATTGTGGTTCAAACGCATAAGGCTCTAACCCAAGTTTTAAAAAGCACATTGTGCATATAAAAGTTGAGTTTATACTAATAGTACACAACGCTTGGCAGCATGAACGGCTATGTACAATGGCGTATACGAGTGCGATCAGATACTAAAACGTCATAGCTTTGAAAAGTACCCGGACGTTAAATATGTTCGTTCGTTAATTATTCCCCTCCATGAATGTCCTCCATGGCAAGCACTTCAAATGCCTATCCAAGCTACAGTTATAATTAAAACAAAATTAAACCACTGCAATATTATTTCGAATACAGTTTAGAATATATACAACTATAAATTAAGGCCGCATTTAGGTTCGCTTTAATAACCTTTGCTTATGAAAATCCCAAAGAACACGTATGCGAATTTCAAGGATTAATATAGTTGCCTTTTTCTTCTCAAAATACTAGACGACCGATTAAAGGACGCCCTCAAATGTTCATAATGCTTTTTATCCTTTGCAGAAAGCGTTTTCCGCAAAAACACCACCCACGGCTACGGTCATTTAACCTACAGTTAAGATATGACAATCCTCCTTCATCGACAGGAAGATCGATGCATAACACCGAAAAACTATATTATATAAAAACATTCAGCAATACCTACATTTTGATATGAGTAAACGAAGTTGAATCAAGTAATGATTAAAGAAATGTGCTTTGATTAAACGTCATTTATTTTCCTGTCATACACAGAGCAATGCCAAATGAACACAATACTATTTTTATACATATTTCTGTGACATCCATAGTTTTGTAAATAAAGTGTGCTGTGAGTTAATTGGAACACTACATACTGTGTTGCGCTGACATTATCACCTTGTTCATGCCAGAACTCATCTGGTAGTATCTATGTGGAATGTGGAAACAAATATTTGACTGGATCCCATACAAAGAAGTTCGCTCAATCTGTTCTACACGTTTTTGTATTTTGGCATTCAGGCAGTACGCGGTCGCATCGACCACGCTGCGCGTCGGCCGATACTTCCACTGTACTGTCTTCGTGCATACTTTTCGGCATCCTCGTAATAACCTCATGTTGTAGTAAATTAGAAATACATCGAACATTGTTAACAATAACAAGAATGTCCGTATGGTATGTGTACGTGTCGAGCTATATACAAATGACATACAAATTGTTTATTTGCTAACTGATAGTTTTGAGGGCGCTGTATGGATAGATGAACTTTTCAGGTATTGTGCAACACGCTAAAATACCTATCCGTACCTAATACGGAATGCCTATCTCTTAATGTGACTTGGTAGGTCTAATTTATACAAAGTTACTTAGGGTTACGAGACTGATAGGGTACAGCTCTGCCTGTAGCACATTTATCATGAACGAGAACTGTGACTACTATAGAAAATGTCGGCGATATATTGCAACACTAAACCTGCCATGTAAGTAATCTGTAATCTATTTAAAAATGAAGCAATTGTTATTGTGCTTTCATTGTCGCTATACTGCCCATTGTGTTTTAATTTTGGCACTACTGGGCATAATACTGTTAATATACCTAATGCATCGTTTGAGACAACCTACTGAGTGTATATAATGTGAAATTACCACTTACCAAATTTAAAATGTCAATAATGACATCCCATATCACCGAGGGAAATGTTTAGATATCAAGAAATAATCTCTCCAGAAACAAGTGTGAAAATTACGGTTCTTACAATTGTATGATATTTTAAACTCTTGTATCTCTTGTACAAATTATTTTTTTTTATTATTTTTTTTATCTTAATGGCCATAAATATAATGAAAATGACATATACTTTTCAAATTTTCAAATATGGATGGCTAAACATAGCGCACTACATAAGCCCCTGTGCGCAAATCGTCGTGTTCTGCTCGTAACGAATACCTGTCCAAATAATACACTTGTGTTTTACCCTCTGTTATGATAATCCAAATTAACTATAAATGCACTGCTTTGTGGCTAGCGTGTACTTTTGGAAAGCTGTCTTACGAACCCACATAACTTTATAACTGTACATCCTCACTACGTAAGCATATTATGGAGGACTAAAATGCGTGCATGAACTTGGAATCTAAATGTTGCTGCTTTAAATTTACACCTGCCAGTTATTGTTTTTAGTGATTATATTGTCTAAATCAAATTAATGTTGATAATTAGAACATTCGACAAAATTATTAGTTTATCACAAATCAAATGTTTAAAATATGAAGGGATAAATTAATATACCGAATAATTACAATTTGTTTCAAACAGCTTCTTTGTTCAGGGACGATACCCGATACAGCATGTGCTACTGTAAAAGTTGCCATGAAAAGAGAAATGACGGAGAAGTATACAAAAGGGGGGCCCCGGAAACTGCTTACGTATTACCCTTGAACTGGGCACGTTTCCCTCTCAGGTATGTACCTTATATCAAAATGAAATAGTTATAATAATTATGAACAATCTCTTGAAATGTTTCCTGTTAAAATGCAAAGTTTTTTTTCTATCTTAATGAAAGAGTTAGACATGTTCCGAAGAATTATCATGTTGCATTCCATGGCACTGATGCAAGTTCTTTGAAGGACATATTGACTTGTGGTCATTTACTTCTACCAGGTAAGAATATGCACTAGGAATGTAATTCGACACCAATATTTTTTATATTTCTTATGAACAAATGTGTATGCTTACTTCGTACTGCATTGCAGGGGACAAGACTTCAGGCGGTAGGATTATTGAAGAAAAATGGGGACATTTCAATGACAAAATCAAGCCTCCAGGTTTCAATACAAAACAAATATTCCTTTCTCCCAGCATTAAATATGCAGGACATTGTACTTATTCAAATATTTGCAGGTATGGCAATATTTTATGCGTGACAATTATATTGCTCAATCGATGGGGTTTACCCGGTTGTTACTTACAACGCCAATGTCAAATTGTGATACAAAACGTGGTTTGGTGATGAGTTTATTACATGTTATTTTTCAATTTTTCAATCAGGTATTCAGTTATATATATTAATTTCTATAACTTTGGCTCAGATATGCCTAATAACGCGCGTATGAGGATGACACCGAGTACGTATTAAACATATAAACTATTAAAAAATCATGCAAAATAAATGTTTAACGATTTGAATCTAGGCACTTTCAAATAATTAATAATACTTACAAATTGGGAAACATTTATATTCAGATCAATGATGCTTCCACATTATTTAATGCGATCAGAAATTTATGTTAGCTATGTCACTTTTCTTTATTGTTTATTTACAGGTGGCATGACCGAAAATCCGACACTTGGCATAACGCACAAGTTGCTTTACAGGTTTGGATTAGACCTGGATCATACAGTGTGAATGGCCACACAGTCAGTGTACGTTATATGATTGATAAGCACGTCCCAAATAATAAATTAGAATGGTCCACTATTGACAGGTCTGCTATTGTCATGTATGGCTTGTTGATACGTTTAAACTAGAGCTTTACTCATTATTGATCTTTGTAAATAGCTACCGTTAAAAGCAAAAAAACGCTTTTTATAGTGCCTTTATAGTCCTCTTTATTAATGAAATGACAAATCAGTCCTAAGTGTAACATGAAATAATTATTTTGTATATTGTACATATTCATTTTATCATTAACAACTGAATCGAAGCATGTTATTTTATTGTTAGAACAAAATGAGAACAGAGAATTTGTGCATATGTTTGTATATATTGATATGGCATGTTATAACTTTTGCATATACAAAAATAGAATTTTTATTTTTTATTTTTGAGGTCGGTAAACATTAAAAAATGCGGGTTAAGTGACGTAGCCATATACAACCACACAACAAATACTAGTAGCTAGGATACAGCCTGTCAATAGCCACTTTAAGATGTCGATAACAGTACTGGACAATGACGACCCAGTCTTTTGAATGTGGTGACCTACTGGCAGTGAATTCTAAAAATAGTTTGTGGTCTTTGTATGGTGGAGAATAATAAAATAGGCTGTTTGCTTGGATATGCATATCCTGTTTCGTATCCTCCTCAACATGTTTACGGCTTATTTGGATATTTACTTGTGTCGCCGTAAACCTTTCGCCGAAAAAGAGGTGAATGATTTCATATGAATCTATGTTGAAATACTATTTCATAAACAATAAATACTAACATTTTTTAATAATGCAGAACTCTCATGTTTACTCATTAAATAATTTATGATACGTTTCACCGTATGTGACTGGAATTTAGATATATGGGATAAAGAAAGCTAATTATTGAGAATTGTTTCACACATTTGTATTTCGGAACTGTATTACACTACACATGGAAATTCATTCTTATTATTCAAAGTATTTATTGTGAAAAAATAAAATTACCACGCATGTGTCAAATGACCTGGATGTAGGATGGCACCAGTGTTGTTGAAACGCCTTTCCGTATTACAAATTTGCAGTTCATTATCAAATTGCAATAGTTCTTGGGAGTTGCCCTGCCAGTCATGGCGGCTTAGATTATAAATGTGTACATACAATCTCTACATGGAATATAAATCTTGCTATCTGATTGGTAGAAACGGCCAGTAATGAAAACAAGCCATGCATGGCACAGACTCTGTTTGTTTACAGTAATATAGTTTGAACATAAACATGTCAGAGATATGAATCCATAAGCTGCTGCTTTATTTTGATGTTTTTTAACATTAAAGGGATTGACATTCAGTCATCTTGTATCTGGTAGTCGAATGAGTACTTGTCTATATGGCCATCAGTCGGCCATTTTTCACATCTGTATATCTATGACATGATGTATGATGAATATATCAAATTTGAACATAATCAGTAAAAGCAAGTCAGAGATATGGAACTGGAGCCACATTCAATAAAACAAAATGGCCACCAGTCAGCCATTTTGAATCTGATCTGAAAAACAAAATGACGTGAATCACGGTCCTATAATGTTCAATGTATGTACCATATTTGAATGTAATCGGTCCAGGCTTGTCCAAGATATAGACGCACACACACAAGCACTCAGGCACGCATGCACGCACAGAGATCTATCCATAATTCCACATTTTCGAACTGCGCCCAAACAGGGACTAATAAATCACGCCATCTCAGATGATATGTATAGTGTAAACATTGAAATAAGACCAAACGAAGACAACCACATATATTCACGTATCGAATTAGTGAATTTTCTATGATAATCAGACTTTATACTGTTATTCATACTGTGAAAAATGTGAAGACCATAGTGAAATTGAACAACAACCTATAACATGTATACACACTTTTGTATTGGCTTTTCCCTTTCATCACTTTCAAAAATCATCAGACCTTGAACAATGATGTTTGTATTCGCATATCCCGTTTCGTATCCTATTCAACATGTTTACCACCAATGTATATATTTAGTTGTGACGCCATTCCCGCTGCTTCACAAAACCCCTGTACAAACAATGGGCTCAATATAATAACAAACTAATACGGCTCTAATCATGGTTAAAATGACGGTTGGCAACGCCTATATTAATGCAACAAAGTAGTGTGACAGCGAATTATTGCAAGTACATCGCAGTTTACGTCGGAATGTATCTAATAACTGATCACAAAAAAACGCCAAATGTCTTGCTCTAATTCGCAGTAAATAAATATATGCAGCACAATCTCACTGTGACATCAAACATAGTTTCGAGGGTACACGACATATTGACTAACAAACTGTTTCGTTCTTGTCTGATTACACATAACGTCAATCTAAATATCGTATGTACGTATTATACAAAGTATCCATGATGTACATAATGTCAATACACACGCAGAAGTAACAGAGCGCTATTTAGTCAATTATTAACATACGATCGTTAAAGGGGAGGGGTCGTACGTCACCTGCCCACGCCCGGGAATCCAAAACGAAGATAACAACGCGTGCTAAAAACGCAAAGACTTATGGGTAGATGCATGTTTGTGAACAATGACACGCTATGGCCATGTGATGCATGTGCAGGTGACGACTCCCCCTTAAAGCTGCCAGTGGATGTCGATGAAAGCACTCGAAATGGTAACCCAGTATTGTGAATGTAGTGACGTTTCAGCAATAAATTCAAAACCTTGTGTGTAGTCATTGTATACAACATATAATTGATGCTTGACGTAGTTTGCCTGAGGATACATATCCGGCTAGTATCCTTCTCAGCATGTTTACAACTTATGTCATAGCTAGTTGTGGCGCCGTTCGCTTTGATCCCTTCACTGTTGCTCTATGAAATGAAATTATGTTGAAATTGTATTTCATAGAATAGAAAATCAACAATCTTTGACAATATGTATATGACCAAATTTGGCACTGAACCAATTTAAAAACACTATGTTCTAAAATTAAAGATATATATCAGTAGTTTATCTAAACATACAAAAACAAAAACACTGTAGTGAGTTTTTAGACTTTGCAATTACTAAATCAACAATTAAGTGATCATTAACCTGTACAGAATGATCAGTAGTGCATAGGTTGCAATTTTGGATTCATGCAAGTTTTCTACAATACACAATACCCAGCTCCATTTGTTCAGCAGCCGCATATTAGCAAAATTGATTGATCACCTGACCAACACAATTATCTTATTATTCACACTATCTTACTAATTATACAAATAGTTTGGGTTGTTCAAAAAAGGAAAACAGAGGGAGGAGAGATGAGCTGCTTATCAAAGTCAGTAAAAGTACTTGTCACTGTCGACCTACTCTAACCTTTGTTCAGCGGTCTCAGGCTAGAAGTAAAAATAATGAATGGTCATTTTAAGTACGTCTAACAAATAATTATATATGGTTGCATATCCTGTATTTGCCTACACATTATAAGTGGTTAGTAATTGCTAGTTTTGATTTTTTAATCAACATTCCACGTATCCCCATTATTTTGACGTTACTACTGTCGTTCACATCTCAACTCAGTATTTTTTCATTTTTCATATAACATAAACTAAACCATTTAGCTAATTTTCACCAGTAATCCATATGGTATAACGCTCAATCTATTCGGCGTTGACCACTCCAATGTGTCATCACTGAGGAATGGGTCGATTCCATACGCCCCAGCCAGAGTTAGTCTTCCTACTGCATAGCTGAATGGGCGAATCCATACTTGTATCGCTACACTCGCGTTGTATACCCAGCGACTTATAAAATCGTATCATCTTATGCAGGAATGTGCGTTGACAAATTATGAAAAGAAAAATAAATATGTTACAACTTATAGTGAATTGTTGGTGAGAAATAAATTATTCAATTGTCTGATTTAGATCGCTTAACATGGGTTTGCATGAATCCCCATTGATTCATTCATTCAACCATTCATTTATTTGAATTTACAATTTTACCGAAGGGAGTGGTGTCACCTGTAACAAAGGGCGGTTATATAGGTTATTTAGATTGTACACGATACTACATAAACACAAGTTCCAACTGGTTTTGCAGATCAAATTAAAGCAATGAATCGATATTAATACGTATTTTATTACTGTAATTATATTTTCTCTACCTACCTGGTATGAGAAGCTGATGGGTAAGTAGTATATCTTTGAGGTTTTCAGATTTGGTACCGTGATATGCTACATGATACTGGGGATAAGCATTCCGAACTCTAAAATGTAATATCAAATGAATTACTCAGATATATGTTAATTTATGCAATGGGTGTAGGACTATATTGTGGCATACGAACTAATGTTTTTTCGGGACAAAAACAGGTCATAAAACAGAGCAGAAGAGCAATTGCCAGATTTCAAGCTATAAACTAGTGACAGAGTTATATGTTGTTGAAATCCCAGACAACCCACTACCTGTAGTATTGGCATTGTATATTGCATTTATAAAAGAATCTGCTATTTTCTCGAAAGATTCGACATAAAAAATCGATAAATGGAAAAAAATACGTGGAAAAGATTTTTGACTGTAATTTGAATTTATTACAGTCAAATGCCATCATGTTTTTTAAAGTCTGTTATATCGCCTTTTGAATTTCGAAAGATTATATTTAATTCAAAACATAGTACTTCAATATGAAGATTCACATAAGCACGCCGTGGTTTAATTGTATAGAATTGTATAAGCGATCAACGCTTAGCAGCAGTATTAATAATTTGAATTTTACGACAGTGGGAATTATAGTCTGTTCAAATGCCATAAAGCATAAGTTTGAATGCAATCAGCTCACTTACTTCAGGGGAAAGCGAACCCATCCAATTGGTAGTGCATATACTTTCGATGGTGTTCCTCTTTCGTAGTACATAGCGTCTCCTTGCACTTCATGGCAATGCACACAGTAACACATATCATATTCCATACATGGCCACAATTTACTAGCTGTGAAAAAAAGACAATAATGCAATACCATATTTCTACACTTATATTTAGGTAGATTTGGCGATTTAAGCATGTACGTGATTGTTAAATATGAATATGTAATGCAGACAAACCTGGTAGGCGAAGTGAATTTAGATAGCGTTGACATATTTAGTAATAACCGCAGTATGTGTTAATATTTACTTTTGGTGTTAAAGAAAGCGACATATTCCAGTACGGATTGGCCATTTGTACAATACAATGTTGCATAGATGAAACACAAAAGGCAATTGTTTTCTGTGATCTACTCAAACGTAAGTTTATATATACCGGTACGTGACAACGCGTTTATTATGCTATAGTTCGCGAATGGCAACAACTCCCCGGGCATCATGACCACACCAAAGAGGTCGCTTATAAAGTATGATGCCTTACTCAACTCTCTGTCCATTTCACCCAGCATACGTTACCTTCCAGTGAAGGGGATAGGGAACTCGGATTATAACTATTAAATTATTGTTCACATGTTTTGTTTAAGAATTCCGCTTTTGTCCCTTTAAAATTATGACTTGTGTATCAAATTTCGGTTCATAAAACGCACTTAGTGGGGCATTCACTTTACTGTCTACTTTTACCTGCATTGTTTGCCAATAGTCACTCAAGACATATCCCTAAGTACGTCCGGGTTCATTGTTATTGAGAGCTCAGTGGGACGGTCCCGGTTTTAGGGGATATTCAAACTTCATCACGTGACCAACACAATTATCTTATTAGTCACACTATAATACTAATTGTACAAATAGTTTGGGTTGTGGGGTTGTTTAAAAATGAAAACAGAAGGGAGAGATGAGCTGCTGCTCAAAGTCAGAAGGGAACTGGTCACTGTCGACCTACTCTGACCTTTGTTTAGTGGCCCCAGGCTAGAAATAAATGTATGATTACAGTATTGACAGGTCTGCTATTGTCTAGTATGGCTTGTTGATACGTTTAAACTAGAGCTTTACTAATTTTTTAACTTTGTAAATAGCTACCATTAAACGCAAAAAATAAACGATTTTTAAAGTGCCTTTATAGTCTCCTTTATTAATGAAATGACAAAACAATCGTAAGTGTGACATGGAATAATTATTTTGTATATTGTACATATTCATATTATCACTAACAACTGATTGGAAGCATGTTATTTTGTTGTTAGAACAAAATTAATAACAGAGAATTTGTGAAAACCTATGTTGTAAACATTGATATGACATGTTTCAACTTTTGCATACACAAAAATTAGAAGTATTTATTTTTATTTTTTGAGATGGGTAAACGATTAAAAAAGTGTGTTAATTGACATAGCCATATATTACCACACAACAAATACTAGTAGCTAGGATACATCCTGTCGATAACTACTTTAAGACGTCGATAAAGGTACTGGACAATGACGACCCAGTCTTTTGCCTGTGGTGACCTACCGGCTGTGAATTCAAAAAATAGTGTGTGGTTTTTGTATGATGAGGAATAATGAAATAGGTTGTTTGCTCGGAGATACATATCCTGTTTCGTATCCTCCTCAACACGTTTATGGCTTATTTGGATATATACTTGTGTCGCCTTAAACCCTTCGCCGAAAAATAAATGAAAGATTCTATAGGAATCTATGTTGAAATACTGTTTTATAAACAATAAATACTAACATTTTTTAATATTGCAGGACACTCATGTTTACATATTATATAATTTATGATATTATTCACCGTATGGGACTGGAATTTAGATATATGAGATGAATAAAGCTAACTAATGAGCACTGTTTCACACAGTTGATATTTCGAAACTGTGTTACACTATACATAGAAATTCATTCTTATTATTCAAAGTATTTATTGTGAAAAAATAAAATTACCACGCATGCGTCAAATGACCTGGATGTAGGATGGCACCAGTGTTGTTCAAACGCCTTTTCGTAATACAATTACGCACACAGACACGGATGCACGCCCAGAGGTCAATTCATAATTCCCTGATTTCGGACTGCGTCCAATAAATGTATTAGTGTAACTAATAAATCACGCCATCTCAGATGGTATGTATAGTGTAAACATTGAAATCAGACCAAACGAAGAAAACATCATATATTTACGTATCGAAAAGTGAGTTTCCTATGATAATCAGACTTTATACTTTTATTCCTACTGTATGTGAAAAAGGTCATAATGAAATTGCACAACAGCAACCTGTAACATATATAGGTACATTTTAATTATCTTTTCTCTTAATTTACTTCAAAAATCGTCAGACATTGCACAACGAATGTCTGTATTTGCATATCCCGTTCCGTATCTTGTTCAACATGTTTACCACTAGTATATAGATTTAGTTGTGACGCCATTTCCGCTGCTTCAGAAAACCCCTGTACAAACTATATAATAACAAACTAATACGGCTCTAATCATGGTTAAAAATGGCGGCTGGCAACGCCTATATTAGTGCAACAAAGCAGTGTGATAGCGAATTATTGCCAGAACATCGCAGGTTACGTCAGAATGTATCTAACAACTGGTCACAAAAGAACATCAAATATCTTGCTCTAATTTGCAGTAAATTATATATATATGCAGTCAAATCACACTATGACGGAAAACATAGTTTCAAGGGTACACGACATATTGACTGACGAACTTATTCGTTCTTGTCTGGTTACACATAACATCAATCTAATTTTCGTATGCAGCTATTATATAATGTATCCATGGTGTACATAATGCTAATACAAACATAGAAGTTACATAGCGCTATTTAGTCAATTATTAACGTACAACCGTTAAGGGGAGGAGAATTGAGTTCCAAGCGACGATAACAACGCATGCTAAAAACGCAAAGACTCATGAGTAGACGCTTGTTTGTAAACAATGACACGCTATGACCCTCTGACGCATGCGCATGTGACGACTGCCAGTGGATGTCGATGAAAGCACTCGAATTGGTAACCAGTATTGTGAAAGTAGTGACCTTTCAGCAATAAATTCAAAACCCTGTGTGTAGTCATTATATACTACATATAATTGACGTAGTTTGCCTGAGGATACATATCCTGGTTACTATCCTTCTCAGCATGTTTACAACTCATGTCATATCTAGTTGTGGTACCGTTCGCTTTGCTTCTTTCACTGTTGCTGATATGAATTAGATTATGTTGAAATATTATTTCATAGAAAGAAAAATCAACATTCTTTGACAATCTGTATATGACTAAACACAATTGTGGAATAAAATATTTGGCGATGAACCAATTTAATAATACAATGTTATAAAATTAAAGATACATATCAGTTGTTTATCTAATCATACAAACAAGCTGTGTAAAACTTCATAGCGTCCCAAGAAAAAAAACTGTAGTAAGTTTTTAGACTTTGCAATTATTAAATAAACAAGTGAGCATTTACCTGTAAAGCATGTTCAGTAGTGCATAGGTTGCAATTTTGGATTCATGCCAGTTTTCAACAATACACAATAGCCAGCTCCTTTTGTTCAGCAGCCTCATATTACTAACGTTGATTAAATACAAAAATGATCAACACAATTATCTTTTTAGTCACACTATCTTACTAATTGTACAAATAGTTTGGCTTGTGGGTTTGTTTAAACAATGAAAATGAGATGAGCTACTGCTCAAAGTCAGTAAATGTACTGGTCACTGTCGACCTACCCTGACACTTGTTCAGCGGCCTCAGACAAGAAATAAAAATACTGAATGGACATTCTTTATTACGTCTAACAAATAATATATGGTTACATATCCTGAATTTGACTACACGTTATTATGAGTGGTTAGTAATTGCTGGTTTTGAATTTTTATACAACATACCACGTATCCCTATTATTTTGACGTTACTACAGTCGTTTACATCTCAACTCAGTATTTAGCATTTTTTATATGTAGACTAACCTAACCTAAACCATTTAGCTAATTTTCACCAGTAATCCGTATGGTATAACATCCCATCTATTCGTCGTCGACCACTCTAATGTGTCATCACTGAAGAATGGGTCGATTCCATAAGCTCCTGCCAGAGTATGTCTTCCTACTTTATAGCTGAATGGGCGAATCCATACTTGTATCGCTACACTCGCGTTGTATACCCAGCGACTTATACAATCGTACCATCTTATGCAGGAATGTGCATTTACAAATTATGAAAAGAAAAATAAATATGTTACAACTTATAGTGAATTGTTGGTGAGAAATAAATTATTCAATTGTCTGATTTAGATCGCTTAACATAGGTTTGCATGAATCCCCATTGATTCATTCATTCAGCCATTCATTTATTTGAATTGATAAAATACACTTTAACGATGTCTTGATAAACAAATAATTCCTCCAATTCATTACTAACTTACTTTTTAGGTGTGGCATATGTGGGATTCCCAGCGTATAATATACTAGGGGACACAAATATTTGCTTCGTGTTGAAACCAAATTGGTTACAAGCTGGAATATGGAATTTTCTCTCATTTACAATTTTACCGGAGGGAGTGGTGTCACCTGTAACAAAGGGCGGTTATATAGGTTATTTAGATTGTACACGATACTGCATAAACACAAGTTCCAACTGGTTTTGCAGATCAAATTAAAGCAATGAATCGATATTAATACGTAATTTATTACTGTAATTTTATTTTCTCTGCCTACCTGGTATGAGAAGCCGATGGGTAAGTAGTATATCTTTGAGGTTTTCAGATTTGGTACCGTGATATGCTACATGATACTGGGGATAAGCATTCCGAACTCTAAAATGTAATATCAAATGAATTACTCAGATATATGTTAATTTATGCAATGGGTGGAGGACTATATTGTGGCATACGAACTAATGTTTTTTCGGGACAAAAACAGGTCATAAAACAGAGCAGAAGAGCAATTGCCAGATTCCAAGCTATAAACTAGTGACAGAGTTGTACTTTGTTGAAATCCCAGGCAACCCACTACCTGTAGTCAAGGCATTGTATATTGCATTTATAAAAGAATCTGCTATGTTCTCGAAAGATTCGACATCAGAAAATCGATAAACTGAAAAATATACGTGGAAAAGATTTTTGACTGTAATTTGAATTTATTACAGTCAAATGCCATCATGTTTTTAAAGTGTGTTATATAGCCTTTTGAATTTTGAAAGATTATATTTAATTCAAAACATAGTACTTCAATATGAAGATTCATATAAGCACGCCGCGGTTTAATTCTATAGAATTGTATAAGCGGATCAACGCTTAGCAGCAGTATTAGTAATTTGAATTTTACGACAGTGGGAATTATTGTCTGTTCAAATGCCATAAAGCCTAAGTTTGAATGCAATCAGCTCACTTACTTCAGGGGAAAGCGAACCCATCCAATTGGTAGTGCATATACTTTCGATGGTATTCCTCTTTCGTAGTACATAGCGTCTCCTCGCACTCCATGGCAATGCACACAGTAGCACGTATCATACTCCATACATGGCCACAATTTACTAGCTGTGAAAAAAAGACAATAATGCAATACCACATTTCTACACTTATATTTAGATAGATTTGGCGATTTAAGCATGTACGTGATTGTTAAATTTGAATATGTAATGCCAACACACCTGGTAGGTGAAGTGAATTTAGATAGCGTCGACATATTCGGTAGTAGCCGCAGTACGTGTTAATATTTACTATTGGTGTTAAAGAAGGCGACATATTCCAGTATGCTTACACAAGCCAGTTATTTCGCGAAGAGCAATTACACGTGCTCGCTCCAATGACAACAGAACTTGCAAACCACACTTCATGACCATGCTACACTCAAATTTACATATTAATATATTGTTCACCAGACAGCGTAGTTGACCCGTCACACTATACGATACCATAAATATGCAAATGCAGGTTTACTGATGTTTTTTTTATATTTGCGTGTCTGTATTACTGACATTATTCAGTTCATTATTCATGCATATACAAATTATATACATATACAGCAAACGACAAGTTGTTATGCGCCGTATTGTTACGCAGTAGTTTCAGTGGCGTCATCCATGTGATATATCATGTAATATTCACTTGGCGGGCAATATACCACGTGATATCCATTTTTATTCAATTGAATGTGACCAAGTCTCAACCAATCACACCATGAGTAACAACAGTGAGATGTGATAATTTTAGGTTTTAAAACGCACTTAGTGGGGCATTCATTTTTATATGTCTACTTTTACGAGTATTGTCTGCCAGCAGTCACGCAAAACGTATCCTGAAGTACATCCGGGCTCATTGTTATTGAGAGCTCAGTGGGACGGTCCCAATTGTACTGGATATTCAAACTTGGGAACACTGAAAAATGCAACATTAGCAATATGTTACGCACCCCCCGGGGCTGTAGTGCCATTTCGCATGACTAATTCATGTCATATATGGTCATTGAAATTAACCATGGCAATAAACACATGGCAATTTGTTACATAACTATGGATATACCTTATATTATTATTACATGTCCTGGTCATCTCTGATTTGCATGGCAATTAGCTTTTAATAAAAATGTGTTCTTTTAAACATTAGAGCACCGAAACACACTTTATATTCTAATATGGGTAGTAGTTTTACTTCACGATTGTTGCAGTTTAATGACCAGCGCCATCATCGGTCTCTATTTTTGAGTGCGTGGGGGTGTAAGGTAGCAGTATATAGCGAACACGCCGGATATCAATATAAATCGCCTGTACACAACAGTCACTGTTTCACCAAGGAAAGGGTATGTATATAGCTATTAATAATACTCTAATTGTAGTATGAACTTTTCACATAAATTGTCGTTGCTATGTATGTATTGCGTACGTTGAACGGCATGACATATTGCTGACGTTTGTAAGGCCAGATTTTCTCACTCTCAAATGCTGTACACCGGCTACATTATCGTTGCTTACTAAGAGGGGCAATGACAAAATAATGTGACGTTAGCGATATTTCTAGCACCCCAGCGCTGAAATGTACTTCCGTGTTGGTCGTCGCACAATTCAATGCTCCCCAGAGGCGACGGCACGACATTTTGTATGGAGGGGCGAGATATGCTCATCACCCTTCGCGCTGAAGGCGCGAGGATACTAGGCGAATCCAGTGGCATACTCCCTCTTAAAAAAATTTGAAATCTAGACCCTCTGAAACGCTATTTCCTGCATTTTGAGGAGCAAATTGTGCTGACAAAAAGGGTTTCAGTTTCATTTTCGAGGGGGTGAACCCCCCCCCCCACATTTTTTCGAACGCCCCGTCTGCCCCCCCCCCCGTGCCGCCGCCATTGACTGTAACTCAAATTTACGCTTGACAATCTACTCGACTTGCAAAATTACGTAGTTCTAAATGTTCTCTGATCTTAGATAGCAAACGGCTTTGTTTCAGCATTTACTACGAAATTACCCCCGGAGAATTTACTCTTTCATAGTTCCAAACTGCACCCGTTTATTAGATTCGTTGTTCTTAAAATGCCCCCGTCGAAGTACTTTTTTATTTTTCCAATCAATACTATTTTACTACTGGTGGACTGTTTTTTTTAGAACTAGATTGTTTCAAGTGAAAAGCACGGAGTTGGCAGAATACAAACGCTGATTTGTGCTGTATGTCTGATTGCAGGTCGACAACACTTCCGGGTTCACGACTGAGCCACTGCAGACAGCAATATTGTTTGGCATTGTTTGCGTCATTCTGAAAAGACTTTCGTCATGCACTTTGAACTCCAAATAACCAAGGATTGCAATTTGCTTACGACTTCCTCTTATATATAAATACACTATTTGTTTGAATTCTAACGAACGAATTTGCCAACAGACCGCCGAGCCGTGTGCACACTCTATTGAAAGAGCTAAGGGGTCTAGAACCTTGCGTCCATGGCTCAAATGTACCTTTAACTACTGTAAGCGTTGTCGTAGCGTCCTTTACGATTTTACTAGATACATTGTCAACAATAAAATCACTGTATGTGCAGTCCAGTGAGGCTTTAACAACTTGTTACCATGACATTAGTCAGTGTGCTATTTAGCACACCTGGCCCTCAGTCATCGGTCGAAAAGTAGCAGTTATATGGTGTGACGTCCTACCCGTCGCGTCCAGAATCAACCTGTAATGTTCCCATGTATGCTTACACAAGCCAGTCGCTTCGCGAAGAGCAATTACACGTGCTCGCTCCAAGGACAACAGAACTTGCAAACCACACTTCATGACCATGCTACACTCAAATTTACATATTAATATATTGTTCACCAGACAGCGTAGTTGACCCTTCACACTATACATAACCATTCATATGCAAATGCAGGCTTACACATGTTCTTTTATATTTGCGTATCTGTATTACTAACATTATTCAGTTCATTATTCATGCATATACAACTAGAAAGCAATCACAATAATAATAATATACAACAACTCTCACAGCCAAAATTAAAAAATATATATGATTAAGTTCTGTTATCAACATTATACATGACGCGTAACAGCAGCAATGAAGTCACTTTTACCCCATTTCAGTTCAATAAGATAAACAGTGAGATGTGACAATATGAGGTTACTTTACGAGGATACCTCAAAGTATGCACGAAGTCAGTACAGCTGGAGTACCGACCGAAGCGCAGCCACGGTGTGCTATCTGAGTGCATACTTTGAGGTATCTTCGTAAAACTTTATTATTATACATCTTTTTCTTTCAAGGATACATCATAGGAATGCCGAAATCCAAAATGTTTAGAACAGAATCAGCAAACTTCTTTATGTGGAGTCCGGTCAAACCCTGGTGGCAAGCCATGTTTGTTTTTATTATTAGATATCGCGCTTACGCGCGTAATCATACCATATTTATAATTCGCACTTCCTATTATGGTAGGATGAAAATAACCCCGAAAAATACCGCACAATTACGGTACGCTGTAACTTGTGGCGTTACGGCGACAGATATACTATATCACACAGCTTACACGAATTCTAAACAATATTAGGTTCAAGTAATCTTTCATGGAGTAATATCGTTATGTCTTACCATACAATAAGTTTGTACTAATTTAAACGAATTTAATGAAAAAGTGAATTCAAGTTATCGATATGAATCAACAATTTATTCTGCCCAATATTCAAATGACCTTGTATATGTTTGCTTGTTGTTTGTTAGAGCTGCATCTGCTTCTTCCACTTTACATTTTCATTGTCACTTCTCATATCCTCGGGTCATTCATTAATATTCCGTGATGCTATTTCTCCTTTTATTTGACGGTTCGAATTGCATATTGTCCGCATATCGAAACAGTGGAATGTCACTATCTGAAACGCGTTTCAGCATTTTATTACCATATCATTCACGTGGGCAAACGATGCCCAGTTTTAGATAATCGTTTTTTGCCCAGTTTAGAATCTCAACATTCTCTCAAATAATGTTTATATTTAGATGGCGTATCATCCTAGCAGCGTCTCACATATTCCAGTATGCTTACACAAGCCAGTTATTTCGCGAAGAGCAATTACACGTGCTCGCTCCAATGACAACAGAACTTGCAAACCACACTTCATGACCATGCTACACTCAAATTTACATATTAATATATTGTTCACCAGACAGCGTAGTTGACCCGTCACACTATACGATACCATAAATATGCAAATGCAGGTTTACTGATGTTTTTTTTATATTTGCGTGTCTGTATTACTGACATTATTCAGTTCATTATTCATGCATATACAAATTATATACATATACAGCAAACGACAAGTTGTTATGCGCCGTATTGTTACGCAGTAGTTTCAGTGGCATCATCCATGTGATATATCATGTAATATTCACTTGGCGGGCAATATACCACGTGATATCCATTTTTATTCAATTGAATGTGACCAAGTCTCAACCAATCACACCATGAGTAACAACAGTGAGATGTGATAATTTTAGGTTTTAAAACGCACTTAGTGGGGCATTCATTTTTATATGTCTACTTTTACGAGTATTGTCTGTCAGCAGTCACGCAAAACGTATCCTGAAGTACATCCGGGCTCATTGTTATTGAGAGCTCAGTGGGACGGTCCCAATTGTACTGGATATTCAAACTTGGGAACACTGAAAAATGCAACATTAGCAATATGTTACGCACCCCCCGGGGCTGTAGTGCCATTTCGCATGACTAATTCATGTCATATATGGTCATTGAAATTAACCATGGCAATAAACACATGGCAATTTGTTACATAACTATGGATATACCTTATATTATTATTACATGTCCTGGTCATCTCTGATTTGCATGGCAATTAGCTTTTAATAAAAATGTGTTCTTTTAAACATTAGAGCACCGAAACACACTTTATATTCTAATATGGGTAGTAGTTTTACTTCACGATTGTTGCAGTTTAATGACCAGCGCCATCATCGGTCTCTATTTTTGAGTGCGTGGGGGTGTAAGGTAGCAGTATATAGCGAACACGCCGGATATCAATATAAATCGCCTGTACACAACAGTCACTGTTTCACCAAGGAAAGGGTATGTATATAGCTATTAATAATACTCTAATTGTAGTATGAACTTTTCACATAAATTGTCGTTGCTATGTATGTATTGCGTACGTTGAACGGCATGACATATTGCTGACGTTTGTAAGGCCAGATTTTCTCACTCTCAAATGCTGTACACCGGCTACATTATCGTTGCTTACTAAGAGGGGCAATGACAAAATAATGTGACGTTAGCGATATTTCTAGCACCCCAGCGCTGAAATGTACTTCCGTGTTGGTCGTCGCACAATTCAATGCTCCCCAGAGGCGACGGCACGACATTTTGTATGGAGGGGCGAGATATGCTCATCACCCTTCGCGCTGAAGGCGCGAGGATACTAGGCGAATCCAGTGGCATACTCCCTCTTAAAAAAATTTGAAATCTAGACCCTCTGAAACGCTATTTCCTGCATTTTGAGGAGCAAATTGTGCTGACAAAAAGGGTTTCAGTTTCATTTTCGAGGGGGTGAACCCCCCCCCCCCACATTTTTTCGAACGCCCCGTCTGCCCCCCCCCCCGTGCCGCCGCCATTGACTGTAACTCAAATTTACGCTTGACAATCTACTCGACTTGCAAAATTACGTAGTTCTAAATGTTCTCTGATCTTAGATAGCAAACGGCTTTGTTTCAGCATTTACTACGAAATTACCCCCGGAGAATTTACTCTTTCATAGTTCCAAACTGCACCCGTTTATTAGATTCGTTGTTCTTAAAATGCCCCCGTCGAAGTACTTTTTTATTTTTCCAATCAATACTATTTTACTACTGGTGGACTGTTTTTTTTAGAACTAGATTGTTTCAAGTGAAAAGCACGGAGTTGGCAGAATACAAACGCTGATTTGTGCTGTATGTCTGATTGCAGGTCGACAACACTTCCGGGTTCACGACTGAGCCACTGCAGACAGCAATATTGTTTGGCATTGTTTGCGTCATTCTGAAAAGACTTTCGTCATGCACTTTGAACTCCAAATAACCAAGGATTGCAATTTGCTTACGACTTCCTCTTATATATAAATACACTATTTGTTTGAATTCTAACGAACGAATTTGCCAACAGACCGCCGAGCCGTGTGCACACTCTATTGAAAGAGCTAAGGGGTCTAGAACCTTGCGTCCATGGCTCAAATGTACCTTTAACTACTGTAAGCGTTGTCGTAGCGTCCTTTACGATTTTACTAGATACATTGTCAACAATAAAATCACTGTATGTGCAGTCCAGTGAGGCTTTAACAACTTGTTACCATGACATTAGTCAGTGTGCTATTTAGCACACCTGGCCCTCAGTCATCGGTCGAAAAGTAGCAGTTATATGGTGTGACGTCCTACCCGTCGCGTCCAGAATCAACCTGTAATGTTCCCATGTATGCTTACACAAGCCAGTCGCTTCGCGAAGAGCAATTACACGTGCTCGCTCCAAGGACAACAGAACTTGCAAACCACACTTCATGACCATGCTACACTCAAATTTACATATTAATGTATTGTTCACCAGACAGCGTAGTTGACCCTTCACACTATACATAACCATTCATATGCAAATGCAGGCTTACACATGTTCTTTTATATTTGCGTATCTGTATTACTAACATTATTCAGTTCATTATTCATGCATATACAACTAGAAAGCAATCACAATAATAATAATATACAACAACTCTCACAGCCAAAATTAAAAAATATATATGATTAAGTTCTGTTATCAACATTATACATGACGCGTAACAGCAGCAATGAAGTCACTTTTACCCCATTTCAGTTCAATAAGATAAACAGTGAGATGTGACAATATGAGGTTACTTTACGAGGATACCTCAAAGTATGCACGAAGTCAGTACAGCTGGAGTATCGACCGAAGCGCAGCCACGGTGTGCTATCTGAGTGCATACTTTGAGGTATCTTCGTAAAACTTTATTATTATACATCTTTTTCTTTCAAGGATACATCATAGGAATGCCGAAATCCAAAATGTTTAGAACAGAGTCAGCAAACTTCTTTATGTGGAGTCCGGTCAAACCCTGGTGGCAAGCCATGTTTGTTTTTATTATTAGATATCGCGCTTACGCGCGTAATCATACCATATTTATAATTCGCACTTCCTATTATGGTAGGATGAAAATAACCCCGAAAAATACCGCACAATTACGGTACGCTGTAACTTGTGGCGTTACGGCGACAGATATACTATATCACACAGCTTACACGAATTCTAAACAATATTAGGTTCAAGTAATCTTTCATGGAGTAATATCGTTATGTCTTACCATACAATAAGTTTGTACTAATTTAAACGAATTTAATGAAAAAGTGAATTCAAGTTATCGATATGAATCAACAATTTATTCTGCCCAATATTCAAATGACCTTGTATATGTTTGCTTGTTGTTTGTTAGAGCTGCATCTGCTTCTTCCACTTTACATTTTCATTGTCACTTCTCATATCCTCGGGTCATTCATTAATATTCCGTGATGCTATTTCTCCTTTTATTTGACGGTTCGAATTGCATATTGTCCGCATATCGAAACAGTGGAATGTCACTATCTGAAACGTGTTTCAGCATTTTATTACCATATCATTCACGTGGGCAAACGATGCCCAGTTTTAGATAATCGTTTTTTGCCCAGTTTAGAATCTCAACATTCTCTCAAATAATGTTTATATTTAGATGGCGTATCATCCTAGCAGCGTCTCACATAAAAAACGATACAAAGACCGTGTTTATGGCACAATCTACGGAGCATGCATTGGCAATGCTATAGGAACATTGACTGAGAACATGAAAAAGCGCCAAGTGAATCATGTAAGTATTTCAAAATCAGTCAGACACTCAAAAAACAAATAAATTACACAGTCATCAGTGTTCTCCCTATTGTTTCTTGACTCATTTGAATATAATTTGCATACTAATTAACATAATGTACAGTTATATTTTTTTAAATAAATGAGATTTACTGTATACAAAGAAACACAATATTGGATTAAAATGGGAATATTGCAATACATATATTAGCCAATATTGTTAATTGCTTACAATTATCTAAAATTCGCATCTGTAGTTTTGAAGAAACAAACCTCATTATAATCACCACTGCTAATGGATTATATACAGTACATGTTGTTGAATGCACTAGAACTGGGTCATACTCTGGGCTGTTTTGTCGGCCCAATTATCTTCCAGAAATATCCATCCAAATATTTACAATCATATATTAGAGAAGCGCTACGTACATTTCGTGGAGGAATGACAGGATCAGGCTGCAGAATACATGATAGTGACTTGATGTTTTTAGTTGTGCAATCTATTACTGAATGCAATGGACAGGTATGCATATACTTTACATAATAAGGTGGCTCTGTTCAAGATATTACATGTGAGATGTCACATATGTATTCAATGCTTATCGTTATTTCAATTATTGCCTTAGAAGCCATTATGTAAACATCGAGGCAGTGTATTTTTGTCAAAGAGGTTGGCATCAGTAGGGACGCCTGCGGGAAAATACAAATGTCACAAAACTCGAAGCGCATGCCATTCAGTCTACATTTCTTAACAGATTGATGCAAAGGATCTTATCGACAGATTACGTCTTCTCGACAGACATGGTATAGGACGCACTACACATAAAGTGATTAACCATCGCTTGGCCAGCATAGACCCACATCTTGTGAGTAGTGTATACCACAAATAATGTTTATACATGGTTAGAAACGTCATAATGCGCATGAATAAGCAAATATGCCATGATGAATGTTATACTAGATATTTAACGACAATTATATCATGATATTATTTGAAAGGCTGCAATCGAAGTTTGGAAAGACAGTGGTAAAGCATCAGCACCAAATGGAGCAGTTGTGCGCACGTCTGTGGTTGGTATTCACCAGTGTAACGACATTCAGGAAGTAATTAAGAACACCATCAATATTTGCAAAATGACACATGCTGACCCACGGTAAGCTAAGTGTAAGGATCAAATCTTGATATTAATTTGTATGTATACTGCACGTACTGAGCCTTGATCTTTGAAAGTTCCGTAAACACATTAATTATAGCAAACTAGATCTCGAATGTTGAATAAACAACAAATGAAATAAATTGCCTCTTAAGGTAGCAGGAGTGTTATTTATACTGATATTAGTTGCTGGAATGTACCATAAACTTATAAACAAGACATCATTAAGCAAAATATGTTGTTGTTTTTTGTCCTCTTGCAGATGTGTTGCTTCTTGTATTGCCGTGACAACAGGTATTGCACTGATGCTACAAGGCAACGAGTACTTCGAAATCAATGAAACATGCTTTGATCATGCCAGAAAATACCTTGCATCACAAAAACAGGTATTTATTGCATTTTAAATCAAAACAAAGTGTTCATTCAGTTTATTAAGGACACGTTATCGTTCGAGGTGTAGTACATTTATACTTACTAACCAATGTGAATTGAGTCGTTTGCTGGCCATAAATGCACCGGATATTATGTAGCCGTTTTTCGACGGTCAAGGTGGTTTGGATTAATCAATTTCCTCACAATTGCTCAACAATAAATGTCAGCTCACAAACGATCACAAATTGCGATTAGCATAAGTAATGTACATTATCATGTCATCTTGTAAACATGTATGTCGAAGACAATAGGGAACTGCATATATTATTGCCTGCCGGTACATATAATGTATAAACTATTTATATTGCAGGACAGGGAAATGTATAGCTACATGAATGTCGCAAATTGTAGAGATCTACACTTAGACGACGAAGGTTCTAGTTATACTTTCAAGTGTGTTGGAGCAGGTTTTTGGGCTTTGAGACAGAACGATTTCAGAGAAACGTTGATTACGATTGTTAAGGAGGTACAGATTCATCTGTTAAATATTTGTCGATTTTATTTTTTGACTATCAAATTGCCGATACAATAATATATTAAAATATGCATATACCCACCAGTGTCAACTGCAGTATACACTTATACGGGTGACTAATTGCCCACTAAAGCACACTGTTCTGCACGCCACTCTATTACATAATATAATGGTAAGACACTTGAAATGAAATGTTGCAAACAATCAAAACTTTTGATCAAAACCTACGACAGATGTCTCATTGTGTCTGTTTGGTTCAAAACACGAATTTAATTCAGTGAAAACTGCAAAAAATTGCAAATTTACTCAAATTGAAAAGGTTAGTTTAACGTTGTTTGCAATGGAACATTGGTTACTTAATCATCTAACCTTATATTACTTATATTTGAATCCACAGGGAGGTGACGCTGATTCTAATGGAGCTGTAGCTGGTGCGCTATTGGGATGTAAATTAGGGTACTCTGGATTACCACAAGACTGGTTAGAGGACCTTCTGCTCGAAAGCAAATTATCGTTGTATATTGAGAGGTAAACACAGACAAAACATCAACATATCTAAATTCGAGTTTATACTTCAAATTACGAATTGAGAAAGAAGGATAATTGCTGTTGTTTTTCACAAGACAATGAACAAAATAAAAAATATATAAAAATTTTCAAATAAAAAATACAAATTGACACATGATTTATGCATGCACTATCGGAGACAGTCAGAGTATAACAAGTTCGTTCAAGATATATACTCAGATTATCTGTATCAATTAAAAATTTTCACAATCCAACAGCATTTTTGGATAATTTTATTGTTATAGATTTATAAACATAGGCATTCCAGGAATAACAAGTCAGAGGTATAAACCCAAAGAAACGTATTATGCGTCATCGGTAGCAAGCTGTTTGAACTACAGTGGTAATCAAAGTATACCCTTAGGACAAAAAAAGACATGTCTACCCTATAGAGGTGTTCATGGTTCTGATGTTGATAGAGTTGCCACACATACATTTGCAGCAAACAAGTCTTTACTACCACGGGAAATCTTGTTAGACAATATTCTAGGGACAATCTACGGCAACTGCATAGGAGATGCCATTGGTCTTTTAACGGAATTTATGGATAAGCATGAAGCAAGACATGTAAGCACCAACGTATGAATAACAGATTCGGATATTTTAGATTTAGTATTTTTTTAAATAGATATACAATATAGAGACATACGGCAACATGATTTCTTTCCTGTATTTACATGAAATGTTTAAATATTGCCCCTTTAGTGGTCTATAGTGATTTTCATACCCCCGCCTTCTATCTGCATTCACATTGCGTTCTCCTTAGAGCGTTCTTGGTCAGCACCGACGTGGCACGCATAGAACGTTCACAACGTAGAACGCGCCGCAGCAATCCCGGATGCGACGTTTCAGAGGCGACTTTGTCGTATATATTTGCTTCATTCAAAGAATGTCCTCAACATCAAAACGGCGTTGTTCCACTGTCTAGTTTAGAATGCTAAACTTTTTTTAAAACCTTGAAAGCAACAGCAGCCGGGACAGTGTTGTTAAGTTCAATTATTGATGCTTAGAATGAATATGAAGAAGTTTCAGTGACTTCCATGTGATTAACCATGTAATGTCCGCTTGGTGGGCTGAATAAGTTTCAACCAATCACAGCAGGCCTAACAACAATGAGATGTGGTAAATCACGATGTATATCATACATGTATATATACATGATTGCAGTTTTACCGTGATGCAGAACTGGAATACCAATTGAAGGAAAGGGTAGACAAGCATAAAGACCACCAGCGCAGATGGAAGGTAGGCGATTGGACCGACGATAGCGATCAGATGATTTTGATATTACAATCACTGGTAGATAATAGTGGACAGGCAAGTTTTTTATAGATATTTTACACAGTCTGATATTGACCGACTGATACGAAGATTACCATATGACGAATATTGACGAGATAGTTTGCGAGAACTAATAATGTATAACAAATTCAAATGACGTCTTGTCCACCACCGGAATCAACGAACGCCAACGGGAATATCACAAGGCTGTTTGGAATATTTGAGATTTTATGACGTCATAGTTGGACATTATTACACAAGTAAATTCATGTCAATAGAAAGACCTGATAACATTATTTGATGGCTTGTGGGACAGAATGAAACCCCTGACAACTTTCCTTGTATTTTTTGATATATATATATATATATATATATATATATATATATATATATATATCAGTAATTTTAATGAAAAAAAAGTACATTTATCTTAGTAATAGTGACACCTGTTGTTTAGTGTGATGAACCCCCACGGTTGGGTACAGGAGCATAGAAGTTTTTAATTAAAATTGTTTTCCATAAGAAAAATGAAACCATCATACATGGCCTTATAAACAGCCTTTTACTTCATAGTGGGGTGGGTGGAGTAAAGCTGTGATTATTTTTATTACTTTCTGACCATCTAGTTTGCCATTTACCATGTCCATATAAACTAAAGCTCCAGCCAATATCAGATTTGACTACTTGTTTCAAGCTATGGCACTTGGAAATGAGTGTTGTGACATGTGGCAAATGTCCAACTGTCTTGGTTAATAAGATTGGCTATATTTCAACTAGAAACAGGTAAACCAGTATACCTGTATGTACGAAGCCAGTGATCGTTATTCAAGCCAAAGAAACTGCATCTATTTATATAAATACACATGGACAGAGAATATTTTCTTGGAGCACTAAATGTGACAATTGCCCTACTGTCTGTGATAAATATACCACACCAGCTACATAGTGCCCGACGAGGAGTTGGGTAGGTAGTGAAGAAAAACATTGACTGAAGCCTGGCAGAGGACTGAATTGTTGTCAACAGCAACAAACATACTGGGAAAGTCAAAGACAGTGAAAAAACAAACAAACAAAAAACACACAGGCATATAAATACTAACTTTCTAGGATCTTTATTGACTCCAAGTAATCCAGAGTAGAACGAGATGAATCAACGCTATACTCCGCCATCTTTATTTTAATATTAGATGCAACCATTATTCTGTAGGGGACAACGGGTCATAACTTGAGGGGAGTTAACACCCATGATTTTTAAAATGCCTTGATCAATAAGAGTCTAAGTTACAGGGAACATTATTTTCATTTTTCAGTGGACCAATAAATGCATTTGACAGGAAAATAGAAAAACTCTACCACAACAGCAATTAGAACAGCTTGCTGCATTATAAGTATCACTTCCCTGTCAAATTAGTGGTTCATGCTTATTTGAATCTGAACATAACAGGCCAATTCTATCACACCTTGCTAGGCTTGAACTTCCATCCAATCAGAGCATTCCAAATGAACATGATTCTCCACAAAACTAGAGGGCGCTCTGACCAAAAAATTGCCATGATCTAAATAAAAAGAACTGAATGTCCACAGTTATGTCTGTAGGTGTACCTTACCTGCATGCAAAATAAAGTCCAAGATTGGTCGGTTATGTACGTACTTATCCAGAGTGAATTCATAACCATTTTAACACGTAGCCAGGGTAATGAAATTAAACGGTACCCACCGAAAAATACACAGGGTCTGAACCCTGACCAACATATTGAAATAAAGTCCAAGATTGGTCGGTTATGTACGTACTTATCCAAAATGAATTCATAACCATTTTAACACGTAGCCAGGGTGGTGAAATTAAACGGTACCCACCGAAAAATACACAGGGTCAGAACCCTGACCAACATATTGAAATAAAGTCCAAGATTGGTCGGTTATGTACGTACTTATCCAGAGTGAATTCATAACCATTTTAACACGTAGCCAGGGTAATGAAATTAAACGGTACCCACCGAAAAATACACAGGGTCAGAACCCTGACCAACATATTGAAATAAAGTCCAAGATTGGTCGGTTATGTACGTACTTATCCAAAATGAATTCATAACCATTTTAACACGTAGCCAGGGTAATGAACCAATGCATTGCCTGATATTAAATGTTAACTAACGTTTTAGTACATATGTATAAGCATAAGTCCACAGTTATGTCTGTAGGTGTACCTTACCTGCATGCAAAATAAAGTCCAAGATTGGTCGGTTATGTACGTACTTATCCAAAATGAATTCATAACCATTTTAACACGTAGCCAGGGTAATGAAATTAAACGGTACCCACCGAAAAATACACAGGGTCAGAACCCTGACCAACATATTGAAATAAAGTCCAAGATTGGTCGGTTATGTACGTACTTATCCAAAATGAATTCATAACCATTTTAACACGTAGCCAGGGTAATGAACCAATGCATTGCCTGATATTAAATGTTAACTAACGTTTTAGTACATATGTATAAGCATTCAGTAATTTTAATGAAAAAAAAGTACATTTATCTTAGTAATAGTGACACCTGTTGTTTAGTGTGATGAACCCCCACGGTTGGGTACAGGAGCATAGAAGTTTTTAATTAAAATTGTTTTCCATAAGAAAAATGAAACCATCATACATGGCCTTATAAACAGCCTTTTACTTCATAGTGGGGTGGGTGGAGTAAAGCTGTGATTATTTTTATTACTTTCTGACCATCTAGTTTGCCATTTACCATGTCCATATAAACTAAAGCTCCAGCCAATATCAGATTTGACTACTTGTTTCAAGCTATGGCACTTGGAAATGAGTGTTGTGACATGTGGCAAATGTCCAACTGTCTTGGTTAATAAGATTGGCTATATTTCAACTAGAAACAGGTAAACCAGTATACCTGTATGTACGAAGCCAGTGATCGTTATTCAAGCCAAAGAAACTGCATCTATTTATATAAATACACATGGACAGAGAATATTTTCTTGGAGCACTAAATGTGACAATTGCCCTACTGTCTGTGATAAATATACCACACCAGCTACATAGTGCCCGACGAGGAGTTGGGTAGGTAGTGAAGAAAAACATTGACTGAAGCCTGGCAGAGGACTGAATTGTTGTCAACAGCAACAAACATACTGGGAAAGTCAAAGACAGTGAAAAAACAAACAAACAAAAAACACACAGGCATATAAATACTAACTTTCTAGGATCTTTATTGACTCCAAGTAATCCAGAGTAGAACGAGATGAATCAACGCTATACTCCGCCATCTTTATTTTAATATTAGATGCAACCATTATTCTGTAGGGGACAACGGGTCATAACTTGAGGGGAGTTAACACCCATGATTTTTAAAATGCCTTGATCAATAAGAGTCTAAGTTACAGGGAACATTATTTTCATTTTTCAGTGGACCAATAAATGCATTTGACAGGAAAATAGAAAAACTCTACCACAACAGCAATTAGAACAGCTTGCTGCATTATAAGTATCACTTCCCTGTCAAATTAGTGGTTCATGCTTATTTGAATCTGAACATAACAGGCCAATTCTATCACACCTTGCTAGGCTTGAACTTCCATCCAATCAGAGCATTCCAAATGAACATGATTCTCCACAAAACTAGAGGGCGCTCTGACCAAAAAATTGCCATGATCTAAATAAAAAGAACTGAATGTCCACAGTTATGTCTGTAGGTGTACCTTACCTGCATGCAAAATAAAGTCCAAGATTGGTCGGTTATGTACGTACTTATCCAGAGTGAATTCATAACCATTTTAACACGTAGCCAGGGTAATGAAATTAAACGGTACCCACCGAAAAATACACAGGGTCTGAACCCTGACCAACATATTGAAATAAAGTCCAAGATTGGTCGGTTATGTACGTACTTATCCAAAATGAATTCATAACCATTTTAACACGTAGCCAGGGTAATGAAATTAAACGGTACCCACCGAAAAATACACAGGGTCAGAACCCTGACCAACATATTGAAATAAAGTCCAAGATTGGTCGGTTATGTACGTACTTATCCAGAGTGAATTCATAACCATTTTAACACGTAGCCAGGGTAATGAAATTAAACGGTACCCACCGAAAAATACACAGGGTCAGAACCCTGACCAACATATTGAAATAAAGTCCAAGATTGGTCGGTTATGTACGTACTTATCCAAAATGAATTCATACCCATTTTAACACGTAGCCAGGGTGGTGAAATTAAACGGTACCCACCGAAAAATACACAGGGTCAGAACCCTGACCAACACATTGAAATAAAGTCCAAGATTGGTCGGTTATGTACGTACTTATCCAAAATGAATTCATACCCATTTTAACACGTAGCCAGGGTGGTGAAATTAAACGGTACCCACCGAAAAATACACAGGGTCAGAACCCTGACCAACATATTGAAATAAAGTCCAAGATTGGTCGGTTATGTACGTACTTATCCAGAGTGAATTCATAACCATTTTAACACGTAGCCAGGGTAATGAAATTAAACGGTACCCACCGAAAAATACACAGGGTCAGAACCCTGACCAACATATTGAAATAAAGTCCAAGATTGGTCGGTTATGTACGTACTTATCCAAAATGAATTCATAACCATTTTAACACGTAGCCAGGGTAATGAACCAATGCATTGCCTGATATTAAATGTTAACTAACGTTTTAGTACATATGTATAAGCATTCAGTAATTTTAATGAAAAAAAAGTACATTTATCTTAGTAATAGTGACACCTGTTGTTTAGTGTGATGAACCCCCACGGTTGGGTACAGGAGCATAGAAGTTTTTAATTAAAATTGTTTTCCATAAGAAAAATGAAACCATCATACATGGCCTTATAAACAGCCTTTTACTTCATAGTGGGGTGGGTGGAGTAAAGCTGTGATTATTTTTATTACTTTCTGACCATCTAGTTTGCCATTTACCATGTCCATATAAACTAAAGCTCCAGCCAATATCAGATTTGACTACTTGTTTCAAGCTATGGCACTTGGAAATGAGTGTTGTGACATGTGGCAAATGTCCAACTGTCTTGGTTAATAAGATTGGCTATATTTCAACTAGAAACAGGTAAACCAGTATACCTGTATGTACGAAGCCAGTGATCGTTATTCAAGCCAAAGAAACTGCATCTATTTATATAAATACACATGGACAGAGAATATTTTCTTGGAGCACTAAATGTGACAATTGCCCTACTGTCTGTGATAAATATACCACACCAGCTACATAGTGCCCGACGAGGAGTTGGGTAGGTAGTGAAGAAAAACATTGACTGAAGCCTGGCAGAGGACTGAATTGTTGTCAACAGCAACAAACATACTGGGAAAGTCAAAGACAGTGAAAAAACAAACAAACAAAAAACACACAGGCATATAAATACTAACTTTCTAGGATCTTTATTGACTCCAAGTAATCCAGAGTAGAACGAGATGAATCAACGCTATACTCCGCCATCTTTATTTTAATATTAGATGCAACCATTATTCTGTAGGGGACAACGGGTCATAACTTGAGGGGAGTTAACACCCATGATTTTTAAAATGCCTTGATCAATAAGAGTCTAAGTTACAGGGAACATTATTTTCATTTTTCAGTGGACCAATAAATGCATTTGACAGGAAAATAGAAAAACTCTACCACAACAGCAATTAGAACAGCTTGCTGCATTATAAGTATCACTTCCCTGTCAAATTAGTGGTTCATGCTTATTTGAATCTGAACATAACAGGCCAATTCTATCACACCTTGCTAGGCTTGAACTTCCATCCAATCAGAGCATTCCAAATGAACATGATTCTCCACAAAACTAGAGGGCGCTCTGACCAAAAAATTGCCATGATCTAAATAAAAAGAACTGAATGTCCACAGTTATGTCTGTAGGTGTACCTTACCTGCATGCAAAATAAAGTCCAAGATTGGTCGGTTATGTACGTACTTATCCAGAGTGAATTCATAACCATTTTAACACGTAGCCAGGGTAATGAAATTAAACGGTACCCACCGAAAAATACACAGGGTCTGAACCCTGACCAACATATTGAAATAAAGTCCAAGATTGGTCGGTTATGTACGTACTTATCCAAAATGAATTCATAACCATTTTAACACGTAGCCAGGGTGGTGAAATTAAACGGTACCCACCGAAAAATACACAGGGTCAGAACCCTGACCAACATATTGAAATAAAGTCCAAGATTGGTCGGTTATGTACGTACTTATCCAGAGTGAATTCATAACCATTTTAACACGTAGCCAGGGTAATGAAATTAAACGGTACCCACCGAAAAATACACAGGGTCAGAACCCTGACCAACACATTGAAATAAAGTCCAAGATTGGTCGGTTATGTACGTACTTATCCAAAATGAATTCATACCCATTTTAACACGTAGCCAGGGTGGTGAAATTAAACGGTACCCACCGAAAAATACACAGGGTCAGAACCCTGACCAACATATTGAAATAAAGTCCAAGATTGGTCGGTTATGTACGTACTTATCCAGAGTGAATTCATAACCATTTTAACACGTAGCCAGGGTAATGAAATTAAACGGTACCCACCGAAAAATACACAGGGTCTGAACCCTGACCAACATATTGAAATAAAGTCCAAGATTGGTCGGTTATGTACGTACTTATCCAAAATGAATTCATAACCATTTTAACACGTAGCCAGGGTGGTGAAATTAAACGGTACCCACCGAAAAATACACAGGGTCAGAACCCTGACCAACATATTGAAATAAAGTCCAAGATTGGTCGGTTATGTACGTACTTATCCAAAATGAATTCATAACCATTTTAACACGTAGCCAGGGTAATGAACCAATGCATTGCCTGATATTAAATGTTAACTAACGTTTTAGTACATATGTATAAGCATTCAGTAATTTTAATGAAAAAAAAGTACATTTATCTTAGTAATAGTGACACCTGTTGTTTAGTGTGATGAACCCCCACGGTTGGGTACAGGAGCATAGAAGTTTTTAATTAAAATTGTTTTCCATAAGAAAAATGAAACCATCATACATGGCCTTATAAACAGCCTTTTACTTCATAGTGGGGTGGGTGGAGTAAAGCTGTGATTATTTTTATTACTTTCTGACCATCTAGTTTGCCATTTACCATGTCCATATAAACTAAAGCTCCAGCCAATATCAGATTTGACTACTTGTTTCAAGCTATGGCACTTGGAAATGAGTGTTGTGACATGTGGCAAATGTCCAACTGTCTTGGTTAATAAGATTGGCTATATTTCAACTAGAAACAGGTAAACCAGTATACCTGTATGTACGAAGCCAGTGATCGTTATTCAAGCCAAAGAAACTGCATCTATTTATATAAATACACATGGACAGAGAATATTTTCTTGGAGCACTAAATGTGACAATTGCCCTACTGTCTGTGATAAATATACCACACCAGCTACATAGTGCCCGACGAGGAGTTGGGTAGGTAGTGAAGAAAAACATTGACTGAAGCCTGGCAGAGGACTGAATTGTTGTCAACAGCAACAAACATACTGGGAAAGTCAAAGACAGTGAAAAAACAAACAAACAAAAAACACACAGGCATATAAATACTAACTTTCTAGGATCTTTATTGACTCCAAGTAATCCAGAGTAGAACGAGATGAATCAACGCTATACTCCGCCATCTTTATTTTAATATTAGATGCAACCATTATTCTGTAGGGGACAACGGGTCATAACTTGAGGGGAGTTAACACCCATGATTTTTAAAATGCCTTGATCAATAAGAGTCTAAGTTACAGGGAACATTATTTTCATTTTTCAGTGGACCAATAAATGCATTTGACAGGAAAATAGAAAAACTCTACCACAACAGCAATTAGAACAGCTTGCTGCATTATAAGTATCACTTCCCTGTCAAATTAGTGGTTCATGCTTATTTGAATCTGAACATAACAGGCCAATTCTATCACACCTTGCTAGGCTTGAACTTCCATCCAATCAGAGCATTCCAAATGAACATGATTCTCCACAAAACTAGAGGGCGCTCTGACCAAAAAATTGCCATGATCTAAATAAAAAGAACTGAATGTCCACAGTTATGTCTGTAGGTGTACCTTACCTGCATGCAAAATAAAGTCCAAGATTGGTCGGTTATGTACGTACTTATCCAGAGTGAATTCATAACCATTTTAACACGTAGCCAGGGTAATGAAATTAAACGGTACCCACCGAAAAATACACAGGGTCTGAACCCTGACCAACATATTGAAATAAAGTCCAAGATTGGTCGGTTATGTACGTACTTATCCAAAATGAATTCATAACCATTTTAACACGTAGCCAGGGTAATGAAATTAAACGGTACCCACCGAAAAATACACAGGGTCAGAACCCTGACCAACATATTGAAATAAAGTCCAAGATTGGTCGGTTATGTACGTACTTATCCAGAGTGAATTCATAACCATTTTAACACGTAGCCAGGGTAATGAAATTAAACGGTACCCACCGAAAAATACACAGGGTCAGAACCCTGACCAACATATTGAAATAAAGTCCAAGATTGGTCGGTTATGTACGTACTTATCCAAAATGAATTCATACCCATTTTAACACGTAGCCAGGGTGGTGAAATTAAACGGTACCCACCGAAAAATACACAGGGTCAGAACCCTGACCAACACATTGAAATAAAGTCCAAGATTGGTCGGTTATGTACGTACTTATCCAAAATGAATTCATACCCATTTTAACACGTAGCCAGGGTGGTGAAATTAAACGGTACCCACCGAAAAATACACAGGGTCAGAACCCTGACCAACATATTGAAATAAAGTCCAAGATTGGTCGGTTATGTACGTACTTATCCAGAGTGAATTCATAACCATTTTAACACGTAGCCAGGGTAATGAAATTAAACGGTACCCACCGAAAAATACACAGGGTCAGAACCCTGACCAACATATTGAAATAAAGTCCAAGATTGGTCGGTTATGTACGTACTTATCCAAAATGAATTCATAACCATTTTAACACGTAGCCAGGGTAATGAACCAATGCATTGCCTGATATTAAATGTTAACTAACGTTTTAGTACATATGTATAAGCATTCAGTAATTTTAATGAAAAAAAAGTACATTTATCTTAGTAATAGTGACACCTGTTGTTTAGTGTGATGAACCCCCACGGTTGGGTACAGGAGCATAGAAGTTTTTAATTAAAATTGTTTTCCATAAGAAAAATGAAACCATCATACATGGCCTTATAAACAGCCTTTTACTTCATAGTGGGGTGGGTGGAGTAAAGCTGTGATTATTTTTATTACTTTCTGACCATCTAGTTTGCCATTTACCATGTCCATATAAACTAAAGCTCCAGCCAATATCAGATTTGACTACTTGTTTCAAGCTATGGCACTTGGAAATGAGTGTTGTGACATGTGGCAAATGTCCAACTGTCTTGGTTAATAAGATTGGCTATATTTCAACTAGAAACAGGTAAACCAGTATACCTGTATGTACGAAGCCAGTGATCGTTATTCAAGCCAAAGAAACTGCATCTATTTATATAAATACACATGGACAGAGAATATTTTCTTGGAGCACTAAATGTGACAATTGCCCTACTGTCTGTGATAAATATACCACACCAGCTACATAGTGCCCGACGAGGAGTTGGGTAGGTAGTGAAGAAAAACATTGACTGAAGCCTGGCAGAGGACTGAATTGTTGTCAACAGCAACAAACATACTGGGAAAGTCAAAGACAGTGAAAAAACAAACAAACAAAAAACACACAGGCATATAAATACTAACTTTCTAGGATCTTTATTGACTCCAAGTAATCCAGAGTAGAACGAGATGAATCAACGCTATACTCCGCCATCTTTATTTTAATATTAGATGCAACCATTATTCTGTAGGGGACAACGGGTCATAACTTGAGGGGAGTTAACACCCATGATTTTTAAAATGCCTTGATCAATAAGAGTCTAAGTTACAGGGAACATTATTTTCATTTTTCAGTGGACCAATAAATGCATTTGACAGGAAAATAGAAAAACTCTACCACAACAGCAATTAGAACAGCTTGCTGCATTATAAGTATCACTTCCCTGTCAAATTAGTGGTTCATGCTTATTTGAATCTGAACATAACAGGCCAATTCTATCACACCTTGCTAGGCTTGAACTTCCATCCAATCAGAGCATTCCAAATGAACATGATTCTCCACAAAACTAGAGGGCGCTCTGACCAAAAAATTGCCATGATCTAAATAAAAAGAACTGAATGTCCACAGTTATGTCTGTAGGTGTACCTTACCTGCATGCAAAATAAAGTCCAAGATTGGTCGGTTATGTACGTACTTATCCAGAGTGAATTCATAACCATTTTAACACGTAGCCAGGGTAATGAAATTAAACGGTACCCACCGAAAAATACACAGGGTCTGAACCCTGACCAACATATTGAAATAAAGTCCAAGATTGGTCGGTTATGTACGTACTTATCCAAAATGAATTCATAACCATTTTAACACGTAGCCAGGGTAATGAAATTAAACGGTACCCACCGAAAAATACACAGGGTCAGAACCCTGACCAACATATTGAAATAAAGTCCAAGATTGGTCGGTTATGTACGTACTTATCCAGAGTGAATTCATAACCATTTTAACACGTAGCCAGGGTAATGAAATTAAACGGTACCCACCGAAAAATACACAGGGTCAGAACCCTGACCAACATATTGAAATAAAGTCCAAGATTGGTCGGTTATGTACGTACTTATCCAAAATGAATTCATACCCATTTTAACACGTAGCCAGGGTGGTGAAATTAAACGGTACCCACCGAAAAATACACAGGGTCAGAACCCTGACCAACACATTGAAATAAAGTCCAAGATTGGTCGGTTATGTACGTACTTATCCAAAATGAATTCATACCCATTTTAACACGTAGCCAGGGTGGTGAAATTAAACGGTACCCACCGAAAAATACACAGGGTCAGAACCCTGACCAACATATTGAAATAAAGTCCAAGATTGGTCGGTTATGTACGTACTTATCCAGAGTGAATTCATAACCATTTTAACACGTAGCCAGGGTAATGAAATTAAACGGTACCCACCGAAAAATACACAGGGTCAGAACCCTGACCAACATATTGAAATAAAGTCCAAGATTGGTCGGTTATGTACGTACTTATCCAAAATGAATTCATAACCATTTTAACACGTAGCCAGGGTAATGAACCAATGCATTGCCTGATATTAAATGTTAACTAACGTTTTAGTACATATGTATAAGCATTCAGTAATTTTAATGAAAAAAAAGTACATTTATCTTAGTAATAGTGACACCTGTTGTTTAGTGTGATGAACCCCCACGGTTGGGTACAGGAGCATAGAAGTTTTTAATTAAAATTGTTTTCCATAAGAAAAATGAAACCATCATACATGGCCTTATAAACAGCCTTTTACTTCATAGTGGGGTGGGTGGAGTAAAGCTGTGATTATTTTTATTACTTTCTGACCATCTAGTTTGCCATTTACCATGTCCATATAAACTAAAGCTCCAGCCAATATCAGATTTGACTACTTGTTTCAAGCTATGGCACTTGGAAATGAGTGTTGTGACATGTGGCAAATGTCCAACTGTCTTGGTTAATAAGATTGGCTATATTTCAACTAGAAACAGGTAAACCAGTATACCTGTATGTACGAAGCCAGTGATCGTTATTCAAGCCAAAGAAACTGCATCTATTTATATAAATACACATGGACAGAGAATATTTTCTTGGAGCACTAAATGTGACAATTGCCCTACTGTCTGTGATAAATATACCACACCAGCTACATAGTGCCCGACGAGGAGTTGGGTAGGTAGTGAAGAAAAACATTGACTGAAGCCTGGCAGAGGACTGAATTGTTGTCAACAGCAACAAACATACTGGGAAAGTCAAAGACAGTGAAAAAACAAACAAACAAAAAACACACAGGCATATAAATACTAACTTTCTAGGATCTTTATTGACTCCAAGTAATCCAGAGTAGAACGAGATGAATCAACGCTATACTCCGCCATCTTTATTTTAATATTAGATGCAACCATTATTCTGTAGGGGACAACGGGTCATAACTTGAGGGGAGTTAACACCCATGATTTTTAAAATGCCTTGATCAATAAGAGTCTAAGTTACAGGGAACATTATTTTCATTTTTCAGTGGACCAATAAATGCATTTGACAGGAAAATAGAAAAACTCTACCACAACAGCAATTAGAACAGCTTGCTGCATTATAAGTATCACTTCCCTGTCAAATTAGTGGTTCATGCTTATTTGAATCTGAACATAACAGGCCAATTCTATCACACCTTGCTAGGCTTGAACTTCCATCCAATCAGAGCATTCCAAATGAACATGATTCTCCACAAAACTAGAGGGCGCTCTGACCAAAAAATTGCCATGATCTAAATAAAAAGAACTGATATATATATATATATATATATATATATATATACACATATTCTTCCTATTTTGACCACGGTTTGTTCTTGCACATGGTATGCAAACTATTTTCTTTGTAGTTGGGTATTAATAATATCATTTCTTTATAGGTTAATCCGACAGACTTTGCGTACAAACTCTTAAATTGGACGACAAATGGATTTCGCGATCTTGGTGACACAGGAGGCCTTGGCATAGGTACCACAACATACAAAGTACTTAGTCATTCAGTGTTTCGCAATAACCCAAAACAGGTAAACCACTTCAATTGAACAATTTTACTTATCTTTTTTATATGTTGTGAACGAATCTTCCAGATTATAGTCAGAATAGACTCCATTCTGGTATAAGTTTGTATAACCATACAACACAAACATCACTTATTTTCGTAGGCAGCTCATGAGGTGTGGAGTTCTAGTGGTGGATACTTGGCACCAAATGGAGCAGTGATGAGAACATCAATACTTGGCATTCATCAGTTTGAAGATATTGAAATGGTCAAAGAGAACACGGTGAAAATATGTGAAACAACCCATGCTGATCCAAGGTAAGGCGATAATAGTTTCACCAGATTTAAATTCGGTAAAAAATAGTGGTTGTATATCTTATTATTTCGTATTAATTACAGATGCATTGCATCCTGTGTTGCTGTGACGACGGCTATTGCTTTGATGTTACAAGGAAAACATTTACGGCACTGCGGAGAATACGATGTGGAAATGATTGTGAAAGACAGTTTTAGACATGCAAAGGATTACTTGAAAAATTGCTCGTATGTAAGTATGTATAGCAAAACAATACATGTATGCCCGTTTGCACTTTATACATTGTGCATCCTGTCTGTATTTATTTACCTAAATAGAGATAAAACTGAATATAAATTTCAGATTGATGAGTTACAACGTTACATGAACACATGTGATATTAGAAGCTTGAGGCTAGATGAGCCTGGAAAAATCGGTTACACGTACAAATGCTTAGGGGCTGGTTTCTGGGCCTTGCGACAGACAGATTTCAGACGTGCTTTGACTAGTATTGTAAAAGAGGTAAGTGACATTCTGTACTTCATCCTTTTAACTCGGTCAATATGCATTTTGTTCGATATCATAATAAGCAAGACTTAGATTTTAAAATGGAATTGTATAAAAGATTAGCTAGTTTTGATATGGCAGAGCGGGTTAATATCCAGCTTGATCAACAATATTTCCAGTATCAGGGTATAGCCGAAAAACCTTCATTTTGGGGACGTTCAACACTGGGATGATGCTGTTTACTATTTTATTTTAAAAACCAGAAAAATCATTTTTTACTCATTGGTCTTTTACTCATGTGTAAAATTGTCCTGATTTTCAGGTAGATATTGTCGTCTACGGGGAGTTAAAGTGTGAATTCTACAGTTGAAAATGTTTGAAAACATGCTATTGATGTATTTGAACTATCATTTGTATATCTGTGCTCATTGTAAGAAACGGAATCTCGTCTCTGTCAAGTCATGCGCGTTGTAAAAGGCGTTAAAACGAATTCAAACACAAAAAGTCACAATCATTGACAATTGGATTGGCGGTATAATCACAGTTATTTGATATTTACTGTATATTTTCCACAATTGCGCAGATTCCGACCATAAACTATGGTACATAGTATAACTGTTTACATACATTGTAGTCTTGTTCTTTCTACAGGCAGGTGACGCAGACACCAATGGAGCAGTAGCCGGGGCATTATTAGGTTGCAAGCTTGGTTACAACAGATTACCAAGATCATGGAAGGAGAACTTGAGATACAAACAGTGGTTACAGTTAAAGATTATTAGGTTCGAATAAAGAATTATGTAACCAACGTTCATGTATTTCTTAAATTATTTAAGTTTTGTTCTATCATTGACAACCAATTACGATTCAATTTGTCACATTGAGCTCATCGTATTAACAATAGACCGCTTTGATTTTAACTCTGCAAATTATTGTGTTTGTCTTGGTTTTGTGCAAGATAGAAATACCTTATATAGAACTCGATTGATCTATTACTGCAAATCATATAGCGGTTTATTCATCATATCTACAGTTATTTTCCCTAACATAAATAATTAATGCAGAAAAATAGTACTCACTGAATACATATTATGAATATGACTGTAACACACGTTTTTCTTCAGTTTTCTAGATATGGAAAGAATTTCCGAAAACTCATCGCATGCGCCATCAACGTGTGATTGGAAGTCAGATTTAACACCGCCGGTGGGAGGAGTATCTGCCTTTACTCGCACACGTGATACGATATTGTCATCTACAACTGATAATCGACACCCACGATCGCAATCACAATCAGAGTTATCATCGTGGCATCGTTTTTACCAAAACTGACTATTGTCAAATTAAGCAATACACTATGTCGATGGCGATGTGGGAAGCTCTTTTACGCGTATTTAATTAGATAAATGGGTGGCTTGTTTTGCGTATCACACAGATTTAAATGTTCATTTGTTGTTACTCTTATGTCACATTAATTGCAAAGCAGTTCTTCTGTTATTAACTGTGTAGACAATGGGAAGCGATAGAAACAAATTCCTGTTTGATGTATATTTAGTCTACTAAATAATGCAATGAATCATGAGTAGCATTGCAGCATCATAGGTGACGTCACCTGATCATTGGAAGCAGAGTTAAAGCTGTATTCATATATTGGTAGAGGTAACCACTGTATTGATTGGTCGTTTTCTTTTTGGATGATATTTAGCAACCGAAATAATATATAGGCATTGCGTGTTTTAAGTACTGAAGGAGGTCGAAATACATGTAGTAAAAAGATTTAAACAATTACCACTATCGAAACTTACACATGTTAATTAAGTATCAGGCAACTGCAATTAATGACATGCACACATGCACTGTACCCTCGATTACCTGCGCATGCGTATAGATATATATATCATACATTTGAATTGCAGTCTTGTTTATTCAATTTACTACTAGTTTATGGTTTATGCATTTATTTATATACTGTTTTTTTTATGAATTTAAGCTCAATATTTGTACAAATTATAGCAAATGTTCAGCCTTATTAATAACTAATAATATTGTAATATAGAAATCATGATTTTATATCTTGGCTTTATTTATAAATATTTCGAGTATTATTAATATAACATATCTGCATGTACACTTTATAATTAATAAAACATTTACTTTTATTACTCAAATGTTATTCAATTATGATTTGAGATATATTTTACATATAAAGAATATACAATGCATTACTTCAATTCTATGGGAATTATATACTAGCACTTGTGTGTCGTATATAATCAGAATAATATGTTTACATTTACATGTCATGCAGCAAATTGTTTTTATTTATAAATAATTACTATTTGTTGTTTGTAAATACTAATATATATTCTTGTGTTTCATTTCAACGCAATACAATTAGAATACTTGCATCGAGTGTAAATAACGAAGGGTGAGCATCGAACTGTGTAAATAATTGTGACCGGCGATTATAACCTTATAGATTTGTAAACCATGAACTTTGGTGATCCTTGTGAAATTTTAGATAGAAGGGAGGAAAAGTTATGGTCCAAATTATAAATGTAATGTAAAATTCGTGAAAAAGTACTGAAAGTATTACAATCCTAAGAAAAATGAGAAATCTGAATCAGAAATTTATCTAACCGGAACAATGACACCGACTAAAGGAGGGATGGATGAAGTGTATTTATTTTATTGAGGTCATGTCCCTTGATGACCTTTGACCTCATGAGAGATACAATTTGTAGAGTTTAACCATTCTCGCCGCCAGGGTTTATTTCCGCTTCGAGACAAAATATGGATGCTTGTACGACGATGATCTGTAAGCGACCTTTCCACACTCAATGAAGTGTGACCTACTATAATATCAAGAGACCACTACCAAGAAAGCTAAAAATAGTACATTCACAAGAATACATGACGAAAGAATGAAGAATTCTGGGAATTATCAAAGAGTACGCTGAGGTCAAGCAAAGTCGTCTTACTTTGGTACAGCACTGTCAGGTGTGGCGAGTCAGAGGTAATTTGTTCCTATTCTACCTCGACAACGTCGGATGATTGGTGAGTATGGTCACATACACAACGAACGCAATCGATCAACATATGAAAATTTCTGCTTACAACTCTACCAAGGGGGATTTGCATTATAACACGATCTAAATCCAACTTTAAGCCTATAAACGTTCCATTGTTTTTAGTGCCAAACCCCTTTGTTAAGGTGGAAGCCAAGTAATATTTTTTGACAAAATTGATCATAAATCGCACGATATTGTTCATTAGTTTATTATGTACAATCATGAAGCTAATGTCTCATGGTATAATGAAACAGCATTATTTTGTGTGTTGCAGTTATGCTTTTTGATAACCGTGTTGCTATTTTTAGAACAATTCCACAGAACATAATATTAAAGAAAAATTGCATTTTTTGACACTTTTTAAAAACCCTCATTTTTTAAATAATTCAGAACAACAAAAAGTAGTCCATCATTAACTATATATGATTTATTCACCAGGCTAGATTATGAGATATTGCATAATATCTCTGCCAAAGGAAGCTGTGGTAAAAGTGTTATAATAATGTCAAAATGGCGACTTTCTACTGGTGACCCCCAACTTTTTTTAGGTCAACATCTTAATTTTGCCTTAGAGTACAATTTATTGCAAAATGAATGAATTCTGAGTTTTAAAATTTATGAATACGCTTCTACCTTAAGGACTACAACAAATATTTCATTGGTGTTTGTGAGCTCGTGTGTAATTGGTCAATGTATGGACAGCTCTTCCAATTCTGTTTATACTCCCAGTCAATCTGGGCTCTGTTACGTCCAAACGCCACTCTCTTGATGGAAATATGTGTTGAGAAGTAATCCATTGTTGTTGCGGTGTACGCAAATCCGTTTTCAAAAATCTAAATACCGGTAATTACAACCTCATCGGAATTCATTTTCTATTCTTACCCAGAAGCAACACCCAGACCATTCATCAAAACGAGTAGTCTGGGGTATACTAGTGCTTTAACCCATGCCGAGGACTTCCTGTTTGTAATGCTATATGATAAAATAAATCAGACTAACTGTCACGTGAAACCAAATGAAAATCAACCTAAAATAACGTACTAGTACCCAATTGATTCTGGATTCATTGACCAGGGAGAAAGAAATGACATTTGCAATAATAATCGTCGAGCAGGTCAGGGCTGTAACGTTCGGTTGAAGAAATATACAATACAACAGTACTGATTGGACCTACATGAATACTTTGGCTTTTCCCGATTTTCAATATGTCGTACATTATCTTCAGTAATAAATCCGAAAGTGAAGTATGATATCTTCAACAGAACGTAGCCTCACAAAACGATCATCGCTTAAGCAGCATACAATTTTTTGTTGGCTCATTTAAAAAAATACGAACGGTGTCAATATTCAGAACTGCATTTTTTCTGTCTGTGGCGTGCTTCAGAATGATATATCTTGGCCGATCATATTTTGACAAATAACCTGAATGTACAGCACTAATTTTATCCAACCTCCTGCTCACTTCTGCTTTTCAATATTTTTTCTTCGCTCGGTTTTGCAACTGCTTATTGAATAGGTTCCACTTTATTTTTCGACCGCGCGAACCCAGAAATATCGCCCGTCTGCTCGCTTGCATTTTAAATACATGGCCGTGGCATTTTTTTTTGGGGGGGGGGGTCCTCTGCTCTCTTAGCATTACCTGTAGCACGTAAATGTCTCGATATTTATATTGTTGAAACGAGGTAGCAGGCCTAGATTCAAATCAAACACAGTCCCGCTCAATCAACTTGTGTGGAACATTCACGTAACAAGAGGTCATAGTTCAAGTTGCGTTCGCAAACGATACAAAGTATGATGGATTGGAAGTGTCATTCGGAATTAAATAATGGTTAATACTCGTTTAATCCCCGAACATTAGCATAAAAAAAACCATTTCGACAACTCATGTGCCAGTAATCAGTTTTGGACAATGGGTCAATGTTTTTAATAAGCGAATGAGAAAAGAAAGGGATAAAAATATGGTCGTTTTCCGGTCGGAAATTAATTTCGTTGATTAAAATGCGATAAAATCGGCAGATTAGGCGAAATGAATACTGCTGCCCGTTTCTAGATTGACATGAGTCATCAAGTGAGGACATGGTAGGAGTAGGTAGTACTAGTATACGCCAGGAAGGAGTCCAGCGAGGGAACAGCCAGTATCTCTTTTACGGGGAAAACGTGAAATCTCGACAGATGTTTTTGTTCTTACATGTAATATTATGTTTCGAGGGCTTCCTAGTTCAAAAAAGATGATAAATCATCAAAAACGCATGAGTTTAGAGACATACCTATGTAGAAGTTGGTTTGCCAGTACTTAATGCATTTTTAACACAGATGCTACTCTATTGACCTTGGCTGTTTATTTCATGAATCTGGCACTTGAGGTGGCTGTGAGCCGTGTCGAAAACGTTTACAGAATAATGACCATTAAAAAAACAGTTGTAAGCAGATATTTTCATATGAACATTATGATAATAACCACTGTTTTCATCACATGATTGAACTACCCCGCTGTTACGCAATAAAGAATATACAACCAATCGTGTGAGAACTCACATACACGTTATAACTCAGCTTTGAACCGTTAAACCCTGTTTTTTTAAGGGATCAATACAGCGAAATAATAAAACAAAATGAATGCAGAATGTCATTATCATAAAAAGTGTGAGCGTTTTTTGCAAACGTTGAATCTTCCACGTAAGTTGAAAAACATAGAAATTATACACAAACTTCGATTATCGAGCCATGTATTAATCAGAACAGATCGAAAAAAATTATATACTTGGTTGAGCTCATTTATATATTTACCAGTATGCAAACATATTTCGAGAATCAGAAAAACCAAAAAAGAACGAGCATTTTATCGCCAGTAAACTGTATTTGCTTTGTTAAATTTTAGCTTTCAGAGGAAGCGATAAATATGACACCTGTTTCTGTTAAAGTTGTCATCACAAGCGGGGAGATGGAGGAGCGTACCTTAGAGGTACTCCGCCGATGCCTTATCCGCTACCCATAAACTGGGCCAGATTTTCAATAAGGTCAGTGCTCGTTTAGATTGTGACCACACTAATGAATGGGAAGGCCACACAATATGACTCATACCATGATATAGCTTGATTAGAAAACATCCTATCACTACTGTGACTGTGCACAAATTATGTATTCGGAAATACTCAAAACGACCTATTAAAGGCGCCTCTTTGGACATTATAGCTTATGTGACGTCAACACTCAATCGGCAAAATCTTTGACTCAATAATTTGTGTTTTATTTTCTATCCAGATATTTATTTAAAATATGAAAAAAATCAAATAGTTTATTCCTGACGGGTAGTCACAGTAATAATATGGTGCATACGGTATTCCACTCGTTTACGCCATGCATCATTTCGTCAATAGAGGGCGTACTTTACAGGAGAGGTGTATTGGCGTCATTGAAGGTATTTCGAACCACCTGAATAACTCCCTTGACACAACAAAACCTGAATATTCACTTTTCTCTGAATATCAATTCATTAATAATGAAAATACAGGAAAAATATAACAAACTATAAAAACTGTAACGTATATAATACGAGAGTAACTTTTTTTTTATTATATTCAACATCTAAACAAATAAATTTTCTATATTTTATTACATTGACAATAATTAGCTTGTTGCAAAAGTTGCTGTAATATTCACATCCAATCTCGTTTTTGTACATGTAAAATGGTTTTTTACTTACAAATATCTGATTATTATCAGAGACAAATTGTGTTTCATTCTCATTTCTAGCATAATCAACTAGTTTTCTGGGAAATTGGGGGCGCTCGTTCTCGTAACTTCGAGTTGTCGGCCGGTTTACAGCAACTTCCCGCGCATACATTGCATGAAGAGAAGAAGCTTTGGATTGTCCCTCTTTAATGACTAATAACTGTTATTTTTTATAATCGTTTACCTAGCAACTGTTATCAGGAATAATGACTCCCCATTAAATATAAGTACGCTCTTTTTTCATTAATTTTCTGTTTAGAGGTGAAGGTGCTCATAAAGACTGGAATTTTGCATATCATGGCACAAGTTTTGACTTTGTACATGATATATTAAGTAGTTGTCGTCTCCTCATTCCGGGTAAGTCTGTGTAAGAATAGACAGAAAAATATTATGAAGTTAGCAAGAGAACACGGTAAAGAATGCACGCAGGCGGTACAGCTGAAGTGCCTTATTGCGACCACGTACTGTCTGAGTCAGTGACATACTTTTCAGTATGCTCGTAACTTCCTTTTCATTATACCTCGTCACACGTTTCACTGACCGCTTATTGTATCAAACCAATAAGTCGGAAGGAGTTTAAGGCTTGCATTACACCCAGAACTCGATAAAAGTTGACAATTAGTGAAATCGTCTAGTCTGAAACTTCGTTTAAAAAGCTGTCATCGTCTTGGAAATGTCGCGATTATCTTACTTGTGACAATAAATTTTTAAATGTATACTATTATTTTATATGCACCGCAGATGACACAGTCATTTGCCGTGTAATAACATTGGTAATGTTTACAATTAATATGCAAATGAGATGATATAGTCTTCTCTAAAGTTCACTTTTTTGGCATTCGTTGCTTAACTTGCCAAGTTACAGTTTCAACTGTTCTCCAAACTATACAAATGTTACGTAATTTCCAATCTACATATATCTTTGAATTTTTGAATCAACATACATTTAGTTTGTTTTGAATTATCAGATATGCCACCCATGCATGAGAATGCATTTTTGATATCAGTTGAAAGTTCATACCACATATACCTTGCGTAATCACATATACTTTGCGTAATTGTTTATTGTTATTCATACAATAAATATGGTCCAATCTTTTAGGGTGTTCATAAAATGATGGCTTTGTACTTTGTGTAGTATTTTCCTTCTCTTTCAAATATAATGATTTTGTCTGCTTTTTGTTTGTAGCTACTTGGCTTCCTTTTTTCAGTTCTCTTTTATAGTGGATGTTGCTCTCGTTGCTGCTAATTTTGTTTTTATAATTGAATCTAATAAAAATATCTTTTGTATACAATTGTGGTACAAATATATCAGTCCTAACTAGACTTGGATTACATATTTGTGCAAGAACCTGTATGTCAATTGAGATAATCAAGAGGCAAAACGGATCGGACAGCAGTTAGCAAAAGCCGTTTATAGTGGTGTTTCTGGTCCAGTGTTTGGTTTCACTCGTGAATCATATATGAATCGCCATTTATGAAAGCCCTAGGCTGCTATTATGAGATAGATAGTTGAAATATTTGCAGAATAAAGATACTAATATAATATTATATTAATGTATCTAAAGGATAGGCTATTAAAATTCGCAAAACAATGTATCAATCCTATGCTATTAGGCAATTGCACTCCATCCGGGAGAATCATAAGAGAAAGAAAAGGGCACTTCAATGACAAGTACAAACCATCCGATGATTACAACACGAAACAAATATTTGTATCTCCAAGTCTCCGATATGCTTCACAGCCAGCTTATGCAGACACACAGAGGTCGGTATATGTATTATAATTATTATTATTCGAGAAATTGACATTTAAAATGAATTAGAAACATTTATGAACGTTGTCTCATAGGCACACATGTAATATATGAAATATGTTGGTATAATACCACCATAAATGTGGTCATTTTTTGCCAGCACATCGCTAATTTCACTCCATTTACAGATGGTATGATACAACATCAAAAACGTGGTACGATGCACGGATTGCATTTCAGGTGTGGATCCGACCAGGATCTTTTACACTAACAAGGGAAACAATCGGTGCCAGGAACCAGATTGATCCGTACGTGAAAAATAAAGAGCTGGAATGGGCGACTTCTGATAAGTCGGCTGTTATCTTGCGTGGGTTACTGGTAAATCTAACTTAAGACATGTATAGTGAAACTACAATATTTGAACATAGACATTCTTATGAAAATTGCGATTACAACTTGTGAACCTAACTAGATTTGAAGTTGAAACTTGATATTACGTGAAACAGAAATCTGAGCTTACCCCGAAGGACAGACTAATTACTCATTTAATGTTTAATAATTTTATATCAAATGAATCGATTAATTTAAACTAATTACTCACTACATTTAATTACATTTTCCGACAAGTTTTGCGCCCGAGTTGACAAAATTTCAAATGGGTTGTTCTCGAACTGAATTTGAATTAAAATTCTATGTTGGCCTACACGACTTTTGTTGTTCACTCATTCGAGTAATTGTTTTTTTAATTACAACATTAAAAACGATAGGTTACAATGCTGTTTCAATACGTTTCTGAATTCGTTCTGTTGTACATTTGTTATTTTATAATCAGTATTTGAATGTTATTCGACGCCAATTTTCAATTTTACGCTTGCCCTTACATTTTTTCAATCAGATTTATGACATCTTAACCGTGGCTTTTAGACAAAGTTGAGTTATAATATGCTTTTCACGTGACCACGAGAAACGGCGTAGTTGAACTATTACATTGCTTTCCAAGTACTCAAATCAGTTGTTTTCAACATAGTATAAATGAAAAAACAATCAATTATAAACTATGTGTACGTGATTACAGAGTCAATTAAGTTTGCCGTTTTTCAACTATTATTAACTGTTGAAACGTAACCATTTCTCTAAATAGAGTGGTAATCACATGCTTTTACCGCGTATATGCTTATTCTGCTCTTTAGTTACCAGGAATCTTGCTATAAGATGACTGAGGAGAGATGGTGTAAGTGGCAGTATAATCCGATAAATTTGAGTGTAAAAAATTGGGATTAAATCTTCACCAGAAAGCTGGATGTTTTGTTTTTTCTGATATTGAATGGAATAGTGCGAAAGGTCATTTTTATATCATCAAGCTGTAATAATAAACCTTTCATTTTGGCGGGATAAAGTAAAAACTGAGAAGAGAAATGCGTTTAATGTTAAATGTGTTTCGTTCAATAGAAAATAAATCTCATATAGAAATATACTCCAACAAGCAACTCTAAAAAATTTTTATTTCAGTGTTGAAATGAAGAAAGACAACTATTGTATATTTGTTATGTTTTAATAACCTTTGCTTATGAAAATCCCAAAGAACACGTATGCGAATTTCAAGGATTAATATAGTTGCCTTTTTCTTCTCAAAATACTAGACGACCGATTAAAGGACGCCCTCAAATGTTCATAATGTTTTTTATCCTTTGCAGAAAGCGTTTTCCGCAAAAACACCATCCACGGCTACGGTCATTTAACCTACAGTTAAGATATGACAATCCTCCTTCATCAACAGGAAGATCAATGCATAACACCGAAAAACTATATTATATAAGAACATTCAGCAATACTTACATTTTGATTTGAGTAAACGAAGTTGAATCAAGTAATCATTAAAGAAATGTGCTTTGATTAAACGTCAATTATTTTCCCGTCATACACAGAGCAATGCCAAATGAACACAATACTATGTTTATACATATTTCTGTGACATCCATAGTTTTGTAAATAAAGTGTGCTGTGAGTTAATTGGAACACTACGTACTGTGTTGCGCTGCCATTATCACCTTGTTCATGCTAGAACTCATCTGGTAGTATCTATGTGGAATGTGGAAACAAATATTTGACTGGATCCCATACAAAGAAGTTCGCTCAATCTGTTCTACACGTTTTTGTATTTTGGCATTCAGGCAGTACGCGGTCGCATCGACCACGCTGCGCGTCGGCCGATACTTCCACTGTACTGTCTTCGTGCATACTTTTCGGCATCCTCGTAATAACCTCATGTTGTAGTGAATTAGAAATACATCGAACATTGTTAACAATAACAAGAATGTCCGTATGGTATGCGTACGTGTCGAGCTATATACAAATGACATACAAATTGTTTATTTGCTAACTGATAGTTTTGAGGGCGCTGTATGGATAGATGAACTTTTCAGGTATTGTGCAACACGCTAAAATACCTATCCGTACCTAATACGGAATGCCTATCTCTTAATGTGACTTGGTAGGTCTAAGTTATACAAAGTTACTTAGGGTTACGAGACTGATAGGGTACAGCTCTGCCTGTAGCACATTTATCATGAACGAGAACTGTGACTACTATAGAAAATGTCGGCGATATATTGCAACACTAAACCTGCCATGTAAGTAATCTGTAATCTATTTAAAAATGAAGCAATTGTTATTGTGCTTTCATTGTCGCTATACTGTCCATTGTGTTTTAATTTTGGCACTACTGGGCATAATACTGTTAATATACCTAATGCATCGTTTGAGACAACCTACTGAGTGTATATAATGTGAAATTACCACTTACCAAATTTAAAATGTCAATAATGACATCCCATATCACCGAGGGAAATGTTTAGATATCAAGAAATAATCTCTCCAGAAACAAGTGTGAAAATTACGGTTCTTACAATTGTATGATATTTTAAACTCTTGTATCTCTTGTTGAAATTATTTTTTTTTATTATTTTTTTATCTTAATGGCCATAAATATAATGAAAATGACATATACTTTTCAAATTTTCAAATATGGATGGCTAAACATAGCGCACTACATAAGCCCCTGTGCGCAAATCGTCGTGTTCTGCTCGTAACGAATACCTGTCCAAATAATACACTTGTGTTTTACCCTCTGTTATGATAATCCAAATTAACTATAAATGCACTGCTTTGTGGCTAGCGTGTACTTTTGGAAAGCTGTCTTACGAACCCACATAACTTTATAACTGTACATCCTCACTACGTAAGCATATTATGGAGGACTAAAATGCGTGCATGAACTTGGAATCTAAATGTTGCTGCTTTAAATTTACACCTGCCAGTTATTGTTTTAGTGATTATATTGTCTAAATCAAATTAATGTTGATAATTAGAACATTCGACAAAATTATTAGTTTATCACAAATCAAATGTTTAAAATATGAAGGGATAAATTAATATACCGAATAATTACAATTTGTTTCAAACAGCTTCTTTGTTCAGGGACGATACCCGATACAGCATGTGCTACTGTAAAAGTTGCCATGAAAAGAGAAATGACGGAGAAGTATACAAAAGGGGGGACCCGGAAACTGCTTACGTATTACCCTTGAACTGGGCACGTTTCCCTCTCAGGTATGTACCTTATATCAAAATGAAATAGTTATAATAATTATGAACAATCTCTTGAAATGTTTCCTGTTAAAAGCAAAGTTTTTTTTTCTATCTTAATGAAAGAGTTAGACATGTTCCGAAGAATTATCATGTTGCATTCCATGGCACTGATGCAAGTTCTTTGAAGGACATATTGACTTGTGGTCATTTACTTCTACCAGGTAAGAATATGCATTAGGAATGTAATTCGACACCAATATTTTTTATATTTCTTATGAACAAATGTATATGCTTACTTCGTACTGCATTGCAGGGGACAAGACTTCAGGCGGTAGGATTATTGAAGAAAAATGGGGACATTTCAATGACAAAATCAAGCCTCCGGGTTTCAATACAAAACAAATATTCCTTTCTCCCAGCATTAAATATGCAGGACATTGTACTTATTCAAATATTTGCAGGTATGGCAATATTTTATGCGTGACAACTATATTGCTCAATCGATGGGGTTTACCCGGTTGTTACTTACAACGCCAATGTCAAATTGTGATACAAAACGTGGTTTGATGATGAGTTTATTACATGTTATTTTTCAATTTTCAATCAGGTATTCAGTTATATATATTAATTTCTATAACTTTGGCTCAGATATGCCTAATAACGCGCGTATGAGGATGACACCGAGTACGTATTAAACATATAAACTATTAAAAAATCATGCAAAATAAATGTTTAACGATTTGAATCTAGGCACTTTCAAATAATTAATAATACTTACAAATTGGGAAACATTTATATTCAGATCAATGATGCTTCCACATTATTTAATGCGATCAGAAATTTATGTTAGTTATGTCACTTTTCTTTATTGTTTATTTACAGGTGGCATGACCGAAAATCCGACACTTGGCATGACGCACAAGTTGCTTTACAGGTTTGGATTAGACCTGGATCATACAGTGTGAATGGGCACACAGTCAGTGTACGTTATATGATTGATAAGCACGTCCCAAATAATAAATTAGAATGGTCCACTATTGACAGGTCTGCAATTGTCATGTATGGCTTGTTGATAGAGCTTTACTCATTATTGATCTTTGTAAATAGCTACCGTTAAAAGCAAAAAAAAACGCTTTTTATAGTGCCTTTACAGTCCCCTTTATTAATGAAATGACAAATCAGTCCTAAGTGTAACATGAAATAATTATTTTGTATATTGTACATATTCATATTATCATTAACAACTGAATCGAAGCATGTTGTTTTATTGTTAGAACAAAATGAGAACAGAGAATTTGCGCATATATTTGTAAATATTGATATGGCATGTTATAACTTTTGCATATACAAAAATAGATTTTTTTTTTTTTTTGAGGTCGGTAAACATTAAAAAATGCGGGTTAAGTGACGTAGCTATATACAACCACACAACAAATACTAGTATCTAGGATACAGCCTGTCAATAGCCACTTTAAGATGTCGATAAAAGTACTGGACAATGACGACCCAGTCTTTTGAATGTGGTGACCTACTGGCAGTGAATTCTAAAAATAGTTTGTGGTCTTTGTATGATGGAGAATAATAAAATAGGCTGTTTGCTCGGATATGCATATCCTGTTTCGTATCCTCCTCAACATGTTTACGGCAATTTGGATATTTACTTGTGTCGCCGTGAACCCTTCGCCGAAAAAGGGGTGAAAGATTTCATATGAATCTATGTTGAAATACTATTTCATAAACAATAAATACTAACATTTTTTAATAATGCAGAACTCTCATGTTTACTCATTAAATAATTTATGATACGTTTCACCGTATGTGATTGGAATTTAGATATATGGGATAAAGAAAGCTAACTATTGAGAATTGTTTCACACATTTGTATTTCGGAACTGTATTACACTACACATGGAAATTCATTCTTATTATTCAAAGTATTTATTGTGAAAAAATAAAATTACCACGCATGTGTCAAATGACCTGGATGTCGGATCGCACCAGTGTTGTTCAAACGCCTTTCCGTATTACAATTTTGCAGTTCATTATCAAATTGCAATAGTTCTTGGGAGTTGCCCTGCCAGTCATGGCGGCTTAGATTATAAATGTGTTCATGAAATCTCTACATGGAATATAAATCTTGCTATCTGATTAGTAGAAACGGACAGTAATGAAAACAAGCCATGCATGGCACAGACTCTGTTTGTTTACAGTAATATAGTTTGAACATAAACATGTCAGAGATATGAATCCATAAGCTGCTGCTGTATTTTGATGTTTTTTAACATTAAAGAGATTGACATTCTGTCATCTTGTATCTGGTAGTCGAATGAGTACTTGTCTATATGGCCATCAGTCGGTCATTTTTCACATCTGTATATCTATGACATGATGTATGATGAATATATCAAATTTGAACATAATCAGTCACAGCAAGTCAGAGATATGGAACTGGAGCCACATTCAATAAAACAAAATGGCCACCAGTCAGCCATTTTGAATCTGATCTGAAAAACAAAATGACGTGAATCACGGTCCTATAATGTTCAATGTATGTACCATATTTGAATGTAATCGGTCCAGGCTTGTCCAAGATATAGACGCACACACACAAGCACTCAGGCACGCATGCACGCACAGAGATCAATCCACAATTCCACATTTTCGAACAGCGCCCAAACAGGGACTAATAAATCACGCCATCTCAGATGATATGTATAGTGTAAACATTGAAATAAGACCAAACGAAGAAAACCACATATATTCACGTATCGAATTAGTGAATTTTCTATGATAATCAGACATTATACTGTTATTTATACTGTGAAAAATTTGAAGACCATATTGAAATTGAACAACAACCTGTAACATGTATACACACTTTTGTATTGGCTTTTCCCTTTCATCACTTTCAAAAATCATCAGAACTTGAACAATGAATGTTTGTATTCGCATATCCCGTTTCGTATCCTATTCAACATGTTTACCACCAGTGTATATATTTAGTTGTGACGCCATTCCCGCTGCTTCACAAAACCCCTGTACAAACAATGGGCTCAATATAATAACAAACTAATACGGCTCTAATCATGGTTAAAATGACGGTTGGCAACGCCCATATTAATGCAACAAAGTAGTGTGACAGCGAATTATTGCAAGTACATCGCAGTTTACGTCGGAATGTATCTAATAACTGATCACAAAAAAACGCCAAATGTCTTGCTCTAATTCGCAGTAAATAAATATATGCAGCACAATCTCACTGTGACATCAAACATAGTTTCGAGGGTACACGACATATTGACTAACAAACTGTTTCGTTCTTGTCTGATTACACATAACGTCAATCTAAATATCGTATGTACATATTATACAAAGTATCCACGATGTACATAATGTCAATATACACACAGAAGTAACCTAGCGCTATTTAGTCAATTATTAACATACGATCGTTAAAGGGGAGGGGTCGTACGTCACCTGCCTACGGCCGGGAATCCAAAACGACGATAACAACGCGTGCTAAAAACGCAAAGACTTATGGGTAGATGCATGTTTGTGAACAATGACACGCTATGGCCATGTGATGCATGCGCAGGTGACGACTCCCCCTTAAAGCTGCCAGTGGATGTCGATGAAAGCACTCGAAATGGTAACCCAGTATTGTGAAAGTAGTGACCTTTCAGCAATAAATTCAAAACCTTGTGTGTAGTCATTGTATACAACATATAATTGGTGCTTGACGTAGTTTGCCTGAGGATACATATACTGGCTAGTATCCTTCTCAGCATGTTTACAACTTATGTCATAGCTAGTTGTGGCGCCGTTCGCTTTGATCCCTTCACTGTTGCTCTATGAAATGAAATTATGTTGAAATTGTATTTCATAGAATAGAAAATCAACAATCTTTGACAATATGTATATGACCAAATTTGGCACTGAACCAATTTAAAAACACTATGTTCTAAAATTAAAGATATATATCAGTAGTTTATCTAATCATACAAAAACAAAAACACTGTAGTGAGTTTGTAGACTTTGCAATTATTAAATAAACAATTAAGTGATCATTAACCTGTAAAGCATGATCAGTAGTGCACAGGTTGCAATTTTGGATTCATGCCAGTTTTCTACAATACACAATACTCAGCTCCATTTGTTCAGCAGCCGCACATTGGCAAAGTTGATTGATCACCAGACCAACACAATTATCTTATTATTCACACTATCTTACTAATTATACAAATAGTTTGGGTTGTTCAAAAAAGGAAAACAGAGGGAGGAGAGATGAGCTGCTTATCAAAGTCAGTAAAAGTAATGTCACTGTCGACCTACTCTAACCTTTGTTCAGCGGTCTCAGGCTAGAAATAAAAATAATGAATGGTCATTTTAAGTACGTCTAACAAATAATATATATGGTTGCATATCCTGTATTTGCCTACACATTATAAGTGGTTAGTAATTGCTAGTTTTGATTTTTTTAATCAACATTCCACGTATCCCCATTATTTTGACGTTACTACTGTCGTTCACATCTCAACTCAGTATTTAGCATTTTTTATATGTAGACTAACCTAACCTAAACCATTTAGCTAATTTTCACCAGTAATCCGTATGGTATAACATCCCATCTATTCGTCGTCGACCACTCTAATGTGTCATCACTGAAGAATGGGTCGATTCCATACGCTCCTGCCAGAGTATGTCTTCCTACTGCATAGCTGAATGGGCGAATCCATACTTGTAACGCTACACTCGCGTTGTATACCCGGTGACTTATACAATCGTACCATCTTATGCAGGAATGTGCATTTACAAATTATGAAAAGAAAAATAAATATGTTACAACTTATAGTGAATTGTTGGTGAGAAATAAATTATTCAATTGTCTGATTTAGATCGCTTAACATAGGTTTGCATGAATCTCCATTGATTCATTCATTCAACCATTCATTTATTTGAATTGATAAAATACACTTTAACGATGTCTTGATAAACAAATGATTCCTCCAATTCATTACTAACTTACTTTTTAGGTGTGGCATATGTGGGATTCCCAGCGTATAATATACTAGGGGACACAAATATTTGCTTCGTGTTGAAACCAAATTGGTTACAAGCTGGAATATGGAATTCTCTCTCATTTACAATTTGACCGGAGGGAGCGGTGTCACCTGTAACAAAGGGCGGTTATATAGGTTATTTAGATTGTACACGATACTGCATAAACACAAGTTCCAACTGGTTTTGCAGATCAAATTAAAGCAATGAATCGATATTAATACGTAATTTATTACTGTAATTTTATTTTCCCTGCCTACCTGGTATGAGAAGCCGCTGGGTAAGTAGTATATCTTTGAGGTTTTCAGATTTGGTACCGTGATATGCTACATGATACTGGGGATAAGCATTCCGAACTCTAAAATGTAATATCAAATGAATTACTCAGATATATGTTAATTTATGCAATGGGTGGAGGACTATATTGTGGCATACGAACTAATGTTTTTTCGGGACAAAAACAGGTCATAAAACAGAGCAGAAGAGCAATTGCCAGATTCCAAGCTATAAACTAGTGACAGAGTTGTACTTTGTTGAAATCCCAGGCAACCCACTACCTGTAGTCAAGGCATTGTATATTGCATTTATAAAAGAATCTGCTATGTTCTCGAAAGATTCGACATCAGAAAATCGATAAACTGAAAAATATACGTGGAAAAGATTTTTGACTGTAATTTGAATTTATTGAAGACAGCCACCCGTTATATGCTTAAGGATGCGGTAGAGTTATTTTCGTGAATTTTGCTTTTTTTGTTATTACTTTTGTAAAGTTATTGGGCTCATAATTTTATCAAAATTAAAACTGAAACACATCTAGAATACCCTTTTTTTTAAAAAAATAAGAAAAACTACTTGTATAACGGGATACTGTACGAGATACTGTTTTTGAGATAAAAGTCTGGACGCAAACAATAACATTGACTTATTGCGTAATTTGCATAATCCCTTCACGGCAGAAACAGTGCACACTGAAGACGACGCGGTCATATCAACTCCGGCTCCTGATTATTGATCAATCACAAAAAAGAGGCCCCAAGGAAAAACTCAAAACGCAGTTCAGAGGAAGCGAAACTTTACCTATAACAGAAATGCATTGCCGACAGTACAATGGGGTTCACACTTTGAGTATTCAAACCAAGAGGGTAACATTTCGTCAGCAAACATGATCAATTTCCATCTTCCAAAAAGTCGGGCAGACAAGTTATGCAGGGCCGCCGTGTACTGTAACAACTTCGCTTCTTTTTGGAGGACGAATACGGACCCAAAATTTTATAGTTTTGGATTTTATTACTGCAAGGCTACTAAGTGACTCCATGTTATGTGTTTTGTTGTAAAAATCAGTCCATCTGATGCTTTAAATGTCCAAAATTAGCGCAGCGCAACGTGACAAATGTTTTGTTTTTTGGCGTTTCCAGGCAGAAAAAATCTGACGCCATGGAGGTCATTCAAGTAAGTTGTGCGTCGTCAGAAATTGACCTACTTTCATGAAATTCACACACATTGATAACGTATTGGCGCAGAATAAAACCCTTGAAGCATTTTTTGAGAACTTCTCGCAATAAAAAATAAAAGGCCTTTAAATTCCTTGTCTATGGGTGAAATAACAGGAAAAATGTAAATTGGTGTCATTGTAAACAAATATGCAATCTATGTTCTAACACTCTCGAGGCATTGACGGGGCTGATGCTGTCTTGATTTTTCAGCTTTCTTTTTTTACAGAACCCCTACGGTTTTCATACAAAACTAATTTTTATTCAAAATAACACCTCTATGTTTACTTAGTAATCACGTGACTAATTCGTGGTACATGTCACAGATCATTTTTTTCAAAAAGCCAGGAACAAGGGCTTCAAGAAAATATATAATGTGCTACGCTTCAAAACACTTTTCCTCATGAAAACAGTTTTTACTTTTTAGAGCATGATAACTCTACCGCATCCTTAATACAAAAATATGTGGACAGACTAATCTTGTAAATATCATTGTGGCAGTCAACGGCGATTGGTATGCAAATTACGTTTGTCTGACGCATTACAAAACAAAAGTCTAGACTGTCGTAGAATAATACACAACTCGCGGACAGACAGTGTGATGAAACCCCTTTTTTACAAAGAGGAAAAACGGCCGATACAATATATTGATCTTGTGGTCTGACCTTCAGCATGAAAAGCAGTATGGCGATAGTGCTTCGCGTTCGAAAAGTGGGATAATTTTTAACATGGAATAACGGACATAAACTAAATCTTGATTCAGATTACTTCCTGTTGTTAATTGGATTAAAACAGTTATATTTGCTAACAACTGGATCGTACGTCTGTGTAAAAAATGCATGAATTTTAGCTCTAATTTGGGCAGCGAATACTGCGTCTACAACTGCGTTGGCTGCGTCGCCGTGTTCATTGAACCAGAGAGTATCCAGAACGAAGCGAACAAACTTGAACAGTCAGCTGCATTACTGCATTTACCTATTTTTAAAAATAGAGTTTGGCACACTGGTTTGGGCCAGTGTAGGATATATCATCAAGTTTTACGGCAAGTTGGGCATTTAATGGTGGAGTTTTGATGAAAACATCTATAACATATCGAAAGCTTGGAACGTCATCTGTCTATTACGAAGCACACAAAAGTGAAAAAATGAAAAATATAAACTAAAAATTAAATTTTGTTTTAATAGATGTTTATGCAATGCATTCTCTATGGCACATCCTGTGATGTTTATTTGACTGGGGAACACTGGCCAGGGCGGAAGTCGGCCATCTTGTCCACTCATTTCTGGCAATGATTCACATAAGCACGCCGCGGTTTAATTGTATAGAATTGTATAAGCGGATCAACGCTTAGCAGCAGTATTAGTAATTTGAATTTTACGACAGTGTGAATTATTGTCTGTTCAAATGCCATAAAGCCTAAGTTTGAATGCAATCAGCTCACTTACTTCAGGGGAAAGCGAACCCATCCAATTGGTAGTGCATATAATTTCGATGGTGTTCCTCTTTCGTAGTACATAGCGTCTCCTCGCACTCCATGGCAATGCACACAGTAGCACGTATCATACTCCATACATGGCCACAATGTACTAGCTGTAAAAAAAAGACAATAATGCAATACCACATTTCTACATTTGTATTTATAGGTAGATTTGGCGATTTAAGCATGTACGTGATTGTTAAATTTGAATATGTAATGCCAACATACCTGGTAGGTGAAGTGAATTTAGATAGCGTCGACATATTTGATAGTAGCCGCAGTACGTGTTGATATTTACTATTGGTGTTAAAGAAGGCGACATATTCCAGTACGGATTGTCCATTTGTTCAATCCAATGCTGGATAGATGAAACACAAACGGCCATTGTTTTCTTTGATCTATAGACTGGCCCAGCTGTGGTGATGTTTTTTTCAGTTAAAAAAATTGGAAAAAATAGTTTTGCGAAAGGTGGGGTGAACGCAGAACCACCACAGACTGGCCTTATTTGCAGCAAATCTGTTGCTATTATTTATTCATGATATGCAGTGACATCACTGAATGGATACAGAAAAGGAGTGGGGCGTGCGCGCTGCATATAACATTGTGGGTCTTCTGTGCAGATCGCGCTTCAGATCGCTGTAACTCAGGCGAGATAAAGCTACACGCAGGCTACTTCTCGCCATTAGAATAATCTGTACGGAACGTTATAAATAGTAATTAGTTTGTAATGATTTACGATCGAGAGCTTGAAGATAAGTGAAGTCTTCAGGTACAAAGGTTAACTAGATATAGTTTAAAGGTAAAATTACTCTGATTGGATAACGTTCTTGCCTGTTATTCGGCTCATTAACATATGTTAATGTGTTCACATGTTTTGTTCAAGAATTCCGCTTTCGCTTTCGCCCCTTCAACAGTATGACCCGTGTGACTATTTTAGGTTTTAAAACGCACTTAGTCGGGCATTCACTTTTACATGTTTACTTTTACCAGTATTGTCTGCAAGCAGTCACGCAAGACGTATCCTGAAGTACATCCGGGTTCATTGTTATTGAGAGCTCAGTGGGACGGTCCCAGTTGTACCGGATATTCAAACTTGGGAACACTGAAAAATGCAACATTAACAATATGTTACGCACCTCCCCTGGAGCTGTAGTGCCATTTCGCATGACTAATACATGTCATATATGGTCATTGAAATTAACCATGGCAATAAACACATGGCAATTTGTTACATAACTATGGATATACCTTATATTATTACATGCCCTGGTCATCTCTGATTTTCATGGCAATTAGCTTTTAATAAAAATGTGTTCTTTTAAACATTAGAGCACCGAAACACACTTTATATTCTAATATGGGTAGTAGTTTTACTTCACGATTGTTGCAGTTCAATGACCAGCGCCATTATCGGTCACTATTTTTGAGTTCGTGGGGGTGTAAGGTAAATAGCGAACACGCCGGATATCAATATAAATCGCCTGTACACAACAGTCACTGTTTTACCAAGGAAAGGAAATGTATATAGCTATTAATAATACTCTAATTATAGTATGAACTTTTCACATAAATTTTCGTTGCTATGTATGTATTGCATACGTTGGACGGCATGACATATTGCTGACGTTTGTAAGGCCAGATTATCTCACTCTCAAATGCTGTACACCGGCTACATTATCGTTGCATACTAAGAGGGACAATCACAAAATAATGTGACGTTAGCGATATTTCTAGCACCCCAGCGCTGGAATGTACTTCCGTGTTTGTGTAATTCAATGCTTCCCAGAGGCGACGGCACGAAATTTTGTATGGAGGGGCGAGATATGCTCATCACCATACTAGGCGAATCCAGTGGCATACTCCCTCTTAACAATGTTGAAATCTAGACCCTCTCAAACGCTATTTCCAGCATTTTGAGGAGCAAATTGTGCTGACAAAAAGGGTTTCAGTTTGATTTTCGAGGAGGCGACGCCCCCCCCCCCCACATTTTTAACCCCCCCCCCGTGCCGCCGCCATTGACTGTAACTCAAATTTACGCTTGACAATCTACTCGACTTGAAAAATTACGTAGTTCTAAAAGTCCGCTAACCTTAGATAGCAAACGGCTTTGTTTCAGCATTTACTACGAAATTACCCTCGAAGAAATTACTCTTTCATAGTTCCAAACTGCACCCGTTTATTAGATTCGTTGTTCTTAAAATGTCCCCTTACGAAGTACTTTTTTATTGTTCCAATCAATACTATTTTACTACTGGAGGACTGTTTTTTTTTAAACGAGGTTGTTTCAAGTGAAAAGCACAGAGTTGACAGAATACAAACGCTGATTTGTGCTGTATGTCTGATTGCAGGTCGACAACACTTTCGGGTTCATGACTGAGCCACTGCAGACAGCAATATTGTTTGGCATTGTTTGCGTCATTCTGAAAAGACTTTCGTCATGCACTTTGAACTCCAAATAACCAAGGATTGCAATTTGCTTACGACTTCCTCTTTAAATGAATAGACTATTTGTTTGAATTCTAACGAACGAATTTGCCAACAGACCGCCGAGCCGTGTGCACACTCTACTGAAAGAGCTAAGGGGTCTAGAACCTTGCGTCCATGGTTCAAATGTGCCTTTAACTACTGTAAGCGTTGTCGTAGCGTCCTTTACGGTTTCACTGGATTCATTGTCAACAATAAAATCACTGTATATGCAGTCCAGTGAGACTTTAAGAACTTATTACCATGACATTAGTCAGTGTGCTATTTAGCACACCTGGCCCCCAGTCATCAGTCGAAAAGTAGCAGTTATATGGTGTGACGTCCTACCCGTCGCGTCCAGAATCAACCTGTAATGTTCCCATGTATGCTTACACAAGCCAGTTACTTCGCGAAGAGTAATTACACGTGCTCGCTTCAAGGACAACAGAACTTGCAAACCACTCTTCATGACCATGCTACACTCAAATTTACATATTAATATATTGTTCACCAGATAGCGTAGTTGACCCTTCACACTGTACATAACCATTCATATGCAAATGCAGGCTTACACATGTTCTTTTATATTTGCGTATCTGTATTACTGACATTATTCAGTTCATTATTCATGCATATACAACTAGAGTGCATACTTTGAGGTATCTTCGTAAAACTTTATTATTATACATCTTTTTCTTTCAAGGATACATCATAGGAATGCCGAAATCCAAAATGTTTAGAACAGAATCAGCAAACTTCTTTATGTGAAGTCCGGTCAAACCCTGGTGGCAAGCCATGTTTGTTTTTATTATTAGATATCGTGCTTACGCGCGTAATCATACCATATATGTAATTCGCATTTCCTATTATGCAAGGATGAAATTACCCCGAAAAATACCGCACAATTACGGTACGCTGTAACTTATGGCGTTACGATGGAAGATATACTATATCACACAGCTTACACGAATTTTAAACAATATTAGGTTCAAGTAATCTTTCATGGAGTAATATCGTTATGTCTTACCATACAATAAGTTTGTACTAATTTAAACGAATTTTACTGAAAAAATGAATTCAAGTTATCGATATGAATCAACAATTTATTCTGCCCAATATTCAAATAACCTTGTATATATTTGCTTGTTGTTTGTTGGAGCTGCTTCTACTTCTTCCACTTTACATTTTCATTGTCACTTCTCATATCCTCAGGTCATTCATTAATATTCTGTGATGCTATTTCTCCTTTCATTTGACGGTTTGAATTGCATATTGTCCGCATATCGAAACAGTGGAATGTCACTATCTGAAACGGGTTTCAGCATTTTATTGCCATATCATTCACGTGGGCAAACGACACCCAGTTTTAGATAATCGCTTTTTGCCCAGTTTAAAATCTCAACATTCCCTCAAATAATGTTTATATTTAGATGGCGTATCATCCTAGCAGCGTCTCACATAACAAACGATACAAAGACAGTGTTTATGGCACAATCTACGGAGCATGCATTGGCAATGCTATAGGAACATTGACTGAGGACATGAAAAAGCGCCAAGTGAATCATGTAAGTATTTCAAAATCAGTCAGACACTCAAAAAACAAATAAATTATACAGTCATCAGTGTTCTCCTTATTGTTTCTTGACTCATTTGAATGTAATTTGCATACTAATTAACATAATGTACAGTTATATATTTTAAATAAATGAGATTTACTGTATACAGTGAAACACATTAGTGGATTAAAATGGGAATATTGCAAAACATATATTAGCCAATATTGTTAATTGTTTACAACTATCTACAATTCGCATCTGTAGTTTTGAAGAAACAAACCTCATTATAATCACCACTGCTAATGAATTCTATACAGTACATGTTGTTGAATGCACTAGAACTAGGTCATACTCTGGGCTGTTTTGTCGGCCCAATTATCTTCCAGAAATATCCATCCAAATATTTACAATCATATATTAGAGAAGCGCTACGTACATTTCGTGGAGGAATGACAGGATCAGGCTGCAGAATACATGATAGCGACTTGATGTTTTTAGTTGTACAATCTATTACTGAATGCAATGGACAGGTATGCATATACTTTACATAATAAGGTGGCTCTGTTCAAGATATTACATGTGACATGTCACATATGTATTCAATGCTTATCGTTATTTCAATTATTGCCTTAAAAGCCATTATGCAAACATCGAGGCAGTGTATTTTTGTCAAAGAGGTTGGCATCAGTAGGGACGCCTGCGGGAAAATACAAATGTCACAAAACTCGAAGCGCATGCCATTCAGTCTACATTTCTTAACAGATTGATGCAAAGGATCTTATCGACAGATTACGTCTTCTCGACAGACATGGTATAGGACGCACTACACATAAAGTGATTAACCATCGCTTGGCCAGCATAGACCCACATCTTGTGAGTAGTGTATACCAAAAATAATGTTTATACATGGTTAGAAACGTCATAATGCGCATGAATAAGCAAATATGCCATGATGAATGTTATACTAGATATTTAACGACAATTATATCATGATATTATTTGAAAGGCTGCAATCGAAGTTTGGAAAGACAGTGGTAAAGCATCAGCACCAAATGGAGCAGTTGTACGCACATCTGTGGTTGGTATCCACCAGTGTAACGACATTCAGGAAGTAATTAAGAACACCATCAATATTTGCAAAATGACACATGCTGACCCACGGTAAGCTAAGTGTAAGGATCAAATCTTGATATTAATTTTTATGTATACTGCACGTACTGAGCCTTGATGCTTGAAAGTTCCGTAAACACATTAATTATAGCAAACTAGATCTCGAATGTTGAATAAACAACAAATGAAATAAATTGCCTCTTAAGGTAGCAGGAGTGTTATTTATACTGATATTAGTTGCTGGAATGTACCATAAACTTATAAACAAGACATCATTAAGCAAAATATGTTGTTGTTTTTTGTCCTCTTGCAGATGTGTTGCTTCTTGTATTGCCGTGACAACAGGTATTGCACTGATGCTACAAGGCAACGAGTACTTCGAAATCAATGAAACATGCTTTGATCATGCCAGAAAATACCTTGCATCACAAAAACAGGTATTTATTGCATTTTAAATCAAAACAAAGTGTTCATTCAGTTTATTAAGGACACGTTATCGTTCGAGGTGTAGTACATTTATACTTACTAACCAATGTGCATTGAGTCGTTTGCTGGCCATAAATGCACCGGATATTATGTAGCCGTTTTTCGACGGTCAAGGTGGTTTGGATTAATCAATTTCCTCACAATTGCTCAACAATAAATGTCAGCTCACAAACGATCACAAATTGCGATTAGCATAAGTAATGTACATTATCATGTCATCTTGTAAACATGTATGTCGAAGACAATAGGGAACTGCATATATTATTGCCTGCCGGTACATATAATGTATAAACTATTTATATTGCAGGACAGGGAAATGTATAGCTACATGAATGTCGCAAATTGTAGAGATCTACACTTAGACGACGAAGGTTCTAGTTATACTTTCAAGTGTGTTGGAGCAGGTTTTTGGGCTTTGAGACAGAACGATTTCAGAGAAACGTTGATTACGATTGTTAAGGAGGTACAGATTCATCTGTTAAATATTTGTCGATTTTATTTTTTGACTATCAAATTGCCGATACAATAATATATTAAAATATGCATATACCCACCAGTGTCAACTGCAGTATACACTTATACGGGTGACTAATTGCCCACTAAAGCACACTGTTCTGCACGCCACTCTATTACATAATATAATGGTAAGACACTTGAAATGAAATGTTGCAAACAATCAAAACTTTTGATCAAAACCTACGACAGATGTCTCATTGTGTCTGTTTGGTTCAAAACACGAATTTAATTCAGTGAAAACTGCAAAAAATTGCAAATTTACTCAAATTGAAAAGGTTAGTTTAACGTTGTTTGCAATGGAACATTGGTTACTTAATCATCTAACCTTATATTACTTATATTTGAATCCACAGGGAGGTGACGCTGATTCTAATGGAGCTGTAGCTGGTGCGCTATTGGGATGTAAATTAGGGTACTCTGGATTACCACAAGACTGGTTAGAGGACCTTCTGCTCGAAAGCAAATTATCGTTGTATATTGAGAGGTAAACACAGACAAAACATCAACATATCTAAATTCGAGTTTATACTTCAAATTACGAATTGAGAAAGAAGGATAATTGCTGTTGTTTTTCACAAGACAATGAACAAAATAAAAAATATATAAAAATTTTCAAATAAAAAATACAAATTGACACATGATTTATGCATGCACTATCGGAGACAGTCAGAGTATAACAAGTTCGTTCAAGATATATACTCAGATTATCTGTATCAATTAAAAATTTTCACAATCCAACAGCATTTTTGGATAATTTTATTGTTATAGATTTATAAACATAGGCATTCCAGGAATAACAAGTCAGAGGTATAAACCCAAAGAAACGTATCATGCGTCATCGGTAGCAAGCTGTTTGAACTACAGTGGTAATCAAAGTATACCCTTAGGACAAAAAAAGACATGTCTACCCTATAGAGGTGTTCATGGTTCTGATGTTGATAGAGTTGCCACACATACATTTGCAGCAAACAAGTCTTTACTACCACGGGAAATCTTGTTAGACAATATTCTAGGGACAATCTACGGCAACTGCATAGGAGATGCCATTGGTCTTTTAACGGAATTTATGGATAAGCATGAAGCAAGACATGTAAGCACCAACGTATGAATAACAGATTCGGATATTTTAGATTTAGTATTTTTTTAAATAGATATACAATATAGAGACATACGGCAACATTATTTCTTTCCTGTATTTACATGAAATGTTTAAATATTGCCCCTTTAGTGGTCTATAGTGATTTTCATACCCCCGCCTTCTATCTGCATTCACATTGCGTTCTCCTTAGAGCGTTCTTGGTCAGCACCGACGTGGCACGCATAGAACGTTCACAACGTAGAACGCGCCGCAGCAATCCCGGATGCGACGTTTCAGAGGCGACTTTGTCGTATATATTTGCTTCATTCAAAGAATGTCCTCAACATCAAAACGGCGTTGTTCCACTGTCTAGTTTAGAATGCTAAACTTTTTTTAAAACCTTGAAAGCAACAGCAGCCGGGACAGTGTTGTTAAGTTCAATTATTGATGCTTAGAATGAATATGAAGAAGTTTCAGTGACTTCCATGTGATTAACCATGTAATGTCCACTTGGTGGGCTGAATAAGTTTCAACCAATCACAGCAGGCCTAACAACAATGAGATGTGGTAAATCACGATGTATATCATACATGTATATATACATGATTGCAGTTTTACCGTGATGCAGAACTGGAATACCAATTGAAGGAAAGGGTAGACAAGCATAAAGACCACCAGCGCAGATGGAAGGTAGGCGATTGGACCGACGATAGCGATCAGATGATTTTGATATTACAATCACTGGTAGATAATAGTGGACAGGCAAGTTTTTTATAGATATTTTACACAGTCTGATATTGATCGACTGATACGAAGATTACCATATGACGAATATTGACGAGATAGTTTGCGAGAACTAATAATGTATAACAAATTCAAATGACGTCTTGTCCACCACCGGAATCAACGAACGCCAACGGGAATATCACAAGGCTGTTTGGAATATTTGAGATTTTATGACGTCATAGTTGGACATTATTACACAAGTAAATTCATGTCAATAGAAAGACCTGATAACATTATTTGATGGCTTGTGGGACAGAATGAAACCCCTGACAACTTTCCTTGTATTTTTTGATATATATATACACATATTCTTCCTATTTTGACCACGGTTTGTTCTTGCACATGGTATGCAAACTATTTTCTTTGTAGTTGGGTATTAATAATATCATTTCTTTATAGGTTAATCCGACAGACTTTGCGTACAAACTCTTAAATTGGACGACAAATGGATTTCGTGATCTTGGTGACACAGGAGGCCTTGGCATAGGTACCACAACATACAAAGTACTTAGTCATTCAGTGTTTCGCAATAACCCAAAACAGGTAAACCACTTCAATTGAGTCAGAATAGACTCCATTCTGGTATAAGTTTGTATAACCATACAACACAAACATCACTTATTTTCGTAGGCAGCTCATGAGGTGTGGAGTTCTAGTGGTGGATACTTGGCACCAAATGGAGCAGTGATGAGAACATCAATACTTGGCATTCATCAGTTTGAAGATATTGAAATGGTCAAAGAGAACACGGTGAAAATATGTGAAACAACCCATGCTGATCCAAGGTAAGGCGATAATAGTTTCACCAGATTTAAATTCGGTAAAAAATAGTGGTTGTATATCTTATTATTTCGTATTAATTACAGATGCATTGCATCCTGTGTTGCTGTGACGACGGCTATTGCTTTGATGTTACAAGGAAAACATTTACGGCAATGCGGAGAATACGATGTGGAAATGATTGTGAAAGACAGTTTTAGACATGCAAAGGGTTACTTGAAAAATTACTCGTATGTAAGTATGTATAGCAAAACAATACATGTATGCCCGTTTGCACTTTATAAATTTTGCATCCTGTCTGTATTTATTTACCTAAATAGAGATAAAACTGAATATAAATTTCAGATTGATGAGTTACAACGTTACATGAACACATGTGATATTAGAAGCTTGAGGCTAGATGAGCCTGGAAAAATCGGTTACACGTACAAATGCTTAGGGGCTGGTTTCTGGGCCTTGCGACAGACAGATTTCAGACGTGCTTTGACTAGTATTGTAAAAGAGGTAAGTGACATTCTGTACTTCATCCTTTTAACTCGGTCAATATGCATTTTTTTCGATATTAGAATAAGCAAGACTTAGATTTTAAAATGGAATTGTATCAAAGATTAGATGGTTTTGATATGGCAGAGCGGGTTATTATCCAGCTTGATCAACAATATTTCCAGTATTAGGGTAGCTGAAAAAACCTTCATTTTGTAGACGTTCAACACTGGGATGATGCTATTTACTATTTTATTTTAAAAACCAGAAAAATCATTTTTTACTCATTGGTCTTTTACTCATGTGTAAAATTATATTGTCGTCTACGGGGAGTTAAAGTGTAAATTCTACCGTTGAAAATGTTTGAAAACATGCTATTGATATATTTGAACTATCATTTGTATATCTGTGCTCATTGTAAGAAACAGAATCTCGTCTCTGTCAAGTCATGCGCGTTATCAAAGGCGTTAAAACGAAATTCAAACACACAATCATTGACAATTGGATTGGCGGTATAATCACAGTTATTTGATATTTACTGTATATTTTCCACAATTGCGCAGATTCAGACCATCAACTATGGAACATAGTATAACTGTTTACATACATTGTAGTCTTGTTCTTTCTACAGGCAGGTGACGCAGACACCAATGGAGCAGTAGCCGGGGCATTATTAGGTTGCAAGCTTGGTTACAACAGATTACCAAGATCATGGAAGGAGAACTTGAGATACAAACAGTGGTTACAGTTAAAGATTAATAGGTTCGAATAAAGAATTATGTAACCAACGTTCATGTATTTCTTAAATTATTTAAGTTTTGTTCTATCATTGACAACCAATTACGATTCAATTTGTCACATTGAGCTCATCGTATTAACAATAGACCGCTTTGATTTTAACTCTGCAAATTATTGTGTTTGTCTTGGTTTTGTGCAAGATAGAAATACCTTATATAGAACTCGATTGATCTATTACTGCAAATCATATAGCGGTTTATTCATCATATCTACAGTTATTTTCCCTAACATAAATAATTAATGCAGAAAAATAGTACTCACTGAATACATATTATGAATATGACTGTAACACACGTTTTTCTTCAGTTTTCTAGATATGGAAAGAATTTCCGAAAACTCATCGCATGCGCCATCAACGTGTGATTGGAAGTCAGATTTAACACCGCCGGTGGGAGGAGTATCTGCCTTTACTCGCACACGTGATACGATATTGTCATCTACAACTGATAATCGACACCCACGATCGCAATCACAATCAGAGTTATCATCGTGGCATCGTTTTTACCAAAACTGACTATTGTCAAATTAAGCAATACACTATGTCGATGGCGATGTGGGAAGCTCTTTTACGCGTATTTAATTAGATAAATGAGTGGCTTGTTTTGCGTGTCACACAGATTTAAATGTTCATTTGTTGTTACTCTTATGTCACATTAATTGCAAAGCAGTTCTTCTGTTATTAACTGTGTAGACAATGGGAAGCGATAGAAACAAATTCCTGTTTGATGTATATTTAGTCTACTAAATAATGCAATGAATCATGAGTAGCATTGCATCATAGGTGACGTCACCTGATCATTGGAAGCAGAGTTAAAGCTGTATTCATATATTGATAGAGGTAACCACTGTATTGATTGGTCGTTTTCTTTTTGGATGATATTTAGCAACCGAAATAATATATAGGCATTGCGTGTTTTAAGTACTGAAGGAGGTCGAAATACATGTAGTAAAAAGATTTAAACAATTACCACTATCGAAACTTACACATGTTAATTAAGTATCAGGCAACTGCAATTAATGACATGCACACAAGTACTGTACCCTCGATTACCTACACATGCGTATAGATATATATATCATACATTTGAATTGCAGTCTTGTTTATTCAATTTACTACTAGTTTATGGTTTGTGCATTTATTTATATACTGATTTTTTATGAATTTAAGCTCAATATTTGTACAAATTATAGCAAATGTTCAGCATTATTAATAACTAATAATATTGTAATATAGAAAGCATGATTTTATATCTTGGCTTTAATTATAAATATTTCGAGTATTATTAATATAACATATCTTCATGTACACTTTATAATTAATAAAATATTTACTTTTATTACTCAAATGTTATTCAATTATGATTTGAGATATATTTTACATATAAAGAATATACAATGCATTACTTCAATTCTATGGGAATTATATACTAGCACTTGTGTGTCGTATATAATCAGAATAATATGTTTACATTTACATGTCATGCAGAAAATTGTTTTTATTTATAAATAATTACTATTTGTTGTTTGTAAATAATAATATATATTCTTGTGTTTCATTTCAATGCAATACAATTAGAATACTTGCATCGAGTGTAAATAACGAAGGGTGAGCATCGAACTGTGTAAATAATTGTGACCGGCGATTATAACCTTATAGATTTGTAAACCATGAACGTTGGTGATCCTTGTGAAATTTTAGATAGAAAGGAGGAAAAGTTATGGTCCAAATTATACATGTAATGGAAAATTCGTGAAAAAGTACTGAAAGTATTACAATCCTAAGAAAAATGAGAAATCTGAATCAGAAATTTATCTAACCGGAACAATGACACCGACTAAAGGAGGGATGGATGAAGTGTATTTAGTTTATTGAGGTCATGTCCCTTGATGACCTTTGACCTCATGAGAGATACAATTTGTAGAGTTTAACCATTCTCGCCGCCAGGGTTTATTTCCGCTTCGAGACAAAATATGGATGCTTGTACGACGATGATCTGTAAGCGACCTTTCCACACTCAATGAAGTGTGACCTACTATAATATCAAGAGACCACTACCAAGAAACCTAAAAATAGTACATTCACAAGAATACATGACGAAAGAATGAAGAATTCTGGGAATTATCAAAGAGTACGTTGAGATCAAGCAAAGTCGTCTTACTTTGGTACAGCACTGTCAGGTGTGGCGAGTCAGAGGTAATTTGTTCCTATTCTACCTCGACAACGTCGGATGATTGGTGAGTATGGTCACATATACAACGAACGCAATCGATCAACATATGAAAATTTCTGCTTACAACTCTACCAAGGGGGATTTACATTATAACACGATCTAAATCCAACTTTAAGCCTATAAACGTTCCATTGTTTTTAGTGCCAAACCCCTTTGTTAAGGTAGAAGCCAAGTCATATTTTTTGCCAAAATTGATCATAAATCGCACGATATTGTTCATTAGTTTATTATGTACAATCATGAGGCTAATGTCTCATGGTATAATGAAATAGCATTATTTTGTGTGTTGCAGTTATGCTTTTTGATAAACGTGTTGCTATTTTTAGAACAATTCCACAGAACATAATATTAAAGAAAAATTGCATTTTTTGACACTTTTTAAAAACCCTCATTTTTTAAATAATTCAGAACAACAAAAAGTAGTCCATCATTAACTATATATGATTTTTTCACCAGGCTAGATTTTGAGATATTGCATAATATCTCTGCCAAAGGAAGCTGTGGTAAAAGTGTTATAATAATGTCAAAATGGCGACTTTCTACTGGTGACCCCCAACTTTTTTTAGGTCAACATCTTAATTTTGCCTTAGAGTACAATTTATTGCAAAATGAATGAATTCTGGGTTTTAAAATTTATGAATAGGCTTCTACCTTAAGGACAACAACAAATATTTCATTGGTGTTTGTGAGCTCTTGTGTAATTGGTCAATGTATGGACAGCTCTTCCAATTCTGTTTATACTCCCAGTCAATCTGGGCTCTGTTACGTCCAAACGCCACTCTCTTGATGGAAATATGTGTTGAGAAGTAATCCATTGTTGTTGCGGTGTACGCAAATCCGTTTTCAAAAATCTAAATACCGGTAATTAAAACCTCATCGGAATTCATTTTCTATTCTTACCCAGAAGCAACACCCAGACCATTCATCAAAACGAGTAGTCTGGGGTATACTAGTGCTTTAACCCATGCCGAGGACTTCCTGTTTGTAATGCTATATGATAAATCAGACTAACTGTCACGTGAAACCAAATGAAAATCAATCTAAAATAACGTACTAATACCCAATTGATTCTGGATTCATTGACCAGGGAGAAAGAAATGACATTTGCAATAATAATCGTCGAGCAGGTCCGGGCTGTAACGTTCGGTTGAAGAAATAGACAATACAACAGTACTGATTGGATCTACATGAATACTTTGGCTTTTCCCGATTTTCAATATGTCGTACATTATCTTCAGTAATAACTCCGAAAGTGAAGTATGATATTTTCAACAGAACGTAGCCTCGCAAAACGATCATCGCTTAAGCAGCATACAATTTTTTGTTGGCTCATTTAAAAAATACGAACGGTGTCAATATTCAAAACTGCATTTTTTCTGTCTTTGGCGTGCTTCAGAATGATATATCTTGGCCGATCATATTTTGACAAATAACCTGAATGTACAGCACTAATTTTATCCAACCTCCTGCTCACTTCTGGTTTTCAATATTTTTTTTTCACTCGCTTTTGCAACTGCTTATTGAATAGGTTCCACTTTATTTTTCGACCGCGCGAACCCAGAAATATCGCCCGTCTGCTCGCTCGCATTTTAAATACATGGCCGTGGCATCTTTTTTTTAGGTGGGGGGTCCTCTGCTCTCTTAGCATTACCTGTAGCACGTAAATGTCTCGATATTTATATTGTTGAAACGAGGTAGCAGACCTAGATTCAAATCAAACACAGTCCCGCTCAATCAACTTGTGTGGAACATTCGCGTAACAAGAGGTCATAGTTCAAGTTGCGTTCGCAAACGATACAAAGTATGATGGATTGGAAGTGTCATTCGGAATTAAATAATGGTTAATACTCGTTTAATCCCCGAACATTAGCATAAAAACAACCATTTCGACAACTCATGTGCCAGTGATCAGTTTTGGACAATGGGTCAATGTTTTTAATAAGCGAATGAGAAAAGAAAGGGATAAAAATATGGTCGTTTTCCGGTCGGAAATTAATGTCGTTGATTAAAATGCGATAAAATCGGCAGATTAGGCGAAATGAATACTGCTGTCCGTTTCTAGATTGACATGAGTCATCAAGTGAGGACATGGTAGGAGTAGGTAGTACTAGTATACGCCAGGAAGGAGTCCAGCGAGGGAACAGCCAGTATCTCTTTTACGGGGAAAATGTGAAATCTCGACAGATGTTTTTGTTCTTACATGTAATATTATGTTTCGAGGGCTTCCTAGTTCAAAAAAGATGATAAATCATCAAAAAAGCATGCGTTTAGAGACATACCTATGCAGAAGTTGGTTTGCCAGTACTTAATGCATTTTTAACACAGATGCTACTCTATTGACCTTGGCTGTTTATTTCATGGATCTGGCACTTGAGGTGGCTGATAAGCCGTGTCGAAAACGTGTACAGAATAATGACCATTAAAAAAACAGTTGGAAGCAGATATTTTCATATGAACATTATGATAATAACCACTGCTTTTATCACATGATTGAACTACCCCGCTGTTACGCAATAAAGAATATACAACCAATCGTGTGAGAACTCACATACACGTTATAACTCATCTTTGAACCGTTAAACCCTGTGTTTTTTTACAGCGATCAATACAGCGAAATAATAAAACAAAATGAATGCAGAATGTCATTATCATAAAAAGTGTGAGCGTTTTTTGCAAACGTTGAATCTTCCACGTAAGTTGAAAAACATAGAAATTATACACAAACTTCGATTATCGAGCCATGTATTAATCAGAACAGATCGAAAAAAATTATATACTTGGTTGAGCTCATTTATATATTTACCAGTATGCAAACATATTTCGAGAATCAGAAAAACCAAAAAAGAACGAGCATTTTATCGCCAGTAAACTGTATTTGCTTTGTTAAATTTTAGCTTTCAGAGGAAGCGATAAATATGACACCTGTTTCTGTCAAAGTTGTCATCACAAGCGGGGAGATGGAGGAGCGTACCTTAGAGGTACTCCGCCGATGCCTTATCCGCTACCCATAAACTGGGCCAGATTTTCAATAAGGTCAGTGCTCGTTTAGATTGTGACCACACTAATGAATGGGAAGGCCACACAATATGACTCATACCATGATATAGCTTGATTAGAAAACATCCTATCACTACTGTGACTGTGCACAAATTATGTATTCGGAAATACTCAAAACGACCTATTAAAGGCGCCTCTTTCGACATTATAGCTTATGTGACGTCAACACTCAATCGGCAAAATCTTTGACTCAATAATTTGTGTTTTATTTTCTATCCAGATATTTATTTAAAATATGAAAAAAATCAAATAGTTTATTCCTGACGGGTAGTCACAGTAATAATATGGTGCATACGGTATTCCACTCGTTTACGCCATGCATCATTTCGTCAATAGAGGGCGTACTTTACAGGAGAGGTGTATTGGCGTCATTGAAGGTATTTCGAACCACTTTGAATAACTCCCTTGACACAACAAAACCTGAATATTCACTTTTCTCTGAATATCAATTCATTAATAATGAAAATACAGGAAAAAATATAACAAACTATAAAAACTGTAACGTATATAGTAACTTTTTTTTATTATATTCAACATCTAAACAAATAAATTTTCTATATTTTATTACATTGACAATAATTAGCTTGTTGCAAAAGTTGCTGTAATATTCACATCCAATCTCGTTTTTGTACATGCAAAATGATTTTTTACTTACAAATATCTGATTATTATGAGAGACAAATTGTGTTTCATTCTCATTTCTCGCATAATCAACTAGTTTGCTGTGACATTGGGGGCGCTCGTTCTCGTAACTTCGAGTTGTCGGCCGGTTTATAGCAACTTCCCGCGCATAAATTGCATGAAGAGAAGAAGCTGTGGATTGTCCCTCTTAATGACTAATAACTGTTATTTTTTATAATCGTTTACCTAGCAACTGTTATCAGGAACAATGACTCCCCCTTAAAAATAAGTACGCTCTTTTTTCATTAATTTCCTGTTTAGAGTTGAACGTGCTCATAAAGACTGGAATTTTGCATATCATGGCACAAGTTTTGACTTTGTACATGATATATTAAGTAGTTGTCGTCTTCTAATTCCGGGTAAGTCTGTGTAAGAATATACAGAAAAATATTATGAAGTTAGCAAGAGAACACGGTAAAGTATGCACGCAGGCGGTACAGCAGAAGTGCCTTACTGTCAGTCATTGCGACCACGTACTGTCTGAGCACATACTTTGCAGTATACTCGTAATATCCTTTTCATTACACCTCGTCACGTTTCACTGACCGCTTATTGTATCAAACAATAAGTCAGAAGGAGTTTAAGGCTTGCATTAAACCCAGAACTCGATAAAAGTTGACAATTAGTGAAACCGTCTAGCCTGGAACTTCGTTTAAAAAGCTGTCATCGTCTTGGAAATGACAATGCATTTTTAGATGTACCCTATTATTTTGTATGCACCGCTGATGGCACAGTCATTTGCCGTGTAATAACATTGGTAATGTTTACAATTAATAAGCAAATGAGATAATATAGCCCTCTCTAAAGTTCACTTTTGTGGCATTCGTTGCTTAACTTGCCAAGTTATAGTTTCAACTGTTCTCAAAACTATACAAATATTACGTAATTTCCAATCTACATATATCTTTGAATTTTTGAATCAACATATATTTAGTTTGTTTTGAATTATCAGATATGCCACCCATGCATGAGAATGCATTTTTTTATATCAGATGAAAGTTCATACCACATATATGTTGCGTAATCACATATAATTTGCGTAATTGTTTATTATTATTCATGCAATGAATATGGTCCAATCTTTTAGGGTGTTCATAAAATGATGGCTTTGTACTTTGTGTAGTATTTTCCTTCTCTTTCAAATATAATGATTTTGTCTGCTTTTTGTTTGTAGCTACTTGCCTTCCTTTTTTCAGTTCTCTTTTATAGTGGATGTTGTTCTCGTTGCTGCTAATTTTGTTTTTTATAATTGAATCTAATAAAAATATCTTTGGTATACAATTGTGCTACAAATATATCAGTCCTAACTAGACTTGGATTACATATTTGTGCAAGGACCTGTATGTCAATTGAGATAATCAAGAGGCAAACCGGATCGAAAACAACACTTAGCAAAAGCCATCTCATAATAGCAGCATGGGGCTTTCATAAATGGCGATTCATATATGATTTACGAGTGAAACCAAACACTGGATCAGAAACATCACTATAAACGGCTTTTGCTAAGTGTTGTTTTCGATCCGGTTGGTATAATACCACCATAAATGTGATCATTTTTGCCAGCACATCGCTAATTTCACTCCATTTACAGATGGTATGATACAACATCAAAAACGTGGTACGATGCATGGATTGCATTTCAGGTGTGGATACGACCAGGATCTTTTACACTAACAAGGGAAACAATCGGTGCCAGGAACCAGATTGATCCGTACGTGAAAAATAAAGAGCTGGAATGGGCGACTTCTGATAAGTCGGCTGTTATCTTGCGTGGATTACTGGTAAATCTAACTGAAGAGATGTATAGTGAAACTACAATATTTACTGTTAATGGAACTATTTGAACATAGACATTCTCATGAAAATTGCGATTACAACTTGTGAACCTAACTCGATTTGAAGTTGAAAATTGATATTACGTGAAACAGAAATCTGAGCTTACCCTGAAGGACAGACTAATTACTCATTTAATGTGTAATAATTTTATATCAAATGAATCGATTATTTTAAACTAATTACTCACTAAATTTAATTACACTCTCCGACGAGTTTTGCGCCCGAGGTGACAAAATTTCAAATCGGTTGTTCTCGAACTGAATTTGAAATAACATTCTATGTTGGCCTACACGACTTTTGTTGTTCACTCATTCGAGTAATTTTTTTTTTTAACATTAAAAGCGATAAAATTGGAAATTTAGCGATAGTTTGCAATGCTGTTTCAATACGTTTATGAATTCGTTCTGTTGTACATTTGCTATTTTATAATCAGTGTTTGAGTGTTATTCGACGCCAAATGTAAATTTTACGCTTGCTCTTACCTTTTTTAAATCAGATTTATGACACCTTAACCGTGACTTTTAGACAAAGTTGAGTTATAATATACTTTTCATATGACCACGAGAAACGGCGTAGTTGGACTATTACATTGCTTTCCAAGTACTTAAATCAGTTGTTTTCAACATAGTAAGAAAATCAATGAAAAAACAAACAATCAATAATAAACTATGTGTACATGATTACAGAGTCAATTAAGTTTGCCGTTTTTCAACTATTATTAACTGTTGAAACGTAACCATTTCTCTAGAAAGAGTGGTAATCACATGCTTTTTCTGCTCTTTAGTTACCAGGAATCTTGCTATAAGATGACTGAGGAGAGATGGTGTAAGTGGCAGTATAATACGATACATTTGAGTGTAAAACATTGGGATTAAATCTTCACCAGAAAGCTGGATGTTTTTTTTTTTCTGATATTGAATGGAATAGTGCGAAAGGTCATTTTTATATCATCAAGCTGTAATAATAAACCTTTCATTTTGGCGGGATAAAGTAAAAACTGAGAAGAGTAATGCGTTTAATGTTAAATGTGTTTCATTCAATAGAAAATAAATCTCATATAGAAATATACTCCAACAAGCAACTTTAGTCAATGTAGTCTGTGCCTGTAAAAAAATGTTTATTTCAGTGTTGAAATGGAGTAAGACGACTATTGTATATTTGTTATGTTTTAAAGGGGAACTAAATAGAGCCTATTTTGGTGTTTGTATTTATCAAGTTATGTTGTATGTTGTAATGTATATTGATTATAAATTTGATAAAAATAAATAAAAAAATGATTATCTTCAGAGTTATGATGATTTAAATATGAGAAACCATAAACCTGCGAAGGACTTCCGTTTGCGCCATCTTGCCATAAAAAAACGCCCTCATGAGGTATAAACAGGTAAGGTAACAAAGCATGATGACGAAATAGTATCTGATTAAATATAAGCAACTTAGGGAGCCATAGCTGGCTGGACTGACGAATTGACTTCTAGTCTAGGTTGTTTCGACTTTTACGTTAATGTTATTTACAAGCATATCAACATACAAACATTATGGATGTCTCGATTGATCAAAACAGGCATTTTGTTTTGTTTTTTGTCTAACTGTCTAATAAATGCTGTTTCCAGTACTGCACTGTGCGGCGTGCAAATTATTCAAAGTATGGATGCTGGAGTATGCAATCTTGAGTTCGTAGGGTGGTGGTGGAAACATTTTCGTCCATGTATTCACGGGGCTGCACTGGCAAATCATGGGACAAGTGTCACAGGAACACCAAGCAGATTGTTCACAGACTTCCGTGTAATTTGAAATAAAACTTTCATCCGAACAAGGGGCATCGTCGACGATATACTCTCATCACTCACACTGGACTGATCTGAATCGTCACAGTATACCGTACTTCCCTGATCTTAAGCCTGGAGGCATGAACACGTAAAGGAAAAGTAAGGGATGAGCTTGTACTCGAGGACCAACTCAGAAAAAATGATTTTGTTTTGGGGTTAAACACTGTAACCATCTTGCAAAAAACGAAAAATTATCCAAAAAAAAATATTCGTTCACCACGCCGGGCTCGGGAAAATAATACTTATTTTTGAAAAAAAAAATGCGTCATTGATTTGAACGATACTTACAATGAAGAAACAAACATGTTAATAAAAAACACGCACATTTTATTACAATACGATTTACATACCGTCTGAATTTACGGTGAAATAATGGGTTGGGTCTGTGAGGAAACAGTGGACGAAGGCATTTATCATTATTTTCGTTTTGGTATGTTTTCGATCGTACGCAAACTCTCGACGCAAAACAATTTTCCACCATGAGGTTTTTCAGCACGATTTGACCTGGAACAACTTCATTTGACATAACAGGTCATGTCTTTCATTAACCAATCAAAATGATGTGTCGTAATGATGAAATTTTCCGATTATTGACGATGATTTTTTAGCGCAATGCGGAAGTGAATTACCGCAATGTTAAAATGCGATCTGTAGCACTGATTGCAACGAAAAAACGATGATTTTTTCCCTAAAAACTGGCGATTCGCAATTTCCGAAATATAAACGACGGTTATTAGTAACCGTGGGTAAACTGAGTGTGGAGGAAGAATTTAAACACCTTTCTCGGTCGCCAACATGTCTCATCGTTCAAACCCTAGGCCTTTCATGATAGTCTCAAAGTAAACCATGCCCAATAACCAGGTACACGCCTTGACGATCACATTTTTGGCTTTTCGAAGGCTACTACTCAAAGAAATAGGATTATTCCAGAATTGCAACATGATGTTCATCCTGAGTAAATGATAGAATAGAAACGATGCGAATCACGTTGTGTACGTTCGCCATGCACTCTGAACTTGAAATTAATGCGAGTTTTCTCATAAAACTAAAAGCATGAACCAAACTAACATGCCAATCACGATTATTATGAAATGAAACACACCTTTTACACGCATATTTTAAAGAATATCGTCGACGCCCAGTAAAAACACTCTGGGCTTATAATCGTGAATGCCCTCAACTCGATAAATACCAAGTAAAAACATAGGGATGGGCTTCATACTCGGGAGGGGCTTACGATCGGGGAAGTACGGTACTTTAACGCAATTGGGCGTTCACTCTCAGAATATTGTGGTTCAAACGCATAAGGCTCTAACCCAAGTTTTAAAAAGCACATTGTGCATATAAAAGTTGAGTTTATACTAATAGTACACAACGCTTGGCAGCATGAACGGCTATGTACAATGGCGTATACGAGTGCGATCAGATACTAAAACGTCATAGCTTTGAAAAGTACCCGGACGTTAAATATGTTCGTTCGTTAATTATTCCCCTCCATGAATGTCCTCCATGGCAAGCACTTCAAATGCCTATCCAAGCTACAGTTATAATTAAAACAAAATTAAACCACTGCAATATTATTTCGAATACAGTTTAGAATATATACAACTATAAATTAAGGCCGCATTTAGGTTCGCTTTAATAACCTTTGCTTATGAAAATCCCAAAGAACACGTATGCGAATTTCAAGGATTAATATAGTTGCCTTTTTCTTCTCAAAATACTAGACGACCGATTAAAGGACGCCCTCAAATGTTCATAATGCTTTTTATCCTTTGCAGAAAGCGTTTTCCGCAAAAACACCACCCACGGCTACGGTCATTTAACCTACAGTTAAGATATGACAATCCTCCTTCATCGACAGGAAGATCGATGCATAACACCGAAAAACTATATTATATAAAAACATTCAGCAATACCTACATTTTGATATGAGTAAACGAAGTTGAATCAAGTAATGATTAAAGAAATGTGCTTTGATTAAACGTCATTTATTTTCCTGTCATACACAGAGCAATGCCAAATGAACACAATACTATTTTTATACATATTTCTGTGACATCCATAGTTTTGTAAATAAAGTGTGCTGTGAGTTAATTGGAACACTACATACTGTGTTGCGCTGACATTATCACCTTGTTCATGCCAGAACTCATCTGGTAGTATCTATGTGGAATGTGGAAACAAATATTTGACTGGATCCCATACAAAGAAGTTCGCTCAATCTGTTCTACACGTTTTTGTATTTTGGCATTCAGGCAGTACGCGGTCGCATCGACCACGCTGCGCGTCGGCCGATACTTCCACTGTACTGTCTTCGTGCATACTTTTCGGCATCCTCGTAATAACCTCATGTTGTAGTAAATTAGAAATACATCGAACATTGTTAACAATAACAAGAATGTCCGTATGGTATGTGTACGTGTCGAGCTATATACAAATGACATACAAATTGTTTATTTGCTAACTGATAGTTTTGAGGGCGCTGTATGGATAGATGAACTTTTCAGGTATTGTGCAACACGCTAAAATACCTATCCGTACCTAATACGGAATGCCTATCTCTTAATGTGACTTGGTAGGTCTAATTTATACAAAGTTACTTAGGGTTACGAGACTGATAGGGTACAGCTCTGCCTGTAGCACATTTATCATGAACGAGAACTGTGACTACTATAGAAAATGTCGGCGATATATTGCAACACTAAACCTGCCATGTAAGTAATCTGTAATCTATTTAAAAATGAAGCAATTGTTATTGTGCTTTCATTGTCGCTATACTGCCCATTGTGTTTTAATTTTGGCACTACTGGGCATAATACTGTTAATATACCTAATGCATCGTTTGAGACAACCTACTGAGTGTATATAATGTGAAATTACCACTTACCAAATTTAAAATGTCAATAATGACATCCCATATCACCGAGGGAAATGTTTAGATATCAAGAAATAATCTCTCCAGAAACAAGTGTGAAAATTACGGTTCTTACAATTGTATGATATTTTAAACTCTTGTATCTCTTGTACAAATTATTTTTTTTTATTATTTTTTTTATCTTAATGGCCATAAATATAATGAAAATGACATATACTTTTCAAATTTTCAAATATGGATGGCTAAACATAGCGCACTACATAAGCCCCTGTGCGCAAATCGTCGTGTTCTGCTCGTAACGAATACCTGTCCAAATAATACACTTGTGTTTTACCCTCTGTTATGATAATCCAAATTAACTATAAATGCACTGCTTTGTGGCTAGCGTGTACTTTTGGAAAGCTGTCTTACGAACCCACATAACTTTATAACTGTACATCCTCACTACGTAAGCATATTATGGAGGACTAAAATGCGTGCATGAACTTGGAATCTAAATGTTGCTGCTTTAAATTTACACCTGCCAGTTATTGTTTTTAGTGATTATATTGTCTAAATCAAATTAATGTTGATAATTAGAACATTCGACAAAATTATTAGTTTATCACAAATCAAATGTTTAAAATATGAAGGGATAAATTAATATACCGAATAATTACAATTTGTTTCAAACAGCTTCTTTGTTCAGGGACGATACCCGATACAGCATGTGCTACTGTAAAAGTTGCCATGAAAAGAGAAATGACGGAGAAGTATACAAAAGGGGGGCCCCGGAAACTGCTTACGTATTACCCTTGAACTGGGCACGTTTCCCTCTCAGGTATGTACCTTATATCAAAATGAAATAGTTATAATAATTATGAACAATCTCTTGAAATGTTTCCTGTTAAAATGCAAAGTTTTTTTTCTATCTTAATGAAAGAGTTAGACATGTTCCGAAGAATTATCATGTTGCATTCCATGGCACTGATGTATAGCACTATATGATATATGTACATGCTAGTCACAGCCTATTTTAACTTGGTTTACGTCTGATAATTACAAATAGGATTCAAATTTGAAGATGATCAAAATGGTTTGCGTTACCACAAAAGTTTTCAAAAAAATAAAAAAAGATTTCATCAATATTGTTACGAATTTACATGCAGGAGACATAAAAATAGAACTAGGTCCAGTCTGGCAACTGATTACTAGTATATCTAAGATTGGATTAAAAACAATTCCAGTTATTGCATTATTTTGCTTTTGGTGGAAGAAGATATATAGCAGTCGCCACAGCCCAACTTTTATAATATTGAATACAATAATTTCTACATAGCCAGTAAGTTAAACGTTCAGGTCTCATAGCAAGTCATCCCATTCATCTCCGTTTTCTGTATTGCTAGTGGAGTCAACTGTCTGTGAAATGGCTGCTATTTTTACGCCTAAAATTATCCATTGATGCATAAATATTATTATTTTTTTATGTATCTAAGCATTAATTATTTTTTAAGTGAAAAAATGTGTTTTAAACTCAAATTGTTTTCATTTTCGAAGGCTAAAATTTTCTAAATTGTTTGGTGGTTTGTGTTGAATGTCGAATTCACACCTCTGTTCTTTTTTTACCTTGCAGCTTGATCTGCGTAATAATTTCTGAAATAAGAATCCGGGCTTGGTCAATGTGTTTCCACCAAATAAAGTTTTAATATGATGTTATAATTATGACAATCACGCCATGAATCACGCTAACTCGAATCCACTTTGAATTTATCTGTACGTGTGTCGATCTCGATTATTTTTGTTATCCAATTAAACGCCGCTGTTAACGCACTTGCCCTCGTCGTGACCCGACGCGTTCACCTATTTCAACAAAATTTCAATTTATTTCCACGCGGCTGTCATTTAATTAGTAATTGTGATTTGTCGTTTTTTAAATTATTTTATAGTGATTTTATAGTCTGATGTTTAGAATGTCAAAATATGTTCTCTTTTATTTTAATTTTGAAAGTTTTACTCAGACGATCGATGAAATAAAACAGTGTAGTGACGTGCCTAGTAACCTGGTAAATAACAAGATAATTCCGACGTCAAATTCTATTTTGTCCAGCGACAGTGTACAAACGTGCGCCGCTGACGATCACGGTGACCAGCTACACCAGAACGAACATATTTCGCATCTAACTCAACCCCATGCAACAAAAAAGCTGCCATGCGACTTCCCCTTCTGACGTCGCAAGGGGGAATTTATGTATACAAATAAGAAGCTAATGAGGAGCCTCGTTTTAAAATACACAAAAATAAAGTTGCTGTAGATTGAGTTTAAAACACATTTTTTCACTTAAAAAATAATTAATGCTTAGATACATAAAAAAATAATAATATTTATGCATCAATGGATAATTTTAGGCGTAAAAATAGCAGCCATTTCACAGACAGTTGACTCCACTAGCAATACAGAAAACGGAGATGAATGGGATGACTTGCTATGAGACCTGAACGTTTAACTTACTGGCTATGTAGAAATTATTGTATTCAATATTATAAAAGTTGGGCTGTGGCGACTGCTATATATCTTCTTCCACCAAAAGCAAAATAATGCAATAACTGGAATTGTTTTTAATCCAATCTTAGATATACTAGTAATCAGTTGCCAGACTGGACCTAGTTCTATTTTTATGTCTCCTGCATGTAAATTCGTAACAATATTGATGAAATCTTTTTTTATTTTTTTGAAAACTTTTGTGGTAACGCAAACCATTTTGATCATCTTCAAATTTGAATCCTATTTGTAATTATCAGACGTAAACCAAGTTAAAATAGGCTGTGACTAGCATGTACATATATCATATAGTGCTATATATTTAGCTAAAATAAAACGTGTTAACATGGAATTAAATGTTGAGAATGAAGCTATTTCACTCTTCCCAAAAATAACATACTTTAGTTATATTCAAATTATATTATTATGTAGTGCAGTAGCATCTAATGTTATTTATACAATAATTTGTCACTAGCAAATGTTGACGAGTATTTTCCGCCAAATTGTGTACTTTGCTTGCCAAATGTCCGGGTCGTATTTTTTCCCAACTTAGCTTGTTATTTGACCATGTAGAATTATTTGCGATTTGCGAAAAACTAGGATACAATTATTTTGGTAACGGGTCTTATGGGGAGAACCATTTTCGTTATCGCTGTGTGAATTCGAAGTTAGCGGGAAGAGATTTTTTTTTCTTCGAAAAATAATAAAACGGTTACTTCGCACCTCGATACATTATCCCAGTTTTTTAAAGATCGAAATATCGGAGAGACGCTAGCGCTGCTCAATTGATACTTTAAAAGCCAACACAAATAACCACAACTGCCGTTTGGTGAATATTTGCAGAATGTTAATCTTTGAGACGGCAAACAATGCGTGTTTATCAAACGTCTATTGTCAGCATTATTGCCAGTCAGGACTTCGTTGTGAAACTTTGTGCAACTTTGTTTTAACTCGTTTGAAGTCGCTGATCTTTGGATCAGTTTATGATTGTTATAACATTTGTGGTTAACTTGTAATTAAACGTAATATTGTTATTACATTTGTCGTTGACCTTTGAATCAATTTATGATTGTTATTACATATGTGTTCAATTTGTAATTATATTATGATTGTTATTACATTTGTCGTTAATTTGTAATTATGTGTATGGTTGTTATTACATTTGTCGTTAATTTGTAATTATGTGTATGGTTGTTATTACATTTGTCGTTAATTTGTAATTATGTGTATGGTTGTTATTACATTTGTCGTTAATTTGTAATTATGTGTATGGTTGTTATTATATTTGTCGTTAATTTGTAATTATGTGTATGGTTGTTATTACATTTGTCGTTAATTTGTAATTATGTGTATGGTTGTTATTACATTTGTCTTTGATCTTTGAATCAATTTATGATTGTTATTACATATGTGTTCAATTTGTAATTATATTATGATTGTTATTACATATGTGTTCAATTTGTAATTATATTATGATTGTTATTACATTTATCGCTAATTTGTAATTATGTGTATGGTTGTTATTACATTTATGTAAAACAACAATATATATGGGAAGTGTATGGTGTACAGCAACTTGGATATTTTCATTAGAGTAGGCAATTACCGAGGGTCTTTGAAACATCCCCCGGACGCCGTATGCCTTTGAAGGAAGGCGTAGTTGGACTATCCCATTTATTTTTAAATACACAAATGATTGTTGTATAACATAACACTGGGAATGAATCTTAACAAGCAATGTTGAATTTAAATTGTATTTGATTTTATCTTAATAATAATAGCGTTGTGAGTGTCGCGTTCTACATTTTTCGTACAATGGATGTTCCATTGCCAATTTGCCAAAATGTCTTTCACTGGCATCTTTTTGCTTTTAGTTTCATCTCCAAATCTTCACCATATACCAAATTCAAATATTTTTAAATCTGAGATGAAATTCAATAAACTCAACACTTTCTTGTGTAGACTTTAGTCGAAAAAAGCCGCTAGTCATGTCGGAACGCATTCACCGGTGCGACGGGAAATCTGCATAATACCTTGACCCTAAAATGAGGCAAATAATCTCCTTTTGAATGTCGTAATCTACATACTTTGACATACCAACAACAATTGTAAAGGCAATGATGAGTTCATTATCAAAATTCAAGTGTTTTCTGGAGGGTAATTTAGGTAAATCCATTATATGGGGATAATACGGTGAAGCACGGTATTTGAGTATAAAACAATATGATAAAGTTTCCACTGAAAAGCTTGGGGTTTTGTTTCACTTGTGATATTGATAGGAACAGTAAGTAGGGGTTCTATTTTACGTCATCAAGCTGAAATAGCTGTAAAAACTCCATTTAGGTGAAATAATGTAGAAATGCGGATGACAATTGTATTGTATTGACTACTGTCATTGCATTGACCTTCTAGAGACAAATAATTCAGAGACACACATTATCTATCTATCTAGAAATAACACTCAAATAACATACACTTATATTGGCAATAATAATATTACCATTAAACCATATAATTATGTGAGTGGAAAGGCTGACACGGGTGTAACTTTAGCAAACAACAAAACAAACACTTGTCTCACAGCCCAATTTTTTTTAAAACCTATTTGACAGTAAACCTTTTGTTTTGTAAATTAGTATGCTCCTGTAAAAACATGGCATATACAGTTTGTTTAGTTTGGGTGTTGAAGTGAAGAGATACGACTGTATATTTGTTATATGTTTTAATAACATTTATTCATGCAAATTTCCGCGATATATAGTTTTCTTCCTTTTCTTAAAATACTAGACGACCGAATAAGGGCGCCCTCAAATGTTCATAATATGTTTTCCTCGTGTCAAAATTGAGGAATCCACCACACCACTTATGGCTGCACATATGTACACATGTTGATTTTGTATCCGCCATGTTGTGCTTATCTTTCTCTAAGAAGAAGTGCTTTGGATGCACATGTGTACTGGGTGTTATAATCGCGATTACTCAACTATATTATTTGACCAGTGACTCTGTAAATGGTTACATCAAGAACATTGGCAACAGGTAAGTTTAAAAAGCGTTAGCCCACGAGTATGAAAACGCCCACAGGTTTGAGCAATATTGCCTTAAAGTGAAAGGCAGGCGCAACAGAATCTGAGTAACCAGTAAACGCGAACAGTTTACCACCCACAAGGATTCATGAGACTCATGGTTCTGAAAGTGTGGCTTGTATCGGATTGTTTGTTACATAAATCACATAAAACCATGTAATTGAATGGTTTATAGAGCAATCAACTCTTGCCCCTTAATCTCCATTGAAATTTTAGTACTCATTGAAGACTCTACTTGCTGTAGTTATTGTTGTTGGTTCGAACTTCTTCTTTTTTAAAATACATGTATTTGAGGGGAAATTCTTTGTTTTAGTCAACTCTATACGCTCAGTTAAGCGTGACTTAACTGTTGTGAAAGTGCGTTTTGAATTGCCACCATTGCTGGCATCAAGCCATGACGTTTTTCGGAATCTTACTCAAAAATAACCAACCAAAGAAATTAAATCAAAAATAAATCAAAAATAAATAAATTAGTCTTATTTAGCGTTACAAGTAACAGTTGCAAGTACTGTTGCCCGAAAATTGGGTAGCCCAGCGTACATGACTGTTAGACGTGTAATTTACATTAGGACTTGACAACCCTCGCATTGTAAGACATTGAAAGAGCCATAGTTCACGTAGTCTATCGTCCTGCTTCCTGACATTCTAGGAGCATGCATCTTTAAATCCATTCAACATGTCTCTTTTACCAATTGTGACCCCACGTACATACGTTCACTCGCCTGGAGGAAATGACCTAATTCTGTCTAGTATCAATTCACACTTGCTGGGTGCTACATATATTACAAAATGCCTCTCACTTGAGTTGAAGTTATAAATAGATGTCTGTCCTTTAACAATCCGGGCACGCTCGACGATTATTGCCTATTCATCACAAAGGTTATTTCAGGTCCCAGGTCAATGAATCCAGAATGGGTATTAGTAATGATTTTTATTTGGTCTAACGTGATTGTTGTTCTAGCATTATCAAATAACATTACAAACATGAAGTTCACGGCATGGGTTAGAGTATACCAGACCACTTGTTTCGATAAATGGTGTGGGGTCGCTCACTGAGTGGCTTGTGGTAAAAATCGAAAATGGATAACTTTTGTCATCTAAAAATGTAATTTCCATAGACATTTTATTGTGCATGTGTTTTTATGTTTAAATTATAAATATATTACGATAAATTTAACTATAATAATGAAGCCATTTGGAATTTTAAAATGATTATATGTGAAATCACATTTTTCTAATTTAATTATTACATCGATTGTTTAAACGTTTGCGAAGATTGGTATTGAGTTAAATTAAACTGTAATATCGTGTAATTTACCTGCGTCGGTTTGTGATTATATTCTTTCTTTCTTTTTTTTCTTTTTTAATCTAGCAAAGAAAAACAAATACTAGATGATACGATCAAGGAAGTCGAATATTATATATTCAATAAATCTCGTTTGAATAGTCGGACAAAAAGGTGAGATATTTTACAACATTGACACATACTGTTATTCCGAAAAATGAATACACTGTGTCTGATTGATTCATTATTTTGCACATCTTGTTACGTACTTGAATAAACTCATTCACTCCCACATATATATTTATTGTGAAAATTATGCTGTTAACTTTCAAAAAAAGGATCTATACAATTGCAAACTTTGTTATAGTTTAATTGCCGCTCTATATAAAGTTGAGTTCAAATTAACTTATGCAGTGTACCCAATGACCTGTTTATGTAAATACAACGTCCACTCAACCATGCTCAAACACACTCAATCACTAGTATTACTCTCATTCATTTCATACTTCAACAATCACAAAGGTACAGGTGCGGTTTAATGATCGTGGTTAATGCTGAAACATTTGTTCTTTATCAACTTATCACGTTGAAGTTGAAATCAAACTCACGCTCAATCCCGACCACATCAAATATTTAACCATGCACTCAGATAACATCCCTCTCTCTCTAATCTAAAATGTAAACTGAACACACCATGATGGCATATTTTAGTCTGATTAAATCAACTTATCAATCAACTGTTCTAGTCACAGGGAATGTTATTTGATGTTAAAATATTCATTTTTAATTAGCATTGGTAAATACATAAATAAAGATACAATCAGAGATGTCGAATATTGGACCTTGAATCACACTGGTTTAACTGATATTCGGTAAGACGATTCTTGTTTGTGTTTGGATAATGTGCTCACTACAGCGCATATCACCTATTGCTTATGTTGTTGGTTTGAAGTTCTTCTTTTTTATAATACATGTATTTGAGGGGAAATTCTTTGTTTTAGTCAACTTCATATGCACAGTCGAGCGTGACTTAACTGTTGTGAAAGTGCGTTTTGAATTGCCACCATTGTTGGCATCAAGCCATAACGTTTTTCGGAACCTTTCTCAAAAATAACCAACCAAAGAAATTAAATCAAAAATAAATAAATTAGTCTTATTTAGCGTTACAAGTAACAGTGCAAGTACTGTTGCCCGAAAATTGGGTAGCCCAGCGTACATGACTGTTAGACGTGTAATTTACATTAGGACTTGACAACCCTCGCATTGTAAGACATTGAAAGAGCCATAGTTCACGTAGCCTATCGTCCTGCTTCCTGACATTCTAGGAGCATGCATCTTTAAATCCATTCAACATGTCTCTTTTACCAATTGTGACTCCACGTACATAAGAAATCCAGCAAAATATGTGCCAATACTTCTGTTTTAGTAATATTTACCAATAGAATAGTTCGTTATCTTGTAAAATTTTAATTCCCAATTACTTTGTTTGTCCTCATTCACTCGTCTGGAGGAAATGACCTAATTCTGTCTAGTATCAATTCACACTTGCTGGGTGCTACATATATTACAAAATGCGTCTCACTTGAGTTGAAGTTATCAATAGATGTCTGTCATTTAACAATCCGGACATGCTCGACGATTATTGCCTATTCATCACAAAGGTTATTTCAGGTCCCAGGTCAATGAATCCAGAATGGGTATTAGTAATGATTTTTATTTGGTCTAACGTGATTGTTGTTCTAGCATTATCAAATAACATTACAAACATGAAGTTCACGGCATGGGTCAGAGTATACCAGACCACTTGTTTCGATGAATGGTGTGGGGTCGCTCACTGAGTGGCTTGCGGTAAAATTCGAAAATGGATAACTTTTGTCATCTAAAAATGTAATTTCCATAGACATTTTATTGTGCATGTGTTTTTATGTTTTAATCACAAATATATTACATTTAATTTAACTAAAATAATGAAGCCATTTGGAATTTTAAAATGATTATATGTGAAATCACATTTTTCTAATTTAATTATTACATCGAATATTTAAACGTTTGCGAAGGTTGATATTGAGTTTAATTAAACTGTAATATCGTGTAATTTAACTGCGTCGGTTTGTGATTATATTCTTTCTTTTATTTTTTTTATTTTTTAATCTAGCAAAGAAAAAAAAATACTAGATGATACGATCAAGGAAGTCGAATATTATATATTCAATAAATCTCGTTTGAATAGTCGGACAAAAAGGTGAGATATTTTACAACATTGACACATACTGTTATTCCGAAAAATGAATACACTGTGCCAGATTGATTCATTATTTTGCACATATTGTCAAGTACTTAAATAAATTCATTCACTCCCACATATATATTTATCGTGAAAATTAGGCTGTTAACTTTCAAAAAAGGATCTATACAATTGCAAACTTTGTTATAGTTTAATTGCCACTCTATATAAAGTTGAGTTCAAATTAACTTATGCAGTGTAGCCAATGACCTGTTTATGTAAATACAACGTCTACTCAACCATGCTCAAACACACTCAACCACTAGTATTACTCTCATTCATTTCATACTTCAACAATCACAAAGGTACAGGTGCGGTTTAATGACCGTGGTTAATGCTGAAACATTTGTTCTTTATCAACTTATCACGTTGAAGTTGAAATCAAACTCACGCTCAATCCCGACCACATCAAATATTTAACCATACACTCAGATAACATCCCTCTCTCTCTAATCTAAAAATGTAAACTGAACACACCATGATGGCATATTTTAGTCTGATTAAATCAACTTATCAATCAACTGTTCTAGTCACAGGGAATGTTATTTGATGTTAAAATATTCATTTTTAATTAGCAATGGTAAATACATAAGTAAAGATACAATCAGAGATGTCGAATATTGGACCTTGAATCACACTGGTTTAACTGATATTCGGTAAGACGATTCTTGTTTGTGTTCGGATAATGTGCTCACTACAGCGCATATCACCTATACTAATCGTATGCTTATGAAAGATAGGAAATTTGTGAAAGAAACAATGAACACATGTGTATTTAGATCGAATCGATGTCGATGAACTAAAGGCGATATTAACATAAACTGTTACAACTACTTTACAAGCCTATTTATATTCAACAAATACTGATCAAGCCCTCGCGCTTACTTTTATGCCAGAGTATCATATAGTCTTGTTTTTTAGCATAGACAAGTTAATGGAAGATTCAATTAGGGATGTCAAACATTGGAGATTCAATGAAACGCGTCTTTATGAAACTAGGTAAGAATGTTACAAGAGCTATATTGCTATATTCTGTTATTTGGATTATAAACAAAGCGATATAAGTGTCATTGTGACTAATTCAGTTTTATACGCATTTAAATTGCAGGTTAAAACTATACCAACATTTACTTAGACACAATTTTTCAGCTGAGATCAGATACCTTGATTTTCTTGAATATGCTGTAGTAAGTATATTATTTGTTCGGAATGTCACAATATGTTACACGTCATTATTTTATGCATGTTTGAACATTACGCAGATAAAAAAACGACAGTACCGATTTCATCACAAAAATATGAGAAAATCTGATTGCAAGTTTGACAGTAACTATACATTCTCGCCTTATCAAAATCTCGGTTGGAGTAGGATAAGTGTACATGTGATTCAATTATGTACACAATAAGAATTTCTGTATTTCAATAAGATTAATTCATACACATATTTTGTGATGCTGAAGTAATAGCCTTTTCACAACTGCAAATATAACGCCAAATTTTGCCTTTTAATGTTTTTACAAAAAATCAAATCTATTCTCTCAAAAAAACTGATTTTCCCACAGTATTCCGAGCTGCAATCTTGCCGTGACTCCAATCCAAAGCTAACACGAGCACAGAGACACTCAAATATCAGTATCAAATGTTTTAACATCATTAATTTTAGCAGTTAGTGTGTAGTGGAGAAACACAGTGGGTTCCAATCCATGCCAATCAGAAACGTATGCAACGTTTGAATCAACTACGCCAATGATTCATTTTAATTTTAGAACAAAGACCACATACATTACAAACGATGTAGTATTGTTGGAAATGGAGGCATTCTAAAAAAAAGTGGATGTGGATCAGATATCGACAAAGCCGACTATGTCTTCAGGTAACTGAGAAACATTTATAGTGTGGGATTTATGCCGAGTATTATGCACATTGTATCATTTGATATGTTGTGCTATCATTTATGAACACTCAGTATAATCAGTATAAAAGAAACCCAGGACAAATCATCAACCTTGAATAAACAAATTAGTCATTTGTAGATTATTAACTCAACCACGCATACCATATATGATGAAATTTTGACGAAATAAAACAATTGAACAATTTCACATATCTCCATATTATGTAATAAATCCGGTTAATCTGATTCAACAGTACCTAGCACTTTTTTGCGTTCACGCGGCGTGGCTATCGCGCTAGGAAAAAAGGCAAGATATTTAGAATAAGTGCTCACAAACTACAATCTCTCTGTTAGTTGTTTGCCTTTGGAAGGAGCTGCAGAATGGATACATTGGATAAGCATGATATACAATTCGTGATTCTACAATTTTAAGTTAACAAAATCAAAAATATTAATTGTCAATTGCTTAGATGGAGTATCACATTACAATATTATAACATAAACATGTAACATATTAAGGCAATTAAAACCGTTATTGCGTTAAAAAATACTTTTGAATAATTTGTAATAATAATGATTAATGATGTAATTTTTAGTATTTTATGATGAATGTATTTTGTTGTGGGTGCTATGTGTTGGTAAGGGATAGGATGGGTATAGGAGGGAATCTGTTGCAACTCTCATCCGTCCAGACAGCATAAAACCCCAGTGTGTTATCATTACATTATTTATTTCTGAAGGTTTTCTAACTATGGTATTAGGGGAGAAACTGTTACAATGTGGTTGGAATACCCTGAGTTGCTAAAGTTATTTGTACACGTATTTATACATTGATTTTCTGTGCGAATGAGCTTTTTAATCTTACTAGCGCTAGGGGGATTCGTTTTATTTGTATTAACATAGGGGTCAACGAAATGCCATGATTGGAAAACACAAGCTGGGATAATGTTGTCTGCCATTATAACGAATGATTGAAGTAATATGTCTGATGTCCTATTATAACCTTTTTAACGCATCAGTTTCCCATAAAAGACAATATATTGACGTCATATTTTGTTTGCAGGGCTAATCTACCTTGGATTCGTAACTTCACTGACGATGCTGGAAAGAAGACAAACTTTAGCACTTTTAATCCAAGCATTATTAGTACCAGGTTTGTAATAGTACAATTTCACTAACTGTAGCATTACATACTTATTACTTTGTTAAGAATCGATACTTCGATTCTTACCAATTTCAATAAATATTTATTCTTTTTCTTTGGGCATTTTAACTACATACAGTTTATAAATCAAATCTAGTTATATACAACGAAAAATATTCAAATATACATCGAAGAAGAGAAATAATAAACATATCGAATCAATGTTCATGAAAACAAAAACAAATTGACAAGCTATGGGCACATGACAATAACATACACACCAATGAGAACTATGTATCCCATAGTGTCTATGAACAATTATGTTGGCTGGTAATGAGTGAACACATTATACTCCACATTTAGTATCGACCACACACATATTTGAATAATGATCAGAAGTAGTCATTAGTAGTATCACTGTTTTTATAAGTTTATAATATTTTCTGACGTAGGCTGGCATACTACGATATAAGGCACAAGTGTGTAATATCAAGTGGTACATTTGGTTGAAGCTAATTTTAGAAGAGAGTTAATTTATTTCTCTAATAGTAATATTGTTTTTTGAATAGGTACCACAACAAGTTGTCTGGATTCATGAAGGATCTCGATGCATATCAAGGTCATCTAATGTTTTCTCGAACTGAAAGAATGAAAGGAGTTAAACGTACATTTTTATCGTATGTACAAAAGAACACTACGTTAATTGACTTGGAAATTGATCTGAATTACTTATTTGCAGTTAAAACATTTTGGTTATGCAATAAAAGTGCAACTTCAGGTTAGTTTAAAATTCTTCTTGTTAAAATATATAAATATAGTTCTTGATATATATTATTATAGACTTTGAATAATGTGAATTTAATTGCATTTGAAACCCAATAATCTATAGAATAGATAGAATTGGCGTGTTATGTTAGGATTCAAATTAGCCTTAATCACTTATTTAACAGGAATGGGATACTTATAATGCAGCAAGCTGTTATAATATATTTGTTTAAATTATTCCTGTCAAATACGCATTTTGGTCTTTTGAAAAATTAAAATTATTTTACCTGTGAGTTATTGATCAAGGCATTTGTTAAGTTAAGTCCCTTCCACTTATGACCTGTAATACCGCCATCAGATAATGGTTGCACCCAATATTAAAATAAAGATGGCGGACTCTAGCGTTGATTCATCTACTGCGGATTACTTGGAGAAAATATTTATATGTATATTCAAATATTTATATGCCTGTGTGTTTTCTTTTTTGTCGAAATGAATTTTCAATATGTTGGTGGCTGTTCCTAGCTTTGCATATCGACTATATCAGCTTCGTTTTTTTATTAAGCCGTAATAGCTGTTTAGGCTCTGCAGCTGGTGGACAACAATTCAGTTCTTTGCAACGCTACTGTCATTTTATTTCTTGACTAACCAACTCCTTGTGGGGTTATGGTAAGTAACTGGGCTATATCCAAAATAAGTAAGAAATAAGCAAATAAATCAATCACTAGAAAACGTTTGCGTAAGTAATAAACACGTAGAATAGTTTATTACGTCAATGCAGTGTATCCACTGTTGTATCGAAGACATTCCCAGAAAGTTACATTAACAGATACAAGCATAAAACACAACAGCGTGGTAAAGACTGGCCCTAAAATAGTTGCGCATTCAATGTAAGGATTTGATAGGATAGTGAACTCTAGATGGGAATATCCATATTGGTCAGAAGTTAACATTGTAGAAGCAATGAAGTGATGTTTTCTATCACATTCGCACTTCAACAACATGTCTATTTCTATATATGTGGTTTGAAATAAGAAAATATACGTAAAATATGTCAAAGTACTTTCGTCAACTTTGCTTTCGTTAGGATTGCTGTTGGTCAATCTAGCGCTTACACGCTGTGATGAACTTCACCTGTTTGGATTCTGGCCATTTGATACTGATGAAGAGGGCAACGATATACCACACCACTATACTGAGGACATTAAATGGAACAAATCAGTTGCAAAGGTGCATTACATGCCGTACGAGTTTCGAATTCTTAAAGAATTGCATACCAAAGGTGTGCTTGAGCTGCATATTGGGAAATGTGAATAGCGAGGAATATAAGGTAAACAGTACGTTACTTAAAGTTTGACAAAAACTGAATAAAAATCTAATTCAATAGTATGAATAATCATCTTTGATGGAAAGGGGCTAATGTGCGATCAATTGAAATTTAAACATAAACGTGAAAACAAGCAAATCGCTTAGTGCAGTGTGCAGTAATGATATGACAGTTGACTCCACTAGCAATGCAGAAAACAGAGATGAATGGGATGACTCGGTATGAGACCTGAACGTTTAACTTACTGCCTATGTAAAAAATATTGTATTCAATATTATTATTTTTTCTGTGTCCTGCATGTAAATTTGTGCAAACATTATTGGTGAAATTTTTTTTTAATTTTTGTGGTGACAATAAATCAAACCATTTTGATCATCTTCAAATTTGAATCCTATTTGTAATTATCAGACGTAAACCAAGTTAAAATAGGCTGTGACTAGCATGTACATATATCATATAGTGCTATATATTTAGCTAAAATAAAACGTGTTAACATGGAGAATGAAGATATTTCACTATACCCAAACATAACAAAGTTTAGTTATATTCAAATCATATTATTATATAGTGCAGTAGCATCCAATGTTATTTATATTATGTGATATCAATTATTTGTCTCTAGCAAATGTTGACGATTATTTACCGCAAAATTGTGCATTTTGCATGCTGCCAAATGTCCGGGTCGTAATTTTCCCCAACTTGGCTTGTTATTTGAACATGTAGAATTATTTGCGGAAAACTAGGATACAATTATTATAGTAACGAGTCTTATGGGCGAATCATTTTTTAATGCTGTCTTAAGTTATCAAGAAGGGAAATTTTATTTTGTTTTTTCAAAAAATAATAAAACGGTTACTTTCGACCTCGAAGGGTTTATCAAACGTCTATTGTCAGCATTATTTCCAGTCAAGACTTTGTTGTGAAAATGTAGTCATAACTTTGTACAACTTTCTTTTAAATCATTTAAAGTTAATATTCTATTACTTTATCCGCATCCACGCAAAACATTATCAACTACATAACCGATGACGACACCGCTACACCAGACGAGGAAGCGAGTATAGGAAATATGGTGTTTGTCGATATCAGCCGAATAAAATAAAACCATCTTTTCCGTTTAGATGAGAGTGTGCGCCCATCTATTTTTCCGTTGACAACATCGTTTTAGTTTTCCATCCTCAACAGTGGTCTTAACCCATTCACACGTTTTTTTTTCTCTTACAAAATAATTTTAATAAAACGAAGGTGATTGCCTAGATACACGAGTTTGAACCATTTGACGCTTTGTTTGGAGTTCAAAGTAATGAACGTAGTCATAACAAATTATACTTGCTAATGATAAAGAAAGAACCTAACACCGCATAGTCAAAAACAGCAAATGTTTCAACTGAAATACTGTAATCTTCATACTAATTTTGCGTAACGAAATTGGTAATCGTTGTGCTATCCAGCATCTTGTAGTATAATTCACAAGCAGTAACTAAAGAAGGAACTGTTTTACTGGGATTTCTACGGCGTCTCGCTTTAGTCTTTTTGCCACAGGAAATTGTTGCTTCGAAAAACGGTCATTTTGTTTCACCGTGATAACAGTTTTATTAGATCTCTTATCAGGGACACTTGAAAAATAAGCTTGTTTGTAAACAGTCAGCGTGTACAGTGGGACAGTAATGTTTGGCAAAATATTATCCCTCGTTGTGCGTTTGCATAACAATAGGAACTATGTCTCCCGAATGCTCCAGCAGTACGGGCACAAAATGCCAGCTGCTTTTTTTTCAATTTCCACACTCGCCCTTGAAATTATTCGTTATCTGACACGCTTAATGGGCTCTATGATATAAGCCAGGGCGTTAGGCAAAACTGTTGGATCAGTGAAACATACAGTCTGCTTTGAAAGATTCAAAAAATAATATTTGTATTAAATATGCAAACAAACTAGATACTGCGCCATTATATCTATATTTAATTTCCTTAGCGATTTGAGACGTATTAGATGAATTGAGAAAGTCGTAAGTTATTAACAGCGGCGTACTCGAGAGTTGTCAAAAACAGCGCCGCCATCGATGAAATGCTCGCGCTTCCACTTCACGATTACTTGCGCGTCTGCGTTCCGCCATAAATGAGAAATTCCGCTAAACTATCAAATAGACTTCTAATTCGCGAACATTATTTTCGGTACTCGTAGTTGACGGTCAAGTGCCAAATAACCACGTCATCATTATTTTAGTGTAAAATGGTACGTAATTTTTATTTGATGGTTTTGAAATTTTGTTATGAACACAGAAATAAACAAAATTGTTCATGAACAACAATTTATTAAATTTTATTTTTGTTTTGCGTAGTACAGTCAATCAAGATCAGCTGACAAAGACATGTTCTAACTAACTTCTCTCAATTTATACAGATAATATAAACCGTGAATCCAGCGATCTGATTGGTGGGGGGCGCATAGCCATATTAGAAAACTGGGCCCAAAAGTCTTGGCGCAAAACAATGCATCTATGTGGTGATTAGATGGATATATTAGGATAGAAGATATATAAACGTTATATGATATGACCAAATATAGTCACATTACGCAATTAATATGCATAACTAATATTTCATGCACGCAAGCAGACAAAATCATAAAACCAATGTCATAATGTGACATGTATAACTGTAACACCTAGAAAAATGCAATCACGCACGTGTAACCAGTGATGTAATAAAGACAGAAGAGATATGACTAACATTACTATATAGATATCAGTTTACATGGTTTTATATGCAAACATTGTATATGCTTCAGACAGAGAATATATAAATCGTGAATCCGGCGATCTGATTGGTGGGGGCGCATAGCCATGTTAGTCTGGGTGCAAAGCCAATACATGAGTTCGAGTCAAAACATTTCACCACTGCAATGCTCGTAGTACTGTTTTATCATTTCTAGATTGTTACTAATATGTTAAACTTATTTTATCCTGGAATGAAAATACACATATATTATTTCTAGTACTGTGTCAACCCAGGCACTTTTGCCTACCGCCTTTAATATAAGTGGTTAATAGGTTTGGCCATTCTTAGTGTACGTTTATAATATTGCAGCAAATCCGCAGTGTTTTTCACGAGATTAAGTTTTGATTCAGTACGACTGATTGGAACCAGTCAAACATTCAAACTTGCACTCATCGTTCGTAAGGTAATGATAGTGCGAAATTTTACTTAAATGCTTTGTCACAGAATAATAGTATGTTAAATGTGCCAAGTGCGAAATAATTAGGGGACAAAAAACAAACCTGCGTTAAAATCGGAAAAATCGGTCTTTTGATTTATCGGGGACACATATCAAAGAACTTGATTACGGATAATGCATATATGTAGTGATTGGAGGGGTATATTAGGTATAAGATATATAACCGTTCTATGATATGACCAAATATAGTCACGTTACGCAATTAATGTGCATAACTAATATTTTATGCACGCAAGCAGACAAAATTATAATGTAACATGCATAACTGTAATTCATAGAAAAATGCAATCACGCACGGGTAACCAGTGATATAATAAAGACAGAAGAGATATGACTAACATTACTATATAGATATCAGTTTACATTTCACTATTGTTGTTGTGGTAGCTTCTTTGAAGTATAAGCCAGTTCATTTATAAGCCATTACAAATCCATTAATTGCTGTTTGCTAGCTATATGTATGGTTGCTATTATATTTATGGTTGATTTGTAATTATATTTATGGTTGTTATTACATTAATAGTTGATTTGTAATTAAAAGTACGTTCGATATTACATTTTTCGTTGATCTTTGAATCAATTTATGATTGTTATTACATATGTGTTTAATTTGTAATTAAATTATGGTTGTTATTACAGTTATGGTTGATTTATAATTAAACGTAAGATTGTAATTACATTTGTCGTTGATCTTTGAATCAATTTATGATTGTTATTACATTTGTCGTTGATTTGTAATTATATGTATGTTGTCATTACATTTATATAATACAACGATATATATGGGAATTGTATGGTGTACAGCAACTTGAATATTTTCATTAGCACGGACGTAATATATTTACGTACACCTTACTGCCGCAACTTCTGTGCAATTACCCAGGGACTTTGAAACATCCCCCGGACGCCGTATGTCTTTGAAGTTCGGCCAAAATGAAGGCGTAGTTTGACTATTCCATTTATTTTTAAGTACACAAATGATTGTTGTAAAACATAACACTGGGAATGAATCTTAACAAGCAATGTTGAATGTAAATTCCGTTGAATGCACATGTTTACTGGGGTTTATCTTCGCAATTGCCCAACTATATTATTTGACCAGTGACTCAGAAAATGGTTACATCAAGAACATTGGCAACAGGTAAGTTTAAAAAGCATTAGCCCACGAGTATGAAAACGCCCACTGATTTGAGCCATATTGCCTTAAGGCACAGTTGAGCGTGACATAACTGTTGTGAAAGTGCGTTTTGAATTGCCACCATTGTTGGCATCAAGCCATGGCATTTGAATGAAGATCGAAAAGTTTGGTGTTATTTTTACTTCCACAACATGTCTGGAGTTCAGATCGGCAATAGATATATACTATTTTAAAAATCAACTACTTAAAATAAAAACAAATACAAGTAAAATAACATTTTAAAATTAGACTTGCAAAAGTAAAGTAAAATAAAATAAAATAAATTTAATTAAAATGAAATAATATAGGACAAACAGTGTGAAATATGATGAAATATAAAATAAGAACATTTCGCGGTCATTTTTCGGAATCTTTCTGAAAAAATAACAACCAACAATTTACAAAACTCATCGAAAACAAAATAATAATATCCGAGAAATAAAATTTAAAAAGTAAATTAACAAATAAATCAACGAAAGATTAAGAAGACAATAACGCGAAAATAAACGGAAATGTAAAATAATATCGGAAAAAAAGACAGAAATGAAATAAAAAAATAATAAATTAGTCTCATTTAGCGTTACAAGTAACAGTGCACGTACTGTTGCCCGAAAATTAGGTAGTCCAGTGTACATGACTGTTAGACGTGTGAATTAATTATGACTTGACAGCACCCTCGCATTGAAAGACATTGACAGAGCTATAGTTCACGTAGCATATCGTCCTGCTCACTGACATTTTAGAAGCCATCTTTAAACCCATTAAACATGTCTCTTTTACCAATTGTGACCCAGCGTGCCTAAGAAAACCAGCGGAATGTATGCCAATGCTTCTGTTTAGGCAAATTTCACAATAGAATAATTCGTTATGTAAAATGTTGAATTCCCAATTACTTAGTTTGTACTCATTCACTCGCATGGAGGAGATGACGTAATTCTGTCTAGTATCAATTCACACTTGCTGGGTGCTACATATATTACAAAATGCGTCTCACTTGAGTTGAAGTTATCAATAGATGTTTGTCCTTGGAGAGTACTACCCTTTCCCCGTCATATATTATGTAAATATACATATGCAAATTTCAGCTTACAAATGATTTTCAAACCGTATCGAAAACGTGCACCGAATGATCGATCGAAACAGCCTCTGCCTGCAAGTTGTAACCGCTACGTTCTGTTGAATATATGGGACTTCGCTTTCTGAGTTATTACCTAAGATAATAAGATAAAGCAAAACTACTACAAAAATTGATTTTGTGAAATTCGTTACTATTCATGTACGTTCAATAAGTACTATTGGCTGGTTCCCGCCTCATGTGTTATGGCGTACCAAGGCACAATAGGCCGGTAACTAGTTACCTTAGTTACCTGACGTCAGCGCTTAGTCCTAGAGCAGGGGTTTCCGTTTACTCTCGAAAGTTGGGCGAATATAAAACTCTTTCTTTTGTTATACATTTGCACAGATACAGCGAGAAATACCAGAAACATCTCAAGTATATATGTTTTTATTTGGTTTCACGCGATAGTTGGTCTAGCATTATCATATAGCATTACGAACAGGAAGTCCAAGGAATGGGTAAACCAGACCATTTGTTTAGATGAATGGTTGCGATAGTCACAGTGTGACTTGTGGTAAAAATAAAAAAAGTGTAGTAATGACGTTGTGATTATTAAGATTTATGACGAAGGATAGTTACTATTGAGACAAAATTATCATGTCTAGGGGTGGATCGTGAATGGCAGAAATAATGTTAAAAACATAACGATTTATTCATCTTTAGATACTGTAGGAGAATCCGAGTCAATCAGAAGAGTCAATCAGAAGGTAGTCATGCCAATGGCTGTCTCACATTGACATGCAGACAATCATGTAGGCAAGTCAATAGGTCGTAAACATCTTTGTGGTAGATTCATGTGGTAGATTCAAATTGTCCTTCAAGAGTTGTAAATAAATATGACCCGTCAATCACTTTTATGACAGTTTTCACGCGGCAATTCATACCGTTTTTTCCCATGATTCTATGCACACTTCTATTTGTACGGTTGGAGGTAATATAAAAAAACATAGAATAAAGAATGCAGATCAATAAAGGTCATCGTTAGTAGTATAAAGAGTAATTGAAAATTGTTGTTAAATTTGTAATGAATTTTATATTATAGGATAATTTGACTCATTTTTAAATAATTCGCCGAACTGATATAAATTCATTAGTATTCTCAATCATCATATTGTCACACGCAACGTAATATTACCGTAATTGGTATAGTACAGGTGTGATGGTTCAAATACCAAAATGGCAACAGTAACAAAAAGACTTCCCTGGCGGCGATGATAAAACACGACACGGAGCCAACAGATGAGGTTTCAACTGGTACTGGTATTATTATACTCTGCAAACATCAAGTACAATAACGCGGTAAAACGCCACTACTCCAATAACTAGATACTTAAACTCCAATACAATTCAACGAGATCTCCGATCTGATCTCAGTGCTGAACAACTCCCCTATATATACCCACACTGTCTATAAATAGACCATTACATCAGCATACATAATGAGTCTGGAACTTACTACAAATTTCTAGAATGTTCCATTACCTTATATTGCCTTCTACAGTGTCCTATTACCTATTCAACCAACTTCTAAAAATTCCACCCAGACACAGTACGGTTCTAGAACATCTCAGTCACACGGAAGTGGTAAACAAGTCGTATGCGACATGCCTCCCCTCTCAAGAATATTATAACATATAATATTACATGACTAGCAACGACGTCAATGATACGAATACGATAACAATTTCAAATAAAACAACAATACAATATATCAAATCGAACTGAATAAAGCTCTGAGTACAAAAATTCGAAAATCACATACAGTAGAATATAATAAAATATGAAATACAGTCATAAACGAACAACATTCTACTATACTGTTCAAAAGTTCCTCAGTCCATCAATCTACTCAGGTAGTCCGCTACCACATTATCCCGTCCAGGAATATCCTCAACACGATAATTATATCCTTGCAGAGTCATCGCCCATCTCATCACTCGGTCATTTGAAAACTTGGCTTTATCCAGGTAAGACAATGGTTTATGATCCGTCTGCAAAATGAACTCCACACCGGCTAAATATAGACGAAATTTATTCACGCCCCATACAATGGCTAAACATTCCCTTTCTACAGTTGAATATTTCTTTTCTGCATCGGATAACTTCTTACTTGCATACGCATCTGGATGAAACTTCTCACCATGATTCTGCATAAGTACTGCTCCAATTCCTACCTGAGACGCGTCCGTCCGCAACACAAATGGTTTCTGTGGGTCTCGTAACTTCAAAATTGGTTTGCCCAATAAGTATTCCCGCAAAGTGTTATATGCTTTCTCCTGGGCCTCTCCCCATACAACTTTGTTGGGTTGTCCTTTCCTTAGTAGATCACTTAGGGGTGCTGCAATAGTTGCGAATAAGGGGATGTGGTCTCTGTAGTAATTGACCAGCCCAAAGAATGATCGGACACCTTTCTTGGTCGCTGGTCTTTGCGCTTCTCGAATTTGTTTCATGTTGTCGTGACTCGGACTCACCCAACTGTGTCCAATTTCATGACCCAGGAATTCTACTGATGTTGCACCCAGAACACACTTGGATGGTCTAGCTGTTATGTTCGCTGCCCTCAGTCTTCGTAACAACTCAGATAATACTTGAACATGCTCATCCCAGCAGCTTGAATAAACTATCAGGTCATCTATATAGCTTCCAACCCCCTCCATACCTGACAATATTTTCCTGATTCCCCGCACCAGAGTAGCTCCCGAATTCTTCATTCCAAATGGCATCCTTAAAAATTCATAAGTTCCATCAGGAGTAACAAATGCTGTCTTTGGTATATCTTCTTCTGCTACTGGTATCTGCCAATAACCCTAACTTAAATCAATTTTTGACAGGAACTTACTATTATGTAGCCTTTGAAATATGTCCCCTGTTGTTACCATTGGCTCAGGGTCGGTTACAGTGACCTTATTTAATTTCCTATAATCTACACATATGCGATTTGATCCATCCTTCTTCTTTACAATCACCACCGGTGACGCATAGGGTGATGTGGACTTCCTGATTACTCCCATTTCTAACACTTCTTCAATATCTTGCCTAAGGTTCTCCCTTATTGCATATGGTAGTGAGTATGGCTAGATCGTATTGGTGTATCATTTGTCAGGTCAATCTTATGACTGATTATCTTGGTCTTTCCTGGCAAGTCAGTAAACACTTTATCATAAGTATTGACTAAACCCACCAGTTTTTTTCTATGGTGTTCTGTCAGGTCTGTACCAATTTGAACATCTTTACCTGACTCCTTGGGTTTACAAGTTCCTAACTCTAGAAGATCATCTTCATCTACAGCATTCTCTTCATCTGACTCGTTGCACCCCAGGAGTATCGCTCTCTTCGGTCCATAACTCTTTAAGGATCTTCATTGGGCCTCTAACCGTTCGACCATATAACAGCTCAAATGGGGAAAAACCAGTTGACTCCTGTGGTACCTCTCTATACGCAAAGAGTAAAGCACTAATATACCGATGCCATTGCCTTGGTTGTTCATGGCACAACTGCTTTAACATCTTCTTCAAAGTGCCATTAAACTTTTCCACCGGTCCATTACAGATGGGGTGATAGGGCGTAGACGTCAGTCTCTTAATGCTGAGCAATCTTGATACTTCTTGCATGCATTCTGACACAAACTGAGTGAGTGTCACTTAGTACTTCTTCTGGAATCCCCAATCGGCTATAAAAGTCAATCAACACCTCGGCTACAGTCTCCGTATCTATATTTTTAAGTGGAACGTCCTCTGGATACCGTGTAGCATAGTTCACCATAGTTAAGATGTATCGATGACCCCCGTCACTGGCTGGTGTAATTGGTCCAACCAAATCTATAGCCACACGCTTGAATGGCATATCAATTAAAGGCATCTTACCTAATGGGGCCTTCACAACTGATCCCTTTGAAACAGCCTTCTGGCACACATCACACGACCTACAAAAACTGGTAACATCTTGATGTAGCCCAGGCCAATAAAAGCTAGTCACAATCCGGTCTTCTGTCTTCTTTATCCCCATGTGTCCACCAAATATTGAATCATGGGCAATCTCCATAACACGAGTCCTCAACAGTTTCGGCACAACCACTTGACAACGTCTTGCCACCTGGAACTGAACGATCCCGATACACACGATATAGCAAGCCTATACCTGGAACTCGGTTGTATGGTGCCCTCTCACTTCTGGTTCTCTCTTATTATAATATTTCTTCAACAATGTGTCTGCTTGCTGCATCTCGATTAATTTGTCTTTTGTTACATGTGCTCCAGTCTTTACATCACACACTTTGAGCGGCTTCACCTTACCAGATTTCTTCACTTGTGCTCTGGTTGTTACTGCTCCACTCACAATCCACACTGGATCCGGGTCATCTGGTGGTCTTGCTCCGGGCACATTCCCAACAATTAAATCATAGATTGGGTCCTGCACACATAATGATTCAACCGTGCCTCTCAAATATGGCGTATCAATTTCCACCATGGCGACTGGAACCCTTCTTACAGTACGATCAACCATCAACATATGACACATCTTTTTTGTATACCGGTCATCTGGTACCAAGCTCTTCTTGACTATAATGCCATTACACCTAGTGTCTCTCAACATGGTCACAACTGTGTCACCCACCTTCCCTTGACCCACAGGCAAAGTCCTGTCCTCCACAACGCCACTCCGTTCCATACATGCACCATTCACAACCTTTAACTGCTCCCCCGATGCTAACAACAAATGGTCCTTCTCAACCATTTTAGGCACGTCACCGTTAATTTGAACAGCACAGCTAGCACTGATATTAGACACCTCCTCCTCTATATATTGTTTTAAAATACGGATTATGAAGTGCAACGTCGGCATAAGTGCGAACGTGGTAGAAACCACCGCAGTGCGTTCTTTTCTTTCAAATTGTATATTCACACAATTGAAAGCTTTCTCGCTAATTCCTTACATGGCAAGATCTTATCGATGTATATCAAGTTCTGTGTAATTCCAACAATTTGTGTTATATCGTGTTATATCACGTTGTAAGTCTCCGGATGGACAGCCGGCTTTTTGTTAACAACAAATCTCGATTTTATTGCAAGTACTTCTACTGTGGTGATAAGTGGTGATTGCATAATAGATAATTTTACTAATTTAGGATTTTTCCGAATTTGCAAAATAATTAGGATTCATATAAATAGCAATATGGTTAAAGAAAATGATATAATCTTAAATTTTGGCTCAAATTCCTTAAGCAATACTGGAATATATATTTGTCAGGAATAAGAGACAGAATTCCAGTATTTTCTTATAATAGTTTTCAGTCACATTATGACTTGGGCACTAAACAGTATACTTAAACTGGTGGGAAAGAATCCAGATTTTCATAAGAAAATTATGCCCTGTCAAATTAATAACTGTTTTAAAACTTTATTTACATATAAAATATTTAATATTAATATCATCATTGACTTTTGTCAGTAAGCGTATAGTACACTGATTTCACTATTAAAATCAAAGTTAAAGTCTGCAATACGGCAACCGAGGTGGCTCACAACATGGCGTTTTATAAAACCATTTTTACAATTCATTTACATTTTGAAAACTCATATTTTATAATCCTTTTTTAAACACCATTTTCGGTTCTGGATTTTTAAACCCACTTTCGTTTCTGGGTTCTGTTTTTATTTTAAAAATCAGTTGTTTAAATTCATTTACATTTTTGAAATCCGTTTTCATTTTTAAAATCCATTTTCGTTTTTAAATTTGATTTTCATTTCAAAATCTATTTTAGTTTTTAAAATCTGTTTTTTATTTTTAAAATCTATTTTCGTTTTCATATTTCATTTTCATTTTTAAAATCCGTTTTCAGTTTTAAAATTCCTTTTCGTTTTAAAATTCCATATTCTTTCTTAAAATCCATTTTTGTTTTATAATCTGTTTTCATTTTTAAAATCCATTTTTGTTTTCATATTCCATTTTCATTTTAAAAATTCATTTCCGTTTTCAAATTCCATTTTCATTTTAAAAATCCATTTTCGTTTTCAAAATCCATTTTCATTTTCACTTTTTGACCTGTGACCTCGCCCTCTGACCTCATACCACATGACTAGGAATTGTAACTCGGATTCTGGCATTTTTGTTTATTTCCACCAGTGACAGATGGCGCTGACTTGTATACCTACAGTACCTTATCCGGTACGATAACACAGCATTTTATTATTTAGCTGTATTATTTTTTTTATTTTTTTGTTTTATTTCCCTCATTCACCTTTTATTGTGCGTCATTCTATAATTTGTCTATTTTACTTTCATCTACTTTATTTAAATTTAATTTTACAAGTTTTGTTGTATTATTTTGTTTTTATTTCATAAAAGTTGTGTTATTTTATTTTATTTCGCAAAAAGCTATGAATTGATCCCTGTTTTTTTATTTCTCTGTATGGCAACATATTTTAAACCACCTGCCGCCGTACAATGTGAAATGCGTATACACGTTATTATTGTTCGTTTTCAATTGCAGGACAATTAACAATTTGGCACTCAGAGTACGTATTTATTTGTACACATATATAAGTATGTTCTGTGACATTTGTGGTTGTATAAAGTTAGAATATGACACTAACTCACTCCCATCAACACTGATGCAATTTCATAAAAATACAGTCTCGATTCAAAGTCCCAGCACACGGTGTTTCAAGTAGTCAGGTTGGTTTCCTTCACTTTAACAAACAGGTAGTCGCTTTGTTTCATCAATGACCTAATGAAGTACTGACCTACTGAAAGTACATCGTTTACCCGAGTTCATAGGCATACAAAAAAAATCGTTCATGATATACAGTGCATGTTGTACCCATGGGTTACATCTGCGTACCTCGTAGACCTGGGCCGTTGGGAATAGTTTTCAAGTAGGCGACCGTAAATCGTACCAGTGACAACGAGATTCAAGGACATAAACGGGTAACACAAAGGTCACTCGGACATTTCTTTTTTGTATATGCGGATATCCATCAATAAAGTTGTATTTACATAAAATGGGTCAAATGGCCAAGGCTTTTGCAGTAACTGTATGTCGCATATGATGATTTTTTTTTTTCGATGACCAATGACCGGAAATCCGTACTAACCACAACAAACATGTCACATAAACTGTATGTTTAGAGATGTGTAACGTAATCATTTCTAATAGTAATCAATATATTGCACATTTCCAAACCGCAATATCTATTTCATCTTTCATCAAAAACTGTTTGGAACATGAGATGATGTTTTGTTAAACATTTCAAGTAATAAGAGCCCCCTGGCTACAAGGGTTTCCAAGCCGTCTTTTTTGTCGGTAATACTAAAATACGAGACAAACTGCGAGACAAGGTAAGGTTGGCCATTAGTATTGTGTTATGTTTTCTTTTTGAACGACTACGAAAATTGCCCCCATATTTGATATAGCCCCTTGTGTTGGCGATAATTGGTCAGGTAATTCAAACTCGTTTCACCAGAGCTACTTCATACATAATGTCTGCATTTCTACATAACACGCAATGAAGACGGTATTAAATTTCATCCACTGTTGTTTACGTAAGACTGCTGCCACCAGACCATGACTAGAGTAGTTTTACCTACTTGTCCGAGGTCGAAAGGTATGGTGTCAGTTTCAGCTTTCACATGTCTGGAGTTCAGATCAGCAAACGGTATACATTATTTTAAAAATAACTTCTTAAAATAGAAACAAATATTGAGACAAATTAATAAAATATGACTTCCAAAAATAAAATAAAATAAATTGAAAAATGAAATAATTAATTACAAACTGGATAATACAATTGAAAATGGAATTATAACAATAAACTAAGATGAAAGGGGAATAACAAATTAAATAAAAAAGTATTTTGTCATATAGAAAATGAATGAAAGAAAACTGTCAGAAAAAATGTTTCCGTGAAATTTCTTAAAGATAATCAAACAACTTTTTAAAAAATACCAAAATCAAAATAATAAAATACCAAAATCCATATAATAAAATACCAAAATAAAATTGAAAACAATTAAAGACTAATCCAGCAATGAAGCGAATAAGAAAGGAAAACGTAATATCGCAAAATAATATAAAAGGACAGTGAGAAATGAACTCAAAAATAAAATTAAAGACAGGAAGGTGAATTACAATGTAAATTATAAAAACATTAAGCTATAAAAGAAATAAAATGAAAAATAAAAAAGTTGGTAAATTAAATTTAAAAACAAAATCTAACAAAATTTTAAAAAAAGAATCACCTACATACGAAAAAATCGATGCATGTAGATCGTACTACATAACAAGTTTTGGTTACAACAGTGCTTGCGAAACACGGCATTAGGTCTAATGCGCCCATGAGGACTGAAAACAAAGTAATATGATGTTACAATGGCCCCGTGCTGGCAAGAGCCTAGTGCATTATATCTGCCCGTCTATTTGTAGTACGGCTCGGTGATTTGGCGTTACAAGGAACTGTGCAAGCACTGCTGCCCGATGATTGGGTAACCCTATGTACACGATTGTTGTTTGGATGATTTTATATTAGGTCTTCATGGAATTTTGAAATCTCGATCACTTTGTTTGTCTTTATTCAATCACCTGAAGAAAATAAATGTTATTCTTCCCGGTGTCGATTCACACGCGATAGGTGGTACTACTACATGTATTACATACGACGTCAAGATGTTTGTCCTTGGAGAGTATTACCCTTTCCCCCATCATAAATGATGTCACTGTAAATGCAAAGTTCAACTTACAACTGATTTTTAGTTGGTGTCGAAAACGCACACAGAATGGTCGATCGTAACAGACTCTGTCTGCTGAAGTTGGAACCGCTACGTTCTGTTAAAAATATGGGACTTCGCTTTTGGAGTTCTTACCTAAGATAATGTGTGACGTATTATACCAGCGCCGTCTGTTTGTAGTACGGCTCGGTAATTCGAGTTGAATTAGTCTTATTTGGCGTTACAGGCAACTGTGCATGCACTGCTGCCCGATGATTGGGTAGCCATGTGTACATGACTGTTTACGTTAGTTCTTGATAGCATCTCGCATTGACAGACATTTAGCGTGTGCTAGTTATAGCAGCGAGAGGTGAAACTAACGCCGTGTACTAAGGTAACGTTGCAATCGCTGCAATTATCCTACAGTGGCCCATGGCAACAAACGTCGATATCATACCAACTTTCGTGTTGAATCAGCAACTAACAATATTTGTTCGACTAACTCTTCACAAAAACATAATATGGCTGTATATAACATCATTTTGTACTGCAGTAATTCATGTACGACAAACCAACAAAAAGAGAAAGTTGTAATGTATGCATGACAAACAATCAGCACTATGTATCTTCAATGACATTGTGTGGAAATAAATAAATTCACTTTAAACAATCATCTTTCTCACATGGGTTTCAGTATTTCAAACAATTGTCTGCTCTGCCTGTGAGTTCTGGGGGAGAAAATTGTATCTGTCTTCATAATGAGATCAATAAATTGTTCCAAAATTTCATCATTTGTATAGCGTAGTGTCTGCGTGTTCTGCTCCAGCTCTCTCCGATCTGATATTGGTTTAATTTGATCAGTTGCTCTTAAAATAGAAATATGAGTGTTAAGATGAGCCATACGACTACCCACTAGGGCTACCCAATAAACACCTCAGAATTTTAACTATATTCTCAGTCAGATAATCACAAGTGTATTCTCAATTCATGTATAGGTGTTATATTTTTATATGTTTTATGTTTGTTAAAGTCCTTCAGTAATTCTTAACGATTACCCTTTAGTTCTGGAAATGATACAGTAAATCATTGGAACACACAATGTTCCTATCAAGCTATGTTTTAAAGAGTTCAGTTAAAAGCTTTAGAAGTGTAAAGAAAACAAAACATACAGGGCTGTTAAGTCAGCTATAAAAACAAGCATTACTGTATAAATTAAATAACTCTACATAGAACGAGTTCTATGTAGCCACAGTCACAGATACCATATAGTTTAATTCATCATATCTATGAATTAAAATATTCAAATGAGCAATCTGCATAGTGTATACTTACATTATAGCATAACTTTGGTACCCATACTCAAATTAAGATTATTTCAATCAAAGAGTGTGTAAATCATACATGTTTCACCTGAAAGCAATTGTCAAGCGACGCATTGGTAATAATCAGGGGAATATCCCCTTCAGACATGCCACACAGCGGCGGCGGCACACAATTTTACATGGAGGGACGCAACCTTACTAGGGGTCGGGGCATGCTCCCCTTAAAAAATGAAATCTAGACTTTCTGGAACTCCATTTTCTGCATTTTGAGGGGCACATTTTGCTGACACAAAAGGTTTAAGCTCGATTTTAGAGGGGCGACGACACCACCCCCATCCGCCATCCCGTGCCGCCGCCAATGCCCTACTTGGTTAATGTCCTATAATTATGGAGACATGTTGTAAGTAAATAATAAAAGTATAAATATTCTTCAGCAATGTAAGTTCACTCAAAAAAAATCAAGTACGCAGAGTTTATTGTGAACTCAATGAAAAACAGTTTATATTATTCAGCATATTCAATTTAAAAAATGATAGTCAAAAATATATGGATCTGGACAATATTATAGTTGCAAACACAACCTTCTAGAAAGGTTTAGAGTCAAAACAATAATAATAATAATAGGAGGAAGAAGAAGAAGAAGATTTTTTGATTTTTCAAAGTGCCATTTAATATCATTAAAAATCTAAATTACATTAGCATGTTTAAAAAAAAGCGTGAATTAACGAAAATGGTATTAACGATAATTGCGATATAAGGCATAAAAAATATTTTAAAAAAGTTCACATTATCACTCTCAAATTACTCGCGAATTAGTTCGGTGTACACCAATTCACCATCCTCCACATGGGATAAAGCTTCTTTCAGGCACCATTTCTCGTTGAAACCATCCACGTTGTTTATCAAACTATAATATAGATGTTCTCCATTTAGTCTGTATCTTATTCTCTGCTTAAATATGACAGTTGGATCTGTTATACTATCTTCAGTTAATGCGTTGCGACGTGATAAATGTGTTGCCATTTTAGCCATTGCAAAGATATAAATCGGGCAATGCATGGAGTCGCTTTTCCATGCCTGAGGAGGTTTTCTTTGGAAACGGTGGTCCAAGTATGTACCACCAGTAAGGTATTCGAAAGTCATCATTAAAGAGAGATCTACAGAGATCATTAACAATTTTGAACAGTGTATTTAAATTAGGGCACTGGAAAAAAATATGAAGCAAGTCATCATGGTTTGGGCAGAAGAAGTAGTTATTCGTGTTACGGTAATTACATGACTGCAAATAGTGACCAGTTGTATAGGAACCATGCATGATACGCCAATAAAGGTCACCTTCCCGTTTTGTTATGGGTGGTAGATAACACAGTTTAAAGTTGGGCTTTATTATATCAGAAAGTGAGAGAAGGTCCCTCCATATGGTGTCAATATAATTGGGCATTTTACTGTGAAGTTGTGATCTTGTTATGAATTTATATACTTCACCTTTATTTTGTTTGTGTAATGGGATATTAAAAGCTGTAACACCATTATCAAATACTAGGTCGAGAGCATATGGAGCTGTTAGTTCGGAGGGCATGCATCCGCTGTCCAAGTATGCATTAATTGGGGTTATGATGTCATCTGGAATTGACCGTTTTAGGTCAAACAATATTTTTTCTAGGAGACGTGTTAAGTGGATTGTGACACTGTCTTTTATATCAGTTACTGTTAACCACCGACATTCTCTATTGTGGATCAGATCCCCAATTGTTGTTATGCCAGCATCAACGAATTTCTGCATGAACAGTGTTTCGTCTCCAGTAAAATAATTAATTTTATCATTAAGTATGATTGGTTCATCACAGATATCATTAATATGAACTGGTCCATCTTTACGTACATGTTTTTGACCAAGCCATGCTGACAACAAGTTATGATAAAATGACCTATTTTCAGTGTGAGGTAAATCGGGGAGGTTAATAATGAATAGTTGTTTGCCGTAGTTGAAATTATAAATCTGTTTAAGAAAGTAATCTGTGAATGAAAAGCATGAATGGTCAACTCCGGAATACAAATATCGCTGTAAATATTGGATTCGGAAAGCTTTAAGATGGCTAGACATATGTACAAGACCATGACCACCATTCTTTAATGGGAGGTAGAGAACACTGGCTGGGATCCAATGGCGTCCTTGCCACAGAAAATCAAGAAAAAGCGTTTCAATTTCTTTTATGAAAGATACCGGAGGTAAAAGACACATAAAACGGTGGAAAACTTTTGTAGCTGCAAGTTGGTTTAAGACGATGACACGCCCTCTATATGAGATAGCAGAAGCATAGCGCCCCCACCAGTCCAGTTTGGATTTTATTTTCTGAATTGACTCGACCCAGTTTTTATTTTTGTAGTCATCATTATTACCAATGTACGTTCCCAGTACTTTTAAACCATCATTATTCCAACTGATTCCCATGGGGGAATCACTTCTGTGTTTCCATGATAATATCAATCATCAAATGAAGGGCCAGGATTATGACATACAAGTTATTATATTCAAAAAATGACATGACAGTCCTTTCGTGCAATAGAAAAACTTAACTGAAGCCAATCAATCTTGTGAGTCAGAGCTTGGATTAACATGAATATTTACGAATAAATCATTACAAAAAGCATTTACATATGTTTGAAAGCATGTATGAAGCATGTGTACAGGCTGTTGTTTTGCAATCAACCCGAAAAACAACATAACGTCCACCAATGTACATATTTTCTGAGAGTGGCCGTGTTCTCTTCCATTGCGTCATCGCTGATTATACTTGCCTCGAACGTTGTAAACTGGTTGGCTATTTTTGACATCGTACTATATATTTTTGACACAAGTTTATTATTGTATTATTATCATTTTACGAGAACTGACAATATCGGTAAAGCTATTGTGTTCTCACTGTAGATTTTACATAGTAATTAGTGGATTGCGAGAGTCTGTTTTTGCCCCAGTAATTTAGTTTTGAGTGACATTACCCTGCGATTATTTTTTGGCGGTTTGGCTATAACTTAGAAACCATCGCTGTGTAATGCTCAGCTTTACGTTGGATAGCAGTACTTTTGGACGCTACCATTTTTCGGACGGGGACACAGCACAGACTCTGCTTTCTTCTTGTTTATTTTTCTGTGAAGCACATGTTTTGTAATGTTCGGAAACTGCCGTTGTACTTAGACATGTTGTTGCTATGGCGTTTCTATATTGAGTGACTTACTAGTTTAAATATTAAAATCTGTCCACTTTACATTTGTATTTTATTTATTTTTATTTGACAAGTTAGTTGTTCGTTCCCCCAGGCGATATAAATGCCTGTATGCTCCTCATCACGCCAAATTAGCTAGCCTGAGATTCGAATACGATTATTTTTATGAAATTGGGAGATTCGCACCGGAGCTCAAATCCGGTTATCCATTGTGCGTAAAACGAAATATCTCGCGGTGGACTTCGTGCGAGAAATACTCGAGTTTCACACAGTTTAAGCCCAGGTGTGGAAAACGTTAGCAAAGTCCGGAACACCTTGCTATTTTCCATCTGTAGTTATATACAAACCATACATACTGTGGTAAGAAATGTGACAAAATGTGGTAAATCACACAAAGTATATATATGTGCCATTTTGATGGCCGTTTGTGCCTAAAAGGACACTGTGTCATACGGGCGTCATTTAGAAACATTTTTACACACAAACACTAACTTTGTAAACTTTTTTTAAAGCAGACATGTTGCAATAAAGAAGAAATCAACAACAACAAAAGTTGTTAAAGAAGGCAAGTACGTGCATCTAATTTTCTGTTACTTTTATGAAGTCTGTTATCTGTGTGCGTATCTGTTGTGATATGTATGCATCAATATTTGATAATGTTCTAATTGTGTGCCGTAATTGAGGTAAATCTGTCGATAAACAACCGAGATCCAGAACGTCAGAAGTTCTCGATTTTGATATTTTGTTTGAAACATGTGTATGTGCATGTCTATATGTATGATTCATGTATTAGGCTTGGATATGATTGGTCTAAACATTTCCAATATACAGGCAGTAAGGCACGCACGCACGCAGGCCAATCCATAAGTCTGAGTTCTTGGAGACGAATACCAACAATGACAGTATTGATAATTAGTGTGTTTGACATTGTATTTGAGGTGAAGAATACATTTTCGACATTCGAGGTTGAAAAACAATGTGTATATCTACTATGAATGCTAAAGTAATTAAAATAAATTACTAAATTAATCTAGAAAAGAAAAGGACAATTTCCAGAAGATAATGGAAAATGCTATCAGAGATGTGAAACATTGGACCCAGAACGGAACGCGCCTGTATGACAGGAGGTAAGACCAATTACAAATAAAATAAATTGAAGTAACTGGCGCTGTATTGGTGAAATGTTTATATGCTGATGTTTTTTTAAAGCTGGTAGGAAGCACTGACCTTACATGTATATCATGTATATATTTTGCAGAAACAATCTTTACAAGCATATACTCGGATTGAGTTTCCAAGGTGAAAGTGAATCTCGTGGATTTCTTGATCATTTTGTGGTATGTATGTTGTTACTTATGTTATCGATATATAGTGAATTGATTTTACATCAATTCAAAAAGTAATGTAAGAGATTAAAAATCGAAAGATTTCAGATATTTTACCTTTAGGGCTGATAAATAAATTGGGGGAAAAATTACAGTGCGTGGTGGATTTTGTGCGTAATTTCGGTAAATTTTAGTTGTGGGTAAACCGTATATTTACATAACAAGGTCATGTGACGGAATAAAAACAATGGATTTGATTTGAATATTGATTGAAGCTGTCCCACATCCTGGGTGACAGCTCTGATCCCACTTTTTGTCTTGTTCTAGCAAATAGAGATCTGGTTCAGGACATGTCAAAATACCTGATTTCAGTGTTGTAGACGGCTTATCTTTGATTGTACGTACATACGTATGCCATCATATACTTATAAATGTATAAAGTTTGAAGTGAATTGCTCAAAGAGTGTAGCAGATGAATGTCTGACACAAAATTTGACAAAAACAAAGTAGCAACCAGTTTGGAAAGAATCGGTCGAAGCATGAGATTTAGCTCTTCATGGTTGAAGTGCTTCACGAATTTAATATCTTCAATATTCTGAATGCATGGAGGTATTACGACTAGTCGCCATGGTTCTCTTGTATACATTTCAGGTGACACGGTCACGTTTTATTAAATAATTAATGTTAATTAAAATAGTTCGAGAGTTTAAAAGATTTACCTATAATTAAAGCAAAAGAATTTAAATCGGTTTAAATATAACATACATAATGAAGGTAAAGCTACATTCAAGGTGTTTGAATCAGTATCAATCACATCTTAATGTAGTTATGTTACTAAGAATGCAACATTTTCATACAATCATTTTTGGATTGTTTAATTAGGCTGTAACTAGTTTACCCTGATAACGCTTCTATTTGTGAATTATAGTTTGTCAAACCAAACGTGATATCATAAAGATATAACATTAGTGAGTATGTGGAATATTAACATACTTTAATTTGTTATTAGAATAAATTCAACATAAATAACACCATGTACAAAAGATGCAGTCGGAAATGGGGGTATACTTAAAAATAGTGGATGTGGAGAAGAAATCGACAAAGCCGACTACGTGTTCAGGTAAGGCAAGTTCCCAGCATTCTAGATCAGTTTCGAGCATTGTGACAACGTTCACTGAAATAAAACAAAATGTATATATTCTTTGATACACAGTTACAACGTAGTTACAAATTAAATGTATTAATTATTTGGTTCAATTGCGCATACTTAGCTGTAATTTTGGAGACCAAGTTTTTGGACGTTACATTGTTATTATAAATTTAGATAAATTTAGTTATTAGTAAATTTAAATTATTAGGTCTATTTCAACAGATACATATACCCATACGCTTACTCAATGCTCAATTCAATATGGGGGTCATTTTTGGTTTTGTGTGGTTTTGTTTTGTAGGGCAAATCTTCCTTATATTCATAACTTTACAGACGACGCAGGAACCAAAGCCAACTTTACTAGTTTCAATCCAAGTATAATTTGGAGAAGGCGAGACGTAATCTTTTTACTTGAATATCTTTGTGTTGCTTCATAATAAACTTGTACTCGAATTATTGTGTGCTTTCGATACGTTGATTAAAAAACAGGTAAATATTGTTAAATGTATTCTGAAAATTAGATTTATAATATGTGTGTCGAGTAACAAAAACAATCCTGTGATTCTACACAATAATTAAATCACTCTATGTAAGACCGAAACAACTACGCAATTCTAGGCTTATTCATGATTTATACTTAAATTGAATATTCTATAGGTACAATTACAGTATTAACAAACTTCACAGAAGAATTTATTTCTCATGTAAAACACAATACTACATTAAGAGCTTCTGTAGTTGATCTGACATACTTGTGGTCACTGAAAGATTTTTGGAAATTTGAAAAGAATGTGTCAACAGGTAATTTAGTTATTTAATTACATACAACCACAATGCCGCCGTATTACACATTACGTTACATGAATTGAATGTGACGGAAAAAATGTTTCTAAATAGCAGAAACAAATATAGCTGTATAGTATCTATTAAGAGCTTTTGAGTGTTTAAGGGCCAGAATACCATTAATTTTTTTTAATGTTGGAAGATTTGATTTGCGCAATCTATATGCATGTAGCTTACACGGTGACTGTACATCATTTGGTCATTATGGCGTTAGTTGCATGTTCTCTACTGCAACAGTGATTGAGCCTGGAAATATAAGCATAATAACAAGGCCGCAAGACTCTATATGGTCATTCGTTATGTTTGTCATATGTCTTATCTAACACCACAATTATGGTACTAGTTGCATGTTAATGAGATTGCCATATACGGTCATCTAGTATGTTTTTTTCACATCACTCGATAAAGAGTAATTGGTCAATTTATGTAAATTGCATAATGCAAGATGGTGGCCAAAATACCGTACTTCCTCGTTCATAAGCCCAGGGTCCTCAATATGCAAAATCGGGGTGAATGGGGTGTGAAACGAGTAAATTATTCTTAGACGTGACCTGTTGGCGACCGTGAAAGGTGTTTAAATACTTCCTCCGCACTCAGTTTACCTTTCGATATTGACCATTTTATCAGTGATATAACGATTTTACCATAGGTTCCTATGGCGTAGATAATATGCCATTTCTCAAATTGCAGGCTTGTGCGTTGGCTGAACAAATCGTATATAATGTGAATGATGACATGTAACTGTGACAAATCTATTTCAATTACCCAGCCTATATTACATACAACACATTCGTTGTTTTTCAGGAATGTTGATGTTCACTCTGGCACTTACACACTGTAAGGAAATCCATCTGTTTGGATTCTGGCCTTTTGATGTAGATGTAAAGGGTAACGATCTACCTTACCACTATACGGAGGACCTCAAATGGAGCAAGGCGTCAAGAGTTGCTCATTCTATGACGTCCGAGTTCGAAAAGCTCAAGAACCTACATGTGGAAGGCGTGCTCAAACTGCACATTGGACAATGTCAATCGTGAGAAAAAGGCGAATAATATACTCATTTTTTTAATAATTACAATTTGCGTAAACTTTTTAACGCTTGTCTATACTTAATGGGGTATTTCAGTGGCTAGATCATATATTATGTCAGTTCAAGCGGCTATAAGGGTCGGGATCAAAAAGGGGTCATAAGGGTGGGATTAAAGAAAGGGAAAACCTTTCACGTCATGAAGAACCACTGAAAAACATGACCAGCTTATCCAGTTAGGTGGCCATTTTTGAAGCGAATTAATATTGTCACTAATAATATCACAGGGCGGTGTTAATTTGATTTGAAAATAATCGGAACATTGCATAATTTGTAAAGTATGCACTAGGGGAAATAAGTGTATTGTGGTCTGGGGAAGCCCAGAATTGGCTATTTTCTCTAGAAATCATTGGGTCAGATTACACTCATTTATGATTAGCCACGGTTGTGTTTAACAATCATTTTACATCTATTCAACTAACTTGTCGAAGCTGAAAATAAACATTTTACCAATCTACGTTTGCTTTCACACTTGCATTCTCTTGCATTTTTGTGGGTAGTGCTTTAGTTGGGGTTTCAATGGTGGCTGTTGAGGTTATTCACCGGGTTCACATATTTTTTAAGCTTTGATACTGGGGTCAAGGTTCAAATTATCATTGAGAATGAATGAGAATTTTTCATTCACTGCACAGTTGATGCCAGACGCTGAGGTCAGACACGAATTATTTCTCCTTCAGCGTCATTTGTATCTTAAAACACATTAACAATAGAAATTATATTATTATTGAGCTATTTGTGTTGGGTAGCCCAGTTTTTGTATTACATTACACTTGTGATCTAATTCGACTTTTGTGTATTGTCTTTCAAGTAAATATTGTATTTTACCTTAAGGTATTAATAGCATTGAAGTGTTAAATCAAAGCGTGCGTGGTGTCTTTTAATGTCCTAATATTTATGCTGACGTTTTGGATATAGTATTATGTAATGTTATGAGTATTTCATTTTAATATGCAGTTAGGTATGGTATTATTTCATTATATCTCAAATGATATAAGTAGGATGAAACGTATGTTGTTCATTTTTAAAGCAAAACACGGTGGGTACTCCTATAGTTTAGGTTTATGGGTATGTGCCGCTGTTTTCTATGTTCGTGGTTAAACCGATCTTTGTGGCCCAATTTTAGGATTTTCGCCATTTTAGAAACATTTTGGCCATTTATTGGTGTCAACAGTTTTCCGGGCCAGTTTTTTTTTGTGTGCACCCGTTTAATAGAGTGGACAGTTGCGATAAACAAAGCAATGTAACAAACGTGGCACCCATACGTACACATGTATTTTCTATCAAAACATTAGTGTTTTAGTATTTTTAGAAAAGAGTTAAAAGAGTTATTAAAACACTTTTTGATAAGAATTAAGCACATTGTAAACACACAGAAATACACTTTTTTAAATAAAACACTATGTGTTTTACGAGGATATAAATGTGTCATTGAAGTGTTTATTGACATTTAAGGACTAATGCATCCAACTTTTTTTTATTTTTTTTCAGATGTTTTTGTGCCAGGCGACAGTTCCGGACATTATGTCACTGTTGTCTCTCCTGACTTTTTTTGTAAGTGCAAATTGCTAGTGCTGAACTTGGGTTTACCGATCATGAGTCTGATGCGACAACTACTATGCTACCAGTGAATAATCCATACAACTTTATGCAAGCAGTATTAACAAAATTGGGTGAAAAGTATGAGGAATCGTGAGTAAACATTATGGTATATATGCCAACTAGACAATCACCGAAACTGACGTAATTCAGCGCTAGGTCATGACATTACCTTCAGAAAATAATTTTATGTCAAGCACCAACTTATATGGTCTTACCAATCTAAGTACAACTAAAAATTGAGACACATGGTAAATTAAGTACCTCGTGGCCTAACGGATGTTATTAATCCGCATGTGTTCCAATCACATGTGAGCATTCTCACATGTGATTTAAACATTTTTCCCAAAAAATGTTCAATTGGAAACACTTCAGAAAGCAAAATCACCAACGATGTTTCAACCCAAAACACCAGACTATAAATTTTTTGCAAAGATTTCAAGAGAAACGACCTGTGCATATATGCAGACCCGAGGATTGAGTGTGAATGGAATCGCAATACATGAAATTAATGATTTTTTTTGTCCCACTACTTTTTACCCAAGAATTTGATGTGCCCGGAGAGACTGCATTCGAGACAACAATACCACATAAGAAGAAATTGGGCATTTTCATTTATGTGTTTTGATAATAAGCATGCATGTTCCTGGTGGAAACACTTTACAAAATGTGTGACTAGTAAAAACACTTTAAAAGTGTTGTGATAATAAGCATTTTTTATACATGTTCTTGGTGAAACATTTTACAAAATGTGTGACTAGTAAAAACACTTTTTAAAGTTTTCATAATATACACTTGTCGCAATTATGCAGATTAAAAGTGTTTTTAAAGTGGGGACAAGCTTATAAACACTTTAAACTTTTGAAAGTAAGCAATCCCCCACTTGTGGTCACCTATACCCCCCCCCCAATTTTTTCATTACTTGAATTACAATATTCATTACAATATTTCACATAATAATTAATATAATTTGTAATAAAATCAAATATAATCTGATCCAATGTATCACCGTGAAAAGTTAGTACCAACTGGTTACCAATACAATTAGTGTCGCAGTCAATAACTATGTATCTAAAATTAATATATAAATTAAAGTATTTTTATTTATTTATTCTTATTTTAATGATTCTTTTATTAAACTGTTAATAAACTATTTTAAAATGTTAATAAACTATTTTTAAAATATTAAATGGTAGGACTGTATATTTGGGTGGTGCGCATTTTCTAGGGCATTATATTTATACCAATGATCAGATTGTTTTGAATTTTTAAAACATTTATAAATATTTTATGTATAATACTTTTATCATGAAATTCACTGTATATCTTAATAATTTATTTTATAAGTACTAAATCGAGTTAGTATTTAATTTCATTAACATCCATAATCAAGAATGCAAGATGCCCCTTGTAAATCTGGTAAAAATATCATAGTGGGAAAAATCATTTAGTTAAAATCACAGGTAAGCGTTATTACAACAATCTTCTGTATGTCAGCATGTTTATAACCACGTCAACATGGCCACATCTTGCCGAAATATTGTATTGCACACAATTACACGGGCAAAGTGACCCTACACAATTATAATGTCACATAAAATGCATATGAAAATTAAGGGTTGACTACCTGCAGTCGCCGTTTTCTTGAAATCGGCCATGTGATGGGGACCGTAGAAAATTACGACATGAACTTTGCTGGATACAATTTCTATAGTACATTACAAATGGTATCCATGATCACTGCCCTCATAAGCATCTGCTAATTTCATTTGCACTGCACAAATTGTTATGCTTTTCATTGCCACAAAACAATTGGATTTGGTCGTTCTATTTGTAAATTATTCATGTGGAGAGAAATAAACAGATGTTTCTAGTTAACATCTCATCTGAGATAGAAAAAATGGACTGAAAAGGGGCCACATAGATGAAGAATATATCTGTCTACTATACTCTGTGAAAGAACTGCTGGAAGTTGGTTAAAGTCACCAAATAACAACACAGATTTACCACCGAAGGGAATGTTGCTTATTTAGGGGATGTAGTTCTACATACATGTCATTTTTTTCAAGTAACTCAGCAGTTAGCATGCTAATCTCATCTATGATGATGATATCTGTGGCAGAAATTGAATTCCAGATCTGGTCATTGTAAGCCATGCTACTAGAAAGATCAGCAGTAAATCTGAAAAAAAAATGAATAGTTTGACCGCCAATTAATAATGCTGCTGAGCCAGATGTTGCCAGAACTTCTACAATTAACCAACGGAATTCATAATGAAGTAGTAAGGTATGAAGTAAAAAATTCTTTCCAGTACCCCCTGGACCTGTAATAAAAGCCATAACCTGCTTGTTTGAACTATTGCTTATTTCTTCAAAAACTTATTTCTGGGATGGTGTGAGCAAGCCTAATCGTTCTTGTAAATCATTTTGTTCACTGAAAATTGTTTCTTGTTGTATTTCAAAAAATTCATTACATGAATCATGACGGACGTGACAAATCTAACATATCTGTGACAGAAACATTGAGTTAAATTCAACTAAATACGTTTTCAATCGCGACTGATATACTGTTTGTATTAAATATTGGTGTGACAGAACAGTTACCAGAATATATTACGGCAAAATATTTGGCATAAACGAGAAAAAAATTGATAAATAGTGTCAGCTGAAACAAATATACATTTAACTTACCTGAAGAATTGATGACTTCAGAAAACCTATGCAATATAATTTGTTACGTAATGATTGGATATAAGAATTTCTTATATAAATGTTAAAATGAATGCAATCAACGTATCTGAAAGCTTCGAGCTAGCAAGTGAACGAGCAGGCGAGTAAGATGTTGCTCAGACGAGAGACTGAGAAACACTGAATATTTGAATATCATGCATGTAATTAGTAAATTCTAGCGCGCCTTCGCATCAACCAATCGAATTACGTAACACGTCATCTAAATCGAAATTCTGCGCACGTCAGATTGACGTCAACAATTCTTTCGGCGCCAAATTGGTGAGTTAATCGCTTCACTTTGAACACGTGACGAGAGACTCATTTTTGGCGGTAACATTTGAGGGCACTGTGCTGCTTTATGTTTCAGTCATTGGAGTCCCAGCACAGATCATTGTCCATTACAGAGTCTTCTTGGCCTAGGGAGCCACAGAGAGCCACAACTAGCTTTGTGATAAAAGACCCATAGCCTCTGGATGGAGAATGAGTACAGATGTGCCCATCGTAGTAAAACCGCTTGCTCTTCAATGGACCCTTTGCACAATCTAACCTGAAGTGTATATGCGCATGCGCAGCAATATGCAAATCGCCAATTTGACCCAGATACTAGTAAGAAGTAAACTCGCCATTTCGAGGACGTGTGTTTTCTAAGGAGTAAACCTTCCATTTGGACTTGTAAATAGTCCCAGTACGTTCAATCGCACTATGCGAACAGTTCTGATGGGTACCGAAGGAGAGGTTGTTAGTTTAGTGGATGACATTTTGATATATAGCAAGACTTGGCAATCCCAGCAGAAGTGATTCAAAGGTGTATTGAATCGCCTCCAGAAGGCAGGCTTAACGGCTAAACCATCAAAATGCTATATTGGTTTCACTCAGCTTGAATTTCTTGGCCACGTGGTGGGGCGAGGCCAATTGAGTCTAGTCCCAGGAAAGGTTCGTGCATTGCAGAATGCTCCGCGACCCCTGACAGTAACTAACGTTAGGTCATGTGTGGAGCTAGCGGGTTATTATCGCAAATTTGTTCCAAACTTTGCTGCCATTGCTGCACCTCTACACGAACTTACAAAGAAGGGTAAACCCAGGAACGTCGATTGGGAGTCTTGCCATCAGTTGGCATTTGAACAGCTGAAAAATATTTTGAGTAATGCCTCTGTACAATCTGATTAAAATCTGATGTAGTGTACGGGCTTTAATTATTTTGGCTATAAACTTGTTTTAATTTTTTTTTTTACTTTTGTTATTAATGCCCTTTTATTTTATTATTTTACTTTGATTTTGATTTTTTTTAATTCCGCCCTACCTACATCTGATCCGACGCCTACGTAAGTCCCGTTCAAATCTCGCGTAAGTAACAGCCAATCACAGTCCCCCTTTTATACAGGCTGTCGGTTGCTTACTTTTCAGTGTATACGGGCAATCTTTCTGTACATTTATATTTTGCCCACTTGAATAAACCATTAATAGAAAATTGCTAGTATATTTTTATTTGAGAAAGAAATTCCACAACATTTTACAATTTTTGTCATTTCATTGAATATTTTTGTCACTTCCAACAAATGTGTACACTTCCAGATACATCTTCGCCAGCCAAGGTTCGTTCATTCAGTCATCGCTTCAATTTTACATCACTGAGCATAATTATCTAGAATGGAAGCAAAAAAAAAGTAAATCGTAATGATTAGAACACTGTAAACAGCTATAATAAACAATGCAAACTGATTTTAAATTGTATAGCGGTCACCGGCCCACGGCATCGACGCAGAAAATTGGAGCAAAACAATATTTTCTGATCAATTGCGATGTGTTCCAAATAAAAAATATTTTATTCCAGTCCAAATCAGCTCAATTACTTTAATAAAGTGTTATTGTATAATGTACAAAATGTTGATAAAATTTGATGAATATTTACAGCTAGACGATTTTGGCCCGATCGTCAACAAAACATCACCCGTCTCCAGGGCAGGCGACTGGAAAAAGACACTGGTGTTCGGTCGAACCGGTGGAAACAAAATCGTCACTCCCAGAATAACTATGCAAAATAACGATCTAAAGTCGAACCATTCGAGCCACAATATTAACATAAAAATGACTTTCGTTGCATTTGACAATGATAAACTTACCGAAAAGCCGTGTTTTTCTCGGTCGGTATAATCCGCCATTTTATTTGTGTGTTTGCCACCAGGCTCTGCCCGGTGACGTCATCATGTGCGCTATAGAAGGAGGTCTGTGATTCGTTGACTAAAATCGTCGATAGTGGGTCTCGTTGAAATCTCGTTACATAGGCATCGGTTCAGATGTAGGTAGGGCGGAATTAAAAAAAAATCACAAAATCAAAATCAAAGTAAAATAATAAAATAAAAGGGCATTAATAACAAAAGTAATAAAAAATAAAATTAAAATAAGTTTATAGCCAAAATAATTAAAGCCCGTACACTACATCAGATTTTAATCAGATTGGCCTCTGTATTGCGACTTCCCGATTTTGAGCGAACTTTCGTTCTACGGACAGACGCCTTGGAAACGGGCCTTGGAGCGGTCTTGTTGCAATATTATTATGATGATGTCGCATTTCCAGTGGCGTATGCTAGCCGGAAGGTGAGCCACGCAGAGTCCCATTATGCGGTGATTGAAAAGGAATGCCTGGCCATAGTTTGGGGAATAAAAAAGTTTCAGCCATATCTATACGTCCGTGAATTTTGGATTGAAACCGACCACAAGCCGCTAGTCTATATGAAAACCCCTAAATTTTCTAATAGTCGAATTATGCGATGGGCTATATATCTTCAATTCTTTTCTCGTCGAATAATTAGTATAAAGGGTAATCATAACCTAGGGGCAGATTATTTAAGTAGAAATCCTGAAGTTTTAGTACAATAGCCAATATGATGTTGAATGTAATATAGTGAATGGTTGTTTTATGTAGTTTCCCTGATCCGTGACTTCAATGAATTGTATTGTTGACGTAACCATAATACCATCTTTAATGGCATGGTTACATCTTAGCATGGGGGTATGTCACGAGGTGTTTGGATCATATCAGAAACTGTATTATTAAAAGGACACACTTGTTATTATGTAATTTTGTATTTATTAATTTATTGTTATTGTATAAATTGATAACAGCCCACAGGTGGGTTTTATAGCCCAGTAGGTAGCCACATTTGTCACTACACGCACAGAAAGTACCTATTACGTGACCTCGAGGTCGCACTTGGACAATGCTGGACGAGTATCCGTGTGATGAATGAACAGGTGTCGCGGACCAATTAGCGATTGACACAATTAGCCATGTGATGGCAGGGTATTTAAAGACTGGGACAGCGTGGTGCTCGGTTGCTGCTGGAGATCTTGACGAACATCTACGCTTTGTACGACCCTGGAAGCGGCGAGCAGTACCACCACGTACTACCATAGTCGAACCCGGCGTTGAACATCAGTCTGAAGTCTAACTGGGAAGGAAGCCTTGGCGCTGTGGATGAGAAGGAAAAGTTCAAGTCGCTAATTACCGTCGCTGGCTTCTTATAATTCACCGGGCGACGCTGCCGACTGACACTGTTCGACGCACGTCGGGAAACGTCAGGTACCGAACATTCCTACACACACACACTAGTTAGTCTTGGGCTTTAAGTTATTATATTACCTTGTTAATTACTAGAATTGTTATTTTCCTGGCCAGTTTATTTATGTAACATTATAAGAGTGCGTGGCACTGATAAACGTGACTAGTAGGGTACGCCGTTCCTCCCCTGGTTGTAGGGTAGTTACCGACTTTGCCGTGGTGTCTACAGTGCGAAATATCGTAACCCCCACCTCTTACCAACAACATAGTTGCGTTGGTGCGTGGTGAGGGGCGCGTGTTGTGCTGTACCTCTGCAAGGGCGGGCGATACCGACAGAGAGAACTGTAGCAAGTATATGTTTTGTGTACCTAATAAACAATGGTTTCACGTAATTCATGTGTAGTGTCGTATGTGTAAGACTGGCCGGTGTGCATTATTGCTGCTTATATGTGCATATAGTCATATTGAACTCTACTGGAGCCCATCAGTCTAAACTATACTTGTGTTACACGAATTGTGTAATTTTATATTGGTTAAGAACCCGCACACAAGGTAGTAAACGTATTGCATACTATTTGGTATTTTGGGTTAATAGTTGACCCAGTGACCTCGTGACACTTGCCATGCCCAAAGCAAATAGGGATTATATGGAACTATATTCTGATCTTCCTTATTCAGCCTGGTGTAATCTAAACGCTTACTTTTGGAATTAATACCATCAGATGATTTTAATGGGAATGGAAACCCATATTTACACTTGTCAGTAACCCTACCCTTCCAAGTACAAAAACATCGATTAGGTCTATAAACATGAATTTGAACTCAATCAACTAATGGTTGTAATTTGCGTGAAAATTCATCATCGTGGCATGGTAGCCATAACAGCATCACTGGGTATTGTATTCTCTTCAACCCACAATTTTGGACCGATCACGATTTGTTGCTGAAGTCAGATGGTTATACGAAAATATAGTCGTAATTTGTGATGCCGCCCCATTGTCGACTCATGTGCTATCTTAAGATCCTTTTACCCAACAAAACAAATGTGGAAATAATGTTGCTTCTAAATATTCTAAATAATTTTTCTTCTTTGGCTAAATCTGATTTATTTAAATTTTTCTCAACATTTCTTATGGTTCTCGGATACTTTGAAATTGTTGTGCTGGAATAATAAATCCTTCTTGACCTTGTAACAGACAATGATAACTGGTTACTATTAGTGATTTTTATGTCAGTGGTGATGGTGGGAAGACATGGAAAAACAAAACTTGCACTTTCGGGTGGGAAATATCCACGTAATGTTTGACAGTAGGCCATGGACTCTTTATACAGAGTTTTGTTTGCATGGAGCCATCTTAAACTTTTTTTTTACACCGACCATGGTTATTCTTGGTTCCCCTGCGTTATTTGCACCCATCGTATATAGTACACCAAGCATACCATGTAATCGATCAAGTGATGTTGAACATGAGATATTACCAGAGTAGTGCAAGTATGCACATCCAAGTGGTTAAAATAATGAACAATATAAACTTCAAATTTCTAATTGTCGATAATGGTAATGTATTTAGACCATTAAACACTTCTGGTGTAACACCGTAATTGTCGAAAAAAATTAAAGGATTGTTGTTTTCCAGTTTGAAACAATTTGTTACATTGTAAGCAAGAAGATACTTTAATAATTTTATTTTTTCTCATCATATTTGTTGATTGGTTTTGTACATACCAAATATCTTGTCATAATTTGTACAGGGCTTAACGGAGGAATAAGCAAATTTGCACGCCACAAATTTGTAGGAAAGTTTTTCAGCCAATGCACATGTGAATGATAAAGTATGGGCAAACTTCTTCGCATTTCTTACGAAAAACGTCTAACCGTGAACACAATCTTTCATCCATAACAAATAAAATAAAATAAAACTTACTGTAGTTGTAAGTGTACGTTTGATAACCAAATCTGAATATAAGGAAGAGGTACCTATAAATACAAAAAAAATTATTATGATGGAATGAACGTTGTGAACTACTAGTGACTTGTCGATAATGACAGGTTGTTGAGGTAATTAATAAAACAGAATATCACTGTCTGCACATTCATAGATCGGCTGACAGTTTATTTCAATAACAATTTAGCCAACTTGCCGAATCAATACTTGATTTCCTTGGTCGAAACTAACCTGGAATCACAGTCCCACTGTAGAAGATACTGTGCCGGAAATAAACTATACGGCAAAAAAGGAGAGTGCCACGATGTCGTAATTACTTGGAGAGATTTTCGACTAACTTTTATTGCGCCCTCACCTCACAGAGAAGTAAATATTTGCAAAGATAGGCGTCAAACCTGATTACAGATTGTAAATCGTAATGGATATAAGCTTGGCTCCAACGCGGTCATAATGAGCATGCAAACACACGCACAAATAATCGGGAAAAATATATAAACAACCTCAAATGATTTCTATTATTCGTGTATCATTATCAACAATTCATCGTACGTCAAAATAATGTGGCAGAAACATTGCATGCATTTTCAATCACGACTGATATATATATATATAAATGAAATGTTCTGTGACGGAAACATCTCGCATTTCTGTTACAGCTTGAGAAACATTGTGTACTTTCAACTAAATGTGTTTCCAATCGCTGCTGATATTTAAATACTACTCTTGCGAAGAAATGTTCTGTAACGGAAATGCTGGCACAAAATTGTAATCGTGTCGTACGACGGACAGTTTTAATCATGACGGACGTGACAAATCTAACATATCTGTGACAGAAACATTGAGTTAAATTCAACTAAATACGTTTTCAATCGTGACTGATAGACTGTTTGTATTAAATATTGGTGTGACAGAAAAGTTACCAGAATATATTAAGGCAAAATATTTTGGCATAATCGAGACGAAATGTGGTAATTTAATGGTGTTAGCTGAAAAAAAATATACATTTAACTTGCCTGAAATAATGACGACTTCAGAAAACCTTTGCAATATAATTTGTTACGTAATATGATTGGATATAAGAATTTCTATATAAATGTTAAAAAAAATTCAATCAACGTATCTGAAAGCTTCGAGCTAGCAAGTGAACGAGCAGGCGAGTAAGTCGTTGCTCAGACGAGAGACTGAGAAACACTGAATATTTGAATATCATGCACGTAATTACTGAATTCTAGCGCGCCTTCGCGTCAACCAATCAAATTACGTAACACGTCATCCAAATCGAAATTCTGCGCACGTCAGATTGACGTCAACAATTCTTTCGGCGCCAAATTGGTGAGTTAATCGCTTCACTTTGAACACGTGACGAGAGACTCATTTTTGGCGGTAACATTTTAGGGCACTGTGCTGCTTTATGTTTTAGTCATTGGAGTCCCAGCACAGATCGTTGTCCCTTGCAGAGTCATGAGCACAGATGTGCCCATCGTAGTAAAACCGCTTGCTCTTCAATAGACCCTTTGCACAATCTAACCTGAAGTGTATATGCGCATGCGCAGCAATATGCAAATCGCCAATTTGACCTAGATACTAGTAGGAAGTAAACTCGCCATTTCGAGGACGTGTGTTTTCTACGGAGTAAACGGTAAGTTTTTATCTTGTACTGTCTTTGTTGTTGTAAGATTGTGAGACAGAAATCAATACAATGGTGGGAACACAAACTTGAGCTTCATTTATTCACTGCATGAACATGGCAGCCATATTGTAAACACTGTCCCACATATTGCCTGTGAGGGCGCACTTCACAATAACAATTACATGAATATAAATGTGTACTAGTATACTGGACATTCCATCCATCTCCTCTTTAGATATTCAGTTTATGAATGTTAATGAATAAATCATATTGCAGATTTTGTATACTTCTGGTATATTCTATATGGTAGCATTTAACTTGCTTTGCAGAGGTTATAATATTAGTTCATAAACATAGGTATCTCGCAAATATTCATTGCAGTAGTATCGATGAAGCATAAATTCAACAATATTAAACATTAACGATATAACTAACTACTAGTAACTACTAGAAAATCCCATACTTAAACTCAAAACCCTGAGAGAAGAAAGGTGTCAACCAGGTCAATGATCTCATTGCTATTGTTTATGTTATGAAGTCTTTGAGGTATTCTGGTTCACGTCTTAATCTGGTTGATTTGCGTATTGATTGTGGTTGTATGTCCTGTAGAGTAGATGGTACATTTTCAACATCTGAAGAATTAAATTCTTTTTCTTCTATCTCTTTTAACTCCTCTTCACCTGGAATAACTCCCTCGCTGAATTTCAGTTTCTTGAAATAAGAGCTATTGCGTGTGACTTTATGATTTCCTCGATGATCAATTATCATTGTTCCCTTCTGTTGCTCAGCTTGATATGGCTCTGGCTTAAATGGCGTAGACATCTTATTTTGTTTTGTTTGTTTGTCAGTTGTGGAGTGTGGTGTAGCACGGTATTGACGTAGAAATTTGAATATTTCTTTATGCCAATTCTTGCCTTCAATTATGGCGGTACGCACTGCCTTTCCAACAGTTCTCATTGCTCTCTCTGCTTCACCATTTGCTCTTGGCCACAGTGGTGACACGTTCTGGTGATGAAATCCCAAATGATTAGCAAATTTGCTGAAATCATGTCCATTAAATGGTGGACCGTTATCAGACTTCACCACTTCTGGTATACTTTGACGTGCAAATATTTCATCTAGACGTGGAATTACAGCTTGGAAATCTACTGTAGTCGTCAATTAATACTAGAATATATTCACCACTAGGGAATAGACCACAGAAATCCATTGAAACGTTCTTCCACGGACCACTGGGTAGTTTGGTCATTTTCAATTGCTCATTATTTGACTTTGAACTATGATTTGCTGCCTGACATGGAATGCATTGAGCTATCAGTTCATCTACCATATGATATATCCCAGGAAACCATGATGTTTCTCTGAGTAATCTCTTGGTCTTCACTACTCCTTGATGTCCACTATGTGCTAATTTTAGTGTACGTTGCTGTAAAGCGTGTGGAACTATGAGACGGTATCCTCTCAGTAGTACAGTAGTACAGTAGTACAATCGACAGTTCGTCCTTCACTTTTCTATACTGAGCAATTTCTGGATCAACATCATGCCATCGTTGTTAGTATTACATGTGACAACTTTTGTAATGTCTCATCTTCTGAAGTAGCTTTCTGGACTTCAAGTGTCAATGCGTCTGGCATTGAATTCTCAACAATGAAGTTAACATAAGTGTCAATTCGTGAATTGTTTTCATATCCTTATCTGAGTGACGATAAATTACTTTGTATTTGTATGGTTGCATACGTAGACACAGACGTATAATTCTGGCCGTAGACTTGCGCTGTGGTTTATTGAAGATTCGTTCTAATGGTTTGTGATCTGTGATTACTTTAAAGGATGATCCATAAATGTATAAGTGAAAATGTTCACTTGCCCAAACCATCGCAAGTGCCTCCCTCTCTGCCTGGCTATATCTACTCTCAGCATCAGTTAGTGCGCGACTTGCATATGCGACTATGTTCTGATTTCCATCTGTAGTAATCTGCACTAGAATCGCACCCAATCCTGTTGGGCTGGCATCATCGACAATCTCTGTATTATACTCTGGGTTGAAGTATTTCATCACTTTCTTACTAGCCATTTCAGTGCACTGAATGACTTGTGTTGTCTTGGGCCCCATGACCATGGTACATCTTGATGAGTAAGCTCTCGTATGGGTGCTGATATAGATGCGAAGTCTGGTATGAATCTGGCTATGTATTGTGCCATGCCAAGAAAACTTCTGACTTCCATTACATCCTGTGGTTCACTGACCTTCAGTAATGATGATACTTTCTTATTGTCGGCTGATACTCCCTTAGCAGAAAAGATATGCCCTAGAATGTGATTTCTGACTTACTGAATTCACATTTCTCTCTGTTGGCAGTAATATTATTGTCTCTTAGTCTCTGCAATACAGCTGTTCCTTGCCGAATACTATTATGTCGTCTGATATATTTCTAGCACCTGGAATTCCTTGCAGTGCATCAGAGACAGCCTTCTGAAATATTTCTGCCGCTGAATTTATGCCAAAACTCAGTCTCTTGTAAATGTGTGGTAAATGTGGTTATGTGTCTTGAATCAGGATCCAGTTCTATTTGATTATATCCCTTGTTCAAATCTATTTTGGTGAACACTGTAGCACCATTTAAATCTACTATCTTCTATTGTTGGTATCGGATGACGTTCTCTTTCTATAGCTGTATTTGGAGCTCTCATGTCAACTCAAATACGAATATTTTCTTTCTTTGGCACAACAACAATCGGGAAAACCCACGGTGTTGCACCTACAGCCTCTTCTATTATGTCTAACTCTTCCAGTTTCTGTAATTCTTTTTCTACTTTATCTCGAACGTGGAATGGAACACGACGATGCTGTTGAGCGGCTGTCAGTGTCTGCAGCTGAGAAACGAAAATGATCTCACAAAATAACAATGTCAATATTTTTAAGCATTGTTTTCTGTTTCTGTAATCTTTTCATTTCGGACTTCGTCCATGCATGACATTCTGATATTGCACAGTTCCGGTAACACAACAAATTCTTATATGGTATTTTTCTCTTTATGATCCGGTTGTAGGCGTATTCTCAGCTATTTTTATTCATAAATTAATAGTAAAGCGATAATGGTTTTCTGCTGTGTTATAGGCTGTAGCAGTCAAGCCAAACCACGCAAAGGGAAACCATATGGAGACGATGTTTCGTTTTTCATCATACCAATGAAGTCCTTTTCCAGATACTAGACATTCGTGCATGCTATGGGACGACAAATGGAGGCCAACAAAACATTTTATAAATGGAAGAAAGATTGATTTACCAGAGTCGAAAAGTTGTACACCAACACTTTCTTTTCCAAATAGATCACAACAGAAAAGAATTCATCGTTGAAAAATTATTTACAAGGGAAAGTTGGTGAGTTAAACTTTTGTGAACTTTGTCTAGCTTTCATTGCGATGCTTGAACCAGATGTTCTGAAGCATGTTTTGATTATTTGTTCACTTTTGAATTTTTAAGTGTAAAACACAGAAGTGTAATTTTGAAGTAAAAGTAACATTTCTGAAATGATTTTTTGAGACATTACTGCTTAAAATTTTGTGGATGCACCACTAAACAAATTTATTAGAAAGGTTCAATAGTGTATTTTATATAATTTAATATATGTCAGATATGGACTATATATTTTGTGTAATTTCTGGATACATTATAGTAATGAGTGGGGCAAAGAACATCTGTGTATAAAGCTGTACTGTTAACAAATTCATTTCTACATTGGTATCCTCGGGGGCGGACATCCGGGCATTTTCACCGCCTGGCAACCTGCGGCGGTGAAAACAAAGGCCCAAAACTCGCAGAAAACGGTACTTTGGGATAACTGTTGACACTCCTCTGAACAGTGTAACAAGTTTAGCCCTACGTGTGTAACATATATAAGTTTGGTTGTTTGGGATTACTTCAAAGTTGAGTTTGTGTTGTTTTTTTCAAATTTTCACCGACTCGACCGGCGTTCCACAGCAGCGCGCACAGAGCCCATAGAAATGCATGTACAGTGGTGCGCGTCGTAGCAACGTGGAACGTCTTGTGACGTAGCTCCGCCCCCGAGGATATCCTTCTTTACTTCACAGCAACATCAAAATAAGCTGCTGTTGGCAATGCTAGCAGCTGAACCAAACTAGAACTTTCAGCAAGATGAACATGGTAATGAGGACTCTGCAAATGTAAGCATTTTAATTTCAATACCTTTCCTAGTTTCATACCATGTTGTGTGGCTGTCTAAAATAGAGGCTTCAAAGTTAGATACAAGGTTGATCCTGATTGGCCAACCCAACCCCAACCTTAAACCCAAAGCCTCTCAGGAAGCGGGCATACATCTATCTGGATTTTTTAACCTACTGTAAAAGGGGTAATTATTTACTGGGTTTTAATTTTGCTTATTTCGCTGACTGCAAAATGCGCTAAATTAAAACCCAGTGAATATGTAAAATGGAGTATAGAACACATTATCTAAATAATGAAACCCTGAATTTAAAAACCCACTGAATATGACTGAAATGCTAAATCGACGAAATTTAAATCCAGTGAAAATTATTTACTTTACTGTATCATAATTGTGTGTTAATTGTATCAACATGTTAGAGTTTTAACCGATTATCAAGTTCTCAGCAAAAATAGTTTAATTTTGAACATTTTTTCCCTGTAGAGACATAAGCTAATAACATAATATTACAGAATCCCACACCCTCCCCCGTGGCTTTTGTTGCGTATGGAAGTTGTTATTACATATGTTCCATATTTGATTATTTCATATTAAAGAAAGAACGTGCAAATAAACTGCAGTTCCGTCCAATCAGAGTGAGGTCTTCGTCATGAGAAGACATAATAATGTTTATTCTTTGGTAATGAAAATTAATTTGTGTGACTTTGTGATATTTTTGTTGGTGCCAGAGCCAGATTCCCCTGCACTCTGCACCAAATCCGACAATGGACCAATATCAATGAGCGGTTGTTCACAGTTCTTTGAGAAGGTAGGTTAGTGACATTTGGGTTTTTTGTCAACCACCAATCCCCTGTAAATGTTACCAATGTTTTGTTTTGTCAAATGTGTACTTTTGTGCAACTTTTTTTTTCCTGGACAGACAATTAGTTGAAAAGTTTCCAACAATTAAATTAATACTTTTAGTACTCAAAACACTGTCACCTGAACTGTAAACTTGTGTTTGTCTAGGGTGCTGTTGTGAAAATTTGAATACCAAGACCATAGTTTCTAACAAGGCAGATTTAGTTGGAGCTATTTTACAACCCAACAACGTTTTGTTGATTGGATTTTTTTCCTCCTATTTTTAAAATCATTTTTAATGTCAATGAATTAAAACTAACCTTTTATAAACCTTTTATTTTTCAGACACCAACTCTCACTGAAGACACTGGGACACAGTGATATCAGTGATATCATACAAAATGAACATGATTACAGTTTCCCATTACAGTGTTCGGGAAATTGCATCTTTGGAGTTGCATTGTGCTAGTTTAGCATAACAGTTGGAAAATTGTTATAGTATGAAAGTGAAAATATCGGAGCTTTTGGAAGAAGTGGAAAACTATCGAAAAAAAGAATTTTCACTCGAACGTATAAAAAGTGATGACAAGGCTGTACAGTTTTATACAGGTTTCCAAAACTACAATGCTTTGATAGCATTCCATGACTTTCTCGAAACTAAAGCTGAGAAGTTGCAATATTGGAGGAATTCGAGTAAGGTGGCAGAATCACCTTGTACACCTTGGAAGAGTTATTTAAAAGTAGGTTAGGTTAAAAGTAGTTGTGGACATTTCAGATAGGTTTGACATTAGTTCTAGCCAATTTTCTAGAATTTTCACAACTTGGATAAATTTTCTCAGCCATGAGCTGAAACTTTTATTTCCCTTTCCAACACAAGCTCAGATTAAAGAAGCTTTACCAGACGAGTGTATGCTGTTCCCTGCAACCAGAGTTATTGACAGAGGTGTTTGTTGAGGTGCCTTCATCAAAGTCAAACTTGGTCCAATTACAAGCACCACAACACCTTTAAGTCACTTGTTGGTATCTCTCCAAATGGTGATTTGTACGGAGGTCGGATATCGGACAAAGAAATAACATTAAAGTCAGGTTTATGTGATAAGCTGGATCCAGGTGACAATGCAATGGCCGACAGAGGGTTTGAATCGTGTATCGAGTCGTGTAAATGTGATGACGGCCGGGGATCATTGACTCAGTGAATTTCGTTGTGTTTCTCAAATGAAAACAGACTGTCTATATCCCGATTGTTTTCATAATCCCTGATATGCAGCTTTAGGTAGTCATTATTTGTACAATACACTCAGTTTGCCACATTTCCCTTTATACAAAACAAGTCCCATACATTGTGAATTCTGTCGAGACCGCTATAGCGTGGGTCATTTCGTACAGAGGCGTAAACATTGCTACAATCAAAGCACAGGGAGCCCAGGAACTATGATCAACTGTACGCACTCCCTATGAGCGGGGGGGGGGTATCGGCTGGTATCTAGTGTAGTGTAGTGAACCACATCGAGGTCACGGCTCGGTTAGCTTTGCTCAACTGGTTGTTGACAAAATGCTGAACAGGCCACTCCTCCAACTGTGCCGTGCGTTCGGGCAAACCGTTAGGAATTCCTAAATGGAGTCAATTTGTGTAGTTTTCTTGATTTATTATGCAGATATCGGTAAAATGTAGGTAAGGCTTTGGCGAAATTTGAAGGAGCAACAAATATTCTTTAACCTGGTATTTTTTTAGATTTTATTTTTCATTCTTTTCGTCTGTTTTTTCGAGTTCAAAAAATGTGTGCTGGCTGGAGCCTTCATCCCTCGTCTATTTCTTACACTAGATACCAGCCGATAACTCCCCCCCCCCCGCTCATAGAGCGTACTACAGTTTATTATAGTTCCTGGGCTCCCTGTGATCAAAGACGCGCTGATCAGAAAGCCATTCTGGGCTAGTCCCATTGTCAAATTCTGGGGAGTAGAGGACTATTTATATGGGAGACGTACCAATAAGGAACTATTAATATTGTTCAATTTGCATATCAAAATCCTTTATTGGAACAGAACATGTTCTATATTCACCAAAACACAAAGTTATTATGTTTCTAGACACACAACAGACTCGAAACAGTAGAAACTGTCCGATCCGAGCGACCTTCGTCCTTAAAAATAGTCTTGCCGCCTTTGTGTTTCTGAACAAAAAAACGTTGAGGCCAAAAACGACCGATTTTCGCCCAATCTTTTTTCTTACAATTTTTCGTAACATATCTAATTCAGTCCAGCGGTTAGATACAGTATTTATTAGAGACGCCCGGAGGGACTGCATTTCAATTATTTTATATATAGAGTATATAAATATAATAAATAAATATAACTATAAGGGGCGGACCAGTTGATATCCTGGGGGCCAGGAAGATTAAAATGAAGCCTACTTTTTTTTTCAGCAGACCTTGTCTCTAATTTTTTCCACGCAACAGTTTTTATTTTATTTTTCAGTATTTTAAAGCGGAAGGATCGTCACCTGCGCACGCGCGGGAATTGAGTCCCAAGCGATGATGACAACACACGCTAAAAACGCAAAGGCTCATGGGCAGGTACTTGTTTGTAAACAATGACACGCTATGGCCATCAGACGCATGCGCAGGTGACGGCTCCCCCGCTTTAAGTGGATGACTTGTATAATAGCCCTCTTTAACACCATGAAATGGTTTTGCTATCAGTCCACCTCCTTGATGTTTTCTCTCTTCCAAGCCAGGCTTCTATACAGTACACTAAACTACTTGACAATTATTTACCGACCCACTTGAAAAAAAATCCAGACCATTCTGGTAAAGGGGAAGAAGGATGCGTTTGCAGATATTTTCTGGCTGTTGAAAAATTAAGGCAATTCCTCAATCGAGGAAAAGAGTGCAGGACCCCCGAAAGGGGAAAAAAACGCACTTCTAGCCTTAACTAAACCACTGCTTCGGTACACAAACCAAACGGCCCTTTGCAGGGCTACCACATAATTCCGAGGAGAACTATCATTATTACTGTGGACTCTGTCCATACAATCAATAATATAAAACGTAGACACTTCTCACGTAAGAAACACATTGCAAGATGCAAACGAATAAAGAATTACAATGCAAAACTGGCTAAAAAATGGTTTCAAATTTTATTTCGAGTACAATTCTAACCACAACAGAGGTCATTGTCCTTGGCAACGGGCTCAAATTTATACCAACCCCACTTAAGCCAACCTATCACACTTTGCTCAACATGTCTATGCTATTTAGGAGAATGCGCATCAAATATCTAATGCGTAATAAACAATCTCAACAACATCCTTTCAAAATGAAATCGACATGGAACCCACCAGACTCGCATACACAGTAGCCTCGAAAATTACATTGAGGCCAGCAAAGTTGAGATATCCAAAATTACTACCAATAAACCCAAACAAAACATGAATTTTGCGGAAAGAGTGGCGATAAATGATAACACAATTAAAATAAAGCTATTCCAGAAAGGTCGTGGCATTGAAATTATGAATACAACTGACTATATATATGAAAGCCTTAGACAACTAAACAACGAGCAATATTATACTAAAATTAGTGGTAACGATACCATAGTTTCAACGAATTTGATCCATGAGCTCGTTACAGAAATTTACAATCTCGAATTAATCGATTCTTATACTAAACTGTATAATGAAAGTAATAACGTCGAACATTCTAAAAGCTAAATATTAAAATCGAACGATTCGGTCAAGTACTGTCGAAGAACCCGAAATAGCACCATCACACTAGTGAATGATCCAATTTTAGTGCTGTATCGACATAGGCTTTCTTCGTATTCAGTTTCGTATTCTAATATTGTTTCCGTGTTTACTTCTATCAGGATCACACCTGAAATATTTTAACACGGAATAATACGTATGTTACGTATTCAGTTGGCTAATGCAATACTGCCCTCAGTCGGTGAAATGTTCGTCAATCCACCACCCCCGTCGATAATAAATGAATTGTTAGAGACAGTTTATACAGAATTATATTATACCAGTGTATCACTGCCATCAATGCATCATTGTTATTGGTTGTGAGACTGTTTTAATTTATGCAAGCCATTGTTAAATAGAGCATAATGCACAGTTATGGTGTTCCAAATAAGGCCCCAGAGTATGAATGACGTTCAATTCGTAAACAAATAAAGGGAAGGGCATTTAAATTTTAGGGAAATTTTGGGGTAATATTGATAGCATGAAGATATTATATACATTTTTTGTACTTATTTTATTTTGGCAGTGGTTAAAGAAAAAAATGGACAAGCTACAATTGTTGCATGCCAAGTTCTTTGCGACATATTTTCGTTGTCTGCACAAGACATGGCCGAGTATCATGTTCGGGAGCTGTCAGAGCAAGATTTTCTTGCAGAAACCGAAGAATTCGTTCAGACGGAGAGAAAGAAACGCTTTGCCAATTTTAATGAAATTTACCTTGACCATTTCGAAACACAGGCTAAAATGTATGCTACCGGCAGCGAAAATTGTCACGTTGCAGCATTTCAAAATGTATTTGTCCAAATTGCAAAATGCGTTGTTTCAGAGGCCCCGTGTAAATGTAACACCCACTGACACGGTCTGGTATTCGTGAAAATAAATTGGGATCTATGTAGCCCTGCGTACGCGTTCGGTTGATAGATGTCCCCACCACCGCGTCCCCGTACACACAGCACTGTACGCAGGGCTAGGATCTATGATGAAAGATTTCGATAGCAGCAAATTTGTTGACAATTCATACAAATCATTATGTTAGGGCAAATGCGTGCGCTGTGTTAGATTCGGCAGGGGATGAACCCAGGCACAATATGCATTTCGCGGCACATAAAAACGAAGCTAGTGTTCGGTCTTACACCAACAAACTCACAATTAATCAGAGTCGAGGAATGTCCAGTCTCGCAGTTTTAGATATAAAAACAAATCCTATGATAGAGAAGTGACCGTAGCGATCGAAGCGGGCGTTTCCGACAACGTTATCCGTACCCCAGAAAACACCGGCATAGTAGCGTCTGGACCAACTCCCGCAGAATCTGGCACCGCTTCTATTTCTAATACCCACAATCAAAGTACACATGCAGCTTTGCTTTGTTCCATAACTGCACCTTTAGTGAACCAATTAATGTCAGCATAACAAACACAAAATAGAAAATTCGACAACTATAATAAGTCCACAGCACATGTTTTCAAAAATGGCGCACAGTGCGAGCTGCCGATAATGTTCTGCTGATGATAATTTATTCACAGCTATTCATATGTAAATTAAGCGTTGAGCTTCTTCAATTTTTTCAATTTCTAATTATTTGTTAGTTTCTTGCGTCGTAAATTTCCTTTGATTGTGATGATATCTAAACTTGATGTTCTGTGCGTTTCTGTGTACTGAGCGCGAGTGTATGATAAAAGATTAAATACTGGTTCCAGGGCCTATTTCATCTGATCACCGTGTCGACCAGCTGATGCTCATTACATGTCGTTCGAAAACGGCTCTTTCTTTTTTTGTAAAAAGGCCGAGAATGTCGAAAATGCTACAGAAATGAAGTTGGTATAATATAATAGCAACAAACCACCGCCGGAGTCGGGTATACCACAGCGCGGGGTAACAGCCGAATCCGGTAGATGAAAGTGCTTGACAAAAACAAAAACAATTATGTAAACAATGAACACATGGCTACAAAAATGCAATCAACAGGGCAGAAGACCACCTTATCCGAAGCAAAACTGAAATAGCAGAAATTATTGCCGATCTGCTTTTAAACGACGACGAAGATGGTGATTGGTTTGACGGCTTCACTGCCGACGACCTGTCGAACAATTAATAATTTGTGTCTGACGGTACTGCCTAGAAAAATAAAAAAGGGGCAGTGCAGCCTGACGGCTACTTTGTAGCCACGTGTTCATTGTTTGTGTACTGAGTGACCTTTTCAAGTGTAACATGGTGCGTGGTCCTTGACGCAGTGCGTGTTCTCTTCCCGACTATACGCCATGAATGTCGCTAGCCACGAGTCCCAGAGGCACTAAAACAACGTCCTGTAATCGTGTCCATTGGAAAACAAAACAAATCACTAATAAATTTATGAAAACAGCTCCTTTTTGAATCGATGTAAAAGTACTCTTTTAATTCGCGCACCAAAAAAAATTCCGTTTTTACGCTATTAATTCGCGCAGTTGAAAAAATAATTATTTTTACTACCGCCAATCAATCGAATTTTTACGGTACGAGTCAGTCACCTTGTTCACGTTCAAACGACTGCCGTGCGACCTGGCAACCGAACACGTCATTGGTTCTTGCGAAGGTCAAGCACAAAGTAAAATGACGTCATTTCTCGTTCACTTTTAATATGTAAAGTAGGTCATGTGACTGCTTCGTGCTCTACTAAAGACATTGTTTTAACAATCTATGTTCGAAATTACCTGTTTTTGAGTTTCTACTAACGACAGATGGACATTCGGGGTTAAATTGACAGTAGTAGTGTGAGTATTATTCAATTCAATTAACCATAGTTTGCTCATGGCGCCATTTGTTTTCAGCGGTGATGCATACAGCATGGCGCATTGTCTCTTTTTAGCTCCGCTGTCGACTTGGTCGATCCATGGAGCTTATCATATGAGTGATTGTTCATCGTCGTCCGTGTCAATGTTTTACTTTTTCGACTATATACCTTGGGTAGACCTCTCTTAATAATAGATTTGTTCATTTCATGATGATATCTTCAATTCTCTAATTTTTTCGAATTCTTGTTGAAAACAGCAAGTCCGATTGCTTTGGTATTATACATATCGTTCATTTTCTAATGATATCTTCAGTTATTCAATTGAAATGTGCATTGCTAACAGCGGAGCTATCTCGACGTGCTGCTTGTCTGAGAATTTATTGGCCTTTGTTTCCAAGTTATGATGGTTGCCAGGCGGTTAAATTTAAAATGCCCGACCCGAGAATAAATGATACTGCGCAAAGTGGAAGCTGTGTTGGCATGGATGTCGAGGCAATACACCGACGATATCCATACATTATGCAACTCGCAGTCACTGTTAACAAAGCTTTTTATTGCCCGGTAAACCTTTCATCACGCAACCACGGACATACACGGTTATGAAGTTGTTGTAGAGAGAGGAATGTCCGAACGGAACAACACCGTGCAGGCTATGATGTGACCACTTTATTTCGCCCAGCGAAAACAAGGCTGTGGCTGTGCACTTGTTAAAAATGTTCGAATGTTTGACTCTTTCAACCCACTCTTCAAAATTAGAGTGGGCGTGAAACGTCTCAAGTTTACTAACAGTTGTTCGTCATATAGATCACATGACCAGTATTTTTTTGTTCAATGCTCCTACCATTGTTACACATACCATACAGTATTATAGTCAGGGGTTGAAATACTCTGGTGCATTATGCACATAGATTATTAGCTAGTGCAATTAAACACAAAATACAATGTGCATGCGGTGCATGTAGAGATTAACGCGACATTTTCTCATTATATTCACTAAGCCTACCGTAAATTAAGTTCAACCAACATTGTAAGACAACTAAAAAAGGCAAATTCTTTCATGATCGCATCAATCGATAAACCATAAATTTTATTAAAACTTCAAAAGTGGTGCATTTCACAACAAGTTAGTGCAGGTAAATTTCAAATTTAACATGCACACTGTGCATGCAGGGAGAAAATTCTATTTCAATCCCTGATAGTGCACATTTTTTAAACGAGGTACTCATGTTAAATTATTAAAAAACAAAATCCTCTTATCTTGGCTCAATATCAAATGTTGGATGTAAAATCCAAAAACTTAATTAAACACTGTTGTGCAGGCACTTATTATGATGCATGATTGTTACTAGATGTGTAGTGACTGTTCTGTACCTATTTAAATTTTGGTCGCCATAGCGATTAAATTTAATGAATGGAGATTTTAAAAAATACTAGTATGTAAGGTGCCATTTGGTGACCAAAAAAAAAAAATCATTCTCTACTGAAGTAAATGCAGTGTAACATGCTGTTCATTAATTTTATTTGTTGTCCTGATCATTGTGTTGCTTGCCAGTTCTATTGCTAGGCAACTATTTTTCAAATAATAATTCCAGTATTTGTTTAACTTATCTTAAATTGATTTGCATAGTCTCTTCTGGTTTTTCAATAAAATAAAATATGTGACTGTATAATAAATGACGAAAGCCAATGACATGCACTTCAATAAATTTGTCACAAGTTTTATAAATTGCTTGAGTGAATTTCCCAAAACACGTATTTTTTTTACATGATTTTTTGCCAAAAAATACTTTTTTTCCACCAATAAACATTTTCATCACACTTGTTTCTCGTTCAGCCAACAGCTAACCTTATATTATATATATATATATATATATATATATATATATATATACCGGTATATTTTATATAGTTTTAATTACTTCATTACAGCCAAGTTTTACAACTTCTGATTTGCTTTTGTATGTGGTTGTTGTATTTATGGAGAGGGAGCAATGGAAATTGGGGAAAAAATAATAAACAGTACTGCTTGATTTTTTTCTTTTTTTTTTGCATGTTTCACTCTCAAATAATCAGTCCCTCAACACCTGTGGTTAAATAAAGGATAGCGAGCGATAGTCTGAGTGAAATCGCAGTGGAAATGCTGCGTTAAAAGTTATCGTACTCGTGAAGTGACTGAATTTTTAAATGATCATTATTATCAGTTTGAGTATTTGAAATCATTGGAGATGGCCGGACAATTCGCTTAACAGAAGAAAAAATATCCTAGCTAAATGTAGCGAGAGAGAAAAAATTGCATGCAAAATGTTGCAGGTAAAAAATGAAAATAAAAATTTACGAATAAGACATGAAAAAAAAAAATTTGCACTGATTACATTTTTTCAGCCACCCCCATGATTTCAAATGTCCCCATTATGAAATAAAAAAAAAAAAAAGTTTTATTCTCTGTTGTTTAGGTAATGGCATCCAGGAACTTTGCCTCTGTTCTACGTTTACATTGGAAATTGCTGCTAGCTTGCATCTGTTTGATTACCGTACTGTATTACCTGACCAGCATTTTTAGTAGGTAGGTCATCAGTTATAATTAGTTTTTATGATATGTGTAATATAATATTTAATTTGTAGCATCTATGGTAGTGGTCTGCTACAAACAAGGCTTCATTTTTAGCTCCACTGTCTACTTTGTCGAGCGGAGCTTATCATATGAGTGATTGTCCTCCGTCGTCCGTGTCAATGTTTTACTTATTCGACTTCTTCTTGAAAACTACAAGCCTGAATGCTTTGATACTTGGTGTATATGTACCTTGGGTAGACCTCTCTCAGATTTGTTCATTTCATGATCATATCTTCAATTCTCTAATTTTGGTGAATATTTTTGTCATTTTTGGTAAAAAGTGATATTTTCGACTTCTTGTTAAAAACCGCTATTCCGATTGCTTTGATATTACATATATAGGTACTATATGTGGATCTCTCTCAGATTTGTTCATTTCATAATGATATCTTAAATTCTCTAATTTTGGTGAATATTTTTGGTAAAAAGTGATATTTTTGACTTCTTGTTAAAAACCGCAAGTCCAATTGCTTTGATATTACATATGTAGGTACTACATGTGGACCTCTCTCAGATTTGTTCATTTTGTGATGATGTCTTTAATTCTCTAATTTTGGTGAATATTTTTGTCATTTTTTATAAAAGTGATATTTTCAACTTCTTGTTAAAAACCTAAAGTCCAATTGCTTTGATATTACATATATAGGTACTACATGTGGATCTCTCTCAGATTTGTTTATTTTGTAATTATATCTTCAATTCTCTAATTTTGGTTTAAATTTTTTTGTCATTTTTGGTAAAAAGTGATATTTTCGACTTCGTGTTAAAACCGCAAGTCCAATTGCTTTGATATTACATATGTAGGTACTACATGTGAATCTCTCTCAGATTTGTTCATTTTGTAATGATATCTTTAATTCTCTAATTTTGGTGAATATTTTTGTCATTTTTGGTAAAAAATGATATTTTCGACTTCTCGTTAAAAACCGCAAGTCCAATTGCTTTGATATTACATATATAGGTACTACATGTGGTTCACTCTCAAATTTGTTCATTTCATGATGATATCTTTAATTTTCTAATTTTGGTGAATATTTTTGTCATTTTTGGTAAAAAGTGATATTTTCAACTTCTTTTTAAAAACCGCAAGTCCAATTGCTTTGATATTACATATATAGGTACTACATGTGGACCACTCTCAAATTTGTTCATTTCATGATGATATCTTTAATTTTCTAATTTTGGTGGATATTTTTGTCATTTTTGGTAAAAAGTGATATTTTCTTCTTTATGGTGAAAAATGATATTTTTGAATTCTTGTTTAAAACAGCAAGTCCCATTGCATTGATACTATGCATATTGTTCATTTTCTAATATATCTTCTGTTCTTTAATTGAAATGTGCATTGCTAACAGCGGAGCTATCTCAGCCGAGAGGCTGCTTGTTTATGCTGACTACTGTAAAATTTTCCCTGGGTTTAAATTTCGCTGATTTACCATTTCAGGCATACTCGGTGGGTTTCAAATTCATGGTTTTATCATTTAGTTCATGTGTTCTATACTGAATTTTACATATTCACTGGGTTTTAATTTAGCGCATTTTCTAGTCGGCAAAATAAGCAAAATTAAAACCCAGTGAATAATTAACACTTTTATAGTATACCGGTAATAAGTGTTGTCGATTTCAGTGGCGAATACTGTAAAACATGTCTTTTTCGTGAGCATGTCTTTTTAGCGAAGTTAGCAAGAGAACTAATTTGCTAATTTAAGATGTCGCTAATGACTTCATTATAAATTCAAAATGGCGGCCAAACAACGTCTTTTTCTCTACACACACACTTTGTAAATAACTCAGAAAACGTAATAATCTTGAGCGCTTCCTTATTACACTTGATAGTTTTGTTTTGGCGGCAACAGACAAGTACTGTGGAATACTTTATTTTTGCTGGAATTAATTTTCGCTGAGAAGGCTTTTTGGGCATTTTGCATGGAATTTATTTTCACTGATTTTTGATGAGTTTAATGTAAAATATAGGAAAAAAAGTATATTCGCTGGATTTTATTTTCACGGAATCATCCCTTCAGCGAAAATAGCGAAAATAAATTCCAAGCGAAAATAAAGTATTCCACAGTATTGTGAAAACAGGAAATCAACAAAAACAAGAGAGAGCCGCTAAATCAACATTTCGATATTACGTCATTTTACCACAATTCGCTAAAATAGTATATCGTTTTTTCAACATGTTTTACAGTAGTCTTATTGAGCATTTCATATCATTGCGTAAGGTTCCTATTTGAAATGTTCGTTTGAAAGTTTACAATCAACAGAAACTGGATAAATAGGACATAAAAGCAATATAAGCTGTGTGATTCATCGTGCGAATCCATGCTAAAATTAAAATATTAAATTTGGGCATGTAATCATGAAATGTGTGTATTTAATTATTCAATTTCTATATTTTTAGCTCTGCTGTCAACTTTGTCTAGCGGAGCTTATATGATTGATTGTCCATCATTGTCCGTGTAAATTTTTTATTTTTTCAATTTCTTTTTTGAAAACTACAAGCCTTATTACTTTGATACTTGGTGCATATGTGCCTTGATCAGACGTTTCTCAAATTTGTTCATTTCATGATATTTTCAATTCTCTAATTTTGATGATTTTTTTTTTTTATTTTTGGTAAAAACTGATATTTTTGACCTGTTAAAACCCGCAAGTCTGATTGTGTTGCTGTTGCACAGTGACCTTAGTTAGACCTCTCTCAAATTTGTTTTTTTTCTATAAAATGATATCTTCAGTTTTTTAATTGAAATGTGCATTGCTAACAGCGGAGCTATCTCAACCGACAGGCTGCTTGTATAATATAATTAGTAATTGTTATTCTTTCATTTCAATTTTATTTTTTATTTGTTTATTTTATGAATAAATTTTCTACATCTTTTTATTCATATATTTTGTTAAATTAAATAATATTATTAAAATATGAAATTCACTTCCACCCACTTAGGGGGCTTCAAATTTGAGAAACATAACAGACAATGGTACATGTGATAGATAGGTTTTTCAGTAGTTCAAGGACTATTTTACTCTAGTAGATAGCATAGTAGCACAATTTCTTGGCACCCAATTTGTTGGTTGACGTCTGCAGCCATAGTGAACCAGCGCACTCAGACTCTGCAGAACCGAAGCTTGTACTCTCATGTAAAACATCAATAAAACATTGATAGAAATAAACACAGTAGCATTGTAACTTGTATCGTGATCTTTACATGTATTAATTTGATCTATGTGTAATACCATGGAAATATATATATGACATGATGTAGCAATCAGGTAAAATTCGGGTTAATCTTCACTGACCATGCGTTATTGCAACAGATATGACTGGTATGTCATTATGGTATTGTTAAAATGTACTGGTTGAAATTATATTGCTTGTATTGGATAAAATTATATTGCTTGTAGTGGATAAAATAATTCTTTAGGCTGTGTGTAAAGTATGACAGTAAATAATACATAAAATATTGAATTAAAATATTCTAGATTAATCACTAAGCCTATAATTATAACAATGCCTATATACCAGTGTTCTCCACAAATAAAATTTAAAGAGGGATGCTAATTTGCATATAATTAGCATATCTATTTTTGCATATGATTAGCATACCAATCAAACATTTCAAAAAAAATTCTTAGCCCTTTTATATTTACATCAAACTCAAATACTGTGTACAAGTACTACATTAATTAATAATATTCTTGAATTATTTTGATGAATAAATTGAACTACTTGATGTAAAAAAAATATCAACTTTGACAAATGAAGAATATCAATTTTATTCTCTGTGAAATTCTAGCCTTTTATATTCATTTCCTTTTAAATTTCTTTCAAGTATTTCCATTTTCATAGGTTTTATAAATGCACTGACATATTGTAATAGTTGAAAAACCCAAGTAATAAGAAGAAAAATATTTTCACATAACAAAATTACCGTTTAAAAGAAAAAGAAAAATCGAATCCGATGACTGTAAATAAATTAATCATTATGTTGATTTCATTATGGGTATTGAGGACAAAGGTCAAATCAGATACCGTGTCATCCATGTTGTTTCAGTGTTTACCGTACGTTTTATTTTGGTGATTTATTTGATTCTTTTTACTTTTCGTCAATAAAAGGCAAGTAACAAGCAATTGGACCAATAAATTGTTGTTGGTTCTTCTGTTCTTAAGTATCTTCGCATTGCGTTAATCAAAATGAGATATCACAAACTATGCAAAGCAATATATACTTTACTAATATACTGTAGTGCAAAATGAGATATCACAAACTATGCAAAGCAATATACTGTACTGTACTAATATACTGTAGTGCAAAATGAGATATGACAAACTATGCAAAGCAATATACTGTACTGTACTAATATACTGTAGTGCAAAATGAGATATCACAAACTATGCAAAGCAATATACTGTACTGTACTAATACACTGTAGTGCAAAATGAGATATCACAAACTATGCAAAGCAATATACTGTACTGTACTAATACACTGTAGTGCAAAATGAGATACGACAAACTATGCAAAGCAATATACTGTACTAATATACTGTAGTGCAAAATGAGATATCACAAACTATGCAAAGCAATATACTGTACTAATATACTGTAGTGCAAAATGAGATATCACAAACTATGCAAAGCAATATACTGTACTGTACTAATATACTGTAGTGCAAAATGAGATATCACAAACTATGCAAAGCAATATACTGTACTGTACTAATATACTGTAGTGCAAAATGAGATATCACAAACTATGCAAAGCAATATACTGTACTGTACTAATATACTGTAATGCAAAATGAGATATCACAAACTATGTAAAGCAATATACTGTACTGTACTAATATACTGTAGTGCAAAATGAGATATCACAAACTATGCAAAGCAATATACTGTACTGTACTAATATACTGTAGTGCAAAATGAGATATCACAAACTATGCAAAGCAATATACTGTACTGTACTAATATACTGTAATGCAAAATGAGATATCACAAACTATGTAAAGCAATATACTGTACTGTACTAATATACTGTAGTGCAAAATGAGATATCACAAACTATGCAAAGCAATATACTGTACTGTACTAATACACTGTAGTGCAAAATGAGATATCACAAACTGCCGTAAAATCTGTATTAGAAGCTGCATCCCTAATAGAAGCCGCACCCATTCTTTTTGAACAATTGAGAAGCAAAAATTCACCATTTCTCATTTGTGTAGATGCTCTAATAGAAGCCACATCCCCTCTGTTGCATTGTACCATTTTAATAGAAGCCGCAGCTTTTAATACTGATTTTACAGTACGCAAAGAATCTTGTAGTACACATACCAGTGATATACTTAACAAGCAATGTAACTGGGCAGCAAGTCAGCTACTTGTGGTATAATGTACTTAGTAGTAAGAGCTGGTATACTAAGAATTCTATTATTTTTAATTTAGTGATGACAAGAAATTAATGGAAGATGCTGTCAGGTGTGTGAAGAATTGGCAGTTCAATAAAACTCTTCTGTACCAAACAAGGTAAGATTATTTACGAATATATTTACTGTTCTTTGCTGATGAATGATATGATGAAAAGAACATTGTTTACAAAGCATAACATGATGAACTATAAAAGTAAATAAAAGTCTGCCTGATTTAATTGTACACCTTTGTACATTGCAGAAGTAAACTATACTCACATTTACAAAAACAGCATTTCTCATCTGAAAGAAAATATCAAGGTTTCATTGACTCTTTTGTGGTATGTATATATTTTCTATTTCCAATACAAAGCTCATTCATTATACATACATCATACTAGTTGTTTATGAATATTCATGAGCTACAAACCTTGCTCAACAGTTTCTTGTTTGTTTTTTGCTGTTTTTCGATAAAATAAAATATTTGTGTATAAATGGCAAATGCCTTTTACCATGAAACAAACAAAACTTGTGTCCCTTGTAAGGGTTCCTTTTTCAATGTCGTCAAATTAGTATAATTTAAATAATACAGTATTTGATGGATAGTGATTGGTTGGCAAGTGACTGCTACCATGCCGACTAAAATGAGCATCACAACTATTGTATTGCGTTTGCATTGTATGTAGGTCAAATATAAAAAAAGTTTTAGACAGAACACCATGACCAGAAGTGTACATGTGTATGCATGGACAACCTCTTATTGGTATTCTCGAAGTGATGCATAGCGAAGTATGTTTAGTGCCCCTTTATAATGCTATCATGAAAAATCTGCAAATGCAAGTGCGCGACACAATGGGAAGGGCAATTCCACTGGCCGAGATTCATTCACTAATGATAGAATGCGATTTTGGGGGAACCTTAGTTAAGGTCCTGGATGCTTGTGTTCGACCGAGCCTGGTTGACACCAGGATAGCGCATTGAATTGCCATTTGAAAGAGAGATGGCCGCACAGCCCTTGCATGAAGTCTTAAATATGAATATGTGTCAGCACTAGCACTTGCAATTTGCACATACAAAAATAAGTTTAGGATACCAGGTAATTCCCAAATATTCCAATTTATGTGAGGGTTCCTGCATTTTATGCGCAGCCAAAGGAATGTTCAGTGATTTGAAGATCAGAGTCATAATAGCCATTGTACGTGTGGGGTTCTCATCCGTATGGTCAATGGTTAGGAAGTCATCCAATACAATTACCTGCACATTGAACTTTGTATAGCTTGGGAAATAGTGTCAAATATTTTTGAACTTGAACTTGAACGTGATCCAAAAACAAGTCTTACAAAGAAACAATATTTCTGATTCCATTTCACACCATGTAAATGGCATATTGATGGACATAAATGTAACTGCTTACAAACATCAGTAATGTCAAATTTACACATGTGGGCATTCCCTCTGTTTTGCTTACTTTCCTCAATAGCATCATCTATAACAACAAGGAAAAGGTTTCTTTGTAGATTAATTCATTCAGACTGGGTATTTCAGGTATGCCATGAGGTGCAGAATAAGGGGTGATCTCATATACAAACACCTGGGTCAAACCCGGCCTGCCCTTTCCTGCCCTATTCAGACCTACTAGACCTACAATATGCAAATTAGTAGTAGGTTTGAACCTAACCTCCGGGTTAACTGCCCATTAATGCCCCCACTAAAAACAAACAGAGAATAAAGAAGTCAGACCTAGGGAAACCTAGGTTTTTCTTACAATACTGTTTGAGCCTGGTTTCAGTAGGAAAAAAATAAGATGTACACTATGGAGCTCCATGTTCATACTGAGTGTTATATTTTGAAGTGTTAAGAATTACAGCAGCGGCAGCGATTTTTTTTTTTTTTTTCCTTTGCAAGTCTTGTACATGTAAATGCTAATAAAAAACAAACTTGCATTTGTTTCACAAATCTATTTACATCATGTCATTTATAAGTGTGATGAAAATTATATTTATTTATTTCTGTGATTGGTAATAATAATCAGTTTCCCACAACTTACATTTTGGTACAAGTCAATACAATTGTTATTGTTATTCAATTTATCTGGAACTAATTACAGACATGATGGTTTGTTATATTTTGTCATTAAATGTGAATCAAGTGATACCATAAACCCTCTCTATTGTGATATATGTGGTAAATTAATGTTTGAAACAGAACAGGGAAAAAATGCACTAGAATTTTAATGAGCAGCTTCTTAGGATAAATTACTTACGTTATATATATATATATGGCATAGTCAGTAAAATATGGTTATCCATGGAGCGAACTGGTACATTTTGTCCGCAACAAGTACGGTCAGTTTTGTGTCCATGTCAGTTCATAAATTCATAGAACACATTTTTTGGTTATTTATCAAAATATGATGAAAGTATTAAAACGATAATGGCAACATTGTTTTCTACGAAGGCATCTGAAAAACCAGTCCCTCTATCACTGTCAAAACTAAAGTCGGGGCTAACGCTAAGACTCCGGCGCTACGACCACCGTAACATTGTCAGCTGACGGCATTGCGGGGAAATTACAGGTATTTACCGCTGCCGATATCATACTTTTCTGTGACAAAATGCACACATTTCGAACCCCCGATTAATTAAAATTAAACGATTATTTTAGAAAATACATCGAAGCACAGTGCCTTGAGGGACTGTCGTCGAAGTAGGCAGCGACGTGCTGTTTCACCGCAGACAATCATGCACTCAACGCAGCCATCTTGGTTACCTCAATCAGAATTTCTCCTTGTCACCCAGCATGCATCGATTGCGATATCGCAACGTGCATTGTGTCGCCTTGGGCGACGGTCTTAGGTACAGGCACTCTATGAATAGGGTATTTTCAGAGGTCAGGGTTCGTTTTTTTATAAGCAGTCTCGTCTGCAGATGAATAACCTTAAATAATCGGCGCGAGTCCATTTAATTTAATTTTCTGTTTTGATACTTTGTGTCACTGACAATTGAATAAGAAAAACTGCAAATAACCAATGTGCAGCAAATCGAAATAAATTTTCATGGCGTACACTGCATTTGTTTTTCCGGATTTTGCGATGCCGCACTCCTGAATGAACTTTTTGAAAATTGAACGCGCAACAGTAGTAAAGGCTTAAACACAGTAGTGTAAGTCTCAAGTGCAACTTTGTATCAACAAATGTTCGTCTTCTGATACTTATTATCTGTCAGACACATGTCAATTGTCCAGCCCAATGAAAAGTCTGATTCACGTCCTCAATTTGCGACTCGAGCATAACAGTTTATCAAAACAAAACAATTTATTCAGCACGATGTTCACCGATATATGAAAGAGTGTTTTTTTTAGGCAAGACGCATGGTAAAATTTTCTTTATGAAATATTTTTCGTCTGCTAGGAAATCAACCATGTGTTGCCATAAATAGCACATGAATATGATTTTTGGCCAGTTGTGATTTGCATAAAGATGGCAGAATCGCAAACTGATCAATTGATTTTAACGCCTTTCTGGTGCAAGTAAGGTGCAGTTCTAGTAGCGAACTGAATATGGTACAGTACTCATTTCGCCGAACCTCCCGCCCGCTTCCGGATTTCGATCGCTTTTTTTTCGCTCGCTTTGTTCAATTCGACCGCGCAATTTCCGCTTTTTTTTCGACCGCGCAAATCCGGAAGTATCCGCTCGCGCAATCGCTCGCTCGCTCGCTCGCTCGCCTGACAGCGCAACCGCCCGCATTTACAGTTCATTACCTACTGTTTCATGTACAAGTGTATCATTTTTGTTTTTATGATGTTAAAATAAGAATAAATACAATCAGAAATTTATAGAACGACCGTTGAAAAAAATACGGTGGATCACACGGCCATATAAAATTGGTAATAAGACATACGCGTAGTAATAATGTCCACCATAAACAAGATCGAACCAAACATGTGAAATCAAATACGACACTGACACAGACACAGACACAACTAATATGAAATAAAACCATTCTATTTTTGGTGGAGAGCGAAAAATGTCTACTGTAGAGTACGGTATTCGTTGAGTAACCGTGTGTCGGGTGACGGTTGTCATGCACCCATGGTTTGGGTTTAACATAGCCCTGCGTACAGTGTTGTGTGTACGGGGACGCGTTCGGTTGATGGATGTCCCCACCACAGCCCTGCGTACCTCCATAGACAAAGTCCGAGCGCACCGTAATTGGTGCGCAAGTTAAAAATAAGTAGTTTCCCAGCCGAAATCGGTTGAAATGACGATAGTTATCCGTAACAACCATTATAAAGTTATCTGAAACTGAAATGTCTTTAAAAAAACGACTAGTAAAGACGGACACATTGTAAACGCGTAGGTACCGGAGGAATTATCCACCAAACGCCGCCATTTTTAATTTCATTCACGCGAGAGAATGCGTTTGTTTTTAGGGCAAAGTAGCCGATTTCATCCACAATTGGACTCCGAACTGGGAGTTCTGGATATATCTGGTAATCGATCATCATTTTTGGTACCTGGGCATATTATTTCATTAAAAAAGTTATATTTTTCAAAGTCCCGGACTTTGTCTATGGAAGTTCGCAGGGCTGTGGTGGGGACATCTATCAACCGAACGCGTCCCCGTACACACAGCAATGTACGCAGGGCTAGGTTTAACACGGGTCACGTTGTAGTTATGTTAAAATCCGTGGCACCTATAACAATTGAAGAATATCTGCAGGAATAGTAAGACTGTGAAAAAAACGACTGATCGATTGTTATAGAATGACCGTAGTGTACAATTTGTCAAACAAATACAATACTTGCAAATGTAATGTCGACCAGCGCCCATCTTACTGGTCCGAAGTTGTCGAAGCCGACATCACTGGAGATCGCGTTTTTTAACTAGGCGGCTGGCAAGCGGACTGACACGTTACATAAACTTGTTGAACTACAATTATGGTTTTTATGTTTGCGCCCAATGTCTCGTTATAAAATAAAACATTCAAATTTTGCAGGGTATTCCGTTTTTTGCGAACTCTGGGCGAAATACTTTCATGAGCTGTACGTAGTTCACTTACAGCCAAAACAAAGTCAGCTTGGACATTAAGTTGTGAGACGCGACAAACCAAGCGCTGCCAGTGATAGATTACGTGAATAAAAGAACAAAATAAACGCAATCAAAGGCGCCGACCACACGCTTTGGAAATAAATAGAACGCGTTGCTAAGAGGAATCGCACCCGCATCTCGACGACGTCTCCGGTCATGAGCAGGGTTTGCCGCGTCTTAGAAAAATTGAAAGTTAAAAAGGAATCAGTGTCGGGGAACCATTCACAATGTTTGCATGAAAAATCCCACGCGAAAGCGTTTTTTTTTTCCTGTTACAAACACTATGATACCTGAATCCCGATTAATTCATAAATATGAATCGGTAAGGGTCAATTTCCTGCAATCCTTCGAGATTAAATTTGCCTCCGAAAATCTTTCTAACGATGAGCTGGAAGATTGCCATAATTGAGTGCCACCATTTCTGTTCTAAGATTTATTCAGTATAATAATACAAATGTTCACCCCAACAGAGGTGGACATACAGTTTTAGCGACCCGAAGAGCTCATTTTCAACCGAGGCGAAGCACTACGATAAAGACTTTCCGTTCCCAATAAATAATAATAAGAAAAAAACTTCTCGTTCCCGACATTATGAAATTCTTTCGTTTTGGGGGAAAAAACCTGGAAAAAAAACCCTGATTTTGACAAAATAATTTAGAAATTGATATTAAGAATAATTTATAACGAAATCTATTTCATATGTACCCATATTTTTTTTTCATAATTACTGATTACACACGAATATTACAGAAAAAAATAATTTGCTATATTATCTATATTTGTGCCTTTTATTTGTCTTGAATTGTGACTGAAAGGAGCTAGATGAAATTACAAACTATGTAGTGTGTTCGACAACTCGTGTATGAACAACAATGTTAATAAATATGATTTTACTTGGTAAAATTACTGTATTTTTCTACATAAAAACAAAATAATTTCACAATGTCTTTATTATCATAGCGTTGTTGGTAAAAGTTGAAAATGATACATCCACGTGAACCTGCTTATATGAGATCGAAGGAGTCTCTGTTTTCAACAGCCGTATACATCTAAAACTGCGTCATCGCTAAGTTTCCTTGGTGGACCACGAGCTCTGTTCCTTGTTTGCACGTTATCATGTTCACACAATCGCAGACATATTTGTAAGGGTGCTCTTTGAAATGGCACATTTTCTCGATGTTTTAGCGAGTACTCCGTGGGTATATGGCTTGTTCTCACATCAGCATAATTTTTCTCGAATTCACTCATCGCTTTCCCACATGCACTTCTCGTTCTTTGCTGCTAGCTTTTTTGCACTCTAATATGTTGTTGTTTTTGTCTTTCTAAACATCGAGTTTATTTTTGACATTCAACGAGATCGCTTGAATTTTGAATTTGATGACGGTTCGAATTTATCCACTTTTACAGTGATCAACATTGCGTTCGAGTAGAGTTACTAGTAATTACAAGCCTGATTTACATTTTTCTTGCGGTGTTTTTCGTCAATGTATTAAATATAAGTGCTTTGGGAAATAACATAATCATATTGCGCGAGTAAAAGAGTTTGGTGAGACTGTCACAACATACTAAAACAGATGTTTTATTTATTTCCAACGCGCGTGGTCGGCGCCTCTGATTGCGTTTATTTTGTATTTTTGTTTTCAAAATGTATCACTGGCTGCGTTTGTTTTGTTTTCCTCAACAAATTAACTGTTCCGAGATCTCTTTCATTTTTCGTCCGGCTGCTGCCAATCCAATAATTCGTCGTCGCATGTAATCAGACAAGCGATTAATCGTCACAGTCATTATACTAGTAGTTTAAGTCCAATTGATTTGTAGAAATTCAGCTATGCGTTAATTATATGTGCAGTTTTGTTTTGCGCACCCAGACACGATCAAAAGTTAAGCAATAGATTTTCTGAACTACAGCATTCGTATTACTTGTGCAAATTGAGTAAGAGTCATAGTGTGAGTTGCGTTCGCAAATAACAAAGTGTCAAATTATTTTGAGCGCCGTTCGGAATAAATTTAGTCAAAATCACACACAGAAACACACACACAACACATACATACTAGTACTCAATAATATCGCGATTGACCAGTCATATAGCTGCTTGAACTACACACACAAGGACGTAAATATGTAAATACAGGTCACAGTTCGACTTGCGTAGCAAACGTTACAATGTGTCAAGTGATTTGAAGGCGTCTTTTTTCCAAAACAGAGAAGCAATAGGCGTTGTATTTTGAATCGTCATTAAAACCTAAATTTATTACGAATAAAAACTTAAGTTTATACATACAATGTACGATCATTGTTACTCCAGCGGTCGGTTGGCAAGCGGACGGTGTTTCTGAAGCCAGTCATAGCAGGAGCGAGCGAGCGAACAAAAGCGAGCGAGCGAGCGAACAAAAGCGAACGCGAGCGAGCGGAAAAAAAGCGGTCGGTTTCCGGTCGGAAAGCAGCGAGCGGTCGGAAATTAAGCGATAAGCGGTCGGAAAAAAAGCGATAAAAGCGGGAGGTTGGGCGGAATGAGTACTGTAGTCATAAAAAACATTACCAAAATGCCAGGTCCATAATATTTTTCTGGTACAAATCTAGCTCCTCGCATCGTTCCAGAAAGACGCCGCGAAATAACTGCCTTGTATTTCTCGAAAACTACCAAGAACTCATGAAATGTCGAGGATTTGTTCAATCAGGATCAGCGTTTCCTTTAATCTTAATTTCATTGCCCGATGAATCCATGATAGAACGACCACCTGCTTCCTGATTGGGAATTAATTATGTGGCAAGATTAACGTATTTATCTGTAAGGCCTTAGATACAATGCCAAATCTTCCTGCAGTTGAAGGGTGGTTGTTTCGCTCAGTGGTTGTCATAAAATGTGGACAATTTTGATGAAATTATATCAAAACTTCCATGCATGGCCGCCATGTTTTGATTCTGCCTACCACTCGCTGAAGACGAATGACATAAATTATAGACCATCTTTGCCAGCCAAGGACCATTTATTCGACCGAAGCCTCAACATTAACCCTTGGCAGATTTCACCACGATTTACTGTATGTCACACGCCCTCAAACGATTATAAGATTCATTTGGGCTCATTTGATTTACCCAATCAGAACTCACGATAGAAATGACATGGTGTGTTAGCTGAAGTCGACATGTTATCTGTTTCAACAGTTTTGTCAGTTTACTAAAACACGGTTTGCACAAATATTTAGATATCGCATCGTTTTCATTCACTTGCCCACAAACAATTTTCAACGTTAGAATAACAGAAATTGGGAACGTGTCAACAAACATAGACCTTCTGTTCTTGACTACCGGTGAATCAGCGCAGAGCCTACACGCCACCATTGTTTTAATCTGTGATGACCCCCCGCATCTTAAAATTTATGATACAGCAACGCTGATTGGTATCGCCAGCTTCTTGGCACGCCCAATCAAATTACTAAATTTAACTGCAGTGAAATACAGCTTTTCCTAACACGATCACGCATGGGTTCGTGGACCAGTTATGAATGGCCGGCTTTAGCGAAACCGTGCAATTCGGATGATGATTGTAGACAGTCTGTTGCAACTCTCTATCTGATATCACTATTAATATCTGCACTGACCACGTCTGTGTCGGAAAAATTGTTGTTGGGTAGTAGTTTACGGAATGTTCTTTGTCGTTTCTCGCTAGTACTCAAGGGTAGACTGATGCCCATAGCTTTTAATTTCTCACGTACTTCTGCCACTGTTCAGTTTATAAATAGATCGCCGACCTGAAGTAGAAACTCCCTATACTAGTATTGCTACTTGAATCTTGTAGTTGTGTAGATGCAAGCGTGCTGGTCTGCCTGGTAGTGGTAGAAACTTTTACTCCTTGTTGTTGCGGTGGTCGGTTGTGTAACGATGACTGACAATGTTTTCTGCCTCTTCATGGAATATTCATAGTAAAGTAGGATATCAATAAAATAGCGTAAAGTTGAAAAAAGCTCACCAAATATAGTGGGGAAACTGAAGTATCGTGAGATTATGCAAATTCAGGAGGAGCGAGAAATGCAAATTAATCATGTCAATAAATGATTCATAATGCTCCACATTAAGAATCCATATATCGTCGTATAATTTTGTAATGTTTTTGCTACATATATTGTCTTTGTAATATACAGTCCAGTTTTTACCTTGCCCGTACCATCAAAGATGGAAGGGAAAGGTATATTAAGGGAAAGATTTTGTCCGGCGTTGTTGTTGTTGTTGTTGTCGTCGTCGTCGTTAATAATTGTTATTGTGTGCAGAATAACTTTACTAATTCTATTCCAAACTTCATCAAACTTGGTCACCTTATTTATCAGTATAATGTCTTCCCTGAGTTTGAACAACAGATGTCCTGTATGAAAATATCATGCAAAAATTGAGAAAATCTGATAAAATATTTTGACTGTTTCTACTTGACTGATCACTGGTGATACACATCAAAGGTCACTGATCTCAGTGGAAATATGTATTGTTGTACTTGTTCAATGAAGCAAATGATTTATCTTGTAATAATATCCGTGGTAATGTATCCCAGAATCTCATACTGGGTTTCAAAACCAACTCATGGAGAGATTGCACAGTCTGATACACATTTGCAAACCTATCAATAAAATCTTTACAGAAAACAAGATGTCAGAAAATCATTATAAGCACTCCTATGAAATGGGTGCCTAACTTTGATCAAGATCTGAAGCTAATAGAAAATCTGTTTAGTTCAAAATTATCAAATCAAAAACAATACATAAAAAATACATAAAAAGCAAAACATTTCATCCACATTTTAAAAAGAAAATTGTTCCAAAATATATGTATTCTGTATTTGACAAACAGTTCATTCGACAAATGAAAACTCGCAGAAATATGTTTCAGCTATTAGAACAGAATGATAGAGTTTTCATAATACTAGTTTAAAAACGCACTTCGAAGATTGCAGCGTTTGAAGATGTAGATTCTCAGGAGGCAACAGTACTGTTGACTTCTCCCTTCACTGGACACCAACTAACTATTTAAGTTGATTTGCATACAAAGCAGAGCTTGCAACATGATAGCTATTCATAAAGGGTGTTTTTTTTACTTTTCATATAATACAGTAGTCACACAATGAGGCAGTTCATATTTGACTCGGTGAATCATTAATTTTTGACAGACACCTGTACAAAATACTTGGACAAAAGCCAGCTAAGATTTTTTGTTATCTTGCATGTTTTATGAATCTATTCACGTCTAAATGCAGAACTTTTTTTTTACGATGAGGCATTTATTTTTATACTAAAATATCTGAATTACTTTGAATAAAGCTGGAAATTATGTCCCTTAAAATAATTAAACCAAATAAGGCACCAATGTTTTTGTAAGATATTTACATCTTTTAAGGACATTTGGTAGACTGATTCCCCACTGTTGGTTCAACCCCAAAACTTGTTTGTATTCAAAATTAATTATGACAATGCATATTTATATTGAAACAAACTGTGATAAAGGGAATTATATTATATAACAAAGGGCAAGGTCACCAGAGTTCAACTATGTTTCGGTCTGCTGTCAAAGTTTGTCCATAAGCCATCAATTAACAATTATATTTTTGACTTCTTAAAAACTACCAGCTCAATTTCTTTGATACAATTCTGTATTTTTTTCCAACATTTTAAGCCCCACTGTCATCGAAGATAACAGACTGGAGCTGTTATTGTAGGTGATTGTTCGTCCATCAACAATTCTTTTTTAAACTTTTTCTTGAAAACTATATTATCGGGTCTAAGAAACGTTATTGTGGAATTATATAATTAGCTCCGCTGTCGACTTTGTTGAGCGGAGCTTATCATATGAGTGATTGTCCGTCGTCGTCCGTGTCAATGTTTTACTTTTTCGACTTCTTGAAAACTACAAGCCTGAATGATTTGATACTTGGCGTGTATGTACCTGGGGTAGACCTTCCTTAGATTTGTTCATTTCATGATGATATCTTCAATTCCCTAATTTTGGTGAATATTTTTATAATTTTTGGTAAAAAGTGATATTTTTGACTTCTTGTTAAAAACCGCAAGTCCAATTGCTTTGACATTACATATATAGATACTACATGTGGACCTTTCTCAGGTTTGTTCATTTCGTGATGATATCTAAAATTCTCTATCTTTGGTGAATATTTTTGTCATTTTTGGTAAAAAGTGATATTTTTGACTTCTTGTTAAAAACAGAAAGTCGGATTGCTATACATACTATACATATTGTTCATTTTCTAATGATACGGTATCTTCAGTTTTTCAATTGAAATGTGCCTTGCTAACAGCGGAGCTATCTCAGCCGAAAGGCTGCTTGTTAAATTATTACCACTGAAGAAGCCGGAACCATTCAGTTGTCACCATGTTGAATGTCAAACAAGAATGATTTAGCAGTATTTGTAATTATAACATGTTGTCACACGCAACGTAATATTACCGTAATTGGTATAGTACAGGTGTGATGGTTCAAATACCAAAATGGCAACAGTAACAGAAAGACTTCCCTGGCGGCGATGATAAAATACGAACACGGAGCCAACAGATGAGGTTTCAACTGGTACTGGTATTATACTCTGCGAACATCAAGTACAATAACGCGGTAAAACTCCACTACTCCAATAACTAGATACTTAAACTCCAATACAATTCAACGAGATCTCCGATCTGATCTCAGTGCTGAACAACTCCCCTATATATACCCACACTGTCTATAAATAGACCATTACATCAGCATACATAATGAGTCTGGAACTTAATACAAATTTCTAGAATGTTCCATTACCTATTCAACCAGTTTCTAAAAATTCCACCCAGACACAGTACGGTTCTAGAACATTCTCAGTCACACGGAAGTGGTAAACAAGTCGTATGCGACACATGTTGACACCAATGAAACAATATATTTACTTATGCAACAATTAACATCCGCAATTTATTATTTTTTTCTCAGAACAAATTTGATGAAGATACCTCGAAATATAGACGATGTAGTGTTGTAGGAAATGGAGGTATCCTAAAAAACAGTGGATGTGGAGAAGAAATTGACAAAGCAGACTATATCTTCAGGTAACTCAAGACTGTAAATGTGTAATAGGCACAATCAATTAGTGTGAAAACAGTGTTCTATCCAGGATTTTGGTCAAGGATGGTGGCTAATTTGCATAATAATTGTTAACAACATTGTTATACATCAAGCAGTATTGCTTGAGTGATATCATTAAATAATGTGTCTGGTGAATGTTCAGTACAAATATAAACTTAATCTGCAGTTCGGGGCATAGCAAAAACTATTAAAGCGAGAGGGTTGTCACCTGCGCACACACAGGAATAGTCTCAGGCCACGATAACAACACACTCTAAAAATGCAAAGGCTCATGGGTAGACGCTTGTTTTTAAACAATGACACGCTATGTCCATCTGACGCATGCGTAGGTGATGACTCCCCCGCTTTAAATAGCTTGTTTTAACTGCACATTTTAATGACAAAATAAACAGTGTGACCTTATTTCAAAGTTGCGGTCATACTAGAACCACTATTATATATGTTGATACGACAAATGGATTCCTAATGTTTTTTTCTAGGGCTAATCTTCCTTACATAAGTAACTTCTCAGACGATGTTGGAAAGAAGAGTAACTTTACCACTTTTAATCCAAGCATGATCCATAGAAGGTATCACATGGCTTTATATGTGTGTGGATATATCTACAATTTGTTTGTGTAGTCCGAGATTTGACGTATTTCTGACTGATATATCAGTGTTACGACGTGTATTTCAAGCTGTCGTTTTGGTAGTGACGTTGTAGGTGGTACGTCTGTAATTAGTCCCCATCAGACGTAGTCCAAAACAGGGACTTATGTTTTGGTTCTGTCTGTTCGTGCATCAGTAATTTTGATTCGGTTAAACTTTGATCGACTGGCGGCCATTTTTGTCCCAAAGAATTTGGACATGTCATCCATCATTTCTCAGACATGCTTTGACAGATTTCAGTCAAACTTGGAAGTGACATCAGTCATGGTGTGTTACTGATGCACATCATTTTTTTCCGTGATTCGAATCAAAATGGCGGACTGGTGGCCATTTTGTTCTCATTTTACAGAGATTATTGTACAGATTTGGATTAAAATTTATACAAAGGCAAGATATAATGGGTTAAATGTTGTTTTCAGTCATTTTTTCGTTTTCTTGAAATTAAGCCGAATGGCGGCTATTTTCGTCAAAAACAAATAAAATCGCAAAATTCAAACATGTCATCAACCGTTTCTTAAACATGCCTTGACCAATTTCATTCAAACTTGACATTGACATCAGTCATAGTGGGTTACTGATGCACATCATTTTTTTTGTGATTCAATTCAAAATAGCCAACTGGTGGCCATTTTGTTTTTTTATGAGTGTTCTTCTCAATTCACAGAGATGATTTTACAGATTGGGTTTAAATTTGGTACAAAGGCAAGCAAGATGTAATGGGTTAAATGTTGCTTTTAATTATTTTTTGATTTCAATGAAATTTAGTGAAATGGCGGCCATTTTTATGAAAAACAAATAAAACTGCAAAATTTGAACATGTCATCAACTGTTTTTTAGGCACGCCTGGTGGCACAACAGAGTGTATGTTGATTTTTATTCCCCGTTCTGACACAGTCCGGAAACGGAGACTTATGTTTTGACCTCAGTGTGTCTGTGTGTGTACGTGTGTTCGGACCTGTATCTTATAAATGCCTGGACCAATCACAATCAAACTTCACACATATATCATACATGATATTATACGTATGCACATCAATTTGTTTCACGATCTGATTCAAGATGGCCAAATGGCGGTCATTTTTGTGCTAAAATTCATAAAAATCAAGCATTTCTCAGCTGTTTACAGATGAATTTTGTTCAAACTTGGTATATACATTAGACATTATGGGACCTTGATGCGAATAATTTTGTTTTTCAGATAAGATTGAAAATATTCATTATACATCATGTCATACATAGTCAGATATATTGGTTTGACGATCCTATTCAAAATGGCCAAATGGTGGCCATTTTTGTGCTAAAATATCATCAAATATCAAGCATTTCTGGCATGTATGGAAGGATCTCGTTCAAACTTGGTACATACATTAGACATTACATTTTATTTTTCAGATTGGATTCAAAATGGCCGACTGGCAGGCATTTTGTTTTAATGATTGGGCTTCTAGAGCCATATCTCTTAAATGCTTTGACTGATTATATTCAAATTTTATATATTTGTTGTACATCATGTTATATATATATACATGTATTCAAAATGGCTGATTTTGAATGCTGTTCCAGAGCAATATCTCTCAATATGGACAAGTACTTGTTTCACGCTATATTACTATAGATCTTAAATTTGATAACTAACAGAGACTGTGCCATGCATGGCTTGTTGATCAAGCATTGTGTTCTATCACAGTCCCTCAACACCCAGTTAGGAAACGCTATTGTTCTAAGGTGTGAATCACCCGAGTTATGTGTACAGTGTGTGTTGCGCTTGTGGGGAGACAATGGTGACGTCATAGCATTTTCTTCGAGCTTGTTTTAAGCACTTCTGTTCTGTGTTATGCCTATAAAAATATTGGATGTTTTTAAGTAAAGTCGGTAAATTTTATTTCAAGTTACAAGTCTCTATGTGATTATATCGGTTCCGCGAAAAGACACGTGTAGTTTGAAATCCATACAATTATAAATAACGAAAAAAAACAAGATTTTGATTTCAAACTGTAGCTGCCATGTTCATTCATTATTACTTTATGCATTATGGCAATAATACCATGAAAGTTTCAACCCTGGTAAATCGTGTCACCACACCCAAAACAATCAGTGTTTATTTGTGATTTGATACTTTAATTGTTGAGCAGTATTTTTTTACTTTGTGCATAAGTGCCAGGAAAGTGTTCATTTCAGTCGTTCATTTTGCATTTGATTTTGCCATGGTGTTGTGTATGAAACAAGATAGCTGCTAGGTGTCGCTAACAAAAAATGTTATTCAGTGAGAAATAGGAACAATTGAAACTTAAAAGATGGAATTAATTGTAGCTTTTAAATAACCAACCCGATTTTATGTTCTCATATGACCCATTCTAATCACATTAAATAACAGTATGTCACGTTACTCGGTACGTGTACTCGGCAGAATTGTTTTTTCAATTTGGCGACACCCATCATTGCTGCTGTTATGCTGAGAGTATCCGATTGTATTGACCCTCGTATATGTACAAATGTATATGCGTATATTTCAACTTACACTATCATATATCAGTTTGTTTCTAGTTAAAAAATCAGTATAGTTTGTGGCCAGGTGTCAACTTGTATACTAACTACTATCCCAATATTTAAACATAATCTGACTATTCTTTTCATTGTTAGCTGGAAATAATTTTTGCTGAAAAGACTTTTTGGATGTTTTATATGGAATTTATTTTCACTGACTTTTGACGAGTTGAATGTAAAATATAGAAAACAAGGTATATTCGCTGGATTTTATTTTCACTGAATTACTCTTAAGCAAAAGTAGCCAAAATTAATTCCAAGCGAAAATAAAGTGATTTTATATTCAATATTACTAAAGTACAGGGCATACTCTGCGTTATTGTTTTGCTCTGAAAACAAAGTTTGTGTTAGCATTTCTTCGTATACTGACTTATGAAGGCGTAGATTGCCGAAAAACAACAATTAATTCATGGCTAAAATATGGTAGCATAGTGGTGGGTACCAAGTTTTTTTTGTAATTAACAACTGCATTCAAATAAAATTGAGTTAGGTAATGCATTCAAAGATTGATGACCTTAATGAAATCATTAATTGTTCATCCATGTATCGGTGATATTTTCGTATAGGTACCACAACAATTTGGATGCATTTAAGAAGGATCTGCATGTATATAATGGTTACCTAATGTTTTCTGGACCAGCAGAAGATGAGTTTGTATCATATGTGCATAAGAATACTAAGTTGATTGATATGGAATTTGAAAAAAATTATTTGTCTGCAATTGAACACTTTTGGGAAAGTAAGCGATTTGTATCAGTAACAACAGGTAAGTTTTGTGCATACAGATCCTTGAATTTCTTATAGGTCACGAGTAGAAACGATCAAAACTTCCAATAATGTGGGAACAAAAATGTACATTCCACATACATTGTATACATGAAATTCAATTATTTAGCTCTGCTGTCGACTTTGTCATGAGGAGCTTATCATACGAGTGATCGTCCATCATTGTCCAAATCAACTTTTTACTTTTTCGACTTTTTAAAAAACTACAAGCAATCATGCTTTGATGTTATACATATAGGTACCTCAATTTGCTCATTTCATGATGATATTTTCAATTCTCTAATTTTGATGAATATTTTTGTAATTTTTGGTAAAAAATGATATTTTCCCACTTCTTGTTATAACTGCATCTGATTGCTTTGATGTTATACATATATGTATCTCAGGGGAACCTCTCTCAGATTTGTTAATTTTCTAATGATATTTACAATTCTTTAATCGAAATGTGCATTGCTAACAACAGAGCTATCTCAGCCGAGAGACTGCTTGTTAAAATTGCCCAATATTATTGTAAATGCCAGACAAACTCAGACAAACTTGTTTCGCTAGTCCTGGATGCACAAGTCAAAACCAATATTGGAAATGTATACAATCAAATTTTTTTTTTTAAATTATTCCTAAGGTTTTTAATGGTCCACCCTTTTAGCCAATCAAATGCTAGGTCAAAGTAGACAGCATGGATAATAATATTCAACCAAACACCAGCTGTCAATATTGTTTTAATGACATTTTTTGCTCCTCAGGAATGCTGATGTTCAATCTAGCACTCACATACTGTGAGGAAATCCACCTTTTTGGATTCTGGCCGTTTACCACTGATGTAAATGGTAACTATGTACCATACCACTACGCAGAGGACACACCCAAGACATGGATAGTAGTAGTGAAACATTCAATGCCATCTGAGTTTCTAAAGCTCAAAGAGCTGCATGTGAATGGTGTGCTTAGGTTACATATTGGTAAATGCTGACCTTTACCAAGAGAGAACAATTGATCTGGATAGTATGAACTCTTATATGGTGTATACATATGACAAAACAAGCATAACTAAGGAATTATGAAATGCAACTGCAATGTGGGAAACCATTACACAGCTGAACTGCGACACCAGTCCGAAAACGGGGACTTATGGATTGACCTCTGTGCATGAATCTGTGCGTTCAAACCTGTATCTTAGATATGCCTGGACGAATAACATTCATACTTCACACATGTATCATACCAGAGGTACATTACTTGGGGTTTGCAACGCGTATAGTACTGTATGGTGGCATCATGTCAAGATCCCATTCAAATCTCATCGCGTAGATAGCGAGACTGATGCTACGACCTTCTGACATGAAATAAGCAGTTTGTAATAATCAATAAAACATGTATTACCACATTCATAGTGAAAAAATGTAATACATCGAAAATGAACAGAAAATATAGTTATCGTAATCCGTCATATCGTGAGCAACTATTTTCATCCACCTGGACATCTCAGTATCCTAGTTACCTCGAGCATGCGCATTCGCATTTTTCTGAGGAACGCTTATGCGAGAGCAACATTGAAATGGGATCTTGGTATCATGTCACCGTAGTTGCAAACCCCAATGTAGTAATGTACCTCTGATCATACACAATATTATTATACATATGTACATTATGTTTTACAATCTGTTTCAAGATGGCCGAATGATGGCCATTTTTTGTGCTGAAAAATCATCAAAATCAAACATTTCTTGCATTCCAGAACCAGATTTTGGTCTTTTATTGATGGATTTGTTCAAACTTGGTACATACATTAGACATTATGGGTCCCTGATGCACTTCATTTTGTTTTTCGGATCAGATTCAGAATGGCCAACTGATAGCCATTTTGTTTTATTCAATGCACCAAGTACTTGTTTGACGCTCAGATGAAAGAATTACAATCATTTTAATGTTAAAAAATCATAATCAAGCATCAGCTTCTGGATCCATATTTCTGACATGTTTATGTTCCAACTATATCACTATAACAAAACTATATATCTTAAATTTGATAACTAATGGGGACTGTGCCATACATGACTTGTTTGCACTAAAACTTATTACATAACACTGCCCCTACATGTGTGGTTTGTTTTGGGACATTTTAGACAAAGTCGAGCTGAGCTTTATAGTATTACTGATTGTCTGTCGGCGTCCTTCGGCATCAACTTTACATTCTCGACTTCTTCTTAAGAACTACAAACTGTATAGCTGTGAAACTTTCTAGGAAGGTACCTTGGGTGGTTCTCTCTCAGATTTGTTCATTTCGTGTGGATATGTTCAATTGTTTTATTTATAGTGAATATTTTTGTCATTTTTGGTCCAAAATGCTATTTTCGACTTTTTCTTGAAAACCGCAAGCCCAAATGCTTTGATACTTGGTATGTAGGTACCTTGGGTAGACCTCTCTCAGATTTGTTCATTTTGTTATGATATCTTCATTTCTCTAATTGTGATGAATATTTTTGGTAAAAAGTGATATTTTCGACTTTTTGTTAAAAATCGCAAGTCCAATTGCTTTGATATTACATATATAGGTACTACATGTGGACCTCACTCAGATTTGTTCTTTTCGTGATGATATCTTAAATTCTCTAATTTTCATGAATATTTTTGGTAAAAAGTGATAATTTCGACATCTTGTTAAAAACCGCAAGTCGATTTGCTTTGATATTATATATACTACATAGGTACTACAGGTAGACCTCTCTCAGATTTGTTCATTCTGTGATGATTTTGTTCTTCGATTATCTAATTTTAATGAATATTTTTGATAGAAAGTTATATTTTCGAATTTTTTTGGGAAAACAGCAAGTCCAATTGCTTTAATACTGTACATATTGTTCATTTTCTGATGATATCTTCAGTTCTTTAATTGAAACGTGCATTGATAACAGTGGAGCCATTTCAGCCGACAGGCTGCTAGTTAATCATTGGGCCTGAATTTAACCTTGAGTGCAACTGACATACAGTGATCCAAGTGAAACTAGAAACTGGAATCCCCACTCCATATGGGAATTGGTCGGGAGTGAAATAAGAAGACATTTTGAAGAGTACATTTGCCTTATTTGCATGTGATATGAATGAAAAAACACTGAATATAGATTTTTTATTTAAATGAATTTTGTATTATTGTCATTGTTAATTGCAGCTCATAACCCTGCTGTTTTAGTGTAACTCTGGCTTGTGGTATTTACAGCTGGTAGGTTTCCCCTTTGTCGTTGTCACATCAGTCCTATTTTTAGATGAACCATCTAGTTATATTCTAGGTGACTCCCATGTGCGAGCACACAGTGGGAGTCTTTACAGTTAGTGTGTATGTATGAATGTGTACATGTATGTGCACCTGCCTGTCTGTTCTACTGATATTTCGATGAAAAATGATGCATAGATGCTCTGGGTTAATACACAGATTTTATTTGGTTTTGGTTTAAATCCATGCATATTTATTTTTTAATTTGCATGATTAGATATTCTGTTATCTGTTCCGGTGATACACTTAGTACATAGACTTGATTAGTTTTGGGTGAAAACCCCATGCATATTATTTACCTAATTTGCATAAGTATTAGTAAATTTTCTTCTTTTCCTACTGATATCTCAAGTACTAATCATCACATTACAATGAAACTTGCTACATAGATGTCATAGGACAATACACAGACCTTGTAAAATTGTGGGTACTTATCTTTGCATAATAAGTTAATTTTTGGTTTTTCTGCTGATACTATGTCGTCCTAATCATCACATTTCATTACATAGTTGCTCTAGGATTATGCACAGACTTAATTAGTTTTAAATGAAAATCGTGCATATTAATTACCTGATTTGCATAATTATGGCTTTTCCACTGATAACTCAAGTACTTAATTTAATGAATCTTGGTACATAAATAGTTAAAAACAATGCAACATTAAGACTTGGCATTCGAACATACTAATTGCTAAATTTTCACAAGGTGAATATTCATCACATTTCATTGAAATTTGGTTCATATTTGCTTTAGGGTAATCCACAGATGCGATTAGTTTAATAATGAAAACATAATTTCTGAAAAAATCCGATTTAAATTGAACTTGTGGTAGAAGTACTCTGGGATAAATTAAACTGAAACCCACAGATGTAAAATTAAGTGTATTTATCTAACTCAAAGTCGCATCTGGAATCATTTGGTATTGAACAGACAAACGTGTACTTTTTTAAAATCAAATTTTAAACAAGATATTTTAAATAATTGTTCGAAGCTTTTTAATCTGTATGTATTTTTTTCATAGTATGATGTACAGTGAATATTATGTAACTAGTGGAGTAAAAATAGCAGTGTATATTTTATTTTAGTAATGCATTGTTTAAATGTCTTTTACATCTTTAGGAAAACAACATATCGTTACTTCGTCACACTCTGAAACATTTAGGTTGTTTCAAAGTTTCGTTTATAATTTGTTGTCAATAAAAACTTCACAAAACTATGTCTCGACTACATTTCGTTGTTCTCTTAAATAATTTTAAATTTATTCCGTACCATAGACCATCAGTCCAAATGTACAACAATAGTTTTATTAAATACTGTAAAATACTTTATTTTCGCTTGGAGCTGCAGGAATGGTTCAGGGGGAAAAAAATCAAGCGAATATACCCTTTTTCCTATATTTTACATTCAACTAAGACTGAAGAAACCACCGTAACCACCTCGATGAGGATACCACTATACTGTCACTGGAGGCTGACGACACGACATCAACGTACAGGATGAGCATGTCGAAACGGAAAATATCGCCAGCAAAGTCTGCAGTATCTGACAACGCTTGTGGTGAAGCTAATAACACGAGGCTCGTCGGCCTGGATATATTGATTTCGAATCTGGCTGACCACTGTAAATGTTCTCTGTGTAAAAAGGGAAAAATATTCATCCATGAAGAATCTCGTTATGGCTGGGAATCTCACTTTAGTCTCCGGTGCACATGCGGCCTTTCAAACATAACACATGCACGCGGATTGGCTAAGAATACGAGGTAGTCAAAAATAGAATAATCAGATTCATTGTGTCATGTGGGACGGCAGACTGACTTTCAAATTTTAGTGACGCATCAGTGGTTCGTAGACAAAGCAGTTACACGTACATTCTTAGCTCTTGGAAATGAAAACTGTTTTGTGCTGGTAATAATTGTATAACAATCGTAATGCAAGTCAACTAAACTAAACTCAGATTGTAAGAGTTATAGAGCAAAAACGACGACCTGTAATTCACGACAGTACTTGACTGACTTGCTTCCAAACGGATTCAGTTAGCAAATAGTAGGCCTTTTTTTGTAAATTACGATATTTAACAAAAGTTTTAGTAAAAATTAAAAAAAAGGCGTAGCTTTACAGAGTACTCTCATCTCATTATGTAGTTCTGCTCTGATGACATTTTCGCTTGGTTCAGGTGCCGTGGCTCACGCGAAATTTGCGTGAAAGGTGGCGTAGACACTACAGTGTTCAAGTTTAACGGTCACATATCACGTTTTGTACATAAAGTGTTTCTTGTGATGTGGTATGACCATAGACCTTCTAAGATCTATGGTATAACACTCGAAACTAAGCTTGTCAAGCAAATAAACTTAAATTGATAACGGGATTACACTGTTTATTCAAGGGCGGCCATACTTCGTTTTCACGTTGCTTTTTTCAAATTATCGATTTTTTCATAACTTTATCGGCCTTGTACCAAACGGATTGTTTTGATTTTTATAAAACCAACACAATAGCTATCTTAAACATCAAAAAATAACTGAATACGATGCGCTGAACAGAAAATATCCTCTCGACTGTGCTACTTTTGGTTTTTAAGTCTTTTCAGCCATTTGAAACGTAATGTGTCTAAAACAACAAAAATCACGATTACGCAAACAGTGCTTGTCCGATTTCATTGTTTTTTTCAGAGATTGAACTCAAGATTAACTGAAAACAAAATGTAAAATCTTTTTTCAAGTATCAGTAATATTTCAATACTAATTGACCTGTGAAAATAGAGCACTCTAATTTATTACAGAATTCTTCTCCACCACACTCCACCAACAATTCAGAAAGTATCTCTTTTACATTGTTGTTGAGAACATTGTAGTCTTCCCTTTCTCATAAAAATGTGTTGGCTAACTGTTTTCGTTTTCTAGTAGCAGTAAAAATAGCTGAACAATCGATTTGGTTTATTTAGCAGTCACGTGACGTAATTGACATTAGTGTTATCATAATTGTTGGATAGAGTGTTGCAAGGTATTAATCATTATTATTTTTATAAAGCTTTTTCTGTTTTGCCCAGCGAAAGTCTACTACATCCTTAAAGAAAAGTTCACAGCAATTTGTTTCAGCTACTAGAACAGTATGATGGAACTGTTATGATACTAATTTAAAAACGCACTTCAAAAACGAAGATTGGTGTTTGAAGATGTAGATTTTCAGAAGGCAACAGTACTGTTGACTATTCTTGACACCAACAAACTATTTAAGTTGACTTGCATACAAAGCATAGCTTGCAGCATGATAGCTATTCGTAGAGGGCGTTTTTTTTACTTTTCAAATAATACAGTAGTCACACAATGAATATAATTAGGCAGTTCATATTTGTCTCGGTGAACCATTAATTTTTGACAGACACCTTTACAAAATACTTGGACGAGAACCAGCTAATATTTTCTGTTATCTTGCATGTTTTTTTCACGTCTAAATGCAGCACTTTTTTCTGAGATGAGGCATTTGGAAATTATTTGTCCCTTAAATTAATTGAACAAATTAGGCACCAATGTTTTTGTAAGATGGTGTCTATCAAGGACATTCGATAGACTGCTTTCCCATTGTTTCAAACCTAAAACTTGTTTGTATTCAAAATTAATTATGACAATGCATATTCATATTGAAACAAACTAAGGTATGATAAAGAGAATATTATATAACAAAGGGCAAGGTCACCAGCGTTCAACTATATTTAAATGATGTGCGGACACTCAGTCTGATCAGGGTAATTCAATATAATAATATTTTCCCGCTGAAAAATCTTTTATATTTGTTAAGTTTTGAGCAATTCAAGTTCTTGCCAACATTGGAAATCCATGTCGCACTATCTTTGTTTAAATAATTTAAGGAATGGTAATTCGCGACCAACTCCTTGATTTATCCAGGCCTTACTAAAAATGACTGTTTTAAAGCGGGGGAGTCGTCACCTGCGCATAGCATGTCATTGTTTACAAACAAGCGTGTACCCATGAGCCTTTTAGCGTGTGTTGTTATCGTCGTTTGGGACTCAATTCCATAACTTAGACGTATATTATCAGTTTCAATAATTACTAATCTTTAATTACAACTATCTTCTTATTGTAATCCTCGTGACTGTATGCAAATTATAATTCGTGATATACGTTCTACATTCACATATTATAATAATAGTTATAATTATAAGGTGCAAGTGTAATGTGTACATCACGAATTACAATTTGCTTGCTGGAGGCAAGTAGTTGTTAAATAACGACTAGCGATTGTTGAAACTGATAATACATGTCTAGTTTCAGGAGGTGTCGATAAATAAATAAATACATACAAAAATGAGCGAACAAATAAACAAACAAATGTATAGGTGTTGCTGTGAAATACTGAGAATAAAAGAACACATCTTTGTGTAACCACCTGTGATACAACAGATGGGGGGGGGGAAGCACGAGTTCTAGAAATATAACAATATGCCCTCACTAGGCAATGACAGGAGTTCGGTTAGTACAACATATGTTATTAACTTACCTAATAAACCATGGGTAATAAACTTGTGATTACCGTCAATGTGCCATAATACGTTAGAACATGGTACGATCTTCTCCATACTGTATACAACTGTCTTGTAGCCACACCCTCTGGATCAACAGGGCACAGACTTGATCTGATTTTAAAAATTGGAATAAGAATCCCACGCGAAAGAAGGAGTCCCTGCATTCGTTTCATTCCTGTATTTGGCAACCTAACAATAATTTCCTCAATAATACTATCTAATTCTTCATCACTTAAATGTGGAATAGTACTCTCTCACAGAAAGTCCAAACTCTGACATTCTTCTCCATACAGTGCGTTTAGACACACCAAGTAATTTGGATGTGGTAGGGATGTTGAAGCCTTCCCTTAGCAGAAAATCTAGTTGCTCATGGCTAATAACAAACAATGGCTTTCAGGCTCACTAGAAAATGATTGCATAGATTTTAACCAAGTATTTTCAACTATAATTATGTTATCTACAATCTTTTTGGCTTGACCCACTTTAACCAATACCAAATCAGGATGATCATGGTCAAGTTATGTATTTGAGTCAAAAGATTGTTGCAGTGAAATATTATTCACTTGGCTGCACATTTATCGGAGACATGTTTTCTCATACCCAAATGAACGTTGCGAGACGAGACGAACTTCCATAAAGATTACCAGTATCCTCGGGGGCATCAGGGCATTTTCTACCGCCTGGCAACCCTCGTGGTGAAAACAAAGACCAAAAACTTGCAGGAAACGGTACTTTGCGATGGTTGATGAGAGTCCCCTGAACAGTGTAACAAGATTAGCCCTACGTGTGTAACATATATGAATTTGGTTGTTCAGGATTACTTCAAAGTTGAGTTTGTGTTGTTTTCTCGAGTTTTCACCGGCTCCACCGGCGTTCCACAGCAGCGCGCACAAAGCCCATAGAAATACGTGGTACAGTGGTGCGCGCCTTAGCAACGTAGAACGTCCGTGACGTAGCTCCGCCCCCGAGGATATCGCTCGATGACTACTGCTGTATATGTTTATGCAACTTGCGTGCATCTGGTCAACCTCTACAATCCTGCAAAAATGTATTCAAATTGAACCAAACAATCACAATACTAACCCATCAAACACGTACAATGCTGAACGACATTTCGCTTTGGGGGAGGGGGTTAAATAACAACAACAATAATAATATTTTATTAACAGAAACAATAACCTGTCGTCACGTGTTTGCGAAGGTTAAAAGAAACAACTTGAAAGTTTTTAGAAAATGCACTAACTCCCTCTCTGATGGCTTGACACATTCGTCAACCAGTGCACTTGTATGGGAAGAATTGGAGCTACAAGTCGATTTGTGTTTAGATAAACGTAATCGTACTTTATACAGATCATGAAACCCGATGGCGAGAAAATTAAAACATGTCATGCTTAATTAGAACGTTTCTTTAAAATAATAAACATGTAAAATATTCCAGCAACTATACTGTCACTATACTATGAAAGCCCACTGGTGACATTTTGTAGATAGTAAGTGGAGATGCGAAAAATGTCCCAAATTGGCTTTCATACTATACAGTGTTCCATTATTGACACACCAACCTAATATCCAGATAATCATAATAATAGATATTTATTAATTAAGTCACAAAAAACACAGTGGTTTAATAATTATTACAAAATATTATGAGAGATTACTACTATTATTATTACAATAATAAAATAATATTTACAATTATTTGTGTAACGGAATAATAATTTGCGACTGATCTTAAACTTATTTATTTGTAACCGTGACTGTAATAAAAATGTGGCCTCCACTCTACATATACGTTGTAAATCAGATATATACGTAACATGTGCAGTCTCGATATGTAAATCTGTACAACGTTAAAATGTAAGTTAATGTTAAAATGTAAGTTACCCGGGGCATTGTCAATATACAAAGTGAAAGCCCAATTCATCACATATAACAAGAAGCACGTTGGTGGTGGTACACGGTTCATTCATTTATGACAATGTTCATTCTAAAACAAATATATTTAATAGAACTAGTGGTATCACCGGTTCATTACAATGATGAGAAATTAATAAGTTCATTAATACTCGTCCTGTTCTTCTAATATTTCTTCCCCATCCACTGTATCGACACCGACCTCTTCGTAGTCCTTCTCCAAGGCTGCCAAATCTTCACGTGCCTCTGAGAATTCACCTTCCTCCATACCTTCACCGACATACCAATGGACGAAGGCACGCTTGGCGTACATCAAGTCGAATTTGTGATCGAGACGAGCCCAGGCCTCGGCGACGGCTGTGGTGTTGCTTAACATGCAGACGGCACGCTGTACTTTAGCCAAGTCACCGCCTGGAACAACGGTTGGTGGTTGGTAGTTGATGCCAATTTTGAAACCCGTTGGGCACCAGTCGACAAAGTGGATCGTCCGTTTTGTCTTAATGCTTGCTATGGCTGCGTTAGTGTCTTTTGGAGTCACGTCACCTCGGAAAAGCAGACAACATGACATGTATTTGCCGTGACGCGGATCGCATTTGACCATCTGATTTGCTGGTTCAAAACAGGCGTTCGTTATTTCAGCGACGCTAAGACTTTCGTGATAAGCTTTCTCTGAAGAAATAATTGGCGCGTATGTTGTCAACGGAAAATGAATCCGTGGGTACGGTACCAAGTTTGTCTGAAATTCATTCAAATCAACGTTGAGGGCGCCGTCAAACCTCAGTGAAGCAGTAGTCGACGACACAACCTGGGCAATCAACCTGTTTAGGTTTGTGTATGTCGGACGCTCAATGTCTAAATTACGTCGACAAATTTCATACAGAGCCTCGTTATCCATAAGGAACGCACAGTCCACGTGATTCATGGATGATGACGTTGTCAACACCGAGTTGTACGGTTCGACGACAGAGGTCCCTATCAGCGGCGCGGGGTAAATGGCAAATGTCAGTTTTGACTTTTTACCATAGTCTATAGACAGACGTTCTGCGAGTAGGGAGGTGAAACCAGAACCAGTGCCACCACCGAAACTATGGAAGAGAAGGAAACCCTGTAGACCGTTGCACTGGTCAGCCTGCAATGTAAATAAACCAGGTATTCAATTATTTTCAATATTCGAATCAACTGATTAAAGGGTGGCGGTCGTCGCGCAGCGTCCTATTCGATATGGACGCATAGCGACGTACACAGCGCGTGTAAAATACATTGTTTATTTACATACAATTCGAACACGCGCTGCGCGATGACCACCGCGCTTTAATAATCATGAAAATACACATCCCGATCCGACACTAATATGCATAAATGGCGCAATAGTTTTTGAAAAATATATTTTTTTTCACAGTCATTATTTTTTTAGAAAAAAATGTTAAAGCGGGAGGGTCGTTGAGTCCCAGGCGACGATAACAACACACGCTTAAAATGCAAAGGCTCATGGGTAGACGCTTGCTTGTAAACAATGGCACGCTATGGCCATCTGACACATGCGCAGGTGATAGTAGCAGCGATTTCCATAGACCGCATAACACATCTCGTCAGTAAAAAAAGTTGTGATAGTCCTTGGCATCAACAAATAACTTATAAAATAGTATTCATAATTTGTTCGCTCTATATCACTGAACAAAATGTTGAGAGAGTTCCTTGCAAATGATGGTAAACAATTGAACATCCTATTTGACTCCCTTTTGTACAATGATTTTCACCGAACTGAGGTCACCCCATAATGTTATTTCATTTGTTCATTCTTGTAACATTAAAGCGGGAGGGTCGTCACCTGCGCACGCGCGGAATTGAGTCCTAAGCGATCATAACAACACACGCTAAAAACGCAAAGGCTCATGGGTAGATGCTTGTTTGTAAACAATGACACGCTATGCCCATCTGACACATGCGCAGGTGATGACTACCCGCATTAAATTTCACATATGTAAAAAGTATAGAATTTTTTTTTTTTTTTTTTTTGCACACTAACATAAATAGTGTCTTCAAGACGAACGTGTGACCAACATATAAATACCACTTACAAGGTTCCTGATTCTGTCCAATACCAAATCGGCAATATCTTTACCAACAGTGCAATGACCTCGGGCGTAGTTATTTGCTGCGTCCTCTTTCCCAGACACCATTTGCTCGGGATGAAAGAGTTGCCGATACGTACCAGTACGGATTTCATCTACGGAGCAAAAATACAAGCACTGATATTTACGTTGAACAGTTGGTATAATAACGCTGTCAAAGGTGGGAGATAACAAAACTGCGAGATCCCGCGTTATGCGTGAAATCAAGCGTAAAAATAGAACAAAGATCATGGCGCCGTAGTGATGTCAAAACTTGGCATCGTTCGCGTATTATGCTAAATCTCACAGTGAACGGAAAATCACCCAATGTTTTCTCGATTCCAACCAAAACTTTTCTACACTAAATATATTTAATTTTTCAGGTTTTATATTATTTAACATATTCATAAATCTTGTATGCTTTTTTAGTGAATTAAAAACCCAATGCTAATTATACATTTTAAGGTTTGTACTATCTGAAGCGGCTCGACATGCTCATCAAAATGTGTTGACCCAACAACTGTATTATTTAATAATATCATTTTGTACTCACCTATTACTGTTGGCTCAAGGTCAACAAAGATTGACCGCGGGACATATTTTCCAGCACTCGTTTCTCTGAAGAAGCAGTCCCCAATACCGTGACCGTTGGCAACATTTTTATCGCTTGGCGTCTGTCCGTCGGGTTCTATGCCGTGTTCCAGACAATATAGCTCCCAGCATGCATTGCCGACCTGCACACCGGCCTGTCCAATATGAACTGAAATGACTTGACGCTGTGAATTCAAAATGTATCATGGTAAATATTCACTGTACAGCCTGAGGAATATACTAAATTTAATATCGTCATGTCATGGCCTGTATCCGAGGATGGTATACGATACTGACAGCGGGGACCATTGACAATGATAAATAAACCGATAAATTATAATTACTCGTTGAGTATGCGTGCACAATAATATTTCCCTGGCGGTTGTAGCTGCACGCGGAAGACGTAAACAACACACAAAATACACTTACACTCATCCTAAGTTTAGCAGAGTCACTTGTTGATCGAAAATAAAAGAACTGAAATTATTGCACGTTTAAACTTCGTGTGTCGTGACTTTAAGGCGTCGTTGCACAAGGGAAGTATGGAAATATTTGCAACGATGCACATGCTTATATACTTTCTGGTAAACAATGATGTCATCGTCTCCGATAACTTCCTCCAATGACTCAGCTTGCCCCGGATTGGATATCCAGTCATTTCCAGACCGGTTATAGTTGCTGCGCGTGCAACATTTTTGTAACTCGTGCGAGAAAATACCGGGACCCAATTGTGTTGACCCATGACGTATGGGAGCAAAATTAAGGGAATACGTCATTGTGCACTGCAACGTGGCAGACTGAGTCATGGGATGCCATGGATGACCTTCCGAGGGCATCCTTAATTTCTATGCACATTGTAAACGAGTCGCTTGCTCTCAATTTACTGTCATCCGTTCCGCGATCTCTCCAATAAAACGATGTAGTCGGGACATATCGTCATCGATATTACGTTATTTATAAGAAACCAATAGTTGAATTGTTGACATCGATTACACACGAAGAACACGATGTTGCGGGTTATTTCTAGTTCATACCGTGACTGGAACGCGAAAAAACTGTTTACATGGATTGAATCGTCGAGCGAGGGCGCACTTCAAAATATATGAGTCATCGTTGGTTCAATCGCTATATTCTACAGTATAATAGTAGTAATTTTTTAGATCGCTGGTCGCATTGCAGCACAACTAACAAAAATACTGGAAGGTTTAAAACGGGAAAGTCGTCACCTGCGCATGCGTCAGATGGCCGTAGCGTGTCATTGTTTACGTCTTTGCTATTTAGCGTGTGTTGTTATCGTCGCTTGGGACTCAATTCCCGGGCGTGCGCTAATACATTTGCCCCACTGTGTCAGCAGTACGCGCAAACGCTGCTGATATAAAAATTGAATAGTTGTTGCAAGACGTGTTTAATAGATAAATAAAACTTTGTATCAATGCCCTCCATCGAAGAAACTGTTAACGAAATTTATCACAAAGTTGCCCTAAACAAATACAGCGAAAATCGACGCAGCTCGACAATTGGGCCCTGACGCACCCGGTACACTGATTACCAGCACATTTCAAACACGGATACTTTTTTTAAACAGTCACTTGATTTCTGTCAGTTGTAATAATTAAACACTAATATATTAGTATAGTGATAAAACATGTATATAATTATTAATATTTTCTACACTCAATCACCGTCACAGGGTCCATTACGTACCATACAAACATGAATAACACGTATAGTTGTTGTTTCACTGCATGTCTAGATATTCGACATCTCTGAAAAACTGTTGACAGTGTGCTGCTTTTATCTCACGAACAGCACGAAGAATGGAAAATTCAAAATTATCACGCGCCATGTCTCTGAAAACTGGCCATTTAAATATGGTTTTAAATATCTGAAATTTTAGCCAAAATCGGCTACTAAGGCGTCATATGACCGTGAAACAGGAAACTCCTCACAGTTCGATACACGTTACTTATATTCGCATTATTATGCATGTATGTCTTATATAAAACAAGGTAACACCATGTTCAACCATTAAAAACCATAACTCCCAATATCGAATGTCTGCTGTGTAATGCAGAAACTTTAATAATCGTTGTTGTGCGGTCACTTATGATGCATCGCTGTCACTAGATGCGTAGCTGCCGCTCTGTGAATATTTAAAATTAGTTCGATGACGAGCGAAATACTAAGCTTACCGGAAATAAAACAACGATATACACTACCGCAGCTACTGGTGCGTTGTTAACAACCAACTTCCCGGGTGACTGCGATAACTCAAAAATTAAAAAGTGGTCAATTAATTCTGATATTTTCTCTGTCGGACCAGAGCAACCACTGACTGATTATTGGTCTACAAATATACTTCCCTCTGGTGGTGGTTTATATACTTTAGGCAGTAGATACCACCGGGCGTTCTAACTTTGTAGTTAAATTGGCTTGTATATTTATACGTGTCGTAATCGATTAAATCCAGATTGTACGTTTCTGTAACGAGTTCATGGACCAAATTAGTTGTAACTATGGTATCGTTACCACTAATTTTAGTATAATATTGCTCGTTGTTTAGTTGACGAAGACTTTCATATATATAGCCAGTTGTATTCATGATTGCAATGCCACGACCTTTGTGGAATGGTTTTATTACAATTGTGTATTAAATGATGTAGTCTATTTATTGCTGCTCATTCGGCAGAATTCATGTTTTGTTTGGGTTTTATTGGTAGTAATTTTGGATATCTCAACTTTGGTTGCCTCAATTTAATTTTCGAGGCTACTGTGTTGCGAGTCTGGTGGGTTCTATGTTGATTTCATTTTTCACGAAGTTGTTTATTGCGCATTAGATATTTGATACGCATTCTCCTGGACGCAATGATCCCGGGACTCGCCGTAGGCGGCAGTATTTTCATGCGAGGTCAATTTTGGATCACCAGGTCATTCCTAAACGCATAACTGAGGACTGCTATGATCATTCAGTGTTTTGAACTAAACGACTCATCGCTTAGCAAAGCCAATTTTCAGGATTTATTGGCACATGATGTCATGAATCAGGGAATCTAATGGCCAAAAATAAATCGGCAAATATTCCATCGTACATAAATGATGAAAGCGATTTACTGGACCTATGGCCTGTGAACTCATATGATTTGTGTGATGTGCACATGCACGGTGCGACTAGTAACAATTACCTATAACCTACCGGTCCTTCACGGCCACCGTTGTCACTATGCATCTCAATAAAATAGCATCTAAAACCAAAATAAGGTCGATATGTGTAAATACTTGTACATTAATAGTCTGATCTATGCAGCCAGCAATAATGAAATTGCAAGAATGGCATTGGCAAAATGATGACATCGGATGTAGCTATGTCTAGGGGCATGGATATGATTTATAGTCTTTGCCCACTAATGTAATGTTATTACTACCTTATACTAAAATATATTTGGATATTTAGATTACTGACAAATTCTCACTTCCGGTCCGGTTAGAGATAAAATACACCACGAATATTCACTTTTGAGATAAATTTTTGGTATGTGTTGGTTCTTGGATATCTAAGCTTCGTCGTCCTGTACTTCGTTTAGTAATACGAACTTCCCAGTTTGCGTAAAAGGGACGAATTTCGCGATTTCGACATCTAAAATTCCTTTGCTTCATTATTTACTGAGGGATAGCTGCTTTGGTATGTGCTCTGTAACTTGCATCACATGAACCTAAAAACCTTAGGTAATCAAACAAAAATGACGTAGTACTAAAGTCCAAAAAGTACGTTCAAGGTCTGCATTTTTTCGTAGCATAAACACGATTTGCTCCCTCGCTTATTGTGACACCCTCAAATCAACTGATTTCCATTCACCTCAAGCGTCAACATGATATGTGCCTCCAGTTTACGCCACGACTCGAAACAGTCTATTTTGCCTGACGTGTTTATTTGCCTTCAATAACGTTTTAGTGGCTGTCGCTGTTACTTGCCGATAACATTTTGGTTCAATTGCACGTACCTGTTGTCGAGAAAACTCAAATTTTCAACTAAAGCTAGTTTGCATAACACTGTTTTTGCCTTTGGTCGCCATATTGGACACCGCATACAACTAGGGAAATTAGTAGAGAAATTCACTCGCATTAAATTGCGCTCGCCGTCCCAAAAGTTCTCGGGCGCCTCTACACTACCGCTAAACTACACTACCGCTGGGCTGAACCAATGATATATCACCCCAAAAATGAATAAATGGGCGAAAATAGTTTCTTTTTTTTACCCCCAACATTTTTCGCTCGGAAAGCCATTCACGCTAAATTTCGATTACCCGGGCGCCTCTAATAAATAACCTATCTAAGCGCTCTGCTGAATCATTCATATCGTCAAATAAACATGAAAGAATGGGCGAACATTCGAAACATTCGTCGTGATATTGCATTACTTGCATTACATTGCGGTATTGTCGTGCCATACATTGCGTTTTTAGAGTCCCTCAATTTTGTTTCAAAAGCTACTGTCTCACGGAGATAACCGGAACGTTTAAAACGTCGTCGTGAAATTCACGTGCAGTAAGTTACGTTTTCGGATTCCCCTAAATTTGTTTTGACCTTTGTCACCTATTCCCACATCAAAGTGAAATACAGCATTAATATTTGTTCCCCGGGAATCTTCGCTGGTATTTTCGCTCGGAAACACCAGGGCCATAAGACTTGATTTCCAAGGACGCAGGTCGTTTGGATCGAACGATTTCTTTTGTTTCAAGTTCGTTGTATGCATAGAAACATGGCAACGTTGTTATTTTGGTGAAAATATAGAACATGTCCTTTTCAAATAAAGAATTTTGATCCGCACTGGAACGTCTCCAGTATAAAAAGTCCTCTACTCTCTGAATTTTTACAATGGCACTTCCTTTTCAATGCGTCTTTAATATTAATATATTAGTTAGTAAGTTAGAGATTTTGTATTATTTAGTAATTTAGTGATTGTATTTGTTATTTAGTATATTGTGTTTCTGTTTTGTTTTTATAAATATTTTTCTCCTTGTACTTTGTGACCATTTTCTTTCCCTCCGGGGATTGTGTAAGAGTCAATAAGTAAATAAAATAATGTAATCCATGGAACTATAAACCCCAGGAAGAACAACGAAACTATTTATAGAGTTTTATAGTTCCATGTGTAATCACAGTGTTGAGGGACTGTGATGTAATCGATAAAGTTGACGTCGCCTAAAGTAAAAACACGCTCTCGAACTTGACAACATTTAGTCTCTGACAACTAACCATATAAATGGAAATAGCAGTTAAATCAATCATGAAGACTGATGATTCGATTGATGGTCCGATGGCCGGAATAGGTGTATTCTTCATTTCTATGCAATTGTGATTTTATGCAATTGTGACACGGGCAACTTAATTTATTTATTTTTTTACTATTCCGACTTTTTCTCGGTCAAATTTTACACTGATAAGTAAACGATTCGGCGCATAGTACACATGAGACTCTGGATAACAGGTAGGACCTGAAGGTAGCATCAATTTACAGCGTTAATGGGCAAGTGACAATCCCTTTTTTTAAATCCCATTTACAAGGATTTCCACATAAAGTAACATGTTATCATTATATCAAGAAAAAATAAGAATTTCTTTTGTCCAGGTTGTATAATGGATTATATAATTAATATATCATGGGTATTTTTGTAAAGTGTATCTTTATGTACTACCGGTATAATATGTACACCATTAAAATGATAAAAACTTCAAATGCAACCGTAGTACACACACAGAGTAAACAAAATTATCGAGAGTGATTTTGGATTACCGGTAGTAACATGATGTGCATTATATATATTTGGTGATGGGAATTACAAAAGCATTTGATAAAATAGTGAACAAATATTTTCGTAACAAACAATAACCGTAAAATACACCCATCATTGTCAGTGATGGAAATATTATATTGAAATTTCTTAATTTTATTAAATCGTGGGTGAGGGGATCCAAACATAAAACGCGACGTATCAGGGTTCGCGAGGGGAAGTTCGTGCGTTGAAAACGGATAAATAGCACATATACACATGTGTTCGTAGTAAGTTTTCTTTATTGAAAAACATCACAGCTTCCATGCCCACATGGATTAAACTCATTATTGTGAATTTTATAGAGCTATATCAAAGGCATACCGGCCAAGGAGTACTAGTATGTAAAGTCGCAATTTGACACCCTGTCAACACCTTGAGTCAGGCGACTGTCACCCTTTGTATCTCAGTAATTGACGGACAGTAAGTGTTAAGTCGTCTCCTCCAGCCCTTTTACGACCAATTAAAACATTAGTTCTTTTACTTACTAGGATGTGACTTTTACTTACTTCTGTTACATCCGAGTTAACGTATACGCATTTTTACTACCTTATACTAAAATATGAAGTAACACAGATAGGGGAAAAGTCTCATGGCATGGAAAAATAATAAATAAATCTTTTGTCCAGGTTATATGATAAATATTTTGAGTGAGTATATGTATTAAAATATGCAATCATATCATTTCCATGCCAGTTTATAAAATTGTGAATCATTACATATGTCATTTACATTGTACTTTGTATCATTTTGCGGTTACTTTTGTTTCAAGTTCGTTATTGTTTTGGGTGAATATAGAACATGTTAAAGCCCAAAATTGTAGCACTAATGTTCACGTCCCTGTACGCCAAAACACACTATCGAACTTGACAGCATTCACTTACGGACCACTAAGCAAATACCAGTTACATCACTCATGAAGATTGATGATTCGATTGCTGAACGGCCGGGGATAGCTGCATTTAGTGTTCATTTCTATGCAATGTAAAATCATATCGATGCTGTGGGCGGCGAAGGCTCACAGATTGTTTTGGTTATGTGGCCGGCTCTCATGGCACGGGCAACTGACATTTGCTGACTTTTTTTTACTATTCTGACGTGTTCTGGGCTGTATATAACAGTCAGACACTGACAAGTAAGTAGGTTGGTACTAGCATGGAGGTAGAAAATAATCTCTTTTCTACCTCCATGGTACTAGTAAACAGCCCTAGACCATGGACGTACTAGAGATGGACGCTGCATGGTGATTCACACCTTATAAGACGCATTGTCTTTCTGTTGTACTCATCTTAAATTGATGAATAGGCAGACGTACTTTCATCTTGGCTGAGTTGCCGCCCGATCTTAGTTTTGATTTTTCACGACAAGATTCGAATCTTAAATTTTATATTATATTGGGTCAAAAAAATACAGACCTTGCCCGTGAGCTGGTGCAATGTTAAGTTGTAAATCGAAGGTTTAACGCAATTCTGTATGTTCTAGGCAAGTTTACGAGCATGTTTGTACCGATCTTCTGCATTTGTTAACAATTTTAATTTAATATTGCCAGTAAACCCGGTGTGAGCGGATGACGATTTTTTATTCGATGTTCAATTCGAGTGAAATTTCCAGATGGCACAAAGCTCAAAATGTTCTGAAAAGTTCGGCCGCCGTAATTCGATATTAAACATGGACTTCTTTAACATTAGCTTTCACATTCATGGTGGGCTCTCGCGAGAAACAATACTGCTGTTCGTCCACTTAAGGGACGGCTGAGTCGACAGTTTCAGTGTCTTCAATATCAAAATCATTTTCGTCTAGTTCTAAAATGTCGGGATCAACAAAATCCAAACCGAAACCAAACTTCCTGTTGCCTGTTCGTTGCCATTTTGTTTTCTCTTGACGACCGTAAACAGATCGTCGGGGGCGTTCGGGACAAAACGAAGATGAACCGAGCTATAATCGGGCGTGTTCTTGATCGTTCCCCGTGGACAGGAAATTATGCAGACACGATCTGGATTAACAGTAATCTGCAGCTGGTGGCGGCAACGCACATACATCAAAGCGAGTAAACACCGTGCGGCGTCCATCTCTAGTACGTCCATGCCTAGACATAGTCAATATAGGAGTCTGAATCAGTTAGGCCCTGAACATAGCGTCATCGCACAGTATTCCATTAATGAACGAAGTTCACACAACAATCTTATGGTTATAAATAATCCCATAATTATTGACAAGTTGTTACTGCTTTATACTAAAATATGTTTGGATGTTTGGAGTACATGTACTAACAAATTCCCACTTCCGGTCCGATTAGACTTAAAATACACCACGAATATTCACTTTTGAGATTTTTGGTATGTGTTGGTTCTTGAATATTTCAGCTTCGTCGTCCTCTACTTCATTTAGTAATTTAAACTTCCCAGATTGTGTAAAAACGGAGAGTTTCCTGATTTCAATATCGAAAACGCCTTGGCTTAATTATTTGCTGGGGGAAGGCCGCTTAGGTATGTGCTCTGTAACTTGCAGCACATGAACCTAAAAACGCTAGGTAATCAAATTCACAGGAAGTTGACAATCCCCAATATTGCTAAATCGCCAGTTGTGAACTTTATCAGGATACCCGTTTGAAGTTATACATCATTCTTGTATGGAACAATATTGATTACTTTTGTGCACTTCCGGTCCGGTTAGACTTAAAATACACCGCGAATATTCACTTTTGAGATTTTTGGTATGTGTTGGTTCTTGAATATTTCAGCTTCGTTGTTCTGTACTTCATTTAGTAATTCAAACTTCCCAGATTGTGTAAAAATGGAGAGTTTCTTGATTTCGATATCGAAACCACCTTGGCTTAATTATTTGCTGGGGAGGGCCGCTTAGGTACGTATTCTGTAATTTGCAGCACATGAACCTAAAAACGCTAGGTAATCAAATTCACAGGAAGTTGACAATCCATATATTGCTAAATCGCCAGTTGTGAACTTTATCAGGTTTCCCGTATGAAGTTACACATCATTCTAGCAAGGAAAAATATTGATTACATTTGTACAGGTTATATAATAAAATATGAAATAATTAATATTTCATTTTTATTTATTAAAATATCTACACATTATATCTAATTGGAGTGGGTATTGCCAAGCAAGTTTATAAACCTATAAACAAATATTTCGTAAATAACACTGACCGCGAAATACGCCTTTGAGAAGCATTACTGATTCTATATTGCAATTTCTTTCAATTTGAATTAGTTGTATTGCAATGCATTAGTAATAATGTAAATTTATATATATATATATATATATATATATATATATATATATTATATTATATATATTTATTTCATTGTTGAGACTGAGTTATACAGTTTGTTACGTACTGCAATTTATCTATATTGGAAAACGGTTATGGGAATTATCCTTTGCAACACCAATAAGATCATAATGGCAATGTTTATTGGTCTTTGTAACTAGAGGCATTATCAGTGCATGGGTCTTATTTTGGAATTTCTGCCAGGATGGTATTCCCAGAATAGCACCAGTTGTTAAAGAAACATAAAACTTTAATTCTCAACAAGGATGAAAGGACCAGTTACTGAGACAAAGCCCGACTCAACGCGAAACCCACCAGATACGAAACCCACTAATCGCGAAAGCCACTTACCGCGAAGCTACTAGTAGTGTCTATAAAGTATTTGATCATGATTAATCTTCATGATCATTTGTGACCACGTCATTGATTATTCGGCATAGGCTACCACACACTATAATATTGAACAGAAAGTCAAGCAAGAAATTGAATTTCATTCACCACATTGGCATGGCTGGCTGTATTTATTCTGACTTTTTCATGACCATTGTTTGGCCCACTACAATTTTCTTGTGATTTAGAGGGATTTTTGTCACATGCAAGAAACAGCAAGAGCTACAATGTGTACATCAGAGTGCTTTTATCATGCTTGTGATGTTGCTATTGTAGGTAAATCGCCACAACAGGAATGTACATAACTGTTATTTATTAGGCAGAAACTGATAGGGGCCAATTCCTTGTGCTCACTACATACATATGTACATCAGTGAAAGTTTTGCTGTCGCCAGCTGCCATTTTTGAAATGGTGTCACCGATCAACAGTTCATGCCACTCACCTCAACCTTAAATAATGGCAAGTGTTGTCATTTGTTATTATCGCCAAATTTTATTTTTATGGAATTGAGTTATCTTTTTCTAAAATGAACAAAAGTTGATATTAATATCATCATGTGAAAAAAATTGTTTAAAATGATTGTATTTAATATAGACAAGCTGTCTTATGCAAACCAACAATGCTGTCTTTGCACATGCGGTCAATTCACTCCGGTTATATGTCAGATGGCACATTGCCATTGCCATAAATTACTTTTACGAGTTCTTAGTCAGGGAGCCAGACCTTGAAAAGTGCACATAAAAAGGTTGAACCTGACGCCAGCTGCTATACTTTTTTCAACCCTACTTTCACTTTCTATATGTATTGGGCTTCATGAAAAGTGATGTTGGCAATCACAATCTCATTGCGCAACTTTTCTGCGCATGATTTTCTATCGCATGAATAACTCACTTTATGAACGATTTTATGCCGAATGTGTGATAACATGGCCTAACACTACAACATCTGTGGATGTTCTGCAGATGAATATATGAAATTTAGTATTGGTAACAAATATGTACCGGTAAGGTACATGTCAATTATTTGAATTTGTTTACAATGAATATGCTAATTAGCTAATTAATTATTCTAAACTGCTATTGAAACAATGCTACGCAGTTGCGAATGTGATTTGTGTACAACACGTGTATTTTAATCGGGTATTTTTCTCTTTAGGTAAATTGGTGTTAGCCAGAGTACATGTACTACCTTGTTCAGGTATTTGTAAAAAAAAAACAGTGAATAGGCAGTAAATATTCTACGCATTTTAATAATAATGTTTTTTTCTCTTTAAGGTAACTCGTACAAGAAAGACACTTTCTAATTACTTAGTAGGTTAGTGAAGTAAGTTTATAAACAAGAGAAATGCATGCTAAATAATTAGAATAATCAATTGTGCATAACTTAGTGATGCTGTAATCAATTATTTTAATCAATTATTTTAATCAATTATTATTATTATTATTATTATTTGTTGCCATACCAATTGATTTTATAATTTTTCATGGTGTTCACAGTAATTAGTGGTAGGTGTTCTACAAATAATACAAAGTATTACGCCTGAGCTGATTTTCGTTGCCATTGACAACACATACACCAAAAATAGACATATCTGTAATATTATGTCCACTAGAATTAAAATCCGATTTATCAATGGCAACGAAAATCAGCTCAGGCGTGACGAGGAGGAAACTATATTCCGCCTTGGAATTAAAGAACCCCATGGTATTAACAAACAGTTCAACTCATTTGTTGAGCTCACTACCCAAGGCGCGTTATTTGTTCTATTGTGGAATTTTTTGTGATTCTAACTTATAGTTCATGCGCGTTCTTACGTTCCTATGTTCTACCTGTACGTTATAACACTTTCTTCTATGCTATCGATAAAGAGCCATTGCTCGAAACGTCTAGCTATTTTTAATAGTTATTTAGAACTACGATTACCAAATATTATCTTCTATATATCACTAAGAAAAGATACTCCTCTAAATTATAAAGTGATGTGCTTCTTATGTGAAAAGGAGCGAGATTCGAAAGGAAGACATACTCTTGTGTTAATTGCAACTAAACAGCGTCAAGATTCAATTTTCCAGAAGGTAAAGGAACTAAATGACGAAACAATTCTCCCAAAAATTCAAGGTCATGGTGGCACATATCACACTGATGTGATTGCAGCTGACTTTAGGTACCATAGATCATGTATGAATGATTGATTTTATGAATAGGCGTTGCAAAGGAATTACCGAAAATGTTAATGTTCAGCAATCAGATCATGATGCAGCGTTTCCAATGCTGATCTCAGAAATAACGCAAAAAAATAACTGAGGGTGGTGTTTACTACATGACACAACTAGGAGATAGATATCGTGAAATTCTTTCTGAAAATGGTGTAGAAAATGCACATACATACAGAAATCAAAGTCTGCAGCAGAGAATTTTGAAACATTTTGGATCTGATGTGCAGGTGTTGACACAAAAGGGTATGTCAAGTCTGATATGTGCTTCCCATATTACAATTCCAGAACTGTGTTCAATGACAGCAAGGTTAAAACAAGAACTTGATGAAACACAGCTGATTCCAGAGTCTGATACCAGTAGTGACGAGGAAGGCATTCAAAAGATTCAAACTGTCAAGACAGACTCTTATGCATCAGCCAAATACCTGAGGAGTGCTATTACGTCTAAAGCAAAAGAGCACAGTAACAGACGCCGACAAGTTGATGTTACGTCATCTACTACATCTGAAAATGATTTAGACATTTCCTACCCAATTGTGCCAGCAGAGTTATACAACCACCTTGTATGGATGGTAAGCAGTGCAGAAGCAACAACTGGGACAGATGGTAGAGTGTTACTCACAAATGAACTAAAAAAGAAGGTCCTTAATTTGGCACAGGATGTCATGGCAGCAAACACCTTCATTGCAATGCCAAAGCATGTAGGACTTGCACTCCACATACTAAGGCAAACGAGGAGTAAGGAGTTACTAACAATGTTCAATAGATTTGGTAATACATGTACTACAAGTTATTCAGATGCTCAGCGATATGTTGCTGCTATAGCAGATTCAGTTGAAGAGCAGGTAGAACGAGATGGTTTGTTTATCCCTTCTAATATTAGTGAAGATGTTTTCATGCACTGTGCATTTGATAATTTAGACTTTCATGAAATTAAAAAGAATGGCAAGACTTTGTATGCAACAACACACAATATATACCAGTATACTGGAGAGATACATAGTTCTGATCTCCTGCGCTGCCTCTACCAAAAGGCAGAAAAACAACACTCCATGATCCTGTTGATTTTCATCCTGCAGAATGCCACATGAAGTTGAAGGATAGAAGAGAAGCAAGATCTCTTTCCGACACTCCACTGCTCTATTCAGACCTATCCCCAGAAACTGGCACAGATCTGTGCAGTGATGACATTGTTTGGTATCTGCTGCGAATGCTACCAACAGGGCAGTTGTTACTTGGAGATGATACTAGAGAAATAACTCCCCGAACATGGAACTCCTTTTATGAGATACTAATCGGTAAGAAATCCAGAGGTTGTTCAAACTTCACTGGATTATTTCACCAGTCTTACAACATGAATGGGTCAGGAATGCACAGTTGCAACATGCGATCAAGCAATATATGATATTGTGCAAGGAATAAAGAAGAAATGTTCACAGAAATATAACAATGTTGTAGTGTGACTCAGGGGTTTTCATATAGCTGAGAATTTTATGGGTTCTATTGGATTCTTCTGAAGGCCAGTGGTTTCGATGAAATCCTACTCACAAATGGTATATTTTGGTAGGGGCACAGTTAACAAGATCTTAAATGGAAAAGATTACTATCAAATGTTGAAATGCCATTCACTAGTTAGTGAAGCAATAATGAGATTGAAATGGGAAGCATTTGAAGAGTGGTTAATGGAAAAGGATCAGGAAATATCACTTGCGAGTTTGTCAGACAAAGTAAACAACCTGCTGAACTGTATGGAGAGAAAAGACACTAGTGGTTCTACAACTAAATTACATGAAGTTAAAGAACCTTACAAGAGTTAATGGTACTATGGGGGGTGATTATGAGGAACAATTAAGTGTAACAGCAAGATTTTGGCAAATGTACTTGGACATGGTGTTAATCCTAAGACGGTATATTCATGCTGAGAGGTCAGACAGCTGGAGGAAACATTTAAAGTAGGTGCAGAATATGATCCCATACATTGTGAGCTCTAGACATCGAAATTATATGATATGCCTTCCTATATATCTCCATGAAATGACACAATTGTCCGACAAATTTCCTGAGGTACACCAGAGATTTCTGGAAGGAGATTTTACAGTCCATCGGACAGAAGGAATCTTCAATGGGGTATGGAGTGACCTTGCCCTGGAGCAGACATACAACAAAGAGGGAAAGACGTCTCTACTGAAAGGATTAAAACACAGAACCCTGCTGCACGTGAGAAGTACATCAAATCTGCCCCAGTAATGACAAACGTTTCTGAAAGCATTAAATCAATGGTGAATATGCAACATTCAACTTCCAGTCATCATGGCGATCCAAGTAATTTATCTATTGAAGAACTTAACATTGTTATGAAAATGAAGAACAGTATTAATGCTGATATGATCAATCCATTTACTTGTACAAACAAGGATGATCTGATAAATGTTGCAACTGGTATGAAAGCAAAGTCCACAGATGTTGTTAATGCAAAGAAAATCGGAATTGAAGCTATGAAAAAAGCAGAAGAAGAGATGTTGTCTAAAATTGAACCACCAAACATTGTAACATTTTCAACAGACAGAAAGTCAACCAAATCAAAAGGTTCTTTGTTGAAAATGTACCAAGATGAATCTGTGGTTACAAGAATGCTTTGTTTTTACAAGACACAGACCATAAACATGAAGCATTCAAATATGAATGGATGGACCATCCATCTGCTTTGTTTAACATAGATCAGAAAGCTTCACATGGATTTAAAATGAGAAAAGGCACTAAAGCAGATTTCTTTGCTCAAATGCAAAAACAACATGATTCTAAATTGACGAGATGTCCAGAATTACCAGATTCTGAGTATTCAACAGTTTATCTCATTGAAGCAATGGCCTTTGTGCAAAGATATCAACAGCTTGGAGCTACAACCTTTGGCGAGCTTCAAGAGCACTACCTGGCCAAAATACTTAACATGAAGCCAAAGGGGTCCACATGCATAAACTTTGTGGGTGATCGTTATGATTTTGATCCCTCCGAAAGCCTTAAGGCAGATGAATGGATAAGACGAGAACAGTCACAAGATATGCCAGAATATGTACCTAGAGATGGATTAGAAATTCCAAATTGGTGACATTATACAACGAACACACACAATAAGGCACATCTGTTAAATTTCCTTTCACTGGCATGGGCAAATAATCATGGAATTCTCCCTAGTGACCAAACACTGATTCTTGGAGGAACAATGGAGGATAATGGAACAGCCATTTCCCTAACAAGAGATGGTGTAGCTGCTACAATTGATGAACTATCTTGCTTGTGTTACGAAGAAGCAGATACCAGACTTATTGCACATTTGGCATACTGCACATCATCACTTGGATATCAACGTGCTGTTGTTCAAGCAACAGATACTGACATCCTAATATTGTGTTTCTATCATTATTGTATGCTAGACAATCTTTTGGAGCTGTGGGTTGAGAAAATGGGCTTGTTTCTGCCTATTCATGATCAGGTGTCGGCCCTGTGCCACAAATATGGAAATAGTCCCAAAAATCTGGCTTCTGCTGTCTTGACTGTGTACACGTTAACTGGCTGTGACACTGGGAGGTTACCCATTTCGACAGGGGAAGCGAAAAGCAGCAAAGGTTGCACTTTCCATTGTAGAAAGCTTGGATTGCTTGGCTGCATTTGAAAATGAAGGTGAAGACGCCATAGTGACACGAGTTATTGACCAAGCAAGAAAAACGTTTGTTCAACTTTATGGACACACAGGATTTGAATCCCTTGACATACTTCGAGAACATTTATTTGCAACAAGCAAGAGGGAATTGAGAGTATTGCCTCCAACTGAAAATGCATTTATTAAGAGCATTATATCAGCTGTTAATATACAAACGAGCACATATGAACGATATGGACTTGCCACCAGTTATTAACTTTAGCCATTTTGTGGAGAGCGGAAAGCTAGTTCCTGTAATGATGACAAAACCGAGTAAACCTAGCACTGTAAAGTCAACATATTGCAAATGTGTGAAATCCCACTGTCTGCGAGGATGTTCTTGTGCTAGAGCTAACATTCCCTGCATAGTTGCTTGTAAATGTACAGGGGACCCAAATAAAAGTGGACGAGTTGCTATCATCTCAGACTCTGATTCTGATAGCTGCTATGCAATGTTATAATTGTAACTATATGCTATTGTTTTATTATGATAGATAATATATATGTGATAATTTTTGTTTCTTTGCTGCTAAAATTGTAGTTCAGTCTCTTAAATTATGCCTCTATAAATTGCAAAAAATATCAGTTAATCCTAGAATGAATAAGAGATGTTAGTTTTAAACGAAGTTTATTTGAAAATCGCATACATTAATTATAAAATATGCAAATTAGCTCATTAATATGCACATGCGCTAATTATATATATATTTTCACTATTCAAACAACAAGTTATAAAACCATGTTTCCCATTATTTAAGCATTTCCTTGGCAAAATACATTGAGTTAGTTCATGTATTTCGAAATGTCAAACATAATTTCCATTTTTATATTGCGGCAGGGGCACTCATTACAAAACAGCTATAACAAATTTGCGCAAGAGGTTTCAGCTTGCCAACATCCCATTTCATAAACAAAAAATATCCATAAACACAAAAATATAGTCAGAAAAAGTATAGCAGACGGTGTCAGGTTCTTGACTATTAGTTGGTCTTGGCTCCCTGACTATCAGTCTGATGGGATTGATATCATCAACTACTGATTTTGTACAGTTTATTGTTGCTGCACATATACTTATCGAAAACAACAAGTTATAGTATTCTCGGCAATATGACTACTACCAAATTGGTTGTTGGTGGTGATACCTATCATTTGGATCTTCTGTCAACACTTGTGCGCTTTTGCACCATGAGTCGTTTCATGCACATCATACCAGATTTAATCATGACATAATGTAAATGTGCATAACCTGTGTTTATTTCCATTGAGAGGATGTTTGAATGCACGGTAGTGCTTTCAGCATCCTCTCACCAGTTATTTACAATGTGCCTAAAGATTTAATTATGGAAAGTCCAATCATTTCCAAAGCATTATCTATTTCAACAATGTTCTTCCTGTTGAACATTCCTCTAATCAACACCTTACTCCGATCATTAATAACAATTATATAATTCTTACCACTTTTTTTATTTTCTTCCAGGTGAGATAATTCAACCATCACCTTATCTTCTATCGGTTAAACTTTTTACTTTATTCTTACTCAAATGTTTTTTTGTAAACTTGTTGCTTATTGTTGGTGTTTATTGTTGGAAAAATAAAAACAACTGTTAGAACAAAATAAGAGACAAGGTCTGCTGAAAAAAAAATAATTCCATATCAGATAGGGGGAAAATTAGGCTTTATTTCTATCTTCCTGGCCACCCAGGATATCAAATGGTCCACCCCTTACTAAAACCACTGTTTTAAAGCGGGGGTAGTAGTCACCTGCGCATGCGTCAGATGGCCATAGCGTGTCATTGTTTACAAACAAGCGTCTACCCATGAGCCTTTGTGTTTTTAGAGTGCGTTGTTATTCCCGCGTGTGCGCAGGTGAAGATCCTCCTGCTTTAACCAATAGGGTTGATTGTAAATAACGATTGAGGCCATCCACGTCTTGTAGTTTACAGTTTCTGATTGGATTGAAATTTCCATGAACAGAGATAGTTGTAACCCAATGCAGTGAACCGGGGGGGGGGGGGGGGGGGAGTCGTCACCTGAGCATGTATCAGATGGCCATAGTGTGTCATTGTTTACAAACATGCGTCCACCCATAAGCCATTGCGTTTTTAGCGTGTGTTGTTATTCCCGCGCGTGTGCAGATGACGACCCTCCCGCTTAACTAATAGGGTAAATAACGATTAGGGCTATCCACGTCTTGTAGTTTGCAGTTTCTGGTGGGTTTGAAATTTCCATGAAGAGAGCGAGTTGTAACCCAACGCAGTAGGATTTGGACGTGTTATGTTGACATGGACTGAAGTATAATGTCAAACCAGTGGAGACATAGACATCGACTCAAACACAAAATAATAATTTTGAACACGTACTCAAGTAAAGTAGAATGAGACATGTCCGAAATTTTACCCAAAGATGTATTTTGCACGAAGCCATTGCCACATATTTTGGTAAAACTGTTCACCTCCAATTGAAACATCTAGTTGCTAGTAATTTTGATTTCATGTAATTTAAAGCGGGGAAGTTGTCACTTGCACATGCGTCAGACAGACATAGCCTGTCATTGTTTACAAACAAGCCTCTACCTATGAGCCTTTGCGTTTTTAGCATGTTGTTATCGTCACTTGGGACTCAATTCCTGTGCGTGCGCAGGTGACGTCCCTCCTGCTTTAAATTTGTCAAAATATTTGACCTATCCGTATGTACATTACACTTCATTTGAGCTATTCATTATCAGTCAATTTTATCCAATTACGTTATTCGGTCAATCTCGGTTCTCATTTAATTGTTGAATTGTTGTATACGTTTATGCAACTTGCGTGCATCTGGTCAACCTCTAAAATCCTGCAAAAATGTATTCAAATTGAACCAAACGATCACGATACTAACCCATCAAACACGTACAATGCTGTACAATTTTGCTTTGGGGGGGTAAATAACAACAATAATAATAATACTAATAATAATATTTTATTAACGGCATTGCTCTGGACAGAAACAATAACCTGTCGTCACGTTTTTGCCAAGGTTACAAGAAACAACTTCAAAGTTTTTAGAAAATATACTAACTCTCTCTCTGATGGCTTGACACATTCGTCAACCAATGTACGAGTATGTGAAGAATTGGAGCCACAAGTCGATTTGTGTTGAGATAAACGTAATAGTACTTTTATGCAGATCATGAAGCCCAATCATGAGACTCCATGGTGAGAAAAATAAAACATGACATGCTCAATTAGAACATTTCTTTGAGATCTTAAGCAACTATATGTAAACAAATAAAAGGACATGTCAAATACTCCAGCTACTATACTGTTACTATACTATGAAAGCCCACTGGTGACATTTTGTAGATACTGTAGAATACTTTATTTTCGCTAAAGGGATGATTCCGTGAAAATAAAATCCATCGAATATACTTTTTTTCCTATATTTCATATTAAACTCATCAAAAATCAGTGAAAATAAATTCCAAGCAAAACGCCCAAAAAGCCTTTTCAGCGAAAATAAAGTATTCCACAGTAGTAAGTCGAGATTCAAAAAATGTCCCAAATTGGCTTTCATACTATACAGTAGTTATTGACACGCCAACCAAATATCCAGATAATCATAAAACTAGATATTTATAAATTAATAGTCACAAAAAAAACAGTGGTATAATAATAATTACAAAATATAATGAGATTACTATTATTACAATAATAATATTAACAATTATTTGTGTAACAGAATAATAATTTGTGATTGATCTTAAAGAGCGAGGGTCGTCACCTGCGCACACACGAGAGTCCCAAGCGACGATAACACATGCTGAAAACGCAAAGGATTATGGGTAGACGCTTGTTTGTAAACAATGACACACTATGGCCATCTGACGCATGCGCAGGTGACGAGTCCCACACTTTAAACTTATTTATATGTAACCGTAATAAACATTTGACCTCCACTCTACATGTACGTTGTATTTCAAATATATACGTAATATATATAATCTCAATCGCAGTCTGTGTAATCCACATATTTATATTTTGATAAGTACCCTACTGATACCATGAGTTTGCACTGAAGTATATACAACATGTTATGGTAGAACACCTGGGTTGTCACCTGCACAGGTGACGACTCCCCCGCTTAATATACTTGCAAGCGTTCCTTACTAACATCGCAAAAGCAAAAAATAAATCTGTATAACGCTGTAATGTAAGTTACCCGGTGGCATTGTCAATATACATTGAAAAGTGAAAGCCCAATTCATCACATATAACAAGAAGCACGTTGGTGGTGGTTCACGGCTCATTCATGAATGACAATTTTCATTCAAAAACAAATATATTTAATAGAACTAGTGGTATCGCCGAAGGCCAAGTTCATTTACAATGATGAGTAATTTAAAAGTTCATTAATACTCGTCATGTTCTTCTAATATTTCTTCCCTATCCACTGTATCAACACCGACCTCTTCGTAGTCCTTCTCCAAGCCTGCCAAATCTTCAAGACAAAGGACAAGTATTTGGTTGGAGAGAGTAACAAGGACGCGTGTACTCCGTACCATTTTTTTTGAAGAACAACAAACAACATTAACAAGTTTGTATTCAAAGAGAAAGGTTCAATATTCATCTCCTTCGTCCTCGCCTTCGTCTTCGACTGAGTCAACACCGACCTCTTCGTAGTCCTTCTCCAAGGCTGCCAAATCTTCACGCGCCTCTGAGAATTCACCTTCCTCCATACCTTCACCGACATACCAGTGAACGAATGCACGTTTGGCATACATCAAGTCGAATTTGTGATCGAGACGAGCCCAGGCCTCAGCGATGGCTGTGCTGTTGCTCAACATGCAGACGGCACGCTGTACTTTAGCCAAGTCACCGCCTGGAACAACGGTTGGTGGTTGGTAGTTGATGCCAATTTTGAAACCTGTTGGGCACCAGTCGACAAAGTGGATCATTCGTTTTGTCTTAATGTTTGCTATGGCAGCGTTAGTGTCTTTTGGAGTCACGTCACCTCGGAAAAGCAGACAGCATGACATGTACTTGCCGTGACGCGGATCGCATTTCACCATCTGATTTGCTGGTTCGAAACAGGCATTTGTTATTTCAGCAACGCTAAGACTTTCGTGATAAGCTTTCTCTGAAGAAATAATTGGCGCGTATGTTGTCAATGGAAAATGAATCCGTGGGTACGGTACCAAGTTTGTCTGAAATTCATTCAAATCAACGTTCAGGGCGCCATCGAACCTCAGTGAAGCAGTAGTCGACGACACAACCTGGGCAATCAACCTGTTTAGGTTTGTGTATGTCGGCCGCTCGATGTCTAAATTACGTCGACAAATTTCATACAGAGCCTCGTTATCCATAAGGAATGCACAGTCTACGTGATTCATGGATGATGACGTTGTCAACACCGAGTTGTACGGTTCGACGACAGAGGTCCCTATCAGCGGCGCGGGGTAAATGGCAAATGTCAGTTTTGACTTTTTACCATAGTCTATAGACAGACGTTCTGCGAGTAGGGAGGTGAAACCAGAACCAGTGCCACCACCGTAACTATGGAAGAGAAGGAAACCCTGTAGACCATTGCACTGGTCAGCCTGCAACATAAATAAACCAGGTAATCAATTATTTTCAATATTCAAATTAACTGATTAAAGGGTGGCGGTCGCCACGCCGCGTCCTGTTCGATATGACACATAGCGACGTACACAGTGCATGTAAACTACATTGCTAATTTACAGGAAATTAGAACATACGCTTTACAGTGACCACCACCCTTTAACTAAAGTATATCAAAAAATCTGTATTATGTCGTCTAAATATACTCATAGGTTAAGAATCGTGAAAAGGTTAAATTAGCGCAGTCAGTTTAGATGTTGTAAATACACATCCCTATCCGACACTAACATGCATAAATGGCGCAATTGTTTTTGAAAAATATATATTGTTTTACAGTCATTTTATTTTATTTTAGAAAACAAGCAGCCTGGCGGCTGAGATAGCTCCGCTGTTAGTAATGCACATTTCAATTAAAGAACAGAAGATATCATTAAATCAAAGAAAGCTTAGAAAGAACTCTGAGAGTATTGAAGACACATTAAAAACTAATTAAAAATTACTTGTACTTTAGATATTGATGGAATAGCTGGAAACTACCGTACTCGACCGCGTTAGCGCCCAGGGGCCTCAACTCAGAAAATCATGATTTTTTAGGGGTGGGCGCTTACCCAAGCACCCCCCTCGAAAAAGAGTGCAAATGAGAAAAATTTATTCATTCATCAAGTGACAGATTACAGCTTTGAGGGAAAATCAAATTACGAAATTAGTTGCGTAGTCATTGATTTTCACAATGAAGAAACAGAAAAGATCACAAAAAATATGCACATTTTATTACTATAATAATTACGTACCACCAGAATTTACGAAATTAAAAACATTTTGAGTCTGTTGGAACAAAGTCGAAGTCAAAATTGTCATTATCTCCACTGACAAAGGTGTTGGATCGTACGGATCTCGATGAAAATTGCTTTCCGCCATGATTTTACCTGCAGCAGCGACCTTTGACCCCATGGGTCAAGTTGCTTATTAACCAATCAGAATGCTGCGTTGTACTGACGCAATTCTTCGGAAATTCACGAAAACTTTCTGGTAACGCAATGCGGAAGTGAATTATCGATGTCGAAGTACGATCTGTTGGATATGATTTCAGCAAATAAACGACATGAAATATTTACCGCATTTTACTTGTATTAACAGGTCATTGTCGAAGCATAGTTTACGCACGGTTACCGTGTTCTACACATTCACATCATGTTCACAGCAGTCGATATACATGCTGTTTCATATAAAAACGATTACCAAGATTAAATTAGTTTTAAATTAGTTGCATTTTGAAGGGGTGGGCGCTTTGCCGAATGTGACCCCAAATATAAAAATTGCGCAAAAGTGTGGGGTGGGCAATGTAATTATGTAAATCAGGTAACAGATTTGAGTGTAAAACTTATAAGGGCTACGTAATGTAATATCTATGTACCAAGTTTCATTGAAATGTGATTAGAACAAAAAAACTATGAATTATTATTAGAGAACAAATTTCAACCCAAAATTAATCGGCCCGTCTATTGTTCTAGAGCATTTATGTACCAAATTTTATTCAAATGTGATGATCAGTAATTGAGATATCAGTGTTAATTAATTATTTTAATTAGGTAATTAATAAGTATAAATATTTACCAAAAACTAATTGGGTCTCTGCATAGTCCTAGGTTCATTGAAATGTGATGATGAATACTCTATAAAAGTTTCAATAAAATCTAATTAGTGGTTCTTTATATATCAGTGGAACATTCATGGAAAAAATTAACTAATTATGCGAATTAGGTAATTAATATCCACAATTATTTAGAGTCAATTATTTATTCAATGTCCTAGAGGATCTATGTAGCCTCATTGAAATATGATGATCAGTAGTCAGTGTCTTATGATATCTATGTACTACCGTAAGTTTTATTGAAATGTGATTAGTACTTGAGATATCAGTGAAAAAGCCAAACATTGATTAATCATTATGCAAATTAGGTAATTAATATTGCACAGATTTTTACCCAAAACTAATCAAATCTGCGCATTAGTTCAGAGCATCTATGTGCCAAGTTCCATCAAAATCCAATGAGTGGTTCTTTAGATATCAATCATGAAACAGCTAAAAATCAGCTAATTATCATGCAAAATAGATAATTAATATGCATGGATTTTTACCAAAACCTAATCAAATCTGTGGATTGGCCCAGAGCATCTGTGCACCAAGTTTCATCAAAAATCAATGTATGGTTCTTGAGATATCAGTGGAACAGACAGACACACACACACAGACAGACAGACAGACACACTAACTGCAAAGACTCCCCTTTTGTGCTTTGCACACAGAAGTAAAAAATGAACAATATGTATAGTATCAAAGCAATCAGACTTGCAGTTTTCAACAAGAAGTCGAAAATATCACTTTTTACCAAAAATGACAAAAATATTCACCAAAATTAGAGAACTGAAGATATCATCACAAAATGAACAAATCTGAGAAAGGTCTACATGTAGTATCTATATATGTAATATCAAAGCAATTGAACTATTGGTTTTTAACAAGAAGTCGAAAATATCATTTTTTCCAAAACTGACAAATACATTCACCAAAATTAGAGAATTAAAGATATAATGAAAAGAACAAATCTAAAAGAGGTCTACCCATGACACGGATGACGACACACAATCACTCATATGATAAGCTCAACTCGACAAAGCCAACGACGGCAGAGCTAAAAATGTCAAATGATATACATGAAATTGTAAGTAGCAGCGGTTCCCATAGATCGCATAGGAACACATCTTGTCAGTAAAAAAAAAAAAATTGTTGTGATAGTCCTTGGCATCAACAAATAACTTATAAGATCTATAAATATAAGCTCTATACCACTGAAGAAAATGTTGAGAGAGTTCCTTGCAAATGATGGTAAACAATGGAACATGCTATTTCACTCCATTTTGTACAAGATTTTCTCCGAACTGAGGTCAATAATTTTTCATTCTTGTAACATTAAATTTCACATATGTAAAAAGAATAGAAATTATTTTTTTACTTTTGCGTTGCACACTAACATAAATAGTGTCTTCAAGACGAACGTGCGACTATCATATAAATACCACTTACAAGTTTCCTGATTCTGTCCAATACCAAATCGGCAATATCTTTACCAACAGTGTAATGACCTCGGGCGAAGTTATTTGCTGCGTCCTCTTTCCCAGACACCATTTGATCTGGATGAAAGAGCTGCCGATACGTACCAGTACGGATTTCATCTACGGTGCGAAAATACAAGCAGTTATGAACAGTTAGTAGAGGTCTCATGCCACTAATCAATCAATGACAATTTAAATGCCTTACAAAAACCAATGAAATTGTTTTTAATATTTTTTTTTCTCAGGTCCTGTTTGAGGGCGTGGTTACCTGGGTCAAAGGTGAGACTAACATGTGGTCTTTTGTTTATTACTTTGCGGGTTTATTCTGTGTGTATTTGGATGTTCTAATCTTTTTTGTGTTTTTCCAGTGATTTCTCTAGGTGCAATCCAAATACAGTTGGTGTGTCTTGTTTACCCGAGTTTTGCAAGAGTTTGAGCTGGCCAACATGTTTGTTTTTTTCATGTGGTTGATTACTGGCATGTTGATTTCCCATTTTTGGGCCATGTTTTCAACTTTGTTTATTGTTTTCATATAGCAATCTCCTCATATGTTAACATTGTCGCCTATGAGTCCTTTAATATGAGCCCTATAATAACGCTGTCAAAGATGGGAAATAACAAAACTGCGAAATCCCGCGTTATGCTTTAAATCAAGTATAAAAATAGAACAGACAAAGATCATAGCATCGTATACGTAGTGATGTCATGGGATTCAACAAACGCTATATTTATTTTTAAATTTTGGCGCTTTTTGCTGAAGTATATCTCAAAGCCATAATCCCCCTGGAAGCTCAGTATTTCAATATTCAACTATAAACAAAATAAAGTTCAAATCATTCAATTGTTTGTAGTAGATTGACAGTCAGTGCTGTTCGTATATTATGCTAATTCTCACACCGACTGGAATATGTTCTCGGTTCCAATCGAAACTTTTCTACAAATATTTAATTTTTCACGTTTTATATTATTTAACATATTCATAAATCTTGTATGCTTTTTTAGTGAATTAAAAACCCAATGCTAATTATATATTTTAAGGTTTGCACTGTTTGAAGCGGCTCGACATGCTCATCAAAATTTGTTGACCCAAGTTCTGTATTAGGATGATATAAAAAACAAAAAACAGTAGCATTAACCAAATTCCCTATTTCAGCCCACTTCTTGCCAATTAAAACAGGCCGTCACAGGGGAATAAATAAAATAGGTAATTTTCCGTACAACTGCGAGATCTCGCGAGATGCATGAAAGAGCGCGTCGAACGTCTGCTGCAAAAACTCGAATTTCTTTATTTCGTAGCGCACATCGACCGGCCGATCTTCGACAGAGGAATATTGCATTCGAATATCCTCACTTAATCGAAATTGCCCATCATCAAATGTGTACAGCACATTATTGACATGGAAATGTTCCCCAAAATACTTTCGCGTTTGTCGAATCTCACGCGATGTTTGACGCCACTACGACGCTATGACCTTTGTTTGTCCTGTTTTTACGTTCGATTTCACGCATAACGCGTGATTCTCGCAGTGAACGGAAAATGGTCTATTGACAGGGTATTAACAAGTGTGACTCTAATGATGTGGACGATGAAAAACATTATTTTTTTTATTGTGAACATAACAGTTTTTCAGAACATAGGAAAAAATTCCTTTATGCACTATTTATATACCTACTCACCTGATTATCAAACCTTACCAAATGGAGAATTGTTTATCAATGTTTTCTCAAGTGTAGACAAATATGTTTGTAGTATTTTAGCTAACTTTGTTATTCAGATTTTAAAATTATTTTAGATTAATTGTGTTACTTTATGTTTCTTATATTGAACTTTACTCAAGCATTGTTTTTGTGTACGTTTCAAATAAAATGTCCTATCCTATCCTTATGCTCCAGTCAATGTCAACCCGACCCCTCCCACCTTGGACGATACTGAACAAATGTAGGGCATTAGACAGGGTTTACGGCCAAACTGTGCCTGTGGAGGTGGGGTAATAGCCATGTTTCGTGTCCAGTCATCGGTAGCTGCGCAGGCGTATACGTTCATTCAGTACTCTGCTGATAGCAAGCATGGCGGGAAGTGGTGATCGGTGGGGGAAATGTGGGGGGGGAGGTTTGGGCGAGGATTTGCCTATCCTTCTTGCCCAAGGAGGTGGGGGATTTGGCAAATTTTACAATAATAATTTTCAAATCCCCCACTAAACCCAGAGGTGGGGAGGGTAGGGGGTTGACATTGACTGGAGCATTATTTAATAATACATCATTTTGTACTCACCTATTACTGTTGGCTCAAGGTCAACAAAGATTGACCGCGGGACATATTTTCCAGCACTCGTTTCTCTGAAGAAGCAGTCCCCAATACCGTGGCCGTTGGCAACATTTTTATCGCTTGGCGTCTGTCCGTCGGGTTCTATGCCGTGTTCCAGACAATATAGCTCCCAGCATGCATTGCCGACCTGCACACCGGCCTGTCCAATATGAACTGAAATGACTTGACGCTGTGAATTCAAAACGTATCATGGTAAATATTCACTGTACAGGAATATACTAAATTTAATATCGTCATGTCATGGCCTGTATCCGAGGATGGTATACGATACTGACAGCGGGGACCATTGACAATAAATAAACAGATAAATTATAATTACTCGTTGAGTTCGCGCGAACAATAATATTTCCCTGGCGGTTGTAGCTGCACGCGGAAGACGTAAACAACACACACAATATACTCACACTCATCCTAGTTTAGCAAGTAACTTGTTGATCAAAAATAAAACAATAACTGAAATTATTGATCGTGTGCCGTGACTTCAAGGTGTCGTTGCACACAGGGGAAGTACTGAAGTATTTGCAATGATGCACACGCTTATATACTAGTACTTACTGGTTATCAATGATGTCATCGTCTCTGAGAACTTCCTCCAATGCTAGCCCCGGATTTGATATCCAGTATTTTCCAGACCGGTTATAGCTGCTGTGCATGTGACATTCTTTTAACTCGTGCGAGGAAAATACCGTGATCCAAAATACGTCACTGCAACGTGGTCGACTGAGTTATGGGATGCCATTGATGACCTTCCGAGTGCATCCTTAATTTCTATGCACATTGTAAATGAGTCGCTTTCTCTTAATTTACTGTCATCCGTTCCGCGATCTCTCCAATAAAACGATGTATTCGAGACATATCGTCATCGATATCATGTAATTTATAAGAAACCAGTAGTTGATTTGTTGACATCGATTGAACACGAAAAACACGATGTTGCGGGTTATTTCTAGTTCATACTGGAACGCGAAAAAGCTGTTTACATGGATTGAATCATCGACGGAGGGCGCACTTCAAAATGTATGAGTCATCGTTAGTTCATTCAGGTTCGCTCTATTCTACAGTATACGCCTACGAATGTTTTAGATCGCTGGTCGTATTACAACACAACTACCAACAATACTGGAGGGTTTAATGTTTACTATTGTAAGCTACCAGAGTATCCTATGGTTAGAGCGCCACCAGTGGCAGTAATCTATTATTAGTGCGGTTCGCGAATTGCGAGAGTCTCGCGTTTTGCGAGAATCGCCATTTTTACTTTTACTTGTTGTGCATTGTATTCTACGTCCAAATTACTCTACTAGATTTCCCAGCGTGATTAGTTTAGTTACATAAATCGTTAATTATTTGAGTTGTCTATTACAAGGAGACTTATTCAAGATTATTGTGAGATATTATGAGTTTATATTTCGCGTAAATTCAGTCGAGTTTACATTCATTGCGGCAGTCTTCAAACTTGTGCAGTCTTTGCTGAATAGATCTCGCTTTCGTCTGCAACTTATGTAAACAAAGTTTAAGATTCTCTGTTGTACCTTTTGTAGTTGAGAATACCATTTCAAAGTTTATTATTGTTAGTTAAGGTATATATATTTGAAAGTACAGTGAGAAATTTTCAAACATCACACGTTTTATGAAGGGCACCACGTTTGGCCATCTAATAGGTGATTTTCCGTACAATTGCGAGATCTCGCGAGATGCATGAAAGACGAGCGTCGAACGTCTGCCGCAAAAATCGAACAATTTGATTTTGAACTCGAATTTCTTTATTTCGTAGCTCACATCGACCGGCCGATCTTCGACAGAGGAATATTGCTTCCGAATACCATTACTTAATCGAAATTGCCTATCATCAAATGTGGACAGCACATTATTAAGCATGGAAATGTTCCCCAAAATACTTTCGCGTTTGTCGAATCCCACGCGATGTTTGACGCCACTACGACGCTATGACCTTTGTTTGTCCTGTTTTTACGTTCGATTTCACGCATAACGCGTGATTCTCGCAGTGAACGGAAAATGGTCTATTAAAAATTGTTGTTATGCATGGTGCACTCCTTACGAACATTTTTATACCTTTTGAATTTTTGGGATATTTCTGCATTGTATTCTTATTAGTTTTTGTTATTTCTTCTGTATTTACAGTTTGACCATTCATTCATTTGTCAATTACCATTCGTTGACCACTTATTGAACAATTCGTTGGTTCGACATTTATCAGTGAACATTCTACCATTCTGCTGTTCATCATTTTACTAGTGAACATTCAACCAATCAGTAACTACTATTCATAGTGGCATTTGTGGTATTTATTGATATTGTCAACAACAACTACTACTACTCTTTTTTCACACCCTGGACCCGCCTACTGTCATTTTAAATAGTGTCCACTTTTAATCACGAATAAATCAACTGGTGGTGTTATCACGTAGTTTTTAAACTTTGTTGTGTGTTTTATTTCTGTTTTGGGACTGGTAGGGGGGATCGTTACCCGTTGTGGTGAGAACCAGTGAGACTGGCCTGCTTGCAGGGTCCCAAAGCTTAACGTTGTACGTTATTTCGTTTTCTTTTACGTTATTTGTCCTTGTCAAACTGCTAATTAAAAATCACTACTACTAACAGCTAACTTTAATAACAACTATCAACATAACAACAACTACCTGTAAACATTAGTGGTGATTGCGTTCAGCACAATGGAAATAAATATATACAACGACTAATCTGTTAATGTTGTCATTGTATTGGCTACAACTATGTTGCAAGACGTGTTTAATGAATGAATGAAAATAAATAAATAAACAAACTATTTATATTAATGCCCTCCATCAAAGAAACTAATAACGAAATTTATCACAAAGTTGCTCTAAACAAATAAATAAATATCGGACAGTTTTATGTACTGTCAATATGCGCACACAGTATCTCCGGCCAGAGACGGAATATGAGAGGTCAACGAACTCTTCCAATTGTTGTTAACATTTATAGCAGTGTCACTAATTCAGAAGTACAAGTAACGCAATATAATGCGCCAAAACACATCTGAACTGACACTAGTTTTTATTAATATAAGAAAACCAGAATGTTCGATTTACGTAATTTGGGAAACGGATGGCGCGTCTGTCGGTGACTTCACAATCGACGACAATCAGTTATTTTACAAATGACGCAGCGCCCCCACTTGACTGGCCCAGCTGTGGTGATTTTTTAAAAAAAAAAGTGGAATAAATAGTTTTGGGAAAGGTGAGGTGAACGCGAAACCACCACACATTGGTCTTATTTACAGATAATCGGTTGCTATTATTTATTCATGATATGCAGACATCACTGAACGAATACAGAAAAGTAGTGGGGTGTGCTCGCTGCATAATGCGGTAAACATTGTGGGTCGCGTTAAAGGTCAACTTGTCGACAGTGCCAAACTGTTTTTCATCTGAACAGAACGGAACAACTCCAAATGCAATCGATTTGCCGCTTCCGCTTGGAAGGGCAACGAAAACGTCGTGGCCGTCAGTCACGGTAAAACCATCAATTATTGACTTCTGTGCAGATCGCGCTTCACTGTAACCCAGTCGAGATAAAGATACACGCAGGCTACTTCTCTCCATTGGAATAATTTGTACGGAATGTTATAAATAGTAATTATGATTGACGATCGAGAAACTTGAAGAAAAGTGAAGTCTTCAGGTACAAAGGTTAACAAGATATAGTTTAAAGGTCAAATTACTCTGATTGGATAACGTTCTTGCCTGTCATTCTGTCATTAACATAAAAACTAGTACGAAAACACACTAGTTCCTGCTTTCACCACAGAGGGCGCGGCAAAAATGTCCAGTCTGGGTGATTTCGCGGTTACAGGGGATTTCCCGTTAACACCTCCATTTCGCTATTTTTTTTTTTAATTATTTTATATTTAAAAAAAAATAATCGCCAGACTGTACCAGTCTACGCCCCATTTGTTGATTTTAACATGCATTTGGAAGGTGTTAAGAGTAGGCGTCGGATTTAAGACTTGGGGGCTAGAAGACGAGAGGAGGGAAGGGCAGGGAAGAGGAGAAGTAACTCCAAACTGCAAAAGTTGACCATTTTACATGACGTTTTCAAAAAATATCTGATGATTCATTTTTTATTATTTGTTGATACCTTATTGGCATATAATAACTAAAGCATATAATCTACATAACTCTGGACATCTCTAAAGCGACGGGACAGTACGAGATTAAGTTTTTTTTTTAAAACGTGGATATATCCAATTTTAATCCTTTTAGATTTAAATCGTCAATATTGACAAATAGATGTAAATTATTAGTGTGGAAGATTTGTCGGATTTAATACTTTTCACCACGAGATCTTTTGAAAGAAATAAAAATGTATTGAGATGAAGCGACGCGACGCAACGCTGACCGCCAGTAATTTCTTCAACTCTGTCATAACACCATTATCCTACAAGTGTTAGTCGACGATGAATTGGTGGTTATCAATTTATTGTCAGTATTTATTGTTTGGTCAGCATTACGGCTGAACATGTATAGACATGTACGTGTTTTTGTATAGGGCGTTTCCATGGTAACTATATTTATATGGCAGTCATTCAAGTCCAGAAAGGAGTCACTCGAATAAACATTATTTGAAGAAGAAAAATTGGTATTCTAAAAAATGTTTAAGATGTCTGAATGTACTAGTAAATTATATTTCTGAATCCGTTAGCGACTGCGACAGTGAAGTTTGAGTGAATGTTTAACCACGGTTACTAAAAATGAACCATGATTTATCTCGCTTTCAACTGACTTCAATGGTTAATCAAATCAATTTTAACGCGTTTGGATAAATCAGGGGCCATGATGTAAAAAAAAGCGGCATCCAGGGTGTGACGCTGTGCAAAATTGCTCATGTGTGTTTTGGTGCGAGTTCATTTACACCATGACTACGCATACGTGGCTTCCCGTGAATATGTTTAGATGACATTGCGGTATGCTCGAATTTTATATCCCATCGTAAATTATAGCTACTTACTATTCATGTACTCTACCATAATATCGTACTGTGAACCACAATAGATATATGGTCAACTGAAACAGAGAAACGTTGCAACAGAATGAAATTATATGTTATCACGATAATAAACGCATTGAATTCTGCTATAGTATGAGGTGTGATCTACAGGAACATACAAACAACGCAAATACGAACAAAATTTGGCTTTCGACCTCACGCTTAAAGCTTTGTCGTGGTGGCTGTTAAGATTGCATCGCATCGTGCGAACTCGCATAATAGGGGAGAACGCTTCGATGCTAACAACTAAGCGGTACTCGATCAAACAGAATGCCGTCGGTATGCTCTACCGCTGTAACAATATTGGCATCGCACGCACCGTTGACGGAACCGAATATGTTTGTCTTCGAAACGTCATTATTAACGTGAACTCCTCTATTGATTCCAACAGTTGAGTTTTATGCATGGGCGCACTGCGGTCGGTAATTTTACTGAATTCATGGTGCTGGGCCTTTTTTTTGTCCTTCTTTTAATCATAGCTCTTAGTGGAAGTGCAGAGTGTATTGTTGAAAACATCACTATAAATCCTATTTTTATTTGTAAAACACGAATTACGAGTACTTTTTATTGCCGGAGTGTGTAACGGCAAATATCAAATATATTGTGAACGATCGGGGTTAGTTGCACAACAACGACATAAAGTATACGTCTGTGCCCAAGAGCACTGGAACCCGACGTTACCATGGCAGTGACTAATATAACAAACACAACGCACACCTGAAGCCAGTATTTCATAAATTGTTAAGGGTCCGTTTCATGTTTATTTGTTCATGCATGCGAAGTGATTTGGTAACTTGGGGGACGTGTGTTTGTCGAAACACGTTGATGCCTGTGACGTTTGGTGTCACATCGTTTGCACCTGGTTGTGTGCGATCGTGGCACATCATTCCATAGGTTATTATAACGTACTGGTGTACATGGTATAATAAATATACACTGTTAGATAATTGTTAGATAGTTCACACCGGTACGCGTACGTAGTTCGTGTCCATCATCGTCTATGTTGGATAACCCTGGTATCCTCGACATGCGGACGGAGTATACCATGTCCAACCTAGCCATAAAAACGTACGTTTTTAAATAAACTAATTCCAGTAGTGGAGTTTCATACATTTTAAGGAAACTAGTTATGACTGTCTTTACATGATATATTTCTAATCGGCATTGCGGTAGACGTATAACTGACGACAAAATAGACGAATCTTTTATATCCATCACACACTGTCCTCGACAGCGAGTACTTTCTATAAAACATGGTTGAATTGCAAACAAATCATCGGGCATTCATGAATTGTAATATAAAAGTACTCGACGAAGGAATAAACAACTTGATGAGACAAAAGTGAGACGCATGAGATGACAAATTTACTGAAGTTTGAAACATCCTTTTTTCAACGATGAAGGATTTACAGTTGTCAACGATTGATTGGTCTATTTATGGGTGATGCGTTTATTTCAAACATTTCAATGTCCCAGGCTTGTATTCCGACTGGAGGGGTCCCGTATGATAGTACTCTACAAGGCACTCATTTTTGGTTGGGTAGTCAATTATTTTATTGCTAAGACAGTTTACTGCACACATAACCCTCATGTTAGTTTATTATTACGTGTCGAGGACCGACGGACACTCTAGAGGGATGGGCAGCGATGTGAAACAGTGTATGGTTATTGACCGTTGATGTCAACTGAGTCGACCTGGCGATTCACACGATCGTAACCTCTTAACACTCACTCGCACTTTTGGATAGCATTGTTAATTGAGAGAAGCTCCGTCGCGACATTGTCCGCGTCGCATGCAAGAACTTGTGAAAAGTTAGTTGCCGCATGCAGTGAGAATTGTTAATAAGATTAGACAAATTTTTGAACAATAAATCTGTTTTGAGATTGCGAGAACAACGTGTGAAAACAGTGAGGTCAATTCAGCCGTCAGACCGGTTTAGAAATAGCTTAGGGTGTCAAAGCATATCGTCAACATTAAGCGCCCGACACGTGACCGCTGACGTCCAATAGGCCCATAGCAGCGTGTGTTACCATAGCAACTCGCCTCGCCTGCCTCGGATATATAACAGCTACTTTCTGATATTGTTTCATTACAGGCTTGCGATTCCGATAGATCAACGGTCAGCGTAAGACTCTTCTAACAACTCATCAAGTACTAAGACTCACGTCTAACTTTATAAAGACAACATGGTAAGTGCGGCTTTTGGATCTTCAGATTCAGGTTCAGGTTCAACAGAAGAACTTGAATTTTAGAATCGTTGGTAAAAACCCACTTTCCAAAACTCTGACGGAAATTGCTTCGGTTGAAAAATATAATACAGGTCAGCGAGAAATCATGAATAACACTTCGATGTATAGCGGTCATGGTGAAATCTATCGAGCATAATTTCTGAAAAGATGGTCACTATGTTGTCGCTACGTGTCGGATGAATTAGTAGGTGAGCTTGTAATATACACTGTACGTATTTGTTTCTATCACCTACAGCGTGAAGTAATCTCAATCCACGTTGGACAAGCCGGTGTACAAATCGGTAACGCCTGCTGGGAGCTCTACTGCTTGGAACACGGTATCCAGCCCGATGGCCAGATGCCAAGCGACAAGACCATTGGAGGCGGTGACGATTCCTTCAATACCTTCTTCAGCGAGACTGGGGCTGGCAAACACGTACCACGTGCAGTGTTCGTCGACTTGGAACCAACCGTAATCGGTGAGTAGTCGGTAAACGTGTCAATTTTTCAGACATCGATTTGATCTTCCACACCTGCAGTAGTGTTGGCACTTTTATTAAGTGTTTGCAAATACGAAGCAGAAACAAGTACTCGGCAAAATCATTGAGCATTCAGCGTATTGTTTCATCCACAGATGAGGTCCGCACCGGTACATACCGTCAGCTTTTCCACCCAGAACAGCTGATCACCGGTAAAGAAGATGCCGCTAACAACTACGCTCGTGGTCACTACACCATTGGAAAAGAGATCATCGACTTGGTTCTGGACAGAGTCCGAAAGCTGGTAAGTTGAACTTATTTTGGATACGAGTAATATACTTTTCGTCACATAAACGAGCGTCGACAAATTTCGTAAAGTTGTTTTGTTCATGCATCAAAATATCATAACATGAAATCTAAGAACGACAAACAAAGCTTGCGTCTAACATTCAGAGTAATAATCAGCTTCGGTGCGTAGTTAATAACGATAGTGGAACGGGCACCAGGTTAAACTGTTGGTGTATATCCAATCTCCAAAGACATTTATTTGAAAGATAATTAAGTTGCCGTTGTTAAGTTGACGTATTTATTTAAATGCCTCGACTATGGAGACAGACGATTATGTCATTGTCAGTTTACAAAGTACCGCCGCGACAACAAGGCTGTTGTTAACAATAGAGCCATTTTATTGCAATTCTATACGTAAAATATATGGTTTGTTTATTGGTTTCCTAAGATCAGTTTAATAGCCCAAGCAACTGCGCCCAGCAACAACTTCTAAATTGGTAGATACAATAATATAAAATAGAAAACGTGAAGAAAACAATAATATGACATTTCTTATCCGATACATTAAGTATATTAAAGCTAAATAAATTATGTTTATTTCAAAATGTTGTGACAATGTTAATAAATACAAACTCGAGAACACCGAGTCACGAATGTTGGCATAACAACGTCACCTACAGCTATGCATCGTCATGTAGAGCCGGGATACCGGAAAATTCCGACATTCAACCAGTTAATTATTTTAGTCCACCCAAACATGTCGATGTATGAACACGGGTTCATATCTAATCTAAGATAGAGGTATGAACGTACTAAGTTAGTACGCCCATCATGATGATAGACTGAGCAAATATGCAACGTCTCGCCGGAAGATTCCTACAACAATAGCGGTGACCTTCTGAGGCTACCGACTGATCTCTACTCGCACAATCAATTAAATCGCTCACAATAGAATTCTACAATTTATTATCGTCAAGTCGTACGTGCTTAATACTTTAAGCGTTTTCGGACATTCCGTTTTCACAATTGCCTGTTGTTTTCGATCTTGAGGGGGCTGTAAAATCATATCCCTCATCTATAGGTTCCTTGGTTTCCGTTAACAATCGGTCAATGACAATTGCCATTGTAACCAGCGGGAAAATAGCGGCTCGCCCCTTTTCAACCTTTGACAGTTTTCACAACTCGTTAAACACGGGTTCCATTCAATGTGACTTATCCCAATTATGCACACACTACGCACGACGCCCTACTCCCCAGGCGCGGCACCATTGCATTATGAGCTCATACGTTTGTGTTTGAGAAAAAAATTGAATATAATTTAATTTATGATGTTATTTATGTTTACTTTCACCCAGGCTGATCAATGTACTGGTCTCCAAGGTTTCCTCATCTTCCACAGCTTCGGTGGTGGCACCGGTTCTGGTTTCGCATCCTTGTTGATGGAACGTCTGTCTGTTGACTACGGAAAGAAGTCCAAGTTAGAATTCGCTGTTTACCCAGCTCCACAGGTCTCCACCGCTGTCGTCGAACCATACAACTCTATATTGACCACTCACACCACCCTCGAGCATTCTGATTGTGCTTTCATGGTTGACAACGAAGCTATTTACGATATCTGTCGTCGTAACCTCGACATCGAACGTCCAACTTACACCAACTTGAACCGTTTGATTGGTCAAATCGTCTCATCCATCACCGCATCTCTGAGATTCGATGGTGCCCTCAACGTCGACTTGACTGAGTTCCAGACCAACTTGGTGCCCTACCCACGTATCCACTTCCCATTGGCTACATATGCACCAGTCATCTCCGCCGAGAAGGCCTACCACGAGCAGTTATCTGTCGCTGAGATCACCAACGCCTGCTTCGAGCCAGCCAATCAGATGGTGAAATGCGACCCACGTCACGGCAAGTACATGGCATGTTGCATGCTGTACCGTGGTGATGTTGTACCAAAAGACGTCAACGCAGCCATCGCTACCATCAAGACCAAGCGTACCATTCAGTTCGTCGATTGGTGTCCAACTGGTTTCAAAGTAGGCATCAACTACCAACCACCAACCGTTGTACCAGGCGGTGACTTGGCTAAAGTACAGCGTGCTGTCTGCATGTTGAGCAACACCACAGCCATCGCCGAGGCCTGGGCTCGTCTCGATCACAAATTCGACTTGATGTACGCCAAGCGTGCTTTCGTTCACTGGTATGTCGGTGAAGGTATGGAGGAAGGTGAATTCTCAGAGGCACGTGAAGATTTGGCAGCCCTAGAGAAGGACTACGAAGAGGTCGGTGTCGACTCGGTCGAAGGCGAAGGCGAGGAGGAAGGCGAAGAGTACTAAACATGTGTGTCGTACACAACAACAATTCACTATCATGGCAACATAACAATAAGTAAATTAAAATTAAAGAGATCTCTTATGAAAACTTTTGTATATACCATTACCTAAACGTACAATATTTAATAGTAAATAAAACGTTTTGTTTTTACATAAAATTACAGCGACTTAAAATTCATCACACACGACCACACCAGTCCCCACTACTACCACCACCACCACACACAACTACCATCCTGGCCGATGTATATTAAATACATTGTAGTTCGCTTTTATTATCGAGTTCAACCTTTGCATAGGACAGAATAATAATACATGTCATGACCTAATTCTGACATCGTGATACTATAAACAACTCACAGGGCCGGGGTTAAAACATTGCATTGATGATGTCAGAGAATTACTCTTTCGTATAACTGTATGACATTATTGTTTTTATTTTAACACAACACAAAAAGTTATATCCAATATTTTACGATATGTCTGAACATTGAATATGCGGAGTAGTACCCCACCCCTGAGTCTACCACTATGATGATTCCATTCTACTACATTAATATATCTTCGTTTTCACCAACTTTTAAGTATCTCAAATCTCGGTCACATAAAGCTGCCCATTTTATTTGGACATGAGTTTACCATTAAAATTCATTGTTCCTATAGTTTTTTTTTAATTTGAACCATTCAGTTGTAGTACTAGTAATTTGTAACATTACCCGCTAAGTAACTGTAATTAATGCCGACCTAGACTGTTTGTTTGCCTAACATCTCTATCCCTATTGATTCTGTAACAGAATGCGTGTCACTTACACGCGGTGCCTTTGCTCCCTCCTAACCTACTCCGTGATAATAATACAGACAACCCAGGTGCAACGGATCATGTGACGCGATTAATAATATGAACCTACATCGAAAAAATACAGTTACTGGTCATTACCAGATAAAACTCAATTTCTGGTGCGCATGCGCAAGCGATTTTTTCCCCGATGTACCTGTCTTGCAGAATAATTTCAAGGTTCTTTTTCCAAAATTAAGTAAATCGAGTTTTTGCTGTCGCATATTAATATCTTAGGGTCGTGTTTCCAAGGTAACAGTTGTCCGTGGTTAGGTGCACATTTTAATACATTCTACACTGTGTTGAGAGGTAGCGATAAATATTATGGGATATAATTTTACTGAATGTATGTCATTGTATGTGTAATTATCTTCAGGCATCAATTACGGTTGTTGTTTCAACCTCGCACGGTTTAGTTTGCAGTACTCGAATGACTTTCATAACAACACTATAATTACTTATTTTAATTTAATGAATGACCGTCTGACCTTACGCACTCGTCCAAAACATATTCAAACGAATGATAACCAAGCCTCCAATATTATCAAGATTAAATTGTTCAATTAACTGAAATTATTAATTAATAATTCATTATTAATTGCTTACAAGTTGTATATAATAACACTTAGCGGGAGTATTGTTTAAATTTAACCGTCTGATGTAAATATCATCAAGATCTTCGTAATATAGCTCCGTAACTACCGTGCATGACTTTTAATAATAATGTGTTTTTACTAGTACCGTTCGTGGTACACAGACACCGTCGACACAAGACAAAATGTTGCCCACACGGAAACTATATTGTTATTCTGTTAGCATAAAACGTGCGGTGATTGTGTTCTCGAGTCAAGGCAACAATCGAGGCGGACGACATCTCTCAGGACTGTTCAGCTGACACGAGAGCATGGTGACCATTGAACCAAACCCCATATATTCCCGCACCACACTGGCGGCTTATTTTTAGACTCCAAACCATAATATTTACATGTTCTAAATTCAGTAACGGATATATCCGAGTGGTGAGCAAGTGTGAAAAGCACACCCGGAATGGAATTTGGGAAACTCGGCGTAAGACCAGTATTTTATGAAGCCCAATGAACGTTCGAATTAACTATCAGCACAGTCCCTCTATCAGAGGGACTGTGCTATCAGTATCCGTGTCGAATCCTCGGGGCGGACATCCGGGCATTTTCACCGCCTGGCAACCCTCGCTGTGAAAACAAAGGCCAAAAACTCGCAAAAACCGGTACTTTGGGATGGTTGTTGTGACTGAACAGTGTAACAAGATTAGCCCTACGTGTGTAACATATATAAATTTGGTTGTTCAGAATTACTTCAAAGTTTGTGTTGTTTTCTCGAATTTTCACCGGCTCCACCGGCGTTCCACAGCAGCGCGCACAGAGCCCATAGAAATGCATGGTACAGTGGTGCGCGTCTTAGCAACGTGGAACGTCTGTGACGTAGCCCCCCCCCCCCCCCCATCCCCGCCAATGACTTTGAAGAGCGTATATGACATGATGGACATGACTTTGTACAGAGCCCGATTCTGCGTTATTTCGAATGCGGCCAATATATTTGCCAATATGACCACGCTGTAGATTTCAAGAAAGCACTTGTGCTATTAGCCTGACAAAGTCCCTGATTTGCGCCCTCCGCGGTGCTCTTAACCCAACAGTGAGGTATGATGCCGTTCGGTCGGTGAAGGCGCCACTCACGCCTACATGTTATACTCTGGGGAATATGGTGCTAAAACAACCAGTAGTAAACATGGCACTGAATATATTCTCTGGTCCGGGCATTTTCCCCGCCTAGCAACCATCTCGGTGAAAACAAAGGCCGAAAACTCTCATAAATCCTTACTTCGGGCTAGTTGTTGAGACTCTCTCAAACAGTTTAACAAGACTACCCATACATGTGCAACATATATAAATGTGGTTGCCCAGGATTACACGTTTGAGTTTGTGCTGTTTTCACCGGCTCTTCGACTGGCGTTCTACAGCAGCTTGCGTATGACTAATAGAAATACATGGAACAGCGGTGCGCGTTTTAGCAACGGGAATTGCTTAGTGTAGAGTTGGGTGCGCACTTAGTGTTTCATAGTGAGTCATACAGTCACACATAACTGTAATATCTATATACGGATGGGTATCATTTATGGGCCAGTCGCTTTGTGTTGTGTTATTACGGTAACATTTGAAACTGTTTGTGAGGGAACCAATTGCCAGTGGTCTCTAAGCAACAAATAAATTACCATATTGTTCTGGCGAGGAATGCGTAATACAAACCGGAGTCTGTTTTCATCGGATTTAATGGAACGTTAAAAAAATAACAATCTTGAAAGAAGAAAATGAATGTCCAAATGTGCGTGTGACATGTTATAACGTGAATTTTACGTAATATTGTGGGCGACAATGTGCGTATTGCAGCAGTGCAGTAATCGTAAGCGATGAGAAAACTGGAACGCAGATTTAAAAACACTATACTGTTCTCGTTGTATTCAGATGCAAGTCTACCATATAATATTTCTATATGTCAAAGACTTGAACACGTGGTTGTTAACCTGACCATAACCCCGCTGCATGCAAATGAGGTAATACATACACATTTGTATGAAAGGGTAATTATAATATCCTGGATTATATAAAATAGTGATTGTAATCTGACTTCGATTAGATGATGTACTTTTTTGAAACTTGGAATGTGTGTTTTTTTGGCACTTTCGCTTGAGGCGTGGGTCAGCAAAATACAATCCAGATGTATTTTCAACGAAAAATTAATTCCAGCTAAAATAAAGTATTTTTTCAGTATACGATTAATGCATTTAAATGCTAAAACTGCCAGTATCATTGCAGCGGTTGATTCCGCTTCAAATGCTGTATATTGATGTGCTGGGATGATACTGATGTTTGCTGACTGATTCAAAACTACTTGTGGTGCTACTTGTTCCAACTTTGCATCTACACACATTCGTAAGCTTACATGTTAAAGCGGGGGAGTCGACACCTGCGCATGCGTCAGTTGGCCATAGCGTGTCATTGTTTACAGAAAAAAACCACAGAACAACTGATCAAATTTTTGTATTAAAAACTCTAATTCAAAAACACATTAAAAATAAACAAAAACTCTGTTTGTTTTGTAGATTTTGCCAAAGCATTCGACACGGTATGGAGAGTAGGGCTATTCTATAAACTATTAAAAAATAACATTAATGGCAAGATTTACAAAATAATAAAAAACATGTATTCAAAAACAAAAGCTTGCATTAATATAAATAATTATATAACCAAAGAATTCACTATTAATTGAGGAGTAAAACAGGAATGTATAATTACCCCAACTCTTTTCAACATTTTTATTAATGATTTAAAGATAGTTTGGATAATACTAATACTGAACCACCACTCCTGAATAATAACACTGCTAACTCTATTTTATATGCAGATGATTTAGCCCTCATTTCCACTACCCAGGCTGATCTACAGACATCATTAAATACACTAAATGAATATTGCAATAAGTGGAAATTGAGTGTGAACTTTTCAAAAACTCAAGTTGTTATCTTTGGTTCATCAACATTGAGAAAAAAATACCAATTCAATTTTGGAAATGATAACATTCAAACAAAAAACAGTTATACATATCTAGGAATCACAATAAAATCAAATGGGAGTTTTGCTGATGCCATATCAAATTTAGCAGGTAAAGCTGGAAAATCAATTTACATAATGAACGAAGTACTTTTAGGAAATCTAGACATAAAACTAAAAATGAAACTATTTAACATTTACATAAAACCAATTTTGCTTTATGGCTTAGAATTATGGGCCCTAGATTTGCAGGACATTCAGGACAATGCTAAATGGAACAAAACATCAATTGAAAAAGTCAATATTAAATTCTGCAAACAAATCTTACAAGTGAATAAAAAATCCTGTAACTTAGCATCAACAGCAGATGTGGGTCATTATCCACTACTTCTCAGTGCAAAAGTTCAAGCTATTAATTACTGGTTGCATATAAAGAAACTCCCAGTTAATATTCTTAACAAAACAGGCATACCTAGAACAAACACAACACAATACTATACAATACAAATGGCTAAATGCAATACATACAATATTGAAAGACAATTCACTAAACTTCATAAAAGAAAAAACATTCACTATCAAACAAAAAAATTAAATTAATCAAATTTTAAAAACTTCCCTTGAAAATAAATATACCAGTTTCTGGAAAGAAATGATTTCCAAAGAAAATAGCAAACTGAGAACATATGCTACATTTAAAACAGAATACATCTTTGAGCCATATTTGAATGAACTTGGCACTCATAAAAGGAAAGTGTTGACAAAATTTAGAATTAGTAACCATAACTTGGCAATAGAGGAAGGCAAATATTTATTTCCTAAGAAACCTATAAATAAAAGAATATGCAATAACTGTGACACAAATTCAATTGAAGATGAAGAACGTTTTCTATTGAATTGCCCAAAATATAAGACATACAGGGAAAATTTTATCCAAAAAATTATGACACTACTTTCATCCAACAATAAAAATATACAGTTCACATATGTACTCTCAAGCAATGATCCTGGCATAATTAGAGAACTTTCCAATTATATTTACACAACAAAAAGATTTATTTAACATATAAATATTTGTTAAGACCTTTTGTATTGTTTTTGTACAATTCTTACATATATCTTGTTATTATTTTAAAACTTTTTGCTGTACCTATCCTATGTAAATCTTTTTACACGGAGGCAATAAAGTTATTATTATTATTATATAAACTATAGAGGGCGCCAGTGTAGCTTCTAATAATCGATGTATTTTCGAGAGTGTATTTGGTAAATATTCTCTGATACGAGATGACCGATCAGTGATGGTTGCCCATCTATTTCGGATAAAGAGGTGCTTCGTAATCCGGATGTTTTAGTATTTTAGCTGTATGTATTGTACAAGGAAGAAATCGAGTCTGGACAGGAAATTATAATCCATGATGGACTTTCTAATTTTAGAAAGTTTGTGTAAGTCGATCCTATACTGGGAATCCATGCTATACTACTGAGTGTAAAACAAATATACCTTCCAAGTGGCGGTAGATTCATTCACTTCGTTTTTTTACAAGACTACCGGTGATGGCGCACTAAAGAAACTTCACGACACAGCCAAATCGCCCCTTGAAGTAACAAAGGTTACAAAGTTATTCTTCTTCGAAAAACTTAATAAAACAAACTTAAGGCAGCTTTGAGTATTATTATTATTTTATTGAAAGTCGGTGGTGTATGTTTATTTTAATGGCGGACTAATACATAGTATTACAGTGTGTAATCAACTAGATTATTGACCACATTGCCATTTTCAGTGTTGATGATTCCGCTTTAATGCTGTGGCAATTATCGTCATGCCAACGCTTAGGTGTCATCTTTCTCAACTTATGTCATTCCTTGCTGCATATTTAATTCACTATTTGGGTGTGAAATCGCCTAAATTGAATTCAATGACAGACTTCCTCTCGAGTGAAACGAGCAACTGCCAGTGCAACGTACATATATCAGCAGATAACATCATTAGAGTGAAACTAACAACCTGCGATGACGTTTTAGGTAGTAGAAACCCCTGTCCCTGATTCCATTATTCCCCCTCCTCTTTTAAGAGTAGTAAGACCGGTGTTATAATAACTAGAAAACAAATATGATTTAAAGCGGCACAGCGTCCTGCGTTTGAATTTCATGTAAACATATTTATACGCGTTGTACACGGCGCATGGGACCCATTCGATGCGGTGTGACGAATGTGGCGTTTAAAAATAACGTGAATGATGATTAGAGTCCATTACGACAACGTTAACACACGGCAAGCAGTGGTCATTTCTAAAATCACGTGACGTGACTTACATCACATACCAGTGTAGTCGGTGTGTCACAGTGTAAGATCTGCTTATTGCAATTGAGATGGACACCCACAGAACTCACACTGGACAGGGGGTTCTTTCACTGCTAGAATGAGGTAGACAAGACGATAGTACTGGAAATGAAATACACATACACCAAAATATCGAGTTGAAGCTCGTGGCTTTAATACCTCCCAAAAAATAATTACAAGAAATAAAGCATAGAAAAATACAAAGTCACTAAAATAGGGGATTGCCTGGGGAAGTGTGCATTGGTGATAACTCACGGTTCCAGGATGTAGAAATGGGTGACAGTCGATGGCTTCTGCAACACAAGAAATGCAGAGCAAGCTATTATTCTAGAGGGCGCCATTGGAAGCAGGAGATCGCAGAGCAGTTCATATAAGTCTCACAGAATGATGGTTGAAGTCTGTATCACTTGTCTCACAATATCGCAGCAGGAACACACAGCTGAGGGTACAAGGTAGAAATGATGGACCCCAACTGTCCCCAGTCTAGGCCATTTGTGCCGATAAATTGGACAACCACATAACACATATTGATTGACATTCAATGATTACTTCGCACTCATACGTCTGAGGATATGATATGATACTGGGGCCAGGGAAATTGAAAACAAATCTACACGAAAACAAAAACAATATACAAAATGCAGGAGAAAAGCGCATCATCGCATTTCCCCCACAAACAACATGTTTTTGCGTGACTGACGTAGAGAATATCAAATACCACGTGCACAGTATTGAGGTATTGAAGTGTGCACAACATTTGTTAAGATACCTACCCCTACCTGACATAAAGATCCACTCCTAATGCGCAAGGGTTACAAGAAGTCCATTGAGGAATAGAGTGCTCCTTGACGTGTGTATTCGTTAATAGCTTGATGTATGACTCCAATGATTCATTCCAAAGTTACAACCTCCAGGGCAGGTACAAAGGGACAGTTGTTAATATGTGGTCAGCACTATGGTATTTTAAGTACTTAAAGTACACAATACATATGGGACAACAACTGCGCCCGTCCGTCCTCAGGCTCATCAACCACCCATCCGTCAAACCAGAAATAAATAAAGATTTTAGTCGTCCACTAATAACAAAAATAATACAGCTTTTCTGAGATTTCAGATTTTCTAAATGACGCCCAACCTCACAACCAATCAGCTGTTTTTTGACACCATACCCATTAACGCCGTTATGTGACGTTATATTAGATCCTTGGCGTGATAATCATAATACTGGATTCGATTATTGATTGGCGCATTTATATTATTTTATACGAAATATTAAATATTATCCGCATTCCGATGAATAAAAGAACTATTTTTAAAAAATTTTTACAGTGACTATTTTATAAAAATGTAAACCTGGTTTGAGTGATGTTGCCATGGTGACAACAGCCGTATAGCAATAGTAACTTACTTACAAGCTCGTTACATATAATATTGCTTATTAACGATGATTATCACCATGGCAATCAGACGATTAGGGTGTGATCGTTCAGTGAGCGTGCCTGACATTGAATAATTTATAGTGGTACTTCCTCGTGATAAAATACATTTTTTGTGGGCGGACGATGATTCCGTGTCAAGGTATTACTATATTTTAGACTGTTGTAATGTTACATGTGTTCTGAAACTCGGCACATGCTTAAAGCGTAATGATTGGAATTAATATGTTGCTATTTTTCCACTATTAGTCGTCACCTGCGCATGCGTCAGATGGCCATAGAGTGTCATTATTTAGACACAAGCGTCTACCCATGAGCCTTTGCGTTTTTAGCGTGTGTTGTTATCGTCGCTTGGGACTCAATTCCCGCGCGTGCGCAGGTGACGACCCTCTCGCTTTAAAACATATGCTATTGTTTTTATAACATAAGCTCGTATTTGCTATCTCAATTGGTCGTATTGCGTTAATTTTCCCCACGTGTACGTACACTGAATGGAACAGCTATGTTATATTGAGCTAAACATTATATGCTAATTACCATACTCACGTGATTGATATAAAGTTGGCGGATGTATATGTGTACATGATTCAGTTCATTGAGCCCTGCGGGACGCCATACTGCCACCTATCACCGTGACCATTACTGCATCACTACTTACTGCGGGTGACAGCCATACAATGATTTTATACATGTAGCGAAAATATGTAAACTTAAAGTGGGGGGGTCGTCACCTGCGCACGCGCAGAAATTGAGTCCCAAGCGGCGATAACAACACATGCTAAAACGCAAAGGCTCATGGGTAGACGATTGTTTGTAAACAATGACACGCTATGACCATCTGGCGCATGCGCAGGTGATGACTCCCCCGCTTTAAAGCACAGTCTTTGTCACCTGTCACAAACAAATATATGTATGTTTTACTCAGAGAAAAGTATGTTCAATTGGTGAATAATTAACTAAGAAATTATGAAAACATACATAAAAATATGTAAAAACCTAATTGCTGATACAGACATGACTACACAAGTTTAGACAACTCCGGACTGCCACACGGTAATATCTGACTGTGATGTACATTTCAGTCCAATGAAGAAGCAAGATGCGTTGGCAAGGCAACAAATGGAATCTCCTATCATGCGGATCTTTTTCGCAGAGTAATGTATCCGATAAAATATCCTGTGATATTTCCGTCTACATGTATGTTATTAAACAGATGCAATTTATTTATTTATTTATTTATTTATTTATTTATTTATTTATTTATTTATTTATTTATTTATTTATTTATTTATTTATTTATTTATTTATTTATTTATTTAGCCAATTTACAAACTTCACCTGAATATGAGACCAAGTCCAATCATCTGTCGCAATTTTAACGCTTACTTACTCCGCATCCAGTTATTCACACACAAATCATATTACGTGTCTCACCTTTGTTGGACTTCGCATACCAGCTTATTCAAATGAACGTATTATTTCAGAGAAAAAGCGCCTGCGTCAAATCTACAAAGCCGATCACCGCGAATGCAATGTGGCATACACCAAAGTGACGTTCTACCCGTTTCCCATCAGAGGAGAAGTCGTAACGACCAGATTTGCCCGCCCCCTCCTCCCCCTAAAAATCACGTTTGTTCATGTCCACTTATACCGGTAATGTCAGTTAACAGAAATGGAACTTTCGTGACTGTATGACAAGGACGTAACCAAACCTGTCGGATCAGGTGTACTTTTTTTTTGTTTTCTGTTGTTGTTTTTTCTTGCCGTATCTTTTTACCCATAGTTACCGCTAAACGACCGCGTGTAAACAGTTGGAAGGCATTGGTGATGCCTAATTTAGCAAGTTATTCATTGTTTCGCCGGGGCACGTATTTCGAAATTAACCGAAAGAAGACCTCCACTTAGTATCAATGGTTTAAGAAATTGCCAGCACAAAGAACTGCCTTGCTTCGATGCAGAAACTTTGTATGACCTAAGGAGGATGAGCGTAATTACCTCAAGCATTTAAAATAGTGTCATTTCAATAAAACGCACAATTCATGCTTATTTATTGTACTCACTGTATCTTTCAGATTTTTTTTATTAGAACTTGCCAATGCATGGCCTTCACTTTACATCTCACAACACCGATCGGCTGCAGGTGAACGTATTCGGTTATGCACATACTAATAGTGCCACTTCACTAGGTCGTGCATGCACGTGCAACGCATTAGTAATTTCGCATAATAGCGACCCGTGTCACCTTACGATCAACCGCAGTCTGGATTGCATCACGTGTCCGCATCCGCCAATCACACTTTCGTACAGGTAAGCTAAGTAGGAATAAACCAGTCGTTGCTATGGCAATAACCAGCCGAGTAACATTTAAAAGCAGCACTAATCGATCTCATCGGCTCAGAATCCCTCGCGTTCCTTGACTTGTATAGGACAGCGTGAGAGCACAGCGATTTTTTTTTTCTTGTTTTAAACATCATTAATTTTGTCATTCCGATAGCCAACCACAATGGTGAGTACATGATTAACCGGTTGTTTTTTTGTTTTGTTTTTTCGATCAAGGTTTACGTGGTCTACTGAAAGGTGTGTGTGTTTGTTTGTTTTTTATTCCTTTTGGTTATGAATTAGAACATAGTCCATTTTCAACGCGAGAAGTAATGGCACGTTCCTTTTTCTGCTTCATTGACGATGCTTGGGTAAAAATTCTGCCGAGAACATGCAATAGTGGTTTTCAGGCAGGCGAATCAAAGTCGTGATAACATGTTCAACTTTGATTTAAAACAACCTTTAGACCTGCGCGGAAATCGACAAGGGCATCTAGTGAATAGGTTAGTCGTTTGCACCTTACACGTAACTTGAACACATTCCAGGCACACCTCGACGATTACTAATTAGAATCTTAAATATTCTATAAACTCCTCATTAACCCAATTATATCCTGATACTTTGTAGCGTGAATGCATCTCAATCCACGTCGGACAAGCCGGTGCACAGATCGGTAACGCCTGCTGGGAGCTCTACTGCTTGGAACACGGTATTCAGCCTGATGGCCAGATGCCCAGTGACAAGACCATTGGAGGCGGTGACGATTCCTTCAATACCTTCTTCAGCGAGACTGGGGCTGGAAAACACGTTCCTCGTGCTGTATTCGTCGACTTGGAACCAACTGTAATTGGTATGTGCGACGATTCCACTTTTCGGCATTCGGCTTATGTCTTTTTTTAAGTTTTCGTACGATTTCAGTTCCATAGATAATTCCGTTTTCAAATAAATACACGTTAAATTATGTTTTAATAGATGAGGTGCGCACCGGTACATACCGCCAGCTCTTTCACCCAGAGCAGCTGATCACTGGTAAAGAAGATGCCGCAAACAACTACGCTCGTGGTCACTACACCATTGGAAAAGAGATCATCGACTTGGTGCTGGACAGAATTAGGAAATTGGTGAGTATATTCATTAGTGTGTTTACCTTATCAGTACTTGCATCGACATGGCAACAGTCATGTAGACGGACTGAGGTACAAATCCCCCATTTTCCCTCAAACACTAAGCGATTTACGATTACAAATTGCATAAATCAATAAGTCAAAAAGTTCACAAACAATGGGTTTTCAGACGCCCAGTTAAACAATTCGCCTGGAAGTTACAAATAAATCAAGAGGCTCTTCACAGTCACAATTTATGCCCTGGGGAGCCGTCGTTCTAGAAATTTACAAAATGTAGTCAAATGATACCGAGTCGCTTGGCAACTTTGTATGCCACGACGGACACTAACCAAGTATCGAGTCTCGATGACGTCACAAAATACGACGACTACAATGATGCTTGTTGCTATGAGTTACACATTTGATTGTGATACCGTAATTTGACTTCGGACGCGTAATTTAATCCTTCTGTAATAAGAAGTCATTGGATTAACAGACTTGCTTGCTTAAACATATTATTCAAATCATGTTGCGTCGCCGTCTTTTTTGTTTTGTTTGTAGATGATGAACTGACTTTCTAATTCCATTCTTGTATCCTATTTATACAGGCTGATCAATGTACTGGTCTCCAAGGTTTCCTCATATTCCACAGTTTTGGTGGCGGCACCGGTTCTGGGTTCACGTCATTGTTGATGGAACGTCTGTCTGTTGACTACGGAAAAAAATCCAAGTTAGAATTCGCTGTTTACCCAGCTCCACAGGTCTCCACCGCTGTCGTCGAGCCATACAACTCAATTCTAACTACCCATACCACCCTCGAGCATTCTGATTGTGCTTTCATGGTTGACAACGAAGCTATCTACGATATTTGTCGTCGTAACCTCGACATCGAACGTCCAACTTACACCAACTTGAACCGTCTGATTGCCCAAATCGTCTCATCCATCACCGCGTCTCTGAGATTCGATGGTGCCCTCAACGTCGACTTGACTGAGTTCCAGACCAACTTGGTGCCCTACCCACGCATCCACTTCCCATTGGCTACCTATGCACCAGTCATCTCCGCCGAGAAGGCCTATCACGAACAACTAACCGTTGCTGAGGTCACCAACGCCTGCTTCGAGCCAGCCAATCAGATGGTGAAATGCGACCCACGTCATGGCAAGTACATGGCATGTTGCATGCTGTACCGTGGTGATGTTGTGCCAAAAGACGTCAACGCAGCCATCGCTACCATCAAGACCAAGCGTACCATTCAGTTCGTCGATTGGTGTCCAACTGGTTTCAAAGTAGGCATCAACTACCAACCACCAACCGTTGTACCAGGCGGTGACTTGGCTAAAGTACAACGTGCCGTCTGCATGTTGAGCAACACCACAGCCATCGCCGAGGCCTGGGCTCGTCTCGATCACAAATTCGACTTGATGTATGCCAAGCGTGCTTTCGTCCATTGGTATGTCGGTGAAGGTATGGAGGAAGGTGAATTCTCAGAGGCACGTGAAGATTTGGCAGCCTTAGAGAAGGACTACGAAGAAGTCGGTGTCGACTCGGTCGACGGCGAAGGCGAGGAAGAAGGAGAAGAATATTGAACCTTTCTCTTTGAATACAAACTTGTTAATGTTGTTTGCTGTTTTAAAAAAAATGGTACAGAGTACATACGTCATTGTTACTCTCTGCAACCAAATACTTGTCCAATTTTTAAAACAAGTGTTACTGGACTACTGCGTGTTTTCCTGTTCATGATAATAAATTTCTGAATATGCGTGTGTGACTTTTAAGAACACCATGACAACCAGTATTAATTACGCAAATAAAATGCTTTTGTTTCCGAAATAAAAGTTTATAATTTCATTGTATTTGTTCTAGCACCAACCATTCTCAGTCCAGTGGCCGTATGAGGTTACTCGCTAACACCTCCCTGCATTCTCAAATAAAGAGATTGTCGACATGTGTATCACATGTGTACCCACATCCATTCATTCATTCATCCATCCATCCATCCATCCATCCATCCGTTGTTTTCGGGGACGTCAACGTTTGTTCACTTCTTGAAATTCACATAAATAAAAATGACGTCACAATTAACCATTCAAGTGATTAATGCATCATGGTTGTCGTATTTCGCATAGTCATGATTTAATGACCATACGTACTTGAAGAAAACGATTCATTCCCTAACTTCAATTCTTTTAAAACATCATTTGGTCTTGGATTTAATATACACAATGTATGATACCATGAATTCACTTGCATATGTAAAAAAAAAAAAAATGCCGGCTGGGAGACACTCAGAATTATTCCCTTCATTTCTTCTTTTTTCAAGCTTGCTACGTGCCCTCAAATTTTGTTACTTGCCCTTTAAATGCAGGATTTACCACGGAATTTGTGTACTGATAGGGTTGCATGAGTCTGCAGACTGTGGGACAATTTGCAGCATGGTACACTATTCATGTTAATACATTAAGCCATACGCCATGTGGACATTTATTATCGTCAAGATTTGACAGGAAATCACGGTGAGCGAGACTTTAATAGTCAACATTAGTCAATACAATTGTCATTATGGTATATCAACAGCCCGATCAATGGGGCTATTATATTTAGAATTGACTTCACTGACTTTACAATGAAACATGTTCAGACACACGGTGACTCGATCTTTGACCTCTGACCTCTACCCGATGCGGCAGTCACATATGAGTAGGCAGTAAGAGTAGGAAAGGTTACAGCACAAATAATACAACGTCTAATCATGTTTTAAAATCTCCTCCGAAGAATGTCATATCTATCGACAGGGAAGGTTCTTTCAAACCGGATTTTGTAAAAAAAATAACAACAACAATATTGCCACAATGCGATTTTATATAGTATTTTTTTTAGAAAATTTATTAAAAGAAAAGACACATCACAAATAACGCGAAAAGCTTAAAAGCTATGAATTCCATCCAAGCCTAATTGCATGGACCTTGAAACATATTTGCTCAACGACTGGACAAACGATAGTGAGGAGTGTCTGGTTTATACCGTGAGAGGGCGCAACCACCTGTTGGCTGTGGCCCTCAGTCGTGATTTTGTACACTAATGTAGAACAGATAAATGACAAGCTAAATTCACTAAAAAATCACATTAGAAATCTTGTGTCATGTTATGAGAAACCCAGTAATAACTTTTATTCGAAATTTCGCTCATCAGTGAATGACATGATCACGCCTCGTATTCGAGGCGTATTCTTTACTTTTATGGCTGTCATGTTATTTTAGCTAATCTGTAATTTTAGCTAATCGCTAATTCAAGATTTTGCTAATTTAATATAAATTATATTCTCAGAATTCAATTTTTGGCACTTTAGGATTCTGTTAATTCATGCATTTAGTCTAAAAGGGCATGTGGCAGCCCCAGGGGTGGTTCTCTGAATAAAACATGGTACGCAAGCTGAAGTAAAAAAAACGCGTAAAAGGGGTGATATTTAGTTATTTTACCCGCATACGCGTATACCGTCTTTAGGGTCCTATCCTCGGGGGCGGAGCTACGTCACGGACGTTCTACGTTGCTAAGACGCGCACCACTGTACCACGTATTTCTACGGGCTTTGTGCGCGCTGCTGTGGGACGCCTGTGGAGCCGGTGAAACTCGAGAAAACAACACAAACTCAACTTTGAAGTAATCCTGAACAACCAAATTCATATATGTTACACACGTAGGGCTAATCTTGCTGCACTGTGCAGAGGAATCTCATTAATCACACCCAAAGTACCGTTTTCTGCGAGTTTTGGGCCTTTGTTTTCACCGCCGCGGGTTGCCAGGCGGTGAAAATGCCCGGATGTCCGCCCCCGAGGATTGGAACTTGAAGCCTGGTGTAACTTAGAATATAGTAATAAAGTGTGGAAAAGGGAATCTCATGAATTCATGTTACCTCAACTTGTAAACAGTATGATTTATATATATATAGTATTCTATTTCTGCACTTGAAAAGGGGTATACTTCAGCATGGGTACCAGGTCTGACTCGTGGTGTATTCTGCACGCTGATGGCGCTGTTTTCTTTCACCTTCACAAACAACTTGAACGCAAGTAGGTTACAGCATGGTCATGGCAATTGCGGCAGGATAATTTCATTTATGAAACCATCAACAACCGATTATCAACATAAATATGAATGTCGAGTTAAGTGGAATAGCATGCAGATTATGTAAGCATTAAATGTTGAGTAAATAAGTGTTTCATAGCACACAAAACAGTATTTATTGAATAAATTGGTCTTCAGAAATGCGCAGCAGTGAGCACCACAATTGCAACGTAATTTGACCGAGGGGATATTATGTGTAAATCGACGTGCAACAACACACACTTCTACCGAAACTGTGTATCCATATTGATTATAAGATGAGGGATAAAATTAAAACGTACTGATAACACTATCATAACAAGAACAGTTCGTACCGGTCTATACCCTGGATGAGTATTACAATAGGTAAATCAAGTGTATGTAGCGGATGTAATGAATCAAGTATGAGACGCGAAATGTACAATTTCAGAACAATTAATTACTACGATATAAACGGGTTGAAGAATACAATAATGATATTTATTTAAGATTATAAAGAAGAAAAATGAAGAAGGAAAATAATAAAAGTACATAAAAATGTGTTATGTAAAACAAAGAAAAGACAGATTTAATTCCTTGCTATGATCTATGATAATGATCTTCGCACATACATTTGATTTAATTTGGTTGATTTAATCCCAAATGGCAATCACAATCCGACAGAAATCATTAGAACATCTAATGTTCTGAATTAATACTCTTCTGCTTCTTCTTCCTCGCCTTCGCCTTCGACCGAGTCGACACCGACCTCTTCGTAGTCCTTCTCCAAGGCTGCCAAATCTTCACGTGCCTCTGAGAATTCACCTTCCTCCATACCTTCACCGACATACCAATGGACGAAGGCACGTTTGGCGTACATCAAGTCGAATTTGTGATCGAGACGAGCCCAGGCCTCGGCGATGGCTGTGGTGTTGCTCAACATGCAGACGGCACGTTGTACTTTAGCCAAGTCACCGCCTGGTACAACGGTCGGTGGTTGGTAGTTGATGCCTACTTTGAAACCAGTTGGACACCAATCGACGAACTGGATGGTACGTTTGGTCTTGATGGTAGCGATGGCTGCGTTGACGTCTTTTGGTACGACATCACCACGGTACAGCATGCAACATGCCATGTACTTGCCATGACGTGGGTCGCATTTCACCATCTGATTGGCTGGCTCGAAGCATGAATTTGTTATTTCGGCGACAGACAACTGTTCATGGTAGGCTTTCTCTGCAGATATAACTGGAGAATATGTAGCCAATGGGAAGTGGATACGTGGGTAGGGCACCAAGTTGGTCTGGAACTCAGTCAAGTCGACGTTGAGGGCACCATCAAATCTCAGAGATGCGGTGATGGATGAAACGATTTGACCAATCAGACGGTTCAAGTTGGTGTAAGTTGGACGTTCGATGTCAAGGTTACGACGACAAATATCGTAAATAGCTTCGTTGTCAACCATGAAAGCACAATCAGAATGCTCAAGGGTGGTGTGAGTGGTCAAAATAGAGTTGTATGGTTCGACGACAGCGGTGGAGACCTGTGGAGCTGGGTAAACAGCGAATTCTAACTTGGACTTCTTTCCGTAGTCAACAGACAGACGTTCCATCAACAATGACGTGAACCCAGAACCGGTGCCGCCACCAAAGCTGTGGAAGATGAGAAATCCTTGAAGACCAGTGCACATATCGGCCTACGAAACAAACAGAGTATGAATTCAATATGACCATTCATGTTATTTGCTTATGGGCGCTTCTGACAGTGACGCGAGAATAAACCATGGGAAATCGCAGTGAAACTGTGCGCGAAAATACCGACAACGTCATTGTTATGGATACAAGACAATAAACTAGCATCACTCTATGGCTAAAATGTGTGTTTGTACACGATAAGAAACAGGTACTAAATTTCAAAATTACATTTTGGCAAAAGGTGCGTTATGGTTACGGTAGACTCAACCTCAAACAAAACCCACTTTATTTTGACAAAGAACAAAAAGTCACTTAATCCGTACAAAGTAGTTCCACTGTATTCTTTCAACTTTTACAACTTATTTCGGCTGTTCAAGAAACGTTTAGCGCCCTCTCAGCTATTGTCTCGCTCCCACTCGAAATGACTCTTCAAATAATAAATGATATGTATACGCTTATAGCGTGAATATTGTCTCGCAGTCGAGCGGAAAGCTTTAAATATCGCGCCATCACCTCTTAGTTTGACCACTCTCAGGTGTTTCGCATTAATCCACTTATATCATTTTCCATCGACAATTTGATGTCGTCCACCCGCGAAGTGTCAACAAGTGTATATTCAAACGGGTCGAATTCCGAGTCGGCCGTTTCATTGTGGCCTTTCAACTACCGTGACTTTGACGTATGTTGAGTGGTAGAACGCATACGCCGTTCGTTACATTTGACAAGCTTTAACAGTTCCAAAGTTGATCAGGTCGAGACTTGTTTGAAACATAACTGTGCCCAAGGTAACTGTTAATTTTAATCACTATAGCAACAACAGGCATGGACATGGACATGCGCACATCAAATGACCGTGCGTTCATTGTTGTATCTCGTATTTTTATGTTTAAATCCAGGACAAAAATGTACTAGTTTTGTTACACTATGCCCTTAAGGGTGAGTGTGGCTAACACACTTTTTTGTCACCGAAATTGCGTTAAACCCTTTATTCCATGTGAATGGCTGTCAAATGTATCATTTCCATGGAAACTAGATCGGAAACCGCTTCTTTTTATATGTTATTTAATAAACAGAATCTTATATTCAGTAAAATAGCAAGAATCTGTAGTGTATCCAAAATTTCTGCATTTGTGAAAGTTAGTTGTGTCCGGTCACAAGAATGGCGATTATTAAAAACTTAGAAAGTTAACAGGTCCTTCTTTAACTTGAGTGGCCCTAATGGTTGTATACATCACTTTACTCGTTTAAACTAACAATCCGCCAACGTTTACGAAAGTAACAACTGCTCTATATAGACTCTATCTAAATCATAAATAGTATTGATATGATGTTGAAAAAGCCATGTTTGATCTATTATTTAAACTCCGTGTAATTAATCACCGTCTTGAACTTGGAAATCGTAGTTGCTGGTAAGTACTGTAAAATGACTAATTTTCACTGGGTTTAAATTTCACTGATTTACCATTTCAGGCATATTCAGTGGGTTTTAAATTCACGGTTTCGTCATTTAGATAATGTGTTCTATGCTAAATTTTACATATTCACTGGGTTTTAATTTAGCGCATTTTCCAGTCAGCGAAATAAGCTAAATTAAAACCCAGTGAATAATTACCCCCTTTACAGTATTCAATAACCAAACAATAGACCATTTTCCGTACACTGCGAGAATCACGCGTTATGCGTGAAATCGAACGTAAAAACAGGACAAACAAAGGTCATAGCGTCGTAGTCGCGTCAAACATCGCGTGGGATTCGACAAACGCGAAAGTATTTCGGGGACATTTCCATGCTTAATAATGTGCTGTCCACATTTGATGATAGGCAATTTCGATTAAGTGAGGGTATTCGGAAGCAATATTCCTCTGTCGAAGATCGGCCGGTCAATGTAAGCTGCGAAATAAAGAAATTCTAGTTCAAAATCAAATCGTTCGATTTTTGCAGCAGACGTTCGACGCGCGTCTTTCATGCATCTCGCGAGATCTCGCAATTGTTCGGAAAATCACCTATTAACAAGGATTAGGATTACCTACTGGTATTATCAATCCCTGTGTAGTACTGGTATATATCGCTATCTCCGATTTGTTATGATCTCTTTGTGTTGTGTCAGCGGGGAAATAATTGCGCAAGTCCTGATCCCGGTCCCTGGTCCCATATATCAAGAACTAATTCTGATACAGATTCAAAATACCCCGATTTCGTGGACGCCTTAAATTTTAATTGCTTGTAATAGAACAACTACGCGAGACTAATAAATATTAACTGATATGATTTCACTTACCACTTTTCGGATCCTGTCCAGTACCAAGTCGATGACTTCTTTACCGATCGTGTAGTGACCACGAGCATAGTTGTTGGCAGCGTCTTCCTTGCCTGAGATTAACTGCTCCGGGTGGAAAAGCTGGCGGTATGTGCCAGTCCGGATCTCGTCTGTCAAATCAAGGATTGTTATTTAATTAGTTCTCTGCACGGTGAAACGTGAAATAATTTAACGCATAGGAAATACAGAGCTTGTATGTGTAGCTCTACTGTTACGGTTCCAGTTGTCGGTGAACGGCTCGGACTTATATACCATCGTCACTGTCTCCACATGATAAAGGTAGCTACAATTTCCTTTCGAGACATTTAAATTGCGGAGTGAAATTTTGTCGGAGTGGCTTTAATAGAATAACGTCCCAATTTAAATCCTACCTTCAAGTTGGTGATCTATTGGGGCAACTGGCGCGATGAATACAGCTTAAAATATTAATTCGTTATCGTTTCAACTTGAGTGCAGGAGGACATGTTTTTTTTTTTCGAATTGGACAACACTTTAATCGCGCGGGGTGTTAAAAACTTAAAAAATGTTCGGTTGCAATTGTTAAACTTGAATACATGTACATTGAAAGGGTTGTATGTGGTTGCTTTGAGGGAATGTATAAGAAATGTGTTGGTGGTAGCCAATGGCAACAGGTAGCCCCGCGAGTCAAACAGTCTAGAGTCAATAATTGCAGTTCAAAGAACAAACACGATAAAGAACACGATGTATGGTATTTGATGATGACATCGTGCTATGGCATTGGTAGGATAGCCATAACGCTACCATTGTACTATTAGTATTCAATGAATGTTCACTGTGGTAATTAGTGGAGCTATTTAATGTAACGAGCACGCAGAGACGGGGATATCAATGGACGAGTTACGTCAAATGATGCTCCTAAATCCTCAACTATTGTTGTGAATTTCACTAACTTCAACATTAATATCCGTGCTATCCAATAAACCAACGCGTCTTGGCATTAACTAAATCGACCCCCCCTCCCGTTTAGTTCGATGTATCTGTTATCTTAACATCTTTCTCACGAACGCACTCTTGACACATTTGTAGTAGTTAATTGTGCCCAATTTACGGCATCACATATTAATACGGGTGCAAAAAACAAGTGAGCCTCGTATTTGTTTGAGAACGATGCCTTTGTGCCTTTATCAACAAACGAAGTATCACTAGGTTCATGTCAGGGTCATACAATCAATGATTTCTCTACTTTTGCGTTTATAATAATATAATTTGTGCCTAATTTTTACCGGATCACGACGGTTTGTAATTATAATTAGATACAATCATGATGAGGTACATACCCACGACTGTAGGCTCCAAGTCAGCGAACACGGCTCTTGGAACATGTTTGCCCGCACCGGTCTCGTAGAAGAAAGTATTGAAGGAATCATCGCCTCCACCAATTGTCTTGTCGCTGGGCATCTGTCCATCGGGCTGGATACCGTGTTCCAAGCAGTACAGTTCCCAGCAGGCATTGCCCATCTGCAGACCAGCTTGGCCCAAGTGTATGGATAGACATTCACGCTGAAAATGCCACCATGGAAATATCGTGATTTAGATTCGATTGTACATGGGATCAACAGGCGGTTTCTGGCTGGTAGATTTACTATAGGTTTAACCGTTCTTGAGTCTGTATTTAACTTATAAAATGTCACCATGAAAAATGTTTCATTGTAAAATAAATGTAAATAATTTTTTTGGGGGGGAGCGTACGCTGCATAGAAAAACAGTCATCAAAGTAGACCTCATTCAAATTTACTAATGACTTACGTAAAATGTACTCACCATGGCCAAGATTTATAAAAAAAAAATAGCAAAATCGATGTAAATCTTGAGCTGGATACTGTTTCGAATGCCTCACGTCGACTGCAAAGAGTTCGTATACGCGAGTGGAGTCAACTGAATTGATCGCCTTCAGCAATCGTCTTATATAGTAAATTTATTTAGCTGTCATGGCGACCGTTCCTAACGGCACAGGGCATGTCGAATCATCTCTGTTTTTCAAACACCGTCCCTTTTACTCTCCGCGTGTCACATAATGCTTCGCATACGGATATCTGCAAAATTTCATTTTTGACAGATTCTGATGTCATTTTTTTTTTGCTTTTTTTATTTTCATTGTGCCGTACTCTCCCCGTGACACGGTCGATTCCATTTTTGAGGGCTCGGTAGGTTGGTGCGGTCTATTGACAATTACTTGTGTTGACAGCTCCACACTGAAAACAAAAGACATAGAAACGAGAAAAAATGTTCCTTCCGTACAATCGTGCTATTTCTCCTCAGTAAGTCTCTGTGGTGATCCATGTTAGTTTCTGGCGTGACAGTGAATAGCCATTCCATGTTTCCATGGCGCGAGTAGAAACCTAACCGCAATCTCACCGAAAGTTAAACACCCCGCGTTTGAACAACTAATCCATTTATCAACATTGCCATTCAAATTGCATGTGGGCTGTGGCGACGCTGGCGAGCTCGCATGTCAATCCCCGATGAATAGAGTGGATTAAGTGGTATTAGCGTGGACAATACCACTAACATTATAATGTTTTGCAGATATTCTACTACCGTTGGCATAAGATCTCCAAAATCAACCGAAACATGGCGAATACACTCCAAAATGGAGTACAGGAGATTAAATGCTGGATTTACTTCACGAGAAGTTGATAAAAAAAAACGCCGTATGACTGACGGTGTTTCTTCTAAGTTTAATTATCAACATTAAAATTGTTTTTAAACTATAATATTCCATCAAGTATTTTACGCAATGTGTGAACATGCACTAACACAACAAGTGTGTCCATTTTTTGAGGCATATGTCCAATGAACAGACTTTCCATACACCGTTTTACCGCAAGGAAGCAAAGATATCCGTAACATGAATGTAGTTAACATCGACGGTAGTATGATGACAACAGTTGAGATAATTGCCAAAAATAATTACAGTTTGTTTCAAGTTAACTGATTAACGATTATAACTAACTTCACTCAAATTAGTGTAAGGTTGAGTCTATTTAATTAACTGTGTCTGCATGTTTAATATAAAGGTTTATGCCGTAGTCGACAATAATTGTACCCGCCAAATGCTCGTCTAAATTTGCGTTCCCGAAAACAGTGTCCATCATATGTAATTATTTCAGAACAAATTAGATTTTAAATTTTACTTTTAAAATTATTCTTATACAACATGAACCCATTTCTAGGGTTTATGGGAACAGCTGAAAACTAACTCATGAAAAAAAAAAACGAATTTCAAATGAAGTGCATTGGGACTAATTACTGTCGTGATACATATAAATTATATAGGACTCCATTAACGTTATATGTATAATTAGGGAACATGATTTCAGAATTATATTAAATTAAATATGTATTTAATTATTATGGTACATTTTGGGTCTTCAGCTTTTAGTGATGAACATTTACAGAAAGGTACAAATACAACGATAATTAACGACTTGAGTGAGCATTACATGAATAAAGTAACACAATGGGAAATTGGATCATGATGATTATATGATAATTATATCGACAGTACGATCTCGATCCCATAACAGGGTTCACGTTTTTTGTTGACATTAATTGGCTGTAGTATACTAGTATTAGAAAACACATTTCTCTAAAGGCCTTGTAACTATCTCATTGTAGATGAAAATGAAGCTCGTTCTCAATCATGTTACCATGGCTACATATGCAGAACCTGTTTTTATATAGGAGATTGATATACATATCGCTTGATATTAAATTGTGAAAACAAATCAATGCCTGTTTAAAACATTATTTCTTGCAATTTTAAGATATAATTCTAGTGACAGGGTGTGTACACATAGCGTATGGCTTCCAAATTCATAGCAGTTCATCTATGCACGCCTGTGACCCAACATTCATTTTCCATGCCAGCCATATTTCTGCTTGTAGCAACAATAGTATACCGCTCTGCTAGATTTCTTTTTAGAATACCTTAATGACATTTATTTAGGAAAAGAACTGTTTTTTTAATTCATAAAAATGTTGTTACAATTGTCGTCAATAACTTACCGTGGACTGGGTGGAAAATGAAAGTCGTACTTGTCAAGGACTAGCAAATTGGTTCTCAGACTCAAAACTCAGATGATGGATCTGCGCTTCTTCTTCTTCTTGTGGGCAACGCAGTGATTTTCAATGAATTGTTCGTTCGCGTTACGTTGTCAGAACGGCTTCATAATACCTTGTTTCGTTTCAACTTATTGTACACCTGTGTGTTAAGTCAAGTCTGTCCTCCACTGAAGCGTACAACTATCAATAAGTACGGCCGTTTAATCTCCAATCACACACTGCTGCACATTGTTCAAGCATGTAACTGTGTAACGGTAAAGATGTGTCGTTTTACATCGCTGCCGGTGAAAACATGCTGTGACGCTGCCAGTGAAAACATGCTGTGACGCTGCCAGTGAAAACATGCTGTGACGCTGGTGAAAACAATCATGTCGAATTATTGAAATAATGGAACTATTAAAGAAACATTTATTAAACAAAACATAAACTGTTGTCCCCACCTATTTCTGTTTCGTGTCTCCGGGCTAACCCAACCAATTCAATAGACTGTAGCATTCGTCGAATTGCGCCACCACCGTTCAAAATGTATGATCACGATAGTTTCGGCTATAAGTCCGAATCACAACCTGATTTAGAGTGCCGTCTACATTTTGAACCCGAAGCAGTGGCACGGGGCACGAGGAATGGTCAGCAGACCGCTTCCTCCTCTGCGAAGAATGTATACATGCCACAATTTTATAAATAAGGCTTATCTTGGTCGGGAGACAAAGTCATCTCGAGCGAATACATATATCTCGTTCGGCGTATTTCGTATATTTTCGAACGTATCGGCAAACTGAACGAAGACTCGGTCAGGACTAACTCTGATCATAACGTACGGTATACATCCCAATAGGGATAGCAAAAAAAACTCCTCTCGATCTTTTAAAAACAAGTAGCAAAAAAAATGGCTGGACGTTTAGACCATAGTCGCTTTTGACCCTAGTAAATAAAGACATTACGACCACGTTTCGCATCGCCGAACAAATTGTTGCCCGAAGAATGCCAGTCTTGCAAAAAATTCAAGAGGAACATCCCTCGGACTCCCCTAGAAAAGGAGAGATGGTGAGTAGAATCGTCCATGCAAAATTTCGTGCTGCCGCCTGTTATCATTGTTTTTACTCAGTTGATTGACCTTAGTTGTACTTTTTGAATCACGGTGTGTTTTCATATATCACGTATTATGATGATATTCCACATGGAACGTAATTACAACATACTGACACGTCGACCTGCCTTGCATAGAGGCGTACACGATCACAGTAGCTATGTGGGCGTGGTTCATTCTAAGTTTCTCAAGTTCCCATGATCCTTTGCAAATAAAAATGGCTGCGCTCAGTGATAGTTATACGGAATGCGATTTGTTTTGACATTTTTCTGAAATAATCTTCTAAACAGTCGTGTCCGTGGTGCTCAGCATGCATTATAAATAATAGAACACGTCTGTTTAAGCAGGTAAGTACTTTAAAACATAACACTGTTTTCTTGCAAGAATGCTTTCACCGCCACCGTACAAGACAAGAGTCTGAAGAGACGATGTTGTTACCAAACGCTTCAGCGTGGTATTAAGAGTTTGTTTTCAGGGGTGGGTGATACCAAGGTGGGAAATGGATGCACATATGGGGTTAATTCCTTGAATTGCAATATAGAGGGTTCAGGCTGAAATACAATATATAGTGTTTTCATGTTTCGTCTGATATTTCTGTGGTATTCTGCTGCTGTAAGTAATGCACGATTTGTTCCGAAATTCAGTATATTGTGTGTATTCCAGGGTTATTCGTTTTTTGCTGAAAACACCCCTATTTTTTAGTGGCAGAGTTTGAATAGTCTCACTCCCACTGGGAAATCTGCATTGTTGCTTGAATGTGAGTTAATTAAACACATTTTCCAGACCGGCGAAAGAGTATGCAACAGCCAATTTTAACAGCCTGTCACGTGATTTTAGTCTGAATGTCAACATGAACAGGCTAGTCCATTTTACGCAGGAGTAATTGGGAGTAGAATATGTGAGGGATAGTATCAACAGAGATGTGTATAGTGAAAAGTAATATCTATCCTTCATTTACATCTCTGAGCATTTCTGTTTTAGTATATTGGTTTGAAAATGTTGAACTTGCATGATTTGCAATGTGCTTTTTTAATGGGGCTCCCCTATTGATCGAATCCCGGGTTTGAACGAGAACGGCACACCACGTGATTCGTTTGAATACAATGCTGATGGCAAACATGCCGTGTTACTGCGGTACTCCACTGACGGGATGACTTACTGCATGCTACAACTTCGCTTGTGATGTTGCTTGTTAGCCATGGATTACATGAATCTTGATTACCAGTCAAATGTTGCTCATTTGACGTTGGTAATCTTTATTTGGAACTGAGTAACTTCCTGGTACTTCGTACTATGATAAAAATCAGTCAACATACATCAAGTTCTCACAATCGTAGTATTCCATGTGATGTACACCTAATATGCCAAAAATGTTGCTGAACGATTTGAACTGAATAAAAATAGCAGACGAAAATTTGTTTACAAAATAAAAATACTTCGGTTGCCAATGAAAACCGGTAAAAAACAAGCAATATGTTTTCGGCTGTTATCATGGAAGGGACATGAACGTGAAGCTAACGTCTGTTTATAACTAAAACCGGGCACCTGATACGAGGTTTGCAAAATAACATGGCAGTCATTAGAAGTCACTTTATTTTATTGTTAGGACGTATTCAACCGTTAAATGTATAATTTCCAATCGTTTTGCGATAGTATTTTCTAGATTGGAAGCAGCATTTACATTTTATTCAAAGTTCAAAGCTGCGTTGGGATTCCGTTGACAGTGGTAACAATGTCGGCGCCGGTGATCTCTTACCAGTGCGCAACGTAGCCAAAATAAAAGGCATGATCATTTGGGCACTGCTATTACAAGACTTTGGCTGTTGCCATGGTAGCGGTGGGTCAGGATTGTTTTTCCAATTAGTGATGGTACGACCTGCCTGTCAAGTATGAACCGTGACAAAATCAGCCAAGCCAAAAAAAAATCACAGAAGAGTTAAAAAGCCATTCCTGCTGAACAGTTACTTTAACTTCGGGGTCAACTTTCTCATTAATGAAAAAAGATATCAAAAATTCAAATAGTAACTTTTTGCCCATACTCCAGCCGAGGACAATGAGCTATGTCTGAGGTGTTGTATCACAGGGAGTTGGACAAACTTGTGTATTTTAATAAATTATTGAATAATAAAATGTTATATAACTTTTCTTTTACCCCCCTCCCCTTCCTGGTATCTATTTCAAGTATTTTTGTCAGGTTCAAATCGTTCACCAGCATTTTTGGCATGTTAGATGTACATCACATAGAATACTAGGATTGGGAGAACTTAATGTTTGTTGACCACCTGGAATCTGAGTTTTATAAATCTTGAAGGGCTCTCGGAAGATCCACCCGCTGCCTGGACCCGCAGTAAAATCTCCGATTAATATGGAGCCGCAACCATCAACATCGATATACCATGAGGTTTCTGCTGGCGACGTTGCGGCGTTACTCAGTTCCAAATAAAGATTACCAACGCCAAATTAGCAAAATTTAACCGGTAACCAAGACTCAGTCTATCCACGACAAGCAAGCAACATCACAAACGAGGTTGTAGTGTGCAGCTCACGAGTCAGCGACGACCGATTTCAACGAAAGTCATTCCGTCAGTGGAGTACCGCAGTTGCACGGCATGTTTGCCAATGTACAGATCTGTGGAGGAACTTTTAACTTCAACATCAACCGTGTATCGTAGTCGCCCAGTTTAAGTTCTGGTTCTGTCGTGGTCCCAACTAAAGGGCGACAGTCGTCGTGTCGCGTCCTGTTCGATATGGGACTCACAGCGACGTATACAACGCGTGTAAAATACATTGTTTATTTACATGAAATTCGAACACACGCTGTGCTACGACCACCGCGCTTAAACATCCACGAATTATTTATTCGGACAATGACTTAAATTAGACGTCTGATTATTTTATTTTCACACGTACAGCGACACGCGTTCTACACTGACAAGCGTTGCTAGGTCGCAGCACTGTCTTGGAGCATATTAATGGGCAATTGGGTTCCCCGATCTAAATTTCTATCCCGGTTTGTTGCACGTTCTTTTTTTAATATGAAATAATCAAAAATGGGACATGTGTATAATAACAGAACCCCACACCCTCCCCGTGGCTTCGCTCGTGAAAGTACGGCAGCAGGATACACCGCATCACTCGTGAAAATAACTTCCATACGCAATGAAAGCCACGGGAAGGGTATCTGTCATAATACTTCATTATCACTGAAAACATTTTTCCCCTGAAATAAATTCCAGTGAATATGCCATTTCCCTCATACTATATTTAGACATAGCGCAGTGAAAATTAGATTCACATGTAATGCTTGAAAACATGTCAGCAAAAATAAATTAAGTGAAATTCTACGTGACTTCATAATAGTTGGAAATGAACACATTACACCCGACCCTACCACTCCATATACAATGTAAACTACACCCCAAAACATCCTTTCACCCACAGTTACTACCGTGTTTCACCAGTGTATTCTATTTGACGTCAGAAGAAATTGAAATAAACAAATTAATTATAATTTCAGCCTCTAGTTGACCACTGATTAAATAAACTACCTCGTCTTTATGTCAACTTGCAGTTATTCGTTGCCTACATCAGTGACTTCAAAATATATGTTTCAATCCCAGGAATTTCACTCGCTGTTAATTGCATGGGAGTGGCAGTCTTTAATGAATTTCTATTGTCATGTCAATTTCTTGCGATTACTCGAACATTAAGCTGTAACCACATACCGCCTAGGTGCTGTAATTAAATCTTGGTGTAAGCACCATATGAACTATGAACAATGCATGTGAAGCCAGCTGTGGGGTATATTCAATCCTATAGATTTCTCATTGTTTGGTAACTATTTGCTGCAAATGCAACAAAAATCAATATAAAAAATATTACCCACACAGTATTCTACAGGTTACTTGTTACTTAGAGAGTTTAGCTTCTTTATTTATCATCCCACTGAAGATGATGTTAGCTTTACAGAGCCCAACTCACAGCACCAGACTCTATACTCTGGGCTATAACATCGCGGTACATACGTTACTTGTAAATAGTTTTCATATGTTCAGTGGTAAGGGTGTCTGTGTTTTCTTTCCGGCTGCGAGCTGTCAAAAACATGAGTTTGAGACACAGTCTGTGGGATTCACAGTCAATTCGTCCCAATTCACTTTCGTCCCAACACATTCGTCCCACAAGTCGATTCGTCACAATTCACATTCGTCCCACGAGTCGATTTGTCCCAATTCACATTCGTTCCATTTCACATTCGTCCCAATTCACATTCGTCCATTTTTTAAATTTTTAGTCAGCATTACGATCTTGAACAGGGTCAATTTCTATGCCAACTGTTACTGACACGCTAACTAATAACTCCATGTTGCGTGAACGGTGTATTTGTATTTATTAACTAATAACTTGTACGTTGAATGTCCGGTGTATTTGTATTTATTAACTAATAACTCTACGTTGCACGTAAGGTGTATTTGTATTATTGACTAATAACTTGTACGGTGTATTTGTATTTATTAACTAATAACTCAGCGTTGTACGTAAGGTGTATTTGTATATAACGTCGGCAAAAACAAAATGGCGCAGCGAACAATTACGCATGCCAGTGCATGACGTGTACGTGAACAGTTCGTTGTTTGGATGTGTTTGTGCTTATTTGGCGAGTTAGTAGTGGGCTAACCTTAAATCTGACGAATCGACTTGTGGGACGAATCGACTTTGGGACGAATCAACTTGTGGGACGAATCGACTTTGGGACGAATTAACTTGTGGGACGAATCGACTTGGGACGAATCAACTTGTGGGACAAATCGACTTTGGGACGAATTAACTTGTGGGACGAATCGACTTGGGACGAATCAACTTGTGGGACGAATCGACTTGGGACGAATGTGATTTGGGACGAATCGACCGTCCCCCGTCTGTGGTTGCCGGGGATTACGTCGAATACAAGGCACTTCTCTCCAAAATAAGATTATATCTAAATCCGAAAATTTCACTAATTCTTGAGACAAATGTAAACATTGATTATGAGCAAATCACTCATAAAATGGAGGCATATTCTGACAACACTAGAATGTGCCAGAGAAAGACTTTCCAATGTACCCCAACCACTAATCCTAACTCCTTAATTATTAGTAGTTGTATATGCCCTTTTTAAACCTATACAATAAACAATTGGGTGGTTGGTGGGTTAGGGAAACGGGTGGAGGTTCAATGGATTTAGTATTTACCCTTCAATATGTCAAGTTAACCTAATTTGTTCATATCTAGAATATTTTATGGGAATTTTTTCAAAAATAACACCATTTCGTCTGTGGGACAACATTTTTGTGAACAGCCAACATACCTAAAACCAACTTATTTAGTGCAATGATGCTATATTTTTGCTATTATTTATTAGTTTTTAATACAAAAATAGTTTGAAAGACTGTGGTTAATGTTTCTCTTAGGTTATGTTTAAAACGAGAGAGGCATCACCTGCGCATGCGTCAGATGGCCATAGTGTGTCATTGTTTACAAACAAGCGTCTACCCATGAGCCTTTGGGTACCCAATCATTTTCCCAGCCGTGACATTAATTACCGATAGTACAGAATTAATGAAACTCATCAACTACTGGTATTAGTAAAAACCTAATCAGTCCTAATTATCTCAGGACCCTAAAGCAACCCTTTACCATGTTTATATTGAATTCAATGTCTCATGTGAAAACTGTATTTTAGTTGTATTTATACAAAGTCATGCCCATATGTGTATTTATTTATACACTATAAAATGCAAGGAAAAATCAATATTGAAGTTATCAATATTGTCTTTCTGTTTTGTTATTTATGCTTCAACTAGGTGTTAGTAATTTCACATACTTCACTGAGAAGAGATCAACAACAGTTGATGCAAACACAACAAACAATGAAACAACCCTGGATTGTGTGCATCACAAGCATTCCTACAGTCAGCACATGGAAGAAACCAGTCACATTATAAGAACATGATGAACAAAAATGTTTATATGGTTCTTATTTTTTATTTCTCAGAACAATGTTGCATCCGTCGATTGGAAATATACAAAGAATTGTGCTGTATGAAACCAAGGCAGTAAGTGAAATATTGCAGCATTTTAATTATTTACCCTCTGTACAGGACAGTATTTAGGTTTATGACAAGATTTATGACAAGAAGACTTCATCCCTTTCCCCTTACCAGTAGTTAAGTGAGCAAGTTTTTAGAAATCAAACGACCTCCTGTGACTCCATGATAGAATAATGGTGAAAATTATTGCAAATGTAGTAAAAAGTTCAATGTTTCCCAAACCCCCACCCCCACTGAAACTTAATTGATAAATATTGATCATGTCGTCAGACTACATTCACAAATTGATAATCGAACAGTAGTATGGCATAGCAGTTGGTTCTAGGTCCATGCCCTGAAATTGACCTCATTTGACGCACATATTTACACTCTGACCAAACCATTTTCTCGTCTTGGACGTGTTTTTTTTTCATTTTCTGTTATTTTTGGCCATGATTGGATATAAAAAATAATGAACTACAATTACTTACAAGATTTTATTGACTTGATTAAAAAATAAAAAACGTTTTTGTAGGATGGGAACCTTTTGAGGTCAAAACCCCCACCCCCAAACTAAAGCAAATAAGTTTTTTATCCGACATCGACCTGAAGAAAATACAAGTATTGAAGAAAATACAATTTGTGTTTGAGGTTCTTGCATGTTCTCTTTTTCTGCACCTGCTGTAAAGTCTATCTATTGACAATTAGTTCTGTAAGATCAAAGTGGTATAAAATCGAATCACTAAACCACTGCAAGTGCATATGTCGCACATAAAGTACTAGGCACATGCAAAGAATGAACGGAATCGGTCCAAGGGATTCTGAGATATGACTAATATAATAAAGAACAAATTTAGTTTATTACTCAGAAATCATATTAGTTTTTAACCCTATGAATGCCACATTTTGCATTTTTTATGTATTTTTCTAAAATTTTGTTGTCAATTTCGGTCCAAATAAGCATAACTTGACATTGCTTACAAATCTTAAAAAATTATGCTGGCTTATAAATTTGTGAATGGAGACAAAAGTTTATTTTGGTACTCAATGTGTTAATAGCTGCCTCCATGTTTCTTCCTCCATTGATTATTCTTCACAAATTATGTTGTTATTTTTTTTTTATATCAGCGGTTTTACTTGGTTGGATCTAACAACACTGAGACTAGATTCTTTGTTTTGAAGATTGACAGAACAGAACCTAAGGATTTAGTCATCCATGATGATCGGGTAAGCAATATAACATTTTATTATAGGTCATAGCCCTAACAACCAATCAGATTCATGCATTTGCTGGTCAGATGGTCATGTATTAGCCCTTGCAGACATTATGTGTCATGAAAAAAGATGTCTGTTTGCATGTTGACATTTTTCAGCGTTTTTTTCAATAGATCACTTCCAATACGTTTAACACTGAGGTATTGTACATTACGTGGCACAAGTTGTGATCTAAATAAATACTTGTGACCGAGAAGATACTCATTAAACAGGACTAGTTACGCCAATAAGTACGTAATCACTACTGTTTACATGGCTAGTAGTGAGACATGAAATTCATTAAGCATTGGTTTACATGGTAAAGCAAAGTTTATTGTATTTTCTCCATCAGAAGTACATCTCCAAATAGAAGTGCATATAAACCAATAATGGCATTTGTTGTATACTGAATCATTAAAATATTACTCATTTTGACCATAGAAACACACTTGTATAGATTTATTTCACCAAAGTAATCAAACTTAGCCAAGGTGAATATAAAATACTGACGAAAATTTTTCTGAATACATTACAACTGTATTACATTACATTACATTACTTTACATTACTTTACATTACATTACATTACATTACATTACATTACATTACATTACATTACATTGTGCATAAGCAAATAAATAATTTAATTTTTCTGTTTAATTTCTAGATGGAATATACTCAGCATGAAATTAAAGATTTATTAAATATGATAAATGAAGGAAATAAACCCAAATTAGTGCAAAGAGGAATGAGTGGATTGAGTAGAACCGTCTCGGCATTTGGCATCGTAGGTGAGAATTACTTTGGTTGTGGGGGAGAGGTTCCTGCTTTCATGTACTTGTGTATTGCAATCAGTAAAACTTGCATGCTTCTATTTACTATTTTTAGTTAAGGATGATCTCACTCGAGATGTGGTGCAGTCATTCAGTATTTTTACTGATACTAAAAGGCACAAGCTGAAGAAGATCAAAGTGGAACAGGCATTTAAAAAAAAAAACATTGCTTGATAATAGAAAAACAAAAAGGTTTTATTTAATTTTTCATTCTTTCTGGTTTTGCCCACTTGAGGGGCTTGTAGGATAATTGGAAAATAACAAGGATTGCTTTGCTTGCTTCGTAGGATTTGTAAGATTTCTTGAAGGATATTACATCATACTTATAACCAAAAGAAGGAGGTAGGTGAAATATACTTATACCGTAAGTTTTCTAATTTAGGTGTCAGCCGAGAGTTAATGATCTTAATTTGATTTTTAAAAAAGGCATTGCAAACTGTTGTGGTTGTTCTATGTGATAAAAAAAATAAAAACTTTTGTTATTATAAAATGAACAATTATACAGAAAGTTTCAAAAAAAAACCAACACGGACATATTGCTTCATAGCAAATGTAATGCGCAGGTGAATAACTTATTTTTCAAGGTGGTACAAACATTGAATATTATTCAGTTATGATTATAATAACGTACAAAATATTGATTTGTTGGTTTGTTATGAAATGCATGTAAAATTCAACTTACATGTAATTATATTGAATGTTATGGCCTCATGTTTTTCGATATAAAAATGGTCTCTTTGTTTTCAAAACACAGAAGTTTTGAGCATTGAAAAGGTATTTATCACTTTTCACAGTGATGGACAGCTCAATGTCCAAACTAATTTTACCTGTTCACATACCAGTAGTCACAGTAATCCCCACTGTATTCTTGTATTCTTGAATAAGTGACTATAAAAAACCTAAAGTGTACCCTAATTTAGATATCAAGATTAATTTAAATGTTCCAGAAGTGTTGACTAAAAAAGAGTACTTATGGTATCCTGGGTATGTGTCTTGTAGTGTGGGAGTATTCTAAAAAGGTCTTCAAAAAATTGCTATTTTTAATAGTTATTTAGGACTACGATTACCAAATATTATCTTCTATATTTCAAAAAATTGCATATTTTTTATATATGCATTACATTCAGTGATACATTATAATCACCATGACAACCACTGATTTTCTCTTTGCTATATCCTAATAGAATTGCAGTAATTGGTGGACATAATATTTACAAAATAGAAGATACGAGTATGATATATATACCTAATGACAGTGTCCGACAAGCTCACAGTGATGAATCAAGGTAAACAGTCATAGCTGTAATTTGTTGATTTTTACCAAGGTCTATGATTTTACACAACGCTCCTTTGTTCCGGTTACCAGTAAGATAGTCGTTGTAGCATTGTCATGAGAGACAACAGTGACATTTAATAGTTTGAACTATCTCCTGGCACAACAAAAGTTTCAGATCGTATACTATACATTCAAAACAAGTTTAGGAGAGGTCTGTGTTGGGAAAAAATTATTTTATTTGCCAACCCAACTTTTTAGTTTTGTGGTAAATACACATCAAACAATGGCAGAGGTGGTAAAAGTAAAAATCAAAAGAAAATCGTCAAAAACAAAAGTCATAGGATTTAAAGTAATAACCCCATGCACTTATAACCAATGCATCCAATGAATCCCATACTGTACCTCTGTTATGTGATTTATTTATTTGAATATAGAATTATTTAACTTAGATGTAAATAAAACTGACACTAATTTTGTGTCATTTTGTACATCATTACTTTCTCTTTTCAGATATGTCAAAATATTTCAAAACCTTGATATTTCAAGTAATTTCTACTTCAGGTATGTAAAGAATGTAATTTATTTACCAGTATGTTTCTTCACCACAATATGAAACATAATTTGGCCGAATAAATGCAACAACAGTAACGCAGAAAATCTATCTATTTATATAATACATAATTTTGGCTGGTGCTTTTTTTATTTAAAACTAAAATGGTTACATTGAACAAAAAAACTAAATACAGAACAAAATACTTCATATTAAGAAAAAAAAACTACTGCTATGGAAATGCAAACTCACAACATGGCAAGCTTAAAACTAGGATGCCTATAAAAATTAAAATTCTGCCGGTGATAACAAAATCACATAAAATATTGATCATACTATGTTGACAAAAGTATTGCTGTTTTACATTCAAGTTGTTGTATAGTGACCTTAGATTTTATTTTAGACTTGTGATGTAATTTAATAGATTCTCTTTGTGTTTAATTGTGTCCTGGTCTTATATCCACAAAATGGTGATAAATACCGTTTAACTTTCTTGAGCATTTGTATGTTGCTCTTTCATTTTGTATACATGTAATAATGTGTGAAATGCTATTTGATATGTTGTTTACAGGGGCATGTTTACAGGGGCATGTAAAGCATGTTTTTGCCATTTTTAAAATAAACTAAATTTTTTTTACTATTACTACTGTTTGTAAGGGACTGCATTAATTAATTAATTAATTTATTTATTTATTTATTTATTTATTTATTTATTTATTTATTTATTTATTTATTTATTTATTTATTTATTTATTTATTTATTTATTTATTTATTAGAAATAAGTAAAAAAGTGCTTCAAGATTGTTTACTTTTAATAATACTGATTAAATTAAAAAATGTTGTCTTATTTTTTTCTAGTTACAGTTATGATCTTACTCACAGTCTACAGTATAACTTTTGTGAACCTAAAGACATCGGGAATTTAAATCTATCTGGTATGTGACAGTATTCATGTCTTGATAGAAGCTTAAGTTGCACTCTGAGATCATTCATATAATAATAATAATAATAATAATAATAATAATAATAATAATAATAATAATCATAATCATAATAACAACTTTATTACTCAACAAGTACCATCTGACGGTACTGTAAAGACAAAACATAAAACACATTTCACAGACAAAACCAGTCCCACATAGTGAGAAAAAATGAGAAACGAAAATAATAAAATAAGATATCGGAGTTTTATGACAATTATGTGAAATATGTGATATTATGAATTGGCACAAATTGTGTTTTTTTTACAAATTATACATATTCAGACCATCAAATATTTATGTAAAAGTACCAAAATCTTAATGAATGATTTCAGAATGAAATTTATTAAAGAAGACTAGGTTGGGGTGGAGGAGGGCATATTATTCCAGTCATCAAGAATATGCTCTGTTTTGTTGAGATCTTACTGTACTGAACATGTTGATTTAGTATTGTAGTCATTCATGCTATGTATTAAAGGGCGGTGGTTGTCTTGCCACACATGCACAAGAGATGACGACTTTGACTGTTGTGCAGATCAACAAGTACACATAGAGATGTTACCAAGCTTTTAATTAGGTGATTGAAAGAATTGAAGAAGTCACCGGTGGTAATTAGTGCAAAACTAAGAGCTCATTAAAATTCCTGTGAAATGGCTAGGTACTATTTTATGGCTTATATTACACTTGAAATATATACTAGTACAAATGTTAGTTGTTGTATGATCACAGAAAATAAATTTAACACCAAAAAAATGCTTTTTAGATTCCCCTTGCCACACAGCCTATTGCACGGTCGCTGAGCTAATTAAATATTCATGGCATTTTCATAAAGAAAAGTCCATGGTGTTGTCACAATGTGCTAACATCCTGGCTACATGCAATGGAAGTCGTTCGTCCAAGCAGTGTTTCATCATCAATTTCGTAACACAAATGTTGCGACAACCATCGCCGTTTAAAGTATAATAATAAAAATTGAGAGGCATATTTTGCAATCATACACTGATAAAAAATTGCAAAATATGAATTTATGACATTTTGGTATTCATATGTAGATCAGAAAGATCAGATCTCTTAAACAGACCAGTCAGAATTTTGTCATGTTTATACATGACTAATTAAATAATTTCATTGTTATTAGGGAAAGAAAAAGTGGGTCTACATAATCCTGCCAGTTATAAATTTGTGTGGAACTCCCACATGTTGAAAGGTTTTGAGAATGTTGTACAACCAGACTGGGTTCTGTACATTATACATGGATTTATGGGACAGTCTAGTATCCTTTGTCATCTCTATGTTATAACCATTGTATATACCGGTACAAGTTTGAAATCATTTTCTGACAACAGATTCTATGATGTCATACTTTACCCATAATCCTTTGCTTGAAAATCAAGATGGCTGACTACATAATACTGATGAAAAGTTGAATATCTAGAGAATGAAAACTGATATAAAAAAACTGTAAATTGCATTCTCCTACATTTGTGGAGCTTTTTCTTTAGGGGTCATTATCTTGTTTTGATTGATGTTTCCTTTAAATGCACTAAATTTCTCTGCCATATTTTTGATTCAATGCTTTGAAGTATTTTTCTCAAAGTGGGTTTAGCCTTTTTACCACCAGTTCCCTCTTTTCATTACAAATTAACAAAATAGTCTTGTTTATAATCTGCACTTTCTTTCAGAAGATTGGTACAAAAATAACCAAATTTTTTGAGTAAAAACTGAAAGTTGATTGATTTTGTCTGTTGGTTCCAAAATTAGTGTTCATTTCCAGAAATATTAAAAAATATAAGAAAATTTGAGAAAGAATGTCTAGTGGTGAAAAGGTTAGTTTATGAAGTGTGACACAAGCTTAGACTCTGACTTTCAAAGTTCACCTGAGATATTTATTTGTAAAAAATGCATGTTTTAGGCATAGAGAGTACTTTTGCCATGTGGTCAGTGTCCATCATCTGTAATTGGAAAGGTTATCCTTAATTTAATACCACAGATATATGCATATATGGTAAATCAGTCTACTTAACATTAATAGCTCGACGTTCCAATCAGTTCGCTGGAACCAGGTTCCTCAAAAGGGGAGCAAACTCTGAGGTAAGTACTCGACTATGTACCAGTTACAACTTAGTACCTGAATAATCATGGACATGTATTCATAGGATTTAAATTTCCATGAAAAACAAGATCAAAATCTTAGATTGCATGCATCACAAACCAGTGGTGGTCATATCCTGCCTGTGATACAGATTTTAAAATATAATTTGTTGTGATTAGATATGTATATGTTATACAAATACAAGTTGACCAAGCAAATGGACTCATTGGCATTTGTTTTTTTACTGCATTTTCTTTCTGATTTTGACCAAAAATAGATGAACTGTCATCCTTTTCAATTTATCATACTGCCAAAAAATACTAAAACAGATTTTTCTTGTTTTGCATTGCCGTGACCATCATATCATGCTGTCCCACTAAATAAATTCATTTTTGTAAATTGTTTTTGCTGCAATTTAGCTATTTGATTTCAATATACCGGTATAATGTTATTTTGAATTTTGACAAATTTTACCATTTTCTTGACTACATATCTAATCAATTAATAATATCCTGAGTTCAATCAATCTTTTTTCTAAACATTACTTTCTAGGGTCAAGTTGCCAATGAAGTAGAAACAGAACAGATAGTATACGATGCTTCGGTGATGTCTCCCACTAGGGGGCGCTATACATCCTACTTGCAACTCAGAGGCTCTATTCCAGGGATGTGGTCACAAGACATTTCAACTATGGTTCCTAAACCTCCAATCATGTGTAGGTATTTAGTAAAACACTTGCCGAATCATTGATGACATTTAATGGATAAAAAAATCAACTTTATTCAACTTTACTCCCAAAAAAAATACACATTTTTTTTGTGTGCATTCCTCAAATAAATAAAACCTTGCCATAAATTCTAATTTTTACTGAGGCAAAAATATCCTTGGCCAAAACATCCATCCTAGAAAAACTATCATTCAAAACTTTCCTGTGAAGTAACTTGTTGAGATACATTGACAGATGAATAATTATTAATATACATCTGTCAAACGTAACCCCATAAGTTACAGCATGCAGTAATTTTGCGGTATTTTACGGGGTATTTTTATCCTACCATATTAGGAAATGCAAATTCCAAATATGGAATGATTACCCGTGAAAGTGTCCTCTATTAATAAAAACAAACATGGCTGCCACAAGGGTTTGACCGGACTAAACACAAAGAAGTTCGCTAATTCTGTTTTAAACTTTTTGGATTTCGATATTCCCATGATGTATCCTTGGAAGGAAAAGATGTATAATAATAAGGTTATTACGAGGATACCTCAAAGTATGCACTCAGACAGTACACTGTTGCATCGACCTCCGCTGCGCATTGGTCTATACTCCTGCTGTACTGTCTTCGTGCACACTTTACAGTATCCTCGTAATAACCTCATATTATTATTCACTCATGACATTTTCTATTTCAGTGGATATTGCTGATCCCTTTGCTTACATCAATACTCCAGCTGTACTGTCTTCATGCAAACTTTACAGTATCCTCGTAATAACCTCATATTATTATTCACACATGACATGTTCTATTTCAGTGGATATTGCTGATCCCTTTGCTTACATCAATACTCCAGCTGTAATGTCTTTATGCAAACTTTACAGTATCCTCGTAATAACCTCATATTATTATTCACACATGACATTTTCTATTTCAGTGGATATTGCTGATCCCTTTGCTTACATCAATACACCACCAGCTGTACTGTCTTCGTGCAAACTTTACAGTATCCTCGTAATAACCTCATATTATTATTCACACATGACATGTTCTATTTCAGTGGATATTGCTGATCCCTTTGCTTACACCAATACTCCAGCTGTACTGTCTTCGTGCAAACTTTACGGTATCCTCATAATAACCTCATATTATTATTCACACATGACATGTTCTATTTCAGTGGATATTGCTGATCCCTTTGCTTACATTGCTGGACAACATTTCAATGAAGTCACTATCAGATACGGTGCTCCTATTATTATACTCAATTTAGTCAAGGTGAGGCATACGTTATCAAATCATTTTATAATTTACACTCGGATTATTAGCTTATCTAGCACTGAAATGAAATTTGCTCTTCCATATAAAGTCATATCAGTGCGCAGTCGACACTTTTCAGCACATTCAAACGCTCTCTTGTATGGCGTAAAGTACGTCATCAACACTGACGATTTTAACCTTAGTGATGTCACATTTGAACATTATACTTTGCTTATATTGGATGCAAATCAAAGTGCTAGCATGACCAGAATACTGTAAATGCATTAATTATTCACTGGGTTTTAATTTCGCTATTTTCGCTGATAAGTGAAATCTGCTAAATTAAATCTATGTGAATATTAAAAATAACAATAAAATTCATTGTTTCTTTGACAAAGTTGTGAAATCAAAATGCTCAAAACATCAAAATAGTGAAATTAAATGTCAGTTAAAATTAATGGTTTTACAGTAGAATCCTATTACTGAAAGTAAACATTTGCACAGTGCAAAATGTTTTTCATTGCCATTTCAGATTATAATATCTTATTATTAATTTATTACTCCAAGTGTGAAAAGATGTATAATAATAAGGTTATCATGGGAATATCACCAAATATCTACTCTGGCAGTACTGGGTTGCATCGACCTCTGTTATGCCATACATTTTAAAATATTTTTGTGATAACTGATTATCATGATAGTTGAAGTGCAAGGGTTGTCACACAGTGCGGGTTTGCAATTTGTATACATGAATGAACAAATAATTCATTTTTCACACGTTATTTATTGCTACTGTAGAATACTTTCGCTTGGAATTAATTTTTGCTATTTTCGCTGAAGGAATGATTCAGTGAATATAAAAACAAGCGAATATACTTGTTTTCCTATATTTTACATTCAACTCTCCAAAAATCAGTGAAAATAAATTCCATACAAAACACCCAAATAGTTTTTTCAGCGAAAATTAATTCCAGCTAAAATAAACTATCGTCTTTCAAAGCTGCCAAAATGTCACCATACCTTCCACATACACTATGTGACATCATGTTTTGATTTTCAATATTAAACTTCCTGTGATGTTTGTGTTTGAGGTTGACTTTGTTAGTTAGATGAAATTACATGTTTTGCCATTTCAGTTTTTGCTTTGATTAAATAATTCTTCTCTGAGATTCAACCTCTGCATACAAGGTAGTAATATGTCACTGTAAATTTCAAAGTATAAAAAAATGTTTTACAGATTTGATTGTAATATTTCGTTTATTAATCCAGAAAAAAGAAAAGCGCCGTCATGAATGTATACTGAGTGAAGAAATAGAGGCTGCGGTTGAATATTTAAATCAGTTTTTACCACCACAGTTTGCTATTCGCTATATAGCATGGGACATGGCAAGGTTCACTAAAAAGTAAGTCATGTTTTGTTATCAACATTGGGTTATCATGTGACACATGTGTTTTACACAACTTGTACAGTGTTAAAACTTCGTCTGCTGTTGCTGTTAGGTACTAGTTATTTTGGCTATCTGTGAGCACTTTCTACGGGTGTTGTGTTAAAGGGATTATTTTGCAGTAAACTTACATCGAGTAGAAATTAACTGCCAAGCTGGCTCTCAGCTGGCCTTGACTTTTCATAGAAATTAGTATTTTTTAAAGTGCGTATGATCGTCATCAATAATTTCAACTTATTCTTTGTAGTGTTTACCTATGACTAATATGAGACATGTTTATGCTGATTACTCTGTGTTATTTAGGTATATGGTGGTTTCATCAGCAAGCTTTAAAGCGGGGGAGTCAGCACCTGCACATGCGTCAGATGGCCAAGCGTCTACCCATGAGTCTTTGCGTTTTTAGCGTCTGTTGTTATCGTCGCTTGGGACTAAATTCCCACTCGTGCACAGGTGACAACCCTCTCGCTTTAAGCTAGCTAAAAAACTAGATGAATGACAGTAATGTTTGTCAGAGGATTATCCCTCGTTGTTCGTTTGCATAACAATGGAAAACCCGAACGTTCCTACAGTACGGACTCAAATGCCAGCAGTTTTCTTCATTTTTCGCGCTCGAGCTTGAAATTATTCATTATCTGACACTCTTTATGAGTTCTATGATATCAGTGGTTAATATGTTTGGCCATTTTTAGTGTATATTTATAATAATGCAGCAAATCTACAGTGTTTTATTAACCAAAACTGTTATCGTTCAAAAGATAATGATGGTGCGAAATATGTCTGGGTTTTTAAAGAAAATGCTTTGTCACAGAATAATAGTCTGTTAAAGGTGCCAAGTATGAAATAATTTGGGGACAAAAAAACAAACCTGCATTGAAATCGGAATAATAGGTCTTTTGATTATCGGAGACGCATTTCAATGGACTTGATTACGGACAATGCATAACTTAAATTTCACCAGGAAATTTTGCAGTGTGCTCTCGCAATCGCGTACTTAGTCATTTTTACAAGGTTCACCATTTTTGATGTCACGTGATAATTATGTAAACAATGTCTGTCCAGTTTGTGCGAACTTGCACCTCTATACTCAGTCTTTTGATATATATAACCTAAATTACTGTTCTGAACGAGACAACAGATAGAGAATGTTTTATTTAAAAACATCACAAAACCTTCTCGCTACCTTAAGTTGCATTCAGACCGTACCATTTTTGTTCAAACATTGTACAGAATAGTCTTAGTGTTGTTCGTAATCATGTTGTTGTAATGGCATAATTCAAACAAGTTTATGCTAATAAAATGTAATGTTTCTTGCATCTAAATAGTTTGATTTGCATCTAATAGTTTTAGTTTGTCCACTACATGTATAGATAAAGTTGCATTCCCAATTTTATGATCTGCAGAAAAACTTTCACTGTAAGCATCATAAAGGTTTGGGGTTTTGTACAGTTCATGTGAACAGAATGATAGAGCTTTTATAATCACTTCAAAAACAAAGATTGCAGTGTTTGAAGATGTAGATTCTCAGGAGGCAACAGTACTGTTGACTTCTCTCTCCGCTGGATACCAACTAACTATTTGAGTTGATTTGCATACAAAGCAGAGCTTGCAACATGATAGTTATTCATAGAGGACGTTTTTTACTTTTCAAATAATACAGTCACACAATGAATATAATAAGGCAGTTCATATTTGTCTCAGTGAATTATTAATTTTTGACAGACACCTGTACGAAATATTTGGACAAAAGCCAGCTAAGATTTTCTGTTATCTTGCATGTTTTATGAATCTATTTACGTCTAAATGCAGCACTTTTTATTTTCTGAGATGAGACATTTGTTTTTATACTAAAATATCTGAATTACTTGAAATAAACCTGGAAATTATGTCCCTTAAAATAATTAAACAAATTAGGCACCAATGTTTTTGTAAGATATTTACATCAATCAGGGACATTCGGTGGACTGCTTTCCCAACTGTTGTTTCAATCCCAAAACTTGTTTGTATTCAAAATTAATTATGACAATGTATATTTATATTGAAACAAACTATGATAAAGGGAATTATATTATATAACAAAGGGCAAGGTCATCAGAGTTCAACTATGTTTATTTTTGTAATAATGTAATTTAAATAAATAAAAAATGTAAATTTGTAGACATGGGCAAGATGTAAAATGTAATCAGCTATTTTATTCGTCCATAATTTGTACAAAGATATTAATTTATGTAAGCGTATAAAGCATTAAATTAAATGTTGCAATTTCTAATTTTTATTCTTAAACTCAAATTATCAAAAATATTTTAAAAATGTATTTAGGAATTTACTTTATCTGTACAGTGTAAAAACCTATTTTATACTGTAGATGGAACTTTCATTTTATTTTCTGTAAAAACGTAAAATGCCGTTTTTATTTCCTGTAACCTGTACCAGCTATCCCTCTTTGCCTCCCCTCTTATTACTATTCATGGTGACCAAAATAATGAAGACGAGGTATTCTGCATATTATACAAAGTTGGATTGGAATTTTACTAAAGTACTGTAAACTGTCTTAATTTTGTGAGAAACAAAGGTTTGCTCAAACTTTTAAAATCTGCTATAGGTATGTCCTTTTAATTTTTTGCAAATGTTTTATTTAAAAAAAATATATATATTTATCATAATTGAATGAGTTGTGTTTTATATTTTTCCTATGGAGTCCTGTGTATTATCTTCATCAGGTAAAATAATGTGTTTGTCACAAAAATTTAGTATCTATTTACAAATTATCAGTAATTTTATAGAACTTTTATGAAACTATATTGAACCATCACATTATTTTAGAGAAACTATTTGTGACTACTATCAAGTGCTCCATGTGTTCAAAGTTCTTCTTCTTATTTTTTGATTTATAGTAAAAATGTAAATGTAATGGCTCGTCTTGCTGAGATGTCTCTTGATATTATAAAACAGACAGGATTCTTCCACAGTGGTCCTGGTGTGAGATGTACTGCCCTCAAGGGTGAAAGGTAAGTACTTGTATGCTGCCCTCAAAGGTGAAAAGTAAGTTCTTGTATGCTGCCCTCAAGGGAGAAAAGTAAGTACTTGCATCTTGCCCTCTAGGGGGAAAAGTAAGTACTTGCATCCTGCCCTCTAGAGGGAAAAGTAAGTACTCATATGCTGCCCTCAAGGGAGAAAAGTAAGTACTTGCATCCTGCCCTCTAGGGGGAAAAGTAAGTACATGATTAATTTGGCGGGTTCCCGCCTCAAGTGTCATGGCTCACCAATCACAAGAGGCCAGTAATGGATCCAGCATTCTGATTGGTCCATCACATTTTCTATTTCCCATTCTCTATTCCTTATTTTTGTTGGTACCTGTTAGTGCTGACGCTCATGCTCAATATAGAGAGCGGGGGTGTTGTTTGTGTTCATCATGTGCTAAAAATATTACTCTGATTGGAAGATTCATTTGTGGCTTGTGAATTTTATTCTGGGATTACAAATAATTTTGAAATAGCTGGGATGTTTTGAAGCTGGATGGAAATGAATTTAATATCAAAATAACATGAAATAATAGCGTCTCTTTTTTTTGTTATCAGATGTTCAGCCACTAACTGTACTGGTGATCAACCGGTAATACCAATCTGCAGACAGGTAAATCGATTGATTTATTTGTCAAACGTGCTCCAAAGATCAAAGTGACTTGTGATTTGTCTGTATGTGAATGAATGTGAGGGTTTTCAAGAAAAAAACGTGGATCCGGAAATCATTATTACGAGAATACCGAAAAGTATACACAAAGACAGTACAGTGGGAATATCAACAGACACGCAGCATAGGTCAATGCAATGGCGTACTGTCTAAGTATGCAATCCAAAAAGTTTAGAACAGATTTATTTATTTATTAACTTCTTTGTGTGGAGTCCAGTCAAACCCGGGGGGCTGCCATGTTTGTTTTTATTAGTAATTGCTCCATGTTTGGAATTTGAATTTCCTAATATGGTAGGATGAAATGCAATACCTCAAAATTACGGCACACTGTAACTTGTGGCGTTACGTTGACAGATGTATATGAATTTCTGTTATGTTTAGCATGTACTTGATAACGATGTAATTTAAAGCTAAGTATAATGTACCTTATTTTTCAGACTGGTGTTGTTAGAACCAATTGCGTTGACTGTCTTGATAGAACCAACACAGCGCAGTTTGCTGTCGGTAAATGCGTTCTAGGATACCAGGTAAATTCAAGTTCTTGGACTGTTTATCTCAAACCAGCTGTATATACAATGTACCTATGCGTCTGACTTGGTATTTTATTTTTAACAGAGCAAATCAACAAATATATTTTTCCCTGCTCTGTTTTTTATACAACTTGTCATTTATCTGTGAATGCAAAATAAATGTTAATTATTTACTTAAATCGATGATTTGAATCTCAATGGGCAGTGGTTACACGTACCACACATGTGCAGGATTGGTCTTGATAAACATTGCTTTTCTCCACAATCCAATGCACCAACCCAGCGGCAAGCATAAGCATGGCTTTTGATCTGAACGCAATGTGTTACTAAAGGCTGACTTCGATTCATTTGAATATTCTTTTATGTGTTCAAATCATTCCAGGAATTATCAAGTTGAACCTAGGTTACATCTTTTGTTTTTTTGTACTGTAGAATACTTAGTCGCCATCTTTGTTTGTGTGGGACCCATACGTCATGAATGCATTGCGCTATGACCATCAATTTTTAATGATCTCAGAAAAATTATTATAGCTATGAATTTACAGAACCCAACCTAACAAACTATTCCTATGCAAGATTAACTGCCTACTGTGTCTAAATAACTCTAGTCTTGTCTTTATTATTTTGACAGTTATATGCTCTTGGTGTTATCGACAAACCTGATGTGGATTTTGATTCAGACGCTATAAGGTGGGTCACAAATCGGTTATTTTTTTTTTTTAGGTACATCACATAATACTGTAAAAGGGTTAATTATTCACTGGGTTTTAATTTTGCTTATTTCATTGACTGGAAAATGTGCTAAATTAAAATCCAGTGAATATGTAAAATTTAGCATAGAACACATTATCTAAATAATAAAACCGTGAATTTAAAACCCACTGAATATGCCTGAAATGGTAAATCAGTGAAATTTAAACCCATGAAAATTAGTCATTTTACAGTACAGACTGTCTCCTTTTGTACAAAAGCTGTAATCTAGTAGTAACACATGGAGGTTAATTGTTGCATCCATGGATACTGAGTTAAAATCCTACCTGGAGTTCACCACCAAAAACAGTGATTCAACCCGTACCCTCAGTGAGTGTACCATGTACTCAATTGTTAGACAGTGGCTGAGTGCCATTCACTTTACAGATAAGATTTTTAGTAAACCTTTGATAACGTCTATACAAATGTAGTTGTTTTTTTTGGCCAAAAGTACAATATGTATGGTTATAAACTTTGGCCTAATCTTTCGGTGTGTCTTCATTTCAGAATGCTAGAAGATCTTTATGAAGATCACGGCGATACCCTTGCATTGCAATATGGTGGATCACAATTGGTGCATAGTATAAGTACTTACAGGAAGATATCCCCCTGGACCGCACATTCCAGAGATATTATGCAGACGCTATCACGATATTATAGCAATGCATTCTCAGGTTAGCAAAATCACACTTAGTTGCCTTGGTAACATTTGTACTTCACGGTTGTATATATCATTTGTTACAATGACAATAATTGACAAAAAAAATGGCTGATTTTTATATTAGCAAAATTATAAAATTCATAAATGTGAAACCCATTACTTGCTTTGTGGATAAACAGACACAAAAATGAACATATATTGTTCTTATCACAGATTCACTAATTTGCATTAGGGTTTTTAGAGACGATTTCTCTTGGGATTTTGAGATTATATCGCAATTCTTGTGATATCATCATTGCATACCACACCCTTGCACACCCTAATCTTGTAATTGCTTGGTGTAACCTGTGATGTGTGTCGTAAATTCCAGCATTATGATTGGTTCATTGGCATGATAAGTTTTACCTGTAATCAGAGAAATTAATGTGAGGTTATTTGGAGGATACTGCAGTATTCTCGTAATAACCTTATTATTATACATTTTTTCCTCCCAGGAATTCACCATACCATGGGAATGTCGAAATCAAAAATGTTTAGAACAGATTTAGCGAACTTCTTTGTATGGGGTCCGGTCAAACCCTGGGGGCAGCCTTGTTTGTTTTTTATTATTAGACGACTCGTAACTGGTATTTCAAATTTGTATTTTCTAATACCGGTATGGTAGGATGAAAATACCCCGTGCAATACCACAAAATTACGACACACTGTAACTTATGGTGTTACGTTGACAGATGTATAATAATATGTATTATGACCCGAAGTAGCAATTTTTGGTAATCAAATGAAATTCACACTTTCCTTTTCTTGATGCTGATATTATTATGTTGTTACTGACAGATACTGAAAAGCAGAGCTGTTTAAATTTATTTCTGGGAGTGTTTGAACCGTGTGAAGATAAGCCACCGATATGGGATTTGTCAACAGATTATTATTTACATCATAACGACACTATGTCATTGATGCCACGAAAGAGACCATGGTAAGACAAAATAAAAGAAAACTTCACATTTATGGACTGATAGCATTTGTTTATAACGTAGACTGTCAACAGTCCTCAGACCTAATTTGTTAGTACCGTACTCAACCTCGTTAGCGCCCATGCCCAGGCAAGCACCTACCCCCACTTTTGCGCAATTTTTATATTTGAGGTCACATTTGGCAAAGCGCCCACCCCTTCAAAATGCAACTAATTTAAAACTTGGTCTTGCGTAACGAATCTTGGTAATCGTTTTTATATGATACAGCGACCGCTGTGAACATGTTGTAAATGTGTAGAACACGGTAACCATGCGTAAACTACGCTTCAACAATGACCTGTTAATACAAGTAGAATGCGGTAAATATTTCATGCCATATTCAGTTTACCTCTCAAAAATGGCTAGTTACTAGTTTTTTGGAAAACGCTGAAATCAATTCCAACAGATCGTACGTCGACATCGATAATTCACTTCCGCATTGCGTTACCGGAAAGTCTTCGAGAATTTACGAAGAATTGCGTCAGTACAACACAGCATTCTGATTGGTTAATAACCAACTTGACCCATTAGGTCAAAAGACGCTGCTGCGGAAAGTGATTTTCATCGAGAGTTTGTGTACGATCTTTGTCAGTGGAGATAATATGACAATTTTGACTTCGACTGTGTTCCAACAGACTCAAATGTTTTTAATTTCCTAAATTCTAGTGGTACGTGTAATTAATATTGTAATAAAATGTGCATATTTTTTGTGATCTTTTCTGTTTCTTCATTGTGAAAATTAATGACGACTCAACTAATTTCGTAATTTGATTTTCCCTCAAAGAGGTAATCTGCCACTTGATGAATCAAATTTTTCATTTGCACTCTTTTTCGAGGGGGTGCTCAGGTAAGCACCCTCCCCTAAAAAAATTATGATTTTCTGAGTTGAGGCTCCTGGGCGCTAGCGCGGTCGAGTACAGTATACTAAATCAGCAAAAGCAAATGCAGGCATTTCAGTGGAGGCCTGAGGACTGTAAACGCTTGTAAACGTCCTCACACGACATTACATGGTTTTCCACCATGCTGAACAGAGAAATATTGACAGCTCATGCAACGTCACAAAACAACGAGCCAATCGCAGATTTGGTGGACACTTCATTGCAAAAATTATTCACATCGGCAATGACCAAAATATGTGATACTGCAGTGATAATAAATACGCTTTGACGTTTACTAATGTTGGTCTCCGGTTTGAAACTCTGAAAAATATCTGCTGATCACGAGCACGAAAGAACAGCGAAAAAAGCACATGGATCCGTGACCTTTATTTTGTTGACCTCTAAGCAGGAAGTGAACCGAGCCATGCTTCGCCTATTATTTATCTAAAGTACTAATTATTCCATTTCAATGAAACTTAGTACAGAGATGCTCTTGAACAATGTACAAGCCTAATTAGTTTGGGGTAAAAATGTGTTCATATTAATTCCCTAATAAGCATAATAATTCATAATTTTTTTATTCTAATCACATTTCAATTAAACTTGGAAACATAGATTTTCTGTTACATTGCGCAGACCTCATTAGTTTTACACTCAAATCTGTTCATATTAATTTTCTGATTTGCATAATTAGTTTTCAGCTAAGTAATTTCGAATTATATTTAATGTGTCTCCAATACTCTCAGCACATGGGAGTTCTTTCTAAGCTTTCTTTGATTTATATATATGTGATGGCAGAGTTTTTATCAAATCATTAAGAAATATGATTACAGTGAAGCTGATGTTAACATTGTGAACTAGCATCAGCCAATCATCTTTGCTCAATTATGTCAGGTGACTTTGACATAGCCAGGTTTTTGTTTTATTTCAAGCTATACCGAATGGTTTGATTTGACCACGTTGAAAGCCCTCCCATTTCCTTATGACGAAGAATCTAAAACCATCAATGGAGGGGATGTTATTATTGGTTACCTTGGTGATGAGAGGGTTGATCCATACATTGAGTATTACAAGCCACATGAACTTACCGTGTACAGCGACCTCTTTTATTATAGTATGTCACACTCAATCAGGTAAGACGAATATTACTGGTCATGTGATAGTTACATGGTAGTCATGTGATATCTTTCTGTCCTTATATAGATATGACAAGCACCCTTTATATGGAAGTCACTGTGACCCCCCGTTACTGTGTCTTCATACCATCTATGAGGTTATTACGAGCATACCTCAAAGTATGCATGAACACAGTACAGTGGGAGAATTGACCCATGCTCAGCGGAAGTTGATGCGACGGCGTACTGTCTGAGTGCATACTTTGAGGTATCCTCTTAATAACTTTATTATTATACATCTTTTCCTCCCAAGGATACATCATGGGAATGCCGAAATCCAAAAAGTTTAGAACAGAATCAGCAAAATTCTTTGTGTGGAATCCGGTCAAACCATGGTTGCAGCCATGTTTGTTTTTATATTAGAAGACGCTTGGACGCTTACGCTCGTAATCATTAAAATTTGGAATTCGCATTTCTTCATATGGTAGGATGAAAATACTGCAAAAATTACGACACACTGTAACTTATGGCATTACGGTGACAGATGTATAATACTATGTGTTATTATACATGCATCTAAGAGTCATATGAGTATAAAAAAAAGACTGCATGTTGCTGCATTTTTGTCATCAAAATTATTTTTTTTTTATAGAGATTTTATGCCAAAGTTTGTAGTAAATTACAGTCCATTTGCTGTCAGGGTGCAACCGGGAAGAAGAAAAGAATCAAGGTTAGATAAGTTTTTTAGTTCTGCTGCACACAGATTTTTTGATATGTAGTGTTTGTTTGTGCTGTGAAATGAGCTCATTCAGATGTGTTCATTTTGTGGCATTATCTGCATTTTTAATAGTCTTATTTTTATGACTTGTGTTTTGACCTCTGTGTGTCCGTGCGTGCGTCCGGACCTGTATCTTTGAAATGCCTAGGCCAATCACAATCAAACTTCACACATACATTATACATGATATTATACATATGCACATCATTTTGTTTCACGATCTGATTCAAGATGGCCGAATGGCGGCCTTTTTTGTGCTAAAAATCATCAAAATCAAGCATTTTTCGGTTGTTTACAGATGGTATATACGTTACAAATTATAGGACCTTGATGCACATCATTTTGTTTTTCAGATAAGATTTAAAATGGCCGACTGGCGACCATTTTGTTTTAATGAATGTGGTTCTAGTGCCATATCTCTGACTTGCTTTGACTGATTATGTTCAAATTTTAAATATTCATTATAGATCATGGCATAGATATACAGATATATTTGTTTGACAATCCTATTAAAAATGGCCGAATGGTGGCCATTTTTGTGCTAAAAAATCATCAAAATCAAGCATTTCCCGGCTGTTTACAGATGGATTTTGTTCAAACCTTGTATATACGTTGGACATTATAGGACCTTGATGCACATCATTTTGTTTTACGATCTGATTCAAGATGGCCGAATGGCAGCCATTTTTGTGCTAAAAAATCATAAAAATTAAGCATTTCTCGGCTGTTTACAGATGGATTTTGTTCAAGCTTGATTTATACATTAGACATGGGACCTTGATGCAAATAATTTTGTTTTTCAGATAACATTCAAAATGGCCGACTAGACCCATATCTCCGACTTGTTTTGACTGATTATGTTCAAATTTTAAATATTCATTATACATCATGTCATAGATAGACAGATATATTGGTTTGATGATCCTATTCAAAATGGCCGAATGGTGGTCATTTTTGTGTTAAAAAATCATCAAATATCAAGCATTTCTTGCATTTATAGATGGATTTTGTTCAAACTTATAACATACATTAGACATTACAGGTTCCTGATGCACGTCATTTTATTTTTCAGATTGGATTCAAAATGGCTGACTGGCGGCCATTTTGTTTTAATGATTGGGCTTCTAGAGCCATATCTCTTAAATGCTTTGACTGATTATATTATTAGTTTTGTTTGCTTGGTTTCTAGGAAAGGCAATCAGAAAGCATCAGCAGAGCGTAAGAATGCAGCTGGGTCTCCAAGCGCTACCTCCTCTGATAGTAATAGTAGCAGTAGTGATGATGGGAGTAGTTCCGATGAAGATGGATTGTCATTCAGTGCATCGCCAATGTCACCATCACCAAGAGGAGGTGATAGATCTCTGACACTTAATGTAAGAGGATACTAACTATCCTGACTTGAGTACTGTGCATACTGCCACAGCAAATGCAACATTAGGTACTCCATATAGTAGTGCTTAACATAATATAAGATTATTACGAGGATACCTTAAAGTATGCACGAAGACAGTACAGTGAGAGTATTGACTGACACGCATCGGGGATTGATGTGCCGATGTACTGTCTGAGTGCATACTTTGAGGTATCCTCGTAATAACCTTATTATTTTACATCTTTTCCTTCCAAGTATACATTATGGGAATGCCGAAATCTAAAAAGTGTAGAACAGAATCAGTGAACTTGGCAGCCATGTTTGTTTTTATTATTAGAGGACTCTTACGTGTATAATCATTCCATATTTGGAATTTGCATTTCCTAATATGGTAGAATGAAAATACCTCGTAAAATACCGCAAAATTACGGCATGCTGTAACTTATGGCGTTTCGGTGACAGATGTATAATAAATTATGTGTGTGTCAGTTTTTTGAATGTTTTTTTTTTATAAAAATAAAAAATAAATTGACCTGCTGGGCTGTATATATACCATTTCAGTGACACACATCACTTATATTGCGAGTAAGTCATTAAGTCCACTAACTTGCGAATAGAATATCAAATGCACCAAAAACATTGATTCAATATGTAATTCTTTTCATAGGATTATTTCCCAACTATGGCACAGTCATATGGAGTGGAGATCTCTAAATATAAAAGGCATGACATACAGGCATATCAACGGTAAGTTGATACACAGACTTAAAGCTAAACATCTTACATATATTTACAAATGACATGACTTCCTAGGTGTGTTATTTCATTGCTATAGTGATGACATTATAAACACATTTATGGTTTTATGTCTCCCGCCACCTCTCATTTTTAAAATGCCTGAGAGATTGCGTTGAGAGATAGTCACATGGGTGGAATAAGCCACACTGATTGGACAAGAGACAGTCACATGGGTGGAATAAGCCACACTGATTGGACAAGAGATAGTCTTGTGGTTGGAATAAGCCACACTGATTGGACAAGAGATAGTCACATGGGTAGAATAAGCCACACTGATTGAACAAGAGATAGTCACATGGGAGAAATAAGCCACACTGATTGGGCAAGGGATAGTAGTCACATGGGTGGAATAAGCCACACTGATTGGACAAGAGATAATCACATGCGCACCTTTTATCCTAATAAATTGTTGAATATTGGCATCTGTACCTGCATAACTACCTCTAGCTGTCCCTCACTATACCCAATAATTGCACACGAGTGAGTAATATTATAATTTGTTGTCTAGATTTGTATCTGTTGAAATGAACGCTAAACACAGTGTCATCACAGAAGTCTTATTGTCACCTGATCTGGCACCCATTAAGAAATGTATGAAACGCACTACAAGGCTGTAAGTATTGGGGCTGATTTGCCTGTATATTGCCTTCTCACTGCATTTATTGACTCCTCTAACTTGTATATTGCCTTCTCACTGCATTTATTGACCCATCTAACTTGTATATTGCCTTCTCCCTGCATTTATTGACCCCTCTAACTTGTATATTGCCTTCTCCCTGCATTTATTGACCCCTCTAACTTGTATATTGACTTCTCACTGCATTTATTGACCCCTCTAACTTGTATATTGCCTTCTCCCTGCATTTATTGACCCCTCTAACTTGTATATTGCCTTCTCACTGCATTTATTGACCCCTCTAAACTTGTATATTGCCTTCTCACTGCATTTATTGACCCCTCTAAACTGTTTACAGGCTTCTTGCATTTATTAACCCCTCTAAACTTGTATATTGCCTTCTCACTGCATTTATTGACCCCTCTAACTTGTATATTGCCTTCTCACTGCATTTATTGACCCCTCTAACTTGTATATTGCCTTCTCACTGCATTTATTGACCCCTCTAACTTGTATATTACTTTCCCACTTCATTCATTGACCACCCTAAAATCTATATATTGCCTTCTTACTGCATTTATTGACCCTCTTCAATCTGTATATTGGTTTCGTATTGCATTTAATTTGTATATTATTGCATTCCGTATTGCTCCTTCCTATATGTATCTGTACCACTTTGTCCACCTGAATAGAGCCTTTGCACTGCTTTTCACACTTCCATATTGTCTTCTGATTCAATTGCTTTACCATTCTATATATATATCAGTCTCACTACTTTTGTTATGTATATTGCCTTTTCATTGCCATTATTGTTCATTCCCACCAGTATATTGCCTTCACATTGGATTTATTGTCCATTTCCACCAGTATATTGCCTTCACATTGGATTTATTGTCCATTCCCACCAGTATATTGCCTTCACATTAGATTTATTGTCCATTCCACCAGTATATTTCCTTCACATTGGATTTATTGTCCATTCCCACCAGTACATTGCTTTCACATTGGATTTATTGTCCATTCCCACCAGTATATTGCCTTCACATTAGATTTATTGTCCATTCCCACCAGTATATTGCCTTCACATTAGATTTATTGTCCATTCCCACCAGTGTATTGCCTTTACATTGCTTTTATTGTCCATTCCCACCAGTATATTTCCTTCAGATTGGATTTATTGCCCATTCCCACCAGTATATTGCTTTCACATTGGGTTTATTGTTCATTCCCACCAGTATATTGCCTTCACATTGCTTTTATTGTCCATTCCCACCAGTGTATTGCCTTTACATTGCTTTTATTGTCCATTCCCACCAGTATATTTCCTTCAAATTGGATTTATTGCCCATTCCCACCACCATATCCTCTTCACACTACCATATCCTCTTCACACTACTTTTATTGCCCATTCCATCTCCATTATTTCTTGCTTACCTTCGATATACATTCTACATTGCTTTCTCTCTGCCTTCATCTATTCTGATTTGTAGACCTATGCTTCTAAGATAATATCTACCTTCTCACAGACAGTATATTACCCCTTCCTGTATATTGCCTCTTAAAATCTTTATACCGACACCTGTCGCTTTTAAATGGTGCCATCTGGTTTCCATGTGTATCAGTTCTTCCTCTCAATTCATTTCACCATCCAAAAGGTATGTTTTATTATGTTGATCCTCCACAGCGTACCGACCAGTGTATTCTCACTAGACAGTTCAAACTATGTGGACCCACCCACAGTAGACAGAGCATCAAAGAGACTCTATGAATCGTATGTATCAAAAGGAAAGCAAGTACCAGCCACTTGTGAAGGGGATGACTATGATATATATAGAAAGTATGTCATTCAGAAATATGACCGCAACTGATAGGAAGTGTACTGCTTTATGACTATACTTCTGGAAATTTGACAAACTTTGAATCAGTTTTCACACAAAAAAAATTGGCTATTTTTGTCTTAATCTTCTGAAGGATCGTGAAGGCTATTTTGTGATGAAAAGAGGGAACTGGTGGTGAAAATGCTAAGGGATGTCAACTGACAATCATGTTTCACTGCTTTTAATAGACTAGTATGAAGTTCTGCTAACTGGGGGTGAAAACATACATGTAATGTAAGACTTTAATGCTATACTCATAGGATTGAACTACCTCCATAGTGGTTCTGATTTCCTACACCGAGCACATTGATCAGAATTGCCTGTGATAATTTAATATGAATACAGATGCGTTGATTATTTCTAGAGCTTGATATTGAATGTGGCATGTATAAATATAATTGCTCAAGTAAATCGGATTGAACTGTTTTGTTTTCTTTTATTCAAAATGGCAACTGTCATAGTACAAAACCAGTATTATTTTTGACGAAAAGTGGAAGCTGAAAATTTCACTGATGGTATATGGGTCATCACATCATGACAAAGACTGCTTCAGATTCACTGGTTTGTGCAATGTACATTTCAAATAAAACTTATTTATATTTACATATTGTGTGATTTTGTTTAAATTAAAAAACACTACTATCGATCAATATTGCACCACAATATAAAGATTTGCATTTAATAAAATCCCAAAAGCTTGAATATGTATTCATCCTGGTACAAGAAGTGACTGTGGTGTATAAACCAGAACTCTCTCATCCCATGAACAGTCAACAATCTGAAAATACATAAAATGAATACGTTTGTTACAGGCCCTCTTGTGGTGACTTTATGCAATGATTTTGTTTTTCTTTTATACATTTGGAAGCAGAATTTTATGATCCAAATACGATATTCATTTCCAGATTTATCTAAATTAGGTAAAAAGAATTAAAATTCATTTTGGGAAACATACGATCAATTACCACTAGTAATCATGACATTATTGACATGAAACCTCAGGTCTAAGATTTGTACATGTACAAGGAAAAAATGAATATGTTGAAAAAAAATGTCAAACAAGCTGCTCTATGATTTGGTCTGACTATTGCACATTTTTTCAGTGGGCTGGTAAAATAAGGACGTCACCTGCACAATTTGTTTTTGAATATCACAGGATAAGAGCCTAATATCCGAAGATACATTTTACAAACCTGCCCAGGTATATGCAGATTGAAGTCAATACCACATACAAACTCTGTATGGTGTCGTATACATTCTAGTTGCTTCTGAGGTGTTGAGAAGTCCCATAGTCTGACACTGAAGTCGTAGGAAGATGATGCTACTATGTTGCCATGGTGAGGGGAACACTGAAACAGATAGTTTTAAATTAAACAAGGATCCTATTAAGATGATTGCTATTGGGGGATAAACACCATACTATCACTAACTATAAACCCTGGTGTTATAACGTCCCAATGTGCTTTCTTGAACACTTCTCTACATATTTCATAAATTATGTACAACTCTGTTTAGAAGGTAAAAACTTACTTTCAATCTCCTTACTGCATACTCGTGACCAGAGAGTGCAAATATTGGTTGCCTAGGGTTACGAAGATCCCAACCATGGATTTGGCTATCCACGGATCCCGTAACTAGCAGGTTCTGAAACAATAACAAAAGGTCACATTATCCATGACTTACAGTTGATAAGAAAGTGAAATAAATCATCATTGTACAATTATCAAGAATATATTTACAGTGAAAGACAAAAAAGATTCATAGAAAACAAGTCATTGAAAATGACACTGTCCCCGTTAAGTTCTCTTTGTGCTCGTCATATTAAAGTGGAGGGGTTGTCGCGAGCGTGTCCTTGAAACTTGAGTTCCAAGTGGCGTATACAACAGATTGTTTATTTACATCAAAAGACGTGTTTCGTGTCATAGTAATATGGCCAAAATAAAAACAGCCGTTATTCAGCCATCTTTGATCTGATTATGAAACACACTGATATGTATGATATATGTGCCAAATACAAATGAAAATGGTACATAAATTGTGGCAATATAGTAGTAAGGCCAAAAAGTCAGATGGCTGTCAATCGGCCATCTTTGACCAGATTTTGAAACAAATTGTCATGGACATGCATCCTAACATGTATAAAGTACATGTATGTGCCAAATTTGAAAGAAAACTGACAGAGCACGTCCAAGATACCGCATAAAAAAACAAAAACAAGATGCCTGCCAGTCGACCATCTTTGATCCAATTGCGAAATAAATTGTCATGGACATGTATAATCTATGTACCAAGTTTGAATGACAACTGACAAAGCATGTCCAAAATACAACATTTTCAAAAAACAAGATGGCTGCCAGTCGGCCATTTTGAATCGAATCGCTAAACCACTGCATGTGCATATGTCCCACCATAAGGTACTAGACACATGCAAAGAATGAACGGAATCGGTCCAAAGGATTCTGAAATATGACGTTGGATAGACTGGCGCACGGACGGTCGGACGAACAGACTCAGGAACTCACGGACGGTCGGGGACATGTATCCTAACATGTATGATCTATGTACTAAATTTGAATGAAAACTGACAAAGCATGTCCAAAATACGGCATTTTCAAAAAACAAGATGGCTGCCAGTCGGCCATTTTGAATCGAATCGCTAAACCACTGCATGTACATATGTCCCACATGAAGTACTAGGCACATGCAAAGAATGAACGGAATCGGTCCAAGGGATTCTGAGACATGACTCCGGACGCACGGACGGGCGGGCGGAGACCAAATTATAAGTCCCTGTTTTCGGACTTTGTCCGAACGGGGACTAACAATCAAATTAACAATAGGGATTGGGTCGTGAGCATTGTCTATGATCATAATGTATACACATGTTCTCATATGACATGTAGCAACTATGATCACCCACATATTAAAAATTTGTTGTGATTGGATAATGTTGAACTATCTAATAAAGATTAACTAGAACAAAATTTTCGTCACAATACCATTTCCGGATTGGTCAATTTCTAGGTGAATGTGTGATTTAAGACTGCTGTCACTTTCAATTCCAATTGTATATATTACCCGTAACTACATCTGAATAAGTCATCTTCAGGTCTTGCATGACCAGCAACCAATCAGAACGTGTGTAACAGACTGCTTCCTTGTAAGGCACACTCTAATTGGTTGGCAAATTCCATCAAGAAAGAAACTTTCTGAACGTGATTTGCATAGCAATTGGAGTTCAATCTTACCAGAGAGAAAGAAGCCTGTATTGTGAGAGTTGATGAACATGTGTGACTGAAAGCGACTTGCATAGTTGGTCAGAAGTAGTTTCATAATTCAGCCATTACCTGGTCATACTTGCTCCAATCACATGTCAGCACCTCAGCGTTACCCGTTGCTATGACGAGATTAGCCATTTGTGGTTTCTTGATATCCCATACCCTGACAGTACGATCACCTTTAATGAGAAATATACATTAAAACTGAAGAGGGCGCTCAAAAATCATATTCGAATAAATGATATGCATGATATGTTTTGGAAACAACTATGATTTTAATAATGTCATGACCATTTGAATTCCAAAGGGATGACTTTTCTTAACATTTTCCACATTTGTATGTACTTGTTATTTTTTGATTAATTTTGAAAAAATAATGTGAGTATACAAAGCTAAATAAACTATTTTATTCACTGAAATATAATTATGGATAACGAACCTGATGTTGATGCAAAGCACATTGGGATATGTGGTGACCATATTGCGCTGTAGACCACATGTTCATGTCCCAGAAACGTTGATAATGATTGGTGACCTGAGGGGTCCCACTGAAAATACAAATTGACCATTAATTAATTAAAACTATTTGAATGGGTAAAGAATTATGTATTCAAATTTAATCATGCAGTAAATTACATACAAATATAATTTAGTTTATTCTGCAGAACTTACAGAGCTTTGTATACAATTCCCCCAGCACAAAGTTTGCAAAATTAGGTATGAATTATTATCTGTTTAGACAAGAAATCTAAATTGGATTTCCTATGCTGAATAAGATTGAACCTCACCAATTTGATTGACTTGTCCCATGATGCAGACAGAATGAAATGCTGGTCTCTTGTTTGACTCCAGTCAATTCCATATACCTGGAGAACAAAATGAAAATATCATACTTGACTGACAAAATATGGCAATTTGTGCTTGAGTACAAGATTATTTTATCTGTGTGAATACTTCACGCGCGAGTGTAATGTGTATACTAAAATCTGGTCACAATCTGTCCCTTTTATACACTTGGAGTCGCAATTTAAAAGGCTGTGGTCGTCGTGCCGCGTCCTGTTCGATATGGGACTCATAGTGACATACACAACGCGTGTAAAATACATTGTTTGTTTACATGAAATTCTAAGACTCGCTGTGCGACAACCACTGCCCTTTAACAAAAACCTGTTGAAATTTGTTGAATAGCATACAAATAGCAAAGGATGTTTTTTCTCCCTTTTTGAAGTATATGTATATTATAAAGTTATTACGAGAATACCTCAAAGTATGCACGAAGACAGTACAGCGGCAGTATCGACCAACACGCAACGGAGTGCATACTTTGAGGTATCCTCGTAATAACCTTATTATTATACATCTTTTCCTTCCAAGGATACACCATGGGAATGCCATAATTCAAAATATTAGAACAGAATCAGCGAACTTCTTTGTGCTGAATCCGGTCAATCTCTGGTGGCAGCTATGTTGGTTTTTATTATAAGAGGACGCTTACGTGCGTAATCATTCCCTATTTGGAATTCACATTTCTTAATATGGTAGGATGAAAATACCCTGTAAAATACCGCAAAATTACGGCATGATGTGACAGATGTATAATAATATCAAGTAATCATACATGAATTCCGAGAGATCTCCAAGGGCAACTTTGAAGGAAATCTAATTCATGTATACATGAAAAAAACTGACAATTTAAACAATCTTTAAAATGGTTATAAAATAAACACTGGCATGCACTCAGTAATGCAGCAATAACACTCAATACTCTTACCTCTTTGGTATGTTCTTTCAGCACTTTGATTGGTCCCTAATAAAAACACAATCATTTTTCAGTCAACAGTGAATCATTCAATCATTAAAGAAAGATACAAGTAATTTGATTTAAATATTTAATTTTACTTAAATATAATAATTTTATTGAAATTTCTGAAGTCCCATATTGCCAATAACTGTAAAACAAGAAATTCTGACTTTACAGATGGTCATGAAATAAACATTCAAAAGTTTTAAGGCTATTTTTACACGAGGTGATTCTTGGGGCACAAGCCAAAGCATCAGCAATAACATGTACACAAGGCAATGACTAGTTTCCTGAATGACAAATTTCAAGTGTTGTTATCTGAATCATCTCTTCTATTTGTATACCTACCAATTTTTAATCAAATCTGTCAAAAAATGTAGGTAGCTAGATTTTATAGGCAGAAATTGTTTCTAACCCATGAGTTCCATGGACAAACAAACAAATCCGACTTATTGTTTCTATTTTCACATCTGGCACAATTAAACTCACACCAAAAAAAAAAAAAAAAAAATCATCGAAGCATGTTCAGTAAATACTGTAAAAGAGCAAATTATTCACGGGGTTTTAATTTTGCTTATTTCGCTGACTGGAAAATGCGCTAAATTAAAACCCAGTGAATATGCAAAATTGAGCGTAGAACACGTTATCTGAATGATAAAACCATGAATTTGAAACCCATTGAATATGCCTGAAATGCTTAATCAGTGAAACTTAAACCCAGTGAAAATTAGTGATTTTACAGTACTCAATCAAATTTACTCACCATAAAATTACATTGTTAGTGTGGTGCACATCAGAGACATTTGAAATTGGTACATCTATACATGTACCTATTAGAGAACTATACTGCATTAGGACATAGCTACTTTATGCTGTACCTTTGGTTGTAAAATGTCCCAGAACTGTATACTACCATCACCACTAGCAGTGACTGCTAAGTTTTCATTATTCTCACACCACGTCACGTCAAACAGTCCATCATTCCAATCAAAGCTAAATATATAAAAAATGTACACATTAAAATGTCAATACAATAACTTAAATAAATACAAATCTATTCGGGTCTTTTTTATCTCTTTTCGATCAAAATTTACCACAATGAGAATTTTATGATGATCAATATATCGATCTTTGCAATTCCAATGTCAATTAAATCACAATGAAAAATTTATTCTTAGTGTGAATAAATGATTTGTAGCTTTCAAGTCACTTTTTATTCGCTTATGTTAAAAACTGCAGGTCTGCTTGAAGTTCGTGCATGACACCTGGAACACCATGTGGACCCAAATTCGTACAAACCGACTGCAAATTTCCATGAGTTCACTGCACTATAAGTCGAATGTTCACCAGCAAACACTTTGTGTAAAATGAATACTGGAGGATTTACTTTTTTTCACTTTTTTATAAAAACCAACTATGAACAAGGACAACAAAATGATGAATAAATTATGATGTATTATGTATTCCAAAACAATACCACAAGACACAAAAACCAACGAATAGTCTATTATTATTTAATAATGAATGCAGACACAACTGAAACTCCAGTTTCTATTCAGGGAAATATGCTATATTTGAATTGCAATAAAAAAGAAAGTATTCAGTAGTTTACTGCTGATGGCGCTGTTGTAGAGCATACAAGCAAAGGTCAATTCTTTTGAACATTACACTCAGTCTTTCTGATGCAAACTCTGTTTTCATTTCACTTTACAATTTAAATATCAAAACTTTATTCGCGATCAACCCAATTTAGAAATAGCTGTTAAAATGCAGAGAAATTTTAAAAATCTATTGAGGGAAACAACTTAGCCCTAAGATATCTTGCCTGTATCAAGTATGAAAAAGGACTCAACTGGGACTGCATTGTGTACAAAATATTTATTTAGGGTTTGTTCCTGTCATTTATTTTACGATCTAGTTCAACAATGGTTAAAAAAGCTAAATAATCAGCATCGATCTTATCTGATTATAAAACCAAAATAATTTCATTGGTGCTGAAAAAATCTAGTGACGTCAGTGGTTAGATGACAATAATTAAAATTGAGAGTCAAAACATTGTCCATGTCAACTTATCACATAGGAAAGTGATTGGTGCAGTTGGGTGTCAATCTGATCCTCGACATCCTCTGTATTGTATTTTTTTGTTAGAAATGCACATATATTGTCTTTTTGTGTTTTAGTGTTCTGAACTCAAAGTTTGTAGGCATTTAGGCTTAATTGCTTCAAGTTTGTTCACCTTCATATTCATCAACAGTTTAGTGGGCCATGTGGTGATGATTTTGACCCTCAGTGACTTAGAAAACATTCCTGTGAAACGCTAATTTGAATATTATCTGTACATGTACTTTTCCTGCACATATATGTTCACTAAAAATTATCGATAACAGATTTTCCCTCTACCTTTGAGTTTCGTCTGAGATATAAATTTGGGGCATTGTAGGAATAAGAATTTATTTATAGCAGTTGTATGGTCAGTCTTAACAACTTGAATACTGATGACTGGTACATGATTTACTAACCTGCGATATGGAAATAATTTTCTATCTGGCGTAATGTCCAGTATAAACAATGTACCACAACCTGTGAATGCAAAAAATTTAAAATCTTTGACAATTGCCGTTAATTAAAGAGTTAAAATTAATTCCCATTTATTATTTACCCAGAGATATTCCCAAGCTTCAATAAAATTTGAAATCTCTTGTAATTCAGCTGTTCTAATCAAGTGACCAAGAGACTGTGGTTTTTAGCACCTTTCCAGCGCTGCCACGCGTGGACTTGTTATTGTTTTCTTTATATTTGCCATGATATAAAATTTACTAGGAATTATTGGGTTATTTATTTTTGTTTTAAAATCTGGATTAATATTTGTATGTATATATTGTAGCCGTGATTTCGCGGCGTTTTGGGTCCGGGGAGGGATTTTGCTTCGTCTGTCAATTATATAGATATCGTCTGTATACAGCCGTACCCTTACTATAACGACGATGTGTATATAATTGACAGACGAAGCAAAATACCTTCCCGGACCCGCCCAAAACGCCGTATATATGGCGAGATGTTGATGGAACCACACTACTAAATTGTTACCTGCTATTCCATAATGCTGACTCGTAGCACATGCTATTCTGTTCGGGAGATAAGGAGAAAACTCTACAGCGTATCCATGGCGACTCTCAGTTCTAAATGACACCGACATCTCGTCATTTTACGAACTTGTCATGTAGCGAATGTGGAAATGGTACACATTTTGGTCAGGTGATAGTTGACCTTTAACTTTTGACATATAAAAACGTGAAGGTGGTGGCGCTGTTTCTTACGTACTGTTATTTGATGGGAAGATCGTGACGCCCAACTAAAACTGTCTTTGGTCAAAATTACATCATTTCAAGGTATTTAAAGTCGTTGTCCTTCCCAGACAGATGGTTTTATGTGGAAGTAAATATGTAATTCGTAAATAAAAATGTAACAGTAATTTATCAGTTTTCATGGCAGTTTTTTAAGATGGAGAATAGAATGTTTTTCTTGGATAAATTTAAAATTTCAGTCTAGAGTGTAATCTTGAGGTAACTGGGGCGGAGAATGTTAAATCCGTTTTTTTTTTGTTTTTTTTTAGGATTTCTACATCCACAGCAGTATGTGGCAAAGGCGCTTCTCACGTTTCTTAATCAGTTGTCTGTATGTGTAATTTTAAAACTTTAATAAAAGCACGAGATTATATGCGTGTATATAATCTTGTTTTCAAATTACACATACAGACAACTCATTAAGAACGTTGGTATGTGGGGAGGTGGCATCAACAATCGAATCCATCCCCCCTGAAAAAAATACCCTGGACTACAATTTTCAATCATTTATATACAGAGGTTCAAGTTTTCAAACGTTAAAGGGTGTCACTGCATGATCACATTGGTCTGGTTGTCTTTAGACAAGGGTCACTTCACATGTGGTCACTGAATAACAGGCAGGTTTTGCTGTATCAAGACTTTCCACATAGCAGTGGTAGCTGTATTGTGAAGGTTTACTGCAAAATATCCAACAAGCACTCAATCGACATACAGTGAAACAACTTGTGAGATTTGTTTAAAATGTGTTTATTGTTTTGTAGTAATATAGTCAAAGTAATACGGTAGAAGTAATGTACATAGTTGTAGACGCTACATTCACACTTACGAGTAATTTCAACACGTGTACTGAAACTTTTTTTTGTAGAAAACTTTATACAATGCCAGTCTTCACAATGAAGAAATCTTTTCAAACCTACATAAAACTATATAATCGTAACTTTTGTACACAAGTAGTAACTCCTGCAAAAACTACACATTTCTAATGTAATTTAATGCCCACCATCTTGAGGATGGATATCTCTCTACCGTCTCTAGACTCTGTTACCATAAGTACATCTACAAAACAAATCTACCAATGTTTTTCCAGTCCAGTGGACAGTATTAAAGGCAGCAGAGTGCAAACTATTACTTTCTTATTAGTTACTCTAAAACTTATCGATGCTGTCCTTTCACTTAACAATGTTGGCAATTACTGTAAAACGCGTTAAAATAGCTACATGCCATTTTAGCAAATCCGACCCAATGTAAGAATTAAGTAAATCTTAATTTTATAGCTAAAGTGACAACAATTATCATTGTGAGAATATACTTTATTTTAGCGACATCTTGAATTTAGCAGAATTCGGCTAAAATAACATGCAAGCTTCAACAAGACGTGTTTTACAGAATACTCAGCCTAGCAAGGCATCACTTCAAAATATTGAACAAGTGTTTTTTAGGTGGGAGGGGGTTGTATTTACTGAAGTTATCCTTGGGTGTTGTGATCTAAAAATCAGCATAAACATTCTAGTTCTACTCCCTGGCTTGAAACTCCTCTCGTGCTTGCCTTATTGGTTGTTCAAACACCGATATTATTTACAATATAACAAATACATGCATGTGTTTTCCGAGGCATCTGGAATAATTTGCATATTTAAATTTTTAAACCTAACAACCAATAGGAATGGAGAATTTCCTGAATTAATGATGAACTCGTTTGTATACAAGAAACGCATCTTTGTCAATGGAAAAAACAGATTTTCAAACTCAATTGAAATTTCATGTCAGTTTTCAATGATTTTGTAATTCAAGTAAAGCACCAAATATAATTACTATTTGGAAAAGTAAAAACTTAATTATATAATTAAAGAAACAATACTGACATATTTGTTAATTTGTTGTACAAGCTTGTATTTGTTAATATTTGATTACGAGTTGCGCTTTTTCGGTAGAGAAAATGTTTGTTGAAATAATTTTGCAAATTTGAATATTAACCAGCAACTCAAAGCAAATGCAAATAATTATTTCACCATGAATCATTTAATTAACATTGTATAGGCGCATATAATTTGAATAATTGGTACGTACTAGATAATCAAACCATGTGCATTATTGTTACTGCCGCTTCAGTACTACTAAATACATTTTAAAACATCACAAAATCGGCATCAAGATGAAACGTTACAAAAAACTTTAAAATCTGACTCAAGAAAATAACTTCACATATAGCTATTATATTCTGGACACCTTTCCAGTTGACCAAAAATAAACGCATGTTCTGAATAAATTCTAAGTATATTCCAATAAAAATATATCTTCTCTTAAACAGTACATTTTACAATTGTTATTGCAATCTTGGGGAGGGGAATGGGGATCCCAGCAGAATAGGGTTGTTGGCATGGAATAGATTTTTTAAAAATCTAGTGAAGTCAATGAATGTTGCTTTTCAAACGTATATTCATAATTAGTTAATATTAATAAAAAACAATTAAAAGTTAATACTCATCACAATAAAATTGTTCATACACGAAATATGATACAAATTTAGGGGGAAAAAAGTTGATTGACTTATTTGAAATGCAATTTTGTTCACTGATTTCTGCTGCTTTGACACTACTAATGTAATACCACACCTATTTTCAGACTCCATAACTCATTTTCAATTTGATCATTGCACAAAAGTACATAATGCAATGCAAAAAACAAGATCCACTTCTAATCCCTTGTTGAATTATTCAGAAAAACAAGGACAATGGATTATTTTGGCAAGTTCACATGTACTCCACCCCATGGCAACAAGATATGCAAACACATTCAAATCCCCATTAGCCTAAGTAGTTTAAGGCTGGTGGTCGTCACACCACGTCACGGTTGATATGAAATCCACAGCAACATGTACAATGTGTGTAAAAACGCATTGCTTATTTCCACGAAATAGAATAAGTGCTGTGTGGCGACCACCTCTTTTCGAAATTGTGAGCAAACTATGGAATGAGGATGAAGCCATGGTCCAACCCAAGCTTTGGACTCTGATTGCATTTTCTGAAAGGTAACTAATTTACACCAGCCAAAAACAATGCATCACCGGACGTGCAAAACTTAAAGGAAAATTTATCCCGACTGTACATAATAGTCAGTAGATGATCTTGTGTTTCAATGTCCAACAAATAAATGGTTTGCCTGATTGTTGAAATCACAAACACAATTCTACATATGGCGAATCATCTGGAGGGAAAACCATGAATGATTGCAACAGTTGACATCCTTTGATCCTTACGACAGTCAGTGAATTCACAAACTGTTGTTCTCTTAACTTTTGTCAGATTGTATTTGCACATTCATGCGTGTATCCCTAGGAGTGGTTCATTAAAATTGAACAGTGAAACGTGGCCTACATACACTTTCACATTTTGATTTCAATACCATGTGTAACCATGGTAACACCAGACAATAACACAGAAACGGAACAAATTACAATAAAGATAGTTAAAAATCTTCTATATGCTAATGTATAAATTGCGTAAATCAATCACCCACAGCGATTGATTAGCGCGAGGTAACAGAGAATACCAGTATAATTATTTGCATAAACACGCTCTGCTCTCAAATGAACGAGAAAAACTATGAACTCAAATACAGAAGAGCGCATATCAGAGCTGAAGAGCTTGGTTTCGTTGTAGCATGCTCTATCGTTTTAAAGGCTAAATCCACCACAAAATGCTACAGAAAAGGTCAACAAATATTACCATAACAAGACGAAATGAAAGTCGTTGAGATTGAGCAGTTTTTGATCATTATTAATAGTCTATTGGTCAGATGACTAATTTATAGTGCATTCTGGGAAAAAAATGTCTCTGCCAGATGGTTGTCATCGTGAACGTGATGCATAAAATAAAAAATTAGGTTAAACTATTGAAAAATGGGTGACAATTGCATCTAAAATTTGTGCATTGATATTAGATTTAGAAATGTTTTTAATATCTCAGAAACGGGGTTCCTACAGTCTAATATATCAATAAATTTAACACTACCTACAAAATTCTCTCACGGACAGCCAAAAGTAATGGGGGAAACAAACTGCATCAGGTGGCGTGATTCTTTACGGACCAAATATTAGGGAATTTATTATTTTAGTGACAAACTCAGACTCAATCTTGCATGTGTCTTTGAATATGTACTCAATCATCAAAATATCCTGGAATAATTCAGTGGAAAGAATTTCAGTACAAATGGTTTTAAATTGCCAATTTTGAATCACTTTCAGTTCTCAACCAACCTACATCTTGTATTTCAGACATTGTCAAGGTCTAAATAGGTGGACTTTTTTTTCAGATATTCAAGACTCCCGAGAAAAAGCCTTGAAAATAAATTTTAATCTTTACTGTGATAAAATTCTTGTTTGAGAGCAAAGGATCATGGGAGTAATTCTACAATAAATCTTATATTGTAACTCAATAATATAAGCCTTAATGATTTTGACAATTACTTTTGAATTTTTAAAATGAAAGTAGCAATTATATACAAGTAATATTCATCCATCTTGTCTTTGTACTCATCTTGATATCAGCTTTTCACAGTAGATATAAAGCCACCATGCATGTTAGAAACTTTAAGTACAAAAAAAATCATAGAATCTGATATAGATATTAAGGTAATTGCATGTACAGGGGAAATACAGCCATTGAATAAGTCTTCTTTATAATTTACTAAACAAAGGTAATTAATGCAATGTGCACATTTTCAGAAAGGTCAAAAGAAAATATACAAATCCTAGACACCAAATAATGTTCGAACGACCAAAAAATATAAAAGTGGTATTTTTCCAAGAGGGGCATGGATAAATGAAACGCGTGGACAAAAACTGCAATGTCCACACTTCGGAAGGGAAACCAAGGGGTTTGAGGGATTGGGGTCAAAGGTGATTTAAATTTTCCTCCATTTTTTTATATGAAGATTATGCTTGTTACAATCCATGACTGATGCACATTTCTGAGAATATACACGTTGCCATAACGACATGTTTTGTATATTATAAACTAGCTAATAATTGCTGTATTTTCCACTGTTGCTACCTAAACCCATTCAGTGGCAACATTCAATATTTTCACATAAAATCTACTAGTTTTTTGTTTCAAATATAAAAGCTTGCAGAAAATGGACAATTTTCTTCACACAGTCCACAGATATGGTAAATATAGTTTTCAGCAAAATAGTAACATGGTCAACAACAAATATGCAAATCAATAGGCCATGTGGTTAAATGACTATTCTGAATTTTAAGATTAAAAACTGAATTGATTCAGATGCAGCATCGTGAGATGCAAGAAATCTGTGTCTTAATCTGTAGAATACATTATTTTTGCTTGGAATTTATTTCCGCTATTTTCGTTGAAGGAATGATTCAGTGAAAATAAAATCCAGTGAATATACCCTATTTTCTTATATTTTACATTCAACTTTGTCAAAAATCAGTGAAAATAAATTCCATACATTACAAAACACCCAAAATGTCTTTTCAGCTAAAATTAATTCCAGTGAAAATAAAGTATTTCACAGTATTGAAAATTCAAGAAAATTTAAACAATGTAGACAACCATGTAACAAAATCATAAATTTTCAGAGAAAAAATAAAGTATAATGAGTTTTGTATTTTCATACATCTTAAAATTCAAGCATGTTTGGCCTATCGACTAATCTAAGGCCTAGTCTTATATCAAATATCTTGATATACTGATATGGCAGTTTTATTTAAACCTGACATCTATACCCACAATGCATATAAAGCCATTCAGCTTATAAAAACTTTCTACTTTGGCAAAATATATATTTATTTTAAAGTAAATTAATACTGCATCTAGTTATCAAATCTGTCAGTAAATTATGATAGTTTGTGTACCATTATAAACAAATGAATATTTTAATTTGGGGGGAAGTACTATCCAATAACAATCTATTGGAAATTAACGTTAGTAGGATTTGGTGGGAAAATGTTCCTAGTTAAAAGAGGGAATAACTAAAATACACTTGTAGTTAAGACTAATGCCACTGTAGTAGTAAGTGTACTGTACACTATAGTTTGAATTTTTGTGGTTGTTATTAAACCACACGTTTCAAATGCTGTTGGAATATTCACCTCAGGTTGTGATGGGCTTTCTGCCTTGCCTTGCAGTGCAGTGCATTATGGGCCAGTATGGTACATCATGGTATAAGGTAACAACACTGATGTCATACTGTACCGCAAGTAAGCCATGAAAAATGTTGCCCCAAAGACACTAAGTGTCTCTGCAAGCTGGCAAACTATCACCTGCATGTGTTAAATTGTAAGTTTTTATTTTTTGTTTTTAAGTTTGTCAATGACATGACAAAGTTTCAACGCCGGCCCCAGCTTCAGTCCCATGTACTTCATCATCATATCGCTGTTAAGGAGCAGCAAAGCTTTACCATCGATCTCCTAGGAAACGCACAAAATATAAAAATGAGTTAGAAGCATAGTAACCGAACTGAACATAAATAAAGGATTTTCTGGTCTTTCTTTTTCTCTTTACATGCAGTTTTTCCCCCAAGCATTTAACAGTAAAAATTTCAACTGCTCATGCTTTGCAGAAATAAAGATCTTTGCAAAACAATAACATAAATACCATCTTCAATGATATGCAAATTAATTATACTTCATTATACTATCATGTGACCCTCCAGACACTGACACAACTAGATATGCTAATTCATTGTATATATATGTAAATCTTGAAAAAAAATTTACTATACTTACATAATTTGTAATTAGGTAAAACAAAATTCTAATTTAATTTAAATATTTGAAAAACAAAAGAAAATCAAGAGCCACAACATTTTTATTTGTTCCTCAATTCACCAACAGTCACATATGAATTTATTTTTTCTCAAATACCTAAAAAATGAGTCCACTAGAGGGCACACTAATCACTTACATGTTTTCTGAAGAGTTCAGTATATGATGACAACGCTAGATCCGTATCGGAAATGTACTTTATGACTTCTTCAATATTCCAATTCGATGGATTACCTGTCGGCTTGCTTTCAGGAACAGTGGTTGAACTGGCAGCTAGAATTAAATCAAAGCAACACCAACACATTACTTCACATTTACTTCAAGATGTGAAACACAAAATCAAATAGTTCAATTCAAACTGTCTAAGTGTTGTATAGCCTGTCTATCAATGAATTTAACAGATAGGAAAGCTTCACTTATTATTAATATATGCAGAATAATAAATCAGATGCAAATACTAACATTTCACATCTGTATAGCAATTAGTCTGCAAAGAATATATAAATAGAAAAAAACAAACACCAACTAAATGTTGTTGTCTGTGTTTGTTTTGTCAGTTATTTATGAGCAATATGGCCCTGAGATGTCAAGCAGTAGGACTACACGAAGCGGCCAGTGTCATCCAATCAGATTTGGCTTTATAACCGAAGAGCGACCATGCATACAAGTATCCCATGATGCACCTGTGTCCAAAAATGAGATGTATCATTTGAATGAATTTATTATTCACCTTCTGTTGTTATTCTCCTTATTTTCAATACTGGTCTTTCCTTGTCACCAGATTCTGTTGACCAACGCCGTTTAACCAGTGTTGATGACATTTTACTAGTACCAGCTGCCTCAACTGGACTTTCTTCAACTGAGGAAAAAACAACTGAGGTAAAAAGTGGTTTCTATTTGGACACTGGTCACTAAGTGACTAGGTGTTACTTCTTCATAGGATATATTCTTTATATTCACAATTTTATTCAATTTGACTATAAACAAAAAACTTAATTCCAGAAAGGTTAAAGTCCTGATTTCTTTCCAATGAATCAAAAAAAGGGAGAATAAGTCACCCATTAATTTAAAAATTATACCGAAAACAGAACACAATGAAGCAATAAAAAATTAAGTAACTGACTAAAAAAAATGAGTCGATAAAAACAAATAAATCTTGTGTACAACAGCAACTCAGATGCTTTCGGCTAACCTTCATTCAAAAAAACAGCAGCTCATGAGGGTACAAGTTTAAAAGTATACTACAAGAAATACAACGTAGTGATGAACAAAAAGCCTCAGAAAATATTTGGCAAACAATTGTCCAGCACTGGAGGAAATAAATATGAAACCAACAGCACTGTACCTTGTTTGGCACATTTTGTACACTGTCCCTGTAACGGACGACTACAGAGAAAATTCCCACAGCACAGTGAATCTTCCAAGAATTTATCTAACATGTTCCAAAACACAGAGAGATTGTCCGGCGTGGGTATGGAGAGGGACTGCACATCGCCGCCAACCGTGATGAGGGAATGTGTTGACGTTGTCTTCGCACCTAGTAAAGTAAAACAGAAGATCACACAATCAATAATTTGAAAGTGCTAGATTGTTCAACACAGTCCCATGCAACACAATAAGTAATTAATCTTATTTGCTGTACATCTCCTATATAGGGCAAGAAACACTGTAATTATGGTTTTAGTTAATAAATAATAGATTATTGAATTGAATTGAATCGAATTAAATTAAATTAAATCAAATCACATCAAATTAAATCAAATTAGTAAATTTTGTTTTAATTTTGCGTAGAATCAAAATGTTCATATTATGCAAAAAATCCCTAAATTATTTATTTTTATGCAGATTATCTGTATTCATTCTACCAATGCTGGAATTTGAATATTTCAATGTACGTAGTAAATGACAAGCAAGCAATTAATATGCTGTAATAAGTTGTACGACTGTCCAAACTGTCCAAGTGTTGTATAGCCTGTCTACCAATGAGTTCAATAAACAGGAAAGCTTCACTTAGTGTTAATATATGCAGAATAATAAATCAGATGCAAAGATGGAAACTTCACATTTGTATAGAAATTGATCTGCAGGGTTTGTATGAAAATAAAGACCAAAACTATACCAAATGACACTACTGTAAAATGATAATTTTCACTGGGTTTAAATTTCACTGATTTACCATTTCAGGCATATTCAGTGGGTTTTATATTCACGGTTTTATCATTTAGATGATGTGTTCTATGCTAAATTTTACATATTCACTGGATTTTAATTTAGCGCATTTTCCAGACAGCGAAATAAGCAAAATTAAAACCCAGTGAATAATTAATTCTTTTACAGTAATAGACAACTTGGAAGGTACGGGTGAAAATGTGTTCTATAATATCAGTAACTTGTGAATTTCCCCAAAAAAATATCTGACAGAATACAATTGACACAGAAATCCATGAATGAACCAATTAGAGAATAGAGTCTTCACTTAAGTAATAAAAGTATTATGAAAGAAGGCACTGAGATCTACTCACCTGAACCAGATGACTCTTTTTCCTGATTTGGTTTCAGAAATGCTAAAACCGCTTTTTTCTGGACAGCGCAATCGACACACGCTTGTAGGATGTCTTTCAAGACTCTATCCATAGCACCGGGACCAAACTGAGCTGGTAATTGCTGGACTTTGTGCGGACTCAGATATGGACCACATACGCAGCCACTGTGGACAAAAACTGTCACTGCAAATAAAGAATATAGATATCTGAATGTTGACTGATATTACATAGACTTCTATTAAGTTGCATTGTCTTGAAGCAAACCCAGGTAACTCATGACTCAACTTGCCCCATTTACCAGTTTACCTGGCAACTTCACACTAACAATGAATGACTAATACATAAAGATGACAAATGACAATTCTTACAACTAAATTAAAATTATAAATATTCATAAAGTAATTCTTTCCTTTAATCTTACTAATTTTGTCACTAGAATAAATCACCTTTATGTTTCAATGATATACCTGTGGTTGGCGGCAATGGTAGTGAACTTGTATCTGGCTCCATGGTTGCACTTCCCGGTGACGACGGCTGCCCCGTACTGCTGCTACTTGTGGTGCTTGCTGTACTTGCTGCTGAACTACTGGAGGATGAAGACACACTGATTGTTCTCCTCGCTTTAGGTATACCTAGAAAATAAAAACAATATTTATATGCGTTATCAGATTGCATTGATAATATTAAACATTATTATACATCTGTCACCGTAACGCCATAAGTTACAGCGTGCCGTAATTTTGGGGTATTTTACGGGGTATTTCCATCCTACCATATTAGGAAATGCAAATTCCAAAAATGCAACGATTACGCACGTAAGTGTCAACAATAATAAAAACAAACATGGCTGCCACTGGGGTTTAACCGGACTCCACACAAAGAAGTTCGCTGATACTGTTCTAAACTTTTTGGATTTCGACATTCCAATGATGTATCCTTGGAAGAAAAAGATGTATAATGATGAGGTTATTACAAAGATACCTCAAAGTGTGCACTCAGACAGTACTCTGTAGCATCGACCTCCGCTGCGCATCAGCCGATACTGCCGCTGTACTGTCTTTGTGCATACTTTGAGGTATCCTCATAATAACCTTATATTATATGCCCTCTTACATACACATTTGCTCCATTAGAAGTGCATCTTAAAAATTAAAGCACATATAAACTAAAAATCAGTGACATTGGCTGTAAATACGGAAGATGGGTATGATCTAAACAGTACAAACCACACATATTTAAGTATTGTTCCAGATCAGCAATAACCACACTAATAGGTGTAGAAATGAAATTCAAACCAAATCTGCTTTTCTTGGCCCAAAATTATGCAATTGTCACACCCACCAATGGCTTACTACAGTACAGTTATCGCGTAAGCTTTTGCATTTGTGGCATCATTGTCGGCTATGCATGGCTTCATTGTCGCCTCAGCATGGCATCATTGTGGCATCAGCTTCGCGTCATTGAAAATTGAAGCTGTGTTCATCTCACTTATTTTGTGGTGTTTTCGTCGATTAGTTAACGAAAATGTACGACTATAAATATATTACCTTTCTGCCCAGGTGCTTGGAGATGTATAGCAGCCATTGAACAAGTACCGCACGCAAATATATCGCGTGAATCGTAATCACACCAGTAATCAAACGCCCCACGCCAACCATCAAAACTGACGAATATCTGGTTGTCCCTGACGGCTGCAACAGTTGCTGGGCATATCAGGTGCGGATTCTTCCTGTCAACCGCTTCCAGTTTCATATTTACTTCAAATAAATTGGATTTGGGGGTTGGGGGCTCCTGAAGGTGTAAAATAACAAACTGAAATTAGTTTATTTCTGTACACCATATGACGCTAGATCCAACTATATAAAATCTATGAAAAACACTATTGGTTCACAGTACTGAATAAGGTGAAATAAAATTAATAAGTGAGTTTCCGGTAACATTGAAAATGAAAATAGGACAGGTATCATAACTTTATTTATGAAAATTCATTAATAATTCACAATTTTTTTATTCTGCTGTGCTGCTTGGCCCATACTGTACCAAATACATGTACAGGTTGACATTTTGGTTCAAAAATAAAGAATTTCAAGCCTCAGTAAACCAATATTGAAAGTTTGAACAGAATCGGTCCTAGCAACTCTGTGAGAATGAAAACGAAAGCATGCATACACTATCATGTATCAACAACATACCCAGTGTAATTGCTAAATATTTATTTACATGTACCTTTTTAAAAGCTTTGAGAGGAGCCATCTCAGCACCATTTAGTGTACGTAATAAAAACATTGGCCATGACGATGCATTCATACGAAAACCTGGAAAATAAAATAAAATGTTATTAAGGGCAGTAGACAACTGTTGAGTTAGAGATTGTAATTAAAGTGAGAGAGTCTGATGAGTCCCAAGCGACGATAACAACACACACTAAAAACGCAAAGCCTTATGGGTAGATGCTTGTTTGTAAACAATGACATGCTACGGCCATCTGACGCATGCGCAGGTAATGACTCCCTCGCTTTATATATTTCATATATCATTATACCGACCACAGTCTCTGTGACTTATCGAAGCATTTTTAACTAAATGCTCTTGATTTTAGCCAAACCACTTGAAAACCCTTGAAATATTTGAAAGAAGATATCCTTTCAAACACATGAGGGCAGTATATGAACATAGAGTTCTTACCTAGCGGTGGCTGCAGTAAGCCGCCATGTTTTTCACACCATCCTATTGGTTTGATATCGCTGGAATCAACTAATCGCCAAAAGTCATTTTTATTGTCACCGCCATCTAGTCGCAAACGTACACGTGGACCCTGTAACCCGACGATAGTAGCTACGCAAGTTGATGTGATATTTCGGGGATCCTGCGCCTCGAGTTTCATTCCAACTTTGAACTCATTTGCAGGAGGTGAAGAAGGCTGGAGTGACAGAAAAAAAAAGACAAGTTGTATTGTCAGAAAAAATTTAGTTTCAAAAGCGTTGACATGTTAATATATTTACTGTAATAAATGCAACATCTATGATATTTATGAGACATCAGCATCAGAAGTTTTATTGCCAATCACAAAATATCATCGAGCAATTCTATAAATTCAGTTGTGATTTAATTTTCAACAACTTATGCCGTCATCCAGACACCAAATTTAACACTGAATTCTCTGTTTGACTGACCATTAGAGATGGACTATATTTATAAAATTAATACTCAGTGTGTACTGAGTATTTTTCATAAGATTATACTTAGATGTACAGTTGTTTCCTGTACAGCAAAAAGGTCTCTCATTTTTTAATTCTCTGTATTAATGATACTCGTGTTTACTATGTGCAAGTACATGTAAATGTCATAGAGCGAACATTGCATTTTTGCAGTTTTCCTCGGTTAGATGATTTTAGCACACTCTCGAAACAGAATTCGCACAGAAATGCAGGAATGTATTACATAAGGACAAATAATAAACAATCAAAGAAAGCTTAGAAAGAACTCCCGTGTGCTGAGAGTTTTGGAGACACATTAAAAATTAATTCAAAATTACTTATACTTGAGATATTGATGGAATAGCTGAAAACTAATTATGCAAATAAGGTAACTAATATGAACAGATTTAAGTGTAAAACTAATAAGGTCTGCACAATGTACCAAGTTTCATTGAAATGTGATTAGAACCAAAAAAATATTAATTATTATGCTAATTAGAGAATTAATATGAACAGATTTTAACCCAAAATTAATCAGACTGTTTATTGTCCTAGAGCATTTATGTACCAAGTTTTATTCAAATGTGATGATCAATACTTGAGATATCAGTATTAATTAATTATGTTAATTAGGTGATTAAGAAGCATAAATATTTACCAAAAACTAATATGGTGCATAGTCTTAGGTTCATTGAAATGTGATGGGTACTCTTTAAAAGTTTCATTGAAATCCAATGAGTGGTTTTTAGACATCATAGAACAGCAAAAAATTAACTAATTATGCAAATTAGGTAATTAATAGGCACAATTATTTATCCCAAAATTAATTAGGTCTCTGCATAGTCCTAGAATATCTATGTCGCAAGTCTCATTGAAATGTGATGATTAGTACTTGAGATACATGCATCAGGTGAAAAGCTGAAAATTAACTAATTATGCTAATAAGGTGATTAATATGCACAAATATTTACCCAAAAACTAATTAGGTCTCTGCGCAGTCCTCAAGTAACTACATGTATGTACTAAGTTTCATTGAAACGTGATCATTACTACTCGAAATATCAAAAGCTGAAAATTAATTAATTATGCAAATTAGGTAATTAATATGTACTGATATTACCCTAAAAACTATCAGGTATGTGCAGTGTCATATGACACTTATGTACCAAGTTTTATTGAAATGTTATGATTAGTACTTGAGATATCAGTGGAAAAGCCGAAAATTGATTAATCATTATGTAAATTAGGTAATTAATAATATTATCAGATTTTTACATAAAACTAATCAAATCTGCGCATTAGTTCAGAGCATCCATGTGCCAAGTTTCATTGAAATCCAATGAGTGGTTCTTCAAAAATCAGTGGAACAGTCATAGAACAGCTTAAAATCAGTTAATTATCATGCAAATTAGGTAATTAATATTCATAGATTTTCACCCAAAACTAATCAAATCTGCGCACTAGTTCAGAGCATCCATGTGCCAAATTTCATCAAAATCCAATGAGTGGTTCTTCAGATATCAGTGGAACAGTCTCGGAACAGCTAAAAATCAGCTAATTATCATGCAAATTAGGTAATTAATATTCATAGATTTTTACCAAAACCTAATCAACTCTGCGCATTATCCCAGAGCATCTATGTACCAAGTTTCACCAAAATTTGATTAGTGGTTCTTGAGATAACGGTGGAACAAAAAAAGTGACATACATACAAACATACATACATACATACATACATACATACATACAGACTGGGTAACTGCAAAGACTCCCTTTTGTGCTTCGCACACAGGAGTCAAAAAAACATTAAAAATGGCTGATCCCCCAATATCTGTTGATTTGTTTGAACAGTTTATATATATTGATGGGAGACAGCGGTGTACTTGGTATTGAAAGTGGATATAGTCGGCTCAGAGTAACGTCAGTTATGATACAATATTGCTTATACAGCTCTAGTAACTTGCATTGTTATTGCTAAGGAAGACCGAGTAAATTATTATAATTATTAAAAATATTTTGAGGAATCAAGTCGATTGAATGAGATATTTCCACAGGTAACTATGGTAACATACTATTATTTAACCATATAATGTAGGTCTTTGAATGTAGAGCTGCTCGTTCTCATTGGGATTCCACACAGCCTTGTGTTTATCCATACGCATTTTAAAAAACACTGAATATTTCAAATAGAACAACATTTAAATAGAATGCATGATGTGAATTATTGTAGGAAGGACAAAAAATAACAAGAAAGACATTAGAAATGGTAGATCCTTCAATATCTGTCAATAGTTGAATCTAGAATTATCATCACAAAACTATTACAAAGATGGTTACAATTCCACAACTTAACAACCAATTACCTGTTTGAAGGCAGTATGTGGGGCTGGAACACCGCCGGTTTCTTTCAAGTAATCTTCCCATGAAAAGTTATCTGTACACAATAAAGTCATTAACAATCGTGAAACAACAACAAAGGAAAGTGCCACACTGTCAAGTTTACTACAATATACCACAAGGTAATGTCCCACACAGGTGTTTCAAATTAATAAATATGACGACAATTTTACCACAAAATTTTGTTTAAAAATTACCATTTCATTATAGATTGGAGTAAGTGCTATGGGTGTTTTTACCTGGTACAAATCAGGGTTTTTGAGAAAATCACATGACAGAATGCCAAAATGGAAATCAATGTAAAGACATTATTCCATGGAATAGAATAATCCATACTATTTTTTCACTAGATGTCACCAAATGTTTTTTCCACAGATAGTATTCCCATATAAATGAATGCTAAATTGTAAGATCATATAAGCTTTTTCGGCAGAAAACACCTATATATACTGTGAATCATGATGTACAGAAAAAACAAGGTCTATGGTAGTACCTGGTGCAGAAAAATTTGGGTGAGAAAGTTTGGTGGTGAAAAGGTTAACAAACAATAACTGAGCATTTGCATAAATTAATTTTTAATTTGAAGTCACAGAATTGTGCATTTCATATATATCTATAGACCACAATATTACTAAGTTTTATTTGAATCATTTTCCAATTGGGAAGCATTCGGGAATGATCCACATTCAGCAAGTATGTTCATCTGTTCAGACCTTGTACATGTAGGGGGGACTCGTTTCCTTATGTTGCCATGGCGTTCACATACATCCTTGTTGTGTCAGCAGATACACGAGGCAGAATTGGGCACAGCAATGCATGCATTACAGGATTTATTGTAGCTTATACATAAATAACATACAGGGAAATACACTTAGGTCAGTTTCCCAAACAGGGTAGCTTACTGAGATTTTTTGGGGGATGCCAAGTTGCTCAAAATTTAGTGGGCTTTTAACAAAATGTTAACGTCAATACAAGATCACAATTCTAATAGCGTAATGTCTTACTTTGGTAAGGATTTGGTTCTGAACACGGTCTGCCTCTTGGTTTTTCCATTTTGTCACTTCTTTGGTCCAACAATAAACTGTGTGGATCTAAACAAATAGAAAAAGAAACATTGAATTCCTTTACAACTTACACACTATATTGGGGATAAAACAACGAGACAGAAATTTGAAATGGAGATAGAGAGGTGGTGCTGTGTCGGAGAAAGAAATGGATTAAGGTTGTAAAATGTATTAGTGGTGAATCACCATGAAAGAAACCACCCAATAATCTAACATTATTGACTAGAGGCAATTTATAAAACAGGTCAACTGTGGATTAAAGTTCTTTTCTGAAAGCCTTGCAATTCATTCACATATAAACCCCCACATCTGACACATATAGCATCTATCAATTTAAGTGCCTACCAGGCATGGTCTACATTTACTCTAAACTGCTTTCAATTTCACTATGACACATTTTAGGCAAATCAAAACATTGCAGGGAAGTACAGGGAGTTCAGTGGTGGGTAGGGGAGGTGGTTTTAGCAGTCCATATATACATACAAAAATTAAGGTCGGTATTAAAAGCTAATTTTAGGTATTTTGACATCAATTACATGACAAAAATCAAATAAAACTTGAGTGTAACTGAACTTGTTTCGAGAGAAACAATAATTTTGTGATTTCTTTGTTGTGTTAAAGGGCTGTGGTCAATGCACAGCATGGTTTCGAATATTATGTAAACAATCTTTATATTTTATGTATGTCGCTATGAGTTCCATACCAAACATGATGCAGCATAACCACCACCCTTTAAACCTTATTTTGGCGGCTACTTTGGATTAGAAAATGGGCACGGATATAGAATTAAGAGTTGTTATTATTAAAAAATAATTCAGATCGGAATTAAAATCACAACGAATAATTATTGATTCAAATAAAAATAATTTTTGAATTCAGAGATTTAATTAAATTATAACAAAATTTTTAAAAATGCCACTGCGATAAATAAAATAATATACGACACCAGATGAACCCAGTCAGAGTTAAAAGAATATACAAACAATGGCATGCATGACTAGATATGCCTATTTTAACAATAGAGATGTGTGCTTAGGTCACAGACAATAGAATGTGTGCACTCTAACAAAACCACAACGAAATGGACATGTGAATCATCATAATTATACGTATATACATATCGTGCTGATTGATTGCCTCACAACTCTAATTAGTGTGTATACCCGAGGTATAATTAGATATCTTGCCATTTTTTTCCCCCCCATATCTTTTGTTTTTGTGTCTGTTTTGGCCTAGCAAATCATTTCCTTCCATTTTTGTGATTTGTGCGTATATATCATCAATTGAGTTTAAAACAATGAATAAATATTGTCGGCATGGCAGCATCATTCAAATTTAAATAATGAGGCTTGGAAAAATATTTTTTGTAATTAAGATCATTTAATTTCACAACAATAAAATACATGTTTAAAGTTTAACATTTATTAATTTATATTTAAAAATATTTATTCCCCCACACAAAAAAATGTGTGAGGTGCAGTTTTTAAACTAACGTGCACATGACATCAAGTAAAAACAGTGACCAACACCTCTCACATATAACGTACATGCACAAATCAGAAAGCCAAAATATTAAGGCAACATATACCGGGAATTATGCAAAAATAAAACCGTCCAAATAATTTCCAGTTCTACAGTACACTAAAATACAATAATCCTTTCTGGCACTCTAATCAATTATCGAAGATTATTACAGTAAGATGTTCTCTGAGTGTTTTTGATCATTCAATTTAAGATGAAAAAAAAATCTACCAGTACCAGAAGCCATTAACTCCATCCTTGGGACTAAAAATTACATAGAACTTTTTTGAGCACATTTCAGACATGAAGTTACATATCACTAAGCAAATATATAATTTATTTTGATAAAGGTACATAACTTTGATATCTACGTGCAGTGTTATGCGATTAGAATCCAATTCTGCATGTGCATCAACTCATTCCTAACTGAGAGCAACATAGAATGTAGTTTTTTGCTCAGAAACTTTCGATTGTATAAAATGAAATGAAGAGTTTATATCGTCGCATTCCAAAACAGCGACGAAACTCTAAAATTTTGGCCAGTTTTAAATAATTTTTGTTTAAAAAAGGTAGTTTTAAGATAACTAAATTACATTGAAATTTTTAACTTCTTGAATTTTTTAGAGTAAAAATCATCGATTACAAACACAAACGATGCACATACATGTATATGGTTCATGGCAAAAACAAAACAAAACAAAAAAACATATTACCAATACGACTAAGTTAGGAGTGCAAGATTTGAATGAATAGGTAAAATAAGTTTCTGCTGTTATGAAAGCTGTTATAACACTTTCAGTATTTGTTTTACCTTTTAAAAAATGCTAATTGCCTTTTTAAATAAATATCATGCAGCAAAATCAATGCCTGCAAATCGTAATGCAACTAATTCAATAACGAAATTTACTCCTAAAATGATTTGACGATAAAACGAAATTTACATACATGTTATAGCAAACAAAATCTCAGTTATGAATCTCAGTTTATAGCGTTTTAAACAATTTTCAATTCAACATGGCCACTAGAGCAGGGCTCAATGCTATGGGGAGATCACAAAATCATTTTTTCAATGGAACAACTTTAGAAAACCCTTCTCTTTTAACACACTGCCGGCTAATGACATTTCTCTTGAATTATTTTGACCATCTGTGGAGGCATTTAGCAGATTTCATGAGTCGAGATTTTTTATTTATTTAATAAACAGGAACTTTTTGCTCAGCAAAATATCAAGTATTATGATACCATGTGCTGTCTATTAAAACTCTCTGTTCTCATTGGTTGATAGGTACCATGTTCAACATTGCCATCAGGCTATAACTGGGCAGGGGTGGTGTCCAATGTTTCCCCAAATTTGTACCAATCGTTTAATTAACAATTACACCACGTTTCTTCTAGGTTAAGAAATCCTGGATATTTTCATCTAGAAAAATCACCTATCAGTGGATGTTGCATGTCTTGCATGTTTCACACACAACTGAAATACAGACATCAAAGACGACTGTTAATTTACTTCTTCTCAGGCTTCCACTGCACCTAAATTTACCAATATTTCAGGGGTACTGTAAAATACTTTATTTTAGCGGGAATTAATTTTCGCTGAAAAGACTGTTTGGGTGTTTTGTGTGGAGTTTATTTTCATTGATTTTTGATAAGTTGAATGGAAAATATAGAAAAAAAAGGTATACTCGTTAGATCTTATTTTTACTGAATCATTCAAGCAAAAATAGCCATAAATTAAGTATTTTACTGTTAATAATTGATATAAAGAAAAGAATTCGCACTGTCTATTGTTGCATGACAACAGGGCTCAGATGTTTGCTTAAATGATGGGCTTGACTTGTCATTATCATGCAAGAACAGACAGTGCATTGTTCTTTGATTTGAAGTGCATCCATATTTTTATGCTTCCATCCTTACACTTTGTCTGCACCAGATGGAGAGTTGATTGATTGATGTCAAATTATTATTATCAGCATATTTTGGGCATATTTTAATCAAGTATTACCGGTATTTTACCAGCAAGCATGAATATTTAATGAGATGATTGAATAAACACCAATCCAATAGAGGGCAGTGGATTAATTTGTTAACCAAGGCATTCTTCATGGCAGACTGATGGAATAACCATATTGAATACAAATCAGGGAGAAATTTAGCAATTTTTTATTTATTTATAAATGCACATTAAATAAAATTACATTTAAATTTATCTTTCATTTCAAACCAAATGGTAACAATTTCTGAAAAAAAAACGTTGGTTGAATTCACAAGCTTTAAAGAAATTGCTATTTTATCTTCTGTTTCCGTGGCAATTGTTAATTAATTCACTAGAGACAAATGAATCATGTCTTTTGACAGTAATTTTTAACCTTTCAGTAAATAACTTCCAAGTGATGATTATTCCACTTAAACACAATATCAACGGCCGACGCTTTGTGTGCTGCATTTACAGACAGCTTTACTATTTACTTTTAAAAATCGCGATCAAAAACAGTAAATCAGTCAAATTTAGTGAGCTACTGAAAAGTATGACATTTACACAAGACAAGCCACATAAACAACACTCATTGACATGCTTTGTGGGAGAAAAACAAATAGTGGGTTTCACGATTACAAGATCTGACAGAATATAGAACTGAAAGAAAACGTACAACATTGTTCAGCGCATGAAACAGATTGACTGTAGATACCGTACTTATCCGGGTAAGAGCCCATGTCTGGGCAAACGCCCACCCCCCACTTTTGATACAATAAAGGAGTTGAAGTCATATCCGGGCACAGGCCCAGGGGGTCTTTTTCTACATAAAAAAAAACACTATTTTCTATTCGTTGACTGTGGTTGTATTAACAGTTGACTTTCTTGAAGACTGTGGTGATACTTATAAAAAATGTTAACTGCGTAAAACAAGGGGTGAACGCAAAATAGCTGTCACAGCTTTCTGCCTTCAGGGCAGCGCGTTCTGAATCATAACAGTCAGCAAGTCTATAAAAATATATATTAAAGCAGAAACGGTAGTTCTCTTATTAAAATATGTCGTGGCCCTAAAAATGGCCGGCCGTTTGGTTTGTGCTTCCTTAGTAACTTAGAAACGATTCAGGCAAATCGTAAAAGGAGAGCCGCAAGTGTCGCACTCGATCGGCTTTAGCGCCGTCGACAATGAAACCAATGTTGCAATATTGTAGCAACCCGTACCTGGGAGAGTGGTTGAAATCACGTTATTTTGGCTTTATAAAATATTTTGTAGCAGCTTGCGAATCCATAACGGGGGTCAGCAATTTTGCAATGTCGCGCCGAAGACTGCCAACTTTTTTACCATCTTTCATCACCGTCATGAAAACATTCTTCTGTCGTTGGATAAAAAAAAACTTCCTATTTCAAGTCCACCGCCATATCCATATAGTGAGACATTCCAACCGCCGGAACTCGCTGAATGATAACTTTCACCGTGATCAATAAGTGCCGAGTCTGATAAAAAAGCAATGTCACGATTTGACCTTTATGATGAAATACTAGTAGTGATGTCATTATTAGCCAATCAGTAAAGCAGATGCATAAAGGTCAAAGACGATTGCTAGACTGTAAACAAAAGCATCGTGTGCCAACGCAGCAGAGCGACCCCATTTTTCTTGTCTCTTTATTATGATTAGACATGAATGAAAAGTGCCAAGCTGACAGACTGCGAAATCCGTGGATTAAAAGTGCTCAGTCCAAATTGTGTGGGACGATATCGACGAACTTCAGGAATAAGTTGTAGGGATTTTGTTCGACGGCTACAGTGACGCCGACTTGGACTTTGAGGGTTTTGAGTTTGACGAAGATGGCAATGAACGTACAAATATTGATCTGAGAAGTTTTTTCAAACAGCTATGAATTTTTATAATTTTTACTGTGTAAATTTGTAAATTATTATTGATCTTGTATGACGGTTGATGCGTAATTTGTCAAGACCTGAAATCATTTTACGGAGTTTAACCCCTGACATTTTAATTAATTTTGAGTTCACGCGTGTTTGTCGGCGGGAAAATCCTAATTCAAATGATTCCTCACTGTCGATTTTTATTATTTCTGGTTTTTTGTCACATTATAAGCAATACATTATTTTTGTTGTACTTCTAGTGTTGCATAATGTTCATTTATTTCCGTTGCATGTTTTCATTTGCCGTTCTATTCCCTGCCGCAGTTCGATCGAACTGCGTGTTGCCGATTTTTGCGAATTTTCGTTTTTTTTGCCAGGGTTCTCCTGGCAAACGCCCACCCCTTCTTTTTGGCAATTTTCCATGTTCAAGACCCTGGGCTTATACCCGGATAAATACGGTAAGTGTAGAAGATAATTCACACCATTAATGTGAATTTCAGTAATTTGTTGTGAATTAGTGATTTCATTCTTACTTCAGTGAAAGTTTTATTTTTCCCTATTTAAAGTAAAATCCGTGAACTAGAAGAGAAAATAAAAGAAGAGACACATCGGAAGAAATTGATGCAGGATAAAGTAGTCTACCTTTTGATCAACTTCAAAAATAAATTTTCTCAGCTTTTCTTTATTCAATATCACCCACGAATAGTGGACTCACTTTTACTTCCAAACTGCCGACAAAACACAATAGAAGTTTTGGGAGCCATCCAACTACCCGCGACTTAGCCGAAACTGCGACTTACTGAGGCACAACTTAGCGAGGGGTAACTGTATCATGTACTAGGAAGTGACTGAGACAAAGCATAGCAAAAGCGCATCTTTAACTCAAGAGGGATAGTCCAAGTTTGAATGTTATGAATACTAACCACAAAAATAACTTTAAGGTCTATATACTAACATGATGCTAGAAAGTACTCCAGTGTGAATTCAATTTCCTATGATGTATTACTTAAATCTTTTATGAAGCATAGCATACCTACACAATCTCAACTCCCAAGATGCACTACATAACTTTAATTTGTCCATACACTGAGAATGAATAAAACAGTGACTGACTTTTAATCAAGTCAACAAACACATTTCTTACCTTTCTGTTCTTGATATTAAATATGTTTCATTTCATAGGAATAAGCATTCATGCGATTTATGCTTTACAGGAAAGTTACTTGCAGGAATTACCCTGTAGAATCAAATAAAAAAAATTCAATGCAATACATACAGTCGCTTTAACCCTCGTCCTGCCAGTCCCCTGTACATTTACCTTGACATGGCCAGTTAAAGGCCCAATTCACTTGCCCCGGGCAAGTGTGAATTGGAGGTGTGACTATGCTAATGAGTGTTGTTAATCACTTGCATAGCCTATGACGCACCCTGTTTCAGCGGTCCAACATCACGTGACTTTGATTGACAGTAGTTAATTATTCCAGATTAGTAGCGTGTCCCTTTCCTCGGTTCGAGTTTTTGACTTTTATCCGCCAAAATCTCAGCTCGTACACTATTTATTGTCATAAATACTACATACAGTCACTGCTGTGATATTCATAGTCACATGCATCCACTTTGGCACGACATAATCGACCTGTAAGTTCGAGAAAACGCGCTATTACCGGGGCTTGGCTGGAGCTGTTTACTACAGCGTGACAAGCAAGGAAATAATCCCTATTGTTTAGGACCGTATTTATAGTATACCTGGGCCTTTAAGGGTTAATTAATCTAATTATATAAACATGAAACCATTTAACTAAAACAATCATGAAAGTCAATAAAAACAAATTTGCTTTTTAAGGTGTAAAAATCGTTTTTGACAAAACAAATATTGCCAATTAAATTTACAAAAAGAACTGTTCAGCTATAGATATAGATATAGATAAGTTCATAATTCAATAACCTGATAGATTAATATATACAGTTAATAATGGATGAATTATTAGTTATTAATCATTTTGCTGTAAGTAAAGACTAGCGTTCCCACGTAGCAAAACACAAAAGAATTTGTTTGTACACGTTAATGCAGGTTTAATTAATAAATCAACATTCTACCAATCATCATCATTATCATTATCATCTACCAACAAAGAGAATATCTGAATATCTGAATACTACACAAGTAAAGAAAACAAACACCTACCAAGGCGTTGTTATATTTTGCTAATGACAATATATCTTCACCGATCATAGTTTTATTAATAAAAAAACAAATACTATTGTTGTTAGTATTTATAGACTTTTCAAATATTTCTTGCGGCTAGCAAATTAAAAGAATTACGCCACTGACGAATATTAATTAAATCAAGCTTCAATCGCTTTCAGTTTTGTTTTTGATAACAAGAGATATTAAAATAACTATGACGATGACGCAAATTTCGTTTCTATTATTAAATGAATCATCGAACATTGTGTACATTAATCAGTCAATGCATGGGGGAAAATAATTCATCGTCACTGAAAAAAGTCATAGACGTGATCGGAGAAAAAACAATGAATTGTTTATTATGTATTACATGATAAAAATAAGTTTCGCAGGCAATTCTCGTGCGTGATATTCGGTCATAAGGTCATGTGATCACAGGCGCATTGGAAGTTTCTCTCCCCATCCTGCCATGTGAAACCCAGCCCACACACATGTCGATTTACTCAAGCTTGCGGAACGGCGCAACTTCCCACTGGAATAAACCGGCAGTCCTTCTGTGAGATTTCGTCGAATTAAAACTCAATATCTCTAACGTTATACATTTACCTTTTGTGTGCTTTCCAGAGTGTGCTTACGTTCTTCTGAATGATCATAAACGACTTTTTATAGGTATCACTTCAATTGCACCACTGAAAGTTTATCTCAGTGAACCAGCCATATTGGTCTTCCCAAAATGCACTTTGTTTGGGACCCTTTAACTTCGGCGATATTTAATTGCGTGCGCATTTATTATTAAAGTTATTGACCAAATTATCCCAATTTTAAATTATATCATAATAATTTTAATAATAAAAATAATTACCACGATTTGTCGTTGTAATTCGATATCGTGTTTGAAAAACGAAAATGTTGTTTTAGTGAACAAGCTAGAGGGTCAACATCAAAGTCTGTTTCCATCATGGCGGACTACACTGGTATCCCGTCTGATGTAAAAAGGGCAGAATTTGAGCGAGCAGAAATTAGAAACCAACTGAGAAGAGAGTTTCAACGTCAGCGTCAAAATCCTCATATCACTGGGCGCATTGTAAGTTCACTTGCATGTCTGGGAGTGTATGTTTTACTGAAACTAAAGTGTTGTTTTCATGACCTCAAATTTGAGTTCAAGCCTTTCACTCAGCCTCACGTAACATTTTTCGACCACTATAATAGTAGTTTAGTGTCTATCAGGTAGAATATATATAGACTGCACAAGAGTTTAAAATTTCTTCAAAAAGTTGCACATTTAACAAATGATAAAGAAAAGATCGGTATGTGTACAGCAGTGTCGACACTGTTTTCACTGACACAAACCTCAGTTGGAGTATAAACTGGTTACAGATCAGTCATTTGCATGTATACTACAGTCCCCTTCGTGTTCGAAGGCTGCAAGTAAGGCCTCCACTGAAGCCTTCCGCGTGTCTGTCTGCATAGAAATGTCTGCTCAAGTTGACCCCTATTCAATAGTTCTTCCCGAACCCCCTGCTCCTCCCAGACGTCCTTAACTACGTTTACCATCTAGGGTCCACTGACGGGAAGTAACTATCATTCTATGTATTTTGCCTGTCCTCGGTGTGCATAAAAAGCACCAGCAGTATTGTGGCTTACTGGATTTAATGCAATTGTATTTATTGATAAGCATTTTGAATGTTGTCTGATTTCTGCAGGAGGAACCAGCTGTTCAAAGATGGGCTATGGCAAGAGCTCAGGGTTATAGCTATTTTAAAGCAACGCCAAAAACTATCATTCTATGTATTTTGCCTGTCCTCGGTGTGCATAAAAAGCACCAGCAGTATTGTGGCTTACTGGATTTAATGCAATTGTATTTATTGATAAGCATTTTGAATGTTGTCTGATTTCTGCAGGAGGAACCAGCTGTTCAAAGATGGGCTATGGCAAGAGCTCAGGGTTATAGCTATTTTAAAGCAACGCCAAAAACATCTATTCTTGGATTTTTGGTTATAGTGGTGCCGCCTGTTAGTTTATTTGCTCTATTCCACTATGACAGGGTAAGTGCTAGTGTTTTTCTTATATGCATGTGCATGTGCTCTTGTGTGTTGTCTTGTTCACACCAAGATTTTTGCCTGCGCTGAGTAACATAAAACTTTGTTTGATTCAAAATAAAAAGAACAAAGGTGAAATTATGATACCACACTCTCAACTAAGTGTCCATCCCCCCACTTTCGGTAAGTTCTATTTTTAGGGTTACATTCGACTACACTCATACTTTTCTAGTCGTGAAACCTGGTTCGACTTTAATTCCGGAAATCAAATTTATATAATACAGCATGAATATTGACTGACATGAATATGGTATAAATGTATAAACTAAACCTTGACCTGTTACAACCTTAAAACCTGTTAAATATGGTACTACTTTCCACATTCAGGTTACCTTTTAAAAATTGCTTATTACCAGTTTTAAATACAAAATTATGTTTTTTCCCCGCAACCAATTTCAACAGATCACACTTTGAAATTGATAATTCACTTCCTAATTACATTACCAGAGTAATGCGTTGGGACAACATAGCATGTTTAATAACAGACTTGACCTGTCAAGTCGTATTATGCAAAAAACTCCATGGCATCAAAAAAATTGTGTACATTTGAACACATTCAACAGACCATAATAATTTGTTAAAATTGCCTTGGCGTACAGGAACAGTATAGGGAAAATCTGTATTATTCAATGTGCTCTTTTGATTCATCTGTGTGAAGTTCAAGCCCTGAACTTTTCAAATCTGTAGTCATCAATTGAAAGTAGATTTGCCATGTCTGAATGACAACCAAAGTTGTCACTGTGCATCCATCTACGTCTCACTATCACAATATATGCAGTGAAAATACCTTTAATTGAAGTAAACATGTTAGCCCAGGCACACAAGATATATTTTTTTCACCTTGCCAGTAATGATATTGAAGGAGATAAGTACTTGCCTTAAATTGTATTTTTCACTTGATCCTTTTTCAGAAACGAAGAGAGGAGATGTACGACAAAGGCGTCCAGCAGAGACCTTATAACTTGCTATCTGCATGATTTCTATTTGGTTCCAAGACCAACAATAGGATAGGATATCTGAAATCATCTTTGTGTGAACACTTTAGTAGAAGCTATGGTCACCAGTCATTTAAAACCGTTTCAGATGCTTTTTAGTGGTTTAAAACCACAGGACAAAAATCACTGCAATTAGTACTGTCATCATGTAACCTCTCTCTTATTCCAACAGAGGGTGCTATTTACACTGATTTTGTCTCCCGGATTGCCTAGTTGGTTTCTTCTATATTGTTGCGTCTGTATAGTCATAATGTAAATTGGTTTTTGAAGCATGAAATAAACAGAGTTTTGATTTATAAGTTGACAAACACCAGTACTGATTTCTTATTCCTCATTTGAATCACTTGGATAATGTTTGTTTGAAATACATTCCATAAGTTGAGGCATTTACGAGTGCGGATACCAAATCGGAATTGCATGTTCAGTATCGATTGGATAGAACAAATGCCAAAGAAATGATTACTGACCGTAAGAATATCAAAGTGTGAAGTATGAAATCGAAAGTCTATGGACACCCAAAGTGAAACTGTTGTGACTTCCCCCAGGAAAATGCTTTATGCAAAACTATGTTACAGGAGGTGTAGATTTGAACTTTTAAGACGCAAATGTTTGGCCATGTACATTAGTGGTATTGGATGTGTATCCAATGTGTCCGAAAACATAACGATGAAAATTACTTTGGTCTTCGCTTCTTGGCTCGCCCCTGCTGTCTACCACTGCCCGTAAAATCACAGAATGAAATACAAATTCAATTTTTTTTTCGAATTTATTGACAACCCAATCGTGATTCACACCCACAGAGTTGAATTCAATTACTGCAAATATATGCAATGCATTATGGGAGAGAACCTCCAATGTTTGATCTGCTCAAATTTTACAATGGGATGTTTTGCAGTTAGTGTGTACATGTATGTGTGTCTGCGTCTGTCTGTTCCACCAGTATCTCAAGAACTACTTAATGGATTTAATGAAACTCTGTAAATAGATGCTCTGGTACAATGCATAGACCTAATTAGTTTTTGTTAAAATAATTTGCATATAAATCAGCAATTATCTCAAAAACTGATCATTGCATTTCAATGAAACTTTGTACATAGATGTCCTGGGAAATCTGTGCATACTAATTACTCAATTTGCAAAATAGTTACTCAATTTTTAGCTTTTTCAACATTATTTCAAGAACCAATTATCTGATTTCAGTAAAACCTAGTGCATTGGTTCTCTTAAAAGCCATATGCGTGTTTAGTTAAGGTTTACTTTTGCATAAACTAATCAATTTGTGGCTGTGATTTGGCTCGAAGTATAGGCACTGTACTCTATAGGTCGGAACAATTCACGAAGTCGGAAAGTCTCATGTCAGGATTGACATTTATTGAACTTTGAAAAGAAAACATCGGCTTGAAACAACAAAAAACGTAAAAATAATAACGACAACAATGGCACGAGGACCTCAAGTGTCACATGACACAAAACTCAAGTTGTGATAGATCGGTTCTAAACCAATCACTGATCGCGGTAATAACGTCATAGGTCAAATACAACTTGTATGATATAATAGGAATATGAATAATCTAAACTAAACATCAAAACTATTGCTGAACAGAAATAATACAGTGAATTGAATATTAATTACAGAAAACATTTTGAAGTCTAACTAGACACTTCAAACTTAATTAACAAACACACCTATGATTTGCATCTTGCCTCGACACAATTTATAAATGTTTCACATATCTTGAGAACCACTCATTAAATTTCAAGAAACTTGGTACGTAGATGCTTTCAGAAATCCACAGAACTGATTAATTCAAGGTTGAAATACATGCATATTAATTACCTGCTTTGTATAAATTGATGCCATGTGACCTTATTAATATGCATAACTATATCTCAAGCACTGTTACAGATAAAGACATAAAAGTATTGCTATAACAACAGACGACCATAACTGGCCATGCTACCTAATTAATATGCACAAGTGTAATGTTTTAAGCACTGCTGCAGTTAGTGACATTCAACCAGTGCTATAAGAAGGTGTTGTACAAGAGATATGACTAACATATCAGATGACCATATATGGTCATGTGACCTGATTAATATGCATAACTGTAATGATTAAGCACTGTTACGGATAGAAATGTGTAACTAGTACTGTAATTGTGTTTTGAGACGTCACAAGATGTATGACCAAAATATCAAGTCATATATAATCAAATTAATAAATATATATATATATAAATGTTGTTTTAAAATCATGAAGAATATGGTCTAAATAAGATTTATGTCAAAGATTTTGCATGCAATAAATGCAATTTTTGCTCCATGTGTATTGAAGATGTACTTGATTCACCCAATACCTTTACAGTAGTTCTTTTTAAGCCCTATTTGATTCACCCAATACCTTTACAGTAGTTCTTTTTAAGCCCTATTTGATTCACCCAATACCTTTACAGTAGTTCTTTTTAAGCCCTATTTGATTCACCCAATACCTTTACAGTAGTTCTTTTTAAGCCCTATTTGATTCACCCAATACCTTTACAATAGTTCTTTTTAAGCCCTATTTGATTCACCCAATACCTTTACAGTAGTTCTTTTTAAGCCCTATTTGATTCACCCAATACCTTTACAGTAGTTCTTTTTAAGCCCTATTTGATTCAACCAATACCTTTACAGTAGTTCTTTTTAAGCCCTATTTGATTCACCCAATACCTTCAGCACACAGTAGTTCTTTTTAAGCCCTATTTGATTCACCCAATACCTTTACAGTAGTTCTTTTTAAGCCCTATTTGATTCACCCAATACCTTTACAATAGTTCTTTTTAAGCCCTATTTGATTCACCCAATACCTTTACAGTAGTTCTTTTTAAGCCCTATTTGATTCACCCAATACCTTTACAGTAGTTCTTTTTAAGCCCTATTTGATTCACCCAATACCTTCAGTACACAGTAGTTCTTTTTAAGCCCTATTTGATTCACCCAATACCTTTACAATAGTTCTTTTTAAGCCCTATTTGATTCACCCAATACCTTCAGCACACAGTAGTTCTTTTTAAGCCCTATTTGATTCACCCAATACCTTTACAGTAGTTCTTTTTAAGCCCTATTTGATTCACCCAATAGCTTTACAGTAGTTCTTTTTAAGCCCTATTTGATTCACCCAATACCTTTACAGTAGTTCTTTTTAAGCCCTATTTGATTCACCCAATACCTTTACAGTAGTTCTTTTTAAGCCCTATTTGATTCACCCAATACCCTCAGCACACAGTAGTTCTTTTTAAGCCCTATTTGATTCACCCAATACCTTTACAGTAGTTCTTTTTAAGCCCTATTTGATTCACCCAATACCTTTACAGTAGTTCTTTTAAGCCCTATTTGATTCACCCAATACCTTTACAGTAGTTCTTTTTAAGCCCTATTTGATTCACCCAATACCTTTACAGTAGTTCTTTTTAAGCCCTATTTGATTCACCCAATATCTTCAGCACACAGTAGTTCTTTTTAAGCCCTATTTGATTCACCCAATACCTTTACAGTAGTTCTTTTTAAGCCCTATTTGATTCACCCAATACCTTTACAGTAGTTCTTTTTAAGCCCTATTTGATTCACCCAATACCATTACAGTAGTTCTTTTAAGCCCTATTTGATTCACCCAATACCTTCAGCACACGTTAGTTCTGTTTAAGTCGAATTTTACTCATCCATTGTAAGGGAGCAAAACATTGAGAGATGAATAAATAATGTTCAAGTTCAAAAATACACATTTCTATTACATTTGTATTTTCTATGACCTTTCTAACTTGTTTCTTGAAAATATGCCCAGTAGCTCCATTTTTTTTTCATTTTTGCTATCCAGTTGGCATTAATCTGTAATAATTAAATCATGAAGAAGATGTATTCTTCAATTCGGTCTGAAGCTCCTTAAACATTTGCATATGAATAAGTTCGAATTGATATAATTTCATTAACCTTTTAACCACAGTTCCCTCTTTTCGTCACAAATTCACAAAATAGTCCCGTTTATAGTCTGCACTTTCCTTCAGAAGATTAGGACAAAAATAGTAAAAAAAAATTAGTAAAAACTGAAAATTGACGCAAATTTTGTCAGTTTGCTCCAAAATTAAAGTTTATTTCCTGAAATATTGAAAAATATAAGAAAAAAATTGCAGAATAATTCAGGCGAGAAAATCTGGTGGTTAATCATCAATCTTTCGTCATTTAAATCGATTATTTCCATATTTCAATCCATATTTCTACACACTCTTAATAGGGATACTAAGACAAGTAATGTCTCCTGACATCAAAGTAAGAAAAAAAATCACCAGATTGATGTTATTAAACTGTATTTCTGGTGACACTATTATCCCTTAATAATTACTTAACCTGCATATTGTAAAATACTTTAATTTTAGCTGGAATTAATTTTCACTGAAATAACATTTTGGCTGTTTTGTATGAAGTTTATTTTGAATGAATTGAATGTAAAATACAGGAACAAAGGTATGTTCACTGAAATTTATTTTCGCTGGTACATCCCTTCATTGGAAATAGAAAAAATAAATTGCAAGTGAAAACAAAGTATGTTTGTCATTTCCAGTCATCTATATTTATAACCAATGAAATGTTTGAATCTAAAAAAGAGTAATATCAAAAAGTCTGATTTGATAATAAATCTGAACTTGAATTCTCCGGTAGGATGCTATTGTGCTGCAAATTTACATTAGTGCAGAGCCGTCTGATTTTCACATGATTATTTAGCTGTGAAAATTGGTCAAAATTAACAGAAGTTATGAAAAAAACGAAAGAGCCCACAATCGTACCTCGAGAATTATAATTATGAAAGAACTGTTTCTAGGTGTCAATCACAAAGGAAACATTGACTGTGTGTTATTAAAATGACTGAATGTATGATGGCATCTATGACGACAATTTACAGATAAAGCTGGAATGTATATTGTATATTCATGGTTGCTATGGATACCACAGTAAAATGCATAGGAGTAGAATTGCTGTGTTTGAACTGACAATGGTCGTTCCAGATGTATTGCATAGGTCTTCGTCGCAACAGTCAAAAATGCTGAATTCTGTAAAATAACGGAAACACATATAAGAATGAAAATAATAATTAGAATGTTCATGTATGAAATACAAATGTACTGTGGAATACTTTATTTTCGCTGGAATTAATTTTCGCTGAAAAGGCTTTTTGGGCGTTTTGTGTGGAATTTATTTTCACTGATTTTTGATGAGTTTAATGTGAAATATAGAAAAAAAAGTATATTCACTGGATTTTATTTTCACGGAAACATCCCTTCAGCAAAAATAGCGAAAATAATTCCAAGCGAAAATAAGTATTCTACAGTATAATGTTTATGTAAAAGTGTATAATCATTCTTTTTTACAATCTGACGTAATCATTCTTTTTTACAATCTGACGTAATCATTCTTTTTTACAATCTGCGTAGAGGGCAATCTAATGGAAATAGGATTCTAGTTTCATTGTTTCATTTTAGTTTGCAAAATTAATTTTTGGTATTGTCATTGCTCCAGCAAAAATTTTCCGTCGCAATTTACAGCAAGTCTCAGAAGTACTGGGGCAGCCAATTTGCAAACTCGCTAGCGAATTGGCTAACTGCTTGTATTTTGACTGAACAGTTAGTTTTCGAATCTCGCTATCGCTGACTTGTGGTCGTGTCTGTTTGAGGCTTGCTGTTAAGTACTATTTCTGTGACAACTGTACAACTTCTATATTATTATATATTTGCTAGTAGTATTTTAAAGTTTTGATAATCGCGAAAGCCCACAAGGTGGTGAAAGTTATCAAATTACAAATAAACAAGAAAATATAGTTAAAATATATGCCGATTTCGATAAGACTGCAGTAGAAGCCATCTACAAAAGTGAAATGGTTTTCTAGAAATCTCACTTAAGGTTTTTATTGTATATGTACACCGTTCGTGAAACAAACATGGTTTTGGCTGTCTTTCGTTTGTATATTTACAACACTAATATTTTGTTCAGGGTACAAGACCGTTAGCACCAAAACAAGCCGCAACTGTCTACAATACCCCCCCCCCCACACACACACACACATACATACTTCTAATATGAGTGTAAACCCCATGTTAGTTCTCCCCGTTATATGTTTTGTCACATGAGCCAAATATCCATACAAACACGCATGTTAACCCACCTGAGTATCTTTCCCTAAATTTGACTAATTCTCTGTATGTACGCCAGATTTATTATAATTGCCAAGTTTTCGACAAGCGTTTCTCTACTTACTGACTCCTCCTTCGTGTACTGTCCCAATTTTACAGTCTTCGTCATTCATGCAGCCTCTAGTGGTGCTTATAACCTGCTCTGGGTCCGTCATCGACATCACTTCACTCTGTGTGGCAAGAAAACAACATTGATTGTTCTAAGGCTTTAATATAGAATCATTGTTTTCAAAACTTTAGATTATGGTTTTATACACACAACTACAAATGCTCTATTCATTACATTAAAACTTGTCAAACCTAGAAAATAATGTACGGTTTACAGGTGGTTGCTGGTTTATATAGGTTTGTCTGATAAGCAAGTCTAGTGTAAAGGGACTGGAAAATGGTCGGTTTAGACAGGTATCAGCACAGTCCCGTTTAAGGCAAAATTTAAATAAAACGACAGTCATAATAAAACCGTCCCGTGTAAACCTGAACATGTACACGGACCGGCATATAATGCGCATGTATGTGTCAGCAGTATTGTTTGCGTTCCAGGTATCTGTAGGTAAAATCCGGTGGGGGGGAGGGTCTCTGAGTAAAACATGGTACGCAAACTGAAGTAAAAAATACGTAAAAGGCGTGTTATTTAGTTATTTGACGCGTATACGCGTGTGCCGTGTTTAGGGTCGAATATTTTAATATATAGTAATACATATAGTAATAAAGTGTGAAAAAGGAATCTCAAATGTTACCTCAACTTGGAAACAGTATGATTTTAGTATGTATATAGGGTATCTATTTTAAGTTTCTGCGCTCGAAAAGGGGTATAATTTCACCAAAAAAATTACATGTTTAGAGGCTTTTTTGAAAATAAAGCTATACTTCAGTATGGGTACCAGGTCTGATTAGGAGTACCCCCGGAATCAAATAGTGTTTATCACATAAATAATAAAATTAATGTTTTATATAGTGTACAGAAAATCATTTACATACACTTAAAGGGAGGAGTGAGTGAGGAGCACAGTTGACAAAAGAGAACCATATTCGGTATATGACCACTCGTCTGGTTTGCACGCACATATATTGAACTTTGGGTAGTCAAGCTCTCCAATTCTTTTTCAAAAAACATATTTAACTAGATACTATAAGCATTATTGTAATAAACGAACGCGTTTTACAGTCTCTCTTCCGAAATTTTATATCATCTCATTTATACATATGTAACACTGAGAATTTGTACATTATGCCGCATCAGTAGTATAAACGCACTGTTAATAGAAAGCAAAACTACAGGATAAACAAACTGATATATATAAATAAACGTGAAGAAGAGGCTCGCACAGTGGAAGTGTGGAAGTTACTAACAAACCCGCCAAATTTATAATTGTTATGCGAATTTGCACATGTGTATTTGTTAAAATGTATCACTTTGACTATGTAATCTGCTTGAGTCCTAATGCGGGATTAACTTAGAATACAATCACAGCGTAACACTTTCCAGGGCAAGTGAATGAAATAAGGAACTGGTGACAATTTAATTTCCAACAACTGAGCACCAGATTTTTCAACTGTGGCATACACCATGTATGGTTACTTGAGGGAATTTTATTTTCGCTAAAGTTCAAATGAAGTTTTTGAGTGCGACTCAACAACGATAGGCTGAGGTAAGTGAACTTGTTTGTCATTCAATTCCAACCATAAAAATATAATTGAAAATAAGACCATAAGATATGTCATGTTTTAATCTATTTATAAAATGTCAAAGTAAAGTTTTCTCATTGGAAGTTGAATTTACCGCGACCCATTTATAATTCACCCGGTGATCAGGACACACAGGAGAAGCTTAAGCTTCTGTTGAGAGTCAACTGCCGGATGGACAACGTAGCGTTTGAGTGACAGTCGAGATCGTTTCGCAGAATGATATTGGCGATGTCTCATTACAGGAATCCCATGTTAATACTTTTATAACCTGAGACTGTCAACAGTTGTTTGAGATATCAAAAAATTAAGTAGATATGATAAGATAGAATTTATGGTGGGGTTGTAATTCTCATTAGAGCTTTTCTGAATGTGTCGCCTTTCAAATTAATATGCTGCAACACTATGCATGTCTTTATGTTTGTATAGGTGCTCTATATTAATTGTAATTGCGTATTCGCTGCACGATATTTCAAGCTATTGGGGGCAGTTGTAACGGGGAACGCGGCGTCTGATTACAGTAGCGAGGAGCATGTTTCATGGCTGTACTTATGTTCGTATATGAGGTGTAATTCGAATTACTGTATTTGCTATAGTAGTAGCCTGACATGTAGGCGTAAATGGCGCCCTCGCCGGCCAAACGGCATCAGACCCCACTAGGTACATCGTTCTGTCAGGCGTGTGTTGCGTTTGAAGCACCGTAAAGGGCGCGACTCACGCGACCTTGCCAGGCTACTATAGTTGAGGCACGCCATATAATTGCATTTATTATATGTTGAATTATTAAAATATTATTTATTTTCACCATGGACACATCTTTGTCATTACATAATTGTATAAATAGTTTTTGAAGCGTAGATTTTTCAAAAATCAAGAAATAAAAAAATCATTAGTGTTATTTATGTGTGGCAAACGCTCTGGTATTATCGAATTTGTTCCAAATACGTAATATTTTAGGGATTCATTATACAATAAATACAGTTATTCGTTTCTGTGCGCTTCTATTGGTGATGCGCTACTAATAGAGAGAATATGGTATACACAACTCGGCAAAGATAAGCACGTCTACCGTATCAAGTTCGTTATTTCAAGTTCAAAGTTTGCCGACAAAATAAACGAAACATATCAATATACTGTAATAAACGTTACCATGACTCCATGAATATACTTACAAAACATACTGGGTCCGCCTGTGTACATGTCATCTCGGCGATTTTACCCAGACTCTCTGGGTCTGTTGTACATTTATCGCTTTGTCCACCCACACAATTGTAACATTTCAGTCCGCCCGTCGAATGTACAGCGACTATCGGAAGGAATAACAATAACATGTTGCATGACTTGCCTGGTATTTACCGTGATCTAAGGCTTGATGGGTAGGGGGTCGAAACAGCATGTATGACCCTGTATTTTTCACGATCATTTTTCTAAATATTTACGCATATTATGAACCCTAAATATGAGTCCACGTTATGAAAAAACATTATTTGCGATTTCTGACCACCAAATATTTTAAAGCATTTTTACATTTTGGCAACATATTTTTTTGCAGGATTAATTTTTTCGAAGAAAGTGTCCGACTCCGACTTTACTTCATATCTGACGCATACTGAAGTATGTGATACGTATCGATCAAGTTCCCCTTCTTCTGGAAGTCGTTACTCCGACAAAAATGCCGAATTTATCAAACATTGATTCACGCTTATCGCTATTTTATATTTGAACTTGAACTAACCTGTGACGAGCACGAATAGATAACAATACATTGCATGTGCCTCCATGTTTACGCGTCTGTGTCTTCTGAGAAAAACTTACTGAAATTCAACAGCATACGGTACTGTAAAATCAATTCAAACATTTTCCAATCATTTTTGTATTAATTTTATATATTATGAATTTACAAGTTATTTATCACGCAAAACGTACATGTACATAACGATGCTGCCAGTGGGTAATATGGGATGAATCGTCATAGCTCTAAGTACTAACATAACTCGTCTTCCCACTTTTTTCAGAGTCAAACATGCATACAATTAATTCAACATTCTGCCATCATCTTATAATTAAAAAATATCACGGTAGTTTTGGAAATAAGTTGTCTCGTTGCGTATCGTGTATACCGTACTCACCTGTGTTTCCGTGCGGAATACGCCCCCCTCGGTTACTCATCAACTTTTGCCCTACTTGATGCTCCCAATATTATCAACGCAAATAAACAAGATACCTTGTTGGCGTATACCCCAAGTCATATATTTGCTCCATGGCAGTCCACGTGTATTGCTTATGAAGGCAACTAATATACGTCCATGGTAATCACATTGCTAAAATACTTGTTATATAATTGCTGATATCGCTAGTGGAGTTTTATTTATTTATTTATTTATTTATTTATTTATTTATTTATTTATTTATTTATTTATTTATTTATTTATTTATTTATTTATTTATTTATTTATTTAGTCATTTAGTCATTTAGTCATTTATTTATTTATTTATTTATTTATTTATTTATTTATTTATTTAGTCATTTATTTATTTAGTCATTTATTTATTTATTTATTTATTTATTTATTTATTTATTCATTTATTTATTTATATTCATCCATCCATCCATCCATCCATTCATTCATTCATTCATTCATCCATCCGTCAATCATCCATCCACACCCCACCAACCCATCCATCCATCCATTTATTTATTAATGAAATGGTGTACTATGCGGGAATTATTATGACGAGGTTACAGATAATACGGCGAGAACTCAGTTATACAAAACTTTATATTCAGTCGAGTAATAACACCTCGAGAACTATTTATATAAACTTGTCAGCTTTTATAGAAAACACAGAATTCCGATCATTGTAAAGGGCCGCCGATTTGATAAGTGAAAATCCATCAAGGTCAAGCTGTGTGTTGTTGATGTTGATTTAAAAAAAAGGTAAAAACTGCACATACTAGTGAATAATGCTAAAATAATAATTTCTCCACAAATTTTAACATGATTAAATATTTCCACTGGTATATGCGTTAAAATTAGCTCACATGTTAAACCCGGAAGTATACATGTATTCAAATATCTATGAAAAATAAAGTTTGTAGAGAGAAAAAGAAACTCTGAGTGAGTATACGGTATCTTTTTTAGTAACCGTGGTGAGTACAAACATGTCGTTACAATGATGGTACGTATATTAAAGCGGGAGGGTCGCCATCTGTGCACGCGCGGGAATAGGTGATTCTCCGTTCAACTGCGAGATCTCGCGAGTTGCATGAAAGACGCGCGTCGAACGTCTGCCGCAAAAAACGAACGATTTGATTTTGAACTCGAATTTCTTTATTTCGTAGCTCACATCGACCGCCGATCTTTGACAGAGGAATATTGCATTGGAATACCTTCACTTAATCGATCATCAAATGTGTACAGCACATTATTAAGCATGGAACCGGAAAATGTCAATTGAGTCCCAACCGACGATAACAACACACGCTAAAAACGCAAAGGCTCATGGGTAGAGGCTTGTTTGTAAACAATGACACGCTATGGCCATCTGACGCATGCGCAGGTGACGACTCCCCCACTTTAAGTACAAACAACATGTGACAGGTTGCTGCTATATTCCTAAAATTTCAAATTAAATTGCAAGAAAAATAACATCAGTGTATTCACGCCCGGAAAATTTAAAATCACATTGTATACAGGTATTACGCATTACAATTATGACACGAAGTACGGTGACGACGACGTGAATCATATAGATTATGCTTGCCATAGGCGACTTGAGAGAAAACACACCAGTAATAATCCCGCGTTGCTAAGTATTACGGGGTTTCCCGAAATGTTACACAGATTTTCGTCACAACACTCGACCATAGTGAATTCTGTGAATCAATAAAAAATACTATGACAATCAAATTACCCTGGTACTTTGTGTGGCGTACATTCAAATTATTCAGCAATTTAATAAGTGAAATAACGCAACCATGTCATGCTTATACTACGTGAGTGTTACTTACGGATACCTCCTTCAGATACAGTGCCTATTTTACAGTCACTCTCTCCTATGCATCCTCTCGTTGTGCTTATGATTTGTTTCGAGTCTTTCATTTTCATTTCTTCAGTCTATAACGAAACAGTTGTAATTCAGACATTAGTACTTCTGCGGATTAAAAAAAAATCATACAAAACCAGTCACATGACCAATTTAAATGTAGAAAACATCACGGGGCAGAAGGGTGTTGTGGGTAACCCCATAGCTTGTCTCCCATTGGTGAACAAAATCTCCAGCTGCAACGCGGTCGCCGATGGCTACTGGTTGTCAATAACTTGGAAGCCAACTCGAGACGTCTAAATGTTGTAACCCCAATGATATTTCTCAATATTTTATTTTTAATGTGACCTCCCAATATTATACACTTGACGATACCTCTCAATATTTAATACTTGAACATTTTCAATGTTATTCCTTTAATGAAATCGCTCAATGTTATACCCTTAAGAATACAATGATATTGCTCGTAAATGTGACGGTATAATGTTACATAACAACTAGTACCAAATACGGCAGCTGTGTCACCATGGACACATGCAGTGTGTAACATTGTAACTCTTGAAGTGTTACCGTATAACGAACGAACGAAGTGATACGTTAACAGAATAACTCACGTAGCAGACTGGGTGGTCCTGGGTGCATGACATTTCGGCGGCACTGCTAAGGCTCTCCGGATCGGTAGTACATCGGTCACTGGTACCGCCAACGCAGTTATAACATTTTAACGCATCGGTAAAAGCAAGAAGGACTGAAATCAATATATAAACTAGAACTTAAAAACGAGTCATCATTTCAGTTGTTTATTTTTATTTCACGTACTATGTGAGCTGTTTGGGGATTAGTTATTATCAAAATCTGGAAATTTGTCTGTAGTTAGATTACAGCTTTACCTCCAGAAATACCAGGATGTTTGACCTTTTGCGTAATAAACATGCTCTTTACATTGTTACAGAAAAGAAATGTTAATTAATAATTAACGATTTGCAGTTTACACGGGGCAAACTACGTTTTGCATGAATTAAATTTAACGGCAATCAGTTTTGAAGTTCGGGGTATTATTCACTTTTCTGTCGGTTAGTTATGCTTCTTGAACAATGATGTTATGCTAGAAAGGATTCGGCTCATCGTGATATGGCTTCTCAAGAAACAGAACCATATTTAAATACAAAATAAAAAATGCATTTCCTAGATGTAAATTAAGCAGTAAAAATAAAGCTGGTAATAAGTTGTTCTGATAAATTATTAAAAGCAATAACAAAATCACGGTAGTTTTAATGAAATATTAAAAAACGGCTCGCAATTTGTAATTAATGCACTAAATAAATTATTTATTTATTTATTTATTTATTTATTTATTTATTTATTTATTTATTTATTTATTTATTTATTTATTTATTTATTTATTTATTTATTTATTTATTTATTTATTTATTTATTTATTTATTTATTTATTTATTTATTTAAATATGATATATAGTAGCCGATATTCTATAAACGTTTTCCCAAGTACCAATAAATAAGTTTATAATAAAAAAACAACAACAACAGCAACATTAAATTGACAACAAATGTTGATATTTGTTGGGAGAGCTTTGCTAAAAACTCAGACTAGTAACTAGGAACAAGGCTAACCCACGACTCTCTGTGAGGTCAACAAACTACACTACACAAGAAGAATAGAATAGAATAGAATAGAATAGAATAGAATAGAATAGAATAGAATAGAATAGATTAGAATAGAATAGAATAGAATAGAATAGAATAGAATAGAATAGAATAGAATAGAATAGAATAGAATAGAATAGAATAGAATAGAATAGAATAGGCATATCGTCTAAATATATTATTTATTAACTTATTTGTATTTTGAGTCACATTGCACTTTTTAAATTACAATCTTCGAAATGAATACAGCATTTCTTCAAGAATACAACAGTTTCACAGGCTACAATAATACGGTGAATTTTACCAACCTGTCGTCAAAACAAATAGACAGCTATAAGTCTTGGAGTGTTTTATGCCAGATATAAACAACATGTCGATCTAGAACAAATATATATATATATTTTATAAGTGAGAATAGCATACACTATTACACATAAGACTGCAAAGTTCAAGTTCGAAATTTCCAAGCACACTGAGAAGATGAATGCTTAAATATTGTCTTATTATTCTAAGTGTTTTAACTCGCGGAATGATTATCGAGTTGATGCTGCTACTACAATTCTCATTTATGTACTATACATACCGTAGTCTATGATACTCAACAAACTCTGTCCTACGACGGTCTAATATCGAAAACTTGAAACTATTTTAATTGGAAGCAATTATTTCCATGCATTACAGTGATGTTCAGATAAAATGGCAGCAGAAAACGCCCCCTAGTTTGAGTGTATAACGTGACGTCACATTTCGAAACGTCTTCATTGTTCAGCATGATTGATGAAGGCTGCTTAACCGATGATGAAATTACGCCCTCTCGCGGAACAAACATTGAGGTGAATGCACGCAAGATGTGCGCCATCACGCGACAATAATCAAACTAATCTCATTAGGAGGGAAATGCCATGCCACCTTCGCATGACTTGAGGACGTCGCGTCATTGACTAAACTCTGCCACAGTTGATTAAAAGCCAGCCCACCAACAAATCACCATGTTTCTCACAATCTGTTCCTATATCTCCTATCTTCCATCTTTATTGATATTATTTTGTATTTATTTATTTACAGTTGGCACTGCCGGCTAGTATTCGGTAATAATTTACTCTAAGTGTTCAACTCTGACTCACCGGGGTTGCTTGCGATGAGTACGGCGCTGCCATTAATTTTATTTAATGTCTCCAAATTATCCAGTGAATTGATTAGCTCGCTATTTACTAAATTACCTAACAATACTGAACTAATTAGACAAATTTGTTTGGTAAGAAACACTTGATGACTATTTGCAATGAATCTTTCCAGTGAAATCCTAAGCCAATCATAATATTTAGACAACTTGTTTTGTGTAATGCGATGTATTTTATGACAGTGCCAATTAGTGACCGCTTTACCATGTGAACGTTATCAAGCCACATAACAGTATTTAACACTCACGCAATGATGAACTACTAGTATGTCCATGCCGCCTTAGTACGGGTGCGCCCTCTATAACTGTGTCGAGTTCATACACACACGTGATGTGATATTTATTTTGAGACCAATTTACTGTCGAGTCAAGGCATATATACGATTCAAAAATGGACCATGGATAAAAAAAAAACAAGTTTGACATCTTTTACGCGTCATTAAAAAGGTGTAGTGAATCAGTTGTCGCTGATACTGAACATAATACACTAGTTGAACTAAAAGCGTAACGTTTTTTCCCAGCTCCCAGCCCCTAACATTGTGTCTGTTCGATATAACGATGCAACAACTTTGATACGTTGCAGGTTTTTTGACGTATAATAATAGCAATCGGCGAGCATGCATATCCACGTTGCATATTTTAAAGTACTAGTGCTCAAATATTCTTTTCAGCCCTGTGAACTGGGAATGGTGTAAATATTTGTATTAGAGCAACAGGTACAGGTACGCGTACTCATGTTTGGCTGTTTCCTAATGACATGCGCCCCCGGGCATGCACCTTAAGTTGGTGTGTGCCACACACCCAGTGGGTCTCTAGGGAAATATACATTAACACGCGTATATACGTGGTGACTGAGGTGCCACTGGCAGAAATCCTGTTCCTAAGTTTCACTCTCGCTAAATCGATATTTCTTTGTCTAAGTCACGTAACCCTCGATTAAACATCTACTATGACTTTTCGATGACCCCCCCACCCCCGGCAATTTGGTATTTACGATTTTAAGACCTCATAGAGCTACCGCGCTTAACGACGGCTTCGACGACCCCACCCCATAAGTTGTGCTAAGCCGACCGCAGACGTCCTACATTTGCTAGGATTCAGTGTATCATAGTTGGCTAAAAGCCAAGCCACGAATTTACCATGTTGTTTCACCGTGATATAATCAATTACTATATCTTGTCAACTTCATTGATATTATCTTGTATTTATTTACTCAGGGCGTACAACTCCTATACTGATTCACCGGGGTTACGTACGATGAGTACGACGCTATTACCGTATTAGCTTATTTAAAGGGCGGCAGTCGTCGAGCTGCGCATGCCAGTGTGCGACATTTGTCCAATGCGCTCTTCCAATGGAAATCACAAGTACAGGTATGAGGTTTGACCTAATAGCGTGACTTGCATTAATTGCCGCCTGTTACTCCTTCGATACTTTCAAATCACCTACAAAATACCAAATTAAGGCCTGGTAACGTCTCAGTTTGTACTCGTTGATCTGCGCAACAGTCAAAGTCGCCATCTTTGTTTAAATGAGACCAATATATATCGAGCATGAGTGGCGCGACGACTACCGCCCTTTAAGGGAGAAACCATGGCAGGCAGGTACACGTGTTGCTTTCACACTATGTTATAAAATAGTTTTAGATCAACAACCTACACATTGGGGGGGGGGGTCTGTCGTTCAATTCGTTAGACTCATATCTATAAATCTATAGTCTGTATTTTGTAAAGCCTACCCATAAATTGTTGAGACCATGCTGGTGATCACGTGGCTGACAATCATTGGCTGACGACGTGTCGGATATTGTTTTGATTTATGGTCGTTCGGCAATAAATAAATTTTAAAAAAATCCTATATTATAAATAACTATAAAGACTTAACTAAACATAGTTGATTTAAACGCCGTTGCCTACACCTCATTCTGACCTCCATGTTCTGACGTATGTGAAGCGCTTTGTCGCTGGAGGGCTTCCAAGGTTCGGGCTTACATCGTTCTAGTCCGTACAGACTAAGATTAAAGCTAATTCTATATTTTTCTATATCGGGTAGACCCAGTTGCATTTACGAATCAGAGGGGGCGAATAAAATACAAAATTCTTTGTCTGTTTATATCATTTTTTTAGTACTGTAACCAACTTGAAGGAGGTATACATATTTGATTAGTGGTTATAAAACAATTCAAGTTACTGTACAAATGTTGAAAGTTCAAGTTGCATTGTGAGTCTTTTTTTTTTCTTGAGAACAATGTTCTTGAATTTTTGCTATCTTCCTTTCCGGTGGGCGATGAGATGGGTTCACTCACACTTCAAGTTGCGCGAACGGGGGTCAGATTCAACTCACACTTTAGTCCGTACAAATCGTTGTCTTGTGAAATCAAGGTCTACCTTCCGTAATTGTGTTTGAAGATATTGAAATGTATTGTTGTCAAGGTTACAACACATCGAATTGCAGAATATTCTAAGTTTCCCCTTTTCTCTTAAAGCGGGAGAGTCATCACCTGCGCAGGTCAGATGGTCATAGCGTGTCATTGTTTACAAACAAGCGTCTACCCATGAGCCTTTGCGTTTTTTAGCGTATTTTGCTATCATCGCTTGGGACTCAATTCCCGCGCGTGCGCAGGTAACGACCCTTCCGCTTTAAATATGGAACGAATAGTAAGACATGAGAGACATTCAAATTGCACATAATAAAAGTTGTCTTATGACAGGGCCTCAAGACATTGTTGTCATACAAACATTAAAATACAGTCTCATAGACTAGGACGGTAAATAAACAATCACATAGAAGAAAGAAGTTTGTACAAGTGAAATCGATTTATGTTTCACTATGCAAATAAAAAGAAATGAACTCGGTAGGCAAGTGCGTCACACACTCATGTGACTTGCAGAAGAGGTTTATTTATGTTGTGTCCGGGTGAGATCTCGGTGAAATGTTACCGCCCCAATTCATTGAATTACTAAGGTGATAAATCATAATGACCAGTCTTCACCCTGGGACCGTCACGTACAAAGTCAGGCGATGGCAGAGCACAATAACGCTATATTGAGAAACATCATATCGAATAGTACACGAGGAACCTTGAGGTTAATAAATGTATAAACCCGCGCCATGTATGTATAAAATAATAAATGTATATTATCTCAAATACTTATAGGTAAGTTAATTTCAGGGCGGGTATTCGCTCTTGAACAAGTTATATGTTATAATATACAGTAAACCGTCATGTGTTTTTAAAATTTCAACACGACCTAACTTTGAAGGGTGGCAGTCGTCGTGCCGCGTTCTGTTCGATATGTGACTCATAACGACGTATATAACGCGTGTAAAATACATTGTTTATTTACATGAAACTCTAACACGCGCTGCGCGACGACCACCGCGCTTTAATATCGGGAAAGGCGCGTTTGCCAAACTGCCGCCACTAGCCGGAACATGCTACTGTTTTAACCAAGGAGTTCACTGAAAGCTTCATAATTTTTTCACAAATTCTTATTATAACATTCCTATCGAAGGTTTATTGACCACAGCTGCATTGTGGCTGCTCCTTGAAACAATCTATGAATTTCAAGTTGACAACACATCGTGCTTGTTCGTGTATTATAATCAGGCGTACGACATATAGGGCGAATTTGTGTTCAACGAGCCGAATCTATTTTTGTTTTTGCTGATTTGGTTCTAGCTGTGTGAACTATTGATGTGTGATATCACTGAACAGGTTTTTATGTGTATTTTCAAAAATATGTGATGGCCGGGTCAAATAAGTAGACCAATAAACATTTGAAGGGTTAGGTTTCACCTGATACTGTTATTTTATCGATTATGCACATAATATATTTCAATTTAATATATGGAAATATGGGTTCCATATCAGACTACTGGATAATCGTCTCGTTCGGTTATGTTTCACAATATGAAATGTTTCATTGTAATACGAGGCGCTGTGTTGATATCTTTTGTCATTTATAATTATTTTTAGTATTATAAATTATATTTTGTATTATTCTAACTTTGTACAACCTCTTTCATGACCTACAAATAAATTCTTGTCATTTAGCAGCTCACGAAAACCCGGAGGCTCATGGGATCGCCCATTTTTCTTTTGTGTATGTCAACATTGTTGGATGTGTGCCACTTGGCCTACAGCAATTTGACTGCAACTATATGCTAACTTAAAACTGAGAAACATAAAATTATTGTGGTAAAAGGATGGGTTATGGAGTTGAACATTTTCTGTCAAGAAAATTTATAGTACTGTTGTGAACACAGGCGTTGTGTTCGTCTCGCTTGGCTTATGTCACTTACACCATGAAACTATAAATGGTTTATAGTTCCATGCTTACACGTAGAGGTACCAGATTTGACCCAAATTAATACACATTAATTCATTACACATAGACCAGCTTTATTCACACAAGCAGTCATCTGAGGTAACTCCTCGCTGCACCGTTCTCTCCTTCTTTCTCCCTTACAAAAGTTACAAAACTCTCTATAATACAAAAAAAAGTCAAAACACTAAGGCGTGGCGGAGTAGACTTGCGATCAGCCAATCGCTGCAATCGTTGGCACGATCACGTGATTACCAGGGATGTGTCTCACGGTTAAAGCCTTGCGAAGTTGCCACTACTAAATATAATAAGTAAACAGTCTATTTATCAAATTCCTGAAATATATGTTTATAATCTCCACCCTAAACATGCAAGTTGTTGATTCTAAGCAATAGTGCACTGGCGTGTGAACCAATTGTGAAGTCGCTATCATAACAGTACTACCAGAGATCGTACAGAGGTTTTTGTTTCATATAAAATTTCAAACCACTACTAACAGTCATAATACTGAGGACACCTGGTATTTTATCTTTATTTATTGACCACCCCATCGGTCAGAAAATAATAATGATAAATGAAATAAAATAAAATTAAAAAAATTTAGCCAACCAGGATCTTAATTATAATTAAATTGTCTATTCCAATAATTTTCAACAAAATAAATAATTGATCAACCTAGATGGATCACGTGGATGACAGTTAACCATGATACAGTTTGTAGTATGGCGATGCACGCCGGCGTTTAAGCAAGGTGATTTGTTTTCAGGATGCAACAGCTCAAAAAACGTCACATGAAACAACAAGTTACTCCAAAAACAAAGCAAAATTGGGAATTCTGTGTTTCTCTGCCTGTCCTTGGGCATGGGGTTAAGCTCAAACATAAACAAATTTCCCATTTTAATAGTGAAAGAAAAAGAAAATCCAGTCTTCAACTTCAAATACACCCAAACTATAACATTATGCATAGCAATTATGAATGAAGGTATATACTCTGTATTATGTGTAGTATATGTTGTAAAAGTTTGGTGGATGGAAGGCGATTTAAAAGTGGCGTAGTCACTCTACATTTGGAGTTTATGCTCAAGTAGCGAGAGAATACCCATGATGCTCTGCTTCATTTCATATTTTGCTATTATCTATATTATGGACACTATATTGCGAATATTGTTAAGTAGATTCAGGAGTTATGTATTTACAATATCTCTCATTTGAATATGAACCACTGACAAATCAAGAGCAATGTACGAATATTACACCAGTTTTTGCTCAGATTTTCCATTGTAGTCACGGTGCTTGCTATTTGCCGGCATCAACGTATATTGTTTCTCGAATATTCATCCAAGAATTTTTAAACCATAGAATATAGATAGGTGGCGCTTGGGGACGGGGGGGGGGGCGATTTCATTTCTGTTCATGGCTCATGGTAGGATAATTATAAAAATAAATGCATATCGCAAATCATATTGGTAATTGAACTTTGACCTTTCCAAATATTGGACAAGCTACTAACTAGACATCATTTTCAACAACAAAAATCACACAATGGCGTTTTTTCCAAATGCAAGACGAGCTCGCAAAAAAAGTGGAACTCAACTGAATTTAGACCGCAGTGAAACCGATTAGTTTCATCTATTTAAGTCTGATACTCGCTCCGATATCGGATTATATAGAGACCAGGGCACACACAATTTTTATGATAAATGTCACGCGGATTTATATGATGGATAAACAATAAAAACATGACAGGACGAGAGATTGGTCGTTATAAATAACATGTTTATTCTGCAACACATAACATCACAAAACATTCACAAACTAGTTTTCCTGACTAGCGACAATTAAATAGAACTCTAACGAAAATAAATAACTCCAATAGCACATTGGAGCATTGACATACGATGCGGGCATATATTTAGTAAGGACGCCGCGACGAACACATCCAATCGTTGAAAACAAATGTTTTTTAAGCACACGCATTTTTTTTTTTATTTCTAAATGCGTCCATCACAAGAATTGCCGCAAATTCCTGATTTTAATTATTCTAACAATACAGCTGTTTCTGAACAAAAAGGCACTAAACAATTCAGAAATAAGCAAATTCAAAAACAATATGGGGAAACAATAAGAAAAAGTTGCAAATAAAGTCTCTATATCAAAATGTCATACAAACTCAATTTTTTTCTTTTACATTTTCAAATCTTTCAATTTTTCTCTTTGTATGTAATTTTATTCATTCATTCATTCAACCAGTCATTGAGTTAAAGTTTTTAAGTTCACAAGCAGTCACATCGCTGACACGTGCCAAAGGGGTGAGCTTTTTTCACGCCTAGGAGCGGCAATACTGCATCTCGCATCGCTAATTATCTGCTATGGTAACCAGCATCGTCGATTTCTCCCGCAGGGTACAAAATTCCACCTTTTCCAATGTTGAACTCCTGAATACGACCCGTGACATCAGACACAACTGCGCGACCCTTCTCGTTGAAACGAATACATTCAGGATGAGAGAATTCGCCCTTTTCGTTTCCATGACAACCAAAAGAAGAAAGAAACTCCCCGTCAGTGTTGAACAGTTTGATGCAGTGCGCATCGTGGTCAGCAACATACACAAGGTCATTTTTATGTATCGCGATTCCAAACGGTTTCAGTAGCTCCTCGCTTCCGAAGCATTTGATAAATTCGCCTTCGTTGTCACAGACGACAACCTGGTGGTTGCCTTGGTCAGTTATGAACAAATTATCATGCAAGACGGCCACGTCTATCGGAGAAAATGGGCGCCTGAAATGTTGTATTACGTTTGCACGTTGTCGGTCAAAATGAATGCTCGGTTTCAAGGCACCTCCTGCACCACGTGACTTTATTCTACCGTTTGCATTATCGGCGATGTAAATTCTGTCTCCACAGAACGCGGTTCCTACTCTCGTGTTATTGTCGTAAAACAGAAAGTGGGACCCTGGTGATTCAGAATAACCCGGCGAAGAAGAGAGCATAAACTCGGCCTGAATATCAGTTTCGAAAGACCCAACGCGTTCGAGTTTGCGTCCGATTTCCGGGCGCGATAGCAGTAACCGCTCATCTCCAAGAAGACTGATTGCGTTTTCCAAAATGAACCTAGTTTCCACAGTTTCTGGCGCAGGGACTGGACGTTCAATGGTTTCTTTTTTCTCGTTGGTATCAGACCTGATCATGATGTGCTCATGTGACGAGCCTCTTCTATTCCCTTGCATGCCAAGCTCTGAGACAGGTTCAATTATTTGAAGATCACGCAATTTTTGTCGCAGCTCCCATCTGTATTCTTCCGCTGCGGCTTCAATATCTATGTGAGAGTGTGTACTATGGTCGACTGGAAGGCAACTGTTGCACAGTGGCTTGACACACGTCTGGCAGTAGATATCTAGGCTCTTGTCGGTATGCGTGGGGCAATGAACAGCTGGAAGTCTCGTGGCGCGAATTTCGGTTTCTGGCAGGTCGTTTCCACTGAGCGCATCGACTATGCTGTTCATCAGAACGCTGGGTGGCAGCTCACGAACCGTCGAAACGTCTTGGTACTCTTGCTTGCAATGCACACAAATTAAATGGCCATAATTCGCCAACGTGCTTTCCAGGCAGCATTCACAGAATGAATGAAGACAAGGCAGAATTTTGGCATTTCTGTAGCGATTTGAACATATTGCGCAGTTCAGAAGAACTCCGTCCATTATGTTGTCGCCCGTTCCTGCGACGTGAACCTTGGCTGTCATCGTGTTGAAAGATACCTGCGTAGATCGAAGATGATGCAATGTTCCTCGCTGACACGAAAGTACGGCACTACAACTACCGGCGGGGTTGTTTTAATAGTCAACTCCTGCCAGGCCCCTTAAGTTAGTGCTATTTCATGGTGACAACAAAGGACCCCTCAGTTGCACCAGGTCAACGCCAGGTCAGCCAATGAGTGAAACAGTAAACAGAAACGAAGGAAAAGGTCCTTGCTCCATTGAAAATGTTTATAAACATTACCGAATTACAAGAAAATATAAACAACTGAGTATTTCAAAAATGGTGAAATATGTCGTATTAAAGGATTTATACATTTTGTAAATCCATGATCGCCTACGTTTTGCTTGTTTTTACGCCGAGGAGCTTCACGTGAACACGGCATGCACGCCCATATCACGTGAGAGTAAGAACAAAGGCTAGGTTACTATGGAAATAACGATCATACGATGCTGTTCAAATACGTACTAGTTATTCTTGACCTAGTTCAAGTAGAATCAACCATTGTGTCGGCCACACAAGGACTCTATAAAATTAAATAGCAGGATTTTACTTAGTAAAAGCTCTGCATAGAAATGTTTGTAATTTTCACGTAGTTTATAAGTTCAGGGTACACTCGCAGATGAGCACCGCCACAGTGTTGACTCCCCCTCTAGAAATACCATAGAAAACAACGCATTTTTTACGACACACACAAAAATCCCGTTTTTTTTATCGTCGCTTCTCATTTGCATATATATATTGTGCTTTCACTGTTGTTAGAACCAACCCGGAAGTGTTGGGTTTCACGTGAATTGTGTTTATTCTCTTTCTCTAATATTATAAACTGAATACATGTAGGTCAATCACAAATATTTCAACCATACCTAACTGTTAAATTAATCTACGGTATTACAAATATAAGTGTTTTCGTATATTTTTTCGCTTTTGACCGTGACAGTAAAACCAAAAATCGTCTTGCATTAAAGGCCGTTTGCAAGTATTTACCGATTAGTAAATTTATCATATTTGTTTTTCAAAATTATTTTGATTTGGACACACGTTACCAAACTATTTTTACATTGGAACATAAACTAATAATGTATTTGTCCATTTGAGAGTACGTCGTCAAATTCTTCATACAATTCCAACGTATGAATTTGGGATTGGGATTTGGGATTTGTCAATGTCTTCATACAATTCCAACGTATGAATTTGGGATTGGGATTTGGGATTTGTCAAGGTTTTCATACAATTCCACGTCAAAGCATATTATCTATCATCTTCTATTATTCGTGAGAACCATGAAATTTATCAATATATATAATGAGGTCACCTTTCTGTAGAATCCAATAGTATATCATTGCTCGAAAAGCGCGCGAAAATGTGTTCCGTGACTTTTCTTTATCTGAGCTTTGTGAACAAGAACACCATACCAAAAAACAATTGATGATCTGGGTTTATGGTAGCCATCTATTTCATTATCAGATCAGATAAAGTCGCATCATTTTCATTCATGGACATCAATTTCCCGCCACTTTTATGAGCAAATTTTTATATTAATTTCACATTTTCAACGTTAATTTTGAGTGGAACATGCATAATATGATACTGAGTATAGATTTCAGTCCAAAAATTTGACTATTTTGTTGAGTTGAAAAAAAGAATGACAGTGAAGGGGTAATTGCATCATCATAACATAACATAACATAACATAAGAATTCGGAGGCAAAGGTTATACGAAAACACGATTGTTTACTCTTCCTCATTCGCCAATATATCACATATGTTAATTATTTGTAAAGCAAGCAACTATACAAGAAGAAAGCATCATCAACTTCCAATGGAACTCGTTTATAGTTGGCCCATGATCCAACATTCTTAGCCATTGTCAAAGTTGTACGACAATTTCAGCTGGGCGTCTGCTGAACTGATCAACACTGATCAATACTCAACATTTGTTCAGATGTAAGTTAAAGCGGGAGGCTCGTCACCTGCGCACGCGCTGGAATTGAGTCCGAAGCGACGATAACAACACACGCTAAAAACGCAAAGGCTCATGGGTAGACGCGTGTTTGTAAACAATGGCACGCTATGGCCGCCTGAGGCATGCGCAGGTGACGACTCTCCCGCTTTAATCAATTTCAAACTATGTGCAGTTTATTTGGGTTTCGTGCATTCATTCATTCATTGAGTTGAATTGCAGTTTAATAAATATGGCTGGAAAATGCTATCGATGAAAAAATAGATTTAACCATTCTTTGCTGTTATTCAATTTTGAAAGACAGTATTTAACAAAGTTAACATTGCACAAAACCCTAAATAGATGCACAATTTGTTTATCAACACAGTTCATGGCAGCATAGACAAAAAAGAATGTCTCAGCTGATTCACAGTTTTATTTCGACCATCGTCTATTTAATGCGGGGGAGTCGTCACCTGCGCATGCTTCAGATGGCCATAGCGTGTCGTTGTTTACAAACAAGCGTCTACCCATGAGCCTTTGCGTTTGTGCTGTTATCAAAGCTTGGGACACAATTCCCGCGCGTGCGCAGGTGACGACCCTCTCGCTTTAAGGTTGATCGCGGTGTGCATTCAATTGCATAGTTATATATCACCTTAGTAAACTGACTAAACGTAAATACTAGTAGATAGCATCAATTTACAATGAGCACATTATCAGATTGTGTTATCTTAATATATACGACAAGAACCGTTATTCTGTCTCTGACACATCTTTCGACATTGTTGATAGCATTTTTGTAAAGAAACTAGAGAAGAAAACTATCTTAGCTAACATCTGGCTGTTTATTGAAATTGCTGCCATATCAGGCCACGTGATCGAAACGTGATACACTCCTTTTGGAAAAAACCCGGTTCTGGCCGATAACAAAACTGAACTGGTGATGTGGCTAAATTTAGCCATAATTCTATTTTGCATTGATATCAGTGACCCTTTACCGTATTAATACGCATTACCGTGCCATGCCGTGTTTACACACAGAGCCGGTAAATGGAGGTCAACGTGGTCGATGGATATGGAAGTAGTTAATATTTTACCCCGATAGTTGCTGTGTAACTAAGAATGACAACAACGGAACCTTAAGTAGGCCAATCAAGTCATAGGTGTATGTCATATTAACCACGTGACATGATTTATATAACATTTGTAAACATTTTACACATTTAAGCGTGATTGGTTCAATCTCAAAAATAGATTTTGCTACCCGGTATATTGTGCAAATTGATATTAAATAAATAGCTGTATTTCAGATGTACCGTAATGGGGGTACCGTGTGAGTATTTATGGCTAAATGGGGGTGTAATATATTCCAATTGTTTATCGCTTCACATGATATTCGTACCATGTTAAATGATCACTCAAAGGCCAAAACTATAGACCATATGGTTAAAATAATGTTATGAAATAAAGTAAAGTTACATTTTCGATCATGACACGTTTTTCATTTGAAATTTTGGGTTGAAGGGATTTATGGTGCACAGCTATCTTGTGAGTCTCATCTGTGAGTGTCAGTCCTTATAACGTTACTCAATTGCAAGGTAAACATGGATTCAATGTACTATTTAGTATATTCTAGACTGTCGACAGTTCTCGGGTGCAATTTGTTTTTAAGTCTGATGAAATATCTCAAATTCGTAAATACCGAAATGATTTACGCACGAACCTCGATGTAAATTTCTTGGCAATTAAGGAAATTTCAGTTTAGAAACAAATTAGGCTCGCGAACTCTCGACAGTTTAAGTACATTCGGGAGCTTGCAATATATATACTGGAACACACATGTGTGAATATATGGCAGAAATTGCGACCACTTATATTACATGTCGCAAAAGAAAATCATGTCTTTTTTCAAGAAGTAAAATGTGAATAAATTATTGAATACCTACATAAATGTATAAAAGTATTGTGAAGAGTATAATTTTAGTGTGTAACACATTCGCCCTCAATTGACATCTCCAACACTTAGCTTCAACCGTCGAGAGAGGGCGCAAGTCAATCTAGTACCATAGCATTCCCGCTCTTGATTTCAACAAAGCTAGGTGAAAATAATGTGTTGAAAATGTGATAAATAAAAGATACATGGCTCACAAGATCGTCATTACACACCTTCGTACTCTTAGTATTAGGAATTCAATGTTTATTTTGTTAACTGAAAATAATTACATCATCCTTTCCTTTATGAAAAGGTATATCTGATTAGAACACACAATACGAATCCAAACATTGAACAAAAGTCACTGTAACCACGGCAATCAATAATAATTCAAGGCAATCTTCTTTTCCTTAAATTAAACAACAATAGCGATCAGCAAAGTACACCATATCATTGTCATGTACTGAGATTCCAAACGGTTTCCTTCGAATCAATCTATTGGTTGATATAGTAGTTTATAAATAAATAAACGCTGCTCGGACTGATAAATATGATATATAGAAGATAATATTTGGTAATCGTAGTCCTAAATAACTATTAAAAATATTGGTTGATATGGTCGGTTATGTTTACATTATCATGCAAGGCGACCGCGTCTAATCAGAAAATCGGCGTCTAAAATGTATGTATTACGTTCGCATCGAATTTTAACACTACGATAAAGACTAACCGACTTTGACATTTGTATTCTACCATTTATTTCATCAGCAATGTAAACACGTTCTCTGAAGCTCTGATGATCTCATCTCCTAACTCTACATTAGCTATCGTCTTAAGTTTTTATGGCTTATTGCGGGAAGCAGTCACGATTACGAAGAGTACACTCGCCAAGAACCCATTTCCTCTTCAATCAGTACATTGATTTTAAGACCGAATGCAGTCGAGTTTGCGTTTGATTTCGAGACGAGATATTAACAGCTATTCATCTTTAAGAAGGCAACTGCATATTTTGGGATTATCCTGGTTGTATTCACAGTCTTGAAACCAAGCTCACGAGTTTATGTTTTTATGTTTATTTTGAAAATGATTTTACCAACAATATTTCATCTTTATAGAGTCACCTTGGACGATAGACACACTTGTGATTTGTTCTTGAACATCTCTTCGTTTTGCCCTGATTTTGTCTAATCTATATATAATGTCTTCCTCGCGTTGCTCAAGATCACTAATCTCCTTTCCGATCGTGCATCGTCTGGTGCATGCTTAATTCATGCATATATTGAATGGTTTTTGAGTTTTACGATCATCGTGGCACAAACACGACATGTACGTTATACCAAAGATAATAGAAAATTTCTAATGTCTTTGGTTATACAAGGCATATCTGACTGTATGCACTAATATGTGTTTGCGGTCGTGCCGCGTCCCGTTCAATATGGGTCTCATAGCGACGTATACAACGCTTGCAAAATACATTGTTTATTTACATGAAAATCGAACACGCGCTGCTCGACGACCACTGCCCTTTAAAGAAAAAGAAATTACTGTACACATATGTAGCCGGGAAAGTGTGAACTGTATTTGACTGTAGCATCGTATGGGGTATATGCAAAGAAATAGTAATACTCTCTACAATGCAATCAAATGGGCAATGGGTCGGAGTGCCATGATTGCTTCACTTAGAGGGCATGCTGAAAATATTAACTGTGAGTTAGGGAGTATAATGTCATATGACGAATGAGTGTCAAGGGTCAGTCAATGTACTGAAGAATTATGAGGCAGGATTTAATTTATTGAGTATGTTAGAAAACCGTACATCCTGGTCATCAATAGTCATTTTAGAAATATGGAATGGCTGTTAGCATTTTAACAGGTAATTGCAATCAGTGTTGTTACGCCGCCGCCGGTACTACACTGGGGTTAGCTGTGGAATCATAGCCCTATGTTGCCGACCGCATTATTTACGTGACTGACTCTGGCCGGCCCATAGGGCTATGGGGCCTTGTGCGACTGAATACCGGTTAAAATCCACATGCCAAATTTGGTCGTCGCGAAAATCACATTTTAAGACCTTCGAAAGTACTCACTATGTTTATTTACTTCCAAACAATGACCAGAACCTATTTGCGCTGTGAAATGATGACGGTGGTCATAAAAAATTGACTTTATTTACCGTACACCGAGTCGCAGAAAAATAACAAGACGAAAGACGCCATTTTGGACCACAGAGTTACGCGAGACCTATAGCAAATTACGCGAGACCTATAATTTTGTACCACGTGACCGAAATCAGTAGATAAATTGCGTTTATGCAACTAGTTTCTATTATTAAACAAAAATCATACAATTATAAATACTGTATGTGATTGCTTTGTTGGAACAATTAGAATAACGGGAAGAGTGAGTTTTATTCTTCCATCACTGTATCACATGACCGCCAAACGAGATTACATTTATTCTGCGCTAGGGAGTGTGGGATGTCAATGGCTGTCGTTTTCTCGTAATTTGCTTGGTTTCCGCGGTAATTGTAAAATATCACAAATTATTGCTTATTTATAAACACAAATTGCAAACAAAAGTTTGTATGTTATTCATCCAGCTATCAATTCACAATAAAGGTATGTCACACCATCGTAATCGAAAGCAAAAGCGATTTAATTTACGTATGCCAGATTTCTGTTTTTAAACGGTGATAGATCCCGTAGCTCTATGTTCGACGTACAACAACAAAATTAAAAAAAAGACGTCCAAATGAAATTGTTAGGGCGAAATTCGATTGCAGGTCGCACCAAAGAGCTACGGAACCGCAGCTACACTGGGGTATACCCACAGTGGGTATACCATGAGATGATATCGACGATCACCCGTATTTATATATTATGAGGTTTATTCGTGTAGATTATCTTCTGTGACAGCGTTGATATGTGTAAAATTGTCTCATAATTAAAAAATATACAGACGACGATTAATGCCGTACGCCCGATAGACGACTTTCCCGGAAGTCGAAGATACGGAGTTTCGCATGCGCGCGCATGCCGTTTTGGGATGTAACGTAAATTTGCACGCTTGATATTGTGCTTATGGGTGTACCAATCGACGCCACAAAAATAAAATTCCCTTCTATCGACAATTAACGAACAGTTTGTATTCCGCCATGACAAAGCAGGAGTATTTTTGCACCCCAGTTTTGCTACTTCCGGGAAAGTGGTCTATTACGTTGGGTGTCGTATGGCTTCCGGGTTTACTAGCGAGCCACTGTAGAGGGCAGTCATACCGTGTGTTATTCACGTTGGAGCCTATTTCATTTTCTAAACTCAAAAACACATAACGTTTATTAATAACCACAGCTTGCATAATTATTAACACGCTCTCGCCCAATCAGAACGACGTATTAGGGACAATATTATACGAGTATATACGACTGCGCTTTACCCTTTTTGTCACGTGATATTGTTTTTATGTCATACTTCATTTTGGTTCACAGTGTGACCTTTGAACTCATTGGAAGGCATAATTACCCTCTAGTATAAGAAATGAATTCATGACAAACATGTTAAATCACAACTGCTCCTCACTAAATTGTGCTTATATCTTTCTACGCACCAAAACTCGAACAGACACCCAACAATACCGTATTATTTATTTATATTGAATAAAATTCAACTGAAACACAGAAAGCTATTCTCCATGTACATTTAAAAATGTTACAATACTAGTACTAATTTATTAAACATTTTTACAGCAGTTTTAAAAATAAAAATTTTCTATATTTTTTTTTTAAATTCGAGATATTGGTGCTTTGTTGTGGATACATTTATGGTAAGGAACGAATGAATAAATTTACAATTGATGGAGGATTTTAATCATGAAATATATTTGTTTCAGGAGTTCTCTGATGATGTCACGGATGATGTCAAAACGGAAAAAAAAAGACATTTGTGATATACTGGATGACGGCCGAAAGATAGATACATATGCATATCCAGTTGTACTTGTCTACAATTATTATTAGGGATTGATTTCAGCTTAGGGTGTCTTGAATTGAAATATGCAAGAAACATTTATATTATTGCTTGGTGCAGTCATCGGAGTCCTGGTGTCAACACTGGTAAGCGTACTATTATAATTATGGATAAAACATAATTAGATATTTCAGGGGTGTTCTTTCATTAGCTACAAACTTAAAATAGATACCAAATGTATGGAAGTGGAATGGCATCTTTTTTAACTTTCGCTGTATATGTCAATATTAAGAACTGGAAACATCCGTGTACTGTCCCGGCTACATTTCAGATGGATCAACTACAGTGACAAAAATATTAATAATATTAAAGATATGTACTTTAAATCTATCTCCAGCTATTCCGTGTATCGAACAATGACTGTGGTACCGGGAGTGGCGAGGTCACAGCAGCAGTCGGCCCAGCTGACGCAAGAAATCGATACTCTGACCGAGATCCCACAATATTTAGTCGAATTATTGACAAAACGTTACCTGCAGCCATTATACATGAAGACGCTCTGGTAAGACTTCGTAGCTACAGGATTTCTCGATGCATTTGTATGTTGAATTGACCATTATAGTGAAGTCCATCCGAGAAACGTAATGTCCATGTCAGAAGTTATATTAAAGGGCGGTGGTCGTTACACCGCGCAGGTGCAACATTTCTGTTAAGCATTGGTTTTACTACACCAATGCGCTTTTCTAATGGAAATCAAAGGGTACGAACTTTGATCATCGCGCTACGTGCACGAATTATCGCCAGTGACACTTTTCAAGAACCAAAAATTATCTAGTTAAAGCTTGGTAACGTCTCAGTTTGTACTCGTTGGTCTGTGCAACAGTCAAAGTCGCCATCTTTGTTAATATGAGACCAATATTCGCGCGTGCGTGTCGCGACGACCACCGCCCTTTAACTTCATTCACATCAACGCTGTTCTTAGTGAAACAATCAGTGTGTGACTAGGGTATTTCAATTTTATTCATTCATTCATCCATTGCAGTGGATTGATGTACCAATGCAATTGGTAGATCACAGATCATAGTCAGTTTATTGTTATTTTCATATTCTTCCAGTGTGTGGCTTTTCTTAATAAAATTCCCAGGGCACCAGTTCACTTCCTCGTTGTTCCAAGAGAACCGATTCCGATGTTAGAAATGACGGACGATGACGATACTGAGGTATGAAAAATGCTTATAGATCACGTGATAATTCTCATTGGTGTATTCATATGTTCAATCATAGAACTATTGTTCACCAGTAACATCATTCCGATGTATGTTGAATGCCGTATTTTGCTTAGAGAAGTTTTATGAAACATAATGTTAAAGAAAAGCATCAGTTTTTATGAATGTGTAAAACCCACATTATATATCAGTCATAAAATACCAGTCACGATATATAATGTGTTTACTCTGTATACTAGAACCGATGGTAAAAACTTTCTAATACTGACAAAATGCCACCAAAATACAACGATCGTTTCGCTAACAATATACATGTACTGGTGACTTCTAAACTTTTGAATAGTGAAAATAACATACAAGACTTTATACAAAATTCGTATAGAAAAATTTAAAAGTCCAGGAACACAAAACAAGCGCCTGAAACAATTCACAGATTAAATCACAAGAACAAAACAGAACATGATCTTTATATGGATAAAAAATACAATTGATTGCAAAATGAAAACATACTGGACAGGATTCTACTTTAGCCAATGTGAATAAACGTGTTATATCGAAAAGCGAATTTGTCAGCAAAGCTGCTTCGTGCACGTGGTATCATTTTTTTCTTTGATTTGAATAAAATATATTGATGAATTAAATATTTATACAAATAAACATTGAGGTAAATAAGTTACAATTATTCATAATGTTCGCACTAAGCAGTTTATTTGCAGTTTATAGTTTAATCTATGTGTAAAAAAACTATTTTCAGACGTACGTATTGTCTCAAATGTGCCAGTATTCATAGTGTTATCTCAGTTCGTCTTAGCTGTTATTTAATTTGTGTTTCAGTTGTTGGGTCATATGTTGAATGTTGCCAGAAAAACTGCCGTGAAGGAGGGTCTAGACAATGGATATAGAATTGGTAAGTTGAACGGAACTGATATTAACAGGTGGCACACTAACGTCCTTTCATAAATGTTCACGAATGGTACGATGGTACCAGATTACCAGGCAAGCATCCTAAACCCGTGGGTGTGCACATTTGGTTTCGGTAATAAAACTATTAAACATAGCATGTTTCTGTGATTTATTATGTGACTTTCTTCGACTTATTATGTTGGGGGGGGGTAGCTGGTACAGGTTACAAGAAATATATGCATTTTACGTTTTTACAGGAAATAAAAAGGAAAGTTTCATTTACAGTAAAAAAATATATAGTTTTTTACAATTCACAGATAAAGCAAATTCCTAATTACATTTTACATTTTTTTATAAAATATACTTGATAATTCGTGTTTAAGAATCAAAATTGGAAATTGCGTACGAATTACATTTAATGTTGAAAATACATTATACGCTTACAACAAATAAGACCTAATACGGACGAATACAATATCTGATTACATTTTACACCTTGTCTATGTCTACGTTTTTTTTATTTATTTAAATTACATTATTGCGAAAATAAAAACAATTTATTATAACTTACGAAAATACCCCTTGCCGACCCTCTATTATTATAGTTGTATTGTTACTGTACGTTGATTGTGAGGTTCGGTGTTACTCAATGTGTGCTATGATGTAGATATTCGTGTTATAGTCTCAAAAACAGACATATCTATAACACAACAACGTGGTAAGTAAACTTATGAATATGAAGTAGGGTGAAAAAGTGTAGATATCTAATTCTCAATTTGTTTTGTATGTTTGTTCTCATTCTATTAAGTCATCAATGATGGTCCAGACAGTACCCAGTCGATATATCATTTGCATATCCATGTGATAGGAGGGCGACAGATGGGATGGCCACCTGGTTAGATGACTGAGCGTGGCAAGCGAGTTTGAACCACTGCTAGATTACAAACATAGTAATTCGTCCATGTTTTTGAAGCTGTACGTAACATACAAACTCCATTGACGAATAATCCAGAGAATGGTGCGGGTGAATTCGAATACATAGACGAAAAGTCACTGTAAAAATATATATTTAAATAAAATGAAAATAAATAACAAAATAAAGTGTATAAGTATGTTATTTAAAAAAAATGCTTTCTTCAGTCAGTGTTGAAAATTACAAATGAATTTGTCAAGTGTTATTTACGATGTTGTTGTTTGGTTTCAAAGATTTACATAATGTGTTCTGCATCTTTGTTATTTAGAAGGAAATTAATTTCATCTTTATATTTTTTTCCTGACAGGCGTGATATTTTTGGTTCTTTCTCACATGGCCTTCGTTTCTGCGTTGTCGGGCTATAAGTCTGGCTGTACGGGGTTAATCGCAACAGTGTTTACCCCATGACAAAATTTGCAGGTCTAATTTCTGTTAACATCATTGCATTCGTTTAGTATGCCATAGAATCATCTATTTAAGGTAGAAACCTACTTAAACATGGACAAAATAACCATATATGTGTAATCAAAATTGAGGTTATTAAACTATTTTATTAACAATCGAAATGCACGATAGTTGGCACATTTCTTCAAATATGGTTACAACATATTAATGTCAAAGTAAACGTTTACACTCTCGGCACAGCAAAACACTTCCTTTCATTATCAATAACTTATATTTGAAGTGTGAAATTTATAACTTTTTAAAAGTGTATGATTCAAACTGAAACGAGGTTTCTATTAGCTGACGGAATACATTTGAAGCGTTTTAAAATGCGCTGGATTCAACTGCCTTTGATATCTATAAATATTTATAATGCTGAGATAAATGCCTTTGTTGCGTCTTGGGTGAGAATACTTTGTAATATTGTCGTACGAAGAGGTCATTAGGTCATTAGATTTCCTTGAATTCTACAGGGCAGTGCTACTTTGTCTAATCAAGTGACCAACTTACCATTGGTTCTTATAGTCACGGTAACAAAAATTTTAACATAATTCAGCACGATCTGATTACATGTAAAATCTGAGGTATTTTATTTAAATTTTATTCTATTTATTTATTTATTTATTATTATTTAATTTGTTGCTGTTTTTTACGTACATTCTATGTTGTATTATTTTAATTATTGTCGCATTGTGGGCTTTCGATTACTAATATTTAAAAAAAACGGTGAATAAATAATAAATTAAAATAAAATAAAAAATGAATAATTAAACACATATTTATAAAATGTAAAACAAACTATATTTTTATTTTTGGTCAGTTTGATCTCAATATTGTGTTCCGCATGTGGAAATAAAATGTGCATATAAAATGGTTACTTGTGCCAGTCCGTCGATAATATTAGAAAACAGTTAATGACTGGGGCCAACGTTAACAAACAAACAAACAAACAAAACGTTCACACGTATTTTAATAGGTCGACTTCGTGCGAACACAGTCACTCTACTAGTAGAGTGACTGTGGTGCGAACGACTTCGCCAACATTTGATTATTTTACTTTCGTTTCTCGGCCATATTATAACATAAATGTCAGTGTATATAATAACGGTACACCTAGAGGGTCACATGAAGCTGAGCTAAAAGTGTAAACAAAAGATTCACCCAGCTGTGGTGGACGTGCCAAAAACATGGACGTGGCTTCTCGCTTGATGATATCGTAACTGAAGATATACACACGTTTTCCAGAAAGGTAAACACAACCACTATATTTGCGACTGTCGGCGACGTGTCACAACAGCGGATGTCACCCCAGTTTGCATTGATACAGAACCTCCCGTCCACAGTCAGGTCGGTGGTGGAGTCGACCGGGTGTCGACTGGCACTTACCAATCGACTCAGCCGATGTTAACCTGGCGTTTGTTACTTATTAAAACAATATTTCATTGTGACATAATTTATTTAAGGTCACCGACCGGGGAATCTCTAGACTAAAGTACCTTATATTAGTTTATAATTTATAAATAAAGCCAATGTTTAACCGTTTTATGCAATTATTTGCGACCATCATCATGTCTAGGTGTGTGTTAACTTGAAATGTGTTCCTCTGGTTCGACGTCATCCGAGACTGTACGACGGAGTGAAATCACGATGCAGAAAGTATTTATTTTATTCGTTGGCGTGGTTCTTGGAGTCATGGCAACGAAACTGGTAAGTACCATGTTACCTTTCCACTAACTTGAATGATTAAGATGTGTATCTATAGTTTAATATTTTAACCAGTTTACGTACTCAATTAGCTAACTCATAAACTTAATTTCCTATTTCAATTAGTATTTTTTGCATTATTTTAACGATTGTGCTTGTAATAGCCATGGGGTCAATTAGCCGTTTTTCTGTGGCTCGGAGGGTCAATGCCGGGGGTCAATGTTTTGGGTTCACAATTTTCGTGTCTCGCAAAGAACCTTGGGTAAAAACAACATGGCGCTCTCGGCAAGGCTGCTGCTATTATGCAGTCGACGCGTGAATATACGGTCAGCTGGTGCTGGAATCACAGGAGTGCAAACAAATTTAATTTTGCCGAAGGTATTACTCTCATATGATATGAATCAAGGGATAGAAAACAGAGACTGACTTCACGATTTAAAACAAAGCGCTAAACAACCCCTCGATTTTGACTGGCCGAGGGACGGGATACTAGATAGACACTTCCATCGGACCCAGAAGCTAACGACGGTACATGGTGGATGTGTCCTTGGTCGAATAAATGTGAACCCTTATGGAGGTTCGAAGCAAATTAAACAGTATATGTTATATTCATCATACTTCTATTATCATGGGTTTATGCCATCAGTACACCAACAAATGGGGTCACTCGAGTTCCAAATGTCATGAAAAAAGATCTAGCATATTTGCGCTGGTTATTAATTTCTGTTGTTAGATTATTTCTTATGAAAACTGTGCTTGGTGGCATTGGTTGAAAAATTCACATTATTAATGATATGAATAATAATAATAATATGAATCCTAATATTGTGAAAAATTTCAATATACTGTAAAATACTATTTTCGCTTGGAACTAATTTTCACTAAAGGAATACCTCAGTGAAAATAAAATTCAGCGAATATAAATTTTTTCCCTATATTTTACATTCAACTTGTCAAAAATCAGTGAAAATAAATTCCATACAAAACACCAAAAGTCTTTTCAGTGAAAATTAATTCCAGCTAAAATAATACAGTAATTTAGACGGTTTCCAGGGTGATAATAGTTTTCCAATATCTATAATGGGAGGTTATCTCCCACAATGCATTGCACATGTGAGCAGTAATATGTTCAGTGGTGCAAAATTTTAAATCAACCCAAACTGTCTGTACAAGCCTCCTAAACGATATAAAGGGCGGTGTTGTGTGTTATCATGCCCATTGTATAGGTCAAATCATTCAAAATCTTTTATATTTGCATCTGAATTCAATAAAAGTATTCCCTGTATTACTAAAATCTTATCTATCTTACAATTTCCCATTATGTTGGAATCGGTAAATATATTCTGTCAAATTAAAATTAATTTGAGGTTACTGTTCCAACAACAACAACATTATAACAATAGAAATGCATAGTCTCTTACATTTTTGAAAAAAAAAATTTAAGATTAATTTATTTATATCTGTAGGTATTCAGTACGTCCAACAGTGACTGTGGTATCAAAAGTGATGAAGTCAAAGCGGCAGTGGACGCTGCTAAAACGAGAAATCGGTTCTCTGACCGAGAACCTACAATATTCAGTAAAATCATCGATAAAACCTTACCTGCTACAATTATACATGAAGATGACCAGGTCAGTATGAAGTGATTTGTAACTTTTAAATTTTATTTAAATCTACAGGCGTGTTTATTTATTCTTGTAAATATAGCCATCCAATATAAACACAACTGTTTGAATTTGAAATCAGTAACATTCAAATTCATACGAGACAATTGGTTTTCCAAGGCAGGATTGTGCCTCCCTCTATTCTGCAAAATAGAAATTATGCGAGTCTAGATCACTGCATAAGCTCAAACAATGTGTAACTACCGTAAAATCTGTATTAGAAGCCGCATCCCTGATAGAAGCCACACCCATCCTTTTGAACAATTGAGAATCAAAAATTCACCATTTCTCATATGTGTAGATGCTCTAATAGAATCTGCATCTCTGTTGCATTGTAGCATTTTAATAGAAGCCGCATCCCCCTCTGTAATGATACAGATTGTACAGTACCATTTGTAAATATTAAGATTTAAAAATAGTTTATTACATGTCTTTGCTTCATTGCGTAATGCCTGCCCCTAACAATGAATAATCGACACATTGCTTTCAGTCATGCAATTCTGCCATGTTGGATTCTATTCAACACAAGCATGCAGAATACATCATACAAATCAAAGGTATAACAACTGCCAAGCAGCAATAAAACTAAAACTTTTAACGTCTGGATATTACACAATGTATATTATGTTTAACAATTAGGGTCACTATTGTAGTGAAATCATTGATCATTTTATTACAGGGGTATGTATCGAGGGAATCACCTCCAAGGTCTTGTTTTAGCGATACATTTTGGTAGAAAGTAAAGTAACATGATCTTTCTACACTAAAAATTTTTTTTTTCATAGAATTATAATCATCAAACAAGTCTCTCAACCAATTTTATGTTAAGTATCTTTAAAATCGAGTTAATAACATTTGTACGTTGTTCTGAAATTGGGCTGTCAACAAAATTTTTAAATAAAATATTTTAGTGGTTACATATTTGTTTTGTCATTGACATTCATGTATTACACCTCTATCTTGAACTACTAAAACAAGTAAATTTTTTAAGTTTCTATTATGTACATTTTTAAAAATAATATTTTGGCTTATATTCAAATTACATTTTTGAATAAACTTGTGTATGAACATCATACACTGTATCGTATATTTGTTTCCATTATCGTAGTACATTCCATTTTTCCAGTGTCTAGCATTCTGGGATGTGAATCCACAAGCTCCAAAACATTTTCTGGTGATTCCCAAGCTTCCCATTCCTAGAATCAGCAATGCCGATGACTCTGACACGCAGGTGAGGAATTCCAAACTCACTTTCTATTCCCAAAACTTTTCCAGTGTGTGGCTTTTCTTAGTAATAACCCAAGAGCTCCAGTACATTTCCTGATTGTTCCACGGGAACCGGTTCCGGCGCTTGAGATGATGGATGATGATGATTCAGAGGTAAAATCTTTGATCTGTAAAGTGTTACTTCTCTGCCACTGGTATCCTTTTATTTAATGAAGTATTTGGTGTCCCTTTAAACTGTATTTCCCATAGTTATACAAGAATGTCAGCACTCTATTAAAGCGAGAGGGTCGTCACATGTGCACACGAGTTCCAAGCGACGATAACAACACGCGCTAAAAATTTAAAGGCTCATGGGTAGACGCTTGTTTGTAAACAATGACACGCTATGGTCATCTGACGTATGCGTAGGTGACGACTTCCCCGCTTTAAAAAGATAATAGCTGTGATATTGAACATTTGTTTGCTTAAATATAACCACATAAAAATGGCCAAATCTTACAAAAATATTGTTTTAGACACAATTACATGGGCAAAGTGGCCCTACACAAGGCTTATATCAGATAAAATGCGATGTTGAATCTATGAGTCGAGTAGTCACCATTTCACGAGTAGTCACGTGGTCATGACGGATACTGTTATGAAAAATAACAAATAAACGCACCAGTGAGAAGCCGTCAGACTGCGGCTTAGCCTCTCAAGATGACAACGAATTGACATTTTGCCCCGGGCTCCAGTAAGTTGTAATCTTCTAAGGTAATCCTTGAGGTTCGCTTGACAAAATTGTATTCAACAGATGGCGCCCTCTTGAGAACTGGACACAATCTTATGGCCATTTTTTTTCACTCACAAGTGATTTAATGTACAATGCTATGCTTTCAAGTGTCCACATTTCGATGATTGACACTAATGACACAGGAAATGTTTTATCAATCTGAGAAAAAAAATTGATAATTACAGCTATTTTCACTTAAATGCTAATATATATATATATATATATATATATATATATATATATATATATATATATATAGATGGTGAGTGTCCTGTTATTGCATGGGGTGAGACTGCACATTGTAAACACATCGAATTAAATTTGGAGCAAATAGAAGTTATTTCACATTGGCTACAGGTCATTGGCTAACATTTTTCGAAAGATATGGTATAAAATATTACCGGTATTTTTATTTTGTGAAAGAAGACAAAGTTTTGGTTTTAAAGATAAATATGTAATAATGAGATGTACAATTTATCAATTTTGTCAGTAACGAGTAATCTGTAGCTCAGTTCCTATATGCATGGGTTGGATGATAGTTGCCTTTGGTCTTTGCTTCTTTGTCATCTTATTTTACTCAGCATGACTCAGAATTTTGTTTACTGTAAAATACTGTAGAATACTTTATTTTCGCTTGGAATTTATTTTTGCTATTTTCGCTGAAGGGATGTTTCCGTGAAAATAAAATCCAGCGAATATACTTTTTTTCCTATATTTTACATTAAACTCATCAAAAATCAGTGAAAATAAATTCCACACAAAACACCCAAAAAGCCTTTTCAGCGAAAATTAATTCCAGCGAAAATAAAGTATTCCACAGTACTTTATTTTTGCTTGGAATTAATTTTTGCTGGAGGAAGGATTCAGGGAAAATAAAATCCAGCAAACATACCTTTTTTCCTAAATTTTACATTCAACTTGTCAAAAGTCAGTGCCAAAAAGTCTTTTCAGCGAAAATTAATTCCAGCTAAAATAAAGTATTTTACAGTACATTAAAATATTTAGCTACATAATTTTCAAATTGCACTTTTCAATTAGGTGGTAAACGTGGAATATTCATATAATCTTGCTAAACATAAATACTGTATAGACGTCTTCGAAAATGTTACAAATGTGTTTGAATCTTTTATTTGGGAAATAATCATATTCAGGGTTTTTTCTCGAAAAAAACTGCATAAGGGAGCACTGCAATTCAGCGGCGCCACCAAGTGGGGGAGATAGGGTTCTCTCTACCAGGGTGTGGAGTTTTTGATAATTCTAAGTTAAAATGGAGCATTCCATGGTTTCCTTGTGGCCAAAATTACTGTCAGACAGGTCACAGTTGTAGACTGTTGCCACATGGGATCCCTGGTCAATCAGAATTTGATGGTTGCCAGAGGATCTGCTACCCAGGGTAAGGGCATACAGCCATGGCATGAGGGCGCTGCACCCCTGTTCCCTTGTTTAAAAAAATCCCTGATATGTATGCATGTTGTAACACTTTTCTTTGTTTACATTGGAAACAGCAACAATTTACATGACTGAAATAGAGCATGTAACTGAACATAAATGGTCATGTAGACAGGAATAGTTTACGCCAACATTTCAGGCTGTGTTATATCTCACATGCTGTAAAATGACTAATTTTCACAGTGTTTAAATTTCGCTGATTTACCATTTCAGGCATATTCAGTGGGTTTTAAATTAACGGTTTTATCATTTAGATAATGTGTTCTATGCTCAATTTTACATATTCACTGGGTTTTAATTTAGCAGTCGGCAAAATAAGCAAAATTAAAACCCAGTGAATAATTAAACCTTTTACAGTACCTATAAGCTAGAAAAGATGTATAATAAAAAAAAAGGTAATCACACGAATAGCATGCATTCAGGCAATACAGGATTGCATCGACCTCTACTTTATATCCGTCTATATTATCACTCTATTGTTATATACTTTGCATGGTGTTCACTTTAACTGCATATAATTTCACATAGGTGTACACTGTGATTAAGCCTGTACATGTATGTATGTTGAGATTTCGAGCAGATAATATTTTTGATATAATTCACCCCTTGATTCCATTGTTTCATTTGATAGCATTATTCATTTCAGATGTGCTCGCTTTCAGTGTGTGAAAAATACTAGAATCTTTGGGGGAATGGTCTGCAAATTATTATTCATGTACAGTTTAGATTTCAAAAACTTAATTTCAAAAACGTATCACTATGAGCAAATTACTCAATACTGGTTTGTATAAAATTGTTTTTTACTTTGGCTTTATCACACTGATTCAGTCAAGAGAATTAATGAACGCATGTAGTTTCTCAAAGTTCAAAAAAAAAAATGCATACTTGTATTTTTTTACTATTTTTTCATTCTTATATTCTGTTTAGTTGTTGGGTCACATGTTGAATGTTGCAAGGAAAACTGCAGTGAAAGAAGGTCTGGACAATGGATATAGAGTCGGTAAGTTGAATGGAACTGATATTGATGGGGTCCAGATACACCAGTGGTATTCCGCATATTGCATGAGGTTATTATGGCAGACAATATAAACAAAGCGTTATTTAAACGTAGTTTCATGATTACTTTTTACCATGAAGGCATTTCGATGGGATACCTAATCCTAATGCAATAATTTGGTTGATGACCTATTTTTTTATTATGAATTTAGAGGTGTCACATTAACTTTTTATACCCTTGCTTTTAAAAATCCAACTGGGATCCCACAATGGACTATGATAATGTACGCATATGCTTTCTATAGCTCATCACAATTAAATATATAAGCCAACAATATTTGTTTTGTGAAGTAATATTTACCTCAAAAAAACAGTGTTTCGCATATTAACCCTTTTTGTTTGCATTCAACTGAATAAAAGTACATTCTCTATGGCAATAAATTTAATGCATTGCCTGCTGCAAGCCTTCATGGATAGCCGATATAAATGGGAGAAATTGACATCAGCATATTATGTTAAAAAGTTATATTTTGAGGTCAATGATGTAAGTCTGTAAATTGAAAAAAGCCGTTGAATTATTAAAGAAACAAAAAAAAAAAAAACGTGACCATGATCATTTTTAAATATGAAAGTACAAATACACTGATGGTGATTCATATTATTAGGTTATGTTAATTTTATCTAGTGATTGTTTATTATTTAACAGACGTGTGTATGTTGAGTTATCGGGGTACCTTGCAATTGTGTTGTGATTGCTCAGTTCAGCTCGTCTTGCAATGTGAAAAACAATGTGCATCTTATAATCACCTCTAACTTTAAATTTTTTCTGTATTTTCTGCAGTCATCAATGATGGCCCAGATGGTGCACAGTCAGTATATCATTTGCATATCCATGTGATGGGAGGAAGACAAATGGGATGGCCACCTGGTTAGATAACTTAACAACCAATCAGAATCAAGCATGCTATGTATGTCCATAAAACCTTTTCGATTCAGGGAAAGTTGATCAGGGTTTATATAATTTCTTAGTTACTATATCCTGTTTTTTTCAACTCAGTCACGTGGGAAACAAAACTATACTACAAAGCAATCAATCGTTGTATGCGTTTTTAAGACGGATAACCCTGGGCTTTCATTACAGTTATAGATTAACCACCATGGTTACTGTTTTACCCTCAGTGGTAGTGCAGCTGAGAGGGCAGTGTAAATGGATATGCAGAGTATGTGCACTGATAGTACCAGCAACAGTTGTAAGTTAGATGAGAAAAGAGAAAAGTTGAAACAGTAGGTGTGGGTTGCTATTAGTTTTTCATTTTAATTGAAATAATGGAAGATGCATTGTAATCGTACTGTGGGGGAGGGGGGATGAAATAGGGTTAACCTTTTCACCACCAGTTCCCTCTTTTCATTCAAATTCACAAAATAGTCCAGTTTATAGTCTGCACTTTCCATCAGAAGATTGGGACAAAAGTAGCCTAAATTTTTAATTAAAAACTGTAAATTTACTAAAATTTTGTCTGTTGGCTCCAAATTTAGGGTTTATTTTTCGAAGTATTGAAGAATATAAGAAAAAAGTGAAGACAAATTTGGGTAAGAAAGTCTGGTGGTGAAAAGTTTAAAGAGATGATTGTTGTCCAACACATTACATCACATATTGAATGCATGCTAAACATGGTACAGCATGATAACTGAAATACACTTAGCCAGTCATCGTTTCATTGACTACTTTGCTAGAAATTTTTAGAAAAGGGAATGCACTGTACCAGTATAAAGCATCTGAGAGACTTTTTATCTCCATGGCGATACAATTACTGAAAACTGAGTAAATATTTATGCATATGAGAAATGTTTTGTGAGGAGCATCCAACAATGTTTCTTTATCTAAAAAAAGTATATGTGCATAGTATTTAGTATTTCAACACTAATGGACTTGCAACTTATCATGGTAATGGGCATTTGTTCTTGAATTTGTAAGTTGAACAATAAATAAATCTGGGACTATATGATGTTATTTGCAAGGTGGTTCAGGTTTTTTTTTCTAGAAAAAAATGAACAAGAGAGGGAGCACACACAGGCAGATCGACCTGGAAATGCCATATCAGAAGGTTTCTGCACCATTTTAACCTGTGTATTTATCGCCATTGAAATATTTTTGGAGTAATTTTAGTGTATTTGGTGTCCAGACACATTGTCAGCTGGTGTTGCTGGGAAGTTTTCATGGGGGAAAAATATATTTGAGAAAGATTTCATGTTGTACGGCAGCACAGAAGTGCGTGGCTCAAGAAATACATTTATGACTTGGAAGTTTAATCGGCAATTCGGTAAGAGGGCGCCAGTCGATAGTATCAGGGTGCTGCGCCCCTGTTCTCCGGTTTAGTAAAACCCCTGGTGGTTGAATACTTAATTTCTCAATGTGAATACTACATAAGAACATTCTGGATCGTCTGAAGGAATATGCAAATAAATAAAACTATGGTTACAAAGGTTTTGTAATTGAATACATTTTTGGTTCTGGCAATGTTTGTTATATTTTCATTTTTAATATCAAATTTTTGGGAGTGAATATTCGGCATGAATGAGAAAGAAAACTCGAACAATAGCCGCCATCACCATTACCGCTAAGAAGTGTTTGACATGCTAATGAGTCCTGTTGTTAAACTTGTAAATAATGAAGAGATGTAAGTTGATCTAATCAGTTCTGTTATGCATTCTCTTCAAAATTACGAAAAATTTAAATTTTAAACCAGCAAAAATATGCATGCTCACTATGCCTCTTTGAAAGGGAACTTGAGTCCTAAGCGACGATAACAGTGCACACTAAAAATGAAAAGACACATCGATCGATGCTTAATTGTGAAAGACGCACCATGGCCGGAAAAAGGGTATCTTGTAAGTGGTAACAGGCAAGTTAGGTAACATCACTACATAACAAGTGTAATTTTGTACAAGTCTTGATAGCATTATTCCAGCCTGAAAGATAAGTCCACCAATTTATTCTCATAAACATTCAACAACATTACAAGTGCAATAAAAATATTCATACATAAAAATAAATAAATGCAGTCTAAAACTTGATAAAATATTTTATGGTGATATTGTATCATGCCGTTATACTGAATGTAATCAATCCTTTTCAATTCTAGATGTCTCTACTTCCCACATTGTAGTGGGTCTACCATGTGCTAGATTATCCCATTTGTGTATATTATCTCTGTGGAAAGAAAAAAAACAAATAATGATCAGAAAAATAATTCACTAGATTATATTATTACTTATAACAATAAATGTCAAAAAGAAAGATTTTTCTCCGACAAAATCATTTTTTTTTTTTTAATGAGTTCTAGTTCTTAATAAGCTGTAAAAGTTGTTCGCATTTTTTAAATATTGTTTATTTTAATATATCATGTTGAGAGAAGGATATTTTACACTAGCTTAATAGATTTCCATTGCTGTTTCTCAGAAGTCTTGCAACAGGTATAACATTATGAATACAAAAAGTGTTTATTCCCTTGGGCATAATCAAAGACATTTTTGACATTCATGTTAACAAACTTATTATTTAATGTGACTGTCTAGTAGCTCAGTACCAAATTTACTTGAAGGAACACAAGACGATGTTACTATGACTTTGCCAATCAATGATTCAACAACAGTTTGCTGTTGCACTAGTTCAAATTTCACCTTTACAAATAATGTATTTTACAAATTTTGTACATGCCTAATGGACCCATGTCAAAAACTGATGACCAGCCACCGTCCCTTAAGGGCAACCATGTTCCATTCCATCATGGTACAGTACGCAATGACCTAACACATCTATATGTTTGTTATTTTGGGGCAAAGTTGGAAATAATATTGTCCCTTTATTGGATAAAAGTTGTAGTTATATAAATCCATTGCAAGTACAACTGTATTGAATTGTATAAAGATAGACATTGAAGCTTGACATTGTCATATTCACAAATTTTATTAATTAATTTCATAATTTTACAAAATTTTGTTCAAAGCCTGTAGTCAATAGCAAAGTTGTAATTTGGTTCAAAATAAACAAAAGAAATTATTGAAAGATACGTCGGAGCTATGTCACAAGACGTTCTATGTTGCTAAGAGGCGCACCACTGTACTATGTATTTTCAAGGGCTCTGTGCGAGCTGCTGTGGACTGCCGGTCGAAGAGCTGGTGAAAATAGCTAAATTCAAGAAAACACAAACTCAACCTTGAAGTAATCCTGAACAACCAAATTTATATATGCTACACACGCAGGGGTAATCTTGTTACACTGTTCAGGGGAGTCTCAAAAACCATCCCAAAGTATCGTTTTCTGAGAGTTTTTGACCTTTGTTTTCACCGTGAGGATTGCCAAGCAGTGAAAATACCCAGATGTCCACCCCAAGGATAAAAAAATATTGGCGAGTATGATGGCATGCAAAGAATTAAAAAGCTACTAAATAATGTCTTTATAGGTTCCAGAGTTATGGTCTGGTACATATTATTCCAGAGCACACCAAGTTTCATTGAAATTGATGAGCTGGGATATCAATTGAATAAACATGCATGTACGACGTTCATTAATACATAGGCAGACAGTAGTACAGACTAACTGCAATAAGTCTCATTGTGTATTTCAGGATTCATAAATAGTGTGTTTTTAGTGAGATGACCATGCCAAGATTATGCAACTTTTTTTTTTTTTTTTTTTTTAAATGACTGAACTGAAAGTGGCCACTAGAGGGCGCTCACTTCCTTGTTCCAAGCTGCACGCTAAACAAAATTCTTCAAACCAATATGTTGACGAATACATTTCATTTTATTTTATTTATTTTTATTTTTATTATAAAATCACTGAGTATACACCAGTATTAAAAAAAGAAAATAAATAAAATAAAAAGTTACTCCAAGCATGGAAGGTAGGACAGGAGAGAGGACAAGTTTTAATCCAATTTATATCTTTTGTTACAAGTCTTATCGCCATTGTCTATTTTTCCTTTCAACCCAGAATCACTTCTACAATATTTTACTCAACAACACAGGTTGGACTCGCGATTTTTGTGACTGAAAACAAATCTCGACTGCAACTTGGTACGCGCATAAAAAAATATATAAAATACATGCGCAGAACAGTCCACATGACATCATAGGTTATGGAAACAAAAGACATGTTAGTTGTTTTTGAGAGCCAGTAGACCATAGACTGCTCTGTTCATGTAGTAAAATTGTTTCATTTTGAAAATGAACAAATTCATATTCTGTTATCTCCAGAAGTATTTGAAAGGTCTAAGTTTTTTTTCATTTGGTATATTTTCATTTAGTATATTTATTACAAAGCAAAAAGGCCATTGGCCCAAAGAGCAAATACAGTTTCACTTAACAATTGTAACAATAGAGAAAACAAAAAATCATTTAAGTTCTGCTTTTCATGGCGAAATAAACATAACTCGCTAACTGATTGAAAATTACATCGTTTCTTGAACTCATGAGCGAGATAAATTTGTTGTAAGTGGGGTTGGTGCGGAACCATACAGGCAAAAATTCTGCTCTAATACGTTGATAACGATGGCAAATAGCTATAAAATGATATTCGTCTTCAACATAAAGTTGATTTCGTTCAACACAGTATTCACACAATCTATTATCGAGGGGGACATTTTCATGTCTTCCCTTTTCAATACGCAAATTGTGAGAAGAACAACGTAACCTTGACAATGCAGCTCTGAATTTGAAAACATGGATGCAAGACAAATATTTTTCTTGCTCAAGTGACGACTTAAAATCGAGATAGGAACGGAGTTTGGGGGAAGAAGCAGTGTCGTCGTGCCATACTTGTTGCGCACAATCTTTAATTCTTTGTGTGAACTGTGAAAGAAACACACTTTTCGAGCCTACACCTTGGTTCAGCCATACATGACCGAATCCAAAGCGAAATAGCAAAATTTTTACATTAAAAGCCCAATTTACCGACGTTATAACACGTTGGTCGGATAATCTTTTTAACATTAAATAACATTTATGAGGATATCTATTACCGTCCATTTGTAATAATCTCAGCCAGTAGCTAATGCATCTTTTAAAGTAAATAACATAGAGAGGAAAACGACCACATTCGCCAACAGCTGATAAATCGCTTGAGTTATTACTCACACCGAGTAGAAATTTACAAAATTGATTATGAACTTGTTCAATTTGAGGAGCGTTCCCGTAACCCCAGATTTCACTACCATATAATAAGATTGGCACAATGATGGAATCAAATAATTTTAATGAATCAGATGTGGTCATACCACCAAGTTTTCGAATCAATACTTTAAGTTGAAACATTGCTTTTTTACCCTGTGCTGATTGGTTTAATTTGGTCGGATTCCAACTTAATCTGGAGGAAAATAATACACCAAGATACTTGTACTGAGGGACGATTTTAATTTCATGATCGCGATAGAACCATTTTTCACCTTGTTTTAGATAACCATCCCAGCGAAAAACAATTATCTGTGTTTTGTTTAGGTTTAGAGTTAGACCCCAGTGAGAAAAAAAATTGTGTACTTTATTTATTTGTCGTTGAGTATGTATTGGCATATCAGAACCCACGGCTACGTCATCCGCGTACATCAAGATATTAAGGTTGTGAAGATCGTTGTCAATGCAAACACCCTCACATCCAACAGTACTAGTGTATGAAACGAGATCATTGATAAAAATAGTAAATAATATAGGGCTAAGCATACAACCTTGACGTGTCCCGATAGTGCATTTAAAATATTCAGTGAGACCACCAGATGAAATCACACAAGATTGCAACTTACTGTACATTGAACGTACATTGAAAGGTCTAAGTGGGGCTTTGTAACCGACACTTTCAGATAAGCTCAGTCGATTACATGTACACTGATGTATGATGTTGAAAAAAAAACCGTGTTTTTTGCACAATATTTTCATGACAAACTTGCATTTAAATACGCATTGTGAAATATGGTGCTTGGACCCTGGTAGGATCATTGAAACTTGTTAAGAGATAAAATATTATTTCCCATGGATTTGTGATTTGATTTGAAACTTCAACTGCTTCCAAGCTTGATGTAATAGCATTATGGGTAAATAAATCAAGCGATCATGGAACATGGGAGAACAATACAATTCTCTCTCCTGTCCTTCCATGCTCCAAACTTCAAACCCTATTTTTGTTTACAATGTTATCAGAAACACTATTTTATTTTTCCTAAGAATCACTAGTAAATACTGAGAAGAGTGCTTCAGGGTTTTCGTTAGAAGCCGGTTGCCGGCTTATTTGCCGTCTACATGATCTTGCAGGGCAGTCTACTGTTGCAGATTTCAATTGCAGGTCATAGGTCACACCTGTTGAAACATGGTTGATTGGAAAAATGGCGCCCAAAACATAGGATCGCACAGGGAAACAAGACGGGAATAAAATGTATAAATAAAACGATCACAAATAAAATCTTTCACAATAAACAAATTACAATTTTGGTCTTTATTTAAACCACATGCCCACATGCAACATGAACAAAAATATATTCAAACCTGCCACCAAATGTGTCTTTAACTTTCTAAAAGTCTTCGGTCTAGTGAGGGGCACTCCACTCCTGCCCCCCGAAAGCAACTTGCTCGCATTGCATTGCGAAGCTACGCAGCCGTTGGGAGCCTCATACTATTTTAATTTAGCCTCCTACTTTGAAAGTTAGGGAAACCCCTGGTGCTTGTTTTAATACTTACTTAGTGTTTTCCAGTAATGGCGACAGATGTGGAAATATGACTGCAAGGGTTCCATACAGTGGTTCACAGAATATCCTGAGGAAATTTACCTGAAATGAAATTTACTGATTTAAAACATTTAAACTATTACCACCCATCTTGGTCAGGCTCTTCACTGCTGGGTGAATTCCTCTGAATAAGAATAGATTTGCGAAAAAAAATATTTGAAGTTTGTTTCATTTTAGTACCAGTTACTGCAAGCAATTCAATTGTTACCTGTTCTTTTGGCAGATTGTGTGCGTTATCACGGTCCATCATTGGCAGCGGCACTCCACCCTTCTTCTTTTCTAAATCACCCTGCAATTAAACACAGTAGGTATTTGGGAGCAAGTACTGACAGAAATGAGAAATATCCAACAGCGTTTAAATACTAATAAGATTAGGATCAAATGCAAAAACAAATCATTACATTCTTTTAATAATAGAAACCATGCTAGTTGCAATTTTGCAATCGGCAAAATTAAAAACCAGGAATAATTAATACTTCAACAGTAATTTACCTGTGCATAAAATTCTTCGTATATGATTTCTACAGTTTTTTTCTGTACAGGCCATGTCTTGGCACAGGCACTTAGATCACATGCTGACATCATGATGGCTTGCAACTTATTCCTACAATAACAATTTTAACAAGTAGCTGTCCATATTGAGAGATATTGCTTTTGAACAGCATTCAAAATCGGCCATTTTGAATACATGTATATATATACCGGTAAACATGATGTATAACGAATATATCAAATTTGAATATAATCATAAAAAGCATTTACGAGATATGGCTCTAGAAGCCCAATCATTAAAACAAAATGGCCACCAGTCAGCCATTTTGAATTCAATCTGAAAAATAAAATGACGTGCATCAGGAATCCGTAATGTCTAATGTATGTACCAAGTTTGCACGAAATCCATCTATAAATGCCAGAAATGCTTGATATTTGATGATTGTTTAGCACAAAAATGACCACTATTCGGCCATTTTGAATAGAATCGTCAAACCAATATATCTGTCTATCTATGACATGATGTATAATGAATTTTTAAAATTTGAACATAATCAGTGAAAGCAAGTCAGAGATATGGCACGAGAACCACATTCATTAATACAAAATGGCCGCCAGTCAGCCATTTTGAATCTTATCTGAAAAACAAAATTATTTGCATCAAGGTCCCATAATGTCTAATGTATATACCAAGTTTGAACAAAATCCATCTGTAAACAGCCGAGAAATGCTTGATTTTGACGATTTTTAGCACAAAAATGGCCACTATTTGACCATCTTGAATCAGATCGTAAAACAAAATTATGTGCGGTCCTATAATGTCTAACGTATATACCAAGTTTGAACAAAATCCATCTGTAAACAGCCGAGAAATGCTTGATTTTGACGATTTTTAGCACAAAAATGGCTGCCATTTGGCCATCTTGAATCAGATCTTGAAACAAATTGACGTGCAGATGTATAATATCATGTATGATGTATGCGTGAAGTTTGATTGTGATTGGTCCTGGCCTTTTCTAAGATACAGGTCCGACCGCACACACAGATGCACGCACGCACGGACACACAGAGGTCAAAACGTCCGAACGGGGACTAATTAATAATTTTTGATGGGGGGGGGGGGTCAGGGTAAATTTGGGAAATTCAGTATGACACATCATTCTGATTGATAAAAACAAGACTTAACCTCAGGTAAAATCATGTAGGAAAACATGATGGGAATTGCTTTGCATCAAGAGTTTGTGTACAATTGGAAACATTCAACAACAACAAAAATGATGAAGATCTTTTAACGTTTTTGGAATTTATGATATGAAAGTGTCACTTTTATATTATAAATTTCAAAAAACAGTCACACATATGCGCTAATTTGTATAATTACAATTTATATTCCCAATTAACATACAACCTGCTAAAAGCCTCCATCAAATTGCATAGACATCAGCGGGCGATGTCTTCTTACCTATGATAGGTGTTCTCAATGTTAAATGTTTGATCAGCACAGAATCGAGTGACTTGCTTATGGTTTGAAAAGAACTGTGCCAGATCTGTTGCCAGTATATAGTGACGTATGTACCCTAATACCTGGAACAAAGATCACAGAGAAACATGGTAACTAATATGCAAATGAGGTAATTAATATGCATGGTAGCTTCATTTAAAGAAGGGCTCTGAAAATGATTTGCATAATAATTTGCATAATTATCAGCAATTTGCAAGTGACCTGAGAAAAAAAATAATTTTGTTTATTGTCAACAGATTATTGTGAGTTGGATAAAAGAAAGAGTTGGCAATTCTGTTCACTGTAACAGGCATGCAAAATACAGCATGACGTTTTTTCACAGTATTTCATGTAATGCCGTAAAGGTGCACTGTACAACACTAAATGGCGTCAATCTCGGATGATTGAAAAGTTACCTAATGATACTGACAATTGAATCAATTAGATGAGCTGTATAACCATGTATGATGGATGGATATATGAATTTAACATTGGAAAAACTTGCTGTTCAAAAGTCTGACTTGAACGATAAAAACACACAGACTGGCCATGATATTAATCTTGCTGCCAGTAACATTTAAACCTCACCTGTTTATAAACATCTGAAGTGAGATGATCAAATATATTGTGTCCATCTTGTTGTAGTATAGTGACAGTTTGGTTGAAATGATGTTGTTCCATAACAGATGTCGAATACAATGACGCTAGTGCCGTCTCATATTTCACCATGAACTGGTTGGTGTAACCACGGTGATCTAAATCATGGCATATACAAGCTATAATCAGCGCTTGTCTCTGAAAAACACAAATGGTGTTGACACAATCTTATAAAGCTGCAGAGTATATATGTATGAAATAAGTAGATATAAGAAAACTAGACCATGATGGAGATGGCATTAAAAACCATAGAATGATAGATGGCTGAAACTCCTTAATGTCAGTTGTTAAGTGATTTGTATACAAGAAAATTTTGATTATAGATCCAAAATTGTATCTCCTATCTTTTTGCCCTCTCTCCCACCTAATATTCAGTGTGCTTTGTAACAGTGCTCATTTTATGGAAATCATGAGTAAAAATGAAAAGCAACAAAATCATAATGAGCCATCCAGCTTGCTGGGAAGATCGGTCTTTAAGAAAAAAGAAAAATTGTATGCGACATAATCTATAGGTGACTTGAAGGCACAATCACACAAGTCCCTGATTTCGCTTATTTTACACATACATGTACTTTGTTTATAAAATGTGAATTTCATTTTATCAAATTTATCAGACTGACATGTCATGTTTTTCTAGATCACTATATCACTAGGATTTTCTGTTGCATCAAAAAGGCACCAGTGAATTACGCAAATTATTGTGCATCAGAGACTTGTCATAACGGCTTTAATAACTAGACCACGATGAAAATATGGCACATTGTATGGGAAAACATAGATGGCTAAAACTCTTTGATGTCATTGGTGAAGAGAATCTTTAAATCATATGTCCAAGTATATACCGCCCTCCCCCAACATATATTGAGTAGATGCAGTACACTGCGTTATTAAAGTATTTGTGTACCAACTTTTGCCACTTTTCCCAAAATTAACCATCATAGTCTTTTCAAACAACTTGACAAGCGACAGAGATTTTTTCTGTTCATCTGTGGCATAATCTTCTGATCTCTTAAAAAACTTTGATATCTTTTGCATCCGGTTACTACAGTCCTTTGTTTGCTGCTGTAAACGTTTTGACATTGTGAATTTCCCGCGACGGCATCCACTTGTGCAGACGGCAATAATAACAAAGAATCTAATATGGCGAGCTCATTATCATAAAAAATGGTAATTTTTATTAAAGTGTGCCGAATCGATCGGAAGCATGAATCGCGAATACCGAAGTGTTTGACTCGAACTAGGCCGAACGTGTCCGAAGCGGGATTCACCCCATCCCCGACGTAACAAATGCGGGACAGGCTGACAGTGCCCTCTATGGTAAGAAAGTTGATATCTTACCTCTAACTCGGTGAATATTTCCTGTTCATGATCTAACATTCGGTACATACAGTGCGCGACATTAAACGCATGCCACCAGTTATGATACGGCACTTTATGATAATTCTTACGCACGGATAGCGTGAATCTTACCAATTTCTCATGATCAAAACTAAAAAGAAAGTAATAATAATATTTACACCAACTTTATTCTAATCTCAACTTATTGTAGATTGTCTTAGAGCAACTATGACTATATAATTACTATAATATATTAATTTTATGAAGAAAAACAAGAATATGAAGTAAATCTTACCAGTCATCCCCAAACATGTCACGAATGATCTTAACAAATAACTTACACAAGTCATCAGATAATATTGGCATGTAGTTAAAATCAAATCTGTATGGCGGGAAATAGAGTGTGAAGGTAAAGCATTATAAAAATGTAATAATAACATGATGTAATGTGACCTTATTGGCACAAAGCCAATGAAACTGATGAGTTTATTCTCTTTATGTTTACATCATTATCACTATGGTCACCAGTGAGAGAAAGAGAGAAATATCCCCATCGGCAATTGAGACAAACCAATGCTGTGTTGTGCAGACGTAGTTTAATGGCAGATTACAAGGACGTGTACAGAGAAGTAAAAACAAACAAACAGAACGAAAGAACAACTCAGACGATCGTGTGATGGCGTGATACCCCTTCCGTTTCTCCCCCTAACAATTTATGTATGATATTAAATGTCACAATTGAATGTCATAAACTTTAGTTCTGATACTGTAATTCGAGTATAGTAATATGAACAACACGAAAATATACATTTACAGGATTGTTATAACATAATCAACATGAACACAATTTTGGGTGGCGCTAGGCTCTCACCCCGAAGTTAAGGCATTATTATGGCCCAAGCTAACAACCTAAATTTAAATTCATGGGTGGCGCTAGGCTCACACCCTACATAGGCATTATTATGGCCTTGAATTCATTCCATTACCCAATTTCCACTCAGTTGCCATCCAGGTGGCTTTCTTACTCTGGAGGATCGACGAGGCATAATATGATCAGCTGGCTCCTCATTATTGTCACCTCTTTCTGGTGAGGCTTGAGATAAGGTTGGGGTGACCATGGTAGTAGGCAATGATGTAATTTCAGTATCCGACTCAGAGTCTTCAACTTCATTTAGACCTTTAACAAGATTGGAGAAGGGCTGATGTAGCACAGTAGGCTTAATTGGATAGCAATCATTAAGTCTAACATCATATACTTTAGCACTGAACTGGGATTTCGTGAACTTTCTAATTTGACAATGGTCATCAGACAGACCAACAACCATGTAACGATTTCTGGCACAAGTTTTATCCCTATCGCCGTAAAGGTATACAAGGTCTCAAAGACATATATTCCCTGCAGCAGATTTTGACTTGCCATGCGCTTTCGATTTTTTGAACAAGGACCATGGCTAAATATACGCTGGAAATGTTGCTGTTGTATTATTTGTCGATCATCTATAGGTAACTGCTCTCCAGTGAACTGGTCTCTTTGTGTCCATATCTCACGTGCCGATAAGCCTCCTTTCCTTATTCTGGTATTTAAATTAGCAGTCGCCATGGCTAAGGGACCTCCCTCAGGATTTATGTTGAGGCATTCAAGGCCCAGTTCTTTGATAGCATTCTCCGCCACAGGATTCTTATTAATATTTTTAACATTTCCAACCTGTAAACGTATACCTAGTCGTTTAAGTTTCGGGTCATTGGTTATGGCAACCAAGCCCGGGACAGAGTCTATACGGATGAAGATATCCTCATCACCCAAAGATCTAACCTCAGCACAGAGAGCCAATATGACATTTCGAACGTCATCATGCTTCTCGCTCTCCATCATAGCCGTTAGGGTGAAGGAGGATACTGTTTCACGAAGTACAAAGGTGTACTGGTGCTGTCTGCGCATAATATCTGAGGCAAATCATCTGCCTATGTGGTTTGGTAGTGTTGATGTTGACTGAGGACACAGCTGTGTTGGTACAAATTTCAGGGATAGACAATGATGGCATGAAGCACATACTGCTTCAATGGCTCTGTCCAGATCTAAGGCAAAAAAATATCTGCAGAACAAGCGTTTCATTTGGTGTTTGGAGGTGTGATTGAAGCGAAGATAAACTGCAGTGAACAGGCCATCAATGACACTCCTCGGGACAACAATACGTTCTCTGGTAGGCTGGAAAGGTTGTGTATCTCTCACTATAAGAAGTCCATCATTGGCCACAGTGACATCTCCCAGATAGCGTTTTACGTCTTTAATATTAAACAATTTATTTGAGGGTCTGGTGCCTTGGATAAGATGCGAATGAGTACGTCTTAGGCTAGAACACTCTTGCCGAGTGGTCAGCCAGGTCGCACGACTTGTAAAAGGCATCTTCACCGACCCTTCAATGACGTCACTTACAGTCAGATTACTAACTGCACAAATTTGGCAAGATTGATCCAAGCATTCTGAGGGATGTCGACTTGCAAAGTCAGTAGGTACATTTGAGACTCCTGCTATATGTTGAACATCTATCATATAGCGGCTCAATGTAGACAGGAATGTAGTAACTCTGGAACTAGCCGAGAACTCACCCCGTCTCAATTTCTCATAAGCCTGGACACAAGGTCGACTGTCGGTCAAGAGCTGTGTTTTATGTTTTGATTGTATTATATAAAGAGCAAAGTGCTTTACTGCTGCCCCTATACACAAAGCTTCTACCGTACTTCACAGGGCAGCCATGCAATTTGATGTTTCTTCAATTTAGCATTGAAAAAACCTGATAGACATAATTTGCCATTTAGTTGAGAAGAGTACAATGTAGCAGCAATTCCTTTGTTTTTCCCGGAGGCATCTGTGATTATCCACAATTGGTCATTTGGCCCAGGTACTGTAATCTCTCGACAATTTTGTAGTGCATATTGAGCAGTTTTAAATGAGTCTATTAGGTTCTCAGACCAGTTGATTTTGCTAGCTGATTGTTGTCCAGCTGTTGCCTGTTCCAGAGGATCAATGAGGTCAGCATAGCCTTTAAGGACACGGCTGAGGACTTTGTATGCTCCAATAAATGACCTCAGACCTGAGACATTGTTAGGTGGATCAATTGAAGAGAGGGTAGCAATTCTGTGTGGGCTAGCTTTAATTGTGCCATTTGACCAAATCCAACCCAAAATATAGATTTGACTATGGTCTTTCTAGCTGATAGATGTAAATTATTATTGTGCAGTGCTTCAAGTGTGCGACTCATATTATGTAAGACACTGTCAGGTGTGCCACCCCAGTATAGACATCATCAGCTATTTCCGAAGCACAGCCTTCCTGGATAAGATCGCCTAGAACTCTGCACATAACTTCTTCCAAACTGGTTTCGGATCCTGGCATACCCATAGCACAGCGTGTATATACCCTGACTCCTTTAAATGGAGTCGCCACTCCACAATATATCATGGATTTGAATGATAGCGGGATTTGATAATAGGCCTGATTCAAATCTGTTTTAATAATGTACTTCCATCCAGCAATGTCACGTAATACATTATCCACACTTGGCATTAAGGATGGTTGAGGCTTACTGTATTGGGCAACTTCATCGAATGATGTTACTAGACGGCTTCCGCCATTCGTTTTTTTTTACTAAGAATGAGAGGTTGAGATATTCTACTGTAACATTGACTTGTTCTGGTTTAGCGAATACGCCTGCAGATTCGAGCTCATCAAATTTATTTTGTAATTCAATCATTGTAGCACGGTTATAATGTGGGGGTAAGACTGGGCCCATATTTACCACTGCTTCAATTTTTCCACTAGCCCCGTTATACTTAGATATTAAAGGGTTGAATACTTCATCATATTGTAAATGCAGATCTCCAAATTTGCCCTTAATATCCACAGGAAGCTGGTTGTCTGGGTCCAGTGATAAGCTAGATGAGTGTGGGTGAGATGATTTCAGTTGGTTGTGCACTATTGAGGTTGTCTCATGGGTATTTTCCATTAATGCTGGTGTTATCGGGCGAACTTGGCACAAATGGTCATGTCGTTTTACCAATATTGGATCAGGTGTTGAGTTAGTAACTCTGAGGGTGTGGCCAACTGACTGGATTTCCTGGGGGATAGGCCAAGTTTTACTGAATTTAACATGTTTATTGGCCTGACTATCCCTTCGAGGTTCCAGTGCTAGCATAGAATCTGGTTCACATTCCTCTGGGATATCCAGCTGAATAAATTCACCTGGTAGAATTGTCTGTTGAGTAGAACTTCTAAGCAAACAGGATTGAGTACGACGTATGGAAGCGGTGCGGTCAGGTTGAGGGCCATAATAGATGATATCGGTGCTCTTAATAACGACCTGTTCTTTGGCTGGACGGGTTTAAATATCATTGTCCACAAGAAAAGGGTTCCCGGCAAGAACCTCAACATCAAGTCGCTTCACAACTAATGCGTCTATTTCTAGTTAGCTGGCAGTGAACCTCTCCAATAACATCAAGTGGTGTTACTCCATCAGCCTGATGAGCCATCTGAGATGCTGGTTTAATAGGCAAATTCACAGCTTTGGCAAACGAGGCTCTGATTAAATTAGTTGTGGCCCCGGTATCGAGAGTTACCTTAATGGGAATACTGAGATAATATGTATTCAAAAATGGAGACTGTATTACATTAACCCGTAGAGTTGTTGGCAGATCAATTAGGGCATTTGGAACTACACACTCATCCTGTATATCATGTTCCATATCATCAGGTGACAGTTGGTAGTCCACTTCATTTTCAAGTGTGACCAAAAGAGAACAGCTGATGGCACGCTTATCTGTTTCTGGCAAGTACCTACAGTCTATCAGTGTATGTGAGGAATGCCCAGGTCTCCCAGCTGTTCTACAAAGAACACACATTTTTGATGGCTTATTGTGTGCTGCATACATCTGGTCACGAGAATTAACTTGGTTTCTTATTGGTCGGTTGAATGCCCCTGTACGAAACACCTTTGTATCTTCAATGCTAGGTAACTCGTCCAATAGAGATGACATGACTTGCGAAATTTTGGGTTTCAAAGAGGCCAAGGATTTATTACGTAGTTCTGCGCCATATTTCTGCTTCACTAACTGTGGGAGTCCTGGGTTAATGAAATGTAACCACAGAAAAACAATGGTGTTCTCAAGGGTTGGTGTCAAGTCTTCATCATCTGGAACCTAGTCACTGTGATGTGTAATACCGCCATCTTTGGTCAATAAATTATCTTCATAAAATGCCATAATGCGCTGATACAAATCTTCAGGTTTTTCATCCAGTTGTAGGCGAATTTTATCAAGATCCAAAAAATTAGCCCCTGAGGACTGAAACCCATAATGCTGTCTAATTTTCTGCCAAATATCACTGAGCGAGGTACATTGCTTAATGATGGAGTTACGTGATATAACTGCAGTAATTTGCTATTTGGCTGAGCATTAATTCAAGCTGGACATTTTTCTGGGCTGCAGTTTTTCTCAAATCGGCGGGGATGGGGCTTCCATCATCCTGTAATCCTCTAGTTGGGTTGGCAGTATTTTCCTTCTTCCATTCAAATCCATCAACAAGGAATGCAGAGAAATTATTATCGAGTGAGAGGATATACAATAAATTCTGTTTCCAGTTTTCAAATGAATTAGTGGTTTCATTTTTGGTGAGTTGCCATTGTTTTGGGGCGCGAGCGGATGCCATAATGGTTTGAATGAGTCAAATCAGGGTTCAATGGTGCACAGCAATATCACAAACAAACTTGAAACTACACGAGGGTCGCAGAAACAAGAAAACTACTTAGCTCAAAAACTGTCTTTGTTCAGACGAAATGTCCACATCAATCACACAGGTGAAAGGCTCGACTTTAGTCTTCTATTTGTTGAAGTCACAAGTGTCAACGTAGGCTCTTTACGCTGCCACCACGGCAATTGAGACAAACCAATGCTGTGTTGTGCGGACGTAGTTTAATGGCGGATTACAAGGACGTGTACAGAGAAGTAAAAACAAACAAACAGAACAAAAGAACAACTCAGACGGTCGTGTGATGGCACATCACTGAAAAAAGTGGATGATTTTTGAAATCATGATTTTGTTATACAATTATTTTTTGTTGATCTTGTTCGGGCTCTTATTTTCATTCTTGCTCAATTTCTAAGATTTACATTTAAACATAGCTTTTTGGAAATGTTATAAAGGGCATATAATGCACATATAAGGTAGCAAACAAGAGACAAATAAAAACATTGCGTGGCAGCCCGATTTTCTCAACAGGTTCAGATTACACATTAATACATGGTGTCAATCTCATGGACAAATTTTGCACACCTGAGTTCACAAATTACTAGCGACGACAGAGCATTTTCACTGCCTGGCAACCATCACAGTGAAAACAAAGGTCGAAAACACTCAAAAAACGGTACTTTGGGATGGTTGTTGAGACTCCCCTGAACAGTGTAACAAGATTACCCCTGCAACATATATAAATTTGGTTGTTCAGAATTACTTCGAAGTTTATGCTGTTTTCAAGCATTTCGACCAATGATCCACAGCAGCTCGCGCAAAGCCCATAGAAACGCATGGTACAGTGGTACGCGTCTTAGCAACGATCTGAGACGTAGCTCCGTCCCCAAGAATAACTATAAACTACTCGTATAACTTGTCCTATTTAAGGGCAAGGCAATCACCTATATCCAGTGTTTGGTAATTCGGGAACGAACAGGTACTTATGGTATGTATATTACCTATCATAATTTTCAGTTTGCAGATCAGGTTTATGTTTTTCAGTTGGAATATTTGCAGGCGAAATGGGCACATACCCTTGCAAATATTGTGTTATTGGCAATTCCTTAAAATTGCACTCACCCCAAAATAGTAGAAACATCCCCCAAAAGTGTGTGGATTGCTCAACTGTGTGTCTTCTATGAAACACTTCATCAAAAAAAGTCATATTAATTTTACCTACAAATGCTGGTCGGTTTTTCTTGCGGCAATAACAAGAAACAGAAAATATATCAGAGATAAATTTTGGTAACAAATTATAATGTTCAGGGAACCACTTGTATTGTGATTATAAAAACAAAGGGAAAAGTTACATAGAGCATGGAGCATGTGATGGCGCCATTTACTTACTTGTAGAAATCATGTGGGATTTCGACTGGGGTATCTTTAATGAGCCAATTATATTCTTCTTCTGGGTAACAGATGTGGTAGGATAGCTGATCTAGTGCCACTTTTAGGAGACCCTCAGAATGCTGAATGGTACTGTAGATCTGAAGAAGAAAAATGACAAATGCTATACAAGTACTACTGTTTGTTTATTCTGAGCCCTATTGTCAGGCAATAATGGGGAGTGTGGAGCCCTTTATTTCAATTGCAATAAACATGAAAAGTCAAAAAAATTGATTATTTATGCAGTGATATCATAGCTTGAAAAGAAATCAACAATATGTGCATTGTAAACACTTGTATAGTAATGCATAAGTTCATGAGTAAACAACACAATGAAATTCACAGATATTTAATTTTCTAGATGAAAATACCCAGCATTTTTTTAACATGCAAGAACTATGAAGAGTTTGTTGTTTAAACGATATGGACAAATTTGGGGAAACAATGGACTCAGCTGAGCTTCTCATTCTATGTTTGCTCATTGACCTCAATCTCTGACCAGTCATCGTCTGATAACAGGGCCCTGTGTGGTATTGATCACCCAATGAGAACGCGGCAACTCAATAATGGGCAGTACACAGTATTATACAAGTGTAAAGAGAATTAAACTGCTCTTGAAGAAATGGAGATGTTAAACACATACAGACCAGTAAATTGCTATGGTTATTGTTGCTGTGGGATTTATGATGAGAAGTTTCTATGGGGTTGAGCACTGACTCAAACGGATGAGACCTACACACTATAGTATGAGTGTGTGTGCAAACTGGAATGAAGACACATGGGAAAGGGCTATCAACTCACTTATGCAACTTTAAGAATTTTTGCTAAGATTAGGGTCTTGATAAGCAACTTTCAGCTCCAAAGAGGTGTCAACTGGTAAAACATCATTTAAAGGGCGGTAGTCGTTGCGCTGCGCATGTACAACATTCGTGTTAATAGACATTGATTTTCCCACAATCCACTGCACTCTTCTAAAGGAAATCACAAGTATGAGGTTTGACCTGGGTGCGACTTGCACTAATTACCGCCGGCGACTTCTTTGATGACTTTCAATCACCCCAAAAAATACCTAATTAAAGCTTGGTAACGTCTCTGTTTGTACTCGTTGATCTGCGCAACAGTCAAAGTCACCATCATGTTTATATGAGACCCATATATCTTGCATATGCGTGGCGCGACGACTACTGCCCTTTTAGTCATTATTTAACACTCACCTTAGAATAGTGCAATGCCATAGCACAATACACAGCAAACATTTGGAAATTACATTCATCTGAATGAATGAAAAAAAAAAAAGTAAAGTCCATTTATAGAGTCAACTTTAAAGATGATTTGCTGTAATTGGTATAGTTATTTAAAATTTGTCTATACATGTAAGTATATAAAGATGAAAAACGTAAATCAAATTTGAGTACCTGGGGAAGAGGGGGGGGGGTATGCAAAATATATACGATGATGCATCTGGTCAAAGTGCTCCTTAAAATCTCTCATTTGACAATCACAGTGTAGAGTAGTTTATTTTTTCAGTCATACACAATGATGATTATGATTTTGACATTAAGTTTACTAGTTGTAGTGAGATTTGAGCGTAATTCGTGAAAGTTGACAAGATGACATGATTATAATAGTCATGAGAGTTTTCCGAATCCTTGATATGTAAATCCAAACTGTTAAGACAATATGTTCCTTCATAGCAGACAATTGCGTGCATAACATACAAAAAAAGGAACTATTTTTTGAAAGATTCAATGATACATTTACCTGCATATGTGAATGCTGGTCCATTTATTTTGTTCAACATCTGAACTACACCAATCACGATACCTCTACTCACGATTGGCATGCATAGTACATTACGAGTTGTGTAACCAGTTCTCTTGTCAACTTCTCTAAAATAAAAAGGTTGAATCAGTCACCTTTGGTGTTACGACTGCTGGTTTTGTCAGCATGCTTTAGTGTTGAAATTTTTATACAAAATTGCTGAAACACCATAGAAACTCAAAAATTTTGCTTCTTGTAAAAATTCAATCATGTAATTAATTGGCAGATATTATAATTGATTGGCTGAAATTACAGCCATTCACAAATTTGTGTTTTTTGGTTCCCCACAACGTCATCTGTGTAATTCAGGCTTTAATGAGAACAAACACTGTTGAGGTACACAGTGTATTGAATATACGAATCAAAACATGACTTGCAAACGATCTGGACTGTAGAAATAAAACATAACTCAGATAACAAAATCCTACGAGTATTGCTTATCACATGTCATTTTAGCAAATATAACTCAATGCAAGAATTAACAGAATTTTAATTCAGCCTAGCACAAACAATTTCACTGTGAGAATATACTTTATTTCAGATTAATGACATCTTGAATTATCAAACATTATAATTTGGTTCAAAGAATATTATTTCTTTGCTTTGCTGCAAATTATATGTATACTTAAACTTAGATTTACACTTGATGGATTTTATATGAATCTTAGATCTGACATACTTTTTTTTAAAGAAATAATTAACACTTTTTAAACTTGTATTATTGGTAAAAAGTTAAAAGCCTTTTCAATTTTTATTAACTTGGCTAAAAATCAAATTTGAGAGTTACGGCACAGAATTTGAAAGTAATCCTGATGGAACTTGTATTGTGATGTCTAATGACTAAATAATTCAATGTCTTCACTACAAAAATTCTGTCATACATTGTTGTTTAAATTCTGTTCTTTTGGGTCTTTTGATCGTGTTGCTTTTCTGACAACAAATGATGTATTTTTCAAGTCAGTCAACGTTTTTGTAATTAGGGAGTAGTTATTTTTATTTGACCATTCACAATTTCAACATAATTTTGTATTCTAAAAACATTACTAATTTTTTTAAGGATTTAATTTTGGTACACTGCATCACAAGTTCCAAAAGCATTACAAACATTTACAAACATATGGAAATTTGTTGACAAACATTTTTGTAAGCTAATTTAGTTACAAAATCGTAAAATTCCTGCTTTACCTGTTAAATCTAGGATCAGCATAAACATTAGGGATGTTTAAGACTTCCCCAGACCTTGCAACATAACCAGCAAAACCCTTATTGATAGAAAACCTGAAAGTCAAGCATAAAATAATATGCATGATATTAAAAAACAGATTCTGATAGTGAGACTACCCCAGCTAGAAACTGACATGGTTTATGGTTTACCATGCTCATTCATACAAAGTACTGTTTTATCACATGTGTTGTTGCAATTAATTGTTTTATACATTCAGTATACCTGTATGCATGACTAGACTAAAAACAAAGTAATCATATATAATGAAATTTATATAGCGACACATTTTTGTCGCTGGAAACTTTCATAGGAATTAAATAAAATGAGTATTTTATTTGCTACTTAATTGTATTCAATTATTTCAATTGTTACTTTAAACTTAGATTTGAAGTAAATTTAAATTTATCTTTGACAGAAAGAAGTACTTTCAACAAGTCATTGTCAATGACACGTCCCCGTTCCGTTCATATTTGAGTGACATATACATTCAAAGCAGATCATGACCGAAATGCACCTGGATATGTACAACACATTATACTAAATCTGAACAAAATCTATCCATGCATGACTGAGATCCGGTTCCGGAATTGTGAAAATACGTGATTTTGATGAACTTTCGGCCTTAAAATGGCCATCATTCAGCTATTGTTAAGCGGATCATGAAACAAATGCACATATCTATTTGTGACATGATGTACCATGTGTGTGTGAAGTTTGAACTTGATCAATCCAGACATGCCTCGGATACGGATCCAGAACTGAATTCTTTAAAACAAAATGGCCGCCAGTCGGCCATTTCGAACTTGATCCAAAAAAAAAAATGACGTGCATCAAGGTCCTATTATGTTTAATGTATGTACCAAATTTGAACGAAATCCGTCCATGCATAACTGAGATCCGGGTCCGGAATGGTGAAAATGTGCGATTTCAATGCATTTTCGGCCTTAAAGCGGCCCCCATTTGGCTATCGTTAATGAGATCATGAAGAAAATGCACATACATATTTGTGACATGATGTACCTTGTGTGTGTGAAGTTTGAACTCGATCAATCCAAGCATGTCTCAGATACGGATCCAGAACTGAATTCTTTAAAACAAAATGGCCGCCAGTCGGCCATTTCGAACTTGATCCGAAAAAAAAAATGACGTGCATCAAGGTCCTATTATGTTTAATGTATGTACCAAATTTGAACGAAATCCGTCCATGCATAACTGAGATCCGGGTCCGGAATGGTGAAAATGTGCGATTTTGATGCATTTTCGGCCTTAAAATGGCCGTTTTTCGGCTATCGTTAATCTGATCATGAAAAAAATGCATGTGCATATGTCCCATATAATGTGTGATGTATGAGTGAAGTTAGAACTTAATCGGTCCATGCATGTTCGAGATACAGGTGATCACGGACGGACGGACGGACGGACGCACACAGGGCAAAACATAAGTCCCCGTTTTCGGACTACGTCTGAACGGGGACTAATTAAAGAAAGTAGATTGTCACCTGCGCACACGCAGGAATTGAGTCCCAAGCGACGATAACACACGCTAAAAACGTTTGTAAACAATGTCACACTATGGCCATCTGACGCATGCGCAGGGAACGACTTCCCCGCTTCAACTCACAACTATGTAGAGCATATGCCTGTTTAAGATGTTTGTTCACTCATTGGCTATAGATGTTGGAAGACACCATGGTGTTTACAGAGAGCTCAGAATATGTAGGTAACCTGTATTTGGATGAAACTGAAGACGAGTTTCATTTTATATTAAAATGCCACAAACTCACTATGCTCAGATGTACATTTCTTCCACAGTATTCACAAAACCATGCATCTACCATACTACGGGTATCTGATTTCCATAAAATTATGGCATCAGATAATGAGAGTGACATTGAAGCATTAATCTGTGTTCATGCATTCAAAATTATTTTTATTCATCTCCAATCCTGTATGGAGGACATTGGTGAAATGTACGGCTATTTTTGCATAAATGGGCCAGATGCTTGAATATGAATATGAAACTACATGTATTTAGTACAAAAAATCGCAAGATTAGCAAAACAACTAGGGTATGTTCAAGCACTGGGTAGCATTTTATTATCATTTCAAAGTGACCAAAAAAAGTCACATACATGTCCTGGTGTACAGATACATATTCATTAATTGGTCAAGTTTGTATACCCTAATTGCAATAATAATTTATTATTATTTTACCTTATTTCATCCTTCTTGCTGAATTTTGGCTTTCCATCATCCTCTCGACCTTCATCAAATATACTTGCAAACAGTTCATTGTGCTCATAGTCAACAAGAAACAATGCAGATCTATCAGCGTCAACAAGATTCTTGGCAAACCCCTTCAATATAAGTATAATGATACTAATAATAATAATAAGTATTTATACACACATTAACACTTAATGTTTAAATCAGTTGTACTGTTGATATAAAAAAAAAATTATCCGCTGATCTGACAAAGTCACCCATATTATGAGATTTAGGTTAACCATTATTAGTTTAAGATTGTAATGCATTATATACAAAGAACTTCTGTCACATCCCCAAATTTTGGTCACAGTCATTTGAACATCCATATTACTTGCAGACGGCCATCACTCTCTTGAAAGTAGCGCAATGAATAATGACTCTCTAAGTGATTACTTTTCTCTCTCATTATAACCCCCTAAGTTGGACACTAATTAACCTAGCCTTTGACGTCACAGTGTACAAAAAAAATCCTGCTTGCATTCTTGTCTGACCCAATAGAGGGCGCTTGAAAATTGCCAAGATGGCGCCTACTATATGAAATACTATATGGGATCATACCTCTATTAATTTTTTTTGTTCAATATTTAAATAAGTGTACGTAACTGCTGCTATGTGGCAAGCAATATTGACTGGATTGATCTTTCCTTTAACATTGAAGTTAGTCTGTACTGAAGGCTGTGGTGTCTTTGTAATCACCAAACCAGACACAGATTTGTGTAATTACTCAAGGTCACATCACATTATTTTAGAATATTCTTCTAAATTTGATTTCAGTATTCGGATAGACAATATTTCTTATGAATTATAAAACAGCTCTTATGATGCTTTAATATAGGAATCAGAAAGAAGTTATCTACAGATCAAACCTTTAAAAGCTGATTTTTTTTTCATGTTACCTGCTCTGCCGAGTAGATGTACCTACCATGATATGCTCTGTTAGATGATCTATAGCAATGATGTCATCAAAAATAACTCTGAAAAAAGAAAATAGATTTCAATATTTAACACTTCTATCATTGTTTTTTTTAACTCCATGCTTCTGTGCAATAAATACTGCGACCTTGGCTTGTGTTCTTTTTAGCTCAGCTGTTGACTTTGTCGAGTGGAGCTTATCATATGCTTTGATATTATATTACATATATAGGTACTGCATGTGGACCTCTCTCAGATTTGTCCATTTTGTAATGATATCTTTCATTCTTTAATTTTGGTGAATATTTTTGTCATTTTTGGTAAAAAGTGATATTTTCGACTTCTTGTTAAAAACTGCGAGTCCAATTGCTTTGATATTATTTATAAAGGTACTACATGTGGATCTCTCTCAGATTTGTTCATTTTGTAATGATATCTTTAATTCTCTAATTTTGGTGAATATTTTTGTCATTTTTGGTAAAAAGTGATATTTTCGACTTCTTCTTAAAAACCGTGAGTCCAATTGCTTTGATATTTCATATATAGATACTACATGTGGACATCTCTCAGATTTGTTCATTTTGTAATGATATCTTTCATTCTTTAATTTTGGTGAATATTTTTGGCATTTTTGGTAAAAAGTGATATTTCAACTTCTTGTTAAAAACCGCAAGTCCAATTGCTTTGATATTACATATATAGATACTAATGTGAACCTCTCTCAGATTTGTCCATTTTGTAATGATATCTTTAATTCTCTAATTTTGGTGAATATTTTTGTCATTTTTGGTAAAAAGTGATATTTCGACTTCTTGTTAAAAACTGCAAGTCCAATTGCTTTGATATAACATATATAGGTACTACATGTGAACCTCTCTCAGATTTCTTCATTTTGTAATGATATCTTTAATTCTCTAATTTTGGTGAATATTTTTGTCATTTTTGGTAAAAAGTGATATTTTCGACTTCTTGTTAAAAAATGCAAGTCCAATTGCTTTTATATTACATATATAGGTACTACATGTGAACCTCTCTCAGATTTTTTCATTTTGTAATGATATTTTTAATTCTCTAATTTTGGTGAATATTTTTGTCATTTTTGGTAAAAAGTGATATTTTCGACTTCTTGTTAAAAACTGCAAGTACAATTGCTTTAATATTACATATATAGGTACTACTCTTTCAGATTTGTTAAGTACGTGGTGATATCTTCAATTATCTAATTTTGATGATTATTGTTGTCATTTTTGGTGAAAAGTGATATTTTTGAATTGTTGTTGAAAACAGCAAATCCCGTTGCTTTGATACTATACATATTGTTCATTTTCTAATGATATCTTCTGATTTTTTTAATTGAAATGTGCATTGCTAACATGATGGGATTCTTGTTTTTTTCTGATCACCAACAAATGCAGTAACACTGTCTGTAGAAACTTGATGTTGATGGCTACGATTCCATTCCGCTCACAATACATGATTCTACCCGAGCTAGTTCTACCAACCCTTCTAGCTAGGTAACCAACAGAACTTTGTTTTCCCAAGTTGTCTGAATCTTAATGTTGGTCAATCAAAATCAAAAGAATGCAGTAAAACAAAAGCAGTCGTCAAGATAGTTCCGACAACCTCATATGATTCGCATATCAATAATTAAATACCACACTAATTTGCATATCAACAGTAAAATCAGACACATCATAAATGTTACAATTAACTAAAAGCTGGGTCACAGAATCATCAGTACTTGAACTTTTGTGTCAGACTAATCTGACTGTGTAATGTGAATGCTAATAGGTGATTTTCCGTACAATTGCGAGATCTCGTGAGATGCATGAAAGACGCGCGTCGAACGTCTGCCGCAAAAATCGAACGATTTGATTTTGAACTCAAATTTCTTTATTTCGTAGCTCACATCGACCGGCCGATCTTTGACAGAGGAATATTGCATTCGAATATCCTCTTTTAATCGAAATTGTCTATCATCAAATGTGTACAGCACATTATTAAGCATGGAAATGTCCCCCAAATACTTTCGTGTTTGTCGAATCTCGCGCGATGTTTGACGCCATTACAACCTTTGTTTGCCCTGTTTTTACGTTCGATTTCACGCATAACGCGTGATTCTCGCAGTGAACGGAAAATGGTCTATTCTAAAGGCCGATCAGATTTGTTGAATATTAGATATTACCAATTTCACCAGAATAATCTGATCAGCTAAATCTGACCCCATAAACCTGCCTTTAGAAATTCTAACATTTAAACTGATTTTCATTACTGACTCTATAATAAATTTTATTGACCACCAGGTGATCGAGTTCTGACCAATCAGAGTGAGGATCTTCATCATGAGATAATTATAATAATGTACAATACTAGATATAGCTTACTTAGATACTTCCAACAAGAAATCATTGACTTCTCTCTGTTTCATCAAACCTTTGCAAATCTACAAGAAATATGGGTACACACATTATATTAGTTGTACTGCCATTAAACCTTTTGAACACCATCTTTTTTCACCTTTTACAAATCATGGAGGTATGTTTATACCTCCATGCATAAATTTAACTTGCCTATTATTTTCCCAAATGTTTACTAAAACCTGTAGCTAATTAAAAAAAAAAACACCATTTGGTGTAAAGAAATATCAAAAAGGGTTAACACTAATTTCATACTGTAAAATAAAAACTGACTTTGAACAAATAGAAAACAGAGATGTTGATGACAGTCAAAACTACATTGACTGAAATTGACAGTAGGTAGCGTTACTCAAAATTTCCACATAAATAATCTTTCAGCAAAATTGTAGATACACTACCATGATAATACTACATTGTATTTACTGTCATGATTATGCAAAATAAGCAACTAGTTTTTATATTTACTTCATTACAAAAGCGGTAGTTCGGGACAATGCCAACTTTGATCTCTAAAGCCAACTACTATAATTGTTATGAAGGTAGCTGGTGAACATGCATACTTCAAGTTTCAAGTGTATATGTGACAGCATTTAATATTTTCTCTCTGTTACGAAACCTTATTATTTATGAGTTTTCACTCACCTGAACTTTCTCTATTGCAACACCTGACCACTGTAAGAATGTACACACCATCTGAATCAGAAATAAAGTAACAATTTTTTAATTTTACTTTTAATTTGGTTTCTTAGATCAAAGGCCAATTATTACATATGTAAACATTGCTGCTGCTTTTTGTTCTCTTAGGAGAATAACTGATATGAGAAATGAATTCATTCAAACATTCTAAATTTGTTTGACTTGCATTGATGACAGGACTGGCACCAGTCTGAATATTGTATGCTTCATTTGCATATACATATATGTTCATTCTTTGAAAGATGACGCCTCCTCAATAACCATATTAATATTTATTGTCCAGATTTGGACACATTATTATAATCTTTGGTTTATCAGACTTCTCTTCAAAAGATAAATAATTTAGCAACATAAATTACATTAATAATGGCCATTATTTCAGAGATGTCTTTGTTATGAGATCTCCTTCATTAAGAAATGTTAATGTTAACGTTAATTATTTGATAAAAACTAATATAAGGAAACTCCTAATGAAAAATTTGTCTTGTCCAAGGCTTGTCTATTGGAGTTATGAATAACTCAGTTTTGTATTTGTATTTTACAGATTTTCATTGATTTATTTACACAAACAGCAAATATGTACCTAGTTTCAATTCATTTGAGCAAACTGTTAGGATGAAACAAAACATTGTGAAAACAGTTAACTAGCATGCAAATTAACTAATTATTATGCACAGAATGTTATAAACTCTTAGTATTTGTCTTAAGAAGCAGTAAGCCTGTACAAAGTTTCAATCTGTTTGAGCAAATGTTTGCAAAATTATACAAAGAGCATGGCAAAACATTAAATCATGCAAATTTGGTCACGGCGTACTGTCAGAGTGCATACTTTGAGGTTTCTTCATAATAACCTTATTATTATTATACATCTTTTCCTTCCAAGGATACACCATGGGTATGCCAAAATCAAAAAGGGTTAGAACAGAATCAACTTCTTTGTGTGGAGTCCGGTCATGGCAGCCATGTTTGTTTTTATTATTAGAGGATGCTTACGTGCGTAATCATTCCATATTTTGAATTCGCATTTCCTAATATGGTAGGATGAATATACCCCGTAAAATACCGCAAAATTAAGGCACGCTATAACTTACGGCGTTACGGTGACAGATGTATAATACCGTAATATTACTATTTAATTCTTACCTGCAATATATCCTGTGTGAATGGTGGGTTTCCATAAGACCTGGTTAATTCTAAAACACCTGTAGATTACAAACACATCAATTTATATCTCACTTTGAATCAGAATAAATTCAACACTCTCACTACAATTAAATTTTACAGTATTCTGGAATTGAATCAAAGATATGATGTGCTTTTTAAAAATTGCATTTTTGCAGTTTTGAAAACTGACAGATTTATAAATTTTTTCCTACTTCCTGGTAAAACTATCTGGTAAATTTATTAAATTTTATAAGACGATAATATAATTAACAATAAAAATTAGAACGACAACGAATATAAGTTTATTAAAGTTATTTAAAAAATCAATTTTTATGCCAGTTTTCTTTGTTTTTTTTGTGTTTACCTTGGGCAGGATCCCCACTGTATAAAGTTCTCAAGACATATTAAGACAAGGTTGTTTTGAAAATAGGCTAGGAATACACAGAGATTTATGAATGGTAAAGTATTCTTACTAATATCGTATATGTTAGCCTGATATGTAGGTGTGAGTGGCGCCCTCACCGACCGAACAGCATCAGACCACATTAACGTCTGACAGAATAGTGTATGTTTCGCCGGCAAAATCAATACTGCGAATTCGCAAAGTTCACACCTTCTTGCAATGAGTTCAATAAATATTCATTTTAGTGGTCATGGTAACACCGTCAAACAAAGCCGCGTTTGCATTGTTTGCTGTTTTCAACAAGATGATAAACATTGGGCGGAAAAAAAACTCTGCTGAGAATGGTTACTCTTTAATGGCTGTCGCTATCTGACGTACCTGCAATTCGATTGGTACCAACAAAAAATCGTTGAGGGGAAGTGAAAAACTACATCGTTCTGTTAGGTGTGTGTTGGGTTTGGAGCACCGCAGAGGGCGCAACTCACGCGACCTCGTCAGGCTAGGTATATTATAATGTTCAATTGTGTCATTGGTCTCATAAATTTATTTTAAACATGTCAAACATCTTACCCATGCTAAAACCATAATAAAATGAAATCTCACCAATAAATGAACCAGTTGTTTGTAAGATTGGTGCACAGACCACTGACTTGGCTATGCTGTCAGCAAGACCAGTACCATCAGGAAATCTGTCATCCTGCAAAACAAGATTTTTGTGAGATTATGTGACTGTGCATAATCCAGAACATTATAAGAGTGCCTATATATAATTTAAAAACCAGACAGGCATAATAACATGATACACTGACTTTGTACAAAAATATAGTTTGAATGAAATGAGTGTTCAAAAAATTTACCCTTAATTATTAGTTCCTGCTTTTAGTACAAACAGGGACTACTACCGTAATAACATCTGTATTTGTCACATTAGATTTAACATTGTCATGCTGGTAGACATCATTACAATATTGTACTTACACCTAATATATCCTCAGACAGCAGAGCTGTACCTGTCCTGGCAACATATGCTGATACTGTCTTGCCAGTTCGTACTGAACTACAAACTACCAGGTTAATTCTGCAAACAGTCAATGTAGGTAAGATCAAAATTAATAAATCTTCATTGCATTCTAACTTGATACAGATATACATGAAAATACAATAAAGATCACAAAATTGGTACATACACATGTATGCATTCTATTTAACACAAAAAATGGGTACGGTAGGAACAGTTAGTAGTGTAGTGAACTTGGTAGTGACAGCTGTCTCTTGTAAGGGATGATAGGCTGCTCAACACATGAAGAAGAAATAAAAGAGAACATAAAAACAAAAGAAAGCAAAAAAGATGTCACTTGGTGGCGAATAACTTTATCATGCATGCCCACAACGAATGTACATGTGCAAAAATGTCTCAGTGGGATGTGCAGGTTTGTGACTGAAATGCGAATTCTTGGTAAATAACACATGGTTTAAAAATTAATAGAACTGTGCATTGAGGAAAAAACAACAAATCATTGTATCAGTGTATCGAGAAATCTTGGATCCGAAACAGATCTATTTTTTTGCGAGGGGCAGGGGTGGGGGTGAGACTTTTAAGACTTTGACAGGAACTATAATACTAGTACTCACCCTTCATCAGTCCTCTGGCATAGATGTAAATCCTGGATAAATAAAAAAAAAGCAGAATTACCCAAATGAAGAAAAATAAGAACAAAGCAAGATAACAGAGACCTGTATAAAACTTTGAAACTTACCAATCTTTCATCAAGAAGATACAAAGAAACAACTTCACAGCTAGCAGCTGTAAAAAACAATAACAGTTATCAAAAGTTGAGACATATTGAATTATAACGGTATGATTTTCATAATTTTTGGTCTAAATACATTACACTTTCTGCACAATTATTTTTTTTAAATAGGAGACAGGAATAACGGAATAGGTGGTCGATTAGGCCTGTTATCAGATTAAACATCCTGCCTACTGTGGCACATAATAATTTGTGGGCAAACAGTGGAGAAAATTTAAAGTTACTTAAAGTTAAGAGACAACTGAACAGCATATTAAAGTGGTCTCTTCCTTATTTAAAATTTCGCATGCTCACTAAAATTTTCCAATTCAGTGTTCGTAAGATGAGGCTTCAGGGCTAAACACTAAAATCGTTAGTCCTATAGCCCAGGACAAGAACAATTGACATTCTTGGGTAAACAATACATACCAACATTACAGACAATTTAATTTTAAATGTTAACATCAAGCCTTGGCTTTAACTGAGTACATAAATATGTAGCTATATTTGTTCACCTACCTAGACCTATAGCCTGTGCTAACTTGTATAAAGCTATTGTCTGTTCATTATGGTCTTCCAAGTTCTTAGCTAAATTAGATATACTGCTTCCTATTCTATTTACATTCTATAGAATAAATAAAACCTATTCTTGTATTCTATTCTATTTTACATTTACGATAATATCATTAAAATATGCATTTATTTTAAATTCTATTTGTCTTTACTCTGTCATATAAATCTCTGTGCTGTGAATTATATAAAATAGCATGACATTTTACTCTGACACACTACTGTTAAATACTTAATTTTTGCTGAAGGAATGATTCAGTGAAAATAAAAACCAGCGAATATACTTGTTTTCCGCTATTTTACATTCAACTCACCAAAAATCAGGAAAATAAATTCCATACAAAACACCCAAAAAGCCCTTTCAGAAAAAATTAATTCCAGCTAAAATAAAGTATTTTACAGTACTTAAAGGTGTATTTGTGTTTTTAAACTATTATGGTATGTATATTTTATGATAGATTATAAGTGGAAATTATAAATAATTTAAACGTAAACAAATGTCAGTGTATCAGATTTGTTGTTTAAATGTCATGCATTAAAGTGTTTGAATTGAAAGTATAATTACTAATTCAGAACAAGGGTGAATCAGAGTGAATTTTCACATCATGAAATATCGCAGAGGAAGTCCCAGAACACCAATAGACCATCTCAGAGTGCAATTTTAACTCATAAATATGCAGATAAAGTTTACTATATAAACAAAAAAATATACCAAAAAATTATAGTTAAATGAACGAACACCCACATACGGTCAGCTGCATGTAAATGCAACAAATAAGAAAAAAAACAACAACTTTAAAATAATTCAGATAACTACAAGTGTGGGTAATGTTTAATATAATTCTTTACCTTAGTGTTACTGACCACTGGAGACTTTGTAAACCTCGCACCTACAAAACAAATATAATTTACATTCACTTACCATTACATAATAAGGCCATATAAAACATATTATCAACAAATCTAAAACGTATTAGGTAGGTAGGCAGGAATTTTTATATTATTATATTTTCCTATTTCAAAAACACCATATTTTATTTGGAGTTTGAATTTCTATTTTTACAGTCTAATCTCAAAATGGGGGGAACACATGGCATTGCAATACCCTAACTTCATCAAAATTTACCTTCATCAAATGTGAAAGCACATTCTTAAACATAAAAATAAAACCCCAAAACTGTGATGTTTTGTCATTACTACGACCTTTGATCTTTGCTTGTCCTATTTTTAATGTTTGATTTCACGTATAATACAGGATCTCAGGAATCTTGGAAAACAATTGATTGTGTCCATTTTGTGTCAGCAAAATTTGCCCCTCAAAATGCAAAAATATCGTTTCAGTGGGTCTAGATTTCAGATCTCGCCCCCCTCATGCAAAGTTTTGTGCTGTCGCATCTAATATATACACTGTCCTTGGGACACTTACAGTCAGTTTCATTCTCAATATAACCATGTCTGGATTCCTTCAAATATTCATCTACAATCCAGCTGTTACTGTATAGATAAGCTTTCACGGATTCTGCTGTTAGATGAGTTATACCTGAAAAAAAGAGATCTCAGGAGATGCATGAAAGAAGCGCGTCGAACGTCTGCCTCAAAAATGAAACGATTTGATTTTGAACTCGAATTTCTTTATTTCGTAGCTCACATCGACCGGCCGATCTTCGACAGAGGAATATTGCTTTTAAATACCCTCACTTAATCGAAATTGCCTATCATCAAATGTGTACAGCACATTATTAAGCATGGAAAGGCGCCAACAATATTTTTCGCATTTGTCGAATCCCACACGATGTTTGACACCACTACAACGCTATGACTTTTGTTTGTCCTGTTTTTACGTTTGATTTCACGCATAACGTGTGATTCTCGCAGTGAACGGAAAATGGTCTATTACTCAGCTACACAAGGCATGAATGTTTTTTATGAAAATTTATAAAATATAAAAAAACATTTACCCTGAAAGACTTTTGTGCTTCATTCAAATTCATAGAATATGCTTTTATTGGCTGTATAGAAGCCATTTGGTATTACTCATTCATGAGTTTTTGCAGGTTTTTTTCAATCATAGACTGATTTACTGGCATGCATCCAATAAAGCCTTGTGATTAGTCAAATTTTCAACTCTCCCTTGAAGTTGATAACATTTTTATAAAATTCACGCCTTCCTGAAATGCGCTATATGTATTGTACTCTTCATTTCATGAAGGTATGGACATGTTTCACATAATTATTTATAAATATTTTAAAAATTCATGATGGATGAAAACCAGTAGACCAATCACCATAGTATAGGATACATAACTAAAAATCGGCAAATGACTGAAGGAAAGCTTCAAAAACTCATGGGTAATGGCCATTACCAAATGGCTTATATCATAGACCCTCTACTGGAGGGTCTATGCTTATATACAGCAGCAAATAGAAGTATTTTTTTTTTATTTAAAAAAAGCATAAGAATGTTACGAGATAAATGTTTTATAAATATTGCATAAATATCCATAAAACAAATTCCTACTTTCATAAAATGTACAGTGGTGAGAGGAAATGCAGAACAAATAGCAAATATATATATAATAGAAAAAAAAGAATAATTTCCCAATCTTCATTACATTAGATTTTACTTGTACATGTATAACACTTGGCTGATTGCCAAGAAATGCTTTTTGTTTTGTTACTGCTTGGTCCTAAAAGGTAAATTATAAGTTATTTGTGCCACTAATTTATAATATAATAGTGTACATGTAAATTTGATGTATTGTATGGTGTCTATTATATATTTTATTTTATTTCTACTATATTTCTAAAAATGTTTTATTATTAATACATTATCTTGTGGGTTTTCGTAATTATCAAATCTTTTAAGAAACTGTCAGAAAATAAAATGAAGTAAAACAAAAACAAGACATCTCGGATTTTGTTTTATCTTTTTGTAAATAACAAGATATGATGATTTGGATTTAAATAATGTTCGCAAATGTGAAAAACAGGTGATTGCGCGGGTCATTGATGTGGATCTTTCTAAGATTACGTTTAGTAGTACTACTGTTTCAACCGTGAGAGAAAATGGTCTCCAAAACCTCGGAACTGTGAGAGCATACACAAATAATGTCATACTTTCTCAAAAGATAATGATTTCATACAACAAAGAAGACTTGACTATAAAAAATTGTCGGTTGTTCACAAAACTCAAATGCAAATAAAAAATGCCACGGTGCGATATATTGACTGAATGTTAAATATTGTGTCAACACTACCTGTCCAAGAAGAGTGAGAACGAAGCGATGACTTTGAAAAAGCTGCCTGAGATGTATTTCCAGGCAATGAAATTAATCGACGACGTGATACTTGCCTCCCTCCGGAGGACATTTTGCGAACTCGGCCTATTGTACCACTTAGGTTAATCGTAAATAAGTTTCCAAAGTGTGAGGCCCGCTAACTGGGTAAAAATATACACACACGATTACCCCATTCTATTTCCCAGAATTCCTTGCGGTAAGATCACCAAAAGTATAGAACTCTGCCTGAGAGATTGGGTTGACCCTTTCCACACATTCGTAAAGTTTAGTTAGAGCGATATTCAAGTCGACCGAGTATTTATTTATCACTTTTCATAGTAACTATAAAACAATGTGATCTGTTCTAAAATTCGCACTCATGTACATTGCATATTTATAAGTTTTCGATCAATATCGGTAATCCGTTAGTGTTTAGATACTTGGCAAATTCTTATTTTACATATTACCAATAAATAAACATATATTTTTTGACAAAATTCAAGTTGCTCGACACTGAAGACTAGATCGGATTATGATTTATCATGAAGTCAAATGTCGCATTTGCAGAACACATAGTAGTTTCCGTTAGATGATTAAATCAAAACCACTAATACGCATGTGCAGTGATTGTTATTGTACGTACTACAACAACCAGTGCGCATGCGTATAACTAAATTTCATTGTTTCATCAAACGAATACTGTGCTACAAGAACATTTTTTTCACGTCATGGTAAATCATAGTCCAATGTATTCATCAGAATCTTCTCGTCCACTATAAATGATAATACATTTTTATTTTGTTGTTGGTGAAACCACAGGGCGCCCAGGAACTATGATCAACGGGGGGGGGGGGGTATCGGCTGGTATCTAGTGTAAGAAATAGACAAGGGATGAAGGCTCCAGCCAGCTCACATGTTTTAAACTCGAAAAAACAGACGAAAAAAATAAAAAATAAAATCTAAAAAATACCAGGTTAAAGAATATTAGTTGCTCCTTCGAATTTCGCCAAAGCCTTACCTACATTTTACCGATATCTGCAGAATAAATCAAGAAAACTACACAAATTGACTCCATTTAGGAATTCCTAACGGTTAGTCCGAACGCACGACACAGTTGGAGGCGTGGCCTGTTCAGCATTTGTCAACAACCAATCACAAGACTGGTTACGAACCAGTTGAGCAAGGCTAACCGAGTCGTGACCTCGATGTGGTACTCCAAAATGTAAAGATTTAATTTCCATAACATTTCAAACACTGATGGAAACTCTCAAACCAGTTTCTTCTACTTTGTATTTCGGTGTTAAACTTGGATTTTGATTTCGATTGTTTTGTATACTTGATCAAATGGATTTAGTGAATTTACTTCGCCATCGTCGACCGATTCAGACGCAAATTAGTCCGTCGGCGAGGGCGAATGACTATGGTATATGCCGTGGTAATGACCATTCCGTTTGGCTATCACCCCGGAAATCACTAGTGGTATCTTATTAACGGGTATGCGAGGTACTCAATTTTTAACGATTGTATTTGTATTGAAGGGTGGGTTTTTCTTGTGCTATGATTTGTCAAGAGGTGGTTTTTTTGAAAATTTGTTTCAAGGGGTAGGTTTTCTCCAGGTGTCATTTGTCAAACCTATATACTAGCAGTTATAGTTGTCGTGTTAAGCAATTTGATCGTTATTATTGAAAACACTGATTATTGTATTATCGAAGTTTCTTAAATACTGTACTTTATATATTTGATTACATGTACCATTTTTGCTTTAAACCACGTCTATAAATATACATGTTGGTGACACAAGTGCGAACGTGATAGAAAACACCACTTTATTACGCATTTCTATAATGGTAACTTTCGACCAATGAGGGACATTCCCGCCTAGTGTTCAGAATCCCACCGAGCCTATAAATAGGACGCGCAAGTGTTTTAGCGCAGTCTTTACCGCGTTGTTGTGTTCAACAGTTGTTTACATATTTCTTTATGGTAAATTCTCCGGTATATCAGTGGATATACTGTATTGATGTAATAAACTACTCTTACGCGTTTATTACTTACGTATTCGTTTCCTGTGATTGATTTGTTTGCATAGCCTGGCATTTCTTACTTATTTTGAATATAGCCCAGTCACGAATCATAACCCCACAATAGTAGAAACTAGTTATAATTTCGGAGCGGGTGCACTGGATTGTGGACTAACTTGAAGATTGATTCGAGTATATTGTCATCGGTATGTCTACTAATATTGATAACCACAATTTTCCTCCACAGTCTGTCAAGGAAAGATTGATATTCAATTTTGAGTCGATATCCAAGACGATTATGAATTGGCTTATCCTATTTGTGAAAATAATATGTCCCAGTCTTTCCTATATCACAAGCTGGTACAACGGGAGACGGAACAGCGTGTACGCTGAGTCTTGGGACACGTGCAATACATCCGTTTCAATACTGTCTTTATGTTTTTGATTATTTACCGCGGCCATGTCCTATTTTATGAAAGCTCATTGGGGACATTTTGTAAACGAAAAAAAATAATTATCTCGAGATCTCGAGATAGTAAGTCGAGATCTCGATATAATAAGTCGAGATCTCGAGATAATAAGTCGAGATCTCGAGATAATAAATCGAGATCTCGAGATAGTAAGTCGAGATCTCGAGATAGTAAGTCGAGATCTCGAGATAATAAGTCGAGATCTCGAGATATAATCTCCAATTAGACTGGACAAAGAAAACAACAAGTTGCGTGCCTATTTTTGAATCAGATGATTGTGTATTTTTTGTTTTAGGTAAGTATATGCGCATTTAAGCTAATAGCAATATATTTAAACACTATTAAGCAGCTACTGCAAAGTATATCACACCTCTGCTTCCCATGTATATTAGTAAGGTGACGAAAACACTACACTAAAATGAAATGTGCTGAACATGTATGGAAAGCCATGACTGTCTTATCCTACTCATTTTCACTAGATGATAGGCATTTACCACAACGTGATAGTCATTCACCGCAACATGATAGGCATTCACCACAACGTGATAGGCATTCACTATAACATGGTAGGCATTTACCATTACACGATAGGCATTCACCACAACGTGACAGGCTATCAAAAGTACATGATAAGCATTCGCCATTTAATGATAGGCATTATTCATGTGATAGGCATTTACCACAACGTGATATGTATTTACCATTGCATGATAGGCATTCACCATAACATGGTAGGCATTCACCATTACATGATAGGCATTCACCATAACATTGTAGGCATTCACCATTACGTGATAGACATTTACCACAACGTAATAGGCATTTACCACAACGTGATAAGGCATTCGCCACAACATGATAGGCATTCGTCATTACATAATGGGCATTCACTATAACATGGTAGGCATTTACCATTACACGATAGACATTCATGATAATATGATAGGCATCAACCACGTGGTAGGCATTCGCCACAACGTGATAGTCATTCGCCATTACATGGTAGGCATTCACCATAACATGATAGGCATTCACCATTACATGATGAGCATTCACCATTACATGGTAGGCATTCGCCATTACATGGTAGGCCTTCACCATTACCTGATAGCCATTCACCATAACATGATAGGCATTCGCCAGTACATGGTAGGCATTCACCATAACATGATGGGCATTCACCATTACATGATGGGCATTTGCCATTACATGATAGGCATTCACCATAACATGATGGGCATTCACCATTACATGATGGGCATTTGCCATTACATGATAGGCATTCGCCATTACTCGGTAGGCATTCACCATAGCATGCAAGCCATTCACCATTAAATGATGGGCATTCAGTATAACATGGTAGGCATTCACCATCACATGATAGGCATTCAACATTATGTGATAGGCATTCACCATAAAATGGTAGGCATTCATCATAGTATGATAGAAATTCATGGAGGTCAGACAACTAGACGACATGGACGACAACTAGAAGTCAACCAGCGCAGACGACAATGAGTGGTTTTGTTAGCCAAGGAACACGTGACAAAGAAGCGTCTGGAAGCCAGGAGACGATGCACGGGGAAGAAGACTTCAGAGAGTTTCCAAGAGCGGCTATAGACCGCCTAGAAAAAAAGATAGATCAAATGGCTGGAGAACAGAGTGAAGCTCAAACACGGCTACAGAAAGTTGAAGAGAAACAGACAGAATTCGCAAACTCAATGGAGTATTCAACACGTGACATAGAGGAGATGGGCAACAACCACGAGGGGGCACTGCAACGCATTGCCGATTTGGAAAGCACAGTCGGTTGCCTTGAAACTCGACTGAATGAAGTTTGCAAGGGAAATCTACGTCTTCAGAGGTACTCACGTGGATATAACCTAAGAATTGGTGGGGTTAAAGAAGAGAAAGGTGAAGACTGCGTCCAAATAGTCGCAGATTTGCTGGAAAAGAAATTGGGTTTCAGCGACGCAGCAAACATGGTAGAAAACGCCCACCGCGCGGCCCCCTTGATCAAACGCAAACAAGGTGGTCCACCAAGTCACATAATAGTAAAATTTATGAGACGACCAGAGAGATTGAAAATACTAAGGAAGGCACAGTTGAAGGCGTGGCCTGTTCAGCATTTGTCTACAACCAATCACAAGACTAGTTACGAACCACATCGAGGTCACGACTCGGTTAGCCTTGCTCAACTGGTTCGTAACCAGTCTTGTGATTGGTTGTTTCCAAATGCTACAGGCCACGCCTCCAAACTTTGCCATGCGTTCGGGCAAACCGTTAGGAATTCATAAATTGAGTCAATTTGTGTAGTTTTCTTGATTTATTCTGCAGATATCGGTAAAATGTAGGCAAGGCTTTGGCGAAATTTGAAGGAGCAACTAATATTCTTCAACCTGGTATTTTTTTTAGATTTTATTTTTCATTCTTTTCGTCTCTTTTTTCGAGTTTAAAAAATGTGAGCTGACTGGAGCCTTCATCCCTTGTCTATTTCTTACACTAGATACCAGCCGATACCCTCCCCGCTCATAGAGACTGCGTACTACAGTTGATTATAGTTCCTGGGCTCCCTGTGGATTTACCAATGGAAAACTTTATATCGATGGCCTCTTGTACAATGTATAAACAAAATGAAAGAACTGAGCGTGATGAGCTGAACCGACGGACCAAGTACTAGTTGTAAACAAAATTTACGTTGTAACTTTTATTTAATAATCTCAGGAAAAATGCAGCTATAAGGTAACCAGTAGTCTATTGAAAACTGAAATATTTGATCACATCGTGATCACTAATATTATAGCACTTGTTACATAGTATTGTTTGTTTTAGTAGATTATGACTGTATTGAAACGGGTTAGAGCAGTTTTGCCCACCGAGTATACGTTTGGTACTTATACGTGTGGGAGTTGGGACGGGTTTGTTGATGTTTTGGGGAGAGTGTTTTGTTCTTTGTTTGGGTGTGGGGGAGTGTTTTTTCGGGCTCCCCCGGGTGGGTGGGGCGTTCAATGTTGAGTTTCTGTCCCGTCTTTGTCGGGATGGTTGTGTTTTCACTTATGTTGAAAAATGAGTTTACCAACACTTAATCTGGATGATAACAGAAATAACTAAACAGGTAAAATGTCAGAAATTAATATACTATCATTAAATGTAAGAGGCCTGGTTGGGTACAAAAAAAGAAAAAAAAATATTTAAATGGATAACTGAAACAAAAGCAAACATAATTATGCTACAGGAAACCCATAGCTCCAAAGATAAAATTAAGTACTGGTCTAATCAAATGAGAGGGAAAATGATATTTTCACATGGGACAAACCTAAGTAAAGGAGTAGTCACAATATTTAGAAATGTTGAGGTAGATATTTAAAAAAGTGTTGCAGACCCACAAGGTAGATATCTTGTAATTGAAACATGCATTAGGGAAAAATCATTCATATTTTTTAATACATATGCACCAAATGATCAACATAATCATGTAGGATTTCTGAAAGAATTGATACCCGTCATAAAAGAATGTACAACAGAAGCAGATTCTAACATAGTTTGGGGGGGAGATCATAACGTGGCCTTAAATACACAGATTGACAGAAGGGGGGGTAACCCAAACCCATGGAAACAGTCAGTTAAACTAATAAAAGAGATTATGGAATCATTTGAACTTATAGATAATACAGAGTAGGATAGACTACTTTTTGGTTAGTGATGGTTTACAATCAGAAATTACAGGGTCAACAATTGAACCGTGTGTCTGCTCTGATCACTCAGCCGTGATATTAAAAATGAGCTGGGAAAATATTAAAAACGGGCCGTCATACTGGAAGTTTAACAACAGCCTACTACGGGATCCAAAATATGTGAATCAAATGGAAGAAAAACTAATCCAATGGCTAGAAAACCCTGAAATTGAAGATGTCTGTATAGAATGGGATTGGGTCAAATACAAAATTAAAACATTTACAATGAAATTTAGTAAACAAAAGGCTAAACAAATGAAAGAGAAGATCACACAGCTAGAAACAAAGTTTATGAATTAGAAGCAAAACTGACTAACCAACCTGAAATAGATATAGCGGATCAGTGTCAAACTGCTAGGGATGATCTAGAAGCAGAGCTCAATTATATAACTGAGGGAAATATTGTAAGATCAAGGTGTAATTGGTATGAATACGGTGAGAAAAATAACAAATATTTCCTACAAGTAGAAAAGCTTAACCGGAAAAAATCACAAATCAATCAACTAATATCAACAGAAAATAATGTAATAATAAAAAATAAGAACAAGATTAACAAAGAAATAAAGCGATTCTATAGTAAAATATACTCTTCTAAATTTCACAATAAAAACCCCAGCCAAGAAAATGATGAATTTTTTTATAGCAAACCAAAATATTCCAAAATTAACTGCAGATGAACTAGAAAGATGTGAAGGATAGATAACAGAAAAAGAAGCAGGAGTAGCTATGAGAAAACTACCTAAAAACAAAACGCCTGGAAATGACGGTATCACGGTAGAATTCTTTATTAAGTTTTGGTCAGTCCTCGGATCTGCTCTTGTAAAGTCACTGAATTATCATGATTTATATTTCAGTCAGTTTGACAGTGGTTGTCATGACATATACTGATAAAGGTTAATGACAAGACCAGATGGCGAGCTGGTCGAAATCAACCAAAAACATCTTATGACTCTGCAGTTTTTAAGATACAAGACAGTAGCTGTAATTCTAAACCAATGTTGTTTGCGAGTTTAAAAAAGGTAGTATCTTGGTGGAATGTTAGTGCGAGATTATTACCCCATCAATATTAGTTAGTGTTGACAATGTATAGAAATGTTTTCTCTAGACAGCTTGACGAGTAATTAATTGATTATGATGTGTAAAACTTTCATGTGATTGGTTGTTTGTTGGAAGGAAAGGCCTTGGAGTCTCTTATACTGATTGTAATTGGTTAAGGAGTCACAAGAAATAAAGATGGATTTAATGCTGTCTCGGGTGAAAACCAGGGACTTGGCAGAGAATCGTTTTGGGAACATGAACGAAGCTTGTGTGTGTCTTTTGTTAGCCTAGCGTGGAAACGACCGAACCCCGGTTACCTAAGTGAAAGGTTTTTAACCATCAAAAATACCAATCACAGAATAGTGGATATGAAAAAGGAGAATTATCACCGTCACAGAAACAAGGAGTAATAACTTTACTGGAAAAAGGGAAAAGATCGCAAATTTATAAAAAACTGGAGACCAGTTTCATTACTTAATAACGATTACAAAATTGGTACAAAATGTTTGGCACTGCGTTTGGAGGAAGTACTTCCTAAAATAATACAAAAAACACAATCAGCATTTGTCAAACAGAGATATATAGGAGATGTAATTCGATTGACAGAAAACATTATGTCTTATACTGAAACTATGAACCTACCTGGTATTCTCCTGACGCTTGATTTTGAAAAAGCATTCGATAGCCTTGAATGAGAATTTTTGTCAAAATCCCTGAAATCTTTTAATTTTGGGGAAAGCTTTATCAAGTGGATCAAGACTTTGTATAAAAATACATGCAGCTGCGTTATGAATGGGAGCACAACAACTGGCTATTTCCCCCTATCTAGGGGGGTAAGACAGGGAGATTGCATATCGCCAGGACTATTCATTATGAGTCTAGAAATTTTTTTGATAGCTCTTAGAAACACTAAGACAATAAAAGGAATAACAATAGAAGACAATGAGATAAAAAGTGCAGCCTTCGCAGATGATGTCACTTGCTTCCTCAAAGACGTAAAGTCAGCTAAAAGTTTATTTACTCTCCTAGACAAATATGAATTGCAATCTGGTCTAAAAATAAATTATGAAAAATCCGAAGCATTGTGGCTGGGCAGGAATAAACATAAAAAACAAACACCTCTAAAAGTAAAATGGCCGAGAGAACCGATTAAGATAGTAGGGATATATGTCTCATATGATCATGAGACCGCTAACAGATTAAACTTAGCAGGTCATGTTGAATCACTTCGAAAATGTTTAAATTTCTGGAAAACTCGCGATCTTACCCTACTAGGAAGAATTCAGGTAATAAAAACAATGGGCGTATCCAGAGTCCAGTATGTCCTAAATAATGTAGAAGTTACAAAAAATAAGCTAAAAGAAATAAAAAAAGATGTTACATAATTTTTTGTGGAGGGGACCAGACAGGATAGCAAGAAATACAATAAAAGGAAGAAAGGAAAAAGGGGGTCTGGGAATGCCCGACATTAATACTATCTATAAGGCAGCTAGAATAAATTGGATTAGAAGATACTGTGATAAATCTATAGAACACCCATGGAAACTGTTTTTTGATAAAACTTTAAAACCAGTAGGAGGTAAAGAGCTGCTCTTAAAATGTAACTTTAAGGTGAATTTGCTGAATCAACAAATAACTGGATTTTTAAGCAGTATGCTAACTGTGTGGTCAAAACTCACGAAGGAAATTCCCCCAGTGATGAATAACAGAAGATATAAAAAAACAATAATATGGAACAATAAAGATATATTGATATCAGGCAAATCAGTGTATTTCCCAGAATTTGAAGCAGCAGGTTTTGTATATGTGGAGCAATTATTTAGGGATGGTCACAAAATTAACTGGAATGTGGTACATGGTAGAGGGGTTCCACAGTCTTCTATTTTAAAATGGTTTGGACTAATGAGTGCTATACCAAAGAACGAGATGGGTTTAGAGTGTGATGCACAACAGACAGACACTCTTCTTACGTTTGGTAAGGAAGCAGTCAGACTGGAGGAGTGCACGACTAGAAACTTAACACAAACAATAATCGAAAACTAGTTTATCAACCCTCGATCCGAAATTTACCATATACACCAATTTAATATCAACATGTTGGGAGCCTTTTTTATAGAATACCACTAATAGCAACTATAGATACAAAACTAAGAGAATTTCAGTATAAGATATTGCATAACATTATTACCACAAATGTAAATTTATTCAAAATGAAACCACCAAGAGTGGAGAGTGCACAATGTACATTCGGTGAATCAGAAGAAGAAACAACGTTACATCTGTTTTACAAATGTCAACATGTAGAGATGTTCTGGGAAAACCTTTTTATGCTGTGGGGAAGGAAAATGAATCTACGGCACAGACTTAGGGACCGGCAGATTATATTAGGAGATGAATCACTTTCCTGTCTCACAAATTTTCTTGTACTGCTGGGAAAAAGACATATATATATATCTCGATGTAAAAAAACCAAACCAGATTTTCATGTTTACAAGCAGTATGTGAAAACAATACAAAAAATAGAGTTGTACTTTGCTAAGAGAAAAAACAAAACCAGATCCCACAATAGAAAATGGAGACAATATGTAGATAACGTTCAAGATACAAATGAATGAACACAAAAAATAAAATAAAGGAACATTTGAATTAAAATGAAATTCAAAAGAAAAACACCCAGGTCAACAAACAGAGACAAGAATTTATCTGTAATTATACTTTATGTAAGTTATGTAATTGTTGTGTAAGTTAAGCATCCAAGAAATGTATTTTTAAAAGGAAACTCCAATAAAAAGTGATAAATACAAAAAATGATAGAAATTCATCATTACATGATAGGCAAATGTATCATAGTGGTTAGCTCATTTAAATATTTCCCATGATTCCACTTCCTGTATATGTTCAGCCGACCATACTGGAATATTACTGTTTTCATCATGGCATCCATGGCAAGCGTTCTAACCAGAGTAAAATTTGAATATTTGGTTGATATATTCGAAAGCGAAAATTACACCTGATCTAGTTTGCAAATTGTCTAGTCTGTGTCTGATATGGAATATCTGGGAGTTGGTAGTCGTACAGACATGATGCTTTTGCGGACAGCATGTTCAACCCTTGGCATTTAAAATACGCATTTCAACTGTAGTAGACTGTCCAGATTCTCTGACAAATATTAAAAAAACTGCAGTTGTTGAATACATTGGCAAATTCCAACAAATTCTGCGCCTCACGGGAACAGCAAAAACAATACTGCTGAATACGTACGAACATCCCGCAACGTGAAACAACGGCTCGACGACATGATTGAAGAAACAAAACCATCACAGGACATATACGAAGAAATGGCTCTTGATTGGTCAACTTGTGCCCCAAGAGATTTGAAACAAGTTCAAAATGCAAAGTACCTTGCTATGAGACGTAATCGACCAGGTAACGGGCACTATAGAAAAAATGTAGCAGATGGCATCCAATCATTCTTGCCTGAAATTCATGAACATCCCTTCATCCAAGAAATTGTACAGACAAAAGGAAAGCCAGCATCCGTAATACTTTACCTGGAAGAAAATCTTAAAGACATTCAACAATTTTGTACACCGACGACAGGAATTGACAGGACATTTAACCTCGGACCTTGTTTTGCAACTACCCTAGTCTATCATCACAATAATCTAATCAGGAAAAGGAAAATAATTCTCCAATTATGCTGGCTGCTATTTACCTACACTGGGACAGACTTTATACGACATATCATCGATTTTTTTTTACATCTTCAATGCAAGCTATCAGAGGACATTAACGCGACACAGTTTTCGAATATTATTACCGGATCGGACGAAGAAGCGGCACTAACAAAAGCAGTGAAACAATGTTTTCCTGAATCAAATCAGGTACTTTGTACTAGACATTTAGAAGAAAATGCTCGGAGGTATTTATCGCGCAAAGTGGGTGCTAATATGAAAACGCAGAAGAAAGTGTTGAGTGATATATTTGGCAAAAATGGATTGACATCATGCGACAAAGAACAGGAATTTGAACTCAGAGTAATTGAACTTACGGACCAATATACACAGTCATTGCCTGTGTTTAAACAACAATTTGTAAAAATTGCACAAAAGATTCGTTCTAGAGTTTTTCATCCGCGCCAAAATAACAAGTGGATTCCGATCGATTGGAAAAATAACTCGTGTGAATCCATGAACCACAATATAAAACTGCGAACAAACTGGGAAAATATGAAGATGTCTGATTTGATTGATAGGTTGTATAAAATAGTGAAACTGCAGCAGATAGATTGTAGACGGGTTTTATATGGCCATGGAAATTATGAACTTGCACTTTGGATGTCAAAGTTTAAAGTTAAACGCGTATATTGGACCCAAAGTGGACAAAGAAACATTATACAGGAAATTCATGAAAGGCCGTCAACCAACCGGAAAGAAAGTAGTCTCGACAGATGGTCGTCTTGTGGTACCAAGAACTCCCAAAACTGCCAGAAAACCTGGGCAGAGAAAAAGAACAAAGACTACAAAAATAACAACTAGATCATAAAATAAGGTTATTACGAAGATACCTCAAAGTATGCACGAAGACAGTACAGCGGGAGTATCGACCGACGCGAAGCGGAGGTCGATGCGACAGCGTACTGTCTGAGTGCATACTTTGGGGTATCTTCGTAATAACCTTACTAATTATACAATTTTTCCTTCCAAGGATACATCATGGGAATGCCGAAATCCAAAAAGTTTAGAACAGAATCAGCGAACTTCTTTGTGTGGAGTCCGGTCAAATCCTGGTGGCAGCCATGTTTGTTTTTATTTTTAGAAGACGTTTACGCGCGTAGTCATTCCATATTTGGAATTCGCATTTCATAATATGGTAGTATGAAAATACCCCGTAACATACCGCAAAATTACGGCACGCTGTAACATATGGCGTTACGGTGACTGATGTATAATAATAACCAGTTATTCAACAACTTTTCTCATAACCATTACCTGTACAAGAAAAAAAAATATTTTAAAATTGTGTTGAGCTACTATAAAAATGCAAACTTTCTCTTAATGGTTGTATTTTGTAAGCAGTTCAAAATTGTTAATTATTCATTTGCATACTTGTCATTTGCATAAGCTTTGTTCGTTTGTTTCATTTCTCCACTGTGCATGATTATTACAATAACTTGCTTTGTTCTGTTTACATGCACTGTTTACATCGCACGCTGTTCGTGCCCAGTCATTTCTGTTCGGGTTATTTTCAATCGACAATATGATTGGTCCACACATCCTATGTCATCATCAACAATCACCAGCGTTGCTGGGTTAGGTTTTGTAGAGATATTTGAATTTGAATCGTAATAAGTTGACAGTTATTGGCATAGCGAACCTGCTGGTTTGTTGTAAACTGAGTATACATGGTGTGTTTCTAAATCTCAAAATGGAATTAATATTAAAAGACCATGTGACTGGCATAGCAACTGCAACTTGTTGCTTGAACTAGGGTATGTTTCTATTACAACATACACCTTGCAATACATTTACCAGTACCAAGTTAAGTTCCACTGCCACGTTACAAATTTGCCAGTTTTCTTCAACGACTTCTTTGTAAGTATACACACGTTACAAACATGCCTCTGCAACAAAAAATATTATTCTGACAGTCATGGACACATTCTGAATCACTGTTACTGGCGAATTAATTTTCTATCGAGACTAGACATCACGTTCAAAACCATCAACATGGTACTCGACTTAGTTGTGTGTTTTTTTTCCGAAAAAGTTCTTAACTTACTAGTATGCACGGGGTAAATAACATAACTATTTATGTTCCAAGCGCAGTCGGGGCCTTTTGTGACAATTACACTACACTCCAAATATGATATTGCACTGTTATTCATTTGAGACACCAATATGTGTCTTGTTGCTTCAAGGTAGGAAAATGTACTTAGAAATCAGTGTAGAAATATGATGATATAAATGATAATTTTACTAAATGTTAATGGTGCAATGACCATTGCAACCAGGTATTCCCGATTCTCGAATTGATTGATTGCGTTTAAACGTTTATCGTTTGTGCGTTTACGCCTATTGCGTGATCCGAGGTCAACAAACCGGAAGGTAGGATAAATTTCGAATATTTCAAACGCTCATACGTGTTTCCAACTCGCAGCGAATACAATCCTCTCAAATAAAAGTGCCATTATCTTTCAATCAATTCTTATCCGCCTCACACATTTTGCACACTATTCTGCATAAGCATGAAAAACGAACACTCAAATTATGTTTGGCTATAGCGTAATACATTTGGGGGCAATTTGGGAGTTAAAAAAACAATGTCTAGGTCCTTTTTATTTATTCCAAAAAGTCATGTTTTTTCGACTGGTAATTCACTTTTCTCAGCAGCATTATATAGTTCATCTAGCTTCCCCTTTTATTACTCACCCATGCTCACACCGCTATCTTTTATACACTGTTTTGTTTTGAATATACCACTAACTTCTTTCAGGTTTGCAAGACTATTGTTCTTTTTGACTTTTTATTTCTGCCCTACCCTCACCCGTTGCCCGGTGGTTACGCATGCGCAAATAGAATTACATCTCGTCGGTCGGGAACCGGGAATTATTCATATTAATGTGAATTAATGAATGAATCGTATTCTCTCTGGGATATTCATGTGATAATTCAATAAAGTTACAATACTTGGACCACTTGGCCAATGAAATAAGGGACAAAGTTGCACCCTAAAACCCTCTTCTAGAAAATGATATTCAGCCGTAAACTATTTAGATGATGAATGTGTATCTCTGTACACTATGTCTTGCTAGACACTTACTTTAAAATATACGATATTATATTATAGCATTATCAATACCAGTGGATTTTATGACGTCATTGCAGCAGATTATTATTATATCCCATTATTGAGCATCAAGGCCCCGTATCGTGGATATGAATACAATGTTGTTTTCGAAACCAAATAAGAAAAAAACTATTTAAAAAGAAGCGTAATTGTTAGATAACAAGTAATTCATACTAAAATCATCATCAAATAAAATGTCCATTGCCAATAACAACGGATTTCAATATCTAAATCTGACAATTGTGTGAGGGCATCGTCGTCTGCTCTGTACGCTAAAGCATGTTCGGTCGCCATGTTCCATCTAGAATGCGCGCTTCTAGATGCCGCGACTGATGCCGTTGTCGTTGTCGTGGCCTCCTGACTGGGTGGCCCGATCGTGTCGATGAACTAAAGTTAGCCCGGAGTGATTTGTCCAAGCAAATGCGATAAACGAAGTGGGGGTATGTCCACAGAGCGCGAGTACAGAGAGATGAACGGCGTACCAATCACGGTGTGATGTTCGCTCGGGCGATCACTACAAAGCTACTCCACACCACACATTAGTTCTTCGTACACTCGCAATGTAAATGATTTAAATACATGTACAATACAATTTGATAGATTAGTTCCTTTCTTAGTTTTTGTCATATGAGATTGTGAAAACAACTTCCAGAAAGACATTTTAATTATGCAGATTCACGGGCCAGTGCCTGTGAAGGTGAAAAACACCACCCTTTCCCGCTAAATTTGGAACGCACATGGGGGTAGTAACGGCATATAGAGTGAGCCCCCCCGGGATTTGTATCCAAGTTTTCCGCTTGTTGGTGGCAGCAAAACCACTAGTATTGACAACACTACAAAACTCAAGCACACTTGGTGCTCTATATATGTACTCGACTCACACCTGGCACATATATGTCGCACAAATTGAGCTTTTGCCCATTATGGGTTGGCTGGTCGTTCATTATTATTGTTTAAATATATTATAGTACTCACAGTAATACGAACTTAAAGCACAGGATGCACTGACAGAATGTTGATCAATGAAACGAGCAACCATCATACCATGAAGATATATGAAATCATCGAGAACTTATCTTATTTAGCGTTTACGCCCATATTTCTGCTTCAAGGCAATACATATTTGAATTTTTTTTTAAATAATTTTATCATAAATAGGGTTTATCGTTTAAATAATGATTGAACTTTCTAGTTATAAATGAACAGTACAAGTAATAAAATGAATAAACAATATACAGGTCTTGTAACAAACACTTTATTAACATCATCATTTAATATATCAATCTAAATGATCTCCAAGAGAGTATTAAAATACAACTATAATAGTTAATGTGTACAACATAAAAACAACTAATACTCTTGCAATAGAAGACATAGCAGTTTGAAATATTTAACATTCACAACAAAAGGTTAGAATATAACACCATTGAATTCCATTGAAGCAAAATGTCATATAACGAACCAAACAATCATTTTAGCAAACAACGAATTATCAACGTCTAGTGAACAACAAATTGTTTTAAAATGAATAAAATATCAATCGAATAATTAGGAATACAAATGCAAACAACATATTCCTTTCAAAAGTCATTAAACTGTGCAATATATTGCAAACAACCAAAACACTTCTTAGTGCTAACAATGAACGATTATTATTCAAACGATATCCATTGCCCATATTCCACTCTGTAGAACGGAATTGAACTCGGCCCGAAATTCTGGATAGTTAGAATATGATATCGGAAGCTCAAGTGTATTGCCACATGTGTGAGCTACAGGACGTCGGCCTAATCCTTCCAGCTGTACAAAGACCAATTTTAATGGTTCTGAAGGCATTAAGTCCGATCCTGTACAAAAACGGAGAAACCTCTCAAGAATCTTCACATCCATTTCTCTCACATATCGCTGCAGATGGTTGTGAACTACTTTCTCTTCCATGCTCATTACACTGGGACACTCTATTAACTTAATCACTTTTCTTACACATGGTTTTCTTTCTTTGTATATGTTGTCAAGATTCTTGATGCCAATATCTGTCGCAAGTGGTTTTAAAATCATTCTCCATGAATCAATAACAAACATCGGCTCCTGGATCATTTCCTTGTGCGCAATCTCATGCAGTATATCTGGAAAGCTTTCTGCTGTTGGGGATTTACGACAAGCATGGCAGTCAAGACTTTCGATAAGCTCTTCCTCGTCTACTGTACTGTAATCATTAAGAGCTCTTTGAAATATATCACGCTCTGTTTCTGAGACGAAAAGGCAATAGTCATCTTGTAAATTTGATGTGTCCTCAGTTCTATGGGCATCTCCGAACAGGACTTCATTCATGAATGACTTTGCAAGACTTATTGGAAAATACCTGATTTCTTGCCAGCCCTTCCAAATTATCCTTGCAATGCTCTCCCATTTCTCGCGAGAGTAATCATGTCGTAAGAATGAAACACGATATATGTTGCCAACTGTAGATCTTTCATAGAACTCGGCCCAAAAGCTAGTAAAACAATCTCGAGTTACTCCATCACCACAGGCAAGTTCAACATCTCCATTCGGCAAGATTAATTTTACATTGATATTATCATCGAGAATGCTTGAGTCGGAAAAGCTGTCTATCATTTCTTTCATCACATTACTCCTGTGAATCAATAGTAGTCTAGTGCTTGCTGGTCCTCGTACCTCAAGGTCATCATGATTAGGTGAGTTGTTGTCTGAATCAATATTGTAGGGAAGGGTTTCATCCATATTATTTCCAGTATAAACTACATTTCTGCCAAATTGTACAGTGTCTGAGTCATACTCTTGTTCTGCTGACACAAATACGGCGTCTTCTATACTGTAATCAGCATCAACAATGATATCGCCGCTTGCTTCTATTTCATCTGTAGTTCCTGACAATAGATCACCAGACGTAGCATACATGGTTTGTAGCTCGTTGTTAACATGATCACAATTAGAACCACTTGCCTCAAATGTTGTTGTTGGTTCATCTGTTAGGGCTTGGGGTTCTGTAACGTGCTCAGCTCCCTCCTCTGACAACTTCATCTTTGTTGCGAGATATAAACGTAACATTCTAAATCCAGTCGTACTATACAGGTCCCCAACAGTACTATGATCATCTACTGTATTGCCTTGCATGTCTTTGAGATCAAACTCAAACTCTTCCACACTTCCTTTGTTGGACACACCATTGGGAAAAAACAAGGATTTACCAATTTGTATCATTTCGTCTTTTCGACTGGATTTTCGTACAGGCACACATCTTGTGCCACCTCCTTTTCTTGAGCGGATCTGCTTGTAGGCATTCAAGGAGGGGTCATAATGAAGCCATCCTATTTCAACCTTTCGTTTAGATTTAGCGGCATTGTTGTTTCCAAACCTTCTTGTTGGGCACTCAGAGATGTTGTTGTCGTCATCGCTTTCCAATGAAGAATCCTGACTTGTCTGTCTTGCTTTGCGTAATTTAAATTTTCTCCTGATTTTGTTCAGTAGAGCATGCTTTCTGCTTTCCGATTTTGGAGCAGTCTGTACAAACCTTCGGCAAAAATCCACCACTGCAATTCTATCACCGTAAGAAGAGATATATTTAGACAACATTTCGTCATCCATAAGAAGGATAACTGTTGGGTCAATCTGAAAGAATACCATAGAAAACAAAATGTAACTATTAAATATGGTAGTTTCCTCTCACCATTAACTCAATGCATTCAGCTATAAGAAATAACAAGAAATGTCAATATTTGTATATATTGCTGCGATCATTCCAATCTAATGTATTATGTATTTATTTGTATCTGTACATAAGGCCAATGACCACAGTACGAAATAAAAAGATATTATTATTATTCTTATATAAATTCAGTCGGCATAATATTTTACGATGATGGAATAGAGTCTACAATAATATATTGAAATAATGAAACCATTTGATTGATTTTGGTCAATATTTGACGTCTTACCTTCTCTCTTTCCATTTTTTCAATGACGTCAGAAGACAAACCTCTTCGAGACAAGTATTCATACAGATCGTCAGCCATTTTTTATCTAAAATAAATATTCAAGTATTTTTTCATTCGACTGGTTAATGTGGTGATGGTGTGTGGAAGTGTATTTCGCTTATGTTACAAATATGCTTTGCTACATCAATGAGGTGTAAATGTTATTAACATTAGGGAAAATGAATACAAATATATAGAAATAATCTACGATCTAGTTGGAAAAGTGTGTCCAAAAATATGGCAAAATCGCTGGTATTAAACGTATAAGTTCAGTTCAGATTAATGGACGATTTATATCGTACAGACATATTTACCACATGTGTTATGTAATTATGTTCTGTTGTTAATTAATTTATATATAAATTAAAAATAAAACACTAAGTATGCAAATTAGGTACATGTATTTAAGATACTAACCCAAAATCTATGAGGTATGTGCATTGCTCTGTGACATCCATGTATTAGCAAGTTTCATAGAAATTTGAAGATTAGTACTTGAGATATAAACGGAAAGCCAGGAGAGGGAGGGGTGCATGACACGATTGGTCGTAATAATTGTCTCATTTGCATAAATTAATACTCATGAGCAATGAAAAAATCGTCTTTTCGGTAAAATGCTTTCCGATAGCATACATGATAGTTTAAATTGACTGATTCTATTGTTACGAGCTGAAAAAAATAATCGAAAAACTGATGTAAAGGTGTTTTTGGAGACACGGTTTTGATCAGACTCGAGCAAAATGTTGAAAGTAACCACAGGTTTTTTCTTTACCCTGATCATAGCAAATTACGAAATTCATGGAGAATGCAGAAGCACGTTTATATTTCACTCTAGTAATATTGCTCGAAATTCCTCAAAATGTTTTCAGTGACTTTTGTCAGTGACAATTTAATTAGTATGAATTTTGAGAAACCACAATGTCTGTGCATGCGTAGTTTGAAATGGAACAATTTTGAACGCAATAAAATCACGCGTAGAACTCGGGCTCCAGCAAGATATTGTGGCGCCAAACTGGCTGTCGGTTGAATTGTATTGCAATAGACATACTTTTAGAGCCTGTATTTTTCTATGAAATGTTTCTAAGTTTTGTTGAGGATTATTCTGTAAAGAAATCGTAAAAAGGACGTTGTTGCTTCGACGGTGGCCTACAGACGACTGATTTCGAAACGTTTCATCCAGATCGGACTGCGCCCTCTCGTGCTAACCCCCCCCCCCCCCACCACCACCTGCGGAAAGCCAAAAGTTGACCAATTATTATACAAATTAGATAATTTTTATGCAAAGATTTGCGCAGTGGGCAGACCCCGAACTAATCAGGTCTGCGCACTGTCCCAGGGCATCAATGTATCAAGTTTCATCGAAATCCGTCCAGTGGTTCTTGAAATACTGGTGAAATAGACATACAGATAGGGATAGGCTTTGCACACGGGAATCTCGGTCATATTCCATATGTTGGTGCACCGCAATTGGCGAAACCTGCGAATCGCGACAACCATTTTACGCTTGTGGGTATATACTTATCTCCCCATCGAAACGTATGCATTGCGTTCACTGCATGCAAGTTTTATTTACCTCCGCCCGATCATTCAATAAATGAAACACGTGTACACGTGTTTGCGTGACATTAAACACGGTCTTGGCAGTTAGTTATGCATACTGAGTGCCTGCCAAGAAACTTGCTGGACATACTCGCAAAATAGAGCAATATTCGCAGAGTTAAAACTGTTACTTACATTACAAACAAGACCGAACAAGGTTAGCCTCTTTCAATGGTGGAGATCCTCGGTCATAGATGTCGTCTGCACTGTAAATCATCTCGAGATCTCGACTTACTATCTCGAGATCTCGACTTATTATCTCGAGATCTCGACTTATTATCTCGAGATCTCGACTTACTATCTCGAGATCTCGACTTATTATCTCGAGATCTCGACTTACTATCTCGAGATCTCGACTTACTATCTCGAGATCTCGACTTATTATCTCGAGATCTCGACTTATTATCTCGAGATCTCGACTTACTATCTCGAGATCTCGACTTATTATTTTTTTTTCCGTTTACAAAATGTCCCCAATGAGCTTTCATACTATTTCGCTGGTAGTGCGTTTTAATTTTACACGGCCACAAAGGACGCGCGCGTGCATTTCTACAAGAAACGCTATTCTGCCCGCGTTATGATATACTACTATAATATTAAAAAAATAAATGTTACAACAAACAACGTGCTTTATTGCCATATATACATATGTAAAGTCTTCACAGTATTATAATATCACCGTGTGTGATCTGTCTAGTAGCATCTTGGGTGATTTAGATAATTAAATAATACAAGATATACTATATACAGTTTTATTATGTGCATGACAATACAATGTGTCGACCGTTTTTATTTGAAAATCATTTTTCTTTCTATAACTAATGATTATAGCGCAATATAAATACCCATTTTTGTGATTTGGTAGAACCTGTGAACAGTTATTATAAGCTATCGAATCAGATTGTTTTTTTATCAGTCACGTGACAGAAAGTCTTCCGTGAGATCGGAGCGGCCACATCTCGACAATGCACGCGCCAACTTCGGGACTTTGTTACAGGATCTTGGGAGCGAGCTTCGCCATGTAATTAGCATATCAAATATTTGTTGTTGAAGATCATTGGGATTGTTCCGCACAATGCTTTGCATTCGACTGCGCTTGAGTCCCAGGTACGCCGCCAACGCCTCCCACTCGTGACCAAGCTCACCGGACAGCCATCGTAGAATGGAATTACTCACGTGAGGATCTGGAGGGAATAAAAACAAAGATGTATATATACCAGCTACTATTAGTAGTTTTAAAAACGTAGATTGTATTGGTTAAAGCGGTGGTGTCGTCACTTGCGCATGCGTCAGAAGGCCATAGCGTGCTATTGTTTACAAACAAGCGTCTACCCATGAGCCTTTGCGGTTTAGCGTGTGTTGTTATCATCGCTTGGGACTCAATTCCTGCGCGTGCGCAGGTGACGACGCTCCCGCTTTAACACATGATTACATATGGAACTTTCCTCGGGGGTGATTAAGTGCACATGATCTACATTTGTATTATAACACACAAAATAGAAGAAACATTGAAGCCACTTGTAATCAGAATTGAATGACCACAGATCATAAGGTGTCTACCGCATTGTCCCAAGTGAACATTATTCGTTACATTGTTATGTTAATGGCGCAAAGTATAGTTGAATACTAGTACAGTTACGACACAGGGCTCGAGCATCGTGTCCTACCTTTGGATTCGAGGGCCGTGGCACGGAATCTGCTAGGAGGACGAACAGGGTCTGGCTCAGCCTGGAGAAATAACAAATAAATCGGTTAAATTAAATCCACGTGAACAGTTGAAATTACAATAGAACTCAATGTTTCACTGACAAATCCAGTGGATAATATACCCCAGTGAGTTTAATATACCCCCAGTGAGTATACTCACGATGCCAACATTGTGAAATTAAATCCCAGTAAAAATGAATGCATGTTTCTAACATATTTCACGTGCATATGCGAAATCACAGTCCTTGGGACAGAGGGTCTGTGGCGAAATAAACAATTCTTCAATTCATAAAAAAAGAAGTTCGATCTAATGAAATGAGCTCGTTGTGAGCATGGACATACAAACACTTCTCAGTATATTCATGTTGTATGGTTTCTGATATTATTCGCCACGAGTGTTGTGTCTTATCTCATCATCTGCCAACATTTGTTTATGGTAACATTGCGTCGTCAAGATGAAACCCTCTGTTGTGAAGTAACGCGCTGTGATGTTGCAATGTACATCACTGTTACGTAATTCATTGCGTTATCAGCGCTCTCATCACTGCTGAATTTCGCGGTGTGAGAGAGACGTATTCACGAATACCAGTACTCACCTTCGGCAGAACCACCGGCAATTTACACAATAAATCACTTTTCGTCTTGCCTTTAGTCTCTTTTAATTCTCTGGCTTCTCTAGCTGCCTTCTTAGCATCTTTGCCATCTTTCTTTCCATCTTTAGTCTCTTTATCAGCTTCGAATTCGTCTTCTTCTTTCTCTTCCAGAGTTACTCTTGGAATCCCGTAAATTTCTGCCACACCTTTATAGTAAGGAGAGCTGTGGTTGCCGTATTTATTAGCCTCTCGGATCCTGAACTCGATCACATTTCGCCGCTGCACATGCCAGTTTAAAGTCAGTTCTGTTTCGTCAACAACTTCTATATTTCCGGTAAATCTTTTGTAATGCGTGATAAAAAGAAGGATGTCACATTCCACTTATCAACACGTGGCGTGACGCGAATATGTGTATATGCATGTTGAGGGCGCAATAACCCACATAGGAAAAACCCCATTTCAAAATGGTTCGATTTCTCCTAAAATGTTAAAACTTTCAAAAAGTTTGGTACACTTTAATCGTACATCGATACAAGGAATATTCAGTCTGATCACTTCATAAAATGGAGAGCTATAAAAGTCACCAACAAAAATATTTAACTATCAGGTGGCAATCGAATCCTGGCATATGTTATCATTATGAATGTATCTGGAGTCCCATGCATTCACGTCTTGTATATCATCAAATGCGCCCTCTATGGCAAGCCGATGGTTGAATCATGATAGACATGAAACCACGCTCAGAACGTTCAGCGAACAGTTGAAATATCTTTCCATCGTTTCATCGCACTTGTTTATTTATTTATTTATTTATTTATTTATTTATTTATTTATTTATTTATTTATTTATTTATTTATTTATTTATTTATTTATTTATTTATTTATTTATTTATTTATTTATTTATTTATATTATTTTATTACCTTATTCTCAGCAATTGTCCTTCCGTCATTGGCAACTCTGTACTTGGATCAGGTGGTCCCTCGTATCCCATATCCACCAACCTCCGTTCCGTACTGTCCAATGACCTGCTCTGTACAACTTGAACTATGACCTGCTCGGCATCATCAACTTTTGGGTGCAGTATTACGCATGCGTACTTGATTTGTAAGGAATCCTCCAATGACTGAACAGCCTGCTCCAATGGTAACGTAGACTGTGCCGCATAACGCACGCCGATTATTCTGAGATAAAAAAAAAACACTCATAATATGAATATAATTAACCTTTAACCTTGAATATTACTGTGTACTAGTATGTACATGTCTACACAGCTGGCGTACGAGTACATGTTTGTGTAAATGTGGCAGTAAATTGACCAATGACTGAGGAAATTTACATCGAAACATGGGTGAATGAAGCAAGGATCTTCAGGAATAAATGTTTTATGAATATTTTATAAATTTCCATAAAAGCCGTTCATTATATCACCGCCGGCGTTGCTTGCAGGTCTACTCCAAAAGGACACCCGTCATTGAAGTTAAACCTAATAATTGACCACGTTGACGCATGGCTAGATTTGTCTAAATTGTCTAAGTCAGCAGACCAGTTGTTTTTTGTAATAACAAGGATATTGTGTTAGAATGTGTTATTAAATGGTCGTCGCGCCGCGTGATCGTGTTCGACCCTCGCGTGACCGACTCATAGCGACACATACAACGCGAACACGCGCTGCGAGACGACAGCCACCCTTTAAGTTGAATTTAAATTATTTACTAGTATATTACTCGTTTTATGGTAAGTAATGTATCGTAATGACAGGATGCTATACGTGATTCAGACAGCGAACAATAAAGCACAACTTGTGGGTTTAAATCCAAATAAGCCTACTAGATCCAGACGTCAACTATCGGGACGTGTCTAGGCGATTTAATGTCGTATGCGACTGTCGGCACGAGTCACGCACTGTGAACGCGGCACCTTGTCGCCTTATTCGGTGTAATATACTTACCTGTCAACTGGTTTATCTAGATTGAACGCAACCACGTCTTTCTTTAACACTTTCACTTCAACTTCCATCGGCGTCCATGGAGCCCCTTTACCGGAATCCATTCTTGAGAGTATACGAACAACGTCATTGGTGTGATCGCTGCCAAATATAGCGCTTCTGGGACGAACCAGGAAACCGCTAGTTGGCCGAGAAAAGGGATCCTTAGCTGTGGATGGACGACTAGCTGGTTTATCCTTGGCTGGGTTAGGTGGGATGTACAGTACTACGGTGACTGGTTTGTTGAATTCTTTTTTGCTTGAGTGTGAGATACGTAAAATCGGGCTTGAAGTAATCAGATCACGACAATGACGTAATCGCGATTTGATATCGCTAACTGCGGTCAACTCTACTGGGTGTACCTGGAGTTGGAAGAAAAAAATAATTTTGTCATATGCGCTAAGACAACTGAATTTAATGAATCAATAGCAAATCATCATTGTAATAATTGCTAAGATACACATATATATTGAAAACAAAGCATAATTTTCTATTATCTCTATATAAATTGTTTTGAATTATGACTGAAAGAAGCTGAATGAAATTACAAACTATGTAGTGTGTACAGCAGCTTGTATATGAACAATAATTTCAATAATTATAATTTTACTTGGTAAAACTATTGTATTTTTCTTTATAAAAATATTCGAAAAAGTCTTTTTCTGTATTGTGTGAACTTGAAAGCGTAAAATGAATGGGTGTATTCTGCAATTATACGCTGTAATGTATTTTATACGTCGTTCTAACTACACTTCACATTACAATATAAAACACTGTTACATTCACACCACGTTACAATATAAAAGTTACATTCACATCACGTTACAATATAAAACACTGTTACATTCATATCACGTTACAATATAAAACACTGTTACATTCACATCACGTTACAATATACACCACTGTTACATTTACTTCACGTTACAAAATACACCACTGTTACATTTACTTCACGTTACAAAATACACCACTGTTATATTCACCTCACGTTACAATATACAACACTGTTACACTTACTTCATGTTACAATATACACCACTGTTACATTTACTTCACATTACACATTATAATATACAGCACTGTTACATTTACTTTACGTTACAAAATACACCACTGTTACATTTACTTCACGTTACAATATACAACACTGTTACACTTACTTCATGTTACAATATACACCACTGTTACATTTACTTCACATTACACATTATAATATACAGCACTGTTACATTTACTTTACGTTACATTATTATACAACATACGTACTCAGGTATGTGCTCGTAATATAATATTACTGTGAAATTACCTGTAATACAACACTTGTAAGACCACATGCTCCAGGAGGATACGTTACTGATATTCTAGAATCCACGGATGATTTTATGGTACCGCCTTTCTTTGTAATCGTTACACGATCCCTGGTCCATCGTACCACCACGGCAACTTTACTCAGCTGGTTGACTTTAATTTCGGCAAATAGTTTCTGCAACGTAAGACGGGTAAAATGTAGGCTGTCTTTTAAGTCAAACTATGTCGTGTAAAAATCCAACACAATATTTTATGTACGCATATTAAAGCGGGGGAGTCGTCACCTGCGCATGCGTCAGATGGCCATAGCGTGCCATTGTTTACAAATAAGCGTCTACCTATGAGCCTTTGCGTTTTTAGTGTATGTTGTTATCGTCGCTTGGGACTCAATTCCCGCGCGTGCGCAGTGACTGGTTGGCATGAACTCGTTGTTTGCACCCGAAGATCAAATAACGGCGTTGTGCGCTGCCGTTGTTATTGAATATACATGTATGTGTCCCTGATAATAAAACAAAGTTGTCACAACAGATCGTGAGCTACCGTTGATCAATGAACGACATTTTTGGCAGTAATTCTGGTTGGCAAAAGGAAAAAAATTACATCACAGTGCGATGGTCTATAATAGAAAGAGTGCCGACTATAAAGACAGAACGTTGTATTTAACAACTTTAGAAAACAGATATATCGTTAAACGGAGATTTTCAATTTTAACAGGACAAACAATCACTGATTCGAGAGTTCACAAAAACGACACCAATGTCCTGTCTTCGTTACTCGTGCACACATCGCTCAAAAATGCAACGCAGTGATGACGTCATTGTAAAGACGCAACAGCCCCGGAAAAAGGAGACGTTATCAGAAAATATGAGAAATTTACCTTTCCGTCAGAGAGAGTACCCTCTGAGGTGGTCGTTGGCATTGTCTTCCATTCGATGCCATCCAGGGACGTTTTAACGATAGACTCTCTGGCGTACGATGCCCTCGAATGGGTCATATATGGGATGGCAATGCTCACGGGTGATGTCAATTTCATATTGTCGCCAGGAAGATGCAAGTCGATCACGTGACTAACTAGTTGCTCATTCTCATCAACAACGTTGCCACTCAGATGATTGGCCAAATCACACGTTATTTCATTCTCGGCAAAGTTCAATTGTTTGGCTCGAAGGATGCACCCCAGCTCCGTTTCATCACTGTCCTTTGGCTGTATATAATACCTAGATAGTAGGACAAAAATAGAATACGGATTTGAAGTTTGTGGGGAATTTTTCAGAAATGCCAGAACAAATCATGTGTTTGACGTAATAAAGGGCGGTAGTCATCGCGCCGCGACCTGGTCGATATGGGACTCATAGCGACGTGCACAACGCGTGTAAAATACATCGTTTGTGTACATGAAATTCGAACACGCGCTGCGCGACGACCACTTCCCTTTAAGCTGTAGATTGTTGGCGTCGTTCCCGACGAGTGACTTTGTTAAGATCAAGTCAATATGGAATTCACGGCTGATGGTGCTTTTTACACATCGCTTTAAACATCTTCAACTAAATTACGTGCGCCCGCAATTGGACAATAGATTTAATTTAATGGAAATTGAATTTCCTCTGAAAACTGAGTCAGATACGTGTAAGTAAAATATTTTGCAATAATGACGACTCGGATGTAGTCGATTAACTGATCTGTAATTCGTGTTTTCAAAAGAACAATGCGATTGTCAGAACCTCGTGGTCAAAAAACGAAAATTTCAATATACACATCATGGTAGACCCTTTTATACCCGATGATGGTTTCTTGCTTTAGGTAAACGTTTTGTAGAAGATTTGTGACCGCATATATTTAAACTTTCATATTTTAATTCTCAGTTTACAAAATTTATTTAAAAAGCCATTCTAATGTTCCAATAAAAAGAATAATATGCAATATGTAGGTAACGAAGCGTGTGTATTGGTCCAAAATATAGACGGCTACCACCTCCAATGAGTTATGTTGGAACGTTAACAAAGGTGAAATATAATTTTGCATGATCAGTTTTGATATTAGCTTATATTATGCATATTTGTTCTGTACTTTCACATGAAAATATACTGATAGTCCACGAACCCCTCCACCCCCTCGTGTTCAGTGCATGGTTACTCACTTATACAGAATATCGTGAATTATTTCATCTTCAATATCTGGACTGGAATTTCTAGAATCGCCGTTTTGGTTGTTATTTTCCACAATATCTTTCCATTCTGTATTTTCTGTCTTTATTTCTCCATTTACAATCTTATTTTCGTCTTGTTCTTTTTTCTCCATCTTCTGGTTTTTCTCTTCCCCTTCCTTCTCTTCATCGCTTGATGAATCGCTGTCACTTGAACCACTTCCGCTGCTGTCACTGTCGCTATCACTCCCACTGCTACTACTACCACTACTACCGCTACTACTACTACTGTCACTTTCATTCCCATCCGCCTTCTTTTTCTCCTCTTCTTTTTCTAAAGTTTCATCTTTAGTTACAACTTGTTCTTTTTTTGCAATCTTCTCGGCAGCTTCTTCAGTTTCATTTTTATGTTTCAATGATTCCTCGGATGTTTTCTGTGCAATCACAGCGGCCTCGGCTGCCTTATTTTCCACCTCAGCGGCGGACTTAATAGCTTCCGCGACATCGATGGTGGCCTTAGCAAGACCGGCGGCGGCAGCAGCTGCCAATGCCTCGGCGTTTCTTTGCTCCACTGAAGGTTCGGCTGTAAGACAAAGATACGCATAACAGAAATATTATAGTTATTTATATATATATATATTCAATCAGAAATATATTCATAAGCTTGTTAAAATCGCGCTACTGTGTAGCAGTGTTAATGACCCTGAGGTACGTGGAGTCACGGCGACTTTGCGCAAAAATCATTAAAATCGCGAAAAATCGTAGCCGCAACAGATTTGCAGTATGCTGCACTAAATCACAATGTTGCTGGTAATATGTAGCTAGAAAGGATCCTTTCTAGCTCCATGCTGGTAATAACAACTCAGCTCCCGGGTATATCAGCTCACGTACGACAACCGAATCAATTGTTATAAGTTCGTTGCTTATTTACGACCACTCACTGTAAGCAATTGAACGTTTGGCAAAATAGAGAGATTATGTGCGGGAAATATGTATGATTGGCTGAACACACCCAATACACACCTGTTGATTTGTACTATTTCCATGACAACCAATTACATGGATACAATTGCTGGTGAATCAATGCATTGTAATTGTATGAAATGAAATTATAACGCAGGTAGTCGATGCGTGTACTGCGTCACCGTTAGTCTGTTTATGCGGGGACAGAGCATTGTACCGCTGTCGTGTCCCGGTTATATGCGACTTATACAGTGAATGACTGACGGGCAGAGACGTGTTAGCATTTCAGCCTCGTCGTCGAATTGACTAGATCGACTACAATATACATTTAGGTGCATCAAGGCACGAAAAGCGACAAATGTACCCATGTCATTGTGGTGATGCAATGGTGGCGTCCCCGTCTCTAGGGGCAATAGGGAGGACAATCGCATGTATGTATCGGTCGCATTCGTTGGAGGGTCAGAGTTCAGAGTTCGTTTATTTTACGTGCACACCGCGGAATGTGTACACCAAGCATCGACAAACAATAAACAAGTTGACAATGGTGGTCGCTATTATTGTGTTGATAGTTTGTTATATTTAGAACAGGTTACGTAGTTATTGTACTGGGATTGCCGCTAACGCAACTCTACCAAACAATCACCAAAAATGTTGTTTAAGACTTAAAGATCATGCTAGACAGACAACAGTTTCTAATCCTGGTGGGTGAACGGCTCAGTGTCCCATTGTCTTGTAAAATAGAGCTGTCCATATTCATTTATGTCTGAAAAGGAGTATGGGCTATAGTGGCGTAACATTCCTATCAGAATAACGAGTTGATAGCCCCAGTTAGTTACATCGCATATTTGTACACTCTGCCTTCACTGAAAACGCTATTACCGCCATGCTTCGTCGAATTATTATATATACTAAGATTTATTCTAGAACATAACTGACATTAAAAGGTAGCATCAACAAAAGCTATTTCTGCAATTGGATCCACCACTCTGAGCACTTAGACAGAAACGTTAACAAGCACGTCGCTTTGCTATTAATAGCTAAAATAAATAGCGTTTCCTTGTAACGAAAACCGCCAACAGTGTGTTTCGTTTTTGCTTCTTCGCTGTAATTGCGCGTGTCAATAGCAATGGACATTGTTATCGAGAGCACTTCGATGGGATCATCGATTGCCATGGTAACCGGGTGTTGTTGCGGGGAAACATCGCATCGTATAAGTGTTTATCAAATGTCATTAGCGGGCCGTGACACGCTGTATGTCAAATAATTAGTACATAATTGGAGTTAACACTCAATAAACTATTACGTATTCTTCGCGCAGTTCCTCAAGCACCAGTGAAACATTTATCAAGTTAATTTCACAGCTACATGTACTATTCTTTGATTGTGAATTGATATCATATGTTGCGTTCTGGGAAAGACTACTCGAAATGACAGACAACACGCATTGAGTTGATGGCCATGTAGTGTAGTGTAGCGTAGCGTGGCGCAGTTTAGTGTAGTGTAGTGTAGTGTAGTGTAGTGTAGTGTAGTATAGTGTAGTGTAGCGCAGCGCAGTGCAGTGTAGTGTAGTATAGTGTAGTGTAGCGCAGCGCAGTGCAGTGTAGTGTAGTGTAGTGTAGTGTAGTGTAGTGTAGTGTAGTGTAGTGTAGTGTAGTGTAGTGTAGTGTAGTGTAGTGTAGTGTAGTGTAGTGTAGTGTAATCAACCACGAAATGAATGAAATGAATGAAAATCTAGAACAACAAACGGGCGACAACGTCAAAAATTGTTTTCGAGCGGAAAACTATCGGTTACTACGACAGATGCAGCGAGTAAAACGTGGTTTTACAATTAATTTGTTTTATTGAATACACTCGCTTACTCTTGCTAGTATCGAAGCACAATGCATGAAAGGACCGATGAAGGTCATTGGTACACAATTCATATCCCGTCTCATACTTGTTATGGCACGGCGAAAACTTAGCAACCGCTATTCTACGACGCACATAGTAGATATATGATCGATGATTTCTTTGAAAGGCATGTACTGCAAGCTTGATTACAAAATGTTGAAGTGTAGTACTCAAATACTTCTGTAGACGATGGGTGGTCGTGATGTAACCTTTTTTTGGTCGTCTTTCCACCATGAAACAAGGCGACAGATGGAAAGCTATGCTATAGGTAATTTGATATAAACCACAGTGGGAACAAGTCGAGCAAAATCCCAAGCGACCTTCACCGAAAATGCCGTGTTTTTTGCGTGTATATTATTATAACACAGTTACAATTTGTCCCGGTGCCAGGAGAACACCCTTAGAACTCGTTAAAATACAGGAAACAGCTATGAATTAAATCATCGCGGAGAGACCCCTGCACGGAATTGATATAAATTCATTTTGACATTTGTATGTCAAAGGCACTCGTGAAAGTATGTATAGTCCAATAATGAGCAACACAAAGAAGTAGCTATGGATTCTGCAAGCCAAAATGTCAGTAGTTTTAATGAAAAAATCACCTGATGACATTTAAATCAATTCTCACAAAGAGAACTACGTTGAACGTCGAAGGAACAACGCAGGCCACCGCTGTGTGATATATATATATATATATATACTACTAGTATAGTGACTCGGAGTTGAAATCGATTACCAGTAACATATTTTTCCCCTCAACAATTAATTACACCTTTTCAAAAGCGGATTATCGAGGGCCTCGATCGATCATAAAAGACGTATAAATTCAAAATTGCGAAACTATCGTCGTTTATACATACACCTGAGCCATATTTGTGTTATACGCGTTAGGGCCTATATCGAATACGACGCTTTGTGCAAGACGCCTGAGACATATATCGAACTCGACGCGCTGTACACGTCGCGCCTTCAATTCGCTATGTAGTAAATGTGACGCAAATTTATGTACAGCATTACAATTACACACACAAAAAGACTTTTTCTTTGTTAGCCTTTCCTATATTATATAGGTCCCGATGCATATCTCGGAACAAGGGGTTTATTTTAAAGCGGCACGATCGTTGCGTGTTGCTCGACGTAGTTTCCGGGCGGCGTATACAACGTCGCTTTCCGCGTGTAAAAGTCACTGTTTGTTTTAAAAAAATGAGCGCACGCTGCATGTCGACTGCAGTACTCTAACAGATTACGATCCTTGAGTCAAAATGTTATAAAATCGCAACGAATATTAAGGCAGACATTTATTGATAATAAGTTTTCTCAATAACATATTATAAAGTTGTCTCATATTGTTCATATCAGTTTAGCGTATTGGGATATAAAGAAATGTCATGGTATATTATTCAGAACGCACTGCACTAGTTAATTACTTCAAAAACAACATTTTTACTCAAACGTCATAAACAACTGGCGTGGGCATACCGTAAACCTGTAAACGCAGAGTATCGTCTGAAAAATACAGCGAATCAGAAGTGTGAAAAACAATTTCGATGATTGAATTGCCCGGTTAGTCGACATTCATCTAAATGACAGACCACAGTCCCTCTATCGATAGAGGGACTGTGGACAGACGAATGTATCGGAGTCGTAGCTATGTGTATTTGTTTACACCTTTTTTTTGTTTGTGCAAAACACATACAACCACGTGGGTTTACTCTCAAGTTCACGGCTGCGCACGTAACTTGTGCAAATGAAGTCCCCGGGTACTACAGTACTTACAATTACATATACTGAATAAGTGACATCGCCAGCGCTGGAATATACTTTATGTATGACCCTAGAAGGTCACGCATTCTGGGAGTATTACATTGCCCAATAAAATATTTTTGACATGTCGTACTACCACTCTATCTGAACTTAATGAAACCAAGAAAGTCTGATATTAAACTGACTTGACTGACAATAAATGGCGGTTAAACGAAGTAATTTATTTCCAATCAAAGCCAGATTTACAACCAGCTTTATAACTGCGTTTTTTCCCCGTAATTGTCATGTCATTCCAAATTTAATATGCAAAACAAAAGAACACGTTTTTTTTCCTGTCAAATTTCATTCATCTATTTCTTTCTCAAAATTACTTGATTGCTAGATTCATTTACTTTCGCAATAAGCTTCATGATAACGAGTTTTGTGTTGGCAATAGCAAATGAATTGATTCCTTGGCTGTTATTTTGACTGGTATCATGCATCGTGCGGTCATGGTTTACAGTGATCCAGTACTAGGACGTACATAGTCCACGAAATTTCAAACTTTAATATTAAAAATATACAAAATTTCTCAATATAGTAGATAGGAAGATATACATATTAGTTCTACGGTTAGAAAACAATACCAAGTTCAAGTGCAGATTGCAGAATAAGAGGAAGTAGCACAGAGTCTCATCATTAGTTTATTTTTTTTCTTCTCAAGAACAATGTCCGTAGATGTGCACGCGTTGATTGCCATGTCGGAAATGGCATGCCGAAATCAATTAGTATACGTAAATGTAATACTAGTAGTAAATCGTCAAAATGAATATTGAATACAATGGCGTTTTGATGCTTAGCCCGAGCATGGAGCTAAAAATAAAAACTCCATGGCCCGAGCTAAGCGTTCACGCACACTTCATTAGCCCGTGCTAAGGGTCTGGACCGGGTCTTAAAACAGACTTAGCATTTCTTGGCCCGTGCTAAGGGTTCACGCACGCTTTTCTTAGCACGAGCTAAGGTATTTGACCGGTTAGCCCGTGCTAAGGAACTGTGCGTAAACGCTACTTATAGTGCTTATCCCATATTTGAGGTGTTGATGAAAAGTGAAGGTCGTAGTATTTAATCTGCAAATTAAACACAATGTTCATTGTTGTAATTCCACAGGGTCACTTTACTTTATTCATGGAGATAAAATAGACTATTTTACATCTATGCTTTATTTTAAGAGGTATTTAAGATCTGCTGAATAAGATTTCAAACCAACTGTACAAAATTCAAAGTTTTCTACAGAGGTCAGTGAAAGATTTTCTTCAAATCATAAAAAGTGGGAATGTAACCTGTAAACCCATATGTTTACTGTCGTACACTGTTGCCCTGTCACCGAAGAACAGTTCATCGAGCATACGGTGAATGCCACCCATGCGTATGTGATATGCTTTCAGTTATGTATCAAAGACCGTGCCCGTCATCGAGACTTCCAACAGACAACTATTGTAAAAAATTATTCAATTGTCCAACAGAGGTCAAAATAATGAAACAATGGCGACTCTACCCACTGTGTACACCCCAGTACACAAAACAATTGTTATCCGTTGTAAATCAGACAATAGATCAATCCAACGATGCGTCTGAATAGATTTTTGTTTAAGTCTTCATGCGTAGTTATAAGTTACTAGTATATGTGTTTGTACTCAACGACTAAACTCACAAACTGGCTCGTAAAACTTTAGTGTCGTTTAACATCGAGAACGTAAAAATTAAAACACTACACACCTTTCAGATTTGTCTGGCTGGCACTCAGTTTTAGGTCGTATTCTTTGAGTTTGTCCTGCATTGAGTTTTTCAAGTCGAGCATGACCTGTCTTATGTCCGTAATATTCTGAGTCAATATCGAGACCTGTGAGCGACTTCTCTGTAAAACGTACATAGTGTCTTCCAATGTTTGCCGCAACCCTTCTCCATTGTAATTGGTGATATCGTCCAGTTCCCGCAAACTGGTGTTTTGTTGACGTAGATTCTCGGATAGGTCTGACAAACTTTTTGTATAGTTAAGAATTTTGTCTTCGCCTGCTTCGTGTTGTTGTGTCATCGGTGTATCATTTGTTGCTGGTTGTTGATTCGATGATTGTGGTCGCGCGGTCGTTTTCTCGACGATTTGTTCACTCCCCGCTTCCTCGCTACTGCTGTCACTGCTGCCGCTACTTCCGCTGTCGTCGTCGGAATCAGAATCGCTGCTGGAACTCGACATGGTTTTCTCGATGTCCTCCGATTTCTCCATATTTACCGGTAAACACGAACACACGAACGAGCGTGAAATTACTTCTATTCAGCACTGACACAACGTGGGTCAGCGTCGATCTGTCACGTGGTTGGCCAGGTAAAATCCACCAGCCTTGCTGGAACTCGTGTTCATTTCATCGAACCGGGATGTGTATTTTACCGTCGATCAACCCGACGTGACTTAGCCTTTTTAAATCTCATGAATAACAGTGAAAACACGTGACACCGCTTAGTAACGGGAAACTCATTGACAGGCAAGCCAATGCCGCGGGGGTTACAATACACTCACACGGCCAACACACTTTAACACAACAGACATAGCGATGTTACCAAGAGCAGTACAATTATATGTAAACAGTCGGATTTTTATCGATAATTTTGATATCGCAGCCCCGGGTAATGAGTTAATTCCCGTTGTCAGGAAAGGAGACAATCTCATTTAAACGGATCGTATTATATTTTCAAGTGAAATGCATACATAAAATGGAACATTCCATAAGCTGTCAATTTGAGTTTGTATATTTCCCGATCACGAGACTTACACACGCCGTCGGAGTAATTTGTTTTAAACTTAAAAACTGATGCTCATTTCACGGAACGCAATTATATACGTATGCACGTAAGTTATTTTATTCCGGGTCACTCGGATGTTAATATTTTGTAATACATTCATAGTCACCCAAACAATTTGCCGCTCTTCGCCCATACAGCTAAATAATATAATTATTATTTTTTAAATAAATCAACGCCGCTTTCTTTTACGATAGCTGTTTCGGGTTGTGTGATTGATATCCCACGATGCTCTCTTACGCGATATACGTGGCCAAAAACACTCCACCGAACATGGCCCGCTATTATATTCATTTAAGTGGCCGTTTCACTATGCGACGCGTTTCGCGTGTTGCTCTCATCTATTGTCCCGATTCCGTGCTTACAATATCCCTAAGTGTTCGCTTTGAAATACACGCATTGTGATGGGAGATTCCCTGTTGGCAGCATTTAACAATAAGCTCGTAGAACCAAACGCGTTGTAACTGAACAAACAATTGCTGGTCTACAATTACTACACAGATGAACTTTCCGTTTTACATAAGAATGGATGGAACTGATGTTTAATATAAAACACTAAAAGTATTACAAGGTACGGTATCAACATTAGTACTGGCAGACATATCAACACTGACGTAATTGCACAAGTCGGTGTACATAATGGGGGTGGCCCCGACGGTAACCACACCTATTTCGTATCTCAGACTATGGAATGCCATACTGGTATCCTCGCGCGAGATTGTTGTGGATTTAGCAAAAATTAAATCCATGAAGAGTCACAGACAGATAACCTACCAGACCTTTAAATCGGGGGGGGGGGGGGTTACCCACGGAAGTGGGTTCGATCGCCGGTCATTAGGTCATAATACCGTAGAATCGGAATTAGTAATATAATAATAACTTTATTACACTACTAAAAACCTTCAGAGGGGTTTTTGTATGGTAAAGAACATAAATACAAAAAATACAAATAGACCAATTTCAAAAGAGATACAATAAAAAGGAAAAATAATAGAAAAAATGTCAGTAAAATGAAATAAAAAATAAATTAATTACTTTCTGTAGTTTTAAAAAATGTGCTCTTCACATATTTTGCTAAGGCTATATTATTATCCATAATCTGGATATGAAATATTGATTTCACATTTATTGTGTAAATATTTATTGCACACTCATCAAACAGTTTCTTTGTTCTATATAGCAATTACAAAATAGCAGGAAATGTTTTTCATCTCCTAATGTTTCAGTGTTATTTTTTTTTACAATTTTCTATATATATGTGGTGTATTGCAGAGCATTTGAAGTGAATGTGTTTTTATTTACCGGCACACACGGACTTAGAAACTGTGACGTCATCTACTCCGAGTAGTGAACTCACATTCAAGGACGCATGCTGAGAAACGTGCTTTGAATATACCAGGTCACCAGGTGGGTGACCTTCTCGTTCTCTGTGTTGACCCCGACCGTATGTATACCTTGAGAAGAGTACTTCTTGCTATACTCTCCTCGATTTTTCGACTATTTCAAACTTACCAAACGATTCTAAAAAAACGCACAAAAATATGAGAACTTTGATATCTCGATGAAACACGCTTCCAGAATCAATTTGTATAGGATGTAGTAGGAATATTTAATTATTCATCTAGCAGCTTCGCAATGATTGGCTTTCGCGGTGATTGGCTTTTACGGTGATTGGCAGAAACTTTTATCGGAGTTGAGAATCTAATGTTGTATGTGCCATTAACAACCGGTGTTAATCTGGAAATACCATGTATAATTAAAATGATACAAAGTGTATGAGATATGTATAAATATTATAAATAATTATATGCATAAATGATACACACTAATGAGAATTAGTATTATTTACGAAAATATTTGTTCACAATTTTATAAACTGGCATGGAAATTCCCACCACCAATGCAAATTCACATAATTTTGTTTACTTTGCATGTGTACTATGATTGCATATTTTAATACATAAACACTCAAAATATTTATCATATAACCTGGACAATAGAAAGCATTATTGTTCCATGCCATGAGACATTTCCTCTATCTGTGTTACTTCATATTTTAGTATAAGGTAGTAAGAATGCATATACGTTAACTGCGATGTATATATCTTAGCTAGTTTCTAGTGCACCCTCTCCTATTACTTGACAATAGTCTACAAATATTTTGTGAGCTATAAAATTGGTAAACATTAACTCGGATGTAACAGAAGTAAGTAAAAGTTACATCCCAGTAAGTGAAAGAACTAATGTTTCGTTGAATCTTGTATTTAATTGGCCGTAAAAGGACTGAAGGAGACAACTTAACACTTAGTGTCCGTCAATTACTGAGATGCAAAGGGTGACAGTCGCCTGACTCAAGGTGTTGACGGGGTGTTAAATCGCGACTTAACGTACTTCTTGGCTTTTGATATTTATTCAATTAACATTAAGGACCTCAATAAATGCAATAACAATTAAAATTTACAACTCTCGTTGTTGGGATGACTAAATTTGCACGTATTTTAAATAATTAATAAATCCCACAGTCAAGTATGAAATAACAGTAGAACATCTTTAGATGCTTCCCAATTATCCACTTTTTACTGTCCGTCAAAACATTGAACACAGAAGATTTTATAACCATTTAAAAAAAAATCAATGCAGCAGCCCATCTTACATAGTCTATCGATATGCAAATAAGTGCATATCTTTATTCAAACCTCATGGCCTCAAAACGATAACCTAAACGAGTATTACTCATGTTTCATTCTACATTTTACAAGAAGAAAAACATGTCGTGTCATTTTCAATATTTTCACGGTACTCATTCGAATCTACATTGAAATATTTATTCACTTAGCAATCACGTGGTCACATGAAGATAACAATGTTTTTCATAAAATATATAGTTAACATGGTTAAAAAAATTCTTCTATGAAAATAATAAAGTTTACTTTCTGAAAATGTCTTGCTTCTGAAAATCAACCACGAAGAACTCTATTATCAAATACAATATACTAACGGACACCTCTGGCAGAACTGAACACCATGTAAACTGGCCAGACACGGCGGAAACCTGAACTATTGTCTCGGGTAGTTTTTTTGGTGTTCGGATTTGGAAGTTTTTCACTGCATATAGAAACAACTATTGAGCTGACACCATGCTGGTGGGGGTATTAGCTGTCCCCTGGAAATCGTGAATATGCGTAAAGTGAAGTGCCGGTGCATTTTCGTTCACCTCACGTTCAATATGTGTAATGCAATTTAAAGCGGGGGGGGTCTTCACTTGCGCACGCGCGGGAATTGAGTTCCAAGCGACGATAACACACGCTAACAACGCAAAGGCTTATGGGTAGACGCTTGTTTGTAAACAATGACACGCTATGGCCAACTGACGCATGCGCAGATGACGACTGCCCGCTTTAATATCAAGGACACGGTGATGTGATTTCCACCAGTTTCTAGGAGGCAGCATAACATGTTCTGTACATATTGCGGTACTGGTGACATAGCTTCTGCGTAAAGGCCTGTTTAATTTGTCCGACGTCAATGTTAATGTAGTATGTACGTGTATCAAGACTCTCACCACGTCAGCCCACTCAATCAACTAACAAGTCTCACCAACAGAAATCTACCTATGATCAGTCAGTCAATGTCATTGTGATGTCAAATTAACGAACATGTTTTTCAATTCGAATTAAAACGTGTCCACAATTTTGAAAACATTTCTTGTAAGAACATGGCACCATATTGCTAAGAAAAAGCACACGAGTTGTAATCGAGATGCACAAACGGAGGTATTTATTTCACCAGAGCATCGGCAATTTTTGCTGCAATGACTGACTGCCTAACGTTATGTAAATATTGTTACCTTGACGACTAATTGCTTGCCACACATTTTAAAAGGCCGTGAAATGAACATGTATTAGTAAAATAAAGCGAACTGGCACATGTCACGTTAAGGTCAGTCGGTCGTGACTGACGTAATAGAATTTGCATATACAAGTCTAACCCAGGTACCCACTTAGATGATTAATTACATCTAGCCACAAACCAGGACAATGAGTTATTTATTAATTTTGAATTGTTTTTTTTGGAAAGCTTAAATATTGTATTTATATTATACTAGTATTGTATTGTAATATATTATGCATAATTATATTTTTTCTACTGTTGTATTTCAAAATACTCGTTTCATATGGCGACTTGCAATCAGCCTAAAATTAATTGAAAATTAATTACAATTATTTGAGTACCGTACCAGCATTTACGTACTATCTGAGTGCATACTTTTCGGTATTCTCGTAATAACCTTATTATTATACATCTTTTCCTCCCAAAGATACGTCGTGGGAATGCCGAAATCCAAAAAGTTTAGAACAGATTTAAGGAACTTATTTGTGTCACGGTTACTAGGAACCGTGTTTGTGTGAAGACCAGTCAAACCCTGGTGGACGCTCAAGCGCGTAATCGTCCATATTTGGAATTCTTCTTTCCTAATATGGTAGAATGAAAATACCCAGTGCAATACCGCAAAATTACAGCAAGCTGTAACTGACGGTGACAGATGTATAATATTAGTATATACACTACCATACTCGTTACTAATACGAATCCTGTCTTCTATTGTGATATTCAACCACAACGTTTTTTGATTAAAATGTGACCACATCGTCATAATACAAGTAAATACAGCTCTAAAACGTTGACATATTAACACTCATTTGTCAATCATGTAAACTAATCATACACACTCAACATTCATCAATTTATCACTATCACATTTCTTTATTTAATCAGAATAAAAAATAACAATAAAAATACAAAAATGTTTTTTTCTACTTATGTGCCATTCTTGAAATAAATAAATAAATAAAAGACAATTTTTTCAATAATAATATTCTTTGAAATCTGGTAAAGTTGCAATAAAGATAAAACACGTTCACTATTTATTTATTTTACAGATTTTTGTGCTATCGAGAAATATGATTTTCCACGAGCACGAACATCTAGGAGCGATCACGAGCTGGACTCGTGACAACTCACCGAGTATGCCACGTGGGGTTGTATAATGTATCTTTAATTATTAGTGCATTATTGAAGTGGATCTGAACCTGTATTATAATATCAATTAATTTCAGTAATCGACTGAAAATGATAATAAATGGAACTGAGGAATCTAAACACTGTAGGAGTGGGTCTCCCTGAGCCATAGAATATTAGTATAGAATCTTATTCATTTTAAAGCGGGGAGTCGTCACCTGCGTATGTGCCAAACGGCCATAGCGTGTCGCTGTTTACAAACAAGCGTCCAATCATGAGCCTTTGCGTTTTTAGCGTGCGTTGTTATTGTCGCTTGGGACTCAATTCCCGTGCATGCGCAGGTGACGACCGCTCCGCTTTAATTATTTTGCGTATTCCCACTTACGCGACTGTCAATCAATATTGAGATAATTGTCATTCCCATTTCGGCTAATGTTATAGTAAAAGATTATAACATTCCGTAATCTATGGTGTGAGAATACCGCCAAAATTAGCTTGGAGTCATTATTTGAACATTGTTTAGTTTGTTTGGTCTTTAATTGGAAACTTGTTTGGTTATTATTTGGTAACTATTTAGTTATTTAGTTTTAATTTAAACTTTATTTTGTGCTTGTTCCATTATTGTGTTATTTCCGCAGCATCGTATTGCTATTGTTTCATTATTTCAACTTTATTTCTTAATTATTTCATTATTGTGTAATTGCTACAATATTATTTTGTCATTGTTTCATTATATTTTAATTGTGTCATTATTTAGACATTATCTTGACAATCAATTGTCATAAGATTCGGTTATTTTCACGTCCAAATGTCCTCACACTATATGTTAACTTGCCTAGATGCACTAGCATAACGTAAAGTGACTGTAATTCATTCCATAAAATGGTTAACTTGAAATTACCATGCAGCTGAACATAGCAGTTTATAGTACGGAGTCCCCAATTTGGCTTGAGAAATTTGTTTCTTTACCCTGTAAAATCTGATGAAGAGACACCGTAGAAACCAATGACGTGAAATTCCAAAAACGCACACAAATAACAACCATTATAATATATATATACATTGCCACGAAAAACAGAATAATGACATCTATTCATGAATGGGTTTTAGCCTAAGGAAGTTATATTGTTATATTCAAATGGAGCTCCTCCGTGTAACCATTAAAAGGTTCCAATGTGAAAGTGCATCTCAATAAAATGTAGCAAAGTACAAAATGAAAAATATTTCACAGCAGTATTTATAAATAATGTTTTAAAAAATCGCATTCTTATATTCTTCAAAAGCGATAGACTGCCCTCAACGTATTGGCATTATTTACTTCGTCTCCACATCTATTTCCAATTTTTCTCATTTAAATTACAAGTCTACTCACACATTTGAGAAAACTTAGCAACAGTCATTCGCCAACATTTCATGTTAAAATTAACATATTCATAAGGTAGTAGCAATACAAAAATGTAAAATGTCAAATATTACGTACAAACTGTTAATATTTAGAACAGTATGTTAAATCATTATTTCGCATGTTAACTATTTCTCAAATTCCGAATCATCGAACAGTTTCCTGTTAGTCACAATATTAATGTCACCACTCAAATTATATAAGAAACAAGGGATCACACAACGGTCATACGTTAGTATTGTCTTAATCGCGCGACAACTGCTGTCGAACCATTTTGTCTGCAAACATAGTCGCAATAGTAAACCGCTTGCTTTAAAACGAAGGTATAATTCTCCGCCGAGGGAGGCGATAAAGACAAGTTTCGTGTTTTAGAATTTGTCGTGTAAATATTTTGACAATAATCCATTTCATTGTAGCCTTGCTGCAAAGTTGGTCTATGAGACGCACAAAAACGTGTTCAGTATTTTGCGGTGTTACAAATCAAACAATTACACGTTTACACAATGGTGTGACGAAGCTATTTGGAGGACAAATTTAGACTTAATTTTATATCTGGCTACAAATTAATCAACGTACAACTACCATCATTGGTCCAACAACTCAAGAAGTATTGCGTTTAAGGTAGAGATGCAGGTTCGTGGGCACTTGGGGGTGAATTTTTTTTTTGCTTTTTATTATCCAAACAGTCTTGGCTATATATAGACTGTTAAAATTTTGTAGAATTGTGAATAGTGGAACATACTTAAAAAAAAAAATTTAAAATATAGATATTAGGTGCAAACATTCTTCCTTTTGAATGCTTAGCAAGATTTAGCAAGGCTGTACATAAATAATAAAAAAGAAACATGGTGAAAAAAAGAAATGACGAGATCTCCATATTATGCATTATATTTAACTTTTAACAAAACGATAATACATTTAAATTTGGAACTGTTACAGCCATTTTAATTATGAGCATTAGCAAACTTCTTACTGAGTGAATTGTTATGCAAATTAACAATTATCTCAGCTTCTTTTAGTGCACATCCCAGAACATTAAAAAAAATAGCTCTAAATAGACTAAAATTGCAATATCACGCTTCTATAACTAAAGACAGAAAAAACGGTGAGGGAAACCAAAAAAAACATGCGCAGTAAAAAGATGAAAGGTCTTGTATACGGCTATTATTTCCAATGTTATTTATTTTAGATAAACACAAGAAAATGTATTCGTCAAGGACAACAGTTTTATTTTCCAGCAAGTAGTGGATCGTTTCTTAATCAGAATGATTCATATTTATCATGCACGTATCATGCAGTTTTTTTTTCTCTGATATGATCATTTTAAGACACTTTCTCTGTTTGGCGGAATAAAACTGAAGACTTAGATTATTTTTTAGCCCCTAACTGGTTCTCTCCCACATTTGCACTTCTAATGACTACATTCTGCAGTATAAATTATTTCTTGAAAAAGCTATGTGCCTGTGTACAATCACTGAATTATAATGTTGTCAATCTAATTGGCCTATTTATAGTTAACTATATACTATAAAAACGAATACAATACCTGTGTTACACAGTTTGCTCTTAAAGTTCAGTATTCACCATATTCATTTTTGTACATATTAGTTACAAAATATCAAAAGCGCGTGGCGTGTAATTATGTGAACAAAATGTTGATGTAAAGCATTATGGTATATTTCTTTCATAAAAAGAAAATAAATACAAACGTGAATAATGTGAGCAGCATTTTACTAATGTGTAACTTGTTTTCAATATTAAATGACCTTCATTTTGTGTTATTTCGCCCGACTAAATAGTCCTATTAAAATTAATAAAGTAATTGTAATAACAATAACAGTAATATCCACAGCAATACTGCAGTTACATAGAAAATAATAGTTTGTTATATTTTTATGCTAAATATTTTGATGTGAAGCAGTTTCATTTCATTCATTTCAATATCCTTGACCATTCGAATCAACCGTATAATTGTTCACTTTGAGAGTGAAATATATGGATGATACTTTGCGAAAAATACAAAAACCATCCTAGTTTTAAAATAGTATTTTAAGTATGTAAGTATTATATTAGTATGTTTTATTTATTACTTTTAAATGTTGTTGTTTTTATTTGATGAATGTATTATATTATCCTTTCCATTGAATAAGAATACTTTCCTTATGAAGTAAATTTACAACCTTAGCCATCTACGTGTTGACATGTTTCCATGAACGAATAAATAAATAAATAAATAAATAAATAAATAAATAAATAAATAATTAAATAAATAAATAAATAAATAAATAAATAAATAAATAAATAAATAAATAAATAAATAAATAAATAAATAAATAAATAAATAAATAAATAAATAAATAAATAAATAAATAAATAAATAAATAAATAAATAAATAAATAAATAAATGTCACTGACTAGACATAGATTTATAAATAATAGAATACAATATTACACTGTTGAGTAAGTATATATTGCTGACAATACATTGTTTTTAGTATGGTGCATATGAAATTACAGGTACTTATACGAATTTATAAAGCTAACACACGGAGGTTGAAGTAGCAACTCGGAAAATGTGCTTTGTCACTATAAGCAGACACTCCCTACGTTATAGCTATAAGATGCTATCTAAAAGTGGACAGATTTAAATACATGTAGCATGTGCTTGCGCAATTAAGATGACTAGATGAACATGTCAAATTTGAATCGATATATATGTATATATATATTTAAATACAACTTATTGCGATCTCTAGTGGTTACGCACTACTATGACGTAAGCAAATAAATATTGTTCTGTAATCATTCTCTGTAACGAAAAACAGAAGATATTGTTCATGAACGCCACAAATCTTAGCAACGTCAATTCTGTGCATGGCTTCATTTCCACAATTTCAACATTCATTTATTTGACAAATGTCATATTAGAGTATGGAGAATAAACAGACAAGGAAAAACCCACAGTAAGTTGTTAATAATTAAAACATTCATAAAACGTGTACATTTCATCGTTAAGACATTTTTCAAAAAGAAATTTGATTAACCAAAAAAATATTAATGAAATCAAACAATACTATTAAATTAAAAATGATATTCGTTACGTTTAGCAACAAGTAGAAGATCTGTCGTTAACAATATTATTTCAAAATGAAAATCGCATCCAATGAAACACAGCCAGTACAATAGTAATCTGTAAAAAAATACTCAGTTAGAAAATATACAATTGTGCTTGGTGAATCGGCACATTATTATTAATTCAACAACAACACAATTATGATCGAAATTATAGTTTTATTCCTTGATCAAACGGTATTGCGCTAATGAGTTTGCATTTAGCCATAATACATCAAGACGGCATAGTTAATAGAATTTCAGTACTTACTTTTGGCCCAAGCTCAAAAGCTATAATTGAACTAGAGCTAACTTCCATACTGTGATTCAATTAATAAAACAAGCGGGAAAATGTGGCACCTCGGTCGGACACATTGACTTTAGTTTATACCATTAAACCACAATACTACTGTATATTTGACATGGGTATAGGGGTTGTGTCCATAGTACGCTGCCCTTAGTGAGGTAAAAATGAGTCAAAAAAGCAAATTTAAAAAAATTATCTTCGCACGTGTCGCAAGATAAGTAAGATATCGTTAACAAAATGTATCGACTCAAGGCATGATGATTTTCCTAAAAAAATATGACTCTTCCGAATTCACGAAAGTAAAACGTCCCCTGCTTTTCTTAGTACTACATATTCCGAGTCTATACCACGATGACTGACGCCATGTTATAGCGCCCATTTTTTCGTTTCTTTGTTCTAGATATCAAATTTTAGAAACAAAGTGCATTTAAGTGTGCAATTTCATTCAATGTTTTAAACTACAAAGTCTGTATTCTTCTAATATTGACCAATGGAATAAGTACTTATGCGTTAATACGTAAACATGCTAATGTGTTTATGTGTTTGACAAACACTTCCTGCCACTTCAAAGCCGCCAGACAGAGAGAAAGTTGTTTGTTACTCGCGCCAATATCACATCGCCGATTCGAATTCGAATTTGCGTAAAAACATTTTTAAAAAGTAGAAAAAAAAGAACTTCCCGAAATTACCCCACCTATTCCGAATAGATATAAAATCATGCTTTCCCGCCGTTGGTGGCGCAATTAAAATCTGATAATCGCATCTAATAACTCCCAAAAATGCTTGACTGTTTGTGTGTGTCTGAACGTATATAGTATAATATAATAATATTATCTACACGCCATGTATTTGTGGCCTTAGAATTCCAAGAAAAAAAACACATTTTGAGTACATCGGACTCAGTGCAGATTCATATATATATATATATATATTTATTCAGTACCATTGGCCATAGGCCATAATGTACACACTTAAATGTAACACAAATAAATAAATAGATCGTTTGACAAGAATAATCACTGCTACTGCTTGTCTGAATATTACAAATTTATACTTCACCTATGAATACCAAATAAAATTTATATTTCAGTTAAATTTCCCTCCAACAAACTATGACGTTTTTGTAAAGAGTAGAATACGTATTTTGCAAGATTTTGTATTGTATGTGTATTTTCAGATTGCAGTAGCAAAATAAATTTCCATTCAAGCGCTGGGCAATAGTAAAACTTGTGTATAAAACGAGTTCTAATTTCCTCAAATTTGGGGCATTGTAATAGAAAGTGGAACTCGTTTTCAATGAGATTACAACCAAGAGGACACAATCTTTGGTCAAGTGGTATTCCCAATGCCCTACCCTTTTCAATCATGAGCTCATGAGCAGATATTCTAAAACAAGCGAGAGATTTGCTAAAAACACTTATAGTAATAGAATCCAGATATTTTTCCCCGGCTAATAAATTTTTAAATTCAGAATAAGTGCATAATTTTGAACTATTACCAATCTGATCATGCCACTGTTGCTGGGAAATATCTAGACACCGTTGGTTAAACTGTAGCAGAAAACAATTTGGGTTATTCACATACTGGCTTTCCCATACGTGTGCAAAACCAAAATTACATAACAAATCCTTAACATATGTTGCCCAACAATTAAATCCCCTTTCTACCCTGTCATATTGATAGCCATAACATTCTTTTACTAAAACAGAGGAATCACCATCTATACATTTTAACCAATACCGAATTATTTCTTTGTTCACATGTGTTCTAATTAAATGTCTTCCCAACTCCCCCCTCACAGCAGAGTTTGTGGCCTTTGGGTGTACCCCTAAAACAAATTTACAAAATATATGATGTACTGTTTCTATATCGTAAGATTTATGTGTTCCCCATATTGCACTGCCATAAAGCAGGATTGGGAGAATTTTGCAGTCAAAAACACGAAACGCAATAGCTGGTTTGAACCCATCATATTTGTAAAGAATACTTTTAATACTGTGCATGGCTTTCATTGCTTGTTCAGCAATGTGTTTTTGGGCCTGAAACCAGATACCTGAACTAGAAAAAAGAACCCCCAAATAGTTATATTTTGAGACTATTTCAATTTCATTCCCGTTCCAAAACCACTTTTCAGATTTCTTTAGTCTACCTGATTTGCGAAAAACAACAATTTTTGATTTATTCAAATTTACTGTTAACCTCCATCTTTTACAGTAATTTGCTAATCTATTTAGAAGACGCTGTAGACCAATGGGAGATTTACTAAATAATGCGAGGTCATCAGCATATAATAAATACATTAATTTTAAAGTGTTTACATAGATTACAGTTTCAACACCTTGTGTAAGAGCTTTTTCTATATCATTTATATAAAAACAAAAAAGTAATGGGGAAATAACTGAGCCTTGTTGCAGGCCTGTTCCAATTTTAAACAGATCAGTCACACCATGTGGGGTTTTAACTACTGCCTTAACATGTGTATACATTGAGAACAAAGTTGTTAATAGTCTGCCTCTCATTCCTGCCTTTGTTAATTTATAAAATAGTGAAATATGGTGGACCCTATCGAATGCTTTTTCATAATCTATAAAAGCACAATATAATCGACTATTGAGATGAAATACATATTTATCAATAATTGTGCTCAGAATAAACATATTATCTAATGTGCTTCGTTTCTTTCTAAAACCACTCTGATTTTCAACAATTCTACTATATTTATCAAACCATACTGTCAATCTTTCTGTCAGGATATTCATATATATTTTACTAATAACATTTAAAAGCATAATGCTCCGATAATTTTCAGGGTTATCCTTATGCCCTTTTTTATACACTGGTGTTATTAATCCAATTGCCCACTTTTCGGGAAAATAACCTTGTTCAAGTAATACATTACATAAAATAAATAACATTTCAACAATTTTCTGTGGTGCATCTTTCCAAAATTCCGAAGAAATTCCATCTTGCCCAGGGGCTTTATTAATTTTTAGTTTCTTTATGCTCTTTTTAATTTCCTCTTGTGTGATAGGGCAGTCAAGGTCAGTATTATCAACCTCTGTGTTCTCAATGTCATCAAAATTTAACCTTGTTACGTAATCATTTACTGAATCAAAAAAATCCACCATATCCTCGTCCCCTATAAAATTGTTATTAAACAGATGTTTAAAATAATCATGCCACTCTTTCTGGGTAATAATTTTAGACACATTTTCGTTTCGTTGCCGAAATTTCTGCCAAAATTGCCGTGAGTTTGAATAAGCAGCTAAGTTTACAAGTTCATTTTGTCTCATTTCCAAATAATTTAACTTTTTCTCTTTAATCAATTTTCTATATTTCTTTTTTAATTTTAAGTAATATTCCAAACTTTTCCCATTTTGAGAATTTCTAAACTGATTTAGTGCACGTAATACTTCTTTTTTAGTTGCCGAACACTCTTTATCGAACCATAAATTTTCTCTCTTTTTAATATTATTTTTGGTCTCAGTTTTCATGTCAGTGGCACACAAAGAGACAATGTTCACCAAACCCGCTGCTGCTTCCTCAAGGTTTCCCATAATAATACTATCGTTAAAAGTAAGAGTTAATTGTTCAATTGGTTCAGTTTGAAAGTTATCAAGATACTGCTGTTTTTTCTGTTGCTCCCACCTTAACCTAGATGTGTCATTTTTGTTAACAATACAATTGTCCGAACTATCCTTAGTTGGATTTACCCCCACCTCATTTTGGTAAGTTAAAACAAATTCTAAAGGCATGTGGTCAGATTCAACTCTATTGCCCACTGTAAAATCAGTAAATTTAACTAGAACCTCCTCTGTTGTTAATACATAGTCAATTACACTCGTACCAAGTTCTGATATAAAAGTGAAATTGCCACTCCCTCTTTCCTGAAATAATCTCCCATTCACAATTTTTAATCCAGTCACTGAACAAAATTCAAGTAATTCCATCCCATAATTATTTACTACCACATCTTTTGAAATTCGTTTATCAGCCCCTTGTCCCATATTTTCAAACCCCTCCATTGGCAAGTATGTGCAATCCAGATCAATACCATCAGATTTGCAACCTGTTCTACCATTAAAATCTCCTGCAATTATAATATTACACTCGTATTTACTGGTGCAGATTCAAACAAATCACACAACAAGCATAAAATGCGATATGTGGTGGCTTGCAGTACCCAGGAGCCACACGCGATTAATACATCTATTCCTCCTTAGATAAGTATATATATGTGAAATAATCAATGCTAAAGCCATCGCGAATACATCAACCGCCCAGGAAAAAAAAACAAAAATAAAAAACAGTTAAAACAACTGGAAACCTGTCAGATGTACCTATGGGTGGATGTCATACGTATGAAAAAACAACTATTTCAATATAACAACTACATTGTGAGTTGTTTTGCAACCGAGACTGAATACAGTAGAATACTCTACTTACTATATCTACCTGTACTACATTTGTCCTTGATAGTGTTTTTGCGGTCACATAGGTATCACGTGTGTGTGTACCGGTATTTACGCGAAATTCAAAATACATTTATCTAAAGGCTGAGAACAAGGTAGACTTGCTTGCAGTCTGTTGCGATTCCGATGAAAAATTCTTGAAAAATAAAAATAAATTGCGTAAACGAGAGGTGAACGCGAAAGTCACGTGACCCCGAAATCCCAACAGACTTGCCATCAGTGTAAGCGCCCTCACAGTACCGGCCAGATTCGGGTTTGTAATGATTGATGTGTCTAATATTTCTAACCAACCATAAAACAGGCTAATTAACATTTCAACTGAAACCCCGGAAACCTTACACACTTTCTTGGATAAACTTAGATCCTGAAAACTTTACCTACCTTCTCATATCCGAATCGCATATGCCATTTTATTTTAGATTGAATTTCAGAAAAACGTGCAATGTGATCAGGAAAATGTTTGGATCGAGGCTAAAAAGTATTAGGATACCAAAGCCCAGTACGATGGTTATTTTACTCAATTTTGTTGGCGCCAACAACATGGTAACATAGCGCGAGACAAGTAAACACAGGCACGTGCGATGTCCGCTGCTCCACCTACCGTAAGACGTATATGCTAATGTAAATCCCAAATATGGCCGGTAATGTGAGGGCGCTTACACTGATGGCAAGTCCATTGGGATTTCGCGGTCACATGATTTTCGCGTTCACCCCTTGTTCACGCAATTTATATTTATTTTTCAAAAATGTTTCATCGGAATCGCAACAGACTGCATGCAAGTCTAAAAACAAGGGTATACGTGTGCACACAGTAACAACATACGATTAATGCCAAGCAAGAGAGGATCAAATATATTCAACTCTATCTATTCTTGCTAACGGGTACAAACTATTATCAACAAAAATGTACATAAATGATCAAAACACAGTTATTAGGACGCAAATAGTCAAAAGTCAATAATAATAGCACATTGACCTACATATATAACGATACTGCACGTGTTACAACATGTAACGTTACATCTCAATACTTATACTGTCTCGTTGGTGTTGTCTATCATGTTATTTTCGACAGTAATACTATCCTGCTCGCCCATAGCACCAATGTTATATTGCAAACTATAACCCTCATGCTAATCTATATTCAACGTATATATAATACACAATAAATCTTAAACATAGTCCATTATATTGTTATTTTATCCCAGAATTGTTCGATCTCACACACCATTATCTCCCGCAATTTATTTCACTTCATTAAATTACATCAGACTGAGTAGCCTGTAAAACTAACTTAAAGCGGCAGTGTCGTCACCTACGCATGCGTCAGGTGCCCATAGAGTGTCAATGTTTACAAACAAGCGTCTACCCATTAGCCTTTGCGATTTTAGCGTATGTTGTTATCGTCGCTTGGGACTCAATTCCCGTGCGTGCGCAGGTGACGACCCTCCCGCTTTAAAGTAAACACGTGTAAGAAGTAAAACGATCGAATTCCGTTATATACAACTCAAATGCCTATAATGCACTAATTTGACATGGTAATATCTGTACATTTTAAAAGCCCTAAGCCGTTGTTGCCTTAGAGTTATCAATATTCTTATACAAATGCATACTGTTACCTAACTTTAGCCTTGATTATATAGTCCGGTTTTGCGAGTCAGTTTAAATGCGCTAACTGTTCTTCTTTTTGAGTTAAATTGCGTACATTTGTGATTAGTATCTTAAATGGTCTTGCGGGTCACATGGAAAACATCAGAGTAAAATTTTGAGATGGTTTTATTGCGATCCGCCATATATGCACATATTGTAACCTAGACCATTTTGTTCAAATATAACCGGTTCCTCGAAGCAAAGTTTGAAATCCAGTGCGTTTGCTAATGTACTTCTTGAAGAGACACTGTGTTTCCAAACACAAACACATACATACGCACTACCATACGTACACATACACACAGTAATATTTGTATTGTGATCGATAATTCTGTACGCATATCAGATTGTAAATTTCGACTCATGTACACCTCGGCACAGTTATTGCACACGTGATATTTCATTCAACACACTGTATACCAGTTCTATTATTTAATGCAATATCAAAATGAACAGCTCATTTTGTTACAGTGTTCAATAAGTCTTATCGCAAGAGCAGTTCAACAAAGGTTTAAATTTGTCTCAATTCGTGTCTCTTCGTCGCCGCCGCTATTACCATTTAACCTTCCATATTCCATGAGTTCAACTTGCGTGTTGTAAAGGGTATGTATACATATATATATATAGTCTCTATTCTATGCTTGCCATAGCCAATATCCGAATATTAATCAATAAAACACAAATAACATAACTGATTGATGAATCGTGAAATATATAGAACATTTGATTTGACATTATGTAATAGTGTATCCAAAATACAGTCATTTGAACTACATAAACAAATTATATATGATAACTTAATATGTATAACATTGTTTAAAACTAGAACATGTCATGCTCATCCGAAACTCAAATACGTGTCAGCTGTTAATAGCAAATCAGTAATCGGCCGGAATTAGTGAATATTCAGTAATACAGTATTTATATATTCAACAACGAGTGGCACCACCTTTCTAAGGTGTACTTTCCATTGCCTGTAATGACATTAAAAAAACATATGCATGTTATATAGGTGTCTATTTTATGAAATGTGTTACGACACTTCGATGTATTATCTAAATTCGTAATAATGTTTTAATGTAATAATGTTAGAATTTTCTCACAAAACCAATCTATTGATCAGAAGAGTTCGTTCTTCTTCGTAACAATGAATTGATGTAGCTAGTCGGAACGTGCTGGTTACGGGAAAATTCAGTTTATTTTAATTTCGACGTAATACTACTTAAAATTCAGGCATATGTAATGCATTTAGTTAAAAATATTAAATGTATATAGTTTTTTTTTTGCCCACAAATAGATGGTCATATAAGAACAGATTCTTTTATTTCTGTTTTTAGTACACGAATAATGAACACAGATGACCTAGTAAGTAAAGGTGGAAGACACTCACCTCAACTCTCCTGTGTTTTCTTATGTTCTTCGCAAACTTACACATGGCGACTATCAGACCAATAACAATGATCCATAATACACCAAGTGTTGCCATTGTTGCTATTACTAAACCTTCCGTCGTTATTGTTATGCCTGAAAGATAAAGAAACAATTAAGAGTGCGTTCAAGTAACACAATACAGAGTTTATTGTACACTGTTCCCCAATTTCGACACAAATAATAAAAAAAACAAAGTGGTAATTTAAATCTTAAAATCATTTAACACACATACATACATTTGCAGAATATACTCTATCACAATTACACTGCAATATAACCTGCTGTGATGTAATGCTTATCGCCAATGTAGTATTTGCTACCGTTAAAATAAATACCATACAATTAACACATAAGCATAGTTGTAATAAATACAACAATCTAACAATGTAAAAACATTAAACAAATAATGTAATAAAACATAATAATTTATAGAAGATATCGATAAGATATGACCCTTTAATGTGTGATTTGTCAAACGAATGTAGTACTTTTCATGTGTTCCAAGCTTTCTATGAATTCAGTTATTTTTTGTAGCCATCACTGTATTTACGGTTCCGGGCAGAGAAGTTGAGTTTAGGAGAATTTGAAGTGACGTCTCACTTATAAACGGCCAGAAACTACCAGAATAATAATGAACGACTCGCCAACCCATTATTATTATTGTTATTAATTTGTCCATACCAGTAGATGTGCTGCCACTTAAAAGTGGAAAATTTGGAAAAACATCCAGTAACGGAACAGTTTCCCTCTCGAAAATTTTAAACTCTTTTGGTTTTTTGCACAAATTCTAATGATAAAACTAGTGCCAAGTTATTCGGGTATCATATCAATAAAAAGGTTCGAAACACAAGAACAGAACTCTGACCTTTTGGAGATCCTCTCTCCCGTGCCTATATTATCCTGTACAATTTGCAGAAAATTTAAATTAGAGCGTAGTTTGTTTTGCGACTGTAGTTTATGAAGTGATTTAATATGCATGTTATTATGATAACACACATATTCTTTCCAGACGAGAAACGCAGACTTACACTTACTGACGCAAAAATCAAGTTTGAGTGTGATTATCATTAGCATTAAGGAGTTGATTACTAATGATCTGTGAATAGTAGTGAATTCAGAAGGGTCTGGCTACGCCATACCTCCGATAGACCAGTCTGATATCGTAGGGTAAAAATAATTATGTTCATATTTACGTTTTCATTATAAAAATCATGATTCCCCACACCATTACAGAAATCCACTGGCATGTTCAATGTGATTTATTTTTTATAAAAAAGATAAAATTTTACTATGAATTTTCATCACATCTCACTGTTGTAATTGGTAAAAGCCGAGTCACGTGACAGTGAAATGGGTATTATATATATATATATGGAATCATGAATGCCGTCAATGAATTTATAATCGCCTCGTAACAAAACCACCCTGTCTCGAGTCACTTCGTACCACATGATTACTTAGTATCAAACTTTCACTCTACGTTTACTGATATATCATTATCCAATTAATCATTGCATGAATATGAAATTATCATTAAAATTAATATGAATTGAACACACGTACCTTGCGATGAGCCTTTCGAAGAGTCACTATAGTCTATTCCTATGTAAATAAATAAAATCACATTATGAAACAATATTCAAATAAATAAATATATATATTTATGATATCCAATATTGAACATGTGTGCGCGCGTTCTATTCATTTGCAAACTTAAACGCTGTTCTATGAACGTATGTTGCGACAGTTGTGGTTAATTGATTGTTTGAACCATGAATAGGCACGGCAACGTTTTAACTAAATTCTGGTCTAGTTTTATTAGAAGATTTCATGTTTCTTAACAGTAATAACAGTAATACTACTTTTTCACCATTGATTTAACAGTCTGTTAGCTTTCGTTATACCTCTTTTGGTCATGTGACCCACAGTCCCAGCCGTTGGTTTATTTTTTGTAAATCGACACATGTCTCTTTGTCAAAGTATTGTTCATTGCACTTGGGTTTGCATTCCCGTGTAATTGGTTCTGATCAAAACGGTGGACTCTTCCTCGAGGTGTTTCTAATTATGTACATAGCGGTATGTACTGAGAAAGAACTTTAACGATACACATCCATGGAGAGGAATATTTTTGCAAAATTAGGTTGTTTCCATGTGACTCAAGGGAAGAACAAAATGTTGCTCTCACTATTTAAAATGTATAAAAAAAATCAGCAGTAACACCATGGATTAGAACCAAAACCACCCTGTCACTTCGTACCACACAATTACTTGTATCAAATTGTCACTTTGTACCACACGGTCACTTCACATAATACGGCAACTTTGTATCTCATGCTCGCTTTATCCCAAGTCACTGGTGGTCGATGTATTTGTGATCGCTGTATATTTGAGAGTCATCATTGGAAATCGAGTTTAACTCAACTTAAATACTAACTATCGTGTACAAAAAGTGATTTGGGACGAAATGTGCCTGTCATTCATTGCACCATGGCTACCTTGACCATTGCCGCTTTCTAAGCTTTGATATACCTTTCGTCATAAGCGAGCGGGGTAGAATAACTTTTATGTGAGATATGCTGTTTTGCTGTAAATAATAATGTTACACGAAGATACTGTGTACGGTGGTAAACATCGGCGTGGAAGTTCAAAAAAATCTTTCGTTTCAGATGTTCTCAATACATTCCAATAATGTTATATTTGATAATGGATATTTTGCTTTATTCCACGCTGCTGAAAGTTACATTTACTGTTTTTTTTCGAATTTTTATTGCAGCGAAAAATGTAAGTACAAAACGCCTAGAATTGATTAATATTTCGCTCATTAATACATATAATTCAATTACAAGCGTTGGTATTGTGCCTGAGAGATGTATGTTACATCGGAGTGCATGGTAGATGTCTGCTCGACGTGACAAATTAAATAACTTAAATTTGTTATAGTATCACGATTGCGTTGTCTGCCCTCGTGCTGATCGTACAGCCCTAACAAAGTGTAGATATTATATAAATAGTATATGCTGTTCGTTAGCGTTAAATTCCAGTTGTGTTTTTTTAATTCATTGTGTTTTCTCATTATTGTAAAGCATTAACAATCTTGTCTCCTGTTTGCCTTAGTTTACTTTTTTATATTTCAGTAACTGGTAACATCAAATTGAATTAGCAGACATAAGAGGAGACACATTTCTAATCCTAGAGACTAGAGGGAAGACAGACACGTGTGAGGTACATAATCCACTGCTTGATATAGCCGTTACAATAAAAACGCAGTAATTCTAAATCTGATTTGATATAGAAAGGTATATTTGATTGGATTTAAATGAAATTAAATGAAATTTAGAACACACACTCACAACGAAATCAGTCTAAGACTCACAAGTTTTAATCTGCTTCTATAATATGGTGCATGATTTAAAGAATAGTAACTACATTAAAATAATACCCACCTTCGCAATCAATGATTCCAGGTTCTGAACCATTTCTCAGTTGTATACATTGGAAATCGTTGGACGGGTTGTCATCTATATCCTGGGAATCGTAAATAACTAAACACAGATGAGTGTATAAATAACAAGCAGTATAATAGAAGTTAAAATCCTTTGTAAACCATGCCGTATTCACCCCTGAACAGCTATTGTAATCGTAGTCAAAGTCTTCATCATCGGTATTGTATTCCCAGATATAGTCTATATCATGTGTTTTATCTGCAGCAATGAAGTTGCCGTCAGATGCAAAGTACAACTCAAAATCTGGCCTGTCACAGTATTCTATCTTCTTTACTCCATAGGTAAATGCAAAGGTTATCTGATACGTTTCACCAGGTCGATATAAAGTATCTGGCGGGTTAAGTATGTTGAACATATCCAACCATAAATCTGTGGAATATAGAGCAGTCTCAGCGTTTAAAAAAACACATTTAACAATGAAATGTTAAATCAATTAGAAATTATTGTCAACCAGTTAATGCTATGTTGTATTCTATTACATCGCTCTGACATATTACACAATTGAATATTGTATATATTTCACCGATGTAATGATTTCGTCGTAAATGTAAACAATTTGAATCTTTCAGTTGTACGGCGGTATACTCTAGGCAAAAACGTCAAGAAGTCTAGGATTACGGACGCAATCGGTAGCAATTTATTTGGAAGCAGTATTGCAATATAACAAATCTGTTTTGTAAGTTGCAATGTTGTGTCGTCGACAAATCGCCAATCTTAATCTTAAGTAGTAAAACTTTTTACACTGGGTCATAATTCAAATGAACAATTGCTGTGTCCAATTCAAACTTTTGAGCTTCTTATTCATGATGATTATTATACATTATATACTCGACCATGCTGCTTTTATATTTTTTTGTATATTATTTTATACAATGCTCTGATCCGTACTTCAAAATTGTTTTATTTAGCTGCATAGTATAATTCATATAATTGGTGATCAACATCACAAATAAAGTGTACCAACTCTCCGATCCGAAGTATGGTAATTGTGTTAAATTTGTTTTTAGTATAATTTTGATTAATTGCTTCACGTATATAGATTTGCCTGTTTATTTCTGTTGCAGTGTAACCACCAGTATATAGCGCCACCTAGTGTCAGCAAATTATCAGTCTGCTTCAGTATTTTGTTTTCCAGGCTGTCTTGTATCTGTTCTATTCTAGAAGTTCATTTACGGCGACGGCAGCCCGTTCTATGCGTAGTTGTTCCACCTGCTCAGTTCCCATAAGCTCACACAATGGTCCGATGGGAAGATTTTGCCGACTCAACAGTGAAAGTTCTTTTATCTTCGATTCTGAAAAAAACGCCCGCTCCGAACGACCACTAAACAACATGGCAGCGTCAGAATCTCTTGATTTGACTCCACGAATGTCGGCCCTCAAAACCGACAAACACGCCTCCCGGTCCACAAGCCGAGAACAGAAGCTAATGCTTGATTCTATACGACATGAAAATGACAATCTAGAACTGGAAATCGAAAACAGCAATTTGAAATCAAAGTTAACAGCAACCGCTACTCCCGCCAAATCCATCCAAGCCAAAACCGCCCGTTCTAAATATGACGACTCCATCTCCAAAACGATAAAGAAAGGCAAGTGTCAAAGACCACAAGAATTACGTTGGTGAGCTGGAAAAGTACATCTGTCGTCCATGTTTAAAAATTTGCTCCATTCAATCATCTCACCAGGCTAAAGACTGCCCACACCATCCAAAGCATGACCGACTCCCCAGTCTAGACTATGCTGCCCACTTTATTTCACCATCCAATGACATTAACATTACTACAGTTAAAGAAATTTATTCTGCCACCATTGTTGCCCACTTATGTTTACCAACGCGCAATGACATAGCCACTGTTGCTAGACAGCCATCACATAATGCCACCAATGCTACTCCTATCCACTCATCCGATAATGTAGCCACTGCTGCTGCCAACCTAAGTTTACCTCCTCCCAATAAATTAGCCACTGATGCTGAACCACTGTTACGTCTTGCCACCAATGCTACTCCTATCCACTCATCCGATAATGTAGCCACCACTGCTGCCAACCTATGTTTACCTCCTCCTAATAACATAGTTACCGATGCTGAACCACTGTTACGTCTTGCCACCGATGCTGCTCCCATGCACTCACCCGATAATGTAGCCGCCGCTGCTGCCAGCCTATGTTAACCTCCTCCTAATAACTTAACCACCGATGCTGAGCCACTGTTACGTCTTGCAACAGATGCTGCTCTCAAGCACTCATTCGATAATGTAGCCACCACTGCTGCGTTTTCACATCACTTTTGTCATGGGTAGGTTTATGATTATTTAATTCAGTGCCTAGTTCAGCTTTTCATTTTTGCCTTTAATTCATTATTTCTCGTCAGTGTTTGCATTGTATTTTCACAATTTTAATTGTCTTTATACACCAATCACTTTGCTTGGCAGCTCCGCCTTGGTCTGGGGTACTTTGAGGCCTATGTTCAGGCCTAGTTTTGTATTAAAGTACCTCCTTTCTGCCAAACAATTGGTCTGTGTGTGTGTGTGCCTGTTCAGTTTATCTCTGTTGCAGTGTAGCCACCAGCATATAGCGCCACCTAGTGGCAGCAGATTCTCAGTCTGCTTCAGTATTTTGTTTTCCAGGCTGTCTTGTATTTTTCACTCTATCATTTCTTTGTATTTTTATTTTCCCACACCCCTTTTCTGAATTGTAACACTTTTAACAGATTTGTGAATTTAGTCAGTTTCAGTAATTACTTACTGCTTAAAGTACCTCGTTTCTGCCAAACAATTTGTGTGTGTGTGTGTGTGTGTGTGATTCAGTTATCCATTTTTCTAGCATATTGTAGCAATTATAGAAATATACACATGAGTATTCTCAGTCGCAGGGCATCTAGGTGTCTAAAAGGAACAACTAAACAACGAAACGTTAGTGATGATAGTGTCGCTGTAATCGTGTGTATTTCAATTCAAAACATACCCTAACAATATAAAAAAATATATATGTGTCTCTATTCTATAATTTCAATGCACGGCGTTGTTGTGGACTACATTAATTTACCCATACGTGTTTACCCCGCAAGGCCTCGCCGTCTTTCATTAGCGTTAAACATGCGGCAATCGGCGGTTGAAATTATGTTTTCCTCATGGAAAGAACAAGCACGAGAACATATTAATTAATCAATTAATTAGTAAATTATTTAATTAAAAAGTTGATTACCTGGGCAATTGAACTTGTTTCTATCCACATACTCGCACATAAAATTATTGCTCAGATTATCATCATCTTCGGTCGTTGCTATGATAACACACATATAACTATATCTAAAGCAATGAACTGAATCAATTTCACTGGTTCCATTTATATATTGTTCATCACCCAAATGGACAGATATTGTATCACATGGAAAAGTTTCGGTATGTAACATTGGATATAAAGGGTGTCTGTCCTCAGAAGCGAAGTAGAGCTGGACGGAGTTTATAGTAGAGTCATGTAGAGTTGCACTTATTTTCAAGCTGAATGTCACTACAGTTGGTTCAATTCCATAAGTGATATTTGGTGGTCCAGTTATGACGAAGTCAACAACAGCAGTATCGGTTTCTGTATATATAAAACAGTATTGTAAAATGCATGCACATAGTACTACATGTATTCACATGGCATCATTGGGCGAACAGGCACACATAAACATAAATGAAACATATTTGAGCTGATCACAGCTGAATTCACTAAAGATACTCACAATAAAATAATATGTTATAATTACTTAAATAAATCATTTCATGGTTAGGAATACACATTCAGATGTTTAAATAAGAGGAAACTGTGACGTTATCACGGCATGTTGATGCAGCAATGTGTATTCAAGTAAAACATATTCATTACCTTGTCCATTCACTTGCAGATACGGTAAAACCCACAGCAAAACTGCACACATTAAAACACTAGTAGATAAACGAAATTAACAAGTAATGTGACTGAGAAAGAAGGGATTAAGATGCGAGTATGTATTGGTATGCATCATTTCAAAAACAAATAATAACAAAATATTACAAATGGTCTATTGTAATTATTTTAACAGTTATACTATAAGCAATTTTGCCAATCTTCATCTTACCATATTAGAAAATGCGCATTGCAAATATGCAACAATTACTCGGTAAATGGTGGATGCCTTTGAAAACGTTCACAGCTAGAAAGTTCGAATAACTTTCATCATTTCGCTCAATTCTGGGCTTTCTATATCAAACGGTTGTTTCTTTGCTGTTCTTCGCAATAACCTCATATTGTTTCACACCTAGCACGGAAACAATAGAATTTGCCGGTGCGTAAAATGCCTTTTCTAAAACAACAGAACTAATTCGAGCAATCGAATTGTTCTGTAAACGTGGTAAAGTACATCACCAACGTCGACGCCTTCAAGTGTATTTACGTCACACTCGACCACTTTCCTTTGTTTACATCGGACGCTGAAGCACGCGATGGAAACAGATTCCCGTCACACTAGCGCCAACCATTAACGTTCGCATAGCGCAAAATATTTTTCGTTATAATTTCAATCTCTCAATAAACTATTACTACAAGCAAAAACGATGTATATTAAAAGGGTTATCACGGGAATAAGGAAAAGTATACACGAAGGCAGTACGGTCATAATCTCGACAAATGGTCAGATGTAAGGCAAACATAATTAAGTATAAAACTACTGGACATAGGAAGCCGTGGGAGGACATCGCCAGTGATCTGAGGGATATCTACGATCAAAGAAGACAATAGAGCAAAACAAACGCACAATTGAAATCGGAAGTATTGGGTAACCCGGCGTGATTAGAAACTGTCAAGATAAGCAGGCAGTTAGTCAATTTTTGTTAGGTATTGTAACTATTTACTGTATTATTTTTGTTTTGCTACAATATAAGTATATCACCATTACGATCATACTGCTGAGTATCTAATTCTATAACGATCACATTGATTTACAGTAAATATATAAAGAAGAAGAAACCGGGGACTATCTTGGTCAATCCTGGTTTTAGTTTTATATATATAATCAAAAAAGTCCTATGGTTTGTTTTTTAAAAGCCACTTACTACTGTATGACTTGCACTTTGACATTTTTGGCTGGAGTTTTGGCCATTATGTGGTCTTGGGTACTGATCTGTGCCACTATGTGCAAACAACTGTGGCTTTCACAGTTACTGGGTTTGAATACAAGAATTAATTTCTGTTCTCACGTCATGCCTGGATTTCAGTAAGATCTATTACACATATACATTGTGGACTGTAGTGAACAGCTTTTTCTAGCATATTGTAATATTGTCAGTGAATTGTTGTAATGATTGTCACTGCGAGAGAAGAAATATAGTTCTGTTATTCATGAACAATTCTATACAACTTCTACAGACTACTTTAGAAATATTATATAATCTGGATATAGACCTGATTACTTTATATACATTGTAGAATTGTCTTTATTAAAATACTAATTAAATTAATAGCCATTTGAAATATTTATAATAACTATTTAAGATACGTGTTGATCAATAAAGCAATACATTACTTTCAAGATTTGTATTCATGGGCAGTGGACTGAAAATGGCATAAATTTCCCTCATTAACAAATGTTTACATCTCTGAAACATAAGCATGAGAATGAAAGACACTTCATTCAGTGAATCTATAAAGTCATTCACGATGCAACTAATAAACAAGGTGCATGTACCGTTTCCTGAACGGGTTTTGAATAAAAAAAATGTCACAAATTACATCAATAATAAATTACCCAGTTAAAACAAACAAACACACAAATAAACAAAAAAAAAACATATATTTATATAATCATATTCTTTCAACAATTCTTTCTTGTGCTATAATTTCTTTGGCATTTCTTAAATTGGTAATACATGATACTACCTAACGAATAGTCTACTCATCTTATGTCTACCCGTATTAAATTAATGGCCGACAGACATGGTGCTGCTTCTGATATACAAAAACATCACACCTTCCTGAATGAATATTTATACAGTGTACCTGTATTGCTGAACTGAGTGATGGTAGTTAAGGGCAACACGCCCCCAGGGATATACATGCATTCACCTGTTTCACAACATGTACATACAACTGTATGTATAAGCGTGTCAAAGTTCAGTAGATTAACAGGTTAATTTATTTTATTGTCAAGGGTTGTAATTACATTAAAATTATAAAGTTAAAGCGGTATACATGATTGCAAGGAATGAAAATTGAAGTTTATTTCGCTCACTCGACAATGACCCATAAACAAGACTCCAATTATGCTACGAGCGTTAATGCATGGCTAGGTACCAATCATGCATCTCACAATGAGGCGAAACCATTCGCACATGGGTGGGTTTAATTATCTCATTGTTCGTGTCATATACAACTGTGTATTGTACTACAGACGTTGAAAACTCAGTGAGGAAAATGAGGTCTAAAGTTATAACCAAGCGAACGCCTCAAGGTGGTTACAAGTTTTAGTTTTAATATTAGATCAGAAAAGTAAGCATGGAATATTTTATCGGCGTTTAAATTGTTTTAGAGATTAATTTAATTAACATCCGGGTTTTGTTCCACTCAAAATTCCATTGTTCATTTATACAAAATCCGTTACATAACACTATAACACATAGCACATGTGGATACTAATATGTAAATGAGAAAAGATTTTCAAAAAAATATGTACTTTACTAATAGAAATGGTAAAGAACCCGTTTTTCTTTCGATCGCCTCGAGTGTGCTGTAATTATGTCTTTGTTGCAATAGTAGGTTTTGGGTGCCTAATAGCCTGAATAAGTCCAGTGCGACTCTGCCTATTAAACTTACTTGAAAGTGTATGCCGTCCAGCTCAAAAACTGTGACTAGTTTATTACTAAGAAACGCGTACTGAAAGTACTGAATTAAGGGATTTACCCGGGAAGGCAACCGGTATGACACCCATGATTCGCTAACTTTGCATAAATGCATTCATGAACAATAGCAAAATCGTTTTTCAGTAAAACTTGGCCAAATTACATTCCTACATCCAACGTAGTAGTTCTAAGTTTCTATCGTTACGAGCTGCAAAATTTTCGAAAAATCGCCGGAAAAGTATTTTTTTTATCTAGATCCAGCAAACTGCTGTAAGTAATCAGTGGACTTTTCTTCAAAGTTGCACATTAGTAATGTGTCCCATGATGATATAACATAGATATAACAATAAACTGTAGATTGACATTAACAAAAGACTAATAATATAAGCTATATATGTAAACAATAAAATGTAATTGAGAAGGATTTTCCCATGTAGGACATTGTAAATGTGTTTTTCTAGAGGATAAGAACCGCCAATACTCTCAAAATAGAATAGACAAGACAGGAATCTATAATTCATATATTCACATCCAAGTAAATATTAAGTATGGTACATTTAGCCGCTACAAATGTCTTTTCTCCTAAACAAATTATTCATTCAGATAGTTCTCACTAATTCTCACTAAATACAAATAAATTTTAATACAGTAATTATTGATATTTACCATTTTAAAATATGGGTACATTTGCATGAAAACAAAAGATTCGTTTCAGTGACGTAACGACGAATGTGTCAGTCAAAGAATTACATTTGTACCGCCATCCCAACCAAATCACTCATAGAGTAGGTAATGACTACTAGCACGTACGGTATACAGATTGTGACCTTAGGTGTGGCGTTATAGGCGATAACCAACACTTGGTTGTGGTGTTTCCATTAATGAAAACACGGCGGCCAGAAGAATGAATCATTTGACCAGGAGTTTTATAAACCTGCCGTCTTCACGCTCTAAATATTCTTGCTTTGGTTGCATTGTTAATGCAGACACATGGGATTGTGTGTAGTCAAGGCAACTTTTGACATATTTAATGTATTTAACAACGGGATAGAACTGTATAAAGTATAGTTTGACAATATTTCTTGAAATGTGTATTAAATATTGTGATTTGTATCAAGTCATAAAAATAATCGAGGTAAATGTACATTTAATGAAAAGTACACGCGTGAATAGTGTCTGGTTTCAACATATTCACTTCTAAATTGTATTCTATGAGTGTCAACGACTGTGATGTGCACACACACACACAATTTACTCGGTTTAGATAACGCTTTGGCGATGTATAGTTGTTTCTAAAACCACAAAATAATTTAACTGACTGTCATTTAGTCGAATATGGTATTCACTTTTATATTATACTAGTACTCTCTTGTAAAGTAAAAATAGATCACGTAATGTGAGACAGAACTCTTGCACACGAGTTGGCTTAAGTGTATGTACATTGCATATTCTGCTTAGCTTTCCATGGTCGGACTTCAGAACGGGCAAATGTGATTTGTGATTTGTATCAAGTCATAAAAATAATCGAGGTAAATGTACATTTAATGAAAAGTACACGCGTGAATAGTGTCTGGTTTCAACATATTCACTTGTAAGTTGTATTCTATGAGTGTCAACGACTGTGATGTGCACACACACAATTTACTCGGTTTAGATAACGCTTTGGCGATGTATAGTTGTTTCTAAAACCACAAAATAATTTAACTGACTGTCATTTAGTCGAATATGGTATTCACTTTTATATTATACTAGTACTCTCTTGTAAAGTAAAAATAGATCACGTAATGTGAGACAGAACTCTTGCACACGAGTTGGCTTAAGTGTATGTACATTGCATATTCTGCTTAGCTTTCCATGGTCGGACTTCAGAACGGGCAAATGCCAAGTCATTCTTGAATACGACCTAATATCTCGTGTAATAACCTGCAAATAACTATAATTATTAATATTTTAGCACATACCTAGTATCCATTGTCCGAAGTCTCATCATGACACCAGCAACGTCTGCAGTAACGTCTGTACGCGATTAAAATCGACGAAGGGAAAGTAACTTATATAATGCAATCGACTCTTTGTTTGACTTGTAAAGAGGCATTGTGTTACATACCATTGGTGTAACAATAGTTCTCCAAACCAGAAATAGAATTCTTTTCATTCGGATTCTTCTGAAGAAAACATTTGGGCAGCGATTCAATTTGTGTTTGCCCAAAAAGAGCGGAGTGATTTTTTTTACCATATGTTTGAATGGTATACTCCTCTTTAATTTCCTTCGAAAACACAGACAAAAACTGATCATGAATGTGGCAGTGAAGGAGAGACTGACAACACTTAATGATTTCTCACAGTTTGTGATAATCTTACAATGCCACCAATTACAGTGATCAAGTGCAAATAAACAAAACCTTAGGTGCAATATTGCAAGTGCAAGTAGATCCAATGAACAGAATCTTGTCTTATATGATTACTCAACTGCCATACATATGCAATATACTAACAAAGCAAAACGCCTAATTCTGAAATTATTTTAGAACCACAATCTTTATTCAAAACAAATTTCAATGAGTTGAGACCATCAAGGTACAGTCAGCTGGCGCACACGTGATAATAAAATAAATACGATAATTACTACAGGGGGCGCCAGCATAAAACTAAATAAGAGACAAGTTGTGAAACGCGGTTTTCAGATTCCTACAAATCAGGACAAAAATACTTTCAATCTTACAAAAAATCTTCACAGAAATACGATCCATTGAGATAATATTAAGCCAACTGATAACTAAATTCGGCCGAATTCGTCGTTATTGTGTGGAAAAATCCCTTAAATACGAACACCTAATTACACGAAGAACATAGAACACTTTATTGGGGTATTTGAAACCAAAAATCGTCATTCCAGCTCAGCAGCCAATCAGCGACGGCCTTACAGTTTGATGACAATTTCGATCGGCTGGCTGGGTTACTAAGATGTGTTTTTGATTCATCCATACACCGTGTGTACTGAAAACATGATAAAATATATGTCACCACTAACGCTTTATCACTGTCAGCATTCTTTATTCTATGTTTTGTCATATTACCTCAAACCCTGCAAATAGAAGTGTGCATGGAAACATGGGAAGAATCGGTGTGCATTACATTGTGATAACTATCATAAAGGTGATTGACAGGTCATACTTGTTTTCAACTCTGGAAGGACAGTTGGAATCTACCAGGTGTGTTTGTGATTTACAATACAAAGGATGTTTACAGCTTTGGAAGTACAATCGGAATCTACCAGGTGTGCTGTTATTTGACAAAAGATGTTTATGATCTACTGAGTTGCCTACGTGACACGGCTGATATCAAGATCACATTCCGATTGGCTAATGTGGAAACCCAGATGGTGTCACTGAATTTGGGCCAGACTGAGCACAGTTGGGGTCCAACATTTCAACATAATGTGTTGCTGCTACGATATTGTAAGACAAGTGATACAGGCTTCAACCATCATTCTGTGAGACTTGTATGAACTGCTCTGCGATATATCCTGCTTTAGCGGTGCCCTCCAGAATACCAGCGTTCCTCTGCAAGCAAGACTCCTGTGTTTCTTCGCTGTGTTGCAGAAGCCATTGACTGACATCCATTTCTAAATCTAATACACACTTCCCTAAGCAATCCCCTATTTTAGTGACTTTATTCATTGTATTTTCCTGTTCTTTATTTCTTGTAATTCTTTTGAAAGGTATTAAAGCCAGGAACTTTACCTCGATATTTTGTTGTATGTGTATTTCATTTCCAGTACTATTGCCTTGTCTACCCTATTCTAGCAGCGAAAGAACCCCCTGTCCAGTGTGAGTTCTGTGGGTGGCCCTCTCCGTTGCAATAAGCAGGCCTTACACTGTGACACTGATGTTAAAAAAACACATTATTAAAAAAACACAGAATTACTAGCATTGCAAAAACCCACGATTTTCAACTTTATGATAAATACATACATGAATTGAAAAAGAAACAGTTAGTCTTTGCAAAATATTGAAATACAGTTGTTTTGCCATAAATACAGTTGTTTTCAAACATGGAACGGTTGTAAATATATCTTTATATTACTGAGAACAGAAGCGCTTGCATAGTACACACGAACACGAATATTACCGTGCATTCTATAATGGCCGTTTTTCACAGCCGTGTAAGATGTTCAATCCTCAAATAGCTGATTGTTAAAATGTCAGCTCAATCGTTGGCTGAAAAAAAATATTCGACTGTAAACTATTTTGTCCGTATACAGCTACAACGAGCAATTTGATTGGAAACTGTAATGTAGAAAATATCTCTAGTATATCTCTACGTTGGATATACAGAATCTGCCAAGGTGTATCGGCGCGGCGAAGGGTGAATAAACGAACCTTGGTTGGTGAAGACGATGTAATTCAGAACACATTTCCCGTGATGTGGCGAATAGTCATGTAGACAAGTCCCAAATACTGTTACATAGGTTCTGACAACTTAATAAGGTATATATACTATAACTACATATAACTATGTGTAAATTTTAGTATTTTATGAAATTGAAGTTGGCTCACAAGTAGAGTTTTGGATTTTATTTTACACCAGGTGGGACACACTTAATTAACTGTTATTTAGTTACTGATACGATACTGCATCGCTAATATGATACGTATAGTTAAAAAAATGTTCAGCCATGAGGTCCTCTGAGTTTTACCAGCTTAAAATTGATACGAAATAATTTAACATAACATACATCGCCACTACGAATGTTAGCTTAGTTTTTGTTCAGCCCTTATTAATTGATCATCACCGAACAACGTCGATAACACGCACAGTCTATAGTTATTTCTTCTGTATTGAAAATAGAAATTACGATTTTAACTACAGCAGTTTGAGCCTCTACCATTTAATTTAATTGCCTGTATACATGAATGTCAAATTAGGGATATATAAATGATGATGCCTCCCTGAATAGAAATACAGCGCAAGTACCTGTATGTGCTGATCTGAGTGATAGAAATTAAGGGCAACATGCCCCCAGCGATAGCTTGTGAATGTATGTTCACTTGTTTCACGACATGTACGCACAAGAATATGTATAAACGTGTCAATTTTCAGCAGTTTAACAGGCTTAATCACAATCACCAAGTTATTGTTAGGAAGAGTTGGAATTATATTTAAAGCTAAAGCGATATACATGAATGAAGAAAATGCGTCATAAAAATTGAATAGTAGTATTTTCGATTCAATGCTAGCGAATTATATTTCCCCCAATCGTTTATGATCCGTGAAGTAAACAATCGCTAATGCATGACCAGGTACGTATCTACTACCACCAATCATGCATTTCACAATAAGGCGAAACCATTTGCATATGGGTAGGTTGCATTACCTTATTGTTCTTATTATATAAAACTATCTATGTTTCTACATGTTACTCCAGACGTTAATAACTCAGCGAGGGGGTTAGTTATAATATTATAAATCAAAGGAACGCCTCACGATGCTTACAAAGTAGATTCTAATTTAAAATTAACATAAAAAAAGAAACAGGGCACGTGATTACATTTTAGGAGAATTATATGGATTAGGTTTAATTGTTTTAAATATTAATTTATATGTAGGTTTTACCTAACTGGTAATGTCACCCGGATCATTTTAATGAGTTGAAGTAAACTCAATTAATTGTAAGACCTGCTACTAATATGACATGGACGTAATGAAAATGGTTTACAGAATAGTCTGGCCCATTATTAACTGTTTAATAGTGTATGCTAGTGCATTTCATATGTTTATGGGAAATATTTATTTAAATTATATTTGTTTTATTACAAAATATACGGACCGAAGATTCGGCATGGTTAATGTGTGATTGATTAGTAGTGTATTAAGAGCGATGACATTTCCATCAGGAAAAAAACAAATGGTATGCGCAATGTAAACAACATCATGTTCACATATACATTCGCAATACAAATTTAACTATGCGGCCCCATAATATCAGAATAAAAATATATTCCACGGCTATATATATTACATACATAAGGTGTAATCTTGTAATCATCTGAAAACCTCATTACATCACAACTGCAAATCATAAACTAGACTAACGGACGAAGAAAGTAATGATAAAGCATATTCGTAGCTGAAAAAATGCGTCATCATCATCATTTTAGTTTCAAACCCCAATCTGAATATACAATTTATATCACTAAGTCCTTATTATTCGTCAAACACACCTTGGCAATTGAAAGTAACCGACTTGACAATAAAAACACAAAAACGAACAGAGAAGGGCTGTGAAGTCACATTCGTGACATAAATCTTAAATATAGCGGCCAATAAACTCCCGTTTGCAGTAATTTCCAGTCGTATCGCGACACCAATAACGGGGGGAGGGGGATTCTTGATGACAAAACATGTAACACAAAAGTAAGTCTGATTATTGCTGATTATCTCCATACGATAAATCATCAACTGTACTCCAGAATTGGAGAAAACGATTAGATGAATCATTTTACATCATGATTTTGTGATAATTACGCAATTAATTAGTTTGTGAATTGTGTGAGGTATATCGCAAAGAATATATTCTGAATAATAACATTTAAAAAGTTTTCATGGTGGTGTTGGTGAGTTACCTTATATGGGCATCGAGGAATAAAACATACTTGCTTAGAACTAAAACTTAAATATCCAGGGTGGAGTGTAACGCATTTTGTTTTCATACAAAATTGCTTCGTTTTGGCGATACAAAGAGCTTAAAACTACTCAACTATATTTTTAGTGCATATAGTAAATTGAAAAGTATTTCAGTAATTTTCAAAACCTGTTTGAAGCATTGGTATCACCCTGAGTAAACAACATAGCAAGTATTCCAGAAATAGTCAAGGCAGCAAAATTTAGTACATAATGAAATGTTCTTTAGTGTTGTTCTGCCTTTAAACAAATATTTTCCGTACCCGCGATGATTCCAAGTTCTTAGCCGAACGCACCCTTGAGATAACAACTGATTGTATTTTACCAGTGTATGCACGACTGAAAATGCCCCTCTATAGTACAGAAAATGATTGGTGCGTGCGTACCTTCCAGCTACATCCAATGTACAATTTTGGAGAAAATGTAATACAGAAATTCAACCTCTCTGATTGCTACTACATAAATTAATGTCATGCATGCTCACTCACAGTCGCTGAATAGTGTATCAGTCTGTAGATCACTGCATCAGGCGTCAATGTGCAAAACATTACATTCTTCCCGCATTGAACATAAATATAAGCTATCATCCTTTCAGTTACGCAGTAACTCGTGTTAACTTATTTGAATTATGGATTAAAATAGTCGAATCATGATTATTAGAAAAAAGATTGAAATTGCTTTCAGCCTTTGAGTGTATTGAAATGCTGAAGTTGGGAACTTGGCTGCGACACTGTGCGCCACAACAACATTTGATGTTGCACCTCGAACATGATATTCAGGGTGAATTTACTGTAAGGAAGGCTACTGTTTAGAATCTTTTTTCTGAGTTGTTCATAAGTGTTCTATTAGCAAATATCAATGAAACACTTGAAAACAAATACCACAATACCATGATGCTTACAAGCGTGACAATATAATAATCATCTGTGTGTTTTCAGAGATTTTATGAAATTCTATATGAAAGCAAATTATTTTATAGTCGCCGCGCTTAAACGTTTCGCTTTATAATTTACAAGTTTGTTTAAAATTCGAGCATCTAAAAAGTGAGCGTACTTTTTAAGTTAGCCGAATTAAAAGGATTATTTATTAAGGGTTCTTCAGATAAAGACTATTTCAAACAGACAAAATCCTTCAAATCAAATTTAGTGCTGTAAAACACATTCATGCTGAACTGGAGCCGCCATGTAATCAATGCATTAATCATGCTACATTTTAAGCTAATGCACTCTATCGATGACCTGCCAGCGAAAACAGAGATTAAAATACGAACAAACAAACAAGACTACTTCCTTTACAGAAGCTGGAATTTAACCATACCATACCAACTTGAAAGTTCATAGGAAACTTCATGCTGTTGATAATCCCTTTAAGCAAACAATCACTATGTTTTGACCAGCAACAAACACAATGTCAAATATTGATTTGATTAAGGCAGAGATGCAGGTTTGTGGGCACTTGGGAGTAAAACATTTTATAGTGGAACATATTCAAAAAACGATTTTAAAATATAGATAACATTCTTTCTTTTGAATGCTTAGCAAGGCTGTACATAAATAATAAAAAAGAAACATGGTGAAAAAAAGAAATGACGGGATCTCCGTATTATGCACTATATTTAACTTTTAACAAAACGATAATACATTTAAATTTGGAACTGTTACAGCCATTTTAATTATGAGCATTAGCATACTGCTCACTGAGTGAATTGTTATGCAAATTAGGAATTATCTCAGCTTCTTTTTAGTGCACATCCCAGAACTTTAAAAAAATAGCTCCTAGACGCTTTGATCTTTTGTTTTGAAATTTTCACAAATGATTAACAATGTGTTTATCTTCAAAACGCCGTCGGGGCATTGTTTTTGGTTGAATAGTGTTACAACAATCGTACAGACAACTAGCCAGGGTGTTAATTTATGCATAAACTTGAAGTAGTGAGATTTGAGCTGCTGCCCTGCAAAATTGACAACTAGTAGACAGTTTTCAAGACGGCACTTTCTTCATAGGAAACAGATGTACCCATAAACCAATTTTCACAGGAAACAGAAGCATGGTTTAGAAGGTATTTTTTTTAAATCACTTTTGACCAAAAAAGCATGTTTTTGTGCATATTTCAAACTACAGTGTTCATAAAAAAAACTACTAACAATATTTCGAAAATTCATACAATAAGCTTTCCGTAGTTTTGTGGACAAGGGAAGTATTCTTGGTTTCCTAATTAACTAATTAAAATACCTGTCAGGTAAACTGCATCTCTACCTTAAAAGAACCTGCTAGAAAATGAGTCATGAATTTGTGACCATCTTTTGATGGTTGTGTCATGAATTTGTTTTTGCGTATCTGTTGGTCGACTTAATTAACTGATTATTAGCGAATTGCTGTGTTATGTCCGTCATCGTTTAGGTCTAATTGAAGTTTTGGACGGAACTTGGCTCAGTGATTTGGAACTAATTACCAGATACCGTCGCTATTCTGACATCCGTAGTTATTAATGTAGTGAACGATTAATCAAAAGATATGACGTATTCAGTACTTAGTGTGATTGGCTTTATGATTGAAGGTTACGCCCTAGAGTCTTTTTACTGTTTTGTAATTGGTTAGAGTTTTGAAAATGAATAAAGAGAGTTTGAGTTGGTCTTGACGAAGACAGCACGATAGACGCAGAAGAGAGAGTGCAGTCCGAGAGAGTCCAGGGGCGAGCCTTGAGGCAGTCCAGTCTTGGGCGAGTCTTGGTTCAGCCTTGTGAGAGTCTTGGGGACTTTTCCCCAGGGCGCTGTGTCTTATAGAGTGCTCGATTGACCGACTAAGACGAGAGCTGAAACGTATTTCGTTGTGTGTGTCTTACTTGACTGTAAAGTATAAGTGACTTTCCCGATCCCGTACCTCAAGGGGACGAGATAGAGAGACGAGACGAGTTTCCCCCCTGACAAGTGTGGAGAACCCCAGAGAGAGAGATTTACCCCCTGACAGTTGAACAAAAAAAAGAGTGTGGAAATTTGACGTTGCATTTTTACATAGGTTAGATTGTCCTATTTAAAACATGTATCACGTTGTTATGTTATAGCAACAAAACACTTATTCAGTCGACGCACATAACTTTTACAATCACATTCTTGTACCTAACAACTTTTGTTACAAATTCCTCGGCATCTTTTAAATGGCTAATAAACAACACTATTACGAAATATTTATACTCGTAATTGATAAACGATTAGCCGCCAGCTATGGTGACAGGTGTTACCCCTTTTCACAAAGAATCAGTGTTATTTCATGCGAGTCCAGCGATTTGTGGTCTTTAAGCGATTTCGTCTTTAGTGATGATATATAAATCATCGTGTCTGTTAGACTAGCTGTGCAGTGCAAATGAATAATATACGGGTAGAGCCGAGTTGCGAAGGACAAAGCACCCCAAAGGAAGCGATTACAATATACTTGCACCAGTTTTACGACATGTAAACGTGTTTCAGTCGTTTGACATGCTTATTTACAGTCACAGTGAATATCTGAATAGTGAAGTTATACGTGTACGTAAGTTACACGGAATTTACGTCATGAAAGTTAAATAGCAATATTTTTAATTCAAAACAAAATTAGACTTTGCTCACTCGGTGACCATTCATGAAATACAATTATTATACGATCGTTATGGTATGAATTAACCAGCTACAAGTTATCGCCAACCATGCGTTCTTGAGTTTTATGTTCACCTCAAAATAAGACCAGACCACTTGCGCATGGTTTCTCACAATAAGCTGGACGGCGCCGTTCGACACCAGAATTAGCGACCGGCACACATGGCTGCCGTCTGGCACTATTGTTTTTGTCCATGGCACAACAAACGCGCTGGGAAACAATAGAATGTTTGAGAGGGCGAATAATCAAAGCTTGGGTTGTGTCACCAATTATAAAAACAATAGGCGTGAAACTCAACTCAACGAGTTGGCGACGTAAGAGGCTCAGTGGCAATCGACACTCACAAATGTAAACCCCTACTTAGCACGGCGGTAACGCATAGAAAAGTGGATTACCGTACCCATATTTTTACTGCCAGGGTGACGTGAAATATATGAAATCGATATATGTAAGACCATTTGCACATGAGCGTATTGTATTGCCATATTGGCCGTCGTATATAAACTATCTATGTAACACCCATTTCTATTAAAGTCTGTCTCACCTATTGTGTATATAGTTGGGATCAGTTTCTTTAATTTTTTTTTTTTACGATTGCCTTAATATATCACACGATTAGTTTACCATGTTTCAACTCACCCACTATATTTCGCGGTATTGCCTCGTAATAAAACAAACAAACTTGCAATGTGTGGGGAGAGGGGAAATTTAAAATTCGTATATTCTAATCGATAAATCCATGTGTCATTGATCGAAACATGTACTAGTACTGGTGCCGAATAGAATTGAAGCCAATGCACATTACGTCATGATTATGTAAAACATGACAACCATAAATAGTATTGATCATTTAGTGTTCGAAGTCACACAAGTCATGAGTTATATTGCAAAGAATTTGATTTCAACAATCAAGTTTACGATCAAAGAGTGTGTTGGGTAGAGTTAGTTTATGGGTGAATGGGTGCAGGTAAAACATACAATTACATTGTAATTAGAGAAATATCTATCCCATAATCCCGGATGTCATAGTGTGTTTTAAGACATACATGTTAATTTAGAACTTAAATATCGTTGTACAGGGAAACGGTCTGGCAGAGAGGCAGGGGAGCCTGTCACAAAAACACGTCCTTCTTTATAAAATTGCGTAGCAAGGGCTATCGTCAAACATGTTCAACCACGTATGCGACGGTGACGGATTTTGAATTGTAAAAAGTCTGATTTTGACAAAGTGAACTATTCAATAAAAATATTAATAATAGGATAAACTTTGTTCATGCGTTCAGGAACTAAAATTCTATTCGGAAGCTTAGGTAACAACGTAAGCATCCATATAACAATCATGACAGCATTTACCTGTAAGCACATGTAGCATCGAAATGCCGTACCTAATACTTAATCCACAACACTTAATACGTAAACTGACTATAATGCACAGTTGATATGCAGACAGCGCGAATAACACATCAAACATGTATCATCAGAGGCATTACATCACTGCGTTTGACGTCATTAGAAAAGCAAGCGTTCGTTTACATATTCGAATAAACTCTCAAACGACCTGTGTACCCCCCCCCCAATTATGAGTTAACATGGATGTACTCATGCTAGTTCGAATACAAATGAAGCTTAATGCTGGTTCTTGGAAGCTTGGAACTGATCCCCAAACATTTGCTCCAGATGAAAGGCAAAGAGTGTGTCAAATCAGCAGGTTTTGCCTCATCTTTACAATATGTATATTCACCGTGCACCCTAGAATGCAACAGTTCCTGACCCTAATAGTTGGCCCAGATGGCGTGCAATAAATTCGTGAAATGCGGCAGATTTCCATTTTTATTTTAAAAAACTCACTAATACTATGCTATACTGCCATACTTGCCGTGTAACCCGTTTATGCGTGATATCTTAGTTTTCTTCATCCATTTTAATTATGATGTGTGGCATTGCCCACAATTGTGATGGTGTGTCGTACATTGAGTACTAAGTTCTCGGTTGCTGTCTTCCCTTTTGCTCTCGTCTTTTCCTGACTATTACTGACGAGATCTGGTAATTGTCAGCTGCATCCTCAACATTGAATCAGTCTTTTTTAAATATTGTCCTCTTCAAATATGGTCTTGTGAGTCAATATTGCAATCTTGCATTCATTCCCACATTGGTCATTTCCATTAATTGTCATTAACTGAATGCCCCTTCACCCTCACTTCACTTTGTGAACTAATACTAACAAAATTGGCAATAATCAACAGAAATGCATACAATATCTTCATCAGTTGGTCTGCCTGAGTAGATAATATTGGGAACTTCTATCACTTGCATGTTGTTTTACTTGATTTCTGGCAAATACACTTGGAATAATCACAAATAATACAAGTTTGCTTTTGACTGGGTGTAGTAACACATCTCAAGTGGTGATATGGCTCTGATACGATGTTATGGTGATTTACTGTCGGTGGGGAAATTCTTCAGTTTAGCAATGAAGGGGGAACACTTTTTTGTAGTTTGTAGACACAACCTTTTTTTAGTTCAATGTCACTCCCACAACATCATATTTGTTGAAAAAGTGTACACATGCATTTTGGGGTACCACGCTGTCATGAATTCTTATTATTTATTCTTACATTAATTTGCATAAGTGGTTTTACGAGGTACGCCCTCTGTGGCAGGATGAAAACACACAGGCGGGGCTAAGATGGCGGAGTAGCTAGCTAGGACTGATGGTGAGTGATCTGTCGTACTGGTTTTGTTATAGCGTTCTGTGACATATGGGGGCTCGTCCGGGAGCTTGTTTTCTTGTGTTATAGGGATCCTGTGGTATTTTATTTCTGTTTCTTGAATTTCAAGTGCTGAAGTTAAGCCAGAAAATTTTGAGAAAATTTGCGAACATGTGCTTGCCCCCCCCCCCCCCGAGGTATAGATAGCAAAAAAAAATTATCATGTTCTTCAGGCGATAATTTGATCATTGTAGATCACTTGCTGTGACAGTGCTGGTTGGTATCTCTTGGACACCGTACATCTTGCGGGGTAGTGGACTCACGTGTGAAGGTGCTTAGCACTGTGTGTGAAACTATTGAGATATCAGCTGATGTGTCCGCCTTTTCGACACTAATTTCTAATTGCTACGGGAATTAGTAGATTTAATGTAATATAATAGTTTTGGCGAGTTTATTGATGGTAATTTAACGATTGTCATAAAGGAGTAAATTTGGTAACAATAATCATAATTGTATAGCACTAGGACGCATTGTACGGCATAGGATTAGTCATATTATAATTGTGTTTATTATATTTGGTGATATATAGCCTAAGGTGTGTCTTGGTCGGTGAGTTTTTGGTGTGTACAATTCCATTTAAAAAAAAACGGTGAACGTACGTGTCCGGCCACTAGTAGTATTATTGATATTTGAGATTGTGTATCTGTTATTATTATTTTGATTATCTTGGTGTAACTTCGATATGGAGAAATTAATAGAGTCGGGTTCTAAGCTTGGGTTGGAAGGTAAAGATTTGTTAGATTTTGTAACTCAACAGCAGAATATAGAGCGCGAAGAAAGACAAAGAGAACGTGAGTTCAAAAGGGTAGAGATTGAGAGAGGGCTTGAAGAGAAAAAGAAGGCTATGCAGCTTGAAGCTGATAGAAAAGGACAGTAGGCTGAGTTTGAAGAAAATGAAGCTCAGCGAAAACATGAGTTAGAAATGAAACAACTTGAGTTAAAAGGTGCTCTAAGTAGAAACCCTGATAGTAGGTACACTGATTTAGTAAAATCACCTAAGCTTCCTGCTTTTGTTGATGGGAAGGATGAGTTGGATAGCTATTTGTTGCGTTTTGAGCGTTTTGCTGCAAGCAATGAGTGGGATAAATCCAAATGGGCTACGTCATTAAGTGCGTTGTTAACTGGTAAAGCTTTAGATGTATATTCTAGGCTTTCAGATATGGCAGCATCCGATTATGGGTTGGTTAAAGAAGCTTTGCTAAAAAGATATGAATTGACGGAGGAGGGCTATAGATTGAGGTTTATGAATTTCAAGCCCGAGAATGGTGAGAGTTGTGATCAGTGTATAGTCAGGCTGAAAAATTACTTTCTTAAGTGGATTGAGTTGTCTGGTACGGATAGGTCATTTAATGGTGTATGTGACTTGCTAATTAAGCAACGGTTTATTGATTCTTGTCCCAGGTATGTATCCATACGTATGCGCGAGAAGCAGCCTAGAACTCTTGATGAGTTGGCTAAGTATGCTGACCGTTACTTAATTGCTCATGACAGGAAGTTGACCTCCCCTTGCGACTTCCCATGTATAAAATCTCAGATGCCGGGTGGTCAGGAAATCAATTCTGATGTTTAGTGTTATAAATGCAAAGAGTATGGTCATATGTCTCGAGAGTGCAAAGTGAGGCCTTCACAGGGTTATGGGGTCAGACGTTATAATTGTGGCCGTTTGAAACACAGATCTGTTACATGTCGATTTTCAACAAGGTTTGGTGATAGGCCTAATGTGAAAAATGTCGGTGCTGCTGTGGTTGATTTAGGTGGTGATGCAGAACAGGAAAGTGAAATTAGTGCAGTATGTTTAGTGCAACCCAAGTTCACAACCAAGGCTGATATTGAATCTTGTATTGATGGTGGCAAGCTTTTGTTGGCTGGCGGAAAGAGAATACCACTAGTCCATAATGCCTGTTTCCAACAATCTGTTAAATCTAAAACCAAAATGCCTGTGGTAAAAGGAAGGATTGGAGAAAAAGTGGTTACCACATTGATGGACACTGGCTGTGGTGTGGTAGTAAAAAGAGACTTTGTTAGTGACAACCAGTACACTGGAAAGTTTTGTTGTATGCTCATGATAGATAATACTGCACGTACTGTACCTATAGCTAAGCTTTATGTAGACACCCCGTATTTCACTGGTGAGGTGGAGGCACAGTGTTTGCCTGATGTTATTTATGATCTAGTCATTGGTAATGTTGAAGGAGCCAGGGCACCAGATGATCCTGACCCACAATGGCAAGAAATGTGTGCAGTGGTTACTCGTGCTATGGCTAAGAAAGGTAACAAAATAGTCCCTCTGTGTGTACCAGATGGGGGTAAGTCATTAGATGTAAATAAGGCTCAGCTAGTAAAATTGCAGCATGACGATCCATCTCTCAGTAAATATTGGTCCTTGAAGGAACCTAAGTTTAAAGGTAACCAGGAAGTTATGTTTCTGGAGAAAGGCGGTATACTATACAGACAGTTTACTCATCCTCATGTGAATCAGGGTAGGTCTGTTAAGCAGATGGTTGTACCTATGCCATTGCGTAACCAGGTCATGATAGTGGCGCATGATTCGATAACGGGAGGGCATATGGGCGTAAAGAAAACTAGTGATAGAGTCCTGAGCAATTTCTACTGGCCAGGAATACATGGTGACATAACAAGATTCTGTAGATCTTGTGATATTTGCCAGAGAACGGTACCTAAAGGTAAAATTGCAAAAGTCCCCCTTCAGAAGATGCCACTGATAGATGTGCCGTTCAAAAGGGTTGCTATTGATTTAGTTGGTCCTATTCACCCTCCTAGTGAAAAAGGTCATAAGTACATCTTGACATTAGTAGACTATGCTACTAGGTATCCAGAGGCAATACCCCTGAAACATATCAGTACAGATGATATAGCTGAAGCACTGTACAGTCGCCTAGGTATACTAGAGGAGATTTTACATGACATGGGAACTCAGTTCGTGTCAGAGTGTATGTGTGAAGTTTCTCGTCTGTTGAGTATTAGACAACTGTCAACCACCCCTTATCATCCAATGTGTAATGGGCTGGTTGAAAAGTTTAATGGTATGTTAAAAGCAATGTTGAAGCGTTTGTGCAGTGAGCAGCCAAAGCAGTGGCACTGCTACATCAATGCATTGCTATTCGCCTATAGAGAAGTGCCCCAAGAATCAACAGGTTTTTCTCCCTTTGAGCTGATGTATGGGAGGATTATCAGAGGTCCTATGCATATTTTGAAGCAACTCTGGACAACAGAGACTGAGGAACCAGAAATTAGAAACAGTTATCAGTATGTGTTTGAGTTAAGAGAGCGCTTGGACGAAACACTGAAAATTGCACAGGTAGAGATGCAGAAATCCCAGCAACGGTACAAGCACTACTATGATAGGAAGGTGAAAGTCAGAAGGTTTCAACCTGGACAAATGGTTCTTATTCTACTACCAACTGATAGTAACAAGTTATTAATGCAGTGGAAGGGGCCGTATGAAATTGATAGTGTGATTGGTGTAAATGACTATAGAGTAAATGTACGTGGAAAGTACAAAACATATCATGCTAACTTGCTGAAGAAGTATATTCAACGAAATGAGCAGAGTAGTGAAGCTGATGACAATCTGCCTGTCTTGGGCATTGCTAGTGCAGCTGTCATAGAGTATGAAGAGTCTTTAGATGAAGACGCTGTACAGGATGATGACTTGTTGGTGCTGAATTCTTGCATGTCAAAGGAGTCAGTAGCTGACGTGAAATATGGCAGGAACCTGACTCATGATCAGGAGCAATCAGTTCGCTGTCTAGTGCACGAGTATAAGCACATATTTACAGACCTACCTGGCACTACCAACCTTATCCAGCATCGTATTCAACTGAGAACCGATGAACCTATAAGATCGAGGCCTTACCCGGTGCCATATAGTGTACAAGAGTCTTTGAAAGAGGACATTCAAAGTATGTTGAAGATGGGAGTTATAAGAGAAACCGAATCCCCATATGCATCACCTGTCGTGATAGTACGCAAAAAAGATGGATCGAATCGTATATGTATTGACTACCGAAAGCTAAACAAGGTAACAGTGTTTGATCCAGAGCCAATGGTGACGGCAGATGATAGTCCCAAGATCTCAGTAAAGACAAGTACTTTACTAACTGGCTATAACACAAGTTTTTCAATTTGTTTTTCCTTTTTATGATGTTCCATTTCAAACTTTATTTGACTTGATACAAAAACAAAAAATACAATGCAGTAAAATGATATAAAATTTATCAGATATAAAAATATCTTGTCTTTAATTAATTGTAGATTGACAATATTTGTTGGGACAAACTGATTATTATGCAAATAAAAATTATGCAAATTAGATGCATTGTTATGCAAATTGGCCGTGATGCTTGACATGAAGTCTGGGGAGAACACTGAAGGTGGATCTTAGTAAGGGGTTTTGGCAGGTTCCTGTGGCGGGGGAGGACATACACAAAACAGCTTTTGTTACAGCAGATGGTACCTACGAGTTTTTGAAAATGCCATTCGGAATGATGAATTCTGGTGCAACCCTGGTCCGTGGTGTCAGAAAGATGTTGAGTGGGATGTGTAAGGTGGTTAGTTATGTTGTTATGTTGACGATACTTTGGTTCACACCATCACTTGGTGTGAGCATATAACTGCACTCAAAGAGTTGTTCAGCAGAATGGCTGATGCTCAGCTTACTGCTAGACCATCCAAGTGCATAATAGCTTCTGATGTTAATGATTTCGTCGGTCATCCAGTTGGTCAGGGTTTTCTGAGTCCACATGAGGATAATGTAAAAAAGGTTAGAAATGTTCCTCGGCCCATGACTAAGAAGGAAGTCATTCATTGCATGAATAATCCCATTTTCACCCTATGAGACATTTACATACCAAATATCAGTCTAGTGTTCTCAAAGAAGTCATGTAACGAATGGATGGATTAGTGAACTAAAAAAATAGCACAAGAGTCATTAATCATTGTTTTAAATATAGTTACTTCTTTTCAAAAAACTGTGATAGTGACAAGAATGTTTTTTATGTTTGGTTACCCGTGGATGACCAAAATAATCTTCACTAAGCAACTTCACCAATCCATCTATCCTTCCTCTGTTATAAGCCAAGTTCAAGTGACAAAAAGCCAGACCAGAAGCAGCTATTTTCTCAGCCATACACTTTGTAATTACCTTCTTACATATTAGTTGACTAAGAGAAGACAGATTTTTCTTTTTACACAATAGAAATTCAAGAGCTTCTATAATAAAATCAACAGAGAAGCTATTTTTACTAATATGGCTGATGTCAACATTACATTTACCAATCAATTGTTGAAGCACATGTACATCATGTTTTGCATTGTGAGCACTGTATTCAGTGTGTAAATGATCATTAACCAGGTTTTCTTCAGAGTAAGATGATCGAGGTGGTAAAATTTCACGAAATACAGAGAGGGTATCAGAAAAGCAGCAATGTTTATGTTTCAGTTTGTCTAAAAGACCATATCTTTGCACAGAACTAACCAGAATCCTAGCATCAAAATTCTTACAGTTATGTGCAACTAACACAGAATTTAATGGAATCCATTCTATAAAATGTCATTTCTAATTGCAATGTTTGTGTTGTATGTGTCACCTTCTCTTAACTCAGTAGCATTACATTTTTTTGTTTCGCTCCTTTTTTAATTGTATGCGTCTAAGTTTGTATTTTTTGTTTTCTGTCTGCATCTTTCTTTTTCTTGCTTTATTGTCTAGTTTTATTCCCCTCACCTGTGAAACAACTCCAGGAGATAGTCCATTTTCTTTGTTAACACTACAAACATATGTGTATCCACTAATTTTCTGTGAAACTGCTGCTGCAATGCGGATATTTAAACTTTCTGATTTACTGTAATGTATGAAATGAAAGTTTATTTGCACATGCAGCATAAATTTCAAAAATAGATTTTAAATCTTTACGCAATTCTACCCCAGAAAGATCTTTACCATATGGAAGACGTTTGTGGCAGTAAGTATCTGGCTGACGTTGGTAAACACACCATTTACGATCACATGATTCATGAGATCCAAATGCATGGGGAACAATGGCAATCAAGTTTTGATTGATTAAAGCTGGCCTACCTTTGTTCTGAGTAACAGCATAGAAAAAACATGTTTGAAAATACTTGATAACACGTGGTGTTAATATTTTGTGAGTTTTTGAAAGTTCATATAGTTTATTTCCTAGACATTTTTTGGTGTAGTTCATATCTGGTCTCTTTTCAATATCTTGGTTAATTTCTGTTCTTAGTTTATGAATGGTTGTTGTATCATCATCCATAGTTAAAGATACTGTTTTAGCACTAGTTTTGTTAATAGTTTTTACCACTTCAACAGCAATATCTCCTTCCATAGCTTTGGAACTCCCTGTCCAGTTTTTACGACAGTCATGTTTTCTTGTGTTCATATCTCCATTTTGACAAATTTTGCATCCCTTTGAACGCACAGCATATCCCATAATTTTACCAGTTGCTTCCCCTATAGCAGCACCATGACCTGACAGACTGTTATATTCTTTGCCAGAGCCACGGCGCTGCCATGCACCATCAAAGGAAATATCAACTTGATTTTCATGTGAACTAAGTTTTTGTTTTTCAGTTAGAGCTTTAACACACAGTCTCTTTCCCTTTTCTTTAATGTCTTGTGGTGTATACCCGGTATATTCAGTGAGGCAAGAAAGTTATTCACATGAGTCTCTCCCATTCCACTGTGTACCATTCCTATGTTATGAAATAAGAAACAACTTAGATTAACATTTTATAAGATTAGTTTTTGCTGCCCTACATTACTAAAAGTATGATCACCAATATATGAACATAAGAGGTTAATAATTGAGATGAATCCTTAGTTTGGCTGTAAATCTTACCGGTGGCTAATTTGGTATTTACATCAAATATAGGTAATCCTTGGTTTGATTTGGCATTCCTATGTGTAGAACCTGTATACACATGGTTTATAGCACCACATCTCTGGCAAGCTATATACAGTACACTACCAAGACCATATCATCTCTCTTCCTGGCAATCCATCAGAACAAGGTGTTCACAACACACAGCACAGGCTTTTAATCCCTCAGCTAGAACAGACAGCTGTACTATTCTGCGTCCAACATTCCAATTTATAGCACTTTCTGAAGTAACTTCTGTAAAGATAAATCACATTATCATTACAGTCATCATGTAAATTAATTTCATGCAATTTGCACTACTATACTGGCTAACAGATATTGACAACAGTAAGATGTTAACATACATCTGTGCTATTCATAGGAAATGTATGAATATTTACAGAAATAAAAAGAAACCATTATTCCAAAAGCATCATTTCTAAAGGAGCCATAGGCAAAACAGAAACTCTCACATTCAGATAAGGTACATGTAAAAAATAACAATAATGAAAATGTTTAGGTCATGGCTTATTTTCAGAAAAAACATTTACTGGGAGAAAAATGTCCAAAAATATATATTACAATGTATTTAAAACAAAAATATTTGACACAATAACAAATAGAAAAAATAAAATTCAAGTATCTACTATAATATGCAAGTACTTTAAATTTAATTTCCTTAACACAACCGCAAGTTCACCATGTTGCATGTTAATTTTTTTCTGAAGAGTAAACAGATGAAATTTCAATGCTCTAAATTTATAACACTAGGAAAATAAATATGGATTTCAAAACAGCAAAATATAGAAAATATTTGAACATGCTGTTTATTCATAGTTAAAATTGTATCCCCTTGGTTATATGGAAGTGTGAGGACAATCATGCCCTCAAAGTGGGAGTTTTGTGCGTATAGTTAAAATTATCAGTTCGCGGTTGAAGGCACCTCGTCATAAATAATGAAAGCTGCAGACGACGCGACAGACAAACTTCGTTGTCAAATATTTTTTTTATCACAATTTCTGTATTTAGTGAAACAGGAATTAGGAAAAAATAAACACTGTTTCCCCAAAAATAAGCATAATCCGATGTCCATAAAAACAAATAAAATGCGAAAATATATTGATTCGAGTTGTGGATACAGTTGCAGACGACTCAACCAAAGTTTACGTCGTATACTGACACCGTACGTACGTACCTGAATTTGATTCTAAAACTACTTCAGCAACTTTCTTATGTTGGCGATACGCCTAGATAACTGCCAATCTTCTTCTCTTGTCTTTCTCGGTCAAAAATCCTTCAAATTTACGTGCATTCGGCGATCGCGAAGCGTACTTGTTTGTTGTGGCAGCCATCTTGAAAGTCTGCTTCAAATGCGCAGAACGTATGCGCAGTGCATTTCCGCGCATACAACCTTAATTTGACATGTAATACTGATAAGTGCTTCAACTTTACATTTAGCAGATCGAAAGCTAGATACATTCAAGATACTCGACCCAGCAAATATCGTGTATAAACCCGGAGTGGATTATCACGTGACCTTCACATTCACATATGCCGTAGAACCTGTGACTCTCTCGATGTCTTTATATTTCACAACTGACGACAACTTCAATCAATTCTGCTAAGGAGAAATATTATAGTGCATATGTGAGTGGGCGTTATACAGATTACGACGACGGAGACTGCTCCAGTGTGACTATGCCATGCATGGTCAACAAGTTACATCGAGTTTGATAGTTCGCTATGTGCTGTGCAATACACTAATTTTTGTTTGGTGATAGTTCACCGAGATTTTTACCCGTTAAATAATTTTCAATGTATCCAATTGGGGAATGGTTCAGAAGCTGGATCCATTGATTGTAGGGTGAGTATCCATTACTTATAGAAATCTAAATACCATGTATATTTTGATCAGTTTGATGACATATGCACACAAGGTTTAGTGAATGTTATAGTTATATCTAACTCTAGTGTAGTGCACAGTGTTGTACTGGTACAGTAGATATGTCGCTTACTTTGCACTTTGCAATATGTGGCGAATGAATTTATGTTCTTTCGCTTTATGAAAACAAAATGGTATCAATGGAAATAATGTGTAAGATTTGCAAATATTAAAACAGATGTGCATCGTATCGAAATTTCGCTTGATTACTGTTTTTTCAAAGCCCCTACTTGACTTATGTTGTTTTGAACGTGTGTTCAGGTGATTTTTACCTAGTCAATTCTCAGTAAAATTTTTAATAATTTTAAAATTCTTGTAATATAACGTGTGACGTAAACGATCACTTAACAACCACGTAAGCGTGCTCTGTTGGTGTGCAGTTATGTAAATAATTAACCCCCGTCATAAAAACAAAAGCAAGATATAGTTTTGGTATTTCGCAGAGACACTTACTTTTTTCTTTTGATTGAAGAGGTCACTTTAGTTAAAGTATCCTACATGTATTTAGCCAAACTGTGACTGTGATCATTGTGTGTATAACTAAATCGAATTATACTCAGAAATTGTGACTATTTTTGCACTACAAATGTGAAAATGTTGTATTTAAAAGCTTAAATATTCTATTAAATGTTGTTAACAGAGTATACTAAACGATTGTGCTTTTGAATGTATATACATTGTGTAATATAGTGTGAAGTACCGTTTTGAATATTGTTTATTTAAACAGTGAAAATGACTATTAAGGTAGACACCTACTCATAATTTTGAAAACGTTGGCCATAAATTGCATAACAATATTTATTGGTTTATTATGTAAATTGGTGAAAAAATTGTATATCGCATTACGGTATTTCAAGAAAATTGGCAAATATTAATGAAAAATTGCTATTTATGTTAAAGCAACTTATCATTTGTTGTTGCCACTGAATGAAACCCAATAAATACCCTACGAATATATTGTGTCACCATCATACAGTTTCGGATACGGCATAATCTGCACCAGAGTAGCCAATGGTAAACAAATTTCCGAAATGACAAAACTTGTTTTAAATCAACATTCGATAAACCACATGGAAAACTAAAACAATCAAGTGTACATATGCAGTAAATGTTCTGCCACAGACGTATACTGTTCTAGCATACCTGGTTTCAATATGAATTGAGCTTATTTTATTTGATATGAATAGCATAGAGCACAATTTTATATAACAATTATTTCATAATTATTCCAGTTCATGAGACTCCATCCAAGAAAGTATTCAGGTTGTTGGCCATGACCATAATATTGATGATTGCTTTGGCTCTGGCATCATCCATATTATTGTCTTGACCACCATCCTTTGGGCAAGCAACAAATCGTGATATTGCCTTCACAAACATGTGTTATTATTTAATTATAGTACACTTCGTTATGGTATTTATTTTATGGTACTATAATATTTCGTCATATTCATTTATATAGTATAAGAAGAGGGCGTCGATTCTGAATTTGTCTGAGGCCATGCATTATTGAGCATTGCGTTCATTATAGTATATCTATTCGAAGATTCATGTGAATATTGTTTTATACTATGGGTTTTTATCATGTTTCGTTTTATAGGATATGAGAGTTAATATGAATATGATTATGATCCAGACCCATTGAGCGGTTTGTGTGCTCAATAATACCAATTTTATGTCAGTGTGTTCATTGAAGCAAAAAGCAAGAGCGCCAAAAAAATCTTATTATAATGTAACTTTGTAAATTCAAATCACTCAAAAATAAATGTTTCAGTTTATTCTATTCACAATAAATACTGACATAGACGTAAATTTTATCTTAAATGCATAATAAAACTATTACGATTTCTCAGTGTAAAAATGTTAGTAGATGGAAACTACACAAGTGCACGAACCACAGGCGGAGTTAAAGGGGCAGACTGGTATGAACTAATTTTATCTGGTCTGGGGTCATTGTCCAGCGGGAAATCTCATTACAAAGAATATGTCCTTCCACTAAATTGAGAGTATGATTGGAACATTGATAGACTAATCAACTAATACTCGAAACTGACAGGTACATGACATGTGGGCACTATGTAGTCACAGTGGACGACTATACATGATCATCTGTAGAGAGTTTAAGTGCAGTATGAATCCTAATGACACATTCCTTTTAAAACCGGAGATGTTGATTAACTATTCTAGTTGCTGTTTTATTTCGTTATAGTATATTTATTTAATGATACTATTTATATGGGTATGAGGGTGGCTATGTACCTGAATTTGGATATGACTGGGGCAAAGCATTATTAAGCATTTTCTTCATTATAGTATTCGATTATTTATTTGGATATTGTTTTATACTATAGGTTTTTATCATGTTTCTTTATATAGGATATGAGAGTGAATATGAATATGATTATGAAACTGAATATGAATCTGATTCAGACTCATGGGATGGTACGTGCGCTCAATAACATCATTTCTATATCAATATGTTCATTGGTGCAATTATAGTGTGCCAAAAAGAAACATGTCTTATTGTAATGTTACCGTATCAACTGTTTCAGTTCATTCTATTTGCATTAAGAATTGACCGATACGTCAATTGCATCTTAAATGTATAGAGAATATATCCACTAAGATTCCTCAGTGTAAAAATATCAGTAGATGGAAAATACACTGTGCAAGAACCACAAAGTGAAATTAAGAAAACTATCTATCTAATATGTATTTAATACCAATCTTATTATAATAGAGCAGAATGATATGAAAATAAATTTATCTCGTCATCGTCATGTGCCTCCACTAAATTGGAGCATATCTGAAAATGGACGTGTTATTATAGAGAAAATTATGTTCATATTTTTATTGAATATCAATGTCGATATCTTCAAAAGAGTAAAGATTATGTATATGCCATTTAAGTTAATATCTCTATACAATAATTACCATTTCTGCAATGGTTACGAAATTCGATGATTAACATATTATATTGGATTGGCTTAATCTCATCGGACTAAAGATATTTGTATCTGTACAGTAAGTATAATTGTATGTGGTATATGTTGACGTGTGTGACTATTCTGTATTCATACCTCACAGACATATGCTCATAAATTGTTTTTAGGCAGCATCTACATATCAACGAGAAGTTTGGTGATTTGGGCTTAGGACTCAAATGGTATATTATGGATTATCGGTATTTGTCTGATAGTGATACTATGTGTCAAGTACAGAAAAAAGAATAGGAAGATAGAGGTAAAAAAAGAGTTTTTGTTTGAATAACAAACAATAAAATGTTGTTGATAATTAACTTTCAATTGTTCAAAATCATTTATTTTTTTAACATTGTGTGTGGTCTCTGAAGTTCGTAATATAATCCTGAACATTTTAGGTTTGAATTTACTCGGACTGACAATCACATAAAATATAATGTTTATCAAGTATGAAGAGATATATTATCAACGTATTTTAAAGTGGAGGAGTCTTCACCTGCGCATGCATCAGATGGCCATGGCATGTAATTTGTTTACAAACAAGCATCTACTCATGAGCATTTGCGTTTTTAGCGTGTGCTATCATCGCTTGGGACTCAATTCCCGCGCGTTCTCAGGTGACGACCCTCCCGCTTTAAGTTCAAAAATAGCTATATATTAACTTGAACCAACTGTTAAAATACACCTATTCTATTCTATTCTATTCTATTCTATTCTATTCTATTCTATTCTATTCTATTCTATTCTATTCTATTCTATGTAAATATTTGAGACGATCCGTGCGGGGTTCGTGCTTTGTCCATGGTTAGCTATTTATGTATAAATGTACACGTTAGACTGCCTCGCCACCATAGCCGATCATATAGTTTGCAATATATCCAGTCTCCCGTTTTTCTTCTTCACCAAAAATGTACAAAAACCACTCCTAACCCATTGAACATAAACTGGGAATTGTGTAAACACTGTAAAGCTTTGTTTGCGGAGTTGAGAAGCAAGGATTCTACGGCCAACGTACAAATCGACCCTCGACCCCTAGGTAGAGTACCGATGTATATACACGTTTATTCAAAGCTTCTACAATAAATATATACGTAAATAATCTAGATTTGTTTTCCTGTAATTACAGGCTATTGGACGTAACGATTGAAATCAATATAACACTGTTTGCTGTAGACATCTGCAGAAGCACGTGATTCTATTTATATCTAGAATATTTACAGCAGCAAGAGGGTGAATTTTTAACTATGAGATACTATGATTAAAACTACAAATTATTTTACGAATGTTTTATAATTGAATATAACTAAAATATACTGTAATATTACATTAGCAGACATTTGTTTATGTTTATCTGGTGATATCTGTGTAATTGATACTGTTAGATAAGTTAACCAACTTGATTGTAAGTATTATAACATGATCAAGCTACAAATTGTTCTGTTCCTATAAGTTGAACTTTGTAGCATGGTGACACTATATACGGCTATGCGCTTTAGAATAAGGTAAAGTTATCGTCGTGGAAGGTATCTTTGCGTCATTAGTTTTTAGTACGTTCATTGTGAACATCCATTATGTTATTTTCTAGAAGCTGTAGACGTTAATTTTGATTTTTTGTTAAGTTAATTTTTTTTATTGAAAGATGTGACGTCTATTCAAACTGAGTTGCAAAAGTGTCACCTTCAGCCTTTGCCTTCACATAAAGTGGGCAGCCGTATCTTTCTATTAATGAGCACCATGTAGTAACACCAAGTTGTCAACATCAACATAAGTATTTCAGTGAATATGTTATTAATCTTTAATGTAACTGGATGAATTAGAATGTTACAAGTCAATCTATGATGTATTGATGTTGAAATTCAGAGCCCGAAGCCTGATACAAAAATGCGACACTGTGGTAATTTATTTTGCCATTAGAAAATACTGGTATGCATTGCCACAGTATAAATCATATTTCAGTATCACTAGAGTAAAGTTGACACTCATTTACACTCCTTCAAAACGCCGCAGAATATGTATTCACCTTATTCTGAGATGATGAAAATATGTTATTTTCGTAAATGCGTATAGCAACTTCTCGCTGCTGTATGTCGTACTTCAAGATTTTTTTTTCAGAATAGATAAAACTTACTTGAATCTCTAACAGACATTATGTGAAAAAAAATTACATGACAGGCGTATATACAGTATGTTTTGTTTTTATATTACAAAGTTGTCAAGCAGGATGTGTGCCGTATAGTCAATCCCGGTCAGTATTTCACACTTCGAATGTCATTGTCCGAGAATGCAAAGCTTTAAAAATAAGCCCAGACGTCCTTTTGATCGTAGAGACGTTGTCAAAATAGTGTAAAAATGTCAAGACAAACTGACAAAAACTGTGGGAGCTAATTAATTTTCAATCTCTCTGACCAACCAGAAAACACGAACGGAGATAATGAACGTTTTATAAAAGTGACGTTAATCGTCCACAAAAATGGCTATTGCATCACGACGACATGCCAAAATCCATCATACACCGACGCTTGCTGATGTTCAATCGTCAGATAAAAAAATAAAATAAAAATATTTAGAATACTAGGGAAACGGATGTAAAATCGTCCGCGGAGTCAAAACCTTGCGTGAAAACTGTCATGGCGTCGTGTTATCTTTTCCACTTTGGAGGGGCACAATAGATTACGTAAAGCCGATGAGATATTCATACAGTTATACAAACATAGCGATCCTCATTGGGTGGGTTGAGTCTAAATTTACCTTTCTTCAAACCTTTAACAAATACTCTGTATGACGCAGTTTTTCACGATCTCCGGTGAAATGGATCGTGCGAAGTTAGACGGCCAGGTTGAAATGGGCCGTAATATTTTGCTACACATGGCTATTCACAGTTTTTGTACTCAATCGCTCAAACGCCGGTGAGAAAAAGTTGAAATGAAAGACAACTATTGTAAATCAAAACAGGTTTCATTCAACTACGAGCAGACGCGATGGGTCGATAAAAATTAAAACGAACGCTGACCTCTGGAAATACCTCATTCATAGAGTGGCATAGTACCAGAGGTCACCGAGCACGGCTGTAAAACGTACTTTGCGACATCGCTACAGATGCATGCTAGCTAACAAGGGGGGTTTCCGATTAAGGTAACCAAGACGGCATCGTAGAGTGCGTGATTTAAACACAGCATCTCGTTGCCGATGTTTCTGTAATTTTCGGGGTATTTTTTATTTTTAAATAACCGAGCATTTCACGTTTGTGTATTTTGCCACTGAAAAGTTAGTTATCGATGACAGCACAGCACAGCAATGGTCTGAATGGTGTTTATCCACTACTACATCGCAATGCTATCAGCACGGTGGTCGTTAAAGCCAAACGACAAATGTAAAATTAGTCAGTTATATAATGCTTTCGGAGAAAAATATGCGTGAAAAAAAAATATTTAACAGTACTCCACTGGAAGCTGCCAGGCTAGAAGTTGTCGACATGTTGAAAAAGTTTACTTATCATTTACAACTGTATGTTTTTTGTATTGCTGGAAGCGTCTACGTCTTGTCCTTTTTTTGTAGTTTGCAAGACTAGTTGGTAGCGCTTGAGGTAAGTTAAACAGGGTCGCGGACAGGAAGTTACACATCGCCGCACCGTAACTGAGGCCAGCAACTCATTTGCATATAACATCAACAGTGACTTGTCAATCAAAGAGCAACGTAAACAAACTTTTGGGACTTTTAATCACATACGCGTGCCTCGATTCCGTATATTTTAAAATCCATTTTTGGGCATGTTCCAGCATTGACAATACTCCGAAATTTCAACACTATCTAGCCAAGACTGTCTGGGTAAGAAAAGCAAAAAAAAAATCACTCCAAGTGCCCACGAACATGCATCTATACCTTTAACTACAATTCGGCAAATCGGCAACTCACATATTGTGACATATGAATTATTTGCTTTACATTTTTATCTTACATTTTTATTTTAACTATTACTATCATGAATTTTCTAAATTAACGCAAATATTCCACTTTCAGTTACTAATTCCGAGTATTTAAAAACAATGCAGTATTCTTTCAAAATGTATGCATTTGTTTTTCATTGATTTCAATATTATTGGGGTAAGTTTTATTTTACTTTCACTATTGGTGTAATATATGAATAAAGGCCCCTACAAGTTGAATCCTAAGTCTGTAATGAGTTATTTTTTTTATATCTAAGTAAATGCAAAATAAATTAAATAAATCATATATTCACAGTTGTAAATTATTATTTTATAATCATGTTATTTCAATCATCCACACGTCATAAATACGCTTTAATTACAGTATTGTCGAGTATGCTACTGTGTGAATTTTGACAGGAACCTGAAGCTGGCTTCCCATTGTTTATTGCCGGTTCAATTTCTGGTTGCTGACTCATGTTCGAATTGCAAATTCAACTTCAGATTACCGATTCAGTTTCCAATTGCTGATTTACACTTGCCTTATATTCTTCTACTTGAATACTACTACCATGTGCCAAGCAGGCACACATTAATCAGTCGTGATAGAGCCCAAATTAAAATACATATGTCTTGTTTATTAATGAATGAACAATATGCAGGAAGCGATAGTGTACCAGACAGTGTCAGTATTGTGCCATAATACACAATTTGTGTACTGTGCACTACTGTCATTCACCAGAATGGATATCATTACGTGTCAAATAATGCCGAGAGTTTAAAATAAATGAGAAATCATAAGATATGTAATCGGTAATAAATTGCTTATTTATATTGAGCAGTTCATATTGAGCATGGTCGACCATAGTAGTTAACGGTCAACCATGTTTTAAATGTCCATGACTAACTATTATGGTTGTTCATGGTATTGGGCTATATAATAAAATGCAGTTGTTTTACCCGAGTCACTAGACCATGGTAGCGTCATGGAATACATTGAGTGAGTGAGATTCTATCCACCAATTAATTAGACTTATTTTTTATAAATGAACTGGAAATGTAATTCCAAGGTTGAAAACATTGCAATTGCAATTCGTAAACTTTCTAAAAAGACAGCCACCACTATTACCTTTAACATATTCGGATCATCCATCTTTGATTATGTCTTCCATTGCTATTCCTTTCATATTCGAGATTAGCCCAGCCACCAAGTCTAGTTCAGCTGTGGGAGATTCTAGTTTCTCCACAAAGCGTTCCAAGATAGTATAATTGTAGAAAACAAAATCATCATCAACCCAAACAAAATATTTTGTACGTCCCTGGCTGACCAGTAGATTCTTTCCAGCGATAATGCGTTCGTTGAATGGCATTAAAAAATGCTTTACGTTAGTGCCATTTAATTTTTGTTTAGTTTCAGAATCGTCTGCAATTAATATTGTCATTTTCGGATAGAAGTGATTTATGCTTGAAATAAGTTTATTGACACAGCCATAGCGGTTGAATGTCTTTGCAACAACTGTGACTTTTCTGCTGATATCTGCAAATTTTCTAAAATATGAATACACCCCTTCCCCTGTCATTATTTAATTTAAATGGTTCATTAAGAAAAGGAAGAGTAACATATCAACTTGTGGAACCATTGAAACCAACACTAATAATCGATTTGAATGTGTTACTCTGCACGGTATGCACAGAAACAACCAAATGCAACATGTACGATCAGTTCTAAGATTGCATTGTACACATTGCTATGGTTTTGGAGACAATTATACAAATAAGGAAGCAATCAAATCTGATGAGAGAACATGGCAGCGAAACAACCCAGTGCAAGAAATTTAAAAACCAATCATTGAAAAACTACTGTCAAAACAGCGACTGAGAATATTGTCAAATGTTAACATCCGTGGATGTTGTTCATTATTAGCTGATCTCTAAGAGAAATAAAACAAGTGAGAAATTACCAGCAACCATGGATGTCTCTCAACAACATTTGAAGCTTTCCGATTTCCAGTTGTAAATATGGACCCATGCAACATAACAATATCTAGATGTTTGTCCAATAAACAATGAATGGGTGGTTGTCCCGATGTAAGGTCTACTTCGTGTTATTGAGATGGACACCCACAGACCTCACACTGGGCAGGGGGTCCTTTCACTGCTAGAGTGGGGTAGACAAAACAATAGTACTGGAAATGAAATGCACACACACCAAGCTCAAGGCTTTAATTCTTCCTCAAAAGAATTACAAGAAACAAACACAGAATAATACAATGCATAAATTCACTAAAACAAGAGATTGCCTAGGGAAGTGTGCATTGGTGATAACATCCAGAATGTGGAAATTGATGACAGTAAATGACTTCTGCAACACAATAACGAAGAGATACAGGAGTCTTGCTTGCTTGTTATTCTAGAGGGCACCGCTGATAGCAGGAGATCGCAGAGCAGTTCATACAAGTCTCACAGAATGATGGTTGAAATCTGTATCCCTTGTCTCACAATATCGCAGCAGCAACACACTGAGTACTCAATTGAAATGGTTGATCTCTCCTCAATCTAGCTTAGTTATAGAGCTTAAATGGTCCAGTTTCAGATACACCACCTTGGTCTCCACAAGAGCCAATCAGAATGAGGTCAGTAGATCGTAAACATCCTTTGTTATGTAAATCACAAGCGCACCTGGTGAATTCCAATGTTCCTTCCAGAGTTGTAAACAAGTATAACCTGTCAATCACTTCTATGACAGTTATCACACGACAATGCACATGATTCTCCCCATTATTCCGTGCACACTTATTTGCAAGGTTTGGGGTATTATAAAAAAAATAGAATAAAGGTTGCTGACAACATCCAAAAGTACATTGCGTGAATTTATTGAATTTGAAAGTTCACTATTAACAAATTCTACCAAACAAGTAATTATAACTTCATTGTACAATATAGTATTCAATAGAAACGATAATTTCCTCATAAAACCCTAAAATGAGAAGCAAACTCGAGCAAAGAACAAGGAAATGTGGAATTTTCGCTATACAAACTTGCTCAAACTAGTATTTTATAATGAGAGGCTAACAAAAACACACTTGTAGTGCTGCCTCAGTGGATATAATCATGCAATCTCTGTTTATACGTTTTGAGAAAAAAATTCCTAAATGGTTAATTAACACCTCAACGCCGTATTATAGCCATAATATTTTTTAAACAAAATTTGACATATTTGTGATGATTTTTTCAATAGTCGAAAAGTACGTCAGCTGCATTTACGCCCTTTAAACAAATGTTGGACTCAATTTGCACAATTTATTAATTTACAGTCAAGCATCAAAGGAACACCTCGTTGTTTACCTCCAAGTGTTTGTTAACATTGTACTTTTTCATAAAACCATTGTTTTCCTATAAATAATTGTGACTTAAAACGACTTCTAGTTTTGCTGAATATACTATTCAAAGAAAATGTACATAAACTCTCCTCCATCAAAGTATAAGCCTGCTCATATTTTTTAGAGAACGTTGGTCATAAATCACATGACACTATTCATCAGTTTGGGAGATATAATTTTATGGTAAAGTGAAACAGTATTCCGTTGCAATTGCGTCTTATCGTACAGTATCTTTCAAAATAATTATTGCAGAAGAATTCCATATTTTAGAATTGCATATTCTGCCATGAATTGATTCAGGGTTGCTAAATGTATCCCATTAGTCACGAAATGTGTTTACCTGATGTCACAGCCTACAATTTATATCCATCATCTAAAGCGATGTATTCCTGACAAAAAGCAACTATCATGCTGACGAAAAATAGGCAGGCGAATTCCGAATCAGTATTTTAGAGTCAATATCCTCATAGTTATCGTGAGTATAACCAACAAAAAATGTGTATTTTCGTTTATGAATTGGCTTTTTACCTTCACTTCGTGACTGCCAAAGCATGGTTTATATTTGATCGCCAGTCACAGACGGTCGTGGTTGGCAATAGTTTACATTCAACTCGGGTCAACCATAGTGGCTAATAGTATTCAATTATAAAGACACATAGTTATACTTCATATAGTCACTTCAATTATATCATGATAAAAAGCAATATTTTATATATATAACTTGTTGGTTTGAGCACAGTTTGCACTATCTAGGGAAAGGGGTGATGATTATATATACCATGTACAGCGTTCCGCCCAGTCTGACTTGATTACCGGTCACTAATTAATATCCATATATTAGTATATACTATATGTACATTTGTCATGGGTTGAGGAGTGCATTGTAAATTTTCGTGGATATTATTACGTGTCAACGGTTTAAAATAAATGAGAAATCAGAAGAATAGTACATCAGGAAATAATTGCTTGTTCATATTTAGCATGGTCTACCATAGTAGTTCACAGACAACCATGACATATATGAAAGTCCATGGTAAACTATATTGGTCGTCTACGGTATTGGGCTATATAATAAAATGCAGTTGGCTATGTTTTACCTGAGTCACTAGATCATGGTATCATCATAGACAACATTGCATTGGTGAGACTTCTTCCACCAATTAATTAGACTTTCTTATTTTTCATAAATGAACTGAAAATGGGATTCCAAGGTTGAAAGCATTGTAGGTTGTTCTTGAATAGTATACGTTCTGCATATGCTGCCCGGGCCTTCATTTGGTTTTCCATTAATCTGTAATGTTTGTAATCTTTATTTTTGCCTTCTCCTCTGTGTTGGATGATGACATCGTCACATTGAGCTATTCTTAAATAGCCCAGAGCATCTATGAAAAACTCGCGATGAGCAATTCTTTCGAACACTAAATCAAACCCTACATTTCTAACTGCATCAGTCTTTGCCATGAAGAAGTTAATAACCATATCCTTTAATTTGCAATTCGGAAACTCTTTAACTTTTGTAACTGGTAGCTTTCGTCTGAAAAGACAGCCACCATCTTGACCTTTAACATACTCAACATCGGACCATCCATCTTTGATTATGTCTTCCATTGCTATTCCTTTCATATTCGAGATTAGCCCAGCCACCAAGTCTAGTTCAGCTGTGGGGGATTCTAGTTTCTCCACAAATCGTTCCAAGATAGTATAATTGGTGAAAACAAAATCATCATCAACCCACACAAAATATTTTGTACGTACCTGGCTGACCAGTAAATTCTTTCCAGCGCTATAGCCTTCTTTGAATGGCATTAAAAAGTGCTTTACGTTAGTTCCATTCAATTTTTGTTTAGTTTCAGAATCGTCTGCAATTAATATTGTCATTTTCGGATAGAAGTGATTTATGCTTGAAATAAGTTTATTGACACAGTCATAGCGGTTGAATGTTTTTGCAACAATGGTGACTTTTCTATTGATGTCATTACCAGGTCCTGGATCATATAGCCTTGGCACATGGTGTCTTTGTATAAGAATATTGATGACGACAACGAAGTCTTGTATGGAGACGTCAATGTAATCTCGCTGTCTTATATCGTGTTCTGTACTATAGTAGGCAAGATGGGAGAGGGCGGTATTCATATCGTTAATTTTTTCCGTGTTTATTGAGAGTTGACAACTGCCATTCCCATGTATTGCTATCTGTAGAGAATCCGTTATAGTGGAAGACTCAACATAAAGCTGGCCTAAAGAATGTCTGGAAGTTAGTATTATAGTTACCTCTTTGTTCGTTTGTAGTGCTGGATGTATTTTAATTCCAACTATGCGAACATATTTTAGAGGTTCAACAGTGATTCCGGATCCAAGGTATTGTATCGGGGACATGGCGGGACACAGTGTCATAGGCTCGGCCATTTTGCTTTCTTGGTGTTCCCATTCTGTGTATTCTTTTTTCTGCCTCTGACGAGTGTTCTTGTCAAGAGGCCCAATCGATTTAGATGGACATGAACAGTCTCTGGTTTTGTCAAATTCCATTTGTTTTCTCAAATGTAGAATACTTGTACTGTTTGTTTTCTCCCAGATAGCTGCACTTTCAAGTGTACATGAGCTGAATATATCTAGTATGAACAGATAAACTCCAAAGAAGCAGAGACCAACCACACAGAAGGTAGCATATCTTGTTTTCCAATTCATCGTAATATTTAGTTCTGAAGAAAGAGAAATACAGATGATTGATGAGATGTTAACATGGTCGAGTATACATGTTTGTTAGATTGGTTTCTGTCATATTTAAAATACTTTAAATGCATCATTATGTTGTACATATTTAATTATCTTATCACCACTAACAGAACGTCACGTGTTTATTACTCGGGAAACAGTGTTGTAACATGTCAAATTATTCGGCTCAATGTATGGAATATGACAGAATAAAAAACTGTATCGATCTCATATTTCCAGAATTTTTCAAGAAATCGTGATTTGTCTGAAAATTTAAAAAAAAAAGCTGTATAGACAATAAACATCATTGGGTTCCACGTCACAAACAGCGTATTTTAGTGTGTAACACTCAACTGAAATCTGAAGACAAGTTCCGGTATATACGAACTAACAAATGACAAAAAAGAAATTTAAAGCGGGAGGGTCGTCACCTGCGCACGCGCGGGAATTGAGTCCCAAGCGACGATAACAATACACGCAAAAAACGCAAAGGCTCATGAGTAGACGCTTGTTTGTAAACAACGAAACGCAATGGCCATCTGACAAATGCGCAGGTGACGCTTTAAGACATTACCAATGAAATGGAACAAATCACGTGGCAATATGATGATATCAAATCCGAGCATGTTAATCAGAACAGTCCTATTGTCAAACTCGTTGTCACGCACTTTGTTGCGACGTGGGCATTTGGTTAAAACTAGGCCATAGCGTGACACGCGAGGAAGACATTATTCAATACTCACAAAATCTAAATAAAACGAGGCACACATGGAAATTGTAGAACCACCTAGTACAAACGCCAAGTGTACTCTCACCCGAAGTCAACTTCAGTCAATTATCGGATTATGGAAGTAGTGTGCAAAATGAACACCATTCAGCGACCCATGTCGTGGCATGATGAACAAGCATGACATCAAGGTAAAACAAAATTAGCTTGTGGGTTCGAAGCTGCTCAGAGGGAAAAACGTAAATCAAAAAACGCGCACATTTTCCTACCAGATCATTACAAAAAAACAGAAGACTTTGCTAGATATTGGGTGTCAACTTGGTGTGCCTTATATTACGGAAGCAATTTAGGAATAAATGAATATGTAGTTTAGTGATACTGTCTGTGAAATCGTTGATTGAGGATTCATAGCGTGTCATTGTTTACAAACAAGCGTCTAACCATGAGCCTTTGCGTTTTTAGCGTGTGTTGTTATCGTCGCTTGGAACTCAATTCCAGCGTGTGCGCGGGGGACGACCCTCCCGCTTCAATTAAACAAAAATTATTCACAATAAAATAATTCACAATTATTTGTTGAGATATTTATTCTCTCAATTTAACAACTTGTAATGGCGGAAATTACTTAAATGGCAGGTATTTAATTCCAAATACATGATCACAATTTGTAGAGAAATTTATTCTTTAAAAATAACAACTTGCAATAGAACTTGAGGGAATTCAGTGAATAAGTATTAGCAGACAGTGTCAAAAAAGTGCATCGACCACTGTTATTGTGCAAGCAACGAACATCTAATCTGGAGGTAATGTCTGCCCCGAGATGTACATGAACATGTCACGGCATTAGGTTAGGTGTCGGTTCAGGCAGAGTTCATGCAAGCGACAAAACCCAAATTAGAGAAAATCTTTGCATACATTAAAAGTAGGATCAGGCCAGGGAGGGTTTAAACAAACGGTAAACACCAAAATGGGAATCAAGTTTGGACACGAGATGTAATCAAGTGCGTTTTGGCATTGGGATTAGGGTCTGGTTAGGTAAGGTTTATGCAACAACCAACGCAAAATTAGAGAAAACGATTGCACACGAGATGTAGAGAAACGTGTCTTGGCATTAGGGTTAGGGTCAGGTCAGGTAGGGTTTACACTAACGACAAAATATCGAATTGGGGGAAAATGTCAAATCAAATCAAACACACTCACCAGGGCAATAAAGACACTTTAATGAACAAACAAGCCTATACTGATGTAAATTACAACACAAAGTGTTATCACGGTGCATATTATTCACAGTAGTGACATTTCACTCTAAACGTGGCGATATGCACGATAAACATTGTCAGATTGGAGTACATGAAATGATATAACCAGGCGTTATGAATGACACAGTGTGGAACCAATTAATCAGACCTATGACCATTTAAACACAAGTACTTACGAACTATAGATGGCGCTATAGCATTGCAAAGCTGTGCAGTGTATACAAACACTACATCCCTTTCCACCTTGAACGAAATAAGTATATATGTCAAATGTCATTTAATGAATTTTTAATCTGTTTTCAGAATACATTTATGTGTTAAATAATGTTGATTAGCATAGTGTGAATAAATTACGTAAATTGCCGATCATATAACGTTCCGGACATTCGTGTAATATCCACGTCAATTGTACACCATTTCTGGCATTCGTATACTATTCTGGACCACTGCAGACATCAAACAATTTATTTACGATCCGCTCCGCTAGGATTGCGTGATTGTGTGAGATTTTCTTTGTCTTCACGTATTAATTTTGTGTGAATTTTTGGCTGGCCCGATTTTGCTTAAACTTGGCAGGCGAGTTACACCTTCACTCTAGTTGAGTGGTAAAATCTGAAAAAAAATCCTGGCCTACTGTTGCCATGGCAACAGCCAAAAACTTATTTCAAAGTAGCTGCGCGCCAAATGTATCTACATGGCAACGGCCAAAAAACTGATTTTTGTAATACTTTCGCGCAAAATGTATCACCTTTTATCAGTCTTGTTTAGCAGTGTTCAAATGATCATGCTTTTTATTTATCCTCGTTCGGACGCTGTTTGAAAACGGGGACCTATGGATTGACCCCTGGGCGTGCATCCATGCGTGCAACTGTGCGGGCGCCTGGGGTAGTATCTTAGATATGCCTGAACTGATTACATTCAAATTTCACTCACATATTATACATATGCACATCAATTTGTTTCACAATCTGATTCATAGCGGCCATCTTTGTGCTGAAAAAATCATCAAAATTGAGCATTTCTGACATTCCGGAACCGGATCTTGGATGTATACGGATGGATTTCGTTGAAAATTGGTAACTACATCGAACATTATGGGACCTTGATGCACGTCATTTTGGTGTTTTTCAGATTGGATTCAAAATGGACAACAGGCGGCCATTTTGTTTTAATGAATGCGGTTCTAGTTCCATATCTCTGACATGCTTTGATTGATTATGTTCAAATTTTATATATTCATTATACATCATGTCATAGATATACAGATTCACAGTCAATTCGTCCGAATTCACATTCGTCCCAACACATTCGTCCCACAAGTCGATTCGTCCCAATTCACATTCGTTCCATTTCACATTCGTCCATTTTTTTTCAATTTTTGGTCAGCGTTACGATTTTGAGCAGGGCCAATTTCTATGCCAACTGTTACTGACACGCTAACTAATAACTCCACGTTGCGTGTACGGTGTATTTGTATTTATTAACTAATAACTCTACGTTGCATGTGCGGTGTATTTGTATTTATTAACTAATAACTTGTACGTTGCGTGTACGGTGTATTTGTATTTATTAACTAATAACTCTACGTTGCATGTGCGGTGTATTTGTATTTATTAACTAATAACTTGTACGTTGCATGTACGATGTATTTGTATTTATTAACTAATAACTTGTACGTTGCATGTACGATGTATTTGTATTTATTAACTAATAACTCTACGTTGCGTGTACGGTGTATTTGTTTATAACGTCGGCAAAAACAAAATGGCATAATGAACAATTACGCATGCCAGTGCATGACGTGTACGTGAACAATTCGTTGTTTGGATGTGTTTGTGCTTATTTGGCGAGTTAGTAGTGGGCTAACCTTAAATCTGACGAATCGATCAACTTGTGGGACGAACCGACTTTGGGACGAATCAACTTGTGGGACGAATCGACTTTGGGACGAATCAACTTGTGGGACGAATCGACTTTGGGACGAATCAACTTGTGGGACGAATCGACTTTGGGACAAATCAACTTGTGGGACGAATCGACTTTGGGACGAATTAACTTGTGGGACGAATCGACTTGAGACGTATCGACTTGTGGGACGAATCGACTTGGGACGAATGTGATTTGGGACGAATCGACCGTCCCCCGATATACAGACGTATTGGTCACGGTGGTCATTTTTGTGCTAAAAAATGATCCGAAAATCAAGCATTTCTGGCATTCCAGAACAGGATCTCGGTCTTGTATGGATAGATTTATTCAAACATACATACATTAGCCATTAAGGGCCCAGATGAGCTTTATTTTGTTTTTCCAATCGAATTCATTGTCGATTGGCTTATCGTATGTTTACTCTGCCACGCCTTAGTGTTTAGAATTTTAATATAGAGAGTTGGCAACCTTTGTAAGGGGGAGAACGAGACAACGGTGCAGCGAGGGGTTACCTCAGCTGACTGCTTGTGTGAATAAAGCTCGACTATCTGTAATTAACTTATGTGTATTCATTTGGGTCGAATCTGGTATTTCTACGTGTAAGTAACATCAGCCAAGCGAGACGAAGTTCTCTGATCCCCGAACACGATGCTTGTTGTACACTCACTATAACTGCTGCTGTCGAGTATAGATATTAGAGACTATGCCAGTAGTAGTTTAGCCTACCCATGTGTTACCTATGTGTATAATTGAAAACACGATCTTAAATTAGACATACTTACAACCAGCCTCGCTTTCCACACCCGTTTTTCAAACTTGATATGGCGAAAATAGCACCCTTAGCTGGATACATGGTCTCCCTAGGCCTGACTAAAATCAGAACGCGTTTTGCCGAAAGTGCCTCTTCTGGTTTGTCAACTCTTTTACTCAATATTTGTTTCTTCTCAAAACTTTAGTTCAATCCTAATTGTGCAATGTGTTCGTATCGTGAAATAGCTTAGGGTAACATGTTTTCTACTCTCTCAATTTGTCAGCCAACCCTGATCACGTGACAGTCAATCTTGTTCGTTCGTCTGTTGTCTGTGTATTTTATGACCATGCCAGTTAAATGTTAGCTTTTTCCTTACTTTTCTCCACTAACATCACGTATATAATAATTTTCAGTTTCATGTCCGTGTTATAATACAATTACAATATTTCACAATAATCGTAACGGCCTAGTAGGTACTTAAATGTTTTCTTTACTCAATATAACAATAAGTTGTCAGGCACATTTTTGTCTAATAATTGTACAACCCCTTCCAAAATGTGTTCCAAGTGGATTTTTAACGACCAAAGTGCATTGTAGCTTATTGCTTTATGTGTGTATATCGCGTAACTTGTCCAAAATTGTGTTTCTTTTGAAACTGCTTGATCGCAACTGAACTTGGTCATCTACATTTGTGCACCTTCTAGTTGGATTTTGCATCTCATAATTTTTAATTTTACAAAAATTACACTAAACTAAGGTGCTAGAATGTCGCATTTATTCGGGAAAAGTTCACAAAGTAAGGCTTCCTTTAAACATCCACCAAACACAGCAGCCCCTCCATCCACTACCAAATAGTGAATGATGCAGTAATTGGTCGATATCGATGGTTAATTTTTAGTTCCCGTTCGGGAAATTGTGTATGTTCGTGTCATATTTCGTACACGCTTTGATAGTTTTTATTTTTGATACACATGTCATGAATGAATAATTATGCACGTGAAGTTGTTTTGTGATTAGACATATTTCACACCGAAAAATTTGCATATTATAATTAAGAGTGACTATAAATTAGATATATCTAATACCAATGTATTTATATTGCTCAATTAAAGACCGACATGGTATATAAACAGGCGCGGGAGGAGTTTATTATTCAAATGAAGTCACCCTCACCCACAGCAACAACGGTGAATAAAAGCTCCACAAAAACACGAGAAACAGTGATTCATTGCATTATATTTTCTATTTTTCAAACGTGAGTGGCGCCATGAATGTTCAGGGAAGCCATAAATAAGAAATAGTAGTGAATTTGACAGCGGAAAAATTGGTTTCAAACCCGTCGAGTTTGGATTTTGCCAGCACTGTGAGCTCCACACACCTCATATTCAAAATGCCTACTTTGCATATGAGACGAAATAAACGTCTTTTGTGCGTTGTTTATGTTAGAGAATACAATGGAATGAATAACATGAAAGAAAACACAGACGAGCTTCTTTGCAAAGTGGGGCGTGAGGCTGTCAAAACCTGACAGAGTGTAAAGTGTCTGGCTGAAAACTATAGGGGGAGGAATACCGCCAAAATTAGCTTGGTGTCATTATTTGAACATTGTTCAGTTGTTTGGTCTTTATTTGGAAACTAGTTTGGTTATTATTTGGTCATTATTTAGTTATTTGGTCTTAATTTAAATTTTATTTTGAGCTTGTTCCATTATTGTGTTATTAGTGCAGCATCGTATTACTATTGTTTCATTATTTCAACTTTATTTCTTAATTATTTCATTATTGTGTAATTGCTACAATATTATGTTACAATTGTGTCGTTATTTAGACATTATCTTGACATTCAATTATCACAAGATTCGGTTATTTTCAAGTCCAAATGTCTTGTCATTCGGTTCGCTTGACTTGCGATTACCTCATCATTCGATTACCTGACCTGCATTAGCTAACCCCGCTATACATGTAGTATTCAATCCATAGTCCCAGGCCGTCTCTCATAAAGCATTGCTCAAGATGGCAATGCAACCTTTGTAAAACTTAGCAGGAATTTCTAAATAATGGCCGTTTCACCAACATCCAGGGAAATGACTGAGGTCGTCAGAGCCTGTCGTGACGAAATATCATATGCCGCAAACTTGGTTGGAGAATATTACTTCTCTAAATGCGATGACTGGAGTGAGGAAGAATTATTACACAGTTGATCATGACACGGCTGACACGGTCAATAACCGGCCTTTTCAGCGGACTTGGTAGTGCCATCACGGTTCTTTTTTAGTAACAGTTGTACCATGTATCATTCTGATTCTCACTCCCCGGCCTCTCTTATTTCAGGTACTTATTGACAGACATATTCCTGTTATGGACGTGATTTGTTACGTTCACTCCATTATTGTCAAGATGCCGATATATTTGTACGGCTGATTTGTAGCGCGCCATTCATTTCATGGCGCTACGAAATCGGATGTCTTCGTTGGCAACAACTGCATTGGCAATGAATTTGTGGGGTTAATTGCCAATAGCAACCACGTCAGTGTCACGAGAGTTTTTCGCCAGCCATGTCTCGCATCTGCAGTAACCATAATTATGCTGAATGTCTTCTCTGTCAAATTCTGACGGTAGACAAAACCCAATTCTGTAGTTGACTAACAATTTGCTATTTGGTAGATGGGGAGCTGAATTCCATCGAAATGCATGTCCCGGTTGCAACGGGTTTTCATAAGTTGTGCAATGGACTAAATAAACTAGGTTTTCCGGTAGTAGAGAAGTGTTGCAGTTTTAACTGCGAAATTTCGCTTGCTGTGCAAGGTTCTCGATAGATGACACTGTGGTTATAAACATTTGTTGTTCAGTATCACCACACAATGTATTTACGTTATTTCCAGAAATATCAGTATGTGTGGGCGGGATTCATTCGTTTTATCGGTCTTTATATATAACTTTGACTGTTTATAAGTTAATATATATTTGTGTTTATTCATATCACATTTATTGACAGTATACTTCTTAGAATTATCATTTCAGAACCATACGTTTTTTTTCCGTATTTCATTGTATGCATGTAATCTTATGGGAAACTACTAGTAAGCACACCGAGCATTAATTTAACCAATATTTGTTCGAACATCGGAGTAAAAACCGTATTTCTATTGGGTCAATGAGAACGCCTCCGCCCTAATATTTTTTACTTGACGGGATCTATGGCAACGTTGTACGTTTTTGGTACTCGTATTGGACCAGTTGCGTTTTAGTTCACATCTGTAATTCAGATGGGGCGGCACGGAATTTCGCGTGGGGGACGAGATCTGCTACCAGCTACAATGGAGTCCGGGGGCATGCTCCCCCTTCAAGAATTTGAATTCTAGACCCTCTAAAACGCTATTTTCTGCATGTTGAGGGAACAATATTGCTGCCACAAAAGGTTTCAGCTCGATTTTGTTGGGGCGACCGCTGCCGCTGTGTATGTATGCTATTGAAGAATAGATCGAGGTAAGGTTGTATTTTTCAAGACGTGTCCGTTTCAGTCTCACTACAAAGAAGATCGACCCCCCCCCCCCACACACACACATTTTGTGACAAGGTAGGCTAATCCATACGCGGGCCATAGATTGGAGTAAATTCTTATAAACTGTCACACAACTCCCCACAACTGATTAATTACTCTTTGTGTGGAGTATAAACATGGAAAAAATATTTCTGCGTGTTTTTCCGTGTCCCTAAATCTTTTCAATGAAATAAAAAAACACCGATGCACGCATGTCAATGTTACTATAGTAGTCCGAGATGTTATGACTTAGGGTTAGGAGTACTTTAGGATCAACTACTAGTATCTTATTCCGGGCTCGTAAAGAAAAAATGATATACAGTAAAATACCTTATTTTAGCTGGAATAAATTTTCTCTGAAAATACCTTTTTAGCTGTTTTGTATGGAATTTATTTTCACTGATTTTTGACAAGTTGAATGTAAAATATAGAAAAAAAGGTATATTTGCTGGATTTTATTTTCATTAAATCATTCCTTCTGCGAAAATTAATTCCAATCGAAAATAAAGTATTTTACAGTAAATATATCCGATAAAAAAACTAAACATTTACGCATTACTGTGTTTGACTAGAATGGAACAGTTGGAACTCCTGTTAGTTTTGTAAAGAGAAAACGGTAACCTGTAGCCGCGAGGGAGTCAAAGCAGTTTCACAGCTCTATAGTTTTCTCTGCTCCGATGGGTTTCAACGTCCCCAGGCAAAGTTCGAAGTTGCGTGACCTCGTTATCACATTGTAACACAGTCCTGCGTGATTGTAACACATTTGTAATTCCAGTCCCAACAAGCTGCCTCGTCACCAGAAACGAACTGTTAATTTCACTTTTCACAGCTTAGACCATAGGGAGCCCAGAAACTATAATCAACTGTACGCGGTCCCTATGAGCGGGGTGATCGGCTGGTATTAGAAATAGACAAGGGATGAAGGCTCCAGCCAGCTCATATTTTTAAACTGGAAAAACAGGCGAAAAAAATGGAAAACAAAATCTATAAAAAAAAATACCAGCTTGAAGAATATTAGTTGTTCTTTCAAATTTCGCGAGTTCACGACACGGTAACCAGTCTTGTGATTGGTTCTTGACACATTCTGATCATCGTCTGATGATAAAGTCGGATCATTTCTCGCGAATTTCGCTAGAAGCGCGTCGTGTCAACTACAAGTGTGCGGCATTTGATACTTCGTCACGACAGGCTCTGACGACCTCAGTCAGTTCCCTGTATGTTGATGAAACGGCCATCATTTAGAAATTCCCGCTAACTTTTACAAAGGCTGCATTGCCATCACGAACAATGCTTGGAGGCGGCCCGGGACTATGTATTGAATACTGCATGTATAGCGGGGTTAGCTAATGTAGGTCAGGTAATCGAATGTTGAGGTAATCGCAAGTCAAGCGAACCGAATATCACGACATTTGGACGTGAAAATAACCAAATCTTATGACAATTGAATGTCAAGATAATGTCTAAATAATTGTAACATAAATAATTGAAACAATGACAAAATAATATTGTAACAATGTAATACGATGCTGCAGTAATAACACAATAATGGAATAAGCGCAAAATAATGTACGGACAGAGTACATTTTGTCGTGAAATTGCTCGGCCAAGCTTTGCCGTGGCTGTGTTTAGGGTCATATTATATAATAAGTATTTATTGCTTTCCTAGGCTACCGGCCCATATACAAACATATCAAACCAATGCTTAAAATGTAACGGGTACAAGTAGAATATGATAATATTCTCGGTTATTGATCACATGGAATTAAATAATAATTAATTTGTTTCATAACTTCAAATGCTCTGTACACAAACACACAAATATTTCGTAGAATAACACCATTTGTTGCTTGAACAAGCCTTTGAAATTTATCCATGCTTGGTTGGAATGAAAAATGTTGGGGGATTAACTCTCGTCTTAATGTGTTATAGGCTGGGCAAATCAACAGAAAATGATATTCATCCTCAACAAAATTAGCACGACATACTTTACAGAATCTTTCCGTTGAAGGCAAACCTTTCGCGCCTACCTTCTTCAATTCTAAGTGGTAAAACCCCACAACGAAAACAGGCAAAAATGCGGACGAGTTTCAGATTGCAATTTAAAGATAAATATTTCTCCGGTTGTAAGGTACTCTTGAACTCAATGTAATTACGTAATTTAGGTTTCAAGGACGCATTTGCTTTCCAAAGCTGTCTCTGCGTGTCGGAGACTCGCAGTACAAATTCAGAAAGAAAAACGTCCTTGCTACCTACTTCTTGAGCTAGCCAGACATACCCAAATCCATATGAATACAAAATGTGTTTAATTGCCGTCACCCAGTTATTTCTACCTAGGTCATTGAGATTACGCAACATTGAATAGGCATGCCTGGGAATTCTCGTCGGGGGGGGGGGAGTTCTAAGAGTCTAAGCCAATACTTAATACCGGTACAACGTTTAAGTGTGGAAACAAAGATTGGAAGTCGCCCACACTCTCCAACTATAACTTCTTTGGCAGTACCTTGAGGGAGCCCAAGAAGCCTCCTGCACCATTTTCTATGTACTTTTTCAATTTGGTCGTAGTAATGAAATCCCCATATTTCAGATCCGTAACACAGAATAGTAGATATAATTGAATCAAATAATTTGAAATGGGTGTCAAAATGAACCCCATTAAGTTTAACAGATACCGATGAAAGAATCCTAAGTGTTTTCTCAGCCTGGTCCTCTAAAGTAGAAACTGCTTTAGACCAAATATTCCTGGAAGAAAGCACGAGACCTAAATACTTATAATAGGAGACAACTTCTAACTCGCATCCCTCAAGGTACCACTTCTCGTTTCGTGAAGCGTGACCGCCTTTGCGGAAAACCATAACTTTTGTTTTTTGTAAATTAACTTTCATACACCACTTGATACAAAATTGAGATAAAATATTAATCAAATTCTGCAGGTTTGGAATTGAGTCACTAAAAATGGCTACATCATCTGCATAAAGTAAAGCGAACAGATTATAAATGTCCTGTGTTAGTTGAATCCCCAAATTTCCCGAGTTAACCAACATCAAATTTAATTCTTCAATAAAGAAACTAAATACAATAGGGCTCAACATACATCCTTGTCTGACCCCTGTCGGACATTCAAAGGAACTTGAAAGATTCGATTCAGATTTGACACAAGACTTAACATTACTATACATAGAACGCAAGATACAAAACATGTTACCATGGATACCGATTGTTAATAATTTATATAATAATAGTGAATGATTTATCCTGTCGAATGCTTTAGAAAAATCCACGAAGAGACAATAAAATTTACCACCCCTTTTAGCCAAATACTTCTGCACAATAGCATACAAAACAAAAATATTATCTATAGTACTGTGATTTTTTCGAAAACCCGATTGACAATCGGATAACACGCCATTATGTTCTGCCCATAAACTTAGCCTTTCATTTAAGATTGCTGTAAAAATCTTTCCTAAAACATTTAATAATGATATCCCTCGGTAGTTGTTTACATCATTCCCCCCGTGCTTCAATATGGGAATAACAACACCAGATGCCCACTCTTTCGGAAAGTCACCTGAATTGTAAATAAAGTTGAACAGAGGGGTTAGAACAGGAAGAATAATTGGGGCCGAAAATTTAAAAAACTCATTTGGAAGCCCATCGTCACCTGGCGCTTTACTATGCTTGAGTTTATTTAAACTTTTCAAAATTTCATCCTCCGTAATTTCTTGGTTCAAATGATCAACCCCACCATTATTTTGGACGGACAACCCTGAAATTTCCCCATGTAAAACTGCTTCATCAACTGTATTCATGAAAACAAGATCCCTCGATTTGCCATGATTCACACTATACAGGTTACTGAAATGGACATACCATTCATGCAAGCTGATGTTATTCAATGATTTACTTATGTTCTGAATAAAACTCTTTAGGATTTCCCATAATTCAACTGAACCCGACACAGCTGCATCATTTAAACGGTCTTTGATGAATGCCTGCCACTCTTTCTTTTTGTCTTTACAGACTAATTTGAATTTTTTCTTCGCATTTACGAATTCATTTAAATTCACCTCATTTCCCAGCCGTCTAAATAATTTCAGCTTATTATACATACATCGTTTTCTTTGATGACATTCTTTATCGAACCATGATGGCTGATTGTTAGGTTGTTTATCGATAATTGTGACATTCTTAATTTCCATTTTTCTCCCAGCAAATTTCAACGCTGAATTTAATTTGGACAGTGCAATTTCAACATCAGGCAAGGCGTTGGTTGAATCCAAAATTAATTTTTGAAATTCTTCGGATTTGATTTTCTTTGAAAACTCATCACTGTGTTTTTCATTCCATCTAAAACGAACGTGTTTAGCAGACGACGTAATACATGGATTTGTTTGCATAACCTTAGACTTATCTGGGACACAATTCAACTTGCAAATAATTGGCATATGGTCTGATTCATGACGCAATGGTATGTCAAAATCGGTTACATAACTGAAAAGAGATGATTGCAGAATACAGTAATCGACAACACTTGCCCCGTTTGTCGTAATGCAAGTAAAATTTCCAGCCGAATCATTTCCCAATCTGCCATTGGCTATGTGAACATCAAAATGTTTACACAACTCGATTAAAGATACACCTTGCGCATTTACCACTTTGTCATTTGACGAGCGTGGCATGCGAAAATTGTCTGCATTGTAAACAGTGTTTTTAATAGGAAGATAAGAAATCGAGTCATCCACAATATAGTCAGCAATGATACCTGTTCTGGCATTAAAATCACCCATTAACATAATATACAACTCTGGGTTTCCTGAAATATACTCAGCTAATTTTCCATTTAGTTTATCGATATATTGAGAAGCATTTTCGGAACGAATGTCATGAATTTGTTTTTCCCGTATCTGTTGACCCACTTAATTAGCTGATTATTAGCGAATTGCTGTGTTATGTCTGTCATCGTTTAGGCCTATTTGAAGTTTTGGACGGAACTTGGCTCAGTGATTTGGAACTAATTACTAGATAACCGTCGCTATTCTGACTACGATTTCTGACAGTTGGTATCCGTAGTTATTAATGTAGTGAACGATTAATCAAAAGATATGACGTATTCAGCACTTAGTGTGATTGGCTTTATGATTGAAGGTTACGCCTTAGAGTCTTTTTACTGCTTTGTAATTGGTTAGAGTTTTGAAAATGAATAAAGAGAGTTTGAGTTGGTCTTGGGAAGCACAGCACGATAGACGCAGTCGAGTGCAGTCCTGGAGAGACTTGGGGCGAGACTTGACGCAGTCTAAAAGAGTCTTGGGTCAGCCTTGCGATAGATAGTCTTGGGGATTTTTCCCCAGGGCGCTGTGTCTTATAGAGTGCTCGATTGACCGACTAAGACGAGAGCTGAAACGTATTTCGTTGTGTGTGTCTTATTTGACTGTAAAGTTAAAGTGACTTTCCCGATCCCAAACCTCAAGGGGACGAGATATAGAGACGAGACGAGATTCCCCCCTGACAAGTGTGGAGAACCTGAGAGTAAAAGAATTTCCCCCTGATACGAATATAACAGCAACCAAACAGAAGATTCTTGTCCACAGATAATACCGACTTATCAAAACGAATAAAGGCACGGATCTAGAAGTCGTACCTACACACGAATTGATGACGTCACAAAATACATGATTTTCAATCGACGGCGTTTCCTCGGTTTATACGAATTGGTATATACAAATTACAATAAAGATACTTAAGACATTACATATAAGGTAAAACAAATCACGTGACAATATAATGATAATAACGGTAATAAATCCTAGCTTAACAGTTTAACAGCTCATATAGTCAGTCGGGTCACGCCGAGGGTCACACACTCTATTCCAAAATGGCCGTGTCGTTGAAACTGGGTCATGGCGTGACGGGTGAGGAAGACATCATTAAACACTCTCAAAATCACAATAAAACGGGAAAGTGGTTGCATATTTATTTATTTTATTTAACACTTTATTTAAAGAGGGTAGGCCAATATACAATAAAGTAATTTTCATTGGGCCCTCTGTAGGGACAAAAAACACAATATACATATTATAGGCTTGAGCCATTTACAACAAATTTTTCACTCAGATAAATTTTGTAGGTTTTCTTAAAAATGCCTAAAGAGGCTGAATTTCTTATATGGAATGGCAAGTTATTCCATAGGGTTACCCCTCTATACTGAAACGTCCTCTGCCCCATGGATGTTTTCCATTTAGTAATGCGTAAATTATTTTTAAGAGAGGAACGTGTACTATACTTGTGGGTTTGGGAGATAGGACTGAACATTTCACTTATATATAAAGGCGCCAAGCCATTGGTTGCCATATACATTACGATACCTAGAAAATATGAAATTCTGTAATCGATAGGCAAGATACTATGTTTTTTGAACAGTTCAAACGACGATTGGCTAAAGTTGTCAGAGGAAATCACACGAACTGCCCTTTTCTGAAGCTTATACACCCGACATAAATTTGATTGACTTGTATTTCCCCATACTATACAGCAATAGTCCAATAACGACTGAATAAATGAAAAATACAATGTTCTTCTGACGGAAATAGGTAAGAAGCTGCGAACTCTCATAAGAACACCAATTCTTTGGCTAAGCTTTTTACAAAGCATATCAACATGATAATCCCATGATAGAGTTTTATCTAAAACCACCCCGAGCGACTTTTCGAAACTGACTGTTTTAATTATTTCACCATTGAAGTTAATCAGAAACTCTTCGCCATTATTATTTAGCCTTTGACGGGATCCAACAAGCATAGATTTTGATTTAGATGTGTTGATTGACATGTAATTGCAATTAACCCAACGCAAAATTGACCAAACATCATCATTAATGCACTTTGTGACTACATTGATACTTGGTCCAGACGATAACAGAGTTTGATCGTCCGCATACTAGTACATATCAATGGAACTGTTTTCAAGAAATAATGGTAGGTCATTAATAAATAAATATTACGGCGTAGCCAACATGGGAAATAATAAAACGCCCAATACAAACGACATGGGTTCGAATCACACTAGATACACACTCACTAGAACCGAAGCAATCAGAAACCAGCAATCGTTTTGGCTTTTCCGTTCAACTCATCGGAACACTGGAGTAGTTAGAAAAATGAATACCACTTAACGACTAACGTCGTGGCGTGGTACACAAGCGGAAATCAAGTCACCTCGACCCCTATCCTGTTCGACCCTAGACACCTCGACCCCAAGTTAGACACCTCGACCCCTTACCCCCTCGAGGTCACGACTCGGTTAGCCTTGCTCAACTGGTTCGTAACCAGTATTGTGATTGGTTGTTAACAAATGCTGAACAGGCCACGCCTCCAACTGTGTCGTGCGTTCGGACTAACCGTTAGGAATTCCTAAATGGAGTCAATTTGTGTAGTTTTCTTGATTTATTCTGCAGATATCGGTAAATTATAGGTAAGGCTTTGGCGAAATTCGAAGGAGCAACTAATATTCTTCAACCTGGTATTTTTTTAGATTTTATTTTTTATTTTTTTCGTCTGTTTTTTCGAGTTTAAAAAATGTGAGCTGGCTGGAGCCTTCATCCCTTGTCTATTTCTTACACTGGATACCAGCCGATACCCCCCCCCCGCTCATAGTAAAGTTGATCATAGTTCCTGGGCTCCCTGTGACAAAACTGAAAGAATAAATAATAAAATAACTTATGTCTTAAACTGGACGACGCGCAATTTTGTCACACGCAACGTAATATTACCGTAATTGGTATAGTACAGGTGTGGTGGTTCAAATACCAAAATGGCAACAGTAACAGAAAGACTTCCCTGGCGGCGATGATAAAATACGAACACGGAGCCAACAGATGAGGTTTCAACTGGTACTGGTATTATTATACTCTGCAAACATCAAGTACAATAACGCGGTAAAACTCCACTACTCCAATAACTAGATACTTAAACTCCAATACAATTCAACGAGATCTCCGATCTGATCTCAGTGCTGAACAACTATATAGATTAGATAGATTGGATAGATAGATTAGATTATATACCCACACTGTCTATAAATAGACCATTACATCAGCATACATAATGAGTCTGGAACTTACTACCAATTTCGAGAATGTTCCATTACCTTCTATTGCCTTCTACAGTGTTCTATTACCTATTCAGCCAGTTTCTAAACAAAATCTAGAATATTCCACCCAGACACAGTACGGTTCTAGAACATTCTCAGTGACACGGAAGTGGTACATAGTTCGTATGCGACAAATTTGTTCAACAGTTTCCTGATTGTGACAAGAGATAAACAAGACCCAAGTCAAGGTAAGTTTTGTTAAAGTGTCGATGGCCGCGTTCCCTATATTACGAAAACAACTCAGGCAACAGACGAATATCTTATGTGGTGTTGTGGAATTTATACTGTGTCTGCGGAATTTTTGATTGAGGGTTCGAAGCCAGCAGTTAACATTTTGTTAGAAAGTTTCACAATTAAATCAAATATCTAATGATACCAGTATATTTATTTCATTATTTTAACAACTTTCAATAGTAGAAGTTGGTCAAACACAAGTTCTTACACCTAAATAAGTATCAAATATTTGTCGACACAATTATTCTCTCAATTTAACAACCTTGTAGAGGTGGAAATTAATGAAACAACAGGTATTTACTCATAAATATAATGGTCAATATTTGTCCAATTTAAGAACTTGTAATTGTTGGAATTAATCAAATGAGAGTTGTCTACACCAAAATAAGTTTCAAATACTTGTCCACACATTTATTCTCCCACTTAAACAATTTGTAATTTGTGGAAGTAAATTAAATGCGACTTTTCTAAACCAAAATCAGTCTAAAATATTTGTCCACACATTTAGTCTCTCAATTTAACAACTTGTAATTGTGGGAATTAATCAAACGCGAGTTGTTTACACCAAAATAAGTCTCAAATATTAGTCCATACATTTATTCTCTCAATTTAACAACTTGTAATGGTGTAAAATAATTAAATGAGAACTGTCTACACCAAAATAAGTCTAAAATATTTGTCCACACATTTAGTCTCTCAATTTAACAACTTGTAATTGTGGGAATTAATCAAACGCGAGTTGTTTACACCAAAATAAGTCTCAAATATTACTCCATACATTTATTCTCTCAATTTAACAACTTGTAATGGTGTAAAATAATTAAACGAGAACTGTCTACACCAAAATAAGTCTAAAATATTGTCCACACATTTAGTCTCTCAATTTAACAACTTGTAATTGTGGGAATTAATCAAACGCGAGTTGTTTACACCAAAATAAGTCTCAAATATTAGTCCATACATTTATTCTCTCAAATTAACAACTTGTAATGGCGTAAAAAAATTAAATGAGAGCTGTCTACACCAAAATAAGTCTAAAATATTTGTCCGCACATTTATTCTCTCAATATAACAACTTGTAATGGTGTAAAATAATTAAACGAGAGCTGTCTACACCAAAATAAGTCTAAAATATTTGTCCGCACATTTATTCTCCCAATTTAACAACTTGTAATGGTGTAAAATAATTAAACGAGAGCTGTCTACACCAAAATAAGTCTAAAATATTTGTCCGCACATTTATTCTCTCAATTTAACAACTTGTAATGGTGTAAAATACCGGTAATTAAAGGAGAGCTGTCTACACCAAAATAAGTCTAAAATATTTGTCCGCACATTTATTCTCTCAATTTAACAACTTGTAATTGTGGGAATTAATTAAACGAGAGTTGTCTACACCAAAATTAATCTCAAATATTTGTCCACACATTTATTGTCACAATTCAACCACTTGTTAATAGTGGAAATTACTTAAACGCGACTTGTTTAATCAGTTGACATCAATGCAACTTACCCGCAGACAGTGCACAACAGAGTATCATTATTGAGCAATTATAAACAGGAACGTGTCTTGGCATTAGGGTTAGGGTCGGGTCAGGCATGGGCAACGGAATTATTAACAGTAGCGTGTCTTGGCATTAGGGTTAGGGTCGGGTCAGGTATGGGCAACGCAAATGGCAAACACCCAATTGGCAAGATGTACACTAACAGGTTATGGCATGCATATAGTTTACACAAGTAAAAACACAAAATTGGCAATTTTTTGGACAATTGTAACTCAATAATAGAAATATGTTGTATTTCTGTATATATACACACTATATAATCTTATCAAATGCAAACACATCCAAACAATCAATTGTGGTCTTGTGGTTCAATTGTCTACACAGTGATCAGGAGGACCTGGGTTCAATTCCCGTACCTGCCCATCTTTTTCTTGCAAACACTATTTGGCAATAAAGCTAAATATGACAACAAATTATTCAATTTTCATGACTACCCACATAGCTCAGTTGATATGTACTATGTCAGCAATGTGAGCAATCGCTGGTTCGAATCCAGTATGTTTAAATGTTATTGAGGAAACACATCGCAAGTTTTGTAAAAAAAAAAAAAAATTTGCTTACAACCACAGCAAATCCTGTAATTTATGGATAATTAGGCAGACTATCACTAATCCATTTGCGTTACATACGTATTATTAAATTTTGGTTGAAAAATTTTAAAATGCAAACACAGCGTTATGTTTACCAATGTTACCTTTTCCAGTATAAAGAAGCGGAAAACAACCGTAAATGTTGGGCTTTCCAAGTCAAAGAACTACTATTTTCGCACGATTTTGGTTTTGTTTGGTTAAACCAAGGCGTGGAAGATAACTTCTTTTTTGTCTCTATTCACCCAAAGAGTTCATGATATGTATAAACAAACTTGGTTTACAGATATCAATAATTATCCTAAACTCGATAAATACAGAGATTTTAAGATCGAATTTGGATGTGATAAATATTTGCATTTAATAAAAGACAACAAGTTACGTTCTGCGCTATGTAGGCTTAGAACATCATCCCACAACCTTCGGGTTGAATCTGATCGTAAACTAAACATACCGAGGAATACGAGAATCTGTAAGTTATGTAATTTAGGGTTGGTTGAGGATGAATACCATTTTTGCCTTGTATGTCCACGTTATGTAAATCTTAGAAAAAATATTTACCTATATTTTATCTGTCAAATCAGACTTACGAAAGATTTCTTCGTTTAATGCAGTTTGACAACCTTTCTGTGCTTAAAATTGCGAAATTTGTATTCTACGCTTCTAAACACAGAGACAATCTACTTAACCAGTTGTGACTAGTTGATCCAACAATTATTTAAAGGAATCCCTCTGTATGTATTTTTCTATTTTTTGATTTATTGTACCATAGACCTGAGGCCATCGTACTGAATAAAATTCATATCATATCATATCATAACCTTTCCTGCCTGATGTATGCTGATGACCTGGTACTGATTTCACAATCTAAATTAGGCCTACAGAATGCCATGAACAAGTCTGGAAACATACTGCAAAAAGTGGAATTTAAAAATCGGAAAATTAACACAACAAAATCAAAAAATATGATATTCAACAAATCTGGCAGAGTTCTCAATAAATTCAAGTTCACAATCTCTGGCCAGCAATTAGAAAATGTAGCCTCCTATACCAACCTAGGAATCAAATTTAATCTAACTGGGAAGCTCCACAAAGCCCAAGAGGACCTTAAAAATAGAGCTCTAAAAGCCCATTTCAAAATGAAACAATTTTTGTATTCCGACACTGCAGTTCCATTAAAAGTACATATAAAAATGTTTGATGCTGTGGTAAGACCAATACTGCTCTATTGCAGTGAACTGATTACAACAACCTATAGAAAAATGCATGTAAAATTCTGTAAATCTCTTTTAAGAGTAAACTCCAAAGCTACCAATCTTGATTGTCTACTAGAACTAGGAAGATATCCATTAGCTATTACTAGTATAAAACAAAAAATTAAATACTGGTGTAAAATAAAAACAAAACAAAGAACAACACACTTCTTTCAGAAGCCTATAGACTCGGCATTCATTTAGACAATTTAAACATTTATAATTGGACATCTGGTATAAAGAATCTGTTGACTCATTTAAACATGAGTCACATCTGGGAAGAAAACGATTACAAGGATGAAAAGCTGCCTAAATCAGTCTCTGAAAAGCTTGCAGCCAACTTTCAAACATACTGTTAAGATTCAATGTATGATGATAATACAGTAACAAAACATCAGAATAAACTCCGCACATACAGACATCTAAAAACAAAATTCACTTTTGAAAAATATTTAGAAACAGTGCAAAATCCCTTCCACAGGTCATCCATGACCAAACTAAGAATTAGTGTTCATGTGTTAGGAATAGAAACTGGAAGACATAAAAACATTGCCATTTCAAAAAGAAAATTTCAGTTTTGTCAATTAAACGAAATAGAAAATGAAGAGCACTTCCTTCTTAAATGCGGTCTCTATAAAAAAAAAAGAAAGAAATGAGCTTCTCAAAAATTCGATGCTACCTACAAAACTTCAATACTAAACAGTGGTAGTACAAAATTGGTTACTCAAATTGCTAAGTACATACATGATTGTTTTAAAATCCGAGAGAACAACTTGAAAAAAGTACTACCAGCTGCCTCAAAATAAATAAAAACATTTATTTAATTTATTATATTTTATTATTAACTTTGTTTTATACTCTTTTAATCTCATTTATTTTTTCTTTCATTGCTATACCTTTAATGTATTTTATAATCAAAGTCCCATAGAGGATGCGATAACGATGATTATTATTATTACAATGACAATTCGTTTATTTCCTTGAATATTTTCTTAAATACACACTCACATAAAAAAAATACTATTGTATTAATATGCAATGAAATGCTGTATCATACAGTGTCTCTGTTCACAGTCTGTGAAAATTACGAGATTCAACCAGCAGTTTCACTATCCATGAAACTAAATATGATTTCCCGGTCGATCGCGTTTTTGAAAACATTGCGATTTCCCAGTGTTTCAAAAGTGTACGACAAACGAGGAGGTGAATAACAATGAAAAATATGTACACTCTCTATTTTTCCACTGTCACACATTTCCACATCATCGTACGCCACGGCCTTGGCCTCTTTTACGAAGCGGAAATAAACTCTGGCGGCGAGAATGACATTTCCAATGAATAAATGATATACAATTCCATGTAAATGTTAATTTATTTTCAGACAATAATATACTCGCTCATTTTCTCAAAGTCGTTGACAATGCGATAACAATGCCACTCGCATTGTGTATATTTTACCCCTAGGTCTAGTGCCATTTTACCCCTAGATCTAGCAGGCCCGTAGCCAGCACTTTTGAATAGGGGGTTCGAAAACAACAATTATATATTTGATGTGAAATGTGTGAACTTTATAATATTCAAAAAATGTTTTTGAGCTCTGTTACAGACATTTTTATATTATCGGTTTTAAATTAAATTTTATTAGTAAGATATTTCACATAATATCTTTGAACTATTTTACCATTTTAGAGAAGGAGTCCTGAGCCATTCCTCACCTACAGACAAACACATCCACACCATTGATCCACTACGGCAAAATGTTGTATTATGTAATTTTATTTCTGTACAGGGCCTCAGCCTATCGTACAAAATGTAGTGGGTAGAAAAGTGCGTAGCACGTTTTAAACACAATACAACATCCATGTAAACATATGGTACTAAGTTAAGCTGAATTCATATTCATCTCGTCGCTTGAAAACTTTTAAAAGTTATAGAGGTATTTGATATATGGTGTGGCAGTTTGTGTAGCGACGAAGTAAGCCTAGATTGTCAGTATTTGCATAATTGCATAGGGTTATTGACAAAAGATCAGCCCTTAGATCATTATAAAATGGACATATAAAAACAAAGTGAATTTCATTTTCTACCATGCTAAATTCGAACGTATCACTGCAAAAACTAAAAAAATATTGATCTAACTGTATTTTTGTGTGTCTGCCTAATTCAACATTATGTTTATGGCCAAAACAGCGAAAACTCGTCAGTATATATTTTGGTCTATAATTGCTTGCCAATAAATCTCCCAGGTTATAATACTACTTTGATTTTTCCAAAAATACACAGCCTGGATGATTGTGAAATTGAGGCATGCCACTATTTTTTTTATTTTTTGAGTACATATCCCTAAGAAATTTGCAGTATCTTTCAAATCAGACAATGCCGAAACCATATTTGAACAGGAGATTTTTATGTGGGTTTCCCAAGCAAGTCTGTCGGTCTTGTCTAATCGTTTAAGCATGATATAACATGTTTTGGGGTTTCAGTAATTTTAACCAATATGAGATACAACGCTTGAAATAATGGCAGTCTTCCACATTCGTTTGTTTGTACAACTATTAATGCTAAGTACTGGGTAGATATCTGCAAAATGTTATCTGTACCCTCTCGATTTCCGAATTTACGTACCCCCATATCGCTACCATAAGAAATAGTTGGCACAATGATTGCATCAAACAAATTAAATGCACTAACCAATAGCATACTACCAAGTTTCTTACAGTATGTAAATATATTTGGTTCACTGTAAATCTGTTTTTAGAGGGCGGTAAAATAATATGCATACAGTGGCAGTTTAGCAGCGGTCTCAATAGACTTCAATGACTACAACTTCTTTTATGAACCCACTAAAAATATAGTAATTTTTCTGAGACATCAAAAAAAACGTGTAAAAATATATGTTTGCAATTTATGATTGATCGCATAGTTTCAGTGCTGAAGCAACACTGTGCGGTAAATTGTTGGATGTATGATGAAATTGTTTGCACGTATCTGTTAATCGACTTAATTAGCTGATTACTAACGAATGGCTGTGTTATGTCTGTCATTGTTTCGGCCCATTTGAGGTTCTGGACGGAACTCGACTCAGTGATTTGGAACTAATTACGAGATAACCGTCGCTATTTGGACTACTATTTCTGACATTTAGTATTCGCAGATATTAATGTAGTGAACGATTAATCAAAAGATATGACGTGTTCAGTACTTAGTGTGAATGGCTGTATGATTGAAGGTTACGCCCTAGAGTCTTTTTACTGTTTTGTAATTGGTTAAAGTTTTGAAAGTGAATAAAGTTGTTTGAGTTGGTCTTGGCGAGTACACGAGGAGAGACGCAGTCCTGGAGAGTCTTGGGGCGAGTCTTGAGACGCAGTCTAGAGAGAGTCTTGGGTCAGTCTTGCGATAGTCTTGGGGACTTTTCCCCAGGGCGCTGTGTCTTATAGAGTGCTCGACTGACCGACTAAGACGAAAGCTGAAACGTATTTCGTTGTGCATGTCTTATATGACTGTAAAGTTTAAGTGACGTTCCCGATCCCGTACCTCAAGGGGACGCGATAGAGAGACGAGACGATATTCCCCCCTGGCACGTGTGGAGAACCCCGATGCCGAAGAATTACCTCCTGATAGCTGCAAGAAGATCTTCGAACTATACAACTCGTGATGATAAATCTTCGGCATTTTTTTAATGATATGTTCAACCCGTAGCTGTACACTATTGCCAATAACACAGGCTACACATACTAATACAATAAGTTAACTACATTTGGCTGATACACTTGGAACAAAACAGTATATATGCCATCATTAACTTGAAGAATACAAAACTAATGAACCAAACTAGGAAAGTACAGAGTGGTCACGGTGTTGTCGTGTCAATCCCGTTCGATCCCCACACTTTACTAACTGAGCGAACATTAGCACAAGACAAACTGCCCTATTCAGGACCACCCCATCATTCAGAGAGTGACTATCATTACATTATTGTTTCAATGTTGTTTTAATATTTAACATCAGGTGCTTGAACGCGATCTTCATTACCCCATCGCGGAAAAAACGAATAAAAGCTTGCCTATTTATAACAACCTGTTTGGGTTGGCTGCTGTTGAGCCAAGACGGCATAACTTCACGATTGACATTTAAAGCTCGTTGCCACCTAAATGCTCATTACTATACATTACTCAGTACATTACTCTGATAGTTACCTCACGGAGTCAAGTGATTTAAACAATGATAATTATTTTAATTAATACTGTTTGTTTTATTATGTTCTAATCTACGATCATAAATCTATTCACTTCCAAAATTTAGGGGTTCGATCGAACCCCCCGAACCCCCCCCCCCAAACTACGGGCCTGTCTAGTGCCATTTCACCTCTAGATCTAGTGCCATTTTACCATTTTTACTAGTACTACTTTGGATTAGTGCTACTCGAACTAACCACTCGCATTTTGCAACCAACCCATTTTAACCCACGTACATAACTCTTTCAAAACAGTCAATAGTGTGGCCTAAAACGTCAGCACACGGAAGTAACACTGATGCAGTCCCGGAGATCGCGGAGCCGCGCTTTAAAGGGAATACCATATCCCGAGTTAGCCCTGAATACAGTGCTGTGTGTACGGGACGCGTTCGGTTGATCTCAGACGGCACTATCTATCAACCGAACGCGTCCCCGTACACCCCGCCGTACACACAGCACTGTACGCAGGCTAATCCCGAGTCAGCTGCATTCATTGCTTCATTCATTCTATTTATCTGATATGCGAAATAAATCTATTTTTCTAAATTCTAAATCGTCTGTGGGCGTTTACTTGTGTGGTACATCCACCCACGGTTATTCTTCTAGCACGGTTACTAAATGCTTCTCTTAACCATGATTTACTATACCACCTAGGAATTTCTTTCGCGGTCACGCTAGAAAGGCCAAATAGACAATTAATTATATTTATTTTTGTAGAACAAAAAAGAAGTCCCGACTTTGCCAGTCTACATACCACCCTATGTGTCCAGCTAACTTGATCTTATTCATGTAGTTAGGGGGTCTGTTTAAAAGGTCACTTTACTCACGTGATATTTTACATTGGGTCGGGGTCACCGGTATATTAGTTTGCTCGTTTTAAACTTCTGTATTTTCTGCTTCGAAATGTCATCGTGTGAAAAGAGGGTACTATCCATCCAGAGCCACGTTGTCAGTGGTTACGTCGGAAACAAATCGGCCACTTTCCCAATGCAGGTAAGCATCGCAACGTTGTTTAGTTAGACGCCATGATCATGAGCTCACTAGAGTATGAAATGATCACTGTCCGGTCCAGGGTCACGGCGTGTTCACTGATCAGGCGTTCGCTTATTTTACGATTGATCCCTAATAAGACTGTCACGTCAGTCGTGTGTATGTACCCGAACACAGTTGTTTTTGAGCGACTCTTGTTAGGTGGGATTTCTAGATAAACAACTAATTGTACGCTGTGCGAGTATAGGTTTTGAAATGCAATGCTTGCCACAGAATAATGGCACCTCCATTCCGGCATTTAGTCAAAAATACTTGTATTACCTCTGTCTAGTTACGCTGTGTGTTAACTAGTGACTTCCTATTATGTTCAAATGTGTTCCTCTGTATCCAGGCTTTCAAACAATATATGGTAAATTAAGTGAAAAAAGAGTCAGAGAATTCAATTACTAGTACATTGTATATCATAGCACTCGGAAAGAGTTATAAGGCCTCCCACTCGAACCAAGTAGCCCCCCCCCCCCACCTCAAATGTAATTGTACACGATAATCCCCTTCAAGATAACTATAGTGTCCAGAATAGGGTATATGGAGCAATATAACTACATTGTGTATGTTGAAATTCTGTTGCTAAACATGTTTCTATGAAATTTTTTCTTGTGATACTAAAGTAATTTATATTATCTCATCATAGAAGCAGTGTTTGATTTGGAAGGTATTCAAGGAGGGGTTTTGGGTAAAAGTTTCTTAGGTCCCTCTCATCCATAACTGTAATACTACTGATCACTGGTAGCCTAGTGGTTGTCACATCAGACTCATGTCCGGTAGACCCTAGTTCAAATCCTACCTTAGGCTGAACATCAAAATGTGCCACAGACTCAATGGGAAGGCCAATTCCACTGGCTGAGATTCATTCACAAATGAATGCTACTTTAGGGGAACCTTGGTTAAGGTCAGCAGGTGCTTGTGTTCGACTGAGCCTGGTTGACGCCAGGATATCGCATTAAAATTGCCATTTGATAGAGAGATGGCCACACAGCCCTGTCATGTTCATGTAGTCCCAAACATGAATATGACTTCTGTGGCAAAATTGCACTATGTGGCAGCACTAGCACTTGCAATTTTCACAACAACAAAAAAGTCAGGAGAAACAACAGCCACAAAAGTCTGGATCTGTCGCCTAGCACAAAAACAATTTAAAAAAAACAAAAAAAAACTGTAATACTAACCATATCCCTCCAGTACCCCTCTACTACCGGTAGATTAATTGCACATATCCCTTATCACTTATAGGGTCTATTATTGTGTGGGTATCGTGTTCGTTTTTTGTGTCCTTTTATGCTGGTGTAATTTGCAGTCACATACGAAAAAAAATTGTATTAATTAACATGTGACATCAATGTAAAGAGGTTTAAAAATGGTGTAAGGGAGATATCAGCACCAGCATAACTATTTCCTACTGTATTCATGATGGTATAAAAATAGACGAGAGAGAGGCTTAAAGTGCCTGTGAAATTCCTGCTATTTTCTGGCCAAAAAACATTTTATTGGTACATTAATATTATTATTTTTTATGTTACTAAGTACAAAATAAATTAAAAAAATGGGTTTCCAACTCAATCTACACCAATTTTATTTTTATGTATTTTAACATGAGGCTCTTAGCTTCTCCTTTGCATACATAAATATCCCTGGTGACGTATGAAGGGTTTTGCTGGTTAGCATGGATTGCCGATAATGTATCTTAGGCAAATTTCTTATTCAATTTTCTTGTCTTTGACTAAATTGCCATTCATGTACATGTTCCTAGAGGAAGAGTGTGCCATAAGGACCACATATTATCAAGTTTATCGTATAGGTTTAAGTAAGATACGAAATATTTCTTTTCTGTCGTAGCTGGTCACCCCGATCAACAGCGTAATACACAATCACAGTCACTTATTATGTATGGTGGTCGATGTCGGTTGAAGTGCTGACATCTATTTTTTCTAGTTACATGTATCTGTCCGTTTACTGGGTATGTTCATATACTGATGTATTCCATCGATCGTCTACGTAAAAAAAAAGAGAAAATGTTTTAACATTCTAAACATTGAACTATAGCATTCAATGAAATAGAGAAATAATAACAAAATGATATAATATAAAGTCGATGATTTGTAAATCAGTTACTAAATGATAGCCGCAAGGGAATTGACATCCTGTTGAAATGGGTGAATGTGTTGGGTCACGATGAGGACAAATGTCCTATTTGACTCATGTTTCTGTTTTTGCGTCACGTCATTGCTACATGTACCTCTTACATAACACAAACTACCGGTATATGGTCTCTACAAAACATTAATCAGATTACCAAAACATTTGAAACACTTACCTGACATTTCTCTCTCTTCTTTAAATCCATGTTGTTCTTTTATGAATGAAGAAAGTTGTTTCGGCATAGGAATTTGCGGTATGACGGTATGAGGAGAATGTCCATTCCAACTTTTTAGTCCTTGTTCAGACGCAGTCCGAAAACGGGGACTTATGATTTGACCCGGTCAGACCTGTATCTTAGACATGCCTGGACCAATCACAATTAATCTTCACACATACATCATACATAATATTATACATATGCACATCAATTTGTTTCACAATCTGATTCAAGATGGCCGAATGGCGGCCATTTTTGTGCTGAAAAATCATCAAAATCATGCATTTCTCGGCTGTTTACAGATGGATTCTGTTCAAACTTGGTATATACATTAGACATTATGGGTCCTTGATGCAAATCATTTATTTTTCAGATAAGATTCAAAATGGCTGACTGGTGGCCATTTTGTTTTATCAAATGTGGTTCTAGTGCTATATCTCTGACTTGCCTCAATTGATTATGTTCAAATTTTAAATATTCATTATACATTATGTCATAGATATACAGATACAACTGTATATTGGTTTGATGACCCTATTCAAAATGGCCGAATAGTGGCCATTTTTGTGCTAAAAAAATCATCAAATATCAAGCATTTATGGATGGATTTCGTTCAAACTTAGTACATACATTAGACATTACATACATTATGGGTTCCTGATGCACATCATTTTATTTTTCAGATCAGATTCAAAATGGCTGACTGGCGTCCATGCATTGTATCTCTTACATGCTTTGACTGATTATGTTCAAATTTTATATATTCATTATACATCATGTTATAGATGTATACATGTATTCAAAATGGCTGATTTTGTTTTAATTAATGCTGTTCCGATCAGATACATTTAATTAATGCTGTTCCGATCAGATACATTTGATGCATTTGACGATCAGATACAAATGTCAATCATTTTAATGTTAAACAATCATCATAATCATATTCCTAACATGGTAATATTCCAGCAATATTACTATAAACAAAACTATATATCTTTAATTGGATAACTCATGGGGACTGTGCCATGCATGGCTTGTTCTCATTGATTTTACAGCTTTCGTCCACTGATATCACACCTCCCTTTGGATTATTTAGAATTGCATAAATTCTCATTGTAAGTTAATCTACAAGAAGCTGAGGGGTTCATATAAAATCTACAAGAAGCTGAGGGGTTCAAATAAAATTTTCATTATATGGGGCAGTTGGTGTTTTTTTGAAATCAAAGATAGAACTTCCTTGATGTTTACGTAATATGGTTTTATTTTAAATTTTGTTCAAAAAACCCAAATAAAAATATAGGGTCATCAAACTAATCTTCATAAAAAACAAGCATTTATTGAAATGATGATTGTTGGGCCATTTATCATTGGGGGGGCTTATGGTAGAAGGTTCTTCTTGTATCTCAAAATTCAGGTAAAAATGTAAAAAATCTCGTACTTTATAAGTCGAGTAATGGTACTTATGGTTGTTAAAAAATATTAGGAAATTCTGATGATACTATCCTATGGAAAATATTATTTTTGTCATTTTTAGGCGGTTTTTCTCTCAGAAAATATTTCGCACAGTAAAACATTAAAAATAACTCCATTCCATTGTAGCAATTAGGCCACATGCATGAATTCAGTAAAAATATCATTTTTTTCTGAACATTTAACATCTAAAATAATAAAAATAGAGACATTTACAATTTGCCTTTTTTGTATGAAAAAAAAAGAATGAACAGAGGCTTTGATATTTTTTATACATTCAGACGGATTTAGAAATTTAGTGTGGACATTTATATGAGGGTAGTACAGTACATGTATTAAGAAAAAGCTTACTCATAAATGCAAATAACCTGAGTTTATTTATTTTGCAAAAGATTGTACTCCTGCACAATATAAGGATATTGACTAAAAAAAGGCCAAATTTCCAAGTAGCCATTTTGTCAGTATTATAATGTTTTTACCATATGTACATGTATATCTTAAATTGTAGGCTAGTGACATAGGCTAAAAAAATTATATATTGTGAATGATAAGGTTATTTTTGTTGTCATGAATTATTTCTAAAATCTGGGTTTTAAAAAGTACCAACAATTAATTTTTTTTCAACATTGTGTTCTATGGTGCTGTTTTAAAAATTATGCTATTTTATGGTGCCATGGGACAGTAGCTCAATGACTGCACATACATGTACTAAACCAACGAACATTATAATGTGATTTATAACCAACTTTCGCAAAAATTATGAGTAGGCTTCTACCTTAAGAAAAAAACTATTTCAGAATAATATACTGTAAAATGACTAATTTTCACGGGGTTTAAATTTCGCTGATTTACCGTTTAAGGCAAATTCAATGGGTTTTAAATTCACGGTTTTATCATTTAGATAATGTGTTCTATGCTAAATTTTACATATTCGCTGGGTTTTAATTTAGCGCATTTTTCAGTCAGCGAAATAAGCCAAATTAAAACCCAGTGAATAATTACTCCTTTTACAGTATATAGCCTGACATGGTTGCATGAGTTGCGCCCTCTGCGGTGCTCCAAACCCAACACACACCTAACAGAACGATGTAGTTTTTCACTTCCCCTCAACGATTTTTGGTTGGTACCAATCAATTTGCAGGAACGTCAGATAGTGACAGCCATTAAAGAGTAACCATTCAGCAGAGTTTATTTGTTTGTTGACATGATGTGTGATAAGGTTTTGACAAATTTCTGCCCAATGTTTATCATATTCTTGAAAACAGTCTATGATTTTTGCCGACAATGCAAACATGGCTTTGATTGATGGTGTTACCATGACCACCAAAATTAATATTTATTGAAACTCATTGCAAGGATCGTTGCGAATTTGCAGTGTTGATCTTGCCGACGAAACATACAATATTCTGTCAGGTGCCAGTAGGGTCTGATGCCCTTCGATCGGCGAGGGCGCCACTCAAGTCTACATGTCAGGCTAACATTATATTGTATACTTTCTAAATCGTTGTTCAAAATTTACTGTGCGTGATGCATTTGGTGCGTAATTTTCAGACTTCTTCACATATGACAATGCAGATTTCCTCGTCACCGTTGATTACTATAGTGACTATCACAAACTAGACAAACTATGCAACACCAAATCTACAACTGTGATCAAGGCAACCAAGTGCAGAACAAAATGAAAGAAAAAAAAATTAAACAGGCTGAATACTTCAACAAACATGCTCATGACCTGGCCACCCTGGAAGATGGAGATATTATTAGATGAAGCCATTCATCCTTTGTCATACTATAAGAAATGACCCAAAGTAGTTGTAACATGTTGTCTTGACGAAAGATCTTTGTTGAATCATCCGATGCTATATACAGACACAAAACAGAGTTGATCTCAAAAAAAACATGGAATCAACACATGGCCCTCATTATTCAACTCATGGTCATTATTGATGCTCATTTGTTTTAGCATTTAATATTTGTATTAGCATAGAGCCAGAATGAGGCTATGACCAGCGGTCGTTCTCTGTACATGTTTTTAGCTCCGCTGTCGACTTTGTCGAGCGGAGCTTATCATATGAGTGATTGTCCGTCGTCCGTCGTCGTCGTCCGTGTCAATGTTTTACTTTTTCGACTTCTTCTTGAAAACTACAAGCCTGAATGCTTTGATACTTGGTGTATATGTACCTTGGGTAGACCTCTCTTAGGTTTGTTCATTTCATGTTGATATCTTCAATTCTCTAATTTTGGTGAATATTTTTGTCATTTTTGGTAAAAAGTGATATTTTCGACTTCTTGTTAAAAACCGCAAGTGCAAATGCTTTGATAATACATATATAGGTACTACATGTGGACCTCTCTCAGATTTGTTCATTTTGTAATGATATCTTTAATTCTCTAATTTTGGTGAATATTTTTGTCATTTTTGGTAAAAAGTGATATTTTCGACTTCTTGTTAAAAACCGCAAGTCCAATTGCTTTGATACTACATATATAGGTACTACATGTGGACCTCTCTCAGATTTGTTCATTTCGTGATATTTTCGACTTCTTGTTAAAAAACGCAAGTCCGATTGCTTTGATATTACATATATAGGTACTACATGTGGACCTCTCTCAGATTTGTTTATTTTGTGATGATATCTTCAATTCTCTAATTTTGGTGAATATTTTTGTAATTTTTGGTAAAAAGTGATATTTTCGACTTCTTGTTAAAAACCAATAGTTCAATTGCTTTGATATTACATATATAGATACTACATGTAGACCTTTCTCAGATTTGTTCATTTTGTGATGATATCTTCAGTTCTCTAATTTTGGTGAATATTTTTGTCATTTTTGGTAAAAAGTGATATTTTCGACTTCTTGTTGAAAACTGTAAGTCCGATTGCTTTGATATTACATATATAGGTACTACATGTGGACCTCTCTCAGATTTGATCGTTTTGTGATGATATCTTCAATTCTCTAATTAATTTATTTTTGGTGAATATTTTTGTAATTTTTTGGTAAAAAGTGATATTTTCGACTTCTTGTTAAAAACTGTAAGTCTGATTGCTTTGATACTATTCATATTGTTCATTTTCTAATCATGTCTTCAGTTCTTTAATTGAAATGTGCATTGCTAATAGCGGAGCTATCTCAGCCGATAGGCTGCTTGTTGTAAATCTAAGATGTCCGCCTCCAATATGATTAAATCATTACTGTTGAAACAATGATAAATCGCACTTCGATTATATGAAAACAGCATTTTAAACACCGATGACACCCTAAGAAGCAGAAAATTCAATACATGCAAACATGGTACATGTATACCTAGCACCGGAAACAATAGAATTTGCCATCTCAGCATTCATTTGAACATACTATACAGATTCAGTATTCAAATATCGAGTGATACATTTATGAGTGATTGTCGTCCGCGTCAACTTTTTACACTTTTCGGACTTCATCTTGAAAACTGCTAGTCTGATTGCTTTGATACTTGGTGTATATGTTCCTTGGGTAGGCCTCTTTTAGATTTGTTCATTTTGTGAAAATATCTTCAATTTTCTAATTTTGGTGAATATTTTTGGTAAAAAGTGATATATTCACTACGTTCAATTACCCACCATAGACTCTGGTCAGTCAAAATGACTATTTTGAACTGTAGGCATTAATCAGCGATTCTGCCGGTGACGGAGAGATAGAATCTAGGTCAGGGGAAGCCCCATGACCTCAAGATTCTTTTACCCTTACGTCACAAACCCACGTGACTGAGGCCACCTGGCATATAGGTGCTACAGGTGGATCTTTCTCAGATTTGTTCATTTCATGATGATATCTTCAATTCTCTAATTGAAATGTTTATTGCTAACAGCGGAGCTATCTCAGCCGAGTGGCTGCTTGTTTCCTTATATGGGGTGGACTACATTACCAACATTGACTGGATATTGAGGTCACATTCAGATACTTTCTTCTATTTACATTAGATGCAGAAACACTTTAGCTCAATGGAAATAGAACCCGTCACTCACGAAAACATTCACACAGTGCAAAATATTAGTAAATTATTACTACAAACAGGATACATATGTATAATAATAAGATTATCACTAGACAGGGTCCATAGTGTTGGGAAAATCCTTTGAAAGTCTTTGGATTTGTTGAGGTGTTGGAAATTCTTTGAGTTGTCTTTAAATTACAGGAACAATAAAAAAAAAATGTGAAGTCTTTAAATTTCTTCAAAGTTATTAATTCATTTTTGAAAGGCCCATTTTCTCCAGGGAACTACCATATCCTCAGAACTTTGATGAGCCTTGGTGAAGATGTCTTAGAAAAATGCAAGAAAGTTTGGGAAAGGTCTGGAAAAGTCTTGGAAATCATTTGGCTCTTGGTACTATGGACCCTGCTAGAATACTGCCAAGTATGCGCTTCACTCCAAAGTCAATAGGGAATTCTAGATCACATAGATTGTAGAATTATTTGCAAGAGTTATCAATAATTTATGCAAACATTTAATGCCAATCCGGACTCCTCTGCATTGTTATCGCTCTTACAAAAGCATGCATTATTTTTATTGTACATACATGTATGTAAATGTTAAAACATACTGTAAAATACTTTATTTTCGCTTTGATTTAATTTACGCTGAAGTAATGATTCAGTGTAAATAAAATCCAGCGAATATACTATTTTTCCTGTATTTTACATTCAACTCGCTAAAATTCAATGAAAATAAATTCTATACAAAACACCTAAAAACTTGATTGATTTCAGCTAAAATAAAGTATAGTAGAAGCCTACTACATTTGATATATAACAATACCTATTAATAGCAAATTATTAAATATAATATTTTTTTTTATTGCTTGGTCATAAATCCTGGTATACAATTTGTTCCATTCTGTGTTACTAGTAAACAATGTGAAAGATGGCATATTATTATACATCTACCGTATATGTACGTAGCTCTGAAAATAATAGAATTTACTGTTTTATGAAAAGCCGGATAAAGTCTGCATACATTTCAAAACATTTCTCTATGTTCAAATTTTCCTTTTATATTGGGTTAACATTCAAGCACTTTGTTTACCTTGGATGCAGAAATACTACTGCATGGGACAGAAAAAGAAACTGAGAACAAAAGTTTGCACTGCACAAAACGTTTTTCATTTCTAATTCTTTCGTTAAATTAAACCTACAAGCAAGAAAAAGATGTATAAGGTTATCCCAAGAAATACAGCAGCGTATGTACTCAGGCAGTATATGGTAATATTACATCACTTGTTGCTATGAGTAAGTCAATTTGCCCACTATACTGTCTTTGTGCATGTATAGCTGTATTCTTGTGACACCTTGTACATGTATGTATCCTAATAATATTTCCACCTGAGGCACCAAATATGACGCAAACAATTTTGTAATACTACGAAAATGGTTGTTGTTTATTGAAATATTTTTTTTTCTTTAAAAATATTTTTCTTATTTCATTATCCTTTCATTAACCAGGGGTATAATTTTTTGAAAAAAGGTACATGTTGGGTATTTTTTGACCCTGTTTATAAAAAAAAAAAGTAAAAACTGGTTACAGGTACGCATAATATTTTTTGAGGTTCAGACAAAATCAACCTTTTTAGCTCCGCTGTCGACTTTGTCGAGCGGAGCTTATCATATGAGTGATTGTCCGTCGTCGTCCGTGTCAATGTTTTACTTTTTCGACTTCTTCTTGATAACTACAAGCCTGAATGCTTTGATACTTGGTGTATATGTACCTTGGGTAGACCTCTCTTAGGTTTGTTCATTTCATGTTGATATCTTTAATTCTCTAATTTTGGTGAATATTTTTGTCATTTTTGGTAAAAAGTGATATTTTCGACTTCTTGTTAAAAACGCAAGTGCAATTGCTTTGATATTACATATATAGGTACTACATGTGGACCTCTCTCAGATTTGTTCATTTTGTAATGATATCTTTAATTCTCTAATTTTGGTGATTATTTTTGTCATTTTTGGTAAAAAGTGATATTTTTGACTTCTTGTTAAAAACCGCAAGTCCAATTGCTTTGATACTACATATATAGGTACTACATGTGGACCTCTCTCAGATTTGTTCATTTCGTGATGATATCTTCAATTCTCTAATTTTGGTGAATATTTTTGTAATTTTTGGTAAAAAGTGATATTTTCGACTTCTTGTTAAAAACCGCAAGTCCGATTGCTTTGATATTACATATATAGGTACTACATGTGGACCTCTCTCAGATTTGTTCATTTTGTGATGATGTCTTCAATTCTCTAATTTTGGTGAATATTTTTGTCATTTTTGGTAAAAAGTGATATTTTCAACTTCTTGTTAAAAACCGCAAGTCCAATTGCTTTGATATTACATATATAGGTACTACATGTGGACCTCTCTCAGATTTGTTCATTTTGTAATGATATCTTTAATTCTCTAATTTTGGTGAATATTTTTGTCATTTTTGGTAAAAAGTGATATTTTCGACTTCTTGTTGAAAACCGCAAGTCCGATTGCTTTGATATTACATATATAGGTACTACTGTAAAATCTGTATTAAAAGCTGCAGCTTCTATTAAAATGGTACAATGCAACAGAGGGGATGCGGCTTCTATTAAAGCATCTACACGTATGAGAAATGATGAATTTTTGGTTCTCAATTGTTCAAAATGAATAGGTGCGACTTTTATTAGGGATGCGGCTTCTAATACAGATTTTACGGTACATGTGGACCTCTCTCAGATTTGTTCATTTCGTGATGATATCTTCAATTCTCTAATTTTGGTGAATATTTTTGTAATTTTTGGTAAAAAGTGATATTTTCGACTTCTTGTTGAAAACCGCAAGTCCAATTGCTTTGATATATTATACATATAGGTACTACATGTGGTCCTCTCTCAGATTTGTTCATTTTCTAATGATATCTTCTGTTCTTTAATTGCCATGTGCATTGCTAACAGCGGAGCTATCTCAGCCGACAGGCTGCTTGTTTTTTTATGGTATCCATGCTAGTTTCTGTGGAATTGTGTTCAATGTTAATATACACAGGATGCATGGGTACATCTTAAATATGTTTACTCACGTGTGTGTAACTTGTAATGAACATTGAGATTGATTAATGGTAATACCAAATGGGGATGTGCTTTGTCAATGCTTGTTTTTTCATGATTAGATTTCAACGTTAATAAAAATAATGCCTTGTTTTTTCTAGGTACTTGGTTTTGAAGTAGACGCTATCAATTCTGTTCAGTTTTCAAACCATACTGGTTACAATGTATGCAAAGGTCAAGTTTTAAACTCAACTGAACTCCAGACGCTGTACAGTGCATTAAAAGAAAACGACATAGATCATTATTCGCATGTACTCACAGGTACGAGTGTATTTCCTACATTACCGCTATATTTCAGACACCAAAACATTAACATTGCGAGCTAAGTTGCTGACTGCTGTTAAGTATTTTATTTTCACTAATTTATTGCTGAAGAGACAAGTCAGTGGAAAAAATCCTATGAAAATGACATTGTTTTCTATAGTTTACTTTCCAACTCAACTCAACTCAAAAATCAGTGAAAATAAATTTCAAACAAAACAACGAAAATGTCTTTTCAGCGAAGATTAATTCCAACTATAAATAAAATTTATAAATATAAAATATAAATCAAATATTTTACAGTACACTGTACATTGGGTATGTTTCAATAGCACAAAATGGGAAATCTTCCGCCATTTTTGTTACACATGCAAGTTACCTCAGCGTGAAAAATGATTTGTTTATTAAATAGAGAAATGCTCAGGCACTTTTAAACGCAACCAAGATTTGACCTAGTTGGGTTAAACCAACATTAAAAGAAAATATCAAACTGAGTATTTGAGGGACACACAAAACTAAAGTTTTGTGGAAATAGATTCACTATATTCAATTGTATTGTAGCGTATATGTACAAACATGCTCTCTTAAACAAATTTAGTTCAAAATTGATCTGAAGATATAATTGGTTGACTGTTTTCTACAGTTTACTTATTTTCTAATTTTCATGAAATTTAGCTAATTGCTGGACACTGGCCAATTTTATCTAAACTTACAGTAGTATGAACATCGCACATGATTGGTTACTGATGCACGTCAGATTGTATTGTGATTTGATTCCAAATAGATGCCTCAAACTTTGCATTGAATACAAGTAGTTTGTTTTCTCGTGATCATTTCTCTATTTCACGTTCTCTGCACTATTGTGAATTCCATTCCATTCAAAATTTGGATAATGACCTTGCATATTCTATAGATGCATGTTATTTACACCAAATCCACTAATTTAAAATTCTGAAATCCCATCTGGGTCTTTCATTTGTAATTAATTTGTCATTTCAACTTTGTCTCCCATTTTAGATGTCTCGCATTACACAATCTTGTATTGTTCTTACTCACAGGTTTTGTCGGTTCAGAATCATTTTTATTAGAAGTCGTCAATGTCATAAAAGAACTAAAAGCCAGAAATCCAAATATGCTGTTTGTATGTGACCCAGTACTCGGTGACTTTGGCGTTGGTTACTATGTGCCAAAAGAATTGACGCCAATATACAGGGAGAAGTTGTTACCGCTTGCTGACCTTATCACGCCTAACCAGTTTGAAGCAGAGTAAGTAAAACCGTGTACATGTATGTGTTTCTGAAATATTAAATATGGTACGGCGGTATCCTGTTTATTTAATAATTTGGATTGTATTGAATGAGTGTGTACTTAGAGCAAACTGTGTGGAATGTCTTCCTAGCTTACTAATTTTTCACAGTCTTCCGGTGCATAGAGAAAGCGAGAAATTTATTTTAGTCGACACCCAGCTAATTCTGTTTCTAATCATTACTGCCTATCAGTGAAACTTTTCTTACTTACTTGTACTTTTCTTCGCTGGATGACTCCTTATTTTGTGGTAGAATTATAATAAATAACATTTGTTTTCAATAATCTTACCTTTATTTACATAATATGCCTAATTATGCATGTAGACATTTGATTTGGACAAACTAATGAGTAACCAAAAAGTTAAATAAAGAAAGACAAATTTAGAATTTATAAGTCTTAAAATTATTTCCCAAATACTGTGTTAGGTCAATCAATTTTCTTGGGATGGTGCAATTGAGGTTGAAAATGTTCACATTTAATTCGTTTTCTGTAATTATGGTTATGTCAGTCATGTTTTTAGTAAAAATCTGTAATGATTACAAACGCTTTTTCGGATTTTGAAATGTTTTTTTTTTTCATTTCCTTACAAGTTTGTGGCTAAACCATCATCATTTGTCACAATTATCAGCAGTTAATTTTAGTTGCTATAAATTTAATAATTCATCATTTTTATATTTCACAGGACTCTTTTCTACACAATCTTAATTTCATTTCCAATCCAAATCCCTTTTGAGATTACATTTCATCCACTCACTTTCTCTGCATTCTAGTTTAATATACGGTACATATCTATCATAAAAAATGATTTGTTTTCCAAGAATGTTTGGCTTGCCAAAGTGAAAATAAACACTCTGGCAATGTTCCAATGGTTTAATAATACTGTAATGTTGCTAGGAAGATTGTTAGGAAGATAGATGTAGCAGTTTGTCTGATCAGTTTAATTCGTCACCCACTGTAATATAGGATCCCTACAACATTGTGGTTTGAATTTGTATGGCAAGGTGACTGTACATCCTCTGTCGACTTTGTCAAACGGAGCTTATCATATGAGTGATTGTCCGTCGTCGTCATCGTTCGTGTCAATGTTTTACTTTTTCAACTTCTTCTTGAAAACTACAAGCCTGAATGCTTTGATACTTGGTGAATATGTACCTTCGGTAGGCCTCTCTTAAATTTGTTCATTTCATGATGATATCTTTAATTCTCAAATTTTGGGAAATATTTTTGTAATTTTTGGTAAAAAGTAATATTTTCGACTACTTTTTGAAAGCTGCAAGTCCAATTGCTTTGATATTATACATAAAGGTACCTTAGGTGGACGTCTCTCAGATTTGTTCATTTCATAGTGATATCTTCAATTTTCTAATTTTGGTGAATATTTTTGTCATTTTTGGTAAAAAGTGGAATTTTTGACTTCTTGTTGAAAACCGCAAGTCCAATTGCTTTGATATTATACATATAGGTACGTCAGGTGGACATCTCTCAGATTTGTTCATTTCATGGTGATATCTTCAATTTTCTAATTTTGGTGAATATTTTTGTAATTTTTGGTAAAAAGTGATATTTTCGACTTCTTGTTTAATTTTTTAAATCCTTCAAATAAAATGTTGTTGTTTTTTTCTGCAGGGAATTAACTGGTATAACCATCAAAACTGAAGAGGATGCGTTTAAAGCGATGGAGCTCATGCATTGCAGTGGTTGTAAAAACATTGTCATAAGCAGTACAGAGTTAGGCAAAGATGATACACTTGTGTTGTTAGGCAGTTCATTGACAGGTAGGGAGAGCAATAAATACATACACAGTTAGGCAGAGATTAATGTACTTGCAATGCCTGAGCAAGGTTACAGAGATACGATAAACCTCTATAGGTCGTCGTATTTGTTCACGTGTCGTGTGCATATACATGCACTGTGACTGGCTGCTAAAAGCTAGTACTAGCACCCAAAGTTATATAATGGCGTTGTTCGCTGCTGTTGTCATTAAATATTCAAGTGTGTGTCCCTGTTAATAAAACAAATTAACGATACAGTCACTGTTGTCAAAGCAGATCTAAAGGTAGCACCGATCAGTGAGCGAAATTTGTTATTAAACATTTACATGCTGATTGACAAAAATGTGAATATATGACATTGTAGGGAAAACCATAAATATATATATTTTTACACAGTTAGGCAGACACTATGTAGGTGAAAATGATGTTTGGCAGCTGATGTGCAAAGTTAGGCAAATGTGATCTCATTACATGGAGGAATAGTCAGATGATGATATATAGTTAGGCAACTCAGAGTTAGGCAAAGATGCAAGTTTAACTGCAATAATAGATCAATAGTTCATGTCTGTCAGCTCGCCACCGGTAAACTTTTATTAAAGTTCTCTTGTTTAACATGGCCAGTTCACCAGTTTTCACAGCTCCCATTGATTTCATAGATTTACTTGTCAGTGAGAATGGAATGTACAAATACAGAATATACTGTCCTGCTGCATCGGTATATTAGAAAATATATATATATATCAAAATTTATACTATTGACACAACAAACCTATTCCTTTTATTTTGATAAATATTTGAAAATTTCATCGGCAGTTGAATCCAACCTTGCAATTAAAAAGGTTCGTGTGCATTGATGTCATTAAATATTGTTCCACTGTTATTCCATCACTAATAGAAACCTTTTGTTTCAGTTTGAATTCATAAATATTTATAAAAATTACCGAAATGGGTTTGTTGTGTCTATAGTATATAACATATATATAAGAATGTGTAATAAAGCTGAGACAAAAAAACTTCATGTATGTTATTATCTCTGCCTAACTGTGCACTTCCTGATGACAATGTTCTATGATCATCTTTTAAGTTAAAAATATTTACCGGTATACATTATTATTATACATCTGTCATCGTAACGCCATGAGTTACAGCATGCGGTAATTTTGCGATATTTTACGGGGTATTTTCATCCTACCGTATTAGGAAATGTGAATTCCAAATATGGAATGATTACGCGCCTAAGCGTCCTCTAATAAGAAAAACAGACATGGCTGCCACCAGGATTTGACCGGACTCCATACGAAGAAGTTCTCTGATTCTTTTCTAAGCTTTTTGGATTTCGGCATTCCCATGATGTATCCTTGGTAGGAAAAGATGTATAATAATAAGGTTATTACGAAGATACCAAAGTATGCACTCAGACAGTACGCTGTCGCATCGACCTCCGCTGTGCGTCGCTCGTTACTCCCACTGTACAATCTTAGTGCATACTTTGCAGTATCCTCGTAATAACCTCATCGTATCAGCACTTTGAATTGCCCGGTATATAGGGTAAAATCTCTGTCACAAACATAGTTGCGTTCAAAGTTATGAATTTGACATTCAAACATTTAAATTAGACGCATTGGTCAATAAGATAGCTGTACTACCCTCGAGTATACGTTTTTTACGATAACCTCATATTATTCTTTTTTCAGTGATAATGTTGTCTCATACAGTTTATGTTTTTTTTGTTTTCTTTCTATTTATCATAGGTGAGAAAAATAAAAGACTGCGTCTAACAATGCATAAATTTGATGCTCATTTCACCGGTACGGGTGATTTATTTACTGCGCTGCTGCTTGTGTGGAGCCATACACATCCTGATAATTTAGCAGTAAGTTTTTGGAATTAATTTAATGAGTTACAGAATTAAACAAATAACTAAATAAAACAATAATTGATAGAAAAGATTTTGCATTAAATATTCAAGCAAATTGAACATTGGAATTGTTTCTAATTGTATGCAAAGTATTGGATTTGCTCTAAAAGTGCATCTCCGATTGAAGTGATTTGCTGATATGCACATTTGTTATATAGTGAATCATTAAAATTATTTTGACCATCGATACACCTCTGTAATTTACGTAAGCACATGCACTACTAGTAGCGCAAATACAGAACCCATAAATGTTAAAAAAAGTCATATGGATGTCGAATTACAATAGAATACAATGTAAGAGGAAAAACTCATTTATGAATGCTGTTATTATTATTATTCATTCCATATTACTTACCTAATATCATGCTTACTACTTGAGACATGTTCATAGGGATTACAAAAATGTGATAAAAATTGGCAAAAACCAACAGACTACCGGTAATATCACTATGATGGCCCTTTAATTTTAATGGTAGGTTACCCTGACCTTGATATTCTTTCTTCTTTTTTTTCAGTTAGCGTGTGAGAAAACTATAGCAACAATGCAGAGTGTGTTGAAGAAAACATTAGAAGTGGCGAAAAGTAAGTGTCATATAAGGTTAAACATGAGAATAGTGCAAGTATACATCAAGGCAGTATGTTGATGCAATGCCATACTGCCTGACTGTATACATTGCGGTATTCTCATGACATCTTTTTCTCCTTTTAAAACAACCAAAATGACTACAAAAAATGTTTTGTACTGCACAAATATGCATAAAGGAAGTACAGCGATGTGTTCCCATATTGCCTGAGTGAATACTTTGTGGTATCCTTGTGACATCATTTTCCTCTTTTAAATACTAATTTAATGAGCGATAGCAACCTGAAATGACAAACAAAAAGTGTGCGAATATTTGTCTCAGTAGCAGGATTCTATTTCCCTTATATAACGCTTCTGCTGCCTGCCCCTGGTCCAATGTGAACAAAAAAGTATTTGAATATATCTTGGCACCAAATCATTTACAGTTTGGTAACTCACGAGTATTTTCTGTATATGCTGTAATGGAAAGTGAAATGTTCATTCAGCTTACCAAATAACTGACTGACTCATTACTTTGACCTCCCTATCCACAAAATTCACCAAGTCTTGAAATCGTACGGGTCTGTTTCGTAGTTTGTTGTATGTTTTTGTATGCCACCTTTCTCTCATTCTCCATGGCAGTTTGTATACTATACTAACATATGCAAGTTTTTGTGATGATTTACTACGCCATAAAACGAACAAACTATTTTATGCAACCATAAAAACAGGTTTTGACTGATCATCTGTCAAGGATTCATACTACTAGTATACTACAGTTACTATTTTGCATCTTTTCAGCGGATTTGGTTTTAAAGGCTATTATTTGCTACTGTTTACGGATTTCGTCCAGCACAAGTTTATATTTTAAATTGTCCTTCCATTTGCTGCATTTGCAACTTTTTTCTGTTTTACTTGTATTTGCATCTTCCGTTCCTCTAGCACTTGCTTCACGCCAAAAGCCCTGCCTTTTCAATGGCTGTTGGGGCACGTGATTGACATTGATGACTTTTTTCAAGTCTGCTGCCAGTGTCTGACACGCCAACACTTAATCAAAGTATAGCTTCAGGTAGTGTTGTGTCCTGTACACCATTTTCTATTAACCAAACATCAATTTGATTTATAAACTCATCAAGTGTAGTCATGCATAGCATGATCCACTCACTAAAGTCTTGCTGATTTTGACCTCTGTCTATGAATCCTGGTAATTGTTATCAGCTACAGTAAATCTTTTTTGAGTTCACACACATTCTTTCAGTTTGCTTCTCACAACTGGACTGGTACTGGGATCATCAGTTAACATATTTCTTTCATTAATAAGAATTGTCACCATGGTAACTTTACCTTCTCGCCCTTAGAGCATTATACTCATGCTCTTCAATCTTCTCTGTTTTAACAAAGGCATGTTTTAGATCACTTGTACATTAACAAATGCCGTCAGGCCTTTTGAGTGTACCACATTGTCCTTTTTATCGCTGTCACAAGGTCAATCTTTAGTTGTCTTTTTTTTGTATATATCTATATAGTGGTACACAGTGCAGTCATGTATATTTGCATAACAATGGTGGTGCTATCACAGTGTAGGAGAGTGGGCCACCCTCGTATTTAAAATGGATGCGCCATTATCCAAAGTGTGGCTAGTGGCAAACCATGATTGGCTGAATTTAACTATGCGATTATGTACACCTGGGTATGGGTATAAAAGGCAGTCACACCTTAGCCATGTGCTTCCTTTTTTCCCATTTCGTTTTGGTTTGCACAAGTGAGGCAGGGTCCTGTGCTTTTGCTTCAATTCCTGAGTTTATGTGAACATTGGTTTATGAACTGTTCCTGTTCTGGTATGTAAAGTGGGCCTGTTGCGTGATGTGGAAACGAACATGCTAAGACTCTACATAAGTGCCACACCGGGAGATGTCAAGTCAACAGAAAACAATGTTCCGTGAAGTTGGACATTGAGTCGGAACTTTGCTGTATGCGGTTATCTGCAACAAAAAGGACAACTTCGTCGTGATTCGAGTAGAAGTCAGAAGATTCGCGTAAACACAGATGGTCCAGCGCTGTGAAGGTCGGGAACTGTGAGTGCACTCGGGAAGTTACTAGGTTGGTTAAAGTTACGGGACAATTTATATTATTGTGGACCTTGTGTGCATTAATTTGGAAGCCATTTATTTGAAAGTACATTATTTCATTGTTTGTAATTTATCATGTATTGGTTGTTGCTAGGTGCAGCTCAACTCTTATTTAGGCAGAGCTCCAGAAGGAGTACCTACACTTTATGCAAATTTTTTAAAATTATGCTAATTTATATTTATTCATGACGTGGCAGTTTCTGTGCTCATGAATATTCATTAATTTGTGGGTCAATACATTTTAAAAGGGGCGATATATTATTTTGGGGGGAAGAGTTAGAAAGGGGGATTAGCAATCCTTAGGGGGTCAATACAAAAATAAGGGACCCATTTGGAGAGCAGCCATGCTCCTCGTGTCTGTTGTTGCACGTGACCTACAGCTGTCAACTGTGTTCGTTCTTCGACTGTGTTCGTTCTTCGACGACGACTTCGACTGGCTTCCATGTGGGGTAGTATTCTTGTGTTCTGTTTTCCTGACTTGAGTTTTTGAATCCGCTGTTTATGAGTTTAACGTCTTTCATGTCTTTTGTAGAAGTGTCCAATCCGTGATTCGAACTTGCGATCTTTGAGTTCCCAGCGCACTGTCTTGTCCACTGTACCACGAGTGTCTTCACACAGGAGTTAGGATTTAAGTCCTATTCATAGGAGCACTGTCTTCACTAGCATTCAAAAATCTAACTAAACATACTGGATTCGAACCAGCCATCGCTCACATTGCAGACATAGTACAAATCAACTGAGCTATGTGGGTAGTCATGCAAATTAAATAATTTGTTGTCATATTTAGCTTTATTGCCAAATGGTGTTTGCGAGAAAAAGATGGGCAGGCAAGGGAATTGAACCCAGGTCCTCCTGATCACTATGTAGAGAACTGACCCACAAGACCACAATGGATTGACTGGATGTGTTTGCATTTGATAAGACTATATAGTGTGTATATATATAGAAATACAACATATTTCTATTATTGAGTTACAATTGTCCAAAAAATTGCCAATTTTGTGTTTTTACTTGTGTAAACTATATGCATGCCATAACCCGTTAGTGTACATCTTGCCAATTGGGTGTTTACCATTTGCGTTGCCCATACCTGACCCGACCCTAACCCTAATGCCAAGACACGTTCCTGTTAATAATTCCGTTGCCCATACCTGACCCGACCCTAATCCTAATGCCAAGACACGTTCCTGTTTATAATTGCTCAATAATGATACTCTGTTGTGCACTGTCTGCGGGTAAGTTGCATTGATGTCAACTGATTAAACAAGTCGCGTTTAAGTAATTTCCACTATTAACAAGTGGTTAAATTGTGACAATAAATGTGTGGACAAATATTTGAGATTAATTTTGGTGTAGACAACTCTCGTTTAATTATTTTACACCATTACAAGTTGTTAAATTGAGAGAATAAATGTATGGACTAATATTTAATACTTAGTTTGATGTTAAACAACTCACGTTTGATTAATTCCCACAATTACAGGTTGTTAAATTGAAAGAATAAATGTGCGGACAAATATTTTAGACTTATTTTAGTGTAGACAGCTCTCGTTTGATTAATTCCCACAATTACAAGTTGTTAAATTGAGAGAATAAATGTGCGGACAAATATTTTAGACTTATTTTTGTGTAGACATCTCTCGTTTGATTAATTCCCACAATTACATGTTGTTAAATTGAGAGAATAAATGTGCGGACAAATATTTTAGACTTATTTTGGTGTAGACAGCTCTCGTTTAATTATTTTACACCATTACAAGTTGTTAAATTGAGAGAATAAATTTATGGACTAATATTTGAGACTTATTTTGGTGTAGACAGCTCTCGTTTAATTATTTTACACCATTACAAGTTGTTAAATTGAGAGAATAAATGTATGGACTAATATTTGAGACTTATTTTGGTGTAGACAGCTCTCGTTTGATTAATTCCCACAATTACAAGTTGTTAAATTGAGAGAATAAATGTATGGACTAATATTTGAGACTTATTTTGGTGTAAACAACTCGCGTTTGATTAATTCCCACAATTACAAGTTCTTAAATTGACAGAATGAATGTATGGACAAATATTGACCATTATATTTGTGAGTAAATACCTGTTGTTTAATTAATTTCCACCTCTACAAGGTTGAGAGAATAAATGTGTCGACAAATATTTGATACTTATTTAGGTGTAAGAACTCGTGTTTGACCAACTTCCACCATTGCAAGTTGTTAAAATAATGAAATAAATATACTGGTATCATTGGATATTTGATTTAATTGTGAAACTTTCTAACAAAATGTTAACTGCTGGCTTCGAACCCTCAATCAACAATTCCGCAGACACAGTATAAATTCAACAACACCACAGAAGATATTCGTCTGTTGCCTGAATTGTTTTCGTAATATAGGGAACGCCATCGACACTTTAACAAAACTTACCTTGACTTGGGTCTTGTTTATCTCTTGTCACAATCTGGAAACTGTTGAACAAATCGCGCGTCGTCCAGTTTAAGACGTTAGTTATTTTATTATTTATTCATTCAATTTTGTATGGTGGAGTTTTGTGAGGTTTATTATTTTTTTGCGACGTTCTTTGTTTACTTGTTTACAGTTTGAGAGATTTCAGTTTATTTGATTTACGTTTTTACGGTAGCTCTGAGCGGGACTCGAACCCACTGTCTTTTCAAGCTAATTTTGTTTTATTTTGATGGCACGCTTGTGTACCACGCCACGACGTTGGTCGTTAAGTGGTGTTCATTTTTCTAACTACTCCAGTGTTCCGATGAGTTGAACGGAAAAGCCAAAACGATTGCTGGTTTCTGATTGCTTCGGTTCTGGTGAGTGTGTATCTAGTGTGATTCGAACCCATGTCGTTTGTATTGGGCGTTTTTTTATTTCCCATGTTGGCTACGCCGTAATATGCAACCACTTCCCCGTTTTATTGTGATTTTGAGTGTTTAATGATGTCTTCCTCACCCGTCACGCCATGACCCAGTTTCAACCACACAGCCATTTTGCAACACAGTTAGTGACCCTCGGCGTCACCCGACTGACTATATGAGCGTTCTGTTCAACTGTTAAGCTAGGATTTATTACCGTTATTATCATTATATTGTCACGCGATTTTTTTTACCTTATGTGTAATGTCTTAAAGGCCCAGGTATACTATAAATACGCTCCTAAACAATAGGGATTATTTCCTTGCTTGTTACGCTGTAGTAAACAGCTCCAGCCAAGCTCCAGTAAAAACGCGTTTTCTCGAACTTACATGTCTATTATGTCGTGCCAAAGTGGATGCATGTGACTATGAATATCACAGCAGTGACTGTGTGTAGTATTTATGACAATAAATAGTGTACGAGCTGAGATTTTGGCGGATAAAAGTAAAAAACATGAACCGGGGAAAGGGATGCGCGACTAATCTTGAATAATTACTATTGTCAATCAAAGTCACGTGATGTTGGACCGCTGGAACAGGATGCGTCATAGGCTATGCAAGTGTTTACTACCATGCATTAGAATAGCCACACCTCCAATTCACACTTGCCCGGGGCAAGTGAATTGGGCCTTTAAGTATCTTTATTGTAATTTGTATATACCAATTCGTATATACCGAGGAAACGACCCCGATTGAAGGTCATGTATTTTATGACGTCACCAATTCGTGTGTAGGTACTGCTTCTAGATCTGTGCCTATTCCAGTCCTTTTATATATATATATGCTGAAAGAATTCACGCACACGGGTGGTAAGAATCTGGCAGGTCTGACAGTTTAATAAGGTTTGTAGAAAATTCCTGAGTAGTGCAGGTGAAATTCTGTTTTGTGTGGTTGCGACCATACCGTTTCTATTCGGTCGTGTACTTTAGTGACTTGCGAGTCACGTGTCAGACTGCTTGGCCCTTCCACACGTGACAATCGCTGTCTGCCATCTTGAGTTATTTTACCTTTTGTTAATAATCTATGCTATGCTGTATTATTATGTAAAGCCACAAACAGCCAACCTTAACCGTGAAGACTCAGCACAGGGAAATATTGAACCAAGAGATGTCTAACAACTTTTACACTGTGTGGCTTCAATGGACGCACTTGGTACTTTGCAACAATCATTGATTGGGTTATCTATTCTACTTGTGGCCAAGAGTTTTAACCATATAAAAAATATTTCCACAGTTCTCCAAAAAGATATAGGTTTGCAGGTCATTGCTTGTGAGCTAGATATGGAGTCAAAAAGAGAAAAGACCAAAAGTGAACAACTCAAATCACGCCTTGGCTTGTTTATTCTGACTTTACTCCCTAAATCACGTACCTTGCACAAACACGGTCGTAACAACTCAAATCACGCCTTGGCTTGTTTATTCTGACTTTACTCCCTAAATCACGTACCTTGCACAAACACGGTCGTAACAACTCAAATCACGCCTTGGCTTGTTTATTCTGACTTTACTCCCTAAATCACGTACCTTGCACAAACACGGTTGTAATAACTCAAATCACGCCTTGGCTTGTTTATTCTGACTTTACTCCCTAAATCACGTACCTTGCACAAACACGGTCGTAACAACTCAAATCACGCCTTGGCTTGTTTATTCTGACTTTACTCCCTAAATCACGTACCTTGCACAAACACGGTCGTAACAACTCAAATCACGCCTTGGCTTGTTTATTCTGACTTTACTCCCTAAATCACGTACCTTGCACAAACACGGTCGTAACAACTCAAATCACGCCTTGGCTTGTTTATTCTGACTTTACTCCCTAAATCACGTACCTTGCACAAACACGGTCGTAACAACTCAAATCACGCCTTGGCTTGTTTATTCTGACTTTACTCCCTAAATCACGTACCTTGCACAAACACGGTCGTAACAACTCAAATCACGCCTTGGCTTGTTTATTCTGACTTTACTCCCTAAATCACGTACCTCGCACAAACACGGTCGTAACAACTCAAATCATGCCTTGGCTTGTTTATTCTGACTTTACTCCCTAAATCACGTACCTTGCACAAACACGGTTGTAACAACACTGGGGATTTGATACAGTCTCTGGCGCCATTCCTATGGCTTCTAACTTAAACAAAAGATTAACTCCTCTGACCTATAGGTGGCGCTCACACAACATCTTCAAAATATCTAAAATTGATGACTTTACGTACATTACATATTGATTAACAGTTGCATATCAGTCCTCATAAATCATATGGTCGCTAGTCAATGGACTTTTTATTCCCGGTGTTTTATCTGAAATGCAATGTATGAGGGCGCATTTCAATCATGTCAGTGTGAAGACAAAGTGTTGACTAAACATGGCAAAATGTTTTTTCTGCAAATCTGTGTTTTGTTAGTCTCCATCATGGAAAGTCCAAAATAGGAACAATCACTTGTTTATATCAATTTTGTAGAAGTTTGAACTGAAAAAACATATTTGTTTTCTGGCTAGAATTTTATCACACACATGTAGTTTCAACAAAATTAAAACAGTATTTTGATCTTTAAAACCTGGTTTTGGGGTTGAAACTGGTTCAAATGCTATGAAAAATCTACTTAGTGGTATAGAACCTACATGTATCTGTTTTTCTGTGATCCAATTGAGGATGGCTGACTAGCAGCCATTTTTTTTGTTCTTTGCAGTAAATTGTTTTTTTTTTGTCTGTGACACCAGTAGTGTTTTACTGATTTATTTGACTTTTTTTTTTTCTAGAGCGAGCTGGTCCCGGCAATAAACCAACCGTAGGACAGATTGAATTAAGACTCATTAGTTGTAAAGATGATATTGAGCATCCGGGGAATAACGTGAAAGCTACAGTGATGGAAGTATAGCGCCCTCATTACCACTGAATTATTACAATCATGGCAATACATATTACAATAGACTTGTATACATACGTGTATATGATCATTTAGTTATTCAGGACTTTAGAAAAACAGAACCACAATGGATCACACATCAAAGTTTAAAAAAATGCATTGAAAGAGTGAGGCATGAGCCAGGCCAGAAATTTATGAAATAACGGTATGTAAATTTAATATTCACGTATGTTGCAATAATGATCTCAAGAGGTATGATCTGAGAAGTTCTATGCACCGTAAAAACTCTAAAATTTCGACCACTTTTAAATATTTCCTTTTGGAAAACTGTTGGGATTTTCAATAAAATTACAAATAAATTACAAAAATTCGCCAAATAATTAGGTGGTTGAATTTTTAAAGTAGATGAGTTTTTCCAGTATTTGCTGCAATCAAATATACTGTAAAATGACTAATTTTCACTGGGTTTGTATTTCGCTGATTTACCATTTCAGGCATATTCAGCGGGTTTAAATTCACGGTTTCGTCATTTAGATAATGTGTTCTATGCTAAATTTTACATATTCACTGGGTTTTAATTTAGCGCATTTTCCAGTCAGCGAAATAAGCAAAATTAAAACCCAGTCAAAATTATTCCTTTTCCAGTATTTGAACTGATGGTGTGACAAAAGAAAAAGATGAGATTATCGTTAAGATTCAAAAATGAATTTTTATTTTTTTAAATGTATATTTGCCTTGCAAATTTGTGTTACATCTTTAATTTGAATACAGTGAATCATCATCTTATACCACCAATCACATGCCCTTATCTCATAAGTTCTTGTCCACATATCTATGTATACCGGTAAAATACAACTTGACCTACCCTAAAACACCTATAGTAGAGAACAATAGAACACAAGTGGACTATGGACTTGTTTTATGTCAAATGAAACTCTATAAACAAAACACTTTATTCTGAACAATTTCTCAGTCTTGTTGATGTATGGTATTTCCAGTAATGCAAGAAAAGTTATTTGTTGTGTGTGTTTTTTGGATTTCCTTCGTTGAAGCATATCTCAGGAGTACATCGGTAGCGCTTGTCATTTATCTGTTTATAAGTATTGTAACGGACACATGGACTTGTGTCAATTTTACGAAAAGTGGACACAGCACTGAACAATTCAAATGGATACAGTAACAAGTACAGTGTTGTGCTTTTCTGTCCCAAATAGTTTGTCTGTTACATTTATTTTTGCAGAACCGATAAGTATAAAAATGATATATTTATAATATTATTCAAATTTGAGTCATTATATATGAAATTGTTTTCAATATGTATCTATTTATGTCGCTATTATATATCGCATTGAAACTGATACGCATCAAATTTGAGTGAATACTGTACATGCATTAATTATTCACTGGGTTTTAATTTTGCTATTTTTACTGATAAGTAAAATCCAATAAATTAAATCTACAGGTACATGTAAAATAACAATCATTGTTTCCCCTGGCAAATTCGTGAACTTAGAACACAGTGAATATTTTCAAAACCTCAAAATAGTAAAATTGTCAGTACCGGTACCGGTATATGCATAAAATTGGAACTGATCAAATTTTAAGCCTTCAAGTTCCAAGTAGGCTGATGCTACTCATTGGAAAACTGTGTTTTTAATATACCGGTAATTTGCTTTTTGTATTCCCTGCAATTAGGTGTGAGTAATTATTTGCTAGAAGACTATTTTTGTTGTATAATTATTTTTAATGCACATTTTAAGTTAATTTATGCACACTCAGATTAATGTTCTCCTTCAGTATAGATGGTCAGTCTGAATAACATTTATAAAGCAATGGTAGCTACGTAATTTGCATAAACAATGTGTTATATGCGTTAGGGACGACGTCAAAAGATCGATGTCGGATAAAAAACTTATTTGCTTTAGTTTGGGGGTGGGGGGGGGGGGGTTGGCCTCAAAAGGTTTCCATCCTACAAAAACGATTTTATTTTTTAATGAAGTCAAAAAAAACTTGGAGTATTTATAGTTCGTTTTTTTCTGTTCAATCATAGACAAAAATAACAGAAAGTGAAAAAAAAACACCCAAGACGAGAAAACGGTTTGGCCCGAGTGTAAATATGTGCGTCAAATGAAATCAATTTCAGGGCAGACCTAGAGCATCCGCAGAACCCAGAAAGTAGTTTGCGCATGCGTATATTTCGCTTCATTATTACAACCAACTGCTATGCCATACTACTGTCCGATTATCAATTTGTATTTAATGGTGAATGTAGTCTGACGCCATGATCAATATTTATCAATTAAGTTTCAGTGGGAGGTAGGGGGTTTGGGGAAAAAACTAAAAGAATTAAGTTTTTTATCCGACATCGATCTTTTGACATCGTCCCTTATGTACCAATATCACAACCCATACCTCACAAAAATAGTTGGTACACATCCTTACCTATGTAGTCGGAATAGAATGGGCTATGTTCCGGAGTTGTCTACTGTAAAATACTTTTATTTTACCTGGATTTAATTTTCGCTGAAAAGACTTTCTGCATGTTTTGCATGGAATTTATTTTCACTGATTTTTGACAAGTTGAATGTAAAATATAGGAAAAATGGTATATTCGCTGGATTTAATTTTCACTGAATCATTCCTTCAGCGAAAATAGCAAAAATTAATTCCAAGCAAAAAATCAAAAATAAAGTATTTTACAGTATTTCTAGAAATCAAAATGTATTTTTGTAAAAGTGAATGTAGGAAAACACGATAACGGGGAGTTTTTGTGAAATAAACAAGGAAATATTTTTTCTAAGGATTCTATTCTGTTGCAAAAACCACTGTAGAATGTGAATGCATGATACAACACGATATATAATCGTAAAATGCAAATATGGTGTACTTCTGTTCTCACTCTTAAAAATGAGTGACATTTTTGCAACACTTGTTCAGAAGCTTTTACAAATTACTGGGTACCAATTTCTTTTTGTGAGGGACTTCTCAGATTACACCCTAAATTGACAAACTAAAATTTTTGCAAAGATCTCAAGATATCACTTTATAAGCAAAGTTATTTCATGATGTATCTTCTAATACTTGTCCACCACAGAAAATAGTTAGTCAGAATTTCGAACCATGATGGATTGACCACATTTTAGGGCATCATTGATCATGTTTCTATTAATTTTGCAGGAGATTGAAGGTTATATTTTCCTTAGAAGTTTATTTCAACATCTGCTGTAATAAGTAACTTGAGATGTTTGTACTAGTTTTATTACTGTAAAAATACTTTATTTTAGCTGGAATTTATTTTTGTTGAAAAGACTTTTGGGTGTATGGAATTTATTTTCACTGATTTTGACGAGTTGAATGTAAAATATAGTAAAATATTCGTTTGATTTTATTTTGACTGAATCATTCCTTCAGCGAAAATTAATTCCAATGAAAATAAAGTATTTAAAAGTATTGAGGTGCAGTCATCTACATCCACAAAGTAATGGCCGCCTTGCTGTATTCATATCTTAACACTTTCCTGTTGGTTTATCAAAATGAATGTAGTGTATCGTATAATTATGTGGTATGCAGCATTGTGGGTACTGGAAGTGACATCATGCAGCATTGTGGGTACTGGAAATGACATGCTGCATTGTGGGTACTGGAAGTGACATCGTGCAGCATTGTGGGTACTGGAAGTGCCATCATGCAGCATTGTGGGTACTGGAAGTGCCATCATGCAGCATTGTGGGTACTGGAAGTGCCATCATGCAGCATTATGAGTACTGGAAGTGCCATCATGCAGCATTGTGGGTACTGGAAGTCACATCATGCAGCATTGTGGGTACTGGAAGTCACATCATGCAGCATTGTAGGTGCTGGAAGTGGCATACGGGATGCTAATTTTTGTCAAATCAAATGTTTTTAAATTACAAAACTTTTCTAAAGCAATAATTGCCTGGTTTGAAATGATAAAAAATTGAAATAATGTCAGCTTTTCTCTGCAAATTATCAGCTTCATGTTTTAACTTGTGTACATAGTAAATCTGACAGTGCCCTCAAGTGCTTGCATGATGAATAATAGTATTTGTTTTTATTAAGTATGTGAATAAATGAATTCTAAAACCATTGATTTTGTGTACATTTTATTGCCACTCGTAAACAGATTCCATGAATGTAATTACAAGAAACTTATTTATGGACTTTAAAGGAAAATTATTTACAACAGATAAGTTGTTACACTGCACATACAGAATTTAAAAAATATTCTAAATGTTTACGTAATGTAAGCACAAGTTCTTGGATACAGGATACATAATTCTGAAATTATGGAGTAATTTTATGAATCATAAATATGAAAAAAAAAAAGTGGTTCTGAAGTTGATAACCATGTCAGCTCGTGTTTTCGAGTGCTGTACAAAATTATCCTTGTATGCTCATGCACATCCTTATAAGGTAACATTATGCAGATGAACCAGTCATCAAGTTTATAATCATGAAGTGTGCAAAGCCATTCCTTATATGGTCATGCACATCCTTATAAGGTAACATTATGCAGATGAACCAGTCATATCAAGTTTATAATCATGAAGTGTGCAAAGCCATTCCTTATATGGTCATGCACATCCTTATAAGGTAACATTATGCAGATGAACCAGTCATATCAAGTTTATAATCATGAAGTGTGCAAAGCCATTCCTTATATGGTCATGCACATCCTTATAAGGTAACATTATGCAGATGAACCAGTCATATCAAGTTTATAATCATGAAGTGTGCAAAGCCATTCCTTATATGGTGCAACATAAATGGTAAAGCAACTTCAATAATTAATACAAAATATTATAACTGAAGTGTATTTACTAGTTGTCAAGGCATGAAATGAAGCATGTATATTGATATTGATAAAAACAAAGTTGAGATTCACCGATAAAATAAATGAGTGAAAGCAATAAATAAAAAGATTATATCAAAAGAAAAATCTGACTAAATAGAACTGATTTTTTTTGAGTGACCAGCAAGCGCCATACATGTAGATTATTGTTAATTCTAAGATCACCTTGATCATGTCTCAAGCTAATTAATATTTTAATTAATCAATTTAAAAAAAAAAAAAATTAACATTTATTATTTTACACCCACATGATACACAACTTATGAGCCTTTTGAGTTCTAATCATGCAACAATGTTGAGACGCGCATGGCAAACCAGTCAACAACTTTGTTTAGAATGCCCGAAACAAAATGGCGGTGATTGTACTCCATGCAGCAATAAGCAAAAATAAAATTAAAGGGTTGTGGTTGTCACACAGCACATGTTCGAATTGCATTTAAACAAACAATGTATTTTACATATGTTACGAGTCCCATATCGTACACTCTATGGTACGTAACATACAATCACAATTGTTTTAGTAAAAATAACGATTTACGAATATAAAGAAAACCACCATTATTTGATTGTATATTCAAATGACAGATATGCAAATTAGAAACTTGCTATGCCGAATATTTTCTGGTACATTAATTTTACTATGCATTCACTCTAATAACAGAAAAATACAAAATGAATGAAAACAATCACCATGGGTGCAAACAAATGTAAATAAACCACATCTAAGATATCTTGATGATAGATATGAAAGCATTGTTGGGAATAGCCATAAAACTGAATTAATTATCAAATAAATTAACATATGACATGAATACAAACTCATGGAGATTTCAGTAATGCAAATTAAGTTGAAACTGAGATATAGTTTTAGTGATACAATTACCTAGTATATAAGAAAACTAATAAAACTAATCTGACTGGCCATTATAAACTATGAAATCATTTACTGGCACAGAAATTGATATTCCTGAAAAGCAATTTGACATATGACATGAAATTTCTAGTAGGTTTCTGAGATGCAAAATAATTATTTTAGCTGGAATTAATTTTCACTAAATTGAGTTTTTGGTCTTGTATGGAATTATGGTATTTTCACTGATATTTGACGAGTTGAATGTGAAATATAAAAAAAAAAGAAGGTATATTCACTGAATATTATTTTCACTGAATCAAAAATAGTGACAGCAAAAATAGTGAAAATAAAGTCTTTTACAGTATTTACTTTGCTTGCATTGTATTCACCGAATTACACCAAGCAACAATTCAATAATCTACAGTAGTACTGTATATCATATTAGTCGAGCCCAGATTCTTGAGAAATCAGTGGACCAAATTTGAGCATACAAATAATACAAACATGCATACAGATGTCATCATGACATTAGCCCCTATTTTGTGCTCTGCACACACAACAGCAGCGGCAAAAAATGCATAAATATAAAATTTAAATTCTTTTGAATTATTAATTGTATACACCTGGTGAGTAATTAAGTTTTTTTTTTTATAAAAAAAAATTATTATAGCACTCCAGAAATAGTAAATTAATGTCAGGATAAAGAGTTATTTTTTGAAATGTACATAATCTGATGAAAGGATTATTCTTGCTTTAAAATTAAAAACGACTACTACAGTTTTGTTGAATATCAATATTTGACACTCAGCTATTTGATAATTGACCCAGAATTACAAATTTAAACTTGATTATTTATTTTTCATATTTCTTTCTAGATCAGTACTGGATGTCTGCAAAACTGGACACAACCAATAGATGAGTTGGAGTAAAAAAAAAAAAAAAAAAAAAGTCCCTAAAAAATGTTCTGTATTGTTAATGTGTCTGTCACTAACTTTTATTTCTGGTTTCCATGACAACTAGAATTTGTTAATTATTGATTTGTAGATAAGATTTATTATATTTACATATTTATATCTTCATGAATCTGAGAATTATTCAGGTTATAAGTTTTGGCCGTTTCACCTTTATATAAAAAGCGCCACTAAGTGGTGAATTGCATAATTTAAACAATCAACCTGTGAGGGCACTGTAGTAATGTTACTCGTCATATTCGTTAACAATGAAGTTATAAACAAATGATGCCTTTTTCCTGGCAATTTGTTGTATAGCTGCTTGTCTTCTGTTGGGGGGTACTTGGAGAACTTCCTTTCCCGGTGGTGGTCTCAAGAACAATTCACCTAGCAATGTAGCTACAAGAAAAACCAAAGAATAGTATATTTAGTTTAAATAGCTGAATCATTTCTCAACTTTTTATCATCTCATTAATGTATTCATAATTTATTATCATCATATTCTCAGATTCATGAAGATATAAATTAGTGCCCCATAATTTTTGCAGTCATCATCAATATTATCATCATCATTATCACTGTCATCATTATCACTGTCATCATCATCATCATCATCATCATCATCATCATTATCATCATCATCATCATCACCACCTCATCATCAATATTATCATCATCATCATTGTCATCATTTACACTAAATTCAAATTATACTCACCAAGTGTTTTCTCATGCAGTTTGCTCTCTTCCTTATATAGCAGTAACTCCCTGGCAAATGCTGTTAAATATTTAAAAACATTCCGATGGCTCCTAGGAATCTGTGATAGCACCTGTCATCAAAAAGGTAGATTCAGAGGCGTGGTTCTTAATGTCAGAATGTTAAAGGGTGGTGGTCGTCAAACCCTGCATGTGTATCATTTATGCTGATAAACATTGACTCTCCCACAATCAAGTGTGCTCTTCTCATGGAAATCACAAGTTTTTGATATGTGTGCGACGTCAACTAATTATCTTTGGTGACTCGTTCAATACCTTCCAGCCACGAAAGAAATTACCGAAGTAAAGCTTGGTAATGTCTCAGCTTGTACTCATTTGTCTGTGCAACAGTCGCCATCTTTGTTTATATGAGACCCATATCTCGCACAGAGTGCACCACACTTTAACATATTAACATTGCATGACCCCCCCCCCCCCAACCACGCATGAAAATGCATCTGGATTACGCATAGCTTCTCTGCCATTTACGCTTCATAAATTTTAAGCGAAGCTTGGACCCCCCCCCCCCCCCAATACATTTTGCTGGATCCGCCCCTGGCACATTTGCATATTCATAAAAAACAGTTTTACTAAGCTCAGCACATGTTACGAACGGTAAGTTAATATCTTGTACAACTGGTCGTGAAATAAAATGGTGTCATTATAAATAGTATCAAACAGATCACACCAGTAAAGTCAACAAAGCTCAGAAATGTACAACAGTTACAATTACGTCTCAAACCTGTCATTTAAATGTATATACATTGTAGTAGCAGAGAAAACACTGACCTGTTTACAAAGTACAAAGTTATTGGAACAATCCAGACATTTCTGGTAATACACATATGGTATGACTGGCTCTCGTAACGCCGCAATGAACTCCAATAAAGCTTCCGCAACAGAATGAATGCTACCGGCTATAAAGCGATGAAGGTTAAGGTGAATACAGGCGTGATCAACAAAGAAATTCTTTCTTCAAATCCAATGGAAAAAGATACAATGTAACAGAGGTATGCAATCAAAATACAATGTGTTGCTTTCACCTGCTGGGTTGAACCAACAGAGGAAGGCAGAGACACAAGTAAGTAAGCACGTATTCTTGTTTCAGACACAGATTGCCATGTGAATGTCATGTGAGTGTTGCTTGCTACACTATCCCCCTGATTTGGTAAACACTCAATAGTTTTATTATAATATGACTGAAACATGAATATAAAATTCAAATAGGACAAAACCCTTGTTTAGTTGCAGCTGTAATTCTGCACAATGTTCAAGGATTCTGGTCATTTAACTAGGGGGGTTTCCAGAATTCTGGTCATTTAACTAGGGGGGTTCCAGGATTCTGGTCATTTAACTAGGGGGGTTTCCAGGATTCTGGTCATTTAACTAGGGGGGTTTCCAGGATTCTGGTCATTTAACTAGGGGGTTCCAGGATTCTGATCATTTAACTAGGGGGGTACCAGGATTCTGATCATTTAACTAGGGGGTTCCAGGATTCTGGTCATTTAGCTAGGGGGGTTTCCAGGATTCTGATCATTTAACTAGGGGGGTTTCCAGGTTTCTGGTCATTTAACTAGGGGGGTTTCCAGGATTCTGGTCATTTAACTAGGGGGGTTTCCAGGATTCTGGTCATTTAGCTAGGGGGGTTTCCAGGATTCTGATCATTTAACTAGGGGGGTTTCCAGGATTCTGGTCATTTAACTAGGGGGGTTTCCAGGATTCTGGTCATTTAACTAGGGGGGTTTCCAGGATTCTGGTCATTTAGCTAGGGGGTTTCCAGGATTCTGATCATTTAACTAGGGGGGTTTCCAGGATTCTGGTCATTTAACGAGGGGGTTTCCAGGATTCTGGTCATTTAACTAGGGGGGTTTCCAGGATTCTGGTCATTTAGCTAGGGGGGTTTCCAGGATTCTGGTCATTTAACTAGGGGGGTTTCCAGGATTCTGGTCATTTAACGAGGGGGGTTCCAGGATTCTGGTCATTTAACGAGGGGGTTCCAGGATTCTGGTCATTTAACGAGGGGGTTTCCAGGATTCTGGTCATTTAACTAGGGGGGTTTCCAGGATTCTGGTCATTTAACTAGGGGGGTTTCCAGGATTCTGGTCATTTAACTAGGGGGGTTTCCAGGATTCTGGTCATTTAACTAGGGGGGTTTCCAGGATTCTGGTCATTTAACTAGGGGGGTTTCCAGGATTCTGGTCATTTAACTAGGGGGGTTTCCAGGATTCTGGTCATTTAACTAGGGGGGTTTCCAGGATTCTGGTCATTTAACTAGGGGGGTTTCCAGGATTCTGGTCATTTAACTAGGGGGGTTTCCAGGATTCTGGTCATTTAACTAGGGGGGTTCCAGGATTCTGGTCATTTAACTAGGGGGGTTTCCAGGATTCTGGTCATTTAACTAGGGGGTTCCAGGATTCTGATCATTTAACTAGGGGGGTACCAGGATTCTGATCATTTAACTAGGGGGTTCCAGGATTCTGGTCATTTAGCTAGGGGGGTTTCCAGGATTCTGATCATTTAACTAGGGGGTTTCCAGGATTCTGGTCATTTAACTAGGGGGGTTTCCAGGATTCTGGTCATTTAACTAGGGGGGTTTCCAGGATTCTGGTCATTTAACTAGGGGGTTCCAGAATTCTGGTCATTTAACTAGGGGGGTTCCAGGATTCTGGTCATTTAACTAGGGGGGTTTCCAGGATTCTGGTCATTTAACTAGGGGGGTTTCCAGGATTCTGGTCATTTAACTAGGGGGGTTTCCAGGATTCTGGTCATTTAACTAGGGGGTTCCAGGATTCTGATCATTTAACTAGGGGGGTACCAGGATTCTGATCATTTAACTAGGGGGTTCCAGGATTCTGGTCATTTAGCTAGGGGGGTTTCCAGGATTCTGATCATTTAACTAGGGGGGTTTCCAGGATTCTGGTCATTTAACTAGGGGGGTTTCCAGGATTCTGGTCATTTAACTAGGGGGGTTTCCAGGATTCTGGTCATTTAGCTAGGGGGGTTTCCAGGATTCTGATCATTTAACTAGGGGGGTTTCCAGGATTCTGGTCATTTAACTAGGGGGGTTTCCAGGATTCTGGTCATTTAACTAGGGGGGTTTCCAGGATTCTGGTCATTTAGCTAGGGGGTTTCCAGGATTCTGATCATTTAACTAGGGGGGTTTCCAGGATTCTGGTCATTTAACGAGGGGGTTTCCAGGATTCTGGTCATTTAACGAGGGGGTTTCCAGGATTCTGGTCATTTAACTAGGGGGGTTTCCAGGATTCTGGTCATTTAGCTAGGGGGGTTTCCAGGATTCTGGTCATTTAGCTAGGGGGGTTTCCAGGATTCTGGTCATTTAACTAGGGGGGTTTCCAGGATTCTGGTCATTTAACGAGGGGGGTTCCAGGATTCTGGTCATTTAACGAGGGGGTTCCAGGATTCTGGTCATTTAACGAGGGGGTTTTCAGGATTCTGGTCATTTAACTAGGGGGGTTTCCAGGATTCTGGTCATTTAACTAGGGGGGTTTCCAGGATTCTGGTCATTTAACTAGGGGGGTTTCCAGGATTCTGGTCATTTAACTAGGGGGGTTTCCAGGATTCTGGTCATTTAACTAGGGGGGTTTCCAGGATTCTGGTCATTTAACTAGGGGGGTTTCCAGGATTCTGGTCATTTAACGAGGGGGGTTCCATGATTCTGGTCATTTAACGAGGGGGTTCCATGATTCTGGTCATTTAACGAGGGGGTTCCATGATTCTGGTCATTTAACTAGGGGGGTTCCAGGATTCTGGTCATTTAACAAGGGGGTTTCAGGATTCTGGTCACTTAACGAGGGGGTTCCAGGATTCTGGTCAAGGTTCCAGGATTCTGATGATTTAATTAGGGAGTTCCAAGATTCTGGTCATTTAAATAGGGTTATATGACTTGGGTCCTTGGATTCATTTCATTGACTGAATTTTGAAGTTAAAGGATACGCATTTCATCCGGTACACTGGTATCCAGACAGTCTCTGATCTGTATGAACTCTGGATGCAGTCCACCCTGGTCAAACAAATGTGCCTGGAAAATATGGAGAGAAAAATTTATTTCATATAGTTTTAATGTATCATTGTCACAAATCTTATTTTTAAAACATCATTCTGAAAACTAAGAACATTCGAAAATCTCATTTTAAATTAATTTGGACAGATCAAACTTGACTCATGCATAAATTAAGAGAAGAAAAAATCAACAGGCAAAAAAAATCTGACTATGAATTGTATTCAAAATGAGACATCCAAAAGGTTGTAATATTCTCTATACGTGTCAGTAAATGTACAATATGAGTGAGGTAGGATCTTTCTCAAATTATTTAATGTGAGACAGAGAAACATTCAAACTTCAAAAACTGTTATATAATATTCTCTAAATGCTGCTTGACAGCCCCAAAATTATTTAAACTTGGTCAGCCTTTTTCTTGGTTCAGGCAGTTTTTGTGGATTTTATGAACACGATTGAAACGCAAAAAAATAGGTTTGAATCTTGAGACTGACAGATAGGTCAACTTACGACTTTGGTTCCGTTTCGAAAGAGATGATCAACCAGCATCCAGACTTCCTTGGGAATATCAAAAGCCTGGAATGGTTCTACTTGTTGGGAATTAGACGGGTCACTCTCCTGTCATGAAAAATAAGAAAGTTTTCCAGTCAGTGGTGATCAGTCAAATAACAGTCAAGCATGTTTTATATACACATAATCCTTTGTACCGGTATTCCATTTTTTATCAGAACATTATGATGGAATTTTGTCATGGCAACGGTTTGTCAAAGCTTTGATTCATTTGACTGAATACTTTATCCATATTGTGAGTTACACAAAAAATTGGTACCGGTAATGGTAGTACAATTTTATCTGGTACACCAGGTAAGTTTCATCAGAAATTGATTCACAGTAGCGTGGTGGTCTACATAAATTAACTTTGGCTGGTGAAGATTGACTGAAATCTTAGCAATTTCAAAAAAATATATATTTTTTCATAAATTAGCTTAGGTAAAATCTGTCTAAAAATGCATTTTTGACAGTATTTATTTAACTATAAAATAGTTGTAAATGACCCAAAATACAATTTTTGGAAGATCAACTCAAAAATCTATACAGGCCAACTATACACCCCTGCAGATTAACCATATATTTTGATAGTAATCGGCTGAATATTAAGTTATCACGTTCATAAAGTTTATGACCACAATGCCAACACTGGACAAATTTAAATACTAAAACTTTCCTTTTAATTCATTACAGGCAAGCAAAAAATTGTTTGTTTTTTTATAAATTAGCTAAAGTAAAATAACAATCTGTATAAAAACAAAGGTTTTACAACAAATATTCCACTATTCTTGAGGGCGGACTTTTTCATCGCTTAGCAACCATCATGGTGAAAACAAAGATCGAAAACTCCTAGAAAACTGTATTTTGGGATAGTTGCTGAGACTCTCCTAACAGCGTAACTAGATTATCCCTACATGTGTAATGTATATAAATTTGGTTGCTCAGGATTACTTCAAAGTTGAGTTTGTGCTGTTTTCTCGACTTGACCGGTGTTCCACAGCAGCTTGCACAGAGACCATAGAAATACATGGTACACTGGTGCTTATTTTGGCAATGTAGAACGTTCTGTGACGTAGCTTTGCCAGTAAATAAAATACATCACATACTGTCCATTTATCAGTACTAATCTCCACATATTATAACTTAAATTATGTAAAAAGTGTTCCCATTACCATTTGAAACAGTAACTCTATCGGTATTTCTCTGATTGGTCCATGCATTCTAACCAAGGCTTCAATAGAAGCGCCAAAACTACTGGGTATGTAGTTTCCTGATATTGAGATGTTTGCAAAGTTAAGGATAAAAAACATGGTAGCCATGGTTACAAACATACACATTGAAAAATGATGTTTTGAGCAAAAATAAATTTAAAAAAAAAATGAAATATCCTACAATTAAAAATAAAATTGGAAATGCAATTTGAAGTGATATAAATATCCAAAATGAATGTCAAAGAAATTGTGTGTGTGTTTCTTTCTCTTTTTTTTTTTGACAGGTAAACTTAAAAGGATATGAAGAAATCTTTTCCGCCATCTAAGTGAAGTATTAGTATATCTTCCAATTTCTCTCCAGCATTAAGGGATGAAGCAGACATCTTGTCAACGAGAACTATGAACTTGACTTCTACCTTGTCCCCTGTAAATACAAACAAACAAAAATGTTTGAGTTTAACATGGTGTGTGGATATAGTCATTTTAATTAATTTTTTAAGGGGCGTGATTGACTAAGAACCGACCCTGTGCTTGAACTTCATAGAGGCACCAAAGCCAATTCCCATAATTCACAGTGAGTTGACTTTGTCACTTTTGATATTTCATCTATTATTCTTGTAAGTGCTAAGGCCATTTTATAAATTTTGGCTTTGAAGTTCAAGCCCTGCAAACCCCTAAAAATCATGATTTTTTAAGTTAAAGTAGATGGTAGGTAAGTAAGTGGAATACAAATACAATGCCACAAAAAACACCCCCAGAATGCAATTTTAACTTACCTGGCATAATAAAACACATAGAGGGCTCTGCTTCCAACCACGGTTTACAATACTTATTTTCATCTAATTTATTAATAAATTCAAACTGGACAGGAACTTGTCCTGAGTTTGTCACAGACAGTGACTGTTGCTGTTCTTCCTTGTACATAACGTTGCTGAAGACAAACTGGGGGGAGATGCAAAAGACAAAGTAAATGTCAAATTAATAAGCATTTTACAAAACAAGGTTGTGGAAAAAAAGAGCCAAAGATTTTGGTTCTGGAGCAAAATATAACCCATTATTGGAATGATCGCCCAGGGCAATATTTTAGAAAAACATGGTAGTATAAATTTCCTATTCATAATCATCGTCACTTATAAAATGACCAAAGCACATACTTTGTATTCATTCTCAAAACTATACACATTTAAGAACAACTTAATACACCTCTACACTGCTCCTACGCCTGTGTACATTTTTACATTTAATTTACTATTTTCAAGATTACACACATGCAAAAAGCATACATGACCCCATAAACTGAACACTCTCTAAATTGAACAACTCTGTAAACTGAACACTCTTAATTGAACTCCTCTGTAAACTGAACACTCTAAATTGAACTCCTCTGTAAACTGAACACTCTCTAAATTGAACTCCTCTGTAAACTGAACACTCTAAATTGAACTCCTCTGTAAACTGAACACTCTCTAAATTGAACTCTTCTGTAAACTGAACACTCTAAATTGAACTCCTCTGTAAACTGAACACTCTCTAAATTGAACTTCTCTGTAAGCTGAATACTCTCTAAATTGAACTCCTCTGTAAACTGAACACTCTAAACTGAACTCCTCTGTAAACTGAACACTGTCCAGTTGAACTCCTCTAAATTGAACTCCTCTGTAAACTGAACACTCTCTAAACTTAACTCCCCAGTAAACTGAACACTAAACTGAACAATCTAAACTGAACTCCTCCGTAAAGTGAACACTCTCTAAACTGAACTCCTCTGTAAACTGAACACTTTTACAATGTTCTCAGTTCCTTTTGGTGTCCATTTTAGACAGCTTTCATTGTGTACAAAAACTCTATAAACCGAACACCTCTGTAAAGTGATCGAATTCTCACTCTTTTTTTTGTGTTCAGCTTAGGCAGGTTTCACTGTATAGAAACTACACTGCACACAACTAATGACATACCTCCAGCTTACTGAGACTGACTTGTGGCAAGAATTCGTTTTCTAGACGATCTAATTGTCTTATCACATCTTCATACACTTTCTTGTATCTCTTCTCATCAATTGTTTTCACCTAGAAAAGACATCAAAATGATTTAGGAGTCACACATTAAATAACATACATGTATTCAGGTTTTAGACAGATGAGTCTAATTAGGAAGTACTTAGTATTAATTATTATTACACTACAATTGTTACTTCAGACTAAAATATGCAAAATGAGGCAATTAATTAACCTGATTAATATCCTAAATGTGTATTGTATCTAAAGCTAATGAAACCTGTGAACTAGTGTGTAGAGATACTTGTAGCCAATATATGAGCTCAATATCTTCAATACAGCACTGATTGAATGTCTATCTGCAATTATGATCAGATATGATATTTACGCATTTTTAATTAGATTATATGACCATACATGGTTATTAATTATCTTGGTCAGATCTAGTGTGCAATGTCTTCAATACAGCACTGATTGAATGTCTATCTGCAATTATGATCAGATATGATATTTATGCATTTTTAATTAGATCGCATGACCATATATGGTTATTAATTATCTTGGTCAGATCTAGTGTGCAATGTCTTCAATAAAGCACTGATTGAATGCCTATCTGCAATTATGATCAGATATGATATTTATGCATTTTTAATTAGATCGCATGACCATATATGGTTATTAATTATCTTGGTCAGATCTAGTGTGCAATGTCTTCAATAAAGCACTGATTGAATGCCTATCTGCAATTATGATCAGATATGATATTTATGCATTTTTAATTAGATCGCATGACCATATATGGTTATTAATTATCTTGGTCAGATCTAGTGTGCAATGTCTTCAATACAGCACTGATTGAATGTCTATCTGCAATTATGATCAGATATGATATTTATGCATTTTTAATTAGATCGCATGACCATGAATGGTTATTAATTATCTTGGTCAGATCTAGTGTGCAATGTCTTCAATAAAGCACTGATTGAATGTCTATCTGCAATTATGATCAGATATGATATTTATGCATTTTTAATTAGATCGCATGACCATATATGGTTATTAATTATCTTGGTCAGATCTAGTGTGCAATGTCTTCAATACAGCACTGATTGAATGTCTATCTGCAATTATGATCAGATATGATATTTACGCATTTTTAATTAGATTATATGACCATACATGGTTATTAATTATCTTGGTCAGATCTAGTGTGCAATGTCTTCAATACAGCACTGATTGAATGTCTATCTGCAATTATGATCAGATATGATATTTATGCATTTTTAATTAGATCGCATGACCATATATGGTTATTAATTATCTTGGTCAGATCTAGTGTGCAATGTCTTCAATAAAGCACTGATTGAATGCCTATCTGCAATTATGATCAGATATGATATTTATGCATTTTTAATTAGATCGCATGACCATATATGGTTATTAATTATCTTGGTCAGATCTAGTGTGCAATGTCTTCAATACAGCACTGATTGAATGTCTATCTGCAATTATGATCAGATATGATATTTATGCATTTTTAATTAGATCGCATGACCATGAATGGTTATTAATTATCTTGGTCAGATCTAGTGTGCAATGTCTTCAATAAAGCACTGATTGAATGTCTATCTGCAATTATGATCAGATATGATATTTATGCATTTTTAATTAGATCGCATGACCATATATGGTTATTAATTATCTTGGTCAGATCTAGTGTGCAATGTCTTCAATACAGCACTGATTGAATGTCTATCTGCAATTATGATCAGATATGATATTTACGCATTTGTAATTAGATCGCATGACCATATATGGTTATTAATTATCTTGGTCAGATCTAGTGTGCAATGTCTTCAATAAAGCACTGATTGAATGTCTATCTGCAATTATGATCAGATATGATATTTACGCATTTTTAATTAGATCGCATGACCATATATGGTTATTAATTATCTTGGTCAGATCTAGTGTGCAATGTCTTCAATACAGCACTGATTGAATGTCTATCTGCAATTATGATCAGATATGATATTTACGCATTTTTAATTAGATCGCATGACCATATATGGTTAATAATTATCTTGGTCAGATCTAGTGTGCAATGTCTTCAATACAGCACTGATTGAATGTCTATCTGCAATTACGATCAGATATGATGTTTACGCATTTTTAGTTAGATTATATGACCATATAGGGTTATTAATTATGTTAATCAGATCTAGTGTGCAATGTCTTAAATACAACACTGTGTGAATGTTTTTATCTGCAGTAGACACTGGTAACCGCTATATCCCCAGTCAGCAACATGCCAGGGGATTATAGTGGTTCGTTCCTAAAACAGATCTACATATTAGAGGGCCAAGTTCAAACTATTGTAATACATGAAAACAAAATTATGCAGAAGTCACTAAGAAATTTTCAATGCTATAAGTTTACAGCATTTCTGCTGACAACAACCATTTATCAGCTATTTAACAAAATGAAGTGTAAATTTCAAACACATAAGAATAAACTCACCTGTACATCGAATATACTACTAACAGGTTTATGGTCACTGATCTTAAGCGCCATGTGACCTCTATATTTCAACTGTCGAATACTCTCACCTCGATACAAGATTCTATCACACCATGCCGGTGCTCGGTTCTTTTCGCTGTAACGATGAAAAATAAAAAAAAACATTATAATACAAACCTTACACTTATGTGGTAAGGTTGAGAGAGTATCAAGCTGGTTTGGAAGATGTTGATTAAAGGGACATACCACTTTACAGCTGATATTAAAAATGTTGTTAATCAAAAAATCAGCATTGTAGGTTAGTGACATTACTCAATTTCTTGCAATTATCCAAAACTGAAGTCTTCATGTTGGTCTAATGTCCTGAATAATAAAATTGTATCGTTGGCAACACATAGCTGAAAGCCTTCTAAATTTTTAGTAGTTTGGTCAAAATACAAATCTGAAAGTTATGGCATTCACAAATTATAGAACAAGTTATACTGGTATTTGTGTGGTAAACAGGTCATATGGTGATATTTGTGTGGTAAACAGGTCATATGGTGATATATGTGTGGTAAACAGGTCATATGGTGATATCTGTGTGGTAAACAGGTCGTATGGTGATATTTGTGTAGTAAACAGATCATATGGTGATATCTGTGTGGTAAACAGGTCATATGGTTTTATATGTGTGGTAAACAGGTCATATGGTTTTATGTGTGTGGTAAACAGATCATGTGGTGATATTTGTGTGGTAAACAGGTCATATGGTTCTGTGTTTGATAAACAGGTCATATGGTGATATTTGTGTGGTAAACAGGTCGTATGGTGATATTTGTGTAGTAAACAGATCATATGGTGATATTTGTGTGGTAAACAGGTCATATGGTGATATCTGAGTGGTAAACAGGTCATATGGTTTTATATGTGTGGTAAACAGGTCATATGGTTTTATGTGTGTGGTAAACAGGTCATATGGTGATACCTGAGTGGTAAAAAGGTCATATGGTTCTATTTGTGTGGTAAACAGATCATGTGGTGATATTTGTGTGGTAAACAGGTCATATGGTTCTGTGTTTGATAAACAGGTCATATGGTGATATTTGTGTGGTAAACAGGTCATATGGTGATATACGTGTGGTAAACAGGTCATATGGTGATATACGTGTGGTAAACATGTCATATGGTGATATTTGTGTGGTAAACAGGTCATATGGTGATATGTGTGGTAAACTGGTCATATGGTGATATATGTGTGGTAAACAGGTCATATGGTGATATATGTGTGGTAAACATGTCATATGGTGATATATGTGTGGTAAACAGGTCATATGGTGATATACGTGTGGTAAACAGGTCATATGGTGATATCTGTGTGGTAAACAGGTCATATGGTGATATTTGTGTGGTAAACAGGTCATATGGTGATATTTGTGTGGTAAACAGGTCATATGGTGATATTTGTGTGGTAAACAGGTCATATGGTGATATCTGAGTGGTAAACAGGTCATATGGTTTTATTTGTGTGGTTAACAGGTCATATGGTGATATTTGTGTGGTAAACAGGTCATATGGTGATATTTGTGTGGTAAACAGGTCATACGGTTTTATTTGTGTGGTTAACAGGTCATATGGTTTTATTTGTGTGGTTAACAGGTCATATGGTGATATTTGTGTGGTAAACAGGTCATATGGTTCTATTTGTGTGGTTAACAGGTCATATTGTTCTATTTGTGTGGTAAACAGGTCATATGGTTCTATTTGTGTGGTAAACAGGTCATATGGTGATATCTGAGTGGTAAACAGGTCATATGGTGATATTTGTGTGGTAAACAGGTCATATGGTGATATATGTGTGGTAAACAGGTCATATGGTGATATTTGTGTGGTTAACAGGTCATATGGTTTTATTTGTGTGGTTAACAGATCATATGGTGATATTTGTGTGGTAAACAGGTCATATGGTTCTATTTGTGTAGTTAACAGGTCATATTGTTCTATTTGTGTGGTAAACAGGTCATATGGTTCTATTTGTGTGGTAAACAGGTCATATGGTGATATTTGTGTGGTAAACAGGTCATATGGTTTTATTTGTGTGGTTAACAGGTCATATGGTGATATATGTGTGGTAAACAGGTCATATGGTGATATTTGTGTGGTAAACAGGTCATACGGTTTTATTTGTGTGGTTAACAGGTCATATGGTTTTATTTGTGTGGTTAACAGGTCATATGGTGATATTTGTGTGGTTAACAGGTCATATGATGATATATGTGTGGTAAACAGGTCATATGGTTCTATTTGTGTGGTTAACAGGTCATATTGTTCTATTTGTGTGGTAAACAGGTCATATGGTTCTATTTGTGTGGTAAACAGGTCATATGGTGATATCTGAGTGGTAAACAGGTCATATGGTGATATCTGAGTGATAAACAGGTCATATGGTTTTATTTGTGTGGCAAACAGGTCATATGGTTCTATTTGTGTGGTTAACAGGTCATATGGTTCTATTTGTGTGGTAAATAGGTCATATGGTTCTATTTGTGTGGTAAACAGGTCATATGGTGATATTTGTGTGGTAAATAGGTCATATGGTTCTATTTGTGTGGTAAACAGATCATATCATACCTTGAATCCCATGAATCTGTGCCGCTATCATATTTATATGTCGGTAAAAAATTAATTTCTCCTTCGGTGAATCCAATAAATGCTTTCTGTATTCTCATTTGTCTGTTTAGCTGTATATGAATGAGTGAGAGAATTAAGAGTCTGTTAACAAACTACCATATTACAGCTCTTTCAGCAACAGGATCCATATTGCAGCCAAGACAGTTCACACTTTGATGTTGACACTATGTATCTAATTATGTAGATTACATCTACAACAAGGGAGGTGTTACCACTGTGGCACCAAGTGAGGTTTGTTTTGTCTGAGATAACTGAACTTATGTAAACGCATCTATGATTAAAACACACAAGTCACTTGAGTACACGTTGGTGTTTACTGGTTTTGTGTATTCTACTAGCAACTCTTATCAGACTTTATCTCAGTCAGGACTGCAATTTCAGATGCTGATGTTGAAAGAGCTGTAGTAACACATGCTTAAGAAATGACAGGAGTGTGTGTTTTGTCAAATGAAATCCCTGTATACTAGACCATTATAATATTGTTTATTTTAACGTATCACCAGCTCCATTTTTCCTATTTATATTGGCTATTCGCACAGGATTCTATCACCTTCAATGTGTTTATCATAGACACACCACTGTCATTTAATTATTAAGCACATGCTACTGAAAAGCAGACGGTATTGCAGAAAGTGACCTGGCATATCACCTATATTTTAATCATTATTCTGTATATTAATACATAGATAAATAAATATAAGTAGGCAAAACAATCATTTACTGTAAAATACTTTATTTTAGCTGGAATTATTTTTTGCAGAAAAGACTTTTTGGGTGTCTTGTATGGAATAAATTTTCACTGATTTTTTGACTTGTCGAATGTAAAATATAGGAAAAAAGGTATATTCGCTGGATTTTATTTTCACTGAATCATTCCTTTAGCGAAAATAAAGTATTTTACAGTACCGGTAGTCTGAAATATTGGAAAGCCAACAGTATTTAATTTAAGTACCAGGTATCACCATATCACCAATCAGGACATCGTTAAAGAAACCATGGTAACCATGGTAATTTTGCAGCACCTTATTATCATATAGATGAGTGTAAATTTACCTCTTCACCACTATTTCCATCTTTTCATTATAAATTCACAAAAGAGTCCCGTTTATAGTTTAAATATTTGGAGTAAAAACTGAAAATTTACGCAAATTTTGTCTATTAGCTCCAAATTTAAGGTTCGTTTTTTTTAGAAATATTGAATAATATAGGGGAAAAAAGGGCTGACAAATTTGGGCGAGAAAGTCTGGTGGTGAAAAGGTTAAGCCTGAAAGGTCATACAGGGATTCAATATTACTACGTACCAACATGCGTATCATAATATGTGTCAGCTGGATTGCTGTAGACAAGCCGCAAAAGCAGACTAATCCACACAGTCAACTAATCTGCATAGCTAACTAATCCCCACAGCTGACTAATCTCAACTGCCGGCATCCACGGAAATATCACTGTAATCAAGAATTTAATTTTCAGATATTCGGAATGGGCAAATGTTATCTGTGTCTGTTACCTGATCATATTCATATACATCTCTCAGCATGTCCTTTCGTATGAAACCTTTAACCTCATCTGCCGATAGCTCACTAATTCGGTAGTTCAAATCTCCAAGCCAGAAAATTGCACTGATGAACAAATGAAATCAACAAAATTATGAATTTCATAGATTTTCACCAAGCTGCAAATCTTGATGACTCCTTTCTTGTTTAAACAGAGGGCGGATGTTTCAAACGTAAACTATTATAGACATGGTGGTTTGTGCATAATGTTCACATTTTTATACTAGCGAGTTGCAAATCTTGATGAACTTATTCTTGAGAATGTCTAGGACAGAAAAGCACACAGGACCAATAGTTTTTATTATTCTATTTGATAGGAAGCCAGTTTTTCAATCAAAGAAAGCTTAGAAAGAACTCCCGTGTGCTGAGAGTATTGAAGACACATTAAAAATTAATTCAAAATTACTTGTACATGAGATATTGATAGAAAAGCTGAAAACTAATTATGTACATCAGGTAACTAATATGAACAGAACAGAACAAAAAAATTATGAATTATTATGCTAATTAGAGAATTAATATGAACAAATTTTAACCCAAAATTAATCAGGCCTGTCTATTGTCCTAGAGCATTTATGTACCAAATTTTATTCAAATGTGATGATCAGTAATTGAGATATCAGTGTTAATTAATTATGTTAATTAGGAGATTAATAAGCATAAATATTTACCAAAAACTAATTGGGTTTCTGCATAGTTCTCTTTAAAAGTTTCATTAAAATCCAATTTGTGGTTCTTTATATATCAGTGGAACATTATGCAAATTAGGTAATTAATATCCAATTAAAACTAATTAGGTCTCTGCATAATCCTAGAAGATCTATGTAGCAAGTCTCATTGAAATATGATGATTACTACTTGATATATCAAAAGCTGAAAATTAATTAATTATGCAAATTAGATAATTAATATGTACTCATATTACCCTAAAAACTATCAGGTTTGTGCAGTGTCCTATGACATATATGTACTAAGTGTCATTGAAATGTGATGATTACTACTTGAAATATCAAAAGCTGAAAATTAATTAATTATGCAAATTAGCTAATTAATATATACTGATATTAGCCTAAAACTATCAGGTCTGTGCAGTGTCCTATGATGTCTATGTACCAAATTTCATTGAAATGTGATGATTACTACTTGAAATATCAGAAGCTGAAAATTAATTAATTATGCAAATTAGGTAATTAATATGTACTCGTATTACCTTAAAAACTATCAGGTCTGTGCAGTGTCCTATGACATCTATGTACCAAGTGTCATTGAAATGTGATGATTACTACTTGAAATATCAAAAGCTGAAAATTAATTAATTATGGAAATTAGGTAATTAATATGTACTCATATTACCTTAAAAACTATCAGGTCTGTGCAGTGTCCTATGACATCTATGTACCAAGTTTCATTGAAATGTGATGATTACTACTTGAAATATCAAAAGCTGAAAATTAATTAATTATGCTAATTAGGTAATTAATATCTACTGATATTACCCAAAAAACTATCAGGTCTGTGCAGTGTCCTATGACATCTATGTACCAAATTTCATTGAAATGTGATGATTACTACTTGAAATATCAAAAGCTGAAATATAATTAATTATGCTAATTAGGTAATTAATATGTACTCGTATTACCCTAAAAACTATCAGGTCTGTGCAGTGTCCTATGACATCTATGTACTAAGTGTCATTGAAATGTGATGATTAGTACTTGAAATATCAAAAGCTGAAAATTAATTAATTATGCAAATTAGGTAATTAATATGTACTCATATTACCCTAAAAACTATCAGGTCTGTGCAGTGTCCTATGACATCTATGTACCAAGTTTCATTGAAATGTGACAATTACTACTTGAAATATCAAAAGCTGAAAATTAATTAATTATGCTAATTAGGTAATTAATATCTACTGATATTACTCTAAAAACTTTCAGGTTTGTGCAGTGTCCTATGACATCTATGTACCAAGTTTTATTGAAATGTGATGATTAGTACTTGAGATATCAGTGGAAAAGCCAAAAATTGATTAATCATTATGCAAATTAGGTAATTAATATTGCACAGATTTTTACCCAAAACTAATCAAATCTGCGCATTAGTTTGGAGCATCTGTGTGCCAAGTTTCATCAAAATCCAATGAGTGGTTCTTTAGATATCAGTGGAACAGTCATGAAACAGCCAAAAATCAGCTAATTATCATGCAAATTAGGTAATTAATATGCATGGATTTTTACCAAAACCTAATCAAATCTGCGCATTGGTCCAGAGCATCTATGCACCAAGTTTCATCAAAAACTGATGTATGGTTCTTGAGATATCAGTGGAACAGACGGACACACACACACATACAGACAAACTAACTGCAACGACTCCCTTTTTGTGCTTCGCACACGGGAGTCAAAAATAAAATATCATACACATAGTGTACACATTTTTATACTAATGTGTGAACCTATGTTGTAAAATCACTTGAAATGCTAAAACTGGGCACACATCTTGCTACTAGTTACAAATTGGCAGTCTTCTACTACTTAGAGACCGTTAACTTGCTACATCTGGTGACAAAACACACTCCATAAATCCAACACTTCCCTGTTTATTTAACCAAGTTATGCTCCCAAAATGAATGAAGTCAGCTGTAGGATTGAACCAAACACTGCCCCTGAAGCAATAATGACCATTGCCACTGTAGCACACCTAGGTATGAACACATTATACAGATACACTGAGATAGACTTCAACACATAGCTGTTAATATTATATACGATTAGAATTTAATTGTTAAATCCTCATAAAGTCTACAAAATGATTGTGTTTATACTCACTCACACACTATCATGTCAGTGGAATACCAGTAGAAAGAAAACTATATATTTATGTTTTGAAGGCGTTGATGACACTTACTCATGTTGTGATATATGTAGTGGTGATCCAAAGTCTTTAAATAACATTCTCGAGCAAATGTCGTTGTAATCTTGATTTCGTCGTTCGTATTCTTCCACATGAGCGGCGAGATGCGAATTGATAAACACAAACGTGGTGTTGTGAAAGACAAGTCGTACACCCACACCGCCTTTGTTACCCTGCGGACAATGAAAGCAACAACATTACAAATACTGCTTATACATGTGTGAGAACACACAAGTCATTATAGTTGTATTATCTTTACTTGTCTCTCTGCCGATACTCAGAATTTGTTTTTTAAAACAATAAGACATCATTTGGTAATTAAAAGTAAATACACCAAAGAATGTTTAATATTTTTTTTTTTTTTAAATATTTTTTTGTGCCAGGCAACAGTTCTGATCATTGAGCATCACTGTTGTCTCTCCTGATTTTTTTTTTGTATGTGCAAATTACAAAATGAAATGCACCAATGTACTATTACTGGTATATTCAATGTATACACAAAGTTTGAACAATATTTGTCTATTCACAACAAAGTTACTGAATGGTGGAAATACTGTAAATGCATTGCACTGGGTTTTAATTTAGCTATTTTCTCTGATAAGTAAAATTTTTAAAACTCCTTGTTTCCTTGACAAATTCGTGAAATTAAAACAGTGAATATGCTAAAAACATCAAAATAGTGAAATTATATGTCAGTGAAAATAAATAGTTTTACAGTACTTGACTTGAAAGAGTTTTAAATATTAAAATGTCCACCACACGGCCATTATGAATTAGATTGAGAAACATGCATGTATTTTTGTGTTACATGATGTACGAAGCATGTGTAAAGCTTGTCAGAGATATGGCTCTGAAAAAGCACTCATTAACACAAAATGACCGCCAGTCAGAATACAATCTGTAAAACAATGTCCAATGTATGTACAAAGTTTGAGTGAAATCCTTCAATGCATGACCAAGATCTAGTTTGAAAATGATAGAAATGCCATTTTTTTATGATGAATTTTTAGCAATATAATAGTCATCAATCGGCCATCTTGAATCAGATTACATAATTAATACACATGCATATGTATCCTAAGATGTACATGTTATGTGTAAAGTTTGATTAAGGCAAGATTGAGATACAGATGCGAGACACACAGAAGTGAAAATGTAGATCCCTGTTTCTGGCTTCATCTGATCAGGGAATAAAAATACAAAATATACTGTAAAATACTTTATTTTCGCTTGGAATTAATTATCTCTACCTTATTTTTGTTGAAGGAATGATTCAGTGAAAATAAAATCCATTTAAACTTTTTTTCCTATATTTTACATTCAACTTGTCAAAAAATCAGTGAAAATAAATTCCATACAAAACACCCAAAAAGTATTTTCAGCGAAAATTAATTCCAGCTAAAATAAAGTATTTCACAGTAATAGAAAGTACATTATCACATTAGTCAGTGTGTTAAATTATGCAATTCTTTTTCATTATTTTACTCACCATTTTACCCATAATTCCAGTTCCAACTGTCTCCGCTGCAACGTCAGTGATATAGGAAGCTAGTTCATGTTTAGCAAATACAATCAACATCATCCCAACTAAACGAATAAGTTTTATCTAAAAGAATAGCAAATACAAAAAGAGAAAGAATGACAAATTTGGATTCATAGTTAAAAATAATTACAGTAATAAATTCTCAAGTTCAAGTTAAATTAAACTTTGCAATCTGATGTGCAATAATATATAGCGCAAACTGTTATTAATTTTTAAAAGGACGATCATATTGCTTATATTTCAAAAGGCAGTGGTTGTCGCGTCATGCATGTCCAATATATGGGTCTCATATAAACAAAGATGGCGACTTTGACTGTTGTGCAGATCAATGAGTAAAAACTGATACATTACTAAGCTTTAACTAGGTAATTTCTTTGGTGATTAGAAGGTATCAAAGGAGTCATCGATGGTAATTAGTGCATGGCGTGCCAAGGTGATAACTTCATACTTGTGATTTCCATTGGAGCACATTGGATTGTGGGAAAATCAACGTTTATCAACACAAATGTTGCACATGCACGGCGATCGCTGGTCTTTAAATAAAAATTGACAACAACAAATTTGATTTTACTGTTTACATTATGATTGCGACATTGTTACAAACAGTGATTTTCCCAACTCCAAGTTACCAATTTTTTAATATGGCGTCCATATCTTGCCAATGTGTGGCGCAAGGATCACCATCCTTTAAATGAATGAACAAGATTTTATCGTCACTATTATGATATCCAAGTTTAAAAATGATTGTGACCACAAGAAACAAGTTAACGTCGGGGACAACAACAATACTGACACAGACATTTTCCCCTTATATACCATTCCCTTCATTACGAGCAAGCTAATAATAATCATTTCCATTTATTTCATGAGGAAGTTCTTCCTAAAAAAACAACTTCAGTGCATGAAACAGATGACATGTGAACACCATGTGCAGACAATATAGATATTTTCAATCCCAATGTAGCTTTGATGTGATTTGTTTTGAATAAAGACCATGTTAAATTATTCCACAAAAGTTATAAATACATCTGCCATTATTCGTCTTTGCTTAATTATTTGTTTGTCGGACTTGAACAGCTTCATGAATAATTAATTACATGATATAATGCTCAGTGTCGTCATTCATGAACTTATGCTATTCCCTTCCAAACAACTTGCTTGATTCGTTACTATTCAATTAATTTGAAGTGTTATGTACAGCTTATTTCAACTGAAAAGGTATTTGCAAAAAGTGATTTTTTTTTATAATTTCAATTCTCCATCAAAATTACAATTCCAAGTCAAATTTAAATCTACATTCTTTTCAATACCATTTGAATCTTATTCAGAAATACCGCCTGTTATCACTCACCTTCTTATAATTGGCCCTTGGGTGCAGTGCTTTGTAAACTCCTCGGAGCCACTCCTCCTCTCGAGGCGAGTCGTTGAATAGAAACGCTTCTTTACTCAGATCTAGTTCCTGAAACCCCACAGCGTAGATATCAGGTGGCTCTGCATCACAAGCCAGCCACGGACCAAGATCCTCTGCACATGACTTACCATTTACATTCCATGTGCCGATAAAAATCCTACAATGTAGTGTACTTTATGAAGTAATCATTGGTTTGGGACTACTGTAAAATGACTAAGGGAAGACGTCAAAAGATCGATGTCGGATAAAAAACTTAATTCCTTTAGTTTTTTTCCAAACCCCCCTACCCCCCACTAAAACTTAATTGATAAATATTGGTCATGGCGTCAGACTACATTCACCATTAAATACAAATTGATAATTGGACAGTAGTATAGCATAGCAGTTGGTTGTCGGGTGGGTGTAAAAAGATTTTACAAATGCACCTCGTTTGACGCAGATTTACACTCGAACCAAACCATTTTTCTGTGTTTTTTTCCCTTTTCGGTTATTTCTGTCCATGATCGGATAGAAAAAAAAAAAACTACAAACACTCCAAGATTTTTTTGACTTCATTAAAAAATAAAATCGTTTTTGTAGAATGGAAACTTTTTGAGGTCAAAACCCCCCACCCCCAAACTAAAGGAAATAAGTTTTTCATCCGACATCGATCTTTTGACGTCGTCCCTAATTTTCATTGGATTTAAATTTCACTGATTTACCATTTCAGGCATATTCAGTGGGTTTTAAATTCATAGTTTCATCATTTAGATAATGTGTTCTATGCTAAATTTTACATATTCACTGGGTTTTAATTTAGCGCATTTTTCATTCAGCGAAATAAGCAAAATTAAAACCCAGTGAATAATTAACCCTTTTACAGTATTGCACGATAGGCATAAATACACTGTATTTAGCATTTAGAATATTTTACTAATGATCTAAACTTGGACACATACTTTGAGCACAAAATAACTTTCAACCCTTCAAGTGCTGTCATTTTTCTCTGCAAAATTTGATGCTACATTTTGCCTATTTTTATGTTATTTTCTAAATTCTTTCGATAATTTCCTGTTGGCTACAAGTATTGATCAAAATATTCGAAAAATTATAAAAAAATTTGGTTTAAAATTTGTAAATGGAAACAATTAATTTTTTTAATTTTGCACTCAAGGGGTCAAATTCTTTCATCAGTAGAAGATTTTGTATTCCCAATAACAGATATTTGTTCTTAGTTTGTGTAATTTGCTCTGATTTCTCTTTCTTTTGACCAAATCCATGGATTACAGTTTTGTTCAACATTTCTTTTATAATATTGTCATAGATATGAAAAATAAAATTTATGATAGACGACACCAGTTTAATATTGATATGCAAATTAGGTATGCATTTAATATTGTTTTTGTTAAATTTGGTTATAGTGTGTTATTTTTCAGCAATATAGTACACTCCAGCATTTACTGCATCATATTGCAACATAAATACAAAAACCCTCAACCACACCTCCAACACCAACCCCCCCCCCCCTCTCCCCCACCTCACTCCCATACACCCCTGCACTCATTTCTGACCCAGTCATGTCATTTGATTACCATGGCAATGACTAGAATCTTACTGACCTGAATGGTTTCAAAACAGTGAATTCCGATTCTCGTTTTGACATGTGTAGTTTGACAATACCGTCCCGAACGCCAACAGGCCTTACAGCTGATCCCATCGTTTTCATCACGCCTGTTACGCTGCCACTACCGACGTCAACAAGGTTTTCTTCTGTACTCCTATTTGGAAATATAAAAAAATATTTGCTTAGGTCAATAGGGGTCATTTAAGTACAGTAGTATCTCCACACTCAAATTAAAGTTATTGATATGCTAATTATATCACTAATAATAGAATTACAAAATATGTAAATTTGTCACGAAAGACATGAAACAATACAGTTTTGGCCCTGTAACAAATTTGCTACTTTCAAATTTCACAAAGATTTCAAAATAAAGGCAATAATGTCAATTTTTTTATGTTTTTTCCAGGGGTTATAATATCACTGGTTTAAAGGAAGGTCGCCAAGCAGCATATGTTCAATGCATTTTACGGACGGTTTGACCTGTATGGAACACAACACGTCAGGACAACCACTGCCCGAGAATACATCGTCTGCCGCAAGCCCCCACAGACATACCAAAATCAATGGCAGAAAATAACATAAATTACACATATTTTAATATTAATACTGAGCATGTTTTTTTTTTTATTATTTTCTATTATATTTATATTAGAAACAAGAATTTTCAAATGTGGAATGATTATGAGATATCTCCAAGAGAGCAGGCAAAAAAAGTTCATAATGAGGAACTTATGTTCACCTGAGTGTGCAGTTCTAGGAATCCATACACACAGGGGCTGGATCAGAAAAATAGATGTTACATTGACCTATACTGTTATGTCTTTGTGTAGACTGTGTGATTATCATTGTAATAAAGCTATCATTATTATTTAAAGGGGCACTTCCAGTTAAGCCTAATCTCACAACAAATTTACTTTCTGGATTAAAATTACAATGGATAACAAAAGATAGATTAACTTTGTAAACAACATAAACAATAGTGTCCCATGATTCTTTGGTGCAATCCCTAGGCTTGGAAGGTTACCCTTTAAGATAAATCAAAACACCTGTCATTCAAGTTAAGAGGGAAAGGTCAAAGAATAAAAAATATAAATAATGTTTATACAAGTGGAAGAGCAAATAATTGACTGGTACTTGAAATTCTTGTTTGTATTATTCTGTATTATTACTATTGACTGTTACATTGTTAACAAATGACTTTCCAATGCCCATCGCTTATATATATTTAAAGTAAGTAATAACATATCGTATACGGTACTGTAAATACTATATTTTAGCTGAATTTATTTTTTTACTGATTTTTGACAATTTTAATTTAAAATATAGGAAAAGGGATATATTTGCTGGATTTTATTTTCACTGAATCATTCCTTCAGTGAAAATAGTGAAAATTAATTCCAAGTGAAAATAAAGTATTCTACAGTACTCTGTTCATTGAAATGCAGATTTTATAAAGAACAGAAAAACACACATGTGCATTATAAAATGACACGAATATGAAATGTTACAATTTTGAGGTAATGAACACTTTTAAAAATTTGACAAACCAATCTTTGTCTTATTATTAATGGACATATTTGGCATCCTTATTCTCATGCATTTGTTATTACATGTACTTGTTTATCATACGGAATTGAGTTTTGATTCAGAGACACGCTGGTATTTACATCAAAATCAAACATTACACTGGCCGAGAAACAGTTCCCGCACTTCACATCATACACGACATACGACAAATACCTGTGCTATATGTACAGTTGACACGCATCAAAGCCAACATCCAACAAATTTGAAGATAGGAATGACCAACGTCCAAAAGCTTGTGCGATATTAACAACATGACAATGATTCACAAATGCCATTTATAATGTATGCGGTTTAATTAGCATATCAAACGACCAGCGGTTAATAAATTACCTACTTCACATATCACACACACAGTGACATATATTTACATATCAAACCCTGCACCGTTCACTCACAAAGAGTCATTGATACTTTCCCACCCAAAATTATTGTACAAAACTCTAGATTCTAAGTGGCTAATGTTAAACTAAGTACATATTTTGACGACACAAACATTATATCCATATGTAAGGGAGAATAAATTTATATTCTTTAAAATACATTTCTAATAATGAGATCAGAGATAGAAGGTCTTATTATAATTTAAATACTGGTACATTCAATTTGTACTAAAATCATAAAGTTTAAAATTATAGAAACTTTATTTGAATTCTGCAATTCTTCTTGTTCTCCTTTCTTTCACCTGGAGAAGAATTGGCTTGCCCATTTGAAACGTCGTGTTCACCCTTTTTTAAGCTAAGTCCTGTTTTATTTTTTATTTTGGTTATATTTTACTAGTAGTGTTGACTACTACTAGCCCCTTTTATTTTGTTTTTAGCCTATTGTTTGTGTCCTGCCCATTTTTTAAATTTTTTTCAGAAAGTGATGGAACAATAAAAGTTGAGAAAACACTTCTTCTTTCTATCACATGAGCATAAAAACATAAGAACACTTCTGTAACATTTTTTTCAGAAAGTGATGGAACAATAAAAGTTGAGAAAACACTTCTTCTTTCTATCACATGAGCATAAAAACATAAGAACACTAACACATTAAAACTATTTTAGGGGTCATAACATTATGTTCAGAAAATCTGGAAAAAAAAAAATTAGTTCTCTATAAAAATGGTTGTTTATGAGGTACACAGTGGATACTTCATAACATCTCCATGGAAAGAAACTAGTGTATGCTTTTTAAATGCATTTTGTAATATGATTGACATACTGTATAATACTTTATTTTAGCTGGAATTAATTTTCGCTAAAAAGACATTTTGGGTATTTTGTATGGAATTTTTTTTTACTGATTTTTGACAAGTTTAATGTAAAATATAGGAAAAAAGGTATATTCACTAGATTTTATTTTCACTGAATTATTCTTCAACGAAAATAGCAAAAATTAATTCCAAACAAAAATAAAGTATTTTACAGGAACTCATTTGTCATTAAAATATAAACAAATTGAAGCTTTATTTAATCTTCTTAATTTGCAAACCGCTCTTAATTCCTGAGACATACGTCAAAAAAAAAACGTGTAGTCCTGACAGTTTCATTAGTTACATGAATACCCGCAACTAATAGAATATCATTCACAACAATTACTTATTCACCTAAAATAGAAATGTCATGACTGCAGAACATCATCAAAAACTGATCAAATGTGAACATGTTTTGAAACGGTTTTGCGTCACTTTGCGGCGAGGAAAAGAATTTCTTTTGTACCCCGCATCCCTAACCCCAACCTTAACCTTAACCCTACCCTACCCTCCAGAACTCCCCATTTAATTGTACATGCCCCTCCTAAGGACATCTATAGTTATCTAGAGGAGAAGGGGCATATACAAATACATTGGGTAACTGGAAGTGAGTGTTAGAGTTAAGGTTAGGGATGGGGGGTACAAAAGGAACTCTTGCCCTGACAAGTCCCAGGGTCATGTACTACCTGAACAAAGCACTTTCAAAAAACAAATATTTCAACTGAGCATTACAGTGACAAATATGGTTGTCTATATTCTATGTTTTCATTACTTCTTTCTTTGTTCGATCTTCATGAATAATTAATCACAATTATAAGTGATTTAAGAACTAAGCTTTGCACAAATTTCTTTGACAAAATTTTGTTTGCTTCGATTAAGGTTACAATATGTCAATTATGACAAACAAACATGAAATACAACAAGTACATTATACTGTTATACATTTATTGCTACTGTACTGATAGAAGTACTATATTTCTAAAGATGCAATAAATATTATTATTATTATATTATTATTATTAAGCTTGCTATATGCAAATGATGCTAAAATATTTAAAATTAACAATATCTCTGAATGCAGACAGATATGAAATACATATAGTACTATTTTCTAGGGTTGATGCGGTCAATGACCTTGGTGTATTTTTGACGTTTAATGATTGTATTGATAATATTGTAAAAATTCTCTTGGAATGCTTGGCTTTATTAAGCCAATTAATAAACTTTTTAAAATAATTAGTACTTCAAGGTTTGGATTAATGATCAGTTTAGTGGAATCCGTGACATAAACTCAATTAAAACAGTACAGCAAAATTTGTTCAAATATCCGCGCTATCGATAGCACCCAAATATGATTTTGATAAATACTCAACATGATGTGCTTATTTGGGGTTTTTAACACTGTATTAGAATTGTTTATAGATATGTTATTCTTATATGTGTAAATAGTTCATCATTTTATCAAAGTTACATTTTTACTAAATCATACATTACAGTTTACCTCTTCATATTGTTTGCCGTGCTGCCGTAATAATATAATTAAATTTCTCCACTGGTCAGATGCATATTTCAATAATTTATTGCGTACTCACTCAGAATTTGATATATATAGTAATTTAATTCTTTAATTCAGTAAGCATCAAAGGTTTAATCCACACAACAACATTACGAAGGCTGAATGCCACTTTAATGTATAATATTGCAGTATGTTGTGCATGTATGGAGCCTGTAAATGGGCTTTCCAAAATAAATATATTAAGAATATTGTAGTACCCTGTCATTTGTACGAATGTAGTCTAAATATACCTTTACTAATTATTCATATAATGCACACATTATGAGTTAGACTGGGTGTGAAACTGTGACCCACAGATACATAATGGCATGTAGTAAAGAATAGACACCTGCAAGGTCAGCCAGTAAAACCTTCAATTTTCTACAAATAACTGTTGGTAGTTTGATTGCGTGTCACAAAGTACTGTGAATCTCTGGTCCAAAGAACAGAACAAAATTTGAATGCACTGAAATAAAATTTCATATTTTTGGTCACTGCATATTTGTCAAAAAATTAAAGAGAAATTTCTGACCACATGTATTTCAGAACAAAAAATCTGCGGACATTAATTTTAGAAAATAAAAAGATCGCATTTTTTTTTATTAACCCCAACATTTTAAAAATGTTGATTGTCTCGAAAAAGTCTGCTAACTTATAACCAAAAATATAATCGAAATACCATTTTCTCTATAAACAAAAATATAAACGAAATACCATTTTCTCTATAAACAAGAAATTTCTGGACATCGAAACAAGATTTTATTAATTTTTATCAAATGTCACTGATGGATTCACGTAAAATAGTACTAACTCACTATTTGCTGTCTTTAGTATCGACATTTCCTTGGTATTGCTAACACGAATGGAATGATTTACCAGGAAATTGAGTTGAGAATTGTTTTGTCTGGATATAAAACCCAGGGAAATTGACATCCTGAGTCATGCAACCAGAGATCACAGAAATATATTATAATTTCCTCCTAAATAATATTTAAATTTTTTTATAATTTTTATAATTTATGTTTTGACCGAAAAGACAACTTGGGTCTTCATATATATTTAGGAACAACAAGGGATGCATATTAATTAATTAAACTACAACATCAGGTGATTAGAATAGGAACTATGCTTTTACTGATGACTGACACAACGCAATACACAATGAACTGAATTGAACTGTCCAACTTACGATGTTGTAAAACTTTCTCTTGATCCATAACTTGATCCTTGACTTTCTCTCATGCCAGGAGATAGACCCGGTGGACCTTCTGAGCCACTGTCGATCTGACTGACACGAAGATCGGCAAAGTTATCCTCAAAAGCGAGATCATCAGGATCTGAAATGAATCGTACAGTCACATACCATACCATTTGAGTATATAAACTCCTAAGTTGGCGATGTGCTGGCTTTGCGTTTCATAAAAACAATAAAATCGAGTATTATTGTCATCAGTAATTTTAACTTATTCTTTTAAGTATTTACCTAAGTTACAAATATTAGACATAATTAGGCAGATACACTGTACAATTTAGATATACATTGACTTTGAACGCAAGCCAACTAACAGCTAGCTAAATATTAAGTTACGCTCCAACTGTACTGTACTGTACTGTATGTATCTAATAATGATGTTCTATAAATAGGATAAATATGCAAATTTTATTTACCCAGCATGAAATAATACATCTAAACTTGTACTGCAAGTTATTGTGTCGACAATACCGATACCAACATGGGTAATATATTTCCTGGTATGAAACAGCCTCTGTAAATAACGTTTTTTGTCCTCATCTATTGTATTTAATGATATGGTAAATGTGCGCTACACTTCTGTGAACTGTTCAGTTTACACAGTTTTCAAAAATATATAACCACCACAATCACAATCACCAGGCCACATCTTCCGACTCAAGAAGAGGTAATGTGAGAAATGTAGAACTATGTTATGTCCCGCACATTGTGCATTATTAAATGACATCAATGGTCTCCTAGGACTTTTAAGTATGGTGCTTATCAGTTTACTGTAAAATACTTGATACCACTATTTGCGCTGGAGTAATGATTCAGTAAAAATAAAATCTAGTGAAGATACCTTATTTCCTATTTCAACTCATCAAAAATCAGTTCAGCGAAAATTAATTCTAGCTAAAATAAAGTATTTAACAGTACCATGCTTGGCCACTGAAATGCCATGCTTGAAAAGGAATAGTTAGTGATTTATTAATTATTTATATGGTTAAAAATACATATGCAAATTAGCTGCCATGCTTGGACATTTACCTAGGAGGAACACTGGATGTTAATTCAGGTATTAATTCATCTCTGAGTAAGATACACAAATATACGGACAGATGGATGAATGGACAGACGGACAAATGGACAGATGGGAAGACCTGCTAGTTTTTGTTTAAGGAATTCATTTGACTAAGGTTGACAACATTTAGTCTAGCAGGAAGAGACAATGCATTTAAAAAACAAAGCAAATGAGAAATGCAAATATATATAGTGAATAGATAGTGAATACACGTATATATATTAAAACTAGAAGCAGATTTTAGGATTAGTGCGAGTAAAGCTTACTATCATTAAAACACAGAATTAGTAGAGAACAACCACTTACAAACAACAGGAGTAACGGCGTCAGTATTCAGTGAGATAATATTAGACCACGGCCAATCTGTAATAGGACCCACAGATAGGAAATAAAACAAGGATGCAGAGGTCAAAGGTCGAAGGTCGAAGAGATTAAAATCTAAAGTAGACAATATTATTGATTATTTAAATTATTATTATTTAGGATGCAATTATCGTAATAGTGCTTCTATACTTGAAAATACAGATAAAAGTAATTTTTATTAAAATATTTCCCACAATGCAAAATTTGTCAACTGACATTTTGGAGTTGTATTGACCCCTCCACAAAAAAATTCTATTAATATCTGGGTTTTTTTTCACATGAAATCTCAAACGTTTGATCAAAACATTTTGTCTGTTTGGTCAAAAATTAAGATTGAATTCAGTGAAAATTACAGAAAAGTTGAACAGTGCTCAAAGTTGTACTCTGCGGAGCCATTTTCAAGTTTAATTGTGTTTTGGAATATTTACTGATGATATCAATATGCACAAAATATGTTATTAATAGTCAAACAATGTAGAAAATTGTTTCAGCTCCTGTTGATTTTTGGCAGAGTTTCAATTTTTTTTATCAGTGCTTATGATTCCAATGTATGTGAAATGAAGAATCATATCTCCTATAAGTCTTGGTTAATTCAGAAAGAAGCTGATTCTCAATATGTTCAGCAATTCATGCATATTCATAACATCAAGAATATCCCATGATACTAGTCCATAACCTGTACAGAATAACCAATAAGTCTATCACTGCAGGTGACTTTAGATTCTACATTCGGGGAATATTTTGGCAAAAAATGATAACGAAAGAAAAACTACCTTGTTGTGCTGGTGGTGGAGTTTTTTCCACTGTGTGTGGTTGTGCAGTGCTTGCAGGCTGGAATTTATCGAACCCAAAGAGATCATTGGTCCCAGACTGCTGTGATTCTTCTATACAAAGTCTATATCTCTCAACCCACTGGAAAGACAATGGCCGTCCTTGACTGGTCTGCTGCAGAAAATCTGTAAAAAGTGAAAATAAGATTTCTTGCATCAAAATTGCTATCATGTGCTTAATTACAAGTCTATCAACTTACTTTACTGTAAAACTACAAACGGAAATGTACAACATTTTTCCAGGACATCATAAATAGAAAGGATAGATGCATAAATGCATTTACATAAGACATGATTTAATTTGTTCAATGAGCCTGTCAACAAATAAGCTGCTTCCTGATTGGCTCAACTTTAAGGTGTTAAGGGTAGTGCAATCTGATTAAAATCTGATGTAGTGTACGGGCTTTAATTATTTTGGCTATAAACTTATTTTAATTTTATTTTTTAGTATATTTGTTATTAATGCCCTTTTATTTTATTATTTTACTTTGATTTTGATTTTGTGATTTTTTTTAATTCCGCCCTACCTACATCTGAGCCGATGCCTATGTAACGAGATTTCAACGAGACCCACTATCGACGATTTTAGTCAACGAATCACAGACCTCCTTCTATAGCGTACATGATGACGTCACCGGGCAGAGTCAGGTAACAAACAGACTCAAATAAAATGGCAGATTATACCGACGTTAGCGACCGAGAATGACACGGCTTTTCGGTAAGTTTATCATTGTCAAATGCAACGAAAGTCATTTTTATGTTAATATTGTGGCTCGAATGGTTCGACTTTAGATCGTTATTTTACATAGTTATTCTGGGAGTGACGATTTTGTTTCCACCGGTTCGACCATACCGGTGTCTTTTTCCAGTCGCCTGCCCTGGAGACGGGTGATGTTTTGTTGACGATCGGGCCAAAATCGTCTACGGTATTGAAGCCGTAGCTGTAAATATTCATCAACTTGTATCAATGTTTTGTACATTATACAATAACTCTTTATTAAAGTAATTGAGCTGATTTGGACTGGAATAAAATATTTTTTTTATTTGGAACACATCGCAATTGATCAGGAAATATTATTTTGCTCCACTTGTCTGCGTCGATGCCGTGGGCCGTTATACAATTTAAAATCAGTTTGCATGTTTTCTATAGCTGTTTACAGTGTTCTAATCATTACGATTTACTTATTGTTTTGCTTCCATTCTAGATAATTATGCTCAGTGATGTAAAATTGAAGCGATGACTGAAAGTGTACACATTTGTTGGAAGTGAAAAAAATATTCAATGTAATGACAAAAATTGTAAAATGCTGTGGAATTCCTTTTGCAAATAAAAATATACTAGCAATTTTCTATTAATGGTTTATTCAAGTGGGCAAAATATAATGTACAGAAAGATTGCCCGTATACACTGAAAAATAAGCAACCGACAGCCTGTATAAAAGGGCGTCTGTGATTGGCTGTTACTTACGCGAGATTTGAACGGGACTTACATAGGCGTCGGATCAGATGTAGGTAGGGCGGAATTTAAAAACAAATCAAAGTAAAATAATAAAATAAAAGGGGCATTAATAACAAAAGTAATGAAAAATAAATTTAAAATAACTTCATAGCTAAAATAATTAAAGCCCGTACACTACATCAGATTTTAATCAGATTGAGGGTAGTGTAGCCAATCAGGAACAATCTTGTAAGTCATTTTGACTTGACTTTTATAAGGTAGAAATACTGTCATTTGACACTCTTTTGGATTAACATGGGAAGAGTAGAACAACATGACAAAGAAACAAAAAATAACATCAATTATTTCCACCACAGTCAGTTTCTCTAGTAACTTCCACTTCAATGTTATTCTTCAGTTGAAATAAGGGGCAGGCATACCTACTTTTATGAAGATCAAACGCATACAAGTAAAACCAACTAGAATTGCTAACATTGCACGCCTTGGATGGGTACAGAACATTTGTATCTGGTCTTCAGTGAGTTAAGTTTTTTTTTTTTTCATGACCACATGCTGACAAGAAACAAATCATTTTTTTTTTCTCCTGCCAGATTTGATGTACAAATAAATACATTAATTATTTTCTGGGTTTTAATTTAGCTATTTTCGCTGATAAGTAAAATAAATTAAATCTATGTGAACATGTAAAATAACAACATAACTCAAACTTGAGAAACAGTTAATATGCTCCAAACATAAAAACAGTGAAAATAAATGGTCTTCAGTGAGTTAAGTTTTTTTTTTTTTTCATGACCACATGCTGACAAGAAACAAATCATTTTTTTTTTTCTCCTGCCAGATTTGATGTACAAATAAATACATTAATTATTTTCTGGGTTTTAATTTAGCTATTTTCGCTGATAAGTAAAATAAATTAAATCTATGTGAACATGTAAAATAACAATATAACTCAAACTCCAGAAACAGTGAATATGCTCCAAACATAAAAACAGTGAAAATAAATGGTTTAACAGTACTTGAGAGTTTGGACAAAAAAAATCTTTAAATCATGTCTTTACAGCAAGTACGTTATTCTAAATAATGTAATGTGTAATATTCTACAAAAGGTGAAAGGTCAAACACAAAAATGTGTTTGTTACTTACTTCCTATAGCTTGTTTGATTTGACTGAAGAAATGACTTGTCTTAGAACCAAATGGCAATTCGAACAAAACGTCTGTCTCGTTAGTCGTAATCCTAACAGGTACATCGGCACCGGGTAATGCCATTGATGACTCTGATTCTAGAAATATTGGAGGAGAAACAATAATGTCAACAATCTGTGGCGATCGGTCGTATTATCAGATTGATGTAGGAAGTAGTACGTGCCATATTACAAATCATTTTTGTAGATTCGTCTGTGATTGAGATTTCATCATCATAGAGCAGCATCAACACTGTATTTACACACAAAGTTAATTGCAATGTATTCCCCTTAGGATTTATTCGCGATGAACACCCGCCTTTTATGCTTTCATGTCCCGTGCATTCAGGCCATTCCTAACAGTATGACCAATATCAATATAAGGTTAAGATGATGAGTGTAGAATTACAATATTTAATGGACAAAGTTCAAAACAAAAAAGTAGTTTTTATAATATAACATAAATACTCAAAATTTGTATACAGGTACTTTATTTTGAGAAAATATATAAAATAAGACAAATGTGAATGATGTATGCCCTCTGGTGACTGAGAAAAGAAATGTAATACTAGTACTGTGCACACAATTGTTATGGTTTGATGTTTTACGTGCATTCATCACCTTGACCTCAATAAAATTGTTATTGTTAAATTATTTTATAATTACCCCAGAATTTTGCAAAAATAAAATAGTTAGGGGGATCTTCAATGAGTGACCACGTGATATTGAGTTAATTCAATAAGTGTGGCAATGTTCTGAGCCTTTACACAACAATTTTTGTCAAAATAAGACCAAAACTGAGCTAAACACTAACCGAAGCTTGAATACTTAAATAAAAAATATCTGTTTTCATTATAAGTTACATGTAGTCACTCAGATAAGGTTAGTAGGTCAAAGTTCATACTCACCGATGTTACAAATAAAATCGCCTTTGATCGGGAGGGCTGCTTCTAATGTGATATCATCGGCACAAATGACAGGCGTTTTGTTACATGTGTAAATGAATAAGCTGAGAAAGAAACGAAAAGAAAATGAACACAGAATGATTTACCAAGTATGAATTCTCCGCCCAAAAATTATTTTTCAAGCAAAAGAATATCTGATATTTAAGATTTGCTAAAAGGAGTTGAAAAAAATATTTATTTTTTGCTGAGTTTTATTTTAAATGTTCACTTTTATTAGCTGTTTTGTTTGTTTTTTTTACGAAAAATTTACTATACTTGTTTTCCAGATCATTTGCTTTTTTTAAATATCATCATATAGCAAATACTACTAGTACATGTATAACAGACAAACATGCCTGATAGAGGGCGCTATGTTCACATAGATTTTAGTTTAAAAGTGACATTGACTCAGTTCACTATTTTTAACAGTGACGTCTGCAACTATTCACATGGAAAATAAACTGATGTACAATTCCGGTACTTACGCTTTATCTTCCTCACAATCTATCAAAGCGAGCAACCGACTACTTCTTACCCAATCCTGTACGAGGATACCTTCGACACAGTGATGTCATACAGTCAAGAACATAACAAAGTCAAACGAGGACAGAATTGTACAATTAATAATCCCAAAAATACAACTTGTCAAGATTCACTGCTCCGTAAGACAATTCAATAAAATATTAATATAGAATTGTTATTTTGTAAATATTATACGAGTACTATAAAATCTGTAGTAAAGCCGCGGCTTCTATTAAAATGGTACCATGCAACAGAGGGGAGCGGCTTCTATTAGAGCATCTAAACATATGAGAAATTGTGATTTTTTTAATTTCAATTATTAAAAAAGAATAGGTGTGACTGCTATTAAGGGATGCGGTTTTGAATACAGATTTTACGGTATACTCTAAAGAAACAAATCTCCTCACCATAAATCCATGTGTACAATTGTCAATTATGGATGTAAACCAATCAAAACTGACCTTTTGAGCGAATGCAAATAAGAAGCAAATTTGCTGAGATATTAGCTTTCGTAATTCATGGAAACATGGTAGTAATCATTTCACTAGAATCAAGGCGATCACAAAGTTTTCTATCACTACAGTCAAATTATTAAACTGTAACAACTAATAGCATACTGTAAAAACATTTATTTTCACCGGTTTTTAATTTCACTACTGTAAAAGTGTTAATTATTCACTGGGTTTTAATTTTGCTTATTTCGCTGACTGGAAAATGCGCTCAATTAAAACCCAGTGAATATGTAAAATTTAGCATAGGAAACATTATTTACCGGTAAATGATAAAACCGTGAATTTAAAATCAAATCAAAATGGCAAATCAGCGAAATTTAAACCCAGCGAAAATTTGTCATTTTACAGTATTTTGAGAATATTCACTAGGTTTTAATTTCACACATATGCTAGGAAAACAAAAGTTCAATTTTACTTATTCACATCAAATTATTTTAATAGATTTCACTAATCAGTGGATATTAAATTAAAAAATTTCAACCCAGTAAGCTTTATACTACAGGAATAATTATTACGACTAATTTTACAAAAAGTATTTTTTGTTCAGCTAGTCGAAGCAGATAAAATAGTCAGACATAGAGACAGGCAGAATACTGATAACGATGAGAATGTGAATACACACAGCAGCGATTAAATGTAGGTCAACAGGTTAACATGCTACAAGTATAACCTTAATTGATTCTGTCTCCAACCTATTAAGATTTGTAGGCATACCAAACTGCTAAGTTTTTGTAAAATAAAAACAGATCAAACTTTTAAAAAAAACTATAACCCACGGATGATAAATTAATAAATAATTAAATACAAATTTAATAAAATTATGAATTTTAATGATTAATAAGTACTTATTAGTTTGACATAATTTATTAATTTTATTGCAATTTTCAGCTCCTAGTATTAGTGAGCAATTCTTACAAAAAGGAACGCATCAAATTAATTAATTAATTCTATAAATTTTAGATTCACACAACAAAATTTCGCCTACAAGATTTTCTGGATATTTGTAATATACTGTTTTCTAATACTACATTGTAACAGAACAAACTTAATCCTCTAAATGCAAGCATACAGGGACTTATTTCATAAAGTTGGTTATTGATTGGTTCACATCAATGATTGACAACCGTAGACCAGGTGTTAGGGTTAGGGGTTATCGAACAGTGAATATCATCCGAGTTTACAAGTCTTGGACTTGGAGGGAATTTACCATTGAATTTACCCCACAGAATGAAATGTGAAATGTGAGAATGAAATTTAGTGAAAGGTACAACATTTCATGATACTGCTTACAGCTCAACTCACTCAAGAGCTTGCAAAAAAAAAAGAAATTCATTACAATCGTCTCGTATTTCAACCTTCATCTATTTCATTATAAGTTGGTGGCAACAACTCACGCATCATGATTCTGATAATAATCTTTGACTAGTTAATTTTAATCAAGCTGCTAATTGGATGAAATCTGAGTCAAATTTCATATGTGTTTACAAGTGCATATTGCATGCATGTTTATTTGTGAAGTCACTCCACATGTAGTCCAATAATGATGTTAAATGAGTAGTCTATGAGCAATTGAAAATATAGTACCGGTAAACCTCTTTATAGTAATTATGTTAAGCAAGGACAATTGCAAAATTTGGTGAACATTTCACCCAACTAGTAAAAGTTTTTAAAACAGCAGGACATGACATTCGTGAAATGTTGTCCTCACAATAAAGTTACATGAACAAATCAACGCCTTGTGGTGAAATTTAAAAGTTGAGCATTTAGATGTCCCTGGGTAATATTTATAGAAGACATACATTCTCATGTAGAATATAAACTTTAGAGTGATTGCTAAAGATGGATGTGATTACCACACAGTTCACATCTCAACAAATACTGTAAAAGACTTTATTTTCGATGGAATTTATTTTTGCTGAAATGACTTTTTGGGTCTTTTGTATGGAATTTATTTTCACTGATTTTTGACAAGTTGAAGGTAAGATATAGGAAAAAAAGTATATTCACTGGATTTTATTTTCACTGAATCATTTCTTCAGTGAAAATAGCGAAAATTAATTCCAAGCGAAAATAAAGTATTTTACAGTAACATGACTATTAATAAAATGTGAACCTGCAATAATACCTGTACTTCTATTTATATTGCGGTATAAAAAAGAAGGTTAATAAGTGATATAATGATACCAATATCAAGTAGAATTAAATAAGATTTAAATATCAAACAGTAAGTAACTTGTACATCGTTATGCTACAATTGCATATAGTGATATTGAAGAGTTTCTTATTTACCCCAACCTCTAACACTAACTGCCCCTACACTCCAGCACTTTCCAATTTAATTGTATCTATGTATACCCCTTCTAAGTACACCTATAATTATGTAGAGAGGACATATACAATTGAATTGGGGGGCTCGAGTGCGGGTTAGGGGTACAAAAGGAACTCTTTCCTAGTAACGGTAATGTAGTATTCAAGTTTAAAAAGGATATAGCCAGGCAACGCTCATTCCCACTCAAATTATCTTGAACCGCCGACGAGGCGTCCATTCTGTTAACTTGTTCTTCCAGTTACGACGACAACAGTAGAGTCAACTTTTCCGAAATAACTACTATAGATCTGCCAAGTGTCACTCAATTATTCCGATAACGACATTGATATGACATGATAACGACAAAGATGGGACGATTCAAGTTGAAATAGACTCCGGAAGCAGCTGTCTTGTCTTTGCCGCTGACACTTTTTTATCCTAGATCGATAAACATATACTTTTTGGCTATATCTTCCGGGTGTTATACATGTAGTCATGGATGGATTCAGGTTACAATTACCCTTTTAGACGCGAATACAGCTACAGTTTAGAGGGGGAGGAGTGGCATTTTGTTGTCGTGTACTCGTTGGCAGCCATGTTGTTGTAATTAATCATCTCATAAAGGACACATGGGGGCGCTGTTTCACAATCAGATCAGAGTGGCGCTGTTCACAATTTTGCGTGGTTTGCAGTCTGCTTTATAGACGTACAAGAATTTTTTTTTTTGTCAGAAATAGCAGGTCCCCTGGCACCTTTTTTACAAGCACTGGTTGAATGTCTATATCTGCAACTGTGTTCCAGAAATGATAGTTGGGTTGAATATCTGCAATAATGCACCAAATATGATATTTATGCATTTTAATGGAGCCATATGACCATATATATTATTAAATGTTGATCAGATCTTGTGTGCAAGACACTAGTAACCACAATATCCCCCACCTGCAGGGTTAGGGGTGTAAAAAGACAGCATCAGCGGGTCTACCATTCAAAATCATTTGAGGTGGCTGTAAGAGTAAAACAAATGCAATTTCTGCAGTGTCTTGTCTGCACATTTTTATTTTTCTTAACACCACTCTTTAATAGTTCCCAATTTTTATATTTATTCAATACCTTCCAATCACCCCAAAAAAATACCCAATACCCAACCCAGTTTATACTTTTTGATCTGTGCAATAGTCAATTTAGTCTCCATCTTTGTTATACAAGACCCATATATTTCATGCATGCGTGGCGAGACATCTATTGCCATTTAAGTGTGCTGCAAAAGAAACATTTTCAAAGTGTTTTGGCAACGGAAAGGGATTTGAACCCACATCAACCACAGCAGGTATAGCCTGTAACAACTGAGAAAAGTGGATTTCCAATGGAGCTAGTTTCTGGGAAAGAACTGGGAAAGGACCATGTCAATGTCAAGTGTTATGCAATGAATTATTCATGAGCAAATGACAATATTGCACAATACTGTAAAATCTGTATTAAAAGCCGCGACTTTTATTGAAATGGTACAATGCAACAGAGGGGAGCGGCTTCTATTAGAGCATATACACATATGAGAAAAGATGAATTTTTGGTTCCAAATTGTTCAAAAAGAATGGGTGCGACTTCTACTAGGGATGCGGCTTCTAATACAGATTTTAAGGTACTTCTATGTAAATTAACATACATTCAGCACTGTGGAGTGGCAATGCAACAGATTGGAATACAAGACAGAAATGCTCACTAAAAGTGTAAGTTTACAGGTATATACCCACAGTCTTTTATCACATTCTTAAATGTAAAAAGGTATTTGTCAGATGTGTGACTTATCTCATGGACCTGTTGGCATTTTTCGTCATAAACTCCGGCTTGTGAAAAACAGAAGTGAATCTACAGTATAATTCACCATTGTTTCAAACATGGACTAAAAACACAACAAACGCAGATGTTTTTATAAAATTCCGATTAAGTTTATTGATATCTTACGACCATTACAGAAGGTGAGTGTGCATTGGCTGCATTTTGACTGACTGCCCCATGTGAAATGAACAATTTAGAAACACTGAAAAAATAGAAACATCTTGTGTACTTTCCTAACCAAACATTTTAGAGTACTCGATTTTTCCTATTTTATGCCAAAGCAAAATTGGTATATAGATATGTAAGATGACCAGTGTTTCCAAGAATATATACAGATGAAATCACAAAAATCTTGAAAAGACGTGTATCCTGAATGCTTATCACGTATTGTTTGCCAACATACCGGTATGACCAAAATTTCATTGAAATACATTTGAATTATTGATCTAAAATCAAAGAATTGACTGTCAAATTCAAATAACCCGAGTTGTCTCCAATTTTAAAACTTCATTTTGTTGACTAAAAATCAGTTAGTTAAAATATAAGAATTTTTATGGTAAAAAATCACATCTGTGTTACCTAAATTGAGCTCTGCTGAACTCAGTAGAAATGATAACGAACAGAACATGGTCACTTTTAGTTGTATTCTCCAATACATTTTGTAGACAAGCAATAGTTTCATAGTCCTAAATGTAATGATTCACAAGATATGAAATAACGTGCATTTTCTTTTTGACTTTTTTCGTAAATATTTTCATATTTTGTCAGAACCCCTCCCCCCTCCCAAAAAAAACAAGCTGTGGAACTTGGCAATGTTTGAAAATTTAGGCACAGCAGTCACCAATTGTATTTGGGATAAAACCGGAATACATACTAGATTTCTGTCTAAAACAACACATTTATCAGTGGTTAAATATTCAACAGAATAATTTTTTTTCTTTTTCAAATATACTACAAAAGTCCTTGACGTTTCAAATCTTCATAGGTTTTCTTATTAACAACATTTCCACTGGAATCTTCATATTCCTCCTGAAATAAAAACAAAATTATTTTTATTATGGGGGGTATTTTGTAGCTAGGGCACTTCCAGTCAAACAACAGTAATTCCCTACTCTGTTATTTGGTTCCAGCTATTGCCATTTCTGATCAAGTTTAGGCAAAGTATTTTAGAAGCAGTACAAATCATAGCAAAGCCAAATACTTCACAGTTGTACATGTACAAAAAAAATTCATCAGACTGAAGATGCATGTTATCCACTCAGAGCAACAGGCTCATTAAGGTAGAAGTCTATCGGTACTCATGTTTGAAAAAATTGGTCATAAATCACATGACAATGTTCATTGGTTTATTGTGTACAATCATTAAGTTACTGTCCCATGGCACCATGAAATAGCATTCTTTTGTGTGTTACATATTTTGAGAAACTTGTCCTAATATTTTCCAAAAATCGCTATTTCTAGAACAATTCCATAGAGCATAATGTCGAGAAAAATTCACATTTTTTGGCACTTTTTAAAACCAAGACTTTTGAAATAATTGAGGAAAACATAAAGTACCCCATCATTCATGATATATAATTATTTCAGCCTATGTCACCAGACTACAATATGAGATATGCCATATACTATGGTAAAAGCGTTGTAATACTGTAAAAAATGGCCACTATCAACTAAAATTCAACCATCATTTTCTCGAAAATCAAGCTGGTGAACCCCAAATTTTTTTCAACTCAATATTTTTATATTGCCCTGAAGTACAATTTATTGGATTTAATGAATATATTCTGGGTATTTTTTATTTATGAGGAGGCTTCTACCTTAACAGACTCTGAAACTATAAAGTTGTATTGAGAAGAATACATCAGTTGTCCCATAAAAACAGCTACTCTTCAAGAGAAGAATAACTGGATCTGTTATGTGCACTAAAACAGTACACTAAACCAACAGCTTTATGCCACCTCCAAAACAATGCCATTCTGGCAAATACAAATAAGGTAATCCTGGCAAGTGGGCAAAATGTACTCTTTTTTTTTTTTTCACTGCTGAGTGTCCAGCCAACCACATTCTCTCTGATGTTGGGAGGCCATACTGACCATATCGCCACACATCAGAAATCCTACAGCATTGAATTGAGTCAGCTATATGAAACAGATGAGATAGTTCATATGGTGTTATGAAATACCATATACAATTGGTACCAATCAATAAATTGATGTAATATCACTTGCATAGTATTATTTTCACGATTTGAAATCAGTTATTACCTCAGTGTCTGGCTGCCATCTTTCTGTATGCTTATTAGTCTTCAGTTTCTGCCACACTACAATAAAGGAAAATTCAAATCAATATAATGTAATAGACCATTTTCCGTACACTGCGAGAATCACGCGTTATGCGTGAAATCGAACGTAAAAACAAGACAAACAAAGGTCATAGCGTCGTAGTCGCGTCAAACATCGCGTGGGATTCGACAAACGCGAAAGTATTTCGGGGACATTTCCATGCTTAATAATGTGCTGTCCACATTTGATGATAGGCAATTTCGATTAAGTGAGGGTATTCGGAAGCAATATTCCTCTGTCGAAGATCGGCCGGTCAATGTAAGCTGCAAAATAAAGAAATTCTAGTTCAAAACCAAATCGTTCTATTTTTGCGGCAGACGTTCGACGCGCGTCTTTCATGCATCTCGCGAGATCTCGCAATTGTTCGGAAAATCACCTATTACACATTGAGAAATTTGTCCAGCACACTTCCTTGACAAACCTTGGGAGTGATCCTCCACTCATCTCGTCTAAATCAAGATCAAATTATTTGTATTTCTTGGCAACAAAGCTCTAGTTTTTGCGATTAAATAATTGCATCCATGACAACAACATTTTGTGAAAGTCACTGTGACATCACCATTGCTACAATATTTTTGGATTTTCTGGTTCTACAAAAGTTTGCCTCTCGCAAAATTGAAGCAGTTCAAATATTTTCATGTATGTAATGAAGTTCTTTGTTTGTATTCCTAAAACACTCTAGTTGGGAAATCTGAAAAAATAACACATTCTATTTGAATGTTCATTTACATTACAATTTGCCAGTGTTGGAACAGTTCAAATGGCACATGTTAAAGATGACTGCCACATTTATAATCAATCAGTAGGTATCAGTTTCAAGACCTTTAAGTAGAATTAAAGATTATATAATTCATTCATTATAGCTTTATACCATTTCGATAACAAGCAGCCTGTCGGCTGAGATAACTCCGCTGTTAGCAATGTACATTTCAATTAAGAACTGAAGATATCATTAGAAAATGAACAATATGTAGACTTGCTGTTTTCAACAAGAATTAAAAAACATCACTTTTCACCAAAAATGACAAAAATAATCATCAAAATTAGATAATTGAAGATATCACCTGGAAAGTAACAAATCTGAAAAAGGTCCACATGTAGTACCCTATATATGTAATATAAAAGCAATCGGACTTGTGGTTTTTAACAAGTAGTCGAAAATTTCACTTTTTACCAAAAATGACAAAAATATTCACCAAAATTAGAGAACTAAAGATATCATTACAAAACGAACAAATCTGAGAGAGGTCTACCCAAGGTACATATACACCAAGTATCAAAGCATTCAGGCTTATAGTTTTCAAGAAGAAGTCAAAAAAGTAAAACATGGACACGGATGACGACGGACAATCACTCATATGATAAGCTCCGCTCGACAAAGTCGACAGCGGAGATAAAAACAAACAAAAATGAAGTCATCGGATGATTTTTTCCTGAATAAAAAGAGTCTGAAAGTGGTCAAAATATGCATTTTTACACTGTTTTCTATGTCCCAAATATTTGCTTGTAAATTATTATTTATACAAATCCTAATATTTTTAAAACATTTCAAAATATTAACATATAATTTCAGTCAGTTTCCAGGGTGATAAATAGTTTCCATTATATACAAAAGGAAGTTATCTCCCATAATGCATTGCAAAGTAGTGAAAATTTGAATTGAATTCAGCTCAAACTGCTTAAAATAAAATCTTTAGTAAATATTTAGATTTATCGTATTAAATATTCATAAGCTCATTTCTAGTAGTAGTGCATAAACACCAAAAAATACAATGGCTGCATACCGAATCTTTAAAATATTACTTTTTTTTAGTGTCTTTTAATTACAGTTAGGTACTTATCTTAATTAAAAACTAGCGTGAGTTTTCCCATTAATACCCCAGACCATTCGTCCCGGTGTTATCGCTATCGCCACACGAGACTCCAGCTTGTCTCCTATACAATTTTCCTTCCGCCCACTTAATTTTAATATTCATATGACCTTTGCACTGACATCGATAGCCAATCGCATTCGACCGCGGACGTCACTCTAAATAAACAACTGAATAAATTAATATACCATATTTGGAAGATAGCGGGTAAATTCAACGTTGTTGGTGTGTTCCTCCGGGTTCCGAAGTCGCACGAAACGAGTTCATGTTCCGTTATCTTTCGCAAGTAAAACAGGTCGATATGTATTAAACATGGCATTTGTTTTCTTGTTTTAACCCCCTTATTACGCAAGCTTCCGTCGAAGTGGTGTTTTTTTCGACGATTTGTGGCATGTTGCAAAACGAACGAAACATTGCGGCATTCTTAGCGGTGGATAAGGGATCGACTATGTCGTCACATTTATGTCTCGTTTGAAAGAGAATAAACAACCGCTCAGAAAAATATGTTGCTAATATTTAAGTGCGGTGCCTTGAAATCGCCTGCCCGACGTCCAAATTTCAAAAGGATGTTCGATTTGCAATGACGACCGTTCATATGTACTAGGCGACGTTACTAATTACTACTAGGGTCGGTGTTTGCATTAAGAATTATAGAACAAAAGATCAGCAAAGCGGTGCTTTTGTCGGCGATTTTGTCAAAGGGAATTTTGATAAAATGTTGCAAAACAGAATCGCGAGTTGGGTGAAAAATTGCGCCGGCGGCATTCTCAGCGATGGCGACACCCGAGAAACACCGTGTCACGGTGCATTCGTGCATCAGTACACCGAAGAAATACATACATATTGTTGCGGACGACTATTGTAGACTGTGTTCGTGTAGTCTTCTAGTTTGTGGACAGTTAAAGTCGTGTGTGAATTTATTCAAGCCAGGAAAAGCAGGAGGGATAACTTATGGAAATCGTCTTTCCAATTTGATCCAGTGCGACGTTGTGAAAGGAGCGACTCTGTCGTCTCATCTATGTCTAGTTTGTAAGAGAAAGATTGATAGCGCAGAAAAATCCGCCAATAATGTAAAACAGTGGCGTGAAATTGTCAGTCATTCTAATATCTCCCAACCTGTGAACGAAAGGGTTAAGCGTGCTGCCTTGAAATCGCCTGCCAAAACTAAAATGGCGCGTGTCACGCGACTTTGTTTACTAAAGATAGCGTGGGCGTTTGATTGACACTCAACTCATTAGTATTCCACCAATCACAGCTACATCTACTTTCTGGATGTGCGCAGTCAAATTGTATAGGAGACAAGCTGGAGTCTCGTGTGGCGATAGCGATAACACCGGGACGAATGGTCTTGGGTATCCCATTAAATTCTTCTGGGACACAAAATAGATAATTTCATTACTATGGCTAGATACAGTGTAGTGATTGGTAGAAATATTTATTGTTACAATATGTCATTATTGATGCTCATTTGTTTTAACATGTTATATTTGAATTAGCATAGAGCCAGAACGAGGCTATGACCTGAGGTCATTCTCTGTGCATGTTGTTGTAATCCAAGATGTCCGCCTCCAATGTGATTAAATCACGACTGTTGAAACAACGACTGATCGCACTCTCATTATATAAAAACAACACTCAAAACATGGTGCAAAAAAGTATTGACTGAAGATACTGTGGAATTGCTACCTTTTCCCCTCTGAAGATAAAACCATCTTGGACGAATAGTTCAATGATCACATGGGATGACGCTAAATCCCACACATAGACTGAACGACAAGGGTATTCAAGGATGGGAGGACAGATGTGTCTTTTCTTTTCCAGTTAGGATTTAAAACAAACTTTACTTACATGCTACAGCATCTTCTATGAGAGTAACATTGGCAAAATGTGCAGTGTTGGGAATGCCAAGACATCGCATACCATGAGCATGTCTCCATTCCTGTCAGCAAAAACAAAATAAAATGTTAGTTTCTATTTTGATATGGCAATGTAAGTGGTATCAATTCTATAAAATTGACAAGTGCAAGATTGGTAGAAGTCCATCAAATCAAATCAGACAGACATAATCACCATCTATTATTTATTTTTTTGCTTGCCACTTCACCTGACATTAATTTTTGTGATGTCATTTTGTTATCTGATTGTGAAATCTGCACATGGATCTCTACAAGAAGAGTCTCATTCAATATCACAATTTCTAATGCCTAATTAGAGTGTGTGTTTTAGAATATGACACAAAAACAAACGCACTAAGGCAGTAAAAATGATTACAGGAGTAATTTACTTGGAAGTAATCTTGATTGAGATCTTCTATCATATGAATGTGAGCAGGTAACTGGAAAGATGTTGTACTAGTACTGAGAGACACATGGAATATCAATAAAATATTTATCCTATTCATTATTCAAATTGTTTCATGGTAAAATTATCCTCAAAAATTAAACAAAATTTATGTACTGACACAGTATCACATGTCAGGATATCGACATGTTATAATGATAGTAAACTGCATGCATTTAATCAAATGGCACAATTTGTAACCATGCAGCTGTTTCGATGTCCAACACACTATGGTGGTGACAGAAATGAGATTGATATTCATCCCCAGCTAGAATGATGTATTACCATGTAACACAAATATTAAATAATTTGAATGTTAGCATCCACCTCATAATCACAAGTCCATCACAGACAAAAACTTACAGCAAAATGTCTTTGAAATGCTTTAGGCCCTCTATAGACATGGTTACCGCATATTTCACAGTTATAACTGATGTTCAAGCCATGTAGTTTATATAACCAGTATGGTATAGGTTTACCATCCCAACCCAGGGGTAGATTTTTAGGATTATAGATGGCATCTTCTTCTTCGTCTTCACTGTCAGTGTCGCTAAACGCCTCCTCTTCCTCCTCTTCACGCTCTGTGTCTGTTCTCGCTTGCTTGCGCTGCACATTTTCGACCGTTGACAACCGTTGTTCCTGCAAAGATTGAAATGTGGTGGCAAATCATAAACTAACAGTACTTTCAATATGTTTAAGGTATTCCTTTGAATGATACCGCCAGAGATTCCTCAATTTTTTCTCACAACCATGCTCAACATTTTTAGACTAAGTAGCGTAACTACTGAACGTTACGGACAATAGAGGAAGATGATAAATATGTATTCAACTCCAACTGTAATGAATCCTAGGGAAAATTACTACTTGAACAAAAACACTGCACTATTATTCTTGTGCCAGTTATAAATATGTCTACTTTTTTAGCTGTGAACAAGGCTGAACAAAATGGTGGATTTGGTGACCTACTCTGACAAAACAATAACACATTTCACATCATCACAGGGAAGACCAACGCAACCCTTTAACTACATGTATATATATCACACCATTGTATAATGTTAATACCAACAACAAATCTGTAAAACCAACAGTAAGTATTATAATAACTTACCCCAAGAATTTCTGTCAGCCTATAAACTTGCGATTCAAGAAACGCAATATCTTTCTGTTTTTCAGAATTGTCTTTGCTATAATAGGAAGAAACAAAAACAGTGTCATTGGATACTGGTTCATTAATACATTATTCTTTAGCCATTGACACACCACTTACATTTACGTAAATGCATGTGCTACTAATAGAACAAATACAGTATACAATAAACTTTTGTAATAGAAAACTATTTTCTCATCTAGAAATTCAGTTTAGTCAAGTCTCGTTGTAACTAGAATCAGATCAACAAAAGAAAAGACTGATTGCTGGTCTGCAGCTTAAACGCAAACTTACTTTCTACCAGCCTTTCCTGGTTTACTCTTAGCAAACATGGTTTGGTCCAGCTCATCCAAAGACTTTCCTTTTGTTGCAAACAGTCTCTGTGCCCTTTCCTCAAGTGTGCTGGAATAGATGCAATCACAATATTTCACACTAGTAATTTATTTACTTTTACACAATTGAAGGACATTCATATGGAAAATTTTTGGGAACAGCAGAAAATGTTGACCCCCCCCCCCCCACCTCCCTCCCTCCCAACTCAAAAAATTTACACCTAGGTCTCTCACAGAATTGCATAGCATTTACATTCTGCAAGTAACATGCTATTAAATTTATTGTTACAGTACATTTGTATGATGTGGTATGGAAAAAGTACCGTAGTCCCCGCAAACTGTGGCATCAGTGAGAGCTGGTGAACGGACAAAGGTAGATTCTCCAGAGGAGTCAAATAATACAGTAATGATACGGTATGGTACGATTTAAAAACTGCCGTCAAACATCCTTTCAGTAGAAAAAATTTTTAGTTATGTTTCGGGTCGATCTATCATTTATCAAACTCAATCACTGGCAAATGTGAGTGCTGGGGATCATGGATCAGCACGCATCATGTGACTGAGTTTGATAAATAATAGATTGACTTGAAATTTTACTACTGGTAAGTAATATTTCGAACAATGAAGTGCAGTTTTTAGTTTATTTCATACCACACCGTGCCATCATTATATTCATATCACACTGTGTTGAATGTAGAAAAGAACGTTGATGCATTGTGTCGTCTTCAATTCATAAGACGCATGATGTATGAACAAAATTATTTTCATTGACGAATAACTATAGCAATAGTTAGTTTTCAGAAACATTGACCTCTACAAATAAACTTTGAGCTCACTCACCCGCCACATTTCAAGCCCAGTGCCATGAGGGCAGACTTCAATCTGTCCAATCCAAGTGATGCCAACTCCTAAGAAATACAACAAAGTCATTTTAGCTCATGCACAAACAAATTTGTAAATAATATAGCTTATGGCTAACGGTACATGAAAATCACAATATAACAGTACTGTTGCATAGTATTCAAATACTTTATTTTTGGTTGAAATTAATTTTCACTGAAGTAATGATTCAGTGAAAATAAAATCCAGCAAATATACCTTTTTTCCTATACTTTACATTCTACTCATCAAAAAGCAGTGAAAATAAATTCCATACAAAACACCCAAAATGTATTTTACAGTAGCCCATTCCAGTGACCATTCCAGTCACCCAAATCAAGCCCCAGAAAAGTTTATTATCCTTCTCCAAATTTATTTTGAAGAGATTTTAATAATGTACCCCCCCTAACTACTTTCATAATATGTTCAGGCCATTTTTAGCTTGCAGACCATAATTAAGGGAAAACCAGAGCATCATATTACCAATAAATTACTGCATATTTACTGTAATTGGACCTACCTCAGGAGATGAAAATGCAGACAGATCCAAGTGAGCACCAGCATGTGTCAATGCACTTGTAGTCTCTTTCTGTTAAACATAAGAATATAGTAAACTGCTTTAGATCAGATCATCATGAAATGGTGAATTTCCAGGAAAAAATCACGAGTACTGTCGCAGTGAAGATTTTATTTGGGTTCTTCAGATGAGAAAATATTTGGCAAAATTTTGTTCGGAATATATAATAACTTTTTCATATATTCATACATGTATCTTGTAAATTAAACTAAAACGTTTTTAGCGGATAGCCATAATGAAAAAAAAAATGGTTTTACTGAACCATACTTTCAGTGGTGTCAGCAAATTGGTAGCACTGTCCACCCAGCTAGTCTGTAGTGAACTCAACTCAAGAGTGGAAGATAACAGTAACGCAGACTTACAGGCCAGCCAGGAAATATCCCGGCATCCCATTGTTTTATGAATTCTTGTTCGAGTGTCTCCACTTCCTCTGATAGATCAAGCAATGGTTTCACTCGGTTGGTGTAGTCTTGTAAATATTCCAATAATGTCTCCAAGTACCTGCACAAAAGATCAACAGTTAAAATATGTTGCACATCAATCACGTACATCACCCTCTTTTTGGTGTAGAATCAACAGTATATTCACAGTACAAGATATTGATCACTCGTTCAAACATGGCAAAATACTGTAAAAGGGTTAATTATTCACTGGGTTTTAATTTTGCTGATTTCGCTGACTGGAAAATGCGCTAAATTAAAACCCAGTGAATAAGTAAAATTCAGCATAGAACATATTATCTAAATGATAAAACACTGAATATGCCTGAAATGCTAAATCAGTGAAATTAAAACCCAGTGAAAATTAGTCATTTTACAGTACTGTGAAGTACTTTATTTTCACTGTTTTCCCTGAAGGAATGAAACTAAGATTCAGTAAAAATTGGTCATTATACAGTACTATGAAGTACTTTATTTTCACTGTTTTCGCTGAAAGAAGGAATCAGTTAAAATAAAATTTAGTGAAAATATCTTTTTTCCTATATTTGACATACACAACTTATCAAAAATCCGTGAAACAGAACTTCATACAAAACAGCCCAAAAGTATTGCCAATGGAAATTAGTTCCACCTAAAATAAAGTCAGGTAACGTAAAACATTGAATGTTAGGAACTGTAGTCTGACACAATAAAAGTTACCATGCAAAGACCTACCTTCTATAGTCAGCATTCAACTTTCGGTCTTTCGGAATCTCGAACAAACGATCAAACGATTGCAGGTAGGTTATATAATCAATTCTCTGTTAAATGAAAACACAAGTTGTTGGTGATTTCTTAGTATATTCTTAGCGTTAATAAGCTTAATAATTTTAGATCAAGTTAACTGTTTTAAAATGTCTTTTTTGTGATGGGAGGAATGGCCAGTGGTTAACTCTTGAATGCCGTTGAGCCTGTTCAGAAGCCTTTAAAGCTCATTGTCAACTTTATTTGGAGACCTTAACAAATGAATTAATATTATACATGCATCTCTGAAATTATTAGAATTAAATGTTTCATAAAAAGTCCTATCTGCACTCTGCAATGGAATGCTAGCAAATTCCATTATACAAGGGTAAACTAAGTCGAAAACATTGAAGGTGTTCCAGGTTATCAATTTGATGTTTGACTCAGAGCAGATGGATAACATCTATCATTATTTTCGGTGCCAGATGTCCAATAATCTGAATTACTGTGTATGTTCTGATCAGCTTACTTCTGCTCCTTTTAGATTGACACATTTATCGTAGCATTCATGAAGATCTAGATATTTGCCATAGCCTTCTTCATCGCTGAAGTCAACCATGTTGTTCATTTCCTCAGATGGATTCTCTCTGGCTTTTGCCAATTCCTCAAATTCCACAGACATTGGTACACTGATCTGTTGATACAAATAATGGGGAAAACTTTTTTTATCCGGGCTGTAAGGTTGGTCATCAGGAAAACAATACACACAAGGGTTCAGTCCAGCCTGATTTGAGTGCAGGTTACTAATTAATTAATATTCATGAGCTAAGGTGGTTAGCCATTATTAAAACAATTGAACGGCTTTCTTTGATGTTTATACTATGGTTTTGTTTTATGGTGTTGTTTACAAAACCCAGATTAAAAGATGATCACCAAACTAGTTTTCACACAAACTACAGGTCAAATATCAATGAAAATTGTGATTTTAGGACATTCACCATTGGTTTTAGTGTTCTCCCCCCAAAATTGCATACAGTATTGGCCAATTTGCATAACAATATAGTATGTTAATGACTTCCATTATATTCATTGTTATGATAAATTGGTTCTATTGTTTATCCAAAATTTAACAGTTGGGAACCCCGACTCTGTAATGCCCTGGGGAGAACCTTGGGTTCCAGTGGTAAAAAGTTCAGTTAAATATAGTGTAAAAATTCGGATGTAATTGGGTTACTTATGTTTGTGAAGAATTATTAGGACAATCGAATGGTTACTATACAATTTTGATGAAATAACGCTTTAATGCGGCTAGGAAATTGTTCTAAAAATGCCCATTTCTGTATCTTTTCTAATTTCTTAGCACTTTTTTTTAAACAAATATTTTGTACCAGAAAAATAATTTGAAAATTTGATGATGTGACACTTTTGAAATGTGAGTCTGTGTGCCTCCTGGTTTTCACAAGTTAAATGCACATCCTTGGATATTGTCCTGAGAAATATCTTACAAATGTATGTACATATACATTACTAAGATGTTATAAATTATATTTTTTCTTCATCATGTGTGCATGAATGAAAATAATGTTTTTGCGAAAATTTTGTGAACTTTCAAATGGTGAACGCAAACAATATAGAATCAATATGGTTTGAAAAAAACTGATGCTGGTGTAGAAAAACATTTCCTTGAGACTGCATATTCCTGCTGACAATTGGAACCAGTCTCACCTCATTTGGATGTTTTCTGTGAAATTCTTTGATAATCTTTAGCCTGCTATAAAACTCCTGAAATTCATTGGGTCCAGACAATGCATGGATTTCTTCTTTTCTAAGTCTGTATATAGAATGAAAAATGAACTGGAGATTACTGATCCTGCAGAAACAAAGCTTCTTGTTTTAGACTAGATCAAGGTGCAAATATAACTGCCATATTCAAATTAGTCACTATCCATATTCAAATTAGGCACTACCCATATTCAAATTAGTCACCACCCATATTCAAATTAGTAACCATACATATTCAAATTAGTCAGCACCCATATTTGTCCATATTCAAATTAGTAACTATGCATATTCAAATTAGTCAGAATCCATCCAATTCAAATTAGTCACCATCCATATTTGTCCATATTCGAATCAGTCACCATCCATATTCAAATCAGTCACCATACATATTCAAATTAGTCACCATCCATATTCAAATTAGTCACCATCCATATTCAAATTAGTCACCACCCATATTTGTCCATATTCAAATTATTCACCATATATATTCAAATTAGTCACCACCCATATTTGTCCATATTCAAAATAGTAACCACACATATTCAAATTAATCACCACCCATATTTGTCCATATTCAAAATAGTAACCATACATATTCAAATTAGTCACCACCCATATTTGTCCATGTTCAAATTAGTAACTATGCATATTCAAATTAGTCAGAATCCATCCAATTCAAATTAGTCACCATCCATATTTGTCCATATTCAAATTAGTCACCATCCATATTTGTCCATATTCAAATCAGTCACCATCAATATTCAAATCAGTCACCGTCCATATTCAAAATAGTCACCATACATATTCAAATTAGTCACCCCATATTTGTCCATATTCAAATTAGTAACTATGCATATTCAAATTAGTCAGAATCCACCCAATTCAAATTAGTCACCATCCATATTTGTCCATATTCGAATCAGTCACCATCCATATTCAAATCAGTCACCATACATATTCAAATTAGTCACCATCCATATTCAAATTAGTCACCATCCATATTCAAATTAGTCACCACCCATATTTGTCCATATTCAAATTATTCACCATATATATTCAAATTAGTCACCACCCATATTTGTCCATATTCAAAATAGTAACCACACATATTCAAATTAATCACCACCCATATTTGTCCATATTCAAAATAGTAACCATACATATTCAAATTAGTCACCACCCATATTTGTCCATGTTCAAATTAGTAACTATGCATATTCAAATTAGTCAGAATCCATCCAATTCAAATTAGTCACCATCCATATTTGTCCATATTCAAATTAGTCACCATCCATATTTGTCCATATTCAAATCAGTCACCATCAATATTCAAATCAGTCACCGTCCATATTCAAAATAGTCACCATACATATTCAAATTAGTCACCCCCCATATTTGTCCATATTCAAATTAGTAACTATGCATATTCAAATTAGTCAGAATCCATCCAATTCAAATTAGTCATCATCCATATTTGTCCATATTCAAATTAGTCACCGTCCATATTCAAATCAGTCTCTCCATACATATTCAAATTAGTCACCGTCAACATTTGTCCATATTCAAATTAGTCAACATCTATATTCAAATTAGTCACCATGTTTGTACACAATGATGCTTGAGAAGACTGAAGGAGCTTGCTCTATTTGTATAATACACAACTAATTCTACATTGTATGATATTTGGCTTACCCATCACTGTCTTCATAGAGATCTCGTAGCATTGATGCACAGTCCATTGATCTCTGCAACAGAACAATAATTATCAATACTTTAATAGAATTATTATTTGCCTATTTATTTTTATCGGCAAGGGTTCCTTTCTTATCCTCAGTGCATCCTCAGTTTTACGCCCAGGGTGTATTTTAACAGCCATAAACAATGGGTTCAATTTTTAAAACAAAGACATTGATTTTACAGCAGAATGTCATCAGAATTAGTTACAGAATCATTTTTTTTCTTATAAAGTGGGAAATTTGATCCATTTGATTTCATAACTGTGGATAACAAACTTAATTAAATTGCATCCCGCTAAAGTTGCATTTTCACTTTTATTATCTGCAGAAAACCTCTCACTAATCCATATTGTAAGGACTTTGGATTTTGTATAGTTCATACAAAATGTTATCCAACAGAATCCTGAAATCAAATTTTGATATATATTTTATAATATGGAAAAAGTGACCTTGAGTGAAAATTATTTTTGTTTGGTGACAACCTTTGGTGCAGGATAGCTTCAGTGTTCCAATATTTCATGATTTGTTGCCATACCAACTGATTTTATCATATCTCATGGTGATCATAATAATTAGTTGTTGATAATAAAAGTTTACAATGAATGATATTGTTAGGATTACACTTACATCCAGGAGCATCCTTGCTCTTTGATCTGAATTAATTTGGTCTCGTGCCTGTCAGCAAATAAAAAACACATTATCAATTATTTTGTCACAATCGAACACTTTCCTTTATTTACTTCAGACACAAAAGCACTTATCAGTGCGCAATGGTTATAAAATATCCCTACCGAAAGCAAACGTTCACACAAAATGAAATGATCTTTGTTGCTATTTTGGGCTTTTATGTCTGATTATATACAATTACTACAAACAGGCAAAAGTATGCACTCAGGCAGTGCAGGAACGCATCAACTGCAATGCATCTGTCAATGTGATCATCTTACTGCATTCACGTATACTATGGTAATAACCTCATAATATAATAACAACCTAAACTGTCAAAAATTCAACATATTACTTTGAAATTAGGTCTGTGACTGTAGTGCTCATTTTCTTTGGGACAATGTCAACACTCCAACATGAGTTGTGTGAGAAAAGTTCACTTGCCATTTGTGCAAGTCAACTAGACTGTAATCTTAACCCCAATCTACCAGATTTTCTGATAATCCCAGCTAACTCAATCTCAGTACCAATTTCACTTGGAAACTCCACTTGACTGGAATTTGACAAACCAAGCTAACTCGTACTAAAGTTGGAAAAAGTTCCTTTTGCAGCCATACCCAAGCCCTTCTCAATTCAATTGTATTTGCCCCTCTGGATAACTATAAGTGTCATTAGGAGGGGCACGTACAATTACATTTGGGAGGGTAGGGGGTAGGGTTAGTGTTAGGGTGCAAAGGGAACTCTTACCCTTTATAATATATTATCGAGCTGATACTATTTATGTACAATGGATGAATGGTACAAAAATCGGACGTGAACGCACAGATGACTGTTACTGAAATATCATCTTCGGCTCTAAAGATTTGTAACATGCTCTTGTACAACTATTATTACCGGGCACAATGAAAACGAACTGCGATAGCCGACACAGATTCGACGCGTTGTTGAACACCTACCGAGCCTCTCTTGTGCAAAGTTTCCTTCACTATTCCATCCATCAATCTCTCTCGTTCTTCATGAAGCCTCCTTTGTTGTTCCAAAATAGTCTCCATCCTGCCAAACGAATATTCAAAGCATAAAACGACAATCAAACGTGTTGTGAAAGAAAATGGCGGATGTTCGATGGTTCGTTTTCACTCAACTCCAGGGTAACTCTTTTATTTTAACGTATTGTTTTCGTTAGCTTTAGCAAAATATCTAATACGAACGAATATTAAATAAAAATATTTTGAAAATACAAATTTACAACATCTATAAATTGAAATAAATTACATTAAATCTATCATATACTTATATTACGGATATGCCATCAGCAATGACTCTGTGGCGCAACGGTAGCGCGTCTGACTCCAGATCAGAAGGTTGCGTGTTCGAATCACGTCAGGGTCAGTGGCCATATTTTTTCAAGGTCAACTTTTTTTTAATGAGTTTAGAGAAACAATAAAGTGTTGAGAGATACAATATGTTTTATTATTCACAATTTTTGCCTCTTTTATGGATTGATTTTAAGAGAAATGTCATACGATTTCAAATGTGTAAAAAGTTCCTGGCCAATGTCGAAGCACAAACTACAAAAAAGTCACTTGTTGAGACCATGGTCAAGCATACTATGTTGTTTACTATGCTTTCATTATTAAGAGTTCATACTATCAGAACATGGAAAAGTAAAAAAATACAAGAGTCCGAAATACCATGGTAAATGCTCAAAATGTTTCCTAGTCCATGGTGAGATTATTTATTCATATCTTAAAATTGTTCTCGGTGACAGGAGATGTAAAAGTCATATATCATTATTGATATGAAAGTGTTTCCATTTGATTAAGACTATGTATTTAGACACCAGATATGCAATTAAAACAAATCAAGGCTGCACTGATTCCTTTTTATCTAGTAGTGGAGTAAAACAAGGGTGTAATTTGAGTTCCCTTCTATTCAATGTCTTCATTAATGACTTATCGGATAATGTTAATTCAAACCTGTTAAGTATAGGGAACTCAGATTTAAACAGTCTGCTTTTTGCTGATGACATAGTATTGTTGTCAGATTCAAGCAAAGGGCTTCAAAATAACCTAGACAAACTCAGTACCTATTGTGAGATGTGGAAATTAAATGTAAATATTAATAAGACAAAAATAATTATTTTTAATAAAAGGGGGAGAACTCTTGACAATGTTTTCTATTTTGATGATCAGGAAATTAAAATAGTACCTTCATATACTTATCTGAGAATTACATTTCAAAGCAGTGGAAATTTCACAATAGCGATAGACTGCGTAGCTAAAAAATCATTTCGTGCATTGGGTGCACTTACACAAACTTTAAATTTAGGGAATCACACTGTTTCCCCAAAAAATGCCATACATCTTTTTAAAAGTACAGTGTTACCAATTATCATGTATGGGTCAGAAGTACGGGGTTCTTTCACTTTTAAACTGTACAAAACAAAACAAAATAGTATTATTACTAATGAAGCATTCATTGAAAAATTGTTTAGTGACAAAACCCAATTTGAACAGCTTCACATCAAATTCTGTAAGCAGGTCCTGGGTGTACATAAGAAAGCAAGCAATAATGCTGTCAGAGCAGAGTTGGAATGCTACCCTAGTATTATTGAACTCTGCACACATATGCTGAAATTCTGGAAAAGACTTAAGAATTATAAATGTAATGAATTGGTGTGTTCTGCTTTCAACCAAGAAAAAAATAGTACCGGTAATACTTGGACAGCATTTATTAATAAACTGCTTGAAATTACTGAAACTAGTGTAGCTGGGATTGATATTTCAAATTTTAAAACAAAGTTAAAACAATTGTATGTAGAAAATATTTGGTTGCAAAGTCTACAAAAAGCAGAAAATAACAAATTACGAACATACAACAAAATATATTAGCATTCAAATTTGAGCCATACCTGGATCTTATGAAAAATATAAAACATCGAGCCAGCTTAACTAGGTTTAGAATTTCAGCTCATTCACTTCCAATTGAAAAGTTGAGATATCAAGGAATACCTTGATACTATGTGATCTAGGGACTGTTGGCAGTGAAACTCATGCATTCATGGACTGTGAAAATATTGAAATTAAGAATAGTCGTATACAATTTCTAAATATGGTTTCAGTTTATGATGAAAAAATTCAAAAATTATTCAAAGATAACTTACTTAAAAAATTATTTACCTCAAATGATAGTTTCGCTACGCTACGCTACGCTGATAAAGGCAACGTGTATGATCATTTAATTATGTATATATTTATCCTGGGCAAGATTTTAAACTACATCCGGTTGTGGAGTCTATGGACTTGGAAGAATGGGGTTACCCTTTGCCACAACTACCTCCAGGTCACCCTTGGGCAAGGTGTAGTACCTGTCAGCCTTGGGTGCCAACTTCCCACATAAAATGTTTGGTTGACGTCAGTAAGGGCATACGGTCATAAAAACCTTGCACCAACAGATCCGCATAGGTGGACAATATTTTATGTAAATATGTATATATACGTTTCAGTTTTCCTTAGTATTTGGCAGGGGGGATCGTAACCTCTTGTAGTGAGAACCAGTGTGACTGGCCTGCCAACGGGATGCTAAGGTTTTTATAGTAAAAGTTATCAGTCACGTTCATTAATGTAATTTCGTTTTATTTATCCGTAAATCAAAAATCACTATACTATACTATACTATGAAAACGCAAAGTCTCATGGGTAGACGCTTGTTTGTAAGCAATGACACGCTATGGCCATCTGACGCATGTGCAGGTGATGACTCCTCTGCTTTAATATATGCAATAGGAAATTATCTCTCAAATTGCATTGCATATATGAAGTGAGAAATTTGGCTCAAACTGTCCTAATCTACTAAATGAGATAAACATGCTTTGAATAGATTACAATTGTTCATTTAAAGGGTGGTAGTCGTCACGCTGCGCATGTGCGACATTTGTGTTCATAAATATTGATTTTCCCACAATCCAATACTCTCTTCTAATGGAAATAACAAGTATGAGGTTTGACTTGGGTGCGACCTGCACTAATAACCACCGGTGACTCCTTTAATACCTTCTAATCACCTAAAAAATACCTAATTAAAGATCCGTGGCGCAACGACTACTGCCCTTTAATGAAAACAGATGAACGAATCACAAACATGGCACACTTTTTTTGTCTTTTGCTTCAAACGATATCTGCCTTAGGCTGTTTTTCATTCACAGATCTAAACAATAAACGCCCAAGACTGATTGATTATCTGCCTTCTTAGTATGCCATCCAACGCATGCAAACTTTTTGCATTTCTATTTTACACGCAAACAAATGGGTAGAATACACTATTGAGTCCTAAACATTTTGAAATGAACACTGGTAAGCAAATACACTAAATGAAATACACTAAATTCAAATAAATGATTATTGAAGTTAGTGATGACCCACTATTAACTTCAGACTTGTTAACAACAGTTTGAGCGTTAGTACATTAGTTCGTCGAATGCTGAGCATTGAGATAAATGAGTGAGTTTACAGATGTGAAAATCAAGGACTCTAGAGTCACCTCCAGTATCTTCGGGCCCCTGGCGAGCTGCTCATGTTCCTGTGTATACCGGTAATAACAAATATCGTTAAGAACATCACAACACAAAGAAATGGCAACTATACCCCTTTATATGCGCGGTATTTTTGTTGGAATGCGCCATCTTCATTCGTCATTTCATTTCCTTGTTTTAGTTGTTGTTATAAAACAACTTAGATAAATCTTAAAGTATTCATTTGATATACACGGTAACACTAAAGTATTTGCAGGTAAACGTGTGACTTATAATACAGTATGTACTTCTCTTGAAAATTCGATGTTGTTTTGTATAAATTTGTGCATTATCCCAGAGCATCCATGTACCAAGTTTCCTATGTACATGAGAAACAAGTGAAAATGCTTATAATTGGCTAATTAATATGCAAATTAGGTGATTATTACACATGGATTTCAACCAAAAACTAATCAAGTCTGTGCATTATCCCAGAGCATCTATGTACCAAGTTTCCTCAAAATCCAATAATTGGTTCTTGAGATATCAGTTCAACAACACACACAGACTAACGCAAAGACTCTTTTTTAAGCTTCGTACACAAGAGTAAAAAAACACAAGCTCATATGCTACCTCAGTTGCCCGAATCAGGCATTATTTCTTCAAAATGATTAATATGCAAACTTAGCCAATTCATATTCACAAAATTTAATAAATATTGAAGCAATTTCAGCAGATTTGTATCATTTTGTAGATTTCCTAATTGTTGACTACAAAATTGGAATATTGCTAACATTTTCTATTCTACAAAATATTAGAGACGACGTAACCATAAACTCTCATTCCATTTCGCAGTCTTTGTGTAATGCCACATGGCATGTATGTACAAAGTACTCGAGATATTGGTGGAAACCTGAAATTTATTATGCAAATTAGACATGTGCAAGTTTTAATATTCGACCAAACATAAACACACACAGACAGGGTAACTGCAAAAACTCACACACATTGATTCGCACATGAGAATCAATTTTAGACGATCTGTAGCACTCCAGTATGTCATGTTTTACCTTTTCTTATTGGGAGGAACTGTAAAATGACTAATTTTCACTGGGTTTAAATTTCGCTGATTTACCATTTCAGGCATATTCAGTGGGTTTTATTTACACACACACACACCATCATAAAACTGACAGTCATCAGCATCCAAAATTTGAATAGCCAAACCTACTTAATTCTAACCATGGAAGTACCTCCATCTGAAGATTAACTTGACTAGACACAAAGGCTTAAACAGTTAACCAGTTGCAACTCTAGTCTTTTACCTCCATGTTCTAACCAAGCTTTTCACAAAAGGCTCGAGCTAAAATTTCACATAACACGCTACTAAGTTTATATAATTTTCCAAGTGTCCAAATATTTTCAGCAAGATGCTGAATTGTTTCGAGTTACCAACAGAGGACCAAAAACATCGAGTTACAAAAATTACCACAGCCATATTTCTGAAACCACGCACAAATTGCAACTATGTTCAATTAACAGAACTTTACAGGTAATGTATATTTTTCTGCAAGTCAACATTAGGCAACTCAAAATTTAATCAATGGTTACCGGACTTAGATTTTTGTTTTGTCTAACATTCAAATTCAGTAACTCAAGTTTTTATTTTCAGTTAACTGAACTTAGAATTAAATGAAATAAACAAAAAAAAAACTTGTGCGCGACTTGAAGTTTCCATATTCCATGCATTCAGCTAAAAATAACAGTTACAATTTGGGCTTGGTTTCGCAAAAGTAGGCATGGTCATTACTGTCGCTAACAATTCAGCATCTCATCACACACAGTATGTACATTAGACTCCACAAGGCAATTTATGGCTCAATACATTAAAAGCGAAAATACTACTCTGCCTTTTAATTTCATTGATTATTGGAGCAAGAATGTTTTTGGAGATAAAAACCATCTTGGGAGGCGACCATAAGCTGATAATGCCCAAGGTCAAGATTGTCTAAGGAAGGGGGGGGGCACGACTCTAAAAAGCATTACATTAATTCAATACTTTGTACACATTGCACAGAGATCAAAATTTGTACCCACTCGGTTACAGAAAAATATGTAGATTAATTTCTCATGCGCGCGACTGTGCCCTTTAAAATGGGGGGGGCAGTGACACGAACAGCCGACTGAAAATGCTGTATTTTCAGAACTGCCAGGAGACGAGACTTTTTTTCCTCTATGGGAATTTTATTCTGTAGCCCACGTTTTTTGCTAGTTACAGTAATGGCCAATTTCTCGAGGACACTGGTATTCTAGACCCAGATCACTGAAAATTTTAACATTGGAATACATTGCCAACACAAACTTTCCCTACAATCAGAAAGTGCACAATTTCCTATTCAATCCAGACTGAATAGCACCAGCAGCACCAAATACATTCACATTACAATGCACAACAATAAATTTTGACTTTATTCAGACAAGTAAACATAATTTACAAATGAGACTAACTTATCCTTTTTTTTTATATGGTTGAAAGAAACAAAGATTTAATGTAGAAAAATAAAATTTATTCAATATAATAAATTACAAAACTATATTCTTTGGCAGTAATCTATGTTGTAAAACGAACGTAATCCTACGAGGATGACATCGCATTACCCTGTTGAAAGGTTCTAAGTTGGCAGTGAGTTGCCTTAATTTTTACAATACCAGTTGGTCTACAAAACTCCACAGAAAGTAGGTTTTTAAAGGAATGTCTTCAAATGACAGACTACCAGATTTGCTGCAATATGCAGAATACTACACTGGTATTGCAGTGCTGTAACATGGAAAGGTTTTATTTGCACTTTGCTTGTCGAGCGAGTTGTTGCAGATCTCGTCTAACCACTCGCATCACTGTCGACTGTTCAGCTCAATTTCTTTTTCTGCAATAAAGCGAGAAAAAAAATACAGTAACTGCCAGGTCCATAATGAACTACTATTGTTAAATATCTGCCCTAAACTTTCAGCGACATTTTTACGTGCCAATGCTAGGTGGGCACAGGTAGTGCCCAAATCACAATTACAGTACAAAGAATTTTTTTTTAAATCAAGCCATAGATACTTTTGTATATGCACCAATATTAATGCATAAATAAATGCGACCGTTAATAAACTGGCCAACAGAGGAATTTTAATTTTTAATATACTCACGAATGGTGGCAGACAATTCAGCATGTTCAAATTAGGCACGAGCAACATTGCTAGTCTTCAGCAACTTTCACTTAAATTGGGACGAGTACAGCATATAATGCAATGGTAATAAATGAACTGAACTTGGGCTAGTTTATGCCCGACTAGATTCTGACAAATTTTTATACATCAGTCCGCAGTTCCTATTAAACTAAATGTACTGAAACCTGAAAGCATTCAAAATGAAACTCTAACGAGCAGCAGAAATTCAGACTTGTCTGGATACAAATCTCCCAACTACTCCGATGCACACCTTTATCAGTTCAACAGGACAAAGCTTCGTTACATTTCGTGTGAACTTGTCGATTAACAATTGAAATAGATGTTCAGACACTTTGAAATTGCCAAAAAAAACTGGTTACTTGAAACCCCATAATGAAGTAAATTGATAGGATCAAGTTGGTGGGGTGGAGGAACTTTTTTAACTTAAGTTGCATCATATCACCTTAACTGGTATATAATGCACCTAAAAAATCCTGTTGTTGCATAGACCAGAAGGGTTTTATCAAATACTTGCCACCGAGATTCACAACAGTCCATCACAGAATTTAAATACAAGAATCAGGACTACCAGGCTAGTGAATATCGGCAATTTTTAGAAACCTTGGTCAAATTAACCAAATTTTGTCAAGCTATAGAGCAAGCCACACCAATTTACTGAACCACTACAGTACTACTAAACTAGCCATTGAAGTATTCGCCAGAAGTTGAACTTCCTCAGAAATGCAGTCTTGAAATCTGAGCAGACCAACTTGTTTTCCCCTGGCACACGTGATAGTCACCTGGAACAAACTCCTCTTCTCAATCCAAGTATTACAGCAGGTACTGGCCAGACCCAGGGTAACAGACTCCAGGTGGCCTCAGCCTCCTTGCCGAGGTAGGGGTGGCACCTGTATAGGTGAGACGCTCTCTACACGAGTGCCAAACAGAAAAGAAATGTGGCCCAACAGGCTACATTATTTTTGCAATCTTACAAAACCTTCAAAACACAAGACAGTATTCTTGGCCAAACCAAATGTGCTTGTTCAAACACAGGATACAGTTCATGGCCTAATCAGGTGTTCCAAACTGCAATAAAGAACTACTACAAGTCCATAATTGTGTACAAGGCCATGGTTGCCTTGGTTCTACAAAACCTTAATTCCAATCCCCAATTTTCAAGCAGTCAATTGCAGAAAGATGTAAATAAAGGTGCCTAGAACTTAAAATGAAACTGGTAACCTGCAATATCAATGGGTAAATGAGCATTTAATGCCTCGTGGCAAAATGGTAAATTTGGACTGCAAATAATTTGCAAATCTTGAACTGGTATGTTTTATGTTGGGATTTTGTTCTTATTTTATTACTTTTTTTAATCATCTGTTTCATGTTCTTTGGGGTAACGGGTTGTATGAGAGAGCGGGAGAAAGAAAAGAAAAGAAAGAACTTTAGTTAGTGTTGACATACAAAAACACAATCATTCAAGATCACTGACAATGCTAGATCTTGAAGCACAGGAATTACTTTCTCTAAAAGGGTTTAATCATTCACTGGGTATTTTTAGCTGAATATGGAAAATTTTCTTCACATTAGTGTAAGTAAAACCACATCTGCTAAAAATTAAAACCCAGTATATGTTTCGCCAGCTTCCAGCAGTTCTAATTCAAATGCATTACTTTTTTAATAAAATTGACTAGTTGAGCAACACCCATCCAACGATAAATAAGCTTTAGTAGGAAGGGGAGGGGAGACAATCACGAGACTGGGAACTAGCACAAACCGACTTAACACAGATCTGATAAAATCAGATTCACAAATAAAAGTAGGAACTGAATGAATGGTAGTTTTTTATGTTTTTTGTAACATCTAAACTTGGTTTTTTATTGGGCATTTAAGTATGACAGACGAGTATTGAATACAAGAACGTACAATTCAGTTTGCCAATCATTAATCGAGAACTGATTTGGCTTTCATTTTTTTTTTCAAAATGTGCCAAAAGCATAAAGTAGGAAAATATGACAGACAAGCTAAAACATTTCACACAAATTTTAAAATATTCAAAGCCTAAAAACTTTACCTTTAGAGACTTTTAATTACGTACTCTTGATCATGTGACAGACAAAATTGCCGAATAACAATTCTCCTGCCATTCTACTTATGTAACTAATATATGCATGTTTACCATCAAAAACTTAGTTTTATGTATAGTAATCATCGAAATAGTACACAATTACAATATTTTAAATACCTAACCACATTTTTTTTTTACTTTGCAACTAAATATTAGTCTAAACAAAAATACATAATATCGATATAAATGGTGAAATGTTCGTAAGATAAAGCTACGGCCACAGAAAACTGTCCTATGTATTCTAGTATTTACAAAGGGTATGAACTTTTCACAAGACCAGATAAAATCAAAGTTTTTTGAAGAGTCAAAAAATAGTCAATGTCAGCTGGTTATATAAATGAAAACGGGATGCCAAATAAAGTCTGCGAATATAATGACAATAATGTCGTTTGAAACTATGCGAGTGTTTTTCACTGGTGCAGAGTACATGGCTAATTTTGTGCCCTTTGCTCTGGTAGTGGAATCAGTTTATCTTCATATCTAGAATATTTAGTCAATCAAATCTTCAGGCAGGAGGAGAGAATGCTATCTCCCATAAAACAGAAGCAAATCAGCTAGGGAAGTGAGAATTTTTGTAAACTCCTTTCAATCTGATGTAGACTGAACCTGGACGATCAATTTGGAGACATTCGGTGATCAATTTGGTGTTGATTTCGGATGTTGTTGATGGACTTCCAAATAAAATGACAAATGGCCGCATCAATATGATGAATGAATATTTTGTTGGATTTACTTCCAGGGTTGGCTAAAGGAATCCTGATACCATTGTTGGTCACCTCCAGAACCGTACCCATAACCGCTGCTGTAATCCTGCTCCAAAGGCTGCTGAGCTATTGGCTGGGCTCCCCAATTCTGGCTGTTTAGATTTTGGGTGAACCGGCGTTTCGAGTCACCTGTATTTTGTGTATCCGCCTTGCGTTTTCCCATGAACCCACCACGTCCTCTGCCACCAGACTGAATTCCTAAACCACGACCACGTGAACGCAATCCTTGGCCTCCCCTATTGCCATAAGTGCCTCTTCCACCCATCGGACCACCACGCATTGGATACCCACTACGTCCTCGAGACGATCCACCACGTGCACGCATAGCACCACCACGTCCCCCTCTCAATTCTCTGCCATAACCACCACCATATCCGCCATATTCTCCTCTATCTCCATATCCACCGCCATAATATCCATCATAGTAGGAATCATCATAACTACCACCACGGTAATCATCGTAACCACCGTAGTAGTCGTCGTATCCACCATATCCATAATCGCGATCATAGCCACCACGGTCATAACCACCTCGACCTCTCATACCACCACGGCCTCTTCCACCTCCATAATAATCATCATCCCACCTGTAACGTAAACAAATAATTACTGCAAATGAGATCCAGTTCCAGGAGGTGGTTCACAAATGGTGGAACACCTTAAGCTCAAAACACAACTTACCTGTTTGATGATCTGCCTCCTCTGGTCTGTTGTCTTTCTTTTTTCTTTTTGTTTTCAGATGGTGGTTTTGCCAGAGAAATATCAACAACTGAACCTTCAACTTCTTTACCGTTCAGTTCTTCCATGGCCTTTACTGCAGCATCTCTCTCTTCGAAGTGGACAAAGCAGTAATCTTTCAATTTCTTTACCCTTTCTACAGTACCGAAGGCTTGAAAAGCCTCCTTTAATTTCTCTTCCTCGGCATCTGGAGTCAAGTTTCTTACATACAGAACTTTTACCTGAAAAAAAAACATCAATTCATGTCACTAAATGCATTATGGTTGCAGAGCAACTTTCAGGATTTAACAAAAATTATTTTTTTTACAGCAAACTAGAGTGAACAGTTAAAGTGAATGTGATTTGAATTACTCCAGATTATCTGGAAGAACCTATTTTAGTTACTTTACAGTTTCATTTAATTGACCTTGTTTAATATTATAATATTGTAATTGTGTTATAGTAAACAAAAACAGAAAATAAACTATACAAAATACACTAAACTTTACTAACATAGTTAAAATAAAAGTATTTCACAGTACTTGCCTTTGCCATTGTTTCTTCATCTGGTTCTTCTTGTGGATCTGCCCAATCTACAGTAACATTTGAGTTACCCCAAACCTTGATACGCCCACTCATCAACCTTCTCCTGGCTAGAGAAGCTGCTTTGTGAGACTCAAAATGTAAGAATGCAAAACCTCTGTTCTTTTTTCTGTCTTCTGGCATGTGGTAGATGATAACGTCTGTCAGACCACCTGTAAAATAATAAAAACTTGTCACTTGTGTATTGTATAAAACTATGGCAGAGGAGCATGTCACAGAATAAATAACAGAGCGGCAAAAACAATCAGCTTAATAAACTGACTGTCTTGTAGACATTCAGCGTTTTCCCCCCTTAGAAAAATTGTATACAATACCAGTCAATTTGCAAAACAATATGTTATTGGCTTGTATTTACCAGTATGCAAAAATTGGTTCTAATGTTTATCCAAAATTCAACAGTTGGGACCCCCTACTCTATAATGCCCTGGGTAGAATGCTGACATTTTGCTGCGATCTATTGAAAGTAAGCCTCAAAGACCTGTTGGATTCGTGACAGTTTGATCTAGTTGCCAAGAATAGCATTTTCCGCAACAAGCAACATGAACTTGGAATTGTATCGAGACAACTTTACTTCCCTAATTGTATTTGCTCTCCTTTCAGGCGACCAGAGAAAACTATGGGATGTAGGTGATTTTTAGTTTCTGGCATAATGGTGAAAGGCATGAACCAAACAACTCCTTTTGAACTTAAATTTGTTATCAAAATTGACCCTGATTAAACGAGTACATAAGCATATTATACAGAGAGCGACAAAAATCATCTGGTCATTGAGGAAAAGGCTGGTTTAACCAAGTAACAACCTGCCACAATTTTGTGCTCCAGTGACAGAAACAATGCCAGTTTGACTAGCTAGTCTTTTGCAACAGATTACAAGCATTGTTATTACATGATAAATGTCACTGCATACAACATTGGATTCAGCTGTCACAACACCCAGAAAGCTCAATTTGTTTCTAACATAGCATTAAGGTGTGCTAGTGTTAAATCATTAAAATTATAGCATACTACTTACCAACATGTTTATTGAATTCCTCTAATATTTCATCTTTTGACTTTGTTTTTGGAATGGAACCAACAAATAGTCTGTGATTGGCAACAGATATGCACACACCCAAGTGTTTTCCTTTTCTAATTTCATGATTGTCAAGCTGTGAAAAGAGGTGCATTAGAAAGAAAAATGAAAACTTTTCCCTCAAGATTGTTGACGCCACTTCTGGGGCATGGTCTAAAATTAAATAAATGAGCTGTAAATGTTGGAATGTTATTTTAGGCGATTCAGTAACGAGTTGCATTTTACTAATCTATTATATACATTGCGCAAAGATTGTTATGTAGTGAAAACAATGCTGTCAAAAGATGACAATCCTTAGTGTAAGCTACTATTTGATTCATTGTTACAATATTAAGTCTTAATATACATACACTCCTAACAGCCTTTAGATCTGTTACTATGCATTTGTAACAAGCATTTTTTAATGTCAAACCCACATCACAAAAGGGTCAAATCCCCCCCTAAACAATGCCAGCAACCAATCACAGTAGCTTAAACAATAGTGACAACTCAATGACCCTGACAACAATACGTTATTTCCCCCACGCCAACTTCAAAAATCTTTTGTTTTGTCTTGTTTTTATGTTCGGTCCGTCTTAGAAAATTGTGACTACTATTCGAACTAAAATGAGCCTGTTATATACTGATTACACAAAAGACAGCGAAAACAAGGCAGCACTTTTATTTTAGAAACTCAACTTGTTAAATTTATAATGGTATTTTAGTATCTAACAACTTTTCTTTAATTCCCAGTCAAATAAAGCAGAAATCAAAACAGTAAGGTCTAGATTGAATCTGTGCCATTTACAACTTTGTTGGTTTTTAAACATTTATTCAATAACTTACAAATAATTAGCTCACCTGTTTCACAGCTTCTTGTGCGCCTTCTCTATCGCAGAAAGTCACAAAGGCATAGCCACGATTCAAACCAGATAGAGGATCCATCATAAGTCTAAGATCCCAGATTTTTCCACATTTCTCAAATAATGGAATTATCTCATCTTCGAACATATCTCTTGGAATCTTGCCAACAAAAACTTGCTGTCGGAACAAAGGAGAACCACTGGAGTGCTGGCCCTGAATAGAATTAAAGACAATGATTAGTTTACCGGATAACAGCGCAAGTTTTTTTTTTGCTCTGAAGTTTAAGGCTGGCCCACACACGCTTAATATTAAGACATTAATTCCATATTTATGTTCTGTTATGGCTCAATTCTTTGTTTTCGCATGTTTTGGTATAGTTTTTGGCAAAACTGGTAGAAATTCTAGGTTGGACTGTTAGTGGTTATTGGCTCCAACCAAGTACAATTTTAAATTTTTCATGTTAATTTTGGTTATAAATTACGTTTTTAAACAATGGGGTACAGCGTGTATTGTATTGTGGACAAGCTGAGATGTTTCATGTTCGTGATCACACATAAGCGCTGTTATTCGGGTAATCATTACCTTTAACATTATGTTACAATGTAAAACGTTACATTTTTGCAATAATTGAAATTGTGAAAAATGTGAAAGAATGTTAGACTCGTCTTGCTCGACTTTAAGATGAACACTAAAATTTGAGTCGTCCGAAAAAAATAGTAAACTGACATTTTGATCCAGAGTATGTTTGCACATTTTAAAATTTTGTTGTTGATTGAAATAGTATTAAATACCACAACCGCAGTTAAAGCTTGATTAGATCATGGAACTATAAACCCCAGGAAGAACAACGAACCCAAGAGGATTAAAAAAACCTTTGTCATAGTTTATCTTACAGTGCTTTCGCTTTTGTTTCCACAACATTAGTCATACTCCACGTTAGTTGCCGCCGATACGCCCGTATCAACCGCTTTGCTGGAAACTGAAAACTTGAAAAAAAAATTCACATCTGCGCAGTAAAATATTTTGTTTACTACGCGTGCGCAAACAAGTCGGTCTGCAGGGTGACCTTCAGTGTACCGGAAATCATGCAACGGGTCGGAGTTTTAGAGAGTTTTCATAATTTTCAACGTCGTTTTAGATTACTTGTTTTTTCCAACCCTCGAAAAACTAAGGTTGCAAAAGTTTGCGAAACATGGGGTTTTGTATGCTGTTTGTTGTTGAGATATCCCGACTTATTCTGTGTTTCCCTTCGATTTTTTAATGCGACAAAATAAACAGTCAAAATAAACATTTGACATCGCGGCAACTATTATAGTTGAAAGGAAACAAAGTGGTTGTTCTTCCTGGGGTTTATAGTTCCATGATTAGATACTATAAAGAAAGTGAATCCTGAGAAGAATCTTGTACTTTTCTAAATATTCAAATGTTTAATTTGGTAAAACAAATAAGCTTGATTCTGAAAACTTTTTACTTTGTTTGCAGTACTAAATACATAACAAGATGTATATTTAGCACTGAATAGTTGGAATTTTATTTCAAACATTTATTTGAAAAAATATTTAAATTAGAAAAAAGGCTTCACAGAAAAACAGTGGCTCTTCATTGAGGAAATTTGTGAAAAAACAATGTGACATAAGGAAACATCACACGAACTTTAGATTGCTTTTTTCAGTTACTGTCACAGTAAACAGTAGAAAGCTCCTAACTAAACATTACAATGATTTAAAACACACCTCTGCATCTCCAGATGGTGCTGGGCCATCCCAGTCAGGTGGAGGTCCTCCATATTTTCTTTGTCCAGTTGTAACATCCAGTGAATATCCTGTCCTGTCTAGAATTTCCTGTAAACAAAGAAATAATCTAGTGTCAGATTCAAACAATGATAATGAGATGCATGACATAGGTGTGAATCAATCACACTATAAAAAACACACTATACTATGCTTTTCATTGTGCACGCGAAAATCTTTTATTAGATCTTTATGTTAGTATTTACTTTCAACTTTGCTTCATCTGGTCCTGGTCTTGCATCTGCAGCTGTAGATTGTTTGAGTTTTGCCCTCTGTCTATATGTCTTCATTACACCACAAAGGAAGGCACTCTTGTTGTTCACATGTGACAAGTCACTTTCTAAAATATAAACGAGACATAAACTCAAAATTATTAGCAAGCAATTGACAAAAACAATGGTTTTTACTTTTTTATGCACATTTATACTATAACAGAATGAGAGCTTGTATACCCACCAGAAAATTGTTTCAAGACGGCTAATGCCCCTTCTTCGTTGAATTCTTTCAGTGCATCCAGTGCTCTCTCATCTAATTCTCCATGAGTAAGAGTACCTGCGATTTAACAAATACATATTGAGATTGTATAAATTAAAATATACTCATTGGCAGATAGCATACAAGTCAGATATTTTTAAACGCGTGAAAAACGAAGGATCAGTGATGAAATGTTTACCCGATTGGTAAATCTTGTCCAAATTCTCTGCAACAACTTCTGCAAGTCCTGCTTCTGTCAGCTTGTCATAGTCCTCACTATGAACAACAGTCTCTGCTGACTCCATTGGCTCTTCCTCTCCAGCAACAGGCTGGACCTGTTCTGAGTTTGTCTCCTCACCCATTTGTTGTTCTGTTTCTGCCATCAGAGTAGCTGTAGGATTGAGGAAATGTAAACCAGTCCACTCAGTGGCTTTGCGTTTATGGACCAGAGAAAGTTTATGTTCTAGGACAATGGATTTAATATTGGCAAGCGATAGGCCAATCAATTGACAGAATCTATTGACATGCAAATCATGTGAAATTTATTTCAAAAGACTATCCCAATGCATTTATCACAGTCCCTATATAGAGAGACTGCATTTATCAATTACTTTCAGAAAACCATTTTAAAAATTAGATATATTCTCAAAGACAGAGCTACATCACGGTCCACATCCACGACTATTCTCAAACAAGAATAGACAACGAATTTTCGGATTAACATCTCAGTCAGTCTTTGAGAATATTTTTTTTTTACTAAAGAAAAATATCAGCTTAAATGAAATCTAGCAATCATTTATTATGATTTACATGTAAATTATCAGTTCAGGTAAATGACACTTAAATCAAAACCGATAATTAAGGAGAAAATTAATATGGATTTATTATTGGCCAAATAAAGCAAACTGGTTAGTGACAATTTAATGTGACATCAACCTAGTAAACCTTTCAGTGACCTATGGCTATTTATAAACATACAATGCACTAGTAGTCAGATAACGTCTAATCTACTTCAAAACACCAAACTTTTTAAACCGTACAATGTGCTTGTGAGGAAACATGCAATTTTACATCCGCCATTTTGGTTTCACTCCCTTACTGAAACTGCCAAATAATCGTTAACAAAAACGCGCTACGCCAAAAATGCATTTTCACTTATGTGCGCGTAAACACGCGATACAATTTTATTCCAAATTCAAACTGATGGGAAATAAATGTGCAACAAAAAACGGTCGTTATTTGCAGCGGAGTTTTCTTTTGTCCGGTAAATACAAAGGACAATGTCACATGGCGTTCCCCGCCGCGTGGATATATCACATGGTTTCTACAAATGAAAACGAAAATAGTCAACCAATTTAAAAAAAATCAACACCGCATTTTTAAACATGCAAGAACCCAAACGATGAACTAAATGAATAGGAGATGTATATAAAAACAATTTTAAACGTATTTTACAAGCATATAGCCCGGCAAACTAAATCAGAGTGGAACCCACGCCATATATCACTCTGCCTTCGCTTTGTTTGTACGGCCACATGTGAGCAACTCGAGAATTTGTTCTTTTTCTGTTAAGAGCCACGTAGCAAATTGAGATAAAAAAATAAGCTATCCGGGAGTGACGAGTTTGTTGATATTTTTAACGCAAGTTTCTTCGAATACAAGGTGTTTTACCTACAAATAATACGATGACGTGAAACAGGTTTTGAATTTTCCTCAAAATGGTCGGGTCGTCAGTCCATCGCCTTCAGCACAGTGCACGTTTATCCAATTTCGTGAAACGAGTTGTGTGGCGCAATCCATTAAAATTAACAGAAATGCTCACAAAATACGTGAAAACCAAATGGAAGAGTTACACTCACCTATTTCACGGCTTTAGCTAAAAATAAGAAAATAAAGACGTGAAGCCCAACGAGAACACAACAAAAATGGCGATGCTCTCAAGCGCTGGAGTGACAGATTGTATAATCTACGGGGTTTCCCAAGCATAACACAGGGGTTTATAGGGCAAAGGTCACAGATTCCCGCGCAAATTAATCTATACCATAAATCATGTACAAACTGTTCATGCCATATGGGACAAAGACCTATCATATTCATATGAATTATTAAAACGAATCCAGTGAATTTATATGCGCATTTATTGGTGTTCACTATATATTCCCGTGTTTTTTGAAAAAAAACTTAAGTCATTAATATTATTGAAGATATGTATAATGATAAACCTTCGGCATAATATTGAGGGAAGGTGTATATACGATCGTGTGTATTGTCACTACCCTACAGATGCGTTGTCACCGTATTTTTGGGGTGTATAGCGCCCCCGTGTCAAACATAAATGTATTCTATAATTGTACATTGTACTATAATTGGTACTTGGAAGACACAACTACGACACGTCTTTTAGTCTCTTATTCACACTCATGTTTTCAAAAGAGCATTGTTACCACTCTGTACGAGCAGAAACGACGTAAACACGCGAGAAAACAATACACTGATAAGTGCTAAGGTGCTAATAAAATGTGTCGTTAAAGTAACGCTATTGTCACGTAGCCACTAACTGGAATAGCGTGAACTGAAGGGTCAGTGTTTCATTCACACCAAATAAGAAAGCAATTCACAGAGTCGTCAACGACGCATAGCGTTTCCCGTGCAGTGGAACATTATATTCTGTTATAGTGATTTTTGATTTACGAATAAATAAAACGAAATTACATTAACGGATATAACTGATAACCTTTACTATGGAAACCTTAGCATGCTGTAGGCAGGCCAGTCACACTGGTTCTCACTACAAGAGGTTACGATCCCCCCTGCCAAATGCTAAGGAAAACTGAAACGTATATATACATATTTACATGAAATATTGTCCACCTATGCGGTTCTGTTTGTGCAAAAAATTACGACCGTATGCCTTTACTGACTTCAACCAAACTTATTATGTGGGAAGTTGGCACCAAAGGCTGACAGGTACTACACATTGCCCAAGGGTGACCTGGAGATAGTTGTGGCAAAGGGTAACCTCATTCTCCCAAGTACAAAAACTCCACAACCGGATTCTGTTATAGTATTAGTAATACACGTAGTATATATTTTAAACAATGAATTGAAACATAGACCCTACAATAATAGCATCTTCAGCAGAGGTTAGCACCATCCATGAGGGTAAAACAGATCTCTTTTTACCTATATGCACCATCTAAGTATTGTTTCGATATTTTCAACTTATTAAGTAAAATTATTCGTGATTTGTAAGTCGTATTTGTTTTCTGTCATCGCAATTATTGTTTTCTGTTATATATTGCCTGGAAATATCGTAAATAAAGACTTTACATGTAATTATTACTATTTTTGTCTTTGTTTTTTTACCGTTGTTATATCCTCGGGTCGGACATCCGGGCATTTTCACCGCCTGGCAACCTGCGGCGGTGAAAACAAAGGCCCAAAACTCGCAGAAAATGGTACTTTGGGATGATTGTTGAGACTCCTCTGAACAGTGTAACAAGATTGGCCCTACATGTGTAACATATATAAATTTGGCTGTTCGGGATTACTTCAAAGTTGAGTTTGTGTTGTTTTCTCGAATTTTCACCGGCTCGACCGGCGTTCCACAGCAGCGCGCACAGAGCCCATAGAATTGCGTGTACAGTGGTGCGCGTCGTAGCAACGTGGAACGTCTTGTGACGTAGCACCGCCCCGAGGATACATTACTTGCACAGTTATGCATATAGTAAATACCTTTTCCGAAACCAAAACAAGTGCAGAAGAACAAGCGGGTGTAACTTGTGCGATCGAACAGCTTATTATGTCCATTACATTTACCTGAAAAGCACTGAACATATGAAACGCCGAAACAGCGCTAGTCGGCTCACATCTCAGACATCGGCTTCTTGACACGTTCAGAATCCACACCGAGGAATGTTCAAGACAGCCGCCTTTCCGAAAATTTTAAAATTGGGGTGTGTTGCCATTTTACTACTACTACTACTACACGAAGCAAGAGTGAATTGTTTGACAAACATGAATGTATGGTCGGATATCTCGATATCCTAAGGCTGGTCGTCTCGTTTCGTTGTTCCAATGCCACGTGACTAGTTCACACCATTATGTGGCAATGATAGTTTTCTCAGTGTTTTTTTTTCTCTGCACACATTTTGCTGGTATGGTGCTATAAACACCAAGCTTCCAGTTAGCTACGTTGGGTGGCCTGAGTACGCTCCGCCACGTCGTGTCACGGGAGACTGTCAAATCTCAAATAAAGTATTGTTTTTTCACACACTGAACCCGCCTACTGTCATTTTAAATCATGTCCACTTTTCATCACGAATAAATCAACTGGTAGTATTATCACGTAGTTTTTAAACTTTGTCGTGTGTTTTATTTCTGTTTTGGGACTGGTAGGGGGGATCGTAACCCCTTGTGGTGAGAAACAGTGAGACTGGCCTACTTGCAGGGTTCCAAAGCTTAACGTTGTACGTTTTATTGCTTTCATTTACGTTACTTGTCCTTGTCAAACTGCTTATTAAAAATCACTACTACTACTACTACTACTACTACTACTACTACTAATAATAATAATAATAATAATAATAATAATAGTAATAATAAAAATAATAATAACTTTATTGCCTATGTGTAAAAATATTTACATAGGATAAGTACAGCAAACAAGAATTTTAAAATAATAACAAGATATATGTAAAAATATTGTACAAAAAAACAAAAGAACGTAACTAATATTTAAATGTTAAATAAATCTTTTGGTTGCGTAAAAAAATTGGCAAGTTCTAAAATTATGCCAGGATCTTTGCTTCAGAGAATATATGTGAACTGTATATTTTTATTGTTGGACGAAAGTAGTGTCATAATTTGTTTGATGCAGTTTTCTCTGTGTTATAGTTTGGGCAATTCAATAGAAATTGTTCTTCATCTTCACTTGTGACCCCATGGTAGATTACTTTCAGAGTTTTATGTAATTATTCATATTTTTTGGATGTAAATGGTTATCATTAAATGCGTAAATAAATAAAATAAATGAACCTCTGCAGGTTGAATTGGCTGTCCCATCGAGTCTGTGGCACACACTCACTCAGGGTAGGAGTCGACCATTTTTGGTGTTCAGCCCGAAGTAGGATTTGAACATGGGTCTACCAATCACGAGTCTGACGCAACAACCACTATGCTACCAGTGACTAAAGGGCTCCATTCCTCACACAACCGAATACAACTTTCCGATAGAATTCTTGGATTTTTTGTTTATTATGACGCCATCAACGGTACTTAATGATCACCCACCAACGTGACTTACGGCCAAAATATATTCTTATAATTTACCAGAATCCTCAAGTATCTGATATTAAATTAAATTAAGCAACATTTCGGACCCGTAAGTGAAACTGCGGCCGACAATTACAATACATGTACGTATATACACCTCATCTTGCATCTTGGGCAACATAATGAATAAGTCTTAGCGGAGTGATATGTACATGATGAATACGTCTGAACTGTTAAATGTAGTACACCGAATTACCTATCTCTTTATAGTAGCACCCATTGGCAAGCAATAAGTTAGTGGTTTTTAATTTCATCTCCGACATGCAAGTGACATTTTCCAATACAAAGTGGGTCTGTCCTTTTCTGCTATTCGTCAAGAAGCTACATTAAAGATCGGAAGTCGTCACATTATCCAAAGCGGGTTCCATGTGACATATACAATGGGTCTAACATGCATGGTATACATACGGGCATTGATTTTTAAGACACAAAAATCAAAGTCGTTCGAAGAAAGAATAAGAAATTCTAACACGCACTTTAATTGTGTTGCCGTGAACGTACAAACAGCACACGGGCGTAAGAGCATTTTCATTCCGAGAAAACGTGGACGACACACGTGGAAGACCTACGTAGAGTGATCACCCGGCGAGGTCAATAAAATGAGTACATTTGACCTAATATTTGTTCAGAAAATATTTGAATTCACGTTTGTATACACTTCACCACCCGGTGGGATGAACAGTCACGTGACGACATGGGACATACAACAAAAGCACAATACCATATTATGAATGAACAGACTATAGTTTATTTTTCGACAGCTAAAACAATAATCATATAATCATCACACTGTTTTGAGTGAATGAAAAATATATTTATATTGCATTTTTGTAGACGTGAAAATATGTACCAGTTGTCGTGGTAAACCAGTTAAATATACAATAGAAAGAGTTTACACGAAAAACATATTTTAATCCAGTGTCAAAATCTCGCGTCTGTCGAAAACCGGAACTCGTCCACAGTAGCCTCCATTTGATTTAGCTGACCAACCCGCATGTAAGGCCGAACATACACGAACACACACGAACATATTTACATAGTTTGTAATATCTCAATGCCGATGCCGAATCGACACGAACATAGCATATTTACATAGTTAATGTTCCACAAGGGTTGCAATGCTAGAGTTAAGGAAGCCCTTACATAATCTATGTAGAGCATGTCAACAATCGCAGAATGACCTACAGTATCTAATCAACTTGAAGTGAGATCTAATGCATCCTGGATCTACTAGCACATATCGGTTGGAGACTAAGGCGAGTCATGGCGGACATTCTCTTTACTGGTCTTGGTTGTATTATGTTTGACCGAAGCGACACTTTCTAACTCGTTGTTCAATAAATATGGCGGCAAACTTTTGTCGGTGTCATTTCTCGCTAGTACCTTCATATGCGCATTAGTTTCCAAATTCGTTAGGTGTTGCGTTTCAATTTCTATGTTGCCAGGTTTAGAATCTAATGTTTTTATTTTAGTGGATTTGGATTTTTTTCGTGACACCTTTGATGTATTTACATCGCTTGTCGGGTTATTTCTCAATAAATTCTCCAAACTCTTGCTGTTATGAGCATTTTGTTTCTGTAGTTGATTTATCATTTTCTCTTGTTTTCTCACATTTTTCTTTAAGTCCCTAATTAGCATACTTATGGTATGATTTACAAAAGCAACTTCGTTATTCGCACGCACTTTGTTGTTTTCTATTACTGTTTTCAACTTCTTCATGATCTCTGCAGTTTTCCTTCCTTGCTCATGCAACAAATAATTGATGTTCTCTGTCAACAGCGCTTGGTTTTCTTTTTGTTCTTCAACGAGTTTTGCCAACACATCGTGCTGATGAACGAGTTCTGATGTCCTCGCTGACATAGTCTCGTAGTCTGATTGGTGTAGAAACTCGAGAAATCGTTGGAAATCGTACATTTTTTTTAAGTCGCTTTCCACCTCTTCGTATTTATCCGCCAGCTCATACACCTGTGACATCATACTATGACACTCTTGCTGATGAATAAAACCCAGAAAACTCGGCGCTTTTTCACGTTGCGAAAGTTGTTCTTGCAAAACATGTATTACTTGGTCGTGATTATCTAGAGATTTGCGTACGCCTCGCAGCTCCCCGTCACGCAAACCGTTGTAAAATGCAATATATTGATTTAAGTTGTCCGATTCTACTCGCAACGTTTCACTGATGTGCTTTGCCTGTTTGTCCATACGCTCATCTGCGGACATCAAGTAGTGCTCAAATTCAACAGATTTCTGATGGCAATTTGTCATTCCATCCAAATCTTCACGCGATAAGTTCGCAGAATACGTGTTATCGACCTTTTTGAACTTATTGATGGATTGCGCTGTTTTATTCAGTCGCCGTTCGTGTTCAAGTAACATTGAATTGGCTTGCTCCAGCTGCCATTGCAGTACGTGTATTCTCCAGTTCTCGTTCGTTTTCGACTTTTGTGTTTCTAGCTCCGTGCCCAGAATCTGCATTTGGCTTCTTAGCAAGTTCAGCCTGGACTCAACGTAGCCAATGACGTCACTGTCACATGTGTCGTCACCTCGCTGAACCGGGTTAACCACACTGGCGTCGCTTTTCAGAGATGACACCTCATTTTCTAACATTCGTAGCCTAGCTTCGAGGTATTGTGCATTTTCCTGCTCGAACTTTGCTTGTTTCGTTATCATCTCACGACGAATGGAATCAAGTTGACTTCTCAAGGTGAACTTTATGAATTCGACGAAATTCTTTGTGTCATATATTGAGTCGCCATGGTGACCAACATAACCCATATTTTCTCGGATTCCATCTAGCTGTGCTTGCAAAACTCCGATTTTGAATTCCAACAACGTGCGGAACTGATCAGTCAGTGCGTCGATGTTTTTTGCATCCATGTCTCCACTTGTGTTACACTCACCCATAGGGCTCCGAGACAACGCGTCGCGAAAACTCACTAGATTCTGAACCCGTTTTATTTCCATTGCGACCATATTGAAAATTGAAACATTTTGATATTGTAAACTGTCCTGTAGAGAATTCATCCTTGCATCAATAAAATAATTCCAAAGTTTCCGTTCTTCTGACAGTTTCTTTATATCATCCGTCATATTTGACACATGGCTCTGCAGATATGTCTGCTGCCCTCTATAGTTCAGAAATTTCTTCTGCAACTTTTTCAGGAGAAGCATCATGTTTTCCTGACCGGATTTCCGGTTCTCTGATAAGCAAGCTAATACTGACGTCACAGTGATATTCATGTTTTCCCAGGAGGCACGAGAATCTATTAGATCGTTTTGCAGATTGTGCACAGCTACTTTTAGTCTTTGTACAGTAGCGTGCAAATTTCGACAATTGAGCTGAGCGCTTTTATCGATTCCTATATTTTCGTTCAATCCCATTGACTTTTTACTTAGATCATTGGTAATAATTTGTAATTCTGATTTCAAAATTTCAGTTTCGTTTTTAAATTTTATGAGAGACACGTAATTATTCAATTCTCGCGCAATTCCGTCAACTGTATTTTGGATCGCTTGTAAAGAATCTTCTTGCTGTGCCATCTTGCGTGCAGTCCGATTCACGGTGTTCTCCAGGGAAGTACCATCGTCATTAAACTGGGACACTGATTTATTTATCATCGACACACACTCTGATTTCCCTCGCGACACCATATCTTTCACGTCAATTAAAGAATTATTAATAATTCTTATTTCAGTCACAATAGAGGTTGTCATGGTTTCCAGGGATTCGCTGAGATGATCGATTTTATCCCGATCGCGTCTGCCATCCCTTGTCAACTTTTTCATCTTAGAAACTACGGCTGATTTTTCTATCGCAATATTCTCGTTCAATATCTCTAGCCCATTGCGCAGAATCTCGATTTCGTGATTCGCGATTTTCCCGCCGTTACTCGACTGAATCATACTTCGCGATGACGTCACCATACTTTCCAACTCATTAACTATCCCGATGTAATGTTTGATCTGTATTGCACTCTCCGCCATCTCACCCCGAGCGTTTAGTAGTTTGTTGTCGTATTTCTCCAACTGTTCCTGTGTCACCTTGTCGATATCTTTCATCCGGGTATCTATCGTGTGGATGCGTTGATGGAAGTGTTCTAATTCTCGACTGTACGTGACGTGAAAATATTCCAGTTTCTCGGTCAATTTCTGTACTGTATCCATCAGCTCAGTCGATGGGTAATAGTTGTTGACCTGGGGTCGCATGAACTGCAGACATATCGCTATTATACCTGAAAGAAAACATATACACATTATTGGTAATATTTTTTGACACCATGTCCCAACTTGGAGATGTAACCTAAGTTGTGCCACGACATGTTATGGGAAGCGTCGCCGTAACCACGAGTATTTAGAGGTATACTAGGTAGTTTAGATATTTTTTTTAAATTTTCTCACATTTGCAATTCCACCCAAAAACACCTTCACACATTGATCTTCGTTCCTAACTAACCAATGTTGTAACTAAACCTAGTATATGTAATACACATATTACAAAGGATGTAGTCGATCGGGTCTCGTATAAAGTATTTTGTTTGAGAGACCCCAGTACACCTCATCTACAGTTATTAATTTATTTTGTGGGTCCACGGCTGGATTCAGCATTGAGCCTTGAAATGTTGTGAGATTGAACTAAACCATATGTATCTGTTATGTGAAGCGTTACTTTCAAGTATTTCAGAGTAATTAGAGAGTGTCAAAAAACCTTGTCTTAACAAAGAGAAGAACTTATTTTAGTTTTTCGGGAAGGATTCCACAACCTGTGTTAGAGTGTATATTCGTAAGCTGTCACCCCTATAAGAAATGATATAGCCCTTGTAAAATGTATAACACTGTGTGCAGCTTTAGTCTGTTTATAAAAGTGTAAAGTCGAAATGAGAAGCAGACCGCAGCTTAGTTGCCAGTTAGTTGGGCTTTCCCTTTTTATGGTTCATTTTTGTATCATCTTTTTTTATATTAGTCATATTTTTTCTAATTTATTTTCCCAGTTCAATTTTTAGAATCTGAACCATCTCTATAGAATATCTCGTTCGTGTGATCTCAAATAACCAGGTTTGTCATTATGCCATCATTCGCGCGGAAGCTTCTAAGGCAAACCACGCTGTATATAAACCCATGTCTGATTGATTGATTGTTGAAGTTTGTGAAAGTTGGACGAGATGTCTATTGAGTTGTTCAGATATGCGGGCTCTCGCAGACAACTACAAAAAAAAAATGAAATTTGGGAAATAATTAAAATAATAATATAAATAATTTACTATTAAATATTGATATATATAACTTACAGCTGGGTATCAACACTTATTTGGTCAGTATACAATTTTCGTAATTGTGTGATTTGCGAATTTAAAAAAAAAATACTTTGACCTCATGAATAAGTCGTTTCGGTCCTAATTGAAATTAGTAATTTGAATAAATATCTGAGTATTTTTGAGCATTAAGTGAATTTTATAAGAAACTTAAGAAGATTAATAGAGTACGATTTATCGTCGAATAAAAGCCTTGTCATGGTAGCAGACAGATATATTGTTGAACGCATATAAACATGTGCGTACAGAAAATTTGAAGCGCATGCGCACAAGTCTTATTTCAAACTGAAAGGCAGATAGAGGTGTGACGTCATCCCGATACGCCATCTTCATTTTAAATAGAATAACATGCGTCGTGACTGGTATATTACCCGTTATGTAGCAAAATATTTACATGTGAGAGCAGGCATACAGTGCTTGACATAATTGTAATTGTTGTATTGTACCAGACATATGGCCAACGTCAATTTGGTACATTGCTACTGAATTTATGCGTGTAATGTTTATACATTGTTTTTCTTCAAATATTGAATCAGCTGGCAATGCAATGTGTTTTAATATCTGGATAATTTGAAATGGTACGGCGCTATACATTCCCCTGTGAATATCGTAATATATCAAGTTGTGATGTACGGATCCAGAAAAGACAACGCACACGAACCAAACCAAGTTTTGTTGCGAGCCACATTCTCTCATAGATACAAATACATAATTCAGTGCTTTGTCGCTAGAGGGCGGTAGTTTTACCCCGTTCTTTATAAACGTTAGTCAATGCCCTGGACCACGTGTGAACTCATGGCACTGTCAAAGTGGAAGATATTTGCATCGACCATCGGCTGCCCACTCAAACACCAACATATATCTTGTCATAGTAAAATGGGGTGGATGTGCACTGTGTTTGACCAAACATATAAACAAATGCTATATTTTTCTCTAAAAAATATCAAAAAATCTTCCAATTTGTTGCGATTTTGTTTTAAAAAATAAAATGTGGGCTACGTTAGACCAACAACAACAACAACAACAACAACAACAACAACAACAACTACAATGCATGCATCTGTAACGAATATCTGACAAATATCTTATAGTGCATTCACTTTATAAACTTCAAACTGTGCCACAGATGCACAAATGACCATGTCACTGCGATCCTTACATAATTACACATTAATTCACAGGTCCCCTTGATTAGGTATAGAGTGTAAAGAGTTTGAACAGGTGGAAAATACTGCGTTGCTAATTACATTTGGCAAGTTGTCCATGTAAGGCGAGTCTCGTTTAAATCGATATAATTGCTCTATTCTAAGTGTTCACAACTACAATGTAATTATAAACATTCATTTTAAGTACAATATAACAACATTATAATGTCCTATACTCGTTTCGTTTATCGCCGTGTGTCGCTGCTGCAACAAGATGGGGACCATGAATACAGGTTCATCTATGATTACTCCGACCGATCCCAAATCGAAATCAGCAAATTCATTGCATACAGAGAAAATATATACAATTTATCATGGTAGTGAGATGTGACACCGTTTTACATACCGAGAAAGACGCCGAGATAGACAGGATAGACCGCCAGGATAGGTTTCTTCGACGTGTCTTCGGCTGTGAGCTTTCTCCTCTCGTCCTTCGTATTCCCGCGAGTTTCCTTTTTATTTCCCAGAGGAGGAGGCGGCGGAGGAGGTTGTACTTTTTGTCTCGCCATAACGGTAATCTAGAAGAACTATTGTGTGAAACAATCGGTAAGACTGAGTAGGATTACATGCAGCCACCGAGTCGGTCCAAGCGGAGAACACCCATGACTGTGGTCAATGCCCGTCTTGCAGTGAGACCGCCACGTTGGTGACGTGTACACTATGCCCGTGCTGACGTATACAAACTTTTGAAACAAGAGCAGTTTGCAATTTGACACGACCGGTGTAATGACGTGGAACATGTCATTAAATCTACATATATGTGTTTTTATAGTGACATACGTCAATATCGCGGCAGTCAGTATGAATAATCAACGCGTTATCTTGCAATGACTTCCGGTTTCTATGGAGACCTGCAATTGGTCACACGGGGGTTCTTCTGGCGGCATTCCGTTAGATAGTAGTCTGGTTAGCAACGCCCAGCCACTTGGAGTAATATTCAGCATATTTTGAAATAGTATGTCGTGATGAGACTGTGCCGGTTGTAAGATATTTATACAACATTAGCCCCGAACGATACCCAATATAACTCATTGAAATGAACGATGTATATCAGTTGGTTTCGGACTTGACTACATCTAGTTAGAGCCATCGCATAAAGGTGGTCGGAAGTTCGATTCTATTCGCCACGTGTGAATAAGTCCCAACTAAGGACAACAAACAGCCACATTCGTACCATTTAAAGTAATATCTTTCACAATTAACCCGTCCCCAACAAAATTTTCGTCCTTCATAAATTATCAAAGTTGTTTACTTTTAATAAAGTTCAACTTGAACTTCAACCAATTATTAACCAGGAACGTTAGTAGCTTGTATCTCACCGATAGTAGTACATGGAAACAAAATTTAGAAATAAATTAATATGGCATGTGAAATGTCACCATTATGATACCAATGCAGAATGTTACAATGTTGTGTATATAGCCGGTTTACCCTGTGTATTGATAGGTGAACCATTGGTTTGTGGATAAACACGTGCGTGGCAGACACCTGTATTTATGTCTGAAATACACGTGCTCGGATCACATACCACGTCGAACAGTCGGCTGTAGTATGACGTCATTATTAGCTCAAAATAAGTACCTGGGCATTGATACGTCTCTTGTAGCTGATATTTCCAAGATTAAAACAATTTGATTAGAAATAAACACGAAACACAGCGTGTCGAAAATCATTTTCGCGGTCATTTCTTTTTCACAAATTCGTAAAACTCCGACTTTGGAATATAGTGTGCGTGCGTGTGCGCAGATCGAACTTTGTATTGACTTTGTGGGAGTAGCGCGATATATGGGCTGGTAATGATATTTCAAAGATATGATTTGCTCGGTTCAAGGACAGTTTTGAAACATAGTTGTTATCGCATATCACAAGTGTAAATACGCCCTCGAGCGACGGACAGCAAGGTGGTGGCGTAACAGGGCATCGTATGTATCGTGTTTGATCTGCGCTTATCAAATGAATGTAAAGTACTGTTTATTCTAAATGACGAACTGCTGCACAACAAAACGTTTTTTCAACACTTCCTACGTAATACTGACGTAACAGAAGCGATTTTTCGTGAGACTTATTATAAAAGTGCATTGTATTTATGTTTAGTTATGTTGGAAACTGGTAGTCAAAGTTGCCGAAACACATACATGTTGTGATATTTAGTGCAATCCATGAGTGTCAATATAATAGTATATAAAAATAGGTTCAATTCAAATAGGATGTTTATCTTCTCCAATTGTTTACATGTAATTAACACAGGAATGCAGTCGTTCCCCGGGCACCTGTTAGATAATTAGCGCCCTCTTCGGTGACCGAATTGCTGAAATCGATGTCGTTAAAATATAATATAAAAACATTGGAAAATATTATGTTTTACGTCAAATTATCACAGATCAAAAGGTATGATGCGAATAACACACCGGAATAACACATTTTCAGTTCAGAATACACGAATTTATTTCTCAAATACACAATATTAGGTTGAAGACCGTAAGTACCATGTCTCATACTTCATCTCTTATACATTATTCCATTAAAAATCTTCCTATTTTTATCGATTTCCGTGTACTGTCACCAACAAGTCGTTCTTTCCTGATTCACAACTTCGTAGTCACCGTACATGCTCTCATTCGTCCCCATCGCTTCATATCACAAAATTCACAATCAACGGATGTGGGTTGTCCTCTCTGTTGCTAGACAGGCTTCAAGTATTTTCTCACTGTTGACATACATAACCGGTGATACCACCTCATGTGGATCTGGCATTGTCGCGACGTCACTACAATCTAAAATCACCGAGATCGAGCGATGACATTACTCGTGCTGAAAAACGAAACCAATAATCACGTAACAAGCACCAAATAATACCAATCACGATATGGCAGACATTAGTGACATTGAATAATGCCCTGATGTCAACATATCAAAGTTGCGTACAATAAACTGAAAGTATAGTTACAATATTATTCATATATCATTTATTTTGTCTTGGCAAGCATGTTAAAGCGGGAGGGTCGTCACATGCGCACGCGCGGGAATCGAGTCGAGGTAGACGCTTGTTTGTAAACAATGACACGGTATGGCCATCTGATACATGCGCAGGCGACTCCCCTGGGCTGCTTTAACACACCTGAACCCACTATACTATGCAAGATACACCTTGTCTCAAACAAGTCCATTCCTCCAGTATCAGGTGGTTATATACGACATGGCTTTTACTTTGCATTGGTACATTCTAGAACACATGACCCAAATATACAATTGTCTTCCAGTGTCTAGTATAATATTTTGCAATTATGGCCAAAAGTATGTTATTCCCTACTCACAAGTTTTGACGTTGGACATGAATCCCAGGACAATGTTAATTATGTAAAATTATGGAGCCATGTTCTGCGTGTTCACCATGGAAAAGCATTCGCTTGTATGTTAGTGATGCATTTTGAGAAACTTGCCCAAATATTTTTAAAATTCACTATTTTTGCAAATAATGCATCCTTCTGATACGTCCTATGCTGGATAATGTACTCATAGTTGTGCAATCCCTGAGATATTGAACTTCAAGACTAAAACCCTTGCGTTATTCAATATCAGAACAATTACACTCCCAGTCGTAGAGTATCTTGACGAGGTTCTAAGTGAATGCATTTTTTTATATATTTTTGTGCTAGGCGTCAGTTCCGGACGTTGAATGTCAATGTTGTCTCTTCTGACTTTTGTAAATACAAATTGCAGATGCTAACACCTAGTGCATTTTGTCACAGAAGTCATTCGTGTTTGGGACTTCATGACAGGGCCTTGCGGCCATCTCTATCAAATGGCAATTTTAATGAGCTATCCTGGCATCAACCAGGCTCGGTCAAACATAAGCACCTGTAGACCTTAACCAAGCTTCCTAGCATTCGTTAGCGAATGAATCTCTGCCAGTGGAATTGGGCTTCCCATCGAGTCTGTAGGACACTCACTCAGGGTAGGGGGTCAACCCTTTTGATGCTCAGCTTAAGGTCATGAGACAGCGATTATGCGACCAGTTGAATGTACAACTATGAACATTTGGTACAACACCGATGCCAAATACGAGTGAAGCAAAGACCATATTATACATTTCAAAAAATTACAGAGTCTCACACTGACCTCCAGTTTTATTTCCACATATTTGATTAACACAATTTTTTTTTTGAGCAATGGCAACAAAAAAGCATCTAAATTGGTCACAAAAAAGTAATAATTTACAAGTCGACAAATCAACTGAAAAATGACTTGAGAGAGACTTTCCTGGTTATACATTACTTAGTTTACTGAAAAAAAGGCTAGTCTACAGCAAAAAAAAAAAAAAACGGCAGCAAATAACAGATCATCAACATTGTAGGACTACATACAGATTCAGCAAGTAATATGCAATCCTTGCTTCTCCTGGAAAGATCAAATTTCATTTTTCAGTATGTTTATTTTGCAAAAACCAATGACTAAATTTAGCAGTAGTCCCGAAACTTGTACAGGCATGCACAAACTCCGGAATTTTTTTTTATAAACACGTTTTTTTTCGCTTAACTTATTCTATTTAAACTCAACCCACTGCATGCATTTTGTCAACTATAAAAAACTCATCAATATCTTGCACACGGTTCATAGTTCAGCTTTTTAAGAGAATGCCCCCCCTCAAATAAAATAAAATGCAAGATGCACACGGTTCATAGTTCAGCTTTTAAAGAGAATGCCTCCCCTCAAATAAAATAATTTCACCACAGCCAGCAAGTTATAATCCTAAGTGATATGCACAATGCAAGTTTAAACCATAGGATAATTCACCACACGTTTACTTACTAGTTAAGCTCTCAAGTTTCTACCCCATAAATCTATTTTTATGTTGATTCAAAAGCTTACTTTAACAGCATCAAAATCGGCTAATACTGTAAAATCTATATTAGAAGCTGCGACTTTTATTGAAATGGTACAATGCAACAGAGGGGACGCTGCTTTTTTTTTTTTAATAGAACATCTACACATACGAGAAATGATTTTTTGGTTTTCAATTGTTCAAAAAGAATGGGTGCGACTTCTATTAGGGATGTGGCTTCTACCATCTTTTTCTATGGGACAGCGTCGTCATAACTGCATCATTCAACATTAGTGGTTAATTGAAACATTGTAAGTAATGTCAGTGGTTCAGTTTATCATGTATTAAATTACACCAACCTAAAATGTATTCCCCTTGCTTGTTAATGCACAAATTTCTAGGTTCACACATTTAGTGAAGATTGTGGAAGCCATTTTGAGGCATCTTCAAAGTTTCACATACAAATAAACATTTTTGGTACTACTGCTGAGAGTACATCAGCCCTTAGCCATTTGTAATGGTTGAAATTTGATACGAGAGGATATAGTTCGTCTCACTTTCTAATTTCCTATGATTCTACTGTGAAAAGTTAAAGCAGAAAACAACGCAGCCACATTGGTGTGCACACATTGCAAGAGTTCGACTGTTAGATCGTACAACAATCAGAAACAGGAGCTTTGTATGACAAGTGGTCCCTACAGTCGTTCAGTGTTCTCACCAGACACATAATGTTAAACTTTGCTTCTCGATTTCATTTTTTTTTGTCCCAGGTTTTTTTTACTCTCACAAGATAAAACTGTCTCACAAAAATGTAAGAAAATACAAGCAACAATTTATAAGTGTTGACAAAAATTCAAGCATAATAAACATTTGAGTGCACTGTCCCCACTATAAGAGGAATATAATATTCAGTCAGTAGTTTCATATGAATGGGTAATCGTCTCAATTTCTAAACTGATGGAGCAATTCCAGTCAATAGTCATGAATTTAACAAGTAAACATTTTGACAGAACAGAAATCGAGTAAAATAGTTTTTATAAAGATATTTCTAAACACCAGAAGTGACTTGCTGGTTATTTACACCTGCTTTATAGAAAACAAAAATGTATTCTGCTTATAATATAATAATATACAGAGAGGCTGGGCAGCAGTTATTCAAAAAATATTCACACAATTTAATATCTGTGGTAACAAAAACTTTTTTTTTTTTCAAATTTAAACATCAGTGTAAAGAATTCCTGTTGAACACTAAATAGATCAGTGAATACCAGCAATAGAAAAATGTCAATGTGACACACTGAGTAAAAGAACAATAACACAAATGTCTTGTCATTTATCCCGCCCCCTCCCTTCCACTCTGAATATGAAACAGATTGTACTCTTACTGTCACGCAAGTGAAAAATAAAGAAAAACAGCAGCCAACTCACAGCATACAGAAATAACAGACATGCACATTGTGAAACTGAAAGACAGAAGAATATAAAAGTGAACCAGGAAATATTCTCTGCTCTGAAGGTATTATACATTACGATTAGTGCTCATATATTCCAATCAATTTCTACTTGCCTTGGAGCATGGATACACACCAGTATTAACATTTACTTTTTTTAAAAATATAAAACTTTCAGTGATCAACCACCACCAAAGTTTCAAGCATCTGGAATTGATATTTGAGAAGAGTTGCAATACTGTAAAATGACTAATTTTCACTGGGTTTAAATTTCACTGATTTACCATTTCAGGCATATTCAGTGGGTTTTAAATTCACGGTTTCGTCATTTAGATAATGTGTTCTATGCTAAATTTTACATATTCACTGGGTTTTAATTTAGCGCATTTTTCCAGTCAGCGAAATAAGCTAAATTAAAACCCAGTGAATAATTACCCCCTTTACAGTATTAACAAGTATCAGTCGTCCAATTTGGGAGATGTCCTGGAGCAATATACAACGATATAAAAAATTCTTCATTTGGTGGAACTCTGCGCTTTGTTCATTGATTGCAGTGCCTTCTCTCTTAAAGCCTTCTCCAGTTCATCCAAGTTAGCATCCCCATCTTCACTGTCAATTACCTACAAACACAAACAAATAGATCATTATAATTGAATTACGTCATGCAAGCATTCATTGTGAAGACGACACACTGAATTAGACGATTATAGGGTTTAATTTTCTTTGCTCCAAACTTTCATGATTCAAGGATTTTATAGCTTTCTTAAAAACCACAAAATATCATGAACAGTGTCATATAAGCTGACAGAAATTTTTCACTGCTACAAAATTTTGCAATTTCATTGACTTGCAACAACTCGCAGGAAGGCATTAATATTGTATTTTAAAATATTTGTGATTGACTATATTCTAAATGACTAATGAATATGCAACAAAACATAATTGCCACTTTGAATTACATTTGCATACACTTTGTATGACATCACATATTCAGCTCATCACGAGAAGGCACGGCACGACTTATTGTACAGGACTTTATCATCTTTGTTCACAAGAAACCATGTCACACGTTGAAGAAAATAATGAGATCACCAAGTGATTGTAATTAAGAAGATTATCAAAGCAGCAACTTTTAAAAGATCTAAAAAAAAAAATTCCCCCTTTTCCATACCATTGCTAACCCACCTCTTCATCCTGTTCTTTCTTCTTCTTGTGTTTCTTATGCTTCTTGTGTTTCTTGTGCTTTTTATGCTTTTTCTTGTCCTTTTTCTTATTCTCCACTTCAGAGCACTGGAAAATAGTTTCAGAGATGCGGTTACAAACAGTGATCATTCCAAGTTGTGTCAAACCTATATACAGCGCGCTAATTATTTAAACAATGAACCCCCCACTCCACAGTGCCATATTGGATGAGATGGGGAGTCTATGGCATGGTAATGTGCGAGGCAATGCGCGTATATACCCTTCTTAGAATCGATTATGATGCTGTGTACGATTCATCATCTTAATTAAACAAATTTTGTTAAATTTTAAGGCTTTGAAATATATTCATTTGCAAAAAAGGTGCTTTATTGTGTGATAATCATGAATATTAATCAGTGTAATGTCCATCTCTAAAAATGCTTGTACTATCACACATACATTATTTTCAAAATTAAATGTTACCTGAAATAAATACTGTAAAGGCTTTAATTATTTACCAGGATTTAATTTTGCTGTTTTTGTTTGTAAGTTTCGCTGCCAAATTCGTGAAAAGTGAAAAGGCTCAAAACATCAAAATAGTGGAATCAAATGCCAGAGAAAATTAATGGTTTTACAGTATTCAGTTTTGTAAAAGAAACAACTTTTTTATACCAGTGTTTACTATTGGAGGGATTTGAGTATGGGTTTGTGTACCAACATACAATTTTTTTTCCAGTGATGTGTTTATTTCCTTCTAATCATTATTATCCTAAATTTTGTTTTTGCCCCATTCTCTGAACCGTACTGGTGTTGTGACATCTGTAAAGCCAGACGATAGAGGCAGTTTAATCAACCACTTCACTAACACACCTGGTCACACTATACAGGGTCATTTGAGTGGGACTGCTGTAGTCGCTATAGACAGGTGACATTAAACACATATTCAACTGCTAAGAAAGGCACTTTGGAAAAAATTCATAAAATGGTAATTTTATTACTACCATATTTGCTAATTAGTAATACTGATGATAGAAATGTGTCCATGGTCTAATTAAGATGCATTTTAACTCTGAATCTTGTCAAATCAAGTGCAATTTTCGGTTTATGTGGGCTTCTATTAGTGCTAATATGGTTATTATAGTGTAGATACAGTTCCTCTATCACTAATATTTTAGTTTTTCTTATTTTTTTTCAAACTGAAAACGAGAACAAATTTGTTATTGTCTGTTAGCTGAAGAAAATTTACTTACCTCAGGGGATGCACTCTTCGATCTAATTTTTTCTTTTTTCACTTTTACAGGTGGAGGACTCTCAGAACTTGACCTGGACCTCGATATTTTACTACTTCTGTGGGCTTCTTTGTCTTCCACTTCCTTTTTAATTTTTTCCGGTGTGGGTGTGGCTGCTCTGTGCTTTTTACGCTCTGGTGTGACTGACCGAACTTGCCTCTCTGGCGAAGATTTTGGACGTTCTTTTCGTGAAGTAGAAACAGGCAGATTTTTCTCAGGCGACGGTGATGAGCTGTATCTTTGCTTTCTATCCGGGCTGACACTCTGATGTTTTCTCCGAGGACTTTGACTTCTATGTTTTTTAACAGGCGAGGGACTAGAGTTGCTTCTCCGCCTGGGAGAAGGGGGGTTACGATTTTTCTCAGTGTGAGATTTTTTCCTGTCTGGAGAACGACTGTCCTTTTCATTTTTTACAACTTTCTTTTTCACAGGTGAAGGACTCTGACTTTCTGAAGAGCTGCTGCTATAAGAAGGGCTACGGGCTTTTTCAGTACGAGTTTTAGGTTTCTTTTTGTTGTGAAATCTATCCAGAGAACGGCTACGTTGTCGCTTTTCTGGTGTACGGCTTCGGAACCTACCGCCTGCCGGACTACCTCTACGCCTATCTATCACAGGGCTACGCCTCCTTGGACTTGGACTTCTACGCCGCCTTCTGTCTGGAGATGGGGATCTGGGTGAAAAGCGTCTCCGTGGTTGATACCTATAATACGAATCATAATGTCTAGGTGGTGGTGGTCTTGGAGGTGGAGAATATCGCCTTGGTGATGAGTATCGCCTTCGTCTTGGGGATGGAGAACGAGAGTATCTACGAGGCCTGGGAGGAGAAAAACAAAATTAAGTATTCAATACAAGATATCAATTTTTTCAATTATCTACTTGAACCAGAACTTGGTTGAACCTAAATAGAGAAATATTGACCCATCTCAAAACAATTAATTTTGAGATTGATTAGTCTGTGACTTACGAGATATACGACAAAACATTTTTGAACTGGATTTGGCTTTTGCTGCCCTTGATCATACATAGAATACACCATACCGCTTTCCCCCTTATGACCTTACGCCACAGAAGCCGTAATATTCTCGAGTCTCTGATAAGTTAATACCTGTATCTTTCTGGAGTGAAGCTTCTTCTTTTCTTTCTCGGCATGGGTGACGGAGACCTGCTATCTGATGACGAATCTCGTCGTTTTCTTGATTTAGTCTTCGTGGTTTCATCATCTGAACCTGAACTTGATGTCTCTGAGTGTTTCCTGTAATGTCGTTGGGGGTACCTGCTTGTTTTCGGGGGAGACTTCTTCGTACTTTTGACTAAATGAGGTTGTTTCTTTTCATCTTCATCTGAGGAAGACGAAGAAGAGCTGTCCTTTCCATCACCATCTTTCTTCTAGAAATAAAATGAAACAAGACATGTCATGGAAACATAGGTGAAATGAGCCATTTTGAAACAGATCTTAAAAAAATAAATGCATGTCAATATGGGTTACATGATGTAAAACGTAGTTGTAAAGTTTGATTTGTAATCAGCCAAGGCATATCAGTGATATGACTAACAGCAAGCAGGAATGCAAAATGTTCAAGATTTTAAAACAGGCAAAAATGCTTAATTTTGATGGATTATCAACATTTCAAATTGCTGTCATTCAGCCATCTTGAAACAGACCAATGGTCAAACCAATGCATCTGCATATTATTTGACATGATGTATGTAAATGATGATAATGAACGTCTGATGTGGTTCTGGAACAGCATTAGTTAATTGTTCCCAGCAGGCCATTTTGAATTTGATTCGAAAGACAAAATGATATGCAGCAAACAGATACTGAAGCCACAAATTTGTTACATGCACCTAGCCAGCTATATACCAACAGCTAATTGGCTGAAAATACAGCTGTGTTGCAAGCACAGTTGCCTCCAAATTTGTTAACGATCTACTGGCTTCCTGAAAGCAACACGGCTGTATTGTCATCAACTGACTGTATCGCAGGCTAGGTGCATGAAACATTGCCAGCCACAGTAATAAAATCTTGCAACTCATACCTTAGGATCATTCAATTTTTGTTTATAATGTGCAGGCGGAGGTGACGAGGATGGAGCTTTCACATCTTTAGCTTTTTTTTCGGGACTTCCTGAACCTTTAGAACTTTTTCGCCTTGGCGAAACTGATTTGGCTCTCCTCTTCGGTGACCTTGAGCGTGATCTTGAACTATCAGAAGATGAGTACGAGTATTTTCTCCTTCTGTGAACAATTACATTGAATGAAATAATTAGTCTTCATTTTAAACGATTAAGATAAGATAAATCACTTACAATTAATAGATCATAACAATAAATAATCAAAGAAAGCTTAGAAAGAACTCCCATGTGCTGAGAGTATTGGAGACACATTAAATATAATTCGAAATTACTTAGCTGAAAACTAATTATGCAAATCAGAAAATTAATATGACCAGATTTGAGTGTAAAACTAATGAGGTCTGCGCAATGTAACAGAACCAAAAAATTATGAATTATTATGCTTATTAGGGAATTAATATGAACAGATTTTTACCCCAAACTAATTAGGTTTGTACATTGTCCTAGAGCATCTTTGTACTAAGTTTCATTGAAATGGAATAATTAACACCGCGAAAACTCCAAAATTTCGACCCCTCTAAAAATTTGACCGCCTATTTATTTGCCGGGTTTCGGTGTTTTATTCACCTCCAAATTTTCGACTCCACTAAAAATTGCCGACTCATTCTTATTCGAAAATTGCGACCAGTTTTAGTTTTCCCCCAAACGAAAAAAAAACCGATGTGAGCGTTCAAACGGGACCTTCCTCAAAGGCATGAATCCGGGTTTCTGATTGACTGAGAGATTTTTATTTTATTGGTAACGAAAATATATTCTAAATAAACGAAGTTTCAAATAAAAACGAACACAAAAATCTCGGCATGCTGCGTTTCTGAATTGTTGATTATTACTGTACTCAGTAGTGATTATAATAATGTACACAAAATAAATTTGTTGAATGGTTATGAAATACAAATAAAAGTCAACTTAGTTTCATCGTAAGCGAATGATTCCGGTCTCGTATAAACGTTTGATGCTGTAGGATATCCGCCATGTTCTCTTAGGTCAAATAGGTCAAATCGCTAATTAACCAATCAAAAAGCTGGATGATGCGAAAACGGCATGATTTTTTTTAAATAAAAAAATTAGTTGTTTTTAAAAAATAAACTGGTCATCTGAAGAATAATTTAACATTGTTCACAGTGATAACAGCTCATTCTCGAAAGGAAGCTTACCCGCTCACGCTAGTCACGATAAAAATCATACACGTGTACTCTTGAATAGACAGACGTCAATGACTACGGTAAAACTTAGACTCTATTTTAGCCGGCAGGATTGATTGAAATGTCCGAAAAATGACGCCAAAATACACCTTAAAAGTCCCATTTTATTTTCTTAAATCCCATTATATTTTTTAATCCAAGGGCGAATTTACGGCAGAATTTGGTCCCTCAAATCACCGGTACGGTGCTCAAATAAGGGACACGTGAGCTTTGATTCTAACCGGATACATTGCACTGGGTCGGGGAGATCGTTTGCTAAACTTCCATGTATCTTTTGTCCAATGGGTACCTGTACTTCGAACATTCACAAGTTTTCCTAGGTAGTGCGAGACAGCTTTGTCTTTTGACCTATTAGTTTTGTGCTGACCTCTTCTCCGCGTCTTGATGTTTTGTTTTGCTTGTCATAATACTCACTGATTGATGACTTTGTTTAGATTTTGAGTTACAACTCGGCCACGACCTTTGCTTTTACCGTGAAACATGAGGAAGTTTACGTCAATTGACGGACATTGCATTTTTTAAAAACTAATGAAGCACACTGTCTATCATCCCCATTTTTTTTTGCTGATTTCTATTCTGAAAAATTCGACCGTCCGAAAATGCACCTTAATTTTGACTCTAAAAACATGTCACATTTCTAACACAAATTATTTAAAACCAGTCGAAATTTTGGAGTTTTTACGGTACTTTAGATATCAGTGTGAAAGATTAAAATTGGTTAATTATGCAAATTAGGTAATTAATATGTACAGATTTTAACCCACAATTATTCAGGTCTGTCTATTGTCCTACAGCATCCATGTACATTCATTGATATGTGATGTATAGTACCTGAGATATCAGTGTGAAAGTTGGTTAATTATGCAAATTAGGTGATTAATATGCACAAATATTTACCGGAAACTAATTGGGTCTGCATAATTCTAGATTCATTGAAATATGATGATTATTACTTTAGATATCAGTAGAAAAGCTGAAAATTAATTATGCAAATTAGGTAATTAATATGCACAATTATTTACCCTAAAACTAATCAGGTCTCTGCATAGTCCTAAAGGATCTATGTACCAAGTTTCATTGAAATGCGATGATTAGTACTTGAGATACCCGTGGAAAAGCTGAAAATTAACTAATTATGCAAATTAGGTGATTAATATGCACAAATATTTATCGAAAACAATCAATCTCTGCATAGTCCTTGAGTATGTAAGTACCAAGTTTCATTGAAATGTAATGCTAACTACTTATATCAAATGCTGAAAATTAATTAATTATGCAAATTAGGTAATTAATATGTACTGATATTACCATAAAAACTATCAGGTCTGTGCAGTGTCGTATGACATCTATGTACCAAGTTTCATTGAAATGTGATGATTAGTACTTGAGATATCAGTGGAAAAACCGAAAATTGACTAATCATTATGCAAATTAGGTAATTAGTATCCACGGATTATTACCAAAAACTAATCAAAACCTAGCATTAGTTCAGAGCATCTATGTACCAAGTTTCATCAAAATCCAATGAGTGGTTGTTTAGATATCAGTGGAACAGTCATGGAACCACTAAAAAATAGCTAATTATCATGCAAATTAGGTAATTAATATGCACGGATTTTTACCAAAAATTAATCAAATCTGCGCATATGTTCAGAGCATCTATGTACCAAGTTTCATCAAAATCCAATGAGTGGTTCTTTAGATATCAGTGGAACAGTCATAGAACAGCTAAAAATTAGCTAATTATCATGCAAATTAGGTAATTAACGAGCATGGATTTTTACCAAAACCTAATCAAATCTGCGCATTGGCCCAGAGCATCTATGCACCAAGTTTCATCAAAAACCAATGTATGGTTCTTGAGATAGCAGTGGAACAGTCGGACACACATACACACATACACACATACAGACACACTAACTGCAAAGACTCCCATTTTGTGCTTCGCACATGGGAGTCAAAAAATATTCTAATATCAGGGTAGGATGGAGGGGGGGGGGGGTGAATGAATACAACAGTTTTTGACAGGATTTGGGTTTTGAAATATTGTCAATATAGAGATTACACAACCAAAAGTACTGTAAATTTAAGTACTGGAATAAACAGCTGGAATTATTTTTTTCTGAAAAGACTTTTTCAGGTAAATTCATTCACACTGATTTGAATGTAGAATATAGGACAAATAGTATATTTGCTTGATTTTATTTTTACTGAATCATTCCTTCAGCGAAAATAGCGAAATTGGTTGCAAGCGAAATAAAATATTTTACAGTATACCATATTATATTTGCTAGTAGAATGCACTCGCATAAATAGCATGCATGATTATGCCATATTTATAAGTCATTTTTTAATAAATGCATGCAACTGTAGACTTGCAAACATTTCTAGAAAAAAAATACAGTAATTGCTTGTTCTGGGCAGTATTTATAGTTATGAATCGAATAGGGTAGTGAAAGATTGCAAAGTTTTTAGCATGGTTTGGAGTTACAAACCAAAAAACATATAAAGATCACAATCCAATTTGGGTTCACTTTTTTTGCTTTATTAGCATTTTTAGTATTCTATTTGGAACATATACCTGAACTACTTTTTTGAATACACTAAAAACTTCACTACAGTGGACTAAGTCATCTATTACCTGCGTGGACTTGGTGAACGTCTTTGTCTTCTTCGTGGTGGTGGTGGCGGCGGCGGTGGTGATCTTCTCCTTAGAGAGCGTGACCTGCTCCTATAACGCCTTCTGGGAGATGGTGACCGCCGTCTTCTACGTGGGGAATATGATCTGAAATACAATGGAAGACAGTTTAAGACAATAAGATGCAAAAGTGACAACTTTAATTTGGGATAGGTCTGCCTGCATTTTTAGGGTTTGTCTGTTAAATGCCATTACTAGTGGCCAAATCACTGCAGTTTGTTTGCTATGATAAGAAAGAACCCACTAAGTTAAATGCCATTACTGGTGGCCAAATCACTGCAGTTTGTTTGCTATGATAAGAAAGAACCCCCTAAGTTAAATGCCAATCGTAGTGGCCAAATCACTGCAGTTTGTTTGGTATGATAAGAAAGAACCCACTAAGTTAAATGCCATTACTGGTGCCCAAATCTCTGCAGTTTGTTTGGTATGATAAGAAAGAACCCCCTAAGTTAAATGCCATTACTGGTGCCCAAATCTCTGCAGTTTGTTTGGTATGACAAGAAAGAACCCCCTAAGTTAAATGCCATTACTGGTGGCCAAATCACTGCAGTTTGTTTGCTATGATAAGAAAGAACCCCCTAAGTTATATGCCAATCGTAGTGGCCAAATCACTGCAGTTTGTTTGGTATGATAAGAAAGAACCCACTAAGTTAAATGCCATTACTGGTGCCCAAATCTCTGCAGTTTGTTTGGTATGATAAGAAAGAACCCCCTAAGTTAAATGCCATTACTGGTGCCCAAATCTCTGCAGTTTGTTTGGTATGATAAGAAAGAACCCCCTAAGTTAAATGCCATTACTGGTGCCCAAATCTCTGCAGTTTGTTTGGTATGATAAGAAAGAACCCCCTAAGTTAAATGCCATTACTGGTGCCCAAATCTCTGCAGTTTGTTTGGTATGATAAAAAAGAACCCCCTAAGTTAAATGCCATTACTAGTGGCCAAATCACTGCAGTTTGTTTGGTATGATAAGAAAGAACCCACTAAGTTAAATGCCATTACTGGTGCCCAAATCTCTGCAGTTTGTTTGCTATGATAAGAAAGAACCCCCTAAGTTAAATGCCAATCGTAGTGGCCAAATCACTGCAGTTTGTTTGGTATGATAAGAAAGAACCCACTAAGTTAAATGCCATTACTGGTGCCCAAATCTCTGCAGTTTGTTTGGTATGATAAGAAAGAACCCCCTAAGTTAAATGCCATTACTGGTGCCCAAATCTCTGCAGTTTGTTTGGTATGATAAGAAAGAACCCCCTAAGTTAAATGCCATTACTGGTGCCCAAATCTCTGCAGTTTGTTTGATATGATAAGAAAGAACCCCCTAAGTTAAATGCCATTACTGGTGCCCAAATCTCTGCAGTTTGTTTGGTATGATAAAAAAGAACCCCCTAAGTTAAATGCCATTACTAGTGGCCAAATCACTGCAGTTTGTTTGGTATGATAAGAAAGAACCCCCTAAGTTAAATGCCATTACTAGTGGCCAAATCACTGCAGTTTGTTTGGTATGATAAGAAAGAACCCCCTAAGTTAAATGCCATTACTGGTGCCCAAATCTCTGCAGTTTGTTTGGTATGATAAGAAAGAACCCCCTAAGTTAAATGCCATTACTGGTGCCCAAATCTCTGCAGTTTGTTTGGTATGACAAGAAAGAACCCCCTAAGTTAAATGCCATTACTGGTGGCCAAATCACTGCAGTTTGTTTGCTATGATAAGAAAGAACCCCCTAAGTTAAATGCCAATCGTAGTGGCCAAATCACTGCAGTTTGTTTGGTATGATAAGAAAGAACCCACTAAGTTAAATGCCATTACTGGTGCCCAAATCTCTGCAGTTTGTTTGGTATGATAAGAAAGAACCCCCTAAGTTAAATGCCATTACTGGTGCCCAAATCTCTGCAGTTTGTTTGGTATGATAAGAAAGAACCCCCTAAGTTAAATGCCATTACTGGTGCCCAAATCTCTGCAGTTTGTTTGGTATGATAAGAAAGAACCCCCTAAGTTAAATGCCATTACTGGTGCCCAAATCTCTGCAGTTTGTTTGGTATGATAAAAAAGAACCCCCTAAGTTAAATGCCATTACTAGTGGCCAAATCACTGCAGTTTGTTTGGTATGATAAGAAAGAACCCACTAAGTTAAATGCCATTACTGGTGCCCAAATCTCTGCAGTTTGTTTGCTATGATAAGAAAGAACCCCCTAAGTTAAATGCCAATCGTAGTGGCCAAATCACTGCAGTTTGTTTGGTATGATAAGAAAGAACCCACTAAGTTAAATGCCATTACTGGTGCCCAAATCTCTGCAGTTTGTTTGGTATGATAAGAAAGAACCCCCTAAGTTAAATGCCATTACTGGTGCCCAAATCTCTGCAGTTTGTTTGGTATGATAAGAAAGAACCCCCTAAGTTAAATGCCATTACTGGTGCCCAAATCTCTGCAGTTTGTTTGGTATGATAAGAAAGAACCCCCTAAGTTAAATGCCATTACTGGTGCCCAAATCTCTGCAGTTTGTTTGGTATGATAAAAAAGAACCCCCTAAGTTAAATGCCATTACTAGTGGCCAAATCACTGCAGTTTGTTTGGTATGATAAGAAAGAACCCCCTAAGTTAAATGCCATTACTAGTGGCCAAATCACTGCAGTTTGTTTGGTATGATAAGAAAGAACCCACTAAGTTAAATGCCATTACTGGTGCCCAAATCTCTGCAGTTTGTTTGGTATGATAAGAAAGAACCCCCTAAGTTAAATGCCATTACTGGTGCCCAAATCTCTGCAGTTTGTTTGGTATGATAAGAAAGAACCCCCTAAGTTAAATGCCATTACTGGTGCCCAAATCTCTGCAGTTTGTTTGGTATGATAAAAAAGAACCCCCTAAGTTAAATGCCATTACTAGTGGCCAAATCACTGCAGTTTGTTTGGCATGATAAGAAAGAACCCACTAAGTTAAATGCCATTACTGGTGCCCAAATCTCTGCAGTTTGTTTGGTATGATAAGAGAACCCACTATGTTAAATGCCATTACTAGTGGCCAAATCAGTTTTTTGGTATGGTAAAAACAATTTAAACACTATGTGAACCACGTGCTTAACTTTCTTCAATTTCTCCAGGTTTATATTTTGCTGCCTTTATTGTCTAGGTATAGGTTTCACTGTATTACAGAGGTAAAGTTTACACTTCTACCACTAGTGTAAAAAATACCACATTTTTACAGTAATGAACTTACCGTGACCTTGATCTTCTTTTCCTGTGTCCTCTTGATTTATCCCGATCTCTTTCCCTATCCCTGTCTCTGGATCTGCTTCGAGAATATGACCTTGAATGTCGCCGCCTTCTGGACTTGTCATTGGAAGACAGTCGTCTTTTGTCCTTGTCGTTAGATTCAGCTTTCCTACATATTCAGAGATTAAAGAATTATTAACTTTCCCGGATCATACAAGAGATTTAATTTAACACATTACCATCTGAAAACCTCCAGGACAACCAAAATAAGCTTTGATAAATTATCAATAAAGTTTTCAGGAGACAACAATTCACAGAAGAGTCGTGTTATAACACAACCTTGCGACATTGTGTGAAGTCACACTTAACATCGCAGATTGTCCCAGGAAGATATTGGTCACAGTGTGTGAATGTCAGTTTTGTAAACACAGGAAATGAAACTGGCCACTAGACTTCAATTTCATAATACCCATTGGAGAAGAACAATTCTAATGCAGCAAATACATTAAAATAAATAAGTCTCCTAGCCAGAAAATGCAGTTTTACTAGATGACTTTCATCTGGATCCTAAAGTACCTTCATAGCCTACTGCGTGGGTCTTTCAATTTTAATAGTTTATTCAAACAGAACAGAATATTTTTACACAGGGTGACTGGTACTGGTAAAGGAAATTATAATGGTTCCTGAACTATTAAACATACACTTACATTGATTTATCTTCCGATTTAACCACACCAACAGGTGGTGGTGATTCAGACCCTTTTTTGATCACACGTTTTGGTGCACTGGAATCACTGTCAGAATCTGAACCAGATGACCTGTTGGGAGAACCGGACTTGGATTTTGACTGACTCCTACAAAAGATCAATAAGTAGGCGATTTTCAGTGCCACTCAACTAGTTTCCATAAATTATATGTAATGATACACAAATTATTATTTATTTGGCATTTAAAATATAGACCCCAGTAATTGTGGAACAAACTGTCCACCTGTTTATGTAAGCATTTATGTCTCTGAAGGACATCTATTGTAACCCTAGTTGCAAGACCTTACTATTGCCTGCGATACGAATTCTGGATTGAATTTTAAACCCTAAATTTGTTCACTGTTAGAAATAACACAGTACATACTTTTCTTGACCGTTGACTTCTTTATCCGATTTGGAATCTTCCATATCTTCCCTGTCTTGTAATTTCTTCAACCCTTCCTTTATTCTTTCTTGTTCCAGCTAAAATACAAAAGAGAAAAAGTGCTTTTCAAAATGGTAAAGAACACATCACCGGGGTCTGCAAAGTGCATGTATTCAGAGCTTGAGCTTCACAGAGGCATTAAAGGCCCAATTCACTTGCCCTGGGCAAGTGTGAATTGGAGGTGTGACTATGCTAATGAGTGTTGTTAATCACTTGCATAGCCTATGACGCACCCTGTTTCAGCGGTCCAACATCACGTGACTTTGATTGACAGTAGTTAATTATTCCAGATTAGTAGCATGTCCCTTTCCCCGGTTCAAGTTTTTGACTTTTATCCGCCAAAACCTCAGCTCGTACACTATTTATTGTCATAAATACTACATACAGTCACTGCTGTGATATTCATAGTCACATGCATCCACTTTGGCATGACATAATCGACCTGTAAGTTCGAGAAAACGCGCTATTACCGGGGCTTGGCTGGAGCTGTTTACTACAGCGTGACAAGCAAGGGGAAATAATCCTTATTGTTTAGGACCGTATTTATATACCTGGGCCTTTAAAGGCAACTGCCTCAATGCCCAAGAACTGATGCTTTTTCTGCACATTATATTTAATATTTCTAGAAATAAACTCTGAGTCAATTTTCATTTTTTACTCAAAAAATTTGGCTATTTTTGTCCCAATCTTCTGACGGAAAGTGCAGATATAAACAGGACTATTTTGTGAATTTGTGGTGGAAAGAGGGAACTGATGGTGAAAAGGTTAACACAGTTGCAGTGCAGCTGCATAACAGAATGTTAATTGACTGTATTGTCATCATTGTTATGATAATTAAAATCCATTGTTTATCAACCTCTGCACCTATCATGCTTAGCACACGTGTGCAGTCAATGGTTGACAAAAACCGGCTGTTAGCACACAAAAATAATAGTGATACACGCTGCTGCAAACGTCGACTCAAATCAAGTATAGGTATATAGGTGAGACAGTAAAAACACAAGAAAAACAGAATGAGATCATACCTGTCTTTGTTTAATTTCTTCCTTCTTTTTCTCCAGGAAGATTGCAGGTATACCTGCAATATTCTCCTGGGCACTAACTAAAAGCTCCCAGAGCTGTCCCATAAATTCACGAGCATTTTTCCCATTCAGGAACCCAGTCAGGTTGATCTGCATAGTCTTTGCATCAGGGTTCTGTCACGAGATACAAGGGGAAGGGGAATCTTTAAGAAAAAATGTCTAAACATTTCCTACTATAGGCACACAGACATGAGTCAAGCACCCAGTAAATTAACTCGAAAGCCCAGATATATAAAAATATACATATGTTAATTTTTCCATGACAGCCAACAGTCACGTTTGTTGAAATAGTTTATATACACATGTTAACTGCCAAAATTACAAAACAGGGTAATACTACAGTTTTTTCAATGGACAAAATGCGATTAAATACGACTCATAGAAAATAATCATAGCTAGGTACAAGTAGTTACAAAGCATGAGTACTAACAATAGACTAGTATTTTCCTACACAAGACAAGTACCATGATGTTGTTGTGGGCTTCTGATGTATCAACAGCAAAGGCTGCCGTAACGGTGAGAAGAGCCCCTTGCCTGACATGAAGAATAGATTTTAAAAGAAAGCAACACCTGGGTCCTCTCCCATGTTCAGACACTTAATTCATACCAAGGTTAATCTATTTCCTAATGGAGGGACATAATATTTTCAAATATTTATACAGGAGACAAGGAAAACAGCCTTTTGCACAACATGAATTAAAGAAGAATCCTGGAATGAGAACTTCTCACCAAATTCGCGTCTAGGCTGGTCTCTCTGTCAAGGACCCCAAACTTCGATCAGTCATAGTTACATTACCTCTTGCACAACTGCACAGTACACTTTATCAGCAAATAACTTATGAGAATAAAAACAACGTGAACGTGAACTGCCTGAGATGCGTTAAGATACAGACCATTAGTACTAGGTAGGTTGGTACTGTACTGCTGTATATAATGTGAGACCTATTAGAGTTGTGTTCCATTGCACCTTGATGGTTGAGCAGAGGCGAGCCATAGGGACTGTACAAGATGGAGTACCAGCCACATTACTGGCCTCACCTTTTAGGCACGAGAATATTTTTAGAATTATCTAAATCATGAAAAATGAAACAGTAAAAATAAGTGGAGTGTACTGGTACACGGCATTGATGGTGACAGTGGAAGGGGGAGGGGGTGTAAAAAATTGTAAAACTCAGTTGCTTTTGCCTTTTCAACCAACATCTAGCAATGAATGTTTTTTTTTCTTCTAACCACACAATGATAAGTTAAACAAAATGATAGCATGGAGGTTCACATTGCAATATCCCCAGTAATCCAAATACATCAGATGAGAATCTCCAATTAAATTGGCAAATAACAGATTTCAAATCAATTACACATTAAAAGTATCACAATATTACAAACTGCATAAAAACATCACTACAAAAAGAAATAACAGAATACCACGGATGGCCAGCAATCTTTTATGCAGTTATCTAGTGACTATTAGACTTTCCGAAGTCTGTTGCAGATAGGAATGTTTTGTTACTTTATACACATACAGGATGAGGGGAAAAACACCTAACTTAGTACAGAAATATACAAACACATTTTTTTTTAGATTGCTATGTAATGGTTGTATAAGGCAAAGCAATGACTTAGAAGACAATATTACCTCAACCTCCAGCTGATTGAAGATAAATTCTGTGATGACGTCATCCTCAAAGCTGAGAATGTCCGTGATTTTTTGGGTTATCCATGGTTTGATGGTGTCCAAGTTCACTTTGCTCATGGAAACCTGGAAAATTAAATTTAAACAATTAGTTCAGTGAGTATTCTCGGGTGGAGGGCACATTACAGAACATTCTACATTGCTAATAACTGAGCAGTCAAATTGATACATATTGCACATGTAGAGGCCAGTCTTGTGTTCAGGAGTCGTAACAAACTCAAAGTACAGTTTTCTGAGAGTTTTTGACTGTTTTCACCAAAATGGTTGTCAGGCATTGACAATGAGCGGATGTTCGTTCCTCAGAATATAGCAGATCAAACATTGCAGTGTTATGCAACTTATTCCCAACTACAGAGAAACCAGGTATCACACAAGGAACAACAAAATGGTAGTGGTGATATTCTTGCTGAAATCGTGTAGATTTCAGCCCACCAATTTCCTACGCAACACAAACAAATGTCAAAGTTGTAATTCTAAAATTTTGAATGCACATTACCAAAAACTAAAATAAATTATCTATTTGTGTTTTCAAATCCAACCCCTACCCTCAAGCGCACCCCAATAAAATTGTATATATCCCTTCTAAGGATGCCTATAGTTATTGAGAGGGAACATGTACAATTGAATTGGAGGGTTGGGGCTAGTGTTAGGGGTACAAACGAAATGCTTCCCAAGCAATGTATAATCCAAAAATATTGCACTTATATGTACCAGTAGTACCTAAAAAAAAATTAGTTCCTAAAAAACTATTACAAACCCAAATTCTTCATTGTTGTCTATGGTCAAAATACAAAACAAAATAAACAAAACAAGAAAATTATTGATCAGCAAAAAGTGGAGTTGCTTATATTTATATCGATTTGAAAACGTTCAGTGAATTTCCAAAGATTCTTATCTTATTCTGCGCTATGTTTTGGTGGTGTATGAACGCATTTTCGGTTCTACTTGCCTTCTTTTCCAGGACTTCGGCGAATCTCATCTGCTTTAAGAGTTTCTTCTGTTTATTACAAAAACGATTATCTTGTTCTGCACTGGTGCCCTATTGAAAAAGAAAACATGGCAAATTATAACAAAATTAAGTGTCCACAATACAATAGTTACTGAACGAACTGTGTGAACTTCGACGCAGCATTGAATGTTTTTATTTATTTATTTGAATGAAATCGTCGTATTTGCGTTTTTCTGAATTTGACCTCACTTCACATCAGCCGCGAATGACGGTAAACAAACCATCATACGTTATTATATTCACCAAACAGAACACGTAGGATTAGGGAAAATTTAAAATATGACGCGAAATCACCTAGTTGAATTGCTGGTCGAGAGCAGACTGTACGAATTTACTATACCAAACAACGAAACCAAGCCAAACGGCAAGGGACGCGAATACAGCATGATGCATGCGGCCATCGCCATGCTTATCCGAACATAAAAAATCCAATTTAACTCATAGTTACTACTTTAGGCACAACACACAAGTCACTATACGATCTTTAGGCAGTTCAGAACACGCAAATATTGAATACCAGCAACATTGCGAATGTTTCGTGCAAAATATGTTCATTTTAAATTGTACTTACACGGAAGAACCCAGCATCGGCCATATTGGTCTTCCTTTTACATCCGGGTACTTTATAAGTCACATGTTCATTTTCAAGCCTCGCTGTTGAGGGCGCAATGTTAAGGGTTCCCGTTTTCGCTGGTTCCCGGCGTCCCTTGCGAATGGCAAGTAGGACGCAGGTAAGGGGGGGGGGCAAGGGTCATTTCCGTTCAACGTAATTGCAATATTTTTTGTTCGTACAACGTAAATAGAAAAAATAAATTCCGTAATTCTGTAATCACCGGCTAGACGTACAACGTAATCAATCAAATATTTTTTTCGTACACTGTAAAAATGTGTCATTTTTCTCGGTACGTACAAGAATTTACATCATAATAAAAAAAAATCGTAAAAAATAATCCAGGGAAATTACATTGTAAAACGACTAGATGACACAATTCACTACAAAATTGAATGTCAAGACGTAAAAGGCCCTCTAACCGAATGAAGAGCATTACGAGGGTAATATGCGCATGCGTCTTTACACACGGCGCAGTAATGGCGGAGAATTTGAGTTTAGGGGGGGGGGGCAAGGGTTATTTTCGTTCAACGTAATTGCAATATTTTTTTGTTCGTACTACGTAAATCGAAAAAATAAATTCCGTAATTCTGTAATCACCGGCTAGACGTACAACGTAATCAAATATTTTTTTCGTACACTGTAAAAATGTGTCATTTTTCTCGGTACGTACAAAAATTTACATCCAAATAAAAAAATCGTAAAGAATAATCCAGGGAAATTACATTATATAAACTGTAAAACGACTAGATGACACAATTCACTACAAAATTGAATGTCCAAGACGTAAAAGGCCCTCTAACCGAATGAAGAGCATTACGAGGGTAATATGCGCTTGCATCTCTACACACGGCGCAGCAATGGCGGAGAATTTGAGCCGGAGAGCTCTTCGGACCATTCAATGTTCCTTTTTTTAACACTGTAAACTGTAAAAACATCTTTTTTTCCTTGTAAATTGTAAAAAGCCCTTTTTATTTCCCGTAAAACCGTACCAGCTACCCCCTTGCCTCCCCTCTGAGTTGGAGAGCTCTTCGGACCATTCAATGTTCCATTTTTTAACACTGTAAACTGTAAAAACGTTATTTTTTCTCTTGTAAATTGTAAAAAAAACTTTTTATTTCCCGTAAAACCGTACCAGCTACCCCCCTTGCCTCCCCTCATGTAACGAGTAATCCTAAAGCTCTCTATCCCAACTTTTCAAATTAGTCTAAATGGGGAACATTTTTAGAACTGATTGCATTACCACATATTGCGCCATCAGTTATGGCCTGAATCTAGCCGCTTAAACTACACCCACAGTTGCCCGTAACGAAAACAATATTAAACAGACTCCATGTACATCTATTTCCAGAGGCGGCGGCACTAAATTTTGCTTTGGGAGGGGGGAAGGGACGAGATCTGCTCACCATTCCTTGCGTCCAGTAGGTGCGAGTGGTCGCGCATCCCCCCGGTGCCGCCGCCACTGATTCCAAATGTAAACGGACTGATTAGGTGTATTTTTTTTTGCCACAAGCTACTGTGGTACATCTATAAATGTTATTCGTGGCCCATTCGTGGACAGAATCTACAATTCCGGCATCTAGTCCACGTCAGTTGATACACATTATAAAGTTTACAATTTATGGGCATAGTGACATATTATCTTTCACTTCACATTCTACACTTTTGTGTGGTCGTACAGTGCGGCTAAAGTCAAAGACATTAGGACTGGTGCTTCCGGGAATCATGACGAGTGATTATACGCCAGGAGTTGACAATCAACGGGAAACGCGCGCGTACACAATACACGTTCGAACGCCGGAACGCGACTGTGTTGTAGTAAAGTGGAATCTCTCGTTTATTTGTCAGATTCGTGTACAGCTACAACTGGTGAGTACGTTTTAATCTTTGCCTCTGAAATGTGTAATTATATGTAATATTTATTATATTTCGCCAAGATGTAATCGCGATCGGCATTATACTAATTCATTCTCAGATCGGCGTGTTTTCATAAAATGTAAATACTGCGTTGGTCCTTCGGTAAAATAAAATAAGTAAAACTGATCTGATAGAAAGTGTCAATACCATGAAAGTGTGAATACTAAGTTTCGTTAAGGAGTTACCATTCGTGGAGTGGGGGTATAACTATTGTGCAAATTTGTTTCCATACACTATGTTTTGAACAAGACTTGTATTTATCATTCAGGCAGTTCGCAACTGTTCCCATTTTCTGCATTTATAATATGCTTGTACCTGAACAAAAACTTACCCTACACGGTGCCACTCAAAACATTGACTGCTTAGATTGAACAAAATCGACCGAAAATCACCGGATATGTGTGAAAAAGTGTTGTTACAGTATTGTTAATTGGGACCAAAAGCCCGATACAATGTGTTTGTCATCCGTCTTTAACTGGTCTAAGTATATAATTAATACATTTGTTTATTCTTGCAGTTCATATATATTTTAATAAGCGTGATTTGTACTTGGAGTAACTGACCAGTCGTATTCCCTACATCATGAGGAAGGCAACGTGTGTACTCGTAACTACTTTGGCGGTTGCCGCTGGTGGAGCACTGTATTATTTGTACTGCAAGCGCAGACGCAGTTTGGATACTCAGAAGAAGATAGACGATGACATTGTAGATAAGAGTAACAAATCAGTGGATGTGGTAGATCCCGATGTGTTTATTGCTGTGAAAGTTCACGGAAGAGTCCTGGATGAGGATGACATTGTGCATGAAAACAACTCTGACAAAGAGCTTACTCTCAATCTCAACCGTGACTTCCCTAAAGCACGTGTAACGACACGTATATCTGCTGAGGTTGAAGAGGTGACGAATCGTGACAATGTTTCAGAACTTCTGAAGGTGCTTTTCGGAGTCAACATAGATATAATCCGAAAAAAGAAAGAGAAAATAGGAGGATATATAGAGGCGTCTGAAAAGATGGACGTTGAAACTTTAGGGAAAACAGAAGACGGGGCTGACGCAGAAAAAAATATTGAGGAGATAAAGATGGCAAAGGAAACCGTGTTACTGTTCGCTGACGTTAATGTCAAAGGACTTGATGGGCAGAATGATTCTGATTCTAAAGGTGATCTGAAGTCACGTAGAGACAGCCTTGTGCTAGTTGGAGAGGTGTACGTACCAGTGGAGGAACTGTATCAACTATGTGACAATTCTAGAGTGATTGATGATGATGAGTTTGGTGCGAGAGTGAGAGTCTTCTCCGATGACAGAGATGGAAGTGGCCAGACAAAACTTGTTTTAAAAGTTGATGTAACAGCCATTGAATTGATGCAGAGTGAGATTCGGGAGATTGGCGAGACTGGTGATGAAGATGAAAAACACAGCGAGGTGGGTCATGGATTTTAAGTAGCTTATTTCATTATTTCGAACGTAAATGTGCTACTCTTTTTGAAAGTACATTACGAATGATCAGAATTAAAGTATGGGACGTGTATGTTAGTTAAACTTTATAAATCACAACCTTTATATTTTGATTAATTTTATTTTACAGGTCTCATTGGATCACATCATTGGTTAATGGACAGTAATGGAGGAATTATTGGAAGATCTGATATTAATATTGTAATTCAATAATTTTGAAAAATAAAACATGAATTTGAATATTCAAATGCGCAGTGATGTTTTTTTATTGAAGGCATACATACTGCCTTTTAAGAGAGTGCATATATACATGCCCGGTTTAGAACTGGCTATTCTAAAATTAATATAATTCTAATTTCTAAATATTGGCGGTTTCAGTTCATGAAGACAACATTCCTACACTCTCCTAATCACACACATGCGCTGTTCCTATATGTAGCGCCCTCCAGTGACGAGACGCTCATCTGGCTTCGAAACTACGTTGGTGGGTGTAGGTCTTATGCCACTAATCAACCAATGGCCGTTCGTAGCCCTGAATTTTAATGATTTTTTTTTAAATATTTTTTTCTCAGGTGTTCCCTGTTTGAGGGCGTGATCACCTGGGTCAAAGATGAGACTGACATGTGGTCTTTTGTTTACTACTTAACGGCTGTGTACCTGTGGATTTATTCTGTGTGTATTTGGATGTTTTAATCTTGGTGTTTTCCAGTGATTTCTCTAGGTGCAATTCAAATACAGTAGGTGTGTCTTGTTTACCTGAGATTTGCAAGGGTTTGAGCTGGCCAACATGTTATTTTTTTCATGTGGTCGATTACTGGCATGTTGATTTCCCATTTCTCATAGCGACGTATACAACGCGTGTAAAATACATTGTTTATTTACATGAAATTCGAACACGCACTGCGCGACGACCAACGCGCTTTAAATGATAATTTTTGTAAAAAATTATTAAACCAGCTGTTTAAGACATGCCTTGGTCTATATTATTCAACATCACACACGATGGATGACTTATGTACGTCATATTTTCTTTGACTTGTACTTAATGGCGCGTTTCGTGGAGACAGCTCCGATATTATACTATAATTCTTACTCTCATTTTTCATAGATAGAATAAAATAGATAGAATTAAATGGTTACCTATTTTATTTACACCTGTTTGACGGCATTCAAATTATGCAGTCGTCGTCCAAACATTTCTTTAATTTCTCTTCATCTACATTTTCCCTATTTCAACTTTTGAAATGGGGAACATTTTTAGAATCGATTGCATTACTACATATTGCGCCATTAGTTGTAGCCCGAATCTAGCCACTTCAAATACACCCACAGTCGTCCGTAACGAAAATGTAAACGTAATATTAATGTAAGTGTAATATTTTGCCCCCAGGCGACTGTGGTACACCTGCAAATGTTATTCGTGGACCGCATCTACAATTCCGGTATCTAGTCTACGTCAGTTGATACACATTTCATTTTACACTTTTGTGAGGTCGTACAGCGCGGCCAAAGTCAAAGACATTAGGACTGGTGCTTCCGGGAATCATGACGAGTGATTAGAATAAGACGCCAGGAGTTGATAACCAATGGGGAAACGCGCGCGTACACAATACACGTTCGAACGCCAGAACGCGACTGTGTTGTAGTAACGTGGAATCTCTGGTTTATTTGTCAGTTTCGTGTACAGCTACAACTGGTGAGTACGTTTTAATTTTTGTCTCTGAAATGTGTAATTATGTGTTATATTTATTATATTACGGCAAGATGTAATTGCTATCCGCACTATACTAATTTATTCTCAGATCGGCGTGTTTTCATGGAATGTAAATACTGCGTTAGTTCTTCGGTAAAATAATGTAGATAAAAACGATCTTATAGAAAGTGTAAATACTAAAAAAGTGTGAATACTAAGTTTCATTAAGGAGTTATCATTCGTGGGGGGGGGGTAGAACTATTGTGCAAATTTGTTTTCCGACACTATGTTTCGAACATGATTTGTATTTATCATTTTGACAGTGTGCAACTGTTCCCATTTGTTGCATTTATAATATGCTCGTATTTGAACAAAACATCACCCTACACGGTGCCACTCAAAACATTGACTGCTTAGATTGAACAAAATCGACCGAAAATCACCGGATATGTGTGAAAAAGTGTTGTTACAGTATTGTTAATTGGGACCAAAAGCCCGATACAATGTGTTTGTCATCCGTCTTTAACTGGTCTAAGTATATAATTAATACATTTGTTTATTCTTGCAGTTCATATATATTTTAATAAGCGTGATTTGTACTTGGAGTAACTGACCAGTCGTATTCCCTACATCATGAGGAAGGCAACGTGTGTACTCGTAACTACTTTGGCGGTTGCCGCTGGTGGAGCACTGTATTATTTGTACTGCAAGCGCAGACGCAGTTTGGATACTCAGAAGAAGATAGACGATGACATTGTAGATAAGAGTAACAAATCAGTGGATGTGGTAGATCCCGATGTGTTTATTGCTGTGAAAGTTCACGGAAGAGTCCTGGATGAGGATGACATTGTGCATGAAAACAACTCTGACAAAGAGCTTACTCTCAATCTCAACCGTGACTTCCCTAAAGCACGTGTAACGACACGTATATCTGCTGAGGTTGAAGAGGTGACGAATCGTGACAATGTTTCAGAACTTCTGAAGGTGCTTTTCGGAGTCAACATAGATATAATCCGAAAAAAGAAAGAGAAAATAGGAGGATATATAGAGGCGTCTGAAAAGATGGACGTTGAAACTTTAGGGAAAACAGAAGACGGGGCTGACGCAGAAAAAAATATTGAGGAGATAAAGATGGCAAAGGAAACCGTGTTACTGTTCGCTGACGTTAATGTCAAAGGACTTGATGGGCAGAATGATTCTGATTCTAAAGGTGATCTGAAGTCACGTAGAGACAGCCTTGTGCTAGTTGGAGAGGTGTACGTACCAGTGGAGGAACTGTATCAACTATGTGACAATTCTAGAGTGATTGATGATGATGAGTTTGGTGCGAGAGTGAGAGTCTTCTCCGATGACAGAGATGGAAGTGGCCAGACAAAACTTGTTTTAAAAGTTGATGTAACAGCCATTGAATTGATGCAGAGTGAGATTCGGGAGATTGGCGAGACTGGTGATGAAGATGAAAAACACAGCGAGGTGGGTCATGGATTTTAAGTAGCTTATTTCATTATTTCGAACGTAAATGTGCTACTCTTTTTGAAAGTACATTACGAATGATCAGAATTAAAGTATGGGACGTGTATGTTAGTTAAACTTTATAAATCACAACCTTTATATTTTGATTAATTTTATTTTACAGGTCTCATTGGATCACATCATTGGTTAATGGACAGTAATGGAGGAATTATTGGAAGATCTGATATTAATATTGTAATTCAATAATTTTGAAAAATAAAACATGAATTTGAATATTCAAATGCGCAGTGATGTTTTTTTATTGAAGGCATACATACTGCCTTTTAAGAGAGTGCATATATACATGCCCGGTTTAGAACTGGCTATTCTAAAATTAATATAATTCTAATTTCTAAATATTGGCGGTTTCAGTTCATGAAGACAACATTCCTACACTCTCCTAATCACACACATGCGCTGTTCCTATATGTAGCGCCCTCCAGTGACGAGACGCTCATCTGGCTTCGAAACTACGTTGGTGGGTGTAGGTCTTATGCCACTAATCAACCAATGGCCGTTCGTAGCCCTGAATTTTAATGATTTTTTTTTAAATATTTTTTTCTCAGGTGTTCCCTGTTTGAGGGCGTGATCACCTGGGTCAAAGATGAGACTGACATGTGGTCTTTTGTTTACTACTTAACGGCTGTGTACCTGTGGATTTATTCTGTGTGTATTTGGATGTTTTAATCTTGGTGTTTTCCAGTGATTTCTCTAGGTGCAATTCAAATACAGTAGGTGTGTCTTGTTTACCTGAGATTTGCAAGGGTTTGAGCTGGCCAACATGTTATTTTTTTCATGTGGTCGATTACTGGCATGTTGATTTCCCATTTCTCATAGCGACGTATACAACGCGTGTAAAATACATTGTTTATTTACATGAAATTCGAACACGCACTGCGCGACGACCAACGCGCTTTAAATGATAATTTTTGTAAAAAATTATTAAACCAGCTGTTTAAGACATGCCTTGGTCTATATTATTCAACATCACACACGATGGATGACTTATGTACGTCATATTTTCTTTGACTTGTACTTAATGGCGCGTTTCGTGGAGACAGCTCCGATATTATACTATAATTCTTACTCTCATTTTTCATAGATAGAATAAAATAGATAGAATTAAATGGTTACCTATTTTATTTACACCTGTTTGACGGCATTCAAATTATGCAGTCGTCGTCCAAACATTTCTTTAATTTCTCTTCATCTACATTTTCCCTATTTCAACTTTTGAAATGGGGAACATTTTTAGAATCGATTGCATTACTACATATTGCGCCATTAGTTGTAGCCCGAATCTAGCCACTTCAAATACACCCACAGTCGTCCGTAACGAAAATGTAAACGTAATATTAATGTAAGTGTAATATTTTGCCCCCAGGCGACTGTGGTACACCTGCAAATGTTATTCGTGGACCGCATCTACAATTCCGGTATCTAGTCTACGTCAGTTGATACACATTTCATTTTACACTTTTGTGAGGTCGTACAGCGCGGCCAAAGTCAAAGACATTAGGACTGGTGCTTCCGGGAATCATGACGAGTGATTAGAATAAGACGCCAGGAGTTGATAACCAATGGGGAAACGCGCGCGTACACAATACACGTTCGAACGCCAGAACGCGACTGTGTTGTAGTAACGTGGAATCTCTGGTTTATTTGTCAGTTTCGTGTACAGCTACAACTGGTGAGTACGTTTTAATTTTTGTCTCTGAAATGTGTAATTATGTGTTATATTTATTATATTACGGCAAGATGTAATTGCTATCCGCACTATACTAATTTATTCTCAGATCGGCGTGTTTTCATGGAATGTAAATACTGCGTTAGTTCTTCGGTAAAATAATGTAGATAAAAACGATCTTATAGAAAGTGTAAATACTAAAAAAGTGTGAATACTAAGTTTCATTAAGGAGTTATCATTCGTGGGGGGGGGGGTAGAACTATTGTGCAAATTTGTTTTCCGACACTATGTTTCGAACATGATTTGTATTTATCATTTTGACAGTGTGCAACTGTTCCCATTTGTTGCATTTATAATATGCTCGTATTTGAACAAAACATCACCCTACACGGTGCCACTCAAAACATTGACTGCTTAGATTGAACAAAATCGACCGAAAATCACCGGATATGTGTGAAAAAGTGTTGTTACAGTATTGTTAATTGGGACCAAAAGCCCGATACAATGTGTTTGTCATCCGTCTTTAACTGGTCTAAGTATATAATTAATACATTTGTTTATTCTTGCAGTTCATATATATTTTAATAAGCGTGATTTGTACTTGGAGTAACTGACCAGTCGTATTCCCTACATCATGAGGAAGGCAACGTGTGTACTCGTAACTACTTTGGCGGTTGCCGCTGGTGGAGCACTGTATTATTTGTACTGCAAGCGCAGACGCAGTTTGGATACTCAGAAGAAGATAGACGATGACATTGTAGATAAGAGTAACAAATCAGTGGATGTGGTAGATCCCGATGTGTTTATTGCTGTGAAAGTTCACGGAAGAGTCCTGGATGAGGATGACATTGTGCATGAAAACAACTCTGACAAAGAGCTTACTCTCAATCTCAACCGTGACTTCCCTAAAGCACGTGTAACGACACGTATATCTGCTGAGGTTGAAGAGGTGACGAATCGTGACAATGTTTCAGAACTTCTGAAGGTGCTTTTCGGAGTCAACATAGATATAATCCGAAAAAAGAAAGAGAAAATAGGAGGATATATAGAGGCGTCTGAAAAGATGGACGTTGAAACTTTAGGGAAAACAGAAGACGGGGCTGACGCAGAAAAAAATATTGAGGAGATAAAGATGGCAAAGGAAACCGTGTTACTGTTCGCTGACGTTAATGTCAAAGGACTTGATGGGCAGAATGATTCTGATTCTAAAGGTGATCTGAAGTCACGTAGAGACAGCCTTGTGCTAGTTGGAGAGGTGTACGTACCAGTGGAGGAACTGTATCAACTATGTGACAATTCTAGAGTGATTGATGATGATGAGTTTGGTGCGAGAGTGAGAGTCTTCTCCGATGACAGAGATGGAAGTGGCCAGACAAAACTTGTTTTAAAAGTTGATGTAACAGCCATTGAATTGATGCAGAGTGAGATTCGGGAGATTGGCGAGACTGGTGATGAAGATGAAAAACACAGCGAGGTGGGTCATGGATTTTAAGTAGCTTATTTCATTATTTCGAACGTAAATGTGCTACTCTTTTTGAAAGTACATTACGAATGATCAGAATTAAAGTATGGGACGTGTATGTTAGTTAAACTTTATAAATCACAACCTTTATATTTTGATTAATTTTATTTTACAGGTCTCATTGGATCACATCATTGGTTAATGGACAGTAATGGAGGAATTATTGGAAGATCTGATATTAATATTGTAATTCAATAATTTTGAAAAATAAAACATGAATTTGAATATTCAAATGCGCAGTGATGTTTTTTTATTGAAGGCATACATACTGCCTTTTAAGAGAGTGCATATATACATGCCCGGTTTAGAACTGGCTATTCTAAAATTAATATAATTCTAATTTCTAAATATTGGCGGTTTCAGTTCATGAAGACAACATTCCTACACTCTCCTAATCACACACATGCGCTGTTCCTATATGTAGCGCCCTCCAGTGACGAGACGCTCATCTGGCTTCGAAACTACGTTGGTGGGTGTAGGTCTTATGCCACTAATCAACCAATGGCCGTTCGTAGCCCTGAATTTTAATGATTTTTTTTTAAATATTTTTTTCTCAGGTGTTCCCTGTTTGAGGGCGTGATCACCTGGGTCAAAGATGAGACTGACATGTGGTCTTTTGTTTACTACTTAACGGCTGTGTACCTGTGGATTTATTCTGTGTGTATTTGGATGTTTTAATCTTGGTGTTTTCCAGTGATTTCTCTAGGTGCAATTCAAATACAGTAGGTGTGTCTTGTTTACCTGAGATTTGCAAGGGTTTGAGCTGGCCAACATGTTATTTTTTTCATGTGGTCGATTACTGGCATGTTGATTTCCCATTTCTCATAGCGACGTATACAACGCGTGTAAAATACATTGTTTATTTACATGAAATTCGAACACGCACTGCGCGACGACCAACGCGCTTTAAATGATAATTTTTGTAAAAAATTATTAAACCAGCTGTTTAAGACATGCCTTGGTCTATATTATTCAACATCACACACGATGGATGACTTATGTACGTCATATTTTCTTTGACTTGTACTTAATGGCGCGTTTCGTGGAGACAGCTCCGATATTATACTATAATTCTTACTCTCATTTTTCATAGATAGAATAAAATAGATAGAATTAAATGGTTACCTATTTTATTTACACCTGTTTGACGGCATTCAAATTATGCAGTCGTCGTCCAAACATTTCTTTAATTTCTCTTCATCTACATTTTCCCTATTTCAACTTTTGAAATGGGGAACATTTTTAGAATCGATTGCATTACTACATATTGCGCCATTAGTTGTAGCCCGAATCTAGCCACTTCAAATACACCCACAGTCGTCCGTAACGAAAATGTAAACGTAATATTAATGTAAGTGTAATATTTTGCCCCCAGGCGACTGTGGTACACCTGCAAATGTTATTCGTGGACCGCATCTACAATTCCGGTATCTAGTCTACGTCAGTTGATACACATTTCATTTTACACTTTTGTGAGGTCGTACAGCGCGGCCAAAGTCAAAGACATTAGGACTGGTGCTTCCGGGAATCATGACGAGTGATTAGAATAAGACGCCAGGAGTTGATAACCAATGGGGAAACGCGCGCGTACACAATACACGTTCGAACGCCAGAACGCGACTGTGTTGTAGTAACGTGGAATCTCTGGTTTATTTGTCAGTTTCGTGTACAGCTACAACTGGTGAGTACGTTTTAATTTTTGTCTCTGAAATGTGTAATTATGTGTTATATTTATTATATTACGGCAAGATGTAATTGCTATCCGCACTATACTAATTTATTCTCAGATCGGCGTGTTTTCATGGAATGTAAATACTGCGTTAGTTCTTCGGTAAAATAATGTAGATAAAAACGATCTTATAGAAAGTGTAAATACTAAAAAAGTGTGAATACTAAGTTTCATTAAGGAGTTATCATTCGTGGGGGGGGGGGTAGAACTATTGTGCAAATTTGTTTTCCGACACTATGTTTCGAACATGATTTGTATTTATCATTTTGACAGTGTGCAACTGTTCCCATTTGTTGCATTTATAATATGCTCGTATTTGAACAAAACATCACCCTACACGGTGCCACTCAAAACATTGACTGCTTAGATTGAACAAAATCGACCGAAAATCACCGGATATGTGTGAAAAAGTGTTGTTACAGTATTGTTAATTGGGACCAAAAGCCCGATACAATGTGTTTGTCATCCGTCTTTAACTGGTCTAAGTATATAATTAATACATTTGTTTATTCTTGCAGTTCATATATATTTTAATAAGCGTGATTTGTACTTGGAGTAACTGACCAGTCGTATTCCCTACATCATGAGGAAGGCAACGTGTGTACTCGTAACTACTTTGGCGGTTGCCGCTGGTGGAGCACTGTATTATTTGTACTGCAAGCGCAGACGCAGTTTGGATACTCAGAAGAAGATAGACGATGACATTGTAGATAAGAGTAACAAATCAGTGGATGTGGTAGATCCCGATGTGTTTATTGCTGTGAAAGTTCACGGAAGAGTCCTGGATGAGGATGACATTGTGCATGAAAACAACTCTGACAAAGAGCTTACTCTCAATCTCAACCGTGACTTCCCTAAAGCACGTGTAACGACACGTATATCTGCTGAGGTTGAAGAGGTGACGAATCGTGACAATGTTTCAGAACTTCTGAAGGTGCTTTTCGGAGTCAACATAGATATAATCCGAAAAAAGAAAGAGAAAATAGGAGGATATATAGAGGCGTCTGAAAAGATGGACGTTGAAACTTTAGGGAAAACAGAAGACGGGGCTGACGCAGAAAAAAATATTGAGGAGATAAAGATGGCAAAGGAAACCGTGTTACTGTTCGCTGACGTTAATGTCAAAGGACTTGATGGGCAGAATGATTCTGATTCTAAAGGTGATCTGAAGTCACGTAGAGACAGCCTTGTGCTAGTTGGAGAGGTGTACGTACCAGTGGAGGAACTGTATCAACTATGTGACAATTCTAGAGTGATTGATGATGATGAGTTTGGTGCGAGAGTGAGAGTCTTCTCCGATGACAGAGATGGAAGTGGCCAGACAAAACTTGTTTTAAAAGTTGATGTAACAGCCATTGAATTGATGCAGAGTGAGATTCGGGAGATTGGCGAGACTGGTGATGAAGATGAAAAACACAGCGAGGTGGGTCATGGATTTTAAGTAGCTTATTTCATTATTTCGAACGTAAATGTGCTACTCTTTTTGAAAGTACATTACGAATGATCAGAATTAAAGTATGGGACGTGTATGTTAGTTAAACTTTATAAATCACAACCTTTATATTTTGATTAATTTTATTTTACAGGTCTCATTGGATCACATCATTGGTTAATGGACAGTAATGGAGGAATTATTGGAAGATCTGATATTAATATTGTAATTCAATAATTTTGAAAAATAAAACATGAATTTGAATATTCAAATGCGCAGTGATGTTTTTTTATTGAAGGCATACATACTGCCTTTTAAGAGAGTGCATATATACATGCCCGGTTTAGAACTGGCTATTCTAAAATTAATATAATTCTAATTTCTAAATATTGGCGGTTTCAGTTCATGAAGACAACATTCCTACACTCTCCTAATCACACACATGCGCTGTTCCTATATGTAGCGCCCTCCAGTGACGAGACGCTCATCTGGCTTCGAAACTACGTTGGTGGGTGTAGGTCTTATGCCACTAATCAACCAATGGCCGTTCGTAGCCCTGAATTTTAATGATTTTTTTTAAATATTTTTTTCTCAGGTGTTCCCTGTTTGAGGGCGTGATCACCTGGGTCAAAGATGAGACTGACATGTGGTCTTTTGTTTACTACTTAACGGCTGTGTACCTGTGGATTTATTCTGTGTGTATTTGGATGTTTTAATCTTGGTGTTTTCCAGTGATTTCTCTAGGTGCAATTCAAATACAGTAGGTGTGTCTTGTTTACCTGAGATTTGCAAGGGTTTGAGCTGGCCAACATGTTATTTTTTTCCTGTGGTCGATTACTGGCATGTTGATTTCCCATTTCTCATAGCGACGTATACAACGCGTGTAAAATACATTGTTTATTTACATGAAATTCGAACACGCACTGCGCGACGACCAACGCGCTTTAAATGATAATTTTTGTAAAAAATTATTAAACCAGCTGTTTAAGACATGCCTTGGTCTATATTATTCAACATCACACACGATGGATGACTTATGTACGTCATATTTTCTTTGACTTGTACTTAATGGCGCGTTTCGTGGAGACAGCTCCGATATTATACTATAATTCTTACTCTCATTTTTCATAGATAGAATAAAATAGATAGAATTAAATGGTTACCTATTTTATTTACACCTGTTTGACGGCATTCAAATTATGCAGTCGTCGTCCAAACATTTCTTTAATTTCTCTTCATCTACATTTTCCCTATTTCAACTTTTGAAATGGGGAACATTTTTAGAATCGATTGCATTACTACATATTGCGCCATTAGTTGTAGCCCGAATCTAGCCACTTCAAATACACCCACAGTCGTCCGTAACGAAAATGTAAACGTAATATTAATGTAAGTGTAATATTTTGCCCCCAGGCGACTGTGGTACACCTGCAAATGTTATTCGTGGACTGCATCTACAATTCCGGTATCTAGTCTACGTCAGTTGATACACATTTCATTTTACACTTTTGTGAGGTCGTACAGCGCGGCCAAAGTCAAAGACATTAGGACTGGTGCTTCCGGGAATCATGACGAGTGATTAGAATAAGACGCCAGGAGTTGATAACCAATGGGGAAACGCGCGCGTACACAATACACGTTCGAACGCCAGAACGCGACTGTGTTGTAGTAACGTGGAATCTCTGGTTTATTTGTCAGTTTCGTGTACAGCTACAACTGGTGAGTACGTTTTAATTTTTGTCTCTGAAATGTGTAATTATGTGTTATATTTATTATATTACGGCAAGATGTAATTGCTATCCGCACTATACTAATTTATTCTCAGATCGGCGTGTTTTCATGGAATGTAAATACTGCGTTAGTTCTTCGGTAAAATAATGTAGATAAAAACGATCTTATAGAAAGTGTAAATACTAAAAAAGTGTGAATACTAAGTTTCATTAAGGAGTTATCATTCGTGGGGGGGGGGGTAGAACTATTGTGCAAATTTGTTTTCCGACACTATGTTTCGAACATGATTTGTATTTATCATTTTGACAGTGTGCAACTGTTCCCATTTGTTGCATTTATAATATGCTCGTATTTGAACAAAACATCACCCTACACGGTGCCACTCAAAACATTGACTGCTTAGATTGAACAAAATCGACCGAAAATCACCGGATATGTGTGAAAAAGTGTTGTTACAGTATTGTTAATTGGGACCAAAAGTCCGATACAATGTGTTTGTCATCCGTCTTTAACTGGTCTAAGTATATAATTAATACATTTGTTTATTCTTGCAGTTCATATATATTTTAATAAGCGTGATTTGTACTTGGAGTAACTGACCAGTCGTATTCCCTACATCATGAGGAAGGCAACGTGTGTACTCGTAACTACTTTGGCGGTTGCCGCTGGTGGAGCACTGTATTATTTGTACTGCAAGCGCAGACGCAGTTTGGATACTCAGAAGAAGATAGACGATGACATTGTAGATAAGAGTAACAAATCAGTGGATGTGGTAGATCCCGATGTGTTTATTGCTGTGAAAGTTCACGGAAGAGTCCTGGATGAGGATGACATTGTGCATGAGAACAACTCTGACAAAGAGCTTACTCTCAATCTCAACCGTGACTTCCCTAAAGCACGTGTAACGACACGTATATCTGCTGAGGTTGAAGAGGTGACGAATCGTGACAATGTTTCAGAACTTCTGAAGGTGCTTTTCGGAGTCAACATAGATATAATCCGAAAAAAGAAAGAGAAAATAGGAGGATATATAGAGGCGTCTGAAAAGATGGACGTTGAAACTTTAGGGAAAACAGAAGACGGGGCTGACGCAGAAAAAAATATTGAGGAGATAAAGATGGCAAAGGAAACCGTGTTACTGTTCGCTGACGTTAATGTCAAAGGACTTGATGGGCAGAATGATTCTGATTCTAAAGGTGATCTGAAGTCACGTAGAGACAGCCTTGTGCTAGTTGGAGAGGTGTACGTACCAGTGGAGGAACTGTATCAACTATGTGACAATTCTAGAGTGATTGATGATGATGAGTTTGGTGCGAGAGTGAGAGTCTTCTCCGATGACAGAGATGGAAGTGGCCAGACAAAACTTGTTTTAAAAGTTGATGTAACAGCCATTGAATTGATGCAGAGTGAGATTCGGGAGATTGGCGAGACTGGTGATGAAGATGAAAAACACAGCGAGGTGGGTCATGGATTTTAAGTAGCTTATTTCATTATTTCGAACGTAAATGTGCTACTCTTTTTGAAAGTACATTACGAATGATCAGAATTAAAGTATGGGACGTGTATGTTAGTTAAACTTTATAAATCACAACCTTTATATTTTGATTAATTTTATTTTACAGGTCTCATTGGATCACATCATTGGTTAATGGACAGTAATGGAGGAATTATTGGAAGATCTGATATTAATATTGTAATTCAATAATTTTGAAAAATAAAACATGAATTTGAATATTCAAATGCGCAGTGATGTTTTTTTATTGAAGGCATACATACTGCCTTTTAAGAGAGTGCATATATACATGCCCGGTTTAGAACTGGCTATTCTAAAATTAATATAATTCTAATTTCTAAATATTGGCGGTTTCAGTTCATGAAGACAACATTCCTACACTCTCCTAATCACACACATGCGCTGTTCCTATATGTAGCGCCCTCCAGTGACGAGACGCTCATCTGGCTTCGAAACTACGTTGGTGGGTGTAGGTCTTATGCCACTAATCAACCAATGGCCGTTCGTAGCCCTGAATTTTAATGATTTTTTTTAAATATTTTTTTCTCAGGTGTTCCCTGTTTGAGGGCGTGATCACCTGGGTCAAAGATGAGACTGACATGTGGTCTTTTGTTTACTACTTAACGGCTGTGTACCTGTGGATTTATTCTGTGTGTATTTGGATGTTTTAATCTTGGTGTTTTCCAGTGATTTCTCTAGGTGCAATTCAAATACAGTAGGTGTGTCTTGTTTACCTGAGATTTGCAAGGGTTTGAGCTGGCCAACATGTTATTTTTTTCCTGTGGTCGATTACTGGCATGTTGATTTCCCATTTCTCATAGCGACGTATACAACGCGTGTAAAATACATTGTTTATTTACATGAAATTCGAACACGCACTGCGCGACGACCAACGCGCTTTAAATGATAATTTTTGTAAAAAATTATTAAACCAGCTGTTTAAGACATGCCTTGGTCTATATTATTCAACATCACACACGATGGATGACTTATGTACGTCATATTTTCTTTGACTTGTACTTAATGGCGCGTTTCGTGGAGACAGCTCCGATATTATACTATAATTCTTACTCTCATTTTTCATAGATAGAATAAAATAGATAGAATTAAATGGTTACCTATTTTATTTACACCTGTTTGACGGCATTCAAATTATGCAGTCGTCGTCCAAACATTTCTTTAATTTCTCTTCATCTACATTTTCCCTATTTCAACTTTTGAAATGGGGAACATTTTTAGAATCGATTGCATTACTACATATTGCGCCATTAGTTGTAGCCCGAATCTAGCCACTTCAAATACACCCACAGTCGTCCGTAACGAAAATGTAAACGTAATATTAATGTAAGTGTAATATTTTGCCCCCAGGCGACTGTGGTACACCTGCAAATGTTATTCGTGGACTGCATCTACAATTCCGGTATCTAGTCTACGTCAGTTGATACACATTTCATTTTACACTTTTGTGAGGTCGTACAGCGCGGCCAAAGTCAAAGACATTAGGACTGGTGCTTCCGGGAATCATGACGAGTGATTAGAATAAGACGCCAGGAGTTGATAACCAATGGGGAAACGCGCGCGTACACAATACACGTTCGAACGCCAGAACGCGACTGTGTTGTAGTAACGTGGAATCTCTGGTTTATTTGTCAGTTTCGTGTACAGCTACAACTGGTGAGTACGTTTTAATTTTTGTCTCTGAAATGTGTAATTATGTGTTATATTTATTATATTACGGCAAGATGTAATTGCTATCCGCACTATACTAATTTATTCTCAGATCGGCGTGTTTTCATGGAATGTAAATACTGCGTTAGTTCTTCGGTAAAATAATGTAGATAAAAACGATCTTATAGAAAGTGTAAATACTAAAAAAGTGTGAATACTAAGTTTCATTAAGGAGTTATCATTCGTGGGGGGGGGGTAGAACTATTGTGCAAATTTGTTTTCCGACACTATGTTTCGAACATGATTTGTATTTATCATTTTGACAGTGTGCAACTGTTCCCATTTGTTGCATTTATAATATGCTCGTATTTGAACAAAACATCACCCTACACGGTGCCACTCAAAACATTGACTGCTTAGATTGAACAAAATCGACCGAAAATCACCGGATATGTGTGAAAAAGTGTTGTTACAGTATTGTTAATTGGGACCAAAAGCCCGATACAATGTGTTTGTCATCCGTCTTTAACTGGTCTAAGTATATAATTAATACATTTGTTTATTCTTGCAGTTCATATATATTTTAATAAGCGTGATTTGTACTTGGAGTAACTGACCAGTCGTATTCCCTACATCATGAGGAAGGCAACGTGTGTACTCGTAACTACTTTGGCGGTTGCCGCTGGTGGAGCACTGTATTATTTGTACTGCAAGCGCAGACGCAGTTTGGATACTCAGAAGAAGATAGACGATGACATTGTAGATAAGAGTAACAAATCAGTGGATGTGGTAGATCCCGATGTGTTTATTGCTGTGAAAGTTCACGGAAGAGTCCTGGATGAGGATGACATTGTGCATGAGAACAACTCTGACAAAGAGCTTACTCTCAATCTCAACCGTGACTTCCCTAAAGCACGTGTAACGACACGTATATCTGCTGAGGTTGAAGAGGTGACGAATCGTGACAATGTTTCAGAACTTCTGAAGGTGCTTTTCGGAGTCAACATAGATATAATCCGAAAAAAGAAAGAGAAAATAGGAGGATATATAGAGGCGTCTGAAAAGATGGACGTTGAAACTTTAGGGAAAACAGAAGACGGGGCTGACGCAGAAAAAAATATTGAGGAGATAAAGATGGCAAAGGAAACCGTGTTACTGTTCGCTGACGTTAATGTCAAAGGACTTGATGGGCAGAATGATTCTGATTCTAAAGGTGATCTGAAGTCACGTAGAGACAGCCTTGTGCTAGTTGGAGAGGTGTACGTACCAGTGGAGGAACTGTATCAACTATGTGACAATTCTAGAGTGATTGATGATGATGAGTTTGGTGCGAGAGTGAGAGTCTTCTCCGATGACAGAGATGGAAGTGGCCAGACAAAACTTGTTTTAAAAGTTGATGTAACAGCCATTGAATTGATGCAGAGTGAGATTCGGGAGATTGGCAAGACTGGTGATGAAGATGAAAAACACAGCGAGGTGGGTCATGGATTTTAAGTAGCTTATTTCATTATTTCGAACGTAAATGTGCTACTCTTTTTGAAAGTACATTACGAATGATCAGAATTAAAGTATGGGACGTGTATGTTAGTTAAACTTTATAAATCACAACCTTTATATTTTGATTAATTTTATTTTACAGGTCTCATTGGATCACATCATTGGTTAATGGACAGTAATGGAGGAATTATTGGAAGATCTGATATTAATATTGTAATTCAATAATTTTGAAAAATAAAACATGAATTTGAATATTCAAATGCGCAGTGATGTTTTTTTATTGAAGGCATACATACTGCCTTTTAAGAGAGTGCATATATACATGCCCGGTTTAGAACTGGCTATTCTAAAATTAATATAATTCTAATTTCTAAATATTGGCGGTTTCAGTTCATGAAGACAACATTCCTACACTCTCCTAATCACACACATGCGCTGTTCCTATATGTAGCGCCCTCCAGTGACGAGACGCTCATCTGGCTTCGAAACTACGTTGGTGGGTGTAGGTCTTATGCCACTAATCAACCAATGGCCGTTCGTAGCCCTGAATTTTAATGATTTTTTTTAAATATTTTTTTCTCAGGTGGTCCCTGTTTGAGGGCGTGATCACCTGGGTCAAAGATGAGACTGACATGTGGTCTTTTGTTTACTACTTAACGGCTGTGTACCTGTGGATTTATTCTGTGTGTATTTGGATGTTTTAATCTTGGTGTTTTCCAGTGATTTCTCTAGGTGCAATTCAAATACAGTAGGTGTGTCTTGTTTACCTGAGATTTGCAAGGGTTTGAGCTGGCCAACATGTTATTTTTTTCATGTGGTCGATTACTGGCATGTTGATTTCCCATTTCTCATAGCGACGTATACAACGCGTGTAAAATACATTGTTTATTTACATGAAATTCGAACACGCACTGCGCGACGACCAACGCGCTTTAAATGATAATTTTTGTAAAAAATTATTAAACCAGCTGTTTAAGACATGCCTTGGTCTATATTATTCAACATCACACACGATGGATGACTTATGTACGTCATATTTTCTTTGACTTGTACTTAATGGCGCGTTTCGTGGAGACAGCTCCGATATTATACTATAATTCTTACTCTCATTTTTCATAGATAGAATAAAATAGATAGAATTAAATGGTTACCTATTTTATTTACACCTGTTTGACGGCATTCAAATTATGCAGTCGTCGTCCAAACATTTCTTTAATTTCTCTTCATCTACATTTTCCCTATTTCAACTTTTGAAATGGGGAACATTTTTAGAATCGATTGCATTACTACATATTGCGCCATTAGTTGTAGCCCGAATCTAGCCACTTCAAATACACCCACAGTCGTCCGTAACGAAAATGTAAACGTAATATTAATGTAAGTGTAATATTTTGCCCCCAGGCGACTGTGGTACACCTGCAAATGTTATTCGTGGACTGCATCTACAATTCCGGTATCTAGTCTACGTCAGTTGATACACATTTCATTTTACACTTTTGTGAGGTCGTACAGCGCGGCCAAAGTCAAAGACATTAGGACTGGTGCTTCCGGGAATCATGACGAGTGATCAATCTGATTAAATTCTGATGTAGTGTACGGGCTTTAATTATTTTGGCTATAAACTTATTTTAATTTTTATTACTTTTGTTATTAATGCCCTTTTATTTTACTTTGATTTTTATTTTGTGATTTTTTTTAATTCTGCCCTACCTACATCTGATCCGACGCCTATGTAAGTCCCGTTCAAATCTCGCGTAAGTAACAGCCAATCACAGCCCCCCTTTTATACAGGCTGTCGGTTGCTTACTTTTCAGTGTAGCGATACTCTACGGGCAATCTTTCTGTACATTATATTTTGGCCACTTGAATAAACCATTAATAGAAAATTGCTAGTATATTTTTATTTGCAAAAGAAATTCCTTAGCATTTTACAATTTTTGTCATTACATTGAATATTTTTTTCACTTCCAACAAATGTGTACACTTCCAGATACATCTTCGCCAGCCAAGGTTCGTTCATTCAGTCATCGCTTCAATTTTACATCACTGAGCATAATTATCTAGAATGGAAGCAAAAAAATAAGTAAATCGTCTGAACACTGTAAACAGCTATAGTAAACAATGCAAACTGATTTTAAATTGTATAACGGTCACCGGCCCACGGCATCGACGCAGAAAATTGGAGCAAACAAATATTTCCTGATCAATTGCGATGTGTTCCAAATAAAAAATATTTTATTCCAGTCCAAATCAGCTCAATTACTTTAATAAAGAGTTATTGTATAATGTACAAAATGTTGATACAATTTGATGAATATTTACAGCTACGGCTTCAATACCGTAGACGATGTTGGCCCGATCTTCAACAAAACATCACCCGTCTCCAGGGCAGGCGACTGGAAAAAGACACTGGTGTTCGGTCGAAACAAAATCGTCACTCCCAGAATAACTATACAAAATAACGATCTAAAGTCGAACCATTCGAGCCACAATATTAACATAAAAATGACTTTCGTTGCATTTGACAATGATAAACTTACCGTAAAGCCGTGTTATTCTCGGTCGCTAACGTCGGTATAATCCGCCATTTTATTTGAGTGTTTGCCACCCGACTCCGCCCGGTGACGTCATCATGTGCGCTATAGAAGGAGGTATGTGATTCGTTGACTAAAATCGTCGACAGTGGGTCTCGTTGAAATCTCGTTACATAGGCGTCGGATCAGATGTAGGTAGGGCGGAATTAAAAAAAATCACAAAATCAAAATCAAAGTAAAATAATAAAATAAAATAAAATAAAATAAAAGGGCATTAATAACAAAAGTAATAAAAAATAAAATTAAAATAAGTTTATAGCCAAAATAATTAAAGCCCGTACACTACATCAGATTTTAATCAGATTGGACGAGTGATTAGAATAAGACGCCAGGAGTTGATAACCAATGGGGAAACGCGCGCGTACACAATACACGTTCGAACGCCAGAACGCGACTGTGTTGTAGTAACGTGGAATCTCTGGTTTATTTGTCAGTTTCGTGTACAGCTACAACTGGTGAGTATGTTTTAATTTTTGTCTCTGAAATGTGTAATTATGTGTTATATTTATTATATTACGGCAAGATGTAATTGCTATCCGCACTATACTAATTTATTCTCAGATCGGCGTGTTTTCATGGAATGTAAATACTGCGTTAGTTCTTCGGTAAAATAATGTAGATAAAAACGATCTTATAGAAAGTGTAAATACTAAAAAAGTGTGAATACTAAGTTTCATTAAGGAGTTATCATTCGTGGGGGGGGGGGGGGTAGAACTATTGTGCAAATTTGTTTTCCGACACTATGTTTCGAACATGATTTGTATTTATCATTTTGACAGTGTGCAACTGTTCCCATTTGTTGCATTTATAATATGCTCGTATTTGAACAAAACATCACCCTACACGGTGCCACTCAAAACATTGACTGCTTAGATTGAACAAAATCGACCGAAAATCACCGGATATGTGTGAAAAAGTGTTGTTACAGTATTGTTAATTGGGACCAAAAGCCCGATACAATGTGTTTGTCATCCGTCTTTAACTGGTCTAAGTATATAATTAATACATTTGTTTATTCTTGCAGTTCATATATATTTTAATAAGCGTGATTTGTACTTGGAGTAACTGACCAGTCGTATTCCCTACATCATGAGGAAGGCAACGTGTGTACTCGTAACTACTTTGGCGGTTGCCGCTGGTGGAGCACTGTATTATTTGTACTGCAAGCGCAGACGCAGTTTGGATACTCAGAAGAAGATAGACGATGACATTGTAGATAAGAGTAACAAATCAGTGGATGTGGTAGATCCCGATGTGTTTATTGCTGTGAAAGTTCACGGAAGAGTCCTGGATGAGGATGACATTGTGCATGAAAACAACTCTGACAAAGAGCTTACTCTCAATCTCAACCGTGACTTCCCTAAAGCACGTGTAACGACACGTATATCTGCTGAGGTTGAAGAGGTGACGAATCGTGACAATGTTTCAGAACTTCTGAAGGTGCTTTTCGGAGTCAACATAGATATAATCCGAAAAAAGAAAGAGAAAATAGGAGGATATATAGAGGCGTCTGAAAAGATGGACGTTGAAACTTTAGGGAAAACAGAAGACGGGGCTGACGCAGAAAAAAATATTGAGGAGATAAAGATGGCAAGGGAAACCGTGTTACTGTTCGCTGACGTTAATGTCAAAGGACTTGATGGGCAGAATGATTCTGATTCTAAAGGTGATCTGAAGTCACGTAGAGACAGCCTTGTGCTAGTTGGAGAGGTGTACGTACCAGTGGAGGAACTGTATCAACTATGTGACAATTCTAGAGTGATTGATGATGGTGAGTTTGGTGCGAGAGTGAGAGTCTTCTCCGATGACAGAGATGGAAGTGGCCAGACAAAACTTGTTTTAAAAGTTGATGTAACAGCCATTGAATTGATGCAGAGTGAGATTCGGGAGATTGGCGAGACTGGTGATGAAGATGAAAAACACAGCGAGGTGGGTCATGGATTTTAAGTAGCTTATTTCATTATTTCGAACGTAAATGTGCTACTCTTTTTGAAAGTACATTACGAATGATCAGAATTAAAGTATGGGACGTGTATGTTAGTTAAACTTTATAAATCACAACCTTTATATTTTGATTAATTTTATTTTACAGGTCTCATTGGATCACATCATTGGTTAATGGACAGTAATGGAGGAATTATTGGAAGATCTGATATTAATATTGTAATTCAATAATTTTGAAAAATAAAACATGAATTTGAATATTCAAATGCGCAGTGATGTTTTTTTATTGAAGGCATACATACTGCCTTTTAAGAGAGTGCATATATACATGCCCGGTTTAGAACTGGCTATTCTAAAATTAATATAATTCTAATTTCTAAATATTGGCGGTTTCAGTTCATGAAGACAACATTCCTACACTCTCCTAATCACACACATGCACTGTTCCTATATGTAGCGCCCTCCAGTGACGAGACGCTCATCTGGCTTCGAAACTACGTTGGTGGGTGTAGGTCTTATGCCACTAATCAACCAATGGCCGTTCGTAGCCCTGAATTTTAATGATTTTTTTTAAATATTTTTTTCTCAGGTGTTCCCTGTTTGAGGGCGTGATCACCTGGGTCAAAGATGAGACTGACATGTGGTCTTTTGTTTACTACTTAACGGCTGTGTACCTGTGGATTTATTCTGTGTGTATTTGGATGTTTTAATCTTGGTGTTTTCCAGTGATTTCTCTAGGTGCAATTCAAATACAGTAGGTGTGTCTTGTTTACCTGAGATTTGCAAGGGTTTGAGCTGGCCAACATGTTATTTTTTTCCTGTGGTCGATTACTGGCATGTTGATTTCCCATTTCTCATAGCGACGTATACAACGCGTGTAAAATACATTGTTTATTTACATGAAATTCGAACACGCACTGCGCGACGACCAACGCGCTTTAAATGATAATTTTTGTAAAAAATTATTAAACCAGCTGTTTAAGACATGCCTTGGTCTATATTATTCAACATCACACACGATGGATGACTTATGTACGTCATATTTTCTTTGACTTGTACTTAATGGCGCGTTTCGTGGAGACAGCTCCGATATTATACTATAATTCTTACTCTCATTTTTCATAGATAGAATAAAATAGATAGAATTAAATGGTTACCTATTTTATTTACACCTGTTTGACGGCATTCAAATTATGCAGTCGTCGTCCAAACATTTCTTTAATTTCTCTTCATCTACATTTTCCCTATTTCAACTTTTGAAATGGGGAACATTTTTAGAATCGATTGCATTACTACATATTGCGCCATTAGTTGTAGCCCGAATCTAGCCACTTCAAATACACCCACAGTCGTCCGTAACGAAAATGTAAACGTAATATTAATGTAAGTGTAATATTTTGCCCCCAGGCGACTGTGGTACACCTGCAAATGTTATTCGTGGACTGCATCTACAATTCCGGTATCTAGTCTACGTCAGTTGATACACATTTCATTTTACACTTGTGAGGTCGTACAGCGCGGCCAAAGTCAAAGACATTAGGACTGGTGCTTCCGGGAATCATGACGAGTGATTAGAATAAGACGCCAGGAGTTGATAACCAATGGGGAAACGCGCGCGTACACAATACACGTTCGAACGCCAGAACGCGACTGTGTTGTAGTAACGTGGAATCTCTGGTTTATTTGTCAGTTTCGTGTACAGCTACAACTGGTGAGTACGTTTTAATTTTTGTCTCTGAAATGTGTAATTATGTGTTATATTTATTATATTACGGCAAGATGTAATTGCTATCCGCACTATACTAATTTATTCTCAGATCGGCGTGTTTTCATGGAATGTAAATACTGCGTTAGTTCTTCGGTAAAATAATGTAGATAAAAACGATCTTATAGAAAGTGTAAATACTAAAAAAGTGTGAATACTAAGTTTCATTAAGGAGTTATCATTCGTGGGGGGGGGGGTAGAACTATTGTGCAAATTTGTTTTCCGACACTATGTTTCGAACATGATTTGTATTTATCATTTTGACAGTGTGCAACTGTTCCCATTTGTTGCATTTATAATATGCTCGTATTTGAACAAAACATCACCCTACACGGTGCCACTCAAAACATTGACTGCTTAGATTGAACAAAATCGACCGAAAATCACCGGATATGTGTGAAAAAGTGTTGTTACAGTATTGTTAATTGGGACCAAAAGCCCGATACAATGTGTTTGTCATCCGTCTTTAACTGGTCTAAGTATATAATTAATACATTTGTTTATTCTTGCAGTTCATATATATTTTAATAAGCGTGATTTGTACTTGGAGTAACTGACCAGTCGTATTCCCTACATCATGAGGAAGGCAACGTGTGTACTCGTAACTACTTTGGCGGTTGCCGCTGGTGGAGCACTGTATTATTTGTACTGCAAGCGCAGACGCAGTTTGGATACTCAGAAGAAGATAGACGATGACATTGTAGATAAGAGTAACAAATCAGTGGATGTGGTAGATCCCGATGTGTTTATTGCTGTGAAAGTTCACGGAAGAGTCCTGGATGAGGATGACATTGTGCATGAAAACAACTCTGACAAAGAGCTTACTCTCAATCTCAACCGTGACTTCCCTAAAGCACGTGTAACGACACGTATATCTGCTGAGGTTGAAGAGGTGACGAATCGTGACAATGTTTCAGAACTTCTGAAGGTGCTTTTCGGAGTCAACATAGATATAATCCGAAAAAAGAAAGAGAAAATAGGAGGATATATAGAGGCGTCTGAAAAGATGGACGTTGAAACTTTAGGGAAAACAGAAGACGGGGCTGACGCAGAAAAAAATATTGAGGAGATAAAGATGGCAAGGGAAACCGTGTTACTGTTCGCTGACGTTAATGTCAAAGGACTTGATGGGCAGAATGATTCTGATTCTAAAGGTGATCTGAAGTCACGTAGAGACAGCCTTGTGCTAGTTGGAGAGGTGTACGTACCAGTGGAGGAACTGTATCAACTATGTGACAATTCTAGAGTGATTGATGATGGTGAGTTTGGTGCGAGAGTGAGAGTCTTCTCCGATGACAGAGATGGAAGTGGCCAGACAAAACTTGTTTTAAAAGTTGATGTAACAGCCATTGAATTGATGCAGAGTGAGATTCGGGAGATTGGCGAGACTGGTGATGAAGATGAAAAACACAGCGAGGTGGGTCATGGATTTTAAGTAGCTTATTTCATTATTTCGAACGTAAATGTGCTACTCTTTTTGAAAGTACATTACGAATGATCAGAATTAAAGTATGGGACGTGTATGTTAGTTAAACTTTATAAATCACAACCTTTATATTTTGATTAATTTTATTTTACAGGTCTCATTGGATCACATCATTGGTTAATGGACAGTAATGGAGGAATTATTGGAAGATCTGATATTAATATTGTAATTCAATAATTTTGAAAAATAAAACATGAATTTGAATATTCAAATGCGCAGTGATGTTTTTTTATTGAAGGCATACATACTGCCTTTTAAGAGAGTGCATATATACATGCCCGGTTTAGAACTGGCTATTCTAAAATTAATATAATTCTAATTTCTAAATATTGGCGGTTTCAGTTCATGAAGACAACATTCCTACACTCTCCTAATCACACACATGCGCTGTTCCTATATGTAGCGCCCTCCAGTGACGAGACGCTCATCTGGCTTCGAAACTACGTTGGTGGGTGTAGGTCTTATGCCACTAATCAACCAATGGCCGTTCGTAGCCCTGAATTTTAATGATTTTTTTTAAATATTTTTTTCTCAGGTGTTCCCTGTTTGAGGGCGTGATCACCTGGGTCAAAGATGAGACTGACATGTGGTCTTTTGTTTACTACTTAACGGCTGTGTACCTGTGGATTTATTCTGTGTGTATTTGGATGTTTTAATCTTGGTGTTTTCCAGTGATTTCTCTAGGTGCAATTCAAATACAGTAGGTGTGTCTTGTTTACCTGAGATTTGCAAGGGTTTGAGCTGGCCAACATGTTATTTTTTTCATGTGGTCGATTACTGGCATGTTGATTTCCCATTTCTCATAGCGACGTATACAACGCGTGTAAAATACATTGTTTATTTACATGAAATTCGAACACGCACTGCGCGACGACCAACGCGCTTTAAATGATAATTTTTGTAAAAAATTATTAAACCAGCTGTTTAAGACATGCCTTGGTCTATATTATTCAACATCACACACGATGGATGACTTATGTACGTCATATTTTCTTTGACTTGTACTTAATGGCGCGTTTCGTGGAGACAGCTCCGATATTATACTATAATTCTTACTCTCATTTTTCATAGATAGAATAAAATAGATAGAATTAAATGGTTACCTATTTTATTTACACCTGTTTGACGGCATTCAAATTATGCAGTCGTCGTCCAAACATTTCTTTAATTTCTCTTCATCTACATTTTCCCTATTTCAACTTTTGAAATGGGGAACATTTTTAGAATCGATTGCATTACTACATATTGCGCCATTAGTTGTAGCCCGAATCTAGCCACTTCAAATACACCCACAGTCGTCCGTAACGAAAATGTAAACGTAATATTAATGTAAGTGTAATATTTTGCCCCCAGGCGACTGTGGTACACCTGCAAATGTTATTCGTGGACTGCATCTTCAATTCCGGTATCTAGTCTACGTCAGTTGATACACATTTCATTTTACACTTTTGTGAGGTCGTACAGCGCGGCCAAAGTCAAAGACATTAGGACTGGTGCTTCCGGGAATCATGACGAGTGATTAGAATAAGACGCCAGGAGTTGATAACCAATGGGGAAACGCGCGCGTACACAATACACGTTCGAACGCCAGAACGCGACTGTGTTGTAGTAACGTGGAATCTCTGGTTTATTTGTCAGTTTCGTGTACAGCTACAACTGGTGAGTACGTTTTAATTTTTGTCTCTGAAATGTGTAATTATGTGTTATATTTATTATATTACGGCAAGATGTAATTGCTATCCGCACTATACTAATTTATTCTCAGATCGGCGTGTTTTCATGGAATGTAAATACTGCGTTAGTTCTTCGGTAAAATAATGTAGATAAAAACGATCTTATAGAAAGTGTAAATACTAAAAAAGTGTGAATACTAAGTTTCATTAAGGAGTTATCATTCGTGGGGGGGGGGTAGAACTATTGTGCAAATTTGTTTTCCGACACTATGTTTCGAACATGATTTGTATTTATCATTTTGACAGTGTGCAACTGTTCCCATTTGTTGCATTTATAATATGCTCGTATTTGAACAAAACATCACCCTACACGGTGCCACTCAAAACATTGACTGCTTAGATTGAACAAAATCGACCGAAAATCACCGGATATGTGTGAAAAAGTGTTGTTACAGTATTGTTAATTGGGACCAAAAGCCCGATACAATGTGTTTGTCATCCGTCTTTAACTGGTCTAAGTATATAATTAATACATTTGTTTATTCTTGCAGTTCATATATATTTTAATAAGCGTGATTTGTACTTGGAGTAACTGACCAGTCGTATTCCCTACATCATGAGGAAGGCAACGTGTGTACTCGTAACTACTTTGGCGGTTGCCGCTGGTGGAGCACTGTATTATTTGTACTGCAAGCGCAGACGCAGTTTGGATACTCAGAAGAAGATAGACGATGACATTGTAGATAAGAGTAACAAATCAGTGGATGTGGTAGATCCCGATGTGTTTATTGCTGTGAAAGTTCACGGAAGAGTCCTGGATGAGGATGACATTGTGCATGAAAACAACTCTGACAAAGAGCTTACTCTCAATCTCAACCGTGACTTCCCTAAAGCACGTGTAACGACACGTATATCTGCTGAGGTTGAAGAGGTGACGAATCGTGACAATGTTTCAGAACTTCTGAAGGTGCTTTTCGGAGTCAACATAGATATAATCCGAAAAAAGAAAGAGAAAATAGGAGGATATATAGAGGCGTCTGAAAAGATGGACGTTGAAACTTTAGGGAAAACAGAAGACGGGGCTGACGCAGAAAAAAATATTGAGGAGATAAAGATGGCAAGGGAAACCGTGTTACTGTTCGCTGACGTTAATGTCAAAGGACTTGATGGGCAGAATGATTCTGATTCTAAAGGTGATCTGAAGTCACGTAGAGACAGCCTTGTGCTAGTTGGAGAGGTGTACGTACCAGTGGAGGAACTGTATCAACTATGTGACAATTCTAGAGTGATTGATGATGGTGAGTTTGGTGCGAGAGTGAGAGTCTTCTCCGATGACAGAGATGGAAGTGGCCAGACAAAACTTGTTTTAAAAGTTGATGTAACAGCCATTGAATTGATGCAGAGTGAGATTCGGGAGATTGGCGAGACTGGTGATGAAGATGAAAAACACAGCGAGGTGGGTCATGGATTTTAAGTAGCTTATTTCATTATTTCGAACGTAAATGTGCTACTCTTTTTGAAAGTACATTACGAATGATCAGAATTAAAGTATGGGACGTGTATGTTAGTTAAACTTTATAAATCACAACCTTTATATTTTGATTAATTTTATTTTACAGGTCTCATTGGATCACATCATTGGTTAATGGACAGTAATGGAGGAATTATTGGAAGATCTGATATTAATATTGTAATTCAATAATTTTGAAAAATAAAACATGAATTTGAATATTCAAATGCGCAGTGATGTTTTTTTATTGAAGGCATACATACTGCCTTTTAAGAGAGTGCATATATACATGCCCGGTTTAGAACTGGCTATTCTAAAATTAATATAATTCTAATTTCTAAATATTGGCGGTTTCAGTTCATGAAGACAACATTCCTACACTCTCCTAATCACACACATGCGCTGTTCCTATATGTAGCGCCCTCCAGTGACGAGACGCTCATCTGGCTTCGAAACTACGTTGGTGGGTGTAGGTCTTATGCCACTAATCAACCAATGGCCGTTCGTAGCCCTGAATTTTAATGATTTTTTTTAAATATTTTTTTCTCAGGTGTTCCCTGTTTGAGGGCGTGATCACCTGGGTCAAAGATGAGACTGACATGTGGTCTTTTGTTTACTACTTAACGGCTGTGTACCTGTGGATTTATTCTGTGTGTATTTGGATGTTTTAATCTTGGTGTTTTCCAGTGATTTCTCTAGGTGCAATTCAAATACAGTAGGTGTGTCTTGTTTACCTGAGATTTGCAAGGGTTTGAGCTGGCCAACATGTTATTTTTTTCATGTGGTCGATTACTGGCATGTTGATTTCCCATTTCTCATAGCGACGTATACAACGCGTGTAAAATACATTGTTTATTTACATGAAATTCGAACACGCACTGCGCGACGACCAACGCGCTTTAAATGATAATTTTTGTAAAAAATTATTAAACCAGCTGTTTAAGACATGCCTTGGTCTATATTATTCAACATCACACACGATGGATGACTTATGTACGTCATATTTTCTTTGACTTGTACTTAATGGCGCGTTTCGTGGAGACAGCTCCGATATTATACTATAATTCTTACTCTCATTTTTCATAGATAGAATAAAATAGATAGAATTAAATGGTTACCTATTTTATTTACACCTGTTTGACGGCATTCAAATTATGCAGTCGTCGTCCAAACATTTCTTTAATTTCTCTTCATCTACATTTTCCCTATTTCAACTTTTGAAATGGGGAACATTTTTAGAATCGATTGCATTACTACATATTGCGCCATTAGTTGTAGCCCGAATCTAGCCACTTCAAATACACCCACAGTCGTCCGTAACGAAAATGTAAACGTAATATTAATGTAAGTGTAATATTTTGCCCCCAGGCGACTGTGGTACACCTGCAAATGTTATTCGTGGACTGCATCTTCAATTCCGGTATCTAGTCTACGTCAGTTGATACACATTTCATTTTACACTTTTGTGAGGTCGTACAGCGCGGCCAAAGTCAAAGACATTAGGACTGGTGCTTCCGGGAATCATGACGAGTGATTAGAATAAGACGCCAGGAGTTGATAACCAATGGGGAAACGCGCGCGTACACAATACACGTTCGAACGCCAGAACGCGACTGTGTTGTAGTAACGTGGAATCTCTGGTTTATTTGTCAGTTTCGTGTACAGCTACAACTGGTGAGTACGTTTTAATTTTTGTCTCTGAAATGTGTAATTATGTGTTATATTTATTATATTACGGCAAGATGTAATTGCTATCCGCACTATACTAATTTATTCTCAGATCGGCGTGTTTTCATGGAATGTAAATACTGCGTTAGTTCTTCGGTAAAATAATGTAGATAAAAACGATCTTATAGAAAGTGTAAATACTAAAAAAGTGTGAATACTAAGTTTCATTAAGGAGTTATCATTCGTGGGGGGGGGGTAGAACTATTGTGCAAATTTGTTTTCCGACACTATGTTTCGAACATGATTTGTATTTATCATTTTGACAGTGTGCAACTGTTCCCATTTGTTGCATTTATAATATGCTCGTATTTGAACAAAACATCACCCTACACGGTGCCACTCAAAACATTGACTGCTTAGATTGAACAAAATCGACCGAAAATCACCGGATATGTGTGAAAAAGTGTTGTTACAGTATTGTTAATTGGGACCAAAAGCCCGATACAATGTGTTTGTCATCCGTCTTTAACTGGTCTAAGTATATAATTAATACATTTGTTTATTCTTGCAGTTCATATATATTTTAATAAGCGTGATTTGTACTTGGAGTAACTGACCAGTCGTATTCCCTACATCATGAGGAAGGCAACGTGTGTACTCGTAACTACTTTGGCGGTTGCCGCTGGTGGAGCACTGTATTATTTGTACTGCAAGCGCAGACGCAGTTTGGATACTCAGAAGAAGATAGACGATGACATTGTAGATAAGAGTAACAAATCAGTGGATGTGGTAGATCCCGATGTGTTTATTGCTGTGAAAGTTCACGGAAGAGTCCTGGATGAGGATGACATTGTGCATGAAAACAACTCTGACAAAGAGCTTACTCTCAATCTCAACCGTGACTTCCCTAAAGCACGTGTAACGACACGTATATCTGCTGAGGTTGAAGAGGTGACGAATCGTGACAATGTTTCAGAACTTCTGAAGGTGCTTTTCGGAGTCAACATAGATATAATCCGAAAAAAGAAAGAGAAAATAGGAGGATATATAGAGGCGTCTGAAAAGATGGACGTTGAAACTTTAGGGAAAACAGAAGACGGGGCTGACGCAGAAAAAAATATTGAGGAGATAAAGATGGCAAGGGAAACCGTGTTACTGTTCGCTGACGTTAATGTCAAAGGACTTGATGGGCAGAATGATTCTGATTCTAAAGGTGATCTGAAGTCACGTAGAGACAGCCTTGTGCTAGTTGGAGAGGTGTACGTACCAGTGGAGGAACTGTATCAACTATGTGACAATTCTAGAGTGATTGATGATGGTGAGTTTGGTGCGAGAGTGAGAGTCTTCTCCGATGACAGAGATGGAAGTGGCCAGACAAAACTTGTTTTAAAAGTTGATGTAACAGCCATTGAATTGATGCAGAGTGAGATTCGGGAGATTGGCGAGACTGGTGATGAAGATGAAAAACACAGCGAGGTGGGTCATGGATTTTAAGTAGCTTATTTCATTATTTCGAACGTAAATGTGCTACTCTTTTTGAAAGTACATTACGAATGATCAGAATTAAAGTATGGGACGTGTATGTTAGTTAAACTTTATAAATCACAACCTTTATATTTTGATTAATTTTATTTTACAGGTCTCATTGGATCACATCATTGGTTAATGGACAGTAATGGAGGAATTATTGGAAGATCTGATATTAATATTGTAATTCAATAATTTTGAAAAATAAAACATGAATTTGAATATTCAAATGCGCAGTGATGTTTTTTTATTGAAGGCACACATACTGCCTTTTAAGAGAGTGCATATATACATGCCCGGTTTAGAACTGGCTATTCTAAAATTAATATAATTCTAATTTCTAAATATTGGCGGTTTCAGTTCATGAAGACAACATTCCTACACTCTCCTAATCACACACATGCGCTGTTCCTATATGTAGCGCCCTCCAGTGACGAGACGCTCATCTGGCTTCGAAACTACGTTGGTGGGTGTAGGTCTTATGCCACTAATCAACCAATGGCCGTTCGTAGCCCTGAATTTTAATGATTTTTTTTTAAATATTTTTTTCTCAGGTGTTCCCTGTTTGAGGGCGTGATCACCTGGGTCAAAGATGAGACTGACATGTGGTCTTTTGTTTACTACTTAACGGCTGTGTACCTGTGGATTTATTCTGTGTGTATTTGGATGTTTTAATCTTGGTGTTTTCCAGTGATTTCTCTAGGTGCAATTCAAATACAGTAGGTGTGTCTTGTTTACCTGAGATTTGCAAGGGTTTGAGCTGGCCAACATGTTATTTTTTTCATGTGGTCGATTACTGGCATGTTGATTTCCCATTTCTCATAGCGACGTATACAACGCGTGTAAAATACATTGTTTATTTACATGAAATTCGAACACGCACTGCGCGACGACCAACGCGCTTTAAATGATAATTTTTGTAAAAAGTTATTAAACCAGCTGTTTAAGACATGCCTTGGTCTATATTATTCAACATCACACACGATGGATGACTTATGTACGTCATATTTTCTTTGACTTGTACTTAATGGCGCGTTTCGTGGAGACAGCTCCGATATTATACTATAATTCTTACTCTCATTTTTCATAGATAGAATAAAATAGATAGAATTAAATGGTTACCTATTTTATTTACACCTGTTTGACGGCATTCAAATTATGCAGTCGTCGTCCAAACATTTCTTTAATTTCTCTTCATCTACATTTTCCCTATTTCAACTTTTGAAATGGGGAACATTTTTAGAATCGATTGCATTACTACATATTGCGCCATTAGTTGTAGCCCGAATCTAGCCACTTCAAATACACCCACAGTCGTCCGTAACGAAAATGTAAACGTAATATTAATGTAAGTGTAATATTTTGCCCCCAGGCGACTGTGGTACACCTGCAAATGTTATTCGTGGACTGCATCTACAATTCCGGTATCTAGTCTACGTCAGTTGATACACATTTCATTTTACACTTTTGTGAGGTCGTACAGCGCGGCCAAAGTCAAAGACATTAGGACTGGTGCTTCCGGGAATCATGACGAGTGATTAGAATAAGACGCCAGGAGTTGATAACCAATGGGGAAACGCGCGCGTACACAATACACGTTCGAACGCCAGAACGCGACTGTGTTGTAGTAACGTGGAATCTCTGGTTTATTTGTCAGTTTCGTGTACAGCTACAACTGGTGAGTACGTTTTAATTTTTGTCTCTGAAATGTGTAATTATGTGTTATATTTATTATATTACGGCAAGATGTAATTGCTATCCGCACTATACTAATTTATTCTCAGATCGGCGTGTTTTCATGGAATGTAAATACTGCGTTAGTTCTTCGGTAAAATAATGTAGATAAAAACGATCTTATAGAAAGTGTAAATACTAAAAAAGTGTGAATACTAAGTTTCATTAAGGAGTTATCATTCGTGGGGGGGGGGGTAGAACTATTGTGCAAATTTGTTTTCCGACACTATGTTTCGAACATGATTTGTATTTATCATTTTGACAGTGTGCAACTGTTCCCATTTGTTGCATTTATAATATGCTCGTATTTGAACAAAACATCACCCTACACGGTGCCACTCAAAACATTGACTGCTTAGATTGAACAAAATCGACCGAAAATCACCGGATATGTGTGAAAAAGTGTTGTTACAGTATTGTTAATTGGGACCAAAAGCCCGATACAATGTGTTTGTCATCCGTCTTTAACTGGTCTAAGTATATAATTAATACATTTGTTTATTCTTGCAGTTCATATATATTTTAATAAGCGTGATTTGTACTTGGAGTAACTGACCAGTCGTATTCCCTACATCATGAGGAAGGCAACGTGTGTACTCGTAACTACTTTGGCGGTTGCCGCTGGTGGAGCACTGTATTATTTGTACTGCAAGCGCAGACGCAGTTTGGATACTCAGAAGAAGATAGACGATGACATTGTAGATAAGAGTAACAAATCAGTGGATGTGGTAGATCCCGATGTGTTTATTGCTGTGAAAGTTCACGGAAGAGTCCTGGATGAGGATGACATTGTGCATGAAAACAACTCTGACAAAGAGCTTACTCTCAATCTCAACCGTGACTTCCCTAAAGCACGTGTAACGACACGTATATCTGCTGAGGTTGAAGAGGTGACGAATCGTGACAATGTTTCAGAACTTCTGAAGGTGCTTTTCGGAGTCAACATAGATATAATCCGAAAAAAGAAAGAGAAAATAGGAGGATATATAGAGGCGTCTGAAAAGATGGACGTTGAAACTTTAGGGAAAACAGAAGACGGGGCTGACGCAGAAAAAAATATTGAGGAGATAAAGATGGCAAGGGAAACCGTGTTACTGTTCGCTGACGTTAATGTCAAAGGACTTGATGGGCAGAATGATTCTGATTCTAAAGGTGATCTGAAGTCACGTAGAGACAGCCTTGTGCTAGTTGGAGAGGTGTACGTACCAGTGGAGGAACTGTATCAACTATGTGACAATTCTAGAGTGATTGATGATGGTGAGTTTGGTGCGAGAGTGAGAGTCTTCTCCGATGACAGAGATGGAAGTGGCCAGACAAAACTTGTTTTAAAAGTTGATGTAACAGCCATTGAATTGATGCAGAGTGAGATTCGGGAGATTGGCGAGACTGGTGATGAAGATGAAAAACACAGCGAGGTGGGTCATGGATTTTAAGTAGCTTATTTCATTATTTCGAACGTAAATGTGCTACTCTTTTTGAAAGTACATTACGAATGATCAGAATTAAAGTATGGGACGTGTATGTTAGTTAAACTTTATAAATCACAACCTTTATATTTTGATTAATTTTATTTTACAGGTCTCATTGGATCACATCATTGGTTAATGGACAGTAATGGAGGAATTATTGGAAGATCTGATATTAATATTGTAATTCAATAATTTTGAAAAATAAAACATGAATTTGAATATTCAAATGCGCAGTGATGTTTTTTTATTGAAGGCACACATACTGCCTTTTAAGAGAGTGCATATATACATGCCCGGTTTAGAACTGGCTATTCTAAAATTAATATAATTCTAATTTCTAAATATTGGCGGTTTCAGTTCATGAAGACAACATTCCTACACTCTCCTAATCACACACATGCGCTGTTCCTATATGTAGCGCCCTCCAGTGACGAGACGCTCATCTGGCTTCGAAACTACGTTGGTGGGTGTAGGTCTTATGCCACTAATCAACCAATGGCCGTTCGTAGCCCTGAATTTTAATGATTTTTTTTTAAATATTTTTTTCTCAGGTGTTCCCTGTTTGAGGGCGTGATCACCTGGGTCAAAGATGAGACTGACATGTGGTCTTTTGTTTACTACTTAACGGCTGTGTACCTGTGGATTTATTCTGTGTGTATTTGGATGTTTTAATCTTGGTGTTTTCCAGTGATTTCTCTAGGTGCAATTCAAATACAGTAGGTGTGTCTTGTTTACCTGAGATTTGCAAGGGTTTGAGCTGGCCAACATGTTATTTTTTTCATGTGGTCGATTACTGGCATGTTGATTTCCCATTTCTCATAGCGACGTATACAACGCGTGTAAAATACATTGTTTATTTACATGAAATTCGAACACGCACTGCGCGACGACCAACGCGCTTTAAATGATAATTTTTGTAAAAAGTTATTAAACCAGCTGTTTAAGACATGCCTTGGTCTATATTATTCAACATCACACACGATGGATGACTTATGTACGTCATATTTTCTTTGACTTGTACTTAATGGCGCGTTTCGTGGAGACAGCTCCGATATTATACTATAATTCTTACTCTCATTTTTCATAGATAGAATAAAATAGATAGAATTAAATGGTTACCTATTTTATTTACACCTGTTTGACGGCATTCAAATTATGCAGTCGTCGTCCAAACATTTCTTTAATTTCTCTTCATCTACATTTTCCCTATTTCAACTTTTGAAATGGGGAACATTTTTAGAATCGATTGCATTACTACATATTGCGCCATTAGTTGTAGCCCGAATCTAGCCACTTCAAATACACCCACAGTCGTCCGTAACGAAAATGTAAACGTAATATTAATGTAAGTGTAATATTTTGCCCCCAGGCGACTGTGGTACACCTGCAAATGTTATTCGTGGACTGCATCTACAATTCCGGTATCTAGTCTACGTCAGTTGATACACATTTCATTTTACACTTTTGTGAGGTCGTACAGCGCGGCCAAAGTCAAAGACATTAGGACTGGTGCTTCCGGGAATCATGACGAGTGATTAGAATAAGACGCCAGGAGTTGATAACCAATGGGGAAACGCGCGCGTACACAATACACGTTCGAACGCCAGAACGCGACTGTGTTGTAGTAACGTGGAATCTCTGGTTTATTTGTCAGTTTCGTGTACAGCTACAACTGGTGAGTACGTTTTAATTTTTGTCTCTGAAATGTGTAATTATGTGTTATATTTATTATATTACGGCAAGATGTAATTGCTATCCGCACTATACTAATTTATTCTCAGATCGGCGTGTTTTCATGGAATGTAAATACTGCGTTAGTTCTTCGGTAAAATAATGTAGATAAAAACGATCTTATAGAAAGTGTAAATACTAAAAAAGTGTGAATACTAAGTTTCATTAAGGAGTTATCATTCGTGGGGGGGGGGGTAGAACTATTGTGCAAATTTGTTTTCCGACACTATGTTTCGAACATGATTTGTATTTATCATTTTGACAGTGTGCAACTGTTCCCATTTGTTGCATTTATAATATGCTCGTATTTGAACAAAACATCACCCTACACGGTGCCACTCAAAACATTGACTGCTTAGATTGAACAAAATCGACCGAAAATCACCGGATATGTGTGAAAAAGTGTTGTTACAGTATTGTTAATTGGGACCAAAAGCCCGATACAATGTGTTTGTCATCCGTCTTTAACTGGTCTAAGTATATAATTAATACATTTGTTTATTCTTGCAGTTCATATATATTTTAATAAGCGTGATTTGTACTTGGAGTAACTGACCAGTCGTATTCCCTACATCATGAGGAAGGCAACGTGTGTACTCGTAACTACTTTGGCGGTTGCCGCTGGTGGAGCACTGTATTATTTGTACTGCAAGCGCAGACGCAGTTTGGATACTCAGAAGAAGATAGACGATGACATTGTAGATAAGAGTAACAAATCAGTGGATGTGGTAGATCCCGATGTGTTTATTGCTGTGAAAGTTCACGGAAGAGTCCTGGATGAGGATGACATTGTGCATGAAAACAACTCTGACAAAGAGCTTACTCTCAATCTCAACCGTGACTTCCCTAAAGCACGTGTAACGACACGTATATCTGCTGAGGTTGAAGAGGTGACGAATCGTGACAATGTTTCAGAACTTCTGAAGGTGCTTTTCGGAGTCAACATAGATATAATCCGAAAAAAGAAAGAGAAAATAGGAGGATATATAGAGGCGTCTGAAAAGATGGACGTTGAAACTTTAGGGAAAACAGAAGACGGGGCTGACGCAGAAAAAAATATTGAGGAGATAAAGATGGCAAGGGAAACCGTGTTACTGTTCGCTGACGTTAATGTCAAAGGACTTGATGGGCAGAATGATTCTGATTCTAAAGGTGATCTGAAGTCACGTAGAGACAGCCTTGTGCTAGTTGGAGAGGTGTACGTACCAGTGGAGGAACTGTATCAACTATGTGACAATTCTAGAGTGATTGATGATGGTGAGTTTGGTGCGAGAGTGAGAGTCTTCTCCGATGACAGAGATGGAAGTGGCCAGACAAAACTTGTTTTAAAAGTTGATGTAACAGCCATTGAATTGATGCAGAGTGAGATTCGGGAGATTGGCGAGACTGGTGATGAAGATGAAAAACACAGCGAGGTGGGTCATGGATTTTAAGTAGCTTATTTCATTATTTCGAACGTAAATGTGCTACTCTTTTTGAAAGTACATTACGAATGATCAGAATTAAAGTATGGGACGTGTATGTTAGTTAAACTTTATAAATCACAACCTTTATATTTTGATTAATTTTATTTTACAGGTCTCATTGGATCACATCATTGGTTAATGGACAGTAATGGAGGAATTATTGGAAGATCTGATATTAATATTGTAATTCAATAATTTTGAAAAATAAAACATGAATTTGAATATTCAAATGCGCAGTGATGTTTTTTTATTGAAGGCACACATACTGCCTTTTAAGAGAGTGCATATATACATGCCCGGTTTAGAACTGGCTATTCTAAAATTAATATAATTCTAATTTCTAAATATTGGCGGTTTCAGTTCATGAAGACAACATTCCTACACTCTCCTAATCACACACATGCGCTGTTCCTATATGTAGCGCCCTCCAGTGACGAGACGCTCATCTGGCTTCGAAACTACGTTGGTGGGTGTAGGTCTTATGCCACTAATCAACCAATGGCCGTTCGTAGCCCTGAATTTTAATGATTTTTTTTTAAATATTTTTTTCTCAGGTGTTCCCTGTTTGAGGGCGTGATCACCTGGGTCAAAGATGAGACTGACATGTGGTCTTTTGTTTACTACTTAACGGCTGTGTACCTGTGGATTTATTCTGTGTGTATTTGGATGTTTTAATCTTGGTGTTTTCCAGTGATTTCTCTAGGTGCAATTCAAATACAGTAGGTGTGTCTTGTTTACCTGAGATTTGCAAGGGTTTGAGCTGGCCAACATGTTATTTTTTTCATGTGGTCGATTACTGGCATGTTGATTTCCCATTTCTCATAGCGACGTATACAACGCGTGTAAAATACATTGTTTATTTACATGAAATTCGAACACGCACTGCGCGACGACCAACGCGCTTTAAATGATAATTTTTGTAAAAAGTTATTAAACCAGCTGTTTAAGACATGCCTTGGTCTATATTATTCAACATCACACACGATGGATGACTTATGTACGTCATATTTTCTTTGACTTGTACTTAATGGCGCGTTTCGTGGAGACAGCTCCGATATTATACTATAATTCTTACTCTCATTTTTCATAGATAGAATAAAATAGATAGAATTAAATGGTTACCTATTTTATTTACACCTGTTTGACGGCATTCAAATTATGCAGTCGTCGTCCAAACATTTCTTTAATTTCTCTTCATCTACATTTTCCCTATTTCAACTTTTGAAATGGGGAACATTTTTAGAATCGATTGCATTACTACATATTGCGCCATTAGTTGTAGCCCGAATCTAGCCACTTCAAATACACCCACAGTCGTCCGTAACGAAAATGTAAACGTAATATTAATGTAAGTGTAATATTTTGCCCCCAGGCGACTGTGGTACACCTGCAAATGTTATTCGTGGACTGCATCTACAATTCCGGTATCTAGTCTACGTCAGTTGATACACATTTCATTTTACACTTTTGTGAGGTCGTACAGCGCGGCCAAAGTCAAAGACATTAGGACTGGTGCTTCCGGGAATCATGACGAGTGATTAGAATAAGACGCCAGGAGTTGATAACCAATGGGGAAACGCGCGCGTACACAATACACGTTCGAACGCCAGAACGCGACTGTGTTGTAGTAACGTGGAATCTCTGGTTTATTTGTCAGTTTCGTGTACAGCTACAACTGGTGAGTACGTTTTAATTTTTGTCTCTGAAATGTGTAATTATGTGTTATATTTATTATATTACGGCAAGATGTAATTGCTATCCGCACTATACTAATTTATTCTCAGATCGGCGTGTTTTCATGGAATGTAAATACTGCGTTAGTTCTTCGGTAAAATAATGTAGATAAAAACGATCTTATAGAAAGTGTAAATACTAAAAAAGTGTGAATACTAAGTTTCATTAAGGAGTTATCATTCGTGGGGGGGGGGGTAGAACTATTGTGCAAATTTGTTTTCCGACACTATGTTTCGAACATGATTTGTATTTATCATTTTGACAGTGTGCAACTGTTCCCATTTGTTGCATTTATAATATGCTCGTATTTGAACAAAACATCACCCTACACGGTGCCACTCAAAACATTGACTGCTTAGATTGAACAAAATCGACCGAAAATCACCGGATATGTGTGAAAAAGTGTTGTTACAGTATTGTTAATTGGGACCAAAAGCCCGATACAATGTGTTTGTCATCCGTCTTTAACTGGTCTAAGTATATAATTAATACATTTGTTTATTCTTGCAGTTCATATATATTTTAATAAGCGTGATTTGTACTTGGAGTAACTGACCAGTCGTATTCCCTACATCATGAGGAAGGCAACGTGTGTACTCGTAACTACTTTGGCGGTTGCCGCTGGTGGAGCACTGTATTATTTGTACTGCAAGCGCAGACGCAGTTTGGATACTCAGAAGAAGATAGACGATGACATTGTAGATAAGAGTAACAAATCAGTGGATGTGGTAGATCCCGATGTGTTTATTGCTGTGAAAGTTCACGGAAGAGTCCTGGATGAGGATGACATTGTGCATGAAAACAACTCTGACAAAGAGCTTACTCTCAATCTCAACCGTGACTTCCCTAAAGCACGTGTAACGACACGTATATCTGCTGAGGTTGAAGAGGTGACGAATCGTGACAATGTTTCAGAACTTCTGAAGGTGCTTTTCGGAGTCAACATAGATATAATCCGAAAAAAGAAAGAGAAAATAGGAGGATATATAGAGGCGTCTGAAAAGATGGACGTTGAAACTTTAGGGAAAACAGAAGACGGGGCTGACGCAGAAAAAAATATTGAGGAGATAAAGATGGCAAGGGAAACCGTGTTACTGTTCGCTGACGTTAATGTCAAAGGACTTGATGGGCAGAATGATTCTGATTCTAAAGGTGATCTGAAGTCACGTAGAGACAGCCTTGTGCTAGTTGGAGAGGTGTACGTACCAGTGGAGGAACTGTATCAACTATGTGACAATTCTAGAGTGATTGATGATGGTGAGTTTGGTGCGAGAGTGAGAGTCTTCTCCGATGACAGAGATGGAAGTGGCCAGACAAAACTTGTTTTAAAAGTTGATGTAACAGCCATTGAATTGATGCAGAGTGAGATTCGGGAGATTGGCGAGACTGGTGATGAAGATGAAAAACACAGCGAGGTGGGTCATGGATTTTAAGTAGCTTATTTCATTATTTCGAACGTAAATGTGCTACTCTTTTTGAAAGTACATTACGAATGATCAGAATTAAAGTATGGGACGTGTATGTTAGTTAAACTTTATAAATCACAACCTTTATATTTTGATTAATTTTATTTTACAGGTCTCATTGGATCACATCATTGGTTAATGGACAGTAATGGAGGAATTATTGGAAGATCTGATATTAATATTGTAATTCAATAATTTTGAAAAATAAAACATGAATTTGAATATTCAAATGCGCAGTGATGTTTTTTTATTGAAGGCACACATACTGCCTTTTAAGAGAGTGCATATATACATGCCCGGTTTAGAACTGGCTATTCTAAAATTAATATAATTCTAATTTCTAAATATTGGCGGTTTCAGTTCATGAAGACAACATTCCTACACTCTCCTAATCACACACATGCGCTGTTCCTATATGTAGCGCCCTCCAGTGACGAGACGCTCATCTGGCTTCGAAACTACGTTGGTGGGTGTAGGTCTTATGCCACTAATCAACCAATGGCCGTTCGTAGCCCTGAATTTTAATGATTTTTTTTTAAATATTTTTTTCTCAGGTGTTCCCTGTTTGAGGGCGTGATCACCTGGGTCAAAGATGAGACTGACATGTGGTCTTTTGTTTACTACTTAACGGCTGTGTACCTGTGGATTTATTCTGTGTGTATTTGGATGTTTTAATCTTGGTGTTTTCCAGTGATTTCTCTAGGTGCAATTCAAATACAGTAGGTGTGTCTTGTTTACCTGAGATTTGCAAGGGTTTGAGCTGGCCAACATGTTATTTTTTTCATGTGGTCGATTACTGGCATGTTGATTTCCCATTTCTCATAGCGACGTATACAACGTGTGTAAAATACATTGTTTATTTACATGAAATTCGAACACGCACTGCGCGACGACCAACGCGCTTTAAATGATAATTTTTGTAAAAAGTTATTAAACCAGCTGTTTAAGACATGCCTTGGTCTATATTATTCAACATCACACACGATGGATGACTTATGTACGTCATATTTTCTTTGACTTGTACTTAATGGCGCGTTTCGTGGAGACAGCTCCGATATTATACTATAATTCTTACTCTCATTTTTCATAGATAGAATAAAATAGATAGAATTAAATGGTTACCTATTTTATTTACACCTGTTTGACGGCATTCAAATTATGCAGTCGTCGTCCAAACATTTCTTTAATTTCTCTTCATCTACATTTTCCCTATTTCAACTTTTGAAATGGGGAACATTTTTAGAATCGATTGCATTACTACATATTGCGCCATTAGTTGTAGCCCGAATCTAGCCACTTCAAATACACCCACAGTCGTCCGTAACGAAAATGTAAACGTAATATTAATGTAAGTGTAATATTTTGCCCCCAGGCGACTGTGGTACACCTGCAAATGTTATTCGTGGACTGCATCTACAATTCCGGTATCTAGTCTACGTCAGTTGATACACATTTCATTTTACACTTTTGTGAGGTCGTACAGCGCGGCCAAAGTCAAAGACATTAGGACTGGTGCTTCCGGGAATCATGACGAGTGATTAGAATAAGACGCCAGGAGTTGATAACCAATGGGGAAACGCGCGCGTACACAATACACGTTCGAACGCCAGAACGCGACTGTGTTGTAGTAACGTGGAATCTCTGGTTTATTTGTCAGTTTCGTGTACAGCTACAACTGGTGAGTACGTTTTAATTTTTGTCTCTGAAATGTGTAATTATGTGTTATATTTATTATATTACGGCAAGATGTAATTGCTATCCGCACTATACTAATTTATTCTCAGATCGGCGTGTTTTCATGGAATGTAAATACTGCGTTAGTTCTTCGGTAAAATAATGTAGATAAAAACGATCTTATAGAAAGTGTAAATACTAAAAAAGTGTGAATACTAAGTTTCATTAAGGAGTTATCATTCGTGGGGGGGGGGGGGTAGAACTATTGTGCAAATTTGTTTTCCGACACTATGTTTCGAACATGATTTGTATTTATCATTTTGACAGTGTGCAACTGTTCCCATTTGTTGCATTTATAATATGCTCGTATTTGAACAAAACATCACCCTACACGGTGCCACTCAAAACATTGACTGCTTAGATTGAACAAAATCGACCGAAAATCACCGGATATGTGTGAAAAAGTGTTGTTACAGTATTGTTAATTGGGACCAAAAGCCCGATACAATGTGTTTGTCATCCGTCTTTAACTGGTCTAAGTATATAATTAATACATTTGTTTATTCTTGCAGTTCATATATATTTTAATAAGCGTGATTTGTACTTGGAGTAACTGACCAGTCGTATTCCCTACATCATGAGGAAGGCAACGTGTGTACTCGTAACTACTTTGGCGGTTGCCGCTGGTGGAGCACTGTATTATTTGTACTGCAAGCGCAGACGCAGTTTGGATACTCAGAAGAAGATAGACGATGACATTGTAGATAAGAGTAACAAATCAGTGGATGTGGTAGATCCCGATGTGTTTATTGCTGTGAAAGTTCACGGAAGAGTCCTGGATGAGGATGACATTGTGCATGAAAACAACTCTGACAAAGAGCTTACTCTCAATCTCAACCGTGACTTCCCTAAAGCACGTGTAACGACACGTATATCTGCTGAGGTTGAAGAGGTGACGAATCGTGACAATGTTTCAGAACTTCTGAAGGTGCTTTTCGGAGTCAACATAGATATAATCCGAAAAAAGAAAGAGAAAATAGGAGGATATATAGAGGCGTCTGAAAAGATGGACGTTGAAACTTTAGGGAAAACAGAAGACGGGGCTGACGCAGAAAAAAATATTGAGGAGATAAAGATGGCAAGGGAAACCGTGTTACTGTTCGCTGACGTTAATGTCAAAGGACTTGATGGGCAGAATGATTCTGATTCTAAAGGTGATCTGAAGTCACGTAGAGACAGCCTTGTGCTAGTTGGAGAGGTGTACGTACCAGTGGAGGAACTGTATCAACTATGTGACAATTCTAGAGTGATTGATGATGGTGAGTTTGGTGCGAGAGTGAGAGTCTTCTCCGATGACAGAGATGGAAGTGGCCAGACAAAACTTGTTTTAAAAGTTGATGTAACAGCCATTGAATTGATGCAGAGTGAGATTCGGGAGATTGGCGAGACTGGTGATGAAGATGAAAAACACAGCGAGGTGGGTCATGGATTTTAAGTAGCTTATTTCATTATTTCGAACGTAAATGTGCTACTCTTTTTGAAAGTACATTACGAATGATCAGAATTAAAGTATGGGACGTGTATGTTAGTTAAACTTTATAAATCACAACCTTTATATTTTGATTAATTTTATTTTACAGGTCTCATTGGATCACATCATTGGTTAATGGACAGTAATGGAGGAATTATTGGAAGATCTGATATTAATATTGTAATTCAATAATTTTGAAAAATAAAACATGAATTTGAATATTCAAATGCGCAGTGATGTTTTTTTATTGAAGGCATACATACTGCCTTTTAAGAGAGTGCATATATACATGCCCGGTTTAGAACTGGCTATTCTAAAATTAATATAATTCTAATTTCTAAATATTGGCGGTTTCAGTTCATGAAGACAACATTCCTACACTCTCCTAATCACACACATGCGCTGTTCCTATATGTAGCGCCCTCCAGTGACGAGACGCTCATCTGGCTTCGAAACTACGTTGGTGGGTGTAGGTCTTATGCCACTAATCAACCAATGGCCGTTCGTAGCCCTGAATTTTAATGATTTTTTTTAAATATTTTTTTCTCAGGTGTTCCCTGTTTGAGGGCGTGATCACCTGGGTCAAAGATGAGACTGACATGTGGTCTTTTGTTTACTACTTAACGGCTGTGTACCTGTGGATTTATTCTGTGTGTATTTGGATGTTTTAATCTTGGTGTTTTCCAGTGATTTCTCTAGGTGCAATTCAAATACAGTAGGTGTGTCTTGTTTACCTGAGATTTGCAAGGGTTTGAGCTGGCCAACATGTTATTTTTTTCATGTGGTCGATTACTGGCATGTTGATTTCCCATTTCTCATAGCGACGTATACAACGCGTGTAAAATACATTGTTTATTTACATGAAATTCGAACACGCACTGCGCGACGACCAACGCGCTTTAAATGATAATTTTTGTAAAAAATTATTAAACCAGCTGTTTAAGACATGCCTTGGTCTATATTATTCAACATCACACACGATGGATGACTTATGTACGTCATATTTTCTTTGACTTGTACTTAATGGCGCGTTTCGTGGAGACAGCTCCGATATTATACTATAATTCTTACTCTCATTTTTCATAGATAGAATAAAATAGATAGAATTAAATGGTTACCTATTTTATTTACACCTGTTTGACGGCATTCAAATTATGCAGTCGTCGTCCAAACATTTCTTTAATTTCTCTTCATCTACATTTTCCCTATTTCAACTTTTGAAATGGGGAACATTTTTAGAATCGATTGCATTACTACATATTGCGCCATTAGTTGTAGCCCGAATCTAGCCACTTCAAATACACCCACAGTCGTCCGTAACGAAAATGTTAACGTAATATTAATGTAAGTGTAATATTTTGCCCCCAGGCGACTGTGGTACACCTGCAAATGTTATTCGTGGACTGCATCTACAATTCCGGTATCTAGTCTACGTCAGTTGATACACATTTCATTTTACACTTTTGTGAGGTCGTACAGCGCGGCCAAAGTCAAAGACATTAGGACTGGTGCTTCCGGGAATCATGACGAGTGATTAGAATAAGACGCCAGGAGTTGATAACCAATGGGGAAACGCGCGCGAACACAATACACGTTCGAACGCCAGAACGCGACTGTGTTGTAGTAACGTGGAATCTCTGGTTTATTTGTCAGTTTCGTGTACAGCTACAACTGGTGAGTACGTTTTAATTTTTGTCTCTGAAATGTGTAATTATGTGTTATATTTATTATATTACGGCAAGATGTAATTGCTATCCGCACTATACTAATTTATTCTCAGATTGGCGTGTTTTCATGGAATGTAAATACTGCGTTAGTTCTTCGGTAAAATAATGTAGATAAAAACGATCTTATAGAAAGTGTAAATACTAAAAAAGTGTGAATACTAAGTATCATTAAGGAGTTATCATTCGTGGGGGGGGGGGGGGTAGAACTATTGTGCAAATTTGTTTTCCGACACTATGTTTCGAACATGATTTGTATTTATCATTTTGACAGTGTGCAACTGTTCCCATTTGTTGCATTTATAATATGCTCGTATTTGAACAAAACATCACCCTACACGGTGCCACTCAAAACATTGACTGCTTAGATTGAACAAAATCGACCGAAAATCACCGGATATGTGTGAAAAAGTGTTGTTACAGTATTGTTAATTGGGACCAAAAGCCCGATACAATGTGTTTGTCATCCGTCTTTAACTGGTCTAAGTATATAATTAATACATTTGTTTATTCTTGCAGTTCATATATATTTTAATAAGCGTGATTTGTACTTGGAGTAACTGACCAGTCGTATTCCCTACATCATGAGGAAGGCAACGTGTGTACTCGTAACTACTTTGGCGGTTGCCGCTGGTGGAGCACTGTATTATTTGTACTGCAAGCGCAGACGCAGTTTGGATACTCAGAAGAAGATAGACGATGACATTGTAGATAAGAGTAACAAATCAGTGGATGTGGTAGATCCCGATGTGTTTATTGCTGTGAAAGTTCACGGAAGAGTCCTGGATGAGGATGACATTGTGCATGAAAACAACTCTGACAAAGAGCTTACTCTCAATCTCAACCGTGACTTCCCTAAAGCACGTGTAACGACACGTATATCTGCTGAGGTTGAAGAGGTGACGAATCGTGACAATGTTTCAGAACTTCTGAAGGTGCTTTTCGGAGTCAACATAGATATAATCCGAAAAAAGAAAGAGAAAATAGGAGGATATATAGAGGCGTCTGAAAAGATGGACGTTGAAACTTTAGGGAAAACAGAAGACGGGGCTGACGCAGAAAAAAATATTGAGGAGATAAAGATGGCAAGGGAAACCGTGTTACTGTTCGCTGACGTTAATGTCAAAGGACTTGATGGGCAGAATGATTCTGATTCTAAAGGTGATCTGAAGTCACGTAGAGACAGCCTTGTGCTAGTTGGAGAGGTGTACGTACCAGTGGAGGAACTGTATCAACTATGTGACAATTCTAGAGTGATTGATGATGGTGAGTTTGGTGCGAGAGTGAGAGTCTTCTCCGATGACAGAGATGGAAGTGGCCAGACAAAACTTGTTTTAAAAGTTGATGTAACAGCCATTGAATTGATGCAGAGTGAGATTCGGGAGATTGGCGAGACTGGTGATGAAGATGAAAAACACAGCGAGGTGGGTCATGGATTTTAAGTAGCTTATTTCATTATTTCGAACGTAAATGTGCTACTCTTTTTGAAAGTACATTACGAATGATCAGAATTAAAGTATGGGACGTGTATGTTAGTTAAACTTTATAAATCACAACCTTTATATTTTGATTAATTTTATTTTACAGGTCTCATTGGATCACATCATTGGTTAATGGACAGTAATGGAGGAATTATTGGAAGATCTGATATTAATATTGTAATTCAATAATTTTGAAAAATAAAACATGAATTTGAATATTCAAATGCGCAGTGATGTTTTTTTATTGAAGGCACACATACTGCCTTTTAAGAGAGTGCATATATACATGCCCGGTTTAGAACTGGCTATTCTAAAATTAATATAATTCTAATTTCTAAATATTGGCGGTTTCAGTTCATGAAGACAACATTCCTACACTCTCCTAATCACACACATGCGCTGTTCCTATATGTAGCGCCCTCCAGTGACGAGACGCTCATCTGGCTTCGAAACTACGTTGGTGGGTGTAGGTCTTATGCCACTAATCAACCAATGGCCGTTCGTAGCCCTGAATTTTAATGATTTTTTTTTAAATATTTTTTTCTCATGTGTTCCCTGTTTGAGGGCGTGATCACCTGGGTCAAAGATGAGACTGACATGTGGTCTTTTGTTTACTACTTAACGGCTGTGTACCTGTGGATTTATTCTGTGTGTATTTGGATGTTTTAATCTTGGTGTTTTCCAGTGATTTCTCTAGGTGCAATTCAAATACAGTAGGTGTGTCTTGTTTACCTGAGATTTGCAAGGGTTTGAGCTGGCCAACATGTTATTTTTTTCATGTGGTCGATTACTGGCATGTTGATTTCCCATTTCTCATAGCGACGTATACAACGCGTGTAAAATACATTGTTTATTTACATGAAATTCGAACACGCACTGCGCGACGACCAACGCGCTTTAAATGATAATTTTTGTAAAAAATTATTAAACCAGCTGTTTAAGACATGCCTTGGTCTATATTATTCAACATCACACACGATGGATGACTTATGTACGTCATATTTTCTTTGACTTGTACTTAATGGCGCGTTTCGTGGAGACAGCTCCGATATTATACTATAATTCTTACTCTCATTTTTCATAGATAGAATAAAATAGATAGAATTAAATGGTTACCTATTTTATTTACACCTGTTTGACGGCATTCAAATTATGCAGTCGTCGTCCAAACATTTCTTTAATTTCTCTTCATCTACATTTTCCCTATTTCAACTTTTGAAATGGGGAACATTTTTAGAATCGATTGCATTACTACATATTGCGCCATTAGTTGTAGCCCGAATCTAGCCACTTCAAATACACCCACAGTCGTCCGTAACGAAAATGTAAACGTAATATTAATGTAAGTGTAATATTTTGCCCCCAGGCGACTGTGGTACACCTGCAAATGTTATTCGTGGACTGCATCTACAATTCCGGTATCTAGTCTACGTCAGTTGATACACATTTCATTTTACACTTTTGTGAGGTCGTACAGCGCGGCCAAAGTCAAAGACATTAGGACTGGTGCTTCCGGGAATCATGACGAGTGATTAGAATAAGACGCCAGGAGTTGATAACCAATGGGGAAACGCGCGCGTACACAATACACGTTCGAACGCCAGAACGCGACTGTGTTGTAGTAACGTGGAATCTCTGGTTTATTTGTCAGTTTCGTGTACAGCTACAACTGGTGAGTACGTTTTAATTTTTGTCTCTGAAATGTGTAATTATGTGTTATATTTATTATATTACGGCAAGATGTAATTGCTATCCGCACTATACTAATTTATTCTCAGATCGGCGTGTTTTCATGGAATGTAAATACTGCGTTAGTTCTTCGGTAAAATAATGTAGATAAAAACGATCTTATAGAAAGTGTAAATACTAAAAAAGTGTGAATACTAAGTTTCATTAAGGAGTTATCATTCGTGGGGGGGGGGGTAGAACTATTGTGCAAATTTGTTTTCCGACACTATGTTTCGAACATGATTTGTATTTATCATTTTGACAGTGTGCAACTGTTCCCATTTGTTGCATTTATAATATGCTCGTATTTGAACAAAACATCACCCTACACGGTGCCACTCAAAACATTGACTGCTTAGATTGAACAAAATCGACCGAAAATCACCGGATATGTGTGAAAAAGTGTTGTTACAGTATTGTTAATTGGGACCAAAAGCCCGATACAATGTGTTTGTCATCCGTCTTTAACTGGTCTAAGTATATAATTAATACATTTGTTTATTCTTGCAGTTCATATATATTTTAATAAGCGTGATTTGTACTTGGAGTAACTGACCAGTCGTATTCCCTACATCATGAGGAAGGCAACGTGTGTACTCGTAACTACTTTGGCGGTTGCCGCTGGTGGAGCACTGTATTATTTGTACTGCAAGCGCAGACGCAGTTTGGATACTCAGAAGAAGATAGACGATGACATTGTAGATAAGAGTAACAAATCAGTGGATGTGGTAGATCCCGATGTGTTTATTGCTGTGAAAGTTCACGGAAGAGTCCTGGATGAGGATGACATTGTGCATGAAAACAACTCTGACAAAGAGCTTACTCTCAATCTCAACCGTGACTTCCCTAAAGCACGTGTAACGACACGTATATCTGCTGAGGTTGAAGAGGTGACGAATCGTGACAATGTTTCAGAACTTCTGAAGGTGCTTTTCGGAGTCAACATAGATATAATCCGAAAAAAGAAAGAGAAAATAGGAGGATATATAGAGGCGTCTGAAAAGATGGACGTTGAAACTTTAGGGAAAACAGAAGACGGGGCTGACGCAGAAAAAAATATTGAGGAGATAAAGATGGCAAAGGAAACCGTGTTACTGTTCGCTGACGTTAATGTCAAAGGACTTGATGGGCAGAATGATTCTGATTCTAAAGGTGATCTGAAGTCACGTAGAGACAGCCTTGTGCTAGTTGGAGAGGTGTACGTACCAGTGGAGGAACTGTATCAACTATGTGACAATTCTAGAGTGATTGATGATGATGAGTTTGATGCGAGAGTGAGAGTCTTCTCCGATGACAGAGATGGAAGTGGCCAGACAAAACTTGTTTTAAAAGTTGATGTAACAGCCATTGAATTGATGCAGAGTGAGATTCGGGAGATTGGCGAGACTGGTGATGAAGATGAAAAACACAGCGAGGTGGGTCATGGATTTTAAGTAGCTTATTTCATTATTTCGAACGTAAATGTGCTACTCTTTTTGAAAGTACATTACGAATGATCAGAATTAAAGTATGGGACGTGTATGTTAGTTAAACTTTATAAATCACAACCTTTATATTTTGATTAATTTTATTTTACAGGTCTCATTGGATCACATCATTGGTTAATGGACAGTAATGGAGGAATTATTGGAAGATCTGATATTAATATTGTAATTCAATAATTTTGAAAAATAAAACATGAATTTGAATATTCAAATGCGCAGTGATGTTTTTTTATTGAAGGCATACATACTGCCTTTTAAGAGAGTGCATATATACATGCCCGGTTTAGAACTGGCTATTCTAAAATTAATATAATTCTAATTTCTAAATATTGGCGGTTTCAGTTCATGAAGACAACATTCCTACACTCTCCTAATCACACACATGCGCTGTTCCTATATGTAGCGCCCTCCAGTGACGAGACGCTCATCTGGCTTCGAAACTACGTTGGTGGGTGTAGGTCTTATGCCACTAATCAACCAATGGCCGTTCGTAGCCCTGAATTTTAATGATTTTTTTTAAATATTTTTTTCTCACGTGTTCCCTGTTTGAGGGCGTGATCACCTGGGTCAAAGATGAGACTGACATGTGGTCTTTTGTTTACTACTTAACGGCTGTGTACCTGTGGATTTATTCTGTGTGTATTTGGATGTTTTAATCTTGGTGTTTTCCAGTGATTTCTCTAGGTGCAATTCAAATACAGTAGGTGTGTCTTGTTTACCTGAGATTTGCAAGGGTTTGAGCTGGCCAACATGTTATTTTTTTCATGTGGTCGATTACTGGCATGTTGATTTCCCATTTCTCATAGCGACGTATACAACGCGTGTAAAATACATTGTTTATTTACATGAAATTCGAACACGCACTGCGCGACGACCAACGCGCTTTAAATGATAATTTTTGTAAAAAATTATTAAACCAGCTGTTTAAGACATGCCTTGGTCTATATTATTCAACATCACACACGATGGATGACTTATGTACGTCATATTTTCTTTGACTTGTACTTAATGGCGCGTTTCGTGGAGACAGCTCCGATATTATACTATAATTCTTACTCTCATTTTTCATAGATAGAATAAAATAGATAGAATTAAATGGTTACCTATTTTATTTACACCTGTTTGACGGCATTCAAATTATGCAGTCGTCGTCCAAACATTTCTTTAATTTCTCTTCATCTACATTTTCCCTATTTCAACTTTTGAAATGGGGAACATTTTTAGAATCGATTGCATTACTACATATTGCGCCATTAGTTGTAGCCCGAATCTAGCCACTTCAAATACACCCACAGTCGTCCGTAACGAAAATGTAAACGTAATATTAATGTAAGTGTAATATTTTGCCCCCAGGCGACTGTGGTACACCTGCAAATGTTATTCGTGGACTGCATCTACAATTCCGGTATCTAGTCTACGTCAGTTGATACACATTTCATTTTACACTTTTGTGAGGTCGTACAGCGCGGCCAAAGTCAAAGACATTAGGACTGGTGCTTCCGGGAATCATGACGAGTGATTAGAATAAGACGCCAGGAGTTGATAACCAATGGGGAAACGCGCGCGTACACAATACACGTTCGAACGCCAGAACGCGACTGTGTTGTAGTAACGTGGAATCTCTGGTTTATTTGTCAGTTTCGTGTACAGCTACAACTGGTGAGTACGTTTTAATTTTTGTCTCTGAAATGTGTAATTATGTGTTATATTTATTATATTACGGCAAGATGTAATTGCTATCCGCACTATACTAATTTATTCTCAGATCGGCGTGTTTTCATGGAATGTAAATACTGCGTTAGTTCTTCGGTAAAATAATGTAGATAAAAACGATCTTATAGAAAGTGTAAATACTAAAAAAGTGTGAATACTAAGTTTCATTAAGGAGTTATCATTCGTGGGGGGGGGGGTAGAACTATTGTGCAAATTTGTTTTCCGACACTATGTTTCGAACATGATTTGTATTTATCATTTTGACAGTGTGCAACTGTTCCCATTTGTTGCATTTATAATATGCTCGTATTTGAACAAAACATCACCCTACACGGTGCCACTCAAAACATTGACTGCTTAGATTGAACAAAATCGACCGAAAATCACCGGATATGTGTGAAAAAGTGTTGTTACAGTATTGTTAATTGGGACCAAAAGCCCGATACAATGTGTTTGTCATCCGTCTTTAACTGGTCTAAGTATATAATTAATACATTTGTTTATTCTTGCAGTTCATATATATTTTAATAAGCGTGATTTGTACTTGGAGTAACTGACCAGTCGTATTCCCTACATCATGAGGAAGGCAACGTGTGTACTCGTAACTACTTTGGCGGTTGCCGCTGGTGGAGCACTGTATTATTTGTACTGCAAGCGCAGACGCAGTTTGGATACTCAGAAGAAGATAGACGATGACATTGTAGATAAGAGTAACAAATCAGTGGATGTGGTAGATCCCGATGTGTTTATTGCTGTGAAAGTTCACGGAAGAGTCCTGGATGAGGATGACATTGTGCATGAAAACAACTCTGACAAAGAGCTTACTCTCAATCTCAACCGTGACTTCCCTAAAGCACGTGTAACGACACGTATATCTGCTGAGGTTGAAGAGGTGACGAATCGTGACAATGTTTCAGAACTTCTGAAGGTGCTTTTCGGAGTCAACATAGATATAATCCGAAAAAAGAAAGAGAAAATAGGAGGATATATAGAGGCGTCTGAAAAGATGGACGTTGAAACTTTAGGGAAAACAGAAGACGGGGCTGACGCAGAAAAAAATATTGAGGAGATAAAGATGGCAAGGGAAACCGTGTTACTGTTCGCTGACGTTAATGTCAAAGGACTTGATGGGCAGAATGATTCTGATTCTAAAGGTGATCTGAAGTCACGTAGAGACAGCCTTGTGCTAGTTGGAGAGGTGTACGTACCAGTGGAGGAACTGTATCAACTATGTGACAATTCTAGAGTGATTGATGATGGTGAGTTTGGTGCGAGAGTGAGAGTCTTCTCCGATGACAGAGATGGAAGTGGCCAGACAAAACTTGTTTTAAAAGTTGATGTAACAGCCATTGAATTGATGCAGAGTGAGATTCGGGAGATTGGCGAGACTGGTGATGAAGATGAAAAACACAGCGAGGTGGGTCATGGATTTTAAGTAGCTTATTTCATTATTTCGAACGTAAATGTGCTACTCTTTTTGAAAGTACATTACGAATGATCAGAATTAAAGTATGGGACGTGTATGTTAGTTAAACTTTATAAATCACAACCTTTATATTTTGATTAATTTTATTTTACAGGTCTCATTGGATCACATCATTGGTTAATGGACAGTAATGGAGGAATTATTGGAAGATCTGATATTAATATTGTAATTCAATAATTTTGAAAAATAAAACATGAATTTGAATATTCAAATGCGCAGTGATGTTTTTTTATTGAAGGCATACATACTGCCTTTTAAGAGAGTGCATATATACATGCCCGGTTTAGAACTGGCTATTCTAAAATTAATATAATTCTAATTTCTAAATATTGGCGGTTTCAGTTCATGAAGACAACATTCCTACACTCTCCTAATCACACACATGCGCTGTTCCTATATGTAGCGCCCTCCAGTGACGAGACGCTCATCTGGCTTCGAAACTACGTTGGTGGGTGTAGGTCTTATGCCACTAATCAACCAATGGCCGTTCGTAGCCCTGAATTTTAATGATTTTTTTTAAATATTTTTTTCTCACGTGTTCCCTGTTTGAGGGCGTGATCACCTGGGTCAAAGATGAGACTGACATGTGGTCTTTTGTTTACTACTTAACGGCTGTGTACCTGTGGATTTATTCTGTGTGTATTTGGATGTTTTAATCTTGGTGTTTTCCAGTGATTTCTCTAGGTGCAATTCAAATACAGTAGGTGTGTCTTGTTTACCTGAGATTTGCAAGGGTTTGAGCTGGCCAACATGTTATTTTTTTCATGTGGTCGATTACTGGCATGTTGATTTCCCATTTCTCATAGCGACGTATACAACGCGTGTAAAATACATTGTTTATTTACATGAAATTCGAACACGCACTGCGCGACGACCAACGCGCTTTAAATGATAATTTTTGTAAAAAATTATTAAACCAGCTGTTTAAGACATGCCTTGGTCTATATTATTCAACATCACACACGATGGATGACTTATGTACGTCATATTTTCTTTGACTTGTACTTAATGGCGCGTTTCGTGGAGACAGCTCCGATATTATACTATAATTCTTACTCTCATTTTTCATAGATAGAATAAAATAGATAGAATTAAATGGTTACCTATTTTATTTACACCTGTTTGACGGCATTCAAATTATGCAGTCGTCGTCCAAACATTTCTTTAATTTCTCTTCATCTACATTTTCCCTATTTCAACTTTTGAAATGGGGAACATTTTTAGAATCGATTGCATTACTACATATTGCGCCATTAGTTGTAGCCCGAATCTAGCCACTTCAAATACACCCACAGTCGTCCGTAACGAAAATGTAAACGTAATATTAATGTAAGTGTAATATTTTGCCCCCAGGCGACTGTGGTACACCTGCAAATGTTATTCGTGGACTGCATCTACAATTCCGGTATCTAGTCTACGTCAGTTGATACACATTTCATTTTACACTTTTGTGAGGTCGTACAGCGCGGCCAAAGTCAAAGACATTAGGACTGGTGCTTCCGGGAATCATGACGAGTGATTAGAATAAGACGCCAGGAGTTGATAACCAATGGGGAAACGCGCGCGTACACAATACACGTTCGAACGCCAGAACGCGACTGTGTTGTAGTAACGTGGAATCTCTGGTTTATTTGTCAGTTTCGTGTACAGCTACAACTGGTGAGTACGTTTTAATTTTTGTCTCTGAAATGTGTAATTATGTGTTATATTTATTATATTACGGCAAGATGTAATTGCTATCCGCACTATACTAATTTATTCTCAGATCGGCGTGTTTTCATGGAATGTAAATACTGCGTTAGTTCTTCGGTAAAATAATGTAGATAAAAACGATCTTATAGAAAGTGTAAATACTAAAAAAGTGTGAATACTAAGTTTCATTAAGGAGTTATCATTCGTGGGGGGGGGTAGAACTATTGTGCAAATTTGTTTTCCGACACTATGTTTCGAACATGATTTGTATTTATCATTTTGACAGTGTGCAACTGTTCCCATTTGTTGCATTTATAATATGCTCGTATTTGAACAAAACATCACCCTACACGGTGCCACTCAAAACATTGACTGCTTAGATTGAACAAAATCGACCGAAAATCACCGGATATGTGTGAAAAAGTGTTGTTACAGTATTGTTAATTGGGACCAAAAGCCCGATACAATGTGTTTGTCATCCGTCTTTAACTGGTCTAAGTATATAATTAATACATTTGTTTATTCTTGCAGTTCATATATATTTTAATAAGCGTGATTTGTACTTGGAGTAACTGACCAGTCGTATTCCCTACATCATGAGGAAGGCAACGTGTGTACTCGTAACTACTTTGGCGGTTGCCGCTGGTGGAGCACTGTATTATTTGTACTGCAAGCGCAGACGCAGTTTGGATACTCAGAAGAAGATAGACGATGACATTGTAGATAAGAGTAACAAATCAGTGGATGTGGTAGATCCCGATGTGTTTATTGCTGTGAAAGTTCACGGAAGAGTCCTGGATGAGGATGACATTGTGCATGAAAACAACTCTGACAAAGAGCTTACTCTCAATCTCAACCGTGACTTCCCTAAAGCACGTGTAACGACACGTATATCTGCTGAGGTTGAAGAGGTGACGAATCGTGACAATGTTTCAGAACTTCTGAAGGTGCTTTTCGGAGTCAACATAGATATAATCCGAAAAAAGAAAGAGAAAATAGGAGGATATATAGAGGCGTCTGAAAAGATGGACGTTGAAACTTTAGGGAAAACAGAAGACGGGGCTGACGCAGAAAAAAATATTGAGGAGATAAAGATGGCAAGGGAAACCGTGTTACTGTTCGCTGACGTTAATGTCAAAGGACTTGATGGGCAGAATGATTCTGATTCTAAAGGTGATCTGAAGTCACGTAGAGACAGCCTTGTGCTAGTTGGAGAGGTGTACGTACCAGTGGAGGAACTGTATCAACTATGTGACAATTCTAGAGTGATTGATGATGGTGAGTTTGGTGCGAGAGTGAGAGTCTTCTCCGATGACAGAGATGGAAGTGGCCAGACAAAACTTGTTTTAAAAGTTGATGTAACAGCCATTGAATTGATGCAGAGTGAGATTCGGGAGATTGGCGAGACTGGTGATGAAGATGAAAAACACAGCGAGGTGGGTCATGGATTTTAAGTAGCTTATTTCATTATTTCGAACGTAAATGTGCTATTCTTTTTGAAAGTACATTACGAATGATCAGAATTAAAGTATGGGACGTGTATGTTAGTTAAACTTTAGAAATCACAACCTTTATATTTTGATTAATTTTATTTTACAGGTCTCATTGGATCACATCATTGGTTAATGGACAGTAATGGAGGAATTATTGGAAGATCTGATATTAATATTGTAATTCAATAATTTTGAAAAATAAAACATGAATTTGAATATTCAAATGCGCAGTGATGTTTTTTTATTGAAGGCACACATACTGCCTTTTAAGAGAGTGCATATATACATGCCCGGTTTAGAACTGGCTATTCTAAAATTAATATAATTCTAATTTCTAAATATTGGCGGTTTCAGTTCATGAAGACAACATTCCTACACTCTCCTAATCACACACATGCGATGTTCCTATATGTAGCGCCCTCCAGTGACGAGACGCTCATCTGGCTTCGAAACTACGTTGGTGGGTGTAGGTCTTATGCCACTAATCAACCAATGGCCGTTCGTAGCCCTGAATTTTAATGATTTTTTTTAAATATTTTTTTCTCAGGTGTTCCCTGTTTGAGGGCGTGATCACCTGGGTCAAAGATGAGACTGACATGTGGTCTTTTGTTTACTACTTAACGGCTGTGTACCTGTGGATTTATTCTGTGTGTATTTGGATGTTTTAATCTTGGTGTTTTCCAGTGATTTCTCTAGGTGCAATTCAAATACAGTAGGTGTGTCTTGTTTACCTGAGATTTGCAAGGGTTTGAGCTGGCCAACATGTTATTTTTTTCATGTGGTCGATTACTGGCATGTTGATTTCCCATTTCTCATAGCGACGTATACAACGCGTGTAAAATACATTGTTTATTTACATGAAATTCGAACACGCACTGCGCGACGACCAACGCGCTTTAAATGATAATTTTTGTAAAAAATTATTAAACCAGCTGTTTAAGACATGCCTTGGTCTATATTATTCAACATCACACACGATGGATGACTTATGTACGTCATATTTTCTTTGACTTGTACTTAATGGCGCGTTTCGTGGAGACAGATCCGATATTATACTATAATTCTTACTCTCATTTTTCATAGATAGAATAAAATAGATAGAATTAAATGGTTACCTATTTTATTTACACCTGTTTGACGGCATTCAAATTATGCAGTCGTCGTCCAAACATTTCTTTAATTTCTCTTCATCTACATTTTCCCTATTTCAACTTTTGAAATGGGGAACATTTTTAGAATCGATTGCATTACTACATATTGCGCCATTAGTTGTAGCCCGAATCTAGCCACTTCAAATACACCCACAGTCGTCCGTAACGAAAATGTAAACGTAATATTAATGTAAGTGTAATATTTTGCCCCCAGGCGACTGTGGTACACCTGCAAATGTTATTCGTGGACTGCATCTACAATTCCGGTATCTAGTCTACGTCAGTTGATACACATTTCATTTTACACTTTTGTGAGGTCGTACAGCGCGGCCAAAGTCAAAGACATTAGGACTGGTGCTTCCGGGAATCATGACGAGTGATTAGAATAAGACGCCAGGAGTTGATAACCAATGGGGAAACGCGCGCGTACACAATACACGTTCGAACGCCAGAACGCGACTGTGTTGTAGTAACGTGGAATCTCTGGTTTATTTGTCAGTTTCGTGTACAGCTACAACTGGTGAGTACGTTTTAATTTTTGTCTCTGAAATGTGTAATTATGTGTTATATTTATTATATTACGGCAAGATGTAATTGCTATCCGCACTATACTAATTTATTCTCAGATCGGCGTGTTTTCATGGAATGTAAATACTGCGTTAGTTCTTCGGTAAAATAATGTAGATAAAAACGATCTTATAGAAAGTGTAAATACTAAAAAAGTGTGAATACTAAGTTTCATTAAGGAGTTATCATTCGTGGGGGGGGGGGGGTAGAACTATTGTGCAAATTTGTTTTCCGACACTATGTTTCGAACATGATTTGTATTTATCATTTTGACAGTGTGCAACTGTTCCCATTTGTTGCATTTATAATATGCTCGTATTTGAACAAAACATCACCCTACACGGTGCCACTCAAAACATTGACTGCTTAGATTGAACAAAATCGACCGAAAATCACCGGATATGTGTGAAAAAGTGTTGTTACAGTATTGTTAATTGGGACCAAAAGCCCGATACAATGTGTTTGTCATCCGTCTTTAACTGGTCTAAGTATATAATTAATACATTTGTTTATTCTTGCAGTTCATATATATTTTAATAAGCGTGATTTGTACTTGGAGTAACTGACCAGTCGTATTCCCTACATCATGAGGAAGGCAACGTGTGTACTCGTAACTACTTTGGCGGTTGCCGCTGGTGGAGCACTGTATTATTTGTACTGCAAGCGCAGACGCAGTTTGGATACTCAGAAGAAGATAGACGATGACATTGTAGATAAGAGTAACAAATCAGTGGATGTGGTAGATCCCGATGTGTTTATTGCTGTGAAAGTTCACGGAAGAGTCCTGGATGAGGATGACATTGTGCATGAAAACAACTCTGACAAAGAGCTTACTCTCAATCTCAACCGTGATTTCCCTAAAGCACGTGTAACGACACGTATATCTGCTGAGGTTGAAGAGGTGACGAATCGTGACAATGTTTCAGAACTTCTGAAGGTGCTTTTCGGAGTCAACATAGATATAATCCGAAAAAAGAAAGAGAAAATAGGAGGATATATAGAGGCGTCTGAAAAGATGGACTTTGAAACTTTAGGGAAAACAGAAGACGGGGCTGACGCAGAAAAAAATATTGAGGAGATAAAGATGGCAAGGGAAACCGTGTTACTGTTCGCTGACGTTAATGTCAAAGGACTTGATGGGCAGAATGATTCTGATTCTAAAGGTGATCTGAAGTCACGTAGAGACAGCCTTGTGCTAGTTGGAGAGGTGTACGTACCAGTGGAGGAACTGTATCAACTATGTGACAATTCTAGAGTGATTGATGATGGTGAGTTTGGTGCGAGAGTGAGAGTCTTCTCCGATGACAGAGATGGAAGTGGCCAGACAAAACTTGTTTTAAAAGTTGATGTAACAGCCATTGAATTGATGCAGAGTGAGATTCGGGAGATTGGCGAGACTGGTGATGAAGATGAAAAACACAGCGAGGTGGGTCATGGATTTTAAGTAGCTTATTTCATTATTTCGAACGTAAATGTGCTACTCTTTTTGAAAGTACATTACGAATGATCAGAATTAAAGTATGGGACGTGTATGTTAGTTAAACTTTATAAATCACAACCTTTATATTTTGATTAATTTTATTTTACAGGTCTCATTGGATCACATCATTGGTTAATGGACAGTAATGGAGGAATTATTGGAAGATCTGATATTAATATTGTAATTCAATAATTTTGAAAAATAAAACATGAATTTGAATATTCAAATGCGCAGTGATGTTTTTTTATTGAAGGCACACATACTGCCTTTTAAGAGAGTGCATATATACATGCCCGGTTTAGAACTGGCTATTCTAAAATTAATATAATTCTAATTTCTAAATATTGGCGGTTTCAGTTCATGAAGACAACATTCCTACACTCTCCTAATCACACACATGCGCTGTTCCTATATGTAGCGCCCTCCAGTGACGAGACGCTCATCTGGCTTCGAAACTACGTTGGTGGGTGTAGGTCTTATGCCACTAATCAACCAATGGCCGTTCGTAGCCCTGAATTTTAATGATTTTTTTTTAAATATTTTTTTCTCAGGTGTTCCCTGTTTGAGGACGTGATCACCTGGGTCAAAGATGAGACTGACATGTGGTCTTTTGTTTACTACTTAACGGCTGTGTACCTGTGGATTTATTCTGTGTGTATTTGGATGTTTTAATCTTGGTGTTTTCCAATGATTTCTCTAGGTGCAATTCAAATACAGTAGGTGTGTCTTGTTTACCTGAGATTTGCAAGGGTTTGAGCTGGCCAACATGTTATTTTTTTCATGTGGTCGATTACTGGCATGTTGATTTCCCATTTCTCATAGCGACGTATACAACGCGTGTAAAATACATTGTTTATTTACATGAAATTCGAACACGCACTGCGCGACGACCAACGCGCTTTAAATGATAATTTTTGTAAAAAATTATTAAACCAGCTGTTTAAGACATGCCTTGGTCTATATTATTCAACATCACACACGATGGATGACTTATGTACGTCATATTTTCTTTGACTTGTACTTAATGGCGCGTTTCGTGGAGACAGCTCCGATATTATACTATAATTCTTACTCTCATTTTTCATAGATAGAATAAAATAGATAGAATTAAATGGTTACCTATTTTATTTACACCTGTTTGACGGCATTCAAATTATGCAGTCGTCGTCCAAACATTTCTTTAATTTCTCTTCATCTACATTTTCCCTATTTCAACTTTTGAAATGGGGAACATTTTTAGAATCGATTGCATTACTACATATTGCGCCATTAGTTGTAGCCCGAATCTAGCCACTTCAAATACACCCACAGTCGTCCGTAACGAAAATGTAAACGTAATATTAATGTAAGTGTAATATTTTGCCCCCAGGCGACTGTGGTACACCTGCAAATGTTATTCGTGGACTGCATCTACAATTCCGGTATCTAGTCTACGTCAGTTGATACACATTTCATTTTACACTTTTGTGAGGTCGTACAGCGCGGCCAAAGTCAAAGACATTAGGACTGGTGCTTCCGGGAATCATGACGAGTGATTAGAATAAGACGCCAGGAGTTGATAACCAATGGGGAAACGCGCGCGTACACAATACACGTTCGAACGCCAGAACGCGACTGTGTTGTAGTAACGTGGAATCTCTGGTTTATTTGTCAGTTTCGTGTACAGCTACAACTGGTGAGTACGTTTTAATTTTTGTCTCTGAAATGTGTAATTATGTGTTATATTTATTATATTACGGCAAGATGTAATTGCTATCCGCACTATACTAATTTATTCTCAGATCGGCGTGTTTTCATGGAATGTAAATACTGCGTTAGTTCTTCGGTAAAATAATGTAGATAAAAACGATCTTATAGAAAGTGTAAATACTAAAAAAGTGTGAATACTAAGTTTCATTAAGGAGTTATCATTCGTGGGGGGGGGTAGAACTATTGTGCAAATTTGTTTTCCGACACTATGTTTCGAACATGATTTGTATTTATCATTTTGACAGTGTGCAACTGTTCCCATTTGTTGCATTTATAATATGCTCGTATTTGAACAAAACATCACCCTACACGGTGCCACTCAAAACATTGACTGCTTAGATTGAACAAAATCGACCGAAAATCACCGGATATGTGTGAAAAAGTGTTGTTACAGTATTGTTAATTGGGACCAAAAGCCCGATACAATGTGTTTGTCATCCGTCTTTAACTGGTCTAAGTATATAATTAATACATTTGTTTATTCTTGCAGTTCATATATATTTTAATAAGCGTGATTTGTACTTGGAGTAACTGACCAGTCGTATTCCCTACATCATGAGGAAGGCAACGTGTGTACTCGTAACTACTTTGGCGGTTGCCGCTGGTGGAGCACTGTATTATTTGTACTGCAAGCGCAGACGCAGTTTGGATACTCAGAAGAAGATAGACGATGACATTGTAGATAAGAGTAACAAATCAGTGGATGTGGTAGATCCCGATGTGTTTATTGCTGTGAAAGTTCACGGAAGAGTCCTGGATGAGGATGACATTGTGCATGAAAACAACTCTGACAAAGAGCTTACTCTCAATCTCAACCGTGATTTCCCTAAAGCACGTGTAACGACACGTATATCTGCTGAGGTTGAAGAGGTGACGAATCGTGACAATGTTTCAGAACTTCTGAAGGTGCTTTTCGGAGTCAACATAGATATAATCCGAAAAAAGAAAGAGAAAATAGGAGGATATATAGAGGCGTCTGAAAAGATGGACTTTGAAACTTTAGGGAAAACAGAAGACGGGGCTGACGCAGAAAAAAATATTGAGGAGATAAAGATGGCAAGGGAAACCGTGTTACTGTTCGCTGACGTTAATGTCAAAGGACTTGATGGGCAGAATGATTCTGATTCTAAAGGTGATCTGAAGTCACGTAGAGACAGCCTTGTGCTAGTTGGAGAGGTGTACGTACCAGTGGAGGAACTGTATCAACTATGTGACAATTCTAGAGTGATTGATGATGGTGAGTTTGGTGCGAGAGTGAGAGTCTTCTCCGATGACAGAGATGGAAGTGGCCAGACAAAACTTGTTTTAAAAGTTGATGTAACAGCCATTGAATTGATGCAGAGTGAGATTCGGGAGATTGGCGAGACTGGTGATGAAGATGAAAAACACAGCGAGGTGGGTCATGGATTTTAAGTAGCTTATTTCATTATTTCGAACGTAAATGTGCTACTCTTTTTGAAAGTACATTACGAATGATCAGAATTAAAGTATGGGACGTGTATGTTAGTTAAACTTTATAAATCACAACCTTTATATTTTGATTAATTTTATTTTACAGGTCTCATTGGATCACATCATTGGTTAATGGACAGTAATGGAGGAATTATTGGAAGATCTGATATTAATATTGTAATTCAATAATTTTGAAAAATAAAACATGAATTTGAATATTCAAATGCGCAGTGATGTTTTTTTATTGAAGGCATACATACTGCCTTTTAAGAGAGTGCATATATACATGCCCGGTTTAGAACTGGCTATTCTAAAATTAATATAATTCTAATTTCTAAATATTGGCGGTTTCAGTTCATGAAGACAGCATTCCTACACTCTCCTAATCACACACATGCGCTGTTCCTATATGTAGCGCCCTCCAGTGACGAGACGCTCATCTGGCTTCGAAACTACGTTAGTGGGTGTAGGGATTATGCCACTAATCAACCAATGGCCGTTCGTAGCTCTGAATTTTAATGATTTTTTTTTAAATATTTTTTTCTCAGGTGTTCCCTGTTTGAGGACGTGATCACCTGGGTCAAAGATGAGACTGACATGTGGTCTTTTGTTTACTACTTAACGGCTGTGTACCTGTGGATTTATTCTGTGTGTATTTGGATGTTTTAATCTTGGTGTTTTCCAGTGATTTCTCTAGGTGCAATTCAAATACAGTAGGTGTGTCTTGTTTACCTGAGATTTGCAAGGGTTTGAGCTGGCCAACATGTTATTTTTTTCATGTGGTCGATTACTGGCATGTTGATTTCCCATTTCTCATAGCGACGTATACAACGCGTGTAAAATACATTGTTTATTTACATGAAATTCGAACACGCACTGCGCGACGACCAACGCGCTTTAAATGATAATTTTTGTAAAAAATTATTAAACCAGCTGTTTAAGACATGCCTTGGTCTATATTATTCAACATCACACACGATGGATGACTTATGTACGTCATATTTTCTTTGACTTGTACTTAATGGCGCGTTTCGTGGAGACAGCTCCGATATTATACTATAATTCTTACTCTCATTTTTCATAGATAGAATAAAATAGATAGAATTAAATGGTTACCTATTTTATTTACACCTGTTTGACGGCATTCAAATTATGCAGTCGTCGTCCAAACATTTCTTTAATTTCTCTTCATCTACATTTTCCCTATTTCAACTTTTGAAATGGGGAACATTTTTAGAATCGATTGCATTACTACATATTGCGCCATTAGTTGTAGCCCGAATCTAGCCACTTCAAATACACCCACAGTCGTCCGTAACGAAAATGTAAACGTAATATTAATGTAAGTGTAATATTTTGCCCCCAGGCGACTGTGGTACACCTGCAAATGTTATTCGTGGACTGCATCTACAATTCCGGTATCTAGTCTACGTCAGTTGATACACATTTCATTTTACACTTTTGTGAGGTCGTACAGCGCGGCCAAAGTCAAAGACATTAGGACTGGTGCTTCCGGGAATCATGACGAGTGATTAGAATAAGACGCCAGGAGTTGATAACCAATGGGGAAACGCGCGCGTACACAATACACGTTCGAACGCCAGAACGCGACTGTGTTGTAGTAACGTGGAATCTCTGGTTTATTTGTCAGTTTCGTGTACAGCTACAACTGGTGAGTACGTTTTAATTTTTGTCTCTGAAATGTGTAATTATGTGTTATATTTATTATATTACGGCAAGATGTAATTGCTATCCGCACTATACTAATTTATTCTCAGATCGGCGTGTTTTCATGGAATGTAAATACTGCGTTAGTTCTTCGGTAAAATAATGTAGATAAAAACGATCTTATAGAAAGTGTAAATACTAAAAAAGTGTGAATACTAAGTTTCATTAAGGAGTTATCATTCGTGGGGGGGGGGGTAGAACTATTGTGCAAATTTGTTTTCCGACACTATGTTTCGAACATGATTTGTATTTATCATTTTGACAGTGTGCAACTGTTCCCATTTGTTGCATTTATAATATGCTCGTATTTGAACAAAACATCACCCTACACGGTGCCACTGAAAACATTGACTGCTTAGATTGAACAAAATCGACCGAAAATCACCGGATATGTGTGAAAAAGTGTTGTTACAGTATTGTTAATTGGGACCAAAAGCCCGATACAATGTGTTTGTCATCCGTCTTTAACTGGTCTAAGTATATAATTAATACATTTGTTTATTCTTGCAGTTCATATATATTTTAATAAGCGTGATTTGTACTTGGAGTAACTGACCAGTCGTATTCCCTACATCATGAGGAAGGCAACGTGTGTACTCGTAACTACTTTGGCGGTTGCCGCTGGTGGAGCACTGTATTATTTGTACTGCAAGCGCAGACGCAGTTTGGATACTCAGAAGAAGATAGACGATGACATTGTAGATAAGAGTAACAAATCAGTGGATGTGGTAGATCCCGATGTGTTTATTGCTGTGAAAGTTCACGGAAGAGTCCTGGATGAGGATGACATTGTGCATGAAAACAACTCTGACAAAGAGCTTACTCTCAATCTCAACCGTGATTTCCCTAAAGCACGTGTAACGACACGTATATCTGCTGAGGTTGAAGAGGTGACGAATCGTGACAATGTTTCAGAACTTCTGAAGGTGCTTTTCGGAGTCAACATAGATATAATCCGAAAAAAGAAAGAGAAAATAGGAGGATATATAGAGGCGTCTGAAAAGATGGACTTTGAAACTTTAGGGAAAACAGAAGACGGGGCTGACGCAGAAAAAAATATTGAGGAGATAAAGATGGCAAGGGAAACCGTGTTACTGTTCGCTGACGTTAATGTCAAAGGACTTGATGGGCAGAATGATTCTGATTCTAAAGGTGATCTGAAGTCACGTAGAGACAGCCTTGTGCTAGTTGGAGAGGTGTACGTACCAGTGGAGGAACTGTATCAACTATGTGACAATTCTAGAGTGATTGATGATGGTGAGTTTGGTGCGAGAGTGAGAGTCTTCTCCGATGACAGAGATGGAAGTGGCCAGACAAAACTTGTTTTAAAAGTTGATGTAACAGCCATTGAATTGATGCAGAGTGAGATTCGGGAGATTGGCGAGACTGGTGATGAAGATGAAAAACACAGCGAGGTGGGTCATGGATTTTAAGTAGCTTATTTCATTATTTCGAACGTAAATGTGCTACTCTTTTTGAAAGTACATTACGAATGATCAGAATTAAAGTATGGGACGTGTATGTTAGTTAAACTTTATAAATCACAACCTTTATATTTTGATTAATTTTATTTTACAGGTCTCATTGGATCACATCATTGGTTAATGGACAGTAATGGAGGAATTATTGGAAGATCTGATATTAATATTGTAATTCAATAATTTTGAAAAATAAAACATGAATTTGAATATTCAAATGCGCAGTGATGTTTTTTTATTGAAGGCACACATACTGCCTTTTAAGAGAGTGCATATATACATGCCCGGTTTAGAACTGGCTATTCTAAAATTAATATAATTCTAATTTCTAAATATTGGCGGTTTCAGTTCATGAAGACAACATTCCTACACTCTCCTAATCACACACATGCGCTGTTCCTATATGTAGCGCCCTCCAGTGACGAGACGCTCATCTGGCTTCGAAACTACGTTGGTGGGTGTAGGTCTTATGCCACTAATCAACCAATGGCCGTTCGTAGCTCTGAATTTTAATGATTTTTTTTAAATATTTTTTTCTCAGGTGTTCCCTGTTTGAGGGCGTGATCATCTGGGTCAAAGATGAGACTGACATGTGGTCTTTTGTTTACTACTTAACGGCTGTGTACCTGTGGATTTATTCTGTGTGTATTTGGATGTTTTAATCTTGGTGTTTTCCAGTGATTTTTCTAGGTGCAATTCAAATACAGTAGGTGTGTCTTGTTTACCTGAGATTTGCAAGGGTTTGAGCTGGCCAACATGTTAATTTTTTCATGTGGTTGATTACTGGCATGTTGATTTCCCATTTCTCATAGCGACGTATACAACGCGTGTAAAATACATTGTTTATTTACATGAAATTCGAACACGCACTGCGCGACGACCAACGCGCTTTAAATGATAATTTTTGTAAAAAATTATTAAACCAGCTGTTTAAGACATGCCTTGGTCTATATTATTCAACATCACACACGATGGATGACTTATGTACGTCATATTTTCTTTGACTTGTACTTAATGGCGCGTTTCGTGGAGACAGCTCCGATATTATACTATAATTCTTACTCTCATTTTTCATAGATAGAATAAAATAGATAGAATTAAATGGTTACCTATTTTATTTACACCTGTTTGACGGCATTCAAATTATGCAGTCGTCGTCCAAACATTTCTTTAATTTCTCTTCATCTACATTTTCCCTATTTCAACTTTTGAAATGGGGAACATTTTTAGAATCGATTGCATTACTACATATTGCGCCATTAGTTGTAGCCCGAATCTAGCCACTTCAAATACACCCACAGTCGTCCGTAACGAAAATGTAAACGTAATATTAATGTAAGTGTAATATTTTGCCCCCAGGCGACTGTGGTACACCTGCAAATGTTATTCGTGGACTGCATCTACAATTCCGGTATCTAGTCTACGTCAGTTGATACACATTTCATTTTACACTTTTGTGAGGTCGTACAGCGCGGCCAAAGTCAAAGACATTAGGACTGGTGCTTCCGGGAATCATGACGAGTGATTAGAATAAGACGCCAGGAGTTGATAACCAATGTGGAAACGCGCGCGTACACAATACACGTTCGAACGCCAGAACGCGACTGTGTTGTAGTAACGTGGAATCTCTGGTTTATTTGTCAGTTTCGTGTACAGCTACAACTGGTGAGTACGTTTTAATTTTTGTCTCTGAAATGTGTAATTATGTGTTATATTTATTATATTACGGCAAGATGTAATTGCTATCCGCACTATACTAATTTATTCTCAGATCGGCGTGTTTTCATGGAATGTAAATACTGCGTTAGTTCTTCGGTAAAATAATGTAGATAAAAACGATCTTATAGAAAGTGTAAATACTAAAAAAGTGTGAATACTAAGTATCATTAAGGAGTTATCATTCGTGGGGGGGGGGTAGAACTATTGTGCAAATTTGTTTTCCGACACTATGCTTCGAACATGATTTGTATTTATCATTTTGACAGTGTGCAACTGTTCCCATTTGTTGCATTTATAATATGCTCGTATTTGAACAAAACATCACCCTACACGGTGCCACTCAAAACATTGACTGCTTAGATTGAACAAAATCGACCGAAAATCACCGGATATGTGTGAAAAAGTGTTGTTACAGTATTGTTAATTGGGACCAAAAGCCCGATACAATGTGTTTGTCATCCGTCTTTAACTGGTCTAAGTATATAATTAATACATTTGTTTATTCTTGCAGTTCATATATATTTTAATAAGCGTGATTTGTACTTGGAGTAACTGACCAGTCGTATTCCCTACATCATGAGGAAGGCAACGTGTGTACTCGTAACTACTTTGGCGGTTGCCGCTGGTGGGGCACTGTATTATTTGTACTGCAAGCGCAGACGCAGTTTGGATACTCAGAAGAAGATAGACGATGACATTGTAAATAAGAGTAACAAATCAGTGGATGTGGTAGATCCCGATGTGTTTATTGCTGTGAAAGTTCACGGAAGAGTCCTGGATGAGGATGACATTGTGCATGAAAACAACTCTGACAAAGAGCTTACTCTCAATCTCAACCGTGATTTCCCTAAAGCACGTGTAACGACACGTATATCTGCTGAGGTTGAAGAGGTGACGAATCGTGACAATGTTTCAGAACTTCTGAAGGTGCTTTTCGGAGTCAACATAGATATAATCCGAAAAAAGAAAGAGAAAATAGGAGGATATATAGAGGCGTCTGAAAAGATGGACGTTGAAACTTTAGGGAAAACAGAAGACGGGGCTGACGCAGAAAAAAATATTGAGGAGATAAAGATGGCAAGGGAAACCGTGTTACTGTTCGCTGACGTTAATGTCAAAGGACTTGATGGGCAGAATGATTCTGATTCTAAAGGTGATCTGAAGTCACGTAGAGACAGCCTTGTGCTTATTGGAGAGGTGTACGTACCAGTGGAGGAACTGTATCAACTATGTGACAATTCTAGAGTGATTGATGATGGTGAGTTTGGTGCGAGAGTGAGAGTCTTCTCCGATGACAGAGATGGAAGTGGCCAGACAAAACTTGTTTTAAAAGTTGATGTAACAGCCATTGAATTGATGCAGAGTGAGATTCGGGAGATTGGCGAGACTGGTGATGAAGATGAAAAACACAGCGAGGTGGGTCATGGATTTTAAGTAGCTTATTTCATTATTTCGAACGTAAATGTGCTACTCTTTTTGAAAGTACATTACGAATGATCAGAATTAAAGTATGGGACGTGTATGTTAGTTAAACTTTATAAATCACAACCTTTATATTTTGATTAATTTTATTTTACAGGTCTCATTGGATCACATCATTGGTTAATGGACAGTAATGGAGGAATTATTGGAAGATCTGATATTAATATTGTAATTCAATAATTTTGAAAAATAAAACATGAATTTGAATATTCAAATGCGCAGTGATGTTTTTTTATTGAAGGCATACATACTGCCTTTTAAGAGAGTGCATATATACATGCCCGGTTTAGAACTGGCTATTGTAAAATTAATATAATTCTAATTTCTAAATATTGGCGGTTTCAGTTCATGAAGACAACATTCCTACACTCTCCTAATCACACACATGCGCTGTTCCTATATGTAGCGCCCTCCAGTGACGAGACGCTCATCTGGCTTCGAAACTACGTTGGTGGGTGTAGGTCTTATGCCATTAATCAACCAATGGCCGTTCGTAGCTCTGAATTTTAATGATTTTTTTTAAATATTTTTTTCTCAGGTGTTCCCTGTTTGAGGGCGTGATCATCTGGGTCAAAGATGAGACTGACATGTGGTCTTTTGTTTACTACTAACGGCTGTGTACCTGTGGATTTATTCTGTGTGTATTTGGATGTTTTAATCTTGGTGTTTTCCAGTGATTTCTCTAGGTGCAATTCAAATACAGTAGGTGTGTCTTGTTTACCTGAGATTTGCAAGGGTTTGAGCTGGCCAACATGTTATTTTTTTCATGTGGTTGATTACTGGCATGTTGATTTCCCATTTCTCATAGCGACGTATACAACGCGTGTAAAATACATTGTTTATTTACATGAAATTCGAACACGCACTGCGCGACGACCAACGCGCTTTAAATGATAATTTTTGTAAAAAATTATTAAACCAGCTGTTTATGACATGCCTTGGTCTATATTATTCAACATCACACACGATGGATGACTTATGTACGTCATATTTTCTTTATTTGACTTGTACTTAATGGCGCGTTTCGTGGAGACAGCTCTGATATTATACTATAATTCTTACTCTTATTTTTCATAGATAGAATAAAATAGATAGAATTAAATGGTTACCTATTTTATTTACACCTGTTTGACGGCATTCAAATTATGCAGTCGTCGTCCAAACATTTCTTTAATTTCTCTTCATCTACATTTTCCCTATTTCAACTTTTGAAATGGGGAACATTTTTAGAATCGATTGCATTACTACATATTGCGCCATTAGTTGTAGCCCGAATCTAGCCACTTCAAATACACCCACAGTCGTCCGTAACGAAAATGTAAACGTAATATTAATGTAAGTGTAATATTTTGCCCCCAGGTGACTGTGGTACACCTGCAAATGTTATTCGTGGACTGCATCTACAATTCCGGTATCTAGTCTACGTCAGTTGATACACATTTCATTTTACACTTTTGTGAGGTCGTACAGCGCGGCCAAAGTCAAAGACATTAGGACTGGTGCTTCCGGGAATCATGACGAGTGATTAGAATAAGACGCCAGGAGTTGATAACCAATGGGGAAACGCGCGCGTACACAATACACGTTCGAACGCCAGAACGCGACTGTGTTGTAGTAACGTGGAATCTCTGGTTTATTTGTCAGTTTCGTGTACAGCTACAACTGGTGAGTACGTTTTAATTTTTGTCTCTGAAATGTGTAATTATGTGTTATATTCATTATATTACGGCAAGATGTAATTGCTATCCGCACTATACTAATTTATTCTCAGATCGGCGTGTTTTCATGGAATGTAAATACTGCTATAGTTCTTCGGTAAAATAATGTAGATAAAAACGATCTTATAGAAAGTGTAAATACTAAAAAAGTGTGAATACTAAGTTTTATTAAGGAGTTATCATTCGTGGGGGGGGGGTAGAACTATTGTGCAAATTTGTTTTCCGACACTATGTTTCGAACAAGATTTGTATTTATCATTTTGACAGTGTGCAACTGTTCCCATTTTTTGCATTGATAATATGCTCGTATTTGAACAAAACATCACCCTACACGGTGCCACTCAAAACATTGACTGCTTAGATTGAACAAAATCGACCGAAAATCACCGGATATGTGTGAGAAAGTGTTGTTACAGTATTGTTAATTGGGACCAAAAGCCCGATACAATGTGTTTGTCATCCGTCTTTAACTGGTCTAAGTATATAATTAATACATTTGTTTATTCTTGCAGTTCATATATATTTTAATAAGCGTGATTTGTACTTGGAGTAACTGACCAGTCGTATTCCCTACATCATGAGGAAGGCAACGTGTGTACTCGTAACTACTTTGGCGGTTGCCGCTGGTGGAGCACTGTATTATTTGTACTGCACGCGCAGACGCAGTTTGGATACTCAGAAGAAGGTAGACGATGACATTGTAGATAAGAGTAACAAATCAGTGGATGTGGTAGATCCCGATGTGTTTATTGCTGTGAAAGTTCACGGAAGAGTCCTGGATGAGGATGACATTGTGCATGAAAACAACTCTGACAAAGAGCTTACTCTCAATCTCAACCGTGATTTCCCTAAAGCACGTGTAACGACACGTATATCTGCTGAGGTTGAAGAGGTGACGAATCGTGACAATGTTTCAGAACTTCTGAAGGTGCTTTTCGGAGTCAACATAGATATAATCCGAAAAAAGAAAGAGAAAATAGGAGGATATATAGAGGCGTCTGAAAAGATGGACGTTGAAACTTTAGGGAAAACAGAAGACGGGGCTGACGCAGAAAACAATATTGAGGAGATAAAGATGGCAAGGGAAACCGTGTTACTGTTCGCTGACGTTAATGTCAAAGGACTTGATGGACAGAATGATTCTGATTCTAAAGGTGATCTGAAGTCACGTAGAGACAGCCTTGTGCTTATTGGAGGGGTGTACGTACCAGTGGAGGAACTGTATCAACTATGTGACAATTCTAGAGTGATTGATGATGGTGAGTTTGGTGCGAGAGTGAGAGTCTTCTCCGATGACAGAGATGGAAGTGGCCAGACAAAACTTGTTTTAAAAGTTGATGTAACAGCCATTGAATTGATGCAGAGTGAGATTCGGGAGATTGGCGAGACTGGTGATGAAGATGAAAAACACAGCGAGGTGGGTCATGGATTTTAAGTAGCTTATTTCATTATTTCGAACGTAAATGTGCTACTCTTTTTGAAAGTACATTACGAATGATCAGAATTAAAGTATGGGACGTGTATGTTAGTTAAACTTTATAAATCACAACCTTTATATTTTGATTAATTTTATTTTACAGGTCTCATTGGATCACATCATTGGTTAATGGACAGTAATGGAGGAATTATTGGAAGATCTGATATTAATATTGTAATTCAATAATTTTGAAAAATAAAACATGAATTTGAATATTCAAATGCGCAGTGATGTTTTTTTATTGAAGGCATACATACTGCCTTTTAAGAGAGTGCATATATACATGCCCGGTTTAGAACTGGCTATTCTAAAATTAATATAATTCTAATTTCTAAATATTGGCGGTTTCAGTTCATGAAGACAGCATTCCTACACTCTCCTAATCACACACATGCGCTGTTCCTATATGTAGCGCCCTCCAGTGACGAGACGCTCATCTGGCTTCGAAACTACGTTGGTGGGTGTAGGTCTTATGCCATTAATCAACCAATGGCCGTTCGTAGCTCTGAATTTTAATGATTTTTTTTTAAATATTTTTTTCTCACGTGTTCCCTGTTTGAGGGCGTGATCATCTGGGTCAAAGATGAGACTGACATGTGGTCTTTTGTTTACTACTTAACGGCTGTGTACCTGTGGATTTATTCTGTGTGTATTTGGATGTTTTAATCTTGGTGTTTTCCAGTGATTTCTCTAGGTGCAATTCAAATACAGTAGGTGTGTCTTGTTTACCTGAGATTTGCAAGGGTTTGAGCTGGCCAACATGTTATTTTTTTCATGTGGTTGATTACTGGCATGTTGATTTCCCATTTCTCATAGCGACGTATACAACGCGTGTAAAATACATTGTTTATTTACATGAAATTCGAACACGCACTGCGCGACGACCAACGCGCTTTAAATGATAATTTTTGTAAAAAATTATTAAACCAGCTGTTTAAGACATGCCTTGGTCTATATTATTCAACATCACACACGATGGATGACTTATGTACGTCATATTTTCTTTATTTGACTTGTACTTAATGGCGCGTTTCGTGGAGACAGCTCTGATATTATACTATAATTCTTACTCTTATTTTTCATAGATAGAATAAAATAGATAGAATTAAATGGTTACCTATTTTATTTACACCTGTTTGACGGCATTCAAATTATGCAGTCGTCGTCCAAACATTTCTTTAATTTCTCTTCATCTACATTTTCCCTATTTCAACTTTTGAAATGGGGAATATTTTTAGAATCGATTGCATTACTACATATTGCGCCATTAGTTGTAGCCCGAATCTAGCCACTTCAAATACACCCACAGTCGTCCGTAACGAAAATGTAAACGTAATATTAATGTAAGTGTAATATTTTGCCCCCAGGTGACTGTGGTACACCTGCAAATGTTATTCGTGGACTGCATCTACAATTCCGGTATCTAGTCTACGTCAGTTGATACACATTTCATTTTACACTTTTGTGAGGTCGTACAGCGCGGCCAAAGTCAAAGACATTAGGACTGGTGCTTCCGGGAATCATGACGAGTGATTAGAATAAGACGCCAGGAGTTGATAACCAATGGGGAAACGCGCGCGTACACAATACACGTTCGAACGCCAGAACGCGACTGTGTTGTAGTAACGTGGAATCTCTGGTTTATTTGTCAGTTTCGTGTACAGCTACAACTGGTGAGTACGTTTTAATTTTTGTCTCTGAAATGTGTAATTATGTGTTATATTTATTATATTACGGCAAGATGTAATTGCTATCCGCACTATACTAATTTATTCTCAGATCGGCGTGTTTTCATGGAATGTAAATACTGCTATAGATCTTCGGTAAAATAATGTAGATAAAAACGATCTTATAGAAAGTGTAAATACTAAAAAAGTGTGAATACTAAGTTTTATTAAGGAGTTATCATTCGTGGGGGGGGGTAGAACTATTGTGCAAATTTGTTTTCCGACACTATGTTTCGAACAAGATTTGTATTTATCATTTTGACAGTGTGCAACTGTTCCCATTTTTTGCATTGATAATATGCTCGTATTTGAACAAAACATCACCCTACACGGTGCCACTCAAAACATTGACTGCTTAGATTGAACAAAATCGACCGAAAATCACCGGATATGTGTGAGAAAGTGTTGTTACAGTATTGTTAATTGGGACCAAAAGCCCGATACAATGTGTTTGTCATCCGTCTTTAACTGGTCTAAGTATATAATTAATACATTTGTTTATTCTTGCAGTTCATATATATTTTAATAAGCGTGATTTGTACTTGGAGTAACTGACCAGTCGTATTCCCTACATCATGAGGAAGGCAACGTGTGTACTCGTAACTACTTTGGCGGTTGCCGCTGGTGGAGCACTGTATTATTTGTACTGCAAGCGCAGACGCAGTTTGGATACTCAGAAGAAGGTAGACGATGAAATTGTAGATAAGAGTAACAAATCAGTGGATGTGGTAGATCCCGATGTGTTTATTGCTGTGAAAGTTCACGGACGAGTCCTGGATGAGGATGACATTGTGCATGAAAACAACTCTGACAAAGAGCTTACTCTCAATCTCAACCGTGATTTCCCTAAAGCACGTGTAACGACACGTATATCTGCTGAGGTTGAAGAGGTGACGAATCGTGACAATGTTTCAGAACTTCTGAAGGTGCTTTTCGGAGTCAACATAGATATAATCCGAAAAAAGAAAGAGAAAATAGGAGGATATATAGAGGCGTCTGAAAAGATGGACGTTGAAACTTTAGGGAAAACAGAAGACTGGGCTGACGCAGAAAAAAATATTGAGGAGATAAAGATGGCAAGGGAAACCGTGTTACTGTTCGCTGACGTTAATGTCAAAGGACTTGATGGACAGAATGATTCTGATTCTAAAGGTGATCTGAAGTCACGTAGAGACAGCCTTGTGCTTATTGGAGGGGTGTACGTACCAGTGGAGGAACTGTATCAACTATGTGACAATTCTAGAGTGATTGATGATGGTGAGTTTGGTGCGAGAGTGAGAGTCTTCTCCGATGACAGAGATGGAAGTGGCCAGACAAAACTTGTTTTAAAAGTTGATGTAACAGCCATTGAATTGATGCAGAGTGAGATTCGGGAGATTGGCGAGACTGGTGATGAAGATGAAAAACACAGCGAGGTGGGTCATGGATTTTAAGTAGCTTATTTCATTATTTCGAACGTAAATGTGCTACTCTTTTTGAAAGTACATTACGAATGATCAGAATTAAAGTATGGGACGTGTATGTTAGTTAAACTTTATAAATCACAACCTTTATATTTTGATTAATTTTATTTTACAGGTCTCATTGGATCACATCATTGGTTAATGGACAATAATGGAGGAATTATTGGAAGATCTGATATTAATATTGTAATTCAATAATTTTGAAAAATAAAACATGAATTTGAATATTCAAATGCGCAGTGATGTTTTTTTATTGAAGGCATACATACTGCCTTTTAAGAGAGTGCATATATACATGCCCGGTTTAGAACTGGCTATTCTAAAATTAATATAATTCTAATTTCTAAATATTGGCGGTTTCAGTTCATGAAGACAGCATTCCTACACTCTCCTAATCACACACATGCGCTGTTCCTATATGTAGCGCCCTCCAGTGACGAGACGCTCATCTGGCTTCGAAACTACGTTAGTGGGTGTAGGGATTATGCCACTAATCAACCAATGGCCGTTCGTAGCTCTGAATTTTAATGATTTTGTTTTAAATATTTTTTTCTCACGTGTTCCCTGTTTGAGGGCGTGATCATCTGGGTCAAAGATGAGACTGACATGTGGTCTTTTGTTTACTACTTAACGGCTGTGTACCTGTGGATTTATTCTGTGTGTATTTGGATGTTTTAATCTTGGTGTTTTCCAGTGATTTCTCTAGGTGCAATTCAAATACAGTAGGTGTGTCTTGTTTACCTGAGATTTGCAAGGGTTTGAGCTGGCCAACATGTTATTTTTTTCATGTGGTTGATTACTGGCATGTTGATTTCCCATTTCTCATAGCGACGTATACAACGCGTGTAAAATACATTGTTTATTTACATGAAATTCGAACACGCACTGCGCGACGACCAACGCGCTTTAAATGATAATTTTTGTAAAAAATTATTAAACCAGCTGTTTAAGACATGCCTTGGTCTATATTATTCAACATCACACACGATGGATGACTTATGTACGTCATATTTTCTTTATTTGACTTGTACTTAATGGCGCGTTTCGTGGAGACAGCTCTGATATTATACTATAATTCTTACTCTTATTTTTCATAGATAGAATAAAATAGATAGAATTAAATGGTTACCTATTTTATTTACACCTGTTTGACGGCATTCAAATTATGCAGTCGTCGTCCAAACATTTCTTTAATTTCTCTTCATCTACATTTTCCCTATTTCAACGTTTGAAATGGGGAACATTTTTAGAATCGATTGCATTACTACATATTGCGCCATTAGTTGTAGCCCGAATCTAGCCACTTCAAATACACCCACAGTCGTCCGTAACGAAAATGTAAACGTAATATTAATGTAAGTGTAATATTTTGCCCCCAGGTGACTGTGGTATACCTGCAAATGTTATTCGTGGACTGCATCTACAATTCCGGTATCTAGTCTACGTCAGTTGATACACATTTCATTTTACACTTTTGTGAGGTCGTACAGCGCGGCCAAAGTCAAAGACATTAGGACTGGTGCTTCCGGGAATCATGACGAGTGATTAGAATAAGACGCCAGGAGTTGATAACCAATGGGGAAACGCGCGCGTACACAATACACGTTCGAACGCCAGAACGCGACTGTGTTGTAGTAACGTGGAATCTCTGGTTTATTTGTCAGTTTCGTGTACAGCTACAACTGGTGAGTACGTTTTAATTTTTGTCTCTGAAATGTGTAATTATGTGTTATATTCATTATATTACGGCAAGATGTAATTGCTATCCGCACTATACTAATTTATTCTCAGATCGGCGTGTTTTCATGGAATGTAAATACTGCTATAGTTCTTCGGTAAAATAATGTAGATAAAAACGATCTTATAGAAAGTGTAAATACTAAAAAAGTGTGAATACTAAGTTTTATTAAGGAGTTATCATTCGTGGGGGGGGGGTAGAACTATTGTGCAAATTTGTTTTCCGACACTATGTTTCGAACAAGATTTGTATTTATCATTTTGACAGTGTGCAACTGTTCCCATTTTTTGCATTGATAATATGCTCGTATTTGAACAAAACATCACCCTACACGGTGCCACTCAAAACATTGACTGCTTAGATTGAACAAAATCGACCGAAAATCACCGGATATGTGTGAGAAAGTGTTGTTACAGTATTGTTAATTGGGACCAAAAGCCCGATACAATGTGTTTGTCATCCGTCTTTAACTGGTCTAAGTATATAATTAATACATTTGTTTATTCTTGCAGTTCATATATATTTTAATAAGCGTGATTTGTACTTGGAGTACCTGACCAGTCGTATTCCCTACATCATGAGGAAGGCAACATGTGTACTCGTAACTACTTTGGCGGTTGCCGCTGGTGGAGCACTGTATTATTTGTACTGCAAGCGCAGACGCAGTTTGGATACTCAGAAGAAGATAGACGATGAAATTGTAGATAAGAGTAACAAATCAGTGGATGTGGTAGATCCCGATGTGTTTATTGCTGTGAAAGTTCACGGACGAGTCCTGGATGAGGATGACATTGTGCATGAAAACAACTCTGACAAAGAGCTTACTTTCAATCTCAACCGTGATTTCCCTAAAGCACGTGTAACGACATGTATATCTGCTGAGGTTGAAGAGGTGACGAATCGTGACAATGTTTCAGAACTTCTGAAGGTGCTTTTCGGAGTCAACATAGATATAATCCGAAAAAAGAAAGAGAAAATAGGAGGATATATAGAGGCGTCTGAAAAGATGGACGTTGAAACTTTAGGGAAAACAGAAGACGGGGCTGACGCAGAAAAAAATATTGAGGAGATAAAGATGGCAAGGGAAACCGTGTTACTGTTCGCTGACGTTAATGTCAAAGGACTTGATGGACAGAATGATTCTGATTCTAAAGGTGATCTGAAGTCACGTAGAGACAGCCTTGTGCTTATTGGAGGGGTGTACGTACCAGTGGAGGAACTGTATCAACTATGTGACAATTCTAGAGTGATTGATGATGGTGAGTTTGGTGCGAGAGTGAGAGTCTTCTCCGATGACAGAGATGGAAGTGGCCAGACAAAACTTGTTTTAAAAGTTGATGTAACAGCCATTGAATTGATGCAGAGTGAGATTCGGGAGATTGGCGAGACTGGTGATGAAGATGAAAAACACAGCGAGGTGGGTCATGGATTTTAAGTAGCTTATTTCATTATTTCGAACGTAAATGTGCTACTCTTTTTGAAAGTACATTACGAATGATCAGAATTAAAGTATGGGACGTGTATGTTAGTTAAACTTTATAAATCACAACCTTTATATTTTGATTAATTTTATTTTACAGGTCTCATTGGATCACATCATTGGTTAATGGACAATAATGGAGGAATTATTGGAAGATCTGATATTAATATTGTAATTCAATAATTTTGAAAAATAAAACATGAATTTGAATATTCAAATGCGCAGTGATGTTTTTTTATTGAAGGCATACATACTGCCTTTTAAGAGAGTGCATATATACATGCCCGGTTTAGAACTGGCTATTCTAAAATTAATATAATTCTAATTTCTAAATATTGGCGGTTTCAGTTCATGAAGACAGCATTCCTACACTCTCCTAATCACACACATGCGCTGTTCCTATATGTAGCGCCCTCCAGTGACGAGACGCTCATCTGGCTTCGAAACTACGTTAGTGGGTGTAGGGATTATGCCACTAATCAACCAATGGGCGTTCGTAGCTCTGAATTTTAATGATTTTTTTTTAAATATTTTTTTCTCAGGTGTTCCCTGTTTGAGGGCGTGATCACCTGGGTCAAAGATGAGACTGACATGTGGTCTTTTGTTTACTACTTAACGGCTGTGTACCTGTGGATTTATTCTGTGTGTATTTGGATGTTTTAATCTTGGTGTTTTCCAGTGATTTTTCTAGGTGCAATTCAAATACAGTAGGTGTGTCTTGTTTACCTGAGATTTGCAAGGGTTTGAGCTGGCCAACATGTTAATTTTTTCATGTGGTTGATTACTGGCATGTTGATTTCCCATTTCTCATAGCGACGTATACAACGCGTGTAAAATACATTGTTTATTTACATGAAATTCGAACACGCACTGCGCGACGACCAACGCGCTTTAAATGATAATTTTTGTAAAAAATTATTAAACCAGCTGTTTAAGACATGCCTTGGTCTATATTATTCAACATCACACACGATGGATGACTTATGTACGTCATATTTTCTTTATTTGACTTGTACTTAATGGCGCGTTTCGTGGAGACAGCTCTGATATTATACTATAATTCTTACTCTTATTTTTCATAGATAGAATAAAATAGATAGAATTAAATGGTTACCTATTTTATTTACACCTGTTTGACGGCATTCAAATTATGCAGTCGTCGTCCAAACATTTCTTTAATTTCTCTTCATCTACATTTTCCCTATTTCAACTTTTGAAATGGGGAACATTTTTAGAATCGATTGCATTACTACATATTGCGCCATTAGTTGTAGCCCGAATCTAGCCACTTCAAATACACCCACAGTCGTCCGTAACGAAAATGTAAACGTAATATTAATGTAAGTGTAATATTTTGCCCCCAGGTGACTGTGGTACACCTGCAAATGTTATTCGTGGACTGCATCTACAATTCCGGTATCTAGTCTACGTCAGTTGATACACATTTCATTTTACACTTTTGTGAGGTCGTACAGCGCGGCCAAAGTCAAAGACATTAGGACTGGTGCTTCCGGGAATCATGACGAGTGATTAGAATAAGACGCCAGGAGTTGATAACCAATGGGGAAACGCGCGCGTACACAATACACGTTCGAACGCCAGAACGCGACTGTGTTGTAGTAACGTGGAATCTCTGGTTTATTTGTCAGTTTCGTGTACAGCTACAACTGGTGAGTACGTTTTAATTTTTGTCTCTGAAATGTGTAATTATATGTTATATTCATTATATTACGGCAAGATGTAATTGCTATCCGCACTATACTAATTTATTCTCAGATCGGCGTGTTTTCATGGAATGTAAATACTGCGTTAGTTCTTCGGTAAAATAATGTAGATAAAAACGATCTTATAGAAAGTGTAAATACTAAAAAAGTGTGAATACTAAGTTTTATTAAGGAGTTATCATTCGTGGGGGGGGGTAGAACTATTGTGCAAATTTGTTTTCCGACACTATGTTTCGAACAAGATTTGTATTTATCATTTTGACAGTGTGCAACTGTTCCCATTCTTTGCATTTATAATATGCTCGTATTTGAACAAAACATCACCCTACACGGTGCCACTCAAAACATTGACTGCTTAGATTGAACAAAATCGACCGAAAATCACCGGATATGTGTGAGAAAGTGTTGTTACAGTATTGTTAATTGGGACCAAAAGCCCGATACAATGTGTTTGTCATCCGTCTTTAACTGGTCTAAGTATATAATTAATACATTTGTTTATTCTTGCAGTTCATATATATTTTAATAAGCGTGATTTGTACTTGGAGTACCTGACCAGTCGTATTCCCTACATCATGAGGAAGGCAACGTGTGTACTCGTAACTACTTTGGCGGTTGCCGCTGGTGGAGCACTGTATTATTTGTACTGCAAGCGCAGACGCAGTTTGGATACTCAGAAGAAGATAGACGATGAAATTGTAGATAAGAGTAACAAATCAGTGGATGTGGTAGATCCCGATGTGTTTATTGCTGTGAAAGTTCACGGAAGAGTCCTGGATGAGGATGACATTGTGCATGAAAACAACTCTGACAAAGAGCTTACTTTCAATCTCAACCGTGATTTCCCTAAAGCACGTGTAACGACATGTATATCTGCTGAGGTTGAAGAGGTGACGAATCGTGACAATGTTTCAGAACTTCTGAAGGTGCTTTTCGGAGTCAACATAGATATAATCCGAAAAAAGAAAGAGAAAATAGGAGGATATATAGAGGCGTCTGAAAAGATGGACGTTGAAACTTTAGGGAAAACAGAAGACGGGGCTGACGCAGAAAACAATATTGAGGAGATAAAGATGGCAAGGGAAACCGTGTTACTGTTCGCTGACGTTAATGTCAAAGGACTTGATGGACAGAATGATTCTGATTCTAAAGGTGATCTGAAGTCACGTAGAGACAGCCTTGTGCTTATTGGAGGGGTGTACGTACCAGTGGAGGAACTGTATCAACTATGTGACAATTCTAGAGTGATTGATGATGGTGAGTTTGGTGCGAGAGTGAGAGTCTTCTCCGATGACAGAGATGGAAGTGGCCAGACAAAACTTGTTTTAAAAGTTGATGTAACAGCCATTGAATTGATGCAGAGTGAGATTCGGGAGATTGGCGAGACTGGTGATGAAGATGAAAAACACAGCGAGGTGGGTCATGGATTTTAAGTAACTTATTTCATTATTTCGAACGTAAATGTGCTACTCTTTTTGAAAGTACATTACGAATGATCAGAATTAAAGTATGGGACGTGTATGTTAGTTAATCTTCATAAATCACAACTTTTATATTTTGATTAATTTTATTTTACAGATCTCATTGGATCACATAATTGGATAATGGACAGTAATGGCGGAACTATTGGAAGATCTGATAATACTATTGTAATTCAATAATTTTGAAAAATAAAACATAAATTTGAATATTCAAATGCGCAGTGATGTTTTTTTTATTGAAGGCATACATACTGCCTTGTAAGAGAGTGCATAGATATATGCCCGGTTTAGAACTGGCTATTCTGAAATTATTATAATTTTAATTTCTAAATATTGTCGGTTTGAGTTCATGAAGACAAAATTCCTACACTGTCCTAATCACACACATGCGCTGTTCCTATATGTAGCGCCCTCCAGCGACGAGGCGCTTATCTGGTGACCGAATTACATTGGGTGTCGTTCATCTCTTGTAATACTAATAACCGACCTCTAGAAAAAACAACATTATTTTTTTTATTGAAAGTCGACCCTAGACCAAATTCCAAATCGATACTGTGAAAGAATCCGGGTCCAACCAGCCATTGTGGGAGAGTCAAGTATTTAAATAAGAATCTTCGCTCGAGGGTAGACTAAGGTTTCGTGACTATGCTAAAAACGACGAGTAACGTGAGATCTCGTATTAGTAACACTAGATCTCGTAATAATAACACATGATCTCGTATTAATAATGTATCATAATTGACTATTGTGGTTCAGACGAAAAGTATTATAGTTCGTAATATTCAAATAACTTATAAACTAATATTAGCTTCTAATATTGTATGCATACTAATTGTTTCGTCGCTTGTTTTGCTGTAATTGATTGAAATTAAGTACATGCTTACTATTCGTTCAGTTAAATGTCTTATAATATACATTTATCGCCCACAAGTGGCTGTTATTAGATGAAGCCGAGAGTTGAGGTCATTACCCTTTCCCTCGGGAAGGGAGGTGTGGTAACTTCCGTAGTTAAATTGGCATACGGATATGCGCCGGTGTTTTTGTGCCCACATTTTAAGGTTTTAAGCCATCTTACCAAACCGAGGTTATTTTTTTAGCTAAAAACGTATATTTTTTAACCATAAATTTTCTCAATTTCTTTAGTCCTGGTGTCAACTGCTGCACCCCAAAATCAAGGGGCTACTCAGAGACGACAATTCCTGATATTGACAGAACAATAACTGTTTTATTAACGCGGTGAGCAACTAGGCAGTTAGCGAAGTAAAACTGAATGCCAAAAATGCAAACTTTCCGACTTAGAATTAGTGGAGAAACGCATTCGAAAGTGTCTCCATGCATAATTTTATCGTCTACAACAATCCAAGTTGATCAACATATTATTTTCATGTGACCCATGACCTGCAGGAAATAGGCCAAACTATAAGTTAAAACTGGTTATATAACAACTAAGCCTTGATATCTTTTTTCATTGCCGGGAAATTCGACCTCAAATTTGGGGTAACTTTTTTTTGCCAGGAACGGCTTTTTAACTTTTCTGCGATTGGGGAATAAATAGGAATAAATCACCACTCAATCGGGTATAGCACGATATGACAATTGACAATACATATGTCGATTTGTTTCTTAAATAATTGCACCCCAGTAACCCTTAGTTTCACTTGAAGCTGACCACATGTTGACATTTGCATACTAGAGTTTTAGCCTCATTGTTTGTACGATGTCTTTACTCATTTTGAACCGTTGATTTTGATTGTTTAGTATACAGCTTGGACGAACGATAAACTTCTATGTGCAATGATTGTAGTGTCAGAACGACATGGTTCTTACTGTACGAGCATAATAAATTAATCATCCGACATTGATAGCAATGTATTTGGGCAAATAGTTATGGAAATTACCTGGAAATGACCATTCTCGTCAAACATCACACACAATCATGCGTTACAGAAAATATACACCCCGAATTTTGTTGTCGATGTTGGCAATGTATTTGACCATGCACGTTGTTACTGATTCAAAATTATATACAATGGATTTTGTCACCATTTATTCGTGTACTGTGTATACATACAGGAATGTTTGTAACAACTACAGAGAGATTGGTATTTGATTTAGAACACAGCATGCTACATTAGTAATATGATTTTTTTTACTTCAGACGATATCCGGCTGAATCATACTATGCTATTATTTAAAAGATGTACATACGTATGCAGACCACAGAATAGAAGGGTGTCAGAATATCTTTTAAACGATTTGAATATATGTCACAATTCTGAGGTTTTGTGAATTGTGAAATTTCTGAACATCAGACCTTATGAACATAGGGATGTTACCAAATAACATTACCTTGCAAAACGTAGTTAATACTTGATAATATTTGACCATGGAGATATTAGTCAGATTTGTTCATTTCGTTTTGGTAAAAAATGCCATTTTTCATTTCTTCTTGAAAAGTACCACTTCAATTGTTTTGATACTTGGTATGTCGGTCGGAACTATGTTAGATTTGTTCATTTTGTGGCCATATTTTCTATTTATATCATATATTTTTCGTCATTCGGGGTAAAAAAAAAGGCACATAATGTGACCTTCTATGGAAAATGGTTCAGCAGACAACTGTGATCATATAATTTGCATAAATGTCATTTTACTTTGACAACATTCCAAAACTCTGGGGTGTGCTACCAGACTATAATGTGGCTATCGCAATTAACACCCTATACTAATCAACATGATTCTGCCATGCATTGTAATTGAGTAGCAACAGTTAAACTTCTAGTGGAACAAGTGATACATTGCTCAGTCTTAATAAATAACTGGTATCTAATCACTTATTTAGCTTATTTTATTTCACTGAATTGTGGCGGTAATTACAGCATTTGTTTGAAGTCTTTTTTATGTTTCTTGATGTTTGACAAGGTTCATTAGATGTGAACTGCTACATTTATGCAAACCCCACAGCACGGTGAATGTCCATTCATCACGCAACGTTTCAAATGTTAAGCCAACACTCAATTGTACTTAATATGCCTAGTGTACATACACAATAGTGATTTCCGTTGACATTTATTTTGTTCCATATATATTTTTGTATTACTTAGGCATCATCGCAAATCACAAGATAATATTTCTTCTAGATTAATGGCTTTATACGTTATATATTATTGGCTGTACAGGAATGCGCCTAAATAAAACTGAAAATATGTGAGACACTAAAAATTCACACAGTAATCAAAGTGCAAATGCGTCTAAAATGTTTCCGCATAGACAAAATTAATGAAATGTTCTAGTGACACAAACATTTCACACATCAAGCAAAGCCATGTTCAACTACTGAAACTTTATTCATTTTATTGTTTTATGAGTAATGTATTTATATTGCGAAAGAAATCGCAAGATTGGATATTGTTTGAAAAGAATTGTTGGGATACTATACGCTTTGATTATTAGATTTTTGTAGTTATTGTTTCTGACTGCAGTTTATATAACCACACAATATTTCAGTATAATTGCTCAATTACACATATATCCCGTCACGTGTAGATTGGAACTGTTGGCAGATGTGAGGTTTGTTCAAACTGACTACTTGATCTAACAGTGTAAGTAAACAACATGCAACCATATACTATTTGTGGCTAGGGTTTCTCTCCCAGCAATGGAATTCGTACTGAAACCTGAACAATTCAATATATTCGCTTTTTTTTAGAATACATATAAAATAGCAGGTGCTAGATATGTAGCTTAATAGTCAATAAAAATGTAACTGTTTTAACCTTTGAAACCTGTATCCTATTGATCGGAACAAATGCTACATCACTTCTTTGTAGGCTATAAATACTGCAATTCATACCGGAATTATCAATGTTCACACATGATAGCGGACTTTATACATCGTAGAAGCATATCGGTAAGTAGGTGAGAAATGGTATTGATATTGTATCTACTTGCATGGACTAGTGTTTGGTTGTAACTTATTCATGCCATTCTACATCATGTATTTTCCAAAACAGGACGAGTGTTATTCATTACTCTATACGTCTCACTACGTCATTACAGCGTTCCTGGTCCATTACATCATTGGGATATTTTCATGAAGCGGTATATTAAATTGTGAGATAAACTGAAGCTTACTTTGGTAAGTTTCTTATTTGACGAAAAACATTGATGTTTTAGTGTATTTTATTCATTTGTACATTTCATTCCCTTTTGTGTGTTGTCCCGTAAGCCGTAATTTACTAGCAGTATATGAAACTGCTTGTGAGAATTTTAAAAAAAAATGTTAACACCAAATAATACTCGTCACCCCATCCTTGAATGGTCATGTTTGAGACAGCATGGCATTGGGATATGTCACCATCTTCCGTCTGCTGCTCGCGTTACTCGACTCAGGTTAATAATATTTTGGGGATTTATTTGGTAGCTTGGAAGTTCGGGGTAAAACTAGGGGATTCTCATGCATCCATCACAAGGGATAAGTAACACATCAGTTGTGTATAGTTCAAACATAATTCAGTGATAACAAAGTAATTAAAAAGAGATTCCCATAGTAATAAGAACAGTTAAAGTTTTGCGCTGCACATCACGATTATTGTTGATGACTGCTTGTCACAAATGAGAATAAAACACAAATTTCAGTTGGAGACTCCCTATAATAATGTATTGCGAATTGATTAGTGCATTCCAGATTAAGAAATAAATGTAACAAATTATATTATTATTAATTATAAGCGCTTTTTAATTATATATTACACAGAAAAATGTGAAAATAAAGGAATGTATTATACTACTATACGTATAGGCTGCACGAACATTCTCTGCTTCATACAGTAGTTTGCTAATCACATGTCGGATGTGGTGAAAAATCAAGGAAAAATACTTGAAAGACACATTAACCACTTACCCCTGGATTTTCGCCCTCATTTTGCTATAACAGTGAGTACTAGGTAGTCGGCGTTCGAATGTAATACACACTCCTTTACAACGCCGTAGATCCGGGGCTAGTAGCAACACAATTACTTAATTCCATTCCATTCCACTGCGGTGGGCCGGAAGTGCTGTTTAGAGCTCGGCAAATTGGTAATTTCAGCCTATGCTACGCAACACAAAACCAAAACTTTTTCGTCATGTTTCTAAAACTTTTTGGCTAATTAGCCCTAATTTTACTATTACTCTTAACCAATAATATAATTTAAAAAATCGAATGTAATGTTTTCGAACGCAAGCACACAGTATCAATTTTGTTAAAATATTCTTTTATAGTTTAAAATTAAATTTAATATTTTAATTTATAGACAGGCATGAAATGCAGTTATTTCCGAAATGGTGTACGTGCGACAGAGTCGAAGTTGGTCATGTTTATATGTTTAGTTTTATTTGTATGTCTAAGTGTGGGATACACAGGTAACTATACTATTCACGTAATTGTTGTCATTCTAGAAATATATCACTTACGCATAGAATATGGCGTGGTACCACGTGATTATTGATTTTCATTACCAACAAAAGTTGTCGAGTAAAGGTTAACCTAAACTTGACTAAAGTGACAACTACAAACTATGTTGCGGGTGTACATGTTTGAAACCTGATATATTAAACAGGAATAATTAGCTAGGTCAGTGCACAGCATAAATAAATAAATTAAAACAAATAAATAAATTATATTTAAGCAATTATGTAAAATAAATTATACAACTTTTCCAGTTTGGATGCAGGTATGTATAAGTTGCCAAAAAATGTTCAGGTTTCACAGGAACACGTTTTTAGTATGGTGAGAAAATCACAAATCATCACTGGTGGCGCAATGGTACGTTCCCCTTGAATCTGTTCTCAACTTTCATAAGTATATTCAGTTTTGTTTCTGGTTAAAATGTATAGTGTATGGCGTAATCTATTAGGATCTATAGTTATAATCGTGCACGTTTAGCTTTTTATAAAATGCTCTGTGTAATATAGCGTGAAAGTGTAAAAGAAATTCAGTTGAAGTAATCATTTACTATATATAACACACACACACGTACACGCCGATGATAATCACACGTTGTACTCAGTTAGTTAATAAAGTGGACTTCACTGAAAAAAATTTGTTATTTTGTTTACACAGAATAGAGAAATGGACGTAATACAGAGAACACGTAAAGACCTTCTTCAAGATATTTGCACAGTTCTTACGATTTCATTGGTCACTTTGAAAATATTGTAGAAGAATCAAATTATCTTCTTCGTTCAATTGGCGTTACTAGTTTATCCTTCCCTGAGTTCAGTACTCATGCAACTGACAGTTCTGATGAAAATATTTAAAATACTTCGCACAAATCCCACCAGATGATCTAATCAAACTATATGAATTATATAAATTGGACTTTGAATTGTTCGAATATCCTTTTCCAAAAGAACCTTTTTAAGACCTACGTACGTGTGTGCTGTTAAGATCAATATTGTAAATGTCAAACTATTACGAAACTTTTTACTTCCATTTTACCTAAATTTCATTCTCTCATAAAAATTCACAATGATATAAATTTAGCATACATTATATTCTATTGTACATGGAATAGTATAAATTGTTTTTGTATTTAAAAAATAAGATCGAGACTGCTTTTTACTCATAAAAACGCACCTCTCAATTGTTTGAGTCTCAACTGTACCACTCTGCATATTGGTCCGTCAGCAGAAAACAAGGGCGAATACTCATTAGATTGAACAGCCCGTATAGTACATTTCTCAAGACAGGTAGGCGGGTTTTGTTATTTTTTTTTTTTTTGGTGATTTGTTTTTATTTTGAATGCATGATAATTTGTATATATACATTATAGACAAACCTGTAAAACTCATAAAAATAATGTACCAAATATGTATAATGAATTGGTTGATAAAGATACACTCATAGATACATTATGAAACGAATTCAAACCCTACATAAAGAGCTTTAAATTAGCAATTAAATGAAAAGATCGTGTCCGCGTGATGTAAGTACTTCCAGCTATACGACTTTCTCGGGGTTCTTATACACTGTATTTTTTTTTTTAATTTGACACATTTATTTTCCCACTTTAAAATCACTTTTGTTTTTAAATAAAAAATAAACATTTAAACATTTAAAATGTTAATAAGAATTGACCCCACTTAATGTGTATATAATCTGCTTATTTAATTAAGTGTATATAATGAAAACACTTGTAAGTCATTTTTTTTTATTGCGACATTTCGGGGATGTTTTAGCATAAAACACATTATGTAACCACGTTTTGAAAAGTGTTTATTACCAGAACATTTTTAAAAGTGATTATACTAGACACGCATTTTTTTGCAACGCAAAATACAATCTAAGTATTAAAAGGAGCTTGCACCCGAAATACGTTGTTTATGAAAAATATTTCGAATGATGCGTTTCGCAACCAAGCACAATTGCACAGTAATTATAACATGTAATAAACAAAACACATAATCAAGTAGATATTTATTACTAAATATAAACATCAATAAGGTAAGTTTTTGTGTATGACGTTTAATAGTGCAGTGTTTACAGACTTTTCATGTTTGTGTTTTGGGCTAAACATTCTGGGTTTATCACCCAAATCGTCACTTTTAAAGAGGGGAGGAAATGTTACACCAATAGTGTAGAATAGTGTAGTTCCATATTTTGGAGCTCCATCTATTTACAAGATTCGACAGTAACATAGATCATTGTACTGTGACGTCAATACATGAATGCGAAATTACGGATTACCTAAATTTGCTAAAATAGTACGCTGAATTGAAAGACATTCACAGTATGTCTTCAGCTCTGCTACTGTCACCACAACAGACACTGTACAAAAAGAAAAATGTATCTAGCAATGAAAACAATAATTCACATCGAAACAAATGCTTTAATAAATGAATACTAGAAAGCGTTATTCGCTAAGAGCGAAGAGTGGGTTATATGCAATAATTGGATGAAATCAGAATTGCCAAACAATGCTTAACGAGTAATCTCCACTCACCGACGAATTAGTGCCTTCCTATAACTTTGATAAAACAATAACAAAAATCAAACTCACGCCTGCGTACACGCATTGTCGGCAACCACATCGGAATTTTGTCAGGCATTGTGCTTACACAATCCCTGTTGGTCAGCAAGAAATTTTACGACGCTCGCCTGCATATACACGGAGCAGATGAGCGGAGTCAGAAATTAAAATATTACAGAATTGAGTCAGGTCAGTTCTTCTGGGTTGATGTTTTTCACCACTGTGATAACTGTATATTTTAAATAGTTATTTTTACTGACAATACTAAATGATTAGTTATCTCGAAATATCGGACCAATCAGTGAATAGGCGATGCCAATTTTTGATGCACACTTCAAATGAAGTTCCACATCGTATTTGTTCCATCACATGGTATATGCTCAACCTAATAACGTGTGACAACGATAGCTTGACATGTTTTACCAACTGTGAAAATTGATTGGCTGATTCATGGTTAAAACTCTTCACTGGACTGTCAGTGAATGAAAATGTGAAGAAAAATTATATTTGAAAAGGCATTACGATTGAGGCAATGCAAAGTGCTCTGAAAATCAAGTCAATTTAGGATACTTTATATAAGTGAGAGACAGATGTTCTATAAATGTGCATATAAATGGTGCATGGCTATTCCGCAACCATGCACATGCTTACCTCATTTAAATAGTTCGTGCTCTACATGCTTAACGACATGCCCTACAGCATGCTTATATACTCTAAGCATGGTTTTGTTACTATTCACATGTACATTATAGATACTCCCTAGAGGCGCATGCCAGTTTGCTTATTTAAAATATTGACAAATCAATGACGTCATACTTATTATAAATGATAAAAACACTGTACCCAATTCATTTGAAATTGTTACATAGTCACCATGAAACTAGGGGTTACTATTATGCCATTATGTCTAAAAACAAGTCATTGTCAATGACACGTCCCCGTTCCGTTCATATTTGAGTGACATATACATTCAAAGCAGATCATGACCGAAATGCACCTGCATATGTACAACACATTGTGCTAAATCTGAACAAAATCCATCCATGCATGACTGAGATCCGGTTCTGGAATTGTGAAAATACGTGATTTTGATGCATTTTCGGCCTTAAAATGGCCATCATTCCGCTATTGTTAAGCCGATCATGAAACAAATGCACATATCTATTTGTGACATGATGTACCATGTGTGTGTGAAGTTTGAACTTGATCAATCCAGACATGTCTTGGATACGGATCCAGAACTGAATTCTTTAACAAAATGGCCGCCAGTCGGCCATTTCGAACTTGATCCGAAAAAAAAAGACGTGCATCAAGGTCATATTATGTTTAATGTATGTACCAAATTTGAACAAAATCCATCCATGCATAACTGAGATACGGGTCCGGAATGGTGAAAATGTGCGATTTCAATGCATTTTCGGCCTTAAAGCGGCCCCCATTTGGCTATCGTTAATGAGATCATGAAACAAATGCACATACATATTTGTGACATGATGTACCTTGTGTGTGTGAAGTTTGAACGTGATCAATCCAGACATGTCTCGGATACGGATCCAGAACTGAATTCTTTAAAACAAAATGGCCGCCAGTCGGCTATTTCGAACTTGATCCGAAAAAAAAATGACGTGCATCAAGGTTCTATTATGTTTAATGTATGTACCAAATTTGAATGAAATCCGTCCATGCATAACTGAGATCCGGGTCCGGAATGGTGAAAATGTGCGATTTCAATGCATTTTCGGCCTTAAAGCGGCCCCCATTTGGCTATCGTTAATGAGATCATGAAACAAATGCACATACATATTTGTGACATGATGTACCTTATGTGTGTGAAGTTTGAACTCGATCAATCCAAGCATGTCTCAGATACGGATCCAGAACTGAATTCTTTAAAACAAAATGGCCGCCAGTCGGCCATTTCGAACCCAATCCAAAAAAAAAATGACGTGCATCAAGGTCCTATTATGTTTAATGTATGTACCAAATTTGAACAAAATCCGTCCATGCATAACTGAGATCCGGGTCCGGAATGGTGAAAATGTGCGATTTTGATGCATTTTCGGCCTTAAAATGGCCGCTATTCGGCTATCGTTAATCGGATCATGAAAAAATGCATGTGCATATGTCCCATATAATGTGTGATGTATGAGTGAAGTTTGAACTTAATCGGTCCATGCATGTTCGAGATACAGGTGATCACGGACGCACGGACGCACGGACGGACGGACGGACGCACACAGGGCAAAACATAAGTCCCCGTTTTCGGACTGCGTTCGAACGGGGACTAATAAACACGTGTCAGAAAAGGAGAAGAATTCAACTCCGTCATACGTCGTGTCGACTATCTTTACGAAACAATTTAGTCTAGACATAACCATATTATACTGGAATGAACCATTGCCTTAATTTGAATCCTGATTCCGGATTATGCGATGCATTAAGTATGTATCGCCATCTTTCTTCCAAATCGTGATACTTTTACCAACATCTATACCTGATCCATCGATTTTGTGAAGAAGCACCGTTCCACACGAGTAAACAGTATCACGTTCAGTAATAGGACTTGCTTCGGTGACGACAAGATTCAGTTCACGATATGCCTTTCGAAAATCCTTGGTCAGAATCCTTACTCCTGGAAAAATCAAATCAATAGCAAGTTAATAGTTAATCGATCTTTCTTATACATCACACATTCTAGTCATAAATACAAACATAAGTACTATTTATGAGAGATATTCTTAAAGCGGGAGGGTCGTCACCTGCGCACGCGCGGGAATTGAGTCCCAGGCGACGATAACAACACACGTTAAAACGCAAAGGCTCATGGGTAGATGATTGTTTATAAACAATGACAAGCTATGGCCATCTGACGAATGCGCAGGTGACTCCCCCGCTTTAATATCGAACGACTACACAGCCTAACAAAGTTGTCGATTTGAAGGGTATTTCATTCATCTACGTAATTTTGACTCACAGAAGGTTTTGTCGGTAGAGGGCGCAATTTATATGAAAGAGTATTATGTAATCGGTGACTTTCAAGGAGGGATTCCATGCATGGCAACATATTGTTCAATTGGTATTGCACGCGTTCTATTATGATCTTTATTTCGCGTGCCATGACACGATTAACTAGAGAACAGTCAAGTTTTACTGTATAGTAATGTTTGCATGAACAAATATTTTCGTAGTATTTAATACAGTGTTTGCCAATAAATTCCTCATTTCTAAATACACTAGTATATGGAGCTAACTCACATCCACTGAGAACACACATAATCTTATGAAGGGCATATATATTAAACGAGTCTAGAAATGCATATTCGTCCCGAGCATCGGTGATCAATAATAAAACGCCACCACATGAGTTACTATCGTTTCAGTCATTCTTTGAACGATTATGTTTAACTAAATATTGCTACACTACAGCAAGTTATTATCAACATTGTCGGTAAATGTACAGCAATTGCTTCCAATGTTGTTGAAGTTGTTTTGCTACGATAAAGTTTGTTTTGATACATTTGCGACGCACCCAGACTTCAAGTCGTCGCTCCACTTTCCAATCACGCACTCGTTGACTGTGACTGTCACATTCACAGTCATCATGTTGCGGAGTAAACAGGGATTTCCGACTCCACCTGCGATTCGCGAAAAGATAGTTGAGCTGTATTTAGAAGGAATATCTTTTGCTGACATAGCGAAAAGGGTTGGTGTGACGAAATCTATAATATATGCAAAAATTTCACCTCAACTGGTGATATTGAACATGATACTGGCGGTCCACAGCAATGCCGAAACATGAACACATTTTCAGCAAACCAGTCTTACATTCAAAATGTATGTCTTCTTAATTTAGCGGTGGCTGCCACTGCAGTCAGAGACGGACAAGATGACTTTGAGGGTGTTTTTTCTCATGCAAATTTTGTTATAGAGTTGTTAATTTTTAGTTTGATGATCGTTTTTATATAATTGATTGTTGGTTGGTTGAAATTTTAATTTAATTTAATTTACAGCAATTATACTTTCTTTACTCGCGAAACAGTCCGGGTATTTCAAAACTTCAATAACATTGGAAGCAATTGCTGTACATTTACCGACAATGTTGATAATAACTTGCTGTAGTGTAGCAATATTTAGTTAAACATAATCGTTCAAAGAATGACTGAAACGATAGTAAATATTACTGGTATAGAGTTAATTCTTGGTATCCGTTTCACGGATTTTAAACGTCAATTGTTTTTGTGAATGAGTGTCCAATACTAGTTAGCTCGATGCGGATGGCATATAATTTGCATATATTATCGACGTTCTTACAACATGGTTCACTGATAGTTCACCCTATTGAAGTAAATGTTTATTTCCGAGTCATACAATACAATTTGATTTTTTTACTAAATTGCGAGTTAATTCTATCAGTTATTATGGCTTTGAGTTTGAGAGAGTTGGAACTTAGTTGAGAACTAAAGACATTTGGTTTATATCCAAAACTACAGGACCATTAATATTTATTATCGTGTATTTTAATTTTTTACGAACGATTTTTAAAAATCTGTTGTCAAATCACGTGAACAAGCTATGTTTTTTTATTAATGAGATATCGACAATACTTGAATAGCTTTATCACAGAAATATGATACAATATATGGCATAAATACGTCAGTTCCGTTTGATAAAGCGCTGTTCTTCTGTGATTAGTTTTTTGGGTCAGGAATTGACAATAATGATTTTGTAAAGAAATGTAAATTACTGCCCCTGTTAATAATAAATCCGTTACCTTAGGGTCAGTAATGAGATTTTGCTATATTTTCTATATTTACATTCGGGAGTCACAGTTGAATGATCATATAGAGGTACAGCCATATATTTAGACAGCATTGCAAAAATCCTAGTGAATCACGAACATATATTTAAACCATGATTGTCAGTACAGCTCAGTACAGCTCATGAGCCCAATGAAAATGGCGACTGGTAAGCTCTAATTTACATATAAGCACGTGGTCGATGTCTATCCCCTAGTTTATCCACATATCTCACCTATGACATATATACATATCACTTAAACCAAAGTACATTTGGCATCGCAAACTACACCCCATTTACTGGCTTCGTCCCGATACGTGTAATGAATGAAGTCTGTAGTGTAGTGTAGTGTAGTGTAGTGTAGTGTAGTGCTGTGAAGATAAAATGTACCTCTATAAAAATGACCTTTTCCTACAAATAAAACTAATACTATTTGTGTCTATTTATTAACTCGACCTTTGACCTACCTTCCTTTCCTGTCACGGTCTCACTGCCAGGAGGCATATATTGGATATCAGGTGTCATATAATCCAGCCATTTTGTATCGGAGGTTTTCCAGGCATGGCAATACTCATCGCAGACATTTTGTAGTTTGGATTTCAAATCACTTGCAGACATGGCTGTAGAGCATTGGCGCCTAGAATGATACACCAAGCCAGCATACAGACTCGCACATCGACGGAGAGTAAACATAGCCGATATCAAGGCGACGGTAGAGTTGACTTCTCAGAACTCAGAACTCAGAGTGCGCCCTCAAACAAAGAAATTAAGGTTTATGATTTAGCTCTTGTTTTTTAGGGGAAAAGAAAACATTCTGAACTATAAACTTAGATATAATATTTTTAGACCAAACTACGGCACTTAATTAGCTAATTTGCATATTAATTAGCTACAAAATCATTTACATCTTGTAGTTCAATGTTAGATTTCAATGATATTTGATTGAGATGTGCGAGTTTTTTCACAGACCTGATAATTTTTTGGATCAATCATTTTTAAAATAATTTGCTTATTAATTCCACGGATTTTTATCATGTTCATGGCTGTTTTTCTGTTTACCTGAAGTTATTTCAATAAAATATGAATGATATACTTTTGCTTCGATCAATCTGCTTCAATAGGATAGTGTTAGAATGGTGACAGAATTTAAAAAAAAATTGAGAATTTTTTGACAGTCTTGGCTAATCTGCAGCGCCCTCTATCATCGTTATGGTGCCTTCATACTGATTTTTTTTTACATTTCTAAGATTTTTTGACAGTCTTGGCTAATCTGCAGCGCCCTCTATCATCGTTATGGTGCCTTCATACTGATTTTTTTTACATTTCTACGATTTTTTGACAGTCTGCAGGGCCCTCTATCATCGTTATGGTGCCCTCATACTAATTTTTTTTACATTTCTACGATTTTTTGACAGTCTTGGCTAATCTGCAGGGCCCTCTATCATCGTTATGGTGCCTTCATACTGATTTTTTTTTACATTTCTAAGATTTTTTGACAGTCTTGGCTAATCTGCAGCGCCCTCTATCATCGTTATGGTGCCTTCATACTGATTTTTTTTACATTTCTAAGATTTTTTGACAGTCTGCAGGGCCCTCTATCATCGTTATGGTGCCCTCATACTAATTTTTTTTACATTTCTACGATTTTTTGACAGTCTTGGCTAATCTGCAGGGCCCTCTATCATCGTTATGGTGCCTTCATACTGTTTTTTTTTTTACATTTCTACGATTTTTTGACAGTCTTGGCTAATCTGCAGGGCCCTCTATCATCGTTATGGTGCCTTCATACTGATTGTTTTTACATTTCTAAGATTTTTTGACAGTCTTGGCTAATCTGCAGCGCCCTCTATCATCGTTATGGTGCCTTCATACTGATTTTTTTTTACATTTCTAAGATTTTTTGACAGTCTTGGCTAATCTGCAGGGCCCTCTATCATCGTTATGGTGCCTTCATACTGATTTTTTTTTACATTTCTAAGATTTTTTGACAGTCTTGGCTAATCTGCAGGGCCCTCTATCATCGTTATGGTGTATTCATACTGATTTTTTTTACATTTCTAAGATTTTTTGACAGTCTTGGCTAATCTGCAGGGCCCTCTATCATCGTTATGGTGCCTTCATACTGATTTTTTTACATTTCTACGATTTTTTGACAGTCTTGGCTAATCTGCAGGGCCCTCTATCATCGTTATGATGCCCTCATACCGATTTTGTTACATTTCTGACATTATGACATCGTCATCTCAAATGTTCAAGGAATCTGCGCAATCGCAGTTCTAAGAAAAGCTTTTATCGTTTGAGGGCGCACTGAGATTCGATGTCTGACAAGACGAGTCAACCAAATTGTTGCATGTTTCCACAGATACCTTTAATTTTTTGCTGTGATCAAAATACTTAATTAAATATCAAAACAACAAGAACAACAAAATATAATAAAAAAAACTAATTTATTCATTAACCCCAATTTCTTCGTCTGAGGGCGCACTCCAGGTTCTGAGTTCTGAGGTTCTGGGTTCTGAGGTTCTGAGGTCTTTACTAGACTCGTCACATCCGACAATATACAACACACACTTACATAAGGTAAGGTTCATGCCAGGTTCGGCCACGTATGTGCAGTCGGTCCGGCGAACCATTTATTTAACAAAACATACTAATAAAGCCGACTAAAAACGGCTGCCATTACATTGCATGTAGTGTTCAAATTGAAATAAACTAAATGAGAGAAAAAATAACTTACATGAACTGCAAAAAAGATCGATTATTGATGCTCGAAATCAACATTACTCGGTTAAAGAAACATTTAAAATAACTGACAAAAAACATCGACAAAATAGTAACCCCCGTTACTGGCACGCCGACCGCCCAGGAAAAACCAGGAATAAAAAACCCTTTGAGGAAAAAATACCTGGAAACCTGTACCCGTCGCACTGTCGATCGTGCCCAGGGGAAGGTGGCGGGTGTCGCCCTGTATTATACAACAAACTTACAAAACAACAAGTTGAAAACTGCACTGTAGCGAGACTGGCCTAGATTGACATTCAACCTTCTGTCCTCCACTTAAATACCCCTCGTCACATGACCCCACATACCATACCCGTCTGTTTGCCATCTCGCACAGACAATAGTTACCCGCTATACTGCGAAACGCGGTTAACAATATGTCTTTACTAGACTCGTCACATCCGACAATGTACAACACACACTTACATAAGGTAAGGTTCATGCCAGGTTCGGCCACGTAGATTAAAAAAAAAGAACGGGCCCGTACGTACGCCTACAAAGTTTGCGAAATTGACAAATGACAAGCCAGAGAGTCAACAGCGTCGCCATCTTGGCGGTATCTGATTGGCCCTGGCCGTAAACGTGCATTAGATGCGGCAGTTGCACCTCCCGCCCGCAAAGAATGAATGCCAAATCTAAAGCATCATCACCATGCACTGCCCGAGACGTTTGACAATCGTCTCCTTCGCTCTGGTGTAACATAACGGCACACAAACTCAATCGAGTCTAGAAATAACGACTGTATTACCCTGTTTGCACTGCTCAGCTTTAACTGAGAAAATAAAAAATGACTTGTGGTTTTCGTAAATAACATAGCAAAATAAAAACTCTTCAAATTAACAAAACTGTACCGTGACATAATGAGTATTTCATACAAAGCGACTTCAAAATATTTCTGCAGATACAGAGGCTTCTCTGAATTCAACAACAAATATGCTGGGATAGACTATCAGTGAAAAGATGGATGGTTGGATAACCGTAACCAGCTGTAATAGGTAATTGTGTAAACATGACTGTTGGAGACTAAGCAAACATTCAAACAAATAAGAAAAAAAAATACAAAAGTGACCCTTCCTTGCCGATAATAGTGTTTCCATTATTGATATACGCGAAGTTCTTGATTGTTACCGTAGTATTTTCGCTGCGCGATTCACAAAGTAATACTTCGTCAGCCGAATAGGACGTCGTCCAGGCTCAGACCTGAAACAAAAAAACACTCTGTTAATAACTCTTACATCATGGCTTCTCATGCCAAAACGTTTAAACAAAACAAATGTGTAACGCCACCAGATAGAAATTGAAAGTTTCATTAAATACGCCATTGTGGCATACAAGTATTAATCTTACCATTCGTTCCACTTTAATTGCATATATATTGTCAGCCGGGCATATCACTGTCCGAAAGAGGCCGACTGCCACATGGGAATGAATAATGTGCCACGAGCTTGGTCTCATCTCAACTTCGCACATACCTTGTTCATTAATTTTGTAAAGCCATTTTTGAGTGCTTGTTTCCCATCCCAACTTTGGGAAAGAACATCAATTGTCTCAGTATTGGGACATTTTCAGCTAGGATTGAACCTCGCATAATGTACTAATGCTGTCAAAAGCATCCTTACCCCCTGAAATGTAGATCTCGGAGCATCCAGCTTCTGGGCAGCATCACTACTGATGCTCCAGTCGTAATTTACTGTTGCTGTCAAACGCGACCCCATTCACTGAAATGTAGATCTCATATAGCTTTAAGCTTCTGGAAAAGCATACATATGGATGATCTTGTCGTCGTTGACTGTTGCTGTCAAAATCAACCCCATCCACTGAAATGTAGAACTCACAGAGGATCAAGCTCCTGGACAGCATCATTACTGATACTCCTTCCGTAATTTACTGTTGCTGTCAAAAAGCAAACATATCCACTGAAATGTGGATCCCACAGGGCATCAAGCTCCTGGAAGGCATCAAAACTGAATACTACAATCGTTGTAAACAACATGTTTACTAAGCCCATCGGCTAGAACATTCTGCCCCAGGGGCGCACACCTTGGGCATACCAGCGTATATGCTATCGCATAAATCAAATTGCATAACACTATATCCCGTAACTCAGGCACTCTACTTTCGACTCTCGCAATCTTCGACACGATCTTGTTATTTGTGCACAATTGCACGTTTTAAGCCTTCAAAACTTTTACTGTTTCATAATAACATACGGTGAACTGCAACGAGTTCCTTCCAGGTTGAACTTCCAACGTGTCCTTATAGAGACCACTTACCTTCTTGGTCAGTATACCTGCCATAGCCAATTGAGGACGTGCCAGTATAAAAAAACACACGGTGTATGAAAAAACACCTTCAAAGTATTTACTGTTACATAAAATCCTCACTACTTCCTGGTTATCCGCATATCCACTGAAATGTGGATCCCACAGGGCATCAAAGCTCCTGGAAAGCATCATTACTGATACTCCTTCCGTAATTTACTGTTGCTGTCAAAAAGCAAACATATCCACTGAAATGTGGATCCCACAGGGCATCAAGCTCATTGAAAGCATCAAAACCAAATACTACAATCATTGGCTAGAACATTCTGCCCCAGAGGCGCACACCTTGGGCATAGCAGCGTATATGCTATCGCATAAATCAAATTGCATAACACTATATCCTGTAACTCAGGTACTCTACTAAGATAAACTTTAGACAATAGATCAACAACCGATTTGATTTAGCATGTAAAATTTTCGACAGAATATATGTAGAGTTTCAGAAAGGTTGTAATTTAGAGGAACATAATATGCAATTCTGATATCTTCAAATATTACAAGAAATATGTAAATACAACTTTTAAATCTGTTTTCATAATGCATTTATGCAACTCATTGCTTTTTGCGTATAGTAAAACTGTAGTTAATAATACTACATATATTGTGCATAAAAGAATATATTATATTTTCAAGTCGCCACATGTAGAACCCATTTAACATGAATAACTTGGAAACAATTACCAATATGCGAGAAAATGAACAAAGGGATCTATGATTGTATTGCAGAATTGAGTTTGATTTTAAAATCTTTTGAGAAGGTTACAAATGTTATACCTTAATATAGCCTTTGTGAAGCACTTTGGACAGAATTACGAAATTATTCAAATTCAGTGTGCTAACACTGATTGTCTGTCAACACTAAGTACAGGGAGTCTGCGTATACACATATAACGAATAATGTTTTTTTTTTACCTTCACTGTTTTTAGATAAGTGTTTTGACTAGATTTGCAAAGGATTTTTAACAGATACTTAAGTAAAAACAGTAAAAGCAACAGTAAAAATTTAAACAAAAGTTTTGAATAATATACATTTCACACTGGAACTGCATGTGTTAGCTCTAATGTAGAACGACCTACTCTGGTAGATGACGTCACTATTATAATTAAAGTCAACCAATGACCAAGATAAGTAAAGTTCTCAATAAATCTGATGTAGTAACTGGAGGTAATGACAACCGGGAAAGTGCATATATTTTGTTGTGGTTAGATTGTATTCAATGGCATGATGGGTAGCATAGAGACCCTTAATAGAGGGCGCAACCACACACAAGTCATACACACAACTAAGTTTATTAATTACAGTTGGCCTATTAGGGCACCATAACATGATATTGTTAGGTTGGATATATAGTTTATCCACATAAACATTGAATAAGACTTAGGACATAACACTTCCTTAGAAACTTCCAAGTAGTACCGCAAGTAATACAGCTCACACGAATTTGAAGATGTATGCTGGAACTTTGTGTTTTGCTGACCAGTGGTCAGTGGTTGATTCTGTCAAAAGCTTTTTATGCATTAAGAAAACATACAATACATTACCTCTAAGATAGTTATAATTACGAATAAGCTATTTTAAGGTGATATCACATAAATACATAGAATGTTTCTTTTTAAAACCAAACTTATTTATGCTGTAATCATAAGGTTTATATTACTGTTTATAATGGCTATATGTCGGTAGTTGATCTTACTGTCATATCTCCATTTTTGTCTTTCAATATAGCTCGGAGCTTGTCAACTACCGATTATGAGTGTCTACTTTTACAATGTTGTCACTGGGTTTCCTTTCCTGTTAGACTTCAGACTTCTCACAGTTTCTATTTTGTCGAGAAGGAAACATAACATGTTATTTTACTTTTTGTACAGTTTTTGTACTTTGATATTTTGAATTATTTTACATTGAGTTTGATATTTTATATGATATTTGTTTGCGTAAGTTAAACAATGTATACCCAATCATTATTGATTCGGTTTCCATATTGAACAGGCAGTCTGGTTTGAGGGCGCCATTTGTGATTGTGTGAGGGTGCCGTGCGCAAAAATAAGGGATTTTCCATCCTATAGGCGGAAGTAACTTACCAAAACTATACTTTGTTTATACTTCCATACTTTAATTGTGTATATGTTGACTTTCACACGAAGAAACTAATTGGTGTCATCGTCAGACTGACTATGTGATGTCCATTTAGCGACACATTGGTAGGTACCAATGCTTAAAGTTGTAGGTTTTGAAAAATAATTGTTCAGGCATCGGCTAATGATTATACCTACCTATGTAATAACATTTACTGTGCGGAAATAGTATATTGTATAACCAAATATAACGTTTCATTGCTAGGCTTTATATACAGTAAATGCCTGATCTGATTCGTGTTTCACTTGAAAAGCTTGAAAGAGGCTCAGTTTCAAAATCATGATTATTTATGTTTTGTGATGGCAGATTTATTCTGTACGAGAGAAGCACAGTTACACAGCCCTGGCTTATTCTACATAAGAATAGGTAATTATATGTTGAACGACATTTAAGTCTATAATTATCATATCATGTATACACACATTATATGTTGAGAATAATGATTACTATCATATCCATTTTATCTATGTTCCTTTCCACAGCTTCCCAACAAGATGTTCAAGAACTTGTTATTTCCATCTCTTTTAAAATTGTACTTTACAATATAGTATTTCTAACTTTGTAATATTGTGTTATAATTAGAGTATTTGCAAAGTAATTATTCAATAACTTAACTGCTGTTGTCAAAACACCAATTGAATTTCACTGCACGCACATACACAGAAGTCAACATGAACTTGCATATATTCTCTTTCGATGCTTCAGATAATGCATCCAAAAAACACATTTATAAAACACATTTGGTCAAACGCCAAGAAATTTCAGTTAAACCCGAATCTATTCCAAATCAAACATACAATCAGGTCATTCAAACTGCTTTAATACAGGTTAATCATAAACCACTATCCAGTACACCCGATATAAAATTCTACCAAGATGGACACTTAATGACAGGAGATAACTTTGTCCCAACAACAGACATACTTTGTGTTTGTATATACAACAGTAGTTCTTCTTACTGTACACAGCTGTATCCTATATTTTTTATGAATCAACGTCATGAATACATAGGATGCTACTTAGTGAATTGCTATGCACAGATTGAGTCCATGGTGACAGATTGGTTTGATTCGTTCAATGATTGTTTAAACATTGAATTAAGCTGTCAGACACGCAAGGGATTTCTCAATAAGAGCCAAACGCTACAAGAATGTGGTATATTTAATTCATGTTTGCTACATGTGCATATTTTCTACACATTAACTCTCAATGTTTTACAGCATAATTTGTATAGTGATATTTACACATACTCGGTTGATGAATCAGATACTGTTGGTAGACTGAAAACCTTCTTACAGGATGATGACCCCAAACTAATGGGGGATATTTGGTACCAAAATACTAAATTGAACGATGACATATGTGTTGGTGATTTATTTCCATTGGGCAATTTTAAAGGCACTGCTGACAATGATGAAATTATCATTGTAACACAGCCATCACACTGCCTAGTCCCCATCCCTCTTGTGGTCAATGGAAGCTTTAAAGAAAATTCCAATATATTTGTAAATCCAAGTGAATGCACTGTCGAAGATCTGAAAAAGAAAATGGAATGTCAGCTAAATATACCAATGTCAATGCAAAAATTGTACCACAACAAGGAAGAAATGCTTGACGGACATGTGTTATCTTCATATTACGACGAATACAGTTACCCACTGCAACCGATTGAAGTTGAACAAGTTCAACTGTTGAAAGTAAATGTTGAGATAATGGGTCAGAAAAAACAGTTTGTACAAAGCAGCTTCTCTTGTATCAAAGATTTGAAAAAGAACATATCATCGTGTTTTAAGTTTCCAATTGAAAGTCAAGTTTTGTATATGGATGATGAAAGTGAGGTTTTAGATAATAAATCATTTCATGAAATCAGTAATGTAACACGTACGCACCCAGATATCTGTCTTAGGCTCAGGGTTTATAAACACAGAAAGATTGTTAATGTGTATGGCTTGTCAAAACTTTTTTCTGTGCAAATATTTGATTCCAATATAGAGACATTCAGTTTTGTAACAGCTAGTATTGGCAGTAGAGAGGGAAAAAATCCAGCGCAGTATGTGCTGACATGTCCTACAGTAGATCAAGTGCTTGCAACTGACATCCCATTAAGTGAATATGACCTACCTGGATACATAAGTGTCTACGCAAAGCTAGTACCTCCAAGGCAAGACATTATCAAAGTGATTGAAGTTTCACCGGCTGGTGAAAACAACTTGATAGAGGCAACAGTTGTGCACGGAAGGCTTTTCTATGGTAAGAGGATTAACTGACTATATTTGCTTATGATTAAATAGATCATGATACATGTAAATATGCCTAAAAGTGAACAACAACTAATAGTTGAACACTGTACTTTGATTGCATGGAATGCGATTCCAATATTAAATATTCATTTGCATTTGCAGCTCCAACATCATACAAAGGATCCCAAGTGGATGAAGTGCCCAAGTTGTATATAAAAACTGACGAGGACACTACTGGAAAGGGTAATTTATACAGCTAACTCATGTTTTGTTCTTCGTACGTGTTTATTTCATTTGTTTGCACAATTACATTCCTTCCACGTTCATTTAGAATATAAATAAATTTACAATGCTCATAAATTGCCCTGTTCTTGATAACGACAAGCAAGATTCTTCTCTTGGTACAGAGGACACAGCCACATATTTTTTTACTATGCTGTGAATGTCCAATATAACCCGGATATTGCTTAATATATTTTGCATGTATACGCATGTCAATTGTTTTTCTTTTCGTTTCGTTAAGACGAGAATCCGACTCATTTGAGTTCCAGGAAACCTGCATCTGGCTGTGCTGAATGCGACAGCCGAATACGAGGCAAGTAAATAATGAAAAAAACACGGTAATACAATGCTATTTGTTGATACATATTCTGTGGTCACATAACCAGTGATCGTCACGCCGCGTCCTGTTCGATATGGAACCATTATGACGTACGTTTCTTTACTTGAACTGCAAAGTAATTTGTTTAGGAGAGGTGCACCGTAGTATATACTAATGAACAATAAAGAAGGGTTCATAGGTTAACCTGCATAACATAGACAAATTGTGATTGATTTCTTTTATTATTTAAAGCAACTCACTTCTCCTGGTCCAAAGGTCACATACCACCGTCTGTTGCCTCACGTAACGTGTTTTGTATACATGACAAAGGTTGTTGCTCAAGCCACATTGCATGTATTCACATTCTAGGATGTGCTGTCTCGGATAATGACAAGATCACACATCCATCAGTTGCCAAGGAAACCAAACATATTGAATGTGACAACCAAATACAAGGCAAGTTGTCTACAGATGTAAACAAGGACATGTGTATATGCTATGCGAAACATGTAAATACAGCACTACCTTCTAACATATGTTTGTCTATGGGTACATGACTATGTTAGCTTTTCTGCTGTTTTAACACGCCGTGTGTAACAACTGATATTACTTTTTAATTATTTGTCAAAATGTTGTTAAGAAAGCACATTATTATTAACTGCAGTGTCATTTGTTTAGGAAAGGTACACAGTAGCTGTTTAACTGATTATAATGAAGTGACTACCACCAAGAAAGATGACGAGGTCAAAGGTGAAACTACATGATATAGATTGTGATTGATTTCATTTTTTTAAGTAAACCACTTCCTCGTTCGTATAGACTACTTGTTTTTGATTTATAACATGTTTTGTACTTCTAATGTATAACTGACAGAGGTTGTTGCCCAAGCCACATTGCATGCAATCTCATTACACAATATTTCTGGCTTAGATAAAATAAAAAAACTTCTTTCTCCTGATTGCCAAAAGGCCCAACCCTGATAGTGTTATTAAACAATGTATATGTTATTTACACTACACCAAACAACATGGTAATACAGTGCTACGTGATATCTAGGAACCTGGCCATTGTTTACATCTCTGATATTCTAAAAGGCTGCATATAACATTTTGCATATGCAATTTGGATACATGACTATGCTACTCTGCTGTTTTAACATGCCATGTGTAACAATTGATATTACTTTTTAATTATTTGACGAAATGATGTTAAGAAAGTACAGCATGACATTATTATTAACTGCAGTGTCATTTGTTTAGGAAAGGTACACAGTAGCTGTTTAAATGATTATGAAGTGAACACTACCAAGGAAGACGATGAGGTCAAAGGTGATTGTTTTCATTATTTTATATAAACCCCTTGGTTTCAAAGTTCATATGAGATTACTTGTTTGATTTATGACATGTTCATATAGCTGACAGAGGTTGTTGCTCAAGCAGCATTGCATGCAATCTCATTCTACGCTGTTCTGGCTTAGATAAAGAAAAGACCCCATTGCCACTGGTTGCCAAAAGACCCAACCCTGGTAATGTTGAAGGCAACGGCCGAACACAAGGCAAGAGTTTTCCAAATGTAAATATTGACATGTTATTCACACTAACCCAATAACATTGTAATACAGTGTGAAGGTACGTGGCCATTGTTAGTATCTCTGCTTTTTAACAGGCTGTATATGAAAATTGAGTATTGACTGTTATTTAATTTGTTTAGGAGCAGTACACACAAGCAGTTCAAGTGATAGCAACGCCAATAAATTGACCACCAACGGAAATGACGACTTTAAAGGTGAAACTTCATGATATAGATAAATTTGATTTATATTAATTCTAATTTAAGCAACTCACTTGTCAAGCATTCGTATTTCATGCTGCTCTGTCTTAGATAAAGTACTGATTTTGTTCCCACTGGTAGCAAATGTATATAAACCAGATGACATTAATGGTATCAATCAAATACAAGGTAAGGTTTGTCCAAATATAAACAATGACCTACTATACATTGCAACAAGATTAAAAAAATACATCGACAATAAACTAAGTCATCACCACTATTTACAACCTTAAATAATTTAACAATTTCAGTTATAACAGCACTCTGGTATTCAAAAGTGTTTTGGCAAATAAAATATGCACTGTTATACACAGATGATCTCAAATGGCATCAATGTCACTTGTCCGGTGTGACCTTGGATGTGCAGAAATCGTTTGACTACGTAGAACAGAACGAGTCTTTTCCCAATCATGACACCTTGGTGTCCATGTATCACTCTTTCACAGATTTCTTCATATTTTGTCTATGTATGTTGGTTGTTGTTATACATTGCATTCATGAGCTTGTATTTTCCCTGTGCGATTTTTGTTTAATGGTCCACATTTGTTATTTCCACTTTTCTATTTATTCAGGTAAATATTGTTTTGGTTGTTGCCAGAAGAAATACCATAGTGCTGTAGAATGCATTGCTTGTGAGTGCAATGACATGTATATCCACATCCTGGAAAAAGAACGTAATCTATGTAGAAATGAAGTGGACGTGTATGAAACCAACAATCCAATTAACAAACTAGATCAACACTGCAGAGAATTACGCCATTCGGGAATGGTTACTACAATAGTTCAATTGCCAAGCATGGAGACACAGATGAATGAAATGTCAGTTTATATTCACGAAGCTAGCGCAGCTCTGAAACCTTTACAGTCGGATGGAAGAGATCGTCCTAAACTTCACACAAATAGAATACAATCAGAGAATATACCAACAGGTGGTCTGGAGATGGATAGTAAACACCTTGCAGCACATGGTGATAATACTGGTACCAATTTTTTCACGCGAGACAAGAGTGAATGGAATAACGTGGTTCCACAAACCCCAGCACACCCAGGTAAACATACAGACGCATACAAGGAACCAATTGTGAAAGATTCAGCAGAAAAACGGAAATTGTTATTCAAAACAGACTCTTTCACGGTTGAAGACAACCCAGGTCAATTATCAATCAAGACAGAGTCCTTGAATGAGAAAACTAAGTCCTTGAACGTGGAAACGCCTTGTAGAAGTTATATCTATCAGCAACAATGCACGAGACAACAAATAAACGTAACTGAACTAAGCATTGCTCACAACAGTAGAGATGACTTTATTTCAGCAGAATTGGTAAATGGCTGCAATGAGCCAAGTGTCAATGTCCAAGAGAAATCAACTTCTACACACCCTGACATGGTTGAAGGAAATGTACCAATCCAGACAGAGTCCTTAAATGAGAAAACTAAGTCCCTGAACGTGGAAACGCCATGTAGAAGTTATATCTATCAGCAACAATGCACGAGACAACAAACAAACGTAACTGAACTAAACATTGCTCACAACAGTAGAGATGACTTGGTTCCAGCACAATTGGTAGATGGTTGCAATATGTCAAGTGTCAATGTCCAAGAAAAGTCAACTTCAACACACCCTGACATGGTTGAAGGAAATGTACCAATCCAGACAGAGTCCTTAAATGAGAAAACTAAGTCCCTGAACGTGGAAACGCCTTGTAGAAGTTATATCTATCAGCAACAATTCACGAGACAACAAACAAACGTAACTGAACTTAACATTGCTCACAACAGTAGAGATGACTTGGTTCCAGCACAATTGGTAGATGGTTGCGATATGTCAAGTGTCAATGTCCAAGAGAAGTCAACTTCAACACACCCTGACATAGTTGAAGGAAATGTACCAATCCAGACAGAGTCCTTAAATGAGAAAACTAAGTCCCTGAACGTGGAAACGCCTTGTAGAAGTTATATCTATCAGCAACAATGCACGAGACAACAAACAAACGTAACTGAACTAAACATTGCTCACAACAGTAGAGATGACTTGGTTCCAGCACAATTGGTAGATGGTTGCAATATGTCAAGTGTCAATATCCAAGAGAAGTCAACTTCAACACACCCTGACATGGTTGAAGGAAATGTACCAATCCAGACAGAGTCCTTAAATGAGAAAACTAAGTCCCTGAACGTGGAAATGCCTTGTAGAAGTTATATCTATCAGCAACAATGCATGAGACAACAAACAAACGTAACTGAACTTAACATTGCTCACAACAGTAGAGATGATTTGGTTCCAGCACAATTGGTAGATGGTTGCAATATGTCAAGTGTCAATATCCAAGAGAAGTCAACTTCAACACACCCTGACATGGTTGAAGGAAATGTACCAATCCAGACAGAGTCCTTAAATGAGAAAACTAAGTCCCTGAACATGGAAACGCCTTGTAGAAGTTATATCTATCAGCAACATTGCATGAGACAACAAACAAACGTAACTGAACTTAACATTGCTCACAACAGTAGAGATGACTTGGTTCCAGCACAATTGGTAGATGATTGCGATATGTCAAGTGTCAATATCCAAGAGAAGTCAACTTCAACACACCCTGACATGGTTGAAGGAAATGTACCAATCCAGACAGAGTCCTTAAATGAGAAAACTAAGTCCCTGAACGTGGAAACGCCTTGTAGAAGTTATATCTATCAGCAACAATGCATGAGACAACAAACAAACGTAACTGAACTTAACATTGCTCACAACAGTAGAGATGACTTGGTTCCAGCACAATTGGTAGATGGTTGCAATATGTCAAGTGTCAATGACCAAGAGAAGTCAACTTCAACACACCCTGACATGGTTGAAGGAAATGTACCAATCCAGACAGAGTCTTTAAATGAGAAAACTAAGTCCCTGAACGTGGAAACGCCTTGTAGAAGTTATATCTATCAGCAACAATGCATGAGACAACAAACAAACGTAACTGAACTTAACATTGCTCACAACAGTAGAGATGACTTGGTTACAGCACAATTGGTAGATGGTTGCGATATGTCAAGTGTCAATATCCAAGAGAAGTCAACTTCAACACACCCTGGCATGGTTGAAGGAAATGTACCAATCCAGACTGAGTCCTTAAATGAGAAAACTAAGTCCCTGAACGTGGAAATGCCTTGTAGAAGTTATATCTATCAGCAACAATGCACGAGACAACAAACAAACGTAACTGAACTTAACATTGCTCACAACAGTAGAGATAACTTGGTTCCAGCACAATTGGTAGATGGTTGCGATATGTCAAGTGTCAATGTCCAAGAGAAGTCAACTTCAACACACCCTGACATGGTTGAAGGAAATGTACCAATCCAGACAGAGTCCTTAAATGAGAAAACTAAGTCCCTGAACGTGGAAACGCCTTGTAGAAGTCATATCTATCAGCAACAATGCATGAGACAACAAACAAACGTAACTGAACTTAACTTTGCTCACAACAGTAGAGATGACTTGGTTCCAGCACAATTGGTAGATGATTGCGATATGTCAAGTGTCAATATCCAAGAGAAGTCAACTTCAACACACCCTGACATGGTTGAAGGAAATGTACCAATCCAGACAGAGTCCTTAAATGAGAAAACTAAGTCCCTGAACGTGGAAACGCCTTGTAGAAGTTATATCTATCAGCAACAATGCATGAGACAACAAACAAACGTAACTGAACTTAACATTGCTCACAACAGTAGAGATGACTTGGTTCCAGCACAATTGGTAGATGGTTGCAATATGTCAAGTGTCAATGACCAAGAGAAGTCAACTTCAACACACCCTGACATGGTTGAAGGAAATGTACCAATCCAGACAGAGTCCTTAAATGAGAAAACTAAGTCCCTGAACATGGAAACGCCTTGTAGAAGTTATATCTATCAGCAGCATTGCATGAGACAACAAACAAACGTAACTGAACTTAACATTGCTCACAACAGAAGAGATGACTTGGTTCCAGCACAATTGGTAGATGGTTGCAATATGTCAAGTGTCAATGACCAAGAGAAGTCAACTTCAACACACCCTGACATGGTTGAAGGAAATGTACCAATCCAGACAGAGTCCTTAAATGAGAAAACTAAGTCCCTGAACATGGAAACGCCTTGTAGAAGTTATATCTATCAGCAGCATTGCATGAGACAACAAACAAACGTAACTGAACTTAACATTGCTCACAACAGAAGAGATGACTTGGTTCCAGCACAATTGGTAGATGGTTGCGATATGTCAAGTGTCAATATCCAAGAGAAGTCAACTTCAACACACCCTGACATGGTTGAAGGAAATGTACCAATCCAGACAGAGTCCTTAAATGAGAAAACTAAGTCCCTGAACGTGGAAACGCCTTGTAGAAGTTATATCTATCAGCAACAATGCACAAGACAACAAACAAACGTAACTGAACTTAACATTGCTCACAACAGTAGAGATGACTTGGTTCCAGCACAATTGGTAGATGGTTGCAATATGTCAAGTGTCAATGACCAAGAGAAGTCAACTTCAACACACCCTGACATGGTTGAAGGAAATGTACCAATCCAGACAGAGTCTTTAAATGAGAAAACTAAGTCCCTGAACGTGGAAATGCCTTGTAGAAGTTATATCTATCAGCAACAATGCATGAAACAACAAACAAACGTAACTGAACTTAACATTGCTCACAACAGTAGAGATGATATGGTTCCAGCACAATTGGTAGATGGTTGCAATATGTCAAGTGTAAATGTCCAAGAGAAGTCAACTTCAACACACCCTGACATGGTTGAAGGAAATGTACCAATCCAGACAGAGTCCTTAAATGAGAAAACTAAGTCCCTGAACGTGGAAACGCCTTGTAGAAGTCATATCTATCAGCAACAATGCATGAGACAACAAACAAACGTAACTGAACTTAACTTTACTCACAACAGTAGAGATGACTTGGTTCCAGCACAATTGGTAGATGGTTGCGATATGTCAAGTGTCAATGTCCAAGAGAAATCAACTTCTACACACCCTGACATGGTTGAAGCAAATGTACCAATACGGACAGAGTCTTTAAATGAGAAAACTAAGTCTCTGAACGTGGAAACGCCATGTAGAAGTTGTATCTATGAAGGCAGCTCCTATGGTCCTGAACTGAAATATAAAATTGTTAGAATTGAAGAGCAGCGGGAAGGAATAGAACCAGTGTATGCCGTTGCTCCTGGTGAAGTATGTAGTGATGATACAGCCACAGGAAGTGCGGATACTGATGTTTATTACCAATCTGTAGTAGAAAGAACACCAAATGTCAGTTATAAGGAAGATCTATGCCATGGAAAAAGTTTTACACATAGTGATGAAGTCAGTCTTGATTTACACAGTGATGTATTGACTAGTGTGGACCTAGCTGATAATTCTGGTGAACATGGCTACACTACTAGACAGTGTCTTCAAAACAACAGCTTGCCACCTAAATCGAGCTATGATGTACCTGGAAAGGATGGCAGTATATGCTCAGGTAATTTATGTTTACTTTTAACATCATGTATAATAGATGGGATTTAAAAAGAAATGCTAGCATACATATAGTACCGACATCACTGATATTGTGCATGTTGAATGCATCGTATATCATTTGTTCACAGAACTGTCTACAGAGGATCTTGATGATATCTCTTCTAAGATCGGTTCTGAATGCAAACGATTATTGAGAAGACTCGGTGTTCCTGATGATACAATTGAAAGAATATCAGCTGAAAATAGGGATACATATGAACTAACTTATCAAGTAAGTGTGCTTTCAGTAAATACAATCTAGATGTTAATTTAGAAGGATCTTCGTAATTTAATTAACTGACCTTTGTTCCGTTCAGAATATAACAAACAAAATAGTGGACAGTATGTGTTTGTAACCATAAGTATTGTTATTGTATTTTTCAGGGTCTTCTGTACTGGAAAAGAAATACTCCAGCATCAAGAGAGAAATTATATACTGCTCTAAATATAATTGGAAGAAACGACATCCTGAATTATCTATCTCAAAAATATATAGCTCTATCCACAAAATAATTTTATTCATTCTCTCATTTTTCAATTGTATTCACCTTGTATTTTATTAAAGCGGGGGAGTTGTCGCATGCGCATGCGTCAGGTGCCCATAGCGTGTCATTATTACAAACAAGCGTCTACCCATGAGCCTTTGCGTTTTAGCGTGTGTTGTTATCGTCGCTTAGGCGCGTGCGCAGGTGACGACCCATCCCGCTTTAATGTGCAAGTATAGAGGCGGCTCATATTGTATGTGTGTTTAAAGAATTCTGAAATTATTGCAGACAATAATATTCTTGGAAATAATTTACCCTGATAAAGCCTTTACATGCACACTATTGGCGCTCTGAGTTGTTATTGTCTTGTAATGATGTGACAGGAATTATGTTTGAAAGTTTAAAATCAAGAAACAATTATTTTACCTGTTTTCATAGTGTACATTTGGAATTATCAACAATGGGATATATACGAATGAAAAAAACTAAGACTAAAATGTGAGACTGCTGAAATTTGAATAATCTGACATCTGAGTTGACCTCTGTGGTTGCAATGGTTTATTTCGATTTTCCAGTAATATAAACCATTGGCGCACAATTTCAACATAGTTACATTACCTATGTGCCCATAATACACAATGTATATTTACCATTGCTTCATCAAAAAAATAATGAGATCCTCACCGAATGCTAATCTACAATCATTTTAAGGTAGAGATGCAGGTTCGTGGGCACTTGATAATACATTTAAATTTGGAACTGTTACAGCCATTTTAATTATGAGCATTAGCAAACTTCTTACTGAGTGAATTGTTATGCAAATTAGCAATTATCTCAGCTTCTTTTAGTAATTCTAAAAATTAAGGTAATCATGTTTTAATTTTCCTTTTAATTTGGTTTCTTAGATCAAAGGCCAAGTATTACATGTGTAAGCATTGTTGTTGCTCTTTGTTCTCTTAGGAGAATAACTGATATGAGAAATGAATTCATTCAAACATTCTAAATTTGTTTGACTTGCATTGATGACAGGACTGGTAGGTAGAGATGCAGTTTACCAGACAGGTATTTTAATTAGTTAATTAGAAAACCAAGATGACCTCCCCTGTACACAAAACTATATATTTTCGGAAAGCTTATTGTATGGATTTTAAAATTTTGTTTTTATTTTTTCATGGACACTGTAGTTTGAGATATGCACAAAAATGTGCGTTTTTGGTCAAAAGTGATTTTAAAAAATAGCTTCTAAACCATGCTTCTGTTTCCTGTCCAAATTGGTTTACAGGTACATCTGTTTACTATGTAGAAAGTGCCGTCTTGACAACTGTCTACCAGTTGTTAATTTTGCAGGGCAGCAGCTCAAATTTCACTACTTCAAGTTTATGCATAAATTAACACCCAGGCTAGTTGTCTGTACGATTGTTGTAAGACTGTTCAACCAAAAACAATGCCCGACGGCGTTTTGAAGATAAACACATAGTCAATCATATGTGAAAATTTCAAAACAAAAGCTCAAAGCTAGGAGCTATTTTTTTTTTAAGTTCTGGGATGTGCACGAAAAAGAAGCTAAGATAATTACTAATTTGCATAACAATTCACTCGGTAAGAACCTTGCTAATGCTCATAATTAAAATGGCTGTAACAGTTCCAAATTTAAATATATTATTGTTTTGTTAAAAGTTAAATATAGTGCATAATATGGAGATCCCGCCATTTCTTTTCACCATGTTTCTTTGTTATGTTTTATGTACAGCCTTGCTAAATCTTGCTAAGCATTCAAAAGAGAGAATGTTTGCGCCTGTTATCTACATTTTTATATCGTTTTTTGAGCATGTTCCACTATTCATAATTCTACAAAATGTTAAAAGTCTATAGCCAAGACGGTTTGGATAATAAAAAGCACGAACCTGCATCTCTACCTTAAGTAACATTCCTGTCTCTAGCGACCAATGTCGTGGCATAGTACACAAGCGTGCTATTAAAACGAAATAAAAATGTAGTGGGTTCGAGTCCCGTCCCGTCAAAAATGAAATCGAACACATCAAAATCACTAAAATACGACAAAGTTAAAGCAAAAAAAGTAGAAATAAAGTAAGTTTTGTTAAAGACAAGTACTAGTATTTTCAAACACATTTGCAAATTTGAAAACAGTTACTATACATTACTCATTTACAACTTACTGTCATGAATTAGTTTACGCGTATCTGTTGACCGACTTAATTAGCTAATTACGAGTGAATTGCTGTGTTATGTCTGTCATCGTTTAGGCCCATTTGAAGTTTTGGACTGAACTTGGTTCAGTGATTTGAAACTAATTACGAGATAACCGTAGCTATTCTGACTACTATTTCTGACAGTTAGTATCCGTAGTTATTAATTTAGTGAACGGTTAATCAAAAGATATGACGTATTTAGTACTTAGTGTGATTGGCTGTATGATTGACGGTTACGCCCTCGAGTCTTTTTACTGTTTTGTAATTGATTAGAGTTTTGAAAATGAATAAAGTTGTTTTAGTTGGTCTTGGCGAGTACAGCACGATAGACGCAGTCTTAGTCCAGTCCTGGAGCGTCTTCAAGTTGGGCGAGTCTTGAGTCAGCCTGGCGATAGCATTGGGGATTTTTCCTCAGGGCGCTGTGTCTTATAAAGTGCTCGATTGACCGACTAAGACGAGAGTTGAAACGTATTTCGTTGTGTGTGTCTTATTTGACTGTAAAGTTTTAGTGACTTTCCCGACCCCCTACCTCAAGGGGACGAGATATAGAGACGAGACGAGATCCCCCCCCCCCTGACACGTGTGGAGAACCCGAGAGTAGAAGAGTTTTCCCCCTGATATTACACTTAAGTAAGCACAAAAGTTCGTGAGAAAGCATTTTATTGCATTGTTTTTGGAACACAGTGATGGCAATGCAGGAGTATTAGTAGTACCATCACAACCAGTTGTACATTACGTCTCAAAAGTGACAACATTGATTTCGCAATATTGACTATTTACTGTCAAAGTGCCATTTATTTGGGTGTATTACAGTGAGTTAGCACACGTAGAACGAAATCGTCGTTTCAGGAGAATAGTACTTTTTCAAAGAAGAAAATGCAGCAACCGATTGCAGCGTAAAGTAGGGCAAGCATTTCATACGCCTTGGGAATCAGTGTTGGTAATGTTGGCTCCACAACATTAGTATTGTGTAGGTGGCAAAGGTGACCTTTTAACCATCAGAACTGACAAACCTGATGAGCAATAAATAAATAAATAGATATGCGTCTGTTGCGGTTAGTCCGGCACGTATCGAGTTCCAACTATTATTACTAATTACCAGTCAAATAGCAAACACACATTCGGACGCCACAAACAATGTACTCTGAAGTCAGGTGGAATAACTGATGTTCATTGGTCCAGGCCCGATGTTTTTACAAACACTTGCAAAACAGATGCAACGAATTGCAGGGCCCCGCGTCACACACGTACATATATATAAAGCACCGACAAACCAGCAACCTTCGTTGCATCAGAACTAGAAACCTATTTCATGTTCCCATACTACTACTTCGCAGCAAGGACCAGTTTCACTCTAAAATGACTCAAGCATCCATCAACAAGATTGGTCAGATCGACGGAAAACAGCCTACTCTGCCTGCTCTGTTTTCACTAACTTCTAACCCACAGAGAACTGTGGAATGGTGTCAGCAGAACGGACTGATTGCGAAATCACGTTCCTGTGGTGCATGTGGCAGAAACATGACTCTCTGCAAGCGCACACCAGCTCTGGAACCACTGGAGTGGCGGTGTAACCATCGCGCTTGTGGAAAGCGTGTTTCTGCTCGCAGCGGAACGTGGTTTTCAAACAGCCATCTTTCTGTTGCTACCACTCTACAGTTACTGTATTTTTGGTGTATTAAGTTTCCGGTTACTGACACTAAAACTCACTTGGGTGTTTCTGTTACTACTGCTATTGACTATTATAATTTCTGCAGAGAGGTTTGTTTCGCGATTCTGGCCGATGAGACGTACAACCACCAGTATTTTACAGAGAACCCAGCGCAATTGGGAGGCCCCGGTTGTGTTGTCGAAATCGACGAATCCAAATTCGGCAAAAATAAATACAACCGGGGCAGATGGCGAGAAGGGCAGTGGGTTTTTGGCGCCATTGAACGGGGGACGGGTCGTTGTATTTTAGTTCCCGTGAAGCAACGGGATGCTGATACTCTCCTTCCTCTTATTAACAAATTTATTTTACCGGGTACTACAATCATGTCCGACCAATGGAAGGCTTATTCTGCTTTCAGTTCTCCTGATTCTCCGTATTATCATTTAACTGTTAACCATTCAATGCATTATGTAGATCTTGACAGCGGCGCATGTACCAACACCGTCAAGGGTCATATCAAAAAACATGTCCAGACTACCTCTAAGGCATTGTTTCCTTCTTATTTATATGAGTTTATGTGGCGAAAACGTTTTGGTGATAAGATCGAAGCGTGGTCGCCACTTCTTCAGCATATCCGTTTTCTTTATCCTCTTCATTCTTGGGAGGGGGAGAGTTCAGACTAAATTTGTTTCATTTTATTGGCTATACAAATTGTATAGCCCTGTCAAGGTCCAGTTGGCCCAGCTGGTAGTCCCTTGTTCCGGGTCCCTACTCGGGGTTACGAGTTGTATATATATATATATATGGGGCCGTTTTAGGTCCCAAGCCCGTCTCCCAAACAATAAAGCCTTAAACCCCCCCCTAAACAAGAACGCACACACAAACACACGCGGTTTCACCCAGAGGGTGGCCGCACCAAATCAAATCCAAAAATAGAGTATAAATAGCACAAGTTCAGTAATGTGCTTTGCATCCACATTACCGTTACATTAAATCCAAACGCACGCACACACACACACACACACACACACTCACTCACTCACTCACTCACTGTATTCATCGGGAAACTGAACACTGAAAACAACTGCATTACATAAAGTATCGCACAAGTAACATGAAATTAACACCAAATTTATAGACAACTATAGAATAAGTGTAAATGGCCATATTAAACAACATTTGCCCAAAGTTGAATTCAAACTCAAATAACCTACAATAGGTTTATTCTCGCAACCTGCAATGGTGGAATTTAATTAAACACTGCTTGTTTACACCAAAAAAAAAAAGTCTCAAATATATGTCGCCCATATTATTTGCTTCACATTGAAGCCGACGAACATCAAAGGATTGCCAATTCTCCCTTTCTAACTCTTTCCCCCCAAACGTTCATTGCATTCAAGATAAAGTAGCATGGGTACCATGAAAAACAAGATGGCCGCCAGTCGGCCATATTTGTTCGATTCACGGAAAAAATGACATGCACCCACAACCCAATATGTATGATCATCATACCAACTTTGATCCAAATCGGCCCAGTCATCTCCGAGAAACTGCTGCGGACATGTTTTGGTATCAGAAATAACAAATTTTACATCCAAAATGGACGCCAGTCGGCTCATAAAGTAACTTGACGCGCATATATAAGACATTATGTATTGTCTTCATGTAAATTTTGAATGAATTCTGTCAATGGGTGTTCGAGATATAGCTCCGGACGTACGTGCAGATGGACGGACAGACGGAACGAACCCAAATTAATAGTCCCCGTTTTCGGACTTCGTCGAACGGAGACTAATAAGAACTAAAAACTTCATTTTAGTACAGTAATATTTGGTGTATTTTGCAGTTCAGTGAAGCATGTATTGATTACCTTACAATAGTTGTACTGTGAATATGTATATATGACTATACAGAAAACAACTCAAGTCTAGTGTTCAAAATAATTATTTAAAAGTCTTGGACAGAAAGTTCTCTATGCAATTGGGTGATTTTGATGGTATCCTAAAATGCTGAAACCAAATCCGTGAAACTTTCAGTGATGTACGGCTATTGGCCTGTTACTTCTGATGGGAATACCATAGCTGGTTAAAGTGTTGCACATGTTACTTGAGCTCCGGACAAAAACATGTTAACGAAAATACACCTTTAGTTTCTTTTAATTGTTTTTTTTATTGATTCTCACTTGATTACATTTGCTTCAAATCTAAACATACTGTAGAATACTTTATTTTCGCTTGGAATTTATTTTCGCTATTTTCGCTGAAAGGATGATTCCATGAAAATAAAATCCAGTGAATATACATTTTTCCCTATATTTCACATTCAACTCATCAAAAATCAGTGAAAATAAATTCCATACAAAACACCCAAAATGTCTTTTCAGCGAAAATTAATTCCAGCTAAAATAAAGTATTCCACAGTAGTCCAGGGTAATTTGACATACTTTGAAGAACAGATACACCAGCAAGTTCTTTTTCTGATGGCGATATCGTGTTGCTCAACATTTCTATTTTTGCAGGAATAAATCTAAAATCAAAGAAAGCTTAGGAAGAACTCCCGTGTGCTGAGTGTTTTGGAGACACATTAAAAATTAATTCAAAATTATTTATACTTGAGATATTGATGGAATAGCTGAAAACTAATTATGCAAATAAGGTAACTAATATGAACAGATTTAAGTGTAAAACTAATAAGGTCTGCACAATGTACCAAGTTTCATTGAAATGTGATTAGAACCAAAAAAATATTAATTATTATGCTAATTAGAGAATTAATATGAACAAATTTTAACCCAAAATTAATCAGACTGTTTATTGTTCTAGAGCATTTATGTACCAAGTTTTATTCAAATGTGATGATCAATACTTGAGATATCAGTATTAATTAATTAATTATGTTAATTAGGTGATTAAGAAGCATAAATATTTACCAAAAACTAATATGGTGCATAGTCTTAGGTTCATTGAAATGTGATGGGTACTCTTTAAAAGTTTCATTGAAATCCAATGAGTGGTTTTTAGACATCATAGAACAGCAAAAAATTATGTAATTATGCAAATTAGGTAATTAATAGGCACAATTATTTATCCCAAAATTAATCAGGTCTCTGCATAGTCCTAGAATATCTATGTCACAAGTCTCATTGAAATGTGATGATTAGTACTTGAGATATCAGGTGAAAAGCTGAAAATTAACTAATTATGCTAATAAGGTGATTAATATGCACAAATATTTACCCAAAAACTAATTAGGTCTCTGCACAGTCCTCAAGTAACTATGTACTAAGTTGCATTGAAACGTGATCATTACTACTCGAAATACCAAAAGCTGAAAATTAATTAATTATGCAAATTAGGTAATTAATATGTACTGATATTACCCTAAAAACTATCAGGTATGTGCAGTGTCATATGACACCTATGTATCAAGTTTTATTGAAATGTTATGATTAGTACTTGAGATATCAGTGGAAAAGCCGAAAATTGATTAATCATTATGTAAATTAGGTAATTAATAATATTAACAGATTTTTACCCAAAACTAATCAAATCTGCGCATTAGTTCAAAGCATCCATGTGCCAAGTTTCATTGAAATCCAATGAGTGGTTCTTCAAAAATCAGTGGAACAGTCATAGAACAGCTTAAAATCAGTTAATTATCATGCAAATTAGGTAATTAATATTCATAGATTTTTACCCAAAACTAATCAAATCTGTGCACTAGTTCAGAGCATCCATGTGCCAAATTTCATCAAAATCCAATGAGTGGTTCTTCAGATATCAGTGGAACAGTCTTGGAACAGCTAAAAATCAGCTAATTATCATGCAAATTAGGTAATTAATATTCATAGATTTTTACCAAAACCTAATCAACTCTGCACATTATCCCAGAGCATCTATGTACCAAGTTTCACCAAAATTTGATTAGTGGTTCTTGAGATATCGGTGGAACAAAAAAAGTGACATACATACATACATACATACATACATATATACATACAGACATACAGACAGGGTAACTGCAAAGATTCCCTTTTGTGCTTCGCACACGGGAGTCAATTATCAATCAGAATAAAATTTGATATCCATATCTTACATAACTGTGTTTTCTAGTATCGAAAAATTCATATATGAAATAATAAAGTTTATGCACAAAAATTATTTTTTTTAGTCAAAATTCAAAGAAAAGCTGCTATATGAATTGTATACAATGGCAGTATGTTTAGTAAAATTGTGGCAATTCTCCCACATCATTCCTGTATCCCTTACATTATTAATTATTATCTTTTCGTACAACTAGGTGAAGATTTTCAGCTACATTCGATATTTTGATAGTTGAAAATCAATATTTAGAGTACTTAGTTACATTCAAATAAAAAATCTTGAAGTTGACAATCTCGTCAAATGCCACCAATGCACATAATTCAGTAAATGCATTACTTATATGGCAGTGAAAACAGCTGTAAACAAAACATATAGAGTAAATAACAATGTAATGTATTTGCAGCAATAGTTTTTTATTCAAATCCAGGATTGCCAACCAGGAAACAATTTGCATAGATTCTTGGGATCCCTAGCTTCTTGTAAAAGTCTATTTACTTGTCCACTGACGCTGACAACAATACCATCTTCGACTCCTTTCAGTTTTTGTTGCAGTCGTAGTAACACTCTCTCCGCCATCTTGTTTGATTCTTCTGTACTTCCTTCGGCACTGTCTCCTGATCCGTCAAAGATGTCCCTCTCGCTTATGTTTGTGATATTCAATTCAGAAGCATCAGCGTCTGGTTTCATTTGTTGTAATTTCATCGCTTTTATTGGAGATAATGTCCAGACGTACAGGGGGTCATACAGAAAAACCTACAGAGGAAAAAACACACAATGTACAATATCATAATTTAAATATTAGCATCCGCTTGCGAAGTGATCTTTACAGAATTCAAAGAAATGTCTAGAAACAATTTCATACTGACCTCCATCAATAATAGAAATTGAAAAAAAAAAATTCGAATAGGATCATGTAGGACAGTTTCTGGTTAAAGGAAGCAATACCTGGATTTTGTTATGGCACAAATGCCAATATTAGGACACCCGTACATGTGAAATATTGACAAGTAGGTTCAAGCCAAATTAAAAATTGTACGTCATTTCATTTTCATTTTTCATCATACTTTCGTTATTATGTGCTCATACTATCAGAATACCAAAAATAGGCCAATTGGCCTATCACTTAATTAACAGATTTTGCCAAGTAAGGAAATCAAGTGTTATATCCACGTATGCAAAATGCTACACTCGTCGCAGGCTTTGAGGAATATATAAAAGACTTTATGACCAAACTGTACGACATTATTCAACAAATTGATCGAAGAAAGCCATGAACAGATTTCCACCAAAACCTCATCATGTCTTGCAGTGTTCCGATACATCTATATACCAAATTTCATTGAAATCAGATTAGCAGTAATTGAGATACCAGGAGAACAGATGCAAATACATATGCAAATTTACATAAATCTGCATGTTATCTGCATATTACTGTACTTCCCTGAGCATAAACCTAGGAGCTCAACATATATAAGATTGGGGAAAGTAAAGGGTGAACATTTACTGAAAAAATGTCAAGATTTTTTTGTTTGACATTGCGACCATGTCACGCCATCCAAAATTTATCCAAAGGACACTTTTTGTTCACCATGTGCCAGATTAGGGGGAATATTACATCCCTCTGTGAAATTAGTTGTGTTGTCAAAATTAAAATTGTCTCAGCAGCAGTTGTCTTCATTTCATGGTGAACCAAACCCATTGGTATTATTGCACAATTTGCTGATAAAAGCTTAAATGTATGGTTTTGGTGTTGTCATAGTGAATATGACTTCTCTCACTTCTTACATCCACAAAACGTTCTCACAAAGTGAGCTAACCTAACCGTAATCCACACGCGGTACTATAGATACCAAGTATCATATCAACAAGACTGAAAATGTAATAATGCAATAGATGATCTAAGAGGATGGACAATCAGTGATATGGCGAGCATCGTAGGGGGGTGCGTAAATGTTTGAAAGCTCATCAGAATGCCGGGAACGAGAGAAACCAGCCGTAAATTGCGCGTGTTAGAAATCAGCCGCCCTATTCTCACATGAAAACTGACTGATGCAGCTTGTAACTCAAACCTCGTCTATTGACCATGTATGTGAAACAATATTCACTGTCATTGGTAGCATAGTAGTTGTCGCATCAGTCTCATGATCGGTAGACCCAAGTCCTACTTTAGGCTTTACATCAAAAGGGTCGACCCCTACCCTGGGTGAGTGTGCCACAGACTCAATGGGAAGGCCAATTCCATTGGCCGAGATTCATTCACTGACGAATGCAACTTTGGGGGAACCTTGGTTATGGTTCGCAGCTTGTGTTCGATCAAGTCTGATTGAGGCCAGGATAGTGCATTCAAATTGCCATTAAATAGAGAGATGGCCACACAGCCCTGTCATGTAGTCCCAAACATGAATATGACTTGTGGCAAAATGCACTATGTGTCAGCACTAGCACTTGCAATTTTGCACAATTTTGTCAGAAGTGACAACAGTGACACTCAATGTCCAGAACTGTTGCCTGGCACAAAAAACATTTAAAATAAAAATAATATTCAATTTTATATAAATGTATTTATCTGTCATTGAAAACAAAATATCAAGTTGACAGTGGTGTAAATTTAATGAGTTGTTGCAATGCAGGAAATGAAGAGGAGTATTTTCACTTGTATCAGTATTACTTATCTAGGCTGAAAATAACTCAAATACATAAATTAAGAAGGTCTAACACCCCCCCCCACCCCCCCCCCCCCCACCATGGTACACTGAAACAGACAACTTTTGGATGAAGAATACCTACCTCCAAGATAGTTAACATAGATTCCTGGTTATTGTGCATTACTTTCATCGTCTTCTCACAGCATCTAGGTGAATGGTAAATTATTTTAAGTTTAAAACATTTGAAGGGACGGGTTTATGAGTCAATGAGCCACACAGACTTCCACAGTGGAAAGCATACTCTATAGGTCTGACACAGACTTTTAATCAGAAACAAATTAAGTTAGAGTGTATCTCACTAACTGTGATGTGCACAAATCTGGGTATACATGTTCTTATACATCTGTACCGTAATGACATAAGTTACAGCGTGCTATAATGTTGCGGAATTTTACGGGGTATTTTTCATCCTACCATATAAGAAAATGCGAATTCCAAATATGGAACAAGTACATGTATGCGTGTAAACGTCCTCTAATAATAAAAAACAAACATTGCTGCCACTAGGGTTTGACCGAACCTCACACAAAGAAGTTTGTAAATCTGTTCTAAACGTTTTGGATTTCAGCATTCATATGATGCATTCCTGGGAGGAAAAGCTGTATAATAATAAGGCTATTACGAAGATACTGCAAAGTATGCACACAGACAGTACACAGTTGCATGAACCTCCATTGCGCGCCGGTTGATACTCCCGCTGTACTGCCTTTGTGCATACATTGCAGTATCCTCGTAGTAACCTATTATTTTCAACTGTTAACATAATTTTTTTTTGCCTTATAAGGTAAATTGTTCAACAAACTGAATGAATATGTCAAAACAAATTTTTTTTTAATAATAATAATACATTTCTGTTCATTCAGTTCTCATGTGTAAGTTGCCTAGCTGTGCAGGTATTTTGTACGGTGTTTGTTTTTACCGATGTTTGTTTTGATGAGTTGAATGTAAAATATAAAAAGAAAGGAATATTCGCTGGATTTTAAAGCGGGAGGGTCGTCACCTGCGCGGGAATTAATTTCCAAGCGATGATAACAACACACGCTAAAAACGCAAAGGCTCATGGGTAGACGCTTGTTTGTAAACAGTGACAAGTTATGGCTATCTGACGCATGCGTAGGTGAAGACTTGCCCGCTTTAATTTCACTGAATTATCCTTCAAAAATAAATTTTAAATTATTTTACAAAAATTGGCCAACACAGACACTTTCCATCAATATCCTTACCTTCTGAAAACACCCTCCACTTGAGCCACTCCCATACCATCCACAATATCTCTTGTTAAACGGAAAGGAACAGTCTCTGGTGTTGGCAATATCCTGCCCTGCTCAAAGGCAACACCTGATGATTAAAAATGCAATTAAAATATGGTTATAAGGTACAGCAATGTGCATAGAGTCTATTCTTGGGAGATTTTCATCGCCTGACAATCATCACTGTTTCATTTTAACCAATGACATCAAAGAACACAAAAAATGCATGGAAAAATTCAATTGTTTAAACAGACACGAAAGCCGTCATTGGCTTATTTTACTAGATTGTGAAATATATGCCGTTGAAACATGCAAGCATGGCAGCAAGATGAACATTAAACATTTTTTTACAAAATAAATTATTTTTGTCATCAATTGAGAATTGAGAATCATTTCATCTCAAATCACAATTACATAACTTGAAGTTTTTTAACAGTGTGCCTTCTTAAGCTGATATGATGATAAAAATATTTGCTGTAACGTAATTAATTGTGCTTATTCACTGGCAAATCAATGACGTGGCACAAAATCATTCATTGATTTTGATCTTATAAGACATGTTACTTTTAGTTATAGAATTTGTAATTCGGTAAAATGAAATTCACATTTTATGGATGAAATAGAGTAAAAACAAAGGAATCCAGGACTACAACTGATAGAGTCACATAATTTCTCATCTGTCAACAAGCTGACTCATCTTGATTTTGGGAGAAATCATTTCAACTCAGAATGTCTACAAAATAAGTCATGTTAGAGAGCACACTGCTTCTCTGAATAGATTTATAATTATAATTATAAATCATATCATAATTTGCATACAATCAAAGCTGCTCTAATTTTGCAAAAAAATACGAGTTTAAAATGCAAATACCCCCACAATCAGCCATGACAGTGAATATGGCGATACCCTCCCCCCACCAGCAAGAGAAGCAGAGAAGAGTTTCTAATGTTTTTACCTTGAATGTTCAACTTAGTGATTTCTTACCTAAGTCAATATGAACCAGTTCCGCAGTATTACAGTCTATCAATATATTCTGTACATGCCGATCACCAAGTCCTACAACATAACCGACTGTGAACAACAAGAAATACAACATAAAATATTTAATAATCATTATAATATTTTTAAGTTGTATGGAAATAAACCTCTGATATGAAAATGTATGATTAATTCCACAATTGATTTCTTTTGTTTGGGTAATTAACTCCGCCTCTGTCCACTAAGTAAATGAATGCTTATTATGCACGCTTACTCAAACTGTGATTGACAGGCATTTTGCATATATTAGCCGCCATTTTAAACTCATTATTTTTACTTACTGCGGCATGTTTCGACCGAAAACAACTACATGTATACATTAAAAGCCCAACCATATGAGTGTAATCACTAGCGTACATATTCATGCCCCCGTAAAAATGTATTTGGAATCACATCTTGATCTCAAAACATCATAAATGGCACATTTCCCGGATCTCCCACCACGATGTGAGCAGTTTGGTTCGGATTAGCATACTAATTGCGATGGGCATATCTTGCCTCTATTTATAGTATCGGTTTCCCTTTAAAGTGTCTGTTTCTCTATAAGATTTAAACACACAGTACACCTTCATGTCCCCATGTTGTTTTTATCGTTGACGTAGGAACAGGAGAAAATTAAAAAAAATTATCTGTGCTTTCGACCATCTCTAAAAGATTTACTAAACATGATTTTATAACTAACTTTACATCATCTGAAAGAGGAAAGACGAATTAGGCCAAAATAAAAAAAGGTGCGTCTTATAATTTTGTTTTTTTGCAATTTGCGTACCGGTAAGCATGCCACCTACAGTAGAAATGTTTGTTTACTGTTTCAGAAAATGTTTTGTTGATCAAAAAAAACTTTCAATGCATATACATCGAAAGCATTATTTACTAAATGTTAAAGCGGGAGGGTCGTCACCTGTGCACGCGTGAGAATTTTAGTCCCAAGCGACGATAACAACACAAGCTAAAAACGCAAAGGCTCATGGGTAGACTCTTGTTTGTAAAAAATGACACGCTATGGCCATCTGACGCATGCGCAGGTGATGATGACTCCCCCGCTTTAAATGTTGAACTTGAACTTGTGTTAAAGTTGAAATTATTGTTCTGGTATTAAATAATCTCAATACGAAAAAAAACACAAAAAAAACATGTCCACATTATTTTTCAATTTTCCCCAAAACGAGCAACAAAATCTTTTTTTTTATAATAAAACAGAATATTATAATCAGAATACTGGGAAGTATGCAGATACTGTAAAATACTTTATTTTAGCTGGAATCAATTTTCGCTGAAAAGACGTTTTGGGTGTTTTGTATGGAATTTATTTTCACTGATTTCTGACAAGTTGAATGTAAAATATAGGAAAAAGGTATATATTCGCTGGATTTTATTTTCACTGATCATTCCTTCAGCGAAAATAGCGAAAATAAAGTATTTTACAGTACAGTACGTAGTTGCATTGACATATATGCTACGTGTTGATCGCTACACCTGTTATATTGTACATCTTTGTGGTTATGTCATATCAGCACAAATGTCATAGTATATGGTATTACATCAAAGCACTTACCAATAGATGAAGTAGCCACGCTTCTAGTGTATGCAAGACGCCTTTCAAACCATATGGCAGGGTCTTGAAACTTCTCAAGGAAGAAATGACGAAACACTGGATGAAAATTGTTACATACTTCCATGTAGGCCTCGTATTTATCATTATTATGTCCACTTTTATGGGCATTCTAATGACGAAGAAACAGTTTGTTAAACTTGGCAAGTATAATATTTTGCATGTACCGGTAATTGGTATTTGTCCTATAAATATTGCTAAGTTTTAGAAAGACGATAACTAACTGAAACCATTTACACCTTAAACCTTTTCACCACCAGATTTTCTTGCCCAAATTTTTCATCACTTTTTTCTTATATTTTCTGAAAATGAACCATAATTTTGGAGCCAACAGTCAGAATTTGAGTTAATTTTCAGTTTTTACTCCAAAAATTTGCCTATTTTTGCTCCAATCTTCTGAAGGAAAGTGCAGACTATTTTTTGGCAGGACTACTTTGTGAATTTGTAATGAAAAGAGGAAACTGGTGGTGAAAAGGTTAAAAGAGAACACATTTTTAACTTTAACCCTTCAATATTTAAAAATTTTAAACTATTTTATCAAAAAATAAAAGCAATATCTGAATACCCTTATAGTCCAAAATGATGATAAAATTTAGTGACAATTATAACAAAATGCAACACTGAATTTGGGTGGGTTAAATTAGCAGATTAGAAATAATACTAAGTAGTGAAAATTACAATTTGCATATCTTGTTGGAATAGCACACTGAATCTAATTCTGAATTACACCAGGATTATTTATCATTTGAATAATTGCATCAATATTAAAAATGCTAAAATTTACAAAAATATTTTTTTTCTTAAATTTACACTCTGCAAAAGTAAATCAAAGTTTAACTTACATTCATTTTAATTCGACAGTTTGTTGGTAGCAAATCTTGTGGATAGTATCGTTGGTGAGCACCGTCATTGCGTGATCCTATCAAATATTCACCCAATGGCATCGTTCCCTCACACCACTCTAAAACACCGCTACGCTGAGAAAGAGGTATCACCTGGAAGGGTTGAAATTGTAGTTTGTAAATTATATACCCAAATTTTGACCTCACATGTTGCCATTATATGCCGGTACCAAAAATGTTGAGCTCACATACCCAAATGTTGTCACAATATACCCAAACATTGACATCACGTCGTCATATATTGCCATTGAATACCCAAATGTTGTCATCACATGCCCAAATGTTGACATTAAATACCCAAATGTTGCCATCAAATACCCAAATGTTGTCATTATATACCAAAATGTTGCCATTAAATACCTAACTGTTGACATTAAATACCCAAATGTTGCCATTAAATACCCAAATGTTATCATCACATACCCAAATGTTGCCATTAAATACCCAAATGTTATCATCACATGCCCAAATGTTGCCATTAAATACCCAAATGTTGTCATCACATGCCCAAATGTTGCCATTAAATACCCAAATGTTGCCATTAAATACCCAAATGTTATCATCACATGCCCAAATGTTGCCATTAAATACCCAAATGTTGTCATCAAATACCCAAATGTTGTCATTAAATACCCAAATGTTATCATCACATACCCAAATGTTGTCATCACATGCCCAAATGTTGACATTAAATACCAAAATGTTGCCATTAAATACCAAAATGTTGTCATCAAATACCCAAATGTTGTCATTACATACCCAAATGTTGTCATTACATACCCAAATGTTGTCATTACATACCGGAATGTTGTCATTAATTGCCCAAATGTTGTCATTCAATACCCAAATGTTGACATTAAATACCAAAATGTCATTAAATACCAAAATGTTGTCATTACATACCGGAATGTTGTCATTAAATACCCAAATGTTGTCATCAAATACCCAAATGTTGTCATTACATACCCAAATGTTGTCATTACATACCCAAATGTTGTCATTACATACCCAAAGGTTGTCAGTACATACCGGAATGTTGTCATTAATTGCCCAAATGTTGTCATTCAATACCCAAATGTTGTCATTCAATACACAAATGTTGACATTAAATACCAAAATGTCATTAAATACCAAAATGTTGTCATTACATACCGGAATGTTGTCATCAAATACCCAAATGTTGTCATTACATACCCAAATGTTGTCATTACATACCCAAATGTTGTCATTAAATACCCAAATGTTGTCATTCAATACACAAATGTTGACATTAAATACCAAAATGTCATTAAATACCAAAATGTTGTCATTACATACCCAAATGTTGTCATTACATACCAGAATGTTGTCATTACATACCGGAATGTTGTCATTAAATACCCAAATGTTGTCATCAAATACCCAAATGTTGTCATTACATACCCAAATGTTGTCATTACATACCCAAATGTTGTCATTACATACCCAAATGTTGTCATTACATACCGGAATGTTGTCATTAATTGCCCAAATGTTGTCATTCAATACCCAAATGTTGTCATTCAATACACAAATGTTGACATTAAATACCAAAATGTTGTCATTACATACCGGAATGTTGTCATTAAATACCCAAATGTTGTCATCAAATACCCAAATGTTGTCATTACATACCCAAATGTTGTCATTAAATACCCAAATGTTGTCATTCAATACCCAAATGTTGTCATTCAATACACAAATGTTGACATTAAATACCAAAATGTCATTAAATACCAAAATGTTGTCATTAAATACCCAAATGTTGTCATCAAATACCCAAATGTTGTCATTACATACCCAAATGTTGTCATTACATACCCAAATGTTGTCATTAAATACCCAAATGTTGTCATTCAATACCCAAATGTTGTCATTCAATACACAAATGTTGACATTAAATACCAAAATGTCATTAAATACCAAAATGTTGTCATTACATACCGGAATGTTGTCATTAAATACCCAAATGTTGTCATCAAATACCCAAATGTTGTCATTACATACCCAAATGTTGTCATTACATACCCAAATGTTGTCATTAAATACCCAAATGTTGTCATTCAATACCCAAATGTTGTCATTCAATACACAAATGTTGACATTAAATACCAAAATGTCATTAAATACCAAAATGTTGTCATTAAATACCCAAATGTTGTCATTACATACCAGAATGTTGTCATTAAATACCCATATGTTGTCATCAAATACCCAAATGTTGACTTCATATAGCCAAATGATGCCATTAAGGTAGCAAGAAGGGCTTTGTGACGTTTTTGAATAAAACATTCTCTGTCTGTTGTCTTGTTCAGAACAGTAATTTAGCTTATATATTTCAAAAGACTAAGTATAGAGGTACAAGTTCGCACAAACTGGACAGTCCTTGTTTACATAATTATCACGTGACATCAAAAATGGCGAACCTTGTAAAAATTACTAAGTCCGCGATTGCGAGAGCACACTGCGGAATTTCCTGGTGAAATTTACATCATGCATTGTCCGTAATCAAGTCCATTGAAATGTGTCCCCGGTAATCAAAAGACCTATTATTCCGATTTCTATACAGGTTTGTTTTTTTGTCCCCAAATTATTTCATACTTGGCACCTTTAACAGACTATTATTCTGTGACAAAGCATTTTCTTTAAAAACCCAGACACATTTCGCACCATCATTATCTTTTCAACGATAACTGTGGGTATGAATGTCCTAGTCCAAATGCACTTGATTTGGCGGCGTTCCCAATGAGTCGTACTCAGTCAAAACTTCAACTCGAGAAAAACGCGAAAAACAGTTTTGGTTAATAAAACACTGTAGATTTGCTGCATTATTATAAATATGCACTAAAAATGGCCAAATACATTAACCACTGATATCATAGAACTCATAAAGAGTGTCAGATAATGAATAATTTCAAGCTGGAGCGTGAAAAATGAAAAAAAATGCTGGCATTTGAGTCCGTACACCAGGAACGTTCGGGTTTTCATTGTTATGCAAACGAACAACGAGGGTTAATCCTCTGACAAACATTACTGTCCCACTGTACACGCTGACAGTTTACAAACAAGCTAATCCTTCAAGTGTCTCTGATAAGAGGTCTAATAAAACAGAGCTAGAGTTGTCGGCGGTGAAACAGCCGCATTAAAGACGATGCAACTTCAACTGGCCATTTCTTACCTTGAAATAAAAAAAAAATACAAATTCGAAGAGCATCGGGGAAAATATTAATAATCATTCTTATCAATCACTTGCGTTATTTTATTCGAATCCATGAAATTCACGAGTTTTTTGACATTTGTTGGCAACTTCCGCGCTAAAAAGATTGAAAAATGTAGGTGTGGTTTTTTTGCGAGGTCCTGTTGATAATACACACAAATATGGTTCTGTGACCCAGGTCGTGCTCCGATCATGTGACTTTCAGCCAATCAATGATGTTGTAACAAAGCATATTTGACGCTAAGTGAAGGGTCGTCGTACCATCCAATTTCCGGCTTCAAAATTATGAGCTGAAAAACATCGGTATATTTTGACAAACGGATAGAATTTTACCTCAGTTCAAGTAGAAAATACTAGGCTGAGATACATTAGAATCCACGGCGAATCAGTTTCTCTGCAAGTTGGGAAATAAAGTAAACCAGAGTAGGGTCGATGATTTTCAGCCTTGGAGGACTTCCGTGTAAATCCCGAGTTTCGAATTGTTCATCGACTGGCCACCAAATATTTATGGCTATAACTAAATTTGACATGTTTTTTTAAGCACAATAAATTATTCATACATGTCAAGCTCTGTTCGATTTTTTCAAGGCACGTAGCCGTTTTTAGTCGAAAATATTTTTTATGGAAACAGTTTTACGGTACTCATTCAATGATCGTGACTTATTTTTGAGAATTGAATGTCAAATTTCACCAGACCGACCGACGTGGATTCAGTGGTATCGTTGTTTTTGAAATTAATCATTAACATTTCCTCGTTTCTCTGATCTGTCAAAATGAGTTACCTATGCTTTTTTCACGTAACTGTCTCATTAAAATAATTTAAAATATTACATCTAGAACAAGCACCCAAAACACGTAACAAGAGGTCCCAGTTCAGTTGCTTTCACGATACAAGTGTCATACAACTATTAGATTTGAAGTGTCGTTCAGAATTTAATAATAGTTAATACTAGTTGTATGTTTACACTTTACTATCAAAACCACCATTTCGACCACTCATGTGCCAGTGATCAGTGTTTGGGCGAGCGGTCGGTGTTTCAATGAACGAGCGAGCGAAAAAAAAAACGCGATTAAAATGCGAACGGTTTCCGGTCGGACAAAATAAGCATTCGATGTAAAAGCGGAAGGTTGGGTGAAATGAGTACTGTATGCCCAGACTGTATGACCATGTCTCTCCGACGAAGTCTCAACTGACAATAATGCTGACAATGGACGTTAGATAAACACGCATTGTTTGCGACGGGAAGCTTATCACTTGTTATATCAGAATCGTCAACAACAGAGTATACAGATAAGATGTTATCATTTAAACCGTTCCAAAGATAAACATTATGCAAATATCCACGAAACGGCAGTTGTAGTCTTTTCTGCTAGCGTTTTAAAACACTAATATTACCGGTAAGCAACGTTATTTCGCAATTTCGATTTTTTGTAAACCTGGGATGATGTATCAAGGTCTGAAGTAACCGTTTTATAAATTTTTGAAAAATCAAGAAAAAAGTGAAAATTTCCCTTCTCGCTACCTTAAATACCTAACTGTTGACATTAAATATACCCAAATATTAACATCACTAAAACAAATGTTGACTTCACATACGCCAAATGTTGCCATTAAATACCTAACTGTTGACATTAAATACCCAAATGTTGCCATTAAATATACCCAAATATTGACATCACTAAACCAAATGTTGACTTCACATACCCAAAAGTTGTCATCACATAGCCAAATGTTGTCATTACATACCAGAATGTTGTCATTAAATACCCAAATGTTGACTTCACATACGCCAAATGTTGCCATTAAATACCTAGCTGTTGTCATTAAATACACAAATGTTGTCATTAAATACCCAAGTGTTGCCATTAAATACCCAAGTGTTGCCATTAAATACCCAAGTGTTGCCATTAAATACCCAAGTGTTGCCATTAATTACTCAACTGTTGACATTAAATACTCAAATGTTGTCATTAAATACACAAATATCATCACACAAATTAAAAAATCTTACCTTATATTTCCGAACAGTTAGTTTCCGCTTTCTTGTCTCTGGTTCTTTCTGCAGTAATTTATTCACCAATCCAAACATCTGCTGCATAACAGCATCTTGTCTTAAGTCATCACGACCCTAGAAAATAAGATTTGAATAGTCTTGATGTTGAGCAATATACTAGTCACATACCAGTAATACCAAGGATGCATAAGATAGGGGTTTTCAATTTCGATATATATGTATGACGATTTAATGAAACTGTGTACATGTCTCCAATACCGTGTACATGTCTCCAATACCGTGTACATGTCTCCAATACCGTGTACATGTCTCCAATACCGTGTACATGTCTCCAATACCGTGTACATGTCTCCAATACCGTGTACATGTCTCCAATACCGTGTACATGTCTCCAATACAGTGTACATGTCTCCAATACCGTGTACATGTCTCCAATACCGTGTACATGTCTCCAATACCGTGTACATGTCTCCAATACCGTGTACATGTCTCTAATACCGTGTACATGACTCCAATACCGTGTACATGTCTCCAATACCGTGTACATGACTCCAATACCGTGTACATGTCTCCAATACCGTGTACATGTCTCCAATACCGTGTACATGTCTCCAATACCGTGTACATGTCTCCAATACCGTGTACATGTCTCCAATACCGTGTACATGTCTCCAATACCGTGTACATGTCTCCAATACCGTGTACATGTCTCCAATACCGTGTACATGTCTCCAATACCGTGTACATGTCTCCAATACCGTGTACATGTCTCCAATACCGTGTACATGTCTCCAATACCGTGTACATGTCTCCAATACCGTGTACATGTCTCCAATACCGTGTACATGTCTCCAATACCGTGTACATGTCTCCAATACCGTGTACATGTCTCCAATACCGTGTACATGTCTCCAATACCGTGTACATGTCTCCAATACCGTGTACATGTCTCCAATACCGTGTACATGTCTCCAATACCGTGTACATGTCTCCAATACCGTGTACATGTCTCCAATACCGTGTACATGTCTCCAATACCGTGTACATGTCTCCAATACCGTGTACATGTCTCCAATACCGTGTACATGTCTCCAATACCGTGTACATGTCTCCAATACCGTGTACATGTCTCCAATACCGTGTACATGTCTCCAATACCGTGTACATGTCTCCAATACCGTGTACATGTCTCCAATACCGTGTACATGTTTCCAATACCGTGTACATGTCTCCAATACCGTGTACATGTCTCCAATACCGTGTACATGTCAATTAAATACATAGCTGTTCTTTCACAGACTCACTCATTTGCATTTAATTTTAGTATTTCCAGAAATGTATGTTTGTCATGCAAATTTGTGATTGTCTCACAGTTATGTAACTTCAATTCTCGCGAGATTTTCATCACATATCACATCACTTGCAAACCTTCATTTTATGAACCCTTGATACTTTGCAAAAACAATAATATATGGCTTTCATATTTATATAATGGCTCACCTTGACTAGTTGTCTTTTCTTACTTCCATCAGATGCAATACACGTGATAATCTTTGGCAGGTTTACACCACCCGCCAATCGAAAAGTAGATTCAAAGGCTTTGATGTAAATAATGTTCTCATAACAACAACTAGGATCAACCGCCAAGTCCACTGTTGGCATGGCAACAAGATTCATCTCCTTTAGCTTGGGTAGCACGAGATGAGAAGGTAAATTGATGGGTTCTGAAAATGTCAAAAATATTACTTTTTACCAAAAATGACAAAAATATTCACCAAAATTAGATAAATGACGATATGGTGATGAAATAAGCAAATCTGAAAGTTATGCATGATTGCTGTGCTTTCCGTTGATATCCACGTTGTATCATATAAAAACGATGACCAGTATTCGGATATTTAAACAAAGTTTTATAATTATACAGTCAAATTAGGGGCATTTCGCTGAACTTGAACCCAAAAATAGAAATGTCCCAAAAGTGGGGTAGTCGAGCATGGGTCGAGCCTGGGCGCTAATGCGGTCAAGTACAGTATATAACAAAAATAATCAGTTCTGTGGTTTCCGGGAAGTAGTCAAAAATGTGATGTGAACATGGCATACAATGATCAATACAATACAGTATATAACAAAAATAATCAGTTCTGTGGTTTCCGGGAAGTAGTCAAAAATGTGATGTGAACATGGCATACAATGATCAATACAATACAGTATATAACAAAAATAATCAGTTCTGTGGTTTCCGGGAAGTAGTCAAAAATGTGTTGTGAACATGGCATACAATGATCAATACAATACAGTATATAACAAAAATAATCAGTTCTGTGGTTTTGGGGAAGTAGTCAAAAATGTGATGTGAACATGGCATACAATGATCAATACAATACAGTGTATAACAAAAATAATCAGTTCTGTGGTTTCCGGGAAGTAGTCAAAAATGTGATGTGAACATGGCATACAATGATCAATACAATACAGTATAAAACAAAAATAATCAGTTCTGTGGTTTCCGGGAAGTAGTCAAAAATGTGATGTGAACATGGCATACAATGATCAATACAATACAGTATATAACAAAAATAATCAGTTCTGTGGTTTCCGGGAAGTAGTCAAAAATGGGATGTGAACATGGCATACAATGATCAATACAATACAGTATACATGTATAACAAAAATAATCAGTTCTGTGGTTTCCGGGAAGTAGTCAAAAATGTGACGTGAACATGGCATACAATGATCGATACAATACAGTATATAACAAAAATAATCAGTTCTGTGGTTTCCGGGAAGTAGTCAAAAATGTGATGTGGACACGACATACAATAATCAATACAATGTATGTTTAGCTCAACACAATAATTCACCGACACCGAAATCTCGTTGAGAATGAGAATGCCACGAGACTTGAATGTGACGAAAGAATGGCATTACTTACTAGTGTCCCTCTTTTGTTGTCCAACATCATGGTAAGCCACACTTATATATGCATCACACAGTTTTTCCATTGCTTGTATGATTGCTCCACGTTCATTGCGTAGCCTTTCAATCATATTCTTTGCTGCTTGCATTCGTTCCTACAACCACAACAAGTAGTGTTTAGCTCGTAAACATGTATATATGTATAAATACACATAATTTTTTAAATCAGCTGGTTATTTTATGAATATCCAGATTGCTACATCATCCAGATACAAGCTTATTCACCCCAAACATATTTATGCAATTTTTTTTTCAATAAATTTTTTTTTTAAGTTAGTGTGCGAGGCATGCACTGAAAGCTAAAATTGAATCATATGATTTTGAACTTAAAATGTTCAATGTTTAAATACCGATCTTCAGAGAGAAACATGGCATTGAAATACCCTTTTGTCATCAAAATTTACTATCATCATTACAATTATTCAATGTGAAAATATTCTAAAAATATTTTCACGTTTGCCAAATTCCATGCTATGTTTGACGCCCACTATTGCATTATTATCTATGTTCGTCTTGATTTAACGTTTATTTTCACGTATAATTGCTACTTGTAATTGATAACATTAAGATTTGACTAAATATGATAATTACCCCATTTGTTGTGCTAGTAGCAGTCTTATTTATTGATAGTGAGCTACGTTTTTTCTTTGGTGCTGTCAGGATTTCATCTTTATTTGCATTACTCAGTGCCAGTATTACAAACAGAGTATGGTGTGGATGGTCAACAGTCGTCCTCTCAATCAGCTATCATGAAAGACAACAACAAATATTCAAAATACACTGCCAATGTTATTAAAGACATTCTCATCAACTTACACGTCATTCATCATTGATGTAGAATAATGTAGTTAATTAACTATTCTTGGGGAGGACAGCATTTTCTTTTTACTGCCTGGCAACCATCACTGAAGAAAACAAAAGCTGAAAGCTGTAGTTCAGACTAGTTGTTGAGACTACCCTAAACATGTGAAACATATATAAATTTGGCTGTTCAGGATTGCCTCAAAGTTGAGTTTTCGCTGTTTTGTACTTTGTTAGCTGTTTTCACCAGCTCTTTGACCAGTGTTACACAGCAGGTTGTGCAGAGCCGGTAGAAATACATGTACAGTGGTGTGCGACCAGGACAGTGGCACGGCGGCACAAAAGGGCAGAGGGGACGTTCACCCAGGAAATAGCATTTCATAGGGTCTAGATTCAAAAATTGTTAAGGGGGAGTATGCCCCCTAGTAAGGTCGCACCTTCGGTGCAAGGTTGGTGAGCAGATTCTACACCCCCCCCCCATGCAAAATTTGTTGTCGTCGTCTCTGCAGGAAACATAGAATGTTCTCTGAGGTAGCTTCGCCCACAAGAATATCATAGTTTTCAAGGCTCTTTGTTTCGGCATTAAATATTCTTGAGATTAAACAAATTGAGGTTGAGTACAAATTTATTAGGAGTCTGCCTGCATTGTTCTTATTTGATCTGTTTCCCATGCGTGTAGTAGATGATTCTCTATTCACCATGACATCACATGTAATGCATGAACAGAACATCTGCTGCAAATATCAAATGATGTCAAAATGCCAAGCTTTCAGATGAGAATATGACATTTAAATACACTTATTCTAGTGAAACTGAACATTATCAAAGGTGTATAGTGCACTATTAAGCATGTAAATACACAAAAAATACTTTCACGTTTGTCGAATATCATGCAATATTTTGATGCCACTGAGCTATGATAAAGTTTGTTGCGCAGATTTTACGTTCAATTTCACAGTGAACAGAACATGGTCTAATGTTACACTATAATAGTTCAAATAAGCGCCTTGAATTACTCACCTGATTTAGAGTAGAATGGAAATATTCATTCTGTTGTGTCTTAGTTGTCATCCTTGCTGCTAACTGGTACATTAACGGTAAAAACTTTCTACTCTGCACTTTTGGTAATTCATCCTAAATAACAAAACAGAAAAAAAAAATTCAAATTCTGATTGTTGATGACTACTATGAATCGACTAATTTTTGCAATTTTCACTGATTTGGCAAATTTTTTTCCCACAAAGTTAAAGCGGTTTACAATATATCGCCTTGCCATGTTTTCATTTCTGTTACAAATATATGCAGTCATTACATTTCATTTCACTTGATTGTGAAATAAATATAGAATCGTTAGATTTATTATCCAAGTTCATTCAACCCTTCTGATGTGCTACTTATTTCCTATTTTCAGCAGACTAAGTGTTTATTTGATTGTATCGGTATCTTAGAATTGATTATTGTCAGTGAACAGGACATCGGGTTACCATAATACCACTAGAAAGATTGTCACACACCATCAAAGTTTTTAACAGAGAAAATATTTTTTTTTACAACATGCACTGTATATAGCATAATTAAAATTGGCCAATAATCAAAGAAAACACACGGGTATGGTATTTGTCCTATTTGAAGCACATCTTGAATAGAAGTGCATTAAACCAAAAATTACATTGGGCGATGTATTAATCATTAAAATTAATTATTTTGACCATAGAGCGAATACGGGAATGGACATTACCAAATGGCTTCTATTGTCAATAGAAGATTCTTCTTTAGATCTGAAATTTATACAATACTTTCATTCTCACACTTACTTTCAATATCTCATTCACTTCCTTATCATGTGAATTTTCAAACCACAGTGAGCAGAGTCGAAAGACTCTCATGTCATGATAGTCCCCTAGATGCAAACAGCGCAGATAGTTGTTTACAGCAGTGTCCAAGTATGTAGCCCTATCAAACTTTAAATTGTCCATTTCCTGTTGGTCAAATTGTTGCTGCTTCATCAAAGTCATTACATACTTACTGAAAAAATATTTAAATGTGATTATTATAAAAATACAGCAAAGAGTGCATTAATGCAGTGTATGGAGAACACCTTAAGCAGTGCATAGTATTCATTCTTACAGGACAGGCAGATGGAAAAGCAGAATTGCTTGATTTTGAGGAATTTTCAACATTAAAATGACATCAGTTTGAACTTGATTGGTCAAGGTATGTCAGAGATATGGCTCTGGAACAGCATTCATTAAAACAAAATGAAAACCACCAGTTGGCCATATTGAATCCGAGCTGAAAAACATAACATGCATAAAGAACCCTTAAATTTCTGATGTATGTATCAAGTTTGAACAAAATCCGTCCATACACGACCAAGATCTGGTTCCGGGATGGCAGAAATGCTTGATTTTGAAAATTTTTAGCACAAAAATGGCTGCCATTCGGCCATCTTGTATGCATGTGAATATATATATTTAAAATTATACATACTTTCTCTGATTTTCTGTAGTTTCCAGCTTACTCAATTCAGCGTTGGATTTCTTCAGTAAAGCTTGTTTTAATTCAAATGTAGTTGATTTCATGTAATTGACAATTGTTTGATACTGGGAGTCGGCAAATCTGCCGACTGCTAGGTAAGCGTCCATTGCTTCACGACTGGTGTCTCCGATAGCTTCATATAAATTAACCGCCTGAATAATGACACACAGAACCTGATTAGGATTTAATATTTTGTTAAGGGTGCTAAAAAGGCAATAATTACTGCAGATTCATTACTGTTTACTTATAGTCACCCCCATATTGTTCCGAACACCAAAACAGCAACATTGCCAGTTCAGTTGCTGACTGGTTTGCTATGCGTGCCTAGAGATTAGTTGGGTCAAACCAAACTCAACAAGAAATGCCAAACTAACTGTGGGGGACTTAGACACATTGAATAAAAATAGAAGATCAATATGCAATTGCCTTTCAATTTATTTCATTCAATCGTATAAATTTCCATATAATAAATGACAAAGTTATTAAAAACAAAATGTATATACTGACGCAGTATGAAATGTCAGGATACAGTCACTTGGTGTGTCTGGTGCGTGTCATAACACTTGTAAATGCGTGCATTCAGCCAAATGACACACCCTCATAAAAGTGGTTTGAACAAATCAGCTCTAATCATGTAACGATCTCGAGACAGGCATAAATAACCAGTCTCTAATTTAGCTGGCAATACTGCTGTTACTGTGTGTGGAACAATATGGCGGTGACAGTAAATATTTTTGTGCCAGGCGAATATTTCTAAAATTGATTGTCACTGTTATTTTTCCTGACATTATTACATGTGAACTGCAAATGCTAACAGAAAACATGATGCATTATGTACTAACCATGTCTTGTCAGATTTTCTGTTTTATTTGCTGTTGTTATTTAGCATGGTTTAGCTAGTTGGAAAACTTCCCCGTTTAGAGAAATGTTTTTGGTTCATCCCTCAAGTATATTGAAACTGAAAGTAGTATTCTTTAATACCAATGTTGTGATAGTGTATAGACATTGTCCAAATTATATCCATTTCAGAGATGGCGGTTTAAATAAAACATATCCATATGCCATAACTATGAGGTGCTATACATCAATGAACATTGACAATAAAAAAATATGAAACAAAATGACAAAAACCTTTTCTAAGAAGCCTGTCATGATATTGTTAGGACTCTCAGAATGAGTTTCCGCTAACCAGTTGCCATGGATACCAAGTACCTGGGCATAAACGTTAGTTAATGATCTGTTCCTGGTATGAATCTGTGAAGTGAAAGACAAGAAATTGATTATAAACCAAGAAACGATATTAGACAGTTGTTCAGTATTTAGACAGGAATCTTCTTGCTCAAAAACAACCCTTTACAATGTGTACAACTGATGTAAGGCCAATAAAAAAAAACTAATTGTTTGTGGCTGATGTGTGTTTTTTTTTCCCTCAATTCGCAGTTCTATGAATCTTTAAATTATATTGACAATTTAAAGAAAGTAATATTTCGATAGCAAACTTGTATACATCATTGCGAATAATTTAATACACATTCTGGACATGCATGATAGAGTTGTGCGCCACCAAGTGATGTTTTACTGTTTCCTTTTGTTTTTTCTTCAAATACACCAAGAAAAATTGTGTTGGCTCATTTTAAACTGACATGTGTAAACACCAGAAACAAATCTGTTTTTTTTTGGGTTAATATATATTGTTAAATTTAACATGAAGTTTGAACATTCGCTGTCTGAGTTACTTTTAATCTAAAAATTCATATTTATGAATTTCGTACTGAACCAAATACTAGAATGCATTGACATATCACTATGTGAGTTGATATGCCATTTGACCTGATATACTGACATGTGACGTGACATAATACCTTGTAATCTGACATAATGCCATGTGACCTGATATACTGACATGTGACCTGACATAATACCTTGTAATCTGACATAATGCCATTTGACCTGACATAACACCATGTGACCTGATATACTGCCATGTGACCTGATATACTGCCATGTGACCTGACATAATACCTTGTAATCTGACATAATGCCATGTGACCTGATATACTGCCATTTGACCTGATATACTGCCATTTGACCTGACATAACACCATGTGACCTGATATACTGCCATGTGACCTGATATACCGCCATGTGACCTGATATACTGCCATGTGACCTGACATTATACCTTGTAATCTGACATAATGCCATGTGACCTGATATACTGCCATTTGACCTGATATACTGCCATTTGACCTGACATAACACCATGTGACCTGATATACTGCCATGCGACCTGATATACTGCTATGTGACCTGACATAACACCATGTTATCTGATATACTGCCATGTGACCTGACATAACACCATGTGACAAGATATACTGCCATGTGACCTGACATAACACCATGTGACCTGATATACTGCCATGTGACCTGACATAACACCTTGTGACATGATATACTGCCATGTGACCTGATATACTGCCATTTGACCTAACATAACACCATGAGACCTGATATACTGACATTTGACCTGACATAACACCATGTGACCTGATATACTGCCATGTGACCTGATATACTGCCATTTGACCTGACATAACACAATGTGACCTGATATACTGTCATGTGACCTGACGTAACACCATGTGACCTGATATACTGCCATGTGACCTGATATACTGCCATGTGACCTGATATACTGCCATGTGACCTGACATAACACAATGTGATCTGACATACTGCCATGTCATGCAATTAGTTAGTCTACATAATCTACATGTTACTGTTGTATTTCTACATAATCTACATGTTACTGTTGTATTTCTTCTCACTTACTTTGCTCAATTTTTCAGCAAGCTGCATCATAATATGCAGCGCTGTATTCTGCTCTCCTCTGTCCCAGTACATTTTCGACTCTTCTAGTTGCCAAGACCAAGATACGCTACTGTCTGATGCGCAACTCTGCTGGTCCAGCTGTTTCAATGTAAAGATGGCCCTCTCTGCTGCCTGTAGTTATAAGAGCCAATGCGTTGGATTATATTCATGGTGCTGGGAAATCGTCACACCTAGATTGGTGACATCAGACTTTATGTCAAACTCAAGCATGAATATTTTAACATGATTAATCACTTTAAGATCACAATGAGGCCGGGTTTCTTCACAGTATTATGTCAACAAACACGAACAGCTTTTAAAATCAAGTGGAGATTTTGCCAAAAATGCATCTATATAACTGAGTGAATGTTAGTCTATGTGTTGGTATATATATCCCCAAGTCTCTGAATTGCTTGGTACTGTGAAACCATTTATTTTTTCTGACATAATATCACTATTTTGATGTTTTGAGCAATTAAGTTCACTGGGTTTAAGTTCATGAACTTGGCTGGGTAACAGCAAGTTCAATTGTTACTTCACATGTTCACAGAATTTAATTTAATTTAGCATCTAGGACATCTACATCCCCTGTTTCAATTGAAATATGATGATTAGTACTTGAAAAAGCTGACAAATTTAGTTATTATATGCAAATTAGATAATTAATATAAACAAATTTTAACTCCAACTGATCTGGTCTGAACATTGTCCTACAACATCATAACAATGTGATGATTAGTACTTGAGATATCAGTGGTAAAGCAGTAAATTTACTAATTATTATGCACAGACTTTTACCCAAAACTAATTAGGTCAACACTTTGTTTCAGAGCACCTGTGTATCAAGTTTTATTGAAATCTGACCATTATCAAGTGACTTGTCATGTAAAGTAGAATACAAGTAATCTTTGAAGCGAGCATAAATTCTTGGTTAATAACGATAATCAGAGGCATGGATACAGAAGAAATACATACTAACCTGCGGCCTATTAGCTTTCCTTGCAATAGCAGCGGTGTATTCCAGATGTTTGACAAGACCATCCAGGACCTTACCACCAATGTGGGTGCTTGAACCCTGTTTGTTTTTATCCATTAAAACATGCAGTAATACGTTTCTTAATGCCAGGATGGGTTCAATGAACTCATAATCATTCTGTGCGACTATTGCAGACTGTGAATTCCATTTCAGCTGAAGCATCTCCAATTTGTTAATGTGACTGCAAATTTCAGAAAATGTCAATTATGTAATTCAACTTTTGAATAAGTCTAGCAATAAACAGGAAGGCATAGTGATAATATTGTATTAGTATGATACACACTAGTGAAACATGAATAGGTTGGTGACTCATTATTTTTATTTGTAGAAAACGTTCCTTACAAACCCCATCCATACACCCCCCCCCCTTCAGTTACAAACAAATCACAATGTTTTTAATATTCTAAAGGATCATTTTTTACTTTTTCTTCATAAAGCTTGTCTATTCAATGCATAGTAAAATCAAAAACAAGGTCAATGACTCGAGAAATGAGAAGATCCAATGTTTCAATGAAACAATACATCTTTCATAGCAGTCAGTGGATTGATAAATAGCTTACATTTTTGTCAGGTTAAAGTTCCTGGTATTGAATTTCACTTGTCTCTCTCGTTTTTTATTTTATATTCAGTCCTGACATATTCCATGTTTGAGACTATGACATTTTAATATGCCATCCATCATCAACCACCTGTGCATCTTAACCAAAGCCACTTCAAAGTAACTTCTGTTAGTGTTTTCTGACACACTCAATCACAGTTTGGAATCAACTCAACTAGAATTTGAACGTGAGTCTACCAATTACAACTGCTTTTAAATTACCGGTACTATGGAGGATTACTGTAATTAATAAATTAAAAAAAAAATCTTACTGTAACATCATATCTGCAAAGTTTTCTAATTCCACCAGTGACTGTAATTGACCCAAAGAAGTGTAGATATTACGAATACTTTCCAAGCTGGCATCACTCAAGCTTTTAAGAACTTCATGTCTAGCCTGGCTAAGACACGCCAACATGTTCTTCTCTTCCCTGTCCCTGAGGGCGCACACACTATTATACAGTGACTGGTGATAACCAACATGCAAATTAGCATCAGCTGATCTGAATATGCAAAAAAACATTACTGGTTGGTCAAAATGAATAAACTTTTCAATTTATCAAACGTTGAGTGTGTACTGCATGTTTATAGAGTGTGTACTGCATGTTTATAGAGTATGTACTGCATGTTTATAGAGAGTGTACTGCATGTTTGTAATGTACTGCATGTTTGTAGAGTATGTACTGCATGTTTGTAATGTACTGCATGTTTGTAGAGTATGTACTGCATGTTTGTAGAGTGTGTACTGCATGTTTATAGAGTATGTACTGTATGTTTGTAGAGTGTACTGCATGTTTGTAGAGTGTGTACTGCATGTTTGTAGAGTGTGTACTGCATGTTTGTAGAGTATGTACTGCATGTTTATAGAGTATGTACTGCATGTTTATAGAGTATGTACTGCATGTTTGTAGAGTATGTACTGCATGTTTATAGAGTATGTACTGCATGTTTGTAGAGTATGTACTGCATGTTTGTAGAGTGTGTACTGCATGTTTGTAGAGTGTGTACTGCATGTTTGTAGAGTGTGTACTGCATGTTTGTAGAGTGTGTACTGCATGTTTGTAGAGTATGTACTGCATGTTTGTAGAGTATGTACTGCATGTTTGTAGAGTATGTACTGCATGTTTGTAGAGTATGTACTGCATGTTTGTAGAGTATGTACTGCATGTTTATAGAGTATGTACTGCATGTTTGTAGAGTATGTACTGCATGTTTGTAGAGTATGTACTGCATGTTTGTAGAGTGTGTACTGCATGTTTGTAGAGTGTGTACTGCATGTTTATAGAGTATGTACAGCATGTTTATAGAGTATGTACTGCATGTTTATAGAGTATGTACTGCATGTTTGTAGAGTATGTACTGCATGTTTGTAGAGTGTGTACTGCATGTTTGTAGAGTGTGTACTGCATGTTTGTAGAGTGTGTACTGCATGTTTATAGAGTATGTACTGCATGTTTGTAGAGTATGTACTGCATGTTTGTAGAGTATGTACTGCATGTTTGTAGAGTATGTACTGCATGTTTGTAGAGTATGTACTGCATGTTTATAGAGTATGTACTGCATGTTTATAGAGTATGTACTGCATGTTTGTAGAGTATGTACTGCATGTTTATAGAGTATGCACTGCATGTTTGTAGAGTATGTACTGCATGTTTGTAGAGTATGTACTGCATGTTTGTAGAGTATGTACTGCATGTTTATAGAGTATGTACTGCATGTTTGTAGAGTATGTACTGCATGTTTGTAGAGTATGTACTGCATGTTTGTAGAGTATGTACTGCATGTTTATAGAGTATGTACTGCATGTTTGTAGAGTATGTACTGCATGTTTGTAGAGTATGTACTGCATGTTTGTAGAGTGTGTACTGCATGTTTATAGAGTATGTACTGCATGTTTGTAGAGTATGTACTGCATGTTTGTAGAGTATGTATTGCATGTTTGTAGAGTGTGTACTGCATGTTTGTAGAGTATGTACTGCATGTTTGTAGAGTATGTACTGCATGTTTATAGTGTGTACTGCATGTTTGTAGAGTATGTACTGCATGTTTGTAGAGTGTGTACTGCATGTTTGTAGAGTGTGTACTGCATGTTTATAGAGTATGTACTGCATGTTTATAGAGTATGTACTGCATGTTTATAGAGTATGTACTGCATGTTTATAGAGTATGTACTGCATGTTTATAGAGTATGTACTGCATGTTTATAGAGTATGTACTGCATGTTTATAGAGTATGTACTGCATGTTTATAGAGTATGTACTGCATGTTTGCGTATTTGTGAATAGAACTGCATCTCTGAAAACTCTTCTGTCTCTTCGGTGAAAATTTAGTGAAATCAAAACCATGTGAATAATAATAACAATAATGATGATAACTGAGAAATGCATAATACTTACCTGTCTCCATCCTCAAAGTCCCAGTGACAATTTCTCCATGCAGCTTGGTATTGGAACTCACATAGCTCACTACTATGTTCTGTGTATTTTTTCTCAAGACCACATAAGTATGTATTTAGAGTATGACTGAGGCCAAAATTCTGAAGAGCCTACAAAAGACAATACAATTTGCCAGCTGTTTTGTACTGAAGAAACACTTACATAAATTAATATTGGTTTGAAACTGAATTATTTGCTATTATGTGTGGAAAGCAAAAAGTTATAATGACTGTGTGTTCTATCTTAATCAGAAATAAGAAGTAATGTGAATTTTGTATGATCAGTAAAACAAAACACTGTAACCTGCGACAATAAATGCCTGCAATTTGTTATTGTTTTCAGGAGGGCATTTTTATTAAAATCAGTGTGCGTAATCCCTGTGCCGTTGAAATGCCCGCCAACACAATTATGTTTTTAGTTTCCTCTTGCTTTAAAGTAGACAAAAATTAAGTAATAAATCATATTTGAGTAAAATTTGACAGTCGGAGTTGTAGTCATGCCCTCCTTGTTGCCGCAGTTGACAGCTTCAGACTTTTTTCAAAGTGTTACTATGCGACTAAACAGAAAACACAGGACATCTGTCGTTCATACTAAGGGAAGATTTTATACTGATGAATTAGGTGACCAAGTTTGATAAAGTTTAGAATAGATTTAGTAAAGTTATTGTGCACACATTAACAATTGTTAACGATGACGATGACAACGCTGTTGACAGACATTTTCTCCTTAATATACCTTTCCCTTCTGTCTGTGATGGTACGGGCAAGCTAAAAAGAGGGAAGCCATGCAAGTGTCATGCACTGAATATCGTAAAAACTTGTACTTGTAAAAACTACTTCTTTTACAAGTGCTGGATAATCATGAAAATGATGAAAATCATGCTTTTAAAAGAGTATTTTGGTCATTTGAACATTTGGTCTATCGATGACATTACCGGTATACATTATACTGTTGGTATCCCAATTTATTTACTTATTGACTCTTACACAATCCCCGGAGGGAAAGAAAATGGTCACAAAGTACAAGGAGAAAAATATATATAAAAACAAAACAAAAACACAATATACTAAATAACAATTACAATCACTAAATTACTAAATAATACAAAATCTCTAAATTACTAAGTAATATAAATTACTAAATTGACAGCAGGCATTAAGATGTCAAGTAAGACCCTGCTTCCTGACTTTGAAGCTTTTAATTATGAACTGTACTACTGGTATAATAATGGTTTCATTCTGTAACAATTCCATGAATTTTTTCTCTGCAGGTTTATTTTCAAATGCTGGGATCATATCCTTAGCTTTATTGAACAGTTTGGTACGCAACTCATTATATTTGTTGCATTCCAGCAGAAAATGCATTTCATCCTCAATTAGACCTTTGTTACACATGTCACAAACCCTGTTGTTTAATGGGATTTTTTTATGACGACCCATTTCAATTTTGAGACTATGGTCACTAAGACGAAATTTGGTAAGCACACTACACAGTTCAAAGTTTTTTAGCTTGACTAAATATGGCTCAAGTTTTAAATCTTATTTGATTAGCTGATATGTTCTTAGTTTGTTTTTCTCATTTGCTTTGGTGTGGTTATCATTATGGACCTCACCTTTTCATCTTGTTAGAAATAAATCCTTGATGCCCAAATCAATTTGTTTCATTTGTGCCGAGGTTAATTTATCACAGTTGTTAACTGAATGATATAGTTGGATATTGTGTAATAATGATGTTACCGGTACTTCTAGATACCATTTACTTTTAATGTTTTGGTTAACCACAAAAGCTTCCTTGAGTAACGCATTATTAGAATTCATGGCCCGACTGTAATATTTAATTATTTGTTTTTTTATAAATACGTCTAGGGGGTATCTGCCTAACTCGCTATACATGGCCATAATTGGTGTGTGTTGTGACACCCCTAGTAGATACCGACAATAACTTAATTGAATGTCTTCAATAGGTGATTTAGTGGAGAACTCATCACCCCAAACATCACAACCATAAATGAGGATAGGTCTGATGAGTTTGTCAAAAAAGAAAATTGAAACTTTTATACTTATGTTTTGAATTGAGCCAAGCTTTGCTTTCATTGAAAACAGAGCTTTTTGAGCCTTATGCTTAAGGTTTTTTAGGCCATCCTTAAACCTACCATTGGCACTAATGACTAGTCCCAGATAGTTATAAGATTTAACTGTATCAAGTTCGATACCTCCAAGAAAAAATGTATCATTATTCAAACGTCTGTTTGATTTATTGAAAATTAAAATTTTGGTTTTGTCAGTGTTGACAGAGAGCTTCCATGTTTTAGCATACAATGCCAAACTATCAAGACATGTCTGTAATCCCTGTTTAGTTTTAGAAAGTATCACAATATCATCGGCATAGAGTAGACAGCTGACATGCGAGTTTTCTAAATAAGGAGGATCACAGGTATTAGGATTGAAAATAGTGGGCAGGTCATTTAAAAAAAGATTGAAGAGAGTTGGACTAAGATTACATCACTGTTTAACACCAATATTGGACTGAAATTGTTTTGTTAAGCCTTCTTTACATTTAACTTTATATTTTACTTTACTGTACATGTTTTTGATAGTTTTATACATTTTCCCTGTTATACCATATTTAATTAATTTTTTGAATAGACCATCATGCCAGACACTGTCAAAGGCCTTTCTAAGGTCAATAAAGCAGGCATATAATTTTTTTGATTTTTTAATATTTGTGTTATTTTGTTTATTGGTGCTCTCTGACTTACCACTGTAGAGATATTTATTTACCAGGGTTTTTAGTATGAAAAGATTGTCTGTAGTTCGACAATCATGCCTGAATTCGAACTGTTGACTGGAAAGAATGTTATTAGAGTCTAAAAATGATATCAGCCTAATATTTAGAATACTATTGAATAACTTGCCAAGACAGCTAGAGATGGCAATTCCCCTGTAGTTGGCCGGGTTATTTTTCGACCCAGATTTGTGAATTGGTACCAACAGGCCAGTGCTCCAAGAATGTGGATAGTTATTTGAACTATAAACAATATTAAAGAGTTTATGTATTGCATCTAATAAGTGATGTTCACCGTATTTTAACAATTCATTGCAAATTCTATCTTCTGCCGAAGCCTTGTTACTTTTAAGAAGTCTAATGGCTTTAGTTATTTCATTTTTTAAGATTGGTCTGTCTAAATAGGGGTTGCTACTTGCATTCTTTTCACTATTCTCCAGTTCATTCACAATCTCAGAGTTTGATGTGCTGCTATCAGTATTAAGTAGGTTCTTAAAGTAAACCAACCAATCACCAGGTTGAACATTCCCATTATTATTACTGGGGTTTTCGCCATTCATATCACGAAGAATGTCATGATCGTTAAATACATGTTCGCTAAAATACAATCACTGTTTTAGTCACAGCAGCAGAAATTTATCATAATATAACGGATAATACATACATGCAGTAAACCAATCTGAGTTGACATAAGTGGTGTCTCTATTTCTAAATCATAGGCTGTCAATGCTTTACCCCAGGCATGTTCATGCTCATATGTATGGATCCTGAAATATAGAAATAAAAACAAAAATTCTTGGTGGATAACTGTTCATATTTATAACAGTAACTTTTATAATAAGGATGTAAAGGTTACCAACCTGGCTGTAGTATCAGTCAATCTACCAGCACCATATCCATATACACCATCTGGTTCTCCTATACTACTATAGGCTTCTAGTAATAGTGACTGTACATTAACAGGTGAACTCGTTGATAAATTACTCAATATTTCCATACTGTTTTGACTGTTTCCTTGACTCACTTCTTCGTCATTTTCTTTTGCATTCATTTTAGACCTACAAATATACAAGAAAGTGATTACTGACACAGCCATTAAAACACACGTTTTTTGACAGAAGAGTTTCCTGAGGAGGACAGAGGAGTTTGAATGAGTTGGTGCAGAACACACAGACAGACACCTTTAACGATAGCTCCTCTTGTCATCTTTGATGATAGTGAAGTTGAAACCCAGGGGAGGCACTGGTCTTCCAGTTTGGTAGGGGTGTGCGGCCAGGAAGTAAAACCCCACCCCATCATAGACCATTTTCATCTCTAAAACCATACTGCATTATAGACTAAATAGTGATTTTGTATATCCCATCAGAGACCAGATTTTCACTAAATTTATTCAGTTATAGGTTGAATCTACTCATCACCTGACTCATCAATAAAAGTACTAAAACTCAAGTAAATACATGGAAATCGAAAAAACAGACCCCATCCCCGGACCCATTGTACACAGGCAAATCTGATATTGGACCTAAAGGGCAAGCAAATGTATACCCCATTCTAGACCAAACAGCTAAAATTCACGACCCCAAAGGGCGACACGTCCCCATAATGTGATTTGCATTAAGTAACCCCCCCCCCCAGCGCTGAAAGAAGCGACAAAAATAAAACATTACACATCTCCCTTTTAGATCAACCCAACAGAATGTTTAGACAACAATCAACACTGAGGGCGCTATTAAGAAATGTCAACTTACTTTTCTATATCGCACCATATTTCAGAGTAGAGAACACATGTAAAATGGGCAGCACAGCTCTGGGCTGCTTTGGCAATCAGTACATAATCAATATCTAACCAGAAGTTATTATTCCACACAGTTACAGGTGCTTTGCTTCTCCTTGAACATAAAAACAGAAAGTCAATTTATAAATGTGCAAGGTAGTTGCATTAATATGGTGATTGTATTGTCATAGAGTTTGCAGAAAGAATTGCTATATAGCATTCTATAGTGACAACATTGAAAAATGTAATGTTTCATAAGTTTTCAAGAATTTGATAGATTTACTACAGTGACAGAAACTGTGATCAGCCATTCATAAATGACGTCATAAAATGAATGACAAATTATGCCAAGGACCATGAATTGTTATTACCGGTAGGTCAAGATTGTATTATGTCTTGCATTTAATCAAAATCGGTCCAGGCATGTCCAAGAAAAGATGGTGATCATACGCGCCCGGGCACTGGTGTAAAGTCTTGTTTTTCAACAGAGACTAAAAAGTAGTATTTTCGATGAATGTTGAGTGAAATTTATGTTTTGCATTGCTACATAATAAATTTAATTTTATAATTGTGTATACTGATTATAGAGAATCTTTACATTAATACAAGGACGTGTATATAATAACTTTTACCTGGCTCAAAGCTGGCTTAGATTGGTTTCAGAACCACCAAATATTAAAATTAGGTGATTTTACACCAAAACTGACCATCATCAAACGTGTGTAGCACATTGTTAAAAATGGAAATACTGCAAAAATATTTTCACATTTGATGAAATCCCATGTAATGTTTCGATGTCAGTATGACCTTTGATTGTCCTGTTTTTACATTTGATTTCATGCATAACATGGAGATCATGGAAAATGGTCTTTTTTCTGCCTACATAGTCACACAACATAAATACTACAAAGAATAAATTAAAATTATTGATGACAAAGATGATACACATTTCATATAAAAATTATTAGTTTATATGAAAAAGTAAAGCCAGATTGCGAGTTAGGTTAGGCTCTGATTGTACTCCAAAACAACATGAAGGGGTGCTGTGTAGAACAAATTCTATGTGTGCAACCGTGAACTCTTGAGAAGACTTACCCAAATTTTGGTTTATTTTGTAATCTAAGATAGTGTATAACATCCAGCATAGTTCTAACTGACTGCTTGGTAATCTTGCCAGTGCAACTTGATTCCCCTATAGAAAATAAATCACAGCAATAATAAGTTCCAAGATAAATTGACGATTATGCCATGTTCATTAAACAGTCAAACCTGTGTATAGTGACCACCCAAGGGGCTTCATTAAAAATAGACAGGTAGTCTTTATAATGAGGTTGGAGTATTCTTTGTGGATTGCCAAATCATACATTTGATATAATATTGATTTATAAATAGAATGCTAATTATTATTTTAGTCTCAAAAATAAAGATAAATTGTCAAAAATATTGATGGTCACATAAAACGGATGGTCGTACGTTATACCCTGGGACTGGCTGGACATGAATAAAGGAACCCTGATTTTTACTACTTGAGGTGAGCATCCTATCATCTAATTAAGTACATGGTCACATTGGTCTGAAATTTCTGCATATTTTGGGGGGCATTATTATTCAGAATTTTAGGTTATTATTACTGACTTACCTTGTGTTAAGAGGGGTGTTGTAGCCTTACTACTGTCCTCTAGGTCCCCACAATGTCTACTAAAGAACCCTTGTATCTGCTGTGATAACACCTGTTTGTACGTCTCATTTCCAATCAGTAGTATCTCATGAACTAGGAAGGGCAATACACGCTCACTGAACTCAGCCTTATGAAAAGAGAAGATGAAACGAGGACAACTTAAGGTAGAAGCCTACTCATAATTTTTGAGAAAATTGTGTATAAATCGCATGACAGTGTTCATTGTTCAGTATGTAAAATCATGAAGCTAATGTCCCATGGCACCATGAAATAGAAGTTCTTTTGTGTGTTGTAGTGAAGTATTCTGAGAGTCTTGTCCTAACATTTTTCAAAATGGAACCAAATTAATAGTAGTCCAAAACACACAGACTCCTAACTTTTCTCAGAGATACAAATTTCCAAAAAGTAGTATTCCAACTGTACTAGAAATCAGTAATTTTATTTCTACATTGGCTTTTACATGTTATGATTTTAGAAAGGTACAAACACAGTCCCTTTATCTATGATATCTATGATAGAGGGACTGTGGTACAAAATATTCTTTGACAGGCTAAATTTCTACAAACACTTTCAATGAAAAAAGTTAATGTATTTTACAAAATAATCAACAAAAAATGCACATATGTAGCTTGCTGAGACTGTCTTACATTTTGATACAGTTTTTTTAGACGAACTTTTTTTTCATTTTCTGGCTATAACTGTGTTCCTACATTGATATACGAACTGCATTTGTTTGCAATGATGGATAGCATCTTGGGATTTCCAGCTCTGAACATTAGCACAGCTAGGTTTGCAAATAAATTGTTACTTTCAAACACTGATATACGTGAGCATGCAATAAGTTTGTATTATAGAAGAAATCATTGTGCTGTGTTGGCTGTATACGGTTGGTTATTGCTTTAACATGGCATTTACATGTATTTTTGTAACAGAGCACTTCAATTCACAGCTTGCACAAATTCATACCATATACTTACCTTCACTTTACATATGGGAGTTAGAAGTCGTAAGAACTCATCATTAATTCCACCATCATTTATCAAAGTAGTTGCTAGGTTACAGATCCAATCGTCATGGCTACCATGATCAGGTATCCATAACAATGGATCGCCAATCTTTGCTGAAAAACTCTCCATATCGGCAGAAATTGTTGGCAACGCAAACATCTGCAAATTCAAATTCATTTTATAAAGTATCAATTTTTGCTATAAACCAAAATTATTCACAAGGAAGCAATAAAGTTATTATTATTATATGTAATATGATAAACTGGTATAATATATGATATGATATGATTTAATTTATGATATGTGATTATACTTACGCTTTTCTTATGAGGTTTGAATGGATGTAGATAAAACAAGACACTGTCAATATTGCGTGATTTGTAGTCTTCATAGAATACTCGTCCAGATGGAGTAGAGAAAATATTTTTCAGGCAATCAGCAGATGCACTCACAATATCAACACTATGAAGAAAAGTCAAGATATTTATTAGGTGTTTTATAATGGCTATCAACAATTATAGTAGTTCGCTATCATTAACCTTTCCATCACCAGACTTTCTCACCCAAATTTGCACTTTTTTCTTATATTTTTCAATATTTCTGAAAATGAACCCTAATTTTGGAGCCAACAGTACAAATTTTTGTCAATTTTCAGTTTTTATTTAAAAAATTTGGCTATTTTTGTTCCAAACTTTTGAAGGAAAGAGCAGACTATATGAAGGACTATATGAAAAGAGGGAAAAGTGAAAAGGTTAAAATGCAGACAATGTTGATCACAGTTAATCATTGAAAAATGTATGTTTATTTTTAATGATCGCAAACTACACGGAATAGATTTTTCGTTCACTGCGAATTTTCGCATATTGAGTAAAATACGTACGTCTATCGAAAAAATCAAATGATTTGATTTTGAACTCTAATTTTTATAGCTCACTGTAAACATGATGATTGTTGAAAGGTGAATATAGCATTGAGATACCCTTACTTCATCAAAATTGACCACCATCAAATGTGTACAACACATTATTAAGCGGGGAAAATACCCCAATAATACTTTCGTTTATCGAATCAATGTTTTAACGCCATTACAACACCTGACCTTTGTTTGTTCTGTTTTTACGTTTCATTTCACGCACAACGGGCAATCTCAGTGAATGGAAAATGGTCTATTGTGTTATTTGAACATTTTTTGAAACTTATTGACAGCCATATGGCTTATAACAAACCATAAGTACCTGCCCGTGGCTATCTTAAAAGACGAATCATAACGATGCGGCATGTTATATATATGGGTCCCATACGACATATATAATGTGCTTAATACAATAACATTGTTTCTTTTATACAATAAATATGAATATGTGGTGCACAAACTTTAACACAAATTCAAGATTCAGGGCATTGCGTAAATCGGTAAATGTTATTTTAAAACATTCCCACGTTATAAATTCTTTCAGTGTCTCTGACCTTGGATCTGTCAGGTATTCTTGCAGTAGGTGTATAATTATGCTGTTTCTCCTCTTGCCACTGTTACCCTTGTACACCTTCACAGCTGTACTATAACTTGTATTAGTGTCTTGGTACTTGAGTGCTATAGTTGAAAGATCTGCCGCACCAATCTCTCCAAGGCATCTGCCAGCTTCCTCTTGAATGGCTTTCTGGTTCCCATGACAACCATGGCCATAGTTACCGACTTGGACCAGGTGTATCAGATCACAGATGAGCAGTAGTAGAGTGCTTTCAGATGGATTTTCTGAAAACAATCAATGAATGACTTTTTGTTTAGAAAAATGGTCTCCAACCATCAACAACTGCAATCAATTCAGCTAACTCAGAAATCGTGATTGTGTTTTCCCTTTGACCATCTTGACATTCCTTTCAAACAGAATGCCAGTTTAGATGAGTTTTCCCTTTGCTACTATCTTGACTACGATATTTAAATGAGACTAGCCCCAGTCTAACTGCACAACGTTGAAAACTACTTACCTTCACACTGTGACACCAGTACTGCTAAATCGTCTTTCTTATCAGCGAGGTGTTGTCTCAGATACTTGAGACCTTCCAGTCTATTGGACGATTTACAGGTGTGACCAACTCTCAGAAAATGATGAATCTCCTGTAATATACCACACAATCATTTCCTTCATTATTCAGTGGTAGATACAGAATTTCAAGTTAAATATTTGAAACATACATAAAATGTATCTTTACAAAGATGTTATGGGTATCCCAAGATGACTATCGCGATTAGCAAAACAAAAGCAACAACAACATGTACACTAGAAAATAGAGGGCAGTAATATAATTAAATACTATGAGATTTATTAGGATATCGCTAAATATTCATGACGACAGTGCATTATGATTATTGACTGACGTGTAGTGTAGGGCATGCACCCATGTACTGTCTAAGTGCATTAATTTGCAGCATATTTATAATATCTTGCCGACCTAACCACTTGGTTCAAATATTTCTCCCATCTGGGAAATATGTCGTAACTGTTCCAGTTAATTGATTTGCAGATGCATTCATCAATTCTGATGAGGTCATTGATTCACATGGCAGTTCATTACAATATTTTATAACAAACAAACAAACAAACAAACAAAAATCTCAATAACACCAAAGAGCGTGTGTGCATTGTACCCACCTCAAGTAAATTGAAAGACCTTCCATTGTATTTGACTTTGTTCTGTATTTTTCGTGCCTCTACAAACGGCATAGAACTAGGTAGAGGATCTATTTCTTCTATTGCCTTTGATAGTTTAGTTTCATTTTCTACAATCAGATATTCAAGCAAACTGGTAGCCTGGGAAATAAATATGGAAATATTATAGAATTCATCAACATGACACAATTTTTATAAAAACTTTCTTCTCACAGGCAGATTCTCGTCAGACAGAAAAAAAAACCAACCTCCAAAATTTCAACCAGCAATTCAGAATGCAAAATTATATTGAAATCCCGACTGGAACCAGTGACCTTTGAATGTGTATTGCCAGTGATCAGTCAAGTAGAAACAGTCGAAATGTTTTATCAGATTTCGACTACTCTCTCAATTTTTGCATGATATTTTCACACTGGACATCTGTCGTTTGTAGTTAGGGAGGATTTTACACTGATGATTCAGGTGACCAAGTTTGATAAAGTTTGGAATAGAATTAGTACAGTTAATGTGCACAATTATTAACAACAACTGGGACAGCAACAATGACAACAACGACAGACGTTTTCCATTTAATATATCTTTCTTTTCATCTTTGATGATACAGGCAAGGTAAGGTATCTTTTATTTTATTTTAATTTTAGGACCACCTACATTTCTCTTACATGAAAACAAATCTACATCAATGCAACACTGCTGTCTCTCTTAGTGATTGTCATCTCATTTAAAGGGGTATAACTCAATCCATGGGATTAGACCAAAAGACATCACTGTCTACATTAGTTTTTTGGTATAATAAAACAACTGTTTTTACCTGTCTTCCAACGTCAGTGTCCTCCTCTGCATGGGGAATAAGTGCTGTTACGATGACATGTAGATGTCTGCCGAATTCCTGAAATAATTGATAGTACAATAACAATCATTTCTATGAATCACGCCCTCTAGTGACAGGATGATTCCGTGATGTCATAATTATGTATATTAGGCAGGGACAATGACGTTCAAACCAGCAGCTGTGTAGTCAATTGTCATATAGTAAAATCGCTCAAACATGTAATTTTCATCGACGAACTACAGATCAAAAACATATCCATGATTTGAACATTGATTGTGTTATCCTTTTACATCATAGAAGAACCTCGTCACTAGAAGACGCAATTTATATAAATACTGTATTTATAATAACCTTAAATGTAAAAATGTTGTGGGGATAAATTATCTACTTGCCCTGAAACACCAAGGAAGATGAAATCAGAACTTTATTGTTTAGCCGCAATCATGTGAACAAAACATGATGTCATCGCTCATGTCTAATATTAGCCATAGAGGGTGCAGTAATGCTAACTATTGATCTCAATACATAACACCTTTCACATTATCAACTCTTGAAGAAGATAAGTGTTGGTCAAAAAGAGCAATTTTAGAATAGGAAAAAACGTTTAAATTACGAATTCAAAATTGTGTACCACATTTGCTGTAGAAGCACACGTGATTAAAAAAAAATATTGTTTTGATTAAACTTATTAAAAATAAACCGAACCGAACTGAGTTCTTTTTAGATATAAATATAACTAGGTTTTTGCAAACCCCTCACCAATGGCGAATTAATTTTAGATTTGACTACTGCAAATTATGTCACTTTTGGAAAGAAATTCAATCAAATATTATTCTGAGAAATGGTAATTGTTTAAATGATTTCTCATAATGTTAAAGGACGATGGTTGCCGCGCAGCGTCCTGTTTGATATGGGACTCCTAGCAGCGTACACATCACGTGTAAAATACATTGTTTTTTTACTTGAAATTCAAATACACGCTGCGCGACGACCACCGCCCTTTAATCATTCAATCGTTTGCACTACTTTGCGTAAGCCCTGTGCGATATCTCACCTCATAACAGCATTTAGTGGCCGATTCACACACTGTGTGTAACAAATCAATACACAACAAGATTAAATCAGACGACTTGGTGACATCACCCATGAAATGTACCAGAGTATAAATGATATCTTGTAGTACAAAGGCCCATGTACCACCTAAACCCAGGTGAAGCTCAGTCAGAAGCAATATAACAAATAGTCTATACATCAGTAGAGCTCGTCGCTTTTCATGGATGTGATGTGCCCTTGCCATGTGAGTATGTAGATGAAGCAGTATCTTCTGTATACTATCCTGAAATATTAACAAGGGTTCATTAAAATAAGGGTTTTCAGCTTGCATAATAAATGCGATCAAAATCATGTTCAAATTCACATATACACTGTGAGAGTTTGGTAATAATGACAATAATTATTCACGTACATCATATCAATATTATCTAATCTTATAAATTATTGCATATTAAACTCTCATGAAAAATGGTTCTGAGAATATTGATTCATTCTATGAGCCTACTTGAACTTTTATGAGGAATATTTTATAGGCTGAATTTGTACGAATTGTTGGAAATATGTACTAAACATTGAATTACAATGACTTTCAGTGAACCCGACTGTGATTGTCACGACCTCCCATTTAATTGATTGTGCATTAAAATTTCATTTTTTAAATATTTTTTTTTCTAAATAATGTTGCAACGCAAACAGATTCAGAAAAATTTGCTTTGGTTTTGAATTACTGCTGCAGCAAGACAAATCAATTTTTTTTCTACAATTCACACAGACCATCAAATACTTCACACTATATCTCAAGTCAAATACATGCTCTCAGAAGACTTTTCTTTCAAAATATTTATTATAAATAAAACCAACTTTTATCTGCCCAAATGTGTAGAATAAATAGATTTAACAAGCTTCAAAAGTGACTATTTTACTCTCAATGTGACGGCAACTCAGCACAGTTCTTTAAACAAATGTTTTAAAAATTTACCAAGTGTTACTTTTCTCATACCTGTGTTTTCGACAGCAACGATATAAGTGATTTGTTGCTACTACCGCTGACTTGGTGACATTCAGTCAAGTAATCTAACGTTGCCTTGATGGTATAAGACGTAAAACTTGGTGGGTTTGGTTGTGGGTCGGTATCTCTGAAAACATAAAACACATACAAGTTGTTGTTTTTTATTCCATTTAATTAGTATTCCTTTACATCAATATCCCAAAGTGAATTTGACTGCAATAAAAATACCCAAGTGAAAAAATATTTTGTTTTTAATCTCTGGCAAAATATATTTGTTGGACTGAATCTGTATTAGAATAATACCTGAAGTCCACTATATATTTGTTACTAGTATTAGAAACCCAACTGCTTACATGGTATATGTCTTGTCTAAGCTGCTTAAAAAAAAAAATCGATGTATAGGGTCTACAGGTTTTATCTATTCCATCCATCAGGTCATGACTGTTTTGTTATTTGTTGAGAATACAGTTTTTTAATACCGTTTGTCACAAAATGGAATGAATTGTAAACTGCGAAGGATGCTAGAAAACAAATTGCGGCAAATATGAAAAAACAAAATGTGATCGCCTACCTTACAGCATTATGAAAATCCTGTGCAATTCACAGGGTATTTTGCTTGATTACAAATGTTAAAAAAGCCCAAAAGTGAAATTAAACATCAGGTGATCACCTCAGAAAAAACATATGCACTACTATATCACCTATATTCAAGCTTTTGAATGATGTATACGATAGGTTGCTATGGTAGCATGCTTAGTAGCGTTAAGAAAATGTTTGAATCGCAGATCAATTTTTAACACAGTTTTGTTAAATTAAACATTTTTATATTAATAGTTTTATTTTTTAGTAAAACGCTATAATGTTGGCAAGATGGAATAGTACGTTAGAACTCTCAAAAGAAGGAAATAATATCAGTAATATAATTACTAGACAGAATTAGAAGACAGAAAAGAAAGTAAAAGAAGACATTCAAGAAAAGAAACTAATAAATTCTATAAACACACAGACAAGCACAAGAAATTAAAATATCTGGATATCAAGTGAATCCGGTCAGATTTTTATCAAGCAGAGAGTGTACAACTTACTTTACAAATTGTCCAATGTCACTATTTAAAGAGTGTGGTTCATGTAGCGTCATTAATAATACCACTACTATTTCATCTAAGTGACTCTGTATGAGTTTCTCCACCACCTACGAAGAGGACAGAAACAATGACACAACAGTAATGTTTATTCAAAAAGGCTCCAAATATAAGAAACAAAGTACTGTAAAATACTTTATTTTCGCTTGGAAATAATTTTCGCTGAAGGAATGATTCAGTGAAAATAAAATCCAGCGAAAATTCGTTTTTTCCTATATTTTACATTCAACTTATCAAAAATCAGTGAAAATAAATTTCATACAAAACACACAAAAAGTCTTTTAAGCGAAAATTAATTCCAGCTAAAATAAAGTATTTTACAGTATACTGTAAAGGGGGTAATTATTCACTGGGTTTTAATTTAGCTTATTTCGCTGACTGGAAAAATGCGCTAAATTAAAACACAGTGAATATGTAAAATTTAGCATAGAACACATTATCTAAATGACAAAACCGTGAATTTAAAACCCACTGAATATGCCCGAAATGGTAAATCAGTGAAATTTAAACCCAGTGAAAATTAGTCATTTTACAGTACACACAATGTACATCAAAAACAAAGGCATACTGAAACTGGCCACTGGTGGCACTACACAACTATCATCCAAATTTACCTCTTGAGTTAAGATATCCTGCAGGGTCGTTAAAACTTGACTGGCATGTGCTTTCCTCTTTTTCTGCTCATTGCTGAAATCCTCCCCTTCTCTGGTATGTGCAAATGTTGGTATAATATGGACAATAATCTGTGGGAAGCACTCTACCAGCAGTTGTTTCCAGTCAGTCTGTAACTCTGCGCCCAGTGTCTGTACCAATTCAATCTTATTGTTCATTATTATATATGGAATCATTACTTTGAAGTGCTGTCTGAGAAATGAAAAGATGAATCACTATTAGTATTACTGTGAAAACTGTATTAAAAGCCGCAGCTTCTATTAAAATGGTACAATGCAACAGAGGGAATGCGGCTTCTATTAGAGCATCCACACATATGAGAAATGGTGAATTTTTGGGTCTCCATTGTTTGGTGCAGCTTTTATTAGGGATGCGGCTTCTTATACAGATTTTACGGTACCGCTTTCAGCTTAAATATCACCACAACCAAGAACATCAACGCCATCAGGGAACATCATCTCCATCAATATCATTACCATCTCCAATATTAATATCATTCATTAACTGGAAAATATTTTATTTTAGCTGGAATTAATTTTTGCTGAAAAGACTTTTGGGTGTTTTGTATGGAATTTATTTTCACTGATTTTTGACAAGTTGAATGTAAAATATAGGAAAAAGGGTATATGTGCTGGATTTTATTTTCATTGAATCTTTCCTTCAGCGAAATTAATTCCAAGCGAAAATAAAGCATTTTACAGTAGTTATAAATAAGCACATGATGAATAAATTAAGTCATGGCCAACTTACTTGAAAAACTGTTTTCTTGTTGTACAACTAAAAAGTCTGAATGGCATGTCGTTGATGTCATAACCAACTTCCAACCATTTGGAAATGATATAACCGAGATGAGAATCCAGAAACGAACGCACATCAGGAAACTTCAAATTAGATGATATTCCTTTCATGACCTTATATATATATGATAAAATACAAATTGAAAATTCCTTGCATACTGAATGACAGTTATCGCTACTACAAATTGTTTTCCTTGCATTCGTCTAGTTCATAGGAGTATTTTTCAAATATTTTGACGTCAAGCGACAGTTTCTAACACTGAATGTCTCCTGTGCCAAATACAAGTAAAAGTGGTGTTCATACATGCAGTGCATTTTGCCCAGAAACCATATTTCATGTTTGTAGCAGGGTTTTGTGATGTGCTATCTTGGTGTCAACTGGGTTTGACCGAACACATGTATAACTAGTAGTATAAAAGAACCTGACAGAAGACTTTGAAATGCACCAATCAATGTCCAAAATTAATAAACTAACTTGATGTACTGATAGTATAATTTTTTTTGTTTTGATTTTAGGCCACACCGACTTAATTGTATGGATGACATCCATGCGCGCATTAGTTTTCGCCTTTTCTCAAAAAAAAAAAAAAAAATCTCCAACGACGAGTCTCTACAGATCGGTTTTCTGTCCGGAACTTGCCGACTCATATTGTCGCAAAGCGCCGGCTTGTCGTAAAACTCTTTTTGGTCTATCTAAAAACGTGCCAATTTTGTCGTAAATGATCTTCTGCACATGCGTATTGCGTTGCCAGGAATACGTGAGCATAACAGTTCAGAGGAAAAACTGAGGGATTGTTGTAGACTGGTACGCAATTGACGTCGGCCAGGGAGATATGACGTTTACACAGCTATACGAGAGATTGGTTAAAGCTAACCCCTACTGTGTAGAGAGGAGCAAGCAAGGACATTTCTGTATCATTGCAATGTTTTGTTAGTTATTGTCATAAAGTAGTGATATGTACATTCCGCCTTGACTTGTACTGAAAATGATGTCCATGTTGTACCTTGCATGCAGTGTTTTTGACAGAAGGTACAGTAGAACGTCGATTATCCGAACTGGACATGCTTTTTGTTCGATTATGCAAACAGTTCGGATATGCGATCTTGTGTGGGCGTGCTCAAGTTTACAGGCTCACTACACACAAATTCTAACGCACATGACTGTAATGAAATCAAACAATAATACATGTAGAGTACGTCATTAAAAACATTTTTATTTAATCAGTAATATATTGTAATAAAAATGTTGCATGCTGGAATGTTAAAAAGTGTTTCAAATTGTCCGTAAAATGTAGCGATAATAAAGTTCTTGGGAAAACCAAGTCCCGGAACCAAGTGAAGACGGATTTCTCTGAATGTACGTCATAGGCTGTTTTCGTTATCTTCGTTATCTTTCGTTTCAGTCCTGCACTTGAATCCATTTTACTGAAAAAATCCAGCAGCTTTTGTTTTGCCTTGATATCAGATATCATCGATTTACCAACACCATACTCGGTAGATAGATTGCTTGCGGTTTCGCCACGTTCTAGTCGATTTATAATTGACAACTTTGCGTCCAAATCAAGCACACAGCGTTTGCATTTCACTGGGGGTAGCCACGCCAACGCTAGATAAAAGACGCTGATAAAGTAAACAGGTGAAAGGTCGCTTCGTATTCGCTGTGTATAGATTGGCTAGCGGCTCGATGTTACCAGATTGCTCTGGGATTTTCGAATGGTAAACTGCTACAAGATGTCCCGATTTTATTGGATTCAGCAAAGTTTTTAACACCTAGAACGATTGACATAATAAATTGTTGTAAAAATCCAGGTTGGCTACTGTGATCACCAGACGTAAACACTTTGACGCTGTGAACCATCAAACGGCCCGCCGACTGTGGTCATTGGTTGCCGTTGTCTGCTGATAAACCATCAAAGAGGCACACCAAGGGGTTGTCGTTTCGCCTCTCTTTTTCACTGCACTATTAAACTGGCGTCGCTTCTGTGGCAAGACATCCCAGAAGTTATTTTCTTTCTTTTTTTATTCTGAAGAGGATGTGACTTCTCATACTGGACATTAAATTTAAAAATCGGAAAAAACATGGGATCGGCTTATGGCCGCGTTTCTTTGACGGCAGTGGAACACCGTACAATTTTCCCGGGAAACGTATCCGAACTGCGGTGACTTACAACTTGGTAAAGTTAAGGATCTGACTGTAAACAGTGGAGAAGACATTTGATGAAGTTTGTGTTTTTAGGACATTTTTTATTTACAGTGGAACACTGGTGTGGCGTAATAGGCTTGTCTGAATTTAGGAAATTATTGGATACTGTAATTCGTTTCATTGTTTGCGCAGACACTGTAAACAATGAACGTACACGTGAAAGACGTCGGATTACATGTTGATAACAGCTTTATTGAAAGTGTTGCACCAGGAAATCACACAAGGCGAATGTAGTATTTATTGTTCACAGTTGACTTTTGTATTACTATACGGAACACAGTCAGACCTGCATACAAACTTTGGAGGACACACAGTAGGTTCGGATAACCGAACATTTCGGATAATCGACGTTCGGATAATCGACGTTCTACTGTACTTCATCATGACTACATGTACTAGAGCTTGTCTGAAATGGTTATACCTGTGACAGTAATACAGTACGAGATGTGTATATCAACATGTGCCTCCTACAAATAAAGACTTCTTGTTGTTCTTTGATACATTGTGTTCTGTGGTCCAATTCGTAATAGCAGCTCCGTAGTCCTGTGCTCTTAGCAGGATTTTTTTTTTTTTGGCAGGATTTTTTTTTTTTTCGCCCTCTCGCATTAGTTTTGGGGTCTCCAGAGGATGTCATCCATAAAATTAAATCAGTGTGGCCTTACTTGCATTTAATTAATAATCTTTGTTTAGTTGATTTTGGAATTGGTGATACACATACGACTGGTGCCATAAGTGCTCACTTGAGAGAAGTCTGCTGCAACCAAGCCCCCCCCCCTCCCTCCAAATTCTACCAGTTAGCAATTGTATCACACTCACCGAGAGTAAAGAAGTGGTTAAGTAGAGAAAGGGAGGTTGACCCCTTTTTGGTTTCAAATCCAAGAAGGTTGTTTGGTGCAACAATTACTTCATTAATGTTGATCACTAAATGACAGAACACATGTATCGGGAAAGTTAACTCCACATTACCTTCAACATAAGATCAATGTCAATATTGTTTTCCTTCACTGCCTGTATCAGAGCAAACACACATCGTTTTTCACAGACTGGACTATGATAAGCAATTGTAGAAAGTGTTTTCAACAGACTAGCGACACGGTTGCTTCTCTCGTCATCCTGTTCTTCAACACTCACGCAGGACTGGAATAACATAAACGTGAAAATCATTTCAAACCTTGAATTTGTCTTTTTTAATTAAACGAATTTGCCTTTGTGGTACATGTACACATCAATAACTCATGAATAACAAATAATTAAATTAATTCCATTCATCATATAGTTCGAGTTGAAATGAATTATATGTGTCACATTTTAACAACATCAATCATGCATGATTGAAATTCAGTTCCAGAATATTAGAAGTGGAAGACTCTGATGTCTATTACAACTACTGTGGACGCGTGAATGAAAGGAACACCTAATTATGGAAATCCTCAGCAAACTAGCGAATGAATCGCCTGTGCTGATGTCTGGAAGTGGTTATCAATTTGAAAAACTTTGGGCCACCTCATTCTCAAAAGGAGGCAATGCTATTTACTGAGAGGGTGGACTCTCAAGTCGTTGCTTTATGCAAAATTTTCATATTTTGCTATTTTAAATGTAATAAATTTGAAAGTACAATTACAACAACGATAAAAATAATTATGGAAAATTCATATACCAATCATGTCCCTATCTTAGCCTCCTATTGACAATGGGATGGCCGAATCTCCAGACGCAGTTTGAATCAGCACAGGCAATTCGTTAGCAAGTTTGCTGATGATGTTGGTAATTAGTTGTTGCTTTCATTCACGCATCCACAGTGAAATGATCACTGCTGTAATTCAATGGCAGAATCATAGGAAATCTTTCCTGCACATTGCACGCAATTCAGACCATCAAATATTTCACATAGTCCCAAGAATCTAATAATTTTATGAATTATCTGAGAGTGCAACTTAAACCTAGAACACCAAGATCAGATATATTTATATACAATAATGTGAAGACAATCAACGAATAAAATACTTACGGGCACTACAGCAGCTTCTTGTACACACCCTAAAACTTTTGTAAATGCCATGTCTTGCAAATCAGTACATAAGGGCTGTAAGGCATCGCCATCAATGTCAGGCTTGTTCATCACAAAGAGTCTAGCCACAGGAAAAAAATTATTAAAGTGAGGGAGTCATCATGGCCATATCGTGTCATTTGTTTACAAACAAACGTCTGCCCACGAGCCTTTGCATTTTTAGTGTGTGTTGTTATCGTCGCTTGGGACTCAATTCCTGCACGTTCAGTCAGCTGAATTTTATTTTATTTGCAAACATACGAATTACGAATCAGCTAAAGCATGTATGAATTATTCATAAACCTAAATTTTTATAAAATCAAACAGCAGCGATGTAGGCTGATTTAATTTATGTCTGATTGATTTGCAAATCAAATCATGAAACCAGCCAGCCAATCCAGTCGTTTCATTTGAATTACAAGAAAAATGATTTAAATTTATCAAAATAAACATGTTTTTGCTAACTTCAGTTTATAACTAAACACAAATAAATCAGATTTACCCAGTAACAGCTTCAGCTACCTGCATTCTGACACCATGGCATCTATCATTCAGGAGATCAGGAAACTGTTCAGCCAATGAAACATCCATATCTCTATCACCACCACCTTTTTCTCTAGCTTTCTGTTTCATGACTGCCCATTTCCCATGTGGGTCTATCTGTATAAAAGCCTGCATGCACCTGACTAAGTTTAGTCTTGCAGATGAGGAGTACTGACCATCACTTTGCAGTTTCCTGAATACAAAAACAAAGTTATGCTAAATTTCTTTATGAAAACTGTGAACTTTAATATAAATAACATAATAATACAAATACAAAAATGCATGGGTGGATGTTCAGATCAGGGAAGAAAAATTTAAAACACATGATTCATTTAAAAAAATATTGTAAATAATTAATTTTGCTAAATTGCTTTTTAGTTTTTATAATTTAATGTTTTTACTGTTTTTTTCCCCACATCTATATTTGATTTCATTCAAAATCTTATGAACACAAATGCAATAAAAATTATGATTATACATCTGTCATCATATCGTCATAGTTACAGCATGCCATAATTTCACAGTATTGCACAGGTTATCTGTATCCTCTCATATTAGAAAATTTGAATTACAAATTGGAACGTTTTTGTAAAAAAACAAAGTTTAAAGCACAAAAGTTCCAATGATATGAGAGTTTTGATCAGTTCTTGACATTCTGCATCAAGTGATTGGATCAGAATGTGTATAATTGTCGCATACGACTTGTTTACCACTTCCGTGTGACTGAGAATGTTCTAGAACCGTACTGTGTCTGGGTGGAATTTTAGAAGTTGGTTGAATAGGTAATAGGACACTGTAGAAGGCAATAGAAGGTAATGGAACATTCTAGAAATTTGTAGTAAGTTCCAGACTCATTATGTATGCTGATGTAATGGTCTATTTATAGACAGTGTGGGTATATATAGGGGAGTTGTTCAGCACTGAGATCAGATCGGAGATCTCGTTGAATTGTTTTGGAGTTTAAGTATCTAGTTATTGGAGTAGTGGAGTTTTACCGCGTTATTGTACTTGATGTTTGCAGAGTATAATAATACCAGTACCAGTTGAAACCTCATCTGTTGGCTCCGTGTTCGTATTTTATCATCGCCGCCAGGGAAGTCTTTTTGTTACTGTTGCCATTTTGGTATTTGAACCATCACACCTGTACTATACCAATTACGGTAATATTACGTTGCGTGTGACAATAATAAAGTTTATTATAAGTACACCGCAAAGTATGCACTCAGAAAGTACAAGTACAGGTACATCAGCCCCTGATGCATGCTGGTCAATATTCTCGCTGCACTGTTTTCGCGCATAGCAATATCCTCACAATAACCTCATACTATTCTAATTAGAAACTCAAAAGCGAGAGGGTTGTCACCTGCGCACACGCGAGAATTGAGTCCCAAGCGATGATAACAACACACGCTAAAAACCCAAAGGCTCAGACGTTTGTTAGTAAACAATGATATGGCCACCTGACGCATGTGTAGGTGACGACTCGCTCGCTTTAAGTATTCTCTACACATGTACTCATATGATAGGCATGTACTTAATGAAAACAGCGTTAAATCACTCACCAGAAGACAGATAGCAGGTGTAAGGCAATTTCTCTGGCATCTTCCATTGTATCTGACACCTGTACTGTGCATGGATTAAGACATGGAATAATCCTGGCAAGTAATAACAGGACTGCAGAACATATCTCTTGATCTTTTCTGTGTGTTGATGCAACCCTTCTGTAATAATGCATCATTTCAATTAGATATAAGTGATACATTTAGATCCTTTTAATATACAGTTGTCAGTTTAGGACTAACTTATTGATCTGTGTAAGTAAGGAATGATTGACACTTACTTGAGTGCATCTAGTAGGATTTCTAAATGTGAATCTAGAACATGTGGACATTCTGCCAGGAACCCATCACCTATGGTGAAGAACTAAAAAACAGAAATATTGAATTCTAAAAATATTAAGCAGTCAACAGTAGTTTTTTAAATAGTTTTTTATTGGTGTTTCATTTTATTTTATTTTATTTTATTATATTATATATTTCCGTTACGAACTTCAATTTAGTCTGTTTTTGGTTGTCTTTTAAACTATTAGCCATTGTAATTTGATTAATTTTTATCTGTAATTTTGTTGTTGTTGTAACCTTTAACCTCCTTCAGTAGGTTGTTATGAGTTAATAAATTGTCACAAACTGTACAGTAAATAAATAATATTGAAGATTGAAAATGTTCATAATTGTACAACATAACACACACCTTCATGAAAATTTACTTATAACAGTTACGGCAATGACTGAACAGAAATCTACAACATATTTACACTTTAGTGCAAGTTACAAAGAGTACATGATTTTCTGTGAGATGTTGCGTATTGTGTGAAATGCGCAACCATAACATCTGCACAAAAATTAAATGATTTGATTTTAAATTTAAATTTCTTTTTTATAGCTCAATGTCAAAATGCCAAATCATTGGAATTGACCATCATCAAATGTGTATGTCATATTAAAAAGTGTAGAAATACCCAAATGAACTTTCGTGTTTGTTGAAGCCCACGCGATGTTTTGACCTCACTACAACACTATGACCTTTGTTTGTCCTACTCTTAATTTTAGTTTCACGCATAACGCAGGATTTACCAGTGAATAGAAAATGGGTCTATTACGGTAGAAAGTTAACTACTAAATCTTAAATGCATTCAATAACAAACTTACCATCTGCAAATCAAATGGCTTAGAAACATCAAACGTCTGTAAATATAAATTAAAACAAAACTTACTTTGATGATAAATAATTGCATTTCTTGCGCAGGCCAACCGACAGAACAAAATCATAATCATAAGTTGCACTCTGAGATTCATTCATAAAGCATTTTTGAGGTTTTAGCACTAATACTAATAATATTTAGTGACACAACACTGACTTAGAAAAGTACAAGTTTTGAATTGAATTGCAAAGTATTATAAAGGAATCACACCCACAAAAAAAGTTAACAATGATGTTGATGATAGCAAAGCCGGAGGACTATGACTTTCCCTTCACTTCAGAACTGTCAAAGCTGTTCTATATAAATTTAGATTCTGCTAAATAGTTATTTTTCACTACTAATAGTACAATTGTCGATAATTTTCTTTACTATAGTGATTGTTTGGACCTGTATTTTGATTGTCTGTTCCACTTTCATTTGAATAGAAACATGAATGTAGATGTACAAATATTGTATGTTTCACGTAGCCTGTAATATTTCTTGAAAAATTTCTGAATATTTACAGCAACTCATACACAGGACCAAATAAAGTAAAACAAGTCATTGAAAATGACACAGTTCCCTTTAAATTTTAAGTTCTCTTTGTGCTCGTCACATTAAAGCGGAGGGGTTGTCGCGAGCGTGTCCTTGAAACTTAAGTTTCAAGTGGCGTATACAACAGATTGTTTATTTACATCAAAACACATGTTCCTTGTAGTAGTAATATGCCGAAAAATAAAAACAGCCGTTATTTGGCCATCTTTGATCTGATTATGAAACACACTGATATGTATGATGTATGTGTCAAATATAAATGAAAACTGACAGAGCACGTCCAAGATACCGCATAAAAAAACAAACAAGATGCCTGCCAGTCGACCATCTTTGATCCAATTGTGAAATAAATCGTCATGGACATGTATCCTAACATGTATAATCTATGTACCAAGTTTGAATGAAAACTGATAAAGCATGTCCAAAATACAACATTTTCAAAAAACAAGATGGCTGCCAGTCGGCCATTTTGAATCGAATTGCTAAACCACTGCATGTGCATATGTCCCACATAAGGTACTAGGCACATGCAAAGAATGAACAGAATAGGTCCACATGATTCTAAAATATGAAACTGGACAGACTGACGCACAGACGGACGGACACACGGATGGACGGACAGACTCAGGAACTCACGGATGGTCGGGGACATGTATCCTAACATGTATGATCTATGTACCAAATTTGAATGAAAACTGACAAAGCATGTCCAAAATACAACATTTTCAAAAAATAAGATGGCTGCCAGTCTGCCATTTTGAATCGAATCGCTAAACCACTACATGTGCATATGTCCCACATAAAGTACTAGGCACATGCAAAGAATCAACGGAATCGGTCCAAGGGATTCTGAGATATGACTCTGGACGGACACACGGACGCACAGACGGAGACCGAATTATAAGTCCCCGTTTTCGGACTTCGTCCGAACGGGGACTAAAAATTACCTAACCTACCTCCTCATCTAGCAAGTCTAGTAACTGTTCTTTCACTAAGACTGGATCAACTCCATGTACAGTATTTTCATCAGTAGCACCACTAACACACCACGTGCATAGTAACCGAATACAGTCCAAACACAGTCTCTGTGGCTCTGTTAATATGTCAGTCAGCAATATACTCTGCTTGGCTGTAAGCAAAGTGTTATCATCTATTATTTTTAATACACTCATTCTGATTGGTTAGATCTGGTCACATGACATATTTACTCAGAGACACAATTATTATCTCCATACAGTGTACATGTAATGTATTGTTTGACAAAAAGAAAATGGTGGCAATGTTCGACTGAAATTTGTTTTTGTTTAATCAAATTGATTGAATTTTTGATTTGTTTATTCAGTATAATCATTTTATTTCATTACTTCCAGTTAAACGAACTTGAGATAATAGTGGCGTTCACGTTAGAGATCTTGGCACATGCCGAGACTCGGACTGAGGAAGTACAGCTATGGACAGGACACACGGATGACTGACGGACAGACTTAGGAACTCACGGACAGCCAGGGACATGTATCCTAACATGTATGATCTACCGTATTACCCCGGGCACGCGCCCAGGGGCCTGAACATACAAAATCGGGAAAAATTGGGGGTGGGCGCTTACCCGAGGACCACCCCAAAAAAGATTTTAAAAAGTTGTTTTTGTGATCGTATGATAAGGTCAAATAAAGGAATGCTTTCGTACACTTTGTACATGAACTTATTTCTTGATTTATGCGAGGTTTCAATTAACGTGAGCACTCGGTCAAGAATTGTGGGAACACTAAGACACAGGGTCGAATTTCAAGAATAAAACTTGTTTTATGTCAGCGAATGAAGTGGTATTACTCACTGAAATTGGCTACAAAGTATGGTAAGTATTGTAATCAATGCACGGTTACTTTTTTAGTACCGGTAACTGTGATCAGTGCAAGTCGAAATGACCGGGAAAAACTACTGCTTGTAATCCAAGATGGCGATGACCTCATTAGCATAATTTTGTTCACGCACGTAGTGATACATCGCATCGTAATTACTGAAGAAGAGCAGAGAGGGTTATGAAACAAATAAACCTTTTATTACTGATGTGAAATGTTTACAAACTATTGTGAATACATAAACATATCCAAATGGCGATACATAAAAAAACAGACTGAAAATAAACTCTGGTCGACCTCATTAATATGATTTATTCACGCACCCACACACGTGACAAAATTACAAAAATAACGATGATGCAACAAGTTCCCATCGTCGGCATGCCTCATTATGGTTATCGTAATGGACTTGAGGTCGGCAAAATGTTTTTTCTTCAACGACAGAAAAATAATCCACATGCTGTGATGAAGGATGGAAAGAAAGTAGCAAGTTTACGACGTGATGTCTCAAAAGTGCTAGCTCCCGTTATGGATTCACTGTCAGCGAAATGCTACGTTTTGAAACCAAAGCTAAGTGCTTCAAACCCCCGGTTCAAACCACTCACCAAGGAATGGATCGTTGCAATATTGCAATATTGGATTCATCGTGAATGAAGAGAAAGCAGAACGTGTGCGCCACATGCTGCGTGGTTCATCTTACGTCGTTAAGTTCCAATGAGTTTTTACGTATGAATAACAACCTTTATTGATATCGTATCCCTTCTGGGATCTAGATTAGACTACAATAAGGATATAAGGAACAATAAAATACATAAGTAATAATAATAATAAAAAAGAAATAAATAGTAATACTGCGAAAATATTATTATATAAATATTTTTTGGTGTTATTTTGAGGCAGCTGGTAAATTGCTTTTACGTAAAAACACAAACAAACAAAACGGCCCTTTTCAGGGCCACAACACACTCCAAAAAGAGAACTACCGTAACAAACACACTATTTAAATAAATCGAACGCGTTCGTTTTTGACTAATAAAACTTTATTGTTGACCCCGTTCTTGGCTAAAAATCACCCTGGGCGTTTAACCGAGGATGTCCCCAACATGTAACTTTTGTGAAAACAGGGGATGGGCGCTTGCCCAGGGAGGGGCGCGTACCCGATGTAATACGGTATGTACTAAATTTGAATAAAAACTGACAAAGCATGTCCAAAATACGACATTTTCAAAAAACAAGATGGCTGCCAGTCGACCATCTTTGATCCAATTGTGAAATAAATCGTCATGGACATGTATCCTAACATGTATAATCTATGTACCAAGATTGAATGAAAACTGACAAAGCATGTCCAAAATACAACATTTTCAAAAAAACAAGATGGCTGTCAGTCGGCCATTTTGAATCGAATCGCTAAACCACTGCATGTGCATATGTCTAACATAAAGTACTAGGCACATGCAAAGAATGAACGGAATCGGTGCAAGGGATTCTGAAATATGACTCCGGACGGACACACGGACGGACAGAGACCGAATTATAAGTCCCCGTTTTCGGACTTCATCTGAACGGGGACTAATAACATAAGAGCAAATATATATAATTTCAATACAACACAATAACAGATCTAAGAATGAGATTGTGATTTTGAAACAGGACTAATGTGAACACAACTGCTGTATACTCTTTGCAAACACAAAGAATTACGATTTTCGGCACGTGCTTAGATCCCATAACCTGAATGTAGCATAAAAAGTTGAATAATCAGCCACTCACCGGTATTATTTGTTGTGCCAATCAATTCCATTTTATCGCCATTCATTCCACCGAAATCATCAAATCCATTGTCTGTATCACCTGGCGTATCAAACTCAACGTCCATGAAACCATCCACCTCATCTTCGGCCATCGTCATGAAAACCGAAGTGCGGTTACCACTTTGCGGGTTACTACCCTGGGAAGAACACAATAAGCAAGAAACACCTTGGTATTTGTATAGGATGTTATTTTTCAAAGGTTATTTGTTTGTACCATCTTCCCAATGCACACTGATTTGTTGTAGTGTAAATATCAATCTGCATAATTAATCAGAAAGTTTGGGACATAGTCAGGTGTTCCCGGTCCATTGACTCCACAAATAATGTTTGTTATCAATGTATGAATGCAGAATGTCAGTCATTGTGTTTTAAAAATTGAAGCAACCACGTAACATCGTTTTGATTCCAAATAACGGTTACATATCCAAGAAACATATGCAGAACATAATAATCCACCAAGTTTTCCATTTCATGGTTGGTTTCTCTTCCAACAATTAAACACATTATGCTTCGTGCCATTGCTTGTAACCCATGCTTATAGAAAACTTTGCAGCAAAACTTTTATCATACCTTACAACTTGCTATTTTGAGCAAAAAATCTACGAGCCCTGCAGGTGTGATGTTTCTACAAGTGCATGCCATCCAAGACACGGCATCAGTCATGTTGTCATCAGCATCTTGAGCATCCCATGTATATATCTCCTTTAAGCCTCTGACTACATTGCTACACAACAAAGACTGCCCTCTCTGAGCTGTCTCAGCATCTCTTCTCCCTTTAGTGATACTCATCAATATTCTTTTCAGTAGCAGCTAGGAGAAAGAGTTGTAAATTATCTAAATGAAATAAATAACTTTAGCTTACGTAGAATGTTATCAAAATTCAGGCTTAGTGATCACATTTTGGAAATTGAACTGGGGAGAAGGAGAAAACCAAAATTACCAGCAGCAGAAAGAGTCTGTAAAAATGTGATCAAGGCGATATTAAAGATGAAAACATTTTCTTTTGAGCTGCTCACATTTTGAAAATGAAAGAAAAATCCTCCTGACAAACTGCGAAATTACCTCAAGTGAAAAGAACAACGACGTAATGTTCTTAAAAATTACGGAAAATAACATTACTCTGTCTCTATATCTTAAAAATACCATATACAAAGCACCGCCTGTGTAAACCCATTGGTAGGAAGAACCTTTACTTTGATATATTTACTGTATTTTTATTGCTTTCTGATTTGTTGTAGTTGAACTTTTAAATTTGTAGTTATTTTTAGTTGCTTTATTTTACACTATTTTTACCTTACTGTATCCACAGCAGATTACAGTCGCGTAATAAACTATTATTATTATTATGTAATGTAGAGTTTTGTCTTTTGTGACAATTTTCATAAGTGTTACACATACATTGCGGCATCATATGATGATATATCATGGTTATATGCTGCCAATCATGTACATTTCAAATGGTGATACTATTGTAGGTACAATTGTAGCTTTGAAGTTAAGTTACTCTTAGACTGTACTGTATGTATGTTTAAGAATTATGGGAACTCACTTTTATTTGACCGAATAACTTAGAATGATGCAAATCATCTTTGGTTATAGCTTGGTATCCTAGCAACCATGACATCACCTTGGTGATAACAGCACAGTGATGAACCATATTCTCAACGTGCACAACCTGAAATTTAAGACAGACTACAGATGTTAATAGCTCTTCCAGAATCTATATTGTCAACAATTTAACAATACACTTTTGAGGACTAAAATGTAAAGTGTTGATTTCAAGGTGCATTATCACTTTGTATTATATGCAGAACACCTCCCACCTGATTATTAGGATCACCATGTAAAATGATAAAATTAGTTGCTATGGCAACCAATTCTGAATTCAGTGACTTTTCAAGACAACTCACCTCAGTGGATGTAATCTCCAATAATCTATCAGCCGTTGCGTCAAGCATTCGTATCAATGACTTTAATACAACATTTAGTGTACTGTTCTGTCTTCTATTATCCTGGAATGATTCCTTCCCATGTTGATTCCCCTCTATCAGATCAAAACTAGACTTCATGTAAATGTCCTCAGTCGCTTGTAAAACTTTATTTTGGCAGTGTTCAAGCTGTGGTTTCCATGGTGATATTGTACTAGTACATCGCTGAGTCAGGATAGCAAGTACTTCAGATATAACAGTGACAGAAGGTCTACAAAAGAAAAGAATATTTGAAATCAATAGCTTTGGTAATGACTTGGAGTGGTAAAATAGGTGTTACGAAAATTATAAAAATGTATAGCGCCCTCTATGAACTTCAAGTACATTGCCTTTGTTTTTTTGATAAACATAGTATTTGGTTACATACAGAACAAGCAGCAAATACTCTAACACCTGTCACAGCATGCTGTTAATATTGCCGTATCAACACAAGTATCAGTGTTTTACCTTATTATGAAAAGTTCTAATAAAAAACGAAAATGCAATTTTTCAGAGATGGCTGACTAATAAATAAGGGAAGAACATTTTGAAAAGTATTGATGTCATGCTGGTAATTATTTTTCCCAAAAACTGCATTCCAGTGTGTTGTAATTTAGTTTCACTGATGAGTCACAAGCAATCATGCAACATGCATGGCCCACATATAAAACAGTCCCATCATTCATTGTACCAGTGTGCCGTCTAACAGGACTGATTTGGAGTCCCCAAAAATCAAGTTGAGTCAACTTGTTGCCTGCTTGGGCAAGAAAAAAATAAAACTGTATGTGAGTGTATAGATGACTTTAGGCAAAAACAAAATATTGTGACTCCCGATTTCCTCCATATTTAGTTATTTTGTTACCGGTAATAAAATATGAATTTCATTTTACCAAATTACAAATTCCATAACTACCGTAGTAGGGAATAAACCCCTCTTGATAAATGACTTGTTGTAAAATTTGGAGGGGGGGGGCTTATACTCGAGCAGGGGTTTATACTTGAACAACTACGGTATAGTAAGATGTTTTTCAAGCTTACTATTATTAATGTATGAACTTTTGTTGTATTAATAACATGTCAGTGAAATAGCACAACAAGTTACATTGCAGCACCTCTTTTGGCCATGGTGTGTCATACACCATAGAGGGCACAATGTACCGTACACTGTCTGTATGTCAGATTGCATACCTGTCAACTGTTTTATGTTGCTTCTCAGACACATCACCATTCTCTTCATTTGGCAGTATCCAATTTAGTAAAATATGTCTTAAGGGGAAATTCCTAGTGACGATTCCCATGGCAATGGTAGCATTTGGTTCCAGGTTCTCTGGAATTTGGCAGTGTTTGAGAAGTATGGAAAGGCACTGTACAGCACTCCTTCAGAGTAAATAATGACAAACATGGTAAGTAGAGAAACATATGTGTATAAGCATTTTGCAAAACACAGTCCCAGTTGTGTACTTAAAGACCATATAAAGCATATATGTAGAATTCTCATAAAGTAAATAATTGTAGAATAGTTTTTGGTGTGTCACATAGAATATAACAGCAGAGTAAAAACCTGTATATCATGATGATACACATGTTATGCATGTGAGAATGAATGATATCACGTTATATCTCAAAACAACACACATTTAAGGATAACTTAACTAGTCTAGCTCATAGTGAACATTTTTACATCACTATTTTATAGTTCAAGAATTGTACATATGCAAAAAGCATTTGATGATGCAGTAGTTGAGTGACCTGATGAATAAATCAAGACGGTAATCATGAGTAGGCTTTACAAATGAATAGTGAAGCGCATCAACCTCCAGTAATAGTTATTCTTTCCACCATGTTTGAAGAAAATCAAACCACACATGACCATGCTCTGCTTCTGGACATGTCAAACAGACCTGAGTTTAGCATTTTGTTACAACAAAAATGGCCACCAGTCGGCCATCTATGACTGAATCTAAAAATCACTACATGTGCATATGTATCAGATAAAGTATGTGTGAGGATTGAAGAGAATTGATTGATTAAAATTGTGCAAGAAATGTTCAATTATCTAGCTAGATGGCTTCAAGGCAATCACCTTCATGGCCTTTGTCAATTTCAAACCATGGCCAAATAACACTAAAATTCTGACATCAAAATTTTATGAAATTTAAAAAAAAATGAAGATACTTACTGTGTGGGTTGACAAGTGCCATGTGCCAGTAATTTCCAAATTTCTTTGTCAGCGGTTACCAACTGTGTTTCAATAAGAACACACAGTAAATGGAATCCATGTTTTTCAGCATGGTGTAGACTGGCAACCCTGAGACAGAATATAGAAAACGAACGATATGAAATGAAGAAGACCCTTTTGAAATCATACAAAATACTTTGAGATTGAAGTCAAGTTCCAAATGATATATGCCAGTCAATGCATTGAATATTATACAGCGCATGAAAGATGAAACAGACACAGCAATACAACACACATCAGATAAATTTGAATACAGTACAGTTGCTGTATCTGTTCAGTCCCTCTTCTTTGTAAACAGAAATTTGTTAGTATAAATAAAATTAATATACTGTATTCAAAGTTTTATTTTTACATTTCATTTTTAATGAAGCTTTCTGAGAGTCAATAATGCAAGTTAATACTGTTGACAGCACGTGATTGCTGACTGTGTGCCTTTAATGCAAACATACATGACATCAATATGTCACCAACGGGAATTTAAGTTTGGCGTTAATTACTAAATACAATACTATCAAGCCATTCTCTTCATTTGCATAAATATTTATAAAAGCTTGTTCGATTCATTCTATTAAAGTGCTTGTTTTTTTCTCTTTGTTTCTTTTATTATTTTTTCAACTATTACTGAAGCTTTTGTGGAATGCGCAGGTATTTCTAAGTGCACATACAAGGTCAAATCAGCCAAAAAAGTGCAAAATGATGTCATTTGTCATCAACCAATAGAAATCTTTCATTTCAGTTCAAATTTTGAAATTTATAAATCTTTATAAAAATAAAGGGAAAATACATTAAAAAAACCCACAACAAACCCACAACAAAACCACAACAAACCCACAACAAACCCACAACAAACCCACAACAAAACCACAACAAACCCACAACAAAACCACAACAAACCCACAACAAAACCACAACAAACCCACAACAAACCCACAACAAAACCACAACAAAACCACAACAAACCCACAACAAAAACACAACAAACCCACAACAAACCCGTTGTTGTGGGGTTTTTTTTTATATACTTTCAAACTCCATACCTGAGTGTACTACTCCATACTTTCATCCATAGAGGGTGACATGACTCTGTTATAAACAAAGTTTGGATTTTGTTACTCTGACAATAAGCAAGAGCACTGAGGCAGTCCAGAAGCCAGCCAGTTGTATTGTTTCTGAAAAGAAATAAATATAATTAAGTTTTGAAATGAGGTCAATCAAGTATCTAACTTTCGTGAGATTTGTTTTTTCTCACGATAACGAGCAGGGTGACACACTCGAGCAGCAATTGAAATCTGTTGTCAACACAATACTCCTTGAAAAAGTAATGCCAGCAAACTTAGATTCATTAACATATTATGTTGTTATGCAAATTGACCAATACTGTATGCAATTTTTCTGGGGAGAACACTGCAAAACCATCTCATTGCATCGTTTATCAAGTAAATTATTATTCACCTTCACTACAATAAATCCTATCACATATTGTTGTTCAAATTACCGTAACACAACTAATCTAATATTCGTAATGTTTGATACACTTCACACTAAACTTTGCCGACAATACAACTTTAAGAATCGAAAAACTTATAATAAATTCATAGCTGAACCACGCGAAATTGTCTCCCACAAAATTGAAGCGACTGTAGTTTACATTGTGATAATTAATGAGTAATTTACACTTATTTTAGTTTATTGAGAGGAATTACTATTTGCTATATAAATGACTTGACCCAAATGGCGTTTGGTTCACAACCAGCAATCGCAATATTGTCATTTGTCAAAATTATTGATTGAAACAACGCAGTTTTGGAATTCATCGTGCAGCATACGAGTTATTTAAATTGAATTAGTGGCAACTGTAAGAAGTATGCAAATTAGGTGATTAATATTCATAAAATTACCTTTTTGTTTCAGTAAGAAGTTGATGTAAAGTGATAAGAAATGGTTGTATCTCTTCAGAAGGCAGCCCAGTTGGGTGTTGGCTTAGCAGAGCATACAGTAACTGCAACCTACAAATCAATAAATCCAAATTTCTGAAGAGGAACACAGAATTAATTTCACTTCTGATCAATACAGCTAGGAATTGGAGTGAATTATATACATGTATTTATAAAGGCGAAGAAAATGCCTTTGTTTTTTCAATTATTACTTCTTCACATTCCTAGTTAATTTTGGACTAAACAGACAAGATTTCCTGTTGGCTACGGATCAGGATCAAAATCATTGAAAAAAATATTTAAAAAAACTGATGCAAGCTCATTTTGCGAAAAATGATAAAAAATGACTTTGGCACTAAAAAAATAACATATTGCCTGCAAGTTTCTCTGTAAAGGTCTTGTAAACCATTTATCCAGTACTAGACCAGAATTAATTTACTACAGTCCAGTTTTTGTCTCTTGTTATAATTTTGCCACATCTTATTGGTTGAATGTGATCTCCAGGTCTCCTGTATGCACTCCGAATGAAATAAAAATACCAAATTTTTTATATCAGTCATCGTGGTTCTCCATTATGGAGACTCAGGATCGTTTGTTAACCAAAACGTGTTTCCTGTCAGTAAATTTGTCACTGAGAAATGTTTTTTTATTTTCTAAGACACCTTGAATCAAGTGTATTTTAAAATAAAATAAAATAAAATGAAATAAAATGAAATAAAATAAAATAAAATAAAATAAAATAAAATAAAATAAAATAAAATAAAATAAAATAAAATAAAACAAAACAAAACAAAACAAAACAAAACAAAACAAAACAAAACAAAACAAAACAAAATAAAATAAAATATTTTTTCAGAGTGCCAAATTTCATTGAGAAAATTTGCATGTGTGCAAGCGAGACATCACATAATTTTGGAAAAAAATAAGTTAAGCTATACAGCAAACAAACACACAATTGGTAAATATGTGTACACCATATCTTGATCAGCATGCCACTGTTGTCTAAGTCTACAATCCGAGTGACCCCTTCAAATGCTGAGAGTAAAATGAAAGAACTGAGGCAAGTGAAGAGGAACAGTTCAACAATCATCTTCCTCACAAGTCATTATTTTTCTTAACACATACATTAATTTCATTGGAATCAGAAAACGATATATTGATAAATATTTTAAACTGCAACTTTAGCAGACTTTAGTGGTAAAATAATGTGATGTGGGTTTAATGTTGAATTCCAACCAAAAAAGTATCATCATTAACTTTGAGCCTTTTCAATATTAATTCAACCTTTTTTATAATGAACCTGGATATTTTTTTCATTATTTTTTCAAAAATTACTATGGAGGTATTATTTATAGGAAATTATGATCATTTGTTGTAAAATTAACTAATGAATAATAACTGTAGAAAAATACAAACTAAAATTAAGGTAGAAGAAGTTATGCGAGTCAAAGAAATAATATATAACTATTACCAATATTAAACAGTTTTACCAACTTTATTTCACTTTTGTTTCAAATTATTTAAATTTGTTCTTTGAAGTGAATTGTTGTTACAAACAACAGAATTTTTTTTTCGCTATTTCTTGCAAAATAAATTCTGATATGTTTTGTATCATTATTATCAAACTTTTTGTGAGAAATAAAAAGAGAAGATGTGGAAATTGACATATTCGTATGATATAATACTACAGCCTTAAGTTAAATTGTTTATCATTTACCGAGTAATCTTATCGAAATGGATATTTGAAATAAATAAATAATCTGTCAGTTACATCTGTTTATCAACAACGTGTAATTTTCAATTCTCACAACTCCATAGCACATGGTCATTTCGAGCAGAAACACTTCACTGTAAACGTGCAGAAAACTTTAATGATCAAAACAGGATACAAATTACAGGCGTAGTAAGTACAAATTAATATTTTTTTTTTTTTCTATTTTTTTAGGAGGGGGCACACAAGTTGGGTATAGTCAACCTTGATAATGGATTTTAATTTCACCACCTCAAAGTACAGTTTGTAACATCTCTTTTGAATGTAGAAAAGAGCAGGATATAATGCTATAAATAAAAAAAGTATAAAGATCATTTTTATAAACAATTTTTAATTATATAATTACACTTTGAAAAGAAACAAGATTTATAAACATAAATCTATTTAAATACATTCTCACTACAAATTACACAATACTTATTTTCTAATGGAGTTTCTTCACAGCACAAACTATTGGAATCATGCACACGTGTGAGTACTTCGGTGACACATTTTATAGCTACACCCAAAATAGTCCATCATTTATTACGTAACTGTGACACATGACACCATTCTGTTAACATCCACACATTTTCATAAAATCTCCATGCACTTTTTGACCTTTCATAAGTACAATACACTACAATTTACTCCAGAAAAACATTTTTCTTGGTACATTTCTACATTCTTGCATACTAATGAGGGATTCAGACACATTCCAAGCTGAACAATTTTCTTGGACTAACAACAAAGCTGGTCAATCCTTTCCCAGCAACTAGGAATATACTTATAACAGTAGAAAATGCACAAGTTGTTAAATTTTTTCAAAAAAACCATGAGAAGACTCCAGTCTAAAATGATGTTTTTGATTTTACCTACAGCAACTTGTCAGAGAAAATACAGTAATTTATACATAAAAATGTATGAATTATGTAACGCATTAAAATATTCACCCCGAAAAGTTTTTTTTCGTCCTTGTGTTCACAACTATTTTAACAACAAGTAGCCCCCATGGAATAAATAAACCAACATTCTGCCAACTGAACCACTCAATATTAAACAGAATACTCTATGTATGAGACAGTGGATGCAATATTCTAATTGTAACTCACGGTATGAACTAAACATCAGTGTTACTGAAACATTGTGATTTTTGGCATTCAATCCACGGGGATGGGGTTTGGAAAAGATGTAAGGTTTAAAGACAGGGTTTGGGTTTTAGATTTTAATCCATATCCTACAGCTGGCAACCCAAAACTTTTACGTTGTCTTGACCAGATAAGGGTTAATGCTTCCTCTACGCCTTTGCTAATCATCAATGGCAAATTTTTAGATTTTTAGAATACAATAAATTCTGTTTCTTTCTATTTTATTCTCAGCAAAAGTCTGTAATGTATAATACATCAATCCAAGTCTCGGTATTATGATAATGTTGCACCAATGACCAGAAAAACCCAAATTACAAGTTTATATTACTATTATTTATCAAGGAGCACACACAGCCAATTAGTTGGACAATTTATTTATCGTTGTAGTCAACTGATTTTTCTGTTGAGGCGTCAAAAGTTTTCAGAATATCCAGAATAGACTGGATATTTGTTCACAACAAGTGCATTTTTTGTTTTGTTTTGTGGAATAACTTTTATCAGTCATATCAATAATTTCTACAACTCAACTAAACCAGTGATAACCAGTGATAACCAGATAAATAGCTTTCCACACTTTGATTAATAGTGGTAATGTACTTCAGCATTGCAGCAAGAAAAAGTTAAAATTTGAAAATATAATACCATGGCAAAAAGAAAGCAGAAGAAATCTGAAAACGCAGACGTGAAAACAAGTACCGAGGTTAATGCTAAACCAGGTAAGAAATACACAGTAGGTGACCAACCAATGAGTAATAGCAATACATACTGTCTGCATTTTTTTGGCTTGAAAGACACTTTCTGATTGGTCAGACTCTGATCATAGTCACCAACCAATCAATGATGGCCATGTATCTCAGTGTGATGAAAGAAACTTTGTGAGTGGTCCCAATCATATACAATTAAAGGTGCATTGGAAGATGAACCAATCAGTGGAAATGCACCATTAAAACAAAGGGAGCAAGTTTAGAAAGTCTGAAATCTTATGTTTTATATTTCTCTGCCATGGACATTGAAAAGATCCTGTGCTTCATTTGAATAATAATGAAATAATTTTTTTGGATTTTATGATTTTTACTCTGGAATGTGTCATGGTTTACAGATTAAAAAAAAACAACTAATTATTCCGTAATACACGTACCTACTTTGAAATGTAAAATAAGATCTGTTAACTTTATTGTTTTCAAGAAAAAGTCGAAAATTTAAAGTTGACACTGACAAATGCTGGGCAATGAATCAGTAATAGTCAACAGCAGAGTTAAAAATTATATCATTTATTTTCCCTTCAGTTAATCTAAATTTACCCTGCATTGAATGGAATGGTGTTTCATGTATAGAACTACTAGTAATATTTCCTTATACTTTATTTACAGCAACTCGCACTGTGATCCAATCATATACCTGTACTCTTATATACGGTATAATCCTTGCCGTTTTGGTCACAGCCGCATTGATGACATTTACGGTACGTGCCGAGAAAGGAACATGCGACAGCCAGTGTTCAAAATACTCCGCACCAATCCAGAAACAATCAGCATTTAACGTTGGATTATTCAGCCACCGACAAGCAGAACCTAGAAAAAGCTTACCTATACTCTACGACTATGTCTACCTAAACATCGGCAATAACTACAACAACGAAACCGGTGAATTCGTCTGTGAACACAGTGGAATTTACGTGTTTAATCTGAACATACTTAAAAGCAGAGTGTGTGATAGTACAACTGTATCTATCTCTAAGAATACTGTATCTGAAAGTTCAGCATACGCTTATGGGAACGAAGGAAACTTCGCGAGTGCAAGTGCAACAACAGTTATCCACTTAGATAAAGGCGATACTGTTTTAACACTAATTAATAGCTCTGGGTGTCTCTTTGGTAGTAATGTTGGGTATACTAATTTTAACGGCTTTCTGCTTTACCCTGATGACTAAAATCATGTTACGAGTTAAGAGTTGGCAGCAACAATAAAGTAGAAATTGGAATCTATTGTATAAACATTTATTTAAATACGTCAAAAACAGAATTGAGTCACCTGCCTTGATTTTAAACAAGTGTTTTTCCAGAGTTGAACTTTTGAACCAGTCTGACACAAAATAGTTATGGTTTTGGCATAAATATATCTATATACATTTGATATATGGTTACCTACTTTTTATTTGATAGAATGTCACATACAATACTTTTTTCTGATCTGGGTTTTGTGAACGATAGTAAATACATTATTTGTTAAATTTACATAAAAATTCAAACATGCGCCGTGTTGTGACCATGGTGTGCAATTTTTGTATATTTGGTCACTCTTCTATTGTGGTAAAGCGTCAAGTGTGAATATAAAACAGCAAAGAATTTTTTATCCTCAAAGTGCTGCAAAACCTGAATCAACTTCACTTCAGTGATAACCCTTTGATGTACATATACATCCTTTGTCAATATGGTACTGGGTGATAAATAACCCTCCACGTGTGTAGATATATATTCATTCTGATAGAGTTCTTTTCATTTTAAAAACCAGTTCTTGAAAACCTGCTCAAATTTAGCCATAAGATAATACATTTCTAATTTGGTGTAATAACAACATATAATAAACTGAAAATATTGGTTACCCCCCTGTATAAAAAAGGATGACATTTTTCACCAACTAAAATAAATCGACACAGACACGAAAAATTCCCAATTGGCGGAAAGCCTAAAATAAATCACAAATTTAGTGCAACTGTGTTATTACAATTACCAGTACAGTGGTAGAAGGTATGAAATCATGTAATTGAATATGTTGAATTACAAATAGTTTTCAGCATGAGTTGAAGAAGCCACGTATACCAACAGATACCCTTTAGGTGTGGTCTGATAACAATCTATTACAACATACATCAAGAATTCATGGCAACATAGATGAGATATTTAGTTTACTAGATTTGTTTTCCAAGTGATGATGTTTCATCAGATAATTTTTAAAACTTGTTCAGAATGTTTGAAACTTTGTTAAAATACTAATTATTTACTAACGATATATTCAATGCCATTATTGTTATTTTTAACTCAGCCCCCAAAATATAGTTATAAATATTATCGGTATTTAAATGGACTAGAATTTTCATTCAATATCTTTTTGGTCACATACTCTTATCTTGTGAAACAATGCATAATTTTAGAGTGGCCCATGTGACCTAAATGATGATGAACTACTAGAGATAATTTCTAACAAACCATCATACACAGCCAAACACTCATAAACACACCTCATCACGACAAGTTATTGACAGAGTTTTAAAAAGTTATAAAGAGCAGCAACAAACACAGGCGAGTAATTTATTCCTTTGAAGATTTTCAGTTTTGAAGTACAGCTGACAATGCATTCCATTTTTGCTGTACTTCACATGACAAGTATACAACTATTTTAAGTTATACCTTGTCACAACTGCACACAACAGAATAAGCTAATGATTGATCTCTGGTAGCATAGTGGTTGTCGTATCAGACTCATGATTAATAGACCCAAGTTCAAATCCAACCTTAGGCTGAACATCAAAAGGGTCGACTCCTACCCTGGGTGAGTGTGCCACAGACTCAATGGGAAGGCCAATTCCACTGGCCGAGATTCATTCACTAATGAATGCGACTTTGGGGAACTTTGGTTAAGGTTCGTAGGTGCTTGTGTTCGACCAGACCTTGCTGACGCCAGGATAGCGCATTAAATTGCCATTTGATAGAGAGTTTAATGGCCGCACAGCCCTGTCATGTAGTCCCAAAACATGAATATGACTTCTGTGGCAAAAACACACTATATGTCAGCACTTGCAACTTGCACATACAAAAAAAAGTCAGGAGAGACAACAACAACAACAACAAATTTTGATTATATTGATATCCTATAGTGAAGTGATTCTGTACATTTCTCAGACTAATATGATAATTTGAGTTAGAAATTGTACGTGTATTTGACCCAAGTGCATATTCCTGAGTAGTAAAACACCATCCATTGACAGATAATAGTTAAATAGTAACTTGGAAATCTCACTACTACAACTTTTATGATCTCTTATATATATCAGTAGATACCATTATTTGCACCAATAAAAAGCTGTTTATCTCCGTGGTAAATAGTAATCAACAAGTACGAACTGTTATATTTATCGTTAAGCAATTAAACTTCACTCGGCATAGATCATATCAGGATTTCAAAATAGAGTATTGAAAACTGCGATATTATTCATGGTAAACCATGAGATTTTGCACAGAAGCATAACATACATGTACACGAACAGTGTAAGCAAGCATACACAAACAGGTATAATCAAGTTCTGATGCTGTCTTTTTTTTTCAGAGTCATGACCAAGATCAATGTCATGAGACTGATTGCCATAATTGCCATGGTAACTATCCAATGTCAATCGAAACCAAGTCAACCATCTCATGAAGATAATGGTGAGAGGCGGCGTTACCTAGGTGACAGTCATCACCATGAGAATGATAAAGGCTATAATGAGAAGCGCTACCTGAGTGATGATCATCGTCATATAAATTTATGGTCAGAAAAGAAAAAGACGCAAATAGGGCTGACCAGACGCAAAGAAAAACCACCACAAGATGACCAGATTGAAAAGGATAAAAAAAAGTGCTGTGGTCTTTTAGCAAAGCTGATGCCAAAAGAAGAGATACTGGATTTGACTGATGAAAAACTACAACGATCGTTGGCAGTTCAGAAGGTGTACAACAATGTACAGCTACCAATACAGGATTCTACACATCATGATACTCCATCCACTGCAAATAAAGCATGGCCTGCTCTTCCAATCAGCGGCTGAAAAACACTGACACCGAAAAAAATGACTGCCATTCTCACTGCCAAAATACTATCTACAATTACTTTTGATTTTTATCAGAACTGTTTTTCTTTTAGATTAGCATAAACCTATTTTTAGACAGTTGTGTTTCTACTAACACATCATTAGCTGAAATCAACTGTGCATAGCCGTAATGACTAAAAAGAAATAAAAACAATGTCAGCATGCAATTTGATGGCCATGCAATAGATGAACTGTATTGTTTTTTGTGTGCATATCTCATAGCTGAGGGGGGAGGGGGGTGATAGCACTAGAGAAAACACTTACCGTACTCGACCGCGTTAGCGCCCAGGGGCCTCTGCTCAGAAAATCACGATTTTTTAGGGGTGGGCGCTTACCCGAGCACCCCCTCGAAAAAGAGTGCAAATGAAAAATTTGATTCATCAAGTGACAGATTACGTCTTTGAGGGAAAATCAAATTACGAAATTAGTTGAGTCGTCATTGATTTTCACAAGGAAGAAACAAAAATGATCACAACAAATATGCACATTTTATTACAATATTAATTACGTACCACCAGAATTTATGAAATTAAAAACATTTGAGTCTGTTGGAACACAGCCGAAGTCAAAATTGTCATATTATCTCCACTGACGAAGGTGTTGGATCGTACGCAAACTCTCGATGCTGTACTGTTACACACTTTAGATAAAAACATTGTTATATATTACACTAGTTGTATGTAAAGTATTTTAAGTTGTTTTTAATTTTGTGAACGAATAAGGGCATATATTAAATCAGGCATTAGATTTTTGTTTCACATTTTCAAACATAGTATATATATATTTTTCTTTTTAGTTTAGTTTTACAGCATTTTCAAACACCTGTAAACATTTGGGAAAATTATTTTAAAATTGTTGCGCTAAGTTTAAACACTATTACCCTGATGGCATTAAATACTACCAATGAACACAAATTACTATTGAAACTTTAAATTTAATTTTTATTTTATTTTCATAAAATTGACAAATTTAAAAAAAAAAATTAAATTTAGCATTCAGTAAATATAATGTTACTCACCATGGTATAGTTTCTGTCATGTGACCTTGCTGCGTGAGAGCGTCTCGTATCATTTCCCAACCAGATTCCAAGCGTCGTCTTTTACTCCTACTGCCAGGTTGGGTATTGACAAATGTCATTTGAGTAACTTCAATCTCAGTGGTTTTCTCAGAAAATATCTTTCAATATACAATATATCAAGGATTGATAAGATAAGGGTTCCCAACTGATGTGATATGTGGTGTGAGATCTCATTTGAAGTCACATGAATTTTGTTTGATAATCAAAAAACATTTCAAGAAATACTAAATGCAAATGAGTTTTGTGTGAAAAGTAGTTCTCCTCTCAACAACTCACAGCCATTGATTAAGTTCTGTGATGGATGTGTGGAAATAATCACAAAATATATAATGATATATATATATACCAAAATTGTGTACCCGTATCCGTAATATTCATCCTTGATGCTAATAATAATAATAATCCAGAATTGGCATAATAATTATATATACAGATCAATCAGGAACCAAATCCTGTTTTGAACAAACGTTTCAAAGAGGTACCAGATCACAAATTTGCATAGGAGCTAGAGGTTACATGGTACGTGATTAATCATAGCAGTGCAAGTTGATGAAAATACAACTATTAACACTATTGGTATCATTCATCCATCCCATTTAATGATACATTTAAAACAACAAACAAACATATCTTTACCTGATGGCAGACATCAGCTGCTAGGCTAACATAATTCTCCTTCAGAGTGGTTTCCCTAGAACTACTGGAACAACAAAAATCACAATTACAGCATTTAAATGGTTATATTTCAAATCATAATCATATTATTATTAGTAGTAGTAGTATAACAATAAATAATACTGCAGGCATGATACAAAGACAAATAAAAGTAAGTGCAATCATTATTCAATATAGAGGGCGCACTAAGAATTGACATGTCTTAGGGACGACGTCAAAAAATCGATGTCGGATAAAAAACTTAATTCCTTTAGTTTTTTTCCAAACCCCCCTACCCCCCACTGAAACTTAATTGATAAATATTGGTCATGGCGTCAGACTACATTCACCATTGAATACAAATTGATAATCGGACAGTAGTATTGCATAGCAGTTGGTTGTCGGGAGAATGTAAAAAGACTTTACAAATGCACCTCATTTGACGCACAGATTTACACTCGAACCAAACCATTTTTCTGTTTTTTTTCTCCCTTTTTTGTTATTTCTGTCCATGATTGGATAGAAAAAAACCCAACAACAAATACTCCAAGATTTTTTTGACTTCATTAAAAAATAAAATCGTTTTTGTAGGATGGAAACTTTTTGAGGTCAAAACCCCCCACCCCCAAACTAAAGGAAATAAGTTTTTTATCCGACATCGATCTTTTGACGTCGTCCCTTACCTCAACCTCCTTGCTCCAATCTGTTGTAAATCAGTGTAGATGGCAGCATATAGCTTTTTTAAATGGCTCTGTTTAACAAAATGAACAGTACAATATTCAGATTTTAGAGTAAAACTGTTTTGTAATTTTCAAAAGTAAAATATGAATACCTTGACTGGAGTCATCTCATGGTGTAGAGAAAAAGTAAAATGTAACAAGTATGATAAAGCGGGGGTGTCATCACCTGCGCATGCGTCAGATGGCCATAGCGTGTCATCGTTTACAAACAAGCATTTACCCATGAGCCTTTGCATTTTTAGCGTGTGTTGTTATCCTTGCTTGAGACACAATTCCTGCACGTGCACAGGTGACGACTCTCCTGCTTTAACTGAGACACTGCATGGCAAGTGTGTTAACTGAGACACTGCATGACAAGTGTGTTAACTGAGACACTGCATGGCAAGTGCGTTAACTGAGACACTGCATGACAAGTGTGTTAACTGAGACACTGCATGGCAAGTGCGTTAACTGAGACACTGCATGACAAGTGTGTTAACTGAGACACTGCATGACAAGTGTGTTAACTGAGACACTGCATGACAAGTGTGTTAACTGAGACACTGCATGACAAGTGTGTTAACTGAGACACTGCATGGCAAGTGCGTTAACTGAGACACTGCATGACAAGTGTGTTAACTGAGACACTGCATGACAAGTGTGTTAACTGAGACACTGCATGGCAAGTGCGTTAACTGAGACACTGCATGACAAGTGTGTTAACTGAGACACTGCATGACAAGTGTGTTAACTGAGACACTGCATGACAAGTGTGTTAACTGAGACACTGCATGACAAGTGTGTTAACTGAGACACTGCATGACAAGTGTGTTAACTGAGACACTGCATGACAAGTGTGTTAACTGAGACACTGCATGGCAAGTGCGTTAACTGAGACACTGCATGACAAGTGTGTTAACTGAGACACTGCATGGCAAGTGCGTTAACTGAGACACTGCATGACAAGTGCGTTAACTGAGACACTGCATGACAAGTGTGTTAACTGAGACACTGCATGACAAGTGTGTTGACTGAGACACTGCATGACAAGTGTGTTAACTGAGACACTGCATGGCAAGTGCGTTAACTGAGACACTGCATGACAAGTGTGTTAACTGAGACACTGCATGACAAGTGTGTTAACTGAGACACTGCATGACAAGTGTGTTGACTGAGACACTGCATGACAAGTGTGTTGACTGAGACACTGCATGGCAAGTGCGTTGACTGAGACACTGCATGACAAGTGTGTTAACTGAGACACTGCATGGCAAGTGCGTTAACTGAGACACTGCATGACAAGTGTGTTAACTGAGACACTGCATGACAAGTGTGTTAACTGAGACACTGCATGACAAGTGTGTTGACTGAGACACTGCATGACAAGTGTGTTGACTGAGACACTGCATGGCAAGTGCGTTGACTGAGACACTGCATGACAAGTGTGTTAACTGAGACACTGCATGGCAAGTGCGTTAACTGAGACACTGCATGACAAGTGTGTTAACTGAGACACTGCATGACAAGTGTGTTAACTAAGACACTGCATGACAAGTGTGTTGACTGAGACACTGCATGACAAGTGTGTTGACTGAGACACTGCATGACAAGTGTGTTAACTGAGACACTGCATGACAAGTGTGTTAACTGAGACACTGCATGACAAGTGTGTTGACTGAGACACTGCATGACAAGTGTGTTGACTGAGACACTGCATGACAAGTGTGTTGACTGAGACACTGCATGGCAAGTGCGTTGACTGAGACACTGCATGACAAGTGTGTTAACTGAGACACTGCATGGCAAGTGCGTTAACTGAGACACTGCATGACAAGTGTGTTAACTGAGACACTGCATGACAAGTGTGTTAACTGAGACACTGCATGACAAGTGTGTTAACTGAGACACTGCATGACAAGTGTGTTGACTGAGACACTGCATGACAAGTGTGTTGACTGAGACACTGCATGACAAGTGTGTTGACTGAGACACTGCATGACAAGTGTGTTAACTGAGACACTGCATGACAAGTGTGTTAACTGAGACACTGCATGACAAGTGTGTTGACTGAGACACTGCATGACAAGTGTGTTAACTGAGACACTGCATGACAAGTGTGTTAACTGAGACACTGCATGACAAGTGTGTTAACTGAGACACTGCATGACAAGTGTGTTGACTGAGACACTGCATGACAAGTGTGTCAACTGAGGCACTGCATGACAAGTGTGTCAACTGAGACACTGCATGACAAGTGTGTCAACTGAGACACTGCATGACAAGTGTGTCAACTGAGGCACTGCATGGCAAGTGTGTCAACTGAGACACTGCATGGCAAGTGTGTTAACTGAGACACTGCATGACAAGTGTGTCGACTGAGACACTGCATGACAAGTGTGTCAACTGAGGCACTGCATGACAAGTGTGTCAACTGAGACACTGCATGGCAAGTGTGTTGACTGAGACACTGCATGACAAGTGTGTTAACTGAGACACTGCATGACAAGTGTGTTAACTGAGACACTGCATGACAAGTGTTTGACTGAGACACTGCATGACAAGTGTGTCAACTGAGACACTGCATGGCAAGTGTGTCAACTGAGGCACAGCATGGCAAGTGTGTCAACTGAGACACTGCATGGCAAGTGTGTCAACTGAGACACTGCATGACAAGTGTGTCAACTGAGACACTGCATGACAAGTGTGTTAACTGAGACACTGCATGACAAGTGTGTTAACTCAGACACTGCATGACAAGTGTGTTAACTGAGACACTGCATGACAAGTGTGTTAACTGAGACACTGCATGACAAGTGTGTTATCTGAGACACTGCATGACAAGTGTGTTAACTGAGACACTGCATGGCAAGTGCATTAACTGAGACACTGCATGACAAGTGTGTTAACTGAGACACTGCATGACAAGTGTGTTAACTGAGACACTGCATGACAAGTGTGTTGACTGAGACACTGCATGACAAGTGTGTTGACTGAGACACTGCATGGCAAGTGCGTTGACTGAGACACTGCATGACAAGTGTGTTAACTGAGACACTGCATGACAAGTGTGTTAACTGAGACACTGCATGACAAGTGTGTTAACTAAGACACTGCATGACAAGTGTGTTAACTGAGACACTGCATGACAAGTGTGTTGGCTGAGACACTGCATGACAAGTGTGTTGACTGAGACACTGCATGACAAGTGTGTTAACTGAGACACTGCATGACAAGTGTGTTAACTGAGACACTGCATGACAAGTGTATTAACTGAGACACTGCATGACAAGTGTGTTGACTGAGACACTGCATGACAAGTGTGTTAACTGAGACACTGCATGACAAGTGTGTTAACTGAGACACTGCATGACAAGTGTGTTAACTGGGACACTGCATGACAAGTGTGTTAACTGAGACACTGCATGACAAGTGTGTTGACTGAGACACTGCATGACAAGTGTGTCAACTGAGACACTGCATGACAAGTGTGTCAACTGAGGCACTGCATGGCAAGTGTGTCAACTGAGACACTGCATGGCAAGAGTGTCAACTGAGACACTGCATGGCAAGTGTGTTGACTGAGACACTGCATGACAAGTGTGTTGACTGAGACACTGCATGACAAGTGTGTCAACTGAGGCACTGCATGACAAGTGTGTCAACTGAGACACTGCATGGCAAGTGTGTTGACTGAGACACTGCATGACAAGTGTGTTAACTGAGACACTGCATGACAAGTGTGTTGACTGAGACACTGCATGGCAAGTGTGTCAACTGAGGCACAGCATGGCAAGTGTGTCAACTGAGACACTGCATGGCAAGTGTGTCAACTGAGACACTGCATGACAAGTGTGTCAACTGAGACACTGCATGACAAGTGTGTCAACTAAGACACTGCATGACAAGTGTGTTAACTGAGACACTGCATGACAAGTGTGTTAACTGAGACACTGCATGACAAGTGTGTTAACTGAGACACTGCATGACAAGTGTGTTAACTGACACTGCATGGCAAGTGTGTTAACTGAGACACTGCATGACAAGTGTGTTGACTGAGACACTGCATGACAAATGTGTTGACTGAGACACTGCATGACAAGTGTGTTAACTGAGACACTGCATGACAAGTGTGTTAACTGAGACACTGCATGACAAGTGTGTTAACTGAGACACTGCATGACAAGTGTGTTAACTGAGACACTGCATGACAAGTGTGTTAACTGAGACACTGCATGACAAGTGTGTTAACTGAGACACTGCATGACAAGTGTGTTAACTAAGACACTGCATGACAAGTGTGTTAACTGAGACACTGCATGACAAGTGTGTTAACTGAGACACTGCATGACAAGTGTGTTGACTGAGACACTGCATGACAAGTGTGTTGACTGAGACACTGCATGACAAGTGTGTTGACTGAGACACTGCATGACAAGTGTGTTAACTGAGACACTGCATGACAAGTGTGTTAACTGAGACACTGCATGACAAGTGTGTTAACTGAGACACTGCATGACAAGTGTGTTAACTGAGACATTGCATGACAAGTGTTTTATTTAACTGAGACGTACAACAAGACTACATAATGCCTACCTTCCAAACTGTGAAGTCATGTGCGTATGCACCGTCTTTTTCCTGCTGAACACCATGTGGTTGATGTGCACACATCTGTAGTTGAAAAAATACAACTATCTCATCCTGAAATAAAGCATAATTATCACTCAAATTTGCTGCTACTGCTACAATGCATAACAGAAGGTTTATATAACACATGCACATTTCACCAAAGAGAGAACCATAAGGTACATGTAAATTAAAAATAGGAATTAAACACCATGGCTTAGAAATCATTCAAAATAGGAACTCTTTCATGTACCGTATTAGTAGCACATGTGCTTACGTAAATCACAGAGATGTGTCTATAGTAAAAAACATAGTTGAACTCTGGTGACCTTGCCCTTTGTTATATAATATAATTCCCTTTATCATAGTTTGTTTCAATATAAATATGCATTGTCATAATTAATTTTGAATACAAACAAGTTTTGGGGTTGAACCAACAGTAGGGAATCAGTCTACCGAATGTCCTTAAAAGATGTAAATATCTTACAAAAACATTGGTGCCTTATTTGTTTAATTATTTTAAGGAACATAATTTCCAGCTTTATTGAAAGTAATTGAGATATTTTAGAATAAAAACAAATGTCTCATTCCAAAAAAAAGTGCTGCATTTAGATGTGAATAGATTCATAAAACATGCAAGATAACAGAAAAATTTAGCTGGCTTTAGTCCAAGTATTTTGTACAGGTGTCTGTCAAAAATGAATGATTCACTGAGACAAATATGAACTGCCTCATTGTGTGACTACTGTATTATGTGAAAAGTAAAAAAAAACCACCCTTTATGAATAGCTATCATGTTGCAAGCTCTGCTTTGTATGCAAATCAACTTAAACAGTTGGTGTCCAGTGGAGGGAGAAGTCAACAGTACTGTTGCCTCCTGAGAAACTACATCTTCAAACACTGCAATCTCTGAAGTGCGTTTTTAAACTAGTATTATAAAAACTCTATCATTCTGTTCTAATAGCTGAAACATATTCCTGTGAGTTTTCATTTGTCGAATGAACTGTTTGTCAAATACAGAATACAAATATTTTAGAATAATTTTCTTTTTAAAATGTGGATAAAATGTTTTGCTTTTAATGTATTTTTTATGTATTGTTTTTGATTTGATAACTTTGAACTAAACAGATTTTCTATTAGCTTCAGATCTTAATCAAAGTTAGGCACCCAGTTCATAGGAGTGCTTATATTGATTTTCTGACATCTTGTTTTCTGTAAAGATTTTATTGGTAGGTTTGCAAATGTGTATCAGACTGTGCAATCTCTCCATGAGTTGGTTTTGAAACCCAGTATGGGATTCTGAGATACATTACCAAGGATATTATTACAAGATAAATCATTTGCTTCTTTGAACACATACAACAATGCATATTTCCACTGAGATCAGTGACCTTTGATGTGTATCACCAGTGATCAGTCAAGTAGAAACAGTCAAAATATTTTATCAGATTTTCTCAATTTTTGCATGATATTTTCATACAGGACATCTGTTGTTCAAACTCAGGGAAGACTTTATACTGATGAATAAGGTGACCAAGTTTGATAAAGTTTGGAATAGAATTAGTAAAGTTATTATGCACACAATAACAATTATTAACGACGACGACGACGACGACAACGACAACAACAACAACAACGACAACGCCGGACAAAATTTTTCCCTTAATATACCTTTCCCTTCCATCTTTGATGGTACGGGCAAGGTAAAAAAAAAATATTTTAATGATTCAGTATTTAACAAATGCGACTTTTGGTTTATTTTCTACTAAAGATGTGTGCTTTCAATAGAGCAAACATGGAAATGGGTATTGTCTACCAGATGCCAGTTTCTTACTAAATGCAAATTTATGAAATCCTGATCTAGGTTAAACTGGGTCACTGTCACTTACCAGGTGTTAATACATTGTAACAGTGCTTACCTTTAAATCTGGTGAAGGTCTCTGACTCCATAAAAACAGCAATGTGGGTAATACATCTTCACCAAGTTTACAAATTAGTCTTCTACAATTTATTGCAACTGATTGGCAGAAACTATTCATAGCTGTGATAATATTGACCAACACTATACTACTCTTCTCATTTCTACAAATACACATCAAAATAAAACATATTTTAGTCAAATTATTTTATTTTTTTGCAATAATTCAAGAGAAGATGATCCAAAGCTAAACCATTGCTATAGCAGTGTTTGAACCTACTGCCCAACCATTACTGTTGGACGCCCAAACAAAGAGAAACAGAAATCATTCAGATTGTTGTGGTCATTTTCTACTTCAACTAAATAAAGTTACTTTTCAAGGCCTTCAAGTTTACTAGAAGGTGGCACAACTTTTCAACTTAGCAACACGAGAGGGCGATATGACATAAATTGACACTTACCTAAAATGTTTGGTTATTTCAGTAAAAAAATCAAAAAGTCTTCTATTTTGTACATTGCACTGTGTCGTAGCACCACAAATTAAAACGTATATAATTTGAGATAGCGTATCTCTGTTAAAACCACCTGCATATTCCAGTATAGTATGGCAGTACATTGATAATAAACCTGTAACATTAAGTCAACATGTCAAATTATTCATAGCTCTATTCAATTGAAAATTAGATAATAAATTATTCAGATAAGATAAATAGCCTCCGCTTTCTAAGAGAACTCTTGATACAAATGAGATTAGTGTAGTTGAAACGCCAACATGGCAAGGCTGTTTCCAGCAATCAGATCGCAAGATTCACAATCTATCTTTTCTGTATAGATTCTATAACCTCAGCCATAATGATTGACAGATGGATGCTAGACAAAGATTTGAGGTTAACAGAATCCAACACCATCAAGAACAGTGGATTTTCACATGTGCCATAAACTCTTTTTCTTTCATTTTTTCAATGTTTTTGCAGAAACCCCCCCCCCCCCCAAAAAAACAAAAAAAACAAACAAACTGTGAGCATCCACTTTGAACTTAGGCATTACCTGACCAGAGAATTTGTTGTTCTTGTTTAACTACCACACTGGTCTGACACCGCCACACATAATATCCTGACTTTATACAATATAATAAATTTCCAGATTGGACACAAATTTACCATAACTCACTAATTGATTATGTGGTAACAGAGTGGTTACAAACTAAACATAAGATTGGATTTTATAAACCAAAGTACCAGGAAGTACCAGGAAGTACCAAGATGTATGACCTCTTGGGGTCAAGGCAGATTTCACTTACCCATCCATGTTTTCTGACTCATATCACACCAGTATTTCTTACTTCCCAAGACATCCTTCAGTAATACATTACTATAATCAACACCAAATGCTTCACATGTAAAATCATCATTCATAGTAGTTTTAATATGTACAATGATGTCATTGCATTTGAGTCTTTCTCCTCCTGTAAAAACAATACATGTAGATCGACTTGTTGTAATCACACAAGACAAACCAGTTTCCTTCCCAGGATACAAACAGCATGGTGGTACCACCACAGTGCTTTTTTTTACTGCAACACAGGTCTGATACTACTTACTGTCATTATCCTGACTGCAAGGAGGTGGTATGAACAGCAAAGTTGACAGTCAAACCAACATTGTTAGCATAAACAGGAAACCAGGAAAAAGATACAGAATAAGATATCTCGAGATTATTGCATACTTATGCACTCAGCCATTATGGGATCACATCAACCTCTGCTCTGCTTTAAAGCGCCATAGTGCATACTTTTAGATATTCTCGAATCTCAAAGGCCACCAAACAAAATGTTATGAATTTCATCAGTCAATCTACTAGACTCAGTCTGCACCTACAGGTTTGGGTTGATCAAATACTGTGAATGCAATTATGGTTTTATATGCTTTTCCAGCAGATCAAATATGATAGATATGAAAACTGAGTGTTATGCCATTGTCAAGATGGTACGATAAATGATTAAAATAATAGACATACGTTTATTGGCAATTCGTATTGTCCATTTAAATAGTGTGCTGATTTCTTGTTTTCGTCTGATAACTGTTGCACTTGCTATAAAATAAATAAAAAAGTAACATACAGTAAAACTATTGTTTTATCAGACAGTTATTCACTAGGAACATTTAATCGATATAAGTGTTTTGATCCCATGTGCAGAAGCAATAGTACTGCCATTACCTTAGAAACTTAACCTTTCCACCACCAGACTTTCTTGCCCAAATTTTTCTGCACTTTTTGCTTATATCCCACAATATTTCTGGAAATGAACCCTAATTTTGGAGCCAACAGACAAAATTCAAGTCAATATTTGTTTTTTACGCCAAAAATTTAACTATTTTTGTCCCAATCTCCTGGCACAAAGTGCAGACTATAAACGGGACTATTTTGTGAATTTATGATGAGAAGAGGAAACTGGTGATGAAGAGGTTAAGTACACTGGTTAAAAATGTTCCAATTTCATCTACGTAAGGGAGGGGGTTGATTTTGCCAAGTAAATGTTTGGTATAGTTCATCAGAATGCCAGGAACCAGAGAATACAGTGAACAAATTGCACAAGCTAGAATCACCACCACCCAGAAACCCCCCACCCCCACCCCACCCCCTTTCTTGCTGGAAAACTGACTGATCAGAATGCCAGGAACCAGAGAATACAGTTAACAAATTGCACAAGCTAGAATCACCACCACCCAGAACCCCCCCCCCACCCCCACCCCCCCCCCCCCACCCCCTTCTTGCTGGAAAACTGACTGATCAGAATGCCAGGAACCAGAGAATACAGTTAACAAATTGCACAAGCTAGAATCACCACCACCCAGAAACCTCCCACCACCACCACCACCACCACCACCACCACCACCACCACCACCCTTTCTTGCTGGAAAACTGACTGATCAGAATGCCAGGAACGAGAGAATACAGTGAACAAATTGCACAAGCTAGAATCACCACCACCCAGAACCCCCCACCACCCTTTCTTGCTGGAAAACTGACTGATCAGAATGCCAGGAACCAGAGAATACAGTGAACAAATTGCACAAGCTAGAATCACCACCACCCAGAACCCCCCACCATCCTTTCTTGCTGGAAAACTGACTGATCAGAATGCCAGGAACGAGAGAATACAGTGAACAAATTGCACAAGCTAGAATCACCACCACCCAGAACCCCCCACCACCCTTTCTTGCTGGAAAACTGACTGATCAGAATGCCAGGAACCAGAGAATACAGTGAACAAATTGCACAAGCTAGAATCACCACCACCCAGAACCCCCCCCCCCACACACACACACACACACCACCCTTTCTTGCTGGAAAACTGACTGATCAGAATGCCAGGAACGGGAGAATACAGTGAAAAAATTGCACAAGCTAGAATCACCACCACCCAGAACCCCCCACCACCCTTTCTTGCTGGAAAACTGACTGATCAGAATGCCAGGAACCAGAGAATACAGTGAACAAATTGCACAAGCTAGAATCACCACCACCCAGAACCCCCCACCACCCTTTCTTGCTGGAAAACTGACTGATCAGAATGCCAGGAACGGGAGAATACAGTGAAAAAATTGCACAAGCTAGAATCACCACAACCCAGAACCCCCCACCACCCTTTTTTGCTGGAATACTGACTGATCAGAATGCCAGGAACCAGAGAATACAGTGAACAAATTGCACAAGCTAGAATCACCACCACCCAGAACCCCCCACCACCCTTTCTTGCTGGAAAACTGACTGATAGCGCTTTAACTCAAAACTTGTCTATTCAGGAATTTATATATATCTGTATTTATAGATCTGAAACAATTTGGAATTTAGGAATTGACAATGTTATTAATACCACAAAATTGTGTGGATGACACAGATTATATTCCATCTCTCTGTGTCCTATATGGTTATGCAATCAAGTACATCTATACAGGTATAACTCATCTAATTATTCCTGCAGGACAGAGACATTTTGGAACTGACAAATCTGTGTGAATCCATGTACATTGGAATACTATAATAGACAAGCTGGAAGTCATTTAAAAATTGAACGTTAAGTTCATATCCTATAAATTCATGCAAATTCAGAGTTTTCAATACTTTAAATATGTGTTAATGCTAAGGTTAGATTTATTTTCATTGTTTGTTTGTTTTTCTGATTAAATGGAATAATAATGTTGGCGTTTCTAAATTGAGAATACTAATGTATGAATCCCTGAAGCCCAAATCATAGTACATTCAAGGCACCATATTTTAAATGCCTAGTTAGCCTAAGTGCCTAGTTAGCCTAAGTTCCTTTTACCCTTGGAACATGTACGACATACTAGACCAACATGTCTACAGTAGGAAATAAGAATCACATTTCACCTCCTTTGGCTTTCCTCAGCACGTCAATTTCTTTGTCAATGAAATTCCGCACAGCCTTGAAGACATGGTCCCATGTGAAGAGTCTACCACTTCGATTATTTTGGTCAGAATTGCTATCCAGACACTGTATAACTTTAGACTGGGTTAGAATTCGCTTGAAATTTTCAGCTTGTCTCTGTAAAAAAAAATAACATGATCAATTAAATTAAGGCAATGGCTTTTGTGGTCTCTTTGTATGAATTTGGAACTGGTTTGCTTTATGTGTTTCAAGGAGGACTGAAACAGTTGAACCAGTGTTTTACACTAGACAGAAATATTTATAGAAACCATGATTTGACAGGCTATCAAACTCAGTAAACTGGCTTGAGTGCAATAGATGACTACATCTCCAATCTAAAGCAATCTAATGCAATGGCATCAAGTGTTTTTCTAGATCACTGGTGAATAAAGAATAAATTACGTATATTCTTGATGGAAACTAATACACTGGTGTTTAGATGTTGATAACAGCTGGCTGTCAATCAAACGAAACAACTTTGAATAAAATTACCAGCTATTTTTTTTGTATTTTAACAGTAAAATAGAAAAAATATATATCCTCGGGGTGGACATCCGGGCATTTTCTACCGCCTGGCAACCCTCGCGGTGAAAACAAAGACCAAAAACTCGCAGAAAACGGTACTTTGCGATGGTTGTTGAGAGTCCCCTGAACAGTGTAATAAGATGAGCCCTACGTGTGTAACATATATGAATTTGGTTGTTCATGATTACTTCAAAGTTGCGTTTGTGTTGTTTTCTCGAGTTTTCACCGGCTCCACCGGCGTTCCACAGCAGCGCGCACAAAGCCCATATAAATACGTGGTACAGTGGTGCGCGTCTTAGCAACGTAGAACGTCCGTGACGAAGCTCCGCCCCCGAGGATAGATGTAAGGGCTCAAAATTAACAAATTTGTTTGAAATTCAATTAGGGTAATAGTTTTAAGAGCTGGTGGTTCCACACTTGCAGCCATGCAGAAAAAAAATTCATCCCAGTAATAAGAAATATAAAGGAATACAATTTATCCAACCTGGCTCATAGTTCAGCTTCTCATACATATGACGTATCGTCATTGTTCTACATATAAGTATATTAATAAAAGAGAAAGAAAATTTAGAAATTTGCCCACCATCTATTTTGTTAAATTTCTGCCCATTGATGATGTGGATTTGACAAGTATTAAACATGTGCAAAAGACCATAATTAAGAAGAGGCTGCTGAGATCTTGTTGAGATGGAGAAAGCCAAGCAACTTGTTTTTGCCCCCCAAATAAGGTTATATTCTCATAACTGTCTCTGAACTCTGAACTCTGAATAAGATCTTGATGACCATTTTAGAATATGCTCTATTAATTTACTCAGTAATTTACTCAGTAAGTTTTCAAATTCTATTGAAGTGGATCTGGTTTTCCAAAATTTTTCACAAATTTGGTCAACCATTATGTCATAATTTTCTGATTCTATTTTTTTTAATAATACCATTGGCAAGATAATTAAACTTACCTTTCTTTCAGTTGCCTTGTCTGTATTCAATGATCCACAGCAAGAAATCAACTCAGTGAGAAGTTCATTCATATTAAAACTTAAATCTGTACATTTGAATGATATAGTCACCAAATATGTCTTTCATTGAATCACTAATATTTCATCTGAAATGAGAAAATTTATTGGTATTAACAGAGCACTGATCACACAAAAAGAATTGATTGAAAAGTCAACAACAAATGTTATAAACCATTGTCTTAGCAAGTAGTGGCAGAGAAAGTTTAAAGTTTGACATTATTAGAAAACTGATAATACTTTAATTTAATGAAGCATAAATGAATATACAACTTTGAATTTATATATACAAATGTATATATGAGTACTAGTATTTTGGTAGAGTGAGTTGATGGCTTGACAGATGAAAACTAATCTGTGACTTGTGGTGAAGTCATGATTATCGACAGATCTGAATTTCACTTATACTGATATTAAATATAGTATAGTCAATATAATTTCATGAAAAGGACATTAAATTTATAAGAAATCAGAGTGACTGTGTTTGTTTCTGTAAGTTTTGTTCAGTATAGTAGTTATTGTGCACAATATTCTTGATCTTGTCTCGCGATCATAGACAGCATCTAGTCAGGTGATAAATTTATAATCCCAGGATATTTTTCTCCAATTTTGATTTCAACAAACACTAATATTTTTGATAGAATGACAAGTGAGAGATAGGAGCAAACCCAGTTAAGCTCATGATCGTCCGCTACCATCATCGTTTTGCGGCGTTCTGGGTCTGAATAGGTCCTATGGTTCGTCAGTCGTTCCAAAAGAATCGGCCTATCTGGACCCAAGCGCCGCTAAAACCTGCACGGATAGACTTCTTCATCGTGCAATGACATGGGGCAATGGTGCTGGGACTGGGAACGATCAGCGTGATTTCTGCTGACCAAGCGTTAATCGAAAATGCGTGTGATACCATAACAGTTCTAGATAATTCGACCCAGTGAGCGGTTTGATTATAATTTGTTCATCGCGAATCGCACTTACCTAGATGTCCTTTCATTTCATTTAGTCGGACGATTTTGGTTTCGCAGATTGTTTTTTCTCAACTTACCCGCGATAAACTTTGACCTACCCACAATGCTTTCCATGGGTCAAACTTTTCAACCTCGTACAAAGCTATACTAACACAACAGGATTGTGTCAAACAAATTTGTTTAGTATTCATTTAGCATAACATTAAACAGATATTTTTTAATTTAAAAAATAGATTATGAGTCACAATTTAGACAACATATTTTTTTCATCAAAAGAAATTGATCACTAAGAAATTGTCGGGCCTGCATCTGTGCGCAACTATATTGCGCATCTAGCAACATCGCCATTTTGTTTTCAAATTTAGCTACTGTGAGCGAAACATAAACTTTGGAGCTGACAGTGATACTTATTATTGTCCAATAACACCTGAAAAAATGACGACTTACAGGGTGAGTATGTGGTACTAACATTCCGGCATGGTCACCGATATTTCTAGGGCTCTTATTTTCCAATGGGTTCACCAATATTTGCTGGTACTTGGCAAATAGAAAATATTTCTTTCCGGCTCAAAGTATAGGACAGCGACTAGAATCACTTATAAGAGGCAGTCTCCCGTCAGACAGTTCTCAAAATATTTATCTACATATGTTTTAGAATATATATTCCACGGAATCCCCGACAGCGATTATTGAGCTAAGTGGGTTTGTTGTTGTGTCAATTTCATTGAATCATGGAGGTAAAAATCTATTTTTACCCCAATTATTGACGTCATTAAAATGACACAGTAAAAATTAAGATACCATTTTATCTTGGTGAATGATGTATATAATTGTTTTACTGTGTATTTTATTAATTTTTAGGCCGCTGACTCGAAGCGTGAAGAGTTCAGGAAATACCTAGAAAAGGCCGGTGTGTTGGACACCTTGACTAAAGTTCTTGTTGCACTTTATGAAGAACCAGAGAAGCCAAACAACGCACTAGAGTATCCTTTTGAATTTTAGTTAAGTTGTAGATTGTCCCATGGAATCAAACCATGGGTTCAAGATAAATCGAAACAGTATTGTACAAGTAGGAATCTTAATAGTTTGTAAATTATATACATAGTCTTTCAAACAACATGTTTAGTCATGTTTTTATAATCCTCTGTGTGACTAAAGGGTTTATGAAGTACTGTAGAACTAAAATTGGCATTCCAGCTCAGCAGCCAATCAGCGACGGCCTAACGCTTAGATGACAATTTCGGTTTCAAATACCACGGCTTAGTGTTCTAGGTTCCTTCGCGTAATTAGGTGTTTGTATGCAAGGGATTTTTCCACACAAAAACGACGAATTAGGCCGAATTTTGTTATCGGTTGGCTTAATATAACCCCAACAGGCCGTATTTTTGTGAATGATTGGTATTTTTGTCCTGATTTGTAGGAATCTGAAAAACGCGTTTCACAACTTGTCTCTTATTTAGTTTTATGCGTCATTCAAGATGGCGGCCCCCATATAGTAAATATCGTATTTATTTTATTATCACGTGTGACTGTGTGTAGAACACATTGAAATACCTGCATGCAATTTTAGCGGATTCGACTCTAGGCATGAATTAACAGAATCTTAATTTAGCTAAAGTGTTGACTATCTCCCTGTGAGAATATACTTACTATTAAATTAGCTGCATTTTGAATTAGCAAAATTACAGATTAGCTAAAATAACATGCTAGCTAAAAAGACGTGTTTTACAGTAATTCAAAGGCATTTCTACAAAATTAAATTCTTGCAACAAATACAGAATGATGACCAGTCATTGTGAATAAATTTATGTTGAAAGTTCATTGCCACCATACGTGGATGCAATGAATGACCTGATGTGTGAATTCTCGTCTTTGATTGGATAACTGCGTATTATAATTGCCAGATTGATGAAACTCTCACTTGCATAATTTATTAATTTCTTATTAAAATCTAAATTAACTTGTATTATATTTTTGAGAGTCTGTCTTTATTTGCAACTAGGATGTCATAGCTCCATCAGAGTGAAACTCACTAAACCTGCCAATGCTAGATCACATCATGGCATATATTATGTTGTCTGTTTTTAATCATTTTCATTTTTATGCTATTCACGATCTTGAAAAATTATTTTTACTACTGCGAATTAAGAAAGTTCTCCGATATACAGTATACAAACCAATATGTATTTGTTGCGTCACTCATGAAGCTAGTAAATTCGTTGATGAATTATTAAGTTTCAAGAAAAAGAATGTTGGATATTTAACAGTTGCTTGGATTTCTTTCTAATCCAATGTTTGTACGTTGTATACTTGTATTTGTTCTGTGTACACCTGTGTAGGATACTATTTATAGTTCATCATTCTGCTATACATGCAATGCATGTTTTCTAAATTAAATATGTAAGCAAGAGATGCTGGTGGTCATAATGAAGGAGAGGTCATTTTATTTTGTTGACAAATATTAAAATGCTACTCGAGTTAAACCTTTCATGTATGACTGTGTGTATTTTGTTGCGGTTGATGGTGTAAAGGTGTAAAATTATTCAAAACAGATATGAAGAGCTTACATCAATGGATCAAGAAATGACAATTGCTACAATAACTAAAATTGCAGTCTCTATCAATATCTGACCTTGTTTATGCTCAGTGCTTGTGTGGAATACATGTATATTTAATTTATTCTGGCACACATGTAGTCCGTAGTTATTACACATACATATAAGTGATTCTCTGTGACTGTGTATCAATTACTCTTCTTTGTCAATTGTGTTGTGTTACTTTCTTTAACTAAGAACTTACAGCTTTTTAAAACAAAATCTTGGAACTGGTGGTCCAGACACAGCAGATGTTGAAGCCCTGCGCCTAGAAGTGACTGAACTCAGACAAAAAATTGAGCAACTCAACGAAGAAAACAGTGAACTGAAATCAAAGGTATAAATAATTTGTTCTTGCAAAAATCATTTTTTATTCTATTTCAGTGTTTTTGTAATCACTGTTTTGTGTTGGTACTGCCTATTGCTATTCTGAGTTTGTGCATTGATTGGCCTACAAGTCACAGCACTGTTGAAAGGGGTAAAAAAATGTGGTAGTCTTGTGGACTGGTTTAATGTTTGTTTAGTAGACTATTAGTACAGTATAACTACAAAGCAAACTACATAATTTCAACTCGTTCATGATTGACTTGTTAACTTGACATGTATCATCATGGTTTATAACATGGCGTCAACAAAATTAAAAAAATATTTTCACTGACTTGATTGATCACGAAAAGCTTATTTGTAGTATGTCACTGGAGGAAGAGGGCAGCCGTTGTATGGATTATTTGTTCAACTCATTTAGTTAATTATGCTATGTGTAATTTTAAATTATTTTTAGCACAAGATTCTGTCACTGTTAAAAATGTGATGGTTGTATGTGTATGTCGATAAATACATGAAGATCATGAAAGCGCTTAAATATTCATCTAAGACGTAACAATTATTTGAATAATGCAGAGAAAATATGCAATATGCGTCCTAAAAATGTACACAAAATCAAATTCATACATCGAATTGATATCTGTTCAAATGCATTCAAGCACAAAAAATGGGTGTATAATCATAATTATCGTGATTTGGCTGCATATTAAGCAACTAATAACTACCTGGCTTTTGGAACACATTTAATAAAATAAAAAACGCTCCATAACATTCACCTTTGTTCCGTTTCAAAACAAAGGCAGTATAACAATATATCTCATAACAAGTTATTTGATGACAGTTCAATATGGTGCCAAAATAAACACATCTTTTGTCATGTTTACATTCATGGCATGTGGAAATAAAACCTAAATTACATCTGTTTGGACCCCAGCATGTTTAGGACGTGCTGTTATCAAGCTTTGTCAAGATATCTGTATATATTCATAACAAATGTTTAATCTTTGTTTCTATTGCTTTGATTACAGTTGTTACAGTATGAACCATCAGCAGAAGGTGAACAACCAGCTGAGAGTTAAGATGTATTATATCAGTTCTCATGGGTGTACCAACTACCTGCACATATTAGCAAATACCCGGCTCTCTGTACACTTGATATTGTGGTCTTGCCAGTTTTCAGTCTCTTTGGCATTATCTACAATAATGAATGTGCATTGAAACCCATTCATTCAAGCTTGTAACATATGATCTACTGTACCCATGTAGTAAAACCGCAAAGATTTTCTTTATTTTTATTTTCACATTATGGTATCTATTTAAAGTATTTGAAAGCAATCAGAGTTTGATAACATTGTGATATGGTATTTTTGTTTAACCCTTGCGTCCGTTTGACCACTACTGGCACATTTTATAGTAATGTGGCCAAAATTGAAACACTGCTTTGCCTTGAATCTTTGTCCATGGATTGCATCAACTACAAATATCAAAATATTTTCATTTTGGAATGCATTAGTGGGGTGGGGTCACATCTGTGAAAAATATGCATGAATTCCACTGCATATTCACATACAATTCTCTGAATTGCATTTCCCGTTTCGGATGTTATACTGTATAATTGGGTGAGATACAAAAGGGTGATAAAAAATATTAGTTTTTGTTTTCTACACACAATATTACTGCTATCAGTGTGATTTTGGTTTTCTAAACACTAGTAGTGTAAGTAGTTTTTTGATTGTATTTAGTCATCAATAAAGCTATATTTGTCCCCATAGTGCTGCCTGGTTGTATTATTTTTGACCCATCAGCTTGATTAGCTATAGTTGTCTTTCACATACTGGAAACAGATTCAACTCATCTGTTTGGGCAAAACAGGCACTTATATTTTGAGATGTGCATGTCTGTGTCTTCATTTGTATCTTGGACATGTCTGAACCAATCACATGCATCTTGGGATGGCTGGTGGCTATTTGTTTTATCAAATAATGTTCTGTGGCTGTATCTCTGACATACTGTGGAATACTTTATTTTCACTGGAATTTATTTTCGCTGAAATGGCTTTTTGGGCGTTTTGCTTGGAATTTATTTTCACTGATTTTTGATGAGATTAATGTAAAATATAGGAAAAAATGTATATTCGCTGGATTTTATTTTCACGGAATTATCCCTTCAGCGAAAATAAATTCTAAGCGAAAATAAAGTATTCTACAATACTCAACTAATCATGTTCAAACTTTATTTCTTAAATTTGAAAACTCACTGGAACAATATAATAACAAATGCCATAAAATTGCTGTCTTCGCCATCCAAAGACCATGTATTCGGCCAAAGCCTCGACCCTTGGCAGATTTCACCATGATTTACTGTATGTCGCACGCCCTCAAACAATTATAAGATTCACTGGGGCTCATTTGCATTACCGAATCAGAACTCATGATAGATACGACACATTACTTTGTAAAATTAAAATCTAGCATTTTGCTCTGAACGAGCTTACTGACCATCAAAAAAACGTGCTTAGTGCTGCATCTGAGAGAGATGATGTATTTGTTGCAAACACAGACCGAATTGGGCAAGTTGATATGTTATCAGTTTAGACAGTTTTGTTAGTTTACTAAAACACGGTTTGCAGAAATATTTAGATATCGCATAGTTTTCATTCACTTGCCCACAAACAATTTTCAACATTGAAATAAAACAGTTTGGAAACGTGTCAACAAATAGATTAGATTTTCTTGAATTTTACAATGTCACTTATATTGTGCTATTCATATGAAAATATTGATTTTGGGGTCATTTACCATTGGTGGTTGTTCTAAAAATAATAGGTCTTGCTATATCACCAAATTTGTGACTGCAGAGAGTGTGAAAATGTGTAGTTAAGAGGTATGTATTCCTGGTCATGAATTGTTAGGAAATTCTGATGGTAAATATTTATTTATTGTGAAATAACAATTGAACATGCATTCCTATGAAACTAATTTCAAAATTGTTCATTTTGGCATATACTTGAAGGTAGTTCCAAACAAAATTGGAGAACAAAAAGCTGAGATGTGTTCAAATCAATTATGTAAAACTTTTGAAACAAAAAAAATGTTTTCATCTCTAATTTGTTTGTGTTCCCACAATTTACCTTAATAATCGACATGAGTTAATATGAGGTATCACAAGTCGATACTATGGCAGGAATATTGACCAAAGTGTTGATGTCAAAACAACTGGGTAATGTCTGAATACATACTTTGCTGCATTCTACCAATGTATGCCCATATATAGCCATGTGACCTCTAAAAATGTAAATGAGACATTGTGCACTAGATTTAGTAACAGGACCTCATTAAAAATGCAGTGCTTGTAATAAAGATTTACTCCGATAGCTCTCTTGTTATCTTACCAACCTAAATGCTTGGTGTGTGGAGCTCAGAACTTTTATTTAGCAATATTGCGCAAGTGACAGATATAATAATATTGTATATCATATGAAAGCTTAAATTGTCTCTCAGACAAACATTAGTATGGCATATGCACTACTGTATTAGTTTATAGCGCGGTAGTCGTCGCGCTGCGCATGTGCGACATTTGTGTTGACAAACATTGATTTCCCCACACTCCAATGCGCTCTTCAAATGGAAATCACATGTATGAGGTTTGACCTGGGCGCGACTTGCACTGATTACCGCCGGTGACTCCTTCGATACTTCCAATAACATGAAAATTGCTTAATTAAAGCTTGGAAACGTCTCATTTCGTACTCGTTGATCTGCGCAACAGTCAAAGTCGCCATCTTTGTTTATATGAGACCCATATATCTCGCACATGCGCAGCGCGACGACTACCGCGCTTTATGTCTAAGTTTTCAGACAATGGTTTGTTATAGTAGCATGCTAAGTAACTTACAGTTTTCTCTATTTATTTAATATGTGTCAAATCGATGGGAAAAAGCACAGTACACATTTCATGTGTATATAATTATTTATTATTCTAATAGTTATAGACATCGAGTTACGAAAACATCAAGTTACACAGATGATCACACCCATATTTCAGAAACCACGCCCAAATTGTAACTTGATATTAAATTAGCAGCTACAGGACTTCGAGTTACGGGCAAGATATATTTTTGTTTTTGTTGAACGTCCACATTTAGAAACTCAAACTTTTATAAACAGTTAACCGAACATCGAGTTATGGGCAACATAGATTTTTTGTTTTGTTTAACGTTCAAATTTAATAACTCGAATTTTAATTAACTGTTAACCGAATTTCGAGTTACGGGAAACATAAGACGTTTAACAAAATAACAAATTTATCTTGCCCAAAACTCGAAGTTCGGTTAACTGTTTATTAAAGTTTGCGTTACTAAATGTGGACGTTAAACAACATCAGCAATTTATGTTGCCCGTAATTCCAAGTTTGGTTAAATTTTAATTGAACATCGAGTTATAATGTGGGCGTAATTTGGCAAAAGTGGGCGCGGATTCTAAAATATGGGCGTGGTCATTTTTGTGACTCGATGTTCGTAACAATTCAGCATATTAAGAGGTTGTTTTATCATTCATGGTTTAATGTGCCGTGTGATGACTAAAACAAATGTTGTTATTTCTGCCGATTTCGATAACATCGACAGCCTAAACTGCACATGCGTGTTGTGATGTATTTGAATATGATAAAACATTATTATAACATTTTATAAATTACTCACAATATTTACTACAAACATTTTCTCCATTTCTAATTCATTAAATATGCTTGCATTATTGTACACTATGTCCAGTCTCCCAAACTTAGATTGAGTCATTTCATACGCATCTTGTTTGAAAAACATATCGCGACATCACCATAGAGTGTAAAAACTATACTTACATATAAGTATAATATTGCACATGATGAATATGTACTATGGTGTAGTGACACGAAATGCGCAAGGGTTGTTCACCAAATTGTGCAATTTGATGAATATTTTGGGTTATTAATATGGAGTCTGGAACATGGGGAATATGGTGTTTGTTCACAGTTAGATATCAAGCATCTTCGAAGTTTTGACAACACAGAAAAGTCTATATACAGCATGGTACAGCAGATTAAAGTATTAATTTCAATTTAGTACTCAACAGAGGATTAACAGTTTTTGATACATCCTGACTTAGAAAACATACACGATAGAGTACATCTCGGTCAGATTGATATTTACTCGAGTATTACTCGAGGTTTTATATCTCATTGAAGAATACTATGTGAATACAGTCGAAACACATCTGGTTTAAATAACTGTTGAGATAAAAAAAACAGAGTTTAAAGTCACAACGTGAGGAAGACGAAAGGGCAAATAAGTATCCATTTTCAAGTGAGCGCCACACTTTTGGGACGACCCCGTTGAATATAATTACAATGTATATTGTTTCACCAAAGTGTGCAATTTGATAAATATTTTGGGTCAATAATATGAAGTCTGCAACATTAGGAATATGGTGTGTTAATACAATTAGAAGTCAGCCTCGCTTGAACCCGGGTAGCTGCCCAATCAGGTTGCATACATGTAGCTGCCCAATCAGGTTGCATACATGTAGCTGCCCAATCAGGTTGCATACATGTAGATTAATGTGTCGGCAGAAAACTTATTCATGAAGAAAATGACTTATTCTTTAGTCAGTCAAGAACCAACCACTCAAAATCTTCAACGACAATTTTACAAACACAAATAAAATATAGACCCATAGTCAGATTTGGTGAAATCAAAGGTAACTGCCATCTGCCAACCACAGTGATTCTGGTAGCCATCACACTGCTGCTCGGCCGATGGTTCAAGTTGACTTCTAAGCTGACTTTGCTCCGCTTAACTGTTTTCCGAAGACCAGTCATATCGAAGTCAGTTTTGTTCAATGGATCTTAGAAACATTGAAGAAACAAACTAATTTTAAAATTGTACAGTAAGTGATAAGTTTACATGACTACATGTCAGAAACTACCAGTACAAGGATAATGTAAAATTGGTTCTCCATATGCTAGACTCCAGGGCAGGTTTAGTCTGTTTTCACTCACATTTTAGATTTGATTTTACGGTAACATCGACAAGAACGAAGACCAATTTAGATTATCCGTATGTCTTCTGTAACCTTGCCCGTATCTTCATCTTTATCAATGAATACCACGCCCTACATGTTGAAGTCAGAAAAAACATTGTAAACTATTGCACCTACATCAGCTGAGTCCTCCAACGAAAATATGGCTGAATGCACAAATAACAAACAATCAAAACAAATTTTGCGCTATTCTAAATGACGAACACAACATTTTGACGTCATGGTAGTACAACATATTTGTTGGAATAACCTATTACTACCGGCCTCAAACACATACCGATATGAATCAAATTAATACATTCATTGATACACTGACGATACGATACACATTTACAAATGAACATATTTTTTTCAATCCAGTGGTATAATATTGAACACTCTTAGAAGATAGATTTAAAAAGATTATTTTGAAAAAAGCATTTTAGAATTTCAGAATATATATATATATTCTCGACCATCTCCATCTCCTCTCTAGTGTATCTAATGATCAGCTGGGAGTCACAACTGTTTAAACTACTCTCACATCGTATACGCATCATGCTTTTGTAGGCCGGGCGTGAAATTACGTATACAGGGCCTTGCCAAAGTTGGCAACACAAATTATCGTCTCAAATTATGCAGGGCACAACCTGAAACGTAACAATTAACTAACTCCCCAAATTTATGCAGAGTCTCGCAAAAGTTGGGATTGTCGTAAATTAAACAGTAATCTTATTTTGTTGAAGATCCGTCCGCCGATGTTCTATCTGTGTATTTCGCGTTTTAGTGTTAATACTTCGGCCGTATTTTTTTAGTTGAGGTAATTTATTCCATAATTCATTCCACTGATTCTACAATCACGCCCTCTACCGTAGCAGCATCTCGTAGTTAAGCTTCTGTTTTTCTAATATTGTGTGAGGGACAGCAAACTAGTTTATGATATAGCCAGGAAAATAAGGATACTTGTAGCAGACACTTCTGTGGGTTTGGCCACTTTTTGCCACCGCCCAGAGACAAACATTATACTCGATATTTTGTGTGTCTGATTTCACCCAAAAAAAGAATTTCGTTTCGTGCCATCGCATCTCCGTTAGCCCTTTTCATTATTACAGAAATATGTGGTTCTTTAGTAGATAACAATGAAAAAAATGAAAATTAGGAAATTATAAGATAATTAATATGCTTCGATTTTAACTAATAAACACATGAGGTCTGCATATTATACTGGGAGGTGTATGTACCAATTTTCATTCGAATATGTTAGGAGGTTTTGGGGATGTGAGCAAAAAATCATTATTTATTATGCAAACTAGGTATTTTTATTCGGTCAAAAAAATAAAGATGAACATAAAAAAACAATAAAAAGAGTAGCTCGTAAAAAGAAAAGCAACGACTCGGTATAATTCCTCATAATAATATAACCAACACCACGTGCTAAAATATTAATATAATAGATAGCTTTAAAGCGCGGCAGTCGTCACGCCGCGTCCTGTTCGATATGGGACTCATAGCGACGTATACAACGCGTGTAAAATACATTGTTTATTTACATGAAATTCGAACACGCGCTGCACGACGACCATCGCGCTTTAATTATTATACACAAATATTTACAAAATCGAAACCTACTAAAATTGAATCGAAACGAAAATGGCCGTAGGTTCGGCTGACAGAAAGCATGTGAGTGGACTACAGTAAATTTGGGAAGTTGACACACTCGATTGATTACATTATTTAGTGCCATTGTGTCAACACAGGTGGCGCTATTCAGCACATTCGGTTGGTTTGGTCAATGTATTTTAGTGCTGGTTAACTGCATATGTGACGTCATCTGATGACTGCGAGACATAACGTGACAACGACGTAACTTGGGACCGGATCAGCAAACTAGGGATAAGCCAATTCAAAATTGGGGCGGGTCTGGGAGCTTAAAAAAAATGGGAATTTCAAAATTCTTAAGGGGAGCATGCCCCGGGCCCCCTAGTAAAGTAGCGATTTCGGCCCAAGGTTAGTGAGCAGCCCCCCCCCCCCCGCGCACACACCTCCCATGAAAACTTTCGTGCAGCCGCCTCTGATGTAGAATGTTCCAGCAAACGCCGAAACTTGTGTAATGTAATAGTCTTTATTGAAGTCGTATCCTAAAAATGGACATAGATCTAAGTACAATAAAGCATGGTTGTCATTCCATGTCAGAAACATTCAGAATAAAAAAAAATGTGTGTAATGATAAAAATAGCACTGTTCCATAATCCCTGCACGAGCCGTGCTCCTAAAATAGGGTTATAACCAGCAACTATAATTTTGCTCGATAGCGACATTATAAATCCATTTAAACAACAATATATCGTCTTGTCAAGTATTTCTGCCTTTTAATACAAAACATGCATATGCAAAGAGTGCACTGAACCGTGAGAATAATTGGTTTGTTTAGAAAATGTAGATATTTTTGATTCACAACAAAGAGATAATTTTTTGCCTACATTTCTGAGTTGCCTTGGGAAAAAGAAATGAGAAATTTCTGAATTTTCTCCAGACCCCTCCTCTCAATGTTCAAACGATTCACCCGTCATGTTATTGCGACAGTCAGGCGAGGTCAGAGTTCAACACGAATGCTGTGCATAAATTAAATTCAGCCAGTCAGCCACTGCAGTCAGTAATGGACATTGAAGGAAAAGTAGCGTTGATCACAGGTGGTGCTGGGGGTTTAGGAAAATGTGTGGGTGAACTTCTGCTGAGCAGAGCAGCACAGGTAATGTATTACCACTAACAACTTCCAGACGGTAATTAACACAGCTGAAGCGGTGCCTTCTCTAGTCTGAATCACGATTCTCTATGCGAATCCCCCTTGATTCTGGCTGCTGGCCATTTTCGTTCATGAAATCGTCGGATATCATCAGAAAACGCGGGATTTGTGCAGTTTTGAATAAAACCAAGTTAGCGATTATGAACAATGGTTATTAACGTAACACCTGATCCCCTCTAAAATTTTGCGCCGAAGTCTCGACTTTACTAAGGGGTCCAGGGCATGCACCCCTTAAAAAAAATTGCAACCTAGACCCTCTTAAACGCTAATTCCTGCATTTTGAGGGCCACGTTTTGCTTACACAAAGGGTTTTAGCTTGATTTTCGAGGGACGATGCCTCCAACATATTTTCGAGGAGGCACATATATTGTATAGATTGTTTTACATATTGTATTTAGTAGTGGCAACTTTGCAAGGCTTATCCGTGAGACATATCCCTGGTAATCACGTGATCGTACCAACGACTGCGGCTATTGACTGATCGCATGTTTACTCCGCCACGCCTTAGTGTTTTGACTTTTTATAATATAGAGAGTTTGTAACTTTTGTAAGGGGAAAAATGAGAAAAAAACCGTGGCAGGGAGGGGTTACCCAGGCTGACTGCTTGCGTGAATAGAGCTGGACTATCTGTAATGAACTAATGTGTATTTATTTGGGTCGAATCTGGTATCCCCGAATACAACGCCTGTGTTCATGACAAAGCACGAAGAAGACGACCTATGAAGTGCGTTCGATTACTGACTCATACATGGGGACACCTACATAAGTTAGATGCGTATACGATGTCGGAGTAGTCAAAATACTTCAAGTGTGACTCTGCGACTCTCTGGCGACCATTTGATACTCTCGAGGAATGATGGTTTCAATTTTGATTGTTTTTTTTTCCTTCGCATGATTCTCAGGGTGGTGTAATTTTGTGTTGTTTTTCGATTTTTGTTTGATTTTTGTTCCCTTGAATGTCCCTTTACACTTGTAAAACTCGTCTTTGTACAATCGACTAATAGTTTATAGGTATCTAATAGTTTACCCCAATGGTTAAAATAAAAACTGTTCTTTTGAAAACGTATTGTCAGTGAATCGATGAATGTCATATATATTAACATCATATAATCATAGCGGTATGTGTTTGAGGCCGGTAGTAAATTTCATTCTGACAACCTAGTTTAGTGTGTTGCTATTATTGTCATGTTTTGCGCCCTCTAGCGACTAAAAGCTTTATGACGTCAAAATGACGGAGACGAGTGAAAGGTGTAATAGATTACAATGTTCGTTTTTCTGACTTCAAAATGTAGGGCGTGGTATTCATCGATAAAGATGAAGATATGGGTAAAGTTACAGAAGACTATTTAAAGAAGACTTATGGAGAATCCAAAGTGGTCTTTGTTCATGGCGATGTTACCGTAAAATTAAATCTAAAATGTGAGTGAAAATGGACTAACCTGGTCCTGAGTCCAGCATATGGAGAACCAATCTTATCCTATTCCTGTTGTATTGCGAGTTTCTGACAGTCATGTACGCATCAAACAAACTGGTTTTAAATAAAGGGCAGTAGTCGTCGCGCCACGCATGCGCGAGATATATGGGTCTCGTATAAACAAAGATGGCGACTTTGACTTTTGCGAAGATCAACGAATATAAACTGAGACGTTACCAAGCTTTAATTAAGTTTTTTAGGTGACGGAAAGGTATCGAAAGTGTCAGCGGCGGTATTTAGTGGAAATCACGCCCAGGTCAAATCTCATACTTGTGATTTCCACTGGAAGAGCGCATTGGATTGTGGGAAAATCAATGTTTATCAACATAAATATCGCACATACGCAGCGCGAAGACTGTCGTCCTTTAATTGGGATCATTCATACAGCAGTATTTAGATATTTTTGCTGGTCCCAAGTCGCCCAAATTACTTTCAGTGAATCTCATCCTGTCCAACATTTACGATCTTCTCACGTGATTGTGTGATAGACTTCCAACTTTTCTCCCACCACACGAATCTATGCAACCTTATCGGACAATTACTTGGGCTCAAGTGAGGCTGACTTGTAATTACATTTAACAGGGTGGTTACCGAAGTGTGGCGATCATTTGAAAATGAATACTAATTTGTGCACAATCAGCACGGATCTTTCGTCTTCCTAATGTTATGACTTAAAACTCTGTTTTTTACCTCAAAATTTATTCAAACCAGACGTGTTTCGACTGTATAACTACACATAGTATTCTTCCATGAGATATAAAACCCTGAGTCATACCCAAATACCAATCTGACAGAGATTTACTCTATCGTGTATGTTTTCTAAGTAAGGATGTGTCAATAACTGTTAATCCTCTGTTCAGTACTAAATTGAAATTAATACATTAATCTGCTGTACCGTGATGTATATAATCATTTCTGTGTTGTCAAAACTTCGATCGAAGATGCTTGATATCTAACTGTGAACGAACACCATATTCCCCATGTTCCAGACTCCATATTAATAACCCAGAATATTCATCAAATTGTGCAATTTGGTGAAACGATATACAACCCTTGCGCATTTTGTGACACTATCTGTATTCGTAGTTTGCCATATTATACTTATATGAACATCTAGTTTTTACACTCCATGCTGACGTCACGATATGTTTTTCATACAAGGTGCATATGAAATGACTAAATCTAAGTTTGGAAGACTGGACATAGTGTGCAATAATGCAGGCATATTTAATGAATTAGAAATGGAGAAAATGTTTGCAGTAAATATTGTAAGTAATTTATAAATTGTAATATCAATGTGTTATCATATTCAAATGTATCATAACACGCATGCGCAGTTGAGGCTGTCGATGGTTAACGAAGTCGGCATTTGTTTTAGTAGTCCCACGGCACATACAGATAATAAAACCATGTACGATAAAAACCAACCTGAGGATATCGCGTCTTTTACTGGTAAACTTGGTATTTTGACTGAGATGACTCATAAATACAACGTGATATCATTAAGTCATTAGAAGAACCTGATTCATAATACTGTATATATTCCAATGTATCTTTGTTGTGATTATACGTTTGTGCCGAGTTTCTGGTCCTATCACGTGACACTCTGCCCGATTACGTCAGCAATTGTAGGCTCGTTCCAAGTTGGTTCATTGAGAAATGATCGGAGTGATTGCAACGATTTCAGTGTTTCAAACATAGATAGGGTGAGCCTGTGCGTCTGAGAAAACACGTAGAAATGGTGTTTAACACACATGCTGATCGAGCAAGGTTGGGGGTTCAAATTAAACATGTACCTGTCATGCCCGCTGTGAAATATACTAGTATACCACGTGACACTAAAGTTAAGTTAACGTCAATACAAATTCTATTGGAGCTGGACTTAACATTACGTTAATGAATATTCTGTGGGAAAAGAAATCACCATTGTTTCGTTGACAGGTAACAATAGTACCATATAATCTGGCTTGATTGAATGTTGTACAAATGTCTGATCCTGTTATTTGAATTGTTGTCGTAGATGGCGCTGATCACCAGTACGTATATGGCAGTTGAGTACATGGGTAAACAACATGGCGGTCAAGGTGGAGTGATTATTAATGTTTCGTCGAACTTGGGTAAATATGCGTTGATGTCATTGTTTCTTCGTATTTTAATAAATACATTATTCAAAATTATAGCGATGTAAAAATACGTCACATTAAAGTGCGTATTTGAGGGTTTATATCTGCTGCTGTTTCCATTACCTTTAAAGGGCGGTAGTCGTCGGGCCATGCATGCGCAAGATACATGGGTCTTATATAAACAAAGGTGGCGACTTTGTTACGTAGATCAACGAGTACAAACTGAGACGTTTTGATCCTTTTCATTCCACACCGGGACATAAGGCTGCAATCAGGTTCTTCCATTCCTGTCTATCCTTTTTTTCATTAATTGATAGTCCTGTTTGTGCTACAAACCTAGAGAGCCTGTTGGTCTTTTCTTGCATATGGTCTAGTCTTGATGAATACAGAGCTATATCGTCTGCAAAATCCAGATCGTCAAGTTTGGAAAACATGGACCATTGTATTCCTCTTGCTTTGCCGACAGTTGTGTTTCTCATTACCCAGTCAAGGGTATTAAGGAAGAGCATGGGTGAGAGTATGCATCCTTGTCGTACTCCTGACTCAACTTTGAACCAGTCTGAAAGAGCGTTGTCTGGGATGATGCTGCACTCAAAGTCTACATAAAATGTCTTGATTAGTTGGGTGAGTTTTGGGTGAATTCCATAGGCTCCTAATATCCTCCACAGGCTGTCTCGATGTACACTATCGAACGCCTTCTTAAAGTCAATAAAATTTATAAAGAGTGATGCATTCCATTCCAAACATTGTTCCTTGATGTTTCGTAGTGCAAAAATTTGGTCAATGCCTGTTCTGGTCTGAGCTTTGCATCAATGGCTGTTTCCATTCTATTTAAAAACGATTTTGAAGAAGACTTTGCTTAGAATTGATAGGAGAGTAATTCCCCGCCAATTGTCACAGTTTGCCAAATCACCCTTTTTTGGAAGTTTTACGATGAGCTCTTTACGCCAATCATCTGGAATTTCATTTTTGATCCAAATACAGTGAAAAAGTTTGGTAAGGGAGTTAGTGGCAGTGACTATATCTGCTTTTAACATCTCAGCGTAAATTGCATCGAAACCTGCAGCTTTACCATTTTTTAAATTTTGAATTGCTTTCATCATTTCTTCTGTAGTTGGAGGATCTATGTTGATATCCAAATAGTTTCTGGCTAGTTGAGGATGTGCCGGTAATTCTGGTTCTGGTTTATTTAATACTTCTGTGAAGTGTTGGACCCAACGTTCAGCTTGACTATGTTCAGATGAAATGGTCTTCCCATCTTTATCTTTCACAGGAATGGATTGATTTGCATTGGATTTACAAAGTTCCTTGGTCATTGTGTAGACAGCACTGAGACAGCCTCTTTGTGCTGCCTGCTCAGCTCGAGCTGCCTTTTGATTGAGAAAATTCCTTCTGTCATTTCTAGCGGATTTCTTAACTTGTTTGTTCCTATGTCGGTACAATTCATTTAGCTGATCCTGAAGTCTCTGAGATTTGGTATTAAGCAGTTTATTCTTAATTTCCTTCCTCTCATCAATGAGTTTCCAGGTGTGTGGACATAACCATTCCTTGGATTTGCTGGCCTTGACACCAAGAACTTTCTTTCAGTTTCAACATAAATGTTCTTAATGTTATCCCAATTTGATTTTACATCATGTAGATCAAGGTCTTCTAGGGTACTAAACCGATTTTGTAATTCAAGAATGAACTGATTCTTGACAACAGGTGATTTCAGTTGGTGAATGTTAAGTCTCTGTTTAATCTGCTTACTAGCAGCTGCCTTCCTAAGTTTAAGCTTGACTGTTGCACATACTAAATGGTGATCACTGAAAACATCAGCCCCGCAGTATACACGTACATCCTGCAATGAACTTATTATTGACAATAACATGGTCGATCTGATTTTTATTTCTGCCGTTTGGTGAGATCCAAGTAACTTTGTGGATGGACTTATGTGGAAAAATAGTCCCTCCTATGACAAGATTATTAAAGGAGCAAAAATCAATGAGTCTTTCACCATTTTCATTGACAGTACCAATGCCATGTTTTCCCATGTGCAACTCTATATCTGTGTTGACAGATCCAACTTTGGCGTTGAGGTCACCCATAACTAAAACCATGTCATGTTGATGTATTTTGGCGATTGTTGACCGAAGTCGTTCATAAAAAGTGTCTTTGTCATCTTCATCTGCATCATTTGTTGGTGCATAATACTGAATAATGGAGAGTTTGCAGTGGTTGGAGTTAAACCGGGCTGTAATCAGTCTGTCACTGATTGGCTCCCATTCCAAAAGCGAATTATTCCTTGCTTTAGAGATGATAATTGCTACTTCACTAGTGTGAGGGTTTTCACTACCAGAAAATAAGATGGTTGAGTTATCCTTTGCCTTTGATGAACCTGATCCTGTCAATGGCATTCACTGACTCCAATAATGTCAAAATTGTATTTGTACAACTGTAACTGAGACATTACCAAGCTTAAATTAGATATTTTTTCAGGTGATGGCAAGGTATCGAAAGAGTCACCAACAATAATTAGTGCAAGTCACGTCCAGGCCAAACGTCATTCTTGTGATTTCCATTAGAAGAGCGCATTGTATTGTGGGAGAATCAATGTTTATCAACACAAATGTCGCACATGCGCAGCGCGACGACTACCACACTTAATCTTATACAACAGTTTTGAATAATGGTAGCTTGTTTTTTTATCTTTATTTAGGCAATGCTGTCAGTTGCTAACATATATAGCTCTTAATTTTGTTTAATTTCCATTTTAAATTTATTTTTGAACATAATCTGTTGTACATTCAAATATTTTGCATAACAATTAAATGTAGTTTATCAAAACATCTTTAATGCACATTCGTTTTATGTTTACCAATACTATCCTCCTTCCTTGCAGGTCTAATACCAATGCCATACGGAGCCATATATTGTGCCACTAAACACGGTTCAGTTGGGTTCACTAGAAGTGTGGCTGTGAGTTATTACCGTTTGGATCATTTACTTTGGTCATGTTATTGGAATGCGATGATAACCTTGTTCATTTCTGTTCACGCAATCGAACATTACCCATCACCCACTGCGTTCTGTGATACGATTGGTTAGAAATACGTTCGATTTATACGGCACATTGAATAGGGTCACTTTCAAACGTTCGCAAATCGCAATAGTTCGTTTCTCGTGATATCTTCATGGCATATCACCGTTCTTCGTTATGAAAGTTGCATACCATAATCTAATGAATCCTTGTTAATGTTATTATTAGTCTCTTTATTTTATTGGTAATTATCTTTCTTTTAGATGGAGCCCTTGATCGTTGACAATGGAATTCGAGTGGCAGTCATATGCCCAGGCTTAATAATTAATACATCGCTGAACCCGGAATTGAATAATCGATACAGTGATAAATTGGTTGAGATGAAACAGGATATAGCATCCACATTGCAGTAAGTGGTGGCGCTAACTAATTATACGGTCAAATATTCTCAGTGTATTATACATGAGACATACATGTTTGTCCCATATCTTTGAATGTAATGCATCCATATAAACACGTTTTAACAAAAACCGAGTCTTTATTTGTGATAGCTACGTATTTGTGTCGTTATGCTATGAAATTGCCCTGTACTTGTTGAGTAACACACTCAAAATAAGACTACCCTTGACAAATTGTAATTATAATGTGTTTTGTATGAATATTGAGACAAGAATTTATCCGTATGAGAAGTATACATAACTACCTATTTGATTTGTTTAGGTTTTACGACCAATTATTAAAACTGTGACGCAAATTACTTCAGAACTTGAGTAATATGTACGTTTCATAACCGCGCACTATATAGACGTGGGTGTAGATGATACAAATTATTATTAATGATATTATTAGGACTAATTTATTTCATTGCTAAAGAGAAATCATCAATTACAATCTTGAATTATATTGATTGAAAGGTGTAAAATAAAGTAAAACTAATGAATGAAAATAACAAATATTTTTTATAGCTGTAATACCCAAACTGTCTTAATATACTATATTTATAAACTAACAAGTCATTAAGTGCAGTTAAATAGATACATCCAAGCCACTTATAAAATCGCTCATAACGACAAGTGAAAGTGACAACACTATGGAAAGTAAACATTGTACATTTCCGTATTATTAACGCTTACCCATTGGGAGTACCAAGTTTTAATATTTGACTACACGTACGTCACAGTTCGTACGTGTTATTATAACAATGATGCAATTATTTATCATCGACTAGGTCACGTGAATAACAAAAGTACATTGATGTTGAGTTCTCAGTCGCTTAATAAGACATACGTAAATACCAACATTGAATTATCATTTATTAAACGGAAATAATAGTGGCTGGGTACAATTTACTTTTAGTTATTCGATGTATCAAAAATCATTACGTTATATGTTCATATCATGTTATTATTCTCTTTTTTTCACCTTAGACCATCGACTGTCGCTGAGGGTATCGCCCAGATGATTGGAGACGATACATACAATGGCTGTGCTTGTTCTATAACTAGTTCTACTCCGTTAACTATCGTGGAACATCCGAACGTACAGTTCTAGGCTGATAGCTGTACTGTCTCCAGAGAAAAAAAACACATTAACACTTGACAAATGCCTCGCTGGAACTACAGGGTCATTTGACAAATGCCGCTCTGAAACCACAGGGTCACTTGACAAATGCTTCGCTGGAACTACAAGGTCATTTGACAAATGCCCCTCTGAAACCACAGGGTCCTTTGACAAATGCCTCGCTGGAACTACAAGATCATTTGACAAATGCCCCTCTGAAACCACAGGGTCACTTGACAAATGCCCCCCTGGAACCGCAGGGTCACTTAATGAATGCCTCTCTGAAACTACAGAGTCAGTTCACAAATGCCCCTCTGAAACCACAGGGTCACAACAGGGTCACTTGACACATGCCCCTTTGAAACCACAGGGTCACTTGACAAATGCCTCTCTGAAACCACAGGATCACTTGACAAATGCCCCTCTGAAACCACAGGGCCACTTGACAAATGCCCCTCTAAAAACCACAGGGTCACAACAGGGTCACTTGACACATTCCCCTTTGAAACCACAGAGTCATTTTACAAATGCCCCTCTGATGGAACCAAATGCTGCCAACTCATACAAAAATACAATTTATTCTCATTACCGAATACAAATCATACCAACTCATTGTCTTAAACAATTTGTATTGTCAATTCTGGGCAGTGCTGCTATTCTCCTTTTAAATAACATGTTTGTACTGTTCACATAATTGCTAAAATATCAACTTATTGAATTTGAGCGATGTGTGTGATTTTGCAGACAACAATTTGACAAATTCACTGACATTTCCAGGATTTTGTGCAACTTGATGTGTAACTAGATATTCGAATAATAAATACGAGTTATATACGTGTTAAATGCACACAAAATGCGTGATGTAAATAAGTAGAGAAAGCCGTAAGTTATCATTTGTGGTGAGCATAGACCGGTTGACTAATCAGATTCCAGGATTTGAATACTTCGATGTTTTTGAATTGACCTTAACAAATATGTATGACCGTGAGTTGAAACTATTGTTAATATAGGTATTGGTATATGCAAACCATTCACCCAGTTGTATTACTCGGGGATAGAGGGACTGTGATTCGAGTTAGCCTGGCGAGTCGCGTGAGTTAAGCCTTCCAGGGCCGGCGAGGGCGCTACTACACCTACACGTCGGGCTGAGTTCGAGTCAATCTGAATTAAATAATTTAATCTTGCTTGTACAATGTTCAAACAGTTATTTATATCAAGCGCTAACTTTGCATATATAATTAACATATACTATTATTGATGGTTACCTGTTTTCCTGTCAGTATCACACACATCTACTCTTCATAATGTAGATTTAAACTTTTTTTGTGTTTTGTTTGCACAGTACATTGTGTGCGGTGAACGGTTGGATAGTCGACAAACATACTAGTATATCATTCAAATATGTGATCCTGTATCGATACATTACTCATCATTCAAATGAATCACGCCAATTAAAATTGTAAATAACTCGTAATCATGATGAGATGCAGACCAAAACATATCTCGGCAAAAACTGAACTTTTGGATCACGTGATGCTATCAAATTCTTCCACTAAATCATGCGACTATCACGTGATCCAAAAGTTCAGTTTTTGCCGAGATATGTTTTGGTCTGCATCTCATCGTGAATACGAGTTATTTACAATTTTAATTGGCGACCATGCGACTATCACGGCCTTCAACTATATGTGTAATACAATTCAACCGTAAAATACTCTACACTCCTCGTGTAGTTAGTACGGAATTGTACCCACGTGTTAATCATGTTATTTAGCCCAAGTATAATGGCAGAACTATAATGATAGTTGAAACCGATACAGTTGAGCAACATAAATCTGCCTTTGAAAACAACAAAGAATACGTTGAGTAGTCGAAATTACGAAAGAGGTCAATGATGGTGATTCCGAAAACACACAAATATATATCACATGGGAAACTGAAGCAGCACATGATAAACTCATTACGTCAACAAATTATATATATGTAAATATTTATCGAGAGCTGTTGGTGGTCAGAATACCGTAATTGCCAGTTTATTTCATTTGCTATCACTGCCATTTCCTATATATTAGGCGAAGTTAACTGATAGTTGCTATAGTTTATGTACTTTTATATTTAGTTATACTATCATTCAAAGCAATACATTTGAAACATTTCAATTCATGATTATTATTACAATTTAAGTTACAATTCACATGATTATATGTGTATTTACCACATTTGGTGTTGCACTTATGATCGATTCTTACACAGTCAGCTGGCGCACACGTGATATTAAAATAAATACGATATTTACTATATGGGGGCCACCATCTTGAATGCAGCATAAACCTAAATAAGAGACAAGTTGTGAAACGCGTTTTTCAGATTCCTACAAATCTGGACAAAAATGCCAATCTTTCACAAAAATAGGATCCGGTGGGGTTATAATAAGCCCACCGATAACAAAATTCGGCCGAATTCGGCGTTTTTGTGTGGAAAAATTCAGTGCATACGAACACCTAATTAATTGTCAAACAGCAATACATGCGGAATGGATTCCAGGAATGTCAAACGTGCGAGAAAAAACAAGTATATGTAGCCCGGTGATGCCTCGTTGTACGAATTGTGATTGCATTTCTTTGCGATACCCAATTTGTATTACTAAATAATAACGAGTTCAACCGATCTTTTGATATATATTCCATCCACTCAGTGGTATCCACTCTGACAGTTAATACAGATGCTAATTATGCGAGATGTTTGCAAACACAACGTACGTTTACACACTTAAATTCTGAATACCATGCCCATACCACATCATATCTAAATCATAAATACCACACCATACATCATATCTCAGTCCAAATTAACACACCACCATCTACTTAAATTCTAAATATCATACTATACCTATGGTACATTGCACTCAAACATACTGTAATCATATTATACGCAACCTTAATCATAATACTATAAATAGTTACCAAACCAATGATATGTCCATGTCTCACTATACTGTACGATATCATACAATTCCTTTCCATATTCTTCAATACTATACCATGAGATTCCACATCCTAATATAACCTAGTAATACAATACAATATACTTCAGACCATTAATATATGTATGTTGATTGCAAGGCATACAACGCTATATCTCGATCCAAATGATAATACAACTGTAAGCGATATGCTCCACTATAATATCGGTGAACACATATATTAAGGCCGTGCAATGATTTTGTACATCAGTGGCAATTATTGTACACATGTGACATTGACTTATTACTTAGTGGTTTTCAGTATTTACATGAATGCCCCAAACGATAGCATTGTGTGTACATTGTAATATCATACAACAATCTATACGAAATAACTTTCGAAACAAATTCGTAAATAAAATTGAAAATTCTATTTATTACTAATGCTAAAAAACATATAAAATGTAAAAAGAATGTACTGTAAAGATGAAAAATAAAAGTTTTACATTGAATTAAATATAATATTAGGAATGTAGAAATAACATACCCAGACGATATCCTCCTTTATAATCATTAAAACTGTTGTGCGAGTCAAAGGACACAATGTCAAATATTCGAACATGTTACGACATGCTATGTTGATGTAGGTATTGGCTCCAATTTAATATTTGTGTGTGTTTTATTTTGTTTTACTTGCCCCTATTTTTTATATATCGTATCTCGGTCGCCTTAACTATTAACTACATACTTCAAGTGTTTCGAAATCCACATTTGATTTATACACTTATAGCTAGAAAAAAATGACATCACAAAATTTCTAGAGTTCTACTTCGATAGTAAAATATATATATCTATAAATATTGAAGTGTTGAGCCACTTCTTAGATGAATAATTGGATGATCCAGCAATGAACCGAGTTTTGTGGGCGTGGTGCTTTCTTGAGTTTTGGTTTACAGGTATTATGCAAATAGATTATGGAGTCTTGCAAGTTGAAGAGCTAAGCTGAATATCAATTTTTACTCGGCTGTACTTTCCGATATTTTGCTGGTATTATCACCTTTTCAAGCTCCAGCATAGGAAGTTCCACAGCAATTGCAATAACAAAGGATACACTATATGTAACCACCAGAATCCCAATAAAGTCTAGAGTCTGAAATTAAACACATATTGAATGTAAATTTATATTTGTAATTATATGAATCAAAGTATATGCAAATATGGTTGATTGCAAAAGAAATTTGTCGATTTATGAAGTATTACAAAAAAAAGGTTGTTTAGATAAGTGTTAGCTGATGTTGTAAATTTACTGTAAAAATTATGTTAATGATCTGGAGAATTACAGACTTCGTTGAATACTACTTTAAACCACGCCCAATACTATGTTTCAGCCGTATTTTTCGCAAATCAAATACTGTTTTTGTACACAGATTTAATATATTGGTCACTATACTTTGTGAGTTTGTCTAGGCTTAGTCTTTTCCACGAAACGAAACGGGGAAAAAAACAAAATTATGAACGACTTCAAACATCGCACGTCACAGAAATACATTTGTCGATAATATTTAGTTTCCACCTCTTTTCCGCCTACTTTGCAGCTCGATTGTTTTGTGCTGACATGACGTGACAGCCATTTTGGAATTGTTGAACACTGATCGCGCTTTTCACTTTTCATTTCGTGTTTCACAGTGTGAAATTCTCTCAGATACGTGTATTATTAGGTCAATGAAACAAATGCGAGTTAGGGTTAGGGTTAGTGTTTCGTTTCGTTTCGTGGAAAAGACTAAGCCGTTTGTCTACTTCAGCCAGTTTTGAATATATGTCTGACCCCCTCGCAAAACCATTTGCATTTTATCTAATAATCAATAGATTACAGTTCATTTTAACACAATAAAGCATCGTGGGCGAATTGCTCCTTAAATATACATAAAGTAGATATGTAGCTTTATAATATAAAGTAGAAAGCTATTAAAGTAAAAGATTTACTTACGAATCCCAAATCAGAGTAGTAATACAATGATTTCATACTGAAGGTATAGATAAATATCACCACTAAATGTACCAGGTACGCACAGTAGTTCATTCTGGCTAGAGGTAACCAGATACGCCATGACAGTATTGTATTCACTGGGCCTAAACACAATAATAGTTATTTGAATTTCATAATCGCACTTATATTCATCTAGTGGAGACACACAGACAGTTGTGCCGAAGCATATATAGTAGACAGAATATGATACGTCGAAAAATCTTTCAACAAAACAAGCTGCTCTCTGATTGGTCAAAGTGTTGGGTGTTAGGATTGCGTGGCCAATCTTGACTATCGTTATAGTTTCTTGTTTTATTTAACGTTATTCGTGTTTCCTCAACCTGCAGATTCAAAATACGGATACTACTTGCTCAATGGGTAGTACAAGAGAGAAACGCTAATATCGGTGTCGATACAATTAGTTCATTCCAAGAGGCATTATAACATTGTGCATGGGTACATGCTTTTCCTTTTGAGGTGTTTTTAAATCATAAACGGGTGGTAGTTGTGAATAGTATATTGCTTTGGGGAGTACGGAACTCCACCTTGCTTTGAAAATTTCTAACATCTACAGTGCATTAATTTATTTCACAAAAGAATTCAACCTCTTGTTTTATTTTAAATGTGCCAGTTAACATGTAAATTGTTTATTATACGATAATGTCAATTATTTGAAATGTAATACAGATGCGACTAGACAAAATATAATCATATCTGGTGTCACAACTAGGTATAGTTACATACAAATATTCATGCAGAATAGACGTGTTTACTATTTGATAGAATTACCTCCATTCCCAGTAGCGCATGCAAATACCACCCAACCAACGCACACCGAAAACACAAGTCTATGGATCGTTATATACAGCACTGCTGCCCCTTGTGATATGCGGATACCAGCGACGGATGTCAGTACACCATATACAATAGATAAAGCAACGGCGAAGGCACAGCACCATATAAAAATGTTCAAATACTGAAAAGGGAACAACAATGAATGTTATACGGTTGTGTATGGTCGTTCTTAGTTTTTTGTTTTAATATTAATATTATTTAACATTGTCAATTCTACCTTAACGTCGAGACCCGTGATGCATATATTTACTACATACCAAAGTGTTATTATCTGTTAAACTTATTTGAAGTTTTTTTTTTAACTTGGCCAGTAAAGTGGGCCATGAACTGGAGTCAGTTGTTACTGCGTTCACGACTTGTGTCGGAGCCTGGCGGATTTATTTGTTTTATCTGGAAAACCTACAATACCAACAGCAGTTTCGAATCCTGCTTTTGAACACGCTCACACAACAAGCCGAGGAAGTTTGGAATATATAATTATGTTCGCTTCAACGCAGTGGCAACGTGTGTTATAATCTCGATCGCTTGCCGAATAGACATAAATGTTTAACAACTCAATCAACATGAATACTGACCTTATTTATTTGCACCTTTTTACCATTGAGTTTAAATAATATATATCCCAAGACTATACCAACAAGATAGTTGGGTAAACGATACCACGGTTTTGTGTACAGCCACGCCCCTTCTTCATGTTTTGGATATCTATACTTTCTGCAAAATTGTCAAAATATTAATGATAATTAGCGTGGACGCGTTGTAACTACCGCAGCTGTTTTATATTGAACAAAAGTTATAATTTATAAAATAAAAGGCGAATTAAATAAAGCAATGATTGGAATACACTCTGTGGCAGTGCATAAAGATGTTATATTTACACTCTGTCGACACCGAATGGCATTCCTTGTACAGTTGCAAAATATGCTGATAATGCTATGCAAAAGCAAGTTGTCAAAGCAGTCAGACATATTCCACCATTACGAGACCTGCAATAAAAGGGAATTTCTGTAACATTTTACAAACATTGTAATATAGAAATCTAAAACAAATTGAAAGCGATGGTAGTCGTTTTCAAAAAGCATGAGTAGTATTCTGTTCCACAATTGGTACGCGTCATAATCAGATAGTTTATGTAGGAAACCCGAGTGACAATGATGCCATCTGAGATTGAATGCATAACAGTGTTATCACATTTATTCATATGCTCAATCTATCTGCCAAAAAACCTTTGAAAGTTAAGGCGACTCGCTCTACGCACAACCCTTTTGTTTTAACGAAAGAAGACAATGTCTCTTTCAAAATTTCGAATAAGCTAGGAAATGTATACCCCGTACAAAGGAGCTATGTATATTTAACTGACAGTTTGCTTGTATAATACTATGAAACAAGTGGATTGAGCTACTGTAAAACATGTTGAAAAAGCGGCATGCAATTTTAGCCAATTGTGGTAAAATGACGTAATAGCGAAATGTTGATTTAGCGAATCTCTCTTGTCATTGCTAATTTCTTTGTTTGGCGGCCATTTTGAATTGATAATAAAGTCATTAGCGACATCTTGCATTAGCGAATCAGTTCTCTCGCTAAATTCGCGAAAAAAACATGCTCGCGAAAAAGACATGTTTTACAATATATTGCAGCGCTAGTATTCCTGGCAGTCGCCTTATATGTTTAACTATAGTTGTTAACTTACTTGTAAAACACTATGATGAAAATAGGACTCATCCAGTATAACTGCATATCTACTGCCAAATACCACGACCATCCAAAACACTGTTAACATATACCAATTCAGAGTACAATTAGATATGGAGACTATGTCAATATCAAACAAACCATTCGAATCCAGCTATAATGGTTTATTTTAAAGGACGACAGTCGTCGCGCTGCGCATGTGCGACATTTGACAATGATTTTCCCACAATCCTATGCGCTCTTCTAATGGCAATCACAAGTATGAGGTTTGACCTGGGCGCGACTTGCACTAATTACCGCCGGTGACCTAATTAAAGCATGGTAACCTGACGGTCGCAGTTTGTGATCTTTGAACTGCGCAACATGTACAGTCAAAGTCGCCGTCTTTGTTTATAAGGGACCCATATATCTCGCGCATGCGTGGCGCGACGACTGCCGCCCTTTAACATATCAGCACTCAAATAAAGTATACTCTATAATCCCTAAAATATCTGAGTACTGGATATAATATATGCTTGCAATTACTGCTTTCGTGAAATAATATACAACCTCTGAATGTTTGGACAAAAATGTTTATTTTAGCCGACTAAATAGTTGTGTTCTTACTCACCCCTCCAACATCACCTGGGAATGGTATAAAGTTATTAAGGTAAAGTATGTGTTCCCATATAGTAGCAGCACACTCGGCCTGTACGTAGTACCACTGCCACCAAAGCGGTCCGTCGGACACGTATATGACTAATGTAGCGTACAACATCATTACAAATATGTAGACAGGTGTCAACCTCCAGTATCGATGGAAATAGAATAACAACCAGTTGAGATGCCTTGGACCACCACGTCGATGCAACTGATTCAGCGTCAGGTAGCTCACTAACAAGCCACTATGAAAAAAAATCAACATTAACAAATAACTATGGATGTATAAATAGTCTATCCATCCGTTCATTCAATCAATCGTCCGTTTATTATTATTATTATTATTATTATTATTATTATTATTATTATTATTATTATTATTATTATGACCTTTCTCCTTACCTAAGAACCAAAAATGCTTCAACTGCTAGATCACCTTTCCAAAGCACAACGGTCCGACCTTGATCAACCTCGGTGGCGTAACGAAAGTTGCCTGTAAATTTAAATGAGAAAAAGTTGAAAATAATTCACGGAAATTATGAGGCGGGTTTACCATTTTAAAGAAATCGATCTGATTACTACTGCTTTAAATGACAAAGACTTATAATAACAAAAAATGTCACTTACCGACTGTAGGATAATACTGACCAACAAACAGGTACGAATGGAAGAGAATTATCCAAAACATACTGAGAACACGTATTCCATTGAGACAAGTAATACTACTCTTTCCATGTACCGTACCCATCATCTTGCATATATTAACACATAACGAGAAAGAAAGCAAGCATCCCTGTACAAATTCTGATTAAAAAACATAATAAACCAACAGTTATATATAAAAACAAAAACAGGCCGTTCTGATATTGTTAATCGCTTCAGTGATCTAAATTGGTCAGTGAAATCCAAGATCTGAACATCTAAAATGAATGTGTGATAAAATTGTATCCGATCTAAACTACGGGGTTCCTGTGTCGGGATTTAACATTTGTGATGGTATTTTAGTTCCTGGTACATGTATTGTTTCTAAAGTTGTTATGTTTGAATATTGGGATTTTCTCGACAGAGAAGAGCTATAGTTTCTCTAACAGACTTGCGTTCACAAAAAAGTGTCACTATAGTAATTCTACGTTCGTAAAGTGAAATAGTAAAACACTCGGGGAACCCTATTTCCTACTGCTAATGCAGTTCGCTGTCAGTCGGTTGGTTGATATCTATTCCATGTATGATTGATGTTGTATTTCTCAAAACTTCGTTTTACGAAAGTTTTCGACCTACTACAGTGACGTCAGCTGGTCACGTAAATAATGTTCTCATTAGACCCAAGGAAGGTTGCCGCTGCCGAGCTTTCGTCTGAAACAGCACCGGAGTCGATCGTTTCCCTCACGGTTTTTCGCTCCGGTGAGAATTCAATAAATATATAGATATATGCTAGTTTTTACGTAACACGTTTCGGAGAAATCATGACTCTTCTGCGTCGATAAAACTCAATATGACACCAAATGTACCAGAAATAAGCGAACATCATCCAAAATACAAAAAAAAAAAAAAACACTCCAGATTTGCTAAGCAATATCGTCAATCGCTAAAACAACTCAGTTATACTTCGTTGGCAATTACAGTGACACCATTGACCATTTCTTTGAATTTACCTTTGCACTTGCTTGCACATTTCTTGGGCATTTCTCTTGATTCAATGTTCAGTTCTGCATTGGATGGCGATATAACAGCATCATCCGCATTAGTTGACTGGTTTTCAGGTGTACAAGTCGCTTGTTCCGATGTGTTCATCTCAAGAGTCTGTCGTTGTTTCCGACGTTTCAGTGCATCGTAGACAGTGCCAGCAATTATCACAGCAACGAGAACTACACATATAAATCTAGGACAGAACGGAGAATACGACAGATCAGATTGTCATTCTTGTCTCAATTAATTCAATTTTATTGACTTTACAAAACCTCTATCGATACGATATATTATCAAATAAAGGCAGTTTAGTTATTCCTTAACTCACATGGCTGGAACATCGCCAGGTCTTATGTGGTATTCTCTGGCACACATAACGTACGATATTGGTACTTTATCTAGCAGATCTTTAAAACCTAAAAGACAAACACAACTCAAAAAGTCGTTACACTGCCTTGTAGTCCAATGCGAATTATAAAACGCATGAACAATTTAAGAGCGACCATTTTTAAATCTGGGGCGATTTCAGAATTGACAAACGAAAATCTGCATGTCTAGGAAGGGGGGTATATGACCGCAGTCACTCGGGGGCTGAATATCAATAAATACTAACTTAAAAAAAAAAAAAAAAATCATCCGCTATACGTATATAAATAAACAAGTTGTGAAACATGGCACCTAGTAAATCGACACCCTGTCGGTTTCAAATTTCGATTTCTTACTTTAAAATGCGAAACAAAAATTTTAGAGGGGATCAGGTGTTACGTTAATAACCATTGTCCATAATCGCTAACTTGGTTTTATTCAAAACTGCACAAATCCCGCGTTTTCTGATGATATCCGACAATTTCATGAACGAAAATGGCCAGCAGCCAGAATCAAGGGGGATTCGCACAGAGTTTTGGGTAAATCAAGTGCGCATCCTCATTTTCAGCCAATCAGGTGTGCCGTAACAGCGAGTATTTCCTTGATTTACCCAGAACTCTGTGCAAATCCCCCTTGATTCTGGCTGCTGGCCATTTTCGCATTTTAAGGTAAGTAATCGAAATTTGAAACCGACTAGGTGCCATGTTTCACAACTTGTTTATGAAATAAGACATTCCCACACTACGTAGTAGAAAGATATCGCCATATTTTGTAATAATATGATATATCCATACTATGAAATAAGATATTTCCATACTACGTAGTAGAAAGATATCGCCATACTTTGTAATAATATGATATTGCCATACTATGAAAAAAGACATTCCCATACTACGTAGTTGAAAGATATCGCCATATTTTGTAATAATATGATATATCCATACTATGAAATAAGATATTTTCATACTACGTAGTAGAAAGATATCGCCATACTTTGTAATAATATGATATTGCCATACTATGAAAAAAGACATTCCCATACTACGTAGTTGAAAGATATCGCCATATTTTGTAATAATATGATATATCCATACTATGAAATAAGATATTTCCATACTACGTAGTTGAAAGATATCGCCATACTTTGTAATAATATGATATCTCCATACTATGAAATAAGATATTTCCATACTACGTAGTAGAAAGATATCGCCTTACTTTGTAATAATATGATATCTCCATACTATGAAATACGATATTTCCATACTACGTAGTAGAAAGATATCGCCATACTTTGTAATAATATGATATCTCCATACTATGAAATAAGACATTCCCATACTACGTAGTAGAAAGATATCGCCATATTTTGTAATAATATGATATCTCCATACTATGAAATAAAATATTTCCATACTACGTAGTAGAAAGATATCGCCATACTATTTAATCTATATTATGTAATAATACATGCTTATAATGACAACACAAACCTTGAGATACGAATAACGGGATGTCTCGATCAGTACAGGAGTCTGGAAAACATACCCCGATATCTGCTGTAGATTCGGACTAAAATCAAATCAAAATGCTCATTCACAGGGCTTAAGATTGTAACTATATTTGGAGTTGTGCGACTCCTTGTCATTAGTAACATAACACAGTAGAGGACAAAACTGTGAACTGTATTCACTCCATGTAATTATTATTATTAATATACCGAGAATAAAAATGCAGGTTAGTAAAAAAAAAAAAGGTCACTCACCAGGGGTTTTATATCCGTTTTAGACAAACAATACAATCCACCAAATGAATGGACACCATATTCAGGTTTGATGTCGCGACAAAGGTCAAAGTTACCGAAATCTTTAATATTATAAGTAAATTCCCCATCAGCAGGTAAGGCACCACTAGAATGGTACACTGTAAACAAACAAAAAAACAGGTACGATCTATCAGAAGTGCTGTATACAATACGGAACAATGTCCATTACATGTGATGTACATATCGTACGTATCCTTATATAGAACTGAGAGGGTCTTCCATTGAAAAGGCATAGGATAGGGTATGTGCTGCAAATGTTGGTCTCTTTAATAATACATATACTTGAATCAGGTGTCTCAAAATGTAAACATATAAAACAAAATTTAAACAGTTATAGCCTGGAAATACTAGGTCTTTTCATACCATTTCAGTCGCAAATGGAAGATGAAAATGAATATGCAAATAATAATCCCGTTTCAGTGGCAATTATTCAAACCAGTCATCTCTAGTGTCAAAACAGATGTGTTGGAACACGTGGCCCATGAACCAGGATTTCTGAAAACATGATTACCAGATTCTATTAAAGGGTGGTGGTCGTCGCGCCACGCATGCGCGAGATATGGGTCTATGACTGTTGCGCAATGCGCAGACCAATGAGTACAAACTGAGATGTTACCAAGCTTTAACTATGTAATTTCCTTGGTGATTGGAACATATCGGAAGACTCGTCGACGACAATTAAGGCACATCGCGCCCAAGTCAAAATTCGTACTCCTGATTTGCATTATAAAGCGCATTGCATTGTGGGAAACTCAATGTTTATCAACACATTATCATATACCTCGTATTGCCCGGCCTCGTAACGTTATGGAAAGTGCGCCCTCACATCAGGACAAAATTTCCCGTATCACGCCTGGCCCAGCGCGCCCGGCTTTCATCATTCAAAACAAAACGCGTTATTCTAAATTACGTCGTGTGTTTTAGGTCTAGCCGTAGTAAAATTGTAAGTACAACTATAAGGTATATGATAAAACTCGGGCGCTTCTGCCGCACGGCGACCTCGGGCTGCAAAAGCCTTATCCAGTCCATGACGAATAATGTCGCACATGCGCGGCGCGACGACCACCGCCTTTTAAGTATGTGCTGGTGTCATTTCTGTAAGTAAAATCGCTAGAGCGCGGAGCAAATATAAATATACAAGAGTATAACAGTCAACGGGAATAATTTTGTCGTGTTTTAGTTATATCAAATGATTTGTCACTTGATATAATCGAATAAATAATTCGTTTACGCACGAGGGTGAAATTACAAGTTTACAATACGACACAGAAACAAATATTTATATTTTCTGGTCATCGCGCGTGCACGTGTCAGTTAAAAATCAAAGGTTTTAATTTTTTTTTTGGTCCGAATTTTGAAAAAAAAAATCCCAAAAACTTAAGGAGAGAATACCTGGGGAGGAGCATATGACCAGGGGACGGTAGTCAATGCATCTAAAGTATTTCGAAATGTGCAACAGTGCTTTCGTCCCCGTGATTTAATGGCATAGCCCTTTCTATTGTTAAACACCGACCTTACAGTAGTAATCAAAATGGCGAACTTGACACGATAAACACCTGGGCGTTGATTGTATAATTCGCAACTCTCTTGTTTGTTTAAGTATAAATAATCTCACTCATCGACGTATACTGTATGTATACAGTTGTAGTTAGTAAGGCCAGGCTGCACGTTATGCAAAATAGATAAATTTTAAATTATTCTGTATCACATACATTCGCGACGCGAAATAACGGCTGATCTGCACTGGCTCGGAAGATGAATTCTGATTGGCTAGAAATAAACATAGATGTGTATACACCTTGAAATGAACATTGCTAATCCCTTTCCCTGTGTAAAATTGCTGGCCGACTACTCCGGTGAACCGACTACTCCGGTGAACCGACCGGTGAACCGACTACTCCGGTGAACCGACTACTCCGGTGAACCGACTTCTTTTGTATTCCAGGAGAGAGTTCTTCCGAATTCGAATCTCAATTTAGAAAAAGTACCTTTCTATTTTTGAAAAGCAAATTGACCAGCAACTGGTCTAATTTTACACATGTTGTAAAACCAATTTCGCAAAAAAAATACGTCGGTGTTAAAACGAGCTCAGCTCATTTAACAAAGAAACAACATACAATTGTCGTCAAGTACAGCGAATGTACCTAATGAAAGTCGCGATCATTGTTCTGGTAATTCCGTTGTAGGGAAAGATTCGACCTAAATATGACTCGCATGCTGTACTCACTCTGACGTGCGTAAGAGGCGGACTCGTGTTCAACTGCAAACTGTACGGTGTCTTCTAAACACTGGGGGCTTACAGTGTCATAAACCGTGTCACTCTTATTAACAGCCGATAATATATGGTCGATTATCATATCCATGTTTACCAGTTCCTTTGCACTGATAGCCACAACTCCTAGGAGAAAGACATGGCACAGTAGAGTACTCATCGTAATCTGCTAGTGTGAGTACACGGTGACAACGAGTTGACACCAATCCAGCAAGTACGTGTGATTGGTTGCTGTTGCAGGAATATATAGCTGAACGTTCACAATGACGTCACGAGTCTTGTCACGTGATACGTATTAACAAAGGTCATGTGCACTTTACTCAGAAACAGAGAGAGTAGTTGAATTACGTCCGGTGTCATGGATACCGGGATTCAGTTTGTTGACACAGCACTGAGTCGGAACAACTTACACTTGTATGGTCACTAAAGTATAGTACCACGCGCAAATGAATCATGATACTTAAAGCGAGAGGGTCGTCGCCTGCGCACGCGCGGGAATTGAGTCCCAAGCGACGATAACAACACACGTTAAAACGCAAAGGCTCATGGGTAGACGCTTGTTTGTAAACAATGACACGCTATTGCCATCTGACGCAAGCGCAGGTGGCGACTCTCATACTTTAATACACTATATTTTAACTTAAACTTGTAAATAGGGCAAAGAAATCGAGGGCAATCTTAAATCAGTTGTTATCGTCAATAAATAAGTGTGTATTAAGGGAAGCAACGGTATTGAAAATTGAGGTGATAAAGGGAGCCTTTGATATTTTGAAACCTAAACCCAATCCACCAAATATTAGTCCTCTACATGCAGTGTATTAATCTGAAAATATGTCACTAAATAAGATAAGATAAATTCTTCAGATTCAAGTTTTATATTAGTTTAATCCTGGACAATAATACTTTGCGTTGTTCCATTGCACACGTGAACACAGCAGTGAGTATATTATATTCTATCCCCAACAATAGAGGCATTCCTCTTGTTGTATTATATTGTAGGTTTGTAACAATGGAAATGGATTAACGCCATATAAAATTGACAGGGGGTCAAAATATCCCTTTACAAACACACGGAGTACTATCCGAGATTTGACCTATTCTGGACAACTCAGCGAAATCGACTTAGTGTGTACCAAGAACTGTATATGGGAATATGAAATCAGACAGGATGATCCCTGGATGATACACACTGTGAAAACGTCCTCAGCAAACCACAATCGATAGTATATTGCAGTGGCGGATCCAGAGGGGGGCCAAGGCCCCCTCCAAACGCATGAAAATGCATCTGGATTACGCATAGCATCGTCCGAATCGCACGGTCCCGTGTATTCGACCTATAGGCCTGGACCCCCCCAATACATTTTGCTGGATCCGCCCCTGGTATATTGACATGAACAGTGTCACTGGTCACGGTGAGTTCATTTTGAGACCAATACAAGAACTTCAACTCACCACTCAATTACCAGTAATATAAAACCTAGCGTGGAGACAACGTGCTGGAGCGCTGAAGGAATTCTTTTTCCCCATTCTCTCTGTGATATTAGTGTTGACGATTTCCATCAATGTCAAGTTTGAGGTTCCAATATCATTGTTGTCTTCCATATGCGAAATAACATTAAATAAATCACGATCATTTCTAATAAACTTATCTATTGAAATGTTGTGCTGTTGAATTTTTCATTTGTGTCATCGGGAACTACCAACTAGGTCAAATGCATATAGATGAATGACAATGAATCATCACAATTCAAATTCCATTTTAATTGTGTATTTACAGTGTCGAGCAGGCTGTTCTACCAATGGAGTTCAATAATTCAACCTAGTGGGAACAGTTGTTGATACAACTTTCTATGAATGTGCGATGACTCATCTGGCATGAGAGCGTAACATTGATGTACGGGTGGTTCAACTATAATCTGAGGGATCACGAAATGATGATCTTGCTTCTTGTTTTTAATTGGTAATTTGTCTTCTTTTAATACCCTCATATGGTCAAATCAATATAATGTAAAAGTACATGTGACTGAGGGTAGTTGTTTACCTTTAAAACGTATATATGACTTTTGTTTTTATTCTGTTGTGCAAAATTCCAGATAAGAATATGGTCATCGAACTACTTTTCCCCAGAAAAATAGGTCAAACATGTACCATTTTATGAATGTAATGCTTTCACTCGAAGCGATAACATCGATTTTATGCCAAAATTATCAATAGTTTTTCTCTAAAAAATATTTTCTCCTGGGTAGAAAACAAATTCGACGAAGGCTATTCAAATAAAGAATTATGTATCACTTAAGTTTGTGAAGAGACGACCATTTGTTGCCCCTATTAAGGCGAAGAAGTCGTCACCTACGCATGCGTTAGATGGCCATAGAGTGTCATTGTTTACAAACAAGCGTCTGCCCATGAGCCTTTGCGTTTGTAGCGTGTGTTGTTATCGTCGCCTGGGACTCAATTCCCGCGCGTGCGCAGGTGGCGACCCTCCCGCTTTAAGTCGAATGCTCGCGAACAAACATATAAATATGGCAATGTTACTAATTAAAATAAAATAATACTAATACATACTAATTATCAAAGTTTTGGAATATCTGAAAGTTCAACGACATATGTGGGATAACAAAGGGGGACTAACATTATTTAACAGCAAATGGGTCATTCATTCATTTGGAGGGCTTAAATGTAATGAAATTTTTCATCATCTTTATTATGTCAACTCAAGAAATAATATAATTCACTGAAATAAGCAAAATCAAAGCGCAGTCGTGGCTGTTATTTATTGTCAATAAATTGTTTATTTTCGGGAACTCTACAAGAAAACTCGTAATAGTTCAGTCGTTAACTAGTACCTTCTCCAGCTGACGCAGTGGGGTCGAATCCTCTTTCTTCTTTGGGTGTGGTGCTATACAATAAACAAGCTGGGAACATGACTTTGTTCTCCTGCAATTAGAACTAAAAATGGTAATTTCAAATTTTATAAATATATTATAACTTTGTGTGTTTTCACATCGGGATTTCGTCTACTTAACACGTTCAAAAATGTTCGATTATCGACATAATAGGTAAAGATTCGTTTGTGGACAATTAGTTGACTGTTACATCCTACAAAATCTCGTTTGCACAGAGTGTCAACTTGAATATTAGATCCTGACCTCGGTCTTTGTTGAACAATTCCATTGGAGCCCTTTACTCGGACTCGGGTGGTAATTAGCTCGAGAATCACGGTTACACCTTGTATTATCGACATTTAAAGTTGTATTATCGGACAACTTAGCTGAAAGCCCTTTCAATATTGAAATCAAAATCAAATCTTGAAGTTACGGCACTCGCGAGTTTTTCTGAACGAAAGCTGATGCATTGCGCGTCAAGTTATTATTTGTCTTCACTGCAATAGATCTCGGCACCTATTTCAGTTCAAATTCTGCTTCGTATGTGCGCTAAACACAGCTAATCTAGGAAGTACGCAATGTTAAAAATTCGCTCGGAGATAGTGGTAACGTCATCATAATGAGTAAACTAATCGTCCTATAAATTTAAAAAGGGGCTGGGGTCATAATGGCTATACAGAAAATAACTCAGTTCTGCGAGCATCTCAGACTAGTCGTAATGGCAAATGCCTCACAACAAATTATGATTTTATAGTATACTGTAAAATAGTTTATTTCCGCTATTTTGGCTGAATGAATGATTCAATGAAAATAAAATCTAGCGAAATACATTTGTCCTATATTTTACATTCAACTTGAAACAAATCAGTGAAAATAAATTTCATAGAAAACACCCAAAAAGTTTTTTTTCAGCAAAAATTAATTTCAGCTAAAATAAAGTATTTTACAGTAGTTTATTTCTGATTGTCAAACAGAGATTCCCGCGTGCGATTTGATGTCTTGATGGTAACAACTGAACCACTACCGAAACCGCGAAACTGTTCGGTGATGTTCGGCTATTGGCAAGACAATTCTGATGCAGATATCTTGCAAATCCCATAGCTGTTGGATTTATTATAGTACACACATTACCTAACACGAGAAAATGACTTCACCAGAAGTTTAGCATTCAGAGTGCAATATAATTTGCCCAAAGGTTTCCACAATACACGCTCACTATTACTTTACGCATATGATTAACCAGACTCGTTTCACCAAGTTGCATTGATGCTGTCATGATTATGCTACGGGGCGACGCCCTCAGTGGCGGAGTCCACATGCAGTCATGACAGCGCATGAAAGTATTAAGACTATGAGTTGAACAAGTAACGCTGTCTATTATAAAAATGGGGGAGTTTCTAGCGTAATAAGTTAGAAGAGGACGGGGTATACGGTGACGATTGTAGTTGCAATAAATATTATACTACTGGTGTCGTATTTTTGCTGTGTTGATATAATATGTGATATGTGGCAATGATAGATATACTTCACAATGAAATTGAACCAGTGCGCTTATTTCATGTTCAGTCTATGTTCAGTTTGTGTTCCCTGCGAGACCCCGGGGCACCAGACCTAAAACTGGATGGAGAGGTGCCACTGAGCTTACAAATGGGTCTATTGTGATACCAATGCTTTGACAAAATCCATATTAATTATACCTCAGTACAGTTTTTTTAAACCCAAATAAAGACAAGATAACACTTGTTGCTTGCTTGCTTATTTGGTTTAATTTGTCACAGTTTTTTGAACTTCTCAGACTATCAGAAACTGTGATTGTTTAGCAACAGTTCGTACAGTCCCATCTATGTCCATATCCTGTATACGTCAGCTAGTACTTCGTATTTGTGAACCTAGGACCCGGGACTGTGTCGTGGTCCGTCTCTGGGGTGTTATAGCAGCGATTTCACCAGGGTTAAATGTATACCTGCTACTACTGGTACCACAGTTTATAGATCAATGTTCATTCAAAAGGGGCGCGTATTCAGGGAAGGCGCGCCAGGCGCCCACCCCCCATTCAGCTAGCAAAAAAAGACAAAGCTAGACAAAGACAAACCAAGCCAAATTTCTGGATCCGCCAGTGCCGATTCTAAGGGAACTGTTGCTGGTCCCCCACAATACTTAGCGAGTAGCGCCACAATCACGCGATTCAAAACTGTGCACGTCCGTCTGTTTTTGGTGTCAATCTGATAGATTCTTAACACCTGTTGTGTTTGGGCAGAATGTAATATATGACTTTCATCATGCGTCAAAATTTGGAAATATGAAGAAATAATTTCATCTGACACTAAACTGTTGAAAAAATTCAAATTTTTAATAAGAAAATCATGACCCCACAAATTACAGATAAATTAATAACTGTTTCAAAACTTTATTTTAATATGAAACGTATAACACGTGACTATCACCACTGACCCTTGACCGTTGTCACTATGCGTATAATGCATAAAAAGCTAAAGTCTGCAAGGCTTCGGTGTAAATACAAAATATATGCAATCACTTGTACAAAAAACGTATTCAGTCACAGTTAAACGAAATAAGTAAATTATTGAGCATGTAATTAGCTCCAACAACTTCATAACACCCACACTTGGTTGAAATCCAATAAGCAGTTTTCTAATTTTTCCGTACATTGATTAATTAGTATTTCTAAAAGAGCACTAAAATAACCCCATATGTTTATATAACCCCAAGGTACTAATGTTTCAGATGTGGTTATAATTTAGCAAGATGTTCTCTAATTATTCTTAAAATATTTACCATAATTGCTCTATTGGGAGCGCATCTCCAATAGAAGCACACAAAAAATTACATTTTTTATATACTGGATCATTAAATTGTGATTTATTTTGGTTTTAGACAAACCCCTGTAACTGGTTATAGTCAGCGAACATGACTTTACATATCAACTAGAGAGTAGGTAAATTAAGGTGAGTCAAAAATGGCGCGTTCAACAATCAGTGTGGAGAGCAAAATCCAGTACTTTCAATATACAATTGGTTGCATGTTACATCTGCAATGGTATCAATGGTCTTTGTTTTACATACACTTCTTGCAATTGTTGTTCATTGGCATGATGCAATACTGTTTCTCTGAAGCTGATCAGCATCTGAAGCAAACAAGCAGTTACCAACATCATCTAGACTAAATACTATATATAAACCACATCTTTCCAAAATTGTACCAAGTTTGTGTGATTTTCCAGGAATCCCTATAGGAACAAACATAGAAGCATTGAGAATCAACATCAAAGTCAAGTAAATGGTCAGGGATGACTAAAGAGGCGTCAAAACCTGGTCTTGATTTTCTGTTGAACTGTGATGGGCTACGAGATCTCTGCCATAAATACGCATACACGCGGGGCAATAATACTCACCAAAAGTATATCAAATCTGTGAATTATCTCAGAGCACCCTTACAAATAATGCCATTTATTTTAAAGCGGTTCGGAAGAGTTTTTGTGACCGCATAGGCTTAATTGTGTTTTGCACACAGGAGCCAAAGATAAAAAAAATATCCGAACATCACAACAAAAGGCAACTGCAAAGAGTTGTTCATTTTCTAGTTAAAACAAATTTGTTTTGTTGTTGGTCATATTGTAACAATAAAAATACAATCATATTTCCTATAATATTGGATCATTAGAAGCACTGGCAGAATGGACAAAATCCTGTAGGAATTAATTAACAAAATCCGCAGGACTATTTCTTAAGAGAAAAATATGACACACAGAGGAAATGAAAAAAAGGAAAACAAAAATATTTTGCATTTTGCCTTCGCCCCTTCCTAATGGTTAACCCCAAAACAGGGATTTTGCTATCGATTGATTTTCCCTAATTATTTGGTATTTTACGATTTTTACGAGATTGTGACATATTTTGATTAGCATTACTACGATTTGAAAGCATTTTGTTATACTTCGACACGATCAGCACAGCGCATATATACGGCTAATCAAAACATAAACCAGTCGACCGCCCCTCGTCCAGCACATGTGATATGCAAAGAACCTCGTCCAGGGTAATTAATGTTATATTGTCATATTTACTAAATGGCAAAGTACAAGCGAAATGGCGACGAGAAAAAAAAGTTTTATTCTGTGGAATTTAAAATTACAGTTTTGGCAAACAGCAAAATACAAAACTACAAGGCAGAATGTTTAAGAGGAAAAATAAATAAACATGAAAACAGAACTGCGACATTTCAATAAAAAACAAAAACATGATACTAACACTAATAATTGTGTGGGTGGGAGGGTAAGAATAACCCTAACAGAAATGACTGGGTACGATCAGCGTGGTATGTAAACAGTACATTTAAACAGTGCGAAGCAAATGGAATGCTTGCAAAATACAACAATTATTCAATGGCAAAGACCAACCGCGTGCAATCGAATTGGCGGAAGAAAATAACATGTAAGTTTTGTTTTGTAAAATATAAAATCACATTCCTGGCATATAGCACTAAAAAGCAAAAAATAAAAGCCGCCAAAACCGAATGTTCAATGTGTAAGATCAACTTAACCAGACTTGATAGCAGAGTGAATGCATGACGTCGTCCTTGGGCGACGATCAAGCGAAGATTCCATGTAGAGCAGGTAAGTTTGTGAACGCCAGTCGCCTTACGCTTTAACTGCTTTGGGGTCCGCTCCTGATTGAAATGAGAAAGAAGCGCCACCGCGATGAAAGCTGTGAGTGTTTTGATCCAGGCAGGCGAAGCTGCGCAGATGTTGAACGAAAGACTGGTAGGTCAAAGGATGCACTCTGCCAGTAGATGAAGGTGCAAGAAACAGAGGCGCATCCAAAGATGATGGCAACATGTCTACCATACGCTTATAGGCTAATAATGAGCAGAGGACGGAGACGTGGTATAGCCAGGATTGGGATATGCAGCACGCATTCCGAATTGTATGGTTTTGGACCATGTAATATGAATGATCAAACCTGTTGCATTGCAACCAACACTGCTACACAAGAGATGAATGCGTATGTTAAAAGGGGCACCAAATTAAACTTATGCAGGAACGACAAAAATGCAATGAGGAAAGCAGACCACAGCATAACATGCAGCAGGCGTGTGAAGTCCAACAGACGATGTATGTGCAGGAGGATATCTGGTGTGATTGGTAACTTGGGGCGAGGCTGGTGTGCGGTTATCCGGTGTATTCCACGGAGAACAAGATGCAGTTCAGATGAATCCAATGAAGGTGGGGTCTCTGTAACAAAAGGAAATGCAGCAAACGAACGTTGTTTCTGTGCTTTAAAATGAGCAGGCAAGGAATTTCATGTACTGAATAATAGTTTGTGTTGTGACCAGAACTGGCTAGACGCAATAGAAATGGCAGAAATAGAAGAAAGCACACATTGTGTGACAATGTTACACAATGGTTCTGAAGCGAATGCTGAGTGAGCGAGAAAGCAGTGAGCATAGCTGGACTACCTGCATGAGCGAAAACAAATGCTACAAATTACCATGGATGCACGCTCAGGTACAACAACTGTGATGCCAAAGTTTGACTGTAACTCTTCAATGCAAGACTTGTAAATACTGATAAATGTGAACGGCTTGGCACAGCCGCAACACATTGAATTCTAAACATACAAGCAACTGAGTTCGAAATCTGAATGGGTACAATGAGAGTTGATCAATGAAACCGTTGTTGCGTTGTCGGAGGTTGTTTGCAAGCAAAGCCCTCGCCAAGTATGTTACCAGACTTGCAATTCCAATTTGTTGATTGACAAAACATTATAATGTGCTGTGGGAAAGGTGAGCAGATGTACTGGGTAACAGAGATGCCGCCGCAGCCTGAGAAGCAAGCATCTGTACACACAACAGTGTCTGGCAAGATTGGATGTGTATGATTACTGTCCTGTAAAACTGTCTTCCACCATAGGAGAGCTTATAGAGGAAAATCTGCATCAAAGCGGGTGCGAGAATGTTTAGCAGTGAATGTGTGAGGCGTGGAAAGCATGTCTAGCACGAATCGCAATGCCACTTGACCAGGGCGTAAGCAATTCGAGGCCTAGGACAGCAGACCAATGAGACTTTGTAGTTGTGTGCGCGAACAAGATGCCCAATTGATGACAGTTTTGAGTTTGGTACGGAAATGGTCATGTTGACTGTGTCAAAATTAGAACCAGGAAAAGTCGTACGGGTAGCAGGAGCGCATGCTTTAGTCACAGACTCTTGAAGGCCAAGCTTGTTAAGCTGCTATTCTAGACTCTCAAAAGCAGCGTTAGCATTGATTGTTAAATCAGCTCTGCCGGAATCACATATGTAATTGATCATTTCATGCCCTTGGTTATGAAGGATGTAATGCACTGCATTGGTTGACCGTTGACACATTAAGGCCACTGGCGGGTAGTTTTCCAGGTCCATGATGATGGTATGCCCTGCTGAGGTCACCGATGCACCGAGCAATATTTCGGATTCCAAGAAACTGTCCAATGATCTGTGAAATGTAATGTCGATGTGTAATGTCGATGCGTTCGTGCTAGATGACAGTGTGGCTGTTGACTGATCAGCTGAAGTGAGGGTTTCAAATTCTCGGGGAAAACTGTTGAGCTGAGATTCGGTAATGCTGTGTCCGTAAGTGACAATGGTGTTGTAGCTGCGGGAGGTGTGCTTGTCATAGGAGTGGGCCCACTGACACACATGTGATGAGTGAAAGTCTGACGTGGTAAAGTTGTTGCTAACCGAACCAATCGAGATAAAACTAGCATCCAGAGATGCATGTATAGGTGTTGATTGATTGGGGATGTCATTAATCGATGTTGTGGTATCTGAGGGATGAACCGGAAGTCACGTGAAGTTGGGTTTATCGCCTAGTAGTAGTGACCCGCTCGGGTGGCAGGTATTTTTGTTGCTGTTGTTTGTTGTTCGTTTCTGGGTGACTTTGTTCAGCTTGTTGGCTGAGAAATCAAAAAACAATTTTTTGATGTCTGAGTAATCGCTGTCCCATGTATGTCTCGTAATCAGCCTTTTTGTTCTAATACATAATAAGAGCGTAGTAGAAATTGTTCAAGAGTTAAGTCATCATATTTCAGTTCCTGTGAAAAAAGAATGATGGAACTGTTCTGGGGATTTCACACCAGGCAACTTTCTTCTGTTCTCAGCCTCGTGTAGTGAACTGCTGGTACTTCGTCTCTAATTCCATCAACTTTTTTTCATCATCTGTTTTCCTAGCGTTGTGAAAGTATCAAGTGAGTATAGGCTAATATCTAGACTGAAACGTTTTTATTTTTCGAGAAACTAGTAAAAGTAAACAGGCTACCCTGTACTGTAAAAAGCTACTGGGCCGATTACTAGCACCTAGTTCATGAATATCCGTGATTGCGTAATTGCACTATTGTGTGTTCAACATGCAAAAAAAAATGTACTGATTGTGGTAAAACTAAAGGTGTTACAGCTGCAGAAAATAGTGTACCTTTGTGCAAAAAATGTGAAGGCAGTCGGACATCCAGTCCTGAGAAAGACGCCACAGGAGTACCATCAGTGGCTGCAATTATGGAGAAACTCATCATTATCAGCAATGACATTAGTGACTTAAAATCCGGGCAAGAGTCGGTAGTTAATTCAATATCATTTATGAATAGTAAGTTTGAAGAAATGGTAAATGAGATTGAGATAATGAAGAAAGTGAATAAGAACTTGAAAGAAGAAAAATAGCGATTGCGAAACCGAACAACACTGAAAGAATTGAATGAATTAAACGAGTATCATCAGAGGATAAACCTAAAAACTTTTACGGGCATCCAAGAAACCAGCCAAGAAATAAATACCGATAAGATAGCGCTTGACATCTTAAAGAAGATCTACCCGCAAACTAATTAAAATGAGATCGATGTAACACGCCGCATTGGTAAACGCAATAAAGATATCACCCTAGAACAGCACGCAAGACGTCCACGCGCATAATCGTTAGATTTAGTACCAGGAAAAGGAGAAACACAATCTATGAGGGAAGACGGTAACTCATAGGTATATCAATCAGAAACATCGGTTATGACGCAAACTACCCTATTTAACTCGGCATGGCATGTCTGAGAATATCGGATCCATATGGATCCGCGGCTGAACAGTGGGCGAATGACGTCGGAGCTTTGAGATGGAAGGAGACAACTTAAGTCTTAGGAACGGCAGTTGAGTTGCTCGGTGAATGGCAATTCTCTTCCTCTGGTGGTGGACCGATGAAGAATGTTCCGTGCTTGCTCCAAGTGTGGGCTTGCATATCGAGCTGACAGCCGAGGCATGTTGAGCTTAATTCTTGAAATGGTGAAAAAAATGAAAATAACCCTAACAGAAATGACTGGTCGCGATCTGCGATGTAAACAATACAAAGCGAATGGGCTACAATAATCATGTGCAGTGGAGAAATGAAACAAACAAACGAACGAAGCGTGCGCAAATGATCATTAACTTTATTTTAAATTTTAAATTGCTTACAAAATACAACAATTAAATGATAACGGCATTTATTTTATTTTATTTTATTTTATTTTATGAGTTTCTCATTTGGTCACACTAAAATGAAACTGAAACAAAGGAAACACGCGAGTATCCACCATTTAAAAAAAAATATCAATCTAGGGGTCCGTCGTTCGTTGGTTGGTTCATCTCGTCTCGGTCCGGTTTTTACCTTCTGTCTTGTGTTTGTGTCAAAATCCGACTATAATTTTTGAAAACCAAGGTCAAAATGTTCACAGGTCCCCAGTCACAAGAATCATATACACACAATCACGCAGACAGATAACAACGCACAATATATCGAACTATGAGCGTTACACAACTACGTGTTCTATTCGAGCCCCATAGCTTCCTGAATAAGTACGATCAAATGCAGTAACCAATAAAAATAATTTTAAAAAGCTTAAAATAAAATCACACCGGTTAACAATTTCTTTGTTTCTTTCTCCAAGGACTTAAGTATTGAAAAATTGCAAGAAAAACGGTATTGTGTTTTGCATTTTTAATGCCCCTGTGAAATGACAAAGATGCAGTAGCTAAGCGACAACATTGCCACGACTGGTTAAAATTAAAAACGTTAATCAGGTTTTAAAACAGAGTTTCTTCAAGTCATGTTGAATTTATCAGTTTATTCTCTTATTTATCTGTGATAGGTATTTTTGATGGTTAAAAACCTTTCACTTAGGTAACCGGGGTTCGGTCGTTTCCACGCTAGGCTAACAAAAGACACACACGAGCTTCGTTCATGTTCCCAAAACGATTCTCTGCCAAGTCCCTGGTTTTTACCCGAGACAGCATTGAATCCATCTTTATTTCTTGTCACCCCTTAACCAATTACAATCAGTATAAGAGACTCCAAGGCCTTGCCTTCCAACAAACAACCAATCACATGAAAGTTTTACACATCATAATCAATTAATTACTCGTCAAGCTGTCTAGAGAAAACATTTCTATACATTGTCAACGCTAACTAATATTGATGGGGTAATAATCTCGCACTAACATTCCACAAAGATACTACCTTAGTTTAAAATCGCAAACAACATTGGTTTAGAATTACAGCTACTGTCTTGTATCTTAAAAACTGCAGAGTCATAAGATGTTTTTGGTTGATTTCGACCAGCTCGCCATCTGGTCTTGTCATTAACCTTTATCAGTATATGTCATGGCAACCACTGTCAAACTGACTGAAATATAAATCATGATACAACCCCCTGTTTTACATTCTGCATGTTCTCCGAACATACCGTTCCAATACCAAGGATGTCATCACATTTATATTTCACACGTCAAATACATCAACAATTGTTAAGCAAGTAAAATACACTCTAATATAACAAAATACATAGTTTCAAATGAGTAAATACAATGATTACATATGGTAATTATAATTTCAAATAAAAAGCTATAAATTTAAACACTACTGTTATGATTCTAAAATACAATAGTTATATATATTTAAATAAAAAGATTATGAGGTTAAATACATTGGTTATATTTTCGAATATCCTATTCTATCAAGGAGAGGTGCCAGCACTTCACTTGCTATCCCAATTATTCAGTATTGGGTTCCCTATCTACTGCATACTAGTAATATCCCTGGGAATCTCGGTATATACTTCAGATAGACCTACCAATAATCTATAATGATTCCCTACCTCTTCCACAGCCACGCACTTACTATCTTTCCACTTTGGTATCTTAACGGCTTTGGGCAAAGGAATTACACGTTCTACACCATGAAATTTGTATTTTAAATCACCCCATTCGATATTCAACACGGACGAAATTATACCACGTTCAACTGTTAAATTCTCGATCACGAGTCGCTTTGCAAAGGCCAAATGGCTCGGAGACACGTACAGGGTCATAACATTTACCAAGACATACAGCTTTTCATTGGATATCTCTAAAATTAACTTAGTACGGGGCAATTTAGGTGCACGATACATTATAGAGCGATTACGATAACACTTATACAATCGAATAACCGCCAATATTAATAAGAATCCTGAACACATTAAAATCAGAATTAACGTTTCATTTCGAAGTTGGATCATGGAACTCTTCAAATCTCGCAAGTGGTGGTCCATAATTAACTCGTCTACTGGCAAATATAACGTTTTAGCCCGGACCCTGGGAAGGGATGCAATCAATATGCTCAAAGTTCTCACCTTACAAACTGTATATACTGACAAAATCAGTGACCCTGTGCTTATAATAGCCAGAATGGTTTCAATTATAGTAATAGTTTTGACTTCCAAAAACGGTAAGGCAGGGGTTTCATCCGTAATGTCGCTAAATAATTTGTCTACTTTAGAATAATAAATTGGTTTATTTTTCCTTAATAAATCTGCCGTTCTGTTTAAATCTACCACCAAACGTGCATCAGAACGTACAATTTCCTCGAAATTCCCTCTGTTAATGGTGATGTTAGGGAGTTGTACTCGCCACGGGTTTTCAAACATCGATTCCCCCGTAATTTCTGTCAAATCATCTGGGTCATAAAAGGGTATTAAAAATGGCAAATTTACCGGATGCAGAAACGTGGGGGCCTCGTCTTCTGTGCAACTGGTTAACAATGGCGATATATAGAGATTGTCGGAATTTATAGCGCATCCACAGGGCAATTTAATTATACACATTGTACAACCTTCAATAGGCTCAGGGCTTTTATCCCCGCATGCTATTAACCATTTTGTATCATTGCTATTTACCAAAATATTCCCCTGTCCGATTTCGAGAATCTTAGGGTCGTATACTGGGTTGAGTATTAAATCTATTTTACATGTGTTATGAATTTCCTCTTTATTATCATAGAACAAGGCCTTCGTACACGACGACTTACGCATATTTATCATGGTAATCACAGAGGGACAATCTTTTACTGTCAGACCAGTACAAGACGAAATTTGGTCTGCACTCATTTCAATGTAGTAAGTTTCATCTTCATTAACCCCAAAATACTCTGCAACTGACGTTACCTTCGTGCGCCCGTTCTTTGCTGTATTATTGTCGAAATGCTGAGGTTTATCACCTAAATCATAAGGGAGGGGCATAGGCATGACTATCACTTTATACACTTCGAATATGTCGTTTTTTATAGTAATGGGGATTCCAACCTTTATGTACACATTATTGTCTGTACGCCGAAATGTCACTCTCGCATTATGGTAATACATGTAATAATTCAAATTCGTGTATGCTATATCAAAATTAGGATATTTCTTTCGTAGTTTCTTTCGCACTGCCCTTGAAGCATCCCCTAACACTCTCGGTCCTACCAACTGCAAAGGTTACCTTTCTTGTAATAACACGTCAATCGAACCCACCCTACGTTGTGTCTCCCTTTCAAGTAACTGTAACGCTTGTAGGCGTTGAATAGCATATCGAAACATTAAATGTGTGGATCGCCGTTCATAATTTAATTCTTTTTCTAACGCCTCTTGATTTAGTTCCATTCTGTTCAAGCGCTTTCTCCATTGCGATAAATCAGATACGATCGAATAAATGGCCTCATGATTTTCTTTAATCCCATTCAGAGCATTCCCTATTCTTTTATTCGTTGTGAAAACATATGAGTTTAAATCATCTTCGTACGCAACAATTTGATCTGTCATAACCTCGGTGGAACTTTCCAATGCCGCTACATGCCGTCTCAAAATATTTACGTCGTTCGACGTGGCCGTTCCGAATAAAGATTTCGATACCTTCCCTACAAAGTCTAATAATCCCCTTTTCTGCCGTTCATTTCCCAAATTCTTTTTCTCTATCTTTGGAAATAACACACGAATCGCTCGTTCATCTCTCGAAATATGATACATATAGAACTTATTCTGTTGTTCGACTAACTTCAAAGTTTCCCCGTATTCCTCACAAAACTTCGGAATGAGGTGAACTGTTTCGTTCGAACATAATGACTCATTCACACTCATCATAGGAATATCTAAATAAGGTATTGCGAACGTATGATGCCAGTACGTTAGGCTGTTATCAACGTTTGCTACCCGTTCAAACAATACTACATAATTGGGGCGCAGAACATAATCTCTCATCTGCACAGACGGTTTCCATCGTACGACCAGTAATACACTAATAAATATCAACGCTATTCTCATCTTGACATCAATTTCTCGGGAGACGCACTATAAATTAGTAATGAAATGAAAAGAAAGGGGTATGACACATGATAAATGAAAAATTCGTGGCCAATTCTCAATTTGCGTGATCGAATGGTGGAATTAAGTACCCATCTAAAGCGTTTCCTATGTTCTCATCAAATTGTCCATGGCGTCACCGCCCGGCGTCTTCATGAAAGTGTGACCCCCAACACCAAACCCGTACGTAGCTATAGTGCGGACATAACACCTCCATGTAATTTAAACTTAGGCTTTATCATGGATTCTTTCCACGCTCCTTGAGAAATGATCTCGTATGAATGAATTCGTTAAGTATTATCGTTAGTAATGAATGATGTGCGTCCCAGGGCCTAAATAACACTCGTCTTGTCACACACTAATCTCTTTTTAATATACTTCTAAACCATTAATCAACTTTTCCCGCCTTCTTTTATTTGCTTTTGTCGATCCCATAAGGGGTATCGGATGGTCTTCTAAAAATAATCTCGCCTGTTCGTTTAAATTCTCATAACATTCCCAAGAATTTTGATCTTTTGGGTACCCCACCCATTTAATAAGATACTCTTTTCTACCGTTCCTTAGCCTACCCTTAATAATCTTTTCGATACCAAAATATCCGCTATTCTTACTATTCATCTCTGTGTCTCTGGGCCCTACCGAATCATTTTCTCCTTCGGGTATATCATCTAAATTAGGAACATTTTCTCCAGGAATTTCCGTTTGAGTGGATGGGGGTTCACTTTGCCTTTCCGTACCCCTCTCATCAGCATTCACGATTTCAAACTCAGGGGCTTCCCCAAATATATCCCCTTCATTTTGTTCTTCCCGTAAAGCTCCGCGTTTCAGTCTGTTTACATGAACTATATTTTTAAATATTTTCCCATCGCATACGCGTTGCAATCGAAAGTTCACGGGAGATACTTTTTCGAACGTGCGATATGGGCCGTGCCACCGATGTTCTAGTTTTTTACTCAATCCCGACGTTGCTTTAGGCGTGTACAAATAAACAATATCCCCAACTTGGAACGTACTTTCTTTCGCTCTCCTGTCAAAATAATATTTCATTTTTTCTTGATTAGCCTCAATGCATTTTAAAGCAGTCTCATGGGCAACCTTTAATTTTTCCTTCAGTAATTCCGCATAATCTCGGGGTACTTTATTCTCTTGTTCTGGTTCTAATAACACTGTGTCTATTGGCAACGTCGCCCGTCTCCCATAGGTTAAGTAAAACGGTGTTTCTTGAATCGTTTCCTGTTTAGTTACTCTATACGCAAATAACGCGGCCGGTATAAATACATCCCAATCTTCCTGTCTAGAGTCGCAAAACATACTTAATATTTGAATTAATGTTTGATTAAAGCATTCCGTATTCGCGTTACATTGTGGGTTATATGGCGTCGTGTTTGCTTTTCTGATTCCAAACATTTGGCAGGTCGCTTTGATTACTTCCGACAAGAAATTTTGACCCCTGTCTGACAAGAGACATCTTGGTGCTCCGTACCTGCATATAATTTCATCAAATAGAATCCTAGCTGTTGTTCGAGCATTCATGTTTTCCGTCGCGAACGCCTCGGCCCATTTTGTAAAATAATCAGTAAACACAATAATATACCGATTTCCCGCCCGAGTTTTATGCATGGGCCCAATAAAATCAACTCCGACCCTATGCCAAGGGGCTTCTATTTTTAACGGTATCAAGGGGGGCTTGGAGAGTAGTTTAGGAGATTTCGTAGTGGCGCAATCTACACACGTAGACACCCAACTATGGATTTCAGAAGCCATTTTTGGCCAATAATAACGCTGCCTGATTGAAGCATAAGTTCTTGCAAACCCAAAATGACCTGCCGTTACTTCATTGTGAAATTGTTCTAAAACGCGATTTCTTAATTTATGCGGAATGACTAACTGTTTTACGCAATCCTGTTCTTTACTAAATTTACCCTTGGGGAACCAGAGGTGATATAATTTTCCATTCTCCATAACATATTCGTCTCTAGTATATGCTAATATTCGCGCCTTGCGCGGTTCAGGCGGTAGGGTCCCGTTTATTAAATAATCTATTATTTGGCTTATTTCTGGGTCGGCTCGTTGCATTTCGCTAACATTACACCAGCCTGTTTCTGCAGTCGTTCCACCGACTACATTTTCTTCACAATATACGTCTACTGTTCCTTCATTATTAATTTCCGGTTGGACTTTATCAGTTACTAAGGATACTATTCCAATCAAATCATCGTCTTCCTCTAATTCTGTAATCGTTTGGGGCCCCTCATAGGTACGTCTAGACAATGCATCCGCGTTTTGGTGAACCTTACCGGGCCTATGTACAACTTCAAAATCATACTGTTGTAGGGCAATGACCCACCTTCCGATTCGGCCCTTAGGTCTTACTAACCCAAATATATACTTTAAACTTGAGTGATCTGTTATTACCTTGAACTTTGCGTGCCTTAAATACGGGTCGAAGTATTTAATTCCTACCACTACGGCCAAAGCCTCTAATTGTGTTATAGGATAATTACGCTCTGCCGGGGTCAACGCCCGCCCGCCATACGCAATAACTCTCTCACGTCCGTCTTGTATTTGCGATAAAATAAAACCGATGGCTTGGCCAGAGGCGTCGCAACTTAATATAAATGGCTTCTCAAAATCGGGGTATGCCAATATAGGCGGATTTGTTAGCGCTTCTTTCAGTTGTTCGAATGCCTGTTGACATTCTTCCGTCCATTCAAACGCAATATTTTTGCTAGTCATTGTATTCAAAGGCCTGGCTATTTTCGCATATTGGAACACTAACTTTTTATAATAATTACAAATACCTAAGAATCCTCTCAAACTTCTTACATCACGTGGAACGGGGAAATCCCTTATGGCTGCACATTTTTCTGGATCTGCTCTGATACCGTCCTTACTTATCACGTGACCTAAATATTTAACCTCTCTACACGCAAAATTACATTTTGATAACTTCAGTTTTAAGTTAGCCTTTCTTAACCTTTGGAATATTTGATTCAGGTCCCCCAAATGTTTCTCAAAAGTATCGGAAAATACGATTATATCATCTAGATAAACTAAACAACTCTTCCAATTCAATCCCCTTAGCACAATATTCATGAGCCGTTGAAATGAATGTCCACTCCCAGCGACCCCCATCGGACATCGGTTAAATTGATAATTCCCAGCATGGGTCATAAACGTAGTGAGTTCACGACTATCTGGATGTAGGTCTAATTGGAAATATCCACTTTTTAGATCAAGCGTCGAAAAATATTTGGGTAGGCTATTCCCAAGGAGTCAAAACAATCCACTATTAAGGGTAAGGGATATGGTTCTAATTTTGTGATTGCATTCAACTTCCTATAGTCGACACAGAATCGATAAGCACCCCCAGGTTTCGTAACCAAGACAACCGGAAAACTCCATTCCGAAACAGAAGGTGAAATTATATCTTCAGATAACATATCATTAATTTGTTTTTCAATCTCTGATCTTTTTTGAGGAGTGACCCTGTATGGCCGACAACTAATTGGGTCGGGGTCGCCTACTAATCTTATTCTATGTTGGATTAATTTCGTGTGACCCATGTGTCCTGCAATTTCGGCAAATATATCTCCATTCATATTTAGGAATTTCCTTAACCTTTCTTTTTGTTCAGAGTTTAAATCTGCCCTCGCCATGTCAATATTGAAAGGGTTTACTGTTTCACTAGGGTGATCATCGTACTTGAACTCATTCAAACTTAAGTGCTCCCCCTCTGAGCCGACGTTAATTATGCCAGTATCCGGGGTCAAACATTGTATCATTCCAACTTTAATGCCTCGAGGAATTTGAATTTCTGTGTCTAACGGATTCATTACTCTAATTGGCACCTTATTCTTATGTATTTCAAAAATGCCTTTTGCAGTCAATAACCCGTACTTAGATAAATTATTCACGCACTTATTTTCTGCAATTACCCCGTTTGGATAATGATATCGAGTTTTACAAGTCATAATTTGCTGTGTCTTGGGAGGAATTGTAATACTATTTTGTGTCCATATTGGCGACTTCGGTCTCAAATGAAACTTTCGGGATGAGAAATCAATAACTGCTTTATGTTCCGCTAGAAAGTCTGCTCCAATTATCACATTACTTTTTGTATAGTCGACAATGTGGAAAGGAATAGTCACTTTTTGATCCGCTATTTCTGCCCTAACATAGATTCGACCCCTTAGCGGAACTATTTGACCGTTCACAGTACGTGCTGAACTTCGAAGGGGGGGATATATTTTACGATTTCTCAAGTTTGGAAAGTTTCGTATGAAACTTCTTGAAATAACTGAAATCTCAGCTCCCGTGTCTACCAATGCCCATACATAATCATTATCTAATTTTACTTTAATTACATTATTTCTATAGATATCGGTTGATACTGAACACAAAAGAGGGCTGTCTACCATCCTTTTCTTATGGCTAGTCAGTCTATTCTCCGCCCTTACTAAAATAGACTTTTTGGGTTTAAATTACCCCCCTTGTTTTTCGTTATCACAATTTTTAGCAATACGGCCTTTCGCCCCACAACTATAACAAATTATATCTCTCGAATTTCCTTTTTGTGCCTCTCTTCGACACTCCCTTGCCCTATGACCCCTTTTGCCACAATTATAACAATTTCCACTGAAATAATTTCCACGGCTGTAACAGCCGGCTGCTGAATGACCCTGCTTATTACAAATGCCACATATAGGAATTGTATTGAATTGTCTACCTTGGTAAGTTAGGTTTGAACCAACCTGACTCTCTGGTCCCTGGAACTGCTGCGGGCTGTATACGTACTGCGGTCGATGTTGTTGTAATAATTGTTCAGTTTTCTGTGCTAACCTTTCCACGCTGAATTCAATCGCTGATAGATCTGCGCCATTCTTTTTTTTCTCGCCTTCCTGCATCTGACAAGCTATCTCACTCAGTCTGGCTCTTCGTCTCGCTTCATCAATGGTTTGAGGTTGATGGACAATCACCTGACTCTTGATGTCATTCCGTAGCCCGGCGCGAAAATAACGTAATTGTTCTTCGGGTGTTTTACGAAGTCGGGCACAACGCGACTTGATATTTGCCGCGTAATCTTCTACGGATTCGTCGGCCCCTTGCTTTCGCTCAGACAGTTCTTGTTCTAGTATCCAGTCTAAATCGGCGTTTTCAAAATATGCAATAAAGGCCGCCGTTAAAGCTTCATAATCATCTCTTACTTGGGCTGGCAATTCATTTACCCACATCTCGGCTGGGCCAGTCATCAACATTCTGAATCCTGCCGCTTTTCTATCATTCGGCAGTTGGTTAAAGTCTGCGTACGCATTAAATCTCTGTAACCAGGATGTTGCGTTCTCTGATTGTTTACCTTTAAACGGAGCTGGCCCGATTCCCATGTTGACAGGCGTTGGACGATTTTGAAGATCTTCCACCACTTCCTGAATTCCTTCTACCGCTTGTTGTGTCATTCCTTGGTCTCCAGCAATGGCTTGTGTCATTTGTCCAAGATGTTCCGTTAAAACTTCACGAATCTCTTCCATCATGTATGTCTTTTGTCTTGTAATCATACAGTGTTCCCAGGATGATTTTTTTGTTGAACACAATGCCCAAGGGTTATCCACCACGTGTGATAGGTATTTTTGATGGTTAAAAACCTTTCACTTAGGTAACCGGGGTTCGGTCGTTTCCACGCTAGGCTAACAAAAGACACACACGAGCTTCGTTCATGTTCCCAAAACGATTCTCTGCCAAGTCCCTGGTTTTTACCCGAGACAGCATTGAATCCATCTTTATTTCTTGTCACCCCTTAACCAATTACAATCAGTATAAGAGACTCCAATGCCTTGCCTTCCAACAAACAACCAATCACATGAAAGTTTTACACATCATAATCAATTAATTACTCGTCAAGCTGTCTAGAGAAAACATTTCTATACATTGTCAACGCTAACTTTTATTGATGGGGTAATAATCTCGCACTAACATTCCACAAAGATACTACCTTAGTTTAAAATCGCAAACAACATTGGTTTAGAATTACAGCTACTGTCTTGTATCTTAAAAACTGCAGAGTCATAAGATGTTTTTGGTTGATTTCGACCAGCTCGCCATCTGGTCTTGTCATTAACCTTTATCAGTATATGTCATGGCAACCACTGTCAAACTGACTGAAATATAAATCATGATATATCTATAGTTTTATTTATTAATTTGAAATTGTATTTAGGTTGTTATGTATTTATTTAACATTTCATTCATTTATTTATTTATTATACAATATGTTATTATTTTTTTCAAATTTTCTATTAATTTTGTCATTGTTTGATTTGATATTTATTATATTGTTTATTAGCTAATTGTTTTGTATATTCTTTAAATATTATAAATATTTGTTCTATTGTTTTTCATTTATAATTTTTGTTTATTAGTTAATTGTTTTATTTATGATTTTATTTATTTTTTTGCTATTTTTTTTATTTTTGGCGCTACTGTCATACCATAATGAATATTGAAATACACAAATAAACATAAATGATTATAAAACTTACGCCAGAATACAATAATTGTGATCTTGAAAGCCACAAATTGTCATTGAATTACAATAAATGTAAATTTGTACGCTGTTTTGTTGGCTTTTCTTTTCACTTATTGCGACCTTGGACACCAACACTGTTCACATATGACTTGTATACCTTAATATTTATATTTAGAAAGATGGTGGTGCATCTGATATTAAGGAAAGTCAATGTTAATGAATACACTGAACTAACGTTTTTTGTTACAGATACATATCATTTGCGAATACAGTAATAAACTAACATTAAATATATGGTAATAATCATTACTTAACTAATAATCCCAACTTCGGTCATATTGTGACTTTTAAATGCTATTTAAAAGTGTACATACATTTTATCATATTAGCCAAAGTGCTACCCTTCATGACAGAGGTTATGCGACTAATTCCAAGAACTCCGAACCATTGCGAAAACATTAAGTTGTTATATTCGTCACTCATATAAAAAGTGGTTTACATTACTTAAGATCACGAAATAACTGTTATACCATGATGGGCACATTGTTTTTACATTTCACAAACAGATTATAATGAATGTTTTATCTCATCTAAGTCTAAGTACCTGGATTATAATATTTCACAAACAACGAATTGGTTTCACGTTTTCTGGATCACGTGCCGCGATATATTCTGGTCTTCTATGCCAGGGAGCACTAAACGGTTTTTCAAGTTTGTTGTTTAAACTGTTGTAGATCGGTAACAGATTAATTCTATCCCAGGGTGTTATGTTCGAATGGTTACTATGTAATATATTGATATCACAAATAAAAACTGTTCCAACGTCACCCAATAGGTACTCAATGCCATGCTGATTGGCCATGTCAGTAATTATTGTATGATCGGTTTCGCCCGCTACATTTTTATACTTTGATGATGTCATCAGATGATCTTTTGGAGTTTCGGTGGCACAACTGACAAATATTTTGTGTGTTCCAGGTAAAACCATCATTGCGCCTCGTTCGGGGGTATTTTTGGATAACATTATTCCAACCACCGCGGCTCTCATTCTCGGCATGCCGTCTTCAGCATGAAAAATCTCGAAATCACTATGCCAAGTATGACCAGTCCCATGAAATGCCGTATGAAAGTTGATCAAATTATGGTGCAAGTACACGTCATCGGCTAATATTTGGCGTACTCTCGATATAATCGCCTTGTTTTCCAATATCCCAGCCACTGCCGGGAGATTCCGGTGCAACCCAAACAGGCTTCGAAGTTTGTTAGTTCCTGGTTCGGTTGAGTATGTACACTGCTCGGACAGCGTTGTGTCTTCTCCCGTGTTCATGTCACTTTCAATATCACATTTGAGTTCATTAACTGCATCAATGACTGATTTCAACTCGTTCGCTGTAAATACATCGTTTTCTACAATGAACCCTCGTTCTTCATACTCATTGAGTTGTTCAACAGTCAAAGGGCCCGTTGGCGCTGTACCATTCTTCTTCCAAATGACAGGATCAACACGTGGATACAAACCCGTAGTGCCTTTACGAGTAGGGTAGAGGTCTTTCACCCTTGCACTGAAAGACCGCATGCTGGATACAAAAGTACGTTCATTCATTCGTTTATTGGTTCCAGCCCATGTTAACCGCCAAGTCGCTTTCCACGGAACTCGTTGCATGGTACCATATAGTTGACAGCATAGCATCGTTCAAATGTGATCTGCAAACAACGGGAATAATATAGTGTTATTTATTGGACAGTCTAACGCGCGAAAAAAGACAGAAGTCGTATGTGTTCTAGTCTAGTCAAACCATGAACGTTGATTGTATGTGTTAATTATATTAATTTAAAATAGATTTGACTTATATATTTGCAGAATGATATTTGTTTTCGTTATACACTCCAACAAGTCAGCTCTTAATCTGTTGATTCTATGGGATTATTTTTAAAACGTCTTATAAATACAGAAATAAACCAAATTTGTTATGAACATATTGAACATTTTGCTTGATCAAGCCTATTTTTTTAGTTATCGCACCCTGACGCCGGCTGCACAAATATTGTTCAAAATCAGAGTCACCCGGAAAGTTGGTTGTTAACAACGCATCAGTAGCTGCAGTTGTGCGAGGGTATAACGTTGTTTTATTCCGGTTAGCTTATTTGGCCCGTCATCTAACTAACTTTAAATATTCACAGAGCGGCAGCTATGCATCTAGTGACAGCGATGCATCATGAGTGACCGCACAACAGCGATTATTACAGTTTCTGCATTCGATATTGAGCCCAGATTAGTGAGTTATGTTTTTTAATGATTGAACATGGTGTGTACCTTCTCTCATAAAAGGCAGACATGCATAACAATGCGAAGCAGAGCATGGTACACATATGCAATGGTACGAGCATTGCTCGAAAAATTGCAGGTCACGTATTTTATATGGCGATCACCAATTGGTCAGCTTTGGGTGTGTCATTTATTATGTGTCTATTTATTATGAAGAGCTGGGTGAAAGCGTCCTACATTCGAACGTTTTCAAAAAGCGCGCGGCCATGTCTTGTACGCGTTAGACGTACGTATTCTAAAGTCCGAGCAAAACGCAAAACCAATACATGTACGAGTTCGATCAAAACATGTCACCACGGAAATGCTCGTAGTACTGTTTTTCCCATCTCTAGAATGTTACCTATCAACTGATTTTATCCGAGAATGAAAATAGTCATATATTATTTCTCGTAGTATTGTATTAACCCAGGCACTTTTGCCTACCGCCCTTGATTTACACGTGCAAACAAATATCACTAAAATAAATAATTGTCAATATCCGAAAAAAATATACCGAATAATAATTACCTTGCTAACAAGCTGTGTGTACAATACCAACAAAGAACATTAAGAGAAAATGCTTTACAGCTCACAGGTTATTTGAATATTTAAATTACACCTTGATATGAATAGCTTTTTTTACTTCTTACAGGTAGGGGTAAGGAATGACCATTCGAAACAAGAGGGAGAGATGTTAAAACGTATATACAAATTATTTTTCCGTCCCTCACTTTTCAGTTAGATTTGTACTCCAAGGATTATATTGGTTTTTATTCTGTGCATGTAATGCGACGATATCTGGTGAACTGAATGAAGAATGGTTAAATAAAATACGGGGCCTTCCACGATATTCACCACTACATTTGTTAAAAAAACACAAGCTTCACAAATTCACATGTGGGGGAATTTGGCCTAGTTATCATTGAACTGTAAATATATGACAACGCATGGCAGTACTCTATGCTTTTAACTGCCAGCTTATGTTTATGTGATCGGGTAGGTATTGATGTAATTTGACCATTCATTGTATTATAATATCAAGCATTTTCTGCAATTATTTTTAATCATGGCAGATTACATCAAAAACATTTTTGTTCTACTAATTTACAAGGGAAAATAATGGTATTTACTCTAAGAATTTATATCTAGTTTCAGTGAGTTTCAAATATTGGAAATAATATTTGATCCCATGTTAATTGTTTTGTTGTTTTTTTGGAGTACGTAGTATCATAGGGGGACCAATATCAATAGGACGAGGCCCCCCAGGCTGTTTGACAATATCCATGTTCATTGCCGAAACATTTCCCATGAAATATGGAGGAGTCATGATCACGGGGAATAAAATTAGCTATTTACAAATCACGTACAATTAACCAGGGCTAAAATACACTCTATAAAACATACGCATAGATGGACGAGGCGCATGACTAAATCCAATATAGTCTAGTTCAACGAACTGGCGGTAATACCTACTATACACTATTTTCGCACACAAACGAAGCCAAAAATGTTACACTGTCTGTTTGTAGTTGTGATTCTTTGCATGTACGTCGATTTGCGAAACAGACGACAGGCCCAGCGAGTAACATGTGTGTAATGCATTTATCATATTATGTAGTGCATTTACCATGTTATGTAGTGCATTTACCATATTATGTAGTGCATTTACCTTGATATATAGCGAATTTATTGTGTCATGTACATAGTGCATTTTTGTAACAAATATATGCTGACCGTGAAAACAAACTAAGTAGCATAGAGCATTGGGCATATGACAAGTGTACTAAAGCAGCTTCATTATTTAACAAAGAATTTTGACACTGCGTTATTATAGTGACCTTTAAAGTAGTTTTGGGGTATGCGGCATATGGAATTGTGTATGAAATGTTCAATATACTAGTATTAGATATTCACCAGTGTCATTCGTATGAGGTCATTTCTAGTGTAGTCCAGTGTAGACTTGCCTAACTGCTATTTGCAGTTTTTACTACTCAATTACTGGTGACAAACATTATCAAAGACAGAAAACAAATTCCAAATGCACCACACAAAATGATAAATGCACTAAATAACATAATATTTTACGACTTGTGGCTTTCCATATAACACACGTGTTCGATTCGAACGCTATGCTGTAATGAACACGCACGCTCCTCATGTGGAATTTTTCCGCAAAATGTGCAATATTTTAATTTTGGCAATAATAATTCATAATAGTACATGTACCATGTTAACCTGTTTTCAAAAGTCGATTATTCATCCACATTTATTTATGAAAAGTGCTCACAGTCTTATGAATATAAGTATTGACTGAGTAATCTAATCTAAACAACAATACCACATAAATGTTGTGGGGCGCCTACATACCACACGTTATGAGACACGACTAACGAATGGGTCAGTTTAAAGATAAAGCCAGGCAGCATAAAGGGATATGTAATCAAATAAGAATGCAGTTCCGCCATTATTTACTAAGTGAATGAGTAGACTGGATAAAATAAATTCTCAATTGATTTATCTCAAAGTGAAAATAACATACCCAACCGTAGTTCTTAGTACGAAGTCACATAGGAACATTTACGAGACTAGGAACACAAAACAACATTAGACAAGAACAAACAAACAATTACCTTAATGAAGAGCAGGTTTGTGTAATACTGGAAAAGAACCATCTATATCTATGATATTATAGGTAAATTATATATGCAAATTTAGCGCTTGATATGAATAACTTTTTCTAAATTTTAAAGGTAGGATCACAGTATTTGATCCTGGTTCACATGAACTGTTAAATACAGCTAGGTGAATGATTTGCATATAAAAATCTACCAGTAATTATAAAATTAGTTTAAACTTGTACCTTCAGTATGAAGTATTTCTGACCGCCATCTAGGTGATCAGGGAAACACAGATCATACGTATTTGTTAATGTCGATATAAAACACTGAGATACTATAATCTACAATATTTATAGATTAAAACTCGCCTACCAAGGTTTATAGGTAGATTGAAATAATTCAGTATTATGGTCTGTCTAAAATAAATTAATAAAACAACAAGTGTAGCTGACAATACACTCTCGCTTCATTCCAACACTCAGTTTGTTTTGTATACCGTACTCTAATAGGTTAATACTAGCAAGTCGTCAGTCACGTTCGAAATACTAGTCAATAGCGTGCTGGCTTATATAGCATATGGTCCGGAATAACAAAGTGAGCAGACGTCGTTGACAGGCGACAATGTGTTTATGGCTACGGAATTAAAATCATGGCTTCACGTATGACAACTGCCAAACAAAACACGAATGTACTTTTAAATATTAAGAACAAAAAATGAATTTCACAACACTCATGAATGTAACAGGACACAATCAATTGGATAAAACACAACTATCAACGCATCGATCACTTTAATATACGAGGTTGGCGAACAATAAAATAATGACAGTGACAATGGTTTCAATTGTGAAAAATAAAGAAATTAACATTTTTGAGTAAAATATAAATAGTCTATATGTAATAAATATAAGTACATAATTCAGAAATGCACTACTTTAAGGCAATAGAATATGATTCGCACATCTGTAATATTCGTGGCTTACAGACCAATAATAGTGATGTACATACAGAAGACATATAGAAGTAGTTGTTGAGATAAAAGTCTATTTACACCACACATTGAAATAGCGGTCAGGTGATGAGCGTCGCGTGAAACATAATTGTACATAATCGGACCTATGTTGCAAGTAATAACAATAAATCAATGAATCAGATCAACTATTCACAAAATCGCAAATTAAGGCATTTGTTGCACAATCATCGATAAAGAAACAAATACAAGAAACAGATCATGTTGACCTGTGACGTTTCATGTAAAATTGCATTAAGAAACCTCACTAAATTCAGGCATTACAAACTTAATAAATCTAAAGGACGTCGTTGTATTACAGGAAATAAGATCACAATTACGTTTGTGTCTTGACCACCAAATTGAGCTTTAGTCACGAGTCAAATCGAATGCAGCGGTAGCGTGAAAAAAACGATTTTAAAAGATGTAAAAGGTTAACTTTAAAAAAAGGCCGCTAGAGGGTGCTACATAATCTAACGAACCACCAGCAACACTCTGGCCCCTTGAAGGGGCACTTCCAGTTAAGCCTAATCTCACAACAAATTTACTTTCTGGATTAAAATTACAATGGATAACAAAAGACAGATTAACTTTGTAAACAACATAATTCCCATGATTCTTTGGTGCAATCTATGGGATTGAGCGGTTCCCCTTTATGGCGAACAATTGAGCCTTTATAACATTACTAACTAAATTGCAAATCAATGTAAACAATAAATACAAGTATAACTGTCGTTAGGGGTAGACTACCCTTCAAGTCGACACTGGGGATTATTCTGCCCCTCTGTAAACAAGAAAACAATGATAACTGATATACTGTCAGCAATAGATATTGCTATTTCAAGGCATACAATCTTGGTAATTGGCCACACTAGTGTCTCAGTTGATGTTCTTGACTTCTCTGAGCAAACCATATTATCTTAAGCGGTTGTAAATACTTCCACGATCTGAGCAAGAGGCTATGAACTTTTTACAGCTGATGGATCATGAACCAAAACAACATCACCCATCGCTCTCCAGAAGAGCCAGTAAATACTCTTTCATCCCTTGATCCCAAAACACGTCAGCATAATATTGTGTTTGGTGCTTTCTCACATGACAGTTCTCTTTAATAAATACTCCTAAAGGAAGTTTCAGTCCTGCTCTCGGCAACAGCTTGGTGTGAGGGTTTCACAATCCTTTGACTCATCTGGTCTCCCATTGACTGTCATTTCAACTTCACAGAAAAGTGTGCAAAGGACTCCATCAACAGTCTGTTCAGTTGTCACGGTAATCAACGCCTTGCACACAGTTCTAATACAACGTTACACCACCTTGATGTGCTGCTGTTGGAAGGTTGAACTTCCATTTAACCTGATTTTGTAGCAAATATTGGCTAATCACAGTTCTTTTTCACCTTTCACGACATTTCTGAGTAGCTGTGGTTTACCATGTCTAGCTATGAATTGCCGCAGTTCATTCATGAATGAATTTGTGTCCAATGAATAAGCAACCTCTAGATGCACAGCTCGAGTTGTAATGCAGGTAATATTATACCATATCTCCTCAATATGGACCTTCCATTTTTGACATGGCAGGGTCCAAATGCAATCAACACCTATGCAAGTGAAGAAAGGCAAGGCAGAAGAAACTATCTATTGGCAAGTCAGCCATCTTCTGATAGCGTGGTGACCAGTACAAATGTGATAGTGGCGAACAACCAGTGTTGTGATATAATGAACTTTTGGTAAGATTATCTTGATTGTCTTTGGTAAGATTATGTTTTTTTTTAATTTCTCAGTCTGCCACCGACTCTCATAACACCTTCTACTAGAATTGGGTCAAATTGTACATGTGGACTATTTGAATTAACTAGCTAAGTGACACCGTGGATACACCATTCAAATTAGGATCCTTTTCATAGATGCCCAGGCAGCAGGATATTGTGGCCATTGAGTTTCGACTTGTTTCAAAAACTCTGGTCCAGAGAACCACAGGTCACTCTTAATTCATTCCAATACCCGCATCTCATGGGAGACAAGATCTGCTGGGTTCTGCATTGAAGGAATTTATTGCCATTATACTTTGGTAGTGTGGGACAAGATGGTTGTAACATGATTGCCCATAAACGTTGTGAAGCATGTTGTTTCATTGCAAGATACATGTTCTGTCTGTCCATAGAATAGATTTATTGATCTTGATTTTTCAAAGTTTGTCTTAAATCATCTGGTCCAAGCAAAGTGCCAAGATTGCAGCATGTAGCTCCATCCTTGTGACCATCTGCATTTTCACTGGGGCAAGGCAAGACTTTGCGACAAGCACATAATTCATTATACCTTCTGCATCCTTCTGGTAGATAGGAAACAGCACTTTAACCTGTTGATGATGCATCATCAAAGTGATGTAGTTCTAGATACACAACCATTTCCGTTCTTTATAACTATGTTGAATTCTCAATGTCAAAGTCTGACAGTCATTTTCCACTCGATCAGTACCATTTTCCCATCAAAGGTAAGTTATATATTGGGAGTAAGTTTCAGGCACTCTGTCTTAGAACATTTTATCAACATCAGCAGGGAATTAGTCAAGTCCGGCCCCTGAAGAAGAAGGTCATTTTGGCAAATATCTGTATTTTGCTGAGCAGTCGAATACTGCACACACCTTCCCTGGCTTATGAAGATGTACAACTGGGGGATGAGGTAGAAATCACAATGCCACAATTTGGATCATCATGGATCATCCAGACAATGTTTCTTCAAGTTCTAGCTCAGCATGATCAAAGGCAAGAGCAGCAGCCAAGGGCACAGCTTTGAAAATTAGACTGCAAAACTGGCTTAGACAGAATCACTCAAATATTTTAAGTGTGAGAATCAACTTTCTCAACTTGATGTGAAGGATATGATTCTGTCATCTCCAACACTATCTTTGACAACAGGTTCATTAGTCACTCCGCAATTCACTCATGTGGGGGAGCAGCTAGTTAATATCAACATATCTCCAGGTACTGCCCAACAACAAGTCAATGGCCTTGAAAAGGCTGAATTCTCTCAAGGTTCGGATCGAGAGAGATGACATCCTAAAGGTGAAGTACACAAAGTTCATGGAAGTCTTTATACAATAGAATAAACGAACGCCCACCATATGCCACGGATTTCAACTATTCACAAAATCGCAAATCAAGGCATTTGTTGAACAATCATCAATGAAGAAACAAATACATGAAAGTTTCTTGGAATATTCCACATCATGCTGACCTGTGACGTCTCATGTAAAATTGCATTTAGAAACCTCACTGAATTCAGGCATCCAAAATTAATAAATCTAAAGGACGTCGTTATATTACAGCAACAAGAAATAAGATTGCTCGAAAGAAATGTTGGGAGCGTCGCCCCCTAAAATCAGCAAAAGTAGCCCCTCAAAATGCAGGAAATAGCTTTTTAGAAAGTCTATATATTAGCATTTTTAAGGGGGAGCATGCAAGTAAGGGATGGTGAGCAGATCTCTCACACCCCCCGCCTCTGCATGGAATAGTGTGAATTGAATGACAGTGTTGCGAACTGGTTGGCTGGTTTCCGCCTCTTGTGGATTGGTACGCCATGACACCGGTAACTAGTAACGAATTCGGCATTCCCATCACTTTCTTGTTGCTTGTTCTATTTCCCTTGGTTACCTGACGTCAGCGCTTACGCTCGTGGCCGTTCAGGGGTCCTTTTACTTTCGAAAGTATAAAAAACTGTTTCTTTTGTTATAAATTTGCACAGAAGCAGCGAGGAATGTCAGAAACATCTCAAATATGTAAGTCTAAGCAGGCAGAATGTATAAGCGTGGCTTTATTGTAGTATTACAGACATGTTTACGCAGAACGAAAATGTTTTCAAATTACGTCACTCAGTCACGTGACTTCCGGCCGGAAAACTGGCCCAGTGGAACAATATGATGATTGCTAGTTACCTGCGTTCTACTTGCCATTCGCAAAGGACGCCGGAAACCAGCGAAGCGAACTGACAGCAACAATTAATTTAGTGCAAAAAATGTAAACCATGTTCATAGTTCCACCTTGATTGTGAAATAAGAGTTTTGAAAATAATTCACTATAGTTTTTGGCATGAAATAGCGAGCACAGCAAGCTCCATAGATAACATTTGTATGTATATATATGGAAGAGTATGGATGAACGTAAGTTGTATTTTCCGGAATCCGTAGATTCCGACGAAATCTGTATTTTCCAGAAACAACTAAAAATAATTCAAATCAAAATCAAAACATAACACTAACTACAGTGAGTGTCATTCAAAATGGCGGCCTATTTACACAAATAGCATGTTTTTTTTTTATATATACACACTCGTATTTCATCTCCGAAGAATCCCTAAACTTAACAAACCTTCACACCTTACATTTAGTATTTGAAATAACCAATGGTTTCGATGCATTGAGATCTTTACTTGTAAAAAAATGTCGACAACCTACCATTTAATGAGCGCCCTCTATCATCGATTTTAGAAATGCGCATATCGACCTTAAACTTAAAAGGGAAACTTCCAAGCCCAGGGATTCCACCAAAGAATCATGGGACGCTATTGTTTATGTTGTTATCTTTTGTTATCCATTGTAATTTTAATCCAGAAATTAAATTTGTTGTGAGGCTTAACTGGAAGTGCTCCTTTAACACTTCAGTAATACACACACATTGTTGGCCTGCACCCCCTGCGTTCATTTTGTGTAGTTATAGGATGCTCGTTCAAATGTGAAACATGTGATCAATCTCAGACTGCAGGTCAATCAAGCATTAAATCTCAATCCTTCAAAACATTAGGGTTGTACAAACCTACTAGAAAATCCGTGGAAATAATAAAACAACTAGAGAATATACTCGGGTCCAAAAGAAACACCCTATGATAGCATTCTCTAAGTAAAAGGCCTCGCCTAAGGGGTCACACCCCAGGGCGATCACGCACCCAAGGCCTGTCAGTTGCAATTCTCACAAATGTTCTGCTGTGTCACAACAGCCGCTCGGAAGCTTGTGGGGAGGTGGATGGGTTCCACGGATTTTCTGGTAGATACCAACTACAAAAGTGATGAGACAAGAAAATAGGCGTTTCCATCCTGAAACGATTGAGATCCACAAACCCGTTAAGTCGCCTGAGGACTAGGACAGGACGCCACCCCCCAACTCTTGGGAAAGAGGAGGATGTGGGAATAGAACCCTTTAAATGGGGTTCTCCACTAGGCATACCGCCCTTCTCTCCAGAAGGCTGGCTGCTTCCTGCCGGGTCGTCTCCGCCTTGACCTCGTCCCTTGGTAGAAGACCAGAGGGGATGAGGCATCAGAGGAAGAGACCGGAGAGGACTTCGATACCCTGAGACTCTACTACGAGCGTCCAGGGGTCAGCAAATCTCCTGCGCCAAGCTGGTGTGTGCTGCTGAGGCACAGTCCAACGGGGAGGCTGAGCCCGAGGATTCCGGAGGGAGGAACGCGAAGTCATACCACCATCCATACCCAGGCAGCCGGTAGAGCCTTTAACGAGAATTCGTGGCCAGATTGTCCTACCAACAGGCCACGTTCTTGGACCTCTTCTGATACTTCCCGCTACCGGTCTTCTTCTGCCCCTTCGAAGGAGACCATGAGCGCTTTAGGTTCTCGCTGGTTCTGGTAAAAAAGCATGGGACCTATTGCCTGAGCCGTCCTGCAGTTTTGGTTTGAACTGTTGGCCAAAAAAGGGCAAACAGCCCTAGCTAACAAGAATGATTGCTTCAATGAATATGTTGATCCTGAGAAACCACCAATAACGACCACCGCATCAGCTACCCGCCTTAACAAGACCATGGGACAAGACAAACTCAATGCTGGCTCAGTTTTCCCGTCCTTGTCTCCAGAAGGGTTCCAGTCACTCCCTCCATCAACCTCTGAGCCCCCTCCACAACCTGGGTCACACGAGGTGCCCAGGGGAGTTGGCCAACAGGCATGGACTCCACGTCAGCAGTGGGAGGGGGGAGCACCGATGAAAACAAAAAAAGTCCAAAGGCAACTCCCCCCACCGGGGAGGTAGGATCACCACTGGCCCTGCACGAAAACAAAATCTCGGTTCAAGCTGCGTCCTTAACCGTAAAAGGGTCAGCTGGGCTCTGGTTGGCTGGGTAGCCTGTGCTTGTCCCAACAAGGAGGGGCGAGAGACGAGGCACTTGCTGAGGAAGTGGTAGCTGCACCCCCAGGGGGCTGCATACCACCCTGCACGGGAGTACCAACACTGGAGCCCCCCCTCTCGCAAAGTAACAAATAGGGGCAATCTGCGCGGCCTGGTAAAACAAAGGTAACGAAGCCTGTTCTGACCGTGCCTGAGGGAGGTGTGGGTGAGAAAAAAATAGCAGAGGGTGTCCCCGTCCAGAGAGGGGTCCCCCTCCATAGGAGAAGTGGACGCTCCCTTTCCCACTTGATGTGAGTTGTCCCCCTGATCCTCTTAAGGAGAGATCAAAGCGGGAATGGGACACATCTGACCCAAGTCCTGGCGAAGGCAGGCAGCAGTATTGCCCGTCCCCCTCCGCCTGACTCTGACACCGCCCTGGTCCTCCTGCATCATACCCCACGACTGCAGGAGGGAGTTCACTTTGGAGGCCGGATTCAACATCCAGGCCTTCCAAACCACCTCAAAGCGCTACCACGACCGATTATGCCACAGATCGCACATTCCTTGGAGGCAAAATCCCGAGTCCCGTTTGCGACTATAACGAAAATGACAACACATATGTTTGGGTCCCAAACTGGCAGTTCTAAGTGGCATTTAGTCGGCATGATCTTTGTCTTTTTAATGATTAAAGCATGATGCAATCGAAGAAAAGACATGAAATGTGATTGTGAAAAAACGAGAAAATTCACCGCGCCAAAAATAGGAATCAAGGCGAATATAAACTAAGCTGTCGATTCGACAAAAAACAGGTAAAAATGGGGTCCCTAATAATAGAAAGCCTTTACCGTAATGACGTTGATTGTCGGAGTCGATCACCACTAGATTTCTAGAGAGGCTCAGTCAGAAAACTGGTGTAGTGTGACCCCTTAGGCGAGGCCTTTACAGATGTAAGTATAGAAAAACTAAAATAAATAAATACCAGCTATTTTGAATGCTACTCACAGTAATTAGTTTCATGTTTTGTTTTGTATAAGAAAAAAATGTATAAAATATCTATAAAGGAGCGGCTATTTGGATTTCATGACTTGTTACTGAACAATAAATAATTGTTTCCAACATTTTTAATTACAATGTAGTTTCCGGACTTTACAGATTCCGTTGCAATCTATGGATTCCGGAAAAAAAGCTTACCATGGATGAAATCTACTCGTATATATCCTAAGAGTTTGAAAACAGTGCGCTTCCGGTCAGTGGGCGCCGCCATTTTATGTGTTGTTTCACAGATTGCGCGAAGCAAAACGACTCATTTTTGATAAATTCTTCAGAATGTTTTTCAATGACTGGAAAAAAAAACTTTGAATGGTATTTCGAGTCACTTTATTCAGTGACAAAACGCGAATCGTGCTTGGCGCCATCTTGAATCCCGCTCAACTCGCTCATGAACTAATACCTCGATTTCAAATTAAATGCAAACATAAAGTTTACCATTAAATTCTGGAATACTGTAGGTGACAGGTAAAGAAGCGTTCATGTGCAAATGACACGTCACAAAATTTCCAAGTGAGTGCTGTGCAATGAAAATCAATTTTCAAATTAGTTGTTTAATAATATGGACACTAGTGTAACATTAACACATGCCACCTTATTCATTCATACGATTGCCGTTTTATTTAAAGTGGCATTCAGCCTTCGTAATGTTATTAGAACTCAATATATAGAGTATATTGAACCATATTTGGGCTTGTGAAAATGCGTCATCCCTAGGTCAACTGATTTCAATAACAAAGTCGAGTAGCTAACGTTCGGGTCTTTGTTTACGGGTGGCCCACCGAAAAATAAAATTCTCTCCAGTCGCTGTCTGTTTTGGGGCCGATTTCTCGCTATCCGCGCATTTTCACAAGCCCAAATACCTCTCAATAGACTCTATATAGTGAGTTCTAACGACATCACGAAGGCTGAATGCCACTTTAAAGGAATTAAATAGAAAACAATTATTTATTTGGTTGTTCAAACAGATATAGTAACTTAACTTAATTAACTTTATTGTTCAATTCTCTGAATGACCTAAAACCTACCTAAAAGACATATTTAAATGTACTTGTTTTTTGTATCGAAATATCAAGCAATTTGTAACGTTATAAACAATTACATTGTAGTACTAATTTGAATATGAATTACACACATAGTCATTTAATGTCTTGTTTGTTATGGATTCTTGAATTCTACATCTTAATTGGCATATACACCTGCTTTGCAGTAATTGACAGACGTCGTGGTCATGTTGGTCACGGTCTTGTATTCTTTAAAGCGAGAATAAAAAAAGAAAATCTAAGGATTTAGTAAAACGGACTTGAAATTTGATGAATTAATGAGCAATTTACAATTTAGCGTTCAACAACGCTTTGTGTGACTAGGGTGCATTTCCATGTGGTGCTCGTTTTGTGCATTAAAATCCTGAAAATTGTCTGATTAACAAACATACAAACAATATATTAGCATTTAAAACACTATGATCCACATACCACTGGCACATTTTATTGAAAAGACAGCAACACATCCTTCAATTTTTTATTAAATTAAATTTTCGTTATTCTAATTACAAATATCTTGAATTCTGCATTTTTATATTTTAAAATTATTGTTCGTTAGCTGTTGTGAATTTTGTTAGTGAGTGTATGTTTTTCTTTGTTATGTGACCATTATAATTCCTAAAATACATTTCAATTTACCCTAATGTTTACCATAATAAATGGCCTTTTTATAGGTGTCAAATATAAGAAATGACATAAATGCATTGAGACATGTTACTGGAAGTATCCAGCATTAGAAACTTAAATTGAAAAAAAAACTTTATATTTGGTAAAATAGCAAAAAACAAAATACGTGGGAATGCGGGAAACTAAACAATGACGTAACAGCTATTTTATTATAAAAACAAGTTATTATAAAAATAAGATAGGTAGACAAAATAAAATAATTTGTGTTTGTAATTGGTAGTTAACTGAAGGATTAGACAAATGTGATTTCATTTTTGTTTAAATTTGTGTGTCATTTTACGATCATGGCGAATTGCTTCCCGGACTTCTTTTAGATTCTGATTTTATTAAGTCCACTTCGAGTAATATTTTTTACCTGTCATACTGTTTTTTTAAAACTACATGCAGTGTAGACATCACAATGCTGGAGAAATTCGTTTAACATAGAGTGTATAAAGAAATAGTGAAAACATTAGGTATAATTGTAGACGATGTACATTCATGGATTTTAATTGCATTCATTTTTGTTGACGAAATGACTTATGATACAATTTGCTAGCCAAACAATGCTACAAAACATATCGGTATCGGTTTTTCTATATCCGAGCATACATGCTAAGCTACAATTTAAGTAACATACCAAGATTAAAGTTATTTTTATGCAGAAAAATACTTTAAGAAAATAACAGATTTAAGAATAGATGTTTTGTTATTGGTATAATATTATTATCTGTACATGTCATAACTCCATGTGCCTCGATATAAGAAATATTGATTTTTTATTTTTGTATTATTGGGTCTACCATATTTTTTTTTTAAATAAAAAATATGAAAACATTAGAAATTATGTCCACCCTTAACTTGCATATTTGCCTAAAAGAATGACATATTCGTATTGATCATCCTGCCACAAAACAATATGTAATATATCAAAAGAAATGATATTTAATAACATTTTTCAAGGTTATGAAAATTATGATTTCAAAAAAAACACAAAGAATTTAATTTATTCAAAATATGCTAAATATTTTATGCAAAAATGTATTTTGCAATCAGCTTTAAAAAGTGTCATTGAAATATCTCTGTTAATATTAATATAGCATTAATATTAATCAATTTTATCGTAAAATTACCATACAAATCATTAATTCGCCTTTAGTACTTTAAGGACTGTAAAAACATAACATAAGATAAGTTGCGGTTGTGGTAATTTTTATTTTATTCATTATTAGGTTAAATAATTGCATACATGTAATTATCTCAGAAAATATTCAACCATGTATTCCAATGTAAAATCTAATTCTAAAATACAATTAAAGATAGAAATAGTTTGAATAGTTTCAATTTACTAGTAATACCTTCTGGAGTTGGAATTTCTTGTTTAGCTATGACAATGTAATTGTTTTCACTTGTGCTATATGTATGCTCTTTCATACTACTTTATAGAAGACAGTCTCCTCGTGTGTGGAGCTGTCACGTGTAAACTATAAACATATCTATCTTCTTAGGTGAAAAAGCAGTGATGCAAGTTCCTCTCGTTTCATTTATTGGTAATAACACATTTCATTAAAGCGCGGTGGTCGTCGCGCTGCGCATGTGCGACATTTCTGTTGATAAACATTGATATTCCAGCAATCCAATGCGCTCTTCAAATGGAAATCACAAGTATGAGGTTTGACCTGGGCGCGACTTGCACTGATTACCAACGCTGACTCCTTCGATACCTTCCACTCACCTAAAAATTACCTAATTGAAGCTTGGAAACGTCTCAGTTTGTACTCGTTGATCTGCCCATGGACGTAATAAGAATCTTATTACCTCCATGATCTGCCTAACAGTCAAAGTCGCCATCTTTGTTTATATGAGACCCATATATCTTGCGCATGCGTGGCGCGACGACTACCGCCCTTTAACCTCTTAGTTTGATTTAAATTCATCGGTTGATTGTCTGCTGACTCGATGCTGTAAAGTGCTGGTCTTAGTAGATATTCTATTGGCTATTAGAGTAAATAAGTTACTAAATATCTATATACTTGCTGTTTATATTCAGTTACTTGACTGTTTTCGGAATAGAATTCCGCATACATTTACTTTAGTATACAATATTTTGGTGTTGAATAAAGTAAATACATTTCCTGTTTTAGTAGTTCCTGAAAAAAAATCAGTCGCCGAATATTAAAAATAAAAGTTTAACACTACATTAAAATACATTTCATTTGGTATATCACAGGATGTTTATTGAGTAGGTTGGTATTTTTTACCCAATTATTCCTTACAATTATTTTTCTAAATATGCAAATTAGGTATGGGCCATCCCAAATTGTTCAATGTTAAGATTCACATGTAACTATATATTCTTTCGATATTTTGTTATTTTTTTTATAAATTTCATTCAAATTAACATACATGTTTCATATCCTTTCCATTTTTTGTTTGTTTTTAGTTCTTCTGAAACAGGAAGTGTTTGAGGGCACTCGACTTATGAAAGGGGTCTATTACAATTGGCATATCGTTCGATATTCTCAACTGTTTGAATTATGTGTTTCACTATTACAAAATAGCTGAAATATCTTTTGTTGTTTAAATTTATTATGGGTCGGCCAATATTTTCATAATTTGACTGACCTATTGATGGGGTTCTCGGTAAATAACATTAGAATGGTAATTTTAATATCACGTGGTATGTATTAATTTATGCAAATTAACCCACGTTCAGCGCTGTGCACTGGGCAATGTAACTGCTTGCAGAATATTTCAATTTTATCGTTTTCGTAATATAAGTCCGAAATACTGACTATCTAATACAAACGTGATAGATTTGAATTTGTTATGGGTTTATTGAATGTCTGACAAACGAAAATATCTGTTCCATATCTTATACCCGACTTTTGATTTTAAGTTTACAATAAAGTTTACTGACAAATATTACTGCGCTTTTACTGCATATCAGTGTTCCAGGACCTCTGTGAACTTCTCTTCATTTCCCTGTCAGAATGCTACATGCCTCCATGGGTCCACAGAATGCGTATTTGTGTGAATATAGAAACCATAGCTGACGAAAATCCAATAACATAGCATAGTGGGACACGAAGGCTTATAGTGTAAACAAGCATTTCTGGCCGCCTTTTACTGTCATGTCATACTACCTAATGTTTTTTTTAACTAAAATGATTTGCAAAATGTAATGTAACGCGTTTGCGAGATGCCGAAGTCATTTAAAGCGTGGTCGTCGCGCTGCGCATGTGCTACATTTGTGTTGATAAACATTGATTTTCCCACAATTCAATGCACTCTTTTAATGGGAATCATAAATAGATGAAAGTACGAGTTTCGACCTGGGCACAACGTGCACTAACTGCCGTTGATGACTCTTCGATACCTTCCAATCACCAACGAAATGACCTAGTTAAAGTTTGTTGGTCAAAATCTTTGTTAATATGAAACCTCGAGATCTCGCGCATGCGTGGCGCGACGACCACGTCCTTTAATTTGTAATAATAATAATCATCTTTATCGTTATCGCATCCTCTATGGGACTTTGATTATAAAATACAATAAAGATATAGCAATGGAAAAAAAATGAGATTAAAAGAGTATAAAACAAAGTTATTAATAAAATATAATAAATTAAAGTAAATGTTTTTATTTATTTTGAGGCAGTTGGTAGTACTTTTTTTAAGTTGTTCTCTCGGATTTTAAAACAATCATGTATGTACTTAGCAATTTGAGGAGCTAATTTTTTACTACCATTGTTTAGTATTGCAACTATTTTTTCTTTGTCAGGAAGTTTTGGAGGTAGCATCAAATTTTTGAGAAGCTCATTTCTTTCGTATTTATAGAGACCGCATTTAAGAAGGAAGTGCTCTTCATTTTCTATTTCGTTTAATTGACAAAACTGACATTTTCTTTTTGAAATGTCAATGTTTTTATGTCTTCAAGTTTCTATTCCTAACACATGAGCACTAATTCTTAGTTTGATCATGGATGACCTTTGGAAGGGATTTTGCACTGTTTCTAAATATTTTTCGAAGTGAATTTTGTTTTTAGATGTCTGTATGTGCGGAGTAGACTGTCGACAGTCTCTGGCCTTACGTGTGTGTGTGTGTGTTTTTTATTATTAATATTAATCAAACGCCGTAGGCGTTTGCGAAATGCCGAAGGCATTTCAAGCGAGGGCCGTAAGGCCCGAGAGACTGTTATAGCCTGCAGGACTGGCCTTGCTATTAATTATGCATGCATCTCGATGACGTAGTAATAATTTGCATATGGGCGGAGTTAAACTGTTATGCAAAGGTCAAATCGCGGGGTTTTTTTATGTCACGCATGACTTTGATCGTCTCGCCGAGTATAGATCGTTTTCTGCCAAGTATTATCCAGAACTACAAGTTGCGAACGCGAGTTATCTAATTTTAAACAAAGGAAGAGTGCGTTGGTGTCTCATGATGTACGACAACATTTCGCCCAGTAAAACTCCGACGAAAGTAGTGATTGTGCATTTCCCCCCGATCCAAGGAGCTAATTTGTATTCTATGCGGAAGAGAATTCTCTGGTAAAAAGGATGCAGAATGTCGGCGAAAGTTATTTAAAGGCTCGTCGAAAACCGTCGTATGTAACAACATTGAGGTGGTGATAGGAGAGGAAATTGACCTGGGACTGCGTGACTTGTGATTGGTTAGCATTTTTATGACATCACTCAGCCTGTCAATCATGATGGTACGCTACAGGAGAATTTCTCTACAGTGGCGAGTGGTGGCGCAGCAGGCTATAACAGTCTCTCGGGCCTTACGGCCCTCGCTTGAAATGCCTTCGGCATTTCGCAAACGCCTACGGCGTTTGATTAATATTAATATTAATAAAAAAAACACACACACGTAAGGCCAGAGGGACTGTCGACAGTCTATGTGCGGAGTTTATTCTGATGTTTTGTTCCCTTATTATCATCATACATTGAATCTAAACAGTATGTTTGAAAGTTGGCTGCAAGCTTTTCAGGGACTGATTGATACTGATTTGTATGAATGTAGTTTTAAATACACTTGGCCGTCATTAGACAAGCTCAAGTTTACAAATCTAAATTAATTAAATGTCGAACTATTTGCAAATGCTACATTATATTCATAACTCGTTTGGCTGTCATTTAGAAGTCGTCAAAAGCCCCGGTCAAACAATGAGAAGGGTTATGCGCACGCCACATTGGGTCGTATCTGGGAGCTCTCAAATAGGACTTCACGAATACGACCTACTTTACATATTACCCATATTGCATTATACAAAATGGCTGGTAGGTTAGTTGTTAGTTTTTTTCGGTTTCTTCGCAGTGTGTACTCGATGTTTTGCGTTTACCAGTAATCGTACGTTTTCCTGACGCAGTATTTGAACCAATATCGCCTCGCGAGATAGCGATTCAGTTTGCATGTTTATTCATGTTTATGAACGTAGGATTTATTGACATTTATTGGAATATTTATTGGCATCGGACTCGTTGCGTTGACCCGAATCTTCGACAGCTTGTTAAACGGAAGAATAACAAATAGATTTCCATACTCTTCAGGAGTAAAACAGAGCTGTAACTTAAGCCCAACATTATTTAATCGTTTTTATTTTATAAATGCTCTCCAGACATTTTTGCTATGAACACTTGTGACCCTCCAACCAGTCGGAGCCCAGGAACTTTGATCAACTGTACGCAATCCCTATGAGCGGGGGGGGGGGTTATCGGCTGGTATCTAGTTTAAGAAATAAGGGATGAAGGCTCCAGCCAGCTCATATTTTTTAAACTCGAAAAAACAGTCAAACGGAATGAAAAAATAAAATCTAAAAAAAAATACCAGCTTGAAGAATATTGGTTGCTGTTTCAAATTTGATCATAGTTCCTGTGCTCCAACACGGGAGGGGGGGTGGCTCCTTTTACCAAAACCACCACCCCATACCACTCCTAGCCCAATTTAATTGCGTATGTCCCTTCTAAGGACGCCTATAGTTATCTAGAGGGGGTATAGGGAAGAAGGCTTATTACTGAAACAAACGTACACTAGTACAAGTTCGTACTAAAACAAACACTCAATTCTGTCTCAAACCTCAAAATAAGCATAGCTCTAAACCTATTTGATAAATTGATAGCACCCATCATTAGCTATGGGTGTGAAGTATGGGGAGAGGAAGTCACTAAAAATAGCGATATTATTGAAACTGTTAACTATTCTTTCTTCTGATTACCCCTGAGGGTTAAAAAGAATGCTACTAAGCTTGCAATCTTAAGGGAATTGGGAAGATACCCTCTTGCCATAAAAATTATCACACAAATAATTAAATTCTGGCTCAGATCAAAACTTCCATAGACGCCCAAGTTAATAAAAAGCACCTTTGATGAGGTCAATACAGTAAAAACTAGGTGGACAAGAAATGTCGACAAAATAATCAGTGACAACAATCTTGATAAGGCAATAAAACAACAAATAAAAAAAAGAAACCACACCAAACCAAGACTATCTCTGCTTTACTGAAAGAAAATTATAAAATAAAATGGAAAGAAGCTCTATTTGATGACAACAGAGCAAATGGTGGAACAAACAAATTGGAAAATTATAGAACATTCAAAACACAGTTTAAAATGGAAAAATGTTTAATAACAATGAGTAATATTAAACTGAGACACTCCTTATGCCAGTTCAGAATCTCTGATCACAAACTTCATATTGAAACTGGCAGGCATTGCAGAACTCCAAGGAATGAAAGGGTCTGTAAACACTGTGCTAAAAAGCAGATTGAAGATGAGATACATTTCCTTATGGACTGCAGTCTGTACAATACACACAGAATTGAATTATTCAAGTACTGTAAGGAAATTATACAAAATTTTAGGAAGTTAAATGAACTAGAAAAATTCAATGCAATCATGAAATATTGTTCAGGAATAAGAACTGCACAATACATACAAAAATGTATGCAAATGAGATGTGAGCAGCTCCACCAAAATTAAAAATATTCTTTCCACCATAATTATGACTCTAATGTGATTTTAATGTGATTTTGTTACCTCTTAATAATATTAGCTAGTGTATTGTATTGTACCGTATAAGTTTATTATGATCTTTTGCGTGTTTGTAATATTATTTAGCTTTATTTAGCATTCTGTGTAGTTGATTAACATTACTGTATCTTAGTGTAGTTTATTTTATTTTATCTTATCTATTTTTATTGTTATATGACCATAGAACAACTCACTGTAGTTCGTTTTAGTGTTGAATAAATAAATTATTTGACAAATTAATTTATTTTTTAATTCAGCTAATCCTTGTTTGAGGTAGTGATGTCTGGGGGCATTGAAGCATGTACTGTTCCAATGTACTATTTAACATCTAGTATGTTAGCTTGTAGCATTTAACTGGTACAATTGTATAAAACCAGTTTAATTCCTCTCCAGGAATTTGACATGTTTCAATAAATGTAAGGTTATCCTGATATTACTTGTTCTAGACCTGAGTGTTTTTGGGTAAATTTTTTTTTAAGATTGGGGAACACAGCATTAAAGAACTGGGTAATATTCTTTCCACATTAGATGTAAACAAATTTCACTGGCTAACTCAGGTGACTGTGTATTATTGTTGTCGTTAAAACAATACTTCATACCTTTGTAATTTTTAAACATTGTTATCTTGGTATAGTAGTGGTTTATACCCCGGTATAAGGAGCAGTATAAATTTGATGTCTTAGAACATAACATGTTTCTGTTTTAGCATGTTTGGTCTTATATTGCTTCAGTGATCAAAACATTCAATCCCATTCCTATACACAAGACAGAACCTATATTTCAAAACTGTGATTGGAATAAACATCTTTCATGATGTTGAATAGTTCCTTAAAATAAAAGAAAGACAGTGATTGGTGTGCTTACTACAGGCTAATTACTGCAATGTATTTTACAACAACTTTCTTTTGGTAACCATCAGGTGCTACAATTTTTTTCTCAATAATGATCAATGTATGTTTCTAATTTGTGTTTATTGAAAATCAAATTATTTCACTAATAGATGTCATCTCTATTACTTATAATAAATAAAATGTGGCTAATGATTTTTATCAAATTTACCGCTGCATGTACATAAATCAGATTAAATTATTACCAGTAGCTGATTTGGATGGCTGATAGACAGTATGAACCTAATAAAATGGTCCATGATTTAACAGTAGAATGTATAGTTTCCTTTCTCAAACAAGTGAATTTTTAACCTAGTGAATATTTCTATTTAGTATCCACTGGAATTCAAACCAGTGAATGTTTTTTTAAATACACAGTGCCCTTTATGGGTTGCTTGGAGAAAGATACAAAATAATGTGAACTACCCCCGGTAATTGAAATTGAAGATTGCATAGCAATTGTTAGTTTTATAGAAGTTCAAGAAAGATTAATGTCTGATAATTGTAAATGTAGTTCCACCTTGTTCAAATTCTACCATTTAAAATCATGAAGTGAAGAATATAATTTTTCAGGCATGCCTTAATATATTGTGTGCACCATAGTTTTGGAATCAGCTGTCCTGAAAATTCATTTATTTAATATTTTAATCATTCATATTGTGAAAGGTGCAGCATTTGAATATTGCATAATATTGCATATATAAATACAATACTGTATCTTATTGTTCACATTTGTCCAGCCATCCCTTTGTGCTAGGCAGCATTATTCAATTTTTGAGACTAATTGAATCCCACATCCCAAATGCCTGGGTTGAGATTTCTCATGGAAGGAATATTGTTTTGAAATAGAAAAGTGATTGTGTTTACAAATCATTAACATACCATTGTAGCTATATAAGGGGATTATTAGGTTTGGGCCAATTGATATTTAAGGTAGAGATGCAGTTTACCAGACAGGTATTTTAATTAGTTAATTAGGCAACCAAGATGACCTCCCTTGTCCACATAACTATATATTTTTAGAAAGCTTATTGTATGAATTTTAAAATTTTGTAAGTATTTTTTTTTATGGACATTGTAGTTTGAAATATGCACAAAAATGTTTTTTTTTTGGTCAAAAGTGATTTAAAACAAATTCGCTTCTAAACCATGTCTCTGTTTCCTGTCAAAATTGGTTTACGGGTACATCTATTTACTATGAAGAAAGTTTTGTCTTGAAAACTGTCTACCTGGGCAGCAGCTCAAATTTCACTAATTCAAGTTTATGCATAAATTAACACCCAGGCTAGTTGTCTGTACGATTGTTGTAACACTGTTCAACCAAAAACAATGCCCCTACGGCGTTTTGAAGATAAACACATTGTCAATCATTTGTGAAAATTTCAAAACAAAAGGTCAAAGCGTAAAGTTTATAAGAGATAATTGCTAATTTGCATATTTTATAGTTAAGTAAAAATGTATGCTGATTTACATTGCTATTGGATTTAACAGAGTTCCACTAAAAAATGCTCGGCACCATCTAAAAAAAAATTGTTATATATATATATCTGTCAGATTTGTTAAATTCGTGTAAAAATATGGAAATTTAGATTTTAAGTGAATATTTTTGTCATTTTTGGTAAAAAATGTTATTTTCGACAACTAGTTCGAAACCATAAGTCCAAATGCTTTCATATTTCCAGCAATGATACGTTGGATGGTCAGATTTGTTAAACTGGTGTCAAAATAAGCAAATTTGGATTTTTAGTGAACATTTTTCTCATTTTTGGTAAAAAATGTTATTTTTGACAACTGGTTCAAAACCGTAAGCCCTATTTACAGAGAGCTTTCAACTAAATATAAAACATAATACAGCTTTAAAGTATACTTTGAATATGTAATAGCACAAGTGAGTTAAGTAACTGGTATTTTTGATGAAAAATGCGATGATTATTCTGCTTATATCAGGTCCCTTAAATTGCACACATAATAATTTGGACGGTCATTATAAATAGAACATTGATACAGTCATTAGAAACAACTTTTAGATCTTCTCAGCTTATTTCAGAAGCCACCACATATATGGCACAACAATTGATCTTGCATTCAGCAATGTCTTATGTAAAACTGGAGTGCATTTGTAATTGACTCTTTTATATCTGATCATAAGATTATTACTGCACAGATTTATTGAACATTTGTTCTTGGGTGTAACAAAACAATTACATATATGTACAACGTATCAGGAAAGATAACATTTCAAAAACATGACCACAATTTTCAAACAAAAACATATTTTTTTTTTCTCGACCATTTCTCAGGTTTTTGCACATCCATGATTTCTTAAGTTTAGCCTCAATGATGTTTGTCCAATGAAATGCACTATCCTTATGAACACTATAAAAGTTCATAATTGCAACTGCAAGAAACTGCAACTGCAATGTTTTCTAAATGACTGACTATGAATATTACAACCACAATGCCACGTCACTGATTCTTGTTCCATGATAATGAAGACAGCGGACCTATTTTGACCGTCAGGTCGCTTGGTTTTCAGTAGATTAATGATTTATTTCACAGCACAAATCATCACTGTGTACATGGTATGCTATCAAATCACATATGCAATCTATAAACGACAACCATTACAAGTTCTGAATATTAGGGTAACATCCATGTGAAATATAGGAATCTGAGTCTTTGATTTGCACAGAAGATCTGAAGTTTGTGGACTCCTAGTGATACGTCACTCAAAATAGGGAATACTATATAATAGCTTGTGTTGCATGCTCGTTGAATTATGTTTCTTTATTATTTTACCTTTTGATCTTAAAAATTATATTATGTTGTTCCTGATAATAAAATCAACGAAGATCCCATAAATTTGCATGCACAAAGTTTCTTAAAAGTGGGAATAAATATAACCACAGTTTGGCAGTGCCATATTTACAATTAAATAATTGTATTTAATGTATTCATGGTCATTAAAGCGTTGCTGCGCATTCCCTGTAAACAAATGTGTATTTTACACGTATTGTGTATGTCATGAGTTCCATATTGATTAGGACAAGTAGTAGTTTGACCAATCATTTTCATAAACAGATTAAACAGCAAATACAGTGTTTATGTTAGCAACATATTTCTTAAGAACATTTCCCATCATTTCCAATGCTACTACCAGTACTGCAGAATTTACAGTTGATGGAAAATGTTACTGATATTAAAATATACAATCAATACAGTTTTTCTCTATTGGTGCATTAAAATTGTTGTTCTCTATTTCTTTTCTCTAATTTTTTTGGAGTATAAAGAAAACTGGTATTTTTTTTTTTTTACAAAATTGACCATCACATTAAATGTTTGCAGTTTTCCCCATAGACAACCATGTAAACTGAAAAAGGGTGTATAGTAATGAAACATTTTATTTAGCCATTTCTGAATACAGTCTTGAAAATGTATTGGTCACCCTTAATTTCTGTGCAAATGAATTTATTCACTGATTTCACCTCAAATTTGGTTGTTTTCCAGACTTTTACAAAATTGTTATATAGGCTTGTACATATGACTTACATATGAACATCCATTTGTGATACAGACTTATTTAACATGGACAAACAGTGGCAATTTTAGTGCTAAAAATACATCAAAATTCCCTGTTTTGGCCATTTCAGAAACAGATCTTGGTAATGCATAGACTGATTACATTCAAACTTGGTACAATGAAAACGAATGGGACCTTGATGCACGAGACATGCAGATATAATTAAAAATGGCTTACTGGTGGCCATTTTGTTTTACCAAATACAGTTCCAGGTCTCTATATTGGAAACACTGGAATGGTCAAGTTCAAACTTTATACAAACACCATACAACATGTGCTACTACTTGATTCAAGATTTAGTACTAAAAATGCATTAAACTTATTTAAATTGGCCTTTCTGAACTAATATTGAACCTTGATGCGCGTCCTTTCCTTTTGATTTAACAAATATAATTCTGGTTCCATATCTTGAAAGTACTTGGATAGTTAACCTGAAACTTTAAACATGCACACAACTCGGGATGCATATTTTTTATTCATATTTGTTTTTTATTTGTTTTTTATTTTTAGAATAGTGTGTTTTCTTTTTTGTTTTTTTTTTAAATTATAGTTTTTAAATTTCTTTTTGTAAGACCCTTTTTATTCTTCCCTGAGGATTTTATGCATCTAATAAATATTATTAAGATGACTGCAGAAGGCCCCATCTTGGATGGATTTTGTTTTTTATGCAATGACTTAAACTTCATAACCAATGAGGACTGTATAACTTGTTAATAGTATTTTTGGGCAGGCAATACAGTAAAACTTGGGTTTTATCTATTTATAGCAGTTTAATTGTACCACAATAAGTCAAAGGTGACATTGTACACTCTTTGCCCAAAAACAATGTTTCTGGCCAAATTATTTTTTTCAAAATTGATGCATTTCTTTACTACCATGGCCAACTACAAAAAAAAACATTTGACATGTAATCTTTGAGTGATGTGCATGGTGATCTGAAACATTATTTTGTTTTGTTGAGCTTAAACTATATATAAATCTTAAAAAACATGGCTAAGAAAACAGAAATTCTGTGGAACCACAGATAAATCATCCTTGTATATATCATGTGTGTTTGACATTCTGAGTGCATGCTTTTCTAGTTTGTATGTTACATTAGTATAGGAAAATGCAGAAAGTATTTGGTGTCCCTTGATGCCCTATTTTCACAGGTTCGTACAGAGTCCTGTCAGGAGCACTAGTGCATATAGAGATAGTCACACAGTGTTATAATGAAGACATTGCACACTAGACCTGATTAACCTATTTAACAAGTTTATAATTCCATAGTTTGTAATAAAATGTTGAGATGACGATGACATAAGTATCCACCACATTCCAGTATATTACTTACATGCACTGTAGGCAACTTTAATACAATTATGAGGGTATTAGTGACAACTGATTTTCATTGATGTCAGTTCAAATTTAAATAGCTAATTATTGCTACTGCAGAACTGCCACTTGCCATATTAGTCATCTAGAAGGCAGCACATTTACAGTTTTCAATTTTTTTGGAAAATTATCTTTACCTACTTAAGATACTTGATGAAATTTGTGGTGCAAATTTTCACTGGCCCTTTAAATTAGTTGCTCATAATTGTGGATGTACAGTTATTTATATTTTGTGGACACAAATCTCAATTGTCAGTTTTGCGCCTAAAATGTCACACAAATCATATGGACATTCAGAACCAAGTTTATTTAGTATGGAATAACACTGCAACCATTTACAATTATTATAAAACAAATTGTGTTTTATTAGAGAACCTGTATAATATAACTGAGGATGCTGATAAAGAATGCCATATTTTTTCCTTTATATTCTTTAGAACAAGCTGTATGGAAACCAACATTACTGCATTGTATACTGGATATAATATAAATTAATGCTGGCTAACCTGGAATTATCAACATTGTATAGATGTGGGTGCAACGTCAGGACAGACATTTTGCCAGATTATTTCAGTTTATAATGAAAATATTTTTTTGATAATCATCTTATAAGCTATTTTCATTTGTTAACTTGAGTCTCGAGTCCAGGAAATAATTCCCTTTCCTCGATGGGTTAAATAAAGTGACACTGAAACATTACAATGAAAAGAAATTTTTTCAGATGATATTTAAATGTTTTTCATATTAAAAGTGCTGATAATACCATGAACTAACAAACATTCATTGTCAGCTGGCTACACATGAAGCTCCATGCAATACATAACCCCCAAAATAGCTTACTGCGGAAGCACCCAACACTGTTCTGTACACTGTTCTAATACATTTGGAGTTATTGCTATATACCGGTACTGATAGAAAATTGCGTATTTCTAAAGATGCAATACAGTACAATTTATTAACTCATAACAACCTACTGAAGGAGGTTGAAGGTTACAACAACAACAAAAATTACAGAAAAAAATTAATCAAATTACAATGGCTAATAGTTTAAAGACAACCAAAAACAGACTAAAAACAGAATAAAAGTTAGTAACAGAAATATATAATAAAGTAAAATAAAACACCAAAAAAAAACTATAAACTGAATATAAAAACAAAAACCCAATGAATAGGTGTAAAAAAAAAAATAAAAGAAAAAGTCAATGACTAAGTACCAGGGGTAGGTGCTGCTGTCTAATAGCAAAGCTGTATTTCAGATATTGTGCCAGAGGAATTGCTAAGTTATTATTTGACATTATTTTTATGAATTTATTTTCAGGTGTGAGATTAGTAAAGTCAGGAATAATCTTTTCAGCTTCATTGTATAAAACGACCCTCTCTTTACTATATACTGGGCATATTATGAGGAAGTGATGTTCATCTTCAATATCATTTTATTACACAATTTGCAGATTCTGTCGCTACTTTTGATTCTGTTGTGTCTTTCTTTTTCAATTTCTAAACTGTGATTGCTCAGTCTGAATTTAGTTAGGGTACTTTTCAGTTCTTTATTTTTTAGCTTAATTAAGTAGTTTTCCAAAATGAAGTTTGTTTTAAATTTTATGTAAGTCCTCAGTTTGTTTTTTGTATTAGTGTTTTGTCTGTTATCATCATTAATTGAGTTAATCCAATGCTTTATAAATACATTTTTTTATTTTATCGTATATCCGTGACATTTGTGACGATTTTAGCTCATTATTGTCAATATCTGATAGTGTTGTATTTGTAGATTTAAATACAGTTATTATTATTATGCGTCTTATATCTACTTCAAACAAAAGTAGCCGCTATTCATGATGAGAACTGGAAAACCAACTGTAACTCGGGTAGCTGGTAAACTGACCTAGCTGATGACAAACCACTATCAAAAAAACTTTCGACCCCATGTAGCCACGTACGGCCGTCAGCTATATGAACTGTACTCCGTCTACAAATGTTCATCTGCCGACACGTTATTGGACTTTCCCACCCACGATGACAACCAATAAATCATGTTTGTGACGTCTGGTCTGATTACACCCAGCAGCACAAGCTCTAAATCAGGGTCATATATTGCAGATTTGTATTTGAACAAATAATCGTGCATGGGCATCCTGTCTTCTAAGCTTTGTGAAAGCATAAGGTTTTGAAAGCATTGTGCATATTTACAACTTTCTAGCATTTCACACGTAATGCGCCATATACTGTAAAAGGATCAATTGTTCACCGGGTTTTAATTTGGCTTATTTCGCTGAATGAAAAATGCGCTAAATTAAAACCCAGTGAATATGTAAAATTTAGCATAGAATACATTATCTAAATGACAAAACCGTGAATTTAAAACCCACTTAATATACCTGAAATGGTAAATCAGCGAAATTTAAACCAAGTGAAAATTAGTCATTTTACAGTATGTGTATCGATGTTGCCATGCCAACGTTTCGTTTCGTCCTAGTTGTGATATTTATCTGTAAATGTCAGACCATTGGTCTGAGGTTCATCGCAGACTCTAATTGAAAGGCTGCGGTTGAGGTTTCATGTTGATCCGTCGAAAATGGCAGTTACTTATCACACAACAAAAACTTATTAGTTACGACAATATTTTTTTAACATTTTATGGAAACAATTCGTAGTGTGCATAAATCTTAAAGAAACATAATAGACAAAACAGTAAATTTTAATATTACTTGTTCGTGCTGTTTTGCAGCACTGCGAAGGAAAATGAAAGATTACAACAATTAGCACATATGGCTGGAAGTTACATTTGCTCCGTTGTGTAGACAGGTTTCAACATTTCATCAGATAATACAATTTATATCCAATCATCTAGAACAAACTTTTCTAGAGAACACACGCGCACAAAGATTTTGTGGTCTCGTATTGGGGGGGGGGTCACAGTAATATAAACAAGGATACATTTTGCCGAGATATTCAAATCAATCGCTATTATGATTTACAGAGGCGGCGACACGAAATATCCCATGGAGGGGCGAGATCTGCTCATCACCCCTCGCTTACTAGGAGAACCCAGGGGCATACTCTTCCTTGAATTCTTGAAATCTAGACCCTCTACAACCTAAGCTATTTCCTTCATTTTGAGGGGCAAATTGTGCTGACACAAAAGGTTTCAGCTTGATTTTCGAGTGGCGGCATATTTTACGTGCCCCTGAAGTGGTTCTCGTTTTTAGAATATTAGAAATAAGTATCGGTCTTATTTCTGATCAAGATGGGTATGAATATCGGTAGTATTTTCCCAATTTGGTGTATTTATGGTTCCGTATATGAGCGAATATCTCCACCTCAGATTCCGGCCTCATATCCCTAGGTAACTGTTTTATTCGAAATAAACAGTGAGGACAGAAATGGTACTTTGGTATAAATATAGGTATAGATTTTGCCACTATCCAGTTATAAAATTGGCCACACTTTTGAGCACTCAGGGGCACTTCCCTACCCAGCTATGTATCAACTGCCCCCCGCGTGCATGCCCGTGAATGTGGTTATGCAATAGAAAGTAATGTCTACACGTAGGTAGGGTTATTAAAATCGAGACAACAAAATACGGGTATATTTTTTCCGACATATAAGATAAACGGAAAAGAGGTTACTAATCAATCTTCAAGTTTTACATTTTTGTAATTTCTTCTGTGAATCTCTCCGGCGAACCTACCAGCGAATCTCCGGTAATGTATACTTAGTAGTACGTGACGTTCAGAATTCCCCCGCCCCTGAATAATCGCGAAGAACAGACTGGCGTGTTAACTGCATAAATATGTATAATTTCCTTCCTGAATACAGAACTTAGTTGATCTAATCGTTAAGGCGTATGATACATTTTGATGTGAGTTAATTTGTAATGAATAGTTCAGCCAAACACTGAATTATATCATGATGATGAATTATATTTTTTTTTCAAAATGATATTTCTGGATTTCGTAGAAGTATATTTTCATTTTTTGGCCGGCTAATGTTGGATGTGCAAACCTCATTCGGGAACATGTATATTCGGTGTTTAGAATAAAGATGGGCAAAATGCTAACAGGGCAATCGTTTTATTGATGTGTTGAAATTACGCCATTAGGGTATACTTTTGATGTTTTTGTTAATTGAATGTTTTTGTTGTTGTTGTTGTTTTTAAAAAATTGTGTACGTATTTGAAATTTATTTAAAAAGCTGAAGAACCCTTGTATCATCAGAGGGACTGTGCATCGTCATAAGAATAGCGGATTTTGCACAGAATAATGTTTACTTGCTCTCTTGACTGAACACTTAAAACCCAGAGTAAAGAATAAACTTTATAAAATAGTCGGATGGTTGAGGTAATCTACTAGTATCACATGGATATGTGTAGTATAGTCAGATGGTTGAGATGATATACTAGTATCACATGGATATGTGTAGTTGTAGTCGGATGGTTGAGGTGATCTACTAGTATCACATGGATATGTGTAGTTGTAGTCGGATGGTTGAGGTGATCTACTAGTATCACATGTATATGTGTAGTATAGTCAGATGGTTGAGGTGATATACTAGTATCACATGGATATGTGTAGTTGTAGTTGGATGGTTGAGATCATATATTAGTATCACATGTATATGTGTAGTTGTAGTTGGATGGTTGAGATCATATACTAGTATCACATGTATATGTGTAGTTGTAGTTGGATGGTTGAGGTGATCTACTAGTATCACATGGATATGTGTAGTTGTAGTCGGATGGTTGAGGTGATCTACTAGTATCACATGGATATGTGTAGTTGTAGTCGGATAGTTGGGTGATATACTAGTATCACATGGATGTGTGTAGTATAGTCAGATGGTTGAGGTGATCTACTAGTATCACATGTATATGTGTAGTTGTAGTCGGGTGGTTGAGGTGATATACTAGTATCACATGTATATGTGTAGTTGTAGTCGGATGGTTGAGGTGATATACTAGTATCACATGTATATGTGTAGTTGTAGTCGGGTGGTTGAGGTGATATACTAGTATCACATGTATATGTGTAGTTGTAGTCGGATGGTTGAGGTGATCTACTAGTATCACATGGATATGTGTAGTTGTAGTCGGATGGTTGAGGTGATCTACTAGTATCACATGTATATGTGTAGTATAGTCAGATGGTTGAGGTGATATACTAGTATCACATGGATATGTGTAGTTGTAGTTGGATGGTTGAGATCATATATTAGTATCACATGTATATGTGTAGTTGTAGTTGGATGGTTGAGATCATATACTAGTATCACATGTATATGTGTAGTTGTAGTTGGATGGTTGAGGTGATCTACTAGTATCACATGGATATGTGTAGTTGTAGTCGGATGGTTGAGGTGATCTACTAGTATCACATGGATATGTGTAGTTGTAGTCGGATAGTTGGGTGATATACTAGTATCACATGGATGTGTGTAGTATAGTCAGATGGTTGAGGTGATCTACTAGTATCACATGTATATGTGTAGTTGTAGTCGGGTGGTTGAGGTGATATACTAGTATCACATGTATATGTGTAGTTGTAGTCGGATGGTTGAGGTGATATACTAGTATCACATGTATATGTGTAGTTGTAGTCGGGTGGTTGAGGTGATATACTAGTATCACATGTATATGTGTAGTTGTAGTCGGATGGTTGAGGTGATATACTAGTATCACATGTATATGTGTAGTTGTAGTCAGATGGTTGAGGTGATATACTAGTATCACATGGATATGTGTAGTTGTAGTCGCATGGTTGAGGTGATCTACTAGTATCACATGGATATGTGTAGTTGTAGTCGGATGGTTGAGGTGATCTACTAGTATCACATGGATATGTGTAGTTGTAGTCGGATGGTTGAGGTGATCTACTAGTATCACATGTATATGTGTAGTTGTAGTTGGATGGTTGAGGTGATCTACTAGTATCACATGGATATGTGAAGTTGTAGTCGGATGGTTGAGGTGATCTACTAGTATCACATGGATATGTGTAGTATAGTCAGATGGTTGACGTTATATACTAGTATCACATGTATATGTGTAGTTGTAGTTGGATGGTTGAGGTGATCTACTAGTATCACATGGATATGTGTAGTTGTAGTCGGATGGTTGAGGTGATCTACTAGTATCACATGTATATGTGTAGTTGTAGTTGGATGGTTGAGATCATATACTAGTATCACATGTATATGTGTAGTTGTAGTTGGATGGTTGAGGTGATCTACTAGTATCACATGTATATGTGTAGTTGTAGTTGGATGGTTGAGGTTATATACTAGTATCACATGTATATGTGTAGTTGTAGTCGGATGGTTGAGGTGATATACTAGTATCACATGTATATGTGTAGTTGTAGTTGGATGGTTGAGATCATATACTAGTATCAATGTATATGTGTAGTTGTAGTTGGATGGTTGAGATCATATACTAGTATCAATGTATATGTGTAGTTGTAGTTGGATGGTTGAGATCATATACTAGTATCACATGGATATGTGTAGTTGTAGTTGGATGGTTGAGATCATATACTAGTATCACATGGATATGTGTAGTATAGTCAGATGGTTGAGATCATATACTAGTATCAATGTATATGTGTAGTTGTAGTTGGATGGTTGAGATCATATACTAGTATCAATGTATATGTGTAGTTGTAGTTGGATGGTTGAGATCATATACTAGTATCAATGTATATGTGTAGTTGTAGTTGGATGGTTGAGATCATATACTAGTATCACATGGATATGTGTAGTATAGTCAGATGGTTGAGATCATATACTAGTATCACATGGATATGTGTAGTTGTAGTCGGATGGTTGAGGTGATCTACTAGTATCACATGTATATGTGTAGTATAGTCAGATGGTTGAGCTTATATACTAGTATCACATGCATATGTGTAGTTGTAGTCGGATGGTTGAGGTGATCTACTAGTATCACATGTATATGTGTAGTATAGTCAGATGGTTGAGCTTATATACTAGTATCACATGTATATGTGTAGTTGTAGTCGGATGGTTGAGGTGATCTACTAGTATCACATGTATATGTGTAGTATAGTCAGATGGTTGAGCTTATATACTAGTATCACATGTATATGTGTAGTATAGTCAGATGGTTGAGCTTATATACTAGTATCACATGGATATGTGTAGTTGTAGTTGGATGGTTGGGTGATATACTAGTATCACATGGATATGTGTAGTTGTAGTTGGATGGTTGAGGTGATATACTAGTATCACATGGATATGTGTAGTTGTAGTTGGATGGTTGGGTGATATACTAGTATCACATGGATATGTGTAGTTGTAGTTGGATGGTTGGGTGATATACTAATATCACATGGATATGTGTAGTATAGTCAGATGGTTGAGGTTATATACTAGTATCGCATGGATATGTGTAGTTGTAGTTGGATGGTTGGGTGATATACTAGTATCACATGGATATGTGTAGTATAGTCAGATGGTTGGGTGATATACTAGTATCACATGTATATGTGTAGTTGTAGTTGGATGGTTGGGTGATATACTAGTATCACATGTATATGTGTAGTTGTAGTTGGATGGTTGGGTGATATACTAGTATCACATGGATATGTGTAGTATAGTCAGATGGTTGGGTGATATACTAGTATCACATATATATGTGTAGTATAGTCAGATGGTTGGGTGATATAGTAGTATCACATGTATATGTGTAGTTGTAGTCGGATGGTTGAGGTGATATACTAGTATCACATGTATATGTGTAGTTGTAGTCAGATGGTTGAGATCATATACTAGTATCACATGTATATGTGTAGTTGTAGTTGGATGGTTGAAGTGATCTACTAGTATCACATGTATATGTGTAGTTGTAGTTGGATGGTTGAGGTTATATACTAGTATCATATGTATATGTGTAGTTGTAGTCGGATGGTTGAGGTGATATACTAGTATCACATGTATATGTGTAGTTGTAGTTGGATGGTTGAGATCATATACTAGTATCAATGTATATGTGTAGTTGTAGTTGAATGGTTGAGATCATATACTAGTATCAATGTATATGTGTAGTTGTAGTTGGATGGTTGAGATCATATACTAGTATCACATGGATATGTGTAGTTGTAGTTGGATGGTTGAGATCATATACTAGTATCACATGGATATGTGTAGTATAGTCAGATGGTTGAGATCATATACTAGTATCAATGTATATGTGTAGTTGTAGTTGGATGGTTGAGATCATATACTAGTATCAATGTATATGTGTAGTTGTAGTTGGATGGTTGAGATCATATACTAGTATCAATGTATATGTGTAGTTGTAGTTGGATGGTTGAGATCATATACTAGTATCACATGGATATGTGTAGTATAGTCAGATGGTTGAGATCATATACTAGTATCACATGGATATGTGTAGTTGTAGTCGGATGGTTGAGGTGATCTACTAGTATCACATGTATATGTGTAGTATAGTCAGATGGTTGAGCTTATATACTAGTATCACATGCATATGTGTAGTTGTAGTCGGATGGTTGAGGTGATCTACTAGTATCACATGTATATGTGTAGTATAGTCAGATGGTTGAGCTTATATACTAGTATCACATGTATATGTGTAGTTGTAGTCGGATGGTTGAGGTGATCTACTAGTATCACATGTATATGTGTAGTATAGTCAGATGGTTGAGCTTATATACTAGTATCACATGCATATGTGTAGTTGTAGTTGGATGGTTGGGTGATATACTAGTATCACATGGATATGTGTAGTATAGTCAGATGGTTGGGTGATATACTAGTATCACATGTATATGTGTAGTTGTAGTTGGATGGTTGGGTGATATACTAGTATCACATGTATATGTGTAGTTGTAGTTGGATGGTTGGGTGATATACTAGTATCACATGGATATGTGTAGTATAGTCAGATGGTTGGGTGATATACTAGTATCACATATATATGTGTAGTATAGTCAGATGGTTGGGTGATATAGTAGTATCACATGTATATGTGTAGTTGTAGTCGGATGGTTGAGGTGATATACTAGTATCACATGTATATGTGTAGTTGTAGTCAGATGGTTGAGATCATATACTAGTATCACATGTATATGTGTAGTTGTAGTTGGATGGTTGAAGTGATCTACTAGTATCACATGTATATGTGTAGTTGTAGTTGGATGGTTGAGGTTATATACTAGTATCACATGTATATGTGTAGTTGTAGTCGGATGGTTGAGGTGATATACTAGTATCACATGTATATGTGTAGTTGTAGTTGGATGGTTGAGATCATATACTAGTATCAATGTATATGTGTAGTTGTAGTTGAATGGTTGAGATCATATACTAGTATCAATGTATATGTGTAGTTGTAGTTGGATGGTTGAGATCATATACTAGTATCACATGGATATGTGTAGTTGTAGTTGGATGGTTGAGATCATATACTAGTATCACATGGATATGTGTAGTATAGTCAGATGGTTGAGATCATATACTAGTATCAATGTATATGTGTAGCTGTAGTTGGATGGTTGAGATCATATACTAGTATCAATGTATATGTGTAGTTGTAGTTGGATGGTTGAGATCATATACTAGTATCAATGTATATGTGTAGTTGTAGTTGGATGGTTGAGATCATATACTAGTATCACATGGATATGTGTAGTATAGTCAGATGGTTGAGATCATATACTAGTATCACATGGATATGTGTAGTTGTAGTCGGATGGTTGAGGTGATCTACTAGTATCACATGTATATGTGTAGTATAGTCAGATGGTTGAGCTTATATACTAGTATCACATGCATATGTGTAGTTGTAGTCGGATGGTTGAGGTGATCTACTAGTATCACATGTATATGTGTAGTATAGTCAGATGGTTGAGCTTATATACTAGTATCACATGTATATGTGTAGTTGTAGTCGGATGGTTGAGGTGATCTACTAGTATCACATGTATATGTGTAGTATAGTCAGATGGTTGAGCTTATATACTAGTATCACATGCATATGTGTAGTTGTAGTTGGATGGTTGGGTGATATACTAGTATCACATGGATATGTGTAGTTGTAGTTGGATGGTTGAGGTGATATACTAGTATCACATGGATATGTGTAGTTGTAGTTAGATGGTTGAGCTTATATACTAGTATCACATGTATATGTGTAGTATAGTCAGATGGTTGAGCTTATATACTAGTATCACATGGATATGTGTAGTTGTAGTTGGATGGTTGGGTGATATACTAGTATCACATGGATATGTGTAGTTGTAGTTGGATGGTTGAGGTGATATACTAGTATCACATGGATATGTGTAGTTGTAGTTGGATGGTTGGGTGATATACTAGTATCACATGGATATGTGTAGTTGTAGTTGGATGGTTGAGGTGATATACTAGTATCACATGGATATGTGTAGTTGTAGTTGGATGGTTGGGTGATATACTAGTATCACATGGATATGTGTAGTTGTAGTTGGATGGTTGGGTGATATACTAATATCACATGGATATGTGTAGTATAGTCAGATGGTTGAGGTTATATACTAGTATCGCATGGATATGTGTAGTTGTAGTTGGATGGTTGGGTGATATACTAGTATCACATGGATATGTGTAGTATAGTCAGATGGTTGGGTGATATACTAGTATCACATGTATATGTGTAGTTGTAGTTGGATGGTTGGGTGATATACTAGTATCACATGTATATGTGTAGTTGTAGTTGGATGGTTGGGTGATATACTAGTATCACATGGATATGTGTAGTATAGTCAGATGGTTGTGTGATATACTAGTATCACATGTATATGTGTAGTTGTAGTTGGATGGTTGGGTGATATACTAGTATCACATGGATATGTGTAGTATAGTCAGATGGTTGGGTGATATACTAGTATCACATATATATGTGTAGTATAGTCAGATGGTTGGGTGATATAGTAGTATCACATGTATATGTGTAGTTGTAGTCGGATGGTTGAGGTGATATACTAGTATCACATGTATATGTGTAGTTGTAGTCAGATGGTTGAGATCATATACTAGTATCACATGGATATGTGTAGTTGTAGTTGGATGGTTGGGTGATATACTAGTATCACATGTATATGTGTAGTTGTAGTCGGATGGTTGAGGTGATATACTAGTATCACATGAATATGTGTAGTGTAGTCAGATGGTTGAGATCATATACTAGTATCACATGGATATGTGTAGTTGTAGTTGGATGGTTGGGTGATATACTAGTATCACATGGATATGTGTAGTTGTAGTCGGATGGTTGGGTGATATACTAGTATCACATGGATATGTGTAGTTGTAGTTGGATGGTTGGGTGATATACTAGTATCACATGGATATGTGTAGTTGTAGTTGGATGGTTGGGTGATATACTAGTATCACATGGATATGTGTAGTTGTAGTCGGATGGTTGGGTGATATACTAGTATCACATGGATATGTGTAGTTGTAGTCGGATGGTTGGGTGATATACTAGTATCACATGGATATGTGTAGTTGTAGTTGGATGGTTGGGTGATATACTAGTATCACATGTATATGTGTAGTATAGTCAGATGGTTGAGGTTATATACTAGTATCACATGGATATGTGTAGTTGTAGTCGGATGGTTGGGTGATATACTAGTATCACATGGATATGTGTAGTTGTAGTTGGATGGTTGGGTGATATACTAGTATCACATGGATATGTGTAGTTGTAGTTGGATGGTTGGGTGATATACTAGTATCACATGGATATGTATAGTTGTAGTCGGATGGTTGGGTGATATACTAGTATCACATGGATATGTGTAGTTGTAGTCGGATGGTTGGGTGATATACTAGTATCACATGGATATGTGTAGTATAGTCAGATGGTTGAGGTTATATACTAGTATCAATGTATATGTGTAGTTGTAGTCGGATAGTTGGGTGATATACTAGTATCACATGGATATGTGTAGTATAGTCAGATGGTTGAGGTGATCTACTAGTATCACATGGATATGTGTAGTTGTAGTCGGATAGTTGGGTGATATACTAGTATCACATGGATATGTGTAGTATAGTCAGATGGTTGAGGTGATCTACTAGTATCACATGGATATGTGTAGTTGTAGTCGGATGGTTGGGTGATATACTAGTATCAATGTATATGTGTAGTTGTAGTCGGATGGTTGAGGTGATCTACTAGTATCACATGTATATGTGTAGTTGTAGTTAGATGGTTGAGGTGATATATTAGTATCACATGGATATGTGTAGTTGTAGTCGGATGGTTGAGGTTATATACTAGTATCACATGGATATGTGTAGTTGTAGTCGGATGGTTGAGGTGATATACTAGTATCACATGTATATGTGTAGTTGTAGTTAGATGGTTGAGGTGATATACTAGTATCACATGGATATGTGTAGTTGTAGTCGGATGGTTGAGGTGATATACTAGTATCACATGTATATGTGTAGTTGTAGTCGGATGGTTGAGATGATATACTAGTATCACATGGATGTATGTAGTTGTAGTTAGATGGTTGAGGTGATATACTAGTATCACATGGATATGTGTAGTTGTAGTCGGATGGTTGAGGTGATATACTAGTATCACATGGATATGTGTAGTGTAGTCAGATGGTTGAGGTGATATACTAGTATCACATGGATATGTGTAGTTGTAGTCGAATGGTTGGGTGATATACTAGTATCACATGGATATGTGTAGTTGTAGTCGGATGGTTGGGTGATATACTAGTATCACATGGATATGTGTAGTTGTAGTTGGATGGTTGGGTGATATACTAGTACCACATTGATATGTGTAGTTGTAGTTGGATGGTTGGGTGATATACTAGTATCACATGGATGTGTGTAGTTGTAGTCGGATGGTTGAGATGATATACTAGTATCACATGGATGTATGTAGTTGTAGTCGGATGGTTGGTGATATACTATACTAGTATCATGGATATGTGTAGTTGTAGTCGGATGGTTGAGATCATATACTAGTATCACATGGATATATGTAGTTGTAGTCGGAAGGTTGAGACGATATACTAGTATCACATGGATATGTGTAGTCGTAGTCGGATGGTTGAGGTGATATACTAGTATCACGTGGATATGTGTAGTTGTCGGATGGTTGAGGTGATATACTGGTATCACATGAATATGTGTAGTTGTAGTCGGATGGTTGAGGTTATATACTAGTATCACATGTATATGTGTAGTTGTAGTCGGATGGTTGGGTCATATACTAGTATCACATGGATATGTATAGTGTAGTCGGATGGTTGGGTCATATACTAGTATCACATGGATATGTATAGTGTAGTCGGATGGTTGGGTCATATACTAGTATCACATGAATATGTGTATTATATGTACATGTCGGATATTTTGTTTTTTACGCCTTGATGAGTCTGTCACAGGGTTCACAAAGAATCACGTGTAACTGCCCCTTAAAAGAAAAATAACATTGCATACTCCGAGGTTAGTATTAAAGCCAATCGGCGAATTTTGCAGGGGCTTATTGCCAGTAGCCCATATTCTCAAAACCGTGGCGAAATGAAACATTAAGCTCAGTGGTTAGTTTACGCATCTTTTAAATGTGTTTTGATTCACAGTGCATTCGGCAATCAACTGCAAGTCAGTTATGTGAATATGAATTGCATTCACTGGCAGCCGTACTAATGAACAAGTTGAAATCGCATTTAACGGTAGAAATATGATAATTCTTAAAACATCTACATTTCTATGAAAGGCCTCAGTACTCTATATTGTTTTAATTTGTATGTAGCTGTTGTTGTATTTTCTGATTTAGTAGTAAGTGCAATGTATATTTCATTAAATGAGTGAAACAAAGACGTGGAATTCATCACCTAAACTGAGTATAATAATTTGTCAAAATAGCAATAGAAAATAATATTTCTTTGGCATTACCCAATCTCATTTAATATACTTATTAGACAACAGAAAGACGGACAATATGCAGGGTTACATCCTTAAATGACGATTCACCGTGAATGGAAGGGGTTCACTGCCAAGTTGAAGCTCCTTGTGTTGGAGAGGTATAGGTACATTCTGCGCTACGGAGTTCTCATTTCTAACTGTTTAAGCCCTCTTTTCAGTGTAATGTAGAACTATGTCTTATTATGACAACACATCTTCATCAAAATGTCGAAATTTGAATATCCATTTTAGTACAATTTACCCAAAATGGAGCCTGAGTTTTAAGACCTTTTCTAATATAAATAAGAAGTGGAGTTTAGAACACCTATTAAAACATACCATCTTACATATTTCGACATTGATTTTGCAAATAAAACATTCGCTTGAATGGTATCATCACACTGCTGTCATTTGAAATAAAATTTGCACTCTGAGAGAATTTATAAAGCGTTATTAGTGTACTGGAAAATGCCATTCTCTGTAATAGCACGGACTGTGACAAAACGTGAAACCGTGAGTTCTATATAAGTTTGTTGAACGTAAATAATTCCATTACAGCATTAAAACATGAAACTTAGTGCTGATGGTCAATTCAAATAATGGGTCAAATATTTTTTAGTCTATGAAGACGAATCATGTATATTTTATGTAATAGATTGAGAGTTTCCTGTCACCCAGATTATTTGGAAATCTGTTTTTCAAAGCTAAATTTAGATAGCACCGCAGTTCTATTCAACCCACACATTTATAATTATAAGCAAACGCTGTTTTATTTTAGAATTATCTTGCGAGCATCATTGTTTGTTGTCATCAGAGTACTTCGCTAGGACCTACAGGACTCAAAAGTAAACGTGTCGCTCTCCATGACCAACTTCTACAAAGTACCGAAAAATCTAATTGTTGAAAACATCACTGCCGGTAAGTTGAAGATTATGAACTGGAACTCGAAGGCCTCAAAACACATTCTGTGCCCAGGAATATAACGGCACACGGCGTTTGAATCAGTCACAGTACCGACCGTTACATCGCGAGTCATCGAATAGTAGCACCGCAAACCAAGGGTCATTCAATAACCAAACACTCCCTTGCTCCCTTGCTCTGTCCGACTGTGTGCGACCCGAGTCCACGTCGCGAGCTCAGTTTCTATTTACGAAATACCAAATATATTGATACTAATGGGCCCGGCAACGTTAAATTATAATGTGCCACAACGCCATTGAACAATCAATACGTCACTTCCTGAGTCCTATTCGTGAGGTCGTATCTGTGAGGTTCTATTCGTGAGGTATATAGCGTGCGCATACATCAATTGGAGACGGTCAAAAGCCCATCAGAATTGAAGGGAGACCTCAACGTTTGGACGATTACCCATGACGCTTAGCACAAACAAAATGGCTGCGCCCATTGACAAGTGCAATTTTGTGAATGAAGTCACGCATACCGTCAGTAGAAAAAGGAAAAGAAAAAAACGTTCTAATCACAAACCAGTCACACTGTCACCCACGTGAGTACTCGGGCCACAGTTGTTTGTTTATGGGTCTGGATTACCATTGCAGTTTAAGGCCTGCGAGGGTTATTAGATGTATAGTGCACCGGTGACTCCTTCTGGTGTAGCCCTGCGTACAGTGCTGTGTGTACGGGGACGCGTTCGGTTGATAGATGTCCCCACCACAGCCCTGCGAACTTCCATAGACAAAGTCCGGGACTTTGAAAAATATAACTTTTTTAATGAAATAACATGCCCAGCTACCAAAAATGATGATCGATTACCAGATATATCCAGAACTCCCAGTTCGGAGTCCAATTGTGGATGAAATCGGCTACTTTGCCCTAAAAACTAACGCATTCTCTCGCGTGAATGAAATTAAAAATGGCGGCGTTTGGTGAATAATTCCTCCGGTACCTACGCGTTTACAATTTGTCCGTCTTTACTAGTCGACTGGGAAACTACTTATTTTTAACTTGCGCACCAATTACGGTGCGCTCCCGGACTTTGTCTATGGAGGTACGCAGGGCTGTGGTGGGGACATCTATCAACCGAACGCGTCCCCGTACACACAGCACTGTACGCAGGGCTACTTCTGGTGCAGAACATTTTTTTCGCAGGTTCATGTCTCTGGATCAAAATTACAATGGATAACAAAAGTTAGATTAACATTGTAAACAACATAAACAATAGTGTCCCATGATTCTTTAGTGCAATCCCTGGGTTTGGCAGGTTTCCCTTTAAGTTACTCTTTCCGTTAGCAGTGTTCTCCCAGACTCCATGTCAAGCATCACGGCCAATTTGCATAACAATGAATCTAATTTGCATAATTTTTATTTGCATAATAATCAGTTTTTCTCAACAAATATTGTCAATCTACAATTATTAATTAAAGACAAGATATTTTTATATCTGATAAATTTTATATCATTTTACTGCATTGTATTTTTTGTTTTTGTATCAAGTCAAATAAAGTTTGAAATGGAACATCATAAAAAGGACAAAAAAATTGAAAAACTTGTGCTATAGCCAGTCAGTGAATATACTGTTATCCATGGATGTAACTGGTTCATCGTTGTGTATAAGTTTTAGTGCCCATGTCACTGTCGGTTCATATAAACGTCGGGGAAAACATTTTTTGGTTAAATATATAAAGTCGGCAAGATATCGAAATATGTTGAAATTAATAAATCAATAATTAAAAAATAATTCTACAATGGCAGTTCGGCGATTTTTCATTGCAATATACCTTATGAGTACAACGCTACGATCACCGTAACATTGTCAGCTGACGGCATTGCGTTGGACGGGTATTCACCGCTGCTATTGCGATCATCGGTATCTGACTTTTTGGTGTGAAATACACAAATTGTTTATTAAAACGATTCATTGACGATTATCATAAGCATTACATCTAAATTGCCAACGAGATGTTGTTTTTAAACATCGCGGAAAATCATGCATTCTGCGCCGCCATCTTTGTTACCTCGATCAGAACCCCTGATAGCCCAGCATGCATAGGTCACAATGTTGCAACGTGCATTATGTCGCCTTAGGGCGGCGTTTTTCTGTACTAAGGTACCCTATGAATGGGGTATTTCCAGAGGTCAGAGTTTGTTTTGTCTCATCCCGTCTCGTCTGCTGTTGAATTATTCATACTTTTCTTTCCAATGCGACTTAATTTCACTTGTTCTTTTTTTAATTTTGGAGTAAATAATGTCATCAGCGATTGAGTGATAACAAATCAGAGTGCAGCAAATCGGGGTTGATCTTCCCGACGTACGCCGTGACTTGTTTTGTCACATTGTTGCCGTTGCGTGCAATGGGCAAATTATTGCTATTCTAGTTATTTTTTTTTTGATTTGGAGGCTCTGCACCTTTGAAAGACTTCGCAACATATTGCAGACTTCCGTTTTTATCACCGTCTTTGTATGGCTAACAAAAGCGGGATTACCTTTCGATCAATACATGTTATTGTTTTAAATACGTGCAAGACGAGACTGACAAAATATAAGCATCACGGCTGAGTGACCAAGCGTCACGGACAAAGGGCAAGCATCACGACCGAGTGTCCAAGCGTCACGGTACCGTGTCGCTTCAGAGGCCTGGGGAGAACACTGCGTTAGGATTAGGGGTTAGGTACAAAAGGAACTCTTTTCGTTTTGAGTTTATTCTTAACGGAAAAATGCAAAAAACTAAATATGGTTGAGATGTACGTGTAAGCATATATACATGTACACTATGTTTCACAGCTGTGGTTCATAGCACTCTTTGGTCTACGTCATTATTCTCATTTGGTGTGCACTGCTGCTGATATGATTAAGTCAGATAAATGAAAGGAGGCTACAAATCAGTTGTTTATCATACTAGTGAGCTGATTGAGAGTATGAAAGAAATCTATATACCCTAAGAGTTTCACAATGGTGCACTTCCGGCTTCACAAATTAGCGGAAGTGAGACATTCATGATGAAAAATGTTCAGAAATGTCTGACAACAGACTGAAAATAATTTAACTTTTAATGGTGTTCCTAGTCATTTTGAACAGCGCCATCATGAATCTTGCTCAACTGACGCTTGAAATAAGTCAATGCTCTCTTTTTATATGCTTTGACGTTCTATGGATGAGTCAGTTTTATTTTCAGTAAATCAATAAACTGCTTGGTTGTGCTCACTCATCAGAGGCATTGCCTGCTACATATTATAGTTGCCATATTACCTTATATTTCAAAGTCAATTAATAGATTCATGATTTAATTGTTAGTAATTTTTCACACCAATCTCTGCAATTTGCAATTTGTTGACTGGCAGCCAGGAACAAACATGAATTCATTTTTTAAAGATGAATTTTCATAATTATGAAAACATTGTATGATGGAATATTAAAATGCACAATAATAAGATATGTAACTATGTATATACAAGGTCTACATTATATTTTCCCCATCAGCGCTTAAATTTTGGTTTATGGATTATCTTTCTAAAGAATATTGATAAATTGGATGTCTCCTGGAAAAAGTTCCTTTAGAAAAACACCTCCATCCATAATCTAAACCCTAACCTTGGCACTCCAACCCCTCCAAATAATTATGCATGCTCTGAGGAGGGACATGTACAATTAAAATAGAGGAGGGGCAGGGTTGGATTAGAGTTATGAGTGAAAGGGGGTCTGAAAATTCAAACATGCACTGTGCAATGGCTGTAGCGCTTTGAGACAAATTTGAACGGTATTTTTACCCATTCATCTTTGAGCATGGTCATCTTATCTCAAACTATACATAATTAATTTTTTTCGTACAGGAAAAGGTTGAAGAAGGACAGGGTGCTGATTAATCAAGTACACACACTAAACAAAGAATTAGAAAAAATTAACTCTAACTCAACTCTTGATGAGAAAGCAAAGAAGAAGAAATCTAAAATAATACACAAGAAAATTGACGAGGTACATAATTATTATTCTTCATTTCATTTTTGTTTTTCCCTGCAGGTATATGCTCATGCCAGTCATTTGTGTCTGGTACTCAAAATACCTGCCAAGAACAAAAAGTTGCCAACCAACATTATTCTATTGATTTTATTTATACACGTACATTGCAGGGTTCTCCACGGTTTGAAAATTGAACAGGGCGCGCCAATGTGAAGTGGGCGTGGCACATTTGTAACGTGCATCATTGGCAAGGATGTTGAAAAATGGAAACCAAAAAATCTATTAATCTACATAGTATTACATATGCATAATATATATTTATTATTACAAAATGAATAGGAATTTTGAAGAGCTATTATTAAGTAAACGTCAGCACGTACAATCAGCTGATTTTAGCTGCACGATTCCTCAAGCGGCGACATCAGTTGTTTACAAGTAATGATCGCGTCCAGAAAAAAACGTAACAAGTTTGTTAATTTATTTTCCCAAATAGATACATACATGCTTTATTTAATTATTAGCAAAAATTTATATTTATGATTTATATTTATTTGGACGAAGCAAAATAAAATATATGTCGCACAAACGTTCGTAATTGGTTCATTAAAAAACTTGCATGAATGGCACCAAAAACCAACGTGATCAAACGAAATAAAATGTACACAATAGAAGATTTTCGATCTGCAGTTAACAGTTACTATCAAAAATAATAGTATTAGGTATAAAAAAACAAAATACATATTTAAAAGAATAATTTTCATTCGAATCGAAAGTTTGTTGATGTCTGCTTCGTTGAAAACAGCTATGACCCGGTAACAGTTTATTTTACTGTGTGCACCCTGATACTATGTAACGATGCTTTTGATTGGCCAAAGCCACGCATTGACGCAAAAAACAACCAATCAAAATATTTGTTCCAAAAGAACACAAGTAAATTTATTTCTTCCACTTATGATGCGAGTTGAAAGCATGGCCGTTTCACCGGGGTTTTTAAATCGTGATTTAAAGAAAATTCAACTTTAAATAGTGACATTTAAATGTAAACATTTACATGTTCAAGCAAGCATTCGTGTGGACTTCTTGGTGATCAGCAATGTCTGTGATGGTACGTCGGCTGCGCTGGTCGTTTACCGATCATGCAAGTGCATAGCTGCCCGGTTGCTGCCTTTGTTCCACTCGGCGATGACGATGTTGCCGCTACCTCGTCACGGCGTGAACTTGGTTTTAACCATAGACCTTATGTTTAACGAATGGTTTTACCGATAACGATTTTATATATTTGACGTCACCCTGGCAGTAAAAATATGGGTACGGTAATGCACTTTTCTGGGCCACATGTTCATTTTTAATCGTGTTGAAAAAACTTGTAACTTTTTGTTTGGTGGTGTTATCACATCACGGTGACCTGCTACGATAACAAACCGGAATTTTCACAGTTGCACCTTAAAACAATGAACCAGTTACCCTGAGCACGATGAATCATCATCGGAAGACAATGAGTGTTGGCCTGTTTTGTAAACAAATCTTTGTATGGGACCATGCAGGGCGCACAGGAAATATAACAGGGCGCTGACAATTTAAACAGGGCGCCAATTTCAGATAACAGGGCGCGGCGCCCTGTAAAAACCCCTCGTGGAGAACCCTGCATTGTTAACATGCGTTTAGAGAGATGTCGTCTAATGGTCCATTTTTCTATTGTTCTTGTCATTTTAACACACACAATAACACAATGAGAACATTAACAGAACTTAAATGAAACAGACATGGCTATTCACTACGTTCAATTACCCACCATAGACTCCGGTCAGTCAAAATGACTATTTTGAACTGTAGGCATTAATCAGCGATTCTGCCGGTGACGGAGAGATAGAATCTAGGTCAGGGGAAGCCCCATGACCTCAAGATTCTTTTACCCCTTACGTCACGAACCCACGTGACCGAGGCCACATGGCAACGCCATAGGCAGCCGTCCATCACTCTTAATTTCTCTCCGCCTCGAGTGGAGATGAAATCTAGCGAGCTCTGCTGGATCGCCTGCTTTTTTTCCTGTCCGGATTTATAGCTTGGGTTGTTGCCGCTGCTCGGCATCCGACATGGTAGCTGGTAGGATAAGTTTTCCTTGTCTTTTTTTTACCCTTGTGTCGTTTTCCCCTTTGTGTGTAGTATTTTTCACAGCAAAGAAATCAAAATCCGGCGCCACTACGTAGTCACATGTTGATTTCATGGCGGCACCTTTTACAACTAATTCGTCTCCCTCATGCATGTCGTCTTTTATTTTTAATGTATTTAGCAATATATCGATGTAATGACAGCTCCAAGGCTCGCTACCTTTTTCTTCCGGTCTCCTCGTCTTTCGAGCCGACCGTACAGTGGTTTATTCAGAATTTACCAGCATAGAACCCGCATCCGAGATACTTTGTCGTGGCTACGTGTGGGTTTCGGGGTTTTTTGCGTGAAAGCGTGTTTTTTTTTTTCACTAGAGTTCTGAGGCCTGAGATTTTCTTTCAGAGCCATCAAAATCGCTGACACTGACCGCGTCACAGCAAGGTCGCGCGTCCAGTAAACAAATCAGTTAAAGTGAGTTGCGTGTTTTGCATGAGTGGAAAGTCCTCGCGCTCGACTACCGGTACTTCATGTACCGGGACGTCGAGTAAGAGGCCCGACGGCGGAGGTACCGATATTTTCTCGGTCTCCCCCGCTGATTGGAGGGCATCCTCACAGTCTGTTTTTTCAGGCGGTGTTTTTACCCGATTTTACCGGCTGCAGCGAGGCTGTGCCCCTGGAGGCTTTCCTCCTATGGGGCCCGTTGCGGGTCTCTTCGTGGACCCTTCCTCGCACGGCGCCGAGTTTGCCTCCGAGTTGAGGGCTTTGGTCGAAGGACTGTCGGGGCAATTGCGTTCCTGGCAGGCCGGGTAGATCAGATGCAGTCGGAGCGAGCTGTCTCCACTGTGTCCCCTCGGTGGGCAAGCAGGAAGAGACACGAAAGCATGTTTGCATTCAAACACGTCTCTTCCGGGGAACCCCCGTTCCCAGGCACGGCTCTCCCACTATTTTGGGGGGTGGCTGAGAGGCCCAGACTAATTGCCCCGGTCCTTCTCTGGATCCTCGGGCACTGAATGCCAATGGGGTGCTGGCAGCCAAGTCTCCGATCTCGGGGCAGGGCTTTCAGGGCAGGGCACACGTTGACCCCCCCTACTTTCAGCCAGCTAGGGTTCGTCACGCGGTAACGGTACAATGGTAACGAGTTTTTCCTTGTGTCCGGTCCCCGCTGTGGGTTTTGACTCCTTTCTTACCGACCCCCGGGCGTCCCCAGAGGGAACCGACCCTGTCATGAGACGCACAGTCGAACACGCTCCCTCTCACATATTAAAGTGAAAGGAGATGCAGTTCGCTCGCGTCGGATACAGCCAGTACTCCGGGCGTTCCCTCAGAGTCATCCATCTGTATGACTCGGTGAGCCACGCTTTTGGGGTGAGGCGGAGTATCATCGATCCCAGTGATACGATGTATATACCCCCACCCTTGATCCTAAAGCAACCACCTAAGGCTGCTTCAACGCTTATGGGATCACGGGCGTCGGGATCCAAAGCAACCCTGTCGGCAAATCTCTCCCTGTCCGCCTGAGTGCGGAGTGGGGCGCAGAGCATGCAAACGGTGTTGATGGGCGGTGTTGGTCAGCCGTGGAGGAGGTAATGCTTAAGGCCCCCCAGTGGGGATAACATAAGGCAACACTTCCCACTGGACCAAACGCTACCCGGTCGGTGTGGTTTCGGGATCAGACCCCATAGCGTGGGATGAGACCAAAACGCCCCCAACCGGATTCCAAGGCTCCTTCCCCAGACCCCGGTACCACGAATTTGGCAAACCGGGCAAAGGGGGATAGCCGCGTTCCATGGGTGTCCTTTCCAATTGAAGACGACCCATCTAGCCCTGAGGGCAGAGTTGCTTGAGCACATTATGCGTGACCAGCACTCTGGAGACCTTGGAGGCAGAACGCACCAGCCTCCTAGACCAGGCGACATTTTTACTGGTGGGCCACCGCACATCTACATGCGACACCCCCTAGTGTCGCCTGGCTCTCTTGGCCAGGGCCAATACCGTGCTACGAGACGCGGCCTTAGACGCACGTGTTTTCGCTGACAAGCTGAGCCGGGGTACGTCCCCGCCTCAGTGACGCAGACTTGACTCCCTCCACCCTCTTTGTTCAGGGAATGGTGGGTACAGTCTCGGAGCTTCGGAGTGCAATGAACTGGAGGGTTCAGTTTGAATCCGCTAGCCAGTTGGTCCTACCATGGGCAATCGGAGGGCACCCCAAGCACAGAAAACACCCACAGAAAACAGCCAGGAGGCAAGTGCTTATACCCTTCCATGGGAGGGGAGGGTAGTGGCGCGCCCCCAGGGAGGTAAGAGCCAGGTGGTGGCTCCTCACCCTCCCTGGGCGGATGTCTACCTGGCAGCAGGGGAGGCATGTTTGACGCTCACCTCTGCAACCGGGGGGGACAGGCACGTGTTCGGTGAATGGCCAGGTCACAACTTAGTGACTACTTCAGGCCTTGGGGACTCACCTCATGGGGGAAGGAAGCACACACACCCCCTCGCAACTGCCGAACATGTGGCCACATATCCCTGTCAACACAGATTGCGCCGGTGTAGTCCGGTTTGGAGACAACGGGTGACCGATCTCTGGACCTTTCCAGGTGGTAACATCAGTTTACGGGATACCGCTGAAATCTCCTTTTCCCCCCGTCAGTGTCTCCCCTGTTGGGCACTGCCAGGGGACTCCCGCAAGGCGGAAGCAATCAGACAGGAAGTAGCAGTTTGCTGGGGAAAGACGCCATACACAGGGTACATCAGCCGGAGCTAAGGCCAGGTTTCTACCCAAATAGGTTCGTAGTACCAAATCTACAAATGGCAGGCGTCCAGTTTTGGACCTAGGCAGACTGAATCAGTACGTGCTCCTCGATCGGTTCCACATGGAGACACCATTCAGGGTTCTTCTCTCCATCCACCGTTTTGACTGGCTAGCCCCGCTAGACTTAAGCGGGGCCTACCTGCACGTACCGATGCACTTAGCGAGTTGCCATCTCCTTCGAATCGCCCAGCTGGGCCAAGTATTCGAATCTCGGGTGCCTCCCCGTTCGGGTTAGGCACAGCGCCCTACTTGTTCACCAGAGTGATGAAACAGGTAGTGCTGCTGCTTCACCAGATGTCGGTACACCTCAATCCGTACCCAGACTTCCGGTTACCAACAACCCGGGCAAGGGGTAATAGCCAAACGTGTCAGGCTAACACGGGATTTACTTCACCAGTTGGGCTCATTGGTAAATCGACAAGTCCCACCTCGAGCCAACGCGCAGTTGGTGTCCCTGGGCATGGAGTTTTGACACAGAGGTATGCTTGGCTTAGCTATTTCAGGCGTATTGCTTAGCGCTAGGCAGCCTAGCCGAATGCCTAGTCAGCGTTCCCTCTGTGTCCTTCCGCGAACTAACACGAATCATCGAAATGATGACCTCGGTTCAAAGGGTCGTTCCCCAGGCCGCACTACGCAGCCGCCCGGTATAACGCTTGTTATAGCGCCAAGCTCTCCTATGGGAACTAGATAGGCGGGTTTCGATCTCGGACCAAGTGAAGGAAGCCCTGCCCTGGTGGTCGTCACTGGCCAACCTCGGACGGGGGAGCCCCTTGGGCCTGCTCGCCGCAGGTATGACTCTGGTAACAGATACCTCCCCCTAGGGTTGGGGAGCGCATCTATTGGGCCAATAAGCCCAAGGATATGGCCCCCGCATTAGTTTCGGGACTACCATATCAATCGGCTCGAACTGAGAGCAGTGTACTTAGCACTACCACGCTTTCTACCTGTAGTTCGAGACCACAGAGTCCTGCTCCGCACAGGCAACGCAGCGGTGGTCTCCTTCAAGAAGGAGGGGGGACGCGTTTCCCATCGTTGTCAGTCCTAGCAGAGCAAAATCCTCCTTTGGTGCCTGGAATACAATGTGGAGCTAACCGCACACCACCTTCCAGGGGTGAGGAACAGTCTGGCGACGCCCTTTCAGGGCGGCTCCGTCTCCAGAACACGGAGTAGCTGATACCCCAGTGGGTAGCCTCTAGGCTGTTTCGGCCGTGGGACGGTCCAAGGTTGGACCGTTTTGCCGCACCCCGGAACGCCAAGCTCCCGACGTACGTAACACTCCTGCTGACTCCAAGAGCCTGGGCCAGGGTCACTTTGCTAGCCCCGTGGACCCACTTAGTTGTGTACGCCTTTCCTCCCTTCCCGCTAGTTCACCGGGCACCGGAGAAAAGCTTCGACAGGTGCACACCCACATATTATCATGGGTTGCACCCAATTGGCCAAGCAAGGCCTAGTTTCCACTTCTGTTGGGAAGGCTAGTCGAAGCGCCAGCAGTGCTTCCGGACTTACCGGACCTGCCGTCCGTCCAACCAGACGGCGCACTACCAACGAGCCCAGCAGGTATCACTTACACGCATAGAGGCTCTCAGTAGACCCGCACATATGAAAGCCTTATCTGAGCGGGCTGCCAACGTCCTGGCCAGGGCGAACAGGGATTCCACCTACGCGGCCTACATTTCTAGGCTGCAAGCATACACTGATTGGTGTAGCGGAAGGGAGATTGATCCATACCATCCCTTTATTGGCTAGGTAGCAGGCTCCTTCGTCCACCTGTTTGACGAAGTGGGTTTGTTCTACGTAGCGAGCGTTGGCTACAGGTCAGTCTTGTCCCCCACCACTCAGAATGTACGGGAACAAGACTAGCCGATTGTCCTATTTTTAGGAGACTATTTACTGCTTTCCAGACGCCAAGACCCCATACAAGGGAGCCGCCCAACTGGGACTCGTCGGCTGTGTTGTCTGCTCTAAGCAGACTGCCTTTTGAGCCTCTCCAATCAGCACCACTCAATTTTTTGATGTGGAAAATAGTCTTCCTACTGGCCCTCGCCTCAGGTAGGCGCCGGTCAAAGCTAGGCGCGCACTATCCTTTGCGGACGGTTGTGTCGCTTTTATGGGCGATCAAGTTGTACTAAGACACGAATCGGGTTCTCGCCAAGAACCAAATCCCAGGACACGATTCTCAACCGATCGTCATCCCCCGGCGGGCAAATATTGTCAGTCCGAAGGCTGAGTTGCTACGAGAACCGTACCAGGTTTTCTCGACGGGGAACCAAACACATGTTTTTGTGTTACGGCCCTGGCAAGCGGGATAAGCCGGTTTCCCCGACTTCCATCCCCAGGTGGATTACTGCGACTGTACTGGAGGTCTATAATACACTATCCTCCTCAACACAGACCTTGCAGAGACACCAAGTACAAGAACATGAGGTCCGTGCGATTGCTAACTCACTAGCGCTAGCGTCAGGTGCCCCCCTCAAACACATTCTGAGGGCAGGCTTCTGGAGAACGCAGAACGTCTTCATCAACTACTACCTAGGAGACACCCAATCTATTGAGCAGGGTCTCTTCAGGTTAGGCCCCGTCGTAGCCGGTCAGGCCTTGTTTGTTGACCCAGCCCGAACGACTGCAGGGGGCTCTGCGCGTAGGCGATAAGTCAGTCTCTGCATTTTTGCGGGCAGATTGTCTGTTCCACTAGCACTTCCTGGAAGCTCCCAGGTTTCGCTTCTGTCGACCTACGCCCTCATGCGAACTGTTTCGGTCCTACTTCAAGCTTATCACCCCAGAGTTCAGCTTGGGTCTAGCTTTCTCGGGCACACCGAACCCTGTCACCACAGCAGCATTGGCTTCTTGCTTCTGGGACAGCACAGGCAAGGTAAGACACAACCCTTCTTGGGTCTTAACTTAGGTCTTTTTGAGTTTGTTTTCATTCCGGACTGGGAAAAGACTTTCATCATTCCTTTTTTTTCTGTTTGCTCGGGAAAACCCGCCACCTATCGGCGTCTGACTCTGCCTACAGTTCAAAATAGTCATTTTGACTGACCGGAGTCTATGGTGGGTAATTGAACGTAGTGAATTTAGGCGAGGGTTCTTCGAACCCGCCTATTCACATAGTTCATACCCACCATAGACTCTGGGTCCCCCCCTCCCCACTCTTTCCGTCGCGTTGGTCTAAGTCCTCGAGGCGGAAAGAAAGGAACCAGAGTGATGGGCGGCTGCCTATGGCGCTGCCATGTGGCCTCGGTCACGTGGGTTCGTGACGTAAGGGGTAAAAGAATCTTGAGGTCATGGGGCTTCCCCTGACCTAGATTCTATCTCTCCGTCACCGGCAGAATCGCTGATTAATGCCTACAGTTCAAAATTGTCATTTTGACTGACCGGAGTCTATGGTGGGTATGAACTATGTGAATAGGCGGGTTCGAAGAACCCTCGCCTAAGTTCAAAAGCTTCATAAACATGTGAGTAATTAGTTGTAACAAAAAAATAAACCAGACTCGAAAATAAACCATATATCACAGGAAGGACATTGATAAATGAATAACAGGGGTAATGTTTACCATCGCAGTTTGATACTAGGATTTGTTGATGTTAAAAAAAACTTATCAGGCATGCTTTAACTTCAGTAAACTTCTTTCATGTTTTGGGCTTCATGATTTGTTCATAAAATTAAATCCAGAACCTGTGTTGAGTCTGCAATTCAATAAATCATTGTTCTTCACTATAAATGTGATTTACCAGCATTCTAGTACAAAAGAAATCAGATCAAATTATTGTTTCCACTTTGACCATAACAAACAACATGCTTCGGAAAAATTTGTCTTCTTGAGTCGGAGGCCAATGTCTCAAGATATATTTTTAGATGAGGTTCAGAAAAAAAGTGTATACTGATACATTATTAATTTTTTATCAAACTAAATTTATTTTTCATCAATTTTTCATTAAAATAAAAGTTAAATTATTGAAACAAGTGTTTCTGGTTTCTAATAAACAAGTTAAAACACAGTCTCTCTATCCCCAGTCTGGAAGCTCTGCCACATCCTCCAACCAGACAGACTTTTATCAAACTATCCAACCAACTGATAGAATTAGACATGGTAAAAATTGATTATTATTCATATCATTGAGAGCTGATATAGAAAATCCTCACATGGCTGTATCTCATGGAAGAATTGTGATAAATAATTAATTAGATATATTATATCATACTTTCTATTTCAGCTTGGCGGATTAGAAACATACCAGATCACATCAAAGTTGGGTGAATATCGTCATGGAAATACCAATACAGCTACTTGGGTGGCAAAACATCTAAAAACCTGTTACATTTGTACAGAATTAAAGGTAATTATACAACTTTTGCTGTATTACAAATCCCATAAATATCCTGACAAATCAGTTAACATTATAGCAAAGTATTGTTATAGGTTGAAGTGCTCCATTTCAACCAAGTCATACTTTCTGTGCCTCTATTGCAAATGCATGTTGGAGAAAATCAAAGCTGAATGGAAAGTTACTACATATACAGTAATCGAATAGTATTTAAACATGGACATAATGGTCAAGTTCCTATTATATAATACCAATAGGTGATTTTCCGTTCACTTGCATAATGCATGAAATGAACAGACCCAACGTCTGCCGCAAAAATCAAGCGATTTGACTTAGGATTTAAATTTCTTGATTTATATAGCTCAAAGTTGTAATGCTGATCCTTGAAGAGGGGAATATTGTGTTGGGGTACCTTTACTTCATCCAAAATAGCTATCTTCAAATTTTATAGCATATTATTAAGCGTGAAAACACCTCCTCAATACTATTGCGTTTGTTGAATCTCGTATGTCGTGTTGACGCCTCTACAATGCGATGACCTTTGTTTGCCCAGTTTTTATGTTCAATTTCACACATAATGTAGGAACTCACATTGAATGGAAAAAGAATTTAAAATCTGTCTTTTGCAAAATGATATCTGGTTTGTCTTGCAGGGTGAAAAAATTCATCTGTTGGATGTCGGTGCACTGGACTTGAATTACAAAAAATACTTTTGGATTAAATGTACTGCCATAGATCTAAATCCGCAACACAGAAAGATTATCAAAGCAGATGTCTTGCAATTTCAGGTGAGATTTCTACTTATTCTAATCTTATCTTGATGGTCGTGAAACACAAGTGATGTCTGGTTGCTATGCTACAGAGCATATGTTTCGTCTTGACTCAATGATGACATTTTTCATTTTTACTATATTTGGTGGAAGAAGGTATGATCACGTTCATTAAAAACTTAGGTGCACATTGAGCTTAAACTAATTTTAAAACTAATTTGAATGCCGATAGTAACATGTAAGTGAATTTGATAACACTGGCAGAATGAAACTGATCTGGTATGAGAACTGCAAAGAATTGAATCTCTAGCAATACCTGGCAAGTGAGCACGGCTGAACAAGTTTATTTATTTACTAAAAACTAGAACTGACGTAACCATAGAACGTGCAGGCTTGTGAACTGCAGAAATTGAGTTTTTGGTTTACATACGAATTGACCAGGATTCAAAATGGTGACATGCACGATATGTGTTTGGCCGCTGATCAAAATTAGTCTTTTGCCGTGCTCGCTATAACTTCATCTCCTGGGATACCTTGCCCATGATACTGTCTTTGCTCTGCATGTGTATGTTTGTAGTTCATATTCAATGTTTTCTCCACTGTCACAGTACAATGCATATTCTCTCTCTCCTTCACAGAGTGATGAATGTGCAGTATATGATGTCCTCGTTCTTAGTCTGGTTATCAATTTTGTAGGTGATCCACTGAAAAGGGGACGTATGTTGATAAAAGCCCAAGTTTTATTAAAACAGAAAGGATATCTTATTGTAAGTAAAACCGTGTTTTGGTCACTGATATTGACATACAAATAAAAATAAAAATAACACATTAAGTTGCTGTACATTAGTGTGTAATTGCTGAACAAATGTGCCAAGAATATAAAATACATGTATGTCAAATTGTTTTGTAGTAACTTGTCACGCTTGAAACTTGCTTTTCGACAGTTTATTACTTCCCTTTTGAAAATTGGATACATTATTTCACGTCTGTGTGCATACATTCACACTTGTATCTCAGTTATGACTGAACTAATTATGTTTGAACTTCACGTACACATCATCCATGTATATCATGTCATAAATATGCACAAGCTTTTGTTTCTGATCAAATTTAAGATAGCCAATGGTGGTCATTTTTAGCTCTTGTGAGATTATGTTGTATTGATGTGCGTCTGTTTGTCCATCTGTCCAATTTGTGATTCATGGAATTACGTTAATAAGCGTCACTGGAGCAGAAAAATCTTTCATTAGAAATGTCCTTTTATTATCTGAGAATTAATCTGCATAGTTATCAATTAATTGACACACAGAAGCACATTCAGTTCATATCTGTTAAAGCGAGAATTGACTCCCAAGCGACAATAACAACACACTCTATGAACGCAAAGGTTCATGGGTAGACGCTTGTTTGTAAACAATGACACGCTATGGACACCTGATGCATGCGTAGGTGACAACTCCCCTGCTTTAATGCACCAATATCAATCATTTCTGCAATTCCAGAGATCTTGATCGTGCATGGACAGATTTTGTCTAAAGGACGGTGGTCACTAAACCGTGTGTTGTGTGATATGGGACTCATAGTGACGTATACAACACTTGTAAAATACATTGTTTGTTTACATACAATTCCATCACGCGCTGCACGGCGACCACGGCCCTTTAACCTTGTTACATTTATTCAACATAAGTCGACTTTGATACACAGAACTTTGTTTTTCTCAGAATGGATTCGCTGAGTAGCTGACTGGACATTTTGTTTTAATAAATGCTGTTCCATATATCTGACATGACTTGGCTGATTACTGTCAGACATTACAACCACATTGTACACCATGTCACACATTCATCTCAAGCTCAAAATGGCTGATTAAATTCAGTGGAGAACTCTTTTTCATGACATGACATGACTTGTCTTGCTGAATGCGATATAATATTTTTTTAAATTATCTACTACACAATCTTGATATTTTTTAATGAGAGTGAGTGAATTAAAAAAAAAGAATTGTGCAGCAACGACCAACGACCATGATTTTCTCTCTTGTTTTGTGATCACAAATACATGTACTCAGAAGTTAAAACATTAAACTTTTCTTTAAGAAATATGGTTTGCGCTACAGTGAATACACTGTGTCACGTGGAGAAATATTAAATCACTTGTCATGTATGACTGATTATATTATCAGTGACATGTCTGTAGTTACATGTATTTGGTTGTAGTCAAAAAATAAAAGAGAGAAACCAAGAAGCAATCATCACGCCTACTTTTTTACCAACAGCAGTTTACAGGTCATTTGCGTGATTGAAAGTGTTGTAAGATGGTGTTTTTAATAGTCGAATAGTAAAAAAGCTTAACAGCGAAATTTGCCACCGGGTAATCTCTTAGACAAACATTGGCATGCCATATGCATCACCATATACACTGATTTTTTCATATTTTTATTGTCCCTTTACTGAAAAATTATTGACATACTTTTATTTACAAATTAATTAATCAATCATTATAAAGACTATGTATCTATAGAAGACAGTTCTATGATGGTTTGACTCGGGGGGGGGGGGGGGTTACTTGCAAAAGATACTGACAGGGATGAGTAGCTTGTTGTTTGAAACCCCTACCCCTTATCAGACAGAAATAAACTAAAATTGCCTACCCATTTTCAGACAAACTGTGGACATTTGACACTCCTTTCCAGACAGTAAGCATAAATGGTACCAAGGGAAAAGCAGGTGGACTTGAAAGAAAAAATGCAAAATGCAGTCATCAAGTCCTAGATGGACTCCCGGGGATGGACTGTGACGATCAAAGACAAAATCAGCTTCATTCTCCTGATTGTTGGATCACTCAAGCTCTAGAGACAGTCTTTGGAAAATATAGACCCCTTTTCAGACAGAAATAATGAAAAAAGGATATCCCTTTTCAGCCAGACAGGGTAAAATAACATACCCCTTTCCAGACAGAAGTGGTGAATTTGTGACGCCTTTTGGCGGCACATATAAATATAGCACTTCAATGTGTAGTTTGACTATCAGCAATGTACACAATGCCTAGAAAGACATGTTATCTTCTTCATCTATCTCTACTTAATTCTTAATTTTTCCATTTTCAGATTGTACTGCCATTGGCCTGCTTGGAAAACTCACGATATATCACAGCTAATATATTGTATGAAATGCTGCAGACACTGGGATTTGACATTACTAAAATTCATAATAGTAAAAAACTGGCCTACGTGATGGCTCAGAAAACACGTGATAAACAGAGTGTTAATTTTAAGAAAAGACTTGTGAGGGATGGGCCTTCTAGAAACAATTTTAGTATTGTTTTGGAGCATTAATTGGAATACAGCGGTGCAATTTTGTTTTTATAATGAGGGCGCCACCAACGAGTGGTATTAAATCCAAGATGGCGACGTCAACAGAACAGACGTCTTCGTCGTCGACCTGCGTAATTTTATTTTCTATAAGAGGATGAATACACCTCCAAAGTGACCCTAAAATACATGTCAGTTGAGATTTTACATCAGAAACTGTCTGTGTGTTAAACATGCTGGCAAGATATGAAATTTACGCTGTTCTCCGGGAAGCCGGTCGTTTGCAGTTGTCTAGTTTCCGTAACTTCAAAGTCCAGGGCGGATTCTGTCATCGCATTCTATTCAGCAGATCAGCGGCTACTGGATTCAAAGTGTCAAACAGCATCAAATGGAGCCTTCAGTTACTGAATCTTGGCGAAGATTGTACAGCTGATGAGCTGAAGGATACATATTTAACACTTGCCAAACGATACCACCCTGACAGCAGGTCACCGGACGCCGATGCCACCAAATTTACGGAAGTTCGAGACGCTTATCAAACCATCTCTGCCAAGTTGGCTGAGGAAGCGGGTAAGCTATCTTCAGAGGAAGTCGTTGATATTCTTGAACCTGACTTCGGAATCAAACAAACTACGCCACAACATCGGCAATATTTGAGCTTTGAAGGAGTTGGGTACGGAACTCCGAGTCAGCGACAGAAACAGTATCAATATTACAGGGCTGACAAGGCCAGTGAGCGCGTTTTTGAATATAATATGCGTAAACATGCGAACAAATACGAGTATAGCATGACAGTAAAAGACAAGACCGCCGCAAGGCAGATCAAAACTTCTAGCGGGATGCATCGATTGGTGGAGGACTTAATTAGAGATTCCATGGAGAAGGGTGAGTTTGACAATCTGGAAGGTGCTGGCAAGCCACTGACGAGAACGGACTACAATCCCATGGTGGACAGCATGACGCACAACTTGAATAAAATACTCATCAACAGTGGATGTGCACCGGACTGGGTCATGCTGAACGGGGATGTCAGGAAACAGATCAGAGATGCGAGGAAATATTTAAAACTACAGAGAAGTCGATTGGGACCGCATCCATTCTGTTATGGTGATCAACAAAGATGGGACAGGACCATTGATCATTTTGTGACTATGGTGAAGGACTTAAATAAACAGATTAACAGGTTAAATATGCTAGTACCGACAATGAGACAGCAGTTACCCCACATGAGTCTAGAGGTGGAAATACAGAGAGCTCTCAATAATCACGTAGTGCCAGGACCACCACAGTGTAAGGAAGAGGTCAGGGAAGTGCCTGAAAAGGATGATGAAGGTATATTCAGAAAGCTGATAGATAAAGTGGGAGGAAAGCTAGTTGCCAGAATGTTGAACAGCGAACAATGACTTATTTCAAAAGATTTAATGTAACATCTTTTGAAATTAAAAAAATAATGATAGTATATTTGTTTTTTTGGATTTATTTGTATTTCATGAGCAACCCTACAATATCCGGTTCATTAAATGATTGTAGTAATTTTCATTGAACAATAAATTACATTTTTTTTCACAAGTTAATATGATATAGTAGGGTCACAAATTTGATATCCTGTTATATAAGCTGTTAAAAAAATAAAAATGGGAATGGTAATTCAAGAATCGTGAAAGTCCTGAAAGCTTCAAGATATTTATGGTTACTGAGATGCATTGTAACATGATTACTGAATATGAAATCAAAAGAATCTGTCGCTGTAGCCTTCACAGAATTTGTGAGAAATGACCACTAAATATTTACAAAAATAAACTTGAAGTGAATTTGGAAATTAAAATTGGGTGCTGGGTATTTGAAAAAAATAACCAGCGGAGAACATATCAACAATCTAAAAAATGGCGACAATATACAGAACAGCTTTATTGTCAGAATCTAAAAATGGCATAGTTATCAAGTGACATAGAGGGCGTTTTTATCAAATCAGCTCAGTTTCATAGTGTAATGCATTACAATGCGCAAATTAGAAATACTGGGTTGCTCACAGATTCTCTGTTAGGCCAGAATTTGTTTATGCCTTGTTTCTAGAGTTTTTATAAAGCAATTTTTTGAGGAGGGCGGAATAAAATTAATTAATTTTTTCCATTAGATTTGTGTGATTTCCAAAGAATTGTAAGTAAGATCATTTATCGAAAAGAAGAAATGAAATAAAATTTTATTCCATGTATAAACTTGTTTCTCATATGCGCGAGACTTCGGTACTTTGATCATGATACTCCCACGAAAATGCAACTTGGATTTGCTATGCGGCGGGCGGTAAAAAAATGAAAATAAAAATAATATTTTTTTAGCAATTGTTTGCGCTTACAAGTCGGCGGACGCGAGAAATTACGCAGAAATAAAATGTGATTTTTATTTCATTTTCGGCTCCTGTTCATTCGGCGGGTTCGCGAAACAAGGGATAATAAAAGTCTGGCCTTACATACTGTTTTTGCCCTTCTTTTCGTGGCTTCGCTTTGAGTGAACGTTGAACTGATCAATAAACCCAATCATTCACTCTGACAATCAATACATTAAAATGAATACTAGATTTTCCGAACTATAGTTTAAAGGGCGGCGGTAGGCGCACCACTGATGCGCGAGACATGGATCACCTATAAACAAATTCCTGGTAGATCAAAGGACAGGGTTGCGAGTTTGAGCCAATCACGGGCGTTGCTTCGGAATTGCATATTTGCTGAAAATAAATGAAGGCCACAAAATAGTGACCTCTAAAATTGATAGGAATAACAAGATAGCTTGTGGACACCAGTGCAATATCTCGATGCAATGCCTCGATAGTTCGATGGTGTGGTTGCAATATCTAGAAACGGCACTGGCGTGATGAATAATGGTGTGGGTGCAATAATACAGCTGATATCCCCTGATAACAAAGAGTACAGTATAAAACAAACGTGTACAATCAAACGGAAACAAGAGTTGCGAACCAAATTAACGTTGCAGTTCCATGAGTGCAATAAAACATATTACTATAGTAGCCATGAACAATAAAGAATGTTTATGAACTGCACAATTTTTCATTCACATGGAACTCTAAAAATAATCACCTACACCGTGTGATCCCAGGACTCTTGCAAAAACTGTGGTGTTTATCAACGCACATATTGTTTCGTGAAGATGATGCATTCACGCAGAAGACTTCAAAAATGAACAGATAAGAAGAATAGCCATTATAAACTTGGGGCAGATTGTGGAGTGTCACAGATTTCACGCGCATTTGAAACACAATTTATAGCAACGTCGTCCTGAGAAAAAAACAAAAATATTTAGCTCTAAATGAAGCGAGTACAAACATGTTCCCATCATATATGCTCCAGAGTCTCTTTTCATATGAATAACTTCTTCGTTTTTTTTTATGTGAAATCTGTGCGTATTATAATGAAGCAAAAAACTGTATCAATGTAAAAAACACAGTGCCAGTCAGTACTGGGGTTTTTCTCTGATATTATCGATAATGTCGTTTAAAATATAAATTTCTGTCGAAGTTATTCAGTCCAGTGTTAGCCAGTATTGGGAACTTTGTGTTTTCTCTGATATCGTCTAAAATATAAAACGACACAAGAGTGTACGGCAGCTAACTTGTGTGTCTTAAACGATAATATTGCGTGTTTAACTTAGACGATAATATCGGCGAAAAAAAACATAACTAGTCTGTGAATACACAGTCGACTTGCGTTTCTAACCTGCACGATAAGATCGAAAAAAACAACAACGTAACTTGACTGAGTACGACTACAGTTGACTTGCGTGTATAATTTAGATAATAATAACCAGTACTGGTACATTCAATACAACACGTAGAACAAAGATACCTTCTCCCTAATGGTATAACTGGTTGTAATTATTTGAGGCTATGACGTTTAGTTTAGTTATTTGCATAATGATATTGATACATTGTATGGAACAAGTGCTCCTTCCCAGTGTGTTATTCTCCTCCCGGATTTGGTGACCAATAATCACTTGGTTCACTCTACATTGAGAAGTCTGTTCTCAGTTTACACTGGTGTGGCCGCCGTTTTTTTATCGTACGTTCGACTTTTTGTATTTACGCCCTCTAGTGGCTATAATATTTCACGCTCTGATATTACTAGTACGTTCTTTTTCTGGTACATTTCGACAGAAAAGTTAGTTCACCGTTAGCGCTCAACGGAGATAGATCCCAAATCGTTTTTAACTACGTTAAGACGGATGGAAGCCGGAAAACGTGTAACTGGGGACAGTTACTCCCTAGACAATTAGTAATAATGGTCTGATAGTAGCAAAGTACCAACTATTGTAATTCAGTTTACAAGTATTGGAAGAATATATTTGTATTGTTGAGGTGAGATCGCCTTCGTGTGTCAATGCCTTTTCTACTTCAAGATACTGATGGTCGAACTAGGCAAGGGAGGAGCAACAACGATTAGTATCTAATTAGAAAGCTATACACGTACATGGGTGCGCGTATAACTGGTATATTTTCCCATCTCGAAAACCCTGAGTGGACTACACAATTGTCTTAGACATTCTTATTTAAAACATAAACCCTCGATTTAAATGTGGCCAACATTAAAACTGAAAACTATGTTCTTGTAGCACACGCATGCGCACTGGTTGTTTTTGGTACGTACAATAACACTCACTGCACATGCGTATCAGTGGTTTTGATTTTTCATCTAACGAATACGGCAACGCAGCATGTTTATATACCGGGGGTAATGATAAATGACAATCAGATTTAGTCTACAGTATGGAGTATCGAATAACAATATTAAAAAATATTTGTTTTTGTCGATATTCATCTATTTTTTGTAATTTCTTTACATTTTCTTGGGCATTCAATAAGACAGTTTCATTAGAAAATGTTTTTACTTTAAATATTTATTAAGGAAGACCACTTCTTGTTATGTAACTTTTATTTTTCCTTCTGTTTGGCAATCCACTCTCAATTTGGAAATGATGCTTTAAGTAAATTAATGACATTTTCATAGTTGGGTTTCTTCCATTTAAGTAGTGTATATGGTTTCAGACTTGTGAGCTGCTAAAGTTCGCCTTTCAGCCATATTCAGGAACCCCTAGTATCATGCAAAGTTTACCATATTGCGTCTTAGAAGAAATGTAAATTTCAGTTAGTCAAAGCGTTGTACTACATTGATAAAATTATCTCACCAAATTTAAATATAATTTTATTATGATAAATAACAAAACAGCCAAGGTATTCTTGTTCAAAAATTATTTCAGTTACTTTTTCGCTTGATCGAGTAATTATGCAGAGGTCAATTATAGAATTGAATATGCATTTATAATAATATTGATTATAAAATCGCGAGTAACTTCAGGCTGGTCTATGTAGTAGCTGTATCTTTATTGACTTTTATTCGATAATTCATTACAATTTATATCCATTTCATATTTTTACACTTTTAAACCTCTGAGCTTCTGAAACGTCAACTCTACCCAACCATGGCCGTTCATATAATGGTGAGGCGATAGATGCCTACAAATAAGAAAGGAAAACCAAGTATTGTAAAATATTAGCGGTCAAAGGTTACAGTTAATATGATTGTCGAAATCGGTCCGTGTTTTTTAGGAACATATCTCAAGGGAACTGTATGACGTGGATAAAAAAAACGGGGCTTGTGTATAATAATTCATAACATAATAACACAATTCTGATTAGATTAAATACATATCACACGAATCTTTGCTTTATACATTGGGGGCGCGGGATTTTTTTTTTTTCGCGCATGTGCAAAAGTCATTCAAGTCGCATGGCCGGTGTGCTGCTGTAAGGACTGGCCATATCATTGCAACGGTTCCTGTGCGTTTTAGAAAGAGCAAAGTTATTCCTAGTGGACACGCTGAGCGGTAAGGAGTAATAACATTTAAAATCTTTGACATCGCGAAGTCGTTGATGCCGGGACCAGACGGTGGACAAGCTTGGCATCAGCCATTGCTATACATTCACACGCACTCTGTGTATCAATGAACGTAGAACATGTGCTGATAACAAAGCTGTCGGTCTGTCAGTCTCAGTGTTCCAAAAGAGTAGTGGGTAGTTTACAATTACCCAGCCTGGTGGTAATTTGCAACTGGACAGATTATTAATATTATAGTAGTCGATCACTGACATTTTTTGAGTGAATTTGATATACATAACATATTACATACGGTAACATAACAGTGACAGTATTGAAGATGAAGTCCATTACACTGATGAAAGGGATATTATAATTATGTACACTGAACTTACTAAGGAAATCCCCACTCTCCAGTCTGAAAACAATATCAACAAGTTTGTTATCCTTATTAATACTAACCATCATAAACTAATTAGACACTTGACACAGTATCTGTAAGTGTGTTTTGATAAACACAAACTACATTAATTTTTACTACCTAATCTTATGTTATTTTAACGTTTTGTTTTTTTTACTTACCTTTTCCCTTACTTTTTATTACTTTGTAATTTCATTATGATGTAATAAAACTACATTATTATTATTATTATTAACAACTTTATTACACATAAACCATCATCACAAATCCTAATCTTATTCTTGTTAACATAAGTATGTACTAATAATGTAATATGCTAATATGTATGGCTAGACACTAAGACAGTAGAATGATTCATCTATACGAGTACACGTTGTTGATGTGTGTGATTTACATGTAAAAGAGATCTCTATTGCATGTCGTCCTTGTCTTCTAAAGTTCAGGACTTGAACTTCACAGCCTAAGGCAATTTGGTGTCCTCTCAACCACCAAGTTCAAGCCTAGTAAGTTGCACGCCATATGTTTTATTCTCTAAGTCAAGCCTATCTCACAAACTGGTCAAAATCCTCCAAAAATTGCCAACAACCAATCACAGACTAGCTTAAACAATAGCTTTCCCTGACGATAATACTTTGCAACGTTATTTTCCCCACGCTATCTTGAAAAGTCTTTTGTTTTCGTCTTGTTTCCGTTTCCGGTCTGTCTTAGAGAATATACCCTTGAAACAATATTTAATGGTTGTATATTATGACGAGTAATCTTTTTGTTTCCCCCTGAACAATTTCAGGTAGGATTTGAGTTGCTATGGGTGATACAGTCTTAGTGATTGGCAGTGGTGGACGAGAACATACCTTAGCCTGGAAACTCGCACAGTCTGATCTTGTTAAAAAAGTTTTGGTGGCTCCAGGAAATGCTGGCACTAAAAACAAAGGGAAAATTGACAATGCAGGTAAGATATGGGGTGGATTCCTGTACAAATAGGATTTTGTAAAGGATTGTCTCAATAGAATTTATGAAGTACATACAGGTCTTGCAGTACAATTAAACTCTCCGTAGATGACAATGTAAAAACTTGAAAAGCACGGCTATTTTACATATAGAACTAATGAGTTGGGTACCCACAATTTAAAATGGAGTAATTTTCTTAAAATGAAATTTTACATTTATTTAGGTATTGAAAGTAAAAAAATAAATATGGCAGATGGCCATTCCAAAATGGCTTGGTTTTTCACCAACATTCTACTCACAATTTGAAAAACAAGTATGCCATCTCTTACAAAATATTTTTTATCAAACAAAGGGGAATTACATATTTTGTGCAAAGTTAAAATTGTAGAGGTAAAAATGAAATTAAAAAAAACAGAATTGGCCAGTCCAGAGCAAATGTCACAAATGAAATAATATGATGGAAAGTGTATGAAGTCACAATGCAGAATCTATGGTGAGAGGTTGGCATAGTCGTGAATTGGTAAAAATGAATGAAAATTGCTGAGTTTGTCACTTTATGAGTTTTTTGTTTTCTAGACATATCCGCAGGTGACCATGATAAACTAATAAAATGGTGTAAAGAGAATGGCATATCTATGGTGGTGGTAGGACCGGAGAATCCATTGGCAGATGGCATTGTTGATGCTTTATCAGCAGCCAGCATTCCTTGTTTTGGTCCCTCCGCCAATGGAGCCGAGATTGAAGCCAGTAAGAACTTTGCCAAAGCATTTATGGATCGACATATGATACCAACGGCTAAGTGGAAGTCATTTACCTCCGCTGAAGATGCCTGTCAACATATAAACACGTGAGTATTGTTCTTATTAAAGTTTGACCAACAAGCTGGAAATTTTCTTGGTGGATGATTCAGACCACAGTTTCTGCAGGTTTAGATTGATTTGGTTGCTCCATGGATTTCAATGTAGACAGGGATTTCTTTAAACAAGGGAACAGGAGCGCAGTGCTCTCATGCTATGGCCATGCGCTCCCTTACCCTCGGAAGCAGATCCTCTGGCAACCATAAAATTCTGATTGACTAGGGATCACATGTGGCCACAGTCCTCAACGGTGACCTGTCTGATAGTAATTTTGGCCCCAAGGAAGCCATACAATGCTCCATTTTAACTTAGAATTATCACTATCTCCCTCACTTGGTGGCTCCGCTGAACTGCAGTTCTTCCTATGGTAGTTTTTTTCTAGAAAAACCCCCGGTGGATACATGTGCATTAACAGCTTCATATTTTCTGCCAAGAAATGCAGCTTCATCAAGTGTGTATTTCTTTGTTTTTGATGACAACTCTTTCTGGAACTCAGGAATTGGTGTTGCTGCAATGCTTATGTAACGCTGGGATATAAGACACATTGACAACATATAGAGTCCAATCACATATCCGGTTCTTTTTATTTCCTAATTCTGTGTGTATGTAACAAAGATATACTACAGAAACTTGCATACAGAAGTATAGAAAACACTGTTAAAAATAAATAATATCAGTTGGCCTTAAAATGATGACATCATGCGTGGCATACAAAATACATTTCTATGAATAACTGAAACATTTCGAGTTAACAGTTAAATACACTCAAGCAACCCAAACTGCACATTATTATTGTCAAAATATACAAAATCAATACAATGTCATATCAGAGAGATAAAATACTGAAATAATGCATAAACAAGGTGTCAGTACATCTTCATTTCGAGATTAGCAAACACTGTTACTTTATCATTAAGTTGTAACAGGGTCCATAGCGTTGGGAAAATCCTTTGAAAGTCTTTGGATTTTTCGAGGTCTGGAAAATCTTTGAGTGTCTTTAAATTACAGGAAAAATAAAAAAATCTTTGAAAAGTCTTTAAATTTCTTCATAGTTATAATTCATTTTAGAAAGTCTTGTTTTCTCCAGGGAACTACCATATCCTCAGAACTTCAATGAGCTTTGGTGATGATGTTGGCCTGAATTAAGGTTCAAAATGTCTTGGGGGAGGGGGGTTAAGTTCTAGAAAAGTCTTGGAAATAATTTGGCTCTTGGTGCTATGGACCCTGTGTAAGCAGGTGTAAAATGGAGCTGTAAATATTCTTCATGTGCTCAATAGTAATCAAAAAATAAATTTTGTTTCTGTAGTAATTGGAATTTACATCGATGTATGCATATTTTGGGACCCTAGCTTATTACGGTTATTTTTTATGAAAACTACTAGTATCTATATCATTATATGAATATTAATACTGTCCATTTCTTATTGTTGTATTTTTTTCCTATTAATAAATTCTCACTTTTTTGCCCCCGTATAACAGTGCACCTTATAAGGCTTTGGTTGTGAAAGCCAGTGGACTAGCTGCCGGTAAAGGTGTCATTGTCGCTAATACTACAGAGGAAGCGTGCCAAGCAGTGCGAGAAATAATGAAAGATAAATTATTTGGCGCTGCTGGGGAGACCGTGGTGGTTGAAGAGCTGCTGGAAGGAGAGGAAGTTTCTGTAAGTGTTGGTTTGTTTGTTATCTGCCATTTAAATATTTTCGTACTCTTTACGTTCAATAAAATTGTGCACTAGCAATTGCTATAAAGCTGTTTCGGGATTTGAGCAAAAACTTGTTTTGATGAATTACCGTATCTGGCAATAAAGTCTGTTTAATTACTGGGTTGTTATTCACTGATATTTAAAGTTGCTTTTCCAGTCACTGGTAAAGTAGTGGTTGTCGCATCAGACAGACATGATAGGTAGATCCAAATTAAGGTAGAGATGCAGTTTATTTGTGAATTTCAATCAAAAATAGTTTTTTTCGTTTTTTATATAGATTTTTATCTAAAGAACATTCTGTGAAAATTTAACCAATGCATTCTTATTGGAACACCCTTAAAATTGCTGGTTATTTTCTGATTAAAAATAAAAAAAACACTCACACGTGGCAATGTTTATGTCCAATTGTCTAATTTGCATGAGTAATCAAATAACAGGACCTTTGATTGACAATATGCAAATCGAGATTGTACGGGTCATAGTTCATTCAATTCACGCGCATGTGCAATTACTCTCGAATCAGTTATCGCTTGCTAGCAAAACAAACATTACATTTCCTCAGCGTTTTTTTTCCTAATTTTTATCATTACATTATGCGTGGTGTGAAAAGAAAGAGAGGTAGAAAGAAGATTCAGATGATTTCTATGTCGGAAGAGGCAAAATCTACACTGAAGGCATCAGCCCGTCGAACGAAAAACAAAATCGATGTGAGCGTTCAAACGTGACTTTCCCTGAAGGCGTGAATCCGAGTTTCTGATTGACTGAGACATTTTATTTTTAAATAATTGTTCTCAAAAAATAAACTGAGCATGTGAAGGATAATTTAACATTGTTTACAGTGATAATTGCTCATAGTCGAAACAAAGCTTACCCATTCACGATACTCTTGAATAGGCGTCAATGACTACGGTAAAACTTAGACTCTATTTTAGGCATCAGGAATGATTGAAATGTCCGAAAATGACGCCAAAATGCACCTTAAAAGTCCTATTTTATTTTTTTCTAAATCCCATCCCGAATTTACAGCAGAATCTGGTCCCTCAAATAAGGGACACGTGAGCTTTGATTCTAACCGGATATATTGCACTGGGTCGGGGAGATACAAACTTTCTAATCATTCGCAAGTTTTACTAGGTGGTGCGAGACAGCTTTGTTTGCAACCGGACGAACTCCGTTTAATTCAATGAAGCAAACAACTGACAATGCTAAAATAAATTGCACAGGTACGCTAAAATTAATTGAAAACAAGCAAATAATTTCAATGAAAAATAAATCAGAGAGAGGTAACTTGATACATTAACAACTCTTTTGACGCGCTGACCGCTTCTCCGCGTCTGATGTTTTGTTTTCCTTGTCATAATACTTACTGATTGCTGATTTTGTTTTGATTTTTGAGTTTTTTAGCCTGCAACTCGGCCACGACCTTTGCTTTTTCCTTGAAAAATGGGGAAGTTTACGTCAATTTGACGCACATTCCATTTTTTTAAACTAACGAACACACTGTTTAGCACTCTTATTTTTTTTCATTTGCTGATTTCTATTCAGAAAAATTCGACCGCTCGAAAATGCACCTTAATTTTGCACTCTTAAAACATGTCAGATTTTCAACACTAATTATTTAAAACCTAAACTTTTACGTTAGGAGCTGGAGCTATCTTCTTGCAGGCGACCGTCGCCGGTAGTACAACAGCATGTTTTGTATGTACATCCTTGCGCTGATTGTCTGCGACTGTCTTAGAAAATCCCTGAATAAGGCGTTACCAAAATCGGAAAAATAAAAAATTGCCTCCTTAAAAAACGAACAGAATTCAAATATTTCTTTTAACAAATATGTTGCAGTGGGAAAATGGTATTGGAAACACTGAACAAAACTTCTGTGCCTCGCGTTTCGATTCTAGGATTACGCGATTATTCATTATTGTGCGTTCGCTTCCTGGAGTTGGTTCTCAATACTACATAAAAATCATCGAGGATAAATAATTTAATATCCCACTTTGTACTCTTCACGGTAAACCATAGGCTCTGAAATACTCGTAGATTTTTTATTGAAAATACATCGAAGAGAAGCCATGATGTTTTGATCGTGATAAAAGGTCACCTTCCTAGGACCGCCCCCTGTTTAATAATTCATGAGATGACGTAATGTTTACTGGGCATTGACACGTGTTTTTACCGACCCCATCAAAACACTGGTATGAATGACGTTTTTCTGATTTATATATTCAAGAGCAGTTGTTCTGGTCCAACGATTTTACATAAAATGTCAATGTCTATACGTTTAATTTCAATTTCAATAGTCTAGAAAGTATGACAAAGTATGACAAAGCAGTAATTGCCGGTTTAACGCGCAAATATGCAAATTAGCCTTTTTCTCGTCTTCTATTTTTGGTGAATTCTTGGGTTTTAAATTAAAATAGCTGATAGACGCTTTGGCCATTTGCATCGAAATTTTCACACATTATTGACAAGGTGTTCCCCCTTCAAAATGCGTCCGGACAGTTTATTACGGCGAGTGGAACAAAAATAACAAGTCCGCAATTAACATGGATATATAAATTATGCACAAATAGAAAATAGTGAACTTTGAGGTCATGCTGTGCGACTTTGAAAGCCGTTAGAGAGATGAGTGGACGCATTTGAATTAGTAGTATACCAAAGTACCCAGTGATGTAATTTTACCCTCAAACGGACTTGAAGTTTTTAAGCTAATTTTTTTTAAACCACTTTTGTCCAAAAAAGCATATTTTTGACCCAAAATCAAAAACGCATTCTGGATATTTAAAATAAAGACAAGTTTTACAAAGTTTGTATAATAAGCTTTCAGAAAATACATAACATGTTGGATATATAATACCATCTTCATTGTCTAATTACTCAATTAAAAAGCAAGCCAAATAAACTGCATCTCTACCTTAAAATTCTACTTTAGGCTGAACAGCAAAAAGGTCGACCCCTACCCAGGGTGAGTGTGCCACAGACTTAATGGAAAGGCCAATTCTACTGGCCGAGATTCATTCACTAATGAATGCAACTTTGGTGGAACTTTGGTTAAGGTCCAAGGGGCTTGTGTTCGACTGAGCCTGGTTGATGTCACGATAGAGCATTAAAATTGAAATTTGATATGAAGATGGCCGCACAGCCCTGTCATGTAGTACCAAACATGGAAATGGCTTCTGTGGCAAGAACTAACACTTGCAATTTGCACTTACAAAAAAGTCAGGAGAGTCAACAGTGACATTCAATGTCACCTGGCACAAAAACATTTTTTTTAAAGAATTAAAAAAAAAAGTTGCTTTTCCACTTTTAATGTTCAGATGGATTTCAACACATGCTGAGAAAGGTGTTAATCCTTAAACTGTCGAAATGATTATGAGGATTATCATCATTGTATTCAGACAAAAGCGAGACGGAACTGAAATCACACTCTCAGTTGACAATCTTTCCATCATAATTATCTTGATGTTCAAGTCACTAATTGCTATTTTTTATTTACTTGAAAAATGTATTACAGTCTTTTGAAATACAAATAATACACAATCAATAATCGGGAATCGATGTAAACATTTTACATAATGCTTGGTTCGAAGTTAGTGGTTCAGATGATTTACATTCCTAAAATAATTGTCTGGAAGATTCTGCGCTAATGAGATGTACATGCATGGAAACCTCAATTCATTAAATTTTATTGAATGAACGGACATGGACATGTACAATAAATTATTGCATTATATATATTGTTGAAAAAAATATGAGATTTGTTGAAACAACCATAACAAATACTAGCAAATTGCAAAATATAGCATGTTCTCTAATAATTTGTCATAAAAAATCAGTAAAAACATAGCATGTACTTGAATAACTCTCCATGAAATGTTGAGTAACATATTGCTGGGAAAACCTAAAATATGTATTCAAAGACAGACAGCCCTTATTTTTTTTTACCACATCCCGTAGTTGGACACCAAGAATGCATTATTTCCATAAGCAAGTACATAACTATGTTTCACCATAGTAACGGATCAAATTTTGTGAATAAAAGATTTCCAATTTATATTGCAGTCTGCTGTTATGTTTGCGAATTCTTTCCTCAAACAACAGAGTTGAGCAGAGTGGTCAAACGGACAACTCGACACGTGCTGAGTCCAGGTCTAAAATAAGTTTGATGTCTTAAAATGTTTCTTTAAAAGCTATGTGTGATTAACTGAATGGAAATATATTTTATCTTCACTGCAAAATTAGTCACAGGTCGCAATGTTAATTCCCTGTAATGCTAATAGCGTATCCTTAACTGTTAGGTGCTTGCATTCAGTGATGGCTCGACGTTTGCGCCAATGCCACCAGCGCAAGATCATAAACGGTTATTAGAAGGCGATAAAGGTCCAAACACTGGAGGAATGGGTGCGTACTGTCCATGTCCACAGGTGAGAAGATTTTCACATTTCATTCTAAATATACAACAGGATTACTGCTGGTGCTTTAAAGTTGCATTGAAGTCTTTGACTTGTCAAGTTATATGTGTACAGTATTAAATGCAACAGCCAGATATCTGCCTTGCCGTTAGTTTTGGAATCTGTTGTAATTTTAATTATCAGCCTCTTTGGGTGTCATCAAATCGCTAGCAGGATTCCATCTAATATGGGCTTTGTTACAAAATCAATATTTGGTGTGAAGCATTTTCCACTAAGATTAGTCTGTGCTGCACACAACACTCAAGAGTTGTTTCCTGTATAACCATTAGGTTTCTACGTTTTGAATTTATAGTACGACTGTTTTACTTGTGTTATCACTGGGTTACATTACATCCTAGGTCAGTTGTGTTTAGTGTGTACCCAAAGCAGAATTTCAACAACAATGCGCAATGTAATTATCATCCAATGTTTCGCTGCTTTCACTTTTCAAGCTTTAAAAGTTGCTGAAGATATTCATGAGTTTGATGTGTGGACCTGGTTTGTTTTGATGTGTAGACCTGTTTTAATTGCCAAATTATGTAAATATTTTGTGCCAATGTCCTATTAAGTTATTAATAAAGACCAAAATATATTATATCAAATAAAACGAAAATGGCTGTAGGTAGTTTTTCTTATTCAATAAAACCTGATTCAAATATTCCACTGAAGTCGTTGCTAAGACTACAGGTCATATTGAAAAATTATCAAGGATTACCTACTACCATTTTCCATACAATTGAACATATTATTGCATGCATGCTGACAATATAATGATTTGACTGCTGTTTTCAGGTGAGTGTGGACACTCTGCAGTCTATCCACAGCAGAGTGTTGTCAAAAACAATCCAAGGTATGAAGGAAGAGGGCAGACCCTATACAGGTGAATAATATATTTCATTCAAGTTGTCATCTACAAATTCTTTTGTTTTTATGAAACCTTTAAATGCCATTTACAGATTCTTTTGTTTTTATGAAACTTTTAGGTGCCATCTACAGATTATTTTGTTTTTATGAAAACTTTAAATGCCATCTACAGATTCTTTTGTTTTTATGAAACTTTTAAATGCAATCTGCAGAATCTTTTGTTTTTATGAAACCTTTAAATGTCGTCTACAGATTCTTTTGTTTTTATGAAACTTTTAAATGCTATCTGCAGAATCTATTGTTTTTATGGAACCTTTAAATGCTATCTACAGATTCTTTTGTTTTTATGAAACCTTTAAATGCCATCTACAAATTCTTCTGTTTTTATGAAACCTTTAAATTCCATCTACAGAATCTCTTGTTTTTATGAAAACTTTTTTTTTTTTTTACATGAATCGATCAGGTGTTATCTATGCTGGTTTAATGTTGACATCTGATGGTCCCAAAGTATTAGAATTCAACTGTCGATTTGGTGATCCTGAATGTCAAGTGATTCTGCCACTTTTGAAGAGTGATCTCTACGTTACCATGACTGCTTGTGTGAAAGGGACGCTATCGGATTCGATGCCAGTGTGGCATGCTGACCAGTATGCTGTGGGTGTGGTCCTTGCAAGCGGAGGATATCCGGCGTCATATAAAAAAGGAATGGAGATTACAGGTGTGTTGCTGTAAAAAGTCAAATTGTATTCATGGATGACGGAGTGGAGCTGTTCATATAGATTGTCCGTCGTTGTCTTTCAACAATTGCATTTTTGACTTCTTGAAAACTTCGAGTTCAATGGCCCTGATACTTGGTATATAGTTACCTTGGGCGGACCTCTGTGAGATTTGTTAATTTCATGACGATATCTTCAATTCTCTATTTTTGGCGTTATTTTTGTAATTTTTGGTAAAAAATGCTATTTTCAACTTCTCCTCGGAAGCTAACAGCCAACCTTGGTTGGACCTCTGTCAGATTTCTTTCATGATGTTTATTCAGTATTTTTGGCGAATATTTTAAATTCTTCTTGAGATCTACCAACCTAATCACTTTGGTATTTGAGGTGTACAATATTTTTGCAAGCAATTTGTTTGGTGAAGTTAGGTTGACTTGTTTTTAAAAGCCAGAACCACACTTTTTTTGCGGGTTAGCCGTGTTTTGTCTTTCGAGTACTTGACATGGCTAACGCAATTTTCTTGTAGGACAGCAGAGTTATTTTGACCGTCAGGTCGCTGGTTTTATCTAAAAAACAAACAAAAAAAGCCCTCAATGAGAAAACTTGGGCTTCTCACTGCGAAAACTAGGGCCCTCTTCACTGAAAAAAATAGGACTGAGAAAACTTGTGCTTCTTACTGAGAAATATTAGGCTTCAAACTGAGAAACCATGGGCTTCTTATTGAGAAATCTTTGGCTTCATACTGAGAAAACTTGGGCTTCTTACTGAGAAAACATGGGCTTCTTACTGAGAAAACATGGGCTTCTTACTGACAACACTTGGGCTTCTTACTGAGAAAACATGGGCTTCTTACTGAGAACACTTGGGCTTCTTACTGAGAAAACTTGGGCTTCTTACTGAGAAATCTTTGGCTTCTTACTGAGAACAATTGGGCTTCTTACTGAGAAAACTTGGGCTTCTTACTGAGAAAACTTGGGCTTCTTACTGAGAAAACATGGGCTTCTTACTGAGAAAACTTGAGCTTCTTACTGAGAAAACTTGGGCTTCTTACTGAGAAAACTTGGGCTTCTTACTGAGAAAACTTGGGCTTCATACTGAGAAAACTTGGGCTTCTTACTGAGAAAACATGAGTTTCTTACTAACAAAAATGTTGTTTCTTACTGAATTCATAAAATTAAGGCTTAAAGGAGAATACTGATACCTAAACTACTCACATTCTATAAAATCTTTACAAGTTTTCATTTTGATATGTTTGGTATAGCAGTAGAAAGTTGTCCTTTTCAATTACAGTGTTCCTTTTTTCACTTGTCTTTTCAGGACTGGAATCTATTGAGGCTGAAATGGGACAGTTAATATTCCATGCTGGCACTGCTATTAAAGATGGTAAAACTGTCACCTCTGGTGGTCGTGTCCTTGCTAATGTTGCCATGGCAACTGATTTACCTACTGCCGCTACCAAGGCCCTAGAGGGCGCCGCTGCCGTTAAGTTTACAGACGCTATTTACAGGAAAGATATAGCACAGAAAGGCTGTGACTTTGTCAGGAAACAAAGGTCTGTCTGAGTGGTGTTTCTGAATTATCCATTAAAGAGTGGATACCTAATTTGAAAATATATCATTGTGAAAATACATGAATGACAATCTTGCTCGTGTTTTGACAAAATGCCATCATGCTATATTTTACTCAAACTAGTAATCAATTTATTTGTTTCAATCAAAATTGTAGATTTCTTAATGGGATGTATGTTATGACCATTTTTATCAAACTAAACTAGTGAATACACAGAGTAAAACGTTGATACATTACAGGCTATGTAAACAGCATCTAGACAGATTGGTACATGTAAACAACACCTAGACAGATTGGTACATGCATGTAAACAACACATAGACAGATTGGTACATGCATGTAAACAACACCTAGACAGATTGGTACATGCATGTAAACAACACCTAGACAGATTGGTACATGCATGTAAACAACATCTAGACAGATTGGTACATACATGTAAACAACACCTAGACAGATTGGTACATGTAAACAACACCTAGACAGATTGATACATGCATGTAAACAACACCTAGACAGATTGGTACATACATGTAAACAACACCTAGACAGATTGGTACATGCATGTAAACAACACCTAGATAGATTGGTACATGTAAACAACACCTAGATAGATTGGTACATACATGTAAACAACACCTAGACAGATTGGTACATACATGTAAACAACACCTAGACAGATTGGTACATGTAAACAACCCCTAGATAGATTGGTACATGTAAACAGCCCCTAGACAGATTGGTACATGTAAACAGACCCTAGACAGATTGGTACATGTAAACAGCCCCTAGACAGATTGGTACATGTAAATAGCCCCTAGACAGATTGGTACATGTAAACAGACCCTAGACAGATTGGTACATGCATGTAAACAACACCTAGACAGATTGGTACATGCATGTAAACAACACCTAGACAGATTGGTACATACATGTAAACAACACCTAGACAGATTGGTACATGTAAACAGCACCTAGACAGATTGATACATGCATGTAAACAACACCTAGACAGATTGGTACATACATGTAAAGAACACCTAGACAGATTGGTACATGCATGTAAACAACACCTAGATAGATTGGTACATACACGTAAACAACACCTAGACAGATTGGTACATACATGTAAACAGCCCCAGGACAGATTGGTACATGTAAACAGCCCCTAGACAGATTGGTACATGTAAACAGCCCCTAGACAGATTGGTACATGTAAACAGCCCCTAGACAGATTTATATATACATGTAAACAACACCTCGCTGATGGGTATATACATGTAAACAACACCTAGACAGATTGGTACATACATGTAAACAGCCCCTAGACAGATTGGTACATGTAAACAACCCCTAGATAGATTGGTACATGTAAACGGCCCCTAGACAGATTGGTACATATAAACAGACCCTAGACAGATTTGTACATGTAAACAGCCCCTAGACAGATTGGTACATGTAAACAGCCCCTAGACAGATTGGTACATGTAAACAGACCCTAGACAGATTGGTACATGTAAACAGCCCCTAGACAGATTGGTACATGTAAACAGCCCCTAGACAGATTGGTACATGTAAACAGCCCCTAGACAGATTGGTACATGTAAACAGCCCCTAGACATATTGGTACATGTAAACAGACCCTAGACAGATTGGTACATGTAAACAGCCCCTAGACAGATTGGTACATACATGTAAACAACACCTAGACAGATTGGTACATACATGTAAACAACACCTAGACAGATTGGTACATGCATGTAAACAACACCTAGACAGATTGGTACATGCATGTAAACAACATCTAGACAGATTGGTACATGTAAACAACCCCTAGATAGATTGGTACATACATGTAAACAACACCTAGACAGATTGTTACATGCATGTAAACAACACCTAGACAGATTGGTACATACATGTAAACAACATCTAGACAGATTGGTACATACATGTAAACAACACCTAGACAGATTGGTACATGTAAACAACACCTAGACAGATTGGTACATGCATGTAAACAACATCTAGACAGATTGGTACATACATGTAAACAACACCTAGACAGATTGGTACATGTAAACAACACCTAGACAGATTGGTACATGCATGTAAACAACACCTAGACAGATTGGTACATGCATGTAAACAACACCTAGACAGATTGGTACATGCATGTAAACAACATCTAGACAGATTGGTACATACATGTAAACAACACCTAGACAGATTGGTACATGCATGTAAACAACACCTAGACAGATTGGTACATGTAAACAACCCCTAGATAGATTGGTACATGTAAACAGCCCCGAGACAGATTGGTACATGTAAACAGCCCCTAGACAGATTGGTACATGTAAACAGCCCCTAGACAGATTGGTACATGTAAACAGCTCCTAGACAATTTGGTACATGTAAACAGCTCCTAGACAGATTGGTACATGTAAACAGCCCCTAGACAGATTGGTACATGTAAACAGCCCCTAGACAGATTGGTACATGTAAACAGCCCCTAGACAGATTTGTACATGTAAACAGCCCCTAGACAGATTGGTACATGTAAACAGTCCCTAGACAGATTGTTACATGTAAACAGCCCCTAGACAGATTGGTACATGTAAACAGACCCTAGATAGATTGGTACATGTAAACAGCCCCTAGACAGATTGATATATACATGTAAACAACACCTCGCTGATGGGTATATACATGTAAACAACACCTAGACAGCTGGGTATGTTCATGTAAACAGCCCCTAGACAGATTGATATATACATGTAAACAACACCTCGCTGATGGGTATATACATGTAAACAACACCTAGACAGCTGGGTATGTTCATGTAAACAACACCTAGACAGGTGGAACACATTGAACACATTGTCAGAAATCACATCCCATGATTAATTAATGATTTACTGCAATATTGTTTATCTCTGTATTTCTTGATGTAAACAATTCTGTCAATCTTTATAAAAACAAATGAAACTTTGAAATCATAGAACTCTCCTTGAAACTCAGACATTTTAAATCAACTATATCATAAATTTATATTTACATTATTATTTTATACTGAACATGTTCTATCATATGTACTGAGGGGTCTTTAAAAATTCTTGCTATTAAAGACAGACTCGGATAGGTGATGTTTATCAATGTTAACTGATATTATTATTTCATTGAAATAACAGAGGTGTTATCTGTCAAATGAAATTGTTGTATTTGAAATCTGTACAGTGTTGTTAAAAAAGTGGAACATAAGAAAATAGAATTAAAAAAATGTCATTTTGTTAAAACAAATCGCTATCTTGTGTCTGTCTTACTTATCTCCTTTCTGTCAGACCTTCAGATTATCCGCTCTTGATTAGTACATCAATTCACGAACAGATATCAGCCCTTACAATCAGCTTTAATTTTCGTGCTGTGCGTTTGGTCTAGTGTTGTATCTGCTTTCAAAAGCATGGCCTCAGGTCATTGTTTGAGTCTCTGGTCTTTTCGCGGGTAAACATTTGAGTTTCTGATTTGACCTCTGCATGTGTGTACGTGTACATCTGTCTGTGTCTGTGTCTGTGTCTGTGTCTGTGTCTGTACCCATGCCCATGTCAGCATCTGTGTGTACTCGTCTCTATCTCAGACATGCCTGAACCACTTGCATTCAAATTTTACACTTACAACGTGCATCTTGGGATAAACATGCTCTGAGACCAGATGGCCAAATGGCGGCCATTCTTGTATTATGAATTCATCAAAATTTCGGCCATTCCAGATCTAGATCTCGGTCGTGTATGAACAAATTTAGTTCATACTTAGCATGTACATTCAATGTCATGAGACCTTGATGTATGTCATTTTGTTTAAATTGAATTCAAATTGGCTGACTGGAGGCCATTTTACTTTAGTGAATGCAGTTCAAGAACAGTATCTCTGACTGTCCATGTTCAAACTTGATAACTATGTAATGCAATTACATTTGTACTTGTACTTGAGTATTGAAACTATCTCAAAATGTTTTCACCAGTAACAATACACAAATTAACTGAATTGGCCCAAAAAAATACTTCTTATAAATTGCTTTATGAGCCCCTGATTTAAGTTAATGCCTACAAGATCAGACACATCCTTGAAATTTACAATGTGCATTTTAGGATACACATGCTCTGATTCCAGATGGCCAAATGGCGGCCATTCTTGTATTATGAATTCATCAAAATCTCGGCCATTCCGGAACTAGATCTCGGTCGTGTATTAAAAGTGTGACAGACAATATTGTTATAATGAGGAAGCACAAGCAAGAACTAAGACCCAATTTCAAAGATTATTATCGTGCAATATACAGCGCTGTCATGCCTTGTGTGGCAATTGTTAACTATTGCTTGTTTTTTCCTATACGCCGCGCTTATTGAAATTGTGAATCAGGCTTTTGGGAATATTTTGCTGTAACTTCGAGAAGAATGATTATCAAAATATTACATCATTACCGGAATTGTGGTTTTACCAGATTCTTGAGTTTATGTCGCAGCCTGCCCACAATGAATTTCGCCACAAACAAAAAATCCAAATTGTTTGTTTTTATTTATTTACAGAGATCCTAAAAAAGGTTTAAGTTACAGTGGTTGTGGGGTTAGTATAGATGCTGGCAATCTATTGGTTGATAAGATTAAATCTATGGTGAAATCAACATCAAGGTCAGGATGTGATGCAGTGATTGGTGGATTTGGTGGTGTGTTTGATTTAAAAGCAGCTGGCTATCAAGATCCATTGTTAATTTCTGGCACCGATGGGGTCGGCACCAAGCTGAAGGTGAGCAATTAGAGCAGTCTGTTGTCATTACACTGCTTAAAATCCAAAATCGAATCAAATGCATGGATCGTGTAACAAGTACGAGATTTTAGTTAATATGCTTTCTAAGCTCATCAGATAGAAAAGTGTATTAAACCATCGTCCCTTAAGTGTTGAGGGACGGTGATTAAACCAATATGTTATGGATATAAATCAAAATAGTGACTTGAGTGCAGTGTTTCCCATCTTTTTCACATCTGGCTAGTATTTTGATTTGCTTGAATATGTTACTGCACTACTTGGAAAACTGTTTACAATTCATGCAATATATTTAATAATATACATTAATACAGTATATGTCATATTAATTGAGGAACACATTGATTAATATTTTTCTTGCCAAATTTTGCTTAAAATTCATCAACATCAAGCTTTTCTGCTTTTCTTTAGAAAAAAACTGCAAGAAGGATCACTGCAATTTAGCGGTGCCACCAAAGGGTGATCGGGTTCTCCCTACCAGAGTGTGGAGTTTTTAATAATTCTAAGTTAAAATGTAGCATTCTATGGCTTCCTTGGGGCCAAAATTACTATCAGACAGGTCACAGTTGAAGACTGTGGCTTCATGTGATCCCTGGTCAATCAGAATTTTATGTTTGCCAGACTCTGCTCCCCAGGGTAAAGGGGCGCATGGATTTTGTACATACTTTGGACATAATGCACCCTTGATGCATGTGATTTTGTTTTTCAGATCGGATTCAAAGTGGCTGACTGGCGACAATTTTTTTTAACAAATGCTGTTCCAGAGCCATATCTCTGACATATCTTATGTTCAAACTTTATAGGTACATTGTGTCATACATGTGTACAAAAACTTATTTGACGAGCAGATTCAAAATGACCAACTGGCAGCCATTTTATTGTTAAAATTCATCAAATTCAAGCATTTCTGCCATTCCAGTGTCAGACCTTGGTTGTACCATGGAAGGTACCATTAGTACCTTCCATGATACAATGAACATATACAGGTATATATATATATAAAACAGGATCATAATTTTTTCAGACCAGATTCAAAATGGCCAATGCAAATGCTATTCTAGACCCATGTCTTTGTCATTGACTGATCGCAATCAAACTTTACATGACCTGAAACAAATCAGGGTTGTGCATTTCAAAATTGTAAATGTCAAACTTTTGCCTATATAAAATGCACAAAATATTCGTGTTTCATAAAACTAAATAATTTCACATCAGTGAGGGTGTATACCTACATACATGCCAAACCTCGTTGAGCATTATTTCACTTATTTCAAATTCTTTTTACATAACAGATGTGACAGATTAGGACATAAACATTGGTTAAACTTGCTCATTCTCTTGATGATTCAATCATACACATTTCACAATCAGTAAGATTACCTCACAGGTCTGATCTGTTATCACAACTACTTTGTTTGACTTTCTCTGAAGGTTGCCCAGGCGTGCGGGAGACACCAGACGATTGGCATTGATTTAGTAGCAATGTGCGTCAATGACATCCTAGCACACGGTGCAGAATCTCTCTTCTTCCTCGATTACTTCGCATGTGGAAATCTTCAAGTTAACATTGCAAGAGATGTGGTTTGTGGCGTGGCAGAAGGCTGTAAACTTGCTGGATGTGCACTTCTTGGTAAGTTGACATAGTCCACTTTTCATCATTAGCACTTACTAAAAAGGGCGGTAGTCATCGCGCCAGGCACGCGCAAGATATATGGGTCTCATATAAACAAAGATGGTGTCTTTGACTGTTGCGCAGATCAACGATTGAGTACAAACTGAGTCATTACCAAGCTTTAATTAGGTATTTTTTAGGTGATTGGAAGGTATCGAAGGAGTCACCAGCGATAATTAGTGCAAGTCGCACCCAGGTCAAACCTCATACTTGTAATTTCCATTAGAAGAGCGCATGGGGTTGTGAGAAAATCAATGTTTATCAACACAAATGTCACACATGCATGGCGCTATGACTACTGCTCTTTAATATTATAGTTTGAAGAAAATTCAGAATGGACAAGTTTTAAGTTTTTGCTCACATAATAAGAGGTGTACTTTGGAAATTGAGGGGAGACAAAAGTTTGTTAGAAATTTTGTTTTTACCAAACGCCCTACAAGTTCTCAGATTGTGAAAATTCATAGCTAGTATTGACAAAACATTGGCAGTGTAACATCTGCTGAAATATTTATTTTGGACTCTGGAGCTGAAATACATGTACTTCTGGTTGAACAAGTTTGACTGATGTGGTATTTTCTCCTTGTTAGGTGGTGAGACTGCTGAGATGCCTGGCATGTACGCAGAAGGTGACTACGACTTAGCTGGTTTCGCTGTCGGTGCTGTAGACAGGAAACACACTCTGCCGCAAATGGAGAAAATCTCCTCCGGTGATGTGATCTTGGGAGTTGCATCATCTGGTGTCCATAGCAACGGTTATAGTTTAGTGCGTAAGGTAGTGGAACAGAGTGGTTATCTCTACAGTAGCCCAAGTCCTTTTTCTAAAGATAAGTCATTAGGTAAGTGTTGTTGTTAACTCCGTACTCCCATCATTTGAACCAGAGCTAGACACTAAGGCTAGTCCTATAGCCCAGGACAAGTAAAATTGACATTTGATCGACTGAATAGTAACTCGCTTGTCTAAACAGACTAAAGATATAGACAATGTGCAATTTGGATCAAGGGGGTTTAAAAGTTATTGTAAAAGCTTGTGCTACAACAATTCTCATTGGTCAGTTGATAGCACATGCTGTCCAGTTATTAGACAATAACAGGGAATTGGCAGAAGACTGCTATATCATAATTAACATCAAACTATGAGATTATTGTTACATGAACACACATGGTATAAATAGCATGTATATCAGTGACTGATAGACACCCATTGTTAAGATAATACCTGTACTACAGGATACAAAATGTAAATCAGGGTTTTACATGACGCAATATATTGCGAAAGAATTTTGGCGAAAAGTCGTGAGTAATCCACCCCTCCATTTGATCTGCAGTAGTTGCTAAATGAGCTCTTGTAACACTAGAACCTCCCTTGATTTTAAATGGAACGCTCAAAATCATCATTTCGTATGTGCGTCGCCATTTACGCCAATCACAAAAAATGTACTACGTAGACGCTTTGTGTTTATAGCCCGTCTGATAGTTCTCCCGTCGAAGCTTCACCAGCTACGTCCAGTGAAAGCCCCACGTTTTACTAAAGAAGGATCTTTCTTTCAACGATGGGTGGCTAAATCGTTTTAAATGGCTTCGTTACATATCAGACCGAAGCGTTATGGAATGTGAAGTTTGTGTGAGAGCGAAAGCCAAAAACCCTTTCACTGACGGATGTTTAAATTTTCGAAACTCAACTCTCATCCGGCATCAAGACTCGAGAAGTCACATCAGTGTCCGTGTGTTGACCATGAAGTTGGACTTTACAGCCGCTCGTCAGGTAGCAAACAAACGAGAGGAAATATCAAAGTACAAGTGACAATCTGTAATCATACGCAGCTCAGCTGCGAACTGTTTATGTTATGGATAAACGGGATCTCCCTTGCGATGTTTTTACCGATTTCATGCATGTTCAGAAATTGTTGTATGAATGAAGACCTCGATAAAACTTAGTAAATTAGATGTTTGTTTTTTTCATACTGGTACTCCTCCATTGAACTCAAATCATCTCATAAACTCTCTATTGTATTGTTTTCCCTATTTAACAGATATCAATTTCTTGATTTGTGTATGACCCTCAAATTTGCACTTATGACCCCCAAATTTTCAGACAAGGGGTCCCAATGACCCCCACATCTAAAAAATGATGTAAAACCCTGGGAAATGTATGTAATCTTAATTCAATATATCAGTACTAGTGGTGAAACTGGTTCTCATGATGATGGTTTTCGGATTTTCAAAACAAGAGTGCTATTGTGTTTTAACAAGTCATCAATGATCAAGGAAAACTGGCGGGAAATTGAGCATAATTTTAATATTCATTTGAGAAACATTTGAACCTGGGCTGATGAACCAGGCCTGCTGTATGAACTGTGTATCCAGCTGTTAGTGTCTAGAGTGTTATTATTTTCTGAAATTGGTGACTAGTGATTTCAACATGGTTCATGTTACCATCTCCCAGTATACTATGGTCTTAAATTATGAATCATGAAGTTATGCTTAATTTGAAAAATTACCTTTAATAATAAATACTGTTGTTATATGCACTTAATAAATTATATTATTGCGTCTATGGCCAAAGTAAGTCATATTGTAATAATCTGCTATACAAAATTATTTTTTTGTTTAAGCACATTGGAGATGAGCTTCTTAAAAACCACTGTATTGATATTAGTAATCTTTCACTCCTAAACCTTAAGGTGAAGATTTATTAACGCCGACGAAGATTTACAGCAAGACGTTATTACCAGCAATCCGGAGTGGACATGTTAAGGCTTATGCACATATAACAGGTGGTGGCTTACTGGAGAACATTCCACGTGTGTTGCCAGGCAACAATGGTGCGATGTTGGATGCATCACGGTGGGACATACCGTCCGTGTTTGGTTGGATACAGAATAAAGGCAATGTGGCTATAGAGGAAATGGCAAGGACATTCAATTGTGGAATTGGTGCAGTGCTGGTGGTCAGTCAGGAACGATGCGAGGATGTGTTAGAGATGGTAAAGTCATCTGGCGAAAAGGTTTCAGTTATTGGAAATGTGATTCCAACGATAAAAGGTAGAGTAATTTTTGCAGTGTCATTGACTTGTATTATCAAACACTCAATATATCCATATGAACAAAGTAAAAAAAAATATTTAAAATTAAAAAAAATCCATATGAATAAAGTAAAAAAAATATTTAAAATTAAAAAAAATCCATATGAATAAAGTAAAAAAAATATTTAAAATAAAAAAAAATCCATATGAACAAAGTAACAAAAATTTAAAATAAAAAAAATCCATATGAACAAAGTAAAAAAAAATATTTAAAATAAGAAAAAATCCATATGAATAAAGAAAAAAAAATATTTAAAATAAAAAAAAATCGATATGAATAAAGTACAGTACTGCTGATATTTTGTTTAACTATCCTTAATATATTTGCTGTAGGTATATCGCGAGTTCAAGTTCAAGGCCTTGACATAGCTCTGTCTGCAGTCACACCTCAAGACAAAGTACATACAGTAGTTAGTGGACAAGGTGATCACAAATCATGTGTAAATGGTGGCAAGAAGATGAAAGTGGCTGTTCTCATATCAGGAACAGGTTGGTATAGAACAATTTGTATTAAATTCCTGCATATTGATTAACTAATTTGCATATTCATAAAACATTTAGTCATTCACAGGTAGCTGGTATGTGTGTTCTTCTATAGGGCACTTCAATGTTTGTTGTTTCCTTCACGAATCTGTGAATTTAAAAACATAAAACTTAAATTAATCACAGCAAATACCTACAATATCACTTGTTTAATCTACACTTAGAATTCAAGAGAGACTAAAGTAACATTTTATTATCATTTTGATTATCAGGAACCAATCTTCAGGCGTTGATAGACCACACAATAGACCCTAAAGTCGGCAGCTGCGCAGAAATCGCATTAGTCATATCAAACATTCCAGGAGTAAAAGGATTAGAGCGAGCTGAGAAAGCTGGAATCCCAACCAAGGTAACAACACTAACGTAGATGCGTTTATCCTGAGAAATTTACCATTCAGTGTATCTAGATTGCATATTGGTTGCACGTTTGTGTCCCATGTTTCAATCAGAAGTTGGAATTTGCGGCTACAAATTATGAATATTTTGGGCAATTAATGCTACATTGGACAGTTTTGTGATAAACTTTATAAAATGATTGAATATTATATTTTCAGGTGATCCGGCACAAAGAATTTAAATCAAGGGTTGAGTTTGACATGAAAGTTCATGAGACCCTTGCATCGGCCGGAATAGAATTCATTTGTTTGGCTGGATTCATGAGGATTCTGAGTGGAGAGTTTGTTCGTAAGTGGCATGGACGTCTGATAAATGTCCATCCATCGCTACTACCTTCATTCAAAGGGATGAATGCACATAAACTTGTGTTAGAGGCTGGGGTACGTGTGACCGGCTGCTCCGTACATTTTGTTGTGGTGAGTATGAACATCAACAGCGAAGTGGTTTAAGTATGCATTGTTTTACAACAATGCACATGTAAATAATGATACTACTTCAGGTCACAAACAGATGAACGTCAGTTGCTGTTAAACATCAAAGAAAACAAAAATGCATGTAAATTTTAAAATAAATCAGTTCATCCCATGATACACCAATTTTTAATGAACATTCAAGTCTGAAAGCTCTGAAACTACGGATTGTCCTAAAAAATGGTTCATTCTAGCAAGCCCATGTGTGTATTATTCAATCCCTCCAAAAATTATTGGAATTTCAATTTCACACTTTTTCACACAGCGTACAAGATGTTAGATTGTGCCATCAACAAAATTAGCATACAAATGCATGCGATGAAATATTTGTATTCGGTGTTATTTCAGAAATAGTTCCCTTTTAATTCTCCGGAGTTACTTTATCAGACTGTGGAAATACGCATGTGATGAAAATATAATCCCACAATATTTTCTTTTAGGTTGACGTCAGCAGACACTCGTGTCACATATCACAAATATAGAAACAATATCATTGGATTATATGCAATTATTATACATCTGTCACTGTAACGCCATAAGTTACAGCGTGACATAATTTTGCAGTATTTTACCGGATATTTTCATCCTACCATATTAGGAAATGTGAATTCCATATATGGAATGCTAACGTGTGTAAGCGTCCTCTAATAATAAAAACAAACATGGCTGCCACCAGGGTTTGACCAGATTCAACAAAAAGTAGTTCACAGATTCTGTTCTGAACTTTTTGGTTTTTGGCATTCCCGTGGTGTATCCTTGGAAGGAAAAGATGTATAATAATAAGGTTATTACGAGAATACCTTGTCGCTGTACTGTCTTTGTGCATACTTTCAGGTATACTCGTAATAACCTCATATTATAACACCTGTTATACGTATTTATCATAGTGGGCCACTTACTGCATTCAACCACAAATCACCTATTTAGATCCATTTAGTAGAGTGACCACACATCCACACTGCTTGTTGACCTGAAAATCATTTGTTTAAATCCAGATTGTTACTACGGTAGTCCAAAAAATGCTTCATTTTTTAAGAGTGAGGAGAAAGTTGTACTCTCACTTAGATGAAGAACAATTTGCTTACCAGTAAATGCAGAGGTCTTTTCTAGTTAAACGCAGACTAGAACAGAAAAATTACTCTCCAAAAATGCAGACAAATAAGATATTCATACACACTAAATTTATCTTTATATTCTCACTATCAGGAGGAGGTGGATGCTGGTGCTATAATCGTGCAGGAAGCAGTACAAGTCTGTCCTGGCGACACCATAGAAACATTACAAGAGAGAGTCAAGGGAGCTGAACATAAAGCCTACCCAAGAGCTCTGGAATTGATAGCAAGTAATGTTCTCAAACTTGGTGATGATGGCCGAATAATGTGGTTAAACTCAGACATTTAGTTGTTGAAGATTCTATTCAAAATCATAATTTACATCAGTTTCACATTAAAATATTAAGTTTATCCATCAATGAATAAAACTGAATAACATTTTTCATCCTTAGTGAACTCGTATATTGTATGTCTAGGAAATCCTTGAATATAGTGGAAGGCAGAGCCCTGGGGACAATGTAAACATTTTTTGCTCTCCTGTCAAGTGAAGTCAACAGGGATTTACACTTCTCTGCTTAATTTAGAAGGGTTTTTGAAATTAATCAGACAGTCGGTTTAATGCATAGCTTTTGGCATTTTGTCTGCTCACTATTTCATAGGGTGATAAACATTATTTGCAAACTTGTAGATATTCAATAAGTATTCTCATGTTTATCTACATTGTATGTAATTCAAGAATTATTAAAGTGCGGTGGTTGTCGCACCACGCATGTGAGTTGATAAACATTGAGTTTCCCACAATCCAATGCGCTTTTCTATTGGAAATCATTAGTACGAATTTTGACCTGGGAGTGATGTGCACTAGTTGTCGTTGACGACTACAATACCTTCCAATTACTAAAGGTATTACCTAATTAAATCTCTGTCTGTACTTGATGGTCTGCGCAACAGTCAAAGTTGCCATCTTTGTTTATACAAGACCCATATCTCGTGCATGCTTAGCACGACGACCACCTCCCTTCAAACATCCAAATAACCTGTTTGTGTTTTTTTATGAATACACATTTTAAAGAACTTTGCTTTACCTTCCAATAGTATAATAGAAAGACGTAAACTGTGTACATATCAGAACGACGATGTCAAGTCATCTTGCAAACTGACTGTCCATTTGTTTCAAGATGGTCAAACGGCGGCCATTTTTGCGCTAAAAATCAGAAATTTCTGCCGTTCAAACTTGGTACATTTTGGGGCTTTGATGCACGTCATTGTTTTTCAGATGAGATTTGAAATGGCCAATTGGTCATTTAGTTTTAATGAACGCTGTACCAAAACCTAGATCTCTGATATATCAAACATGTCGCACAAAGATTCAAGATGGCTGAATGTAATGTTAAAGAATTCATCAAAAATCTAGCATTTCTGCAATTTCGAAAACAGATTTTGTTCAGACATTGGACAATATGTGGAGGTCTGTTTTTGGAATCAGAACCAAAATGGCCATTAAGATTGCAGGTCCAGGGCTGTACTTCCAACATTTCTTAAAACATGTACATCATGTCACATATTTTACTCATTTAAAAATTCATCAAAATCTGGACCTCAGTCATGCATAGACAGATTTTGTTCAAACTTAATGAGATCTTAATGCATGTCGCATGCATTTTATACCTCACATGGAACATGCAATGCCCTTACTTGTTAATTGGACTGCAGGCATTCTACTTTCAAACCTTTTCTGGGAGGGAGAAAGATTTTTTTTTTTGGGTCACTAATGGACAGTCCTATATTGTTCGGAATATGAGTGCATCAGTAGCCTCCACCACACACATAAAAATCAGGTTTCCAGTGGTGTTGGATTAAGATAAATGAAATCAAAAATCTATTTTCAGTTGTATATAATTATACTCAGATTTTCACATGTAACAAAGTATATTGTGATTTCACAATTTAACCAGAATGCCTGAATTGGCAAACATATTTATTTCATTCCAATGGTTGCTACCGGGATTCTTAGAGTGTAATTTATGCATAAATAAGTGGCAACCTGTCAAAATTTTGAGTAGCGCCCTCAGTGTCAGAATTTTACAATATTGTAGAACAGTGCACTGGTACGGGTCGGCTAAACACAGGACAGTCTTCCAAATATCTGGCAAGGTTTCACTCTATAATTTATCATGGCAGCTAAACATGCCACTTTGAATGCTGGAGAGTCATCAAACGTGCTTTTCAATTCAGCCCGACATGTGATCTAAAGCAACTGCTGCACAATAGTTCATGGAGACTTCCCGAGTGGTAGCGCCCTCAACAAGAGGAACAAGTAGATGAGTCGGTTTACACCTGTAATCTTTGCCTTGCCATTTTTTTCTCTGTATCTGTAGACTATACAACTCTTAATCAATCTGGTGCTTCTCTACCAATCACAATGCTCCCTTGCAAACTTTATATTAAATGTCAGATTTTAAGTTTTGTTACCAAGCGTCATCAAAAAAGTTTTGCACTGCCAAGAGAACCAGTTATTCACATTTTCTAGGCGTTTTTTTTTTTATAGCACATTCCATTAAAATAGGGGCACGATGCATTTTGCCCACATGTTTTTAAAAGCACAAGAATTTACTAAAAATTTGCATTTATGGATGGTTTTGGACAGTTTTACTGAAAAATCTCTGCCTATAGTTTCAACATTTTATAGTGGGTTAGAAATAGTCATACTCTGACTTCATCCTTCACTGCACACATCCTGATAGTATAAAATCCGTACCAGAGTACTGATAATAAAAGTCGCATACTTTGTCCAACGTGTTCGTAATAAAATTAGTGCGAAGGTTGCATCAACCAACACATACTTTGCAATATTCTTGTAATAACATCTCCAGTATTAATATAATTAAGGCTGGTGATGTAGCCACATGCAGTTTTTTTTTTTTTTTTTAAATGGAATGGCAAATTCTATTGTTATTGGTGCTGGCTGTACAAGAATGAATCCCATTTCCTCCAAATAAGTGAAAATGCAAACTAATCACAAAATACACACAAAATTATTATCCGGATTTGTTATATACATTTATTTCAGGAACATAGGTAGTATATAAAGCCTTTGGGAAAAATCACTGACAAGTTTCCTTTTATTATTCTTTAAACATATCAAATTTTACGAAACAAAAAAAAAAATTCCTACTTATCAGTTCACCTAGTCAGCAGAAATACAGAGTACTCATGATCATCAAAAGGGGAAGAAAAATGCAGTCTTTTTAAAAAAAATCAAAACTGGCAGCAAATAAAGTTTTTATTTAATCATCACCTTCAAAAATGTTATATTCCTATATTTGCACGACTTCTCTAAATACAGCAGAAACACACAGCTTATTAATACATCAGTGCTTTTTTGCACTTTGACCCATGAACCCAGGTCACGCAATTCACATATGTACTCTAGGGCTATTTAAACAAGGAAATAAAGGCAGAGACCACACTTAATGATGATGTATAAAAATAAAGAGGCCCACTGTATACAAGACATCCTGCTTTTTTTGCAGGAGACTTAATATTGGACAAGGGACTACAAAACCCTTGGTTCTTTGCACCGACATACAAGAGGTTGAGTTCTGCCATGCATTGTTCCAGTGTTATTAAATACCAATAGAAAACACAGAACACAAACTTGCTATGTTACAGCAAGTTTTCTTATGAAAACATTTACAGTAGTTATTCCAAAAAAATAATATCCCCAATTGTCTCTGTCATTACTATAAAAAAACAAAACAAAAAAAAAGAATAATTCCCCCAACAACTCTGAATTGCCTTCAGTACCCAAAGCAGTGGGTAAATAAATCTTAATGTTACAGCAATTAAGCTGAAGACAGAAATATATAAAAGTTTTCTTTACACTGAACATAATCCCAGTCTCAACTGTAAATTTACATTTATGCTACCCGCCTGGAATTGTCGCCAAAATCACCACTGAGCACCGAGGGATCAAATGCACAAGATGGTATAAATTATTGGCGAGTCCAGGACACATTTACTGAATAAATAATCTCTGGAATTTTTTTAATCTAGAAAAAGTTATTGTTGGAATTGCATCGAAATTTGGTAAACGGCAGTATTAACACATACATTCGCTCGTTCGTTCGCGTGCGTATACACACATACACTTTCTCACTCACACACACTCATCCCCATTATCCAATTGCTTCTTCATCACGACTGCTGGGAAAAGAATAGTACTTCAGCGATAAGCGAGTGCAATTTTGGATCTATTGCTGGTGACATAACAAGACTAAGAAGACGACTTTGGTGCTGTAGAAACAATGGCTGGTTTTCCTTAACCTTTGCAAGACAAGCAAGCGTTGTAGCCGCCCGTCTCATCATATCCCCGCTAGGCTGGGGAAGCTCTTCGCGTATTCCACTCATTGCAATTATACCTGGATTAGACATGGCATTTGTGGCGAGTTCACTATCCTCTAGGAATGAAAGCAACATAGATATGCTCGAGTTCTGGCATGCAATAGCACGGCAAGCAGCACTGTCTCCCTGCGACAGACTTGATAATAGCACCACGGCAAACTCACGGATTACTGGCTCCCTTCGGTCACCCATGCACTGCACAAGGTTTCTATAGAGTCTTTCTAATCGTGAAAAGGGTGGGGTAGCCAGTACCATGTCTACGTTATTGTCAAGTATACATAATTTACACAGAGTTTCCAGACTCAGACGCATAGGTGAAAGTGGGGAATTAGCCGATAACATCGGTAATGGATCCATGGCGTAAGCAGACGGACAAACCGCCCAGTGAAGTAGCCCATCTAAAATACCAAAGCTGATCCCCTCTGGATACAGAGACAGATCCAACTGGCCGGCAATGTTTGCAAGCGTCACCATTGTATTCTCCCTGACAGCATTCAGACAATCCCACCACCATTCATCCTTCTTAACCAATGGTTGCTCATCATCAATTTCTTCCTTCATATCATCCTTTTCGAATGGCTTGATATCCCGATTACGAATAGGGTGTCTGTGTTGCAGCAGCAGTAGTGTGCCCACCACATACAGGAATCCGGGATGTTTCGACATTTCAGTATCATTCCCTGGGATGAACGACAAGCTGCGGATTATATTGGACAGACCCACACACCTCCTGGTTAGATCATCCTGGCAATCATTCAGTACATTGAACGGCGGTTCGTCTCTGTCATACGCCTCGTCTTCATGAATCTTTGGACTACGAAAAAATGCCATCTGCTCCTCAATTTTCTTCTCGATTTCCTCCCTACTATCCACCCGCTTCCTCTCCGTTCCTTTGTATTTCTCATTGCACTTCTTTGTATTCTCAACCAAACAGTCAGCCTTTTCAAAGTTCAGAATTATATGATTAGTCGTATCACCCCCGCCCATTTGCCAGTGAGCACTCCCTGCTTCGAATCCCTCAAAGATGTCCCATAATTTCTCATCAGAATAAAATCCCTTAGAACATTTCTCCACTTTCACAGATTTACTCTTATCAATTCCTTTTAATTTTTCAATATCTATATTGTTGATTGCTTCATTCAAGAGCTCCTCCTCAGATTCCATGTTGTCACACACAGTTTCCGTATTCCGATCTACGCTTTTTTCAACCGCATCCTTATCACAGCCATTCTCCATCTTGACAACTCGCGACGACACAACATTATCCTCTAACTTCACTGCTGTATTTTTATTCTTACAACTTGTAATATCCCCATTGCACTTGTTTAGTTCACAACCTTTCTTTGTATCGGCAGATTTGTGGTTTTCCCTGACTTCAACGTCATCTAGGATACCGAAGATTTCAATTAGACATCGACGATAATGCTCCAGCAGAATTTCCAAAAGCCCAGGAAGATGTTGTAACTGGAAGTATGTGACTGTATTGTCATCAAAAAGTAAAATACTTAAAACATCTATTGCCCATGTGCTTTCTGCCAATAATCCAGACTTCAGACACATCATTACACGCCAAGCTTCAACCGGACCTAGGAGCAAAGAATAAAAAATAATTTCTATTTATTGTATTTTACAATCAAATTCCCTATTGTATGGGAAAGGAATAAGCGGAATATAGCTACAAAACTTTTGACACAGGAATTTCCAAAAACTGGCTATGCAAACCTTTTAGCACCAAAGAATTGGTTATTGTATTAGTAAAATCACTAAGTAGAACCACGAGAACACTAGATGACAAAAGCAATTACGAGAACACTAGATGGCAAAAGCAACCACTAGAACACTAGATGGCAAAAGCAACCACGAGAACACTATATAGCAAAAGCAATTACGAGAACACTAGATGGCAAAAGCAACCACGAGAACACTAGATGGCAAAAGCAACCACGAGAACACTAGATGGCAAAAGCAATTACGAGAACACTAGATGGCAAAAGCAACCACTAGAACACTAGATGGCAAAAGCAACCACGAGAACACTATATAGCAAAAGCAATTACGAGAACACTAGATGGCAAAAAGCAACCACGAGAACACTAGATGGCAAAAGCAATTACGAGAACACTAGATGGCAAAAAGCAACCACGAGAACACTAGATGGCAAAAGCAATCATGAAAACACTAGATGGCAAAAGCAATCATGAAAACACTAGATGGCAAAAGCAACCACGAGAACACTAGATGGCAAAGCATTGTTGTTTTTAGTGTTGGTATACAACACATCTATCATCAACTCAAGTCTTGCACTCAATCAATGTTTTTAATTCACAAAATTTCTCTCAATTTCTTCCTCTATGTATGTTAGACTTACCAACATCACGTGATGTTAATTTCTTCCTATTTTTGAGCACAGGATGAGTACATTCAATGCTATCAGGAGGAAAACAGATCTCCTTTTTAGCATGTACCATCATGCTGGATGCAGGCATATGTGTTTGTGATTTCATCATCTTGTTGCCTTTCTCACGGTTCATATGCTGTAACTGTCTCTGTTGCATGTGGCCTGGCATTGATGGGTTATACATAGTTATCGAGGATCCGGCATGGTGAGAAAGTCCGTCAACAAAAGGTTTGTTTTGATGCATGGTACCCCACGACGGTGATGGTCCATCCCTCATCCGCATTTGATCCGGCATAAAGTTTTCCCGATGTCCTGGCATGTGGCCCTGTCTGGTTGGGTATGGATATTGGGAATCGCTCCGATTATTCCACGGGATGGGGCCTTCGTGTGATGGCTGTTGCATCTGTCCAGGTCCTGAAACAATGGTTAAGTGAGAAGAAACAAAATTAATTTTTTTAAAACAGGCTTAGTAGAATTCCAACAGAAATAAAGTGCAAGTCAGAATATGGGGGATGTTATAAATGGTTTATAAATAAAAAAATTTTAAAAATCAAATTGTTTGAATTAAAGTTGATCAATCGAGAAATGATAGTCGCATCATTGTAATTGTTAATTACTATTGATGAGTTAATTTAGTACCTAATCAGAATAAGTGGATTATCACAGTTGCCATGCCAACTTAAAGGGCAAGATGACCACTACAATTAGTATGCTAATTCAAACCAAGCCACTCACATCGTGACAGGAGCTCCGGGAATTTAAAAAATACTGAGTTTAAAATGGCGGCTAATGTATGCAAAATGCCTGTCAATCACAGTTTGAGTAAGCGAGCATAATAAGCATTCATTTACTTAGTGGACAGAGGCGGAGTTAATTACCCATGAACACATGGTGCAATCCATGGGATTGAGCGGTTCCCCTTTAAAGACATGCATGTGCATTATATGTGACGACAATGTTGATCTCTTGAGCCAATCACTATGAAGTATTTGAATGAAAAACGATAATTGGCATTTGCATGTATATAAATATATTTATTAAACTAGGATACAGCTTTCTGCCTTTCACTGTACAAAAAGAAGATATTCAATAAAATTGTAATGTTGCACACACATATGCCACATTAAGTGAAATGTGCTGTTTAACTTTCAGATTTGATTTGAATTATGTCAATATCACGTGACCAATATGTTTCAACAATCAAATCAGAGAGGGTCGTAATCTGTAATCTATTGTTTTTATTATCGTAATTTAAGTAAATTCATGGACATGGGCAAGGTGTAAAATGTATTCAGCTATTTCTTCATTTCCGTAATTTGTACAATGATATTTTGGTATGCGTATTTTCAGCATTAAATGTCGCAATTCCTACGCAATTTCCAATTTTGATTTTTAAACACAAATTAACTAATATATAATACAAATTAAATTAGGAATTCGCTTTTTCTGTAAAGGGTAAAAATCTATTTTTTACTGTAAATGGAACTTTCATTTTATTTCATAAAATGCATTTTTTTATTTTCTGTACTGTACCAGCTATTCCCCTTGCCCCCCCCCCCCCCCCCCCACTTTGTGACTTGGGACAAATCACGGGAAAGCTGCAAAATTGTTGGGGGGTTGAACAATCTTCATAGACTGCTCACATTATATGCATTAAACAACGTTATATGGTTTACGTCAGTTCGAATTTTTTTAGTAAGATCCAGTAATCATGACTAACGTATCATGTTGACTTGTCTTACACAAAACATACTACTGTAATCTGGTAACTAATTAAATTCAGTGAACGACAAAGTTTTTTTTCTTAAGACAGGTTAAACACAATGACTTTAGTAAAATGAAGTCTCAACGAAACAGACATCTGGCAACAAGAAATACTCTTGATAAAGACTGGATGTGTACAAACCCTGAGGTGCCATAGGCCCTTGGTTAAGTCGATCTCGGTAACCGGGAGAATACTGCATATGGTTTTGTAGATTTCGATCTGGATATGCATTCTGTGACATTGGACTTTGCTGATTGTATGGTGGCATAGGATAACCTTCATCGAGTGGTGGTCTGACTCCGACAGCTGTACGCTTTGTGGGTGGACCATACATCTCTCCCTGTATACATTAGAATATTATTTGGAGTTTATAAAAACCTGGGTGACTTTAAAGTACACTCGCAATATCATTCAACTGAACAATACAATATACAATTCATCAACAGGAGAACTTTAAAGCCACGCGCAACAATGATACACTGTATTTGTTTTATCAGGAGCGTATGCCAGACGTTTTTTTCCCCTCAAAATATCAGATTGAATTTATATCCATTTGATCCAGGATGATCACAAAAATTATAATTTAAAAAAAAAAAATATTCAAAAATGTTGTACCAAATATTCAGATTCCTACCTGTGGTGCAGGCCTCTTCTGTTGGAATGGGGACTGAGGGTATGGATGCTGCTGCTGAGGTTGTGGAGGACCTTGCGGTGTGAACTGTGGCTGACCAGGGTAAGGCTGATTGTACCCATCATGTGGAGTATGCGCTCTATGCCCAGGATGGTGCTGTGCAGTATATCTATTAGGATACACTTGCTGGTCCCCGCTACTTGGTGGATACTGCTGCATCATGCCGCTGTGTTGTTGTTGTTGCTGTTGCTGCTGCTGCTGCTGCTGCGACTGGGGTGGTGGATGCAAGGGTTCAGGCACTCCTGGACCACTGGGTTGGTCAAACCTACAGAAAATAAGACAACACAAAGACAAATAAGAATAGGTCAACAGCGGAACATGAACAACAGCATATCAGGCACAGCTTCTTGCTCGCTTGAAAGCAAAAGTATACATTAATGTAATGCTCTACAAACTTTACTAATCACACACAGTGGCGTCATTTGTTTTTTGTAAATTGTTTCCCATTTAAAGAACACATAAAAACTGAGCCAAAACGACCCTTGTGGTACTAAAATGAATATGAATGAATGAATGAATGAATGAAATTTATTTCACCAAAAAAAAAAAAAACGGTAAAGGTAGAAGTTGCACAGGTAGTAAATATATATAAATAAATTAATAATTAAATAAACAAATAAATAAATAAATAAATAAATAACGAATTCTACTGAGATAACTTTTCTTTTTTTGGTGGGGATTACAGATATAGTTCATCAGAACTAGTCGAGTCCGTAATCCCTGTATATATAATTTCAAATTTTAATCACACAAATCTCCAAATAAAGAATATGCATGATAATGTCCTGTTACATAGCTTGAAAGAATTGTTCCAACTAGTTATTTTCAGGTGTTTATTCTTTACCCCATGAATATTCATATGGTACCACAGCATATAACATGAATTACTAGTAAAATATACAAAAACAAACTAAAGGCCCTTTAACTGTATAAATAAAATATTAATTAATCGAGTCATTATCGAGGTGTTTCATGTCAGAGTCAAACATAGATGAGTTTGCAATATTAGTGGTTTTGGGAGGGCAATATTAGCGGCTTAGAAAGGGCAATATTAGCGTTTTTTGAGAGGGCAATATTAGCAGATTGTGTGTGTAGGAACTCTAAACCGCCCAATACAAAGCATCATGTGCGGCTGAGATGGGTAGTAGCTGACAAGCTCCTAGATTTGTTTTAGCATCATTTTTTCCCTGCCAACTTTACAATTAAAAATAAGTAAAAAGCTGGAGTAAAACTGATGCAGGTGTTAATATGATGCACTAAATCACTTGAATAAAGTAGATTCAATATTCCAGTATGCTGTCCCTACTGTCTCAGAATCACAAAGGAGAACCCCTGGCTCAAGTGTCATTTTATAAAATGTCACAGAAAAAAAATTTAGCATCCCTGCATTACTAGTAGTTTTTAATTTAAGTCTTAATTACAATAATGATAATTTCTCAATTCAAAATGAATGCCAAAAAGATGCAGAACATTAATCCAATGAATTAATATTATTTTCTGAATATTAATCAGCAAGGAGTGCACTCTCTCTGAACTCTGTCAAACAGACTCATGAATAAACACAATAAAATTGATATAGTATTTCACATGTACGCAATTTAACGAGTAGCAACCACGAGATGAATGAGCAGACTATAGGGTTCACATGAGGACATACACACATAAAGCAACGTGACAGACAACAATGCCTTGATAGATGGGTTTGTGTGTATACCTTTCACTTTTCATGTTGTGTTTATTTTCATCAATTTTCCCAACATTGCCGGCCCTTCTCTGTCTTCTGGATGGACTGTTGGTTAATAACACACATTTATTGCATTACATTATACCACTGTTTGGGACAAGTTTGAAGCCTTTGAACAAAAGACCGGTATTAGCCGTCGTCTTTCTGTCACTTTCAGAATATTCTTACCACCCAGGGCTGCTGAAATAATTGTACCACTTCAGTACTAGAATATTCAGGCCAATATTTGATTGGTTTTCGGGAGTTACCTTGACTCTAATTTGGAATGTACACAAGAGCTCAATTATTATAAAAGTGCCAGAAGAGAACTACTGCCCTCTTTTCTGCAGGAGAATCGTTCAAACATGTATTTAGGAGATTAAAGCGGTGGGATCATCACCTGTGCATGCAAAGGAATTGAGTCACATGCAACGATATTGCTTCACACTGAAACGCAAAGGCTTTTAAGTTGATGCACTGTGGCCGTCAACTGCATGAACAGGTGACTCCTCTCTCTCTTTAATACTTTTACTGTAAAATCCTTAATTTTCGCCGAGAAGATTCAGTGAAAATAAACTCCAGCTAAAATATAGTATTTTACAGTAAATTTAAATATGGATTCAAAGCTGTAATGAAGCAGGCAAACGTCTCCAAAAAACTTAATAAGAATGAATATTTGTTTTGAAGAACAAATTAATGCTTTAAAATATAATACTTTCTAGGTCAGTTTAGCCAAGACGAACCAGGATACTGAAGATAGCCAGCAAAGGATTATGGGAAATCCATAATGTGCTCAGATTATCTAGTACTGAATGGTCTTATGATAAATGTGGTATAATATAACACACAAGTTCGTTTTGAGTCTCACTACTTACCTTACAAGACAATATACCCAAAAACATGGAAATGTGTTCATTTTATTCTTAAATTAAATTTATTAAGAATTTCACCATAGCTGCATTGATACATTGTTGATCAGAATGCAAAATTTCTTATTGTTTTTTTGTGGTTTAACAGTATAAATTCACATGATGAAATTCATAGTGTGTCCGTTTTAGCTTTATTAACGCATCACCTGGTGGAGGAACCAGACAGCTGATATGAAAGTATTGACAAACAATGTGTTGACATATGCACCTAATGACAGACAAATCTGTGGCCAAAGTAAGCTATAATTCAATAATCAATAAATCAAAGCATATACCGGTACATGTGTGCGTTTCCGAAGACCGGTTTACATCATCAGATTTATAGGATGAAATTGAACGTGTCCAATATACATAAATGCAAACTGACATCAGATTTAGCAGTTTACTGTAAAATACTTTATTTTAGCTGGAATCAATTTTCGCTGAAAAGGCTTTTTGGGTGTTTTTTATTTTCACTGAATCCTCCCTTCAGCGAAAACAAATTCCAAGCGAATATAAAGTATTTTACAGTACACAATCTGATGCTGAAATTCAGATATGTTTTTTTAGAATCTGTCAGACGTCAGATTTTGCGGTTTACACATGATTCACCCGTCAGGACTGTCAAATCAGATCCTGTAAACTGGCCTTAAATATGATAGCACGAATTTTTTCATTTGCGGCATTATTTCGACGTGTCTATTTGCTAGGTAGTCATGAATGTGATAGTGTTAATACTAATTTCAAAGGTGTTGGTGCTATTTTCGTCTTGCATGTAGTTTTATACCCAAATTTTATCACAAAACGTTTTTTTCATAAGAATTATTGAATTTTATTATCACAATCTTAAAATATGAAACAATGTCATAGTGAAAGTGTACAGAAATGTTTTTGTGTCATTTTAGCCATTCAAACTAACTTTCAGCCAATGTAATCTAAATGTGTAACAAAGTGCAGCACATCATGTCATAAATCAATTGTGACAGCACATCTCGCCCCGAATTATTGATGCACAAGACTGACTGAAGTCTGAGAATGTTCAACTATTACTGCCTGGCCATTTGAAATAACTATTTATGTTAAGTTAATTACACCCCTTTCTAATCACACCTTTCCATTGAAAATTTATGATGCAAATAGTGCAAAAATAAATCACGACTAGATAAGGACCCATAGTTGAAATGAATTCAGCTGTATCTTAATATCAACATCAGAGGGCACTGATCCCTCCAAGTCAATGAAATAAAAAGAAAGTCAAAAGAAATGTGATTTATGCAAATTAGGCAATTAGTATAATTTAATTCTCAACGCAAAACTAATCAGGTCTGTGCATTGTTCTAGAACACCATGTGCAAGGTGGCACAGACGTACATGTACGCACACAGGGTCAATTACGACTGCAGAATATTACGGTAAAATCTATATTAGAAGCTGTATCCCTAATAGAAGTCACACCCATTCTTTTTAAACATTTGAGAAGCAAAAATTCATTGTTACTCATATGTGTAGATGCTCTTATAGAAGCCGCATCCCCTCTGTTGCATTGTACCATTTTAATAGAAGCAGCACTTCTAATACAGATTTTACAGTAATGATGATTTAAAAACAGCATTCCTCGAAGGAGGGGGGGGGGACAACAATTTTACAGTACAGCATATCTGAATTTGTAATAACAATCCTTGACAAATATACCAGATAAACTTTGGTAAAGACTGAAGACTGACAAGAGCAAGTAAGCGTTTCCTTGACAAGTCAATATTTAAAAACTTTCTGTTGGAAAAGTAGGAGACAGCTGGGAACCTGTAAATATAATATGCAACAACATGAGATGAATGTGTGTTAAAACATAGGACCAGAATAGATAGTGTCACCTCATTGGAAATGTACAAACGTACAAGATTACATTACATTAGTCAATAACACGCTGACTTACTTTGCTACTGCCACAGGAGACACTTGCTGTGGATGCAGAAGTGATTAAACCTGACAGCTGTTCAGAAATACCACCATATCATAGAAACTGACCCAGGCATGAAAATAAAACTTACCTGTCTCTGTCAAACTGGTTGCCATATTGGTATTGTGCTCCCGGACCTTGATTCATTCCCATACCACTTCTCCTCCTGGGATCGAACGGATCCATGGAATTGCCACGATACACATCAGGTCGCCGCCCAGCAAAAGAATCCGGAACGTTCCGATTGGCAGAATATGGATCGTTGATAGAGTTTGGTTGGTTAGTAATTGCACCGAATGGATCATTGGGAGCCATAGAGTTATTAACAAATGGATCAATTGAGTTCATTCTGTTATTTCCATCGTTATAAGAGTTGGGCATTCCAGGAAATGGAGCATTTGATGGGGGAAAGTTTCCAACGTCATCAGCGAACGGATCCTGCACACTAACGCTATTGCTGCTATTACTTCGAGGCGGGACCATGCTATTGTTTAACATGGGTCCCATTATACCAGACGGGGGCATTGGTGACATGTTGTTGACAAGCGACGATGAGCTCAGAGCTGAGGATGGTCTTGGGTATTCATGGTGTTGGCCTGTCGGAGTAGGTACGCGATCTGAGCTGATTTGTGATGGAGGTCTTTTAACTTCACCTGAGATAGAATTTGGTAATGACTGCTGAGACGAGTCATCTTTCAAGGAATCTGTAAATACAACAGTTATTTTCAAATGAAGGTGTATAAATAATAAGGCGTAATGCAACATAGTGTACAGCCAACCATACAAATCTCCCGCTCTATTTCTTCATTATTTAAAAATCTTAATTGCACAATTAAAAGTAGAGAAGTTTGTACATCCCTTATTGAAAAAAAAACAAACATATATACTGAACAATCAAACTAAAATCAAAGAAAGCTTAGAAAGAACTCCCATGTGCCGAGAGTATTGGAGACACATTAAATATAATTCAAAATTACTTAGCTGAAAACTAATTATGCAAATCAGAAAATTAATATGACCAGATTTGAGTGTAAAACTAATGAGGTCTGCGCAATGTAACAGAAAATCTATGTCTCCAAGTTTAATTGAAATGTGATTAGAACCAAAAAATTATGAATTATTATGCTTATTAGGGAATTAATATGAACAGATTTTTACCCCAAACTAATTAGGTTTGTACATTGTCCTAGAGCATCTTTGTACTAAGTTTCATTGAAATGGAATAATTAGTACCGTGAAAACTCCAAAATTTCGACCCCTCTAAAAATTCGATTGGCTATTTGTTTGCCGGGTTTCTGTGTTTTATTTACCTCCAAATTTTCGTCTCCACTAAAAATTGCCGACTCATTCTTATTCGAAAATTGCGACCAGTTTTAGTTTTCCCCCAAACGAAAAAAAAAACCGATGTGAGCGTTCAAACGGGACCTTCCTCGAAGGCATGAATCCGGGTTTCTGATTGACTGAGAGATTTTTATTTTATTGGTAACGAAAATATATTCTAAATAAACGAAGTTTCAAATAAAAACGAACACAAAAATCTCGGCATGCTGCGTTTCTGAATTGTTGATTATTACTGTACTCAGTAGTGATTATAATAATGTACACAAAATAAATTTGTTGAATGGTTATGAAATACAAATAAAAGTCAACTAAGTTTCATCGTAAGCGAATGATTCCGGTCTCGTATAAACGTTTGATGCTGTAGGATATCCGCCATGTTCTCTTAGGTCAAATAGGTCAAATCGCTAATTAACCAATCAAAAAGCTGGATGATGCCAACGTGTTCAAATTACCATAGCTTATTTAAATATGTTAATGTTATTGAACGCAATGCGAAGAGATTGATGTTGTAGTACGATATTTTGGCTTGGATTTTGATGCGAAAACGGCATGATTTTTTTTTAAATAAAAAAATTAGTTGTTTTTAAAAAATAAACTGGTCATCTGAAGAATAATTTAACATTGTTCACAGTGATAACAGCTCATTCTCGAAAGGAAGCTTACCCGCTCATGCTAGTCACGATAAAAATCATACACGTGTACTCTTGAATAGACAGACGTCAATGACTACGGTAAAACTTAGACTCTATTTTAGCCGGCAGGATTGATTGAAATGTCCGAAAAATGACGCCAAAATACACCTTAAAAGTCCCATTTTATTTTCTTAAATCCCATTTTATTTTTTAATCCAAGGGCGAATTTACGGCAGAATTTGGTCCCTCAAATAAGGGACACGTGAGCTTTGATTCTAACCGGATACATTGCACTGGGTCGGGGAGATAGTTTGCTAAACTTCCATGTATCTTTTGTCCAATGGGTACCTGTACTTCGAACATTCGCAAGTTTTCCTAGGTAGTGCGAGACAGCTTTGTCTTTTGACCTATTAGTTTTGTGCTGACCTCTTCTGCGCGTCTTGATGTTTTGTTTTGCTTGTCATAATACTCACTGATTGATGACTTTGTTTAGATTTTGAGTTACAACTCGGCCACGACTCTAAAAACATGTCACATTTCTAACGCCAATTATTTAAAACCGGTCGAAATTTTGGAGTTTTTACGGTACTTTAGATATCAGTGTGAAAGCTTAAAATTGGTTAATTATGCAAATTAGGTAATTAATATGTACAGATTGTAACCCACAATTATTCAGGTCTGTCTATTGTCCTACAGCATCCATGTACATTCATTGATATGTGATGTATAGTACCTGAGATATCAGTGTGAAAGTTGGTTAATTATGCAAATTAGGTGATTAATATGCACAAATATTTACCGGAAACTAATTGGGTCTGCATAATTCTAGATTCATTGAAATGTAAATGATTAGTACTTTAGATATCAGTAGAAAAGCTGAAAATTAATTATGCAAATTAGGTAATTAATATGCACAATTATTTACCCTAAAACTAATCAGGTCTCTGCATAGTCCTAAAGGATCTATGTACCAAGTTTCATTGAAATGCGATGATTAGTACTTGAGATACCCATGGAAAAGCTGAAAATTAACTAATTATGCAAATTAGGTGATTAATATGCACAAATATTTATCGAAAACAATCAATCTCTGCATAGTCCTTGAGTATGTAAGTACCAAGTTTCATTGAAATGTAATGCTAACTACTTATATCAAATGCTGAAAATTAATTAATTATGCAAATTAGGTAATTAATATGTACTGATATTACCATAAAAACTATCAGGTCTGTGCAGTGTCGTATGACATCTATGTACCAACTTTCATTTGAAATGTGATGATTAGTACTTGAGATATCAGTGGAAAAACCGAAAATTGACTAATCATTATGCAAATTAGGTAATTAGTATCCACGGATTATTACCAAAAACTAATCAAAACCTAGCATTAGTTCAGAGCATCTATGTACCAAGTTTCATCAAAATCCAATGAGTGGTTGTTTAGATATCAGTGGAACAGTCATGGAACCACTAAAAAATAGCTAATTATCATGTAAATTAGGTAATTAATATGCACGGATTTTTACCAAAAATTAATCAAATCTGCGCACATGTTCAGAGCATCTATGTACCAAGTTTCATCAAAATCCAATGAGTGGTTCTTTAGATATCAGTGGAACAGTCATAGAACAGCTAAAAATTAGCTAATTATCATGCAAATTAGGTAATTAACGAGCATGGATTTTTACCAAAACCTAATCAAATCTGCGCATTGGCCCAGAGCATCTATGCACCAAGTTTCATCAAAAACCGATGTATGGTTCTTGAGATAGCAGTGGAACAGTCGGACACACATACATACACACATACACACATACAGACAAACTAACTGCAAAGACTCCCATTTTGTGCTTCGCACATGGGAGTCAAAAATAAATAAAAATAATTGACTTATTTAACGCTCTAGAGTAGCTGTGCGTATACACAAGTCTACGTTACAGAACTTTGAATATAAATGCGTATCACATGATAAAAGCACTACAACAATTCTAGTATCACTTTTAGTGATGCATATAGAGTGAAAAACGCATGTTTCGTAAGATGGTCAAAAGACGGAATGTTGGAGGATACAAACATACGAAAAATACGTACCGAGTGATTCAATACTGGGTCGTTCATTCTTAATTTTCATGCTACCACATTCTCTCTGTGGTATAACATCATTAGGATTTATTCCGCCCTTATCAAATTGACATTCGTAACTTAGTAAATATTTGTTGTAATTCTTCCGTAAGGTAAATGCCGCCGTGTTGCTGCTTCCTATGTTCATTACCGCACATATATCTTTCCATTGCTTGTGTCGGGATACCTAAAATATAATACCATTATGAACCATCAAGTCAGCTCTATCTACATACATTGCCACATTGTACTGTAAAATACTTAATTTTAGCTGGAATGAATTTTTGCTGAGTAGACATTTTGGGTGTTTTGTAGGAAGTTTATTTTCACTGATTTGTGATGAGTTGAATGAAAAATTAGTTAGTTTTCACTGAATCATTCCTTCCACAGTAAACTTATTAATGTAGCAACAGGGTAAAAAGTGTTGAAAATTTATCTGTGATTCTGATATCCTCTAAAAGTTACTAAGCATGCAACAATAACAATCTATATATTATCTGAAAGCTTAGATATAGGCAGGTATGCAAGTGCATATGTCGGACTGAAGCTTGAATTAAATCAGCCAACATGTGCTCGAAATCTGGTTCGAGACACATTGAAATACCTGACTTAAGTGTATTTATACAACAAAAATGGCTGTTAGTTGGCCATCTTTGACCCTATCGTGGACGGGAGTGAACTTGGCAAATTAGCTCTACAATGTTCAGGGTGCATGTTCCAATTCAAATGACACAAGATCAATCCCTCTAGTAATAACACGTGTAGGTAACACTATTGGATTGGCAAGATTAAATGTTTGGCTATATGCTATTCTATTTCTATTTTTGTACTGGGCAAGTAGACATTGAATGCCATTCCAGCAGATTTCGGATAAAATATGGAAGTGACAAGACCTGAAAGGTGTATTAAAGTTTCTGTCTGGAAACATTGGAAAGATACATTTCTAATACAAAGAACTTTGCTACTTACCTCAGCTGCTCCACCTTTATCTTTCACACATTTATACAATTTATATAAATCTAACGTAGTATTGCTCATCATGGGGCATTTCTTTATAGGCTCTCCCCTGTCTTCCAAAAATTTTACAAGTTTATCTAGGAATGGTGCCCTCGCTGGGTCATCACAAAGTTTATAAAGTCTCCTGGCCTGCAATACAAAAGATTTATGATTAACAACTGTAAAATATTTTATTTCAGCGGGAATTAATTTTCGTGAAAAGCTTTTGGGTTTTTTCATATGGAACTATTTTTAGAAGTTGAATGTAAAATATAAGAAAGCGGTATATTCGCTGAATCATTTTTCAGAAATACAGTACTGTATGTGAAATGCAGTGAGGGAATTTTTTCACAGAGCCCTCTAGTGGCAACAATACTATTAATTTACTGCAAGGTACTGTAAAAGGATTAATTTTCACTGAATGAGACATTTTGTGCAAGGTTGTTTTTTTTTAACGTTTCCCACCAACTTTTGAAAAATTGATGACAAAATAGAAGTGAAAACATATTCTAAACAATTTCTTTTTTCCCTTCAGCTAAAATAAAATTGAAATAAATCAAGCGAAAATAAAGAACTTTAAGGTTCACGTTTTAAATTTTTGGTACAACTACACAGGTACATGGAAATCGCCATCAAGGCCAAGAAAACTAATTTTTTTGAGCAAAGATTAACCATTAGCAACTATAGAACAGGTTGACAGGATGAGCTGAGCAAATTTTGTTTACTCCGTTTAGTTTTAAAGTTACATTCTTACTTTGTACGATTTGCAAGCTACTAAACAATTTACGAGAATCCAATAAAAAATATTCCAGAAATTTAATAATGCTAATGGTCACTAGAATGAATGACACCGAGAAAACCAACGTAGGCAAACAGGGGGTTTCGCTTCTTATCATCTCGCGTGTCTGAATTAATTTGTTGCTGTTGCAATTTTCACACCAGTAAAGTGAGCCACCTAAAGTTGAATTTGAGAAATGTTTTCAGGTTCAGAGAAAGTATTATTCAATAAATGTTTAAGATACTGTAAACAACTTTATTTTTTTATGTTTTGTAGGAAGTTTATTTTCAGTAATTTTTAACAAGTTGAATGTAAAATATATTGAAAAGTGTATATTCACTGGATTTTAAATTTCACTGAATCATTCCTTCAGCGAAAATTAATTCCAAGCAAAAATAAAGTATTTTACAGTATCTTGTTGTGGCATTAAATAATAAAAAATAATTAAATTATTAAATTTTCTATAACAAAAATCTATTTTCTCTTTGTTAGCCCTATGAAAGTTTCTCATTGCATTCACCAAAACAAACATGCCAATGAGGGCAAAATTCATTGCTAGAAATTCTTACCTGATCATTCACAGGTCTTTCTGGTTTGGAAGACTAGAGTAAAAAAACAAACAAATAAACAAATCATTATACTTGATTAGGACGTACAAATTGCCAGATGCAATCAGAGAATAAACTTCAGGATTTTTTGAAATGCTGCATATATATTATTGTATTTTGAAACTGTCTTTTGCTTCACTCACCGGACTTTGAGGGGTTCTTGGTAAACTGTTGGGACTGGGGTTTTGATGGTCACACTCTTGTGACGACGCTTTACTATTTGAGTCAGGTGATGGCAGTGGAGAGGCTCCAAGTAACCCAATAGGTGGTGATGATGGCCTTGACACGCTGTCATCCTGTGGAAAATAACAGAGGGAATCAGATGAACTCAATAAAATACACCTGAAACGGGCAGTCTCCTTACCACACAACTAAAACAGGCAGTCTCCCTAACACACAACTAAAACAGTCAGTCTCCTTACCACACAACTAAAACAGGCAGTCTCCCTAACACACAACTAAGACAGGCAGTCTCCCCAACACACAACTAAAACAGGCAGTCTCCCCAACACACAACTAAAAGTCAGTCTCCCTAACACACAACTAAAAGTCAGTCTTCCCAACACACAACAGTCAGTCTCCTTACCACACAACTAAAACAGGCAATCTCCCTAACACACAACTAAAACAGGCAGTCTCCCTAACACACAACAAAAACAGGCAGTCTCCCTAACACACAACAAAAACAGGCAGTCTCCCTAACACACAACAAAAACAGGCAGTCTCCCTAACACACAACAAAAACAGGCAGTCTCCCTAACACACAACAAAAACAGGCAGTCTCCTTACCACACAACAAAAACAGTCAGTCTCCTTACCACAGAACTAAAACAGTCAGTCTCCTTACCACACAACTAAAACAGGCAGTCTCCTTACCACACAACAATAACAGGCAGTCTCCCTAACACACAACTAAAACAGTCAGTCTCCTTACCACACAACAAAAACAGGCAGTCTCCCTAACACACAACTAAAACAGTCAGTCTCCTTACCACACAACAAAAACAGGCAGTCTCCCTAACACACAACTAAAACAGTCAGTCGCCTTACCACACAACTAAACAGGCAGTCTCCTTACCACACAACTAAAACAGTCAGTCTCCTTACAACAAGCTGTACAATGTTCTGCTTTTACTGACCTTATTTTGCACAGGTTCTTCCTTCACTGGGGCAGGACTTGTTTTCTGTGGATCAGTCATAACGCTATTCACAACTGTTGATGTACTGACGGGTGATGTAATGCTTTGCGTTACCGATGTAAAACCGGGGCCTGCAAATCACAAATTTAGTTTTTTCCCAATTAAAATACAACTTTTGGTAATATAATTATGGGCAGTAAGAACTAGTGTCAAAATAAATACTGAACTAAACAGTCATCTTTCAATAGTGTTGTCATGTCAGACTCTACCGTATTTGCTTGACTAGTAGCTGACATAAATTGGTGAGATTTTTCTATGATCAAAATAAATAATAGTTTAACCATTCATTCATTCATTCTACAGGTTTGTTTAAAAAACGTTTTTACTGGAGATGTGTTTCGAGTAGAGCAAATATGACATTCCCAAAATGGGGGAGGGGCAGTTGTTTAAATACTATTCATAACCAAGTGGCATTATGGTACTTTTTATGGGACAATTACTTTTAGTATTATGTAACTAGCATGTTTTTTTTAACGTCAATATTTTATATTAAGCAGATAGTTAAGTTTGGGTACATCTTTGTAAGACTATTTTTTTTTTTGGAACAAATGTACAGCATCAACTAGTTGTGACAATTTTTGAAGTAATGTGAAAACTTGATTAGTTTCATTCGTTAGGGGGTTACAAAGCTTTCCCATTCAAGGTGTAACAATTCATGGGAAACAATTTTATAACCACCCGTGGAATGAAGTCTTTCCCTTTTTTTAAAAAAAATACCACTCATTGAAATCAGCGCTAACTGACCATACTGCAACTTTGAAAAAAATTATTTTCACAATGCATTCTTTGCGATCATCAAAATGCGAAGAAATGGGAAAATCTGACAAAACTGGACTTGTCAGGTCGAAGGTCACGGTTGTCAGCTTCTTTCCAAAAATGCTGATAGCGGAACTTAACATTCCCTCGCAAGTTGAAGTTTATGTTGATTTCATTGTAAATGTAGTGAAAACATTTGTTGTCACAGAAAGCAATGCCGTTGGAACCTCCAAAAAAATTAAGTATCATTTACAAAATGCTGAACAGAGTTATCAATTGGGACTAAGGCAGTATTTAACAAAAGGCAATGGAAGATAATCTGAGACTAACAAATCCATGATCTGTTGAAAAATTACATGTCAATGATTTATAAAGAATCGCCCACCTGTTGAAATCTCAGCCATGGGCGGCGAGATTTTAGAATGATGATGTATCACGTAAATACAATACATATTTGCAGCATGTTGCCGAGTAGGTGAATACGGTAACTCTAAATAAATGACACATGTACCCAAACTAACTTTCCTGACTTTTGTGGCAACTTTGGATTAGAAAATCGGCAAACTAAATTCACCTACCCCAAAATTTGTTTATTCAGAGTTAAAAAACCACCAACCACAAATAATAATTTAGCATTAGTTTCATAAAATTCCTGTCCTTTTTATTCTCTCCAAGGCTTACTCACACGTAGCATGATGTACTTTCATGCAACTGGATACGATTAATTTCCTTTCAAAAACACCTTCAAATTCAGAGATGGATAGAGTTATACCAAAACTAATGCAATATAGTGATATAAGATAGTGTAAAGACTCAATGGACAATATTACATTAAAGCAATTAATTTTTTTTAGCAACAACTCCCACAAGAGAATATCAAGCATTTTCGTTTAATTTCTAATAATTTGATGGTCGCATTGAAAAATATTTTGAATATTAACATAATTTGAAAACAATTGTTGAAATTAATTATGATTAATTAATAATTATTCAGTGTTTTATGGTGTGCTCACTCAGACTTTCAATTTTGTCTGAACATGAACAAATATATTTCAAAGCCGAAAATTGATCAATTCTTATTATTCAGACCAAGATGCCTGTGGATATATTACATACCATGTAAACAAAAGCCCACATAGGACTGATTCTAAGCTATTCTTTTAAATTAGAACTTTCAATTGCATAAAGAATACCTGTATGCAGCCATTTTATTTATATTTAGCAGTAAATCTTAGTGATATCTAGATTATTTTTAGTGCTTTTGAATACAGTTAAAGAAATCCCAGTTGCGATTCTGATGTCAATAATGTTTACACACAATTCTTTGTTTACTTTGAGGACTCTAGTTTTCAATACAGCAAATCATGAAATGTCCTAAACAAATATTGTTAAGTAATATAAAAAGGTAATTGGTAACAAAGTTTCTAATTTAGAAAAAAATTATCTTTTGCATAAAATGACAAATACAAAATCAGGTAGCATTCAACTTCAGAATGTGTTTGTTTGCCTCCCCCTCCTGCTTGTGTGATGCCCACCAACACCTTGGAAAAAACGGGCAATACCGTAAAATCTAAGAACAAATAAGAACCAAAAATTTATCATTTCTCATATGTGTAGATGCTCTAATCGAAGCCACATCCCCCTGTTGGAATACACCATTTCAACACAAGTCACGGCTTCTAATACAGATTTTACTGTCATCGCAATAATCCCCAAAAAATCATAGTCCGTTATAGTTAAGGAAATGGAACTTTGAAGATCACAGCAAAATTTTTGAATAACTATGAAACATATTTTACTAGATCTAGTAATAATTAATATCAAGGTTTAATAAACTGCAATGAACAAAAAAAATATTGTTGTATGCGGGCGTAAGTAGTCAAAGACATTAGGTCAAGGACAATGGAGGTCATTCCTAGTGTATGTGGTTTGTACAAGTTTATATCTGTCCAGATCATGATCACTGCAAGTTGACCATTGTAGAAGATTTGTCTTTTTCTTCAGTCAACAAAATAGTCAATTTACACACATCCGCAGAAACCAATGGTTCCTATAGCAGTATCATCTTACCACGAGGGGTGAGGGGAAAGGGGTGCAGCACTGTCGGGGGTAAACCGAAACGATACTTTCTGTCTCAATGCTTGTCAGTTTTGTAACATGAAGCAAAACATAAAAATAAGCCATACACATGCAGCTTACTGGGACAAGTGCAACATCAGCAGTGGGAGCAGCATGGGACATGTGAAGCTGAATTAGAGAAGCAAGAGTATGTAATTATGTACATGTATGACAAGCATCTATGACGGAATTAATACAAAATGGTGTGTAAAACGGTTAACTGTTAGTGTCACATGACTAGTAAATGAAAGCAGTGGCAGAGTACAATGATTGTCGTTAAAGTATATGGCAGAGAACCAATGAAAACAGGCAGTGGTAATAATTACAGTTATGTTCAGAAGATGAAATGCAGTGCATAGTTGGTATAAAAGATTTACTTAGAAGTTAAGAGACAGAATGATATCTACAGATGCAGGTTTTCAATGTATTCTTTTTTTTTAATGACAGACGCACCATGCCAATGTCAAAAAGCGTGGGGAAGCCAAAATTATAGTTTGTTTTGGTTTGTTTTCTATCACAATGATCAATATGCCGAGAGTTCTTTCCATTGAAATAAAAGTAAATGTGATCATCAGATTCCCCTAAGAGCCCAACATTTTAAACCAATGCCACTTCAAAAGTATCACATTGGGAAATTATTTTCAGTTTATTTTGTTACTTTTTTTCCCCAGGATTTTTCAGATTGCCTTGGTGCTAAAAGTTCAGAAATCACAAAATAAAGACAGTGGGCAAGTTGGGCTACGAGGGGGGGACCTCTGAAAATTAGATAGAGAGGGAGGGGGACCTCTGAAAATTAGATAGAAATTTTTGGGTGCCTGAAACGTACCTGGTGAAGTTGGCATAGACGTGGCAGGTTGAGGCATAGGACCCGATCCGAAACTATCCATGTTCTCGCTAGGCATTTGCATGGATGCATTTGGCATTGAGGTCGGAGTCATTGGAGGTATTGTGTTGGGTGGGTAGCCTTGTTGAGGCTGCTCTTGGTGTTGCTGCCACTGCTGGTGTTGATAGGATGGTGGAAATGTCCGTTGTTGGTATTGCGGCGGTGGCTGCCGTTGATACATAACCGGCCTATTTTGAGCTGTATTTGCTGCAGCCATTACAGCTGCTTGTGCAGCAGCTTGGGCACCTTTGATACTTGTTGCTGGGTCCCTATTGGGCCCTATAACTTGACCTGAATTGGGTGCAGTGTCAGTCCTCGGCTGCTGTGTGGGTCCATACTGTCCCATTCCTGGTTTTATACCCGTACTTTGAGGCGCTGTCGGTGGAGTTTGTGGTGGCATGTGACCACTGCTGCTGGAACTAAAACCTCCATAAGAGCTGGGCACATTCCCCATACTGTTCACAGATGGATTACGCATGCGTGTATCTGGATACGAGGAAGCAGGCATGCCATGCACATTCCCACCGTTTCCAGTAGTAACATTTGCTCCGTAATTGTTCATTTGGTTATTGTAACCTCCTAGTGGTGGCCGAGGATAATTACCTGCAGAGACATAGAAATTGACACACATTGACAACACACACCAAAACTAGCAGTATGAAAACAGAAACCTCTCATGCACATGCATAATTTCCCACACCATACCACAACACAGGATTGCAGAATTTGCATGAAAGAAACATGACATACAGGAAAGTGAGAGGACTTTCATGCATAAAATCATACAGAAGAACATGCACATTTCTAACATACTATACCCCAGAAACCTGCTCTTTAGTGCTAAGTATTAATTTATGAAAGTGACCACCACCATTCAAATCAAAAGATATAAACAATCGGCAAAACAAGTCACCAATAAATATCGGGCAGTTGATAATATAATCCCCCCCCCCCCTCTGACTGTTGTCAGACTGTTCTAGGATTGATGGGAGAAGAAGAAAAAAATGGGGGAGCATGGCAGACAAACCTTGCTGATTGTACTGGTATCCACTCGTAGGCGGTCCACTATTCTGTTGATAGGGTGCCATTTGTTGTGGCGGATACATTGCCGGGCCTGTAGGAGCTGCATGCGGAGACATTTTAGACATACCTTGGCTTCCACCATAGGCAGACATTGGGGATCCCACCATCTGATTCCCAGACCCTTGCATAGATCCATGCATTTGTTGATTTAAGCCTGCGAGTGGCGAAAAACACGAGACTGAGTGATTCGATTTTGAAGTTGAAATTACCCCCCCCCCCCCCCCCCCCCCCCTGTGACAGTTATGCTCTGACTAACCCAAATGCAAAGACCTGCTGTAAGTTCAGGTAATTAAGCAAATGACACTGGAAATGCGAAATATTTGTCACTCAAACACAGGAAAACTGGTCTAAACTGAACCATGTGTAAAATATTAGCCTTTTCTAGAATTTTTGTTATAAAAAGGGGCACACTTTTTATGATAGGTTTATCCATTCACCTATGATTACTAGTGTGCACATATGCATGGATACATGCATATAGCGAGGAACTGCAATCTGGAAACTTGTCAAAATCGCCAACGGGGAAAAAAAAAAGGAGTGTGTAGACTTAAACTGTACTAATGGTGAGAAGATGTTAAATTTAGACACGTTTTGCTGTGTATTGTCTGCAATTTAACATTACAGAACATTCATTTTACAAACAGACCTTGAAAAACTCTTGAAGCAACTTTTCATGCATCTGATAAGCAGAAAAGTAAGTTTACCCAAAAAATAAAATAACCCAGCATATTTTTGGAAAAAATTATGTTTGTATTTTAGTGACTGGGGTCATTCTTGTAAGTATTATAATGCTTTTACAATTAGTTACTTGAGCAAGAAAGACATTATGTCATCTCAAATTGAAAAAAATTATATATCATGTAATATATATCAAGTACTTTTTGCTATCCTGAACTGTTTTGAAAATTTGGGCTTTAGAAAGTGATAAAAAATGATAATTTAAACATGCAAAAAAACTTCAATTTCCTGTTACCATGGGACCGTACATAATAAATAAACCAATGACCATTGTCATACAAATTATGACAAACTTCTACAAAAACTATGAGTAGATTTGATCTATCTCATCTCCAAGTTTGCGTACAGTTGACCATGCGTTTGAAAAGGTGGTCACCGGAGTTAGTACGTCTTCTATTACAGAGACACCATCATAAATGTGCATGGGTCTCACACAAGAAGATCATTACCATAGCAACCAATTTCAGATGGCTCAACACAAAACAATAGTGTATGCAATGCATTAGGAGTAAAAATTCACTATTTATATAATGGAAACTATTATATTGATAATATACGACCTTTTCAATGGAGGCCACCAAGCAATTTTGAGATGTGGAGAAATTAATTTATGATGGTTTCACAGATTCAAAAATGCTAATTTTGAAAAAATTTTCCAACATATTCAAGTGATCTATTTTTTGTTTGGGTATCTTGATATGACAATGAATGAAAAAAAATAATAAAAATGGCATACTGAAAATTAATTATTCACTGGCTTTTAATTAGTTTTATTATAAACAAAACTTGTTAAATGAAATCACAATAGAAATCATCGTCTCCTGATGAGTTTATTAACCAAATTAAAACCAAGAAAAGTTGCTCAAAACATCAAAATACTGAAATTAAACACCAATGAAAATAAATAGTTCTACAGTAGTCTTTAATTCAGCCAAAACTTTATGAACAACAACAACAACAACAACAACAACGTTGTCCTTAAACAAGAAACAAGAACTGAACTGACACTCACCTCGTTCCATCGTCCTTTCCTGTGTAGACATCGGTGATGGATGATTCACTATTTCTGATTGGCTCGAAGGTGGTGGCATTTGATTGGGTGGTTGCGGGGTCATTGGGTTGCCTGGACAGAGGAAAGCAAACAAAAATCTTGTACATTTACTGAGGGTACCTTTCTTCCACTTCAGAGCACACCTCCAATTGTTTGGCCTTTGAAGCATTTTCAATTTCTTTGAATTTTTTCATCATAAACACGCGAAACAAAAAATGTAAACACAAGTCGTACTGTTACCATTTGTGTTTAAATTTGAAGGTCAGTTACACTGTAGGTATGTTCATTTGAGTGTCAAGACACTCCAGCACTCTCAAAATAAACTAGTGTGAAAGTGATGCTGGAAAATCTATATTTAATGTAATATTTTTTGTTTTTATAGCTAAAACTGCATTTTTATTTTGTTGTGGGAGTTATGTATCACATATTTGCAAAGTAGGAATGCAACTATAAGTTGCTTGGACAATGTATGTTGAACCATAAACACCCAATTTTTTAGACTTATAATGCTTTAACAGAATTTGAATTAAAATCCTAAACAAACCCAGCTATAGTGGCTGAAATGTGTGGCCTCAAAAGCCACAGATTCATTTTAGTTTAATACAATATTTAATACTTCAGAAACGTTTAATATGGTCCCAACTCTACATGTATTTGCTCTATTAGTAGGGCATGTGCTTACATGAATGACACAAGTGATGGTCTAATCAAGTCTTATTTTAATGACCTAGCAAACAATAAAAATAATTTTTGCATTTATGCGTAATTTTAATAGTCCAATAATTTTAATTATGTTTTTTAATTGGTAGTTCAAGTGAAAAGACATTGCAAGACATGTAAAAGACTGGCAACACAAGCTACGAAGCTGATAAAAATAAACCAACCTTGTACACTGGCTGGTGACATAGACGCCGACCTTGATATGTGACTCGCCGGAGATCCTACAGGTGATGGCGATGGTCTTAATGCTGTGACTGAAGGGTGGACATGTGGTGACTGTACTGGAGTATTGAAACCATCATTAGAGGACTGTGATTGTGATGACGGCTGACTTGGCTGACTGCTTGCTGGCGCACTACCTTGATTAATTTCTAAGCCAGACGGTAAATCGTCAATAGCACCTGCAAGATCCTACAAAGATAAATACACAAAATATGTTAAGGCAGTTTGAAATTCGCGAATTCACATTTTACATACTGAGCCTTTTCCTGCGCATATATGCAAAGCATTATGGGAAAAGACATCTTAATTGAAAACTTATCGTACTGAAAACTCACTAAAATTAAATGTAATTTTGTTGAAATGTTTGAACAATTTTAGAATTCATATTAATAAATTTCATATATGGAGATATTATTTTACCATGGAAACCAATGCAAACATGCAAAGTTTTACCATGTCATTTCAAACTCGTTTTGATTCTGCCTGAAAAGTTTCTAATCTTGTTTCTATGAAGTTGTTTTCGGAAATTATTCATAGAGGTTCCGAAATTCGTGTGCAGTCGGGGGGGGGGGGGGGGGGGGGGGGATTTTCCAGGATTCTTAGTTACTGCACAACAAAAACGCAAACCCAAGCATGTATTTACAATGGTCCCAATTTTAACATTCATCAAATTGGAAAGCGGGAACAATATTCGGTGTTTGGATAGGCTGTTGAGCATTACGATTCAACCGTTGTATATTTTCGACAATTCGCTCAAATTCAGACCTATTTCATACAATATACATTCCCAAGGTCTCAATAAAATGCAATAAATGCTCTCAAGTGCAACTTTTTAAATTATACCAAAGATTATACCTATTAAAACATATCTTGGTTTTGGTTAAGACAATTTTATATGCAACACCATTCACTAAAATACAAAAATCATTTTCTCAAAAAATAGGATTGTGACCCGCAACTTTAATTCAATGTTCTAGTATTCAATTCGATGGAAAATGAACAAATTCTGGATACTTTTACGCACGAGTAGACTTAACATAAACACATTACAATATGTTTTATTTATATATAAAGTCTTTGCACAATATGTACAATGTGGCATTATAATACTACTAGTACTGCAAGAAATGTTGTGACTACCTGTTCTCTGAATACAGTGTATTGCACTTTTATTAGAATTATTTCTTGAAGAACATGTATGGCAACATAGTTTTCATGAGCAAAATAAACAAACACTTGTAAAGTGAGCTAATACAAAATTACTACAAAATCACCTATTGTATCTACACAAGGCAAATTATTGCATTACAGCATTACTTTCCTGACAAATTAAAGACCAATAGGAGAAAGACAGATATTGGATAAACAACTTTAAAAAAAATATCTCCCTGTATAGTGTAAAAAGCAGAAAAAACACCAAATACATGACAGGGTAAATACTCGTATGTTAATCACAGTAAATACAGCAGTGTCTAACAGCAAGTGCTAGTTTGCTAAAAAACAATATTTTAAACAAGTTTATGACGTTTATTACAGCACTGAGTATGCAAAATTGTATTGAGATTTGCCAAAAATCTAAACTGTAAGTGAATAAATGAGTTAACATGCTGCCCCAATACTTCAAGAGCTGCGAAAAGAGCAACAGTAACCAACCCGAAAAATAAAACAAATGACAACCAAACAATTCACTGAACATTGTTCCTAAAATAAAGTTCATTCCTCCTTTACGTACACCCGACTGAAAGTCAGATGCTTCCAATATTCCGCAGATGAGACATAAAATCCATAATTTTATCTCGACAATGAGCTTTAACTGTCGTGATGCAACAACAATCTAGTTACAATAATACATTACGACTTGTGCAATCAATGAGCTAAGCCAACAACATATGGACCACGTCCATTCACAATAGACGACTTATTTCAGTGGCATTGATGCATCAATGAACTATTTTTTATTGACTCAGTGGAGCAGAGAACACGTGAACAGATAAACATTGAAGATACTGAGCATCATGAACAGAAAACCAGTTCAAAACCGCAAAGCGTTTAGAAATCACAGCAAGCAATTAATCTATAAAAAGACAATTACAGTTGAATTATCGTCCTATTCAAAGCAAATCAATGTTCTATAATTTTGCGCTTCATGATTTTATCAATATTGTCCGTGTCATTGTGATATTAACGACAGTGTTTATTAAATACCGTAAAATGTTTAATTTTCATTGCTGCGACATTGAGGGCAAAAAGTTTGCAAATATCACTGGGACTTATGAAATGAGTACTGTTGGTTTTACAAGTTAAACTATTCCCAAAAATCTGCAGATTTCCAGAGGACTGACTGACACAGATGACCAGAATGACTGGGTTCTATTAAATAAATTTAACTCTTAAAACTATCAATCATCTACCAGCATTTTTTTTTTTTGAATATTCAAAAACAAATTCCTGTCACTTTTACATTATGAAAATTTACAAGAACTAAGAAAAGGCAACAATAAATTAACCCTCTGAACAATATGAAACACATGAATTTATTTCCTGCTAACCTTATTTTTGCGCAACATATTTTTTACAAGAACTAAGAAAAAGCAACAATAAATTAACCATCTGAACATTATGAACAACATTTTTTCCTGCAAACCATTTTTTTTTTTTTTTTTTTTTGTGCAGCACATTTTCACTTATTATCCTACAATGTTTATTTTAGATCAAACGTACACAATTTTTCATTGACTATATATGTTTGAGTTTATTTCGTAAAGTGACAAATGTTAAAGAGCGGCGGTCGTCGCACAGCGTCCTGTTCAATATGGGACTCATAACGGCGTATACAACGCGTGTAAAATACTTTGTTTATTTACATGAAATTCGAACATGCGGTGTGCGACGACCACCGCGCTTTAACATTGGCATTGAAAGGGTTAAAAAGCAGGGTTCTTTGTTAAGTCATTAGAACACTAACCTAAATAACACAGGCCATGTTGAAAATCACATTCCTTTTTCTTAAAAGCGTCATGTCATGTGAAAATGTAAAACAGTTTCAGTTCAAAAAATTTGATGTGCTAAAAATAAACTAGGAGTCTCCAAGAAACAGTCACATAGGCAAGTTAAAGTTCACCCACTTATTATTGAGCCATTGTCTATATGCTTGTAAGCTTGTCTTGTGTCTTTATTTTTGAGGTAAAAATATATACGTTAAACTTTGGGTAATTTGGAACTGGCCATTGGAGCAATTCCAAATTTTGAAGAAAATGCACTGACCTCTTCTTTAATTTTAATTTTTGATTTTGACAGAATTTATTGAATGCACTCACTTTTCGTGTTACTGCACTATTTACAAAAATTTTGGGCAAGCCAAGGGATTTCACACAATTAGTTGACAAGAACACTTTCGAAGAAACTGCAATCCAATCCTATATTTTTTATGAATGTTATTAAATTTGATTGAAAAAAAATACTATTTAATACATATTATGTTATATTATTCACATTCTGTGATATTAAAATATTGAAAGAAATATTAATTTATTACCCTCGCTACATTCGAGGAAACATCGCATAAATTTATGTTGAAAGTAATGGCAAGATCAATCTCGCCTTTAAAATACTAGTTGACCTTGATCTGTGTCGATTGAGTAAATAAAGCAATATTAATACACCCTGAATGAATAAAGTAGTTCCAGGGTAAACCAATACAATATTCTTCATAGATCATCTCGATTTATGAGCTTGATAATTTCGAATTAAAATTGGAAAAATCATTTTACAAGTTGATTAAGTTTGGTTTTATTAATTGCACGTGATAAATAAATTCATTAGTTATCAAATTTGCAAGCTTTTCGTGAAAAAAAGACAGCAAATTAAAAATGAATCTTTTAAATAAATTCTTATACTAATCATCAAAATTTGTTTTTAAAAATTGTCCGGCAGTAACCTGACCCCCATTGCAACATGGTTTCGTTATAATAAGCACAGTAAGTTCAATTTAGTATTTTTTCTTTCCTAAAATAAATTGAAAAATATAATGTAGCTGATGGACAAAAACCTTCATTAATTTTTCAACAGCAAATATAAATAAATAGAATAACATACAAGAAAGAGTGGTGAAACAAATTTAGATACTTACAAACCAAAATGCTAACTTTCTGTCCTATTTCACAGTAAGCATCTACAGTGAGCGTAGCTGAACAAGCAGCACAGAGCATTTATAAAGTGAACTGTCATTTGCATATATCATGTCAAAGCCTAACACAGCCTGAATGTCTGCCATACAATACAATTTTCACAGGCGTTTTATTCGCATCTGCCAGTTGGTTTAAATTCACCACTACCTGGCCATCCATTGCATAGCCTGCCAGTTCTGATTATAACCGGCCTCATTCACTGTTAAATGTCCCGCACTGTTTCAGTATACAGAGAAAAAAAAAAAAAAGAGCCTATTTGCAACAGCCTTGGCTATGTTGGCGAATAGAAATCTACTCTATTGTTCCTGGCCATTTACATTGAAAGCCCAATGGTTTATTTATAAGGCAGGCTCATTTGCATGAAAGTAGTTCCGGGCTGTGTTCAATCTATGACCAATTTTAACCTAAGGGAAAACAGTACTGACTTGAGGGATTTTTTACAGAGTTCTGAGTGAGTTTCACTTTGTACAACAATTCAGAATTAAATGTAGAAATTTTCCTGATATTACCAGAGGTATTGCGCAATGTTTGCACTGCTATTTTTCAATTTTTCAATTTAGTCTCAAAAATGGTAGGATAATATATGGAGATAAACAAAGAATCCTGCCCTATGCAGTATGCATCAAAGACAGTTTTAAGCATTAACACTTATGTGGAATCAAGCATGGATTTATCAAGATTTATAAGTAAATCTCCTTATGTGGTTTAAAGGACGACAAACCAAGTCACTCTTCATCACAAGGGGACTTACAAAATTTTGCGTCAATTTTTTTTCTAAAATAAATTGAGGTCACTGTGTACAATAAGGGTCAAAACGGTGAGTGGAACAGGCTTGTGTGCATATCACAATACAATATTAGGATCTCCTTTATGAGTGTATGAAGTTTTTTACAGGCGTATACTTCGGGGGAAAAACGTAGCACCACACCAAGTGATCACGATTTTTCAAGAAATTCATACCTCTGACCTAAATTTTTTTTTCAAGGTTACCTCCATTTTGTAAAGCTGAAAAAATTGCTACAGTGGAAAATAATCACAAAGTATTGATGAAAAAAAGACTTAAAAGGACCTGAAAATCCACGACTTAGAACACATTTATGACAGTGACTTTCATCTACGGCGTACACATGAGTTTAATCTCAAACAGTGTTGTATTAAAGTACTCATGACAGACATTTAATATACGGCAACGATACAAAAAGCCAACAACATTGATAAATGAAAAATCTTTCAATCAAAATAGAATTTTATTTCAATCACCAGATCAGCTAGCTATTATTTTTTTTATACAATTTTTTTTAGATATAATTTCTAGGTACATTTGTCATATATGATTCATCAGTCAGACCTTGATCCCAATGCTCAAAGTGTATTACCCATAATTCATTGTAAATCACAAATTTTCTGAGTTATTTGAAATTCTTGTTTCAAATTCAATATTCAATTTTTGTTTGTTTTAAAGTTGTCAGGATTAACTTGCTTGAAACTGCTGCTGTAACCTATATCATGAGTGCTCTTGGATGACATCAATCTCAAAGGGGACTTCTGGGTCAGGAGATCCACTACTAACCCAATTTAGCTAGGAATAGATTTTCAAAACATCTTTTTCTGAATACATCCAAGTAGGGAGGTAACTATGAATGACATAATAAAACGACAGACCTGATATGCAAACCAGAAAATAAAACTAAATGAACACTTTAGAATGGATTGCTATGTTCTCGCAATCACGTGTCACAAATGGACCAATCATCTCATCCAAATCGGTTATAAACAACCATGCACTTTTACTCTTTCCTTGAAGGGCAGAATTCGCCCGAGTATTCAAATAGCAGATATGATCCACATAGCACATTATTCTGTGAATTGCTTAATTTTTACTGTTATTATTTTTCAAAATTTGATATGAAGTACATTTGTGAAAACTTTGCATCCCTCACACGACTTGCAAACATTGGTTTCTCATGAAGTGGTTTCAAATCATTAACAACTATCAAAATACACAATGTGCATAAAAAAGTTCACAAGCTGCTTCCATATTAAATGCTTTTTTTTTATAACAACTAATAAATCTATTCGGAGAGAGCCATAACTGAGTTATTGCACAGGAAATGTATGTGGCTGACTCCGTTAAAAGGTATATTCTTGTTATTTTACAATAAATCAAAGTAATTTACCACGTCTCACATTTTGTTTCTATTTTGTAGTTTATTTCACAGAGTTTCTTTGTAGCAGAGAAACTATCAACCTGTTGGCCTAAAAAGCATTCGTTTTTTTAATGGAAGAGGATGGTTTTAAATTTTTGTTTATCACAACATGGTAGAAATTTAACTCATGGTGACCCCATGGTTATAGCCAAGGGTTGAACTATTCAATATCTTGGATGGGGAGAGGTAATATTATAAAAATATTTATTATATTAGATAAGTTCCTGCCACAAAATATACGCATCTCGCAGAAGAACATTCATTAAACCAATTGGAATAGCCGTTTTCTAAACAAATTTGAAAACAAAAATAATGAAAATATTCATTAAAAATAGAGAACAAAAAATATCATACGAATGAACAAATCTGAGATAAGTCAACTCAAGGTAACTACATTAAAATAACAAAACAATTGGACTTGCAGTTTTCAAGTCACAAAGATTCTCCAAAATTAGAGAATAGAAGATGTACCATGAAAGTGAACAAATAAGTCGAGGGAACCTACATATATAGGCAAATATAAGTATTGGATAAATAGTTTTCAAAGAAGTGAAATCACAATAATATTTAGTTAAGAAAGCAGTTGATGCAGACAAACAAACAAACAAACAAACAAACAGAAATATGATTCACTCCACGCAAAGCTAAAGATAGCAGAGGGAAAAAAACTATAAATTTTAAAGGGTTTACTACAAACTCAATTGAACCCATGTGAAAAGATGGTCATGGCTAAAACATGGACAGAAATTATTATACATTATGTTTTGCGGTTTCAAAGTTAAACATAAAATATTCGTTAATGACCTATGAACTACGTATGCATTTTCCCCTCTTTCCGATCCAAAATGGCTGCCAAAGTAGGTTTGGATGCGACATTGGAAACAAGTTCAAGTAACACCCCTTATTATTAATAACTGCTTAGTCATTTATTTGATTAAATTGTTCACTTAAAAACGAATATCAAAAACTTTAGTGCTTTTGAAAGAATTGTGAGAAAAAAAAATCCCATTTCAGACTTCACTTCATGAGCAGGTCAAAGTGCTACTATAAACTACTTATTAATATGAATTCTTACTGAGATATAAAAATTTAATAAATATATCATAACAAAAAGCTCTACATTTTCAGTTACAGCTAAACCCGTCTAAAACAGGCAGTGAATTATTTTTGGTCAGTTTAAAGTCAAAGAAAGAAGCAATAGAAAAGGTTTCCAGTTTGAAAGTGTTGAATACATTTGTTACTTTTCCTCTTAAGAAGATCATCTAAATCAGTACAACTTTGGACTGTGTGTTGTATATACATTCAAATGGGAGACCCATACTATAGAAGATAAGAAGCCATGATTGTTGTGCTTCAATTTTTGGGACAATCTTTATGAGTCATTCTATAATAGAGTAGACATTTTTACTGACAACATCACAGACTATATACAGAGTTACAACTTTATTATAGTTGTTTAAAAAAGACAATACAATAGTCTCAATAATAACTCTGGAGAAGAATCATGGATATACACACCTATACACAGTGTTATTTTTTTTAAAAGAAGCTATCTAATTGGGGGGATTCAGTTGCTTGCACAATAAATCATGCCACAAGGCAAGGGAGGGGGTGTGGTCAGGTTTTCTCACAAGCACAATCAAACCAAGCTGTACATGTAATAGCAATAATAAGGGATGGTTTTCATGAGATAAAAAGAACCCAATCATTAACCCATTGTGAAATAGACTGGGAACATGTGGATGCAAGTACATATTACAGCACTGCAATATGATAAATTATGACATGCACTAAGGATTTGCATTATTTGAGTTGTGAACCACAAATTAAGTTGACAGTCAATTAAATTTTCCACTGATTCACTATAAATTTTGTTCAAACCATTTTGGTGGGGAGGGGGGTTACAGAATTCGACTTTCACCGGATTACTAATTCTGTTTGATTTGAATTCTGCAAAAAAAACAAACAAAAAACAACAACAATTTTCTCATTCTTTCTCATGATTTGTTTAGACAGGCTAGTCTCACTGCATTTTCACAGAATTCTATTTTATTTGCTGCACATTTTTAACAAATTCATATCTTTAAGCCAAGCTCATTTATCAGAAGTCTGAAGGTCAAAAGTAATGCTGAAATCTATTAAAGAGCCACAGAGACTTGAATGTCAACAAACTTGGCTTGGATTTGCATCTAACATCACAAAGCATGACTGGCACTAAAAATGTTTTAGGCATTTTGCATGTCAGCAATGCATTGTAATCAGTATACAGACTTTGCATGTCAGCATTGTGTTGTAATCGGCATACAGACTTTGCATGTCAGCCATGTGTTGTAATTGGCATACAGACTTTGCATGTCAGCCATGTGTTGTAATTGGCATACAGACTTTGCATGTCAGCCATGTGTTGTAATTGGCATACAGACTTTGCATGTCAGCCATGTGTTGTAATCGGTATACAGACTTTGCATGTCAGCCATGTGTTGTAATCGACATACAGACTTTGCAGGTCAGCCATGTGTTGAAATCAGTATACAGATTTTGCATGTCAGCAATGTGTTGAAATCAGTATACAGACTTTGCATGTCAGCCATGTGTTGTAATCGACATACAGACTTTGCATGTCAGCCATGTGTTGTAATCGACATACAGACTTTGCATGTCAGCCATGTGTTGTAAACGACATACAGACTTTGCATGTCAGCCATGTGTTGTAATCGACATACAGACTTTGCATGTCAGCCATGTGTTGTAATCGACATACAGACTTTGCATGTCAGCCATGTGCTGTAATCGACATACAGACTTTGCATGTCAGCAATGTGTTGTCATCGGCATACAGACTTTGCATGTCAGCAATGTGTTGTCATCGGTATACAGACTTTGCAGGTCAGCAATGTGTTGTAATCGACATACAGACTTTGCAGGTCAGCAATGTGTTGTAATCAGCATACAGACTTTGCAGGTCAGCCATGTGTTGTAATCGGTATACAGACTTTAAATGTCAGCAATGTGTTGCAATGTGTTGTAATCACCATACAAACTTTGCATGTCAGCCATGTGCTGTAATCAACATACAAACTTTGCATGTCAGCAATGTGTTGTAATCGGCATACTGAATTTGCATGTTAGAAATGTGTTGTTGTCATCGGCATACAGACTTTGCATGTCAGCCATGTGCTGTAATCAACATACAGACTTTGCATGTCAGCAATGTGTTATAATTGACATACAGACTTTGCATGTCAGCCATGTGCTGTAATCAACATACAGACTTTGCATGTCAGCCATGTGCTGTAATCAACATACAGACTTCGCATGTCAGCCATGTGCTGTAATCAACATACAGACTTTGCATGTCAGCAATGTGTTGTAATCGGTATACAGACTTTGCATGTCAGCATTGTGTTGTAATCGGCATACAGACTTGCATGTCAGCAATGTGTTGTAATCGACATACAGACTTTGCATGTCAGCCATGTGTTGTAATCGACATACAGACTTTGCATGTCAGCCATGTGCTGTAATCAACATACAGACTTTGCATGTCAGCCATGTGTTGTAATCGGTATACAGACTTTGCATGTCAGCATTGTGTTGTAATCGGCATACAGACTTTGCATGTCAGCATTGTGTTGTAATCGGCATACAGACTTGCAAGTCAGCAATGTGTTGTAATCGACATACAGACTTTAAATGTCAGCAAAAAAATAGATTCAAAATGTATACACAATAACAATGAGAAAACAGAATGCCAATAAAATGACAAAATCACAATGGTTGTATTCTGCAACAAGAGCCATTATCAAGGATCCAAACACGAATAGGAACAGAATTTTTTTTTCGAGGGATGCTTATATATTTAATAAATGTGCATTCACTTCACATGACTAATTTTAGCAAATCCACTACAATAGTATTTTTTATTCGCATAAAAATCAGTTAATGGCATTTGTCACATTTATTTTGATGCTAATTTTAATGTTTTAAAATTTAGAACGAAAGTTAAAAAAACAATATAACCAATAGAATAGAATTCAACAGAACCAAGATACGAATGTTTCCTCTCGAAAACAGATCATTTTCTATTCACTGCAAAACCTTTCGCAATGCTTGAAAGATGTGGTTCGAATGTCTATTGTAAAAAACAAATGAATTCATCTTTTTTATAGTTCAATGACTAAATTACTATTTTTCAAAGAGGAATATAGCCTCATTAATTGACCATCATCAAATGTGTACAGCACATTATTAAGTGTGGAAAATACCACAAAAATAGTTTTGTATTCGTCAAATTCCATGTGATTTTTCAGTGTCACTATGACTTTTTTTTGGTCCTGGTTTATATTTGATTTCATATATAACTCAGGATCTCGCCAACGAATGAAAAATGGTCTTTTCCTTTGATTTTATTTTACTTTACAGTATTGAATGGTTAAACAGATATCCCTATGCAGAGACAAAGCGACCCGTTTGTAATATAAACTGCCTGCCACACATATAGGTGTAACTTCACTTTCTTGCGGCCTATACTTGATCTGTCTACACTTTATAATTGGCCAATATTTTACACATTACGAAGACAAGACAAAATGACACAAAATCTATAATTTTTTTTTTCTTAAAGGGAAAGAACAAGTCAATCAGACTAAGTGGCAACGTTTAGGGGTGGTAAATTTAGTGTATAACTTGTCACTCAGTATTGGGCCTTTTAAATAAGCTAAATGAAACGGTACTATTTAGTCTGTCAGTAATGCGGACAGTTGTAAATCTTTCAGAACAGAGATCACTTGGATGACAGTCATAAGCTAATAGGCAAGGAGGTTTCACCCATTAGGAGAACTGTTTCAATGGGAGCACATTTTAATTTAAGCTTTGTGACAGTTCAGATAGATTAAGTTAGATTTGTGATGATTTGTTGACATGAATTCAACTCATGAACATGTTCATACACAATTTTGAGATATATAGAGAACTTTTCATTATAGAAACTAATGTGATTACCGGGGTAGATAAAAACAAAAATAAATAAATCACCATTATCATTGAAGCTGTGTGAGAAATATTTGGTGAACACATATTTTAAACTTGGTTGTGAGAACATATTGCCAAAGAATAAAATGATGTTTTGTTTTCAGGATAGTCAACTATGTTAACGTGCCCTTTTATATTATCACCAATAACGGGACATCCAAATTACACCTATGAGACAGCTACATTTCATTTTAGAGAATTTGGTTCAATGCTTGAAGTAGCAGTCACAAAGAAATGCACTTTCTTTTATACTAGGGGCATTATGAATTAGTATTGAAATTACGTATAGAAAAGCTTTTTTATACTATGCTAGCTAAAAATATTCATTTTACAGTATAAATACTGTAACATGTACAAACAAGCAGCCTGTCGGCTGAGATAGCTCCGCTGTTAGCAATGCACATGGCAATTAAAGAACAGAAGATATCATTAGAAAATGAACAAATCTGAGAGAGATCCACATGTAGTACCTATATGTATAATATATCAAAGCAATTGGACTTGCGGTTATCAACAAGAAGTCGAAAATATCACTTTTTACCAAAAATTACAAAAATATTCATCAAAATTAGAGAATTAAAGATATCATCATGAAATGAACAAATCTGAGAGAGGTCCACATGTAGTACCTATATATGTAATATCAAAGCAATTGGACTTGCGGTTTTCAACAAGAAGTCGAAAATATCACTTTTTACCAAAAATTACAAAAATATTCACCGAAATTAGAGAATTAAAGATATCATTACAAAATGAACAAATCTGAGAGAGGTCCACATGTAGTACCTACATATGTAATATCAAAGCAATTGGACTTGCGGTTTTCAACAAGAAGTCGAAAATATCACTTTTTACCAAAAATGACAAAAATATTCACCAAAATTAGAGAATTAAAGATATCATTACAAAATGAACAAGTCTGAAAGAGGTCCACATGTAGTACCTATATATGTAATATCAAAGCAATTGCCCTTGCGGTTTTCAACAAGAAGTCGAAAATATCACTTTTTACTAAAAATGACAAAAATATTCACCAAAATTAGAGAATTGAAGATATCATCATGAAATGAACAAATCTGAGAGAGGTCTACCCAAGGTACATATACACCAAGTATCAAAGCATTCAGGCTTGTAGTTTTCAAGAAGAAGTCGAAAAAGTAAAACATTGACACGAACGACGACGACGACAATCACTCATATGATAAGCTCCGCTCGACAAAGTCGACAGCGGAGCTAAAAAGGCCACCAATCCGCCATATTGAAAGCAAAGCACATAGAATTTACTTCTGACAAGAAAATGTTAAAATTTACTTCTGACAAGAACATTTTTTTAACACGCATGACATATTAGTGGAGTAATGAATGCACCAACTCATATACTACTAGTACATCCTGATACAGAATACAAAGCATAAATGGGTGTGAAGCTTATCAGGAATTAAACAAGGCAGTAACAAAACTGAACCAGGATACGTGACCTGTAGGTCAAATGGATAACTATCAGTTTCACAGCTCTTTAGATCTCAGTAACATACTCATTATCAACATTCATTTTTTACAAAACATAATTAATGTTTAATCAGGATTGATTAATATCCTACTACGGGAAGGGGCAAAAATTATTTCTGTCTTTTACCGGCCTCCAAACAATAGTACTACTAAAGATACAGGGGCACAACATATTTTGATAGCTACTTCGCAAGGTAAGGCAAACTTGTACAAAATAAAATAAAATGCTTGTAAAATATCACAGTACGCGTTACAAAAAAAAACAACGCAGTCTGTGTTACAAAAAGAGGAACCAATCACAGTATGTGTTACATAAGGAGGAACCAATCACAGTATGTGTTACATAAGGAGGAACCAATCACAGTATGTGTTACATAAGGAGGAACCAATCACAGTACGTGTTACATAAGGAGGAACCAATCACAGTACGTGTTACATAAGGAGGAACCAATCACAGTACATGTTACATAAGGAGGAACCAATCACAGTACGTGTTACATAAGGAGGAACCAATCACAGTATGTGTTACAAAAAGAGGAACCAATCACAGTATGTGTTACAAAAAGAGGAACCAATCACAGTATGTGTTACAAAAAGAGGAACCAATCACAGTATGTGTTACAAGAGGAACCAACCAGTACATGTTACAAAAGGAGGAACCAACCAGTACATGTTACAAAAGTAGAACAAATCACAGAACGTGTTACACAAGGCGAAACAAACTAGCAGTTCTCAACTTGCAGGGATGCGAGTTTTAGAGAAGCCCCCTGACATGTGTCAATGAGATGCCAGGCCAGACAGCAGGCTTTTAAAATACAGTGATGTCATATCCTATTTACTAGCATCATTACACTCAGCATGAACTATTGAAAGGAGTGCCCTCTGCAGATTCAATCAATCCAATTATGCTATTTGAGGGATTTCCCAAACTCACTCATGAAAACATCAATATCGCGTTGGCGGACAAACACTGCCTTGAGTTGCTGCACATCTTTTCTTTTTTAAATCACAGACCACCACCGCAATGATTTACTTTTATTTTATCTATACAGAGGTTATGAAGGGATGCATGCAGAGCTAAGTCCAGACAAATTAAAACAAAGCGTTGTATTATATTTGTCATATCAATCCACTTATTGCAACATAACGACACATCAACACTGACATCACTGGTAGCAACTCTGAACAAGACCAGTCGTTAAATTGTTTGGTTAAAACTAATCGAATCAGAATGGGAGTTCCCCCTAGCAACAATATACTGACAGGGGTTTAAAACACAATTGGTAATGTTTCAATTAATGATGTCGCTAGACTACCTACTGGTATCTTATACTTCGTCTAGGCGAACTAAAGTTTCGGGATTATTGAATGACAATGCGCACAAGTCAACAATATTAAATTAGAGAAAACTGTGGGTATGTGAAACAGGAATATTACAATCATATTCTCACCATGAAAGCTATCACTATTTTTACAACGATATACTCTACATATTACACACTCTAAATGGGAAATGTTTTATCACCAGGTATCCCGTGAAAAGACATGGTTTTAGTTTACTTACTGGTAAACTTGGCGGCCTTGGCATCATAGAGTCTTCTTGCTGGTTGGGCAAGGAAGGTAGCATACTCTGCTGTGCCAGCCCTCCAGATAAAACAGAGGAAGGCTGAAAAAATTAAATTTTCAACTTTACTAACACATATACTGAAAAGTGGCCGATTTACTTTCAGGGAGTTCAAATACATGTGTATATTAATCTTTAAATTTGTTTAATTTGCAAAATGTATTGTAACAAAATTGTTATTGATTTCAATTGACTCTACTGATTTGGGAGCATTACAATTATTGACATTACATTCACTGTCAAGTGACTAATTAGACTTTAACACACAATCATGCAAATTTCATAATTTTGGCATAAAAAAACTTCAATCAATACACTTTGACCAGTTCAGATAGGAAATATTTACATATGCGAAGATTTAAATTTTTTTTACATGTACTGCTTTTAAAAATGTGCATATAAAGTTGACCATAAATGTCCGATTGATTTACTACTATCAATTAATTTCAAAATGGCAGAAATATACCCCAAAATGGTATATACTGTTACAAAGTTTTGAAAAGAATTGCTTCTGCAAAATGCCGTCGTCGTGATTGGTCTAAACATCCGGCAAAAAATAGTTGGTTACTCAATGTAGCTACAAGGTTTTTTTTAAGCAAATGTTTTACAAGCAAACTCCAGAAAAATGCCCGTTTATTTTCATTTTTTAAGTGAAAGAACTCTGCCTACACACATCTGGGCCACCTTTTTCACAACAATAATTTAATGAATTCCTTGGCAGTAATAGTTGATTAGCCAAGCACATGAATAACTACTTCAGCCTTTTCAAATCACTAATTTTATGAACCTAAAAAACAATATTTATAACAGTACCTATCACTAGTTCCACAAAAAATTAGGGCATTTTAAAAAACCATATAAATCTAACAGCACCTATTATATACAGTTGTCTCTATGGCAACAATTCCAACTGCAAAGTGTGTTCCCTGAGGAACTCCAATGTTTAGCGATAAAGCAAGATTGTATTCAACACTGAATAACACATTGATCAATCAAACAAATTGAACCAAAATTTAGGATTAGTAGTTGAAACATGTATGCAACATCTTATGGGCAAGAATTTTGAGGTCCAACTTAGAGGATCAAACATTTCCTAAACAATTCAGAAAATATAAAAAAAAATTACTAAATTTTTGTAAATATTTTTTCCCAAGGATTCCTGTACAAGTGATAAACCTAACAAGCTGATTTTTAAATTAAGGATTTTGTGGCATTTCCGGAGAAAACATTTTTCTGAAAGTCATTGACACCTCTGAGAAATTGTCATCTCTGCCAAATTTTGTGATTTTCACAGATTCATGAAAATCGACCTCACAAACACATAATTCACAGAATGTGACAGCATAGAATTTTTTTTTATAAGGCCAGACTTTTTTTCATTCCTTGTTTCTCGAGTTTTTATTAGGCAATTTTCTGGAGGAAGGCGGGGGAAAAAAAAATTACTGTAGAATACTTTATTTTCGCTTGGAATTTATTTTCGCTATTTTCACTGAAGGGATGATTCCGTGAAAATAAAATCCAGCGAATATACTTTTTTCCATATATTTCACATTAAACTCATGAAAAATCAGTGAAAATAAATTCCAAGCAAAACGCCCAAAAAGCCTTTTCAGCGAAAATTAATTCCAGCGAAAATAAAGTATTCCACAGTAATTCTTTTTTTCCATGAGATTTGTGTGATTCTCAAAGAATTGTAAGTGAGACCATTAATCGGAGAGAAGAAATGAAATGAAGTTTTATTCCATGTATAACCTTGTTTCACATCTGCGCGAGACTTTAGTACTTTGATCATGATACTCCCACGAAAATACAACTTGGGTTTGTTATGCGGCAGGCGGGAAAAAAAATGAAGATAAAAATAAGTTTTTTTTAGCAATTTTTTGCACTTACAATACGGTTGGCGCAAGAAATTACGCTGAAATAAAATTTTATTTTTTTTATTTATTTTTTGGCTCCTGTTCATTCGGCGGGTTCGCGAAACAAGGGATAATAAAAGTCTGGCCTAAATTCGTGATAGGTGTGCTTCTACTGAAACAAATGCAATATCTGAATTGGATATTACCCTGAAGACAAATGTGTTTCTCAAAAATGTGAGAAGTTTTTACCAGTAAATTCTAACAGCAAATAAAGTGGCCATACACAAAGTACATAGATACATACTCATAGTACAAATATGGTGTGTATGCATATTCTACAAGGTTTGATGATCGTTACAAATTACGAAAACAGGCATTCTGTCATAAAAATCTTTCTTTAAATAATAATAATTCTGTAAATTTAAAAACTTCTTTGAGAGTTGGGAGACGGTATCTTATTCCTAAGTAATCAGTAACAAATGTTTTGGGAGTGAATTCAGTAATTTAAGTTTAACACTGCATGACAATAACCTGGTGGCCAATAAAAATAAACCTCCCATAACAAAAAAACACCTCATGAAACAAAGCAAAAAGATTAGATGATTCAGGGGAATTTCTCTATCTTGGCAGATGAGTTTAACCTTTCTATTAGGTGTACAAGTAGCTTAACGTTCCACAGCATGTCAGTCAGTTGCTGTTACTAGTGGGGACATAGTTTAGAACCAGTGCAAAGTTAAACCAAGACGCCTCAGGGGACAATGTAGCCAGGAATCCATACAGAGAACACTTAAGAATAGCCTGGTGAATCACTATGCAACTACGTAGTCGCCACACAACTCAGTGTCATTACTGATTGGGTGTCCAACTTTAGCACATTTCCATGGTAATGGGGCATGCGCAGACCGACTTGAAGTTTAGAAACACCTAAAACAATACTATATACTAATTCACTATATAGAACAATAAATTTTTAGTCAATCGTCTTCTGATCATAGACTGTGTCTAGACGAAAGGCAGTGTATATCAACAGTACATAATCTAGAGATTTCGCTAGCATTGATACCAACATACAAGACGAACATGACCCCCAAAAAATGCGTTTCAGTGTTATCGACTAGCAATGAATCTGAATGCATATCGTTAATTTGATACAACAATGCGATTGTTTTGAGGACGCAAGTACATATTTTCTGCATCATTTCGATAATTGTTGCAATCTTTGTATCGCGCATAATGAATACTGTAGTAGCGCACATGAACCAACCTATTTATCGTATACTGCAGTATTTTCAATAATTAACGCAATCTCTGAATCGCGCATAATGAATGCCGTAATAGTACACATGAACCAACCTATTTATCGTATACTGCAGTATTTTCAATAATTAACGTAATCTCTGAATCGCGCATAATGAATTCCGTAGTAGTGCACATGAACCAACCTATTTATCGTATACTGCAGTATTTTCAATAATTAACGCAATCTCTGAATTGCGCATAATGAATGCCGTAATAGTACACATGAACCAACCTATTTATCGTATACTGCAGTATTTTCAATAATTAACGCAATCTCTGAATCGCGCATAATGAATACTGTAGTAGTGCACATGAACCAACCTATTTATCGTATACTGCAGTATTGTCAATAATTAACGCAATCTCTGAATCATGCATAATGAATTCCGTAGTAGTGCACATGAACCAACCTATTTATCGTATACTGCAGCATTTTCAATAATTAACGCAATCTCTGAATCGCGCATAATGAATACTGTAGTAGTGCACATGAACCAACCTATTTATCGTATACTGCAGTATTTTCAATAATTAACGTAATCTCTGAATCGCGCATAATGAATGCCGTAATAGTACACATGAACCAACCTATTTATCGTATACTGCAGTATTTTCAATAATTAACGTAATCTCTGAATCGCGCATAATGAATGCCGTAATAGTACACATGAACCAACCTATTTATCGTATACTGCAGTATTGTCAATAATTAACGTAATCTCTGAATCGCGCATAATGAATGCCGTAATAGTACACATGAACCAACCTATTTATCGTATACTGCAGTATTTTCAATAATTAACGCAATCTTTGAATCGCGCATAATGAATTCCGTAATAGTGCACATGAACCAAACTATTTATCGTATACTGCAGTATTTTCAATAATTAACACAATCTCTGAATCATGCATAATGAATTCCGTAATAGTGTACATGAACCAACCTATTTATCGTATACTGCAGTATTTTCAATAATTAACGCAATCTCTGAATCGCGCATAATGAATTCCGTAGTAGTGCACACGAACCAACCTATTTATCGTATACTGCAGTATTGTCAATAATTAACGCAATCTCTGAATCGCGCATAATGAATTCCGTAGTAGTGCACACGAACCAACCTATTTATCGTATACTGCAGTATTTTCAATAATTAACACAATCTCTAAACGATGCATAATGAATTCCGTAATAGTACACATGAACCAACCTATTTATCATATACTGCAGTATTGTCAATAATTAACACAATCTCTAAATCATGCATAATGAATTCCGTAGTAGTGCACACGAACCAACCTATTTATCGTATACTGCAGTATTTTCAATAATTAACACAATCTCTAAACGATGCATAATGAATTCCGTAATAGTACACATGAACCAACCTATTTATCGTATACTGCAGTATTGTCAATAATTAACACAATCTCTAAATCATGCATAATGAATTCCGTAATAGTACACATGAACCAACCTATTTATCGTATACTGCAGTATTGTCAATAATTAACACAATCTCTAAATCATGCATAATGAATTCCGTAGTAGTGCACATGAACCAACTTATTTATCGTATACTGCAGTATTTTCAATAATTAACGCAATCTCTGAATCGCGCATAATGAATTCTGTAGTAGTGCACACGAACCAACCTATTTATCGTATACTGCAGTATTTTCAATAATTAACACAATCTTTGAATCGCGCATAATGAATTCTGTAGTAGTGCACATGAACCAACCTATTTATCGTATACTGCAGTATTTTCAATAATTAACGCAATCTCTGAATCGCGCATAATGAATTCCGTAATAGTACACATGAACCAAACTATTTATCGTATACTGCAGTATTGTCAATAATTAACGCAATCTCTGAATCGCGCATAATGAATTCCGTAGTAGTGCACATGAACCAACCTATTTATCGTATACTGCAGTATTTTCAATAATTAACACAATCTCTGAATCGCGCATAATGAATTCCGTAGTAGTGCACACGAACCAACCTATTTATCGTATACTGCAGTATTTTCAATAATTAACGCTATCTCTAAATCATGCATAATGAATTCCGTAATAGTACACATGAACCAACCTATTTATCGTATACTGCAGTATTTTCAATAATTAACGTAATCTCTGAATCATGCATAATGAATTCCGTAATAGTACACATGAACCAACCTATTTATCGTATACTGCAGTATTTTCAATAATTATTGCAATAACACGATCTCTGAATCACGCATAGTGAACACAATATAAGTACACATGAACCAACCTATTTATTGAATACATATTGGCCACTGAAAATACTGTGAAATACTTTTTCGCTGAAAAGGCTATTTGGGTGTTTTGTGTGGAATTTATTTTCACTGATTTTTGATGAGTTTAATGTAAAATATAGGAAAAAAAGTATATTCGCTGGATTTTATTTTCACGGAAACATCCCTTCAGCGAAAATAGCGAAAATAAAGTATTCTACAGTACTTTATTTTCACTGGAGGGATGATTCAGTGAAAATAAAATCCAGCAAATATACCTTTCAATCTATAAATGAACTCTTTACAAGTAAAAACACCAGAAAAATCTTTCAGCGAAAATTAATTGGTTCAAGTATTTTACAAAAGACATGTATAAATTATTGGCCACCATTTTATACACTTGCACTAAATAGTAAAACAGTCTGATTCATGGAGTCTCCATAAGATAATTTAGTTTGCCACATGACATATACAAGATCAATAACATTATGAAATTAATAAGAATAGTACAATAATTATCAACAGTTTTCTCTACTGTCTTCAATCACTGTGATTACAACACAAATATCTACAGTATACAACAACTAAACTGCTAGTGTGTGTATCGGCAGAAACGTACATCTCATCTCTTCTGGCAGATTTTTTATTCGAAAGGCAATCATTCACATTTATTTAGTCTAACATGCACATAATGTAGCTATTATTTTTAGGTAATTTTACCAAATATTTGTACAGTTACAGCAGATTCTCAACCACCCAGTTGTTTTGAATTAAAACAATGCACCAACCACACTTCTTGCAGAATAATTTTGAACACAAAACATTTTCGCTGCTTGAAGTTTTCATGATTTCAGAATAATATAGCATTCATGTCGTAGGACCCAGAGAAAATGTTCACAAATTGTCGCAAAAGTTTGTCTTTTGAAGTAGTCCACACACAAACAAATACAACTCCACTCAACACAAATGAAAATATCATGACAGCTATTTAAAACAAAGTATCAATTTGATAGTTGCCAAATTTATTCTCACCTGTCCAGCTACAGGCGGCTGGCCTTGCTGCTGGCTCCACTGCTGCTGCTGTTGTGGTGGCGGCGGCGGCGGTGGGGGCTGCGGCGGCATCTGTTGTTGCACATATGGCTGCTGCTGATGTTGCTGCTGTTGTGGGTAACCCATTTGTTGACCTTGTTGTGGATAATTTGGAGGCATCTAAGAAGGCAATAAAATGGCATATATATATATATATATATATATATATAATATTTCTCTCCATACTCAACTAAGTAATTTATGCTGGGCCTCATTATGCACACAAAACAGTCCTTCGTGATAAGGCCAAAAGCAAAAGCAAAACAAACTTATGTTGCCATCAAGTTGAAAAATTGAAAAAAAATAAAAACAAGCAGCCTATCGGCTGAGATAGCTCCGCTGTTAGCAATGCACATTTCAATTAAAGAACTGAAGACATCATTAGAAAATGAACAATATGAATAGTATCAAAGCAATCGGACTTACAGTTTTTAACAAGAAGTCGAAAATATCACTTTTTACCAAAAATTACAAAAATATTCACCAAAATAAATTAATTAGAGAATTGAAGACATCATCACAAAACGAACAAATCTAAGAGAGGTCCACATGTAGTACCTATATATGTAATATCAAAGCAATCGGACTTACAGTTTTCAACAAGAAGTCGAAAATATCACTTTTTACCAAAAATGACAAAAATATTCACCAAAATTAGAGAATTGAAGATATCATCACAAAATGAACAAATCTGAGAGAGGTCCACATGTAGTACCTATATATGTAATATCAAAGCAATCGGACTTGCGGTTTTTAACAAGAAGTCAAAAATATCACTTTTTACCAAAAATGACAAAAATATTCACCAAAATTAGAGAATTGAAGATATCATCACGAAATAAACAAATCTGAGAGAGGTCCACATGTAGTACCTATATATGTAATATCAAAGCAATTGCACTTGCGGTTTTTAACAAGAAGTCGAAAGAATCAGTTTTTACCAAAAATGACAAAAATATTCACCAAAATTAGAGAATTAAAGATATCAACATGAAATGAACAAACCTAAGAGAGGTCTACCCAAGGTACATATACACCAAGTATCAAAGCATTTAGGCTTGTAGTTTTCAAGAAGAAGTCGAAAAAGTAAAACATTGACACGACGACGACGACGGACAATCACTCATATGATAAGCTCCGCTCGACAAAGTCGACAGCAGAGCTAAAAATGGGTCGGTCGGTCAGATTTTTTTTTTTTTAAATTTATAAAAACTAGGGGTATTTTGTGCATTTCATGCATTAAAAGTTAAATTTACTACAACAAACGTAGTGTTTTTGAATCAAAATAATGTTTTTATTTAATTAAGAAAATACAAAATGGCCTGAAATGCAAAAGACGCGTTTGCTCTTCAGACTTCATAGTATTCGGAACATGTCAGAGAAATACAGATCAACCCGAGGTTTAAAGTCGTCACATATCCCCCAGGGACCAAACAACGGTCCAGGATCGTTAATTTATAGATGAAACACTTTTTAACTGCTTAAAATGGTGAGTTTTTAATATTTGGGCCGCGACCCGATATTTCATATTTTTTGGTCCGTCGCTGAGGGCAACAAAACAATTTTCTATTTGGCTTAATGTATATCCATGCTTCTCAGCCAATCTTGCAATATAATGCAAGCCACAATGGAAGTAAACAGACATAATGGACGTGATCAAAGGTCAAAATGGTTCAACTGAAAACAGCATTCCCATTTCTGTTGAATATAAAAGTTCTTCCTGGGTTAATTAAAATGAAGCACCAACTAAATTGATTATCAATGTTAATTATCTATACTGAATGTTATGCTAATGATCTGTGGTTTTTGCATAAAATTGAACAGTTGTACTGCAATTCAAAATGAAATTTTTCAGTTTAGAATTTTTTTGCAAAGGGAAAGGAAAACTTTTTGTAAACGTCATCGCGACTCGGCTGTGTTAGGTCCACAGTGAAATTGTCGAGGCTAATTTTTTATATTTTCACAGACTTTATGAAAATTGAGTCCCTGTGAGATTAAAGTTGTTTGCAATAACTTTGCCTGGCAACCATTTTTGTCATGGGGTAACCAAATGTGAAAACTAAAAACACATCCTAGTTGCATAGCCCAATGCAGTATTATTGTACTTGGACATTAAATAGTGTTTGTTTGAGCAGTTGTTTAAAAAAAGCTTAAAAAGTTAAAAGGTTACTAAAGTGGACTGATGTCCATAGAAATAAAACCAAAAACTTTATTGGAGTGGGTTATTTTTATTTCAATCGCTTACAAACAATTGCGTGAAAACATACACACGCACACGATAGTAGACAAAATTCAATTTAAATAAAACAAACTTATTGAAAGACCACAGTGGAATGTCATACTTGAAGTGCAGAGAATTGTAATTCAATTAAAGTTTTCATAAATCACCACACAGACCTACTTTAAGAATTTCACTCAGCAAAGTCAAATGAATGAAGATGTTCAGTGGTAAGCTACTATTACTAAGGTATTGTATTAAAGAACTTTGATAAATCAGTATGGACAGCATAAATAATGCATGCAGACAAGCTTCAACATGCCTGCTGCGATACCATTATGTGCATAGCTTTTAACCAGTGGCCCTTTCATATGGTAACTCTACACTCAGGACAAGCACAGACAGATTCGTTTTCTTGCGAGTATGAAGTTGTACGAATTTGAATAGATTTCACTATTCAACTGGTTAACTAACGAAGATAACAGTGCACAGGAAAAATATAGTAATAAAAGTAATGTTTCTCCACTGGAGAAGTCCCCTTTTCTACTCTTATTAGTAAGAGAAACCTAATAAGCAGATGGTCATGTTTTCAAGATCAGTTTACTTTCAAGTGAGAATTCCCAGAACATACTATTGTATTCATTAGGGGTGGGTAGCTAGCGTACCGAGTGGGTGACACTCGCATTATGACTGTATCATTACACGCAAATGCCATCTAACAACAATAATCGCAGTATTAGGTTTGGCAAATGTTTTGTGTTGTCTTACCTGTTGTTGCGTGTACTGACTATGTTGTCCGGCGATGTTAGGAGGTCCATGTTGTGGTCCATGTTGTGATCTATGTTGTCCTGGTATTGGATATCTCTGTTGTGAACTGTTCGGGTAAGACCTACCACCATACTGTCCTTGTTGGTAACCACTGGATGTGTTGGGCATCATGTAGCCACTTTGTTGTCTTTTCTGCATTTCCATCATCCCACCCATCTGAAGAAAGATTCAGAAATGTTAGTACTTTCATCAACCTGTGTTTTTCAGAGTACTTGACTCGTCTCCCAAGCACAAAAACTACATGAGCAATTAGGCTTGTGGTTTTCAAGAAGTAGTTCTTTGAAGCAAAATTTGGTGGGAGGACAACAGTAGAAAATTGCCTACATAAAGATGTCAGCGGAGTAAGGAAAAGTGAAAGAAATATTGAAATAAATGTTACACTCAAAATAACATTCACCTATGAGATCTAAGTTAATAATAGGCCTTTTCAAGTCATAGAGTACACCAAACTGTTATACCAGTTATATTATGAGTATTACGAGAATTATGAATATTATTTTCAGGGCTATTTGATTGCATAACTTTGCCCCAACAAATTGTTATACAGTGGTATTTTTCCATAATATTTGGGCAGAAATAGTCTTATTAAACTTTTTATTTCTGATTCTTCCAATGAGAAGCATTACATGGATATTCAGATAATGACATTTCAACTATAGGTGCTTGGTGCAAGAACTGAATCAGGTAACCCTACATCATAAGCCGATCAGATGACAGTAATGCAAGACTTGTACATTCTTTTGCTTGTGAAGCCCTCTGATGGATCAGCCTGTATACCTAGTCGTATAGTACTTGCACCTGTAGAATGGTATTCCCCCATATCAATATCAGAGCAGCAATCAACTATTTACACACAAAACAAATGACACACTGAATCAGTATAGTACAATTAACCTCATACAATTAATTAACAATCAACAGCTGCAACTCAACCAGTTCCCATTCATAAAAGGGGCGTCTCCCACAGACTGACACCCCCCTTGGGTGAAGCCGAGGTCACCTACCTGCCAGCATGTGCTGAAATAATTAGCATACTTCAATTGCCTACTTAAGAATTCATCTCCTGCTACAAAGCTATCAAATCAATTTACATAACAAAGGCCAGACTGGGGGATGCCCACAAGTTCAATATGTTTATTTTTGGATACAGCTGTGTATAATATGACACCCTAGTTTCAGACTTATGGACAAACCAGCTAGGTGGGCGATAGCTATTCAAGGGGGCCATTGTTCACATTTAATCGGTGGAAAACCTATTAATAAGCCAGCCATGCGTGAAAGCAAAGTTGCAGGATGGCATCTACGTTTTGGAATGTTATCTATTGTAACTGATGGGTGGCGGTATTGTATTGAACTCCTGTTTAAATTTTAAAACATACCAACACATTACAATAAGTCATCAATAATTTGATGAAATATACAAGGGTTGCAGCTGCGAATATTTCCTAACAACAGAAGACCCTTTACAGCAGTTTGTTGGGATTAAGACCAATGCATCAAACCTAAACACTTCCTCATCACATGTATCACTGTTCCCGAGTTGTTATTCTATTGTGAAGTCCATGAAAAATGAAGAGATCTCCCTCAAGCAAGCGACTTTCTATACAAGATTGATTTAGGGTAGGCAGATATAAATTCAGACTACCTGAATTTACATGTGAATTGCATATATTTTGCATAATTTTTCATTTTATTGAACTCAAGAGATCCATGCCATTCACAAATGTTCACCACCATACCTTTGCGATGCAGTACAGGCCATCACCAAGTAAAAACTGATGTTATGACATGAAGTACAAACCTTTTCCATACAATAAAGATGAGGAGAATTATACTCTCATTTCTTCATATGAACTTTCAATTACTTTTATGGTTGTCGTACATTGCATCATTGGCAAAGACACTAAACACATTTGCACCGATTTTCGCCAGCCAAGGTTCGTTAATTCGGCTATCACCTCATAGTTTGACTATAACAATTCCTACTATAATCCTATATTCCTTGTCGATAAAATCAAACAACTGAGCATGTACATTTTCATGGTAAAGGAAACAAGAAGTCATGTGACATGTTTTCTTAGCAAGTATGGCATTTCTCTCAGTTAAGCTATGCAATAATAACAAGATGACAAAATCTATTGATATGAATTGTTGTTACAAGGACCCTGATTGGTGGATTCAGCTCTTTGGCATGCCAAATTCAGTCATTTAATTTAACTGAGGTTAAATACAAGATTTTTTTCTAACTGGTTCATACATAGTTTTCTAAAAGCTATGAGAGATTGGTGACAGCGAAATCATACGAAGCAAATGATTTGCACTAAATAAAGATAATCCGTGTTAAAACAATATAGGTTGTGCACATGTAAAGGTTAATGATTTTAGATTTGAAAAAAAAATTGAGATATTGGCAATCATTTACCCCGCATTTTCAGTCTTATCCAGCAAAACAAGATGCATTTTTTAGAAATGTTGAAAGCCAGCACAGACATTTAATAACTAAGAAATATCTAATTCCAAATTTGCACTAAAATTGATAACAGTACGAAAGAATGTTAAATGGATGCAACTAAAACAATTGCTACAGCAACAACATTAAATCATACGTGGATCATCGTACATTGCATTACCATATCTGTTGACTTGTTCTCAGGTATTTTGCATTTCATAAAACTAGTGTTGAGGGCTACCAAAACCGAAAAGACTGTCACATGACATGAATGAATGAATGTTGGTTTCAAATTGTGGTTTTGGTTTTCTGGTAATTTGGAAACAAAGTTGTATTTTCACTACATTCTCAGTGACTTTACCCACTGTAAATAAAGATTTTTCACTCGATAGTCATCACGCCGAGTTTAATATCACTCCCAAGCGACATATACAACACATGTAAAATACAATGACTACAAGAAAACAAGAATATTGATCATTTGAAAAAATTGTATTTATAAATGTAGTACTGTGCTTGCAGAACCAAACCAAACCAAAAATTGCATGCAAGACTATTAATATGATGCAACCAGAGTTTCAATGAAAACAGCAGAGGAATTTACATAAAGCATACATTCATCGCAAATAAACCCAATTTTCCTCGTTTTAAATGAAGAGGCCTATACAATGGAGGAGGGTTAAATTTTGAGTTGAAGGAACTTGTGTACATATTTGGGGTGGCTGTCCTCCCGGAATAAAAAACAAATATCAGAATAGCAAGAAAATAATGAGCAAGTCTCGTATAAAGAATCAGAAGCACATCGCCAGGGGCATAACTGAAAAGGTCACACATACACTGATAGTACAGTGTCCGCCTTTAACAAAATAATACAGGATGATGACAATACATTGGAGCTAAGCAATACACACAGCCACAATCATGGTAATCATGTCACATTCCAGGGAAATAAAAACCCCACTTGATGAATGAATGAGCATATCGATGAATGAACACTTAGAACTGAGAAAGCACATGGCTACTTAGCATAAAAGGGGTATCAACTATACATGTTTTAACACTACAAATGAGATTGATTTCAGCGTGGACCCCAATTGGGACGTTTTCCAGCTCATCCTGGCAAGACTGTGAGCAAGCATATCACATGCATATCATCATCAATAAGACATATATACAAGGCATATTTTTATGATTTGATATCATTTTTTCCAGCCCAAATAGTACAGAATTTAATTTTTATGTATTTTTCTATAACTTTAGACCAAATGGACATACCGTCCCATTGCTGACTGATTTTTGGATATTCAGTGAATTGAATACTAGGTAATATGGCAGATTAGTAAGTGGTCAATTTTGTTATGAGCATGCGGTAAGGCCAAATAAAAATGTGTGCTCCCGATAACCCTACCGTAGCTAATAATGTTAGTCTACCCTAAATTTGTTTTGCCAAATATAGTGCAAAAATCATACAAGATTTCAGTGAATCTTGAATGAAACTGATTATCCAGAATTTTGGGCAAAATTAGACTTTAGTAGAAATATCATTAAACATTGTTTTGTAACTCGGCAAACAGATTTACGGGCATGCATCAGTTCCTATTACAGCGCCATTTTTGTTGACTGAACTTCAAGTACTTTAATTAAAATTTGTCAAAGTATTATTCAATTTCATGCAAGAAATTACTGTAAAAATTTTCACTACGAATTTTCATGATTAAATGGCAATCATGACAATATTTCACTTTGGAAACGAGTACATTTCTAACTGGTTGTAAAATATTTGCATAAATTTGTCTTTTGTGAAATTTGAAGTGGTTAACATTTTTCAAACTATGTAATCATATCATACACATAGGCTTGTATTAGTTTATTATGTCTGTCACTTTATCAAAATTACACACCTGTGATGCTAAACAAATGAGCAACACTGTCAAAACTATCGGAAAATTTCAACAGAGACTGGGAAAAGGAAAATAAAGATGAATTGCCAGGCAAACACATTTGTCACGTTTCCAATGTGAACTTTGGACAGCCATGCATTGCACACTAGCCAACGAGCTCATCAGTAAGAAACGCTCAAAAACTATTGACTACATTCAATAATTTGCAAAACAATGTACAATGCTTGTTTTCATTACAAAATTCAAACTACTTTAACTAGCTTTATAATTGGTGAGAGAAAAATGTTGAGTCTGGAAAAAAAAATTTCAAAGGGAGGAGCAGTAGAAATGTTTTCACAGGAGTTCAGAGAAGTTGACTTCCAATAATATAACTTTGGACTTTGCTAACACTGCCACATTAACCAACAATTTCCCAGCATACAGTAGATCATTCAAAGTATAAAAGATTTTATGTCATTGTAAAACTACAGACTAACTCTTATTCTAATTGTTTGAGAACAATTTGTCAACTTCGACCTACTAAAAAAAAAACTAACCTAAATTCTGAAATTCACGACCCATGTAGGCTTGATATTGTTAAACATTGCTATTATGTAATGAAAGTTGGATGGCACCATAGATACAGCAGTTTACAGATCAAGACATTTTTCCATGTAAACAACCCATGAAATCATGTGTCACTATTTGTGTACACTGTCAATTTTTAAATATTCCCCCCTATAGGTGCACTAGTACTTTCAATGAAATTATTATATCATTCTGTGATATTGATTTATTTATTGCATTTTATTCTTCAAGTTTACCATTAATATGAATTGTGCTTTCTTGATTTGGTCAATTCTCATTTTATTTTATTGAAAAATATTGTTTTTGTTTAGAATCCTGTAAATAGAACTAGGTTCCCCTGTAGGATTAATAAATAAATAAATTAATTTCCAACTGTAATTTTAATCTGTTTTAATACAGGGGATTAGGCTTAAAGTAGCATGCCCCATTAGAGAAGACCACAAATACAAAATGTTTTGACCCAAGGTGCATGATGTTATCCAGAGGATGTCAATTTTCTCACCCAACAACCATAAAGGAGTTAAAATATATGGACTAGCTCAATGTCAGTAGGAAGTAATTTGCATAACAATGTTCATTTGCATACACTATTGTGAATCAATGTCAACAGAACATGTGCAATACAAAACAGTTTAGTGTCACAATAATGATAAAAAAACCTTAATCCACAATTTCCACATGTAGTTAAAAATAACCATAAGAAATTTTGTAAAAGTGTTAATGAAAGTATATGAATGCAAAATAAAAAATGGACAAGTCTATGTATACTAACTAAATTATATGGACACCCTAACAGTGACGAGCTTAAAACCATTTTTTGTACACAACACAAACTACTGTAAAATACTTTATTTTAGCTGGAATTAATTTTCGCTGAAAAAACTTTCTGCGTTTTGCATGTAATTTATTTTCACTGATTTTTGATGAGATTAATGTAAAATATAGGAAAAAATGTATATTAGCTGGATTTTATTTCCACTGAATCATTCCTTCAGCGAAAATTAGTTCCAAGCGAAAAATAAAGTATTGTACAATATATAATTTTGACCTTAATGCTTTAAAACACGGGGGTAGAAAAGTAGAAAAAAACAATGTGATTCAGTCTTGAAGTAGTGAAAGTAATTGCATAGGCAAAGGATTTAGACAACATGGGACCCACCAAAGTTGACAAAAAGAAGACACATAAAATTATAACCCTTAATTTATTGTAAATTGAAATGCAAGCCAGTTAATTAGCAACACACATTCAATTAAACAAAATAAAATATATATCTTTTCAGGGAGTTTTGAAGATGTCAAAATAATATACATATAATTGCAGCAAACCAAGAGATTGCCTGGAGACAAAATAGCAATTATTTTCAAAAAGGTATTTGATGGCAGCATCTAGCTATCAATATGATATTATTTGACACCTAGTGTCACAGAATTGTTGCTATATCATTATTACATCCTTTCCCCATTAAATGGATGGCTCACAAAGTGCTGCCAGCCAATCAACGTTCACAATACTAACAAAATACCCAGCTGTCTTCTGCCTTTTCCAATTTACCTCCAAAATTCAAATACTTGAAGGCGATAGTTTTCATTCATTCTATGGCCTGTTGAAAAGAAGTCCCAAAATCGCATCAATTTTGCAAATATTAAAGCTACAATCATACCTTTCTAACAGGCCTGTTATACATTTCCTCGTATGCCATCTCATTATACATTCACATTAGCCATTCGCCTATACCCTGCTGCTATTGTTCAAGTAATAGCAACTTAAAAGATATTTGCTACATTTTACCTTTATTTACATCCATTTGTGATAATTTGTAGCTTACCTGTGAACGATTGATGCCTTGATTAGGGCCCATCGGACTCATATTTTGATGATGTTGCTGCGTTCTTTGTGTGTTGCTCCACTGTTGTCCGTAAGCGACCGGTCCTCCACTCATGTTCATATTACTAACTTCCGGTCCTTTACCCATTCCCTGGCTATAATCGCTGGGATTTTGGTACGTGTTCGGGTACATCTGGTTTGGTTTCTGGCCTTGTAAAAGCTGTGAGAGTGTGGGCGCCTGTCCAGCGGAATGACTACCACTACCACTTAGGTACCGTTGTTGTTGTTGCTGCTGCTGTGTCGTATTATAATGAGGAGTCATGTTAGAAGAGGAACTAGTCCGTGTATTAAGCCCGCCACTCATGGGTTTGGAAGAAGGGGGGTAACCCGTTCTTAAATTCCCTGCGCTGTCGTATTGATTATACTGCCCCATACCTACTGAGTGTTGTCCCATATTCGGATTTGGACCCATGTTTTGAGGCGTATTTGTTGGCCCTGGACCGCCATGTTGTGTCTGATCCGCCATGTTATAGCTGTTTCTAACACTAGAACCTCCACCACCACTATAATAACTGTTCGAAAACCCGCCATGTAGGCCGGGATTCGACATAGAATTCATGCTACGGTTAGAATCCATGAGTTGGTTAGGAATATTTGGTTCAAAACTGGGATTATTTGACATTGGGTACGGCTCCATTCTCGACTCGAACCCACTTTGTTCACAATTTCTGCCAACACTATCATGACCACCACCATCTTGATTGTTGTTATTAGCCTTTGTGTGGGGAATTTCGCCCTGTTCGAGATTGGCAGGCGCTTCAATTTTCATTCGTTTACCCACCGTAGAACTGTCCGTTATACTGCCGACGATATTCTCCGGTGTATGATCGGTGTTTCCAGGACTTGGTCTAGCATTGAAATCCATCGAGTTAGTGTCCATCTCAGTTCCTGTCTGTCCTTGTGTGTTCATATCGCGTTCACAATTGACATTTGCAGCCACTTGAGCTGCCATCATAGCGAACGGTAATCCCGACTGAACACTGCTGTGGAAGCAGCGATCAGGTACCCAGACTTACTCGGAGACGAAACATAGGTGTTACGGACCGGGCTTATAGGCAGTCTACACACGTGTTTTTGGTAAGCGAGCAGAGAATAACAGAAAGTTAGTCTGCCATCAGCATGGCCTTATCACACGCTATACTATTATGGCGCTCTTTTGAGGCGGACGACATCACACGTTTTCATATTGCAAAATTCATACGCTAGACTCGTTCTATGTTCCCAGCGAAAGATTGGTGCGTTGGCTTAATTGCGTGACTTCACTTGCAATATAACGCTGAAACTTATTTCAATGCTCCTGGGCGATCGCTCGCTTCGAGGAAGCACCCAACTCTTTATTTTATGGGGGATTATATTTTGCGTGTTCTCCAGAATACAACATTCCATGGCGGTCGCTCGTCTAAGGCATTCTTTTCAAAGCTGTTTTTCTATTAGCTCTTCCTGCTTCATCCCGCCGGGAACACCTTTACTAATAAATATTTTTCACTCACGAAAAAAAAATCCGAGACGTATTCTGAAATAGAGAAACTATTTTAAAACCACACATCAGGCCATCCTCTACTTTTTTTAGGTGACGAGTATTTTTTTACACTAGAACTGGTTTCCAGGGGGAGGTAATTACAACAGCATCAGATGCCAGATTACCAGAGCGTAATTATAGGTTGACGTCAGCCGAGCCGAATTTCATTTCTGTCTTTGTTCCCAGATCCGCACTCAGCGTTCTCATTATTTATTCACTTAATATGTTATATTGCGATTGCCCTTACATATACTCATTTAGTCCGCCCAAATCAACACACTGAGTTCTATCACAGATTTTTCTTTCTACGTGGCCACTGCCTTCGTGGCAGAAATATTGAGACAAATGTCTGTTTGGTTATCTGAACTGTGATCTGAAATACGATACGCTACAACAAACAGATCTCATATCCACGCACGAAAACTTCATTTACTACTTTCCCAGAAACACATCCGATATGAAAACTCGACCGAAAAAGTTTCCATCGCTAGCTCGATGATTTACGCTGTATGAAATACATGCTAGGGCTTTTTTTCTCGATTCGAAAAAGAAAATTGGCCTTTATAACCTAGCTGGCAACGAGTTGTCAAGGGGCAAACAGGGGTTACCTATTTGCCATGGGAGACAATGTTAAAATTGAAGTGTCATATTGACGTTCGTTATGAGTCCCTTCGTACCGATCGCCTTCAAATACCTCGCGTCCCAATATTCGCGTCGATTTCTATCAGAACTCAACTCTAAATGGCTGTGTTAATATTTTCTAGTTAAAATTTTAGAATTAATTTTTCTAAAAAACGTCGTCTGCTCCATTTCTCTGACATTTTCCTACGTAGGGCCTCAAATCATCACTTGATATGCTGAAATCAAGAGTTAAACTTTTCCGCGAGGTTTTTTTAATTTTTAGGGGACAGCACAAAAAATCGCCCTTCATGTTTTCTATAAATTTAGCTACCGGCGGTCAATATTGAAAGCGTGAAATATTTTTTTTCGTTATATATTCGAAGTGCTCGTCGTTTCACTATTTTGTGTGCGCGGTACTTGCTCACAACAAGCAGACGACCAGACTAGCCAGCGACAGAGGCTGTTCTGAGCAGCGCCCTCATTTGAGAAGGGGGTAATTTTGGTGATGTTTAACATTTGGACAGCGGAGACGCGCATGCAAAGGTTGGCCCGATGATAATTAAGTCTATCAGCGGTGGACAGTCATTAAGAATCAAGATGTCTGTGTTTTCGATACTGTCTGCGTTACCGGTACTCGGGTTCACACTGTGGTTTCTGTTTTTCCGAAGAGTGACCAGGACATCGCCGAAGCCGATAGTAAAGCGGGAGAAGGGACAACCAGTCTATCCTATCGAGTACAACTTGACCAGTCGGGTAAGACCGGGGCTGGGTGACCCCTGACCCCAACCCCTATCAGTTAGAATTCACGACACTGCATCTAAAAATGTTGCACCAAAGACACCGGCGTGCTTATTAGCTGGTGACGTAATTAGAATAATTCCGAATTGTCGTTGATGATGGTGTTCGTTATCACGTTTAAAAAGGTCACGGGGTCAAAAGTTACACGGTCAGACATGTGGAATAATAATAATAACTTTATTGTTATCAAATCTCTTTTGAGATATAGATAAAATTACAATACAGAATAAAATCATGATAATAAAAAAGTAAAAACAAAAATAGTGTAAACTATTAAAACATCTGGATTAAGTCTTATTAAGTCAAATCAACCAATCGCAGTGCATTAGCAGAATCGTGGATCTTCCAACCCCAGAATGAACAGCTTTCTTTCATTCTTTGTTACCATGAGTGCCTATGACATTTGTACATAGATTAAAGGCCTAGGTATACTATAAATATGCTCCTAAATAATCGGGATTATTTCCTTGCTTGTCTAGCTGTAGTAAACAGCTCCAGCCAAGCTCCCGTAAAAACGCGTTTTCTCAAACTTACAGGTCTATTTAAATTATGTCGTGCCAAAGTGGATGCATGTGACTATGAATATCACAGCAGTGACTGTGTGTAGTATTTATGACAATAAATAGTGTACGAACTGAGATTTTGGCGGATAAAAGTAAAAAACATAAACACTTGCCCGGGGCAAGGGAATTGGGCCTTTAAGTAACTTGCATCAGATTACACTTTTTATGTTGACACCTACTTTTTTTTTGCTTCTGAACTCTGCAGTATCCATGTGTAAAGATGAGTTATCCTGACAAAACATTAGTGGCGTTCACATTAGAGTTCTCAGCACGTGCCAAGATTTAGGGCCGAGTTGACACGTGCTGAACTTGTTTATGAACAGTTGGGATGAAGTCGACATATGCCGAAAAAAACTCGGTAACGATAGATGCCAGTCACCGAAACTCGGCACAAACTAAAATTGCGCTTTTGGTGGTGAATTTAAATAACACACAGTATACTGGTTCATACAAGTATGACACTAGAACAGAGGAAAGTGCAGCTATATATGGTCAGATGCTGTAGTGACCAATGCAAACTGTCAGCAGCGACGAATATTTTTTTTCCTGAAAAATTCCACCCAGTACTTGGGATGGTACTTAATTTTTCTAAATTGGGCCAATTAAAAAAAATATTTATGCCTTTTTTTCGATGACAAAAAAAAAGTACAATCTTTGATTAGAAGTAAACGTCTTGTAAATGCACAAATTTGGGCTCAAAACGACAAAATCTCCCACATAAAATCCGTATCCCCCGCATGTTAGCCTGTAGTGTAATAGCCTCCGCTGGAGAGGGCGGGGAAGTCATAATGCATGGTCAATGGGAACAGAGTTTGTCAGCTTAGGTAGTACATACAATAAAGTTTTTAAGTCATCTGATTGTATTTGCTTTGATGTTTTGTAATTATGATGTTTTGTTTCTTGCTTTTCGCTAGCAATGATGGCCACACCAGAGAAACTTGATCAATGCAGCTGCCCGGCCAATGCATTTTTTTGACATGTGGCAGAATGCAAATCGAGAAAATTATTGTCCTTGCAACTGATCAAATTTCGCAGAATGCTTCACCATTGTACTAATTGGCTGGAAAGTTTTTGAACAGAGAAATTTAAAGTATATTGCTAGAAATGTTGTTGTCCATTTATATTCCTATTACAAGGGATAGTGAAAAGTTAACATATACACCAGTAAGAGCACATTTTAGAAGCAAGGGAACAATTTATCGGCCATTTTGGAAATTGTATTTTTATTTGAGAGATAAGAGTATGTACTGCTGCAACTGCAACGATATGAAAAAATTATTGTTTTTCGAATCTTCTTTGCCATTCATGTGCATGATGACTCAAAATAAATACTATAATAGCAAATGGATATAATTTTACAATAGCAATTATCAACATCATATGCGTATTGTTTTCTACGTTTGGGTCAAATAACAGATTGACGAATGATGGCGTAATTTTGGCCTGAGCCGAATGTGTCTCAAGTGGGTCCTGACTAACGTGAACGCAACTGCTGTAATCCCCCTGAAAACACAAAGGATTAAAAATGTTGGCACGTGCCAAGATGCTGTAATATGAACGTAGAAAGTGAGTCAATAGAAAATAATACATTGACTTCTGTGCGTGCGTCCGTGTGGCTTTGTGTCCATGCATGCGTCTGGACCTATATCTTAGACATGCATGGACCTATTACATTAAAACGTCACACATACATCATACTTAATATTATACATATGCACATACATTTGTTTCACAATCTGATTCAAGATGGCTGACTGTCGGCCATTTTTGTACTGAAATCAAGCATTTCTGGCATTCCAGTCCCGGATCTTTGCTGTTTACAGAAGGGTTTTGTTCAAACTTGGTACATATGTTGGACATTATGATTATGACACATCATTTTGTTTTTCAGATCAGATTCAAAATGGCTTACTAAAAATCAAGCATCAGCCTCTGGATCCATATCTCTGATATGTTTATGTTCCAACTATATTACTATAAACAAAACTACATATCGTAAATTTGATAACTAACAGGGGCTGTGCCATGGATGGCTCGTTTTCTCTGGAAGACTTCTCACTCTGTTAGCTAACCTAACTTGCTTTTTTGAGATTTCTTTTTGACTCAAGATCCCTAAAAAAATATGTTTGGTACTTTCCAACAATTTTTCGGATGGTTGTAACCTAAATTTCCTGCAGGCAATGTTAATGAATATTGTTTACACATACTTGTGAATAAGTAAATAATAGCTGTAACTCAAGTACAGGATAATAGGCAACATCATGCTATATGCTGTTTTCAAAAAAGCTGTTTAAATATTTTCTAACTAATTTATTTTAATAACATTTTTACAGAACGTTTCATTCAAATCCATTTGAGACAACTGGACTGGATATAAAAATTTGGTACTGGTTGATACACCTATGCACGCACGCGGATCGGGTCGTCCGTTTCAGAAGCATGTATTCATCTTCATTGACGGCACAGTGATCATTCTGATTGGTCAACAGCAGTTTTCAAATTTATAAATGTTGTATACAACATGTATTTATAAACCGTAACTGTAGTAAAATAAAATTCACATTTCATGTGCAAAATAATAGTGAAAACTTCAGGGTTCACAACATTTTTGTTTGTGTCGCAAGTCACTTATACAGTCGCATATATTTTTATTATTTTTTGAAGACCCACCTCCCCAGCAACAAGCTGAGACAACTTGATTATAGGAAATTCCGTTTTCACTACAGATCCTTACAAAATCAGTCCTGCTGTTCACTATAATATATTCAACAAAATGAGCGATAAAATTTGCTTACCATTTCAAAAGTACATTTGCCAAATATTACTATGACTAGTGTACTCGGAGACGAGAAAAAAAAAATTGACAATTCCTGGTCATGTTTTGGTCAAGAATTGGGTGATAAAGTTTCCTTTGATTTATTCGCTCTGGAACACAGTACATGATGACTTTTGTTCTACCAAGACAATTTACCCGTAATTATAAATTGTCATTATGCAAAAGAACATTGTACATCACTTATGCCGGTTTCACTTATGTGCTTCAGTTTCCCATCCTTATCCCCATAGTCAATGCTGTAACTTTCGGTGACAAACGGTGACATTGGGTCATTCAACTTAGTGGGTGCCATCATTCAATTTTTACTTGCAAGTACCGGTAATCACAAAAATGGGGACATATAGTTTTAGCAACCATTTTCCTTCGTCAAGCCATCCCAATGTCCATTCAGTGTCATATCAGGGATTTATCTTATCAATGAACTCAAATTTGGTCTGTATATAGGTAAATGCTAAATTTTATTTTCAGTGGCGCCCAGTGGTTATTTTTTGGCATTCAAGTGGCTCCAATACTGAATTAGATTTTTTTCTTTTTCCTGCTTTTTTTTAAAATTAACATACCTTCATGGCTGTAGTTGCACATAGTTTGTAAGTTTAATAACACTTGTTGCTTACTGATTTCTTTTCATCTCCCATTTAGTCTTGTAACATTTAATCTCTTTGAGCAGATTCCAAGGCATGCCTGGGTTTATGTAACTTAGTTCGAATTTCTTCACAGATGGCGGAGTTACTGATGCACATCATTTAATTTAACTTTTTGCATTGCTCTACTTCTTTGGTTGTTACATTGTATTCAATGTGGGAATTATATAAAAATTGATGTAAGATATTTTTTTAGCTGATTTAATTTGACTGGCTGGCAAAGTTTTTATTAGGTGATTTTTTGTACAAATGTGGGATCTCGAGAATTGCATGACAGACGTGGACCAAACATCTGCCAGAAAAATCAAACGATTTGATTTTGAACTCGAATTTCTTATTTTCGAGCTCAGCTTCGCAGTGAACAGAAAATGGTCTATTGACTGGGTTTAGTGTTTCATAGATATTGTCTTTGTTTTAAATTCACAGATTTGTGTCAGAAATTATATTTTGTATGGTTCAATTTGCATATTCCTTTGGTTTTAATTTTGCTCAGTTAGCCATCAGCAAAATAAGTGGAAATGAAACCCTGTGAATAATTAAATCCTATATGGTGTTATGAAAGACTTGTGTGTTGGGTTCTGCCCATCTGTCCGTCCATCTGTCCGTCCGCATCATTTCTCATAATGGGCTGTGGACTGATATTATTCATCAAAGTTGGTACCAAGACACATCATAATAGACAACCTGTGTATGTGAGTTATTGATGCATATCAGTTTGTTTCGCGATTTGATTCAAAATGGCATTTCTTTTAAATTCTCTCCCATTTCTCAGAAACACTTTTTGTTTAAATTTGGTACAAAGACTAGATATAAAGGGTTTTATAACAGTCTTAAGTATTTTTCTATTTTTCTAAAACTGAAATCACAAAATCAGATATGCCATGGCAAATTTTATTCGGATTTGGTATCAAGGGTACAAATAATGGCTTACTAATGCACATCAGTTTGTTCTGTGTTTTGATTTATAATGGCCGACTGGTAGCCATATTGTTTTGTTTTTTCATGTGCCTTTAACAATTTCTCAGACATACTTTGACCGATATAGTTAATAGTAGATACAAAGACAAGATATAATGGTATACATACGCATGTTGATTTGTTTTTATTTTAATAACTTTGTCAACAACTGATGCACATTTTTATCTTTGTGGTTTGATTCAAAATTGGTGAATCTTACTCATTTCAAAAAACAAGACTTTATGATGTGAATAGTTCTTATGATCAGATTCAGTATCTGTGTAGATTTTGCCTCTAATATTTGAATGTACTGCATTCACAACCAGTCCTACATATCATAAGAACTGAGCAAATTTCAAATACATCTTATTTTTCCAGTGATACATTGTACATTACAATCAAATATATTCACTTTTATTAGTGACATCTAGGGCCATGTATTCCTTTTTCACAGACAGGGACTGTGACTTTTATGATCAGCCAGAACATTTATATTTTATTATGATTTTGACTGAACATTTTTCTTAGTCAAAAATCAAACTAATTTCATAAATCACAAAAATTAACCGTGATATTATTAATTAGCGGTATTAATTAAGCTCGATATCCAACTCTCTGAAGATATATAATATGACATGTCTTGAATGTCATCCAACACAGATACAAGAAAGTGTATTTATTTGTAACAGTTAATATGAAAAGTCATAATAATATATGTCCTTGTTTGGGTCCGCAGCCCAGTCGTATTTGAGACCAGCTTTGAACCTGTTATCGGTAATACTAATAGCTGGTACAGATTCCTAAACCAAGTCATTCCAGTCAAGACTAAGAGAAATTTAGCTCTCTGACCACCAGCTTTATCTATCTGCAGTTTCAGACTGTGTCCCTGTGTATTAGCTTGTTTAAAATGTTAAAAAAATGCTTTTCATCCTCGAAGTTTACTTCAATATTAATAGATGATTTTCCGGTAACTGTGATATCTCACAGAATGCGTGAAAGGCATTGACCAAGCTTCTACTGCAAAAATTTAATGATTTGATTTTCAACCTGAATATCTTTTTTATAGCTCAATTCAGAGCTTACAGGTTGGAATAAGGCTTTGAGATACACTTACCTCAACCAAATTAACCATCATTTAATGTGTATGACACATTATTAAGTGTGAAAATACCCAAAATGTAATTTTTTATTTGTCAAATCCCAAGCAATGTCCTGATGTCACTATGACCTTTGTTTAACATTGATTTCAAACATGATGTGAAAAATAGTACATTGTGCAAAAATAGAAATAATTAAGGTAGGGAGACTATTATTTGCATACTTGTTTTCATCTTCTAATTGTGACTAAATGACTGCAAATAGACCCGGGAAAGTATATATTTTTAGAATCGCCAGACTTCAAGCTTTTCACAAGTGTATTTTGCATGCCCGTATCTGCATTCTACGACGTGTTACTCAATCAAAGGTGAAAAATTACTTTTTCTGTAAAAAAAATAATTACGCATTTACACTGGCGATAAAAAGTATTTTTTTTCACTTTTCCTAGTTGTTCAATAGTCTGGTAAATTGAATGTGTCTGGTCAGTTTTATTCAAGCAACGCGTTTTAAAAAATAATGTGCTGAATTTCAATTACTGTTTTAGTCACATTCCCTCCAACTCAAACCACAACTCGTTGGTAAATAATCGATGAAATAGTTTGTCTGGACACATTCGAGTTCCTCTCATTGTCACCTTAAAGCTGTGAAAATTTGGTGTTAATCCGACGACAATAAGTATACGTTTTTTTTGTTAAAGACCTTGTATTTTGAAAAACATAAACTCCTAGAAAACGTCCATGAAGTAACAGCAAAGATTTTCAAGCTTGTTTATCGGCACAATCAATTTGTTTTCCCATCAAGGTCTGTTTTACCATGTGTAGGGGCATCCAAATGTGTAAGGCTATTAGAAACCAAAAAAATAAAGGAATGGGATAGCTATAATTGGATGAATTCGGCATATGAAAACACCAAAATCAATGATTTTTTTCAGTGGCTGTGTGAGCTTGTGTCTGACACATTCATATGCAAATGACTAATCTGTGAAACAAACAGGGACAGAGACAAACCACTGGAATGTTTGGAAACACTCATTGTGTGTCAGATAGCTACTGATTACACATCCTAACATTGCTTTGTCTTGAGTTTATCTTTGAAACTTATAGGCACATAGATTAAACCTGTATTGTTGATTTTGGAAAACACTACTGAGGCTGCCTTGCTTCCCTTCAGAAAATATACATTTTAACCAACTTACATGACATTCTATGTTATGTTGACTTTATCATATGAAAGTTTATAGTGCATTTCATCAATTAATAAATAAATGTGAAAATCGTTATTTTCAACACAAATAATAGTCTTGCTACCTTAATATATGAGTAGTTTCCATTGTTTCTTGAATGCATGGTTAAAATACACTGCTTTAGATGCCTGGGGAATATGAATATTGAACTTCCAATTTCTTGCGTACGAATTATGTTTAGTCAGGGCCTGGTAAATGAGAACAGTATATCATTTCAATTTTTTTTTCTTAATTGGACTGCTGTACGTAACATTTAAATGTTTTGTAAACCTCCCCACATTGTAAATGATTCCAAAGTATTGCTAAATGAAAATTCAAATATAACCGGTATTATGAAACTAAAATTTGGACTGACTGAAATTCTTAAATTTTGAACATTTTGAGCCTATTTTCTGCATATTAAAAAATATTCTCAAAACGCCAATATCAACTCAGAGTTCAATGTATACCAATATCAACTTGAGAACATTATACAGTAGTGTCATGAGGAACTGAATATTTATGGTGTTCTATCGTTTTAGCTGCACTAATCAATCCACACCATGTTGATAACTTTTGACCCTGTGTTATTTGTTGACGCCTGTAATTTGTTTGGACCCGGGGTCAAAACATAACAATAACATACTGAGTCACAAGATTGTCACATCACTTTACCGCAACCTTGCCAGTGTTGATCACTCCTCAGTATATCGATATTGACAATGAAATTGACATTTGCCCAAAAAAAACAATGCCAAAAAACAGAGTCGTCAGATGGCGCCATGAAAGCTTTAGAACATTCTTTGACATGATTCTATTCCCAAAAGGGAATGGTTATACTTTGTAAGAAATTAGGAATTATTTAAATTTTGCTAGTTTTAAAAATATTTGACTAAAACAATTTGACAAATCAAATAGTATGATATTGGACAGTAATCTCCACATCAAATATTTTTATATTCCACAACAAGTACACCTCATGAAATAAGCGCTTTTCTCTCTGTCGGTTGTAAAGTGGTTGGCTGCTACCTTTATACTCGTTCTCTTTCCAGTGATCAGTTTCACAATTTTCGAAGCAATATTGGTATTTTTAGTCCCCGTTCCGACGCAGTCCCAAAATGGGGACTTATGTGTCCGTGCGTGCGTCCTGTATCTTAGACATGCCTGGACCAATCACAATCAAACTTCACACATACATCATACATAATATTATACATATGCACATATGCAATTCAAAATGGCTGACTGGTGGCCATTTTGTTTTAATGAATGCATTTCTAGTGCCATATCTCTGCCATGCTTTGACTGATTATGTTCAAATTTTATATATTCATTATACATCATGACATAGATGCATTGGTTTGGCTATCTGATTCAAAATGGCCAAATGGCAGCCATTTTTATGTTAAAAAAATCATCAAAAATCTTGAATATTTTGGCATTTATGGATGGATTTTGTTCAAACTTGGTACATACATTAGAGATTATGGGTTTCTGATGCACATCATATTATTTTTCAGATCGGATACAAAATGGCTAACTGGTGGCCATTTTGTTTAAATGAATGTGCTTCTAGAGCCATATCTCTGATATGCTTTGCTTGATTATTATATTGATTAATTTTATATATTCGTTTTTCATCATGTTATAGGTATATAGATGCATTCAAAATGGCCATCTGGTGGCCATTTTGTTTTAATTAATGCTGTTCCAGAGTAACATTTCTCAATATGGACAAGTACTCGTTCGATGATCAGATACAAGATGTCAATCATTTTAACGTTAAAAAGTCATCATAATCAAGTATCATCTTCTGGATCCCAACTTCTGACATGTTTATGTTTCAACTATATTACTATAAACAAAACTATATATCTTAAATTTGATAACTAACATAGACTGTTCCAAGCAAGGCTTGTTTTCTAATACTTCACATTTGGAAAAATATAAATATTGTTCAATAAATATTGAAGAAGAAAAAAATGTCATTCATGAAATTAAAATATTTTAATAACTGTTGTTTCTTTCACAGGAATCGTATCCGCGCGTTAATGGATTTGCATTGAAAATATTTGCCAAGGTCATTCATTCCGTAAGTTTTGTTGTTATTTTTTAACACCTTTTAAAGAGGCTACTACCAAGCAATTTTATGCTATGCATTTCTGTTTGCAGAGTCTCTCTAGTAAGGGTAAAACTTACTCCATTAATTTTTGTGAGTTTATCAAATACCTTATAAAGTTCTATTGTTAGCGCACTTACTAATAATACTGACTTACTGACTGAATGAATTAAAAGGTAGAGGCTTGTCTATCATCAAATTGTAATGATTCACCATACAATAAATGTAATTCTCACATTAATATGAAAATATATGATGAGAAAATATCTTTCTTGGTTACAATAACTCAAACAATTTTGATTTGATTTGGGTGTGTTTTACATGTACATTTTCAGTAAGTAATTTTGTAAGGGGTAAATGTCTGTTCTCATCTTTGTCATAAACTACTGTTATATACCGGTAGTTGCAATAAACAATTCAAACTATTTAAATTCAAATCATTAGTTTTTTTTGAGAAGAAGTTTTGCCTCTTCGGACATTGGTGTCAAATTCTCCCTTTTTGGTTCCTTCCTTTTTATTAGCTCCGCTGTCGACTTTGTCGAGCGGAGCTTATCATATGAGTGATTGTCCGTCGTCGTCGTCGTCCGTCGTCCGTGTCAATGTTTTACTTTTTCGACTTCTTCTTGAAAACTACAAGCCTAAATGCTTTGATACTTGGTATATATGTACCTTGGGGAGACCTCTCTTAGGTTTGTTCATTTCATGTTGATATCTTTAATTCTCTAATTTTGGTGAATATTTTTGTCATTTTTGGTAAAAACTGATATTTTCGACTTCTTGTTAAAAACCGCAAGTGCAATTGCTTTGATATTACATCTATAGGTACTACATGTGGACCTCTCTCAGATTTGTTAATTTTGTAATGATATCTTTAATTCTTTAATTTTGGTGAATATTTTTGTCATTTTTGGTAAAAACTGATATTTTCGACTTCTTGATAAAAACCGCAAGTCCAATTGCTTTGATACTACATATATAGGTACTACATGTGGACCTCTCTCAGATTTGTTCATTTCGTGATGATATCTTCAATTCTCTAATTTTGGTGAATATTTTTGTCATTTTTGGTAAAAACTGATATTTTCGACTTCTTGTTAAAAACCGCAAGTGCAATTGCTTTGATATTACATATATAGGTACTACATGTGTACCTCTCTCAGATTTGTTCATTTTGTAGTGATATCTTTAATTCTCTAATTTTGGTGAATATTTTTGTCATTTTTGGTAAAAACTGATATTTTCGACTTCTTGTTAAAAACCGCAAGTGCAATTGCTTTGATATTACATATATAGGTACTACATGTGGACCTCTCTCAGATTTGTTCATTTTGTAATGATATCTTTAATTCTCTAATTTTGGTGAATATTTTTGTCATTTTTTGGTGAAAAGTGATATTTTCGACTTCTTGTTAAAAACCGCAAGTCCAATTGCTTTGATACTACATATATAGGTACTACATGTGGACCTCTCTCAGATTTGTTTATTTCGTGATGATATCTTCAATTCTCTAATTTTGGTGAATATTTTTGTCATTTTTGGTAAAAAGTGATATTTTTGACTTCTTGTTAAAAACCGCAAGTCCGATTGCTTTGATATTACATATATAGGTACTACATGTGGACCTCTCTCAGATTTGTTCATTTTGTGATGATATCTTCAATTCTCTAATTTTGGTGAATATTTTTGTCATTTTTGGTAAAAAGTGATATTTTCGACTTCTTGTTGAAAACTGTAAGTCCGATTGCTTTGATATTACATATATAGGTACTACATGTGGACCTCTCTCAGATTTGTTCGTTTTGTGATGATATCTTCAATTCTCTAATTAATTTATTTTGGTGAATATTTTTGTCATTTTTGGTAAAAAGTGATATTTTCGACTTCTTGTTAAAAACTGTAAGTCCGATTGCTTTGATATTACATATATAGGTACTACATGTGGACCTCTCTCAGATTTGTTCATTTTGTGATGATATCTTCAATTCTCTAATTTTGGTGAATATTTTTGTCATTTTTGGTAAAAAGTGATATTTTCGACTTCTTGTTGAAAACTGTAAGTCCGATTGCTTTGATATTACATATATAGGTACTACATGTGGACCTCTCTCAGATTTGTTCGTTTTGTGATGATATCTTCAATTCTCTAATTAATTTATTTTGGTGAATATTTTTGTAATTTTTGGTAAAAAGTGATATTTTCGACTTCTTGTTAAAAACTGTAAGTCCGATTGCTTTGATACTATTCATATTGTTCATTTTCTAATGATGTCTTCACTTCTTTAATTGAAATGTGCATTGCTAACAGCGGAGCTATCTCAGCCGATAGGCTGCTTGTTATTTCTAATATTAATTCTGACAATAATTGCAAGAATCACTAATTTTTGGATGTGTCACAAACAAACAATGTACTAATATGAAATGATCACAGAAGCAGGGCGGGTATGCGTGCATGCGTTGTTTTCTTGGGCTAAATAAGCCTACTTATACAAATTATATCAATATTGATTGTTTTCGCACAAAGACGATTATCCAGAAATCAAAGTGAGCATATCCTAACCTTTTTTTAAAAAAAGCTTTTTTTTTTATTGTATATTGTAACAGATAGTAAAATGCGCATGTGAAAAATGTTTATTTGCATATTTTATGTTGCAGGTTTTTCTGCTAGCCAAATGTTTTAGATCGCCAAACGCTCCAAACATCTTCAATTATGAATATTCTATCAGGTGTTGCTATGTTGTATACTTTCCATGATATGGGTGAAAATTTGGTTAAAATGTGTACGAACAATGATATATTAACACTACCGGGACCCAGATGTTAGTTAGTCTACCAATATTTAATTACTGTAGAATACTTTATTTTCGCTTGGAATTTATTTTCGCTATTTTCTCTGAAAGGATGATTCCGTGAAAATAAAATCCAGCGAATATACTTTTTTTCCTATATTTCACATTAAACTCACAAAAAATCAGTAAAAATAAATTCCATACAAAACGCACAAAAAGCCTTTTCAGCGAAAATTATTTCCAGCGAAAATAAAGTATTCCACAGTATATAATAATTATAATTAGTGCAGTTAAATTTAATTGTGAATTATCAATAATTTATAAGATAAAGGCATTGGTATGAGATGAAGTTCTCTTAGAAAAATTTTAAGTAAATTAGTGTTGCTCTCTGGTACATTTTGTATTTAGATTGATCGAAATGATTTGAACTTGGGATAGTTATTTTTATACTTTTTAGCTCCGCTGTCGACTTTGTTGAGCGGAGCTTATCATATGAGTGATTGTCCGTCGTCGTCCGTGTCAATGTTTTACTTTTTTGACTTCTTCTTGAAAACTATAAGCCTGAATGCTTTGATACTTGGTGTATATGTACCTTGGGTAGACCTCACTCAGATTTGTTCATTTTGTAATGATATCTTCAATTCTCTAATTTTGGTGAATATTTTTGCAATTTTTGGTAAAAAGTGATATTTTCAACTTCTTGTTAAAAACCGCAAGTCTGATTGCTTTGATATTACTATTTATAGGTACTACATGTGGACCTCTCTCAGATTTGTTCATTTTGTAATGATATCTTCAATTCTCTAATTTTGGTGAATATTTTTGTCATTTTTGGTAAAAAGTGATATTTTCGACTTCTTGTTAAAAACCACAAGTCCAATTGCTTTGATATTACATATATAGGTACCGGTACTACATGTGGACCTCTCTCAGATTTGTTCATTTTGTGATGATTTCTTCAATTCTCTAACTTTGATAAATATTTTTGTAATTTTTGGTAAAAAGTGATTATTTCGGCTTCTTGTTGAAAATCGTAAGTCTGATTGTTTTTATATTACATATATAGGTACTACATGTGGACCTCTTTCAGATTTGTTAATTTCGTGATGATATCTTTAATTATGTAATTTTGATGATTGTTTTTGTCATTTTTGGTGAAAAGTGATATTTTTAAATTTTTGTTGAAAACAGCAAGTCCCATTGCTTTGATACTTTACATATTGTTCATTTTCTAATGATATCTTCTGTTCTTTAATTGAAATGTGCATTGCTAACAGCGGAGCTATCTCAGCCGACAGGCTGCTTATTAATGATTTTGTTTGATTTTGTATAAATTATTTTTATATTTCATTTACTGTAACATCTTTGTTTGTTATCCTTCCATCTTAAATGTAAATTTTTGTTGTGCTAGACTCTTGTGCTAGCTTTATATAGCCGCATCTTATCAGAGCTGAAATATTGCTCTTCTACGGTTGTCGCCAAGCACGGCCCGAAGTTCGCCCTCGTTAGTTTACAGTAAAGCTGAAATAGAGCCTATGACTAGGATGTTCTCATTTATGTCATACTGTAAAATGACTAATTTTCACTGGGTTTAAACTTCACTGATTTACCATTTCAGGCATATTCAGTGGGTTTTAAATTAACGATTTTATCATTTAGATAATGTGTTCTATGCTAAATTTTACATATTCACTGGGTCTTAATTTAGCGCATTTTCCAGTCAGCGAAATAAGCAAAATTAAAACCCAGTGAATAATTAATCCTTTTACAGTATCATGGATCTGTCGTATTGGAGTTCAAGCCAAGAATTTGTTGGAACGAAGTCGAATTGATGCTGCATGTGTTTGTTTATATGGTCATTTTTGCTGGCTCAAGTTAATAATTAATTTGTCAATATATAATAAGTATATTCCTAACAGTTATGTAATGAATATTCAAAATAAATTATTTTATTTCTCTTCATTTTTTTTTTTTTTAAGTTTATGGGACAAGCTGTATTGGGACCAAATGCATTTGTGTGAGTACAATTCCTTAATTGTTTTCTTCTAATGATGTAATCATGAATTATGGATATGAGCTTTTCTTTATAAAAATGTGATTTTAAATTGTCTTGGGTGATCAGTGGGATCCAAGAGCAAATCACCATAGTTGCCTTATCTATGTTTTATAACACCTAGTATAAGTTTGTTTCTCTAAATGTATAAAATAAAATTTATTGATATTACTAGCACTGTACCTAGGCATATAGTGAGTGGAATGTCACATAGATGTCTGTGACATCCCATAGTTTGTGATATTTACATAAATCTGAATGTAATGAGATATTACTAGCACTGTGCATGTATGTAAATGTGTTGAAATGGGCGTAGTGCGAGTGGTTAGTGCTAGTGGCAGTAATCTGAAAAAGTACTAGATCTAGTGCTAAAATGACACTAGATCTAGCGCTAAAATGACACTAGATCTAGTGCTAAAATGACACTACCCCGGTAGATCTAATGCTAAAATGACACTAGATCTAGTGCTAAAATGGCACTAGATCTAGTGCTAAAATGACACTAGATCTAGCGCTAAAATGACACTAGATCTAGCGCTAAAATGGCATTAGATCTAGTGTTTAAATGTGCACTAGATCTAGCGCTAAAATGACACTAGATCTAGCGCTAAAATTACACTAGATCTAGTGTTAAAATAACACTAGATCTAGCGCTAAAATGACACTAGATCTTGTGTTAAAATGACACTAGATCTCACGCTAAAATGACACTAGATCTAGCGCTAAAATGACACTAGATCTAGTTTTAAAATGTGCACTAGATCTAGTGTTAAAATGTGCACATTGCAAGTGGCATTGATCATAATTTCATTATCGAAGATCTATTTTCATTAAGTGTGGCGCCGACCAGAAATAAAACGGCACATCAGCGATTTAAAAAAAAAATCAAAGCTGAATTCCACCATTTACATAAAGTTTACATTCGCCAAAGTTGAAAACACAAACTTCCACACAATACCTTTTCATACAGTATATCTATTCACAATTTGTAAAAATTGCGAAGTTCGACCTGCATTTTCATTGTTCATGAAGCTAGTTTCCCGGCCGATCGCGTTGATTCAAAGGTCTATTACGACAAACGTGGACAATGACATTCTCAATTTTCCCACTGTAGCACATTTCCAATAAATGAAAGATACAACAATTTTACATAAATATTAATTTATTTTCAGAGAATTACGAGATGTCTTGACGTTGTTGACAACGCGATATCAATGCCACTCGCACTGTGTACATTTTAGCATCAGATCTAGTGGTTTTTCGGATTAGTGCTACTAGCACTAACCACTCGCACTATGTCCATTTCAACACATTTACATACCTCCACTGTGGATAGGCCTAGTGCCTAGTGAGTGAAATGTCACATAGATGTCTGTGACATCCCATATGTGATATTTGCATAAGTCTGAATATGCAATGAGATATATACTAGCACTGTGCCTAGGCATATAGTGAGTGAAATGCCACATATGTCCGATATTCCATAGTTCCTTCATGGCTAGGCATATGTGTGCTACCTTGATTCTCATTACTATTTAGTACCCACGAATACGAAAAATGGTTGAATGTTGTCATCCATATATTTTTTTTTTCAATCAGGAAAAACAACTATAATCTGTTGAGAAAAATCCAGTATGAAGACTCAGCTGTGTATGTCCCGTTTGAACCATTTACTGGTCCTGAAATGTCACCAGAGGATGGATGTCCAGTTGATCTGGAAAAATTCATCAATGCCGAAGAGACTGCGACTGAAGGTTTTCAATTTTGTACTGTCTCTAATTATTACAAAGCATACAGGTGGGTGTCAGTAACTGTATTTATTTATTTATGCATGTGTGTGTACCTTGTGAAGGGTTGTGTTTGACGTAATGAATGTTATGATAATGGGGAGTTGTTTTAAGTCATTTATAGGGCGGTAGTAGTCACGCTGCGCTGCGCATGAGCGACATTTGTGTTGATAAATATTGATTTACCCACAATCCAATGTGCTCTTCTAATGGAATCACAAGTATGAGGTTTGACCTGGGCGTCACTTGCATTGATTACCTCCGGTGAATCCTTCGATACCTTAAATTAAAGCTCGGCTTGTACTCGTTGATCTTCACAACAGTCAAAGTCGCCATCTTTGTTTATATGAGAGCCATATATATCGCGCATGCATGGCGCAATGACTATCTTTAAATTTGTCTCTAAAAAGTGCACATTTGTCACAATGAGTAAATTAACCTGTTTAATTTTGTGAATTTTGAGAATGAAAATCATGAAATTTTGTCAGAAAACTTGAACTGGTAAATATGGTGCTAGATAATTAACAGCTGTTAATCTGAGTTACCTGATGATAACATGCATGCTGGGATTTTGCTGAATCACAGTCATTTCTAATAAACATTGGAGGGCTAGCTGTAATACATGAGGATTTAACTAATATTTTTCATGGGATAGTTTGCTTATTGTTCTTCATAACTGCCTGCATTGTATATTCTCGGAAGTGGACATCCAGGCTTTTTTCACCACCTAGCAATCATCATTGGTAAAAAAAAACTTAAGGAAACTGTATTTTGGGCTAGTTGTTGAATAATGTAACAAGACTATTTTTACATGTGCAATATACAATGTATATCAAATTGCTTTGACTTTTGACTGTTTCACAGTAGCAGCTTGCGCAGAGCACATAGAAATACACTGTATAGTGGTGTGCATCTGAGCAACATAGAATGTTCTGTGATGTGCATCTGAGCAACATAGAATGTTCTGTGATGTGCATCTTAGCAACATAGAATGTTCTGTGATGTGCATCTTAGCAACATAGAATGTTCTGTGATGTGCATCTGAGCAACATAGAATGTTCTGTGATGTGCATCTTAGCAACATAGAATGTTCTGTGGTGTGCATCTGAGCAACATAGAATGTTCTGTGATGTGCATCTTAGCAACATAGAATGTTCTGTGATGTGCATCTTAGCAACAGAATGTTCTGTGGTGTGCATCTGAGCAACATAGAATGTTCTGTGATGTGCATCTGAGCAACATAGAATGTTCTGTGATGTGCATCTTAGCAACATAGAATGTTCTGTGATGTGAATCTTAGCAACATAGAATGTTCTGTGATGTGCATCTGAGCAACATAGAATGTTCTGTGATGTGCATCTGAGCAACATAGAATGTTCTGTGATGTGCATCTGAGCAACATAGAATGTTCTGTGATGTGCATCTTAGCAACAGAATGTTCTGTGGTGTGCATCTGAGCAACATAGAATGTTCTGTGATGTGCATCTGAGCAACATAGAATGTTCTGTGATGTGCATCTTAGCAACATCGAATGTTCTGTGATGTGCATCTGAGCAACATAGAATGTTCTGTGATGTGCATCTGAGCAACATAGAATGTTCTGTGATGTGCATCTGAGCAACATAGAATGTTCTGTGATGTGCATCTTAGCAACATAGAATGTTCTGTGATGTGCATCTTAGCAACATAGAATGTTCTATGATGTGCATCTGAGCAACATAGAATGTTCTGTGATGTGCATCTGAGCAACATAGAATGTTCTGTGATGTTCATCTTAGCAACATAGAATGTTCTGTGGTGTGCATCTGAGCAATATGGAATGTTCTGTGATGTGCATCTGAGCAACATAGAATGTTCTGTGATGTGCATCTTAGCAACATAGAATGTTCTGTGATGTGCATCTTAGCAACATAGAATGTTCTGTGATGTGCATCTGAGCAACATAGAATGTTCTGTGATGTGCATCTTAGCAACAGAATGTTCTGTGGTGTGCATCTGAGCAACATAGAATGTTCTGTGGTGTGCATCTGAGCAACATAGAATGTTCTGTGATGTGCATCTTAGCAACATAGAATGTTCTGTGATGTGCATCTGAGCAACATAGAATGTTCTGTGATGTGCATCTGAGCAACATAGAATGTTCTGTGATGTGCATCTGAGCAACATAGAATGTTCTGTGATGTGCATCTTAGCAACATAGAATGTTCTGTGATGTGCATCTTAGCAACATAGAATGTTCTGTGATGTGCATCTTAGCAACATAGAATGTTCTGTGATGTGCATCTGAGCAACATAGAATGTTCTGTGATGTGCATCTGAGCAACATAGAATGTTCTGTGATGTGCATCTGAGCAACATAGAATGTTCTGTGGTGTGCATCTGAGCAACATAGAATGTTCTGTGATGTGCATCTTAGCAACATAGAATGTTCTGTGATGTGCATCTGAGCAACAGAATGTTCTGTGATGTGCATCTGAGCAACATAGAATGTTCTGTGATGTGCATCTTAGCAACATAGAATGTTCTGTGATGTGCATCTGAGCAACATAGAATGTTCTGTGGTGTGCGTCTTAGCAACAGAATGTTCTGTGATGTGCGTCTGAGCAACATAGAATGTTCTGTGATGTGCATCTGAGCAACATAGAATGTTCTGTGATGTGCATCTGAGCAACATAGAATGTTCTGTGATGTGCATCTGAGCAACATAGAATGTTCTGTGATGTGCATCTGAGCAACATAGAATGTTATGTGATGTGCATCTGAGAAGCATAGAATGTTTTGTGATGTGCATCTGAGCAACATAGAATGTTCTGTGATGTGCATCTGAGCAACATAGAATGTTCTGTGATGTGCATCTGAGCAACATAGAATGTTCTGTGGTGTGCATCTGAGCAACATAGAATGTTCTGTGATGTGCATCTGAGCAACATAGAATGTTCTGTGATGTGCATCTGAGCAACATAGAATGTTCTGTGATGTGAATCTTAGCAACAGAATGTTCTGTGGTGTGCATCTGAGCAACATAGAATGTTCTGTGGTGTGCATCTGAGCAACATAGAATGTTCTGTGGTGTGCATCTTAGCAACAGAATGTTCTGTGATGTGCATCTGAGCAACATAGAATGTTCTGTGATGTGCATCTGAGCAACATAGAATGTTCTGTGATGTGCATCTTAGCAACATAGAATGTTCTGTGATGTGCATCTTAGCAACATAGAATGTTCTGTGATGTGCATCTTAGCAACATAGAATGTTCTGTGATGTGCATCTGAGCAACATAGAATGTTCTGTGATGTGCATCTGAGCAACATAGAATGTTCTGTGATGTGCATCTGAGCAACATACAATGTTCTGTGGTGTGCATCTGAGCAACATAGAATGTTCTGTGATGTGCATCTTAGCAACATAGAATGTTCTGTGATGTGCATCTTAGCAACATAGAATGTTCTGTGATGTGCATCTGAGCAACAGAATGTTCTGTGATGTGCATCTGAGCAACATAGAATGTTCTGTGATGTGCATCTTAGCAACATAGAATGTTCTGTGATGTGCATCTGAGCAACATAGAATGTTCTGTGATGTGCATCTGAGCAACATAGAATGTTCTGTGGTGTGCATCTTAGCAACATAGATTGTTCTGTGATGTGCATCTGAGCAACATAGAATGTTCTGTGATGTGCATCTGAGCAACATAGAATGTTCTGTGATGTGCATCTGAGCAACATAGAATGTTCTGTGATGTGCATCTGAGCAACATAGAATGTTCTGTGATGTGCATCTGAGCAACATAGAATGTTCTGTGATGTGCATCTGAGCAACATAGAATGTTCTGTGATGTGCATCTGAGCAACATAGAATGTTCTGTGGTGTGCATCTGAGCAACATAGAATGTTCTGTGGTGTGCATCTTAGCAACAGAATGTTCTGTGGTGTGCATCTTAGCAACATAGAATGTTCTGTGATGTGCATCTGAGCAACATAGAATGTTCTGTGATGTGCATCTGAGCAACATAGAATGTTCTGTGATGTGCATCTGAGCAACATAGAATGTTCTGTGATGTGCATCTGAGCAACAGAATGTTCTGTGATGTGCATTTGAGCAACAGAATGTTCTGTGATGTGCATCTGAGCAACATAGAATGTTCTGTGATGTGCATCTTAGCAACATAGAATGTTCTGTGATGTGCATCCGAGCAACATAGAATGTTCTGTGGTGTACTTCTTAGCAACAGAATGTTCTGTGATGTGCATCTGAGCAACATAGATTGTTCTGTGATGTGCATCTGAGCAACATAGAATGTTCTGTGATGTGCATCTGAGCAACATAGAATGTTCTGTGATGTGCATCTGAGCAACATAGAATGTTCTGTGATGTGCATCTGAGCAACATAGAATGTTCTGTGATGTGCATCTGAGCAACATAGAATGTTCTGTGATGTGCATCTTAGCAACATAGAATGTTCTGTGATGTGCATCTTAGCAACATAGAATGTTCTGTGATGTGCATCTGAGCAACATAGAATGTTCTGTGATGTGCATCTTAGCAACATAGAATGTTCTGTGGTGTGCATCTGAGCAACATAAAATGTTCTGTGATGTGCATCTTAGCAACATAGAATGTTCTGTGATGTGCATCTTAGCAACATAGAATGTTCTGTGATGTGCATCTTAGCAACAGAATGTTCTGTGGTGTGCATCTGAGCAACATAGAATGTTCTGTGATGTGCATCTGAGCAACATAGCATGTTCTGTGATGTGCATCTTAGCAACATAGAATGTTCTGTGATGTGCATCTTAGCAACATAGAATGTTCTGTGGTGTGCATCTGAGCAACATAGAATGTTCTGTGATGTGCATCTGAGCAACATAGAATGTTCTGTGATGTGCATCTTAGCAACATAGAATGTTCTGTGATGTGCATCTTAGCAACAGAATGTTCTGTGGTGTGCATCTGAGCAACATAGAATGTTCTGTGATGTGCATCTGAGCAACATAGAATGTTCTGTGATGTGCATCTTAGCAACATCGAATGTTCTGTGATGTGCATCTGAGCAACATAGAATGTTCTGTGATGTACATCTGAGCAACATAGAATGTTCTGTGATGTGCATCTGAGCAACATAGAATGTTCTGTGATGTGCATCTTAGCAACATAGAATGTTCTGTGATGTGCATCTTAGCAACATAGAATGTTCTATGATGTGCATCTGAGCAACATAGAATGTTCTGTGATGTGCATCTGAGCAACATAGAATGTTCTGTGATGTGCATCTGAGCAACATAGAATGTTCTGTGGTGTGCATCTGAGCAACATGGAATGTTCTGTGATGTGCATCTGAGCAACATAGAATGTTCTGTGATGTGCATCTTAGCAACATAGAATGTTCTGTGATGTTCATCTTAGCAACATAGAATGTTCTGTGATGTGCATCTGAGCAACATAGAATGTTCTGTGATGTGCATCTTAGCAACAGAATGTTCTGTGGTGTGCATCTGAGCAACATAGAATGTTCTGTGGTGTGCATCTGAGCAACATAGAATGTTCTGTGATGTGCATCTTAGCAACATAGAATGTTCTGTGATGTGCATCTGAGCAACATAGAATGTTCTGTGATGTGCATCTGAGCAACATAGAATGTTCTGTGATGTGCATCTGAGCAACATAGAATGTTCTGTGATGTGCATCTGAGCAACATAGAATGTTCTGTGGTGTGCATCTTAGCAACAGAATGTTCTGTGGTGTGCATCTGAGCAACATAGATTGTTCTGTGATGTGCATCTGAGCAACATAGAATGTTCTGTGATGTGCATCTTAGCAACATAGAATGTTCTGTGGTGTGCATCTTAGCAACATAGAATGTTCTGTGATGTGCATCTTAGCAACATAGAATGTTCTGTGATGTGCATCTGAGCAACATAGAATGTTCTGTGATGTGCATCTGAGCAACATAGAATGTTCTGTGGTGTGCATCTGAGCAACATAGAATGTTCTGTGGTGTGCATCTGAGCAACATAGAATGTTCTGTGGTGTGCATCTTAGCAACATAGAATGTTCTGTGATGTGCATCTTAGCAACATAGAATGTTCTGTGACGTGCATCTGAGCAACATAGAATGTTTTGTGATGTGCATCTGAGCAACATAGAATGTTCTGTGATGTGCATCTGAGCAACATAGAATGTTCTGTGATGTGCATCTTAGCAACAGAATGTTCTGTGGTGTGCATCTGAGCAACATAGAATGTTCTGTGGTGTGCGTCTGAGCAACATAGAATGTTCTGTGATGTGCATCTGAGCAACATAGAATGTTCTGTGGTGTGCGTCTGAGCAACATAGAATGTTCTGTGATGTGCATCTTAGCAACAGAATGTTCTGTGATGTGCATCTGAGCAACATAGAATGTTCTGTGATGTGCATCTGAGCAACATAGAATGTTCTGTGATGTGCATCTGAGCAACATAGAATGTTCTGTGATGTGCATCTTAGCAACATAGAATGTTCTGTGATGTGCATCTTAGCAACATAGAATGTTCTGTGATGTGCATCTTAGCAACATAGAATGTTCTGTGATGTGCATCTGAGCAACATAGAATGTTCTGTGATGTGCATCTGAGCAACATAGAATGTTCTGTGATGTGCATCTGAGCAACATAGAATGTTCTGTGATGTGCATCTGAGCAACATAGAATGTTCTGTGGTGTGCATCTGAGCAACATAGAATGTTCTGTGATGTGCATCTTAGCAACATAGAATGTTCTGTGATGTGCATCTTAGCAACATAGAATGTTCTGTGATGTGCATCTGAGCAACAGAATGTTCTGTGATGTGCATCTGAGCAACATAGAATGTTCTGTGATGTGCATCTTAGCAACATAGAATGTTCTGTGGTGTGCATCTGAGCAACATAGAATGTTCTGTGATGTGCATCTGAGCAACATAGAATGTTCTGTGGTGTGCATCTTAGCAACAGAATGTTCTGTGGTGTGCATCTGAGCAACATAGATTGTTCTGTGATGTGCATCTGAGCAACTTAGAATGTTCTGTGATGTGCATCTGAGCAACATAGAATGTTCTGTGATGTGCATCTGAGCAACATAGAATGTTCTGTGATGTGCATCTGAGCAACATAGAATGTTCTGTGATGTGCATCTGAGCAACATAGAATGTTCTGTGATGTGCATCTGAGCAACATAGAATGTTCTGTGATGTGCATCTGAGCAACATAGAATGTTCTGTGGTGTGCATCTGAGCAACATAGAATGTTCTGTGGTGTGCATCTGAGCAACATAGAATGTTCTGTGGTGTGCATCTGAGCAACATAGAATGTTCTGTGGTGTGCATCTGAGCAACATAGAATGTTCTGTGGTGTGCATCTGAGCAACATAGAATGTTCTGTGGTGTGCATCTGAGCAACATAGAATGTTCTGTGGTGTGCATCTTAGCAACATAGAATGTTCTGTGGTGTGCATCTGAGCAACATAGAATGTTCTGTGATGTGCATCTGAGCAACAGAATGTTCTGTGATGTGCATCTTAGCAACATAGAATGTTCTGTAGTGTGCATCTGAGCAACATAGAATGTTCTGTGATGTGCATCTTAGCAACATAGAATGTTCTGTGATGTGCATCTGAGCAACATAGAATGTTCTGTGGTGTAGCGCTTCCCTCAAGAATAGCACTATGGTTGGTGCTCATTAGCTAAACAAATTTGCATAACTAATACAAGATTATTAAACAAATTCACTACGTTCAATTAACCACCATAGACTCCGGTCAGTCAAAATGACTATTTTGAACTGTAGGCATTAATCTGTGATTCAGCCAATGACGGAGAGAGAAATCTAGGTCAGGGGAAGCCCATGACCTCATAGATTTTCTTTTCACATCACGCGTGACGTGACCGAGGCCCGCACCATCTTGCCCCATGATCACTTCTTAATGGGTTTTACCTCAAAGACGTTGTTACAGCAGTGTATCAGTGAAAAGGCAAAGGCAAATGGCTGAATTGAATGGTGAAATGAGGAAAAACACCCATTCACATAATACATGTAGTCAGATTTAGGGTTTATGCAAAAAATGGCGAAGCTGTTCAAACAAATGATTCTCCATCAATATGCCAAGTGTCACACGCAACGTAATATTACCGTAATTGGTATAGTACAGGTGTGATGGTTCAAATACCAAATGGCACAAGTAACAGAAAGATTTCCCTGGCGGCGATGATAAAACACGAATACGGAGCCAACAGATGAGGTTTCAACTGGTACTGGTATTATTATACTCTGCAAACATCAAGTAAATTAACGCGGTAAAACTCCACTACTCCAATAACTAGATACTTAAACTCCAATACAATTCAACGAGATCTCCGATCTAATCTCAGTGCTGAACAACTCCCCTATATATACCCACACTGTTTATAAATAGACCATTACATCAGCATACATTATGAGTCTGGAACTTACTACACATTTCTAGAATGTTCCATTACCTTCTATTGCCTTCTACAGTGTTCTATTACCTATTCAACCAGTTCCTAAAAATCTAGAATATTCTACCCAGACACATTACGTTTCTAGAACATTCTCATTGACACGGAAGTGGTAAACAAGTCGTATGCGACACCAAGTTTGCATTAATATCTACTTCAAAATTTGTAGGGAAATTTGTTTACACAAGTATGGAATGACACAGCCCAAATTAGTTGTCTCCTTTCATACAAATTAGAAGATTATCATAAAACCAATTCATACTTTTCTAGTAATACTGAATAAAATTAATGAAAGAACTTGTTGGTGTTTGTCTCAGACTGTTTTTGCTTATCACATACATGTAGTGTCTTTTGTGATTTTAACTATAAATTCTGTTATGGGGATAATCTCTATCAGCAATCAGACTTTCCAATGTTACCAAAGTTTTAATTTATTACAATGTTTTAAGACATACATTTAAACAAATAATTAACCCAACCTGCACCCACTGAAGAGTGACCCACAATGCAATGCGTTAAGGATTATTTTTTTCCCATGAATTGATCAATCATGATTTTGAGAATAAGTCTTGTGTATGTTTTTTCTCAACATTTTTTATTAATGCTGGTCATATTTTATTTAAAGTTCAATATATTGTATTCTTGTTTCTAAACACATTTCCTGATGAAAACCTTGATGGAGAGCTGAAAAGAAAGTAAAAAATGCAGTCAACAGGTGACATTTTAAGTCCAGCATTTCAAACCTTTTCACCACCAGTTCATCACAAACTCACAAAATAATCCTGTTTATAGTCTGCATTTTCCCTCAGAAGATTGGAACAAAAATGAACAAAAAGTTTTTGGGTAAAAACGGACAATTGACCCAAATTGTGTCTGTTGGCTCCAAAGTTAGAGTTCATTTCCAGAATTTGGTGGTGAAAGTGTCAACTTCTATTCATTCATTTCTTGTTTCTCAGGACGGGTGGCGTTTCTCCCATGGATGTAGCTGAGAAAGCAATCAAAGCAATAGAAGACTCTGAACAGTTGACAATGTTCTGTGATGTGCATCTGAGCAACATAGAATGTTCTGTGATGTGCATCTGAGCAACATAGAATGTTCTGTGATGTGCATCTGAGCAACATAGAATGTTCTGTGATGTGCATCTGAGCAACATAGAATGTTCTGTGATGTGCATCTGAGCAACATAGAATGTTCTGTGGTGTGCGTCTGAGCAACATAGAATGTTCTGTGATGTGCATCTTAGCAACAGAATGTTCTGTGATGTGCATCTGAGCAACATAGAATGTTCTGTGATGTGCATCTGAGCAACATAGAATGTTCTGTGATGTGCATCTGAGCAACATAGAATGTTCTGTGATGTGCATCTGAGCAACATAGAATGTTCTGTGATGTGCATCTTAGCAACATAGAATGTTCTGTGATGTGCATCTTAGCAACATAGAATGTTCTGTGATGTGCATCTTAGCAACATAGAATGTTCTGTGATGTGCATCTGAGCAACATAGAATGTTCTGTGATGTGCATCTGAGCAACATAGAATGTTCTGTGATGTGCATCTGAGCAACATAGAATGTTCTGTGGTGTGCATCTGAGCAACATAGAATGTTCTGTGATGTGCATCTTAGCAACATAGAATGTTCTGTGATGTGCATCTTAGCAACATAGAATGTTCTGTGATGTGCATCTGAGCAACAGAATGTTCTGTGATGTGCATCTGAGCAACATAGAATGTTCTGTGATGTGCATCTTAGCAACATAGAATGTTCTGTGGTGTGCATCTGAGCAACATAGAATGTTCTGTGATGTGCATCTGAGCAACATAGAATGTTCTGTGGTGTGCATCTTAGCAACAGAATGTTCTGTGATGTGCATCTGAGCAACATAGATTGTTCTGTGATGTGCATCTGAGCAACTTAGAATGTTCTGTGATGTGCATCTGAGCAACATAGAATGTTCTGTGATGTGCATCTGAGCAACATAGAATGTTCTGTGATGTGCATCTGAGCAACATAGAATGTTCTGTGATGTGCATCTGAGCAACATAGAATGTTCTGTGATGTGCATCTGAGCAACATAGAATGTTCTGTGATGTGCATCTGAGCAACATAGAATGTTCTGTGGTGTGCATCTGAGCAACATAGAATGTTCTGTGGTGTGCATCTGAGCAACATAGAATGTTCTGTGGTGTGCATCTGAGCAACATAGAATGTTCTGTGGTGTGCATCTGAGCAACATAGAATGTTCTGTGGTGTGCATCTGAGCAACATAGAATGTTCTGTGGTGTGCATCTGAGCAACATAGAATGTTCTGTGGTGTGCATCTGAGCAACATAGAATGTTCTGTGGTGTGCATCTGAGCAACATAGAATGTTCTGTGATGTGCATCTGAGCAACAGAATGTTCTGTGATGTGCATCTTAGCAACATAGAATGTTCTGTAGTGTGCATCTGAGCAACATAGAATGTTCTGTGATGTGCATCTTAGCAACATAGAATGTTCTGTGATGTGCATCTGAGCAACATAGAATGTTCTGTGGTGTAGCGCTTCCCTCAAGAATAGCACTATGGTTGGTGCTCATTAGCTAAACAAATTTGCATAACTAATACAAGATTATTAAACAAATTCACTACGTTCAATTAACCACCATAGACTCCGGTCAGTCAAAATGACTATTTTGAACTGTAGGCATTAATCTGTGATTCAGCCAATGACGGAGAGAGAAATCTAGGTCAGGGGAAGCCCATGACCTCATAGATTTTCTTTTCACATCACGCGTGACGTGACCGAGGCCCGCACCATCTTGCCCCATGATCACTTCTTAATGGGTTTTACCTCAAAGACGTTGTTACAGCAGTGTATCAGTGAAAAGGCAAAGGCAAATGGCTGAATTGAATGGTGAAATAAGGAAAAACACCCATTCACATAATACATGTAGTCAGATTTAGGGTTTATGCAAAAAATGGCGAAGCTGTTCAAACAAATGATTCTCCATCAATATGCCAAGTGTCACACGCAACGTAATATTACCGTAATTGGTATAGTACAGGTGTGATGGTTCAAATACCAAATGGCACAAGTAACAGAAAGATTTCCCTGGCGGCGATGATAAAACACGAATACGGAGCCAACAGATGAGGTTTCAACTGGTACTGGTATTATTATACTCTGCAAACATCAAGTAAATTAACGCGGTAAAACTCCACTACTCCAATAACTAGATACTTAAACTCCAATACAATTCAACGAGATCTCCGATCTAATCTCAGTGCTGAACAACTCCCCTATATATACCCACACTGTTTATAAATAGACCATTACATCAGCATACATTATGAGTCTGGAACTTACTACACATTTCTAGAATGTTCCATTACCTTCTATTGCCTTCTACAGTGTTCTATTACCTATTCAACCAGTTCCTAAAAATCTAGAATATTCTACCCAGACACATTACGTTTCTAGAACATTCTCATTGACACGGAAGTGGTAAACAAGTCGTATGCGACACCAAGTTTGCATTAATATCTACTTCAAAATTTGTAGGGAAATTTGTTTACACAAGTATGGAATGACACAGCCCAAATTAGTTGTCTCCTTTCATACAAATTAGAAGATTATCATAAAACCAATTCATACTTTTCTAGTAATACTGAATAAAATTAATGAAAGAACTTGTTGGTGTTTGTCTCAGACTGTTTTTGCTTATCACATACATGTAGTGTCTTTTGTGATTTTAACTATAAATTCTGTTATGGGGATAATCTCTATCAGCAATCAGACTTTCCAATGTTACCAAAGTTTTAATTTATTACAATGTTTTAAGACATACATTTAAACAAATAATTAACCCAACCTGCACCCACTGAAGAGTGACCCACAATGCAATGCGTTAAGGATTATTTTTTTCCCATGAATTGATCAATCATGATTTTGAGAATAAGTCTTGTGTATGTTTTTTCTCAACATTTTTTATTAATGCTGGTCATATTTTATTTAAAGTTCAATATATTGTATTCTTATTTCTAAACACATTTCCTGATGAAAACCTTGATGGAGAGCTGAAAAGAAAGTAAAAAATGCAGTCAACAGGTGACATTTTAAGTCCAGCATTTCAAACCTTTTCACCACCAGTTCATCACAAACTCACAAAATAATCCTGTTTATAGTCTGCATTTTCCCTCAGAAGATTGGAACAAAAATGAACAAAAAGTTTTTGGGTAAAAACGGACAATTGACCCAAATTGTGTCTGTTGGCTCCAAAGTTAGAGTTCATTTCCAGAATTTGGTGGTGAAAGTGTCAACTTCTATTCATTCATTTCTTGTTTCTCAGGACGGGTGGCGTTTCTCCCATGGATGTAGCTGAGAAAGCAATCAAAGCAATAGAAGACTCTGAACAGTTGACACCAAAGTTGAGAGCAGTGGTTCAATACAATGTACAGGAAATTAAAAGGGTGACAATTTTTGTTTGTACACTTGTAGCCAGACAAATACATCATATTCAGCTTTATTTTCATTTTCATGCCAGTTAAAAAAAAATCTTAAAATCAAAACCAACCTGTGTGAGATATATCTGTATCTCACTGTATGATATGGGAACACTGTTCAATTCTAATGTATGGTCTTTTGTATTGTACAAAAGTGTATTACAATCAAACCTTTGTATAGTGACCTCCAATAGGACTTCATTAAAATTGTCTTTATAGACAGGTGGTCTTTATATGGAGGTTGGGTTATTTTTGTATTGATCACCAACTCGTACATTTTACATTATATTTGTTCAGAAAATAATGATATGATACTTTTGCAAACAAAAAATATTTTAGTCAATTTTGAATCAAAATTGAAAATCCAATAATTTTTACTTGAAGAAAGTAAAAAAAAAATTTAAAAACTGAGTGTTGATTATTAATTTGGTATCTAAACAAAAGAGAATCTGCAAAAATATTGCTAAATTAGTGGTCGCATAAGACAATCTTTATACACTGGTTACTCGTATGTTATGCCTTGGAACTGCCTACAAGTAGACCCTAAATATATAGGCAGGTGAACCTTTATACAGAGGTGGTCACCAACACAGGTTTGTCTTTTATACTTTGAAACATTTTGATTGTTTATTTTGACTATATACTATTTGTCATTGTTGTTTCTGTGTTATTCCAGATGGCGAAGGCATCCTGTGAGCGTTTTGAATCTAATAAACCACTTTCAGTGTTTGATGGTGTACCGGTCCTGGTCAAGGAAGAAGTGCATGTTGTAAGTGTCTAATATCTGTTCACCAAAATTATTGTAAACTGCTAATTTTTATAATACAATATACAAAATTTTAGATAAACACAAATGGGTTTCATTTTTGTAATAGATTTTTCTTTTTTATAGTTTTTCCTTTGTGTTTCTGTGAAATATATTTGATTTTTTATCTTAACCATGAAGTTATTATTATTATTATGAGGTTAATACGAGGATACTGCAAAGTATGCGTGAAGATGCCAGAGTATCGACCGACACGTAGTATTCTCATAACCTTATTAATATACATCTTTTCCTCCCAGGAATACATCATGGGAATGCCGAAAAATGGTTAGAACCGATTTCGCAAACTTTTTCGTCTGGGTACGATCAAACCCTGGGGGCAGCCATGTTTGATTTTTATTATTAGAAGACGCTTACACATGTAATCGTTCCATATTTTGAATTTGCGTTTCCTGGTATGGTAGGATGAAAATACCCAGTGCAATACCACAAAATTACAGCGTTACAGTGACAGATGTATAATAATATAAATTAAGTGATGCCAGGAAAAATGGGAAATTTTTTGTAGACATTCAGTGAATTTCATAAAGACATGAATAATATAAAATATTTTAAAATTTCAAATGATGGTTGAAAATCAGCCAATGATTAAAGGAAACTTGCAAAGACTCATGGGTAATGGTGTTACAAAATGGTTTCTATAGCCAATGAAAGTGTCTTCTTTGGATTTGAAGCCTGAGTGTCAAACATAACCCTAGCGAGTATAGAGTTACCGGTATATCAAACACTCACACAGATAGTGTGATCCAACACATTATGCTATGAGTAATAAGAACATGCAATACAGTGATAGTGTTCAAGGAGGGCTAGGTTAGATTAAAATTACATGCAAATTCCACTCAACAAGTTTATAGTTTGGAATACATGTGTGTTTGTTTGTTTGTTTGTTGCCAGGTTCCATACTACAAAAGAGATGGCTCTGCGTCCATTGGAAATACACAGACCAAAGAAGATGCCACCATGGTGAAGAAATTACGAGATGCAGGGGCCATAATTCTAGGTGTCACCAACATGCATGAATTTGGTATGGGTGTTACTGGGATCAACTCAAGCATGTGAGCATACTGCAATGCTTTAGGACGGGGATGGACCTATTGCTATGGGTGTTACAGGGATCAACCCATGCAAATAAGGGTATTGCAATGCTTTAGGATGGGGATGGCCTTTTGCTATGTTACAGGGAACAATCCATGCAAATAAGGGTACTGCAATGCTTTAGGATGGGGATTGCATTTTTGCTATGGGTGTTACAGGGTTCAACCCATGCAAATAAGGGTATTGCAATGCTTTAGGATGGGGATTGAATTTTTGCTATGGGTGTTACAGGGATCAACCCATGCAAATAATGGTACTACAATGCTTTAGGACGGGCATGGACCTATTGCCATGGGTGTTACAGGGAACAATCCATGCAAATAAGGGTACTGCAATGCTTTAGGATGGGGATTGCATTTTTGCTATGGGTGTTACAGGGATCAACCCATGCAAATAAGGGTATTACAATGCTTTAGGGTGGGAATGGATCTATTGCTATGGGTGTTACAGGGTTCAACCCATGCAAATAAGGGTATTGCAATGCTTTAGGATGGGGATTGAATTTTTGCTATGGGTGTTACAGGGATCAACCCATGCAAATAAGGGTACTGCAATGCTTTAGGATGGGGATTGAATTTTTGCTATGGATGTTACAGGGATCAACCCATGCAAATAAGGGTATTACAATGCTTTAGGGTGGGAATGGACCTATTGCTATGGGTGTTACAGGGTTCAACCCATGCAAATAAGGGTATTGCAATGCTTTAGGATGGGGATTGAATTTTTGCTATGGGTGTTACAGGGTTCAACCCATGCAAATAAGGGTACTGCAATGCTTTAGGATGGGGATTCAATTTTTGCTATGGGTGTTACAGGGATCAACCCATGCAAATAAGGGTATTACAATGCTTTAGGGTGGGAATGGACCTATTGCTATGGGTGTTACAGGGTTCAACCCATGCAAATAAGGGTATTGCAATGCTTTAGGATGGGGATTGAATTTTTGCTATGGGTGTTACAGGAATCAACCCATGCAAATAAGGGTACTGCAATGCTTTAGGATGGGGATGGACCTATTGCTATGGGTGTCACAGGGAACAATTCATGCAAAAAAGGGTACTAAAATGCTTTAGAATGGGGATTGAATTTTTGCTATGGGTGTTACAGGGATCAACCCATGCAAATGAGGGTACTGCAATGCTTTAGGATGGGGATGGACCTATTGCTATGGGTGTCACAGGGAACAATTCATGCAAAAAAGGGTACTAAAATGCTTTAGGATGGGGATTGCATTTTTGCTATGGGTATTACAGGGATTTACTCATGCAAATAAGGGTACTACAATGATTTAGGGTGGGAATGGACCTTTTGCATGGATGTTACAGGGATCAACCCATGCAAATAAGGGTACTACAATGCTTTAGGGTGGAAATGGACCTATTGCTATGGGTGTTACAGGGATCAACCCATGTAAATAAGGGTAGCTCAATGCTTTAGGGTGGGAATGGACCTATTGCTATGGGTGTTACAGGGATCAACCCATGCAAATAAGGGTAGCTCAATGCTTTAGATTGGGAATGGACCTATTGATATGGGTGTTACAGGGATCAACCCATGCAAATAAGGGTACCTCTTTGCTTTAGGGTGGGAATGGACCTATTGCTATGGGTGTTACAGGGATCAACCCATGCAAATAAGGGTACTGCAATACTTTAGGGTGGGAATTGACCTTTGGTTATGGATGTTAATGGAATCAACTTAAGCATGTAAGGTTATTACCGGGGTACAATATTTTAGGGTAGGATTGTATATTATACTAATTATGGACATTTGTGCATTCTTGTGTATGGCCACAAACCCCCATATATTTGGCATGTGACTGAAAAACATTTTAATAGATTACAATATTTGAAAATCATGAAGAAATTGTAAAAAAGCATTTAATAGAATCTAATAACAGTGACAAAATACATAGAGAAGCAGATTAGAGAAAACAAAATTCTAACTTCAAAATATTTATATTGCAGAATTCATGGGACAGCAAGGAACCCGTACAATACTGATCATTGCTGTGGTGGTAGTTCTGCTGGATCAGCCTCTGCTGTTGGAGCTGGTGAGAACTCCTAATTTACTGCTGTGATATGACCTTGTGTTTGTGGTAACCTGTTGTTCAGGTTCTTAGGAACGCTTGTGATGTTGTCAAGGTTATTATGACTACTTTGATTGCTTTCCAGGTTATTATGACCACTTTGAATGTTGTCCAGGTTATTATGACCACTTTGGATGTTGTCCAGGCTATTATGGCCAATTAGAATGTTGTCAAGTTCATTATTACCACTTTGAATGCTTTCCAGGTTATTATGACTATTTTGAATGCTTTCCAGGTTATTATGGCCACTTTGAATGTTGTCCAGGTTATTATGACCAATTAGAATGTTGTCAAGTTCATTATTACCACTTTGAATGCTTTCCAGGTTATTATGACTATTTTGAATGCTCTCCAGGTTATTATGACTACTTTGAATGTTGTCTAGGTTATTATGACCACTGTGGATATTGTCCAGGTTATTATGAACAATTAGAATGTTGTCAAGTTCATTTTTACCACTTTGAATGCTTTCCAGGTTATTATGACAATTTGAATGTTGTCTAGGTTATTATGACTACTTTGAATGTTGTCGAGGTTATTATGACTATTTTGAATGTTTTCCAAGTTATTATGATCACTTTGAATGTTGTCTAGGTTATTATGACCACTTTGAATGTTGTTGAGGTTATTATGACCACTTTGGATGTTGTCCAGGCTATTATGGCCAATTAGAATGTTGTCAAGTTCATTATTACCACTTTGAATGCTTTCCAGGTTATTATGACTATTTTGAATGCTTTCCAGGTTATTATGACCACTTTGAATGTTGTCCAGGTTATTATGACCAATTAGAATGTTGTCAAGTTCATTATTACCACTTTGAATGCTTTCCAGGTTATTATGACTATTTTGAATGCTCTCCAGGTTATTATGACTACTTTGAATGTTGTCTAGGTTATTATGACCACTGTGGATATTGTCCAGGTTATTATGAACAATTAGAATGTTGTCAAGTTCATTTTTACCACTTTGAATGCTTTCCAGGTTATTATGACTATTTTGAATGCTTTCCAGGTTATTATGACTATTTTGAATGCTTTCCAGGTTATTGTGACTATTTTGAATGCTTTCCAGGTTATTATGACTATTTTGAATGCTTTCCAGGTTATTATGACCTCTTTGAATGTTGTCCAGGTTATTATGACTACTTTGAATGCTTTCCATGTTATTATGACTATTTTGAATGCTTTCCAGGTTATTATGACCTCTTTGAATGTTGTCCAGGTTATTATGACCGCTTTGAATGTTGTCCAGGTTATTATGACCCCTGTGGATGTTGTCCAGGTTATTATGAACAATTAGAATGTTGTCAAGTTCATTTTTACCACTTTGAATGCTTTCCAGGTTATTATGACTATTTTGAATGCTTTCCAGGTTATTATGACTATTTTGAATGCTTTCCAGGTTATTGTGACTATTTTGAATCAGCCTCTGCTGTTGGAGCTGGTGAGAACTCCTAATTTACTGTTGTGATATGACCTTGCGTATGTGGTAACCTGTTGTTCAGGTTCTTAGGAACGCTTGTGATGTTGTCAAGGTTATTATGACTACTTTGATTGCTTTCCAGGTTATTATGACCACTTTGAATGTTGTCCAGATTATTATGACCAATTTGAATGTTGTTCAGGTTATTATGACAATTTGAATGTTGCCTAGGTTATTATGACTACTTTGAATGTTGTCGAGGTTATTATGACTATTTTGAATGCTTTCCAGGTTATTATGACCACTTTGAATGTTGTCTAGGTTATTATGATCACTTTGAATGTTGTTGAGGTTATTATGACCACTTTGAATGTTGACGAGGTTATTATGACCACTTTGGATGTTGTCCAGGCTATTATGGCCAATTAGAATGTTGTCAAGTTCGTTATTACCACTTTGAATGCTTTCCAGGTTATTATGATATTTTGAATGCTTTCCAGGTTATTATGACCACTTTGAATGTTGTCTAGGTTATTATGACCACTGTGGATGTTGTCCAGGTTATTATGGCCAATTAGAATATTGTCAAGTTCATTATTACGACTTTGAATGCTATCCAGGTTACTATGACTATTTTGAATGCTTTCCAGGTTATTATGACCACTTTGAATGTTGTCTAGGTTATTATGACCACTGTGGATGTTGTCCAGGTTATTATGACCACTTTTAATGTTGTCTAGGTTATTATGACTACTTTTGATGCTTTCCAGGTTATAATGACCACTTACGATGTTAGCCATATCAGTGGGCTCAGTTACTTTTGATAGGCAAGGTCAGCGAGGGACTCAAAAAAGGCTCAGCCATTTTAGTTGTTCTGCAGCTGAATTGGGCAGTTGAAGGGCTAGCCACTTGGATGTTGACCAGGTCAAGGGAACGAGTCAGCCATTTTGATGTTGGTCAGATCAAGGTGAACGGTAGATTCTGTCACTTGGATGTTGGCCAGGTCAGGGGGAATGGAAGGAGAAGTCACTTGGATGTTGGCCAGGTCAGGGGGAGTGGAAGGGTCAGCCTCTTTGATGTTGGCCAGGTCAGGGGGAGTGGAAGGGGAAGTCACATGGATGTTGGCCAGGTCAGGGGGAGTGGAAGGAGACGTCACTTGGATGTTGGCCAGGTCAAGGGGAGTGGAAGGGTCAGCCTCTTTGATGTTGGCCAGGTCAGGGGGAGTGGAAGGGGAAGTCACATGGATGTTGGCCAGGTCAGGGGGAGTGGAAGGGTCAGCCACTTGAATGTTGGCCAGGTCAGATGAAGTGGAAGTCACTTGGATGTTGGCCAGGTCGAGGGGAGTGCAAAGGTCAGCCTCTTGGATGTTGGCCAGGTCAAGAGGAGTGCAAGGGTCAGCCACTTGGATGTTGGCCAGGTCAGGGGGAGTGCAAGGGTCAGCCTCTTGGATGTTAGCCAGGTCAGGTGGAGTGGAAGGGTCAGCCTCTTGGATGTTGGCCAGGTCAGGGGGAGTGCAAGGGTCAGCCACTTGGATGTTGGCCAAGTCAGGGGGAGTGCAAGGGTCAGCCATTTGCAAGTTGACCTGGTCAGTTGGAGACTGAAAGCTTCAGCCAGTTTGGTTGTTGTCCATGTGGACTAAGTTGCTACAGCCATAACATTAACCAAGAGATCAGTGAAATCAATTATAGAACTAATTTTATTGACTATGAAACTTCTGCATTCCAACTGAATCCTCTGCATGTATGACTATTTCTGCTATGAATGCAAACTTTGCAATTTAAATATTCATTGATCTAATGGTAACTGAAATGTACATGCATTGTTTTTACACATTTATTATCTCAGTGCCTGAGTATTTACATTTATATTTACAGTGACCCCTCACTAAGTCGCAGGTTCCGGGATCCAAGCAAAAACTGCGAGGGTTTGCGACTTACCGAGGGGCCTCGTGAAAGGGGGGTTCAAGTATTGAAATGGCCAAGAAGCACACATGGGTTTATTTATAGTGTGTTTTCTTTATTGAAAAACATCACAGCTTTATTGATGTCATCCTTGTTGGATAATTTCACACATTTTCTGTTCAGTCTGCTTTTTGGTCAACTTTGAAAACTAATTTTCACATCTTTTCTTTATTCACTACCACCCACAAATAATTGCAAAACTGGTGAACATTTTTAGCTCTTTAAATTTTTAGTTTAACAGTATAAACTGCTGTAAAATACTTTATTTTTGCTGAAGGATCGATTCAGTGAAAATAAAATCCAGTGAATATACCATTTTTCCTATACTTGTCAAAAATCAGCCAAAATTAATTCCAGCTAAAATAAGGTATTTTATAGTATATAATATTATATAAGACAGCCGGACGCTTATATCGAAGTGCACTTTCAAATATCATGTTATATTTGCAGTTTTTACCTACACATAACTGCTACAGGTAATCGCGTTTCTTGTAATAACCAACATAGTAATCAATTTCCTCAGCCCTAGAGTACTGTTGCCATCCCATCCATATGAGTTTATTTTATCACACAATAGGTTTGAGCCCTGTGGCCATTGGAACAGACGCTGGTGGATCTATTCGTATTCCCGCATCACTGTGTGGTGTCGTTGGTTTCAAACCAACATACGGTCGTGTCAGTTTAGCTGGTGGCTGTTCTGACTTTTCTCTGTTACATCACGGACCACTTGCCTGCTGTGTACGTGATGCTGCGCTTAGTTACGGTGAGATAATCAAATTTTTTGCAGTTTTTTTTTCCATCCTTAAATGCAGAAATTGATCTGTTTCACAATTCAGGTTTATCCATAAACCACAAATAAAACAAGTTGGTAACTGAGTCTATTTCAGGGTAAACTAATAAATTGTTCTGTTTGTTTTCCTTTCCAGCCATCATGGCAGGGCCTGATAAAAAAGATCCAACTAGCCTGCACCAACCAATCGTATCTCTGGATAGATTCGATGACAAAAGTTTAACTGGTCTTCGTGTCGGAATTGACTGGAGGTTTTTTCGTGTAAGAACTCAATTTTTTTATATGCTTGTTGATGTTAGATGTATATATTTTTATTTGCTCTGATGCATATAAGCACTGTGGTTAACTTTGAGTGTTCAGTATTCATTCAATGCAATAATGACTATGGTGACATGACCTGACCTGGTGAATATTTTTTCATTTTTGGTAAAAAGTGATATTTTTCTTGATAAAAACCACAAGTCTGATTGCTTTTATATACATGAAGGTACTACACCTAGACAGCTGGCTATGAATGATACAAGCAGTACCTAGACAGCTGGCTATGAATGATACAAACAGTTCCTGGACAGCTGGCTATGAATGATACAAACAGTACCTGGACAGCTGGCTATGAATGATAGAAACAGTACCTGGACAGCTGGCTATGAATGATACAAACAGCACCTAGACAGCTGGCTATGAATGATACAAACAGCACCTAGACAGCTGGCTATGAATGATACAAACAGTACCTGGACAGCTGGCTATGAATGATACAAACAGCACCTAGACAACTGGCTATGAATGATACAAGCAGTACCTAGACAGCTGGCTATGAATGATACAAACAGTTCCTGGACAGCTGGCTATGAATGATACAAACAGTACCTAGACAGCTGGCTATGAATGATACAAACAGTTCCTGGACAGCTGGCTATGAATGATACAAACAGTACCTGGACAGCTGGCTATGAATGATACAAACAGCACCTAGACAGCTGGCCATGAATGATACAAACAGCACCTAGACAGCTGGCTATGAATGATACAAACAGTACCTGGACAGCTGGCTATGAATGATACAAACAGTTCCTGGACAGCTGGCTATGAATGATACAAACAGTACCTGGACAGCTGGCTATGAATGATAGAAACAGTACCTGGACAGCTGGCTATGAATGATACAAACAGCACCTAGACAGCTGGCTATGAATGATACAAACAGCACCTAGACAGCTGGCTATGAATGATACAAACAGTACCTAGACAGCTGGCTATGAATGATACAAACAGCACCTAGACAGCTGACTATGAATGATACAAACAGTACCTGGACAGCTGGCTATGAATGATACAAACAGTACCTAGACAGCTGGCTATGAATGATACAAACAGCACCTAGACAGCTGACTATGAATGATACAAACAGTACCTGGACAGCTGGCTATGAATGATACAAACAGTACCTGGACAGCTGGCTATGAATGATACAAACAGTACCTAGACAGCTGGCTATGAATGATACAAACAGTTCCTGGACAGCTGGCTATGAATGATACAAACAGTACCTAGACAGCTGGCTATGAATGATACAAACAGCACCTAGACAGCTGACTATGAATGATACAAACAGTACCTGGACAGCTGGCTATGAATGATACAAACAGTACCTGGACAGCTGGCTATGAATGATACAAACAGTACCTAGACAGCTGGCTATGAATGATACAAACAATACCTGGACAGCTGGCTATGAATGATACAAACAGTACCTAGACAGCTGGCTATGAATGATACAAACAGCACCTAGACAGCGGGCTATGAATGATACAAACAGTACCTAGACAGCTGGCTATGAATGATACAAACAGTACCTAGACAGCTGGCTATGAATGATACAAACAGCACCTAGACAGCTGGCTATGAATGATACAAACAGCACCTGGACAGCTGGCTATGAATGATACAAACAGCACCTAGACAGCTGGCTATAAATGATACAAACAGCACCTAGACAGCTGGCTATGAATGATACAAACAGTACCTGGACAGCTGGCTATGAATGATACAAACAGTTCCTGGACAGCTGGCTATGAATGATACAAACAACACCTAGACAGCTGGCTATGAATGATACAAACAGCACCTAGACAGCTGGGTATGAATGATACAAACAGTAGCTGGACAGCTGGCTATGAATGATACAAACAGCACCTAGACAGCTGGCTATAAATGATACAAACAGCACCTAGACAGCTGGCTATGAATGATACAAACAGCACCTAGACAGGTGGCTATGAATGATACAAACAGCACCTAGACAGCTGGCTATGAATGATACAAACAGCACCTAGACAGCTGACTATGAATGATACAAACAGTATCTAGACAGTTGATTATGAATGATACAAACAGCACCTAGACAGCTGGCTATGAATGATACAAACAGCACCTAGACAGCTGGCTATGAATGATACAAACAGCACCTAGACAGCTGGCTATGAATGATACAAACAGCACCTAGACAGCTGACTATGAATGATACAAACAGTACCTGGACAGCTGGCTATGAATGATACAAACAGCACCTAGACAGCGGGCTATGAATGATACAAACAACACCTAGACAGCGGGCTATGAATGATACAAACAGTACCTGGACAGCTGGCTATGAATGATACAAACAGCACCTAGACAGCTGGGTATGAATGATACAAACAGTACCTGGACAGCTGGCTATGAATGATACAAACAGTACCTGGACAGCTGGCTATGAATGATACAAACAGTACCTGGACAGCTGGCTATGAATGATACAAACAGTACCTGAACAGCTGGCTATGAATGATACAAACAGTACCTGGACAGCTGGCTATGAATGATACAAACAGTTCCTGGACAGCTGGCTATGAATGATACAAACAGTACCTGGACAGCTGGCTATGAATGATACAAACAGCACCTAGACAACTGGCTATGAATGATACAAACAGCACCTAGACAGCTGGCTATGAATGATACAAACAGCACCTAGACAGCTGGCTATGAATGATACAAACAGCACCTAGACAGCTGACTATGAATGATACAAACAGTACCTGGACAGCTGGCTATGAATGATACAAACAGCACCTAGACAGCGGGCTATGAATGATACAAACAACACCTAGACAGCTGGCTATGAATGATACAAACAGTACCTGGACAGCTGGCTATGAATGATACAAACAGTACCTGGACAGCTGGCTATGAATGATACAAACAGTACCTGAACAGCTGGCTATGAATGATACAAACAGTACCTGGACAGCTGGCTATGAATGATACAAACAGCACCTAGACAGCTGGCTATAAATGATACAAACAGCACCTAGACAGCTGGCTATGAATGATACAAACAGCACCTAGACAGCTGGCTATGAATGATACAAACAGTATCTAGACAGTTGATTAAACATGATGCAAACAGTATCTAGACAGTTGATTATACATGATGCAAACAGCATGTAACAGTTAGCTATGCATGCTACAAAAAAATAAGCTTAGCTATGTGAGACCATGAATGTGCATCATGCAAACATCAACTCGACAGCTGGTTATGTATAATGCAAACAACATCAGGACAGCTGGATGCGCATAATGATGTATTCCTATTATGCAAGCACCACCTAGACAACTGGCTACGCATGATACAAACAGCACATCATATAATGTAAAACAAATCAAATGTGGTCGACTTTGTCGAGCGGAGCTTATCATATGAGTGATTGTCCGTCGTTGTCAATGTTTTACTTTTTCGACTGATTCTTGAAAACTACAAGCCTGAATGCTTTGATACTTGGTGTATATGTACCTTGGGTAGACCTCTCTTAGATTTGTTCATTTCATGATGATATCTTTAATTCTCTAATTTGATGAATATTTTTGTCATTTTTGGTAAAAAGTGATATTTTCGACTTCTTCTTGAAAACGCGAGTCTGATTGCTTTGATATTATATATATAGGTACTACAGGTAGACCTCTCTCAGATTTGTTCATTTCGTGATGATATCACTAATTCTCGAATTTTGATGAATAACAGCGGAGCTATCTCAGTCGAGAGGCTGCTTGTTTAAAACTTTGAGACAACTTTGTTCGGAAAATAAATTTATTTCAGAATTTTTCAACAGTTTTGAAATCATTGGTGAATTAATCAATATTGTTTGAAATGAACAAAGATTCTCATGTTTTTTTCAGTGAATTTTGCGGAAATAATGTCACCAATCTTATTTTATGAGTGGATTAAATCTAAATCTTGAATTACTATTTTCTAAAATAACATGCTAGCTAAGCGATTACTTTCAGTAAGAGGACGCTGTCATTGACAATATTTTGGTTAATACAAAATGTTCACCATAGAGGGCTCTGTTGAGTCAAATTGTAATACACTTAGGATTCAAGAAGAATACTGTAAAAGGATTAATTATTCACTGGGTTTTAATTTTGTTTATTTAGCTGACTGGAAAATGTGCTAAATTAAAACCCAGTGAATATTTAAAATTTAGCATAGAACACATTATCTAAATGACGAAACCGTGAATTTAAAACCCACTGAATATGCCTGAAATGGTAAATCAGTGAAATTTAAACCCAGTGAAAATTAGGCATTTTACAGTAGGTGATTTTCCATTCACTGCATGATCTCTAGTAAATCGTGAATGTCTGCCACAAAATGATTTGATATTGGACTTTAATTTCTTGTTTTTATTGTTCAATGTTGGAATATTAATCTTTACAGAGAGGAATGTAACAATGAGATATCTTTATTTCATCAAAATTGTATATCAACAAATGTGTCTAAGCACATTATTAGGCTGGCACCCAAAATACCCAAAAATACTTGCATTTGTTGACTCTCAAGTAATGTTTTGATGCTGATATGACCTTTGTTTGTCTTGTTTTTATGTTTGATTTCACACATAGCACTCACACGTAGATCACGCAGTGAATAGGAAATGGTGATGTACTGTAAATAACTTTATTTTAGCTGGAATTAATTTTCGCTGAAAAGACTTTTTGTGTGTTTTCTATGGAGTTTTTAGTTATGAGTTGAATGTAAAGTTTCTTAGCATTGGACACGCTGCAGTTTCACGACAGTTTTGAGCCAAATTAAAAGTTGTTTTTACATTACTAGAGATTTTATACTGAGGAGGGAGAGTACGTCAGGGATACATGGACAGAAAACTTGATTATAGCGGTTTGATGGATTTTGTAAAATCAAAAGTGCCTTCCTTGAGCCATGGACGTACTAGTACATCCATGCTTGAATGAATCACTTTTTCAACTGCAGTTTGAAAATGACGAGGGTATGACGACTGTTATTATGTCTAGTCCATTTTTTGTAACGGGTACAACCAGAGGTACATTACTTGGGGTTTGCAACTTGCATAGTACTGTATGGTGACATCATGTCAAGATCCCATTGAAGTCTCATCTCGTAGATATCGAGACTGAGGCTACGACCTTCTGACATGACATATATCAATGTTCAAGGTTTGTAATGAAAAAATAAAACTTTTCTTGCCACTATCATAGTGAAAAATGTAATACATCGAAAATGTACAGAAAATATAGTTCTCGTAATTTGTCATATCGTGGGCAGCTATTTTGATCCACCTGGACATCCCAGTATCCTAGTTACCTCGGGCATGCGCATTAGCATTTTTCTGAGTTGGAACGCTTATGCGAGAGCGAGATTGTGACGGGATTTTGGTATCATGTGACCGTAGTTACAAACCCCAAGTAATGTACCTCTGGTACAACTGACTAAAATGAGCGAGGGATTGACATTTTTTGACAGATTTAAGCAACACCCAACTTGCGATTTTTAAAATTGCTGAAAATAATTACAATATAAATATAAAAAATGACTAGACTAGTTTGTATGAACTATAACTGTGGTCCTCGCTAGAATTACTATTATTATTTATTGTATATTTTCTGTGAAATATAAACAACAACACTAAAGAATGGTTTCTGCACACTAGATAATACTTGCAATTCACCATACCGTGAAACCCCTATGAAATAGTAATCCCAAACCACACGTCCGTCAATCAGGTGGCGCCGAAAAGTGGGCAAAGACGAAAGTGTTTTTGCTAACTGACGGTCTGAATAATTTTCAGAACGTACTTTATTTTAGCTAGAACTAATTTCACTGAAAAGTCAATTTGGGTGTTTAGTATGGACTTTTTTTTTCACTGATTTTTTTAATGAGAATGAGAATGTAGAATATAGGAACTAAAGGTATATTTGCTGAATTCACTGAATCCTCATCCCTTCAGCAAGAATACCGGAAAAAAATTCCTAACGAAAAATTAAAATTAAAAATTAAAGTCCAGCTGGTAATCAATCCCTATACAGTAGTGTGTAAAATTACATTAATAATGTAATTATGAGACCGTGCTATAAATAGAACTAATATAATCATAGAACATAGCACAGTGTGTGAAAACAATTTGTACAGATGGTGTTACTTTGCTGTGTTTTTTCAGTCATTTGTTGTGAATATTAATAAAGAAGGTTTACTGCGCAGACAATGACAAAGTGCAAAATTATAAATAAAAAGTTGGACTCTTTTTGCAGGTTTTTGTTTCCTTGTTTGTTTTTTGCCCAAATCTTTTTTAATACTGTATTTGGTCTATTATAAAGACATCTGTAATAGAAGTGTAAACAAACGAACAGTTGCGTGTATTGTATACTGTGAAATACTTTATTTTAGCTGGAATTAATTTTTTGCTGAAAAAAACTTTTGGGTGTTTTGTATGGAGTTTTGATGAGTTTAATGTAGGAAAATAGTATGTTTGCTGGATTTTATTTTCACTGAATCATTCCTTCAGTGAAAATAGTAAAAATAAATTCCAAGCGAAAATTAGTATTTATTAGTCACATACACTACTAATAGAGCAATTATAAATCCCATTACATAATATCATTTGTGATATATGTTTGATATATGGTGAGTCTGGTACATGTATCTCTGACTTTCAACGTCTAAATATATTTATTGTGTGTTGTATTTTCAGGACACGAGCACAGAAATACTTGCTTCATGTGAAAAAGGTAAGAATGTCATTTAAATGTTTTCTATGGATATATGCTAATTTAGCTAATCCATAATTTTGCTAATTCAAGATGTCGCTAATTTTAAGTAAATACCACGATGAGATTGTTGGCATTTTAGCTAAATTAAGACTGTTAATTCTTGTCAAATTCACTGAAATTGCATGCAGTTATTTCAAGGTGTTATACAGTATGTCTTGTTTTTCAATGATAAAACAATACTGTAAGGTTATTATGAGGATACTGCAAAGTATGAACGAAGACAGTACAGCAGGAGTATCGACCGACACGCAGCGGAGGCCAATGCAACTGCATACTATCTGAGTGTATATTTTGCAGCATTCTCATAACATTATTATACATCTTTTCCTCTCGGGAATATATCATGGGAATGCCGAAATCCAAAACGTTTGGAACAGATTAAGCGAACTTTTTTGTATGGGCTGCGGTCAAACCCTGGGGGCAGCCATGTTGTTTTTTTAATATTAGAGTACGGTTACGCATGTAATCGTTCCATATTTGGAATTTGCATTTCCTTATATGGTAGGATGAAAATACCCAGTGCAATAGCGCAAAATTATGACACGCTGTAACCTATGGCGTTACAGTGACAGATGTATAATAATTTGATTTATCATACAAGAAAACATGTTATCATCTAACATGTGACCATGTTATCATGTGACCACAGTCCCTTTCTGGGGACTGTAGTGTGACATCACACTGTGGTGATAGGCAGTACATGTTGATATGGTATCGGATTAAGCGGTTTACAGTGTTAAGAGATGCAAGGTTTTGGGTTTGGAAGAATTGCATAAATGCAAACACCATATTCAATATGTATACCAATCCACACACCTGAACTTAGTTACTTTGTTTCTCAATAATATTAATAGTTTAAAATCAACTGATAATCTAATAATTGGACCCACAATCACTAATTAAACAATATTATTTATGTTGTGATTTCATGTAAAAAACTATATCAATATAAAATAAAATTAAAAAATTCTAAAATATATAACATTAATGATTTCATTTGTATGTGAGCTCTAACTTAATTTTGACCAGTTGAGGGCACTATTTAACTTCTTGCATTTTCGCTTTGCATACTATGGAAAACATATATCGATTGCTTCAAACATTAATATTGAGATTTCAATTTTCTCTTCTTACAACAGCCACATGTATCATTCAGACACCAAAACAGTGCATCTTGTACTTTGCATTTTCCTATTGTGTAACAAAAACACAAATATTTCATACTGTGATTTTCAAATGATTTAGACCTCAAAATAATAGTGAGCCATAGCGTCTTCCACACAAATGCCTGACTCTACTGATGAGAAGTGCAGGCGTTGGACACTTCTCTGAACATTGCTTGCTGACACATACAAATTTCCTATAATGGTCTTTACAGACGGTTGTCTTGATATGGAGGTTTTTTTTTTTTTTTTATAGATCACCAACTCATTGATTTAACATAAGATTTGTACAGAAAATAATGAGTTGGTAATGAAACAAAAACATATTTTTTTGAGTTAATCAAAATTAAATAGGTTTAATTTAATGACATTATTATTATTTTGTTTTTTTAAACAAAAGCGAATCTACAAAAATATTGCTGAAAGAAATGGCCACATATGACAGCTAGGTGTCATTATACACAGGCTGCTCGTATGTTATGCCTTGGGACAGCCTTAAAGTGATCACTTTAGACAGGTGGTCTTTCTATAAAGGTGGTCACTAACACAAGTTTGACTGTACTTAAAACGGTTGCCATAGAGGGCATACTTTTACTGAATTGCCATAGAGGGCATACTTTTACTGAATTGCCATAGAGGGCATACTTTTACTGAATTGCCATAGAGGGCATACTTTTACTGAATTGCCATAGAGGGCATACTTTTACTGAATTGCCATAGAGGGCATACTTTTACTGAATTGCCATAGAGGGCATACTTTAAGTTATAACTTGCTGAATGTAGATTATTATTCTTGTTGCAGCATTACTGTACATAGAGAGTCTGGGAGCCAAAGTGGTGGACGTACAAATTCCAGAACTTGAAGAACTCAGAATAGCACATTTATGTGTAGCACTGTCTGAAATGGGTACCATGAACAGAGAGGAATTCAACAGTTGTTTACATCTAATGGTAACATAAACATTCTTTTTTTAAAGGCACATTTTTTTATGCACCTGCAAAGAATATGTACATATTGTCTATACTGCTGGAAGGTTAATTATTGTATGGAAAATATTCAGTGACAAATGTACTACAAGCATTCTATCAGCATATGGATTTGATATTTAGGGGCAAAAAAAAAAAAAAGTGAAGTGACTGGGTATATATTTTTGTTTGCATTAAGATTATAATACCCGGTAATACCACAACAACAAGACATATGTTTAGTGTGATGTGCTGCTTTCGAACTGACATGCGTGGTAACGAAAAGCAAAGATCATTTTGAGGGGCTAACTCCATTTCAACAAACAAATGTTCAACACATATTAAAACATTGAATAGTTGCCTGTTGGTAAATAATTATTTGGGGTTATTCGACTGTATTGATATAATAATATGAATTTTGAGCGTAGCCCCCTCAGTGGTGACAGTGCAATTTTGTTATTGTAAGAGGGCGCCCTGTAAACACATGCTATATGGGTGTCAATGAGAGTTAGTTTTTAGTGTTCCTTTGACCACAAAAGGTTGTTTTTTTTCCTTGTGATTTTGGCTTATTATCTTTCAATAAATTATTAATAAAAGTAGGAAATAGATGGATAATAATCATGTATATCAAGAATATTACAAATTAGGGAAGTATGGGTTATGTGTCGGCTGATACGATCACCACACTGTCTACATGTTGCTTTCCTTATTTGTAAAATGTACATAACATTTACGTCACATTCGAACATTGTTAACATCAGATATGGCAACAATGTGCGAAGCAACATTCAGATTAAATTACATCACTAATCATAAACTCATGAATCTCATAAAATACTTTTTGTTGGCATTCTAGGTTTCAGTAAACTGATGGCGTTACGGTGACAGATGTATAATAATGCATATTATCCTCCACTCTATCAGACTCTGCTATGTGTCACTAGATATAATTTGGTCTCCGTCCGTGCGTCTGTGTGTCCGTCCGGAGTCGTATCTCAGAATCCCTTGGATCGCTTCCGTTCATTCTTTGCATGTGCCTAGTGCTTTATGTGGGACATATGCACATGCAGTGGTTTAGCGATTCAATTCAAAATGGCTGACTGGTAGCCAGCTTGTTTTTTGAAAATGTTGTATTTTGGACATGCTTTGTCAGTTTTTATTCAAACTTGGTACATAGATTATACATGTTAGGATACATGTCCATGACGATTTATTTCGCAATTGGATCAAAGATGGCCGACTGGCAGCCATCTTGTTTTTTGAAAATGTTGTATTTTGGACATGCTTTGTCAGTTTTCATTCAAATTTAGTACATAGATTATACATGTTAGGATACATGTCCCCAACCGTTGGTGAGTTCCTGAGTCTGTGCGTCTGTCCGTCCGTCCGTCCGTCCGTCCGTCCGTCCATGAGCAGTCTGTCCAGAGTCATATTTCAGAATCCTGTGAATCGATTCTGTTCATTGTTTGCATGTGCCTAGTACCTTATGTGAAACATATGCACATGCAGTGCTTTAGCGATTCAATTCAAAATGGCCGACTGGCAGCCATCTTGTTTTTTGAAAATGTTGTATTTTGGACATGCTTTGTCAGTTGTCATTCGTATTTGGCACATACATCATACATATCAATGTGTTTCATAATCAGATCAAAGATGGCCGAATAACGGCTGTTTTTATTTTTGGCCATATTACTGATGTAAATAAACAATCTGTTGTATACGCCACTTGGAACTCAAGTTTCAAGGATAGCTCGCGACAACCCCTCCGCTTTAATATGATGAGCACAAAGAGAACTTTCAAAAATTTAACGGGGACTGTGTCATTTTCAATGACTTGTATTTACATAAATGTAAATGCCACTTCATCACCTTTATATTAATTCAATTGTCATTTGCAGGGAGGAGATACCATCTCTTCTAACGGCGTAGGCCAACTCTTCACTGGCTCTGATTTTGTCCAGGCAAATCAGCAACGAGGTCGCTCCATGAAGTTTATTCGGGAAATATTTGGCAAGGTTGACTGCATCATAACACCAGGTGAGCCATCTTTAGTTCATGGCAACCAACTACAATGATGCTGAACTGTCTGAGTTATGGACACCGAGTTACAGAATCATTGAATTACAAAAATGCTGTCTTGTAAACAATCTAATACACGTAGCTATTTAGATAATTTGCACTGTTATTTGCTGAGACACCCTTGAACAGTGTAACAAGATTACCCTCGCATGTGCAACATATATAAATTTGGTTGTTCGGGATTACTTCAAAGTTGAGTTTGGGCTGTTTTCTCAACTTTATCTGTTTTCATCGGGTCTTCGACTGGCGTTCCACAGCAGCCTGCGCAGAGCCCATAGAAATACAGGGTACAGTGGTGAGCGTCTTAGCAACGTACAAACTTTTGTGACATAGGCGATATACACTGATATGGTCTTCAGGACTTTCAATATAGGGACATTCAAATGGTTTGAATATGTAAATATTCTGGATGTAAAAGTGCAAGATTGGAGTAGTTTAAAAGGGGCGGGGCAAGGGAGGTAGCTAGTACAGTTTTTACCTTGCCCGTACCATCAAAGATGGAAGGGAAAGGTATATTAAGGGAAAGATTTTGTCCGGCATTGTCGTCGTCGTCGTCTTCGTTGTCGTCGTCGTTAATATTTGTTATTGTGTGCATGATAACTTTACTAATTCTATTCCAAACTTTATCAAACTTGGTCACCTTGTTCATCAGTATAAAGTCTTCTCTGAGTTTGAACAACAGATGTCCTGTATGAAAATATCATGCAAAAATTGAGAAAAACTGATAAAATATTTCGACTGTTTCTACTTGACTGATCACTGGTGATACACATCAAAGGTCACTGATCTCAGTGGAAATATGCATTGTTGTATGTGTTCAATGAAGCAAATGATTTATCTTGTAATAATATCCTTGGTAATGTATCTCAGAATCCCTTACTGGGTTTCAAAACCAACTCATGGAGAGATTGCACAGTCTGATACACATTTGCAAACCTACCAATAAATCTTTACAGAAAACAAGATGTCAGAAAATCAATATAGGCACTCCTATGAACTGGGTGCCAAACTTTGATCAAGATCTGAAGCTAATAGAAAATCTGTTTAGTTCAAAGTTATCAAATCAAAAACAATACATAAAAAATACATAAAAAGCAAAACATTTCATCCACATTTTAAAAAGAAAATTGTTCTAAAATATATGTATTCTGTATTTGACAAACAGTTCATTCGACAAATGAAAACTCACAGGAATATGTTTCAGCTATTAGAACAGAATGATAGTTTTTATAATACTAGTTTAAAAACTCACTTCAAACAAAGATTGCAGTGTTTGAAGATGTAGGTTCTCAGGAGGCAACAGTACTGTTGACTTCTCCCTCCACTGGACACCAACTAACTATTTAAAGCAGAGCTTGCAACATGATAGCTATTCATAAAGGGTGTTTGTTTTTTTTTACTTTTCATATAATACAGTAGTCACACAATGAGTCAGTTCATATTTGTCTCAGTGAATCATTAATTTTTGACAGACACCTGTACAAAATACTTGGACAGATTTTCTGTTATCTTGCACGTTTTATGAATCTATTCACGTCTAAATGCAGCACTTTTTTTTTGCAATGAGGCATGTTTTTATACTAAAATATCTGAATTACTTTGAATAAAGCTGGAAATTATGTCCCTTAAAATAATTAAACAAATAAGGCACCAATGTTTTTGTAAGATATTTACATCTTTAAAGGACATTCGGTAGACTGATTCCCCACTGTTAGTTCAACCCCAAAACTTTTTTGTATTCAAAATTAATTATGACAATGTATATTTATATTGAAACAAACTATGTTAAAGGGAATTATATTATATAACAAAGGGCAAGGTCACCAGAGTTCAACTATGTTATGGAAAATAAAAAGGGCTCTTTACAATTTACAAGGAAAAACAGATGTTTTTATAGTTTACAGTGAAAATTGAATTTTGCAGTGAATTGTGTCATCTAGTCGTTTTACAGTTTCGAAAATTTCCCTGGATTTTTCTTTAAGACTTTTTTTATTAGGATGTAAATTCTTGTACGTACCGAGAAAAATTAAACATTTTTACAGTGTACGAGAAAAATATTTGATTGATTACGTTGTACGTCTAGCCTGTGATTACAGAATTACAGAATTTATTTTTTCAATTTACGTTGTACAAACAAAAAAATATTGCAATTACGTTGATGTCATTTATGTTTTGTGAAACTTCAAGCTGAAACGTTTTTTTTGGTCCAGTGACATGTGTTAGAGGAACATTCAGGTTTTAGAGACGTACAACAAATTTGGTGAATTTTGTTGATGATGTTTTTTTGTTTTTTTGTTTTTTTTGTAGCTACTGGTAAAACGGCTGTTAAAATCCACCCCGGTGACTTAAAGTATGGAGCAGTTGAAGAAAGCACTTTAAACAACTACATCAGGTATAGAATAGGGGAAACTGTTTGTAATGGATGACTTACAGGTTTCCCTGAGTCTTTCAAACAATTTTCTGTCTTATTCAGAGACAGATGTGAAATAATAATCACTAAAATCATTTTCTGAATATTTATCCAAATCAGCACACTATGATGATTTACAGAACTTGTAATCTGTGAATAATTACATTTTCTTGACCTTGTTAGTGACTACTAGTGACTTCATACAAGTTGTTAAACATAATTGGATATAACATTCACATCAGATACTTTACTATTAACACAAACTATGTGAGGCGATTACCATCATGATCCTGCTTCAAACCATTGTTGTTTCTTTGTAGACAAGATCTCTGAAACTCCGGGAAAACCTTGTGATTTTAGTTTTGCAACTATTCAGATTTATTTATCTTTAACCTCTCATGAAAAAAAAAAAAATAAAATGACATAATTTTCACTTAGAGTTTAATATTTATTTGCAATAATATTTCACCTGTTTTTTTTTTATTCTAGATATATGTTTATTGGAAACATGCTGGGTCTTCCAAGCCTTGTTCTCCCCATTGCTTATGACACCAATGGTCTGCCAATTGCTCTGCAACTTCTCGGTAATTGGTGGCAGGAAGACGTTGTTTTGCGTATTGGACATGCCACTGAAGGATTTCTACAGAAAGCTAAACCACAAGTGCATTATTCTCTATTAAGCTAGAGGGCATTCTAGTAATAATAAAAAAGTTAGAGGGCACTATAGTGATTTTAAAATCCAGCAAGTATATCATAAGAGAAATTGCCTGAAATCAATATTCTTATCTCATGTGTTATCATATTTATGAATTATGAATTTTTTAGATCGCTTTATTTGACATTACTCTCATAGAAAACTCAGATGATGGCAATGAAGTTTTATAGGATTTGAATTCATACATTTATGAAATCTATCAGAAATAAGGCAATATCTATTGAGTACCTGTATTTCCAAAACTTTGAAAATCACAGAAGATTATATTTGCAGAATTATAATTTTGAATTGTGTGAATTTAAATTTATGAAATCTACCTCTGATGCTTTTCATTATTATAAATATCTATAATGAAATCTGTTTTTGTTTTTTTGTATATGTACACTCTGAATTTAGTAAATGAGAAAGATGAGGTCTGCCACAATTCCCCTTCCGCATGTAGTATATATGTAGTCCCTTTTCAAATATAATCCATTTCACATACATGGTATACATGTGACGATTTTAGTGCTAGTTCTTTCATCAAACAAAAGCATTTCTGTTTTACAGAAAAAGATCTCAGTTGTGTATAGGTGGAGTTTTCAAGTCGTATCTTTGACATGGCCATGTTCAAACTTAACACATCATGTCTTGTTTTTCTCGCTTAACACTTGTCAGTAGAATATCCTAGTACTACAGTCCTTTGTGGTCTGAAAATCTAAATAAATCAACCAGTACTATTTATTAGTCCCTGTTTGAACGAAGTTCAGAAAAGGGACTTATAATTCGGTCTCTATCTGTCAGTTCGTTTGTTCGTCCATCCAGAGTCATATTTCAGAACCCTGTGGATCAAATCTGTTCATTTTTTGCATATGCACATGCAGTGGTTTACTGATTCAATCCAAGATGGCTGACTGGCAGCCATTTTGTTTTTTGAAAATGTGGTATCTTATGCATACTTTGTCAGTTTTTGTTTAAATTTGGTACATACATTATATATCTTAGAAAACATGTCTATGACGATTCGTTTCATGATCGGATCAAAGATTGCCAACTGACAGCCATTTTTTTGAAAATGTGGTATCTTATGCATGCTTTGTCGTTTTTTTCTTTGTTCAAATTTTGTACACACATTGTACATTTTGGATTACATGTCCATGACAATTTGTTTTACAATTGGATCTTGCTTTTTGGCCATACTACTATATCCCCAAGGCTTAACCACCATTTTCATTCATATTTGGCACATACATCATACATATTGGAATACATGTCCATGTTAGTTTGTTTCACAATCTAATAAAGAGGGCTGACTGGTAGCCATCTTACTGTTTGACCATACGACTATATCTTCAATACTTTTGGACCATTTTCATTGATATTTGGCACATACATCATAAATATATGAATATATATGTTCATGTCAGTTTGTTCCATAATCAGTTAAAAAAATTGGCTGACTGGCATCAATCTTGTTTTTTGGAAAATGTAGTTTCTTGGACAGGATTTGTCACTTTTTGTTCAAATTTGATACAAACATGTATGTTGAGATACATATCCAAAATGACCAACTGGCAGCCATATTTTTCCAAAAGTATCATTGACATTTTTTTCAAATTATGCATGTTAGGATTCTTGTCCCTTTGGCGGAATTTGAAAGAGCGACTAATATTCTTCAACCTGGTATTTTTTAAAGATTTTATTTTTCATTCTGTTCGTCTGTTTTTTTCCAGTTTAAAAAATGTGAGCTGGCTGGAGCCTTCATCCCTTGTCTATTTCTTGCACTAGATACCAGCCGATAACACCCCCCCCCCCCGCTCATAGGGAGTGTGTACAGTTGATCATAGTTCCTGGGCTCCCTGTGTTTAGATACAAAAAAATGCATGAATAGCATATCTTGTTTAATTTATGACCATATATTTCGATTTTGGAAGAGTAATTCAATACATCTAATTTCTGTTGATACTAGACCAGTCATTTATTTAATCTTGATTGCTAACTATGTTTTTAGTCCGTAACTTTATTTTTGGAATGAATAAAATCCCCCTTATCCCAGCAGGGACTATATCATTAACAATTTTTATTTAAGTGAATTTTTTGGAAGGAGATTTTCAGCCCTCAAGTGGCTGTGCCTAGTACAGAATTGAGTAATACTAAATCATCTGACTCGGTATATCACGGAATATTGAACAGAAAAATGCAACACGAGAGTCAACGAATTCGTCAGTCTTCATGAATTTGCCGAATCACTTTGGTGTTTCACGAGAACGCCCCCAACGGTACACTCATTATATGCGCTGGTAATGCAAATTCGTATATTTCGAACCAGTTGGACAGCCGGGCCAAGGGAATAGTTTATTTCTAGTATATTTTAACGAAAACGATTTTAAATATTCAGCGACTAGCACGCGCTTCTTTAATTTGTAACTATGGTTTGTACGTGCGACGATCAGAGCAGCGCTTTTGTATAGAGTAAAATAATGAATAAATTTCATCCATTTAGCCGAAAATAAAATTGCAGTGTCGCGCAATTTGGTGGATTTTGACGACTCTACTAAATACAGGGTTAAGAAAGTGTTCGACTGGTACAGGAACGATAACTCCAAAATTTATCATAATATTGTTTATATTGCACATTTAACAACTAGTAGTATACATTTTTATGCAATATTTGTTCACATGACATTAGTTTGGAATACGTTATCTATTTTAAATATGTAAAATAAGTTGTTTTTATACGGCACCCTATCGTTTCTCATTCCCATGGCTTTGTGAAGTTAAATTTGTTCTTACTGTTTGGGATCAGATTCTCTTTCTTCGAAAAACTGAAATAAATAAATAAATAAATATAACGCGACTTCAAAGGGTTCAAAAATCTAATTAAGCATCTTTTTTCAGTCTTTCCAAGGAAAACCGTATTGATTTTTTTTTTAAATAGAATTTATTTGTCTCTGGTAGATCTATTATTACCATGAACCGGAATTTGCTGACAGCCTTATTTTGTTATAATCGCGAAATCATTTAAAACAGGTTTTCCATTTTTCACTTGAACACGTTCAACAGCTGTCAAATCAAGTATTGTAATAATGTTTGTTATCCATTCTGTGTATATTCAACATATTGGATTTCGCAAGGGATTGTGGGATAGAAAATTGAACTGCAGAGGGCGTGGGGGCCTCGCAACTTTTTCATAGAGCCCTATTTTTACCCGGGGGACGGTCGATTCGTCCCAAGTCGATTCGTCCCACAAGTCGATTCGTCCCAAGTTGATTCGTCCCACAAGTTAATTCGTCCCACAAGTTGATTCGTCCCACAAGTTGATTCGTCCCAAAGTCGATTCGTCCCACAAGTTGATTCGTCCCAAAGTCGATTCGTCCCACAAGTCGATTAGTCAGATTTAAGGTTAGCCCACTACTAACTCGCCAAATAAACACAAAAAAATCCAAACAACGAACTGTTCACGTACACGTCATGCACTGGCATGCGTAATTGTTCGTTTCGCCACTTTGTTTTTGCCGACGTTCTATACAAATACACCGTACAAGTTATTAGTCAATAAATACAAATACACCTTACATGCAACGTACAAGTTATTAGTTAATAAATACAAATACACCTTACATGCAACGTACAAGTTATTAGTTAATAAATACAAATACACCTTACACGCAACGTACAAGTTATTAGTTAATAAATACAAATACACCGTACACGCAACGTACAAGTTATTAGTTAATAAATACAAATACACCGTACACGCAACGTACAAGTTATTAGTTAATAAATACAAATACACCTTACATGCAACGTACAAGTTATTAGTTAATAAATACAAATACACCGTACACGCAACGTACAAGTTATTAGTTAATAAATACAAATACACCTTACACGCAACGTACAAGCTATTAGTTAATAAATACAAATACACCGTACACGCAACGTACAAGTTATTAGTTAATAAATACAAACACACCTTACATGCAACGTACAAGTTATTAGTTAATAAATACAAATACACCGTACACGTAACGTACAGGTTATTAGTTAATAAATACAAATACACCTTACATGCAACGTACAAGTTATTAGTTAATAAATACAAATACACCTTACATGCAACGTACAAGTTATTAGTTAATAAATAAATAAATACAAATACACCTTACATGCAACGTACAAGTTATTAGTTAATAAATACAAATACACCGGACATTCAACGTACAAGTTATTAGTTAATAAATACAAATACACCTTACATGCAACGTACAAGTTATTAGTTAATAAATACAAATACACCTTACATGCAACGTACAAGTTATTAGTTAATGAATACAAATACACCGTTCTGTCATGAATTTGTTTTTGCGTATCTGTTAACCGACTTAATTAGTTGATTATTAGCTGAATTGCTGTGTTATGTCTGTCATCGTTCAGGCCTATTTGAAGTTTTGGACGGAACTTGGCTCAGTGATTTGGAACTAATTACCAGATAACCGTCGCGATTCTGACAGTTGGTATTCCATAGTTATTAATGTAGTGAACGATTAATCAAAAGATATGACGTATTCAGTACTTAGTGTGATTGGCTGTATGATTGAAGGTTACGCCCTAGAGTCTTTTTACTGTTTTGTAATTGGTTAGAGTTTTGAAAATGAATAAAGTTGTTTTAGTTGGTCTTGGGGAGCACAGCACGATAGACACAGAAGAGAGAGTGCAGTCCTGGAGAGTCGAGAGTCCAGTCCAGGGGCGAGCCTTGAGGCAGTCCAGTCTTGGGCGAGTCTTGGTTCAGCCAAGTGAGAGTCTTGGGGACTTTTCCCCAGGGCGCTGTGTCTTATAGAGTGCTCCAAAAGATCGACTAAGACGAGAGTTGAAACGTATTTCGTTGTGTGTGCCTTATTTGACTGTAAAGTTAAAGTGACTTTCCCGATCCCGTACCTCAAGGGGACGAGATAGAGAGACGAGACGAGATTCCCCCCTGACAAATGTGGAGAACCCGAGAGAAGAGAATTACCCCCTGATAGTTCACACAACGTGGAGTTATTAGTTAGCGTGTCAGTAGCAGTTGGCATAGAAATTGACCCTGTTCAAGATCGTAATGCTGACCAAAAATTAAAAAAATTGGACGAATGTGAATTGGGACGAGTGTGAAATGGGACGAATGTGAATTGGGACAAATCGACTCGTGGGACGAATCGACTTGTGGGACGAATGTGTTGGGACGAAAGTGAATTGGAACGAATTGACTGTGAATCTTTTTACCCATCATACACAACGCATTAGTTTTTTTTAATTATGGTTACATTTCTTCCCTATACGTTCAATGAGCTGTTACCGTTAAGATGTATTGCCCATGGAAAAATACAATACGACCGATACGTAAAGTAACGTGCGCCACAATGTGTTTAAAAGCATGACCATTAATGTAATATAAAAGGACTTATGATATGTATATCATTAATTAGTATTTCAATATAATTACATTAACAGTTATGCCGTAACTTGCATTACGCATTTTGTAAATCTTCTTCAACATACTTACCTATAGTCTTTGCATATTTCAGTTTTATTTTATTTTTTACCAACTATCAATACCGACTCCGTGGTGCAATACTACAATTAACGCGCCTTATTTGTTGATCAACGTTTAATTTGATAATAATTTACGTGTTCGAACAGTAGTCTCATTCCAAAAATAAATATGACCCAATTATTGCTTTAAGTTGCTGTTTTACTTAACTCCTCTATCGTATGAGATGTACATCAAATACAGATATTGAAGAAGTTATAGTAGCTATTCGGCAGAAATATTTTGTTTTTAAAGGGCAGTAGTCGTAGTGCCACGCATGCGTGAGATATATGGGTTCCGTATAAACAAAGATGGCGACTATGACTGTTGCACAGATCAACGAGTACAAACTGAGACGTTACCAAGCTTTAATTAGGTATTTTCAGGTGATTTTTACCAACAGAAATGTCGCACATGTGCAGCGCGACGACCACCGCTCTTTAATTTTATAGTTTGAAAAAGATGCAGAATAGACAATGAGTTTTAGCTCATTAGTACATTTGAAATTGAGGGGAGACAAATTAAATTTTAACGCGAAAAAAAAAAAATGATCGTCACGGTGAGATCACCCCGTATCGTCTGCTCAGCAAGGAGACGTGCTATCCATGTTTTTCAAAAATACACAATTGTTGCACAAATAAATCGGAGTTTGGCTTGTGGATCTCCGTTTTTTATTGTTGATTAAATATGGAGAATAACGGTGCACTTTCACGATTCACGAGGAATAATTATATGATTTCACGGGCCACGACAAGAATCATTGCCACAAATAACGTTAAATAATCGAATAAATAAAAATAAAAATAAATTGTCAATCATGGACCACGAGTACCCCAACCTCTATCAATCGCAATCAAATCACGTATAAAGGACATGATTCTTTACAAAATCGTCGACCCCTACTCTGAGTCGGTTGCACTGTTCCCCAGACTAGTAATTATGAACGCTGCCATTATGGCCATTGAACATACGGTCAACGAACGCAGGCGATGTCACGTTCCAGTATGAAATCTCGCGGGATTGTACGATATTGCCTGTCTAGACCTACATAAATGAAGTAATCCGACATTGTGTTCGGGTTGTATATTCCAATGTAGGATTCATAGACGTAAATGATTCCAAAGATTTATGGCGTTGTGCTTCCAAATACTAGTATATACATACGGCTGTAAATGATTATATTGCCATGGTTACTTGACGGTTCTGGGTTCAATTACCTGGTAGTTTATCATTGTCTGTTTTGCTGTCATAGTAAATAACCATGGCTGTCAGACGATGGCCTGAGACGATAAATATTGCTGTAATTAAGTTGATGTTTTCAAAAAATAGTAATTAGAACATATCAGTATTATGACTACAACTACTACTACAAGTTGGTGAATAGCAATCTCGAATAACAAACAAACTAATATTTGAAGCGCGGTAGTCGTCGCGCTGCGCATGTTCGACATTTGTGTTGATAAACATTGATTTTCCCACAATCCAATGTGCTCTTCAAATGGAAATCAAAAGTATGAGGTTTGACCTGGGCGTTTGACTTGCACTGCTTACCGCCGGTGACTCCTTCGATACCATCCAATCACATGAAAATTACCTAATTACAGCTTGGAAACGTGTCAGTTCGTACTCGTTGATCTGCGCAATAGTAAAAGTCGCCATCTTTGTTTATATGAGACCCATATATCTCGCACATGCGCAGCGCGACGACTACTGCGCTTCAAATATAAAGTTACAGCCCACACATAAAAATGAATATCAGGAAATATTTTCGTTGAAGAAGCAAATAATATTCTTCAACCTTGTATTTTTTTATATTTTATTTTTCATTCTTTTCGTCTGTTTTTTCGAGTTTAAAAAATGTGAGCTGGCTGGAGCCTTCATCCCTTGTCTATTTCTTACACTAGATACCAGCCGATACCCCCCCCCCCCGCTCATAGAGACTGCGTATTACAGTTGATTATAGTTCCTGGGCTCCCTGTGCTGTACCATGTATTTCTTTGGGCTATATGCAAGCTGCTGTGGAACGCCGTTGGAAAGCCGGTGAAAACGGCTAAAGCACAAACGAGGAAACAGCACAAACTCAACTTTAAAGTATCCCTGAGCAACCAAATTTATATATGTTGCACACGCGGGGGGTAAACTTGTTACACTGTTCAGGGATGTCTCAGCAACTGCCGTGTTCTGAGAATTTTCGGTCTTTGTTTTCACTGTGATGGTTGTCAGGCGGTGAAAATACCCGGATGTCCGCCCGAGAGAAATATGTTTTTTGTTCGACATTGGTACGTTTTCTCGCCATTATAATAGTATATTTTAAGGTTTGGAAAGCAGGCTGTGAATATTTATGCTTGGACAACGTTTTTTTAGCGATTTCAAGTTAAATAAATTCAGTCACTGACCGTGGATTTAATAAAATACAGGCACCTGGAATAAATAATCCTGACTATCAAAACATTGCCTCATTAAATATTCATTACATCTTTATTATTCATCGTATTGTCTGTGTTCAATGCCTTCATCATGTGACTATGGATAGGGAGATGATATAATCAGCCTAGTCAGTTCAACAGTCCGACATATCTATATATATACCGAGATAATATTAACACTATTCATCGGAAATATAACTCCGCTGGGCATTGCCATATACAGACCTCAGACAAACTATTAAACAGTTGTTTTGATTTGCAGAGACTTACACATAGATGCGCGTGTTGTGCTCCGATATGTATAAGTCCCCCACCTTATGCCAAATCGTCCTGGGCGCCAAATTTCTTTGAAGATTTTCGTAGTATGTTATTTTCTCAAAACCATCATGTAAAACAAAGTAATAGCTAGTGATTGTAATAACCGGGAACTATCGAGACATACCACTGACGTGTTGAAATAATTGAACGTATTTATATAAATAAATATTTTGAAGTCTTTGGAATCGACAAAACTATATCGAAAATATAGGACCGGATACACAGACGTCCGTATTACACCTTACATTGTTTTACGTTTAAGTGAGGTGAAACGTCTTGGACATAGAACACAGCAAACACACAACCAATTCAACTTTACATACGGGTGGAGGTAATAAGTTGGTTTACCTATTTATTAACTTGAAGATGAATACATGAAATTCGTTTTCCCTGAGACCAATTCTCACGCGTTTCATACTGCATTTGGTAGAAACATATTTCAATTTAAGAATATTTCACATGTAAATGAATGAATTAAATGCAAATTATCATATTTATATTTTAAATATCTGTAAAAAAAATATAAACAATGTTAATATCTTTCTATGAAAAAATGTATTTTTTAACTTTTTGCAATTTTAATGTGAGCAAGACTTTGTTGTTACGTATATTTTTGGTGTCTCAGCCTCCTTGGAGCTGACGAGGTGAAATAAAATAAAATAAATACATTTACGCGTTGTCCTTCCTATGAACTGTGGCCAGGCAAACCTGTTGCCTACCTAAACCGCACATGTATGCCATACAATTCCAGGTTTTGGCACAATGCCAACATTATTAAGCACTATGTTTTGTCCCCAGATATATTTAGATTATCGCAGGGGCTATGTTATTATGCAATATCTAACTCAAATGTGTAAGTGAATTGGCGTAACTTTGCTTTCTGTCTGCATTAGCCTTATTAGGAGTGGCTCAGTGTTATGTATTTGCCAATGAGAAGGACAATGTATACTACATTACTGTCATATAGAAATTCAACCATGAATACATAAGCATTTAAAACAGAAACGACATGTTTTTATTTATTTAAGGGACGATTTTTACAAATTAGGCTCAATGTTACTTGCTAAAAATCGGTATCAGGATTTTAATTGAATTCGTGATGTGAAAAAAGGCTCGACTGGCGACTATCGATGGACGGGCTCGAATGCGCATAACTAGGTCATGGGGTCGTGTTGATAAATGGGAACGGTTCTTTATGTTAATTAGATCTAGCATATTCGCCGTACCAACGAGTCAGCCAATCAGGGCCCCCTTGAAAGATGTCAGCGGGTTAACATTCCAGTCACAGCCAGTCAGAAACGATGACGTCATTAAACGATGCAATCTGAGGGGTTGACACGCCCATCTAGGCTCTGCCCCGCATTGCACGTAGTGCGACAAAAACAACATCCACCCGACAATAACAAGCATTGCTGGGTGAACTTTTGAGTGAACTTCTAATCGAACTGGCGGAAATTCAACGTCGAAATCCCACCAGTCACTATGCCTTACTCGAAAGGAGAGCGAACCAAGCTGAAAAACCAGCAGTTTCGTGAGCAGCAAAAACAACAGTACGAAGATGAGAAGGTCGACGACAACACTGAACAGAATGTGACTAACGATATAGAATGTTGTGTACCGACTGTATGCTTGATGAACGGCGAGCCTGTTAATATACACGACCCAGATGAAGTGGCTAAAGTGGTCTGTAACAACCCAGGGTGCGATATCGGAAACTACATGCACAAATGCTGTTTTGCTGCCTGGGAAGACGAGGTGCTGACTTACCTACGCTCATCGGGTCGGGCCCGAAGTTGGTCTGAAAAGCAGCGTCGCCAAAACCTGTGGACAAAGAAGGGATTCGACTTAGCATGGAAGGCATGCTCTTGCAAGTGCAGTAAGGGGCATTTGCGCAAAGACCTGGATTGGATACCACCGAAAATACCTGACGGCCAACGCAAAGTGCGACGCAAAAAGAAGTCTGGCGATCGTCCCACTATTGGTATGCTTGGAAGCAGTGTCAAAAAATCACAACCTCTTGTGGGAGGTTTGGGGGCAAGGTTTCAACGACAGGGCTCGACATCCTCGACTGAAAACTACAGTCCACCCAGCAGCGGCGATACTATGCGTCGCAAAACAAGCAATGTAACATTTGAATTCCCACCTCCCATCGGTAACTTCAACAACGAGTTGCGTAACGGTTACCATCTGGGAAGCCAGTCTAATATACGCGGGCGGAGTTCATCATCGTCCCCAACCGATGAGAACGTATCTGGTATACGCTCTTTTACGAGCCCAGGCAGCACGAATGCCAAGCATATCGGAATATTGAATAACAACAGCAAGCACAGCCCAGGAGTACACTTTCTCCGCCGTCTGGATTTCACTTCGTTTCAGAGTGCCCTGCCTAAGCACAAGTTTAATGCATACCATATACGCATGGAAGAAGATGTAAACGACGATATACGGGCGTTTATTTTATCCACGTTAAGCACGTACGAGACAACATACATCATTTGTACACTGTGTGGCCAACAGTTACCTGTGTTTGATAAATACCCCTTAATTGACGGGACATTTTTTCTAACCCCACAGCGACACACTGATGGTTGCCTGCAGGTGTTTTTCGATAACAAGCCTTTGCACCTGAGCGCCGTATGTGTCAATTGTTTAGAAGGCGCTCAAATTATTATATGTCGTGGTTGTAAGACCCGTTGGGATGGAAGTCATCATCAACTGGGCACAATGTATAAATACGACATATTCGCGGCTCGGCCGTGCTGCTCTAGTCGCTTGGCTTGTAAACACTGCGGTCAGCCAGTCATTGATATACGACAAGCAACCAACTATTACAGCGACTACTCACAAAATATACAATGCCCTCATTGCTCGGTTTCCGACTTTCACTTCGTGAAACCACTTAGCAGCTACGAGCTTATACAACACCCTTAGTCGCAGAACTCACTCATTAATAACATTATCATATTTGAGTCTATTTAAAATTGTATTTGCATACACTGTATTATGATAAACGTATGTATCTAGCACGTTCTCTGTTGACAATATGCTTTGCGTAGTTGCACATCGTATACGTAGTGAAACCATGTTTATTGGCGAAAGTTATATTAGTTTGTAATTCATTTTCATGTAAATCCCGTAACAGCTTGTAATTTTTCGAATGCAAGTTCCGTAAAAGTAAAACGGGCATTATTAAATTTTGTATATTTGCACAGTGTAGAAGTTCCGATTTAACGTTCATATTTTTTGTACCGTGCACTGATGTTGACTGTACAAGGTAGTAGAAGTTACCTTCAAAAGGTGGACCGGTTTCTGGCACAATTGTACAATCCAAAAGATTTTTCTGGTTATAATAAGATTGTATTATGTGAGTGGGAGATAAAGTACACTTTGACTTGAACCAACCTTCAGTGTTTTTTTTTTTGGAAGTGGGTTCTTCATCGACGAAGAAAGTTTACGTTTTTAGCTGCAATGTTTGAGGAGACGAAATATGTATTTTTACTCTGACATGGATGTAGGGCGAGAGGTCATTGTCTTGTCCCTGCGTGACCTGTTTCTGACTCCCCGTGTGAGGTTATGGCTTTTTGTGTAGAATGTAGTGATCATTAAAAAAACAAATTCTATCAGGAAAATAATATATCCAGCGTCTAAAATTAATAACATCCAGAGTGAAATAATGTGTGGTTGTAGTCGCGGTGTTTGGTTTGACTCCTGATCTGCGAATCGCACGGTTTTTGTTAACTCGTAAACACGATCCTCCCACAGTGATTGCTACCGATAATTCACTCTTAGCGTCTATTTGCATGAAAACGCCGTGATCTACCACCTGGAATATAAACGTCATGGGAACTTGTACACTTAGCAATGTTATTAACTTATAGTTAGAATTTGTTTTGATAATTCAACATTTTTACAATACTGTATTAACATTATTTGTGATTTCTAACAATTACTATTTCTGGAAAGTTGTTACCATTAATTCACTGTGATTCTATCTGTCTGTATTTTTACTTTAAAAATGGATCGTACTGATTGGTCAGAAATTTCAAAAAACAAAACAAAAAACAATTAATAGATTAGTTTGTAACTCCCTTTTTCAACAGAATTTTCGGAACATTGAATTGTGTCGTTTTCTGTGACCGGTTTCTGGCGTACTCGTGTACGCATATTTTCACTTTGGCTTTTTTGCCAATGGAATGAATCAGACTGCTGAAAATAACTTTAAAATTAAAATTCACACAAAACAGCTATACTGTTTTTCAGCAAAACAATTCCAGGTAAAAAATAAAGTATTCCACAAAAGTTGTATGATACGATGAGCCAAAAACGATGTTTTTGCAACACTCGTATTCATAATATTCATCATGATTGAAGGCTAAATCGACCGATTGTCTAAAACTTGTTTGGTTCGCACACGCGTATTTTTTTTTTCAACTGATATATATATGTTGCTTAAACCACGTTTATATAGCTCACGATAACTCATAATTCAACGGGCTTGTCAAAATACAATATAAATCACAACAATTGAAAACTAAAAATCACATGTTCTCATTCATAATGCATCTTTTATAAATAAGAAAATCAATTATAAATATGCGTATAATTGTAATCAACTATTATACTGAAAAGGGATTGTTCCCAACTTGTTTTGATCTCCGCCGGTCTTCGCGAAGTTGGCTATTCAATAAACAGAGTTATGTTTAGTTGTTATTTGATAGCTTTACCATACACAGTGTGCTGTGGTATTCCAGTTCGAGAGGCCAGTTATTTAAAAAACAATATGTTATTTTTACCACGTATACCACTGTCGTTGATGAAAACGAAAAACTCATCACGGACGACGTGTCGAGTGGTGTTTCCTACGTTGCGTTTATGCTACCTTGGAGATACCGTTACGACGGTGACAATTTTGGCAGAAAGATGTGCAGTTGACCTTGTGAATCAACTCCGATTGTACCACAGTTTAACAGATTTTTGGTTGAACAACTTTTAATGTAATTTGTTTGAATCGAATCTTGTATCACTTCGCCGCATGCATTTAATAAACAACTTGGAGAAAAACCGGCTGAATAGTTCCATTATTTGAGTAACGGTTTGTTTGTTTGTGGTTTGGGACACGTCACATGGACGACTACCAGTGTTGTGAAAGTAATGTAGGCATATTTTGGATGGATTTCTCTCTCAATACGATTGAATTTAAACACCCCAGAACGATATTACACACGTAATGTGGATGGAGCATGGATCACTATGACCGCGCGTGTATATAGACCCTGGAGCGAATATCAGAACTGTCAGCTTTAGATTTGTGGTAATCTACATAACAATACGTTCCACTGCGGACTGCTGCGCTCGAAAACAGGAAACACAGCCCGCCCCCCCCCGTGTAATTATTGGCAGCATGATTCAAGCCCGAATTATGTCGATTTCAATATTCTCAGGAGCAAACATGTGCGGAGATTGTAATTGCAGTCGATTTATACAGCATGAACAACTTTGAAATTGTTATATTATGTGTCTGCAAATTTGTCTCGATGTACAAGTTTAAAACAATAATTTTGCTAAAATTTCAGCCGCCTCTATGCAAGAATAGATGTGTTTTAGCTAAGCATGAATACAAGTCAGCTAACCTAGATAAACATACTGTACATACTAGTACTCGAGGGATGAACAACCTCAGTCAGTCTAACACAATTTTCCACACGAAAATTACCATAAATGAATAATTAATTATCGTGATTCCAATTAAGAGGAGTTATCAGTTAACACGTAACAGTTATACTGGCGCAGTACCGTAATACATATACGTCTAAGTTGCGCGTGAACAGTGTTAAAATGATGACGTATTTAGTGAATCAGCGTCTGCCCCGAGTCAGCGCCCGGACCTAACTTATAAACAGTAATACGTGTGCGTGTATCAAAAACAGAAACACACATTAGATATGATATAACGCAAATAGGTTCGTTAGATTTGTCCAAATTTGTTAAATTTATTAGTATAAATTGAAATACCGGGAAAACCCAATCCCTGTCCTAGCATTTAAATTAAGCTACGGAACCCATTACCCCTCTAAATTCATTATTTATTTGTAGTACAAGGTCATCAACACAAAATATACCACAAATTGATTATATACATTTTGCATAGCTACAACAATACATTATTATTTATGTAATTTCTCAATTTAAGTGAATGAAATTATTGTGTATATACACGCATTGTTTACATACACGATTATATGTCACAATAGAAACTTTAAAAACAGCTGAAAAAAAAAACGATTCCAGGTAGACGCTATCACATTAATATTGTTCACATTCACAGTGCAACGCAGCATACGATTCATCCTATTTGTATATCACGTGACACATGGTTCATTAGGTCGTTGCCGGGTCACCAGTACTTCGTAATCGCTGTTATAAATCATACCATGAGGCACGTACACAGTCGTTTCCTAAATCCGGTCATAACAAGGTACTAGAAGCTGTTAGGTTGGGTGTTGAGCAGTCGGAGCTGACCGTCAAAGACAACAGTATATTAAAGCGGGGGAGTCGTCAACTGCGTCAGATGGCCATACCGTGCCATTGTTTACAAATAAGCGTCTACCCATGAGGCTTTGCGTTTTTAGCGTGTGTTGTTAACGTCGTTTGGGACTCAATTCTCGCCTCTCTCTCCCGCTTTAAACTAATTCACACACATAAATTCATCTTGCTCCTTTGACTTCTATCTTTTTATATGTCTTTGTGAGTCTACACTTTATCGTAAAGTGAAATGAAAATCAGAATGAGGACATGTGTTCAATGTGATATTTATTATTGGGGGGGGGCATTGGAAGAGTGTGTCCAATGCATTTTTTGCGGTGTTCTGTCTGTACATTTTTAGTTTTCTTGAAAAAACCCCACCTGGCATGCATTTTTTCCCAATTTGCTCAAAAGATCTTCTAGCTACACCATGCTCATTCCTCTTATATGCCAAGGATGTATGTGTATGTGTTGGGGGAGGGGTAATCCAGTATTATTCCTAGTTGTGAGTTGACAATACATTCTCATCTGTGTGAGTTGCCAATACATTCTCATATGTGTGAGTTGACAATACATTCTCATCTGTGTGAGTTGTCAATACATTCTCATCTGTGTGAGTTGGCAATACATTCTCATATGTGTGAGTTGACAATACATTCTCATATGTGTGAATTATATATTATGGCCCTATTATATAATCTCTGGTTCTCATCAAATTTCCATTGATTTCATAAATTCTTTTGTTTTTATAAAACTTTTTCCTCGAGAGTGTCGCCATAGAAACATGGCAAATTCCCCCAAATTCCAAAATAGCATAAATACGGATAGAATGGAGCCGTTTTACAAAATATAGCGAAAATGTATACCCGTACAAACTAGTATTCGGTTTGGACTAATACACTAAATAGCATTTTCTCCGTCGATAGATTTTGTTTTTTTAATACTGAATGCCGATAAACAAATTCGTCGATATAGTTATGGCATGGAAGTACCTACCTCAAATAGCCAACCCTCAAATGTCTCACACCCTATTTTGGGTAGTACATAACTCATTTAATGACATAGTCTGAAAATCGACCGATTATTTGTAATTGAATAATATTATTTATTGAACTAGTGTTCTGATTGGTATTTTGATAAATTACAATAAGGAAGGAACAACAAAGCAAAATGAACAGTTTGGAATGAAAATGTTTTCTTTTTTTCCCTTTTATTTGTGTCTGACTAGAGAATGCTCCTCGTTTTGTTATTCAGTTGCATTGCGTATAAAACGTGCTCCACTCTTTGCGCCAATGTTTTGGTGTCTCCCAACTTCTCCCTATTAAAGCGCATGCGCACTCTTAAGTTTTGTCATAGTTGACTTTTTGTTGCCCCTCTTTATTTTCATCATTTATTCATTCTTCCTTTACAAACATTGATAAATCAAGGTTTGTTAGTGCTTATAAAACTGGTGTCGTAATTGTATCATTTTTCTTAAAACTGTTTTGGACCCACACATGCACCAAATCAAGTTTGTATAAATGCTTATCCTATGAAATCATATCTATGCTGATTACACCGCGCATAATCAAACCGGTAACATCTGCATGTAAGGGATTATTTCATCGTGTTCACATCTGTTTGTGTCCTTTCACGCGCCGACGTAACTTACAACGTCGATGTTTCAGTATCTCCCTAATTCTAGGGAGTAAGCAATAGACAGAAATATATAGTCAACTGAGTGCATATCTTAATTAAGCGCCATTGTACGCATTTTCCAGTAACCGCCATATTTACGGCTCTTGTAAGAATTACTGGTGTGAACACAAGTTCATGAGATCTTTATCTTTTTAATTACCTTTCACAACACACGCCGACGCAATTAGTGAGGACACGGTATTTGTCTCTTTCATCTCTGTAGTCGAGACAGTAAGTTAGCAGTCAGTCTAGTTAACATATTAAGAGTCACGTGATTTGATATATAAATGTGAACACATAGGTGACTGGGTGAACTCCGGGGTACTGAACTCGTTCGAGGTCAGTGACACTATTTCCGTAAGAACGAGAATAATGTATTCATACTTGAGAATTGAATTTATATACCACCAGTGTGACAGTGTGAATGGGAATTCATGGGAATGAAATAGGATCAATCTGGTTATTTTTTATTTATTTATTTTTTAAATATGTTTCTAATTTATTTATTTTTATCATACACTTTATTTTACTTCATTTTATTATTTATTTACTCTCAGTTTTTAAAAAAAGTGTTTGCGATCGCGAAAGCCAACGCGTCCCGACGACCAACGACATTTAAACAGACATGGACAAAGTATTATTTATTTCCATATACATTGTAAAAGGGAAATATACATCGATGCACGGTAAGACAACCACTCGTGTAAGATTGAATACATTAGGGATGGGCCATTTGAAATCTAGGGGGCATGAACATCCTGGGAAAAAACAAAATTTGCAAGCATATACTTGCTAGAAAAAAAATGAAAATAGGGACAGCAAGAATACAATTGCAAACAGTGTGTTTTAGAAAAAATAATGTGCAAATGGCGAAAAAAAGCCCCTATTGACCCAAGGTCAAACGAAACGAGTACATGTATTATGAAATCTTCCCTCCTCCTGCATTGCCTGGCACGCTTACATTTTATAGCAGATCTCAAAAAACTGAGGTCCCAGAAAAAACCTCAAATAATTAGCAAAAACATAAGTGAATATTGAATACCGGTTTTAAAATGATTCCCATAAATTAATATTATATCTAGGATTATTCAGTAGATGGATTGTGAGAGCAAATATTACGTTAACTACCGGTAAATGTAAAACGCAAGAACGCATGTAATAATATAATAACAGCACTGTCACTAATACTATTTATTTGATGTAGAGCATGTGAAATGTAAATTAGTCACGTGTTCTTTGGTAAAATTTGTGTGAAATGTAAATTAGTCACGTGTTCTTTGGTAAAATTTGTCAGTGATACATAAAGCTTTACTTCAAATAGCACCTTTCCCTTTTTTTCAACTGGAAGAAAAATTCTCATATCGTACGAAATTGAATACACGAGTCAGGTGGACATTTTGAGTCAAATGGCAAAACAAAACATGTGTGCTATTCATATCAAGTTCGAATGTTATCAGCCAGGCATCCATGGCATGAGACTAAATTTGTGAAACATCTCTGAGAAACGAGTAGATGGCCGCCAGTCGGCCCATACGATACTAAATGACGTGCATCAGTAACCAACCGTGACTATGAGTGATGTCAATGCCAAGTTTTGAATACAACCGATTGATTAATTGTTGTATATTGTTGTTTTTGCTAATATTTATAATATTTAATATTTCAGATAAATACAATAAATAGTTAAAGTATTCAGAGTTTGAAACATTCTCTGAACATTAGAGGGTAACTGTCCATGAATCAGAGACGGCTTCGCATTCTCAAACGCTGAATAACTCTGAATAAACAAAGCTAAATGTTTTGCTGTTTGCACCAGTACTAACTATTATACTTGAAGAAACACATTTGAAAAGGGTATCGTGACAATATCATTAGATTTAATTGATATGAATGCTTTCGTTCAAAACCAATCAGCAAGCGCCTCACTGTGAGTGGTTTCAGTTGCTATGTCACGTGAAGAAATGCATGCGCACTATGGACGTAGATTCGGTCTTTGGGCCAATCACTAATGAATATTTTAATTCGAATAAATCAGATGATCGATTTCTAAATTACGGTTACAAGCTAAGGTTTCATACACATGATCAAGTTGAAGATTGTATGTTGGTTTAAACAAATAAAATTATCCGTGTGTGTAAATTGGCAATACATTCTCATCTGTGTGAGTTGGCAATGCATTCTCATATGTGTGAGTTGGCAATACATTCTCATCTGTGTGAGTTGACAATACATTCTCACATGTGTGAGTTGACAATACATTCTCATCTGTGTGAGTTGGCAATACATTCTCATATGTGTGAGTTGACAATACATTCTCATCTGTGTGAGTTGGCAATACATTCTCATCTGTGTGAGTTGGCAATGCATTCTCATCTGTGTGAGTTGGCAATACATTCTCATATGTGTGAGTTGACAATACATTCTCATATGTGTGAGTTGACAATACATTCTCATCTGTGTGAGTTGGCAATACATTCTCATCTGTGTGAGTTGGCAATACATTCTCATCTGTGTGAGTTGACAATACATTCTCATATGTATGAGTTGACAATACATTCTCATCTGTGTGAGTTGGCAATACATTCTCATATGTGTGAGTTGACAATACATTCTCATATGTGTGAGTTGGTAATACATTCTCATCTGTGTGAGTTGACAATACATTCTCATCTGTATGAGTTGGCAATACATTCTCATATGTGTGAGTTGGTAATACATTCTCATCTGTGTGAGTTGACAATACATTCTCATATGTGTGAGTTGGCAATACATTCTCATATGTGTGAGTTGACAATACATTCTCATATGTGTGAGTTGACAATACATTCTCATCTGTGTGAGTTGGCAATACATTCTCATATGTGTGAGTTGACAATACATTCTCATCTGTGTGAGTTGGCAATACATTCTCATCTGTGTGAGTTGGCAATGCATTCTCATCTGTGTGAGTTGGCAATACATTCTCATATGTGTGAGTTGACAATACATTCTCATATGTGTGAGTTGACAATACATTCTCATCTGTGTGAGTTGGCAATACATTCTCATCTGTGTGAGTTGGCAATACATTCTCATCTGTGTGAGTTGACAATACATTCTCATATGTATGAGTTGACAATACATTCTCATCTGTGTGAGTTGGCAATACATTCTCATATGTGTGAGTTGACAATACATTCTCATATGTGTGAGTTGGTAATACATTCTCATCTGTGTGAGTTGACAATACATTCTCATCTGTGTGAGTTGTCAATACATTCTCATATGTATGAGTTGACAATACATTCTCATCTGTGTGAGTTTGCAATACATTCTCATCTGTGTGAGTTGGCAATACATTCTCATATGTGTGAGTTGGTAATACATTCTCATATGTGTGAGTTGACAATACATTCTCATCTGTGTGAGTTGACAATACATTCTCATATGTATGAGTTGACAATACATTCTCATATGTATGAGTTGACAATACATTCTCATATGTGTGAGTTGACAATACATTCTCATCTGTGTGAGTTGGCAATACATTCTCATATGTGTGAGTTGGTAATACATTCTCATCTGTGTGAGTTGGTAATACATTCTCATCTGTGTGAGTTGACAATACATTCTCATCTGTGTGAGTTGGCAATCTGATTAAAATTCGATGTAAGTATGAAGCTCCAACCTCCCCCCATTTATTATTACCCTTTATATTTATTTACCTGTATTTTAGTTTGAATATGTCGATTTGGTTTTTGATTTTACTTGCCGTTAATCAGTTGTCAAATCTAGTTAGTTACATTGTCATCTGCGTGAGTTGGCAAAACATTGTTATCTGAGAGACTCTTGGTCATACATTCTCATCTGTGTGATTTGGTAATACATTCTCATCTGTGTGATTTGGTAATACATTCTCATCTGTGTGAGTTGGCAATACATTCTCATCTGTGTGAGTTGACAATACATTCTCATCTGAGAGAGTTGGTCATACATTCTCATCTGTGTGAGTTGACAATACATTCTCATCTGTGTGAGTTGGTAATACATTCTCATCTGTGTGAGTTGGTAATACATTCTCATCTGAGAGAGTTTGCAATACATTTTCATCTGTGTGAGTTGACAATACATTCTCATCTGTGTCAGTTGGCAATACATACTCATCTGTGAGAGTTGGTAATACATTCTCATCTGTGTGAGTTGGTAATACATTCTCATCTGTGTGAGTTAACAATACATTCTCATCTGTGTGAGTTGGCAATACATTCTCATCTGTGTGAGTTGACAATACATTCTCATATGTATGAGTTGACAATACATTCTCATATGTATGAGTTGACAATACATTCTCATCTGTGTGAGTTGGCAATACATTCTCATCTGTGTGAGTTGACAATACATTCTCATCTGTGTGAGTTGGTAATACATTCTCATCTGTATGAGTTGACAATACGTTCTCATATGTATGAGTTGACAATACATTCTCATATGTATGAGTTGACAATACATTCTCATCTGTGTGAGTTGGCAATACATTCTCATCTGTGTGAGTTGGCAATACATTCTCATATGTATGAGTTGACAATACATTCTCATCTGTGTGAGTTGGCAATACATTCTCATATGTATGAGTTGACAATACATTCTCATCTGTATGAGTTGGCAATACATTCTCATCTGTATGAGTTGGCAATACATTCTCATATGTATGAGTTGACAATACATTCTCATCTGTATGAGTTGACAATACATTCTCATATGTATGAGTTGGTAATACATTCTCATCTGTGTGAGATGGTAATACATTCTCATCTGTATGAGTTGGCAATACATTCTCATATGTATGAGTTGACAATACATTCTCATCTGTGTGAGTTGACAATACATTCTCATATGTATGAGTTGGCAATACATTCTCATCTGTATGAGTTGACAATACATTCTCATCTGTGTGAGTTGACAATACATTCTCATATGTATGAGTTGGTAATACATTCTCATCTGTGTGAGATGGTAATACATTCTCATCTGTATGAGTTGGCAATACATTCTCATCTGTATGAGTTGGCAATACATTCTCATCTGTATGAGTTGACAATACATTCTCATCTGTGTGAGTTGACAATACATTCTCATATGTATGAGTTGACAATACATTCTCATCTGTGTGAGTTGGTAATACATTCTCATATGTATGAGTTGACAATACATTCTCATCTGTGTGAGTTGGCAATACATTCTCATCTGTGTGAGTTGACAATACATTCTCATCTGTGTGAGTTGGTAATACATTCTCATCTGTATGAGTTGACAATACATTCTCATATGTATGAGTTGACAATACATTCTCATATGTATGAGTTGACAATACATTCTCATCTGTGTGAGTTGGCAATACATTCTCATCTGTGTGAGTTGACAATACATTCTCATCTGTGTGAGTTGGCAATACATTCTCATATGTATGAGTTGACAATACATTCTCATCTGTGTGAGTTGGCAATACATTCTCATATGTATGAGTTGGTAATACATTCTCATCTGTGTGAGATGGTAATACATTCTCATCTGTATGAGTTGACAATACATTCTCATCTGTGTGAGTTGACAATACATTCTCATATGTATGAGTTGGCAATACATACTCATCTGTATGAGTTGACAATACATTCTCATCTGTGTGAGTTGACAATACATTCTCATATGTATGAGTTGGTAATACATTCTCATCTGTGTGAGATGGTAATACATTCTCATCTGTATGAGTTGGCAATACATTCTCATCTGTATGAGTTGGCAATACATTCTCATCTGTATGAGTTGACAATACATTCTCATCTGTGTGAGTTGGCAATACATTCTCATATGTATGAGTTGACAATACATTCTCATCTGTGTGAGTTGGCAATACATTCTCATATGTATGAGTTGACAATACATTCTCATATGTGTGAGTTGACAATACATTCTCATATGTATGAGTTGACAATACATTTTCATCTGTGTGAGTTGACAATACATTCTCATCTGTGTGAGTTGACAATACATTCTCATATGTATGAGTTGGTAATACATTCTCATCTGTGTGAGTTGACAATACATTCTCATATGTATGAGTTGACAATACATTCTCATATGTATGAGTTGACAATACATTCTCATCTGTGTGAGATGGCAATACATTCTCATCTGTGTGAGTTGACAATACATTCTCATCTGAGAGAGTTGGTCATACATTCTCATCTGTGTGATTTGTTCATACATTCTCATCTGTGTGAGTTGGTAATACATTCTCATCTGTGTGAGTTGGCAATACATTCTAATCTGTGTGAGTTGGCAATAAATTCTCATCTGTGTGAGTTGACAATACATTCTCATCTGTGTGAGTTAGCAATACATTCTCATCTGTGTGAGTTGGTAATACATTCTCATCTGTGTGAGTTTGCAATACTTTCTCATCTGTGTGAGTTAGCAATACATTCTGATCTGGCCGGTTCAGAATTTATTGGATGATTGTCGAACATAAAAGTACTAATCAATGTAATTTAGGTCTCCCCGAGTACAAGTTGTCAGGGGCCCACATGAAGACTGTCAGGTACAGAGTTTATTGTTGATCTGAACGTTTGACAATAATTAAAAAAATAAATATTTTGCGTCTGAAGCTTGATAGGATACATCGCGTTTGAGAATATTGCCGACGATGATCACAAAAACACCTCCATGAAAGCCCATGGCCAAAAGAGTGGCAAGTATTATAATCCGGCATAGTTATTTTTTAATGTAAAGAAATGTAACATTGTGTTACAAAAGGTGAGCCTAGAATAATATTTGAAGAAGAATAATAGTATTAAAAGAGATAAAAACGCAGTGATATGTCAAAAACGTTTCTAAAATTTCGTAGGTGTCAGAACCTATTAGCATCTCAACATAGGGTTGTCGGAATATAGGGTTGTCGGAATATAGGAATGTCGGAACATAGGGGTGTCGGAATATAGGGATGTCGGAACATAGGGGCGTAAAAATGCAACCAAAATGAAGTCATTTGGTGCATACTTGGGGATTTTCATTCTAACTTGATCATTAAGAATACAGTACATGTACACAGAACCAAAGGCCTTACACAAACGCAGGCTTTGATATAAGTCTATTATTGATATTTGGGCAAGTCTGGAGAGTCGAGGGGACAGTTGTGTCCCCCCACCCTTCAGAAAGTGGGGGGGGGGGACGTGTCCCCCCTGTCCCCCCATGATCGACGCCCCTGTGCTGTTGTATGGGCTAATTGTGAGATGCTGAAAGTCCCACTTTTTGGCGAATGACTCAAATTCATTTGAGATGTACTAAGGTCCATTATCAGAAATAAACTGCTTAAGGATACCGTGTCGAGCAAAATGGTACTTGATTTTATAAGTTCTACAAGCTTCACAGGTAGATATGTACCTCTTTACATCTACTGACATGAACCATCGATATTTACTGAATAGGGTAAAAAAACATTGTAAGCAAGCTGGACTCTTCATCCAGTTCTGAATGCCAAAACAAGGATGAATGATCAACCTCTGTGAACACTGGAGCTAGATAGCTCTAGCAGTAGTTCACCATTTTTTTATGAGTGCTTCATTAAAAGGCTTAGGATCATTGCAAATTCTGACCTCACCTGACTTCTTGGTTGTTGCTACGAACTGACTGGTCCAGTCAGTGGGTTTATCAACTTCAGCCCATGCTCCAAGTTCACTAGTTCAGTTTTCAATTTACCTTAACTGAGACAGGAACAATACAACATGCTAGTGTATAGGAACTGAATCTGGGTTGATATGGTGGTGTACATTGCCTTCCATCAGTATACTGTTGTGACATATGGCTTAATTGGTTTCAGGATCACCTATATACCTGGCTGGTAAAACATTGACTGTTGCTTCACAGTCTAGTTGGAAATAAACAGGTTTCTTGTCGAAGAGCATCTCTGCAGGGATTTGTCATTTCTATTGACAGCATTAATTTTTACAACATTTTTCATTCAGGATCAGAGTCACTAGAGTCGTCAGTTTCATGTACTGTGTACCTTTTGCAAAGTGGTGTATGCCTTTGCTTGATGAACTTATTTTTCCCCAGTCAGGACACTTTTGTTTGTCTGCTTCTTACATTCACAGTATCACTTCACCAATAAGGTGGTTGTCAAATTTCCTAATCACATATAGCAACAGGGCAAAGCAAAACTATTATATATTGCTAAGGCATCGGGACCAATTGCATGCAGAAAAAGAGTGGGTTGATATTCTGCCATTTGCAGTTCAGGCAAGCCTGAGAAATGGTTGATGACATGGTGTTGTGAGACTATAATGGCCATCAGTCATTGACGCTGCAGTTCGGCGTCTTCTATCGTTTGTGCTGGGACAGCGCTTCCGGTGACGACACAACGGGCCATCAGTTAGTCAAAAGTCAACCAAATGAAAAACAAATCCTGCATATGACTTGACCTTTCTAGCAACTTTGAACTTTGAACTTTCGAGTAAAGATGGACGAATGAACATATTCACTAACCCCAAAACAGGCTACATCTGAATGGATGGAATTCATACTTTGACAAGAAGGAGCCAATCTGATATTACGATTAATTAATAAGCAATTATATGATCAGTCTTTTCAAATTTACAGCTAATGTAAGATTAATGAAACGAGAGTCATATTCAAAATTACATCACATGTTACTTCCCATAGCTTAATTCATAAAGGCTAATCTTGATGCCAGATGGTAACTGTGTTTGAAGTTTTTGTTACTTTTTCCTTTTTGTTTTGTTATGTATGACCATTTGTACCTTCTCTATTATGAGTAATAAATATTACATTATATTTAATACTTAATACTGGTTTAACAAATGTTAACATAACTATTTATAAAGAACTTGTGGTGAACATAACAATTTGTTAAAGCAGTTCACAAGAGTAGGGTAAATAAAAACCCTGTGAAAGACGCAACAATGAAAGGCAAATACCACATGTAAATCAGACCAATGTGTGTGAGATGAATTTGTGATTCTCTTTCTCACCATAAAGGGTCCTGCGTATACGAGCATAGGAAAGGTGTTTCCAGTAAATTTCCAGTAACCGGCTGTCAATGGTGTAAGTTGCTCAGGGACCTGTAGTCCACATTTTCTCAGCATACAGGACCTCTAAGGTTTCAGAGTCTTTGCATTTAATCCTGCTGGTCTCTGTTTACCTTTGCTTATGGATTTGAAAGTTGGAACAGTTCCCCTGTCTGTAACTGAGCACAGACCGGGTAGTTTGGCACTGCTTATGGATTCTCTTAACTCGGCCATAACAGTGATGTCAGTATCATGTGTTGATAGACAAGGAGTGTGCATGACTACACCATCCTTGGAGTTTAGCAGTTTGGCAAATAGAGTGCTTGGTGGTTTGGGTCAGATCTTGAACAGCATAGCAGTGATTCTGTTCGGAATTTTTCACTCTGTTCATGTTCTTGTACTCATGTAAATTCTCACACCAGGTACACCAGTTGAAGATCTCCACTGCTAAAATACTGAGCAGTGGCCAGGAACATTTTGTAAGGTAGGATCACAATGGTTGTAGTATTGTTGCAATGAGATACTATCTGCAATAGATGCTCTCAACCCTGTGTCCAATGTGTTAGTACTGACACTGTTGGATGAAGGAGATTATGAGGAATCCGACTATGAAGTGATCATGTATGGGCCACCTGCCGTGTGGTAACATTCCCTTAGTGAACATTTACTTTCAGTGTTGATCATGTCTGAGATGTTGTGATGTGTTCCACAACTCCTGTTCTTGTCTCAACTTTTGTCTGAGAGAAAAGACTGCACATGTACATTTAAACCCCCAAGTAGACCAAACGTTATGTTGGCTAATATTATGAATTTTCAAAGTTGATTAGAAACCCTAGTGACTGTAGGGATACTCTGACATCTTCAGATTTACGATAGAAACAGTGATCAATGTATGGATGCCCTTGACATGAAATTGAATCACCAAAGCCTGGAACATCTCTGTGAATACATACTTTGATGAACAGTTCTTTTGACCACAAACATATGTTGACTGTCCAGGTGCAGTTGAATAAACAAGCGTCTTATGACATGGAATTGTTCAGCTTGATACAACACCTGATGAACTGCACTGTAAGCCGTTTGAATAAATCTAGCTGGACATATTGATTCAGAGAGGGTACATGTATAGTAATAGCATGGTAACCATGATCTAGTCTTCTCAGAATGTTTTGACAATGTTCAGATTGGAATGTTCGTTGTCAATGTAAGATTGAAAGAGAATCCTAACTGTACCTCTGACTCAAGTTTTCCGAAATTCACTCTCCTTCTTTGACAAAATTGCAATTATTTGCCTATTGGAATGTGAAGCGGAGAGAAAACAGTGGTTTGACAACCATGGAAGCACTACCAATACTCTGTCTGATTGTGTTGGTCTGGTCCTAGTCCCTGTGTCAATATCATTGTGTTCCACAGTGGGCAGACATTCCTAATATTAAATGGAAATTATCTAAGGCCCCCAAGGTTCTCTTGGCAAAATTGCCAATTTTTTCAATGGTTTATCTCCTTGTCAACTGAGCACCAGGTTGCAAGGTCCAATTCATAATAGCGGTCTTAAATTTGTGGTGTACACCATTGCATGGTGAAGGTGGCTCATTTGTTGTGAAACTACGTGGACTAGACTTGTCTCCTGTTACTTGTCTGTGCAGGAACGTTGAACGGTTTAATATTTGAACATGCACAATCATATAATTCAAATATAATATGGAGTGCCAAAAACCACCTTGGCAGTTCAAGTTATGCACAAAAAGGTCAAGAAAACTTGCATATTGTAGACAATACCAATGTAATATTAATTCAGAAATAACTTTATTGCGTAAATTCTCATAAGTATTAAGATAATACTATTATGTTATTCTCCACTTCAAAAATACTGTAATGATAAATAACAAGGCTCCAAACAAACTTTACATGAACAGAGAGGGCGCTGTTCATCAATATGCACCTGTAATCAATTCCAATCAGAAACTGAGTAATATTTACTTTAAAGACTGTCGATACAATTTTGACAACACAAGACTATTACACACCTGTGAATCAGTTGCAGTGTGCAGTATCATACATATTTTGCAGTATATCTGCTTACTGTAAATGCATTGATTTTTCACTGGGTTTTAATTTTGCTATTTTCGCTGATAAGTAAAATTCGCTAAAAAGTAAATCTATGTGAACATGAAAAATAAATTCATCATTTCCTTAACAAATTCGTGAAATTAAAATCAGGGAATATACTCAATACATCAAAATAGTGAAATTAAATATCAGTGAAAATAAATGGTTTTACTGTACTACTGTATCTTATAAGGGAATGGTTAATGGGATATTACCAAAATGGTGGATTTATTTCAAGTCAAAGTTTCACTAATTTTAACCAGCAGCAGTGGTAGGATCAGAAAAATGTATAATAATGCTATTATTATAGAAAATCACAAAGTATGCACTTAGTACACACTCAGATTTTAATGATGTACACTATGTGCGTACTTTGTGATATCCTCACATAACAACCATAGCATAGGGTAAAATATTGTGAAAACATTGAATAATCTTAAAAGCATCCACATTATATGCAAATTCATAAGAGGTACTTATTTGCATATTGGTGCAAGCTCCCCTAACTTGATAGAGAAAGCAATTAAGACATGTCCATCTCTCTGAAATAATGTCCCAAATTACGTAAACATACAACTGTGTGAGATGGGAATTGATTTCAATGGTAATTTAACGCCAAAATAGTATTACAGACTGTTGCAATGTCCATTACATTGCATTTGAGAAAATCAATTTAAAATACAATTCAATCATTCCCTTGTTAATTCAGATAATTTTGTTTGTTGGACGCATATTGTAAAACCAAGTAGTTGTAACGAACACCATTGTACAAAACATAAATGGACAGTATTGGGGTCTAACTTTAAACCACCACCTTTCCCTCTAACACACATCCATGCAGTGAGAAGAATTTATGGTGGTCAGGGGAATAAATGAAAAAGTAATCAGAAAGAATTCACACAACAATGACACTATAAACTTTAAACCCAAGATTTCTTCCACCAGACATTTTGAGAGATTTTTTTTTCCCTGACTGAAGTAATAGTATATGACACTGCTCACATTACTCTGGGCTGTGAGACAATTGCTTATTGTATAATGAACAACTAAACAAGTTAGTGATAATATTCTCACAGAAATCATGTTCATTTTGAGACCAAAATATTTCTAAGCAGTGCAAACAAACGTCTGTGTTCATATACTACAACTTAAAGCGAGACACAGAAATGGAGTCCCAAGCGACGATAACAAGACACTAAAAACGCAAAGGCTCATGAGTAGACACTTGTTTGTAAACAATGACACGCTATGGCCATCTGACGCATGCGCAGGTGACGACTCCCTCGCTTCAAATGCACAATGTAACCAAAGAGCAGCCATCAGTGTTTCACCGTACTTTCCACTTCAAAAATAGAATATGAACACTCAATAGATTTACATGACAAAGTTGAAAAGTGGTTGAGAAGTAGAAAGGTTCTTGATAATGTGGGATTAATATTATGGATAGAGAGCAGAACCATTTTTTATAAAGGGTTACACAAGTTGACAATGGTGGTGAAAGGGTTTGGAAGTACGAAATCAGTTTAAAATGGTTAGAGAGTTTGCCAATTAAAATAAAAGAGAATAGAAAAGACTAGACTAGACACGCAAAATGTAGATGATCTTGGCTCTTGATGAGATGGCTAGGGATCCTCGCAATAATAGTCATCATGTTGAGGGTCATCTGATGATCCATCCTCCTCCTCCTTATTGGCTTTGTTACTCTCTGTCACAGTCTCTTGAGTTGGAGGGTTATCAGGTTCACTCGGCTTTGGGGGTTCTGGGGGTGCAGGAGAGGCTGGAGGTGGCGTGGGTGTTGGAGACGATGATCCACTCCCGCCAGCTGCAAAGAAAGAAAACAAATGTCTCTAGATAAGTGGTTCTCAGCGTTTGTTTAATTAATACTACAGTGTGACACAAGACCTTGATTCATTGAACAAAAAATGCTACTTTTCATGAAGAATTCAAATGTCCTGAAAACTATTTGACGTGAATAGAATCCACCTTTCCATGGAGTTCCATGCACACCATTCAAACTGAATTCTGGCTAATAACATTACAGCAGCTCATCTAAGACTCCTACAAGCAACCTGTATCTGTTGCCAGCCGCTAAGAAAATGTTCTTTCAATATTAATATGTGCGTCTTTGATTAAATATACTCCGAATACGAGTTGGTAGTCATGTTATATCATTTGGAAAATAAAAACACTGCAAAGTTAATATAGTACAGAAAACAGCATGAAGACTGCTTCACATTGTCAGTCTAGCAATGGTATTCTAATGCACATCACCAGGTAACATTATCAGGCAATACTGAATGAGTAATAACATTTCCATGATTTCACAATATACAAGGAGGGGATGGTGATTGATTACAACTAAGAAATTATGTGCTACAAATGACATCAAAATGAATGCAGTTGTGACTACAACATTTTCTTATTTTCTGAATTGTCTAAAGTAGTGGCTGGAATGTACAGACTTTGAGTCTAGTTTAACGAGACTGAGGCTTTTGATAGTTTAAGTATACATAATGGAACTACAACTATAAGACCAAAATATACATGAAATGAAACATACCATCTTTTGCTTTTCCTGCTAATGCATTTCTCTCCGCCTGCAAAGCTCTACATAATTTTTCTAATTTTTGAATCTTGCTGGCCTGTGAAAGCATTTCTTTATCACGTATAGTTTTCTGCAAAGAAAAATAAAATATTTATTTGTATTATTATTATTATTACTGCTGTACAAATTTTAATGATTGTCATAAGAAAGACTGGCATATTGGTGGTCCAATTTGAAAAAGGTGCTAATCACTCAATAACAACAGAGTGAAACTTCCATCTCTTGATGGCAAAACCGAAAACAGTGAATTCACCACATAAACCACATACTATATTTGGGACATGGTGGGACTGGGAGCACCTTCTGATCATAAAATATTAGGACAATTAAATGCACTATATCAGTGGCAACCAAACACGGTTGAACACAAGCACTTGACCATGGTTTCCCAAGTTCTGACATACCTCTTCAGCCATTTTCAGTAATGATCTATTAGAATTCTCCCATCGTGTTCTCCAAGTATGAGTTTCCTTTTCTAACTTTTTAATTTTCTTGGTCATCTGAAGTGAATAAAATAAGTATCTTCGTTATTATGGTATTAACAATCATATAGTGTCATTAATGAAGTATCAAATGTCTGCTTTCTGTTAACATTTTTGTTATGTCGTTAAATTCCAGCACACTAACTCAACAAGACAGGTTCATTTTTTTTATGACTCATATGCTATAATTCTGCTCGCTTCATTGATATAGCTTGATATGATTGAAAGAATCCAAACGTTCCATGCAACTCTTTATGGTGACAACACATGAGTTCTTTTACACATCACAGCATCTAACAACACAACACAATACACACCATAATATAGTATTATGGTTTCGACTGAATGCTGGCAGTAGTCACTGGACTATGGCTGGTATCAAAGCAAAACTTTACACAAATTCCAGCAGGGGATAAGAGATTGTGTAAACTCCAAAATCTGCTTCCCGACCGCAATATTATAGTAGTTCCTCAATTTTGGAACAAGAAAAAGGGTCCCATTTGTGATGAAAATACACACATAATTTATTGTCAACTTTTTAAATTTTCTCATCGGGATTCGCTACGCAATAATGTTAACGAAATCCCTATAGGAGTTAATTTGAAACTTTACATAGCAAAGTCATACTTACCTTCCTTCCCACCATATCCAATATTGAGTACTGAATAAAACTGAGGTATAACTTAGACGGTTAGACCATTTAGTTTCATTCTAATGCCAACCATTGGATGGTATGTGGTAAGTTAGGTATGGCCAAGCATAGTAAAATGTGCTACTCACCTTATCCATCTCATGTTTGAATTGCTGGAATACCTCGTTACTTTTAGTCAGTGTGGTCTGAAACTCCTCAAACTTTTCAGTGTAAACTTCCAACTGAATGAAAAATGAGAAAAGAAAATCATATTACAACAATGTCAAAATCCATGTAGACTCACTGTGGCGTATTTGGGACTACATTATTGCATGCGTCAGAATACATACTTTTAGTAACAAGTAGTGACGTTGGTGTAAATGAAAATTACGGAATAAACAAAAAGTTAAACTTGAAAGCTCTCTGGTTTCTTTGATGTTTTGTGTGTTCCTGAGTCAACACATCGCACTTGCATGTATATTACACACGTTACTTAGATTTTAGGCACGGCTACATAACCATCTTACCTGACTTCTGAGCTGTAATTCCTGTTCTTGTAACACTTCACATTTTCTTTGATAATCTGCTGTTTCAGTGATTAACTAAAGAAAACAAAAAAATCAACAAAAATACTCATTAAGTTAACAGCTTTAACAAGTCATTTTCAATGACATAGTCCCGGTTTGTATTATAGATGACCTAATGTGTGAAGTTTGAACTGCATTCTTCAAAACAGACAATTCTGAAATTGATCTGACAAATAAAATGAAGTACATCAAAGTCCTAATTGTGTTCAATGTATGTACCAAGTTTAAACCAAATTCATCCACACGAGACTGAGATACGATTCAAGAATAGTGAGAATGTGTGATTTTGATGCATTTTTGGCCTTAAAATGACTGCCATTTGGACATCTTGAATCAGATACTGAAACAAATACATGTGCATATGTCCGATATAACGTCTAATTTTTGAGTTTGATCGACACAAGACATGACTGGATACAGAGGGACAGACGCATGCAAGTTCAATACATATGTCCTGATTGTCGGACTTCGTCTAACTGGAGACTAACAAACAAACTTCTATAAATCTTGCCACTAGAGGGCACTGTCATGCAAGCGCCTGAGCATAGTAAAACAATGTTTAGAAGAACATTTATATCGACACAGTCAAATTTCAATGATTGTCCTCACAATTGTTTTTTCTCTGAGATTCCTATCTTTTTCTTCTGCTAACTGCATGGTACTCTGCTGTAGTTTTGCATCAGATAGCTGCAACTCCAACTCCTTGTGTTTGAACATCTTCTCTATATGCTGCAAAGAAAACACACAATATGATACCATTTAACAAACAATTTTAACTGAATGATTTGCTGAATGCCCCAAAGTCAGGGTGTGGTTTGTAGTAATAAGCACAAACAAACATGAACAGGGAAAAGATGTTGCTAGAGTCATGAATTTTGCATGGAATTTCAGAATATTGTGATGTATCACATTTTTGCTTGATTTTCAGAATGGCATGTGGGATCTAAGTGCATGAAAACTGCACTGCGTGTAAATTGGAGTCATGTGCTATAATCAAGTTGCTACATGACAATGCACCACCTCATTCACCCAACAGATTTGCAGCTGATTGTAGGTATAGTTTTGTTACAGTATCTGCCTGATTTGCAGTACTTTCATTTCATATAGAAGATATTTCACAAAGCAGTTGTGTCTCAGTGTGAACAGCAATCTGACTAACAGCAGTGTGCACTAGTCGGCCATTTTGAATACATCTATGACATGATGTATAATAAATATATAAAATTTGAACATAATCACTCAAAGCGTGTCAGAGATATGGCACTAGAATGGCCACCAGTCGCCTATTTTGAATCAAAATGACATGCGTCATGGTCCCGTAAGGTTCAGTGTATCCGGTTCCAGAATGCCAGAAATGTTTGATTTCAATGATTTTACAGCACAAAAATGGCCACCATTCGGCCATCTTGAGTCAGATCATGAAACAAATTGATGTGCATATGTATAACACTATGTAAGTTTATGTGTGAAGTTTGAATATAATCAGTCCTAGCATATAGGTCCGAATGCACACACACTGGGTCTGAACAGGGACTAAAAAAAAAAAGAGGGAAAGAAAGAGCATGGAGAAAACATTATGATCTGATCAGAAATTAAACGTGTATAAACCAACCTACCTCCTCTCTCCGCTCATACTGTTCCACCAAACCTTTTAATTTTGAAGCCAATTCAAGATTTTCTTCTTTCAACTTAATATTTTTATTATGATTCTCCTGCATTTGTGTGGTGATATCATTGATTGTTTGCTGTGAATAAAAGCAAGAATTATTTTAAAAATTAACCTCTGTTGAAATAAATGCTCAATGTTTTTGAGCCCAAAATATAACATCACAATTTAAAACAGCACAGTCTAAATTATATACTTGAATGCGCTGTTATAAGTTTCACTTAAAGACAGAGGACAGTCTGTAATGTGCACAAACCTGAAACTTTTGTGAGAGCTCTTTTCTTTTTTCCTCTTCATCCCTAGCTCTCTGTAAACTCTCATCCTAGCAACAAAATGTACATCATTATTACATCAGTATCGTTTGTAATGGTTGGTCGACCTTTCTCTTTCTATTAAAAATATGTATCCAATGAAGCCACAGTGTTTGCATTGAAAATGCAAATTAAGTATACTGTCAATTGTTCAAGATAAAACCAAGTAAATTTGGTAAGTCAATGATGATTTGGGGACATTGGTTTTAAAAAGTTCATTACTTAATAGTGGTTCATTGAATTACTTTTGTTGAACTACAACAACATAAATGATAAAAGAGGTTTTATTTTTTTTAAAAGATTGATAAGACTCAACATAAAACATCGTTAACAAGAAATAAATTCTTCAAATCTCAAATTGCAAAGTATAGCTGAGTGAGATTGATAGAATATTAATAGATCAAAGATTACTTACTTTGATAACTTTGTTATGACGTTGTAATTCACGACACAGACTTTCTAGTTTACTTTTAGCGAGGACAGCTTTACTGTGTTCACTCTGCAAGTGATCCTTTTCTCTCTGCAGTTGCTGGAATTGTTTTTGTTGTAACTTGAACTTATTGGTCAACAGACGATGCTCAGCAGTCTGGGAAATAAAAATATCCAAGTGAGTACCCAATCAATGAGACTCAAATCTAGCGAGTAAGAAGCCAATACAATTCAAATCTATTGAGTACCCAACCAATATAATTTAAATCTTGTCAATAACCAACCAATATGATTAAAATCTAGTGAATAACCAACCAACACGATTCAGATCTAGTGAGTACCCACCCTATATGATTCCAATGTAGTGAATAATCAACCAATGTGATTCAAATCTAGTGAGTAACCAACCAATATGATTCAAATCTAGTGAGTACCCAACCAATATGATTTAAATCTTGTCAATAACCAACCAATATGATTAAAATCTAGTGAATAACCAACCAACATGATTCAGATCTAGTGAGTACCCACCCTATATGATTCAAATGTAGTGAATAATCAACCAATATGATTCAAACCTAGTGAGTAACCAACCAATATGATTCAAATCTAGTGAGTAACCAGCCAATACGATTCAAATCTAGTGAGTAACCAACCAATGATTCCATGTGCATCATTTAAACAGCATACTGACAGATAGCATGGCAGGGGAATATCTCAAACTCCTGATATGCAACATATTGAGTGAGTGTTGAGACAGAGCTGGGACATTTGCTTTTTCAGTGTGTCTTAGTAAAATACATGGTTACTGGTTTCAATCTAGCAAGTAAAAAACACAGAAAACAATGTGTAGACTAGTACACACCGACATGCCTTTTTTGGTATTTGGCCACAAGTCACTCAAAAGTCACCAGAACTAAAAATTAATTAACCTGCATATGTCACCCATTATGACAAGCCTTTGTGCCCACTTTGAACCAAATAAATGATCAGTGCACAAACAGAACCCTAATATGAATCCATATTTCAGACTTTTCCAACAGAAACTAATTATATAAGGCAGTTATTGTCTTGTGATTTAATATGTCAGAAATCTTGTGGTCTCACCTATGGAATTAAGACTCACCAAATCAGCATATTTCTTGCACAGTGCAGCTATCTTCTCTTCCGGGGTGTTTAACCCATTCAATGCTTGCATCATTGTTCGACTGATGTGATCAAGCTCCTTTACTAAAGAACAGAAATAGCATCTGTTATCTATATGTACTGACATTCAGGACTCAAGAATGGCCAAATTAATAAATGACATTTACTGGAATTTCTAAGAACTGAAGAAATCGTAAAGCTCCCAATTACCTTTCTTCTTCTTGGCTTTCGTTGTCATTTCCGGTGCATCAGTCACGCCATTATTCCCACTATTCTCATCTTTGCTAGTTTCCACAGCAACCGGTTTCCCAGATTCCTTTTCTTTAGTTACTACTGCCTTCTCTTCCACTTTCTCATTTTCATTGGTTTCAGGTTTCACAATTTCTGGTTCTATCAGTTTGGTTTTTGTTTCTTCAGTTTTCTCCTTTAGTTGAGGGTTATTGTCTTTGGACACCTCCTAAAAGAAAAACAAGAATCGTAGATAGTCGACTTAAGACATCTGTTTTGAGACACCTATTTTCTAATATATAGGTTACCAGTCATGAATGAATACATTCTATAGTTAGTTATTTTCGTGGACGGAGCTACGTCATGAAACGTTCTAAGTTGCTAAGACGTGCAGCACTGTACCATGTATTTCCATGGGTTCTGAACGAGCTACTGTGAAATGCTGGTCAAAAAGCTGTTGAAAATAGTCACCACTGAGACAATTCTCAACAACCAGATTGATATACGTTGCACATGTAGGGGTAACCTTGTTACAACAGTTAGCTTGAAGTACATTTTCATGAAAGTTTTCAACCGGTTTTCAGTTGCCAGGTGACGAAAATGCCTGTTCGTTTGCTACTGAGAATATTAGTTATTTGTTTTTTTATTCTGTCACATCGACAATACTTTGACAGAAATTCCCTACTCACTTTATTTTCATCTTTGGCCACCTTGTCGCCATTGGAATTTATTTCATCTCTAGTAGACACATCATCAGTAGCCTTGTCTCCACCAGTTTTGGTATCTTCCTTATTAGGCTGCTCCTGACTTTGTTTCACCACATCGGATTCCACTGCACCGTTTGTTGGCTTACCCTCAACGATAACACTGGTAGATGAAACTTGCTCTTCCTGGATAAAAAAAAACAGACACTATCTGATGAAGGCAATGTGACCTTTTCAATGGATAGGGAGACAGAGAGGTTACATTTCACAATGTGATTTTATATGATTGTACCTTATTTTCATACAAAGATCTTGCTATGCTAAATATATTTTGTAGTTCCAAGCAATTCAAATTTAGGGAAGGCTAGATTAAATTTTGTTTCCATTCATTAGACATACAATTTTATCTGTCTTGGTGATTAGTTAACAAAATCCTGTTTGATGATGTTTACTGTACAGTAAAGTCCTCCCAATTTGACAAAAATTATGAATCAAAGTTAGTTCCAATCAAGTCTTACTGAAGTCTTGTGTGATTCTGCATCCTTTACTCATAGTTGATTATCAGAAGCACAAATAATCTTTTTATTTTGACCTTGCCACTGCTTCGGAAAAAATAAACTGTTTTTGATCATAATGTAACTAGTCACTAGAATTATTCTGTTGTAATATCTATAATGAACTGCTATATGAATTATTTGCAAGTCACCACAAAGACATTATACATATTTGCAGGAAAAGTTTTGGCAAGGCTTCAATATGACTCCCAAATATCTAAGAAATAATGTTCATCAGGGTTTGTGCTAGTGTCTCGGCAAGACAAGTCCCACTAAAAAAATTTTAAGATATTTGACCCTGGATAACAATATAGATTGAAAACCCAGATTGCTTGAAAAACTGGGTCCCTCTGGGAAGCAAAATATGGGGTTAACGCAATCCCTGTATCATACATGTACAGGGGTCTACTAAAAAATCTGTTAACAATAAAATTTGAATCCATAACATGCTTCCACAATTCAAATTTAGAAAAAAACCTAGCTAGAGAACACTCAACTGTGACAAATACTGAAAACATCAACACATACACATAGCTGTGTAGAGCTAATCACTACCAACACACAATTGATATACATGCACAAGGCACCAGCTTCGTTACAAGTCCTTAATTTCAAGTCTAAAATTTCTACCAGGTGTATTAAATTCAAAATGCCTACTACGGTATAAAATTATGAAGGAAATATCCGCTACACATATTTTCAAGGGTACACAACCAGAAGGGTGGGGCATCAAAGGTATTATTTTTTACTATTCACTTAATTAAGCATTCTGTAAAACTCTGTGATGGCATGCTCTAAGTAGAAACAAGGTATAATGTTTACACAATATATATGTATAGCACTATATATTGTAATACCCAGCAAAACGACAGTGCCAAACAGCAACTAGAAAACAAACCCACCATGCATGGTTATGGTTAGGTATTATACACTGGTAAATCTAAGTATCATAAAGAGTGACAAAAATGTTTCTGGTCAAGTTTTTTTCAAATTTTTTCAAAAACGATGTGGTTAGGTGATTTTCTTTTTGCTAAAATATGATAGCACACAAATTTTGCAGGGTTAATCTATTCGTCAACAGAGGGCGCTGTGCAGTGACCAGAAACATTAATGTTAGGCTTTAACTGAAAATGATTGAAAATAAAGGACATGAGACGTACTACATTGTGACTGGCATCATCAGTCATTTCCACTACAAGCGGAGTATGATTACAGACTGAGTTAATCTCCACAGACACCTGAACATTAATAATGATAATAATAATAAAGAAAAATAAAATCATATATGCATGAATAGTATAAAAGCACCGGCAGCTGTTATTGGCATGACAAGTCTGCATTACCCTGATAAAGCATGTATAGTAGTAGCACAATAGAAACACATTCACATGTTGTCAACTCGTACAAATGATGAGTTAGCGCATCAGAGTATGTAATAATGTGATGACATATACATTGTAAGCGTACAAATCTAAAGTGACCTTTGTAACAGCTGACTACATATACTGCATGGTATCGCATCCAGGGCTAGAGATGAAAAACAAAAAAGTGTGACTGGAAGCATTAGTTTACTGTAGAATAATTTATTTTAGCTGGAATTAATTTTTGCTGAAAAGACAGTTTCGGGGTTGTGTTTGTAATTTATTTTCACAGATTTTTAACGAGTTGAATGTAAAATACAGGATGAAGGTATATTCGCTGGATTTTATTTTCACCAAAGCTTCCCCCTTCAGTGAAAAAAACGAAAATAAATTCCAAGCGAAAATAAAGTATTTTACAGCACATTACTAAATCCAGGCTTCCTCAAGCCCTTCACAAGTCGCCAATGATAATGTGCATTTAGATCATTAACAATAAATTATGCCACTTTCATCATCAATGGCTAAGACTAATAGTAAACCAAAAATTATTTAACAAAAATGGTCATCATGAAAAACATGTCATGACCCCCACATTGGTAAATTAGACATCAGAAAAGCATTGCTTAATTAAGTTTGTGTTACAGTAGCATATTTTAATCTGCTACAGAAGTCTGCCAAATTTTGATTATTTTTATAACGCAAGGAAGTGAAGACTCGAATGGCAGCACGGAATGTCTTTCTGACAATTCAGTGACAAGTACAACATGAGATGCATGTGATATTAGTGTAAAATAAAGAGTTGGCAAGCATGTCATTTAAAATTACCATTTGTGTGTTGGTTGTTACTTGTTGAGCTGCGTAATAAGAGGCCTTTTCATATACCTAGCATAGTAGTACAGCAATGAAAAAAGAAGCAATGCAAGAGATGAAGATGCTTATAACATGACAACAGAGAGCAAATAATACTTGCTCACTGACACAAATCATGCACTTATGTGACATTATCTTTTACTGGTGATAAACAATAAATCAGATAAAGAAAATGGGTGGAGTGTGTCATCACTACTCTAGGAGAATAGATAATTTCATCTTGGTGAGGGAGAGGAGAAGGGAGGGGAAGTACAATATAAATAGATCATCCATGATCAAGAACATGAAACAAGAACAAACATGAAGGCGAGTTCACTCTAACTACGGAAAAACATTACGATACAGTTGCCAATGTGTTATTATTTCGTTTACCCTATGCGTTGGTGTATCAGTCACTCTCTGCGCTGACATTCCATATAAACGACTTTGGGATACAGCTTGCTGAATGTAAAAATGAAACAATGTGAGAGAGAAAGACAGAGTAGTGCGAAAATATGAGAAGTACGACGAATATTCACTGATGCCTTCCAAAATAATCAGTTCAAGTTCAATCCCTAATTAAACCCAACATGTGTAACCGTGCATCACATGGGATATAATCAGATACATTACAGAAGGCATATTTTATTGATAATTCAGAGTGCAGTACTTGTATAAATCAAGACAGAATATTCAACTATGACAGATACACAACATGTAGAGGGCGCTGTTTAAGAAAATCCTACCTGAGCATTAGAACTGCTGATATGAAATTCCATTTCAGGGGATTTCTGAGAAAACAATTTTGTAGAACAATTTGTAGAACTTACAAAAGTCACAATTACTCACAAGTGACAACTGTATTTATGATTACTGCAGATTATGTCCAAGGACCAAATGGTAACCTCAGAGTCAAAGATTTGAGAAAGTGGGGGTTGGGGGTGTCAAACATGAGGAAACCTGACTCAGTAAGCCAAAAGTTATTCGTTCTCAGTATATATATTTTCCTAACTGATACTCAGGGCTAACACAGAAATAAAATAATCATTCTATAAATTCAAATGGGAGGGATCAATGTTTATCCAGGAAATAACTCAGTGTGCATCTCAGATTAATCAAATGCTAAATGCTTTATATTAAATATTTATTTTGTAATATATAAGTTCATATTCGATTGTTGAACAGAGAGCTGGGGCTGGGGTGTGTGTGTATGTGAGTGTGGTGGGGAGTTGATAGTTTGGGGGAAGTACGGAATCTGTCTGAAGCTTATAGCATGTACATGTAATTCACATCAAAAGCAAAGTAGTATTACCAGCATCTAAACCTTAAGTTGCAAACTTTGTCAAGCAATATATCAAAGTTAGTTCAAGGCAGGAAAAGGCTCTATTATTCAATACAAGTCACGCACTACAATGTTAGTCAATAAGTACAATCCAAAGCAAACATCAAAGAGTCAAGGTTATACCATTAGATTTAATGTTCAACTCATTATATGTGTATTCAGTGATTCCTACACAGCAATCACCTATGTACACATAAAATGCATGCACACCTACTTTCATCTACGTTTATTAGATTTTACAACCAAAGTTAATGCATAAAGCAAGATATTAAATAAAGTTTGTGCTAACATAGATGTATCTAACCGTGTCACTGTCAACATCCATCAACAATTCGGAGATTTCAACAATGTCTGGAATGGAGGGCTCTTCAACTGGCTACAATAGACACAGTAAAATGAAGCAACAAGGTCAAAGTCGTTAATAGAGGCACCTTTTTATGTGGCAAGAGACGTGTCATTACATGTATAAGATGTTTGAATACACTATTGCTATGTACCGGTAAGATGCTACATTTTGTATGTACTGTAATTGACTTTATACACAGATCTGAACGCTTTTGTATTCTAGTTTTCTCTCTCCCAATATTGACATATCAGCAATATAAAGTAACAATGTACATGGATTCCCTGTGGTTCAGCAATTAGTGCTGGTCTTAATACCAATCTATCATAACATTTGCAATTCAATACAAGCAGTATTACCATACACATCAAAATCACACTTTTTTGGAGAGAATTACAAGCCCAGCTATTACACTAGCACCCAAAATATTAGAATTTACTGTACTGTAGGAAGACATTCAAAATATTTTGCACTAAATCCAACCTTAAAAATGTTCTTCATTTGGGTCCCTAACACTGAACACATTACAGATTTCCTTTCTGGTTACATTGGATGTTAAGTGATGAAATCCAATCCAACATAAGGCAAGCAGGAAGCTACAGATATAGATTTTTGCCTGTTATATCTCACTAAATTATTACAAGCCAGAAAAAGATGGATAATAATAAGGTTACCAAGAGAATCAAAAGGTAGTACCCTATAGAATCTAGTCTCCCCCACGTGCAACTGCAAGGCCCAATGAAACAGTTGGCTGTCATGCAACTAATCACTGGCTGTCATCAAATTTTTCAACAGAAGTCAACACACGAAAAAAACTAGAGCAAACCACGTCTTCTTACATCACTAAACTGGGCTCACTTATGTCACGTCATGATGTGCAAACCCAAACAATCGAACACATAGAACAGCTGAATGCAAACATTCATTCTTAATCAGGACTGAGTGACTGATACGTGTATGTGTACATGTGATATTTTGAGATGCACACTATACATGTTTTATTTATTACCATTAACAATTCCTTTTGAAATTCCAACAGGATTTCTGAAGCTTTGCTTAGTTCAGTGTCCATCTCATCAGCAACCACTTGCTGGTTTGAGAACAAGACAGAAAAGAAGAAGAGAAAAGAATGAGACGAAAAAAAGAAAGATAGAATATGGTACAAAATGTATGACCAGAATGGTTCAATCAACGTGTGCTACATGCTACACATGCTATTAATCAGTTCAATCTCAATTGTCAAGCCTCTGCATTTGTAATTAGGTACTAAGATGTTTGCCACAATTAGTGAAATTGGGAACCCAAAAAAACAGATCTAATGACCACTACATTACCAGTGACAATTTTATTATTTTGTCAGTGTTGAAAGTATGGTAAGTTAAAGAGACAAAAGTGCATGTAGATTTAGATGTGAATAATAACTGATGTGATCTGGAACTGACATGAGCGGTGAGTGCAAACAAATAACCAATAAATCTATCATTACAAAAAAAACAAACTCTATGATCATTGCAATACTGAATATATCTATAGCCAAGCCAACATGGTTATGCTGTAAACACATTCAGACCAATTACTACATCCTAAAAAGCTGCAATGTTAAACAGCTAAAATTTTTGACCATGTCCAGGATTTAGTTAGCATCACTTATTGAGAGAATGGTATATCCAGAGACTTGTGGTTGATCCGGGATTTCACTGAAGTAGTCATTCAGTTTGTGCTGGAAGATGCTTATATACAATCAGTCATTTGGCAAATATCCACAATTAGGATGGCTATCATAAACTATACATGTTTAAAGCATAAATTTCAGCAAAGGGTAACATGTTAAGGTGAATAAACTACTGCAAATACGAGTAAGTGATTAATATGGCATAACATCAAAGCATTACAATGAAACGCTGCTTTACCAATTGTTTCTCCATGTCTAAATGAATTTCTGAAATTTGCGTTGGAGCAACGATTGTCTCTGGATACCACTACGGAAAGAAAAGTTATGAACTAAATATCATGGTGGTGTGTGTATTCTGTTTTCACACAGAGTTCAGATAGGTGTTACAAAAGCCTCCCTATATACCTTTCACAAAGACATTTGAGGCTGTAAGGTTCACATTATGTACCTGACTTATGGGTCAGCCAACCACAACAAACCCAACTTGCGAGACTGAGTGTGGTGTTGACCCTCGCGGTCATATTATTTTATATCAACCATACCTAAACAAATACTAAAATTACCGATAAAAAATCCTGAAATTCGGGATTCTATTGATTATACACAGTACTAATATCACGACTCACAAGATATGCCCTCAAGTGTTGACGAGGGGATTTCACATTTCACCACATGGTTTTCATATATGTATACTTTGGTGACTCATCATCTAAGAAATGGGAAGACACCACTCAGGCTTTTCAAATCTTACTCTTTAAGGCTAAGTGATAACTCCACTCATCTATCTCACCAAAGACCCAAAGGAACTAATTATCACTCCCAAAATCTATACCATTATGAACAATTTTAATGGCATTGCTCTCTTAATCATTCTCATTGCTGTGTTCATGAGAGACATTTTCAAATCAAAGGAAGCTTAGAAAGAACTCCCGTGTGCTTGAGAGTATTTAAGACACATTAAAAATTAATTCAAAATTACTTGTACATGAGATATTGATGGAAAAGCTGAAAACTAATTATGTAAATCAGGTAACTAATATGAACAGAACAGAACAAAAAAAAATTATGAATTATTATGCTAATTAGAGAATTAATATGAACAAATTTTAATTCAAAATTAATCAGGCCTTTATTCAAATGTGATGATCAGTAATTGAGATATCAGTGTTAATTAATTATGTTAATTAGGAGATTAATAAGCATAAATATTTACCAAAAACTAATTGGGTTTCTGCATAGTTCTCTTTAAAAGTTTCATTAAAATCCAATTTGTGGTTCTTTATATATCAGTGGAACATTATGCAAATTAGGTAATTAATATCCAATTAAAACTAATCAGGTCACTGCATAATCCTAGAAGATCTATGTAGCAAGTCTCATTGAAATATGATGATTACTACTTGATATATCAAAAGCTGAAAATTAATTAATTATGCAAATTAGGTAATTAATATGTACTCATATTACCCTAAAAACTATCAGGTCTGTGCAGTGTCCTATGACATCTATGTACCAAGTGTCATTGAAATGTGATGATTACTACTTGAAATATCAAAAGTTGAAAATTAATTAATTATGCAAATTACCGTTAGCTAATTAATATATACTGATATTACCCTAAAAACTATCAGGTCTGTGCAGTGTCTTATGACATCTATGTACCAAATTTCATTGAAATGTGATGATTACTACTTTAAATATCAAAAGCTGAAAATTAATTAATTATGCTAATTAGGTAATTAATATGTACTCGTATTACCCTAAAAACTATCAGGTCTGTGCAGTGTCCTATGACATCTATGTACCAAGTGTCATTGAAATGTGATGATTTCTACTTGAAATATCAAAAGCTGAAAATTAATTAATTATGCAAATTAGGTAATTAATATGTACTCATATTACCCTAAAAACTATCAGGTCTGCGCAGTGTCCTATGACATCTATGTACCAAGTTTCACTGAAATGTGACAATTACTACTTGAAATATCAAAAGCTGAAAATTAATTAATTATGCTAATTAGGTAATTAATATCTACTAATATTACCCTAAAAAGTATCAGGTTTGTGCAGTGTCCTATGACATCTATGTACCAAGTTTTATTGAAATGTAATGATTAGTACTTGAGATATCAGTGGAAAAGTCGAAAATTGATTAATCATTATGCAAATTAGGTAATTAATATTGCACAGATTTTTACCCAAAACTAATCAAATCTGTGCATTAGTTTGGAGCATCTGTGTGCCAAGTTTCATCAAAATCCAATGAGTGGTTCTTTAGATATCAGTGGAGCAGTCATGGAACAGCTAAAAATCAGCTAATTATCATGCAAATTAGGTAATTAATATGCATGGATTTTTACCAAAACCAAATCAAATTGCGCATTGGCCCAGAGCATCTATGCACCAAGTTTCATCAAAAACTGATGTATGGTTCTTGAGATATCAGTGGAACAGACGGAAACACATACACACACACACACACACACACACACACATACACACATACACACATACACACACACATACAGACACACATACAGACACACTAACTGCAAAGACTCCCATTTTGTGCTTCGCACATGGGAGTCAAAAAATAAACTCACTAGCAAAGCAAAGTATTATCCATCATGTTTTTTTCCCAATGAACCAGTTTTACTTGAATGCACAATGCTACTATTTTTGTCTTCAAATCCTGAAAATTAGGTGTTGTTTTACCCCGGTACTTTCAGTTTAGTTTATTCAGAAAATCATTTGAGAAAACAAAGAGTTAACAATAACAGCAGCAATCAGCTGTTCATGTCACGACATACTGTAATACATTTATGAAATTTTGTGAAATACATATATAAATACATTTATAAAATTTTGTGAAAGTCACCTCCGATTCATATATGCAAGACCCCAGAAAAATCACTCAGGAAATTTCATCTCCCACAAAAATAAAGCTAAACTAAGCTGCTGACTACTTTGTCACATGCACCTCAAGATCATTACATGCTTAGAACTGGTTAATTCAACTACTTTTACAAAGATAAGCAATTTGACTAAATGCGCTTATTTACGAATGTTATGACAGAAACCAGACGCATCAGTGTGTCAATATATACATTTTGTTGGCATAACTTTGCCATTTATTATATAGAATTCATACGATTGAATGAAATTGCATCGCGATCTTCTATTTATATTCAACATTAGTCCCCCACTAGTATTTTGGCATTTCTTGTTGAGTTTGGTTTGACCAAACTTGTTCTAATCGTGTAATGATCTTGAGACGCGCATATAGCAAACCAGTCAGCAACTGAACTGGCAATGTTGCTGTTTTGGTGTTCAGACCAATATGGGGGTGACAGTAAAGTACCGTAAAATTCCTTTTTGAGGCCGCGGCTTTAATTAAAATTCATTTTTTCAATGGACGAATTCAGATGCGTGAAGTCTTGGTGCGGCTTTAATTAGAGCATTCACTTCGGTAACAGTTGGAATTTTTTTCAGAAAACAAAGGCCAGAAAGGGTTAATGATATGCTAATGAATGCACGACACTCGATTGCAACTTTGTTGCGAATCTAAGGCACTTTCGGATTTTTACACGCAGACAAACTTGTACACAAACGAAATTTCACACTGTATAACATACTGCACAATAAATAATATCTACAAATAGATTTGTATGCATTTGCAGATTACGGTACTGTATACTACAATCTCTTGAATAGACTAATTCGTTAGCACCGGTCACTCTTTTAGTAACCATGCAGACAGCCGATTGCGGCATGTTCGACTTCCGGCAGAGTGACTGTACATTCCATGTTTAATCTAGACATCGGGGAATTTAAAATAAAAAAAGTCAATCAAAAAAAAAAAAAATGATAACGAAAAAATACTATTATTATATTATTAGTATATTATTTAATGTAATATATATTTATTTTCTTATTTTTGATAACGAAAAGTATATTCTAAAAGAAGTCAAAACAAAAACGAATGCATTCTTAGTAGCAAATGATCACGGTAACGGTCATGCTGCGTTTCACACAAGTGAATAACTTACTTGTTTTCGAAGTGTTACAATTGCTGATTATTAATCAGTAGTGATTACAATAATGTACAAAAATAAATTCGTTGAATTGTTGTGAAAATTCAACTTAGTTTCACCGCAAGCGAATGATTTTGGTCACATATAAATGCTCGACCGATACGATATCCGCCATGTTAGTTCAAACATCTTTAGTGACTTGAAACTGTTATGTTGACCTGATAGGTCAAGTCGCTAATTAACCAATCGAAACGCTGGATGGTGCCAACGTGATTAAATTACCATAGCTCATTTAAATATGTTAATGTAGTTCAGCGACCTCATGGTAAACGAAACACGGAAGAGATTTACCGTTGTTGTACTGCGATCGTTTGGCTTTGATTTTGATGGGAAAACGGCATGATTTTTTTTTTAAATCAAGAAATTAGTTGTTTTCGAAAGATAAGCTGAGCATTGAAGAAGAATTTAACACTTTTGAAGATAATAACAGCTCATTGTGGAAACGCAGTTTACCCAGTCACGTTACCCACAATAAACCTGTACTCTGGAATAAGCGTAAATGACTACGGAAAACCTTAATTAGACTCTAATTTAAGCGACAGGAATCATTGAAATGTTCGAAAAATTATGCCTTAATTTAAAATTAAATGGTATATTTTTTTCTGAAATATGTGGTGGCTGTTTGGTTTGTGAAAGTTTGGGGTGCATCTTATATTGCAGACTTTTCCCTGGGATCAAAACATGTCAATTTCAACATGAAACAATGTCTCAAGTTAGGGGTGCGGCTTCTATTAAAGATGCGGCCTCAAAAAGGAATTTTACGGTAGTCCCAAACTATTGTATTTATTGTATATGAATCAACTGTGAGTTAATAAAGACATTATTATACCGTATTAGCTCTATTAGTAAAGTTGTTTCTGTGGTCAAATTAAGTAATATTTCAAAGCGGGAGGGCTATCACCATGTCCCAAGCGACGATAACAACACACGCTAACAATGCAAAAGCTCATGGGTAGACGCTTGTTTATAAACAATGACACGCTATGGCCATCTGACGCATGCGCAGGTGGCGACTTCCTCGCTTTAAAGATTCAGTAGACAACGAATGCGAGGTTTGCTTTATAAGTGTTTCTATAAATTGTGCCCTCTGGTGACGTAGATATGTGACATGAAGGTCGTTCAAATCGTCAACATTCTTTTGATAAGTAGTCGTCTACCGATGATGTTTTTAAGAGATTTTTCTATACATGTATTCCATGTGACGAACGACGACAAAAAAAAATGTTGTTGATTTGAACGACAATACCTACATCCATGTACGTAATTTTGACATCACATTAGCATACTATCACCAGAGGGTGCGATTAATAGGAATGGTGTATTAAAGATGAGCATCTAATAGAGCAAATACGATATATAGAAATATAATTACTTCTTATCAAAACATAGCATTCAACTAAAACTAACCTGCACAGCAGACTCCATAGTATTTGCAGCTTCCATAGTGAGATTATGAGCAGATACCTGGAACACAATAAAAGATGGATAAATTATCAAATACAAGTTTCCTTTTGTTGTATTTTGAACCAGTCAGATTTAATTCTCTCATTCATGTATATGCAAATAGTTTTAGTATGTACATGTGTGCAAACAAAGCATGAAATTTTTCACTTGATTAGATGCAAAATTAGAGCTAGAGTGTGACAAATAAAATGTCAATAATGTTGTTATTCTCTGAAAAAAGATACCTTACAAATATCAGTAATAATCACAGACTAGAGAGCAATAAAAGTAAATGGTCACTGATATATACAGCAGGATTCATTAGGAATGCGATTCAATCCTGGTTGTACAAATCCTGTCAGCTCTGCTACAGTACATGTATATGCTGTTCCATCAGCTGTAACCTATTTAATGAGAATAATCTCTGACAGCAAAGATGGGTTTATAAAAATCACAGTGTAGAGTGTGGTAAATAATTAATTTCACTGAATAATACCTCCAATTACAAGACATCAGTGAATTCAGTTACTCATACATTCAATGAATTATAGTATCATATGTAAAATACAGAAAACCCATTCAATTACACTCAATTTTACATTTATTTGTCGCAAGTTTCAGCCACAGCACTTTTCAATGATGGCAGAAGTTTTAAATAATACAATGTTAACACTGTATGGTATTGGTCAATGTGGATAGGTTTCATCATTGAATGGTTTTGGTTGACACAGACAGGATTCATCACTGTAGTTTTAGTCGATGGGCGGATTTCATGGTTTCTTTACTTGATAAACTTGGTAATGACACATCCATAGATGACATATTGTGATGTATAGCTAGATGATTTGGTGCTGTGCCTTGGTTTGAGACACACACACAGCACATGTTTACTTTGATTCATCATAGTACATGTATTTACCTTCCCATGTCTTTGGTGTTTACTTGATAATAAAAAAAATCATGTGTAACGCACATTTTTCTTCTGATCAAATTTGTTGTTCTAGCATATTGCCTTTCAAACATCATCCATGAATACACACGATATATTCTAAGTATTCTAATTTAGGAACAAGTCAAGAGTGAAAAGGCCATGATTTGATTTTAAATAGGCGTCACAAACAGTTGAAAAGTTTACAGTTCAACAACAACAAAAATATTACAAATATGCATTGGTTTTAATTTTCTTTGTAATGACAATAGAAGTTTAAAATAAAAACAAACATAACCACTATGATCACTGTAGAATCTGTTGACATGCAAACAACTCACTACTTGCTTTTGAGATATTACAATCATTGATTATTAAAAAAATAAACTCACTAGCAAAGCAAAGCATTATCCGTCATGCTTTTTCCCCAATGAACCTAAAGTCATGGAGTGTTGAAGAAGTATTTACAAATTTTCACGGTCAGTGACTATGAAAAACGTAAATTATACTTTAAATTAGGCTCCAGACAAAATTGAAATATTTTAAAAGTGTCGCCTAAATTAGAATACGTCCAGTACATGTATATTTTAGGTGTGATAGATTCATTTTTACCAGATTTCACAGACAAGTGATCAAAATTCAAATTTGATTACACATTGTAGTTTAGATGGTTGCACAATTTGTCTTTGCATACAGAATATATAATATATTTTCACCACTAATTTGGCAAATCAGAAAGATTGGCATACGGTAAAACATTTGTAGCTCCCTGGTTGAACATAGATCTACTTTTAATTTTTTGTCAATTTCTGTAAAGTATTGTGCTTTGATTGGGATTAGTATTTTGCAAAAATGACAGACACTTTTAAAGGCCCAGGTATACTATAAATACGCTCCTAAACAATAGGGATTATTTCCTTGCTTGTCACGCTGTAGTAAACAGCTCCAGCCAAGCTCCGGTAAAAACGTGTTTTCTCGAACTTACAGGTCGATTATGTCGTGCCAAAGTGGATGCATGTGACTATGAATATCACAGCAGTGACTGTGTGTAATATTTATGACAATAAATTGTGTACGAGCTGAGATTTTGGCGGATAAAAGTAAAAAACATGAACCGGGGAAAGGGATGCGCGACTAATCTTGAATAATTACTACTGTCAATCAAAGTCACGTGACGTTGGACCGCTGAAACAGGATGCGTCATAGGCTACGCAAGTGATTAACACCATGCATTAAAATAGCCACACCTCCAATTCACACTTGCCCGGGGCAAGTGAATTGGGCCTTTAACTTTAAAACTCAAACCTTGTCATAGTAGTGCAGTGGTTTATAATCTACAATCTGATTTGCTCACCAGAAATAACGATGTTATAAACAATGAGCCAAACATTCTTTTGAAAGTGATTGAGGGTTGACCTTTGAAAACACATGTATCTAGAACATTTTTTTTGTGCATATAGCGATATATTACTTCATATGTTTCAAAAAACTCACTGACTTTTAAATAAAAATTAACAGCCAACTCTCCTAACCATCCCCCATCTACATGTATTTTAAAGTGTGGGGCGCCACCCTATCTGTTTGATGGGACATTTCATTTAATCGAATGAGTGAGCAAAATTCTGCTCGCTAAAATTTGATCTTCAGTTACCTACTCTTAAGTGATGTTATCAAACGTCATATTTTCTCTACTAGTACTGTAGTGCATACAGTTATATAAATGACAGGTGTGTCTATGGTCTTATTAAATCATACTTTGATAATCCAGTAGACAACTGTTGGCTTATATGTGCTTCTATTGGAGTTTCTAATAGAGAAAATACAGAACTTTAATTAATCTTCCCTAACAAAAATATACCCTTTATAAGGAGTAAATTATAATACGAATAAACTCAAACTACAGGTGTGAATGAGCCTTGGCATTAAATGAAGTTAATTATTATACAGTTTTGTTATCATTTAATCAAAATGTCAAGGTGGTTGTTTGGGTTCCACAGATACAAACATTGTTCCAACACAAGGATTTCAGTCAGCTGGGTGTCCTGGGATTCTGTTAAAAGTGAAACAGGGTCGCTAAAACTACTATTCATTGTAGGTAATGAGGAGATTAATAATTTTTACACATCTGATACCGAAAACAGTTAACCAGTGTTCGGCAAGTATTACAGGAGTCTTCAAATGTCTTCCCTATTTGGAAATTGTGTGCCCTGTTTACATCATATTTGAACACTTTATTTTGTTTACTTCAGACCAAAAGTGCTATCAGCGCAGGATGGAAATGCGCATCAACTTCCACTACATGCTGGTCAATATGATCACCATACTACCTTCATGCTTACTTCGCAGTATTCTTGTGATAACCTATGGTTATGGTATACCCTGAATTTTTTTATGAATGTTAAATCAAATTCAAAGTGTTTTCTATATGTGAAGAACACAATGCATGAAATAAAACAAGGTGAATTATTTCAGATAATGGCTGTACTCAATTACTGTATACGGCTTAATTATTTCCACTTTTTTTGACAATAGCAAAGTGTGCTATTAAACTAATGGTGTGAATATGCAAACTTAACAATAGAATGTTTGCATGACAAACCAGTGAATTTAAAAATATTCAATCCCTTGCTACTGAAAAACCACTAAAATTAAAACCAGTGAATATTTTTTCCTTTTACAGTATCTGCACACCATCGTCCTATGTGATATCAATAAATGTTTTTTAAACAATTTAAATAGGCCTTCGATGCAAATGGCACCCATATCTTGTTGAGAGCGATCTTGTTGGCTGAATACGATGTTATGACACGCGCCAGACACACCAAGCGACTGTGTCCTGACATTTCATACTGTGTCAGTACATACATTTTATTTGGATAACTTTGCCATTTATTATATAGAAATTATATGATTGTATGAAATAAATTGAAAGACAATCACATCGTGATATTCTATTTATATTCATTGTGGCAGCCCCCACTCACTATTAGTTTAACATATCCTGTTGAGATTCGTTTGACCCAGCTTGTTCTAATCGTGGAACGATCGCCAGGCAGTGTTGCTGTTTTGGAACAATATGGTAGTGACAGTAACGTAGTAGTTAGGAAGCAAATTTTAGGTAAAGTGATATGTAGCACTGGCAAAAAATGGATCGTTCGATAGAAAAGCATTCATGTTTAATCTCAAATATAAAGTATTTTAATTTAGTTGAGACTACATTACACAAACCATTGATAAACTTTAGGCGACAAGTATGATGACACATGTCATTGAATGCCTAGTTCATTAACTTTGCCTAACTTGAACTGAAGAATTGATACAACATGCACTTGTATCCGCACAGACGATTTCTAGTCACCTCGACCCCTATCCCGTTCGACCCTCGACCCCAAGTTAGACACCTCGACCCCTTGCCCCCTAGTCACTTCGACCCCCGGAGTTACACACTGTGCGTCACTTCGACCCAAGAATTATACAACACTGTACGACAATATCATACTTTCACTGACTAGTTAATGTTCGTTGCTTGTCGATTTCTGTTCATTCTATCGCACGCAACTGCAAAATGACGCCATCTTGGACTGAACCATTGTACTTGATCGGCGACACCCTATTATCCCACAAATGAGGTATTGTCGACGCACATATTTTTACTAAGTAATACTTCAATGAGGTGATGCCGACGCACATATTTTTACTAAGTAATACTTCAATGAGGTGATGCCGAAACCAGTTGTCACTAATATTGACACTTAATAAAAGGTGTGATAAAAGTAATTATTAAAACGAAATGTCTTAACAAGTTTTTTATTTTCTAGGCATGCAGGCTTATATTTATAGCACCATATACAGACTGTCATGATTGTGATGTGTTTGAATAGGAGATATTTAACTCCGTGATTTAGTAGTTTTTTGGAGCACAGGGAATGAAAAGGATACATCTAATTATTATATTTTTAAAATGAACTTGGTGCGTGAATTAAGTTTATTTTTAATTGATGAATTTCATTTCTGAAAATATATAATTAGTTGCGTTGTAAAATAGCATATATGACAGCATTTGTTGCCACTGACTTGCTTGAAATAAATATAATACATTGTTGCAAGTCAGTCATAGGAAAACTTGCCTGGGCGAGTGACGTTGTGTATTCGCCCAGCTGTTTTTTGATCCAAAAACGCGACTGAAACCAACGGGTACGGACAGACGCAGCTGTCAATTATTTTTGCGGAATCAGGATTAAAAATACGCAAGACTATGCGTCAACGGAAACACTGTCATGATGATATGGAACATTATAAATATATTAAAGTATGTGTGGTTGGTGTAATAATGTGATATTGTCGTACAGTGTTGTATAATTCTCGGGTCGAAGTGACGCACAGTGTATAACTCCGGGGGTCGAAGTGACTAGGGGGGCAAGGGGTCTAGGGTCGAACAGGATAGTGGTCGAGGTGACTTGATTTCGCACAGACTACCTGGCACGTGTCCAACCTGTTTACCACTACCAAGGTCATCAGAGTCACGCAATGTAGGTTGCTCGAATAAACTCACATAAGGTAAAATAAACATACTATGCATATAGAACGCGCATTCCATGAACGGTCATGCTTAAAGTAGACTAGACACGGATATTTACTCCATCTGACCATTTGTGTATGTGTTTAATAATCGTGTGCGGTCATGTCTTCGGACATTCACAACATTGGTTCCGAATTCCTTTTATGGTTTCTGAGACAGCGCCGGTTCGAGAAGCTTGAACCGGCAAAAACATCAAGTGGAAATCATTATCATGGGGCAAACTCGCCAGGAATGAGATATTCAAGCTATCCACTCCAAGTATGGGCAAAACATGCCCTAAAAGAACCGCCATTTTCGATCAACACCACGAGCGACCAAAGAAACAAACTTGAGTTTGGTGAGAAAAACGTTACAAAAAAATTACGTATAGCTATTCAAATGCTTTTAAAGATCTGAACGACCACATAATTTCCACGGTTTCCCTTATTTATAAATGTAAGCTGGAATAGTCGATCTATAACTACCTTTGAATCAGTTTCCTTGTACGCAACTTCGTGAGCTATGTTGACCTGTGAGAATTCCGCCATGTTATGACGTCACCGGAAAAGGCACCCTCTCACGATCGGACTAAAAATGCTTTTGTTTTCAAGTTGGTACCTGCAATTTTTTTTTTACAAGGGATCGTAAATTGTAATGTGTATAAGCAAAATAATTAAACCACATTTATTCAAAAGTTCTATAAAACGTTTTATCTATTTTTGGACAATTCTTTTTCAACACACTTTTAATTATGCTACTTGGTACACCAGGTTTCATAAAGGCGTGAATTTGTTTTATGGACCCAAAATATCCATATGCTTCATTCAAATCCAAAGTTGTAGTTTTTGTTGACTGCCAAAACAACCCTTGCCCTTGGGTCTTTGAATGTTTTTTTTAATCATTCACTGAATGATATAGAGCCCATCAAATTTGTTATTGTATGACATTACAGTGGTTTGTTAATAAATTAAAAGTACTATTATCATCGTTTGGCATAGAAGATTAAAATTGCGAAAGCTTGTCAACTAAAGAGGTTAAAGGTTAACTGACTGTAATGAAGTTCTATATGGGCAGAATTCACCTGCTAAGGCTTGTGATTAGTCAAACCATTTATAAATATTTTATATAAAACAAAATTACGCCTTCATGAAACCTTGGATATATATCAATTTGTCTAAATAGATAGTAAGCAACTGACAGGACGAATGAGGTGATTGAGATATCTAAAAAGAATATTTTTCACTTTGTTTTGGTCCATCATCTGAATCACAAGTGGGAAACAAAGAACGAAGAATAAAGATTCTATATAAAGAAAACCCCACCCTAAGTTTTAAACAGAAGAACAAAGAATATATATGTTATGATTAAACAGTCAATATGAATATTCTGTCTTCGTTTTGTATAAACATACAGAATGAGTCTACCTGTCATGTCATATAGAAGTGAAATTTGGGGTGACAAACATTTGCTAATTCAAGATATTGTAAAAGATTCCAGTCTGGCAAACAACATTACATCTTGCATGGTCTTGGGAGATTGGCAGGCATATTTTATTATTAAAATCAATGTATAAAATATTGGTTGTGAATAACAAGTATGGCTAATACAAACCTCTAAACTGTAAACTGTATCTATTCCTAGTGAAATTGGTCGAAAATTAAAAGAGAATGGTACTCAGGAAAGTGCTCTCTCTTGAGGAAGCCACCTATCATAACCTGGTTTTTGGTGAGAAAATTGTATGAAGATTCAAAAGTTTTTAGAGCACAATGGCATTAGAACATATAATAATACTATGAATATCTGATGCAGATGACACTCCAACACGTTAAATGATCGTTTTTCAAATGTCTCACACCACTATCAAACTATACAGATGATAATACCGATCACTGAACCCAAGTTCAAATCCTACCTTAGGCTGAACATCAAAAGGGTCAACCCCTACCCTAGGTGAGTGTGCCACACACTCAATAGGAAGGTCAATTCCACTGGCCGTGATTCATTCTCTAAGGAATGCGACTTTGGGGAACCTTGGTTAAGGTCTGCAGGTTCTTGTGTTCGACCGAGCCTGGTTGACGCCAGGGTAGCGCATTAAAATTGCCATTTGATAGAGAGATGGCCACACAGTCCTGTCTGTAGTCCCAAACATGAATATGTTAGCACCAGCAATTTGCACATACACAAAAAAAGGACAGGACACTCAATGTTCAGAACTGTTGCCTGGCACATAAAAACATTTAAAAAAACAAACTATACAGATGACAATCAAACACATAAATGACCTTTTTTAAAATGTATCCCACCAAAATCAAACTCTACATAGATGAGAATCGGACCTATTGTACACAGCCCAGGAACCATGTACCCAAGATTTGACAAAAGTTCACTCAATTTAGATGAACTTAATAAGGATCAGAAAAATAGTAAGGAAAAGTTTTTAGTCAATATCCAAAATCAATGCTCAGTACAAAAAATTAACCAGATCTTGCCATGAGACAATGTTGCATCTCATTTGGTTGACTGGTGGTTCTCAAGTATAGAGTGAACGGAGGATACTTAATTAGGAATGATTTAATTTGTATTAAATTTGTCAGGTAATACATTGCACACTCACCAGTATATGTATTTTTTATAGCTTTTACTTTATTTAGCATATTTTATGTACTTGTACAGTATGATACACACAGTGAAAGGTCATTGCCTCACCCTGTAGGGTCAAATACCTCACCCTGAAGGGTCAAGTACCTCACCCTGAAGGGTCAAGTACCTCACCCTGAAGGGTCAAATACCTCACCCTGAAGGGTCAAATACCCCACCCTGTAGGGTCAAGTACCCCACCCTGTAGGGTCAAGTACCCCACCCTGTAGGGTCAAGTACCCCCACTCTGTAGGGTCAAGTACCCCCACCCTGTAGGGTCAAGTACCCCCACCCTGTAGGGTCAAGTACTTCACCCTGTAGGGTCAAGTACTTCACCCTGTAGGGTCAAGTACTTCACCCTGTAGGGTCAAATACCCCAACAACCTGTAGGGTCAAATATCTCACCCTGTATAGTCAAGTACCTCACCTTGTAGGGTCAAGTACCTCACCCTGTAGGGTCAAGTACCTCACCCTGTAGGGTCAAGTACCTCACCCTGTAGGGTCAAGTACCCCACCCTGTAGGGTCAAGTACCTCACCTCACAGGGTCAAGTACCTCACCTCACAGGGTCAAGTACCTCACCTCACAGGGTCAAGTACCTCACCTCACAGGGTCAAGTACCTCACCCTACATGGTCAAGTACCTCACCCTACATGGTCAAGTACCTCACCCTACATGGTCAAGTACCCCATCCTACAGAGTCAAGTACCCCATCCTACAGAGTCAAGTACCTCACCCTGTAGGATCAAATGCTTGGGCCCATAGAAACAAATGCCTCAACCTACAGGATCAAATACCTTACCCTATAGGATTAAATGCCATGATGGTCAAAGAGATGAAGTCATGACAAATATTGTAGAATGTAATGACTTTGAGACAAATTGCATTACCTATATAGTAGGGATGTCAAAACAAATCAATCATCTGTCTACATAGTAGACAACATTAAATATAAATTTGCAGTATAAACAAAAATTAATGAATAAGCGAGAAATAAATGAAATGGCATATTTGCAGTGTAGATGGTTCTACATAACAGCAAAATGAAGTCAACTGTTGTGGTAAAAATAAATGTTACAGCTTACAAATTAACATTGTCAAAACTATTATAACAATAAAGACAAATATTGGTGTTTTCACTAGAATTACAAGGCCATTCACATCATGGCAGTGAATGAAATAAAGCAGTTGTACATACACAATAGATAGATATGAATCTAATCTGTAACTGTGTAATTTTCAGCAAGTAAAAAATACAAAAATCAAACGTAGTAAAATGTTGATGCATGGCACCTTGTATAGCTGTGAAAAGAATACCATGTGTGAGGGCAGTATACAAGAACAATCCTTGACTGCAAGTTAATGGACAGATTATGCAGAGGAATACAACTATACCTATATTTTGTTTGTATTGGAAATAAATGTGATTTCACTAGATTTATGAACTTCTCAAATTCTGAAACATTTCAAAAATATGGTATTGAAACAAGAGTACAGTTTTCAATCATAAAACTTTTGAAAGAATTTTGAATTACTAGTAAACAAGAATACAGGCACTGATGACCATGTCGTCTTGATCAATGCATTAAAGGGCAGTGGTCGTTGTGCCACGCAGTGTTCGATATGGGACTCAATGCATTAAAGGGCAGTGGTCGTTGTGCCACGCAGTGTTCGATATGGGACTCAATGCATTAAAGGGCAGTGGTCGTTGTGCCACGCAGTGTTCGATATGGGACTCAATGCATTAAAGGGCAGTGGTCGTTGTGCCACGCAGTGTTCGATATGGGACTCAATGCATTAAAGGGCAGTGGTCGTTGTGCCACGCAGTGTTCGGTATGGGACTCAATGCATTAAAGGGCAGTGGTCGTTGTGCCACGCAGTGTTCGATATGGGACTCAATGCATTAAAGGGCAGTGGTCGTTGTGCCACGCAGTGTTCGATATGGGACTCAATGCATTAAAGGGCAGTGGTCGTTGTGCCACTCAGTGTTCGATATGGGACTCAATGGATGTATAATATTATACAATGTTTGTTTACATGAATTTCAAACACGCGGCGGTGGTTACAACCACCACCTTTTAACAAAAAAAAAGGATTTGTGTAGTGTTTTATATCATTAATTTGAATTTGTTAGCAGTTGTATAGAAGAAAAATTATTGTTTTTGCGGAGTTCATGTTTCACAAACAAATTCTCTTTGTTTATTCTATCACTTCCACAGCTAATTATTTGTTTTATTCAAACAAATTGGCAATTCAAAAATCCTATATTACTAAGGAGTTAAACTGATGGTGCTTGTCTGGTACTCGCATCATATTTACATTAAAGTAAAAGATTTACAGCAAGGCAAAAATAATCAATAACGCACAATTTTTTTTTGAAACACACACCCTTTTGCATGCCTGGTGCTGACCCTGCCTGTTCACATAGTACGTGGAAATAAACTACAGATAAGAACACCGCTACCTACAGCAGCCATTGCAATGACACAATTACATAATCATACAGACATGCTACATGTATATATAAAGCACACGATTCTGCAAAATATACAACTTTTTCATAGTAAAATTATGAATAGATGTTTACATTTCATAAATGTACAAATTCATATAATTTATCCAATAATTGTAACAAGGAAGCACAGAAATCCCAGCAAAATTTTCGATTTTTGTTGTTAATGTAATGTTTTGAAGCACAGCATACTTCGACTACAAGGAATTAACCTTTTCACCCCCAGTTCCCTCTCTTCATCACAAATTCACAAAATTTTACATTTATAGTCTGCACTTTCCTTCAGAGGATTGAGACAAAAATTACCAAAATTTTGTCTGTTGGCTCCAAAATTAGGATTCATTTCCAGAAATATTGAAGAATATAAAAAATAAAGTGCAGACAAATTTGGGCGAGACAGTCTGGTGTTGAGAACGTTGGGATTCTATAACTGCTAACATTTTCACAATAAAGTGGTAAAACTAGCACATATTATTAATGATATAACTTATTTATGTTTATAGGTTCACCTTCACTGGGAATTAACCTTTTCACCAGCAGTTCGCTCTTTTCATCACAAATTCACAAAATAGTCCTATTTATAGTCTGCACTTTCCTTCAGAGGATTGGGACAAAAATAACAAATTTTTTTCAAGTAAAAACTAAAAATTGATGCAAATTTTGTCTGTTGGCTCCAAAATAGAGTTCATTTTCAGAAATATTAAAGAATATAAGAAAAAAAGTGCTGAAAAATTTGGGCGAGAAAGTCTAGTGGTGAAAAGGTTAAATTCATAACAGGAAGTATCTTCACAATTTTATACATGTGTTTCTTACATTTTTTTATTGCTAGTGTGCTGTTTTAATTTTAAAATGTAGATTCAGTTGCATTGTCTACACTAAGACCAAACTAATATTTCCTTCACATACATTGCTGAGACTTACATGTAGCACATTATGTAAGTGGGTTTGCCATAGAGGGCAGACTAACACATTTCCAGCATCCCGGCTTGTAATAAATGAAACAGTGGGACACAAAGTATAAGCACTTTTATAATTCTGAGTTCTAGAAGTTTAAGTTGAATGGTTTCCTGCAAGATCAAATGACTAATCATTTAAGGGTGCAGCATGCAAAGCCATTTCACAATAAAGCAATTTAATTCATTTAGAATGCAGTTTATAGTGAAAGGACTTGATAATAACCACATCCATTCTGAAATAACAAAAAAATATCCACTGATGGCAGAACAATACATGACACATTAAAACGATCATCTTAAGTTTGAAAACAATGTACGACAAACTATAACCAGAAGCAATTCAGTCCATATAAAGTAAGACCCCATGGGGGACTGTAGTTAAACTGAATGTAATCCATTTTTCATTTATTAGCCCAAACATTGCAATCATCATAAGAGGTTTGGATAGAAGAGATTGTAAAGTACATGCTTTATATCATCTTATTGGTGGTAATGTACCTGTTATATCTACATACCAAATAGCTAAAACACTCTGACATGCAGAAATTACAGCAAACTTTGTTAATGTGATGAGATTAAAGTGATTCATGATCAAGCACTATTTTATTTGATAAATAATATCCATGCAATGTTTAGAAATTCTATTGTTCCAACAACGACCATTTTATCCATTTTAGAGCTAATTATTACAAGTCATTGTCAATGACACGTCCCCGTTCCGTTCATATTTGAGTGACATATACATTCAAAGCAGATCATGACCGAAATGCACCTGCATATGTACAACACATTGTACTAAATCTGAACAAAATCCATCCATGCATGACTGAGATCTGGTCCTGGAATTGTGAAAATACGTGATTTTAATGCATTTTTGGTCTTAAAATGGCCATCATTCAGCTATTGTTAAGCGGATCATGAAACAAATGCACATATCTATTTGTGACATGATGTACCATGTGTGTGTGAAGTTTGAACTTGATCAATCCAGACATGTCTTGGATACGGATCCAGAACTGAATTCTTTAAGAAAATGGCCGCCAGTCGGCCATTTCGAACTTGATCCGGGAAAAAAAAATGACGTGCATCAAGGTCCTATTATGTTTAATGTATGTACCAAATTTGAACGAAATCCGTCCATGCATAACTGAGATCCGGGTTCGAAATGTTGAAAATGTGCGATTTCAATGCATTTTCGGCCTTAAAGCGGCCGCCATTTGGCTATCGTTAATGGGATCATGAAACAAATGCACATACATATTTGTGACATGATGTACCTTGTGTGTGTGAAGTTTGAACTTGATCAATCCAGACAGGTCTCGGATACGGATCCAGAACTGAATTCTTTAAAACAAAATGGCCGCCAGTCGGCCATTTCGAACTTGATCCGAAAAAAAAATGACGTGCATCAAGGTCCTATTATGTTTAATGTATGTACCAAATTTGAATGAAATCCGTCCATGCATAACTCAGATCTGGGTCCGGAATGGTGAAAATGTGCGATTTCAATGCATTTTCGGCCTTAAAGCGGCTGCCATTTGGCTATCGTTAATGGGATCATGAAACAAATGCACATACATATTTATGACATGATGTACCTTGTGTGTGTGAAGTTTGAACTTGATCAATCCAGACAGGTCTCGGATACGGATCCAGAACTGAATTCTTTAAAACAAAATGGCCGCCAGTCGGCCATTTCGAACTTGATCCGAAAAAAAGAAAAATGACGTGCATCAAGGTCCTATTATGTTTAATGTATGTGCCAAATTTGAACGAAATCCGTCCATTCATAACTGAGATCCGGGTCCGGAATGGTGAAAATGTGCGATTTCAATGCATTTTCGGCCTTAAAGCGGCTGCCATTTGGCTATCGTTAATGGGATCATGAAACAAATGCACATATCTATTTGTGACATGATGTACCATGTGTGTGTGAAGTTTGAACTTGATCAATCCAGACATCTCTCGGATACGGATGCAGAACTGAGTTCTTTAAAACAAAATGGCCGCCAGTCGGCCATTTCGAACTTGATCCGAAAAAAAAAATGACGTGCATCAAGGTCCTATTATGTTTAATGTATGTACCAAATTTGAATGAAATCCGTCCATTCATAACTGAGATCCGGGTCCGGAATGGTGAACATGTGTGATTTTGATGCATTTTCGGCCTTAAAATGGCCGCTATTCGGCTATCGTTAATCGGATCATGAAAAAAATGCATGTGCATATGTCCCATATAATGTGTGATGTATGAGTAAAGTTTGAACTTAATCGGTCCATGCATGTTCGAGATAGAGGTGATCACGGACGGACGCACGGACGCACACAGGGCAAAACATAAGTCCCCGTTTTCGGACTACGTCCGAACGGGGACTAAAAATGTCAAAATGATGAGGTTCAAAACGCTTGCTGAAAGCTTCCACAGACGGCCAAAATCGATGGAAAAAAACCGAGGTCAGCTGGAAATGTATTGAAGTGTCCATCACCACACAAATTTCAAGGGTGGTGGTCGTCGTGCCGCATCCTGTTTGATATGGGACTCACAGCAATGTATACAACGCATGTAAAATACATTGTTTACATGAAATTCGAACATGCGCTGCGCGATGACCACCACCCTTTCACATACTTATTGGAACAATGTTTAATTCTACACCTTAAAAAAACTCAAACTTAGAGGGCAGCACATAACAGCAATTACTATACAAAGTAGCTGGTGAGTGAACCTATAATGAGATAAATCTACAACATGATTGTCCAGTTGCTAGGTTACTTAGCACATACAAGTGTTGATTCCACAACAAGAAAGCGGGGTTATTTTATGACCATTCATTAGTAGACAGTTTTCTGCGTCATACATGCCTTGGAATGTAAGTATAAAAAGATGACAGTAATTGGAATTTAAGCATACAAAGATTGTAATTATTATCTGCAATCCGTAAGTATGAACTGATATGTTTCTAATATTTATGAAATTTTCTAAGGCAATGTAACAATGCCTGGACTAAACGCATATTTGGTATGACACAGAAGCTTGTATAATCTCGCCATAAACCTGCATATGTCTAATACTAGTAAGTGAAATCAAAATTGGTAGAATCCCATGCCTACCAGCTATACATTCCCTTATTGATCAAACACCTGCATATTTAAAAAATTTAAATAAATGTAATACACAACAAATTTTTAAACTAAATACGGTCTTGTGATTGACATTAAATACATATGAAAACACTGCAAGTGAAATTGACAGGAAATATTGCATAGTCAAGTCAGACAAACCCCAGGACTACAATATTTTAACTCTTCATAACACTTAAAACATTCACCTTACAAAAAAAACAAAAATTCATAAAACAGCAACAAGATATAATCTAATATAGAGAACTATATTACTGTCAAACCTGTGTATAGTCGCCATTTATAAGGAGCTTAATTTATTCATGAATCAATTACAAGGCACATTTGCAGCTAAGAATAAATAAAAATAGGGTGGTCACTAGTATACACAGGTTCCTTTGATCAAACCAGTGCTAGGGTGGTCACTGGTATACACAGGTTCCTTTGATAAAACCAGTGCTAGGGTGGTCACTGGTATACACTGGTTCCTTTGATCAAACCAGTGCTAGGGTGGTCACTGGTATACACAGGTTCCTTTGATAAAACCAGTGCTAGGGTGGTCACTGGTATACACTGGTTCCTTTGATAAAACCAGTGCTAGGGTGGTCACTGGTATACACAGGTTCCTTTGATCAAACCAGTGCTAGGGTGGTCACTGGTATACACTGGTTCCTTTGATCAAACCAGTGCTAGGGTGGTCACTGGTATACACTGGTTCCTTTGATAAAACCAGTGCTAGGGTGGTCACTGGTATACACTGGTTCCTTTGATAAAACCAGTGCTAGGGTGGTCACTGGTATACACTGGTTCCTTTGATCAAACCAATGCTAGGGTGGTCACTGGTATACACTGGTTGATTTGACCAAACCAGTTCCAGAGTAGTCATTGGTATACACAGGTTGATGTGACCAAACCAGTTCTAGGTTGGTCACTTGTATACACAGGTTCCTTTGATAAAACCAGTGCTAGGGTTGTCACTGGTATACACAGGTTCCTTTGATAAAACCAGTGCTAGGGTGGTCACTGGTATACATAGGTTCCTTTGATAAAACCAGTTCCAGGGTGGTCACTGGTATACACAGGTTCCTTTGATAAAACCAGTTCCAGGGTGGTCACTGGCATACACAGGTTCCTTTGATCAAACCAGTTCCAGGGTGGTCACTGGTATACACTGGTGCCTTTGATCAAACCAGTTCCAGGGTGGTCACTGGTATACACAGGTTCCTTTGATAAAACCAGTGCTAGGGTGGTCACTGGTATACACAGGTTCCTTTGATAAAACCAGTGCTAGAGTGGTCACTGGTATACACAGGTTCCTTTGATAAAACCAGTGCTAGAGTGGTCACTGGTATACACTGGTTCCTTTGATCAAACCAATGCTAGGGTGGTCACTGGTATACACTGGTTGATTTGACCAAACCAGTTCCAGGGTGGTCATTGGTATACACAGGTTGATTTGACCAAACCAGTTCCAGGGTGGTCATTGGTATAATACACAGGTTGATTTGACCAAACCAGTTCCAGGGTGGTCACTGGTATACACAGGTTGATTTGATCGACCCAGTTCCAGGATGGTCACTGGTATACACAGGTTGATTTGACAGAACCAGTTCCAGGGTGGTCAGGCAGGTGGTCACTATTGACAGATAGCAGCTGTGTGGAGGTGGATATAAACACAGGTTTGACAGCGATGTACATTTCTGGTATAACCATGACAACAGCAAACATAATCCACATGCATCAGCTGACATCTCTAATTCTGTATAAACAAAAAATTAACCTCTTCATCACCAGTTCCCTCTTTTCATCACAAATTCACAAAATAGTCCTGTGTATAGTCTCCACTTTCCTTCAGAAGATTAGGACAAAAATAATTTTGTTTGTTGGCTCCAAAATTAGGGTTTATTTTCATAAATATTGAAGAAAAAAGTGCAGACAATTCGGGGGGGGGGGGTGTCTGGTGGTGAAAAGGTTAACTCCAAAATAAGTTTCAATAATTAAGCCAGTGTAAAGTTCAATAATTCAAAGACATGCTCTTGTAAGGTTAATTGTATGTTTTTCCTGATACAGGAAAACTTGGGTACTTGCAAATCCGCAAATGTCATCAATATTTCAAAGCCATAAGTGATTGATGCGTGAACTGTTCTTGCATAAAGAATGATAAGAAACGTCACGCATAATATGATAGTTTTTAAATGTAGGTCATTATAATATCAGATCGTTCAATCAGTTTGGTATATACCATTATACAAAAGATACTGATATGAATAGATTTATGTTTAATTCAAAGGATGTGTGGGATTACAATTCACGTGGTCAGCATGGAGCTTTCTTAGTTGTTTTATTATTTTGATACAACACTGTCATTTACGTAACACTACTAATAGAGCAAATATGGTAATCGTTTTGAAGGGTGTTTCTGCAGATTCTCTCACAACATTGTAATATACAGGGCCAATGGATAACCCATGAATTTGAAGTTTGTCGTAAACTGGTGAGAACATACAATTTAATTCTTAGCACAGTGCTCACTGATGTTTAAGAATGCCAGCAATATTCCTTTGCATTGCCATACTGAAAGAGCTCTTAATGACTAATTAATCCTGATTAACAATAATTGTAATAAGATTTAATGATTTAGACTTAGGGCAGGTAAATTTGATGTTCACTAGGCGATTACTTACTCTCACTATTATTATGTGGTATAATACAATTCACTTCTTGAGCAATGTTGTTTGTGGTAACACTGGATGTGGTGTTCGTTGACATTGTCACAGGACTAGTTACAAAACTCAAGCCAAGAGTGTTGATTATGTTATTTGTAGTGGTAAATTCTGTCTGAGTTAGATGATCACTGGACGGGTTGGATTCTTGTGTCTGTAATAGGTTGGAAACAAAATCATTTGATATGGTCTCATATCCAGAGAGGGATAAACCCGTGTTGATGTGTTTTACTTGCTCACAGTTGGCTGTCTTAATCTCAGACTTCATTTGCAAATTTGATTCACTATTGGTGAAACTGTCACTTTCTTCTGTTACCGTGGTGGTGTGAGGCTCACAGATTCTGTTGTGTGCATCAGGTGTTTTCTCAGCAACAATATACGTGATTTGCTCTGGGGTGACGTCAATTGCAGTGGTGCTCTGCTGCACCTGGTTGTTCTGTCCAGTTGAAGTCACTTCTAATGCACTGTTCTGCGGCAATAGATCCTGCACTTGCATGTTCGCTGGTGCCATGATCAGCTGTGTTGTCGCGGGCACCATATTGGATTGCACACTGCCAGGTGCCATGATCAGCTGTGTTGTCGCGGGCCCCACATTGGATTGCACACTGCCAGGTGCCATGATCAGCTGAGTTGTCGCGGGCCCCACATTGGATTGCACACTGCCAGGTGCCATGATCAGCTGTGTTGTCGCGGGCACCACATTGGATGTGAGAGTGTTTCCTTCTGGTGCCACCTGTGTCAGTACATGGGTAGGGGTGTCTGTCAGGGTTTCTGCCAAGTTTGCCTGGATGATAAATTGTTCACCCTTAGCGTTCTGCACTATTAGTGTGGTAGGTGTTTGTTGCGTGCTGCTACTAGCAGATGTTATATCACTTGTTGCAGTCACCTGGCCAGTTCCATTCATACCTATGAATTCAACATACAAAACAATGCTTTAGATTTTAAAATAGTGCTTAAGTCTGTACTGGATGATGTAGCTATGTTAGAACTGTTTTACTTACCCACTAGATTAGCCACAGTAGCATTGTCAACAGTGCTTAAGTCTGTACTGGATGATGTAGCTATGTTAGAACTGTTTTACTTACCCACTAGATTAGCCACAGTAGCATTGTCAACAGTGCTTAAGTCTGTACTGGATGATGTAGCTATGTTAGAACTGTTTTACTTACCCACTAGATTAGCCACAGTAGCATTGTCAACAGTGCTTAAGTCTGTACTGGATGATGTAGCTATGTTAGAACTGTTTTACTTACCCACTAGATTAGCCACAGTAGCATTGTCAACAGTGCTTAAGTCTGTACTGGATAATGTAGCTATGTTAGAACTGTTTTACTTACCCACTAGATTAGCCACAGTAGCATTGTCAACAGTGCTTAAGTCTGTACTGGATAATGTAGCTATGTTAGAACTGTTTTACTTACCCACTAGATTAGCCACAGTAGCATTGTCAACAGTGCTTAAGTCTGTACTGGATAATGTAGCTATGTTAGAACTGTTTTACTTACCCACTAGATTAGCCACAGTAGCATTGTCAACAGTGCTTAAGTCTGTACTGGATGATGTAGCTACGTTAGAACTGTTTTACTTACCCACTAGATTAGCCACAGTAGCATTGTCAACAGTGCTTAAGTCTGTACTGGATGATGTAGCTATGTTAGAACTGTTTTACTTACCCACTAGATTAGCCACAGTAGCATTGTCAACAGTGCTTAAGTCTGTACTGGATAATGTAGCTATGTTAGAACTGTTTTACTTACCCACTAGATTAGCCACAGTAGCATTGTCAACAGTGCTTAAGTCTGTACTGGATAATGTAGCTATGTTAGAACTGTTTTACTTACCCACTAGATTAGCCACAGTAGCATTGTCAACAGTGCTTAAGTCTGTACTGGATAATGTAGCTATGTTAGAACTGTTTTACTTACCCACTAGATTAGCCACAGTAGCATTGTCAACAGTGCTTAAGTCTGTACTGGATAATGTAGCTATGTTAGAACTGTTTTACTTACCCACTAGATTAGCCACAGTAGCATTGTCAACAGTGCTTAAGTCTGTACTGGATGATGTAGCTACGTTAGAACTGTTTTACTTACCCACTAGATTAGCCACAGTAGCATTTTCAACAGTGCTTAAGTCTGTACTGGATGATGTAGCTGTGTTAGAACTGTTTTACTTACCCACTAGATTAGCCACAGTAGCATTGTCAACAGTGTTTAAGTCTGTACTGGATAATGTAGCTATGTTAGAACTGTTTTACTTACCCACTAGATTAGCCACAGTAGCATTGTCAACAGTGCTTAAGTCTGTACTGGATAATGTAGCTATGTTAGAACTGTTTTACTTACCCACTAGATTAGCCACAGTAGCATTGTCAACAGTGCTTAAGTCTGTACTGGATAATGTAGCTATGTTAGAACTGTTTTACTTACCCACTAGATTAGCCACAGTAGCATTGTCAACAGTGCTTAAGTCTGTACTGGATGATGTAGCTATGTTAGAACTGTTTTACTTACCCACTAGATTAGCCACAGTAGCATTGTCAACAGTGCTTAAGTCTGTACTGGATGATGTAGCTATGTTAGAACTGTTTTACTTACCCACTAGATTAGCCACAGTAGCATTGTCAACAGTGCTTAAGTCTGTACTGGATAATGTAGCTATGTTAGAACTGTTTTACTTACCCACTAGATTAGCCACAGTAGCATTGTCAACAGTGCTTAAGTCTGTACTGGATGATGTAGCTATGTTAGAACTGTTTTACTTACCCACTAGATTAGCCACAGTAGCATTGTCAACAGTGCTTAAGTCTGTACTGGATGATGTAGCTACGTTAGAACTGTTTTACTTACCCACTAGATTAGCCACAGTAGCATTGTCAACAGTGCTTAAGTCTGTACTGGATGATGTAGCTATGTTAGAACTGTTTTACTTACCCACTAGATTAGCCACAGTAGCATTGTCAACAGTGCTTAAGTCTGTACTGGATGATGTAGCTATGTTAGAACTGTTTTACTTACCCACTAGATTAGCCACAGTAGCATTGTCAACAGTGCTTAAGTCTGTACTGGATGATGTAGCTATGTAGAACTGTTTTACTTACCCACTAGATTAGCCACAGTAGCATTGTCAACAGTGCTTAAGTCTGTACTGGATGATGTAGCTATGTTAGAACTGTTTTACTTACCCACTAGATTAGCCACAGTAGCATTGTCAACAGTGCTTAAGTCTGTACTGGATGATGTAGCTATGTTAGAACTGTTTTACTTACCCACTAGATTAGCCACAGTAGCATTGTCAACAGTGCTTAAGTCTGTACTGGATAATGTAGCTATGTTAGAACTGTTTTACTTACCCACTAGATTAGCCACAGTAGCATTGTCAACAGTGCTTAAGTCTGTACTGGATAATGTAGCTATGTTAGAACTGTTTTACTTACCCACTAGATTAGCCACAGTAGCATTGTCAACAGTGCTTAAGTCTGTACTGGATGATGTAGCTATGTTAGAACTGTTTTACTTACCCACTAGATTAGCCACAGTAGCATTGTCAACAGTGCTTAAGTCTGTACTGGATAATGTAGCTATGTTAGAACTGTTTTACTTACCCACTAGATTAGCCACAGTAGCATTGTCAACAGTGCTTAAGTCTGTACTGGATAATGTAGCTATGTTAGAACTGTTTTACTTACCCACTAGATTAGCCACAGTAGCATTGTCAACAGTGCTTAAGTCTGTACTGGATAATGTAGCTATGTTAGAACTGTTTTACTTACCCACTAGATTAGCCACAGTAGCATTGTCAACAGTGCTTAAGTCTGTACTGGATGATGTAGCTACGTTAGAACTGTTTTACTTACCCACTAGATTAGCCACAGTAGCATTGTCAACAGTGCTTAAGTCTGTACTGGATGATGTAGCTATGTTAGAACTGTTTTACTTACCCACTAGATTAGCCACAGTAGCATTGTCAACAGTGCTTAAGTCTGTACTGGATAATGTAGCTATGTTAGAACTGTTTTACTTACCCACTAGATTAGCCACAGTAGCATTATCAACAGTGCTTAAGTCTGTACTGGATAATGTAGCTATGTTAGAACTGTTTTACTTACCCACTAGATTAGCCACAGTAGCATTGTCAACAGTGCTTAAGTCTGTACTGGATAATGTAGCTATGTTAGAACTGTTTTACTTACCCACTAGATTAGCCACAGTAGCATTGTCAACAGTGCTTAAGTCTGTACTGGATGATGTAGCTACGTTAGAACTGTTTTACTTACCCACTAGATTAGCCACAGTAGCATTGTCAACAGTGCTTAAGTCTGTACTGGATGATGTAGCTATGTTAGAACTGTTTTACTTACCCACTAGATTAGCCACAGTAGCATTGTCAACAGTGCTTAAGTCTGTACTGGATAATGTAGCTATGTTAGAACTGTTTTACTTACCCACTAGATTAGCCACAGTAGCATTATCAACAGTGCTTAAGTCTGTACTGGATAATGTAGCTATGTTAGAACTGTTTTACTTACCCACTAGATTAGCCACAGTAGCATTGTCAACAGTGCTTAAGTCTGTACTGGATAATGTAGCTATGTTAGAACTGTTTTACTTACCCACTAGATTAGCCACAGTAGCATTGTCAACAGTGCTTAAGTCTGTACTGGATAATGTAGCTATGTTAGAACTGTTTTACTTACCCACTAGATTAGCCACAGTAGCATTGTCAACAGTGCTTAAGTCTGTACTGGATAATGTAGCTATGTTAGAACTGTTTTACTTACCCACTAGATTAGCCACAGTAGCATTGTCAACAGTGCTTAAGTCTGTACTGGATAATGTAGCTATGTTAGAACTGTTTTACTTACCCACTAGATTAGCCACAGTAGCATTGTCAACAGTGCTTAAGTCTGTACTGGATGATGTAGCTACGTTAGAACTGTTTTACTTACCCACTAGATTAGCCACAGTAGCATTGTCAACAGTGCTTAAGTCTGTACTGGATGATGTAGCTATGTTAGAACTGTTTTACTTACCCACTAGATTAGCCACAGTAGCATTGTCAACAGTGCTTAAGTCTGTACTGGATAATGTAGCTATGTTAGAACTGTTTTACTTACCCACTAGATTAGCCACAGTAGCATTATCAACAGTGCTTAAGTCTGTACTGGATAATGTAGCTATGTTAGAACTGTTTTACTTACCCACTAGATTAGCCACAGTAGCATTGTCAACAGTGCTTAAGTCTGTACTGGATAATGTAGCTATGTTAGAACTGTTTTACTTACCCACTAGATTAGCCACAGTAGCATTGTCAACAGTGCTTAAGTCTGTACTGGATAATGTAGCTATGTTAGAACTGTTTTACTTACCCACTAGATTAGCCACAGTAGCATTGTCAACAGTGCTTAAGTCTGTACTGGATGATGTAGCTACGTTAGAACTGTTTTACTTACCCACTAGATTAGCCACAGTAGCATTGTCAACAGTGCTTAAGTCTGTACTGGATGATGTAGCTATGTTAGAACTGTTTTACTTACCCACTAGATTAGCCACAGTAGCATTGTCAACAGTGCTTAAGTCTGTACTGGATAATGTAGCTATGTTAGAACTGTTTTACTTACCCACTAGATTAGCCACAGTAGCATTATCAACAGTGCTTAAGTCTGTACTGGATAATGTAGCTATGTTAGAACTGTTTTACTTACCCACTAGATTAGCCACAGTAGCATTGTCAACAGTGCTTAAGTCTGTACTGGATAATGTAGCTATGTTAGAACTGTTTTACTTACCCACTAGATTAGCCACAGTAGCATTGTCAACAGTGCTTAAGTCTGTACTGGATAATGTAGCTATGTTAGAACTGTTTTACTTACCCACTAGATTAGCCACAGTAGCATTGTCAACAGTGCTTAAGTCTGTACTGGATGATGTAGCTACGTTAGAACTGTTTTACTTACCCACTAGATTAGCCACAGTAGCATTTTCAACAGTGCTTAAGTCTGTACTGGATGATGTAGCTATGTTAGAACTGTTTTACTTACCCACTAGATTAGCCACAGTAGCATTGTCAACAGTGTTTAAGTCTGTACTGGATAATGTAGCTATGTTAGAACTGTTTTACTTACCCACTAGATTAGCCACAGTAGCATTGTCAACAGTGCTTAAGTCTGTACTGGATAATGTAGCTATGTTAGAACTGTTTTACTTACCCACTAGATTAGCCACAGTAGCATTGTCAACAGTGCTTAAGTCTGTACTGGATAATGTAGCTATGTTAGAACTGTTTTACTTACCCACTAGATTAGCCACAGTAGCATTGTCAACAGTGCTTAAGTCTGTACTGGATGATGTAGCTATGTTAGAACTGTTTTACTTACCCACTAGATTAGCCACAGTAGCATTGTCAACAGTGCTTAAGTCTGTACTGGATGATGTAGCTATGTTAGAACTGTTTTACTTACCCACTAGATTAGCCACAGTAGCATTGTCAACAGTGCTTAAGTCTGTACTGGATAATGTAGCTATGTTAGAACTGTTTTACTTACCCACTAGATTAGCCACAGTAGCATTGTCAACAGTGCTTAAGTCTGTACTGGATGATGTAGCTATGTTAGAACTGTTTTACTTACCCACTAGATTAGCCACAGTAGCATTGTCAACAGTGCTTAAGTCTGTACTGGATGATGTAGCTACGTTAGAACTGTTTTACTTACCCACTAGATTAGCCACAGTAGCATTGTCAACAGTGCTTAAGTCTGTACTGGATGATGTAGCTATGTTAGAACTGTTTTACTTACCCACTAGATTAGCCACAGTAGCATTGTCAACAGTGCTTAAGTCTGTACTGGATGATGTAGCTATGTTAGAACTGTTTTACTTACCCACTAGATTAGCCACAGTAGCATTGTCAACAGTGCTTAAGTCTGTACTGGATGATGTAGCTATGTAGAACTGTTTTACTTACCCACTAGATTAGCCACAGTAGCATTGTCAACAGTGCTTAAGTCTGTACTGGATGATGTAGCTATGTTAGAACTGTTTTACTTACCCACTAGATTAGCCACAGTAGCATTGTCAACAGTGCTTAAGTCTGTACTGGATGATGTAGCTATGTTAGAACTGTTTTACTTACCCACTAGATTAGCCACAGTAGCATTGTCAACAGTGCTTAAGTCTGTACTGGATAATGTAGCTATGTTAGAACTGTTTTACTTACCCACTAGATTAGCCACAGTAGCATTGTCAACAGTGCTTAAGTCTGTACTGGATGATGTAGCTATGTTAGAACTGTTTTACTTACCCACTAGATTAGCCACAGTAGCATTGTCAACAGTGCTTAAGTCTGTACTGGATAATGTAGCTATGTTAGAACTGTTTTACTTACCCACTAGATTAGCCACAGTAGCATTGTCAATAGTGCTTAAGTCTGTACTGGATAATGTAGCTATGTTAGAACTGTTTTACTTACCCACTAGATTAGCCACAGTAGCATTGTCAACAGTGCGTAAGTCTGTACTGGATAATGTAGCTATGTTAGAACTGTTTTACTTACCCACTAGATTAGCCACAGTAGCATTGTCAACAGTGCTTAAGTCTGTACTGGATGATGTAGCTATGTTAGAACTGTTTTACTTACCCACTAGATTAGCCACAGTAGCATTGTCAACAGTGCTTAAGTCTGTACTGGATGATGTAGCTATGTTAGAACTGTTTTACTTACCCACTAGATTAGCCACAGTAGCATTGTCAACAGTGCTTAAGTCTGTACTGGATGATGTAGCTATGTTAGAACTGTTTTACTTACCCACTAGATTAGCCACAGTAGCATTGTCAACAGTGCTTAAGTCTGTACTGGATAATGTAGCTATGTTAGAACTGTTTTACTTACCCACTAGATTAGCCACAGTAGCATTGTCAACAGTGCTTAAGTCTGTACTGGATAATGTAGCTATGTTAGAACTGTTTTACTTACCCACTAGATTAGCCACAGTAGCATTGTCAACAGTGCTTAAGTCTGTACTGGATAATGTAGCTATGTTAGAACTGTTTTACTTACCCACTAGATTAGCCACAGTAGCATTGTCAACAGTGCTTAAGTCTGTACTGGATGATGTAGCTACGTTAGAACTGTTTTACTTACCCACTAGATTAGCCACAGTAGCATTGTCAACAGTGCTTAAGTCTGTACTGGATGATGTAGCTATGTTAGAACTGTTTTACTTACCCACTAGATTAGCCACAGTAGCATTGTCAACAGTGCTTAAGTCTGTACTGGATAATGTAGCTATGTTAGAACTGTTTTACTTACCCACTAGATTAGCCACAGTAGCATTGTCAACAGTGCTTAAGTCTGTACTGGATAATGTAGCTATGTTAGAACTGTTTTACTTACCCACTAGATTAGCCACAGTAGCATTGTCAACAGTGCTTAAGTCTGTACTGGATAATGTAGCTATGTTAGAACTGTTTTACTTACCCACTAGATTAGCCACAGTAGCATTGTCAACAGTGCTTAAGTCTGTACTGGATGATGTAGCTATGTTAGAACTGTTTTACTTACCCAATAGATTAGCCACAGTAGCATTGTCAACAGTGTTTAAGTCTGTACTGGATAATGTAGCTATGTTAGAACTGTTTTACTTACCCACTAGATTAGCCACAGTAGCATTGTCAACAGTGCTTAAGTCTGTACTGGATAATGTAGCTATGTTAGAACTGTTTTACTTACCCACTAGATTAGCCACAGTAGCATTGTCAACAGTGCTTAAGTCTGTACTGGATAATGTAGCTATGTTAGAACTGTTTTACTTACCCACTAGATTAGCCACAGTAGCATTGTCAACAGTGCTTAAGTCTGTACTGGATGATGTAGCTATGTTAGAACTGTTTTACTTACCCACTAGATTAGCCACAGTAGCATTGTCAACAGTGCTTAAGTCTGTACTGGATGATGTAGCTATGTTAGAACTGTTTTACTTACCCACTAGATTAGCCACAGTAGCATTGTCAACAGTGCTTAAGTCTGTACTGGATAATGTAGCTATGTTAGAACTGTTTTACTTACCCACTAGATTAGCCACAGTAGCATTGTCAACAGTGCTTAAGTCTGTACTGGATAATGTAGCTATGTTAGAACTGTTTTACTTACCCACTAGATTAGCCACAGTAGCATTGTCAACAGTGCTTAAGTCTGTACTGGATAATGTAGCTATGTTAGAACTGTTTTACTTACCCACTAGATTAGCCACAGTAGCATTGTCAACAGTGCTTAAGTCTGTACTGGATGATGTAGCTATGTTAGAACTGTTTTACTTACCCACTAGATTAGCCACAGTAGCATTGTCAACAGTGCTTAAGTCTGTACTGGATGATGTAGCTATGTTAGAACTGTTTTACTTACCCACTAGATTAGCCACAGTAGCATTGTCAACAGTGCTTAAGTCTGTACTGGATGATGTAGCTATGTTAGAACTGTTTTACTTACCCACTAGATTAGCCACAGTAGCATTGTCAACAGTGCTTAAGTCTGTACTGGATGATGTAGCTATGTTAGAACTGTTTTACTTACCCACTAGATTAGCCACAGTAGCATTGTCAACAGTGCTTAAGTCTGTACTGGATGATGTAGCTATGTTAGAACTGTTTTACTTACCCACTAGATTAGCCACAGTAGCATTGTCAACAGTGCTTAAGTCTGTACTGGATAATGTAGCTATGTTAGAACTGTTTTACTTACCCACTAGATTAGCCACAGTAGCATTGTCAACAGTGCTTAAGTCTGTACTGGATAATGTAGCTATGTTAGAATTGTTTTACTTACCCACTAGATTAGCCACAGTAGCATTGTCAACAGTGCTTAAGTCTGTACTGGATAAAGTAGCTATGTTAGAACTGTTTTACTTACCCACTAGATTAGCCACAGTAGCATTGTCAACAGTGCTTAAGTCTGTACTGGATAATGTAGCTATGTTAGAACTGTTTTACTTACCCACTAGATTAGCCACAGTAGCATTGTCAACAGTGCTTAAGTCTGTACTGGATAATGTAGCTATGTTAGAACTGTTTTACTTACCCACTAGATTAGCCACAGTAGCATTGTCAACAGTGCTTAAGTCTGTACTGGATGATGTAGCTACGTTAGAACTGTTTTACTTACCCACTAGATTAGCCACAGTAGCATTGTCAACAGTGCTTAAGTCTGTACTGGATGATGTAGCTATGTTAGAACTGTTTTACTTACCCACTAGATTAGCCACAGTAGCATTGTCAACAGTGCTTAAGTCTATACTGGATAATGTAGCTATGTTAGAACTGTTTTACTTACCCACTAGATTAGCCACAGTAGCATTGTCAACAGTGCTTAAGTCTGTACTGGATAATGTAGCTATGTTAGAACTGTTTTACTTACCCACTAGATTAGCCACAGTAGCATTGTCAACAGTGCTTAAGTCTGTACTGGATAATGTAGCTATGTTAGAACTGTTTTACTTACCCACTAGATTAGCCACAGTAGCATTGTCAACAGTGCTTAAGTCTGTACTGGATAATGTAGCTATGTTAGAACTGTTTTACTTACCCACTAGATTAGCCACAGTAGCATTGTCAACAGTGCTTACCGGTAAGTCTGTACTGGATGATGTAGCTATGTTAGAACTGTTTTACTTACCCACTAGATTAGCCACAGTAGCATTGTCAACAGTGCTTAAGTCTGTACTGGATGATGTAGCTATGTTAGAACTGTTTTACTTACCCACTAGATTAGCCACAGTAGCATTGTCAACAGTGCTTAAGTCTGTACTGGATAATGTAGCTATGTTAGAACTGTTTTACTTACCCACTAGATTAGCCACAGTAGCATTGTCAACAGTGCTTAAGTCTGTACTGGATAAAGTAGCTATGTTAGAACTGTTTTACTTACCCACTAGATTAGCCACAGTAGCATTGTCAACAGTGCTTAAGTCTGTACTGGATAATGTAGCTATGTTAGAACTGTTTTACTTACCCACTAGATTAGCCACAGTAGCATTGTCAACAGTGCTTAAGTCTGTACTGGATAATGTAGCTATGTTAGAACTGTTTTACTTACCCACTAGATTAGCCACAGTAGCATTGTCAACAGTGCTTAAGTCTGTACTGGATGATGTAGCTACGTTAGAACTGTTTTACTTACCCACTAGATTAGCCACAGTAGCATTGTCAACAGTGCTTAAGTCTGTACTGGATGATGTAGCTATGTTAGAACTGTTTTACTTACCCACTAGATTAGCCACAGTAGCATTGTCAACAGTGCTTAAGTCTATACTGGATAATGTAGCTATGTTAGAACTGTTTTACTTACCCACTAGATTAGCCACAGTAGCATTGTCAACAGTGCTTAAGTCTGTACTGGATAATGTAGCTATGTTAGAACTGTTTTACTTACCCACTAGATTAGCCACAGTAGCATTGTCAACAGTGCTTAAGTCTGTACTGGATAATGTAGCTATGTTAGAACTGTTTTACTTACCCACTAGATTAGCCACAGTAGCATTGTCAACAGTGCTTAAGTCTGTACTGGATAATGTAGCTATGTTAGAACTGTTTTACTTACCCACTAGATTAGCCACAGTAGCATTGTCAACAGTGCTTACCGGTAAGTCTGTACTGGATGATGTAGCTATGTTAGAACTGTTTTACTTACCCACTAGATTAGCCACAGTAGCATTGTCAACAGTGCTTAAGTCTGTACTGGATGATGTAGCTATGTTAGAACTGTTTTACTTACCCACTAGATTAGCCACAGTAGCATTGTCAACAGTGCTTAAGTCTGTACTGGATAATGTAGCTATGTTAGAACTGTTTTACTTACCCACTAGATTAGCCACAGTAGCATTGTCAACAGTGCTTAAGTCTGTACTGGATGATGTAGCTATGTTAGAATCACTTTGTACTACATACATATTGGTCAGTATTTGTTCTGGTGTGCTGTTACTTAATTGTTCCGGTTGCTCGTAAATTTCACAATTCTACAAAAAATACACATGGCAAAAAAAAAAAAAAAATTAATCAAAATGCAAACATCGCTAACAGACATACAATGAGATAATAAATAAAAGAAACCTTAGAAAGCAGAAATAGGGAATATTTAAATCATGAATCACCTCAAAATTTTGAATTCTCCTTTTCAACAAAAAGCTTTGCGACTAATATATAGCTCTACAATGTATAAAAAAATGGCAAAAATACTTTTGTTGATGATTTTGTAAAATTAGTTTAGATAAAAAAAAAAAAAAATAGATGTGCATATGTTCGATATGCTGTACAGTAAAACCTGTCAATAGTATCCATCCAGCGGCCCGCTGACTTGTAAGCGCAAAAAAATGCTAAAAAAATATTATTTTTATCTTCATTTTTTTACCGCCTGCCGCATAACAAATCCAAGTTGCATTTTCATGAGAGTATCATGATCGAAGTACCGAAGTCTCGCTCAGATGAGAAACAAGGTTATACAAGGAATAAAATTTTATTTCATTTCTTCCCCCTGATCAATGATCTCACTTACAATTCTTTGAGAATCACACAAATCTAATGGAAAAAAAAGAATTAATTTTATTTTTTTTTCGCCCTCCTAAAAAAAATTGCTTTATAAAAACTCGCGAAACAAGGAATAAAAAAAGTCTGGCCTAATGTTGTGATTAGACACTGAATCAGTGTAATTGACATCTCTCAATTTGCTCACACTGACTATGATGCATACATTGTCCAGAGCATAAACCTGAATATTATTTTTATTATAGTGGAATGCATATGAACAAAATATTTCATATTTTGAAAGAAGTCTTCAAATAAAATATTAATTCCAAAAATACAGCATTGTTTAGTATTCATTAAATATTATTGAAGCAAGTCTGGAGTATAATGCTAACAAAATATTCCTGATTCCCTGATTAACACATTTTCTTTTGCCAATTTCTTAAAAATACCAGTTCACCCCAATTGACCCATTCAGTATCTAATTGTTGAAAGCTGAGAATTAGACATCAGTCAAATAATTGGAAACCATTGCTGACAATCTGGAGTTATTTGAAAGCTTTAATGCAATCATCCATTATTACATGTATTGAGACAGCTATGACTGGAAAATACACAAAACTATTAACAAATAGTTGAAATAATTTGGTCAAACAAACAGTAACGCTACAAAGCAAAAGTTTGAACAAAATCCATCTGTAAACAGCCGAGAAATGCTTGATTTTTTAGCAAAAAAATGGCCGCCATTCGGCCATCTTGAATCAGATCGTGAAACAAATTGACGTGCATATGTATGATATCATGTATGATGTATGTGTGAAGTTTGATTGTGATTGGTCCAGGCATTTCTAAGATACAGGTCCGGACGCACGCACACACACACACGGACACACGGAGGTCAAAACATAGTCCCCGTTTTTGGACTTCGTCCGAACGGGGACTAATAATTCACATTGAAAAATCTACAATACAATATATGTGATTAAAATAATTTTTTTTTTCTTTTTTTCAAAAGATTTTAGATATATTTTCTTTCCCCTAGAACTGACATAAATATTTACTTAAATTAAAGAAATCAAAGTTATCATCATAAAAAACAAAACATATTGAAATATTTTCAAAATTAAAGAATTGAAGATATCATTATTAAATACGAGGTCAACCTCTAAATATCACTTTTTACCAAACAAGTCATTGTTAATGACATAGTCCCCGTCATGTTTTTAGTGACTTTGTCAAACAATGAAAAGCATTTGAATAATATTTATCATATTAACTACAAATGTTCATGAAACTGGTATAAAGACTAAGTTTGAATGAAATTGGTCAATGCATGCCCCAGAAACTGTTAATGACATGTCCAAATGTTGATTTTTAGGACAATTAGTGGCTGTCAGTTAAAGTTCAATAAAATAAAACAAAGCGATATCTTGCCTATGTACCAAATAATTTAACCCAAATCTGTATAATCACCTATGTAAAATGAGCAGAACACTCGCAAAAAACAAAATGGCCACCAGTACGCCATTTTGAATCAAATCACGAAAAAACAATGATGAGCATCAGTGACTGATGTCAAGGCCATGTTTGAATGAAATCGGTGCATGTCCGAGAAACTGTTGATGTCCAAATATTGATTTTTTGGTGTTTTTTGGGACAAAAATGGTCGCCAAATAAAAAATAAATCGATGTGCACATGGTCCTATTATGACTTGTTTTTGTACCAGCTTTAAAAAAAATCTGTCCAGGCGTCTCTGAGAAATGACGACGGACACACAGACAGAAGTATGGACAGAACCCAAAACATAAGTCCTCGTTTCGGACTACGTCCGATGGGGACTAAAAATTACATTCGTAGTCATCAAAATTAGAACACCAAATGAACAAATCCAAGTGAAGTCCTCCTGAGATACTTATACATAAAACATCAAAGCAATCAGACTTGCACTTTTTAAGAATTCAAAATTATCACTCATTACCAAAAATATTCATTGAAATTGAAATTAGAGATTTATCGTCATGATAAAATTAACAAATACACAAATTCTCACAGGGCATAATTTTAAATTGTACACAGCAAAATCTGATGTTTTTACCAATATGACTGTTGGAGACCAAGTCAACAGATTCGTATATAGTTGATTCACATATTTTATTTATTCCATCATGCATAGATGGGATCTTAGTAATGAGCTATATGAATTATACTGTAACATACATACCACGACTTGTTGCTGAGTTGATGGATTAGCTGTTGTTATGAGTACACTACTGCCGACACAGCTCTCATAGCTGGGAAGTGAGTCCAAGGAAACATCACTCGCTGAAACAACTGTTTCTTGACTATTACCATCTGACGATTTCTGAAAACATTATTTTGAACAGAAGAAATGTTTTTTTTAATTTTCTGTCACATGTTTTTGAAAAGTATCAGTAACATTTTAAATTGTGAAACAGAAACAATGCACAGAACTATTTTGATAGCGGTGAGGCACAATTTGAAAAGGGTGTTGAAAGTGAGATTTGGTTAAATTGGCAGTGAGTGCACTTAATTGTATGCATTGCCCACATATGCCAATCATGTCAACCAGTCTGGACATGGTCAAGAACTAAACCAGAAGACAGATTGTCTAACCCATGCACTAGATTTTCTGAGGTATATTGGTTGAGCTAATAGATACCCAGGTTGACGGAATGGTGTAGCACATGTAATTGAGCCGACCCCGTGATGGTGAAAAAGAATCTGTTGTCAGAATGAAAAGTGAATATTGCCAAGGCAAGTTACAAGGGTAGCAAAAGGTCTAAGTTGACAGGGATTACAGTTAGCGCAAACAAGATTTGTATGGGTAACTTGCAACTTCCTTTGGAAAGTCATTATCAATTTTACAATAACCCTATCGACTTCTGCTAGATGGTTGAAGCAATCGCAAATAAGATTTATATAGATGATTTACATCATTTGTATAGTCACAATAATGTTGTAATATGAAAACAGACTTAGCCATAGTATGCACCTAGACAAAAATTAACAATCCACAATAAAGTGAGATTGTTACAAAATGTAGCAAATTGTTTTCATAAGAATAGATCATTTGATAACAAAGTCCCTCACTAGATTACAATGTTCATAGGAACTTTTCTAGGAAGTTTGCTAACACTCTGCACACTCGCTGTAATAATAAGAAATATTTCATATCAACCAATGCAAATTAGTATTCAATATGCAAATATATGCTAATATTATGCAAACTATATTCACTATCTTAGCTGTGATTGGTAGAGAATGCTGATCATGATCATTTTCCACATGTACCATTAATATAGAAATTGTGAAGTAAGTGAACATATGTGTACATACCGAGGCTTTGTTGAGATGTCCCTTGAGGTGACTTTTCAAACTATACTGAGTAGTAAAGGCACGACTACATCCACTTTCATTGCACACATATGGTTTCTCACCTATACACACAGGAAAAGATAAAGGAGTTTAATTGTAAATTATTTTTAATATCAGCAGTTTTTGATTTAGCATTTAACAGGCATTTGTGAGCAAAAAAAAATATTTTTTTAAATTAAGAAGAAAAATATTCTTTTAGGCCAGTTATAAATGTTTTTTTTTTTATAAACTACCGGTACTAAAACAGAAACATTTTTTTAGCTAGACATACAGATGTGGACAATCTATAATAAGTACAGACAATATATTTAGGCCTGCTTCTTATTTGTTGACAGTTTCTATTTTTAAATAAACTACTGGTAGTCATAAACCCACCTGTATGTGTTCTGATGTGTGTTTTCAAATGATGACTGGCAGCAAAAGCTTTATCACAGGTATTGTAGACACACCTGAGAAAAAATATATTCAATATTTTTAATTGAAATCTTAACTGAGCCTTTCGTAAATGGTAAATCCACCTAAAGCAAACGAATTTTCTAGTCCCTTCTCAACAAACTTTGCTTAAAGTAGAAGCCTACTCATAAATTAAAATACCCAGAATATATTGCAATAAACTGTACTCCAAGGCAATATGCGAATATTGACCTAAAAAAGTTGGGGGTCACCAGCCCTTTTTTCGAGAAATTGATGATTGTATTTTAGCGAAAAGTCACCATTTTGACACTATTATTTTACCACATGTTCCTATGGCAGAGATTATGCAATATCTCAAAATCTAGCCTGGTGACATAGGCTGAAAAAAACATATATTGTTAATGATTACACAAAAAACTTAACTGTAACACACAAAATTATGCTATTTCATTAGCTTCATGATTGTACATAATAATCTAATGAACATTGTCAAGTGATTTATGACCAATTTTGTCAAATATTATGAGTAGGCTTCTACCTTAACACATTTCCTGCTGACCCTTTTTAACATTCATTTTGACTATCTGTAGAAGCATTCAGAACGTAATGAGTTTCAAAATTCATAATTATAATATAAATAAAATAGGAATCGTTTCATACAGAATTTTGGACACTTGTATCTGGTATAGTCTGGTAACCCCAATTTTGTTTTTTCATTTTCGTTATTAACCCAAAGTATGATAAAATTAACATACCATCGTTAATGACTTGTTTTTTCAAGTTTGAACAAAATCCATCCATACCCGATAAAATTCAGGTTCCAGAATGGCAGAAATGTCTGATTGATGAATTTTTATAACATTAAAATGGTCACCATTTGGTTATCTTGAATCTGTTAGTCAAACAAATATTTGTGCATATGTGCGACAAGATGTACGAATTAAGTTTGAACATGCTCAATTAAGACATATCAGAGATTAGTTCTGGAACCACATACATTAAAACAAAATTACTGGTTATTTGGAATATGATCATAAAAACCAAATGATGCGCATCAAGTTTGAAAAAAATCCCTCCATACATGACCAAAATCTGGTCGTGGATTGTAAATATGCTTGATGCCTCTATCTGCACTTTTATGAAGATGTATAGGTTGTAGCAAGTTTTATTTTTAGAGAATGTCTGAATCAAAGATCAATTTTTAATTAATAATGTTTTACCCCTACTGCTACGTGAATGTATTATACACATATTAATAGTTACCGTACTGCATGCGTTAAATCCTAAAGCTGTAGATGTAGACGATGATGTAGACAACATATGGAGCTGACGGCGCTCAATATGTTGCTGATAAAAGCACATGTAAGTTTTTTATTTATGGAAAATAAAGTACGGCAAGCTGACGCATCTAATAATACTATCTTTTCTATCTTATCTTGGTATACAAGATATACCTACATGTACGCCCTTTGTTAAAGAATGACAGTTGACTTGTATTTGCATCTGATACATATACAAACACATTTAACTGGTTTTCAAACTGATGCTCTTGTAGATCTACATGTATGTTAACAAAACTTTGAATCATAGCAAAGACCAGCCTAGTTCAGATAAGCCAACATTCAGTTACAGTCAAGAACATAATTCAAACGTCTTCAATTTCACACGTCAGTCAATACTGCAAAATTTTGTAGCAGTGAATTTTGCACAATTTTATCTTTATAACTGTCATAAAATTCTGAAACTTTCTGGCAGTGAAAATTACAAAGTTTACAGTAATCAAACACAACACAACATGATAACAATTCTGAATCATTGGTGACCTTAATCTTTTAGTTTATTCAACTCACTGTATCATATCATATCATATCAACAGTTCAGAACAAACACACCATAAGTACAAGTACCGTACATGTACATACATATCAGTGACCAGGAATTGACATTAGCTGGAATCAGAAAAGTTGACAGGGCTATGCTAATATCTTACAGTCTCGCAGCTGTTACTTAAAGCCATTGTTACAAGTACAATCAACTATATTTTTTGAGGATAACAGTCCCTTGCTGTGATTTGGCTGACAGCCGACAAAAATGCTGAAGAAACATACACTTTCCTCACCAACAAGTGAATATCCCTGCAATACTATTTCCACTGAAACCTGTTAATACTATGAAATAATACCTTTACTAAACAAATTAAAAGTTGACATAATCTTGTATCACTGATTTTGTGGGAACCGCTCAATCCCATGGATTGCACCAAAGAATCATGGGACACTATTGTTTATGTTGTTTACAATGTTAATCTATCTTTTGTTATCCATTGTTATTTTAATCCAGAAAGTAAATTTGTTGTGAGATTAGGCTTAACTGGAAGGTGCCCCTTTAAATTACATACATATTAGTGAGAAATAGTATTTTCACTGATTTACTTCTTTAGTAAAAATTAATTTGAAAATAAGTATTGTACAGTATTCCTCGACTTCCAGTAAGGACACATTTATGGGTGTTAAATTTGAAGTGCATTTCCAAACTACAAGACTGCATTAATTTTATGCTGGTCCGTTGAATTACAACATAGAATTACATCTGTCATTTACATAAACACACATGTACTACCTATAGACCAAATTCAGTATTCTTTATTTGATACAACTTATGTTAAAACTGCTTACCTGTATGGTTTTTCACCTGTATGCGTTCTGAAATGCTTTCTAAGATCACTAAGAGTTGTAAAATATTTCGTACAGCCATCCGATTCACAGTTGAATGTTTTCCCTGAATGTAATCTCTTATGAGCTTTAAGCCTGTTAATAAAATAACAAATACAATTTTATTTTTTGCGCTCCAAGAAATAATATGTACCATCATAATTGCAAAATCTTTGTCATATGATTGATTTAGTACACCCACATGTACATGTATGCATATACATTCATTCAGTGATGCAGATGAAGTGAATAAATTAGAGATGAATTATTTCATGCTTATGTTTTACAATAAAAATTATCGTTATATTTGAAAAGATCTGCTAAATATTATTCAAAACCTGGTATTGCTACCTACAATTCCATTATTGCTTAGTTTTCCTTTACATGTGAGGGGAATACTACGTCTTTTTGTGGGAAATAAAATTGTGAATTTTAGCACAGTTGCAATAGGAATATGACATTTTCTCAAAAGACAATTTTATTAAAAGCCCATTTCGATAAATCACCATTTTGTTGGATGTTGAATGATATTATTTAAAATTTCAAAAATCCCTAATATGGTAAGAATTTATGAAACTATTGTGTATATTTGCCTAATAATAACTTGTATGATAAAAATCTAAAGCAGTGTTTTAACCAGGACATGTGATTACACAATTCACAAGGGTGTTTTAGCGAATTTCACGTATTAGTTCTCTAGTTAGTAATCAGAATCGCCATAACACAATATTTGCATATATATATGTGTACTCAGTGTACTTATAAATGCTGCATTACGAACAAGAAATCATAGATAACAGTATTGCCAATTGATCCGCATACTAGAAATGACATCAAGGGAATTCAAAAACAAATGCTACATGTATTTGTGATTTTACATATGTAGCTGACCATTCCCAAAGTACTGAATACTTGTATTATCAACTCTGTGATGCAACATGCAACTGAGTCATGATTTAACAAATACTTTGCAATGCATATTCAATGTTGTGTAATGTAAAAGGGTTAATAATTCACTGGGTTTTAATTTTGCATATTTCGCTGACTGAAAAATGCGGTAATTAAAACCCAGTAGAATCTTTATGTAGAATCTTTATTTGTTCTTAAAGGCCACTGGCCCATTTCACAAAATACATAGAAAAATAAATACATAAATATTTGTTCCTGAGGTCAAAAGTCAGCTCATGTTAATACATTCTTGTCTCAGAATTTGTGCTTTATGTACAAAAATTGCTTGTTTTGTGATTATTTGGTAAGATTTATTTGATAAAATTTTTCTAATGTTGGATAAAGTATATGACCATGAGAGTAAAAAAAATTTTCTAATGTTTTCATACATAGGGCATTTTAAAATGAAGTGGAAATCATCCTCTACCTCCAGTGAATATGTAAAACAAACCATCTAAGTGATGAAACCATGAATTTAAAACCCACTGAATATGCCTGAAATGCTAAATCAGTGAAATTTAAACCTAGTGAAAATTAGTCATTTTACAGTAGTTAATGTTCAAGACCATAAGCAAATAGAAGTCTGTTGTTATAAAGTGGTAATACATAAAATATATAAAATAGTCAGTTTTTTAAACTATAGACATAATTGTCTACTCATTCTGACTTCACTTAAAATGTGACACTATTGTTGTACTGTGTCATGTGTGATGTAGGTGCAGTCCTAGACGTTGATGAATATGAATAAAAGTCCAACGGTATTTGCTGTATCAATAGCGTATACACTTAAATAAATTATAGAGGTGTTTTCTGGGATCAAAATAAGAAATATTTGATGATTCAGTATACAACAAATCAGATTTTTTCTCTTCCAATAAAGCAAATAAAGTACATTGTTTGTTTACATGAGATGACATAGTTGTTATCATATTGATGGGGTTTACTGAAAGGTCAACTGCAGTAAGCTACAATTTGTAAACTTGATTTGCATTTGTCACCCACAATCATTTCCTGCAAAAGTTAGGCCCTCAAGTTTCTGGTAAATTTGTATTTCAAAAGAGTTTTCTTTTATTTAAAAAAATTTTTCTTTTTGATTTTTTATAAAAATTTAATTATCTTTATTCATTCTTTCTAATATTCTGATGAAAAACTTGTATAGAAAGCTGAGATGTGCATGTGGAACAAAATTGAAAAAAATACTGTAAATGCATTAATTATTCACTGGGTTTTAATTTTTCTATTTTTGCTGATAAGTAAAATCTGCTAAATTAAATCTATGTAAACATAAAAAATAACAATTACAAAAAACTCATTGTTTCCTTGACAAATTCGTAAAATTAAAACAGTGAGTATTCTCAAAACATCAAAATAGTGAAATTATATGTCAGTAAAAATAATAAGTATTCATACACGTAAACACAACTTTGACATAAGTTTGTGAGCATGTATTGATAACACAATCGTTATGTTTACATTTATTGTTGTTTTTTTATTATTTATCATTTTTTCCCACTAGGAATGTTGTGCAGTTAATGCTCAAAGCACAACATGATTGCAAAGAGTGGATCTTCTTTATGGAACAAAGTCCCGTGCAAGTCTATGACGATCGAGTTTAACTACAGTAAGGCAGCCAATGTTTGGAGCACAACAAAGTCAGAAGGATTAGTTTAGACTAAGTTTTAAGGAACAGTTCACATTAAATGACGATCTTGTCAAATTATGGTATATTATGTAAAGTATTATGTAATTTAAATAAAGTCTCTCATACATTTTAATACTGTCTTGTATGTTTGTTTTTGTGAGAGTGAATCCTGAAAAATATGCAAATTAGTATGCAAATTAGCATGCAAATTAGACCGCCATGCTTGCCTCTGAGCCTGGGAAGAACACTGCAGTGAGAGAGAACATGATCATTTAGTAAACACTGCGCCACAAATAACAACAAAGATATACAAAGGATATCTCCTAAATTATCATATCAAGGCTTCCTCTAACCTTTTGCTAGTCAAGCCAATGCAAATAAGGGTAAAATTATTTATTTTTAGACGAAGCACAGCCTATGATATAATATTTATTAAATTAGTAGTAATTTTCATTTGTTCCAAAGAATAAAGGAGAATTACTACACAAATCAAATCAATATATCTTGAAAATGGTTGTTCGTTCTTGAAAAGTTTTTTGACCTTTCAGTTTGGTGTTCCTTACATTGTTTATGCGGACACAGTGGCTTTTTTATATGTCTCAATGAAATATTTACAATGTTCACCTTAATGGATCTCGACACGTGCCGTCATTTTTAATCCTTTGTGTTTGCAAAGGGATTACAGCCGTTGCGTTCATGTTAGTCTGGACCCACTAAGGACCGACTCGACTCATGCCGAAATCACGTCCTTATTGGTCAATCTGTTATTTGACCCAAACATGGAAAACAATACGCATATGATGATAATAGTAATTGCTATATTGAAATTATATCCTTTTGTTGTTATGGTATTTATTACGAGTCATCGTGCACATGAACGAATAAGAAGATTCGAAAAACAATTATTTGTTCACTTCAATGTAGCATTGCAAGAAAATCCCAGTTGCAGCAGTACATACATATGCCTCGCTGATGATGGTTTGCATTAATTTCACTCATTACAACAGCATCTGACCATATATATCTGCATTTCCCTTCATCGTCATATCATAAATCAGCATATGTTCTTTTAAATTTACCACCGAGAGCGCGATTTTGGCTCGCACCGAGCGTTCTGGCAGCAAATCTTAGCACGTGTTGAGTTTCAGTCCCAAGAATCTTTTGGAACCAAGATCAAGTTTTTTTCGGCACATGACGACTCAGTCTCAATCGTACACACACAAGTTTCGGCACGTGCTGACTCGACCCGAGTCTTGGCACATGAACGCCACTATTAACTTGAAGGGATTATATGTAACATTTTCATCACCAGTTCCCTCTTTTCATCACAAATTCACAAAATAGTCTGCACTTTCCTTCAAAATATGACAAAAGCTGAAAATTTATCCAAAATTTGTCTGTTGGTTCCAAAATTAAGGTTCATTTCCAGAAATATTGAACAATAAAAGAAAAAAGTGCAGAAAAATTTGGGCAAGAAAGTTTGGTAGTGAGAAGGTTGAGTTGGACACAGCAGAACCTAAAAGTAGTGGTGGATGCAGTTACCAGATCAGTCTCCTTTCTCTATCACTTTTTTGATCTCACATACTGTATTTGTTCTATTAGCAGCACATCTTTAAGGTAGAGATGCAGTTTACCTGACAGGTATTTTAATTAGTTAATTAGGAAACCAAGATGACCTTCCTTGTCCACAAAACTATATATTTTCGGAAAGCTTATTGTATGAATTTAAAATTTTTTTTAGTATTTTTTTTTATGGACACTGTAGTTTGAAATATGCACAATATATGCTTTTTTGGTCAAAAGTGATTTAAAAAAAAATAGCTCCTATACCATGCTTCTGTTTCCTGTCAAAATTGGTTTGTGGGTACATCTGTTTACTATGAAGAAAGCGCCGTCTTGAAAACTGTCTACCAGTTGTCAATTTTGCAGGGCAGCAGCCCAAATTTCACAACTTCAAGTTTATGCATAAATTAACACCCAGTCTAGTTGTCTGTACAATTGTTGTAACACTGTTCAACCAAAAACAATGCCCCGACGGCGTTTTGAAGATAAACAGATTGTCAATCATTTGTGAAAATTTCAAAACAAAAGGTCAAAGCGTCTAGGAGCTATTTTTTTTTAAAGGTCTGGGATGTGCACTAAAAAGAAGCTGAGATAATTGCTAATTTGCATAACAATTCACTCAGTAAGAAGTTTGCTAATGCTCATAATTAAAATGGCTATGACAGTTCCAAATTTAAATGTATTATCGTTTTGTTAAAAGTTAAATATAGTGCATAATATGGAGATCCCGTCATTTCTTTTTTTCACCATGTTTCTTTTTTATTACTTATGTACAGCCTTGCTTAATCTTGCTAAGCATTCAAAAGAGAGAATGTTTGCACCTGTTATCTATATTTTAAAATAATTTTGTGAGTATGTTCCACTATTCACAATTCTACAAAATTTTAACAGTCTATAGCCAAGACTGTTTGGATAATAAAAAGCAAAAAAAGAAGAATTTCACTCTCAAGTGCCCACAAACATGCATCTCTACCCCAAAATTACATTTATACATAGCTGTCATTAGTGAATACACTAACTGAGCAAAATGGTGTTCACAGGCAGTCATTTCAGTTAGCAGCAACATAATTGTACCTCAGTGAATACAAACTGTAAAGGAAAATCTCATATTCAAACACTAGGGTCAAACCTGGGTTAACCCAAACTGCCTTGAACCGCCTAAATAAAACCCAGTTTTTCGGTTCTAACGTCTAGACAATGGACAGTGCATCGACCACATTAATTTGCATAAAAACTGTAGTTCAAATCGCTCTCATTCACATCTTCCAAGCTGTTGTTTATTTTTAGGTTATCTTTACCTGGTGGATTTGTCAAGACCAAATAGTTGTAGCTGAAATGTGTCGATTTATTGTGTGCAAGCTTCATTTCACAGTATGTCTCGTCTAAAAAAAACACTCAACACTTAGCGCCCAGTGTCTTCAACTCAGAAAATCATGATTTTTCCAGGGGTGGGTGTTTACCCGAGCCCCTTCTCGGAAAAGAATGCAAATGACAATTTTAATTTTAATATTACGTCTTTGAGGGGAAATAAAATTACGAAATTAGTTGCGGCGTCTTTGACTTTTACAATGAAGAAACAGAAATGATCACAAAAAATATGCACATTTTATTACAATATTAATTACGTACAACCCAAATTTTCAAGGTTAAAAATATTAGAGTCTGTTGGGTCAAAGTCAAAATCTTCATTATCTCCACTGATGAATGTGTTGCATCGCACGTAAACTCTTGATGAGAAGCACTTTCCGCCATGATGTATTTGCATGGTTTGAGCTGCAACAAAGTCCTTTGACCTGATGGGTCAAATCTGTTATTAACCAAACAGAATATTGTGTTGTACTGATGCAATTCTTCAGAAATTCTCGAAAAAATTTTCTGGTAATGCAATGCAGAGGTGAATTATCAATGTCGAAGCACGGTCTGTTGGAATTGATTTCGGCGAATAAACAACAGTCATTGTTGAAGCGTGGGCACTTTGCCGAATGTGATCATGAATATAAAAATTGCGCAAAAGTGGGGGGTGGGTGCTTGACCGGGCATGGGCACTATTGCTGTTGAGAACAGTACTAGTATATATACAACTTATAATATTTCATCCCGAGAAGCTGCTCATTCAACTTCTATTGCATTATTTTCCAGTTCTGTTTCAAACACAGATTTACCAGATATATCACAATAGAAGGTACTGGTATATGGTTTCACTTGATACATATTTTAATAATGACATGAAATATATCACACTATTACGTCTGTAATTAATTGCAGATAAATTGACTAAATATTCACAATAACAATTGTATTGACTTGTATCATTTGTTCTCTGTTGTTTGTTTTTAGTTGGGAGTGTTAAGGTTCAGAAGGCAGACCTACTACAAATTAGCATATTGTAGGTCAAGTAGGTTTGAATAGAACTGGAAAGGGCAGGCCGGGTTAACCTAGGTTTAACATGAGTGTTTGAATAATAGATCGTTACTAATGTAAATTTACAGATCTCTCCTACAGCAGCAGATACATATTTGTGTGTGTTTCATATTTCCATGTTTTTATATTAGTATTTCAAACCGAAAGGTTGTCACCTGCGCATGCACGGGAATTGAGTCCCAAGCGATGATAACAACACTCACTAAAAACGCAAAGGCTCATCGGTAGACGCTTGTTTGTAAACAATGACATGCTATGGCCAACTGACGCAGGCGTAGGTGATGACAACCCCGCTTTAATAACAACTACTCTCAAAAGTTACAGTGAAATTCATGAAGGCATGAATGTTTTATAATTTCAAACAGTCAATGCATGGTAGTAAATCAGCCAATGAATGAAGGAAATTGCAAAGACTCATTGGTAATGAGAGTTACTATTTTAAAAGGCTTCAATAGAGTTTTTGCATGTTTTCTACATGTTAGAGATATAGCAATATGTTAATAAAGCACTAGTATAGCCACCAATGTCAACATTTAAAATACAGAACATACAAATGGTCTATATCCAATAAATGCATATTCTTTGAATTTGAATGAAATGTCTGTAAAGGTAAAGGTTTTATAAATATTTTACAAATTTCCATCAAAAAACATTCACGCCTTCATAAAATTCACTGTATAGTGGTTTCAGAAAAGCTGTTTCGAAAATTTATGAATCATAAACACAAAACAATTACAAATTGGAAAACTGTCCTTGACCAATCAGAATAATCGCTATGACTTCCCCACTGATAAATACATAGCCCCCCAATGAACCACCAAGTCTGCGGGTGTGCTGCGGAAGTGCGTTCTAAAGTGGCTATCAATAAATCAACTAAGGTGTATCAACCAGAATTTGATCGGCTATGCTGCATATCATAAAATTATTATAGCCCTTTCTGTTGTCTCATTTGATGTGAATGCAACAATTATAAATATGTTATAAACTACTTATAAATTGTCGACGCAGCTTTTCTGAAACCACTAAATTGTTTCTCATGATCACTCTGAACTTGTGAATCTTAGTGTATTTGGGGAAAATGTAAAATTAATTAACATGTGTTTAGAAACTATAATGAATACATACATATGATCATCATAGACCATTGCAGAGATGGGAGATTCACCTGACTCGAGGCCAGATCAAGTAATTTGGGCTTCTGGTCAACTCGACCCCAAGTCAACTCGACCACCGTATTTATACTGTAATTTGTACCATACCTGTATAAAGTGTTGAATGATTTATCGCATCCTTGTTGCTCACATGAAAAAGGTTTTTCGTTCGTATGCACCCTGACATGTATTTTCAGACTGTACGACGTGAGGAATGCTTTTCCACATCCCATTTGAGTACACGCAAAACTGTACTGTCCCTTGTGAGTTTTCTGATGGGTCTTCAGATTACCAGCAGTACTGTACGATCTCTGGCAGCCCTCATAACTGCATTCATAACGTTTCACCACTTTTACATTGGTTTTAGGGTCCCGTGATTCAAGGGTGAGCGTCGCCCCACCGATGTGTTCCGGCATAAAATTATCACCAGGGTTGATCTGCATTTGTATATGATCCGGTGAGATGGTATGATGGATGTAACCACAGTGTTCATGCCCATCCAACACATCATTTGAGTCGTCATTTTCTGTCGGCAATATCACAATGTTGCCGGACTCAGAACAGTGTCCGCACTTCGGCACATTTTCTGAGCCCTCGATAAAAACAGCTGTCTGGTCGAAGGTAGCGTTTACATAATCGACGTTGTCCTCGTCGTTTTCATTTTTCTGGAACCCCGTCTCTCCCGAAATATCCCGGCAATCAATACCAGTCTCTCCAGTTCGAGATTCTTCTTCCGTGACGTCTGCCATTTTGAATAAAAAACAATCTGTGATTACTGAGTATATCTGATAAATAGAAGCGTCGGTATTCGAAAATACAGGTTATAATCGTGGACGTTAATCATATTGCACTTAGACCATTTCACCCTCGAACGAATCATGTTTTTAATAAGATAGTACAACATACGCGGAGCGCAGATTAAATTATTTAAAAAATAATATTAGCGTGCGGGCTGAATAGGCGGTTAAAAATATACCCAGCGGCAGTAAAGTTGTGTTTATTGTTTGTTTACGTTCAACTTGTAGGATGCTATCACGGTTACTAAAAAAAAAAAGACCGTGGTGTTATTAAAGTCACTATCACTAGTGTATTTGCTGTAATACATCAGCATCTTTTTTTTGGTTATTATCGTAGACTCTGTCTTGAGTGGATTTAGGTTGGGATCAACCATTTGAAAGCATTAGGGGTGGCTGGAAGAGTGCTTTTTGTTATGTTTTTTCTGCACATTTTTTTTTATATAAGCACATAATTATTATAATATATATATATATATATATATATATATATATATATATATATATATATATATATATATATATATATATATATATATATATATATATATATATATACTAGTATAGCTTTTATTCACATAAATAATACATAACATTTAAGACAGAAACAATACACAAGAAAATAGAAACTAAAAAACAAACAAAGGTCATTTTGGGGTTGCCTTATCACAGTAATGTACTCCACAGCAATACTTATAGCAAACACACATTATATTGTTTTTTTTTATACTAGAGCCACACTGACATTTCTCATCAATAAAGATTTACATTATTTTTTTTAGACCATTTGGAATTATAAACGTTTATTTTCCTCTTACTTAATCAATTAATCACTTAAAATTAACATTCAGTTAAATTAAACCATTCCAGTTGAATCATTTAGTACCTTGCTTTTGCGGTGGCCAAGGATATCAACTATGTGATCGATCATGTTTTGACCATCAATGACTACAACTGTTGATTTTTCTCAACACATTTTGTTACAACCCAAATGCCATAGCTTTTCATGAAGCATGGTGATGTATGCAACAGCGCCCTCTACCGTTGTTTTCTTTTACAAATAATGAAGAATCCAAAGGGACATAGAATATGTTTTTTTTTTTTAACTAAACCTTAATAAGTATCATCCCAGTATGTAAATATAAGTATCATCAGCGTTTCTACAACAAAAACAAATGTATTGCAGTTGTTTAATATAATTATCATTGTTTTGGGGAAAATAACAAGATGATCAGAAATTGACAGTGCAGAAAAAAAGATAGATGTTCAATTTATTTTCCCAATTAAATGGTAAGTTTTTTAACACATTTTTATAAAAAAAAGCAAAACAAAATCGTTCTGTTTCTGGGCTTTATATTTTACATTTCCATTGCACAAAATCTGGTGAAAAAAAATGGATAATAAATAGGTCATAGTAGAATTGTATGACAATGATTTATGCTACTAAATACCATCATTACTTTATTTTTGGTGAAGCTTAGTATTTAAACATTAAAAAAAAAAAAACATTACATTGCGCAAGGCCACACGTTTATTACGAGTGAATAACCTCTTTATCATACATGCAACAGTACCATCACAAAAATCATGGAAAATGATCACTAGAACGAGGACGAACGTGAAAACTAGCAGTTAAAAACTGCGATAGCTTGGAAAGCCAAAGGCAAATTCTTTTGGTTTTGCACTTGCTACTGCATGTACCGGGTATAATAAGTAGAATAAGCATGTATTTGATGTGGGGATTTCAAACTAACATCAAACTTTGCTTTGCCAAATTATTGACTAAATATCTGAAAGTAGGAATTTCAATTTCCGACTACTTTGAAAGTGCAAAGTAAATTTCAATCTGTAATGTTAAACTTAAAACAATTTTGAATGCACACATATCTAAAATGAACAGATTGAGTGTTGAGAACATTCTAGTAAACAAGACGTTCTATTGTTGATTTTTTTGGCGAAAACGAGTAAAATATTGTACAAGTCACAAATTTTGCTGTCTATATCAAGAATGATCATGCAACTTACTGTAAAGTTATAAACACTGGCAAGGTTACGCGAAAAGTGATATTAACTCCATATTTGGAGTTGCACGCTGTGTGTGCAGTTCTTATTTTATTGTCGGTCATATGATATTATGAGAATACCGCGAAGTATGCATGAAGATTGTATCAACCAATGCATATTCACATGTAGACTGGCAAAGTCGGGACTTCTTTTTTGTTTTACAAAAAATATAATTGTCAATTTAGTCTTTTTAATGTGATCACGAAAACTAGCGTGACTAGCTAGCGGTCAGGTTAGTTTTCGCGATAAGGACTAAAAGAACAATTAACTATTTCTTTTTGTATAACAAAAAAGAAGTCCCAACTTTGCCAGTCTAATTCTCATGGTAACCTTATTAACATACATTGTTTTTCTGCTTGTAGTCGTAATTTTTTTGAGAAATCACAGCTCAAAATAGCAACTATGGTTAAGAATGTTTTGCATTTTAAAAAAGTTTGCATTCAGTAATTTGATTCTATTTCCGTCAAATACTATAAATTCTTTGTTCAATGGAAATAAACAAAAATGTTTGATTGTGACGTAAACATTATACATAATTTCCATCCGTCAAATACTATAAATTCTTTGTCCAATGGGAATAAACAAAAATGTTTGATTGTGACGTAAACATTATGCACAATTTTGAGAATAAGGAATGTTCAAAAGATGTTCAGTGTTTTACTGATAGATATACATGTATTCTATTATTATATATCTGTCACTGTAATGCCATAAGTTACAGCGTGCCGTAATTTTGCGGTATTTTACGGGGTATTTTCATCCTACCATATTAGGAAACACAAATTCCAAATATGGAACGATTACACGTGTAAGCATCCTTTAATAATAAAAAAACAAACATGGCTACCCCCCCCCCCCCCCCAAGGGTTTGACCCGACAGAAAAAGTCTGCTTAATCTATTCTAAACGTTACGGATTTTGGCATTCCCATGATGTGTTTCTGGGAAGAAAAGATGTATAATAATAAGTTATTACAAGGATACTGCAAAGTATGCAGTGAGACAGTACATGATCGCATCGACATCTGCTGCGTGTCGGTCGATACACCTGCTGTACTGTTGTGCATTATCTTTGCAGTATTTTCATATTAACCTCATATTATTTTCAATGTCAGATGCATGAGAGTATATATACAGTTGATAACTCGACATTCACTTAAAACACAAAAACAATTTTAAAAGATTATATTTTATTTCTCTACCAAAAAAAAAAATACATAAAATGAACATATAAAAATGATTTTTTCTCTTCAAAAATTCTATGACATAAACAGTGTTACCATGGCGATGAGGATATTTGATACCAACAAAAGTGTCCCACACAGTAGTATACAATTTATGAGAAAACTTCGATCTGTGGGTTTTGGAATTGATTTGGCAAAAATATACTCCACATAAGCTGTGAGAATCCACTGGCCATCTAATGCATAGCAAGGAACAGAATTGAGAATGGCCAACGCCCCTGAGAGTGAAATGAAATATCTGAAGTACCATAGTGTTAAGGAAACATGTTGTGCTGTCAGTTCTGTATTCTCGTATATAATAAAGTAAAGACATATGGTTAATATATATATGTTATGTATGTCTTATTTAAACAATGTACATCATATTTGAACACTTTCCTTTACCTATACAACTTTTAGTCATGTGACCTTTTGTTCTAGGTGCGATTTATTTTTTTGTAAATCTACACGCCTCTTTGTCTTTATGCTAGTTACCTGGCCACACTTGTATTCATATGCAGAGTGTTATTTCTATAGATAACTTTGGCATACTTTGTAAACTGCTATTGTAAATCAGAACTTGCATCTTGGCAAGGATTGATCAGCTTTTAGTCAAGGTGCAACATTTGGAACTGACGAGGAGAAGATAGACTTCAAACATGCAACATCAACCAAATTTAAAAAAAAAAATAACTTAGATGATTTTATTCAAATTATAAGCAAATTAGGAACCCACAAGTTAACTGAGATGGTTTTATTCAAATTATATACAAATTGTGAAGCTACAAGCTAACAAGATGTCTGACAAAAGGATACTTTAGTAATGTATCTAACATATTTGGAAAACTTATCGGTGAAAATGTATATCTTGGAATGTAACTAGAGACTCTCACTGCAAAATAAACTCATATCAGTTAGAAAAGACATGTATGTGGCAACACATGTATAGTAGTGCAAAAAAACAAATAACTTTAATTTATAAATTATTTTAAGTCAGACACTTTGGATTTGATGATGACAAAAATGCATGTACATTTGTCTGATATGATGTCTGATGTATGTGTGTTGGTCCAGGCATGTTGGAGATGAGGATTCGGAGAACTGAATTCTGGGAAATAAAATGGCCACCAGTCGGACATTTTGAACCCAGTCAGAAAAATAAAAATAAAGCGCATTATAAGATTCCATTGTGTTTAATGTATGTACCAAGTTTAAACCAAATCAGTTCACACACAGCTGAATTCCAGTTCTGGAATTGTGAAAATATTGGATTTTGATTCATATTTGGCTTTAAAACGGCTGCCATTCAGGCATGGAATCAAATGCATGTGCACATGTCCAATATAAAATCTGATGAATATGTGCAGTTTTAACTTAATCGGTCCAGGCATATCAGATATGAATCAGATTTGAAACTGCATTTAAAAAATCAAAGAAAGCTTAGAAAGAACTCCCGTGTGCTGAGAGTTTTGGAGACACATTAAAAATTAATTCAAAATTACTTATACTTGAGATATTGATGGAATAGCTGAAAACTAATTATGCAAATAAGGTAACTAATATGAACAGATTTAAGTGTAAAACTAATAAGGTCTGCACAATGTACCAAGTTTCATTGAAATGTGATTAGAACCAAAAAAATATTAATTATTATGCTAATTAGAGAATTAATATGAACAGATTTTAACCCAAAATTAATCAGACTGTTTATTGTCCTAGAGCATTTACGTACCAAGTTTTATTCAATTGTGATGATCAATACTTGAGATATCAGTATTAATTAATTATGTTAATTAGGTGATTAAGAAGCATAAATATTTACCAAAAACTAATATGGTGCATAGTCTTAGGTTCATTGAAATGTGACAGGTACTCTTTAAAAGTTTCATTGAAATCCAATGAGTGGTTTTTAGACATCATAGAACAGCAAAAAATTAACTAATTATGCAAATTAGGTAATTAATAGGCACAATTATTTATCCCAAAATTAATTAGGTCTCTGCATAGTCCTAGAATATCTATGTCGCAAGTCTCATTGAAATGTGATGATTAGTACTTGAGATACATGTATCAGGTGAAAAGCTGAAAATTAACTATTTATGCTAATAAGGTGATTAATATGCACAAATATTTACCCAAAAACTAATTAGGTCTCTGCACAGTCCTCAAGTAACTATGTACTAAGTTTCATTGAAACGTGATCATTACTACTCGAAATATCAAAAGCTGAAAATTAATTAATTATGCAAATTAGGTAATTAATATGTACTGATAATACCCTAAAAACTATCAGGTATGTGCAGTGTCATATGACACCTATGTACAAAGTTTTATTGAAATGTTATGATTAGTACTTGAGATATCAGTGGAAAGCCGAAAATTGATTAATCATTATGTAAATTAGGTAATTAATAATATTAACAGATTTTTACATAAAACTAATCAAATCTGCGCATTAGTTCAGAGCATCCATGTGCCAAGTTTCATTGAAATCCAATGAGTGGTTCTTCAAAAATCAGTGGAACAGTCATAGAACAGCTTAAAATCAGTTAATTATCATGCAAATTAGGTAATTAATATTCATAGATTTTTACCCAAAACTAATCAAATCTGCGCACTAGTTCAGAGCATCCATGTGCCAAATTTCATCAAAATCCAATGAGTGGTTCTTCAGATATCAGTGGAACAGTCTTGGAACAGCTAAAAATCAGCTAATTATCATGCAAATTAGGTAATTAATATTCATAGATTTTTACCAAAACCTAATCAACTCTGCGCATTATCCCAGAGCATGTACCAAGTTTCACCAAAATTTGATTAGTGGTTCTTGAGATAACGGTGGAACAAAAAAAGTGACATACATACAGACATACAGACATACAGACATACAGACAGGGTAACTGCAAAGACTCCCTTTTGTGCTTCGCACACGGGAGTCAAAAATGGCAACCAGTCGGTCATTTTGAACCCGACAGGACCCATCCAAAGATGACTGAGATCTGGTTTAGGAATGTAGAAAATGTATGATTATGATACAAATGCATGCATGCAGAGAGGTCAATCTGTATGTCCTTTTTTTCAGACCGTGTCTGTACTAGGAAAACAAAAAAATACATAAAACATTAAACTCACCAGTGTATGTGAGGAAATATGGATCCCCTACAAACAATACAGCTGGTCCACTATCATGAATAATACGTAATAAATAAGTATTTTTATCCAATGCTGGATGTAGACAAGCCATATCACGGTGTACTATACAGTCATAGTACGTACTACATGTGATTCTGTCCGTCACAGATCGAGCTGTCAGGCAAGCATATTTCTGAAATCAAAACAACATTTATGTAGTATTAAATAAAAAATATAGTGAGAAAAGAACACATTTTAAGTATCTAATCAAGAAAAAATAGTTTTTTTTCTTAATTTACAGACCAAGATTGTTTACTATGGGCACAACATTTACGAATACCACTAATCAGCCCACTCAGACAGCTGATTGCATCACTAGTTTGCAATTATATCTCCATCCACTTGACTGAAAGTTTAATGCGCATGATTTCAAATTCAAAACAAAAGACAAACATATGTATTTTTGTAATCCCGTGCACTAAACCATCCAGCATGAAGTGACTGGCAATGTTGCAAACTAGCAAAACAATTACAGTTGACTGAATGGCTGACTAAGAGTACATTTGTAAAGACTTTGCGCCTTCATTAAAATTCTTACTTAAATCAATGTCATGGTAAGATTTCAGGGGTCCTGCCTTAGACTCAAATACATCCACATTTTAGAATATTGAATATGATAGAAATATGTAATATATTCTATAGATATTTTACAACCATTATTTATCAAAGAGTGCAAAGCCAATGATGTGGACAAAACTCTTACTGGACCAGTGTAATCTGATTTTTCCTGAGGCACAGAAAGTCCTGTACTCAAAAAGATTAATCATTTTTACGCTATAAATGTTATTCATTATAGTGTTTTTTCCCACTGTATGTGATCTTACTTAAAGTGTAATGTAATCATAGAACCTGGTACAGTGTGTGGAAAAGACTGAAAGATTACTTTGCTGTCATTTTTGGTGATTTCTGTTGAGCCCCAAGGATTTTATACCTTGAACAAAGAACTTGAGAAATTATTTCAATGCCACAACAGGTAAAAATTCATCAATTACTTTTTTAGTTTCTGTTTACTCATTTCTTTGTCTCAATCAAACATTTTTATGAATAAATAATCACACCACATTATATTATATTTACTGACGTCATTTGGAACAAACATTATTTTAATTCTATTTGTAGCATAACTGCTATCAGTTATAGCAATCAAAAGTAAAGTTTGCAGTAAAAGATCTGTGCTGATAAGTGGATTCACACTCCTTGATTGGTATTACAATTACTAAACATTTATTTTCATAATTTAAAATTAAAAAAGAACTTTCAAGCATGGTGACCTCAATAGTTGTTGACTTCCTTATTACAGTTAGGGTTAAATCATTTAATTAAAGAAAGTGGGAGAGGGGCGGGAGTGTTGTTAAAGTTTTACAACATCATGTCAGAATTACATTTAATATCACATATTTATGTATTCCGCCTTCCATTACAGCTAAGATTTGTTATTGATTTAAACTTTCCCAGGTTGAACTTCTTCCCAGCCTCCTTAAATTTGTTTCCAGCTCCCAAACATTACTTCTAACCCTTAGTAAATGTTACTTCCATCTTCACTAAATGTTTCTTCCAGCTTTGCCCAAATTTTCCATCTAGCCCACCCTATATTTTTTTGTAAATGTTCCTTCCAGTGCACTTCCTCCAGTGTTCCTTCCAGCCCTCACAAGTTTTCCTTCACGCAATCCCTTAATTTAAATGAGCAACACCTTTGAATGTCATGTGTATGGTTCTCTTTTGCCAAATACCAAACCAAAACACACCCTCATATTTAAATTAAAATCATATGTCCTACCCTCTCACTAGCATCTTTACTTGTATACATGAAACATAAATCTGACATGGATGTGTTAGAACAGCAATGCTTGGATCCATCCAATGACTTGTCACCTATATAGAGTGAACAGATAAACATAAATCTGACATGGATGTGTTAGAACAGCAATACTTGGATCCATCCAATGACTTGTCACCTGTATAGAGTGAACAGATAAACATAAATCTGACATGGATGTGTTAGAACAGCAATGCTTGGATCCATTCAATGATTTGTCACCTGTATAGAGTGAACAGATAAACATAAATCTGACATGGATGTGTTAGAAGAGCAATGCTTGGATCCATCCAATGACTTGTCACCTGTATAGAGTGAACAGATAAACATAAATCTGACATGGATGTGTTAGAAGAGCAATGCTTGGATCCATCCAATGACTTGTCACCTGTATAGAGTGAACAGATAAACATAAATCTGACATGGATGTGTTAGAAGAGCAATGCTTGGATCCATCCAATGATTTGTCACCTGTATAGAGTGAACAGATTAACATAAATCTGACATGGATGTGTTAGAACAGCAATGCTTGGATCCATCTAATGACTTGTCACCCGTATAGAGTGAACAGATAAACATAAATCTGACATGGATGTGTTAGAACAGCAATGCTTGGATCCATCCAATGACTTGTCATCTGTATAGAGTGAACAGATAAACATAAATCTGACATGGATGTGTTAGAACAGCAATGCTTGGATCCATCCAATGACTTGTCACCTGTATAGAGTGAACAGATTAACATAAATCTGACATGGATGTGTTAGAAGAGCAATGCTTGGATCCATCCAATGATTTGTCACCTGTATAGAGTGAACAGATTAACATAAATCTGACATGGATGTGTTAAAAGAGCAATGCTTGGATCCATCCAATGACTTGTCACCTGTATAGAGTGAACAGATAAACATAAATCTGACATGGATGTGTTAGAACAGCAATGCTTGGATCCATCCAATGACTTGTCACCTGTATAGAATGAACAGATAAACATAAATCTGACATGGATGTGTTGGAACAGCAATGCTTGGATCCATCCAATGACTTGTCACCTGTATAGAGTGAACAGATTAACATAAATCTGACATGGATGTGTTGGAACAGCAATGCTTGAATCCATCCAATGACTTGTCACCTGTATAGAGTGAACAGATAAACATAAATTTCATAAACATAAATTTCATAAAATAAAATTTTTAAATCAAAATACAATTCAATCAAAGGATAAATGATCTCAGCACAAGCTCCTATACTGCTTGGCTGCTTCAAAAAGCATAAAATTTGAATTTGAAATAGAATTTTGTCACCTGTAGAGTGAAAAAATACAATTATAGCTCAATGTTGAAATGCAGAGTTCAATATTCCATTGAGATACCCTTACTTCATCAAAATTGACCATCATTATAGCACATTATTAAACATGAAAATGTCCCCAAAAAATATTTGCATTTATTGAATACCACACGGTGTTTGTTCTGTTTTCATATTTAATTTCATGCATAACATGGGATCTCGCAGTGAAAGAAAAATGGTCGATTAATTATGACACTAATACTATTATGGTACTCATACCTGTGTTTGCCTTGTTCATCTGTTGTATATCATCTATGGACAAACAATAGCCTTTTGTTGGTTGATGGATGACATCATTCACACACAACAATAGGTCTTCTGACGTATTAATAGTACAACCATTAATACTGAGTAATTTATATCCTACATCTAAACCGTTCTCTCCAGATACTGGGGAATGCTGAATGAAGAAACACAGAAAACTTAAGTTTGAGGTCAAGATCAAGACATGCCAGTTCTCAATCGATAATCTATCCAGGTTTTTTTCTAGAAAAAAACTGCAAGAGGGAGCACTGCAATTCAGAGGAGCCTCCATATGGGGGAGATAGGTTTTCCCTACTGTGTCTATCAATTGATTTAAGGTACATGTGGGTATGGCTTAATGTAGTAAAATTATTTTAGATAGAAATGTTTAGTATCAACACTTTGCATAACCTGATGAATCTAATTTCCAGGAGGAATGTTTTGTGTTGTATTATTGGTGTGCTAAGAAATAAGCAGAACTAGTTCCATGAAAAAGAAAATCTGAACATATCAGTGACACTTCATATCAGCATACAGTGGACACACTGGTGGAAGTGTCAGTGATCAGTAAATAAAATAGTATCTTAAGTTAGAAGCCTACTCATGAATGCAAATACCGAGAATTTAGTCATTTTGCAATAAAGTATACTTTCTGGGCAATATAAGGATATTCACTAAAAAAAAGTTGGGCATCACCAGCCTAATTTTCAAGAAAATGAAGCATTGTAATTGATTGCTTTCCATTTTGGCAGTATTATTAATGCTTTTACCAGACATTTCCATAGCAGAGATATAACATATCATATCTTGAATTGTAGGCTATTGACATATATAGTGAATGATGGGGTACTATTTGTTGTCCTCTATTTTTTCAAAAATCTTGGTTTTAAAAAGTGTCAAAAATTTTTCAACATTGTGCTTCACGGAATTGTTCTAAAACAAGGTTTTATGAAAAATATCAGGACAAGCTCCTTAAAATATGTCATTACAACAAATAAAAGATTACTATTTCGTGGTGCCTTTATAATAAACTAATAAAATTGTCATGCGATTTATAACCAACTTTCTCAAATAATATGGGTAGGATTCTACCTTAAGGTAGAGATGCAGTTTACCTGACAGGTATTTTAATTAGTTAATTAGGCAACCAAAATGACCTCCCTTGTCCACAAAACTATATATTTTCGGAAAGCTTATTGTATGAATTTTAAGATTTTGTTAGTATTTTTTTTATGGACACTTTAGTTTGAAATATGCACAAAAATGTGTTTTTTTTTGGGTCAAAAGTGATTTAAAAAAAATTACTGGTAGCTTCTAAACCATGCCTCTGTTTCCTGTCAAAATTGGTTTATGGGTACATCTGTTTATTGTGAAAAAAGTGCCGTCTTAAAAACTGTCTACCAGTTGTCAATTTTGCTGGGCAGCAGCTCAAATTTCACTAATTCAAGTTTATGCATAAATTAACACCCAGGCTATTTGTCTGTATGATTGTTGTAACACTGTTCAACAAAAAACAATGCACTAAAAAGAAGCTGAGATAATTGCTAATTTGCATATTTTATAGTTAAGTAAAAATATATGCTGATTTACATCGCCATTGGATTTAACAGAGTTCCGCTAATGATTTTAATTTCAAATTTTCACAGAACACAGATATTTATACAATGCCATAAAAAATATAAAAAAGTGAAATTTGTCAAAATTTGCAAAATAAACTACATCTCTACCTTAATAAACTCACCGGTAATACTTCTGTTACTATTGCACCATTTCCCATTGTATACAGTGGTAGTAACAGCACAGGTAAAAAATGTAGTAACAAAATACAAACAACAACAATGATAAAATTATGCCAGACACCAGCACAGTAAATCCGAAGTTGGCGCAAAGGTGATATCGCATTTAAATGTTCCGTGTATAAATCCACATATGCGCCAGGATAAAGAAGAAAAATAAAAACACCAAAACCATTCACTCGTACTTGCTCTCTGCAATAAATTAAATTTAAAATAGCTACAGTAAAGGCATGAATGTTTTTTATCTAAAATATTTACAAATGCTTATAAATTTTGAATAGGTGTCAAAAACAACTTGACGAATTACAATGGATTAGTGGTGCATATTATTCAAAGTATGATTATGTATGCCTATGATTGAAATCATATAATCACTAAAACATTTTAAAGCTAGGCTAGGGGGTCTGTAGCCTCTTAACTGCATCTCCGAACTGGTGAGTTGCTAAGGTCTGTGATATTTAAAAAAAAATTAACATTATTACTAAGTGAGTTGTGAGTATTTAAAATCCTGTTACTGGATATAAGTAACTAACAGTAAAATATTTTATTTTCACTAGGAATTTATTTTCTCTTTTCGCGCTGAAGGGACGATTCAGTGAAAACCAATTGCAGTGAATATGCATTTTTTCTATAGTTTACATTCAACTCATCAAAAATCAGTGAAAATAAGTTCCATACAAAACACCCAAAAAGTCATTTCAGTGAAAATTAATTTCAACTAAAATAAAGTATTTCACAGTACCTTATAAGCTTCTAAACTAATTGCATAGGATTTTATGTACCATTGACTAAGTAGCATTTTGAAATATTACAAAACATTGCAAAAAGGGAACAACCCATTATTTATTTTGAATATTACTTACTTGACCGCGGCAATGGCATGTCCAAACTCATGTAAAATTCCACAAACTGCTAAGGTGAGAAAATAATAGGCAATCTGACTAAGTGGCAAGTTTACACCAGGCATCTATAGAAAAGAGTAAGAGATGGGTTTACAAACAAACTTTCTTCACTACAAGACTGGTGTTGGTAATGGTAGCTATACAAGAAAATATCTCTATTCTGAACAATAAAGAATATAATGCAACGTTGTACCCTGTCAAATGAAAACCACAGAAGAATTACTTTATATTTAATATTCAAGGAAAGAAACTGATTAGCCACATGATCTCTACTCTGGTCTGGAACCCTCCCCCCAATGCACAAAATTAGAGCAGGGACAGGTGGTGTGTGTTTACACCAGGACTACAACACTACTGTTCCGCTGTTTTATTACATTACTTGATTACCATTCTAGTGCATACCAATTTTATGAGCGCCTACTTCTCTGCATCAATTTACATACAACTCATTGTAAATGAATATCTCAGGCCATTTATAGCCATGTCAGTAGACACTTATTACTCCATACTACACGTACTTCAATCTACTAAATTTATATGCTGCCATTCCTGTTATTTGACACGTGACCTTTCCTTTTGAGGTGAGGTAGCAACAGGCAAAGAAAGAAAACAAAAAAACATTTTACAAAATTCTCTGATTATGTAATAGTATAGTCCATTCTTCATTTGTTTGTTAAAATTTAATGTTCATGTTGCATTTAGTTTATCTCAGAAACCCACTATATATTTAAATAACCAGGCTTAGTGACTATACAATGGATCCACATACTGTTTCACATAACAAAGTGTCTTAAATAAATTTGACATGTGATATACCATCTTGTACAATTTCCACCGTTGACAAAATTGATCAGTGTTGTCAGTTTCCCAGAGACGTCCACCATTTAGAAATTAGATACATGTATATTTAGTGTGGGATAGTATGCTAACATTATTGCATTTTTATGGAAACTAATTTCTCAATATCTTGACTATTGAAAATATCATCATTCAACAATTGTTTAGGCTAAATTTGAGTTAATTGGCCATAAGGTCAGCACGCTGGAAAAGTTCGATGGAGGCACATAAAAACCTGATTTCAACAATTATTATCTTGTACAGTAACTGTGAAAAAAATTGTCAACATTTTATCAAAAAGCTGATGTTGGGCAGACATGCTGACCATTGCTCCATACATCAGGTCATCTGACTATAGAGGTAAACCCAACAATATCTCTGATGGTGCGTCAACAGGCTGACCATAATCAGGTCAAAGGTCATTTTGTGACTTTTTTTCACTACCGTCTACCTACTACTCTTTAAAAAAAATCTATACATTGTAGGAGTTCATTAGTAAATAACAAATAATTCTTACCACAGGAGTCAACACTTGTTCTGAAGTCGAGTCTTGTTGGAATGTCTTGATTAACATGAAGACTAATAAAACTATTGATGATACCATTGCAATAATACCAAACCATATTCCAAATGTAAACCATGCATGGAATAAGGTAGAATTACTCTGTCCAATTTTTAGAAATACTCTATTCATACAGGTTGTATACCAGCGTGCTTGTCCAATAGACACTGTAATGCCATGCTGCTCCTGGAATTCTTGATAATATTTACCATATCTTCGATAAGACTAGTTAAATAAAATATAAATTTTGGAGACTTTATTGTTTTGTGAATTATTTGAATAACATAGCACAACCATTTGATAGGGAGATGGCCGCACAGCCCTATGATATAATTCCAAACATGAATATGGCTTCTGTGGAAAAAATGCACTATGTCTCAGCACTAGCACTCGCAGTTTGTCAGGAGAGACAACAGTGACATTGAATGTCCGGAACTGTCACCAGGTGTTGAATACATTATTATTTGTAAAGTGGATTGATATTTGTATCATTGTATTATCTACTCAAATTAAGTTTGTGGATAAATACTCTCCCCTGAAGCCACTTGTATCAACCAGCTCTCCACGCAAAATATATTTTTAAACACTTTTTCAACAACAGTCACATTTGGAATGACTTATTTTGTTACTCCTCTCAGGACACTCCAGCCCTTCTCCACATTTAATTGTATAAGCCCCTCTTGAGGAAACCTCTAGTTTTCCAGAGGGGCATATACTGTGTCTCAAAATACACACAAAAATGGAAACTCGCTGTGAACACAGAAAAAACAAAAATTATGGTTTTTAATAAAAATAATAAACTTTATGACAGTGATTTATTCTTTTTTGAAGGGAATGAGATTAACATCGTGAGAAATTATAATTATTTAGGTATTGTTCTCAGCCCTAATGGAAAATTTAAAGCTGCTATGAAACATCTGAAATACAAAGGAATGAAAGCATTATTCTCTTTGAAAGCCAAATTAGGTCATAATGAAAGCCTCAGTCCCTCATTAATGTTATCATTGTTTGATAAACTAATAAGACCAATTTTTATAAATGGATGTGAAGTATGGGCTGAAGAAAGTTCATTCAACTCTACTATAGAAGATGTACACCTCAGCTTTTGTCGCTTCATCCTAGGCGTTTCAAAAAACACTCCGAAATTGGGAAATTAAAGTGAGTTGGGTAGATATCCTATCGATTCATTCATTAAAAAACAGTTAATAAAATATACAAACCATCTAAACAAAATTCAAAACTCCATTATTAAGGAAGCCTTCCTACTTAACAAGACTATAAAAAATAAGTGGTACAATGAACTTAACTCAGTACTGAAATCTACAAATAAAACACTATCAGATATTGACAATAATGAGCTAAAATCGTTACAAATGTCACAGATATATGATAAAATAAAAAATGTATTTATAAAGCATTGGATTAACTCAATTAATGATGATAACAGACAAAACACTAATACAAAAAACAAATTGAGGACTTACAAAAAATTTAAAACAAACTTCATTTTGAAAAACTACTTAATTAAGCTAAAAAATAAAGAACTGAAAAGTACCCTAACTAAATTCAGACTGAGCAATCACAGTTTAGAAATTGAAAAAGGAAGACACAACAAAATCAAAAGTAGCGACAGAATCTGCAAATTGTGTAATAAAAATGATATTGAAGATGAACATCACTTCCTCATAATATGCCCAGTATATAGTAAAGAGAGGGACATTTTATACAATGAAGCTGAAAAGATTATTCCTGACTTTACTAATCTCACACCTGAAAATAAATTCATAAAAATAATGCCAAATAATAACTTAACAATTCCTCTGGCACAATATCTGAAATACAGCTTTGCTATTAGACAGCAGCACCTACTTAGTCATTGACTTTTTTTTTTTTTTACACCTATTAGGTGTTCATTGGGGTTTTGTTTTTAAACTATTAGCCATTGTAATTTGATTAATTTGTATCTGTAATTTTTGTTGTTGTTGTAACCTTTAACCTCCTTCAGTAGGTTGTTACGAGTTAATAAATTGTTGCTAAGGACTCATTTCCCGCGCGTGCGCAGGTGACGACCCTCCTGCATTAAAATACTGTACAGTTGAATTAGGGAAGCATAGGAGGTTTTGAGTTATGGTTATGTAGTATGAGTGGGCAATACAAAAGGAAGTCTTTCACAATTTTGTTGTGGTTGTGAACTTTTGTGCTTATTTAGCTTAGTCATTCCTTTTTCTTTATTTTTACACCTGATAATAGATAGGCTTTGCCATCCAAAACGTTGTGCTGTTTTTTTAATAGTAGTTTTTAGCTTGGAGTTTTATTTATCTTGTTTTTATGATATTTCACTCCGGCTTCTTCAAGACATTTTAACCTTCGTGGATCCACTTGGAACTAAGTGCCATTAGTGTTTGGAGTCGCCTGTATTTGATATGTTTGTTTTTTTGTTTTTGTGCATTGTATCCATTCAATATATTCAAATGGATATTAAGTGATTCTAAAACAAATAAAAAAATATTATATATGACCCAAATATTATAAATAAATGTTTTAACAAAAAACAGTGTCTACAATAATTCTAGACAGCGTGTGGATTTTGATGAACACAGAGATAAACAATATGATGCGTATGAACGTACCTAAAGTGTTAGCATCTCCAATTGGGTTATTTTGTATTATATCTTAAATGAGGTACACAGTACAACATTTTCCTGTCGGAGCTGCTAAAACAGCAACTAGCAGTATTGTGTTATTGTCCAAATCATCGAAAGACATGATTTTATTTTTATCACGAGATTGCATGACTGTCCGACTGCCTTAATGCCTACCTTGAGAAAGACGTCTAGCAGGTAGAGAGAAGACCAGAAAGCGAGTAGTAAGGCTACCAAGCTGCTATTCTGCATTTCTTATATATTTCAAATCATATCGTAAACAGACATCTGAAATATAATAACATGTGAGCATCTATTCAATCAATCACCTATTCACACCTACTACATTGTACACGTGCATGTAAACACAACGTAGTCCCTCAATTTATAACGTGTTTATTAATAATGTTCTGAAAACCTACTGTGCACTATACTACAACATGTCGCAAAGCGTTAATAAATGCAATACAATTACAATGAGGTGTTTACTTTGCAGTCTATCAAACAAATTGTTATATTTGTATTCATTCGCGACTACTTCCTGTTCAGTTGTGTGTTGCATGAGTGTCATCGCTTGGTGGCGCACTGTGACAACAAAGTGCGCCACCAAGAGGAATATGATTATGACTGAAGGACAGCAAGCTAGAAGATCGAACATTTTGATTAAAATCAGTTATTAAACTTTCCTTCTTCTCATCCTTATTTTACATTTTTTTATTCGTTGAATTATTCGTTTTTTTATGTAATTATTATTACAATTAAAAAAATAAAATAACCGAAATGAATAAAAAACAAAAAATGTGTTGAAAATAAAGCCCGATGAGATCTGATTCAATAATATTATAGAATGGAGGGGTGACATATTTTTTTTGGAGGGGGGGGGGGAGCATTTAAAAGAAAATTTTTTGGAAAACATATCAGACAAGAAACGTACAAACAAATATCAACAAATTTTATATAACACACATTTTATACTATAGGAAAACAACATCATCATAGAAACAAACTTCTATTACTCCCCTCCAGTCTATATAATGGTCACTCCCTTATTCGCAAACCACAACCCATGAAGTGGTGAGTAATTTATATGCAGGTTTTATTGGATGAGTGGGTGGTTTTGTGGGGTTGAATTGCTGAACAACGGCTCTTAAATCTAAGTATATGACGAGAAAGACGTCAACATCGAGGGAATTATTTGAAATGGGCGACGGTAGAATTCGTACCTTCGAATCACTGCATTTGTTACGTGTTGGTGTTTTACTTGCTGTGATAGTATTGATCTCGCTACTTACCATTTCGGTAATGTTCCAATCAAATCTAACGCAACCCTTATAAAGAGTTCTTAATGGCCAATCTTACTAACAACTTGAAATCGGGCAAGTTTCTTGTTGTCACGAAACACGAAGAGCTAACTAATTTGTACACAGGCATTTATTTTGTGGGTGGGATTTGATTTGTAGAACAACGGCTCTTAAATTATATGAGAATGACGTCAATATCGAGGGAATTACTAGTAGTTGCAGGAGACGGAGGGTGGATACAAACCGTTTCGTATCACTGCATCTGGTACACGTAGGTATTTTACTCGGTATTATACTGTTGGTCTCGCTGTTTGTCATTTCGAAACTTGTTCATAGATACCACACCATGATTTGATCTTTAGAAGATGTAATTTTCATTTTGTTGGTGTAGGTAATCAGAGTGCGGTTATACATCGAGGGTTGCGGGCACGCTTTTAATCACAACTTTGGACGCATACAAGCATAACAATTTTCTCTAGCTGTGAAACCCACTAGTGAGTATATTTTGAAATTTAATACCAAATGAATTAATACATAATTACACATTTATATTTACCATTCTATTCCATTTTCCATTGTCTGCCAATTTGACGTACCGAGAAGTTTAAACAAACATTCTTAATGAAAATGGCGTCTTTTTTCCAAGTTTAGAAGCAGAAAACAATCTTGTTAAGTATTCCGACGTAGATCATGCACTTCGTTTACCTACCTAATTGTAATTCACACACCGCCACGTTTCTTTAGAATCCATAACAAACTATTAACGTAAACCACAAAGGCCTAATTTGTTTAATTTGCAATACGTGACTTTGGTCAAAGTAAAATATTTCATCTCAAATTGCATTTCAACTTCATCTTAACATTTGTTCGTGGTTGAATTATTATAACGGAATATACTGTCACGTACAAGTCTTAAGCAAAAATAACTTCATACGACAATCTTTGACAAACAACATTATATGTCGTTGGTTCCAATCCCACATTTACAAATCATAGTGAGTGGTATGTTTATACGCGCAGTGTAAATTGCATGTTTGGGTCTACGTGCTAGAACCATGTATCATAATCGGTAGTTAACGAGAGCTAGGCCATTGACCTTTACCCACGTCCCCATTTATTCGACAAGAGGTGTATAATGTTAGTATCCGATGCAGAATTGTAATACAATTGGACCTGCAGATCACATATACCGGTCTAGACAGAAGCGCAACAATCCCCACACTATCGACGATCAAAAAGCGACAGATTTATTGCAGAATTGTGCTCCATATATATTGATATGCGTGGGTCAAAATAAGGTTAAGTATATTGTATCGACAAATAATCATGCCAAATTTTATAATCGTCACGCAAACACCACGTTCAAATGTACAACATAGACGGGAAATCAAACCAATAAACGAAATAACTTACCGTTATTCACAGTTAAATAATTATACAGTTGTTCACAGTTGAATAATTATATTGAAAAATAGTAAAATAAGAACCACCGTTTACCGTTATACGTGAAATCGAACACAGAAATAGAACAAACAAAAGTCATAACGTAAAATTAAACAAACACGAATGTATTAGCACACTTACTAATGTGCTCGAAAGCCATTTCCTGTCACAATATTTGAACGGACTTTGATTTATTATGGCCTGATAAAGTTTGCAACTTTGATTGTTTGAAGTTAATAAAAAAACTACCAGCTGCGGGTATTAATGCTTGGGTCAATAAAATATCAGTTTGTCTTCTTGACAATAATAACCATGACGTTTACGTATATAGTACTAAATGCCCCGAGTTCAGTGCTCATAAAAATGTTCAATTTATTCATTTATATTGCTAAACATAATATTTGCAAATATTTAACTTAGGTACATGTAACCTATCCGAATACATTTCAACTCAGACAGTTAGCAACGGCTATCGAGGTTATAATTTATTACGGTTGGATTTATTACCATCCAGGATCATGTAAGTACTATATATTATTACCAGGAATTTATACTAAATGTAGACTTGCTTACACGACCTATTGTTTTTTTTTATCGAAATACCCGTAAATAACAAAAATTGTAAATAATAGAATGATCGCAAAAAAAATCAAACATAAATGACTCGTATGCGTGCATGACGTGATTCGCGGAACTAAGAATAATTTCTGGAATAACGAGATTAAACCAATCAGAAACAACCATATATGCATAATATGCAGATGACATTTGAAAGAAAGATGAGTTTGACGTGTATAAATACTATTCCAGCCTTGACCACGAGGTTGTTCACAACTGTGTTATTTATGTGACGCATTTTCGTTTTCTTTTTCGAAAAAGTGCCATTAATATTTGCAAGCAAGTCTATATTAGCTTATAGATGGCAGAATAATACCAACAATACAAATATGTATAGTAAACAGGTGGCGGTTCCACACCACCTTTTCCAAATTTGGTTACATCAATTTGAGATTCTGTTTGACATTTTAAGATTAGCTTAAGTAATTGTATAATTTGTAGCGGCGCGGATATTTAGTATAAGCAGTACTGTTAGCGCCATAGATTAATTTTGATTCAACCATCGGTGTCAATGTAGATAACAGATTTGAATAAAATCATCACCCACTTTTATTCTAAGCAAAAGTTTACATTGTGATACAAATAAGTACAATATATGTGATTCGTGTCAGATGACAACGTTTGAGGTAAAAGTGGTTGTACGTGATATCACTATTAATTTTAAAACTAAGTTATATACCGGTAAAATTTATGATTAATATAAGATATTGTTTATGACGTCATACCTATAAAATATACACAACAACCAGTAACGATGTGTACTGGTAAGACCGGTGCAACATAAATATTCATCAAAATACTGTAACGATGGTAACATAGTATTACTACGTAAACTAATCCACACTACTAAAACGTTATGGATGGTCATTTGTTTTATTAGTGGTAACGAATTTGCCAGGACACTGTCACCAGGAAAGTCTGAAGACTAAAATTAAGATTTCATATAATATTCAGCATCTATTAGACTTGAAATACGACAATGGTAAGTATGGTTACATTGAATCCATTTTTACAAATTACTTTATCTCTTACGTTTAAATGTACTAATTATGTGAAATGTGTTGTTAATGTAGTTCTGGGCGAGGTTTTACGGTAAGAAAGTTGGTGAGCAACGGAGTATATATCCGTTGCCAGGAACATCTGATTTACAGTTATTCGAAGTACAGGTAAGACTACATGATTACTTATATTTAGTTGTACACATGGCTATACTGTTTATGTCACTCATCTGTTTAGAAGCTTAATGAATCAGGTGATATTTATCTACCTTCAGGAAGGTGTCACACAGTAATGGTAGTTATGCATCTGAATCACTGGATGTACATTTTATAGAAGGTGGCACTTTCACCATTAACTTACTTACTAGTGTTGTACCACTTTTGGCCCTATGACCCATTATTCTGGAAGTTGGGTTATTTTTTTAAACCACACATACAAATGAAATACCATGAAATACCTTTGTATTACACATCAAATATTCCATGTAGTATATATATATAATTGAAATACACCTATAACCATGTGTTTGAATAAAAATGTAAATGCACAATAATAAAAGAGACAGAAAAAAAGTAGTAATAAATCATCCAAAACAAAGAGGAACAATTTAGTTATAAAATGTTCTGTATAGACGGACCCCCCCCTCCGATTTGTTGAAGTATATTATTACTACTGGATTTTTGTATTAGATATCGCATATGTGGCACTTGAAAACTATTGCAAATATCGGAATACAATAGGTATTCGAACAATAGATATATTTGAATTGTTTAGGTAGGCCAATTTGAAATATGCACTGCGCATATGCGCAACACAGCAATATGTAAACTGATCAATCAGTAGTTTTAAGTTTAAAGTCAAAGTGATAACAGAATCACTTGAGCAAAAAATATGCATTACTTTTGATAGGGCAGTGACGAAGCTCTCAAAGTGACAGACACATTTGGTGATGAAGACGGTGATGACGTAGCTCGGGTAAGTACACACTGTACACATAACTCAATGTGGATTTTTGTAGCAATTTAATCATGACATTTTAATAATAAAGTCACGAATGTTAACACAATTACTGCTGTATATCTTTTCATTTATTTAGGAACGACCTGATGTACACAAAGCTGTCTTGAACAATGACAAAGAATTGTTGAAGTCATTGATAAAGTCAGGCACTGACGTTAACATTACTGATGAGGTATGAATTTATTGTCATTGGGTTTTAATGAGCACGTGAATACCCTTACACAAAACATATTTGCAGTGCATGAACAATTATTTTGTGCTTATGCACATAAGCCAAACATGTTTTGAGGACCATGGCTGATTGTATACCACTCAATATTGATATAAATCAGTGTTTGATTATGCTTGGATCCTCCATTAAATTATGCCAGTTAGGCAATTCCATATATTTGTACAATGATGGTTTGATATATTAGCTATTTAGCTATTTTTATGATAATAAATACTATGGGCTCAGTCTGAGATCTTTGAGGGGTGTCAGGGAATAGAGCCCATAAACCACAGTGATGATGGGGTAGACATTTTGGTACTATGGATGGTCAATACCAGTTGGGATAATGGTAATCAACAATCTACAAGGTAACAATAATCTTTTCTCTGGTCTTACCGAGTCTTCAACTATTTTCTTTCCTCGTCGTTTTTAATATATAGTTACCCTCCACCGGGGAAGCTGCTCCATTGTTTGTCACTTTGACATATGCCACACAGGACAATGTTGCTATATTGTCTACCCTAGACTTTATACCAACAGTGAACATAGCATCACCAACTTTATTCAAATTTTTTTCGTCAACCCTCTTCTTTGGTTTCATTGTATTCATTGTTAATTTGCCAGCTGTTTAAAAGGGGGAAAGGGCCAAGTTGTCCAGGTTGATAGTGATTCCGTAACAGCAAGTGATTCATTTCTTCTGGATGCAAATGTTCAGCCCACAGTACATTGTTAATGGATTTGCTTGCTTTGATGGTGGTTTAATGTGCTCATTAGCTGCAGGTATTTGTTATGTTCAGCAGTGCATTAAAAGATTCATTTTGGCTCGATTATCATGAGTGTCCTTGAAGACCATGAATTATTTCTTTTTCAGTCAGTCTCTTCTTAAGAACATGTACAGGTATATTACCTGGTTAATGCAACATATATTTGCTTCTGGTGTGCTTCATATCTTAGTCTGCCAAGATATGTATTTCACATAAAGCTAGAACACGTAAATAAACTCACGAAAATGTAGCCAAATTAAATACAATGCACGAAGAATATCAAATGAACTGTATGGTGTGCTAAAAAAATCATTTTACAAATTTCAATTGACACAACTATCAAACACTATTACAGTGAAAATATACAAAGATTGGGTGATATATCAATGTCTGTTTAGCGTCTCAACAATGTTAGATTTCACAAAGTCACGAAGTATATTTACCCCTCGATTGTAGTTAATACAATATTCTCCCATCATCCCATATTCTATCATATTTATTATGTATACTGTAACCAAGTTTTATTTTATAGAAAGGCATCTCAGCTCTTCACTTAGCAAGTCTAAATGGGAATGTCGATATGGTCAATATTTTACTAAAGTCCGGTGTGAACAAGCATGCGCAAACAAAGGTAGATGTTATCATATATGAAAATATTCAATACAGATAACAAATAACGTTTTACATTGTGTGTACAATGATAATATGTGTTTTATATTTCATAGAATGGTGCGACAGCTTTTCATTTAGCAAGTCAAAATGGCCATGTGGGTGTGGTCAGAATTTTACTGGATGCAGGGGTAGACAAACAGATTCGAACGAAGGTACTATACAATAAATCATATTTATTCCTGAATGTATTGGACACAACGTATGCTTCATTTCATTGTGTGCTACTTCAATCATTTTTTTAATTTCTAGGATGGTGCTACGGCTCTTCATTTAGCAAGTCTGGATGGACATGTAGATGTATTCAGAACTTTACTGGATGCAGGTGTAGACAGCAGTGCACAAACGATGGTATTATATTTTCGTAAATTCTTGATTATACTGAACACAATGACATGAACATTACGTGGTTTTTACTATTGTAAATATTTTATATTTCATAGAAAAGTTCCACAGCTTTTCATCTAGCAAGTCAGAATGGGCATGTGGAGGTGGTCAGAATTTTACTGGATGCAGGTGTAGACAAGAATAAACAAAAGAAGGTACTCCTTGATTCTATCATATTTATTTCTGTATTGAATACAATGAGATGAAGCATACGTTGTGTTTACTACTGTAATAATGTTAAATTCCATAGAAAGGCACCACAGCTATTCATTTAGCAAGTCAGAATGGACATGTTGATGTGATCAGAATTTTACTGGATGCAGGTGTGGACAAGAATGCCCAAACAAAGGTACTACATATCTTATTATATTTATACACTGGCCAATTGACTGACAGCAAGATTAGCTAACTATTTACTGTGATTTCTTGCAATATTGCAAGAGACAAGAAATTGTTTTACCGACTGTAATTTCCTGCTAACTTGAAAGTTTCAGTGTGTTGTTGAGAGAGCGGAGTTATTTTAAACAGTTAAGTCATGAAGCCGGTGCAGTCCTGGCTCTTAAGTATTAAACAAATTTGAGAATGAGTTGTTTCTGGGGAAATCATATTGGCCAGCCAGTGTATAAGTAGCTGATACCACGGGACATCAGGGAGTTGTTCCAGGTTATGCCCTGACATCACTTTTCTGTCACGCAGTGTTTCCTACATTTATACCTGTGTGTATTAAATACAATAAAATGAGCATTTCGTCGTGTCTACTACTGCAATGGTTTTATATTTATGGAAAGGAACCACAGCTCTTCATTTAGCAAGTCAAAATGAACACATTAATGTGGTCAGAATTTTACTGGATGCAGGTATAGACAGAAATGCACAAACAAAGGTAATACAGATGCTATCATACCTTTTTCTGATTTATTAAATACAATAAAAAATGAACATTACATTGCGTTCACTACTGTTATCATTTTACTTTCCACAGAAAGGAGCCACAGCTCTTCATTTAGCAAGCCAAAATGGTCATGTTGACGCTGTCAAAATTTTACTGGATGCAGGTGTAGACAAGAATAGACAAACAAAGGTACTACATATATTATCTATTTCTTATCATATTTTACTGTCGTGTGTAATACTTTAATATGTTTTTTTATTTCATAGAAATGCATCACAGCTCTTCATTTAGCAAGTCAGTATGGACATGTTAATGTCGCCAGAATTTTATTGGATGCAGATGTAAACAAAGTACAAACAAAGGTATCATACTATAAAATGGACATTACATCGTATGTAATACTGTAACAATAAATTTATACTCCAGAATAATACTAGTTGCTGATATGAATTGAATGTACATATTCATGTAGAAATGAATGTGCTAGATATTCTATTGTACTTAATATAGTGTGATAATATGTATTACTGTATTCATTTGTTATATTATAGGATGGCGAAACAGCTCTTCATTTAGCAAGTCAGAATGGGCATGTTGATGTGGTCAAAATTTTACTGGATTCAGATGTAGATAAGGATGTGCAAAAGAAGGTACTACAGATTATTTCATATTTATTTCGCTGCTTGAAGAATACCACCAAAATATTAGTATACATTATAGTATGATGTGTAATTATCATTTCAATGTGTGATGTAACTACTTAAAATCTATCGTAGGGCGAATGGGCAGCTCTTCATTTAGCAAGTCAGACTGGACATGTTGATGTGGTCAGAATTTTACTGGAAGCAGGTGTAGACAAGAATATACAAACAAAGGTACCACATATTACATCATCCATTTCTCAATATATTATGAAAAAGACATTCTATCGCGTGTAACACTGTAATAATTTTATATTTCACAGAAGGGCATTACAGCTCTTCATTTAGCAAGTCAGAATGGACATGTTTATGTGGTCAGAATTTTACTGGATACAGATGTGGACAAGGAAGCACAAACGAAAGTAATACAGTTTTTATCATATTTATTCCTGATTGTATTGAATAAAACAAAATGTACATTACGTGATTTGTAATACTGTAATACTTTTATATTTCATAGAAAGGCAACACAGCACTCCATTTAGCAAGTCAGAATGGACATGTTGATGTAGTTAAACTGTTACTGAATGCAGGTGTGGACACGCATGCGAAAACGAAGGTAATACAGATTACATCACTCATTTCTCAATATATTATGAAATTGATATTCTATTGTGTGTAACACTAATAATTTTATGTTTAACAGAAGGGAACGACAGCACTTCATTTTGCAAGTCGAAATGGACATGTTGATGTGGTCCGAATTTTACTGGATGCAGGTTTGGACAAGGAAGCACAAACAAAGGTACTACAGATTCTGACATATTCATAACGTGAATATAACGTTATGAGATACAGGTTTAGAAAAGATGCTATATTTTTCCTCAACTAGAATGCCAATGAATTTACATTATAATACGAAATGTGTTTTTCTTTTTAATGAACCTCTTTTTAATATAATGTAGGACAAATCAACAGCTATTCATTTAGCAAGTATGAATGGACATGGTAATGTAGTCAGAATTTTACTAAATGCCTGTGTAAATAAGAATGCACGAGAGGAGGTAAAGCAGATTATAATTTATTCATTCACATGCTTATCAAATACAAATCGAATAATTATAAAATTCACATTGTGTCTATCTGTTAACTGTGTGCTATAACTGTTTTCAATGTATTGTAGGACAAATGGACAGCTCTTCATTTAGCAAGTCAGGAAGGACATAATGAAGTGGTCAGAAATTTAGTGGATGCAGATATAGATACGAATGCACAAACAAAAGTATGCTGTAATACACAAGGAATTTCACAGTGCATACATGCAGTGCATTTTTGTGGTTTTTGTGTTTTGTGGATGAGAAGAAGTTGCACTCGGGGTGTTAATAAATACGACATTGTTGAAAGAAAAAAATTTAGGCCACTAAGGGAAAATTTAATGTTTACAGTATGTATGTGTATGATAGAGTATATATCATAGTCAGTTGTCTGCTCGCTGATGTTGTTATTGAACAGGTACATCAACGTCAAGGCTATGGTAATTAATATGCAAATATGGGGAATCCAGGAAATACCCTCATTCACGAGCAACATCATCGTGTTGAATGTGTTGTCACAATATTTGTACGTGATTTTATAATAAACCAGACATTGAGATTCTTTATTTTATAGGATGGTGTCACAGCGCTTCATATAGCATGTCAGAATGGACACATTGATGTGGTCCGAATTTTGCTGGAGGCAGAAGTTGACAAGAAAATGAAAACAAAGGTACAGCAGTTTTGATCTTATTTGCTCCGGAATGTATTGAATACAATAACATATACATTACATCATCAACAGTAATGTACATTTTTTGATTTTGTAGGATGGCACCACAGCTCTACATTTAGCAAGTCAGAATGGACATGTTGATGTCGTAAGAATTTTACTGGACGCTGATGTAGACAAAAATGCACAAATGAAGGTACTAGATATTCTATCCTGTTAATTTCTAAGTTTATGTGTATGTATAAATATGTACTTCTCTCCCAAATGTGTGCTATGATTGTTTTCATATACTGTAGGACAAATGGACAGCTCTTCATTTAGCAAGTAAAAATGGACACGATGATGTGGTCAGAACTTTACTCAGTGCAGATGTAATCAAGAATGCACAAGGAGAGGTAGTAAAAAATATTTATGTCTAAGCTTATTGAATGCCAACACAACATATTACAATATTTATTTTGTGTGTTTATCTGTTGAATGTATGTAAGTATTTTAATGCATTACAGAACGAATGGACAGCACTCCATGTAGCAAGTAAGAATGGACATACCAATGTTGTCAGAATTTTACTAGATGCTTGTGTAAACAAGAATGCACAAGAGAAGGTACTAAAGATTCTATCTTACTCACTGATAAGCCCATATATATCAATGGGGAAGACAATATAATGTTCACATTGTATGTTAATGCATTTTAGGACGAATGGACTGCTCTTCATTTAGCAAGTCAGGATGGACACATTGATGTGGTCAGAATTTTAATGGATGCCGATGTAGATAAGAATGCACGAACAAAGGTACTACTGAATACATCATACATTCATGATTGTGTGGAATATCGATGGAATAGACATTATATTGCGTGTACTGCTGTGATCATTTCATATTTTACAGCATGACGTCACAGCTCTTCATTTAGCATGCAAGAATGGACATATTGATGTGGTCAGAAGTTTACTTGATGCAGGCTTGGACAAGAATGCACCAATGAAGGTACTAACATTTCTATCATATTCATTTCTAAAGGTATTGAATAGAATGGAATAACATTTCATCATGTGCATTTCAGTAATCATTGCAAACTGTCAACCTATGCGAGCAGGTGCTTGTCAAAAATAGTAGCAGTTTCTCCTAGGACAACTAATGTATTCATCTCAATATATGTGTATGATTGAGTTGTGCAGCATATCATTTCTGTAGATTGGCTCTGAGCTAACTCTCATTACAAATATAACACACTGGCACTCCGTACTAACATATCTATCAGTGTCAAAAATGACTGGATCTTACCACCAAATGTTTTGCTTCTGGCTAGCAAACCAAAATGATCACTTCTGACACTAAACGTCAGAAGGACAATTCATTTATTCTCTGAAAGTAATCTTCCATTTCGATCTTGTGATGTTCAAATTCACTTCAAATCACTATGGCGAACAAATTGCTTATCTTACGAAATGTTCTGTAAATGAACTTCAGGTACTACATCTGTCTACTTTATTCCAATTCAGTCTTAGATAAATTGGAGTGAGAAACAATGCCCCCGAATTTGGCCACAGAAGCAAAGATGCTATGGGACATGCCAAAACATACACACTGACATTCTCAGTTTTGATAATAAATGTATGGCATCTCATAAGATTTCGGCTTGTGCTTGTGCTCACAGTAGGGTGGCTCTCAAATCCATTACTGGTGATCACAGGGTTATGTCTTGCTTGAATGCTTGTGATAATCTTATGAGTAAACCAATGAAACATATTCTGATGCTGTTGCTAAAATGACTTTTGATCAGTAGTGTACATTACAAGGGCTTAGTCACGATGCTCATATTGCTATATATTGCTGCATACACTGGACATGCATGTTCCTACCAGTGCACGCAGTAGTGCTCAGACCAGGCTCAAACCCAGTTATCTATAGTACAGCCATCTTTCGCATCATTTGTTTGGAATAAATGTTTTTTTCTTCCGCAGCCACTACGCCAATGCTAGTTTTCAAAATACTTACTTATAAGCACAATAAACACTAAAGCAATTCAGTTTTTGGTTCATATCAGAAAAAGATGAATATTATTATAGCTACTGCATTTGGTATTCACAGCTAGAAGACCACACATGGGAAGCGAATAGAACTTGGTTAGTCAAGGGATACTATATGCATTCTGAATTTCTCCCAGTTTGCATGTCCGTGATCACTAAATATTGCCATTTAGTTGTTTCTTCTAGGTAAATAATATACTGTCTCATTGAGTACTGATTATTCGTGTTTATAATTTTAGTCACTGTGAATTGCAATCTATATGTTTCAGAACAAGAAGACTCCACTTGATTTGGCAAAGGAAGCTGGTCACCAGGATATAGCTGATCTTCTTCAGGATGCCTAAAATCTCCAAACGAAAGTATGATGAAAAACGGTAATTTAGAAATGATGTGTTGTGTCAACAGGTTGCCCTTCATATTTTGAATACGTCCCTAAAATGAACGATTATTTACTAATCTATAACCTATAAACTTGTGTTAAGAATAATCTATAAACTTGTGTTAAATGCGACAAGTGAATTTGTGTTTGAACCTTTTATTATTTCATCTAGTGCACACTTTTTTTTACTAATCGAATTTTTATCTTCAGGTTTATTCAACGTTTCCTGCTTTAGAAACTGATGGGGATGTAGATCTCTTTGCTCGGATTTAAATTTTATGAGAGTAAATTATTCATTAGTCGTCCTTCATAGTAATTGTCAAAATTAAATTTGTTTACTGAATTACTGTATTCTCAAACATGATGTTGTGTTATTGGCATGCACTACTGTTTAGTTTGTATTCCATGCATTTATTCAGAATGAAACAATTGGCATGTGTATTTATCAATGACCATATTTTAATTTGTAATTTAAAACATATTACCAGGAATCGGAATTCCTTTCATTTTTTGTATTTTGTAAAGTTAATGTTATAGCTATGTAATTAGTCATTATTCTTTTTGGTCTTTTTGTGTAATTTTCCGACGAAGAATATGCTGGCAACTACCACTCTATCCTCTTATGTTTTATTCTAAGCCATTACTATCTTCATATATGAATTATTTTAATATTATATATTATAATTTGTGATCATACCTTTGGGTTAGAAGTTGTTATTTGAATTATTTTGGTATACTGATCAACATAACTATAATTGGATTGTTTGATACATCGCCCTTATTAGTCAATCCCTCTAGTATTGAATTATTCCTTGACGTCAACATTATTTAGTCATTCAAATTAACAAATTATATTACTGTAGCAATTTATAATTCGTTATATCAATAATTTATTGCTAGTTTGTAATTTGAAATATTTCTGAGATTATTCGATATCTATTTCATGTGATACATGATAAAGGACAACTTGTATAATCAGGAAACCAGTTTCATTGTATTGTTTGTGGTTATGGGCTTGTTTGTCTGTAGTGTGTTTACAGCTGAGAACAAAATAGCGTGTTCCCCTGTGTGCACGATGCGAATGTACGATGGAGACATGTGGAATTCACAATTTACCAATACAGTGTGTTTTACTATGTCACACACAACGTAATATTATCGTAATTGGTATAGTACAGGTGTGATGGTTCAAATACCAAAATGGCAACAGTAACAGAAGACTTCCCTGGCGGCGATGATAAAATATGAACACGGAGCCAACAGATGAGTTTTCAACTGGTACTGGTATTATTATACTCTGCAAACATCAAGTACAATAACGCGGTAAAACTCCACTACTCCAATGACTAGATACTTAAACTCCAATACAATTCAACGAGATCTCCGATCTGATCTCAGTGCTGAACAACTCCCCTATATATATACCCACACTGTCTATAAATAGACCATTACATCAGCATACATAATGAGTCTGGAACTTACTACAGATTTCTAGAATGTTCCATTACCTTCTATTGCCTCCTACAGTGTTCTATTACCTATTCAACCAGTTCCTAAAAAATATAGAATATTCCACCCAGACACAGTACAGTTCTAGAACATTCTCGGTGACACGGAAGTAGTAAATAAGTCGTATGTGACATACTATTATATGACTCATATAAGTGACAGTAATTTGTAATACAACCGTCGCTGGAATCTTAGGAATTACTATACAAGGCATCAACCACAGCTGGTATAAACAAAAATGTGGCATATTTGGAGTGCATGCGTTCTGGGCATTTCCTCAGAAACGATCACGCAATTCTATCCACAGATGTAATTCATTCAATGTGTTCTTATGCAGTATATCACATTTTTGTGAAAATGTGAAATATAACCCTGCAGTAGCAAATACAAATGTTCAACATGGAATCCCCATGGTCATTGACCACACGCATATAGAAGTGTTGTTTTGTTCACTTATATGCGATATAAAATGGAACCATTTCCAAAATAATTAATCAAAAAATTAGTTGATATGTTCATTCTGAATCATATTTTCTGGTATTTTGTTTAATTTTCTGCATACTTAAAAGCAAAGCATCGACCGTCTAATTATTTGTCAAAAATGTCAACAATGTCCTTGTTATAATAGAAGGTGATTTCAACTGTACCATTTCAGCTGAACTCAATCGTAATGGCGGCAATACGTCAGGCATACACCCTTCGCTCTAACACTGTGTTAGAGCGTTTGAAACTTACTGATGCCTCACGTCATTATCATGGTGACATCACCAAATGCACATGAGGCATACGTACATCTTTACTGATTTCTAGACTAAGCGCAGTGTTAATTGGGATATCGGCAACAATAAAATAATATGGCTAACACAAGATCATTGTTATTTTGAAAACAATATTAAACAAGACAAAATGCGTCTTGAAAATGTAATCCATCATCAATGAAAAGTGCATTTCCTCACACTTGTCATAAAAAGAACAAGTCATTGTCAATGACACGTCCCCGTTCCGTTCATATTTGAGTGACATATACATTCAAAGCAGATCATGACCGAAATGCACCTGTATATGTACAACACATTGTACTAAATCTGAACAAAATCCATCCATGCATGACTGAGATCCGGTTCCGGAATTGTGAAAATACGTGATTTTGATGCATTTTCGGCCTTAAAATGGCCATCATTCAGCTATTGTTAAGCGGATCATGAAACAAATGCACATATCTATTTGTGACATGATGTACAATGTACCATGTGTGTGTGAAGTTTGAACTTGATCAATCCAGACATGTCTCGGATACGGATCCAGAACTGAATTCTTTAAAACAAAATGGCCGCCAGTCGGCCATTTCGAACTTGATCCGAAAAAAAATGACGTGCATCAAGGTCCTATTATGTTTAATGTATGTACCAAATTTGAACAAAGTCCGTCCATGCATAACTGAGATCCAGGTCCGGAATGGTTAAAATGTGCGATTTCAATGCATTTTCGGCCTTAAAGCGGCCGCCATTTGGCTATCGTTAATGAGATCATGAAACAAATGCGCATACATATTTATGACATGATGTACCTTGTGTGTGTGAAGTTTGAACTTGATCAATCCAGACATGTCTCGGATACGGATCCAGAACTGAATTCTTTAAAACAAAATGGCCGCCAGTCGGCCATTTCGAACTTGACCCGAAATAAAAATGACGTGCATCAAGGTCCTATTATGTTTAATGTATGTACCAAATTTGAACAAAATCCGTCCATGCATAACTGAGATCCGGGGCCGGAATGGTGAAAATGTGCGATTTCAATGCATTTTCGGCCTTAAAGCGGCCGCCATTTGGCTATCGTTAATGAGGTCATGAAACAAATGCACATACATATTTATGACATGATGTACCTTGCGTGTGTGAAGTTTGAACTTGATCAATCCAGACATGTCTCAGATACGAATCCAGAACTGAATTCTTTAAAACAAAATGGCTGCCAGTCGGCCATTTCAAACCCGATCCCAAAAAGAAAATGACGTGCAACAAGGTCCTATTATGTTTAATGTATGTACCAAATTTGAACAAAATCCGTCCATGCATAACTGAGATCCGGGTCCGGAATGGTGAAAATGTGCGATTTCAATGCATTTTCGGCCTTAAAGCGGCCGCCATTTGGCTATCGTTAATGAGATCATGAAACAAATGCGCATACATATTTATGACATGATGTACCTTGTGTGTGTGAAGTTTGAACTTGATCAATCCAGACATGTCTCGGATACGGATCCAGAACTGAATTCTTTAAAACAAAATGGCCGCCAGTCGGCCATTTCGAACTTGATCCGAAATAAAAATGACGTGCATCAAGGTCCTATTATGTTTAATGTATGTACCAAATTTGAACAAAATCCGTCCATGCATACCTGAGATCCGGTTCCGGAATTGTGAAAATACGTGATCTTGATGCATTTTCGGCCTTAAAATGGCTATCATTCAGCTATTCTTAAGCGGATCATGAAACAAATGCACATATCTATTTGTGACATGATGTACAATGTACCATGTGTGTGTGAAGTTTGAACTTGATCAATCCAGACATGTCTCGGATACGGATCCAGAACTGAATTCTTTAAAACAAAATGGCCGCCAGTTGGCCATTTCGAACTTGATCCGAAAAAAAAATGACGTGCATCAAGGTCCTATTATGTTTAATGTATGTACCAAATTTCAACAAAATCCGTCCATGCATAACTGAGATCCGGGTCCGGAATGGTGAAAAAATGCGATTTTGATGCATTTTCGGCCTTAAAATGGCCGCTATTCGGCTATCGTTAATCGGATCATGAAAAAAATGCATGTGCATATGTCCCATATAATGTGTGATGTATGAGTGAAGTTTGAACTTAATCGGTCCATGCATGTTCGAGATACAGGTGATCACGGACGCACGGACGCACACAGGGCAAAACATAAGTCCCCGTTTTCGGACTACGTCCGAACGGGGACTAAAAACGTTTGACACAACTTACAATCTCAAGGAGTTTTTGACTGAAAGCAATGTTTCTTACTTTAGAATGGTACAATAGTACACTCACCTTAAGCATCAACCATTGTAGTCACCATTTTCAAGATATCCTTCACATCACTGGAAACTTTTATAAAAACTTGTACACCTCTGTTAACATTGATACAAAATGACAAGACATTTTTCTTGAAGGTTTACCACAAGTGCAAGTGATCGCGATGACCTTGATGATGTCATCACTCGTGAAGAATTCGGCAAAACGATGAATCTCATTGCTGCTGGATGTACACTAGGCATTGATGGAATACCATGTGAATTTAAGCAGAAATTCTGGAATATTATTGATCAGAATCTGTATGATGTCATGTCCTGCTCAGTTCGTGATAACAAACCGCCCAAATAGTGCATTTAGGCGGTTGTCGCATTGCTCCCCAAGTAATTGAACAATGGCGCCCTGCGAGTCTGCTCTGTAGTGACTACAAAATACTAACCTAAACAATGTCATGGCGTCTCCGCTATGTTAACGGCTCAATCATACATTCATGATAATTTAAACTTAATTATTCAAACATCAATTCTTCGTTGGGTATACCTATTCAAATCTTTGAAAGTTTTGGTCATGGTTTTATCAGTTCTGACAGTCACATATATTCCAATGCACAATCATCAATTTGAATAAACAGCGCTCTCACGGCACCAGTATCGCTTTCATGGGGCATACGTCAATGCTCTTCACTGTTATCACTTTACATTACATCTGATTCACTGTCACCACATTAAAAATCAGGAAAGAAAAAGACATCAAAGAATACATCATTCCGGCCAAAGGGTGATCTGCTTACATGTTTAAGTAAAGACACAGAACTTTCAGAAGATGATTCCAGCCACCCTGTTATCATCATTTGTGTAGATGTTGAAATCGGGTACATCTAGAGCTTTTTATAGTGAACACATTCATAGTGAACAAATCCTACCATACCCGGAAAAGCAACTAGAGTGAGTGGGAAGACTTGACCTAATGCAGGATGACTATTTTACCACATGTTTAAAAGCATCTACATGAGCTAGAAGAGGAAGTAGAACGAGAGGGCAGGTATCACCTTATGTTGCTATCCCTGGAAATTGGCCTTGCTTATAACAAGAAAAGCTGTATCAAATCAGCAAGATTCAAACTGAAGGGAAGCAGCTTGTAGCTACTAATAATGAAAATGTAATTACATTTCCGCAACGTGATGATGTGTCTAGTCTATCACCATGTTCACACGAAGTAGCTAACAATGTATGATGATACATGTTGCTGATTCAATTGCAAAAGGTCACCAAGAAGTCATGATTCGTAAAGTAGAAACATATGTTGTTGTACTATCCATTGCTGCTGTACAGGCACTTCATATCTCAAAACTATGGATTGGAACGGGACAGCATTACAGAGTTCTATCTATTCATTCTTATGCAGAAGTTCTTTATCCGATGCAATCAAAATCTCTGCCAATGTTGCATGCATTGACACATCACCATCCTTTGCTGGACGTGGTAAGAAAACGGCATGGATGACTTGGGAGAATTTTCCTGAAGTTACGGACGCAGTCCTTGAGTTAGCAGAAGGAACAGGCGATGTTGCTGATCAGTGTTTGGCAACAATTGAGAGATTTATTATGCTGTTATATGACAGAACCAGGAGTTTTAAGAAGGGTTGTTCATCTCATTGCAAGTGTATAAAAGGAAAACCGCCCTATACTGCAGTGTGTGTTTGTTATGGTCTATGCGACAGAGACTGATCTTCATATTGAAAATTCAAGAGGATGTGATTAATTCCAAGTTTGCAACTTTTGAAACTTCTAGAGATAAAACAATGTAATTCTTTCAGTGGTAACCATTGATAAAACATTATAATTTGGGCTTGTTTATGGAAAAAATTATGATTTTAAAATCATTTATACCAAAATATTGTGTTTTGAACCCCATAATTTCCTGACATACACATGCTTGTACTTGAATCCTAATATCTATAAGTTCAATTCTGCTAAACAGTGTTTTAACTCAAATTTTAGAGTCAATGTAATACTAGTATTAATATTAATATTGAGGTGATTTTGACAGAATTGTTACATATTTTCTGATAAGAATTGTTTGTTTGTTATTACATATATTCTTTAAAAATGTGTTTTGAATTATTTTTAAGCTTATAATATTTTTGCATTGTCAATATTACGAAACATGACCTTGTTTGAACTCTGGTTGACATTCAAAGTGTGCAAAGTTTCATGCTCGTATCATAATGTGCACAATATTTGCTATAATTAGGGCTATGCCACAGGACTAAGTGCCAGACAGCGCCGATGTCACTGCGTAACATAAATAATTACACCCACTCATCGGATTAATTGCTTTGTTCTATCCGTCGTTAAAATGGTGTAATGTCAAAAGTTAAACTTTGAGACACAAATTATCTCCTAGTCCTCGCATTATACTGATCCTAATCAACATTTTCTGGGTGAATCCCAAATAGTGCTACAGTCATGAATTGCGAACAAAATACATAATAGACAAAAATGGCTGCTCCGGAGATCATGGAGAGTTTTGTCGGCACTTCAACCGACTTCACCGACCACAATGCAAGTGACTCTGTGCAGTGCACAGTTGATCGCGGCGACCAGCTACGCCAGAAGAGATATATTTCGTTCGTTTATAACTAAACCCTATACGATAAACTTGATAATATGTTTTCTTTATGGTCCACTCTTCCCCGAGAAACAAATGCACGCTGACCAGTAAGTTTCCCTTAATGCTTCACAGGGAGTATTCGAGTATGCAAATGAAATGAAAATTAAAAAAATAGAATTGGCGTAGAATGAGTTGAAGCCCATTTTTCACTTTAAAACAATATTTTGTACTTAATAAAATAAAAAATAATAATATTGATGTACCAATAAATGATTTTGGGCCAGAAAATAGCAGACATTTCACAGGTACTTTAAGGCTATGCCACAGGACTATGTGCCAGACAGCGCTGATGTCACTGGTATTATAAATAAATACACCCACTCATCAATCGGATGAATTGGTTTCTGCTATCAGTCGTTATAATGATATAAAAAGTTAAACTTCGAGACACCTTAACAAGGTCAATAATCTCCTAGTCCTCGTATGTTACTGATCCTAATCAACATTTTCTGAGTGAATCCCAAACACTGCTACAATCATGAATTTGTGAGCAAAATACGTAATAGACAAAAAATAGAATTGGCTTCTCGGGAGATGTGATGTATTGTATTGTGATGTTTACCACCGATGAATAATGATCCATGTTTGTATATGAGTCAAACAGATATTTTTTTATACCGTAGTATATTTGAACAGATGCAGGTGATTGTTTCTGTTTTGACATATTTTATAGTTAATTTAAACGAGTAAACTGCGTTCTTTTGCCAACATACAAAATAGTTCTCATAATTCACCGGGATTCGTTGATGCCTTTCAACGAACTCAAAATTATGCAATATTTATAAGCTGTCTACAAAAACGGCACCAACAGGACCAAAGCATTCTGGCACCTGTTTCATAATTATTGAACTCGAGTGATTTTCATCCGGGTAATGTTATTGATCAGAAGCTTGAAGTGAAAATGCAGTTGGTGTCATGTATTTACTACCTAGTTTGCTTATCACGATATGGTTTTCTGAATATACAATAAGCCATGTGCTAATGCATAATAACGAGGTCACGTGATTATTTTTGTTCATCTCAACTCTAGTCACATCAGTTGCCTTTTATTTTAGTCATATCTCTCGTTCAATGTCTTCATAATAACATAGGCTGCATCTCCATATCTGAAAAAAAAATGAAAATGGGATATTACCACGAAGCATATTAATGGGGTCAGATGAACCCACCCGAAGCACGTGATCTAGTCATGTGATATTTGATAGAAACAATGCCTATTCAGTGTGGAGTGCACATGCCAAATTTCAGACCAACCGGACCAACACAACACACATAATTCGACATAATTTCACAAAATCAAAGATGGCGGACAAACCATGTGACTTGTTGTGAACGCTAGCATTGTGTTCAGTAAACTTTGTCTCGCTTGGCTGATAACACTTACACGTAGAGATAGCAGGTTTGATCCAAAGGAATATACACCTTAATTCATTACAAATAGTCCAGCTTTATTCATCTAAACTGTCAGCTGAGGCCACGCCTCGCTGTCTTCTTCCTCTGTCACAAACTCTGTAATAAAACTCTAAGGCGTGGCAGCGTTGACACGGCCGCGTGATTGCCAGGTATGTGTCTTATGATTAAAACATTGTAAAATTGCCACTACTGAATATAATTAGTAAACAATCGATTTATAAAATTCCTGTATTATATATTTATAATGTCCACCCTAACCATGCAAGCTGTTGATCCTAAACAATGTGCATACGTGATGTGATTGATTTGTCTGCTGTCTGAAGGAGATCAGTGGAGAGTTGGCAAATGTCAAAGCAATAGGAAAATGTGGCATCAATATAAAATTATTCACCTGTGACCGATCATTGAAAAGTTCTCAAACATTGATTAAGTTTGTACATATTTGAATTTTAGATCAATGGACTTTTCAAGTGTTTTTAACCGTTTTTCGGAAATCATGGCGGCCAAGGTCACGTGGCCACTAAAGATTTTATTACAAATTAGTGTATCACAAAAGACATGGCAAACACTATTCAGCTCTCCTGGATTCTCAGAAAAGGTCAATCGAAGAAAAAGAAATGGACAATAATAATAACCTTAGATTAATAAGAGGTGCATAGCTTGGACCCTTAATAAATTTGATCTAAATACGCAGTCAAATACGAACTAGTCTTCTTTTTTTTCATCTGGAACACTAACACTGCACTAACACTGAAATAAATTGCCACCTCCGTTATTGTGTAGAGTTGAACGTTGTACTGTAAAAATAAATCTTCAACTGATTTATTCTAACACAATGTACCTCCTCGCACACGTTACAACATATAAGGTCGATCGAACTATGCTTGCAAACGCTTGCAATTGCACCCAAATTGCATAATCACTGTATACAAGTCTTTCCCTGTTTGTTTGACTAGCATAGTTACTTGAAGATAACAAAATTTGAATTTTAAAAATGAAAAATTGAAAGAATAAAACAGAAAGAAAAAAATCCCAATAAGACTTGGCTTGCCCTCACCTTCTACCGTACATGCGTTGTATATGATAGATCGCTGCGCCCCCAAACAAAATTCTAACACGACGGCATTCGAACGAATATTTCATAATAGTTACAGTACTATCAGGCGAACGAAAGATCACCGACGAAAACGACGAGTTTATGTACACTGAACGTATAGTCACAACCTTGGTTAAAAGAACATTATACAACACAAACCCTGACAAATATGTCTAAATTTCACACATATCTAGTAGATGACAGGAAAGTTTTTTTAACATAAACCAATTTAGCTCACCCCTACACAGAGTTGTAATGGTAAATTCCTTATCAGGATATCGTCGGCAAATATCTAGCTGTCACCAAAAATTGAGTGATTTATACGCAGATATTCACTGAGTGGGTGGGGTTTGGGTTCCAGGAAAACGGCTCTAAAACCTACTTATAAGACATGAAAGACGACAACATCGAAGGAACTACTTGAAGCGGGCGACGGGTGGCTACTGCTCCGACTTACTGCACATGTCACACGTAAGTGTTATTATTACAGTGTTTTGAGCGTTTTTCATAAAGATCGTTCAAGATGTATGTCCACCTTATGCCGGCGATGTAAATTAGCTATCATCCTGTAAATTGGGTTATACCTGTCACCTGAAGTTATTTGCATTAAGACAGATTTGGGTATAAGATCCTAATACTCACTGGATAGCGAATGCGAGATATGGTATATCCAGAAATTGTTCTCATACAGCTAAATATTCTTATGTCTGACAACATTGTATGTCTTTGATATCAACCCTGAGTGTATTTTGTGTGCAAATTGTGAGTTTAGATACACAGTGTTATGCTACAAATCACATTAAATATCTATGTCTACGAGACCGGCAGAAATTACAGGGGATAGGTCGGTGTTTCTTGGGGGTAGTTCACCGATTTTCTTGCGAGTGGGTTACAGTAATTTGTGCAGGCATGGTGGTGGTGGGGGGGGGGTGGTGGTGGTGGTGGTGGTCGCAATTGTTTGTGCAATGCAAGCCTCATAACACCACAGTATAAGCAGCCGAGATTGTATGCATAATCTGGTTGACTGTGTTGCCTCAACAAATGACTATTCCTATTACTCATTTAGCAATTGTATTTACAATTTACAGAAGCACTTACGTGGGCTTGTATGAGAAGAACTACCAACTACTGTGAATTATATAGACAGCCGACAGTTGACAAAGATTACTTGGGTAATTTATCATACCTGCCCTTATTATTATTTACATACACATGTATTTATTATCACCAGAGACCGAGTAAGTATGTACTGACATTACCGCTGACTGTGTCAGTAACACAAATATGTATATATACTGAACATACGGCGGTACGATAACCTTGTTATCATGTTGGATATTCGTAACTCAAATTTCATTATATATAAATCTGATATAGTAATCCACTGATTAACAAGTCATTTAAAATGACACAGTCCCCGTTAAGTTCTCTTTGTGCTCGTCATATTAAAGCGGAGGGGTTGTCGCGAGCGTGTCCTTGAAACTTGAGTTCCAAGTGGTGTATACAACAGATTGTTTATTTACATCAAAACACTTGTTTCGTGTCATAGTAATATAGCCAAAATAAAAACAGCCGTTATTCAGCCATCTTTGATCTGATTATGAAACACACTGATATGTATGATGTATGTGCCAAATACAAATGAAAATGGTACATAACTTGTGGAAATATAGTAGTAAGGCCAAAAAGTCAGATGGCTGTCAATCGGCCATCCTTGACCAGATTTTGAAACAAATTGTCATGGACATGCATCCTAACATGTATAAAGTACATGTATGTGCCAAATTTGAATGAAAACTGACAGAGCACGTCCAAGATACCGCATAAAAAAACAAAAACAAGATGCCTGCCAGTCGACCATTTTTGATCCAATTGCGAAATAAATCGTCATGGACATGTATCCCAACATGTATAATCTATGTACCAAGTTTGAATGACAACTGACAAAGCATGTCCAAAATACAACATTTTCAAAAAACAAGATGGCTGCCAGTCGGCCATTTTGAATGGAATCGCTAAACCACTGCATGTGCATATGTCCCACATAAAGTACTAGGCACATGCAAAGAATGAACGGAAACGGTCCAAGGGATTCTGAGATATGACTCCGGACGGACGCACGGACACACGGACGGACGGAGACCGAATTATAAGTCTCCGTTTTCGGACTTCGTCCGAACGGGGACTAAAAAGCAGACCCAAAAAAAAAAAAAAAATGTAAAAAGAATCGAGCTGACCGAAATAAAATTAAATAAATTGCAACTTTAAGGTGTACTTACATTCTTTAAACTGCCCGTGAATGCAAATTATCTATTTTTTAATTCATTATACTTTATTGTGTAAAGAAATTTGTAATGTCTGATAACAGCATGTGTCTATAAATATAAGTTCAGACAAAGTATAAAACACGGACACTTTGACCACAGTGACGACAAAGTGCCTTGCCACTGTGAAAAGATGTGTACCTCAGTGTCACGAGGTCGTACCAATTATTAACCAAAAACAATCAATAATCATTTATTTACCATCACGTGTGCAGGTTCTTAACAAGTTTAAAGTTACATAATTAGTAACACACGGGGATAATTTAGACTGATGGACGCCATTATAGCTCAATATAATTGTATGCATATATAAATAGAGACACAAATGCACATCGGTCAATCTTACAACGCCACCCACAAACTACATGAAAGCATAGCGTATTAGGTACAGCAAAAACTATGCTTGGTATGGTTACTCGTCTATGGCAATATAAACTCCCCTGCAATAGTTCAGTGCTCAGCGCAACCTTCACGATTAGTAAGAATTGAAGACGACATAAACATGAGAGAGGAAGAGGAAAGTGGACATTCAATACTCTTCATATATATTTGTAAATTATCACGTAAATAACTGGCCAGAAAAATAATAGATTCTATAAATTAACAAGGATGTGTGTAGGTGTGTAAATGATCGGTGGCGTGCGGTTACCTGAATGACATGTAACCGACGACTGGATTCCTCACATTACGGTATCAATAGATTTCATTTTGTAGTAGACTTTGATGTTAATTGTTGGGTTCAGCTACGGTAGTAAGTGGATCCGCTCACTAGTTGTTGGGTCACAGCATGGAATTTCCTCACCAGTCAAAATCCTGAACAGGAACGCCAAAGAACACGTGATCGAACATCTAGTACCATGGTGTCACACAGTCCATTGTGCCAATAGTTAACCGGTTTGGGCATATGAACAAATGTTGTGCTTTACATACTTTTAAAAAATACGTAGGTTTTTTTTATTTTTCTATATATTTTGTTGTTGTTACAACTATGTTTTTTTTCTTGCATATAAGGAGTGTATAGCAGACAGTTTTGCTAATTTTTGAATTAATTTAAAATCACATTCCATGTCTAGTGCAAGTTTGTAACGTTTTCCCAACAACTTTTGTGGGCTTCATTGGAAATTGTTTTGTATTTCAAGTTATTCTTTGCTTATGTATGTGTGTTTCCTATTCTTTTTTTTCTCTCTAAAGTCACATGCATAGCTCGAATATGCAGTTTAAGCAATCAGCAGAATTATTTGACAAAATAAAAGGCTGACTGCTTTTCACAGTACTCCTGCTCTCGGTACAAGGGAGGTCAACAAGGTTGCCATTGACCTGCCTTCAAAAAGAGATCAATTCAACATGAATCCTGTAGCTTTTATTTTGCATTTGTTCAGTCTTTCCTAATCCAAGGAAATATTCCATACTGGAGAAGTTGAAGACACATGGTCAATCAATAACTACGTAACACTTGTAATTGTAATCTAATTGTAGATCATGAATGGTGCCCGAAAATGGAGTGCACTAATTGTAGGTCATGAGTGGTGGCCGAAAAGGTTCAAAGATGGATCACTATCTCTCATTCAGAGAGATATTGCTAACACACTAGCCAAGGGAAAGGATATAAACAAAGTGTATTGCACTGTTCTCGATGCAACACAGGAAGAAATAGATGATGCACGACAACTTGGAGTAGAGCTAACTTTGCCTGAAGTGAATAAGCGTTTGCGAAATAAGACCCCAACTAGTGACTGGCTTTTGTTGCATGAATCCTACTACCTGCACCTCAAGGAATGCCATGACATTAACATCATTATCGGCCATTTATCACATTTAGGCAGCACTGTGGATGCAGCAAAAGATATCAAGGAAAAAGTATTCCCACATGCCAAATTAGTTGTATTTAACCACTATATTCCAGAAAATATTAGTTCATTTACCCCCACAGAAGTTCAGAAGAGAGAAAATGAAGCAATCGAACATGCACAGTCTGCTAATCACGTGTTGTCAGTTGGCCCAAAAGTGATGCGTCACTTTGTACGCAAGTTTGGTGCACGTGTAAACACAACACATGCCTTATATCTTCCTGGCATAGATAACATGTTTAAAAAGAAAGATACGAACATATCTAACCTGGAAAATGGAATTGAGATACTTTCTTTGTATTCTATCGAAGATAATAAGAAAATCCGTGACATTTTGTGCGGAGTTGCTGATCCAAATTGTGAAGCAAATTGGAAGCTTCGTGGCACAAAATCTGACTCGGAGACAGGCCATAATCTAATGACTAATTGCCAAGATAATTGTCCCAACCTACAGATTAATCCATATCCGAATGGATCATACAAAGATATTTTGCAGGATCTAGAACAGTGTCATCTTTTTCTTCATAGCCCTCAAAAAGATGCATTTGGTATTATGATTCTAGTTGCGATCACAGCTGGTGTGCCAGTTCTAACTGCATCTCAAACAGGTGTGGCGCTGTTTTTACGACAACGATTTGGAAAGCAATATGACAGATTTATTGTTGATGTTGGTGTCAATGAAGCTGATACATGTGCATGTGATAAATGGAAGATCAAAATCTGGAAAATTCTGCACAACTATCCAGAATCATGTCGCCGAATTCTGGCACTAAAGCAAGATCTAGAGAAATGTGAACATATCGAGGAATCACAGAAAGCATTTCGAGAATGGTGCTTTGAGAAATCCCAGCAGCAAAATGAAAACGTGGTATCTCCAGGTAACCATTCTCACCAGTTGCTATTTTTTTTTATCTATAAAAGCATCCAATAGTTTACATCAGAATTCTCGGCATTATTTTCATCTTTGTTTTTGTTATCTATCATGCAAGTTTCAGCAGGGATTGCATATATGTATACTTTGACTAATATACATTAACTATTCCATTATAGGCACGTATTCTACTTCACATGGGCAATGCGAATGTATGGATGATGTACAGTATACAAGTAAGTTATCCATGAAATTATGTTAATAAAATAGACATTGACCAGTTTATTTTACTAAGATAGTATTTATAAATATAAACTGTTTGCTTTCAGACATTGTAAGTGCCCTTTCTGGACAGTCGCAGCAAGTCCAAGAATGTGAAAAAGAAATGCTCTATAGTAAGTTATGCATCTGTTTTCACTTTTTATAACAAACATGTTATTAACAAAATGATTATTATATAAAATGGTTTGTTATCTATCTTACTAAATATAATGCATTAACTGTTTTGATTCAGAACCTGAGGCTTCTCAATCTACTATACAGAATAATCAAGAGTCTGAATATGAATATGAATATGACGAATCATTATCTACGAGTGAGTTTACATTTAAAGCACATTTCAAAAATTGGTGAAAGCTGGCACTGACACTTTCTGTCGCTTATGAGGACAATCCTGGCCTATTGACATTTCACTCATAGTCTCAAATAATATCATTGTTGAAATGTGTGTTCTCCACATGTAGACCATTCATATTATTTTATTATGATTCTCTAAGAAACAAGAAACAGAACACCTTACTATTTAGGGGAAAATGAAACAATGTTAAGAGAATGTAGATTTTGCCGCGAATTTTTGAAATGTTTGTTTGTATTTTAGGGCAACTAGGAATGCACGTGAAGATCGAATCTTCAGTGAACCATAGAACATCATGCCATAATCAAGCAATGCAGTATGTTAATTATCTAGCCTTTTCTAGCCTGAAAAGCAACGAGGATCTCCCAAATACTATAGCTGAGCTGAGAACACTTGGAGCATTTGCACAACGTTTACATGGTCATTGGCTCGTTGTGGAATGCCAACAAATTGCCACTCTCAATGGTTTGTGGGAGTTATACGACAGTAGAAAACTAGACAAACTGTTTCAGAAGGACATATCCACCAAATTCTCGCAGGATCTCCACACATCAGAGTTCAAACTGAAGACTACAATTCAGAAATGGAATTATAGAAAATGTTTGTTGGATTTGGAGTATGGTGAAGGTAAGTGTATAGGTTACACAAAGACCATATTCAAAGTGTGAACTTTCTCTTATTCTAGGTTAATTGACTATACACATTTTCCTACAATGTAGATCCGGATGAAAAAGGATTTGAAGTAATTAGTGGAACACATATTAAGTATTCATTGCAAGAAGAAAGGTTACCGGCAGTGCAGGTATTTAGAACATAACTGTACGATATTAACTTTTTAGTTGAGAGATGATTTAGGCACAACCAAATATAGGGGAAGCATATTATTAGTCAAACTTAAGTACTAAATGAGAGTAGAAAAATATTTGCTTTAAATACTGTGAATGCACGGGGACGTGTTTAAAATAAATTCATTGTGAATGACTTTAAGTTTAACACTAGCAAAGTATTCAGTTCAACAGTTTTGTCTCCACAGTCAAGACTAAGTCACACTGGTGCTCATGTCAAATTGCAAATATTTTGTCAGGGCAGATGCAGAGTTCTTAGTGTAACAGATACAGATGAGTTGAAAGCAATGTAGATGTTACTGCAGATGAGCTTAGTCCACATGTATATCTGAATTACACTTTAAAAATAAAAGTAAATTAAGAAAAATATTTATATATTATATATTTTTATTTATTTGTATCTGTAAGAACAAAGCATTTTGGATAATGACAAAGATTTGACAAAATCATTGATATTATTTGTCACTTTGAATGTCAACATTACTAATGAAGTATAAATTTTTTATTTTTTTATTTTTTATTTATATTTTTAGTAAAACCTTGAAGCCCGCAACCCATTTTGGGTAGTTGGTGCACATCACTTTAATTTGTAAAACTCAAGACGGCCAACTGCCGTTTTTTTTGAAAAAAATCTGATTCAGACATGGCCAACAGCTGGAATATGCATAATATATGAAATGTATAATACAGTGTTTAATATGATTTGTTACTATGTTTGATGTTGTGTAGAAGACATGGACCTCTCTTCACTTAGCAAGTAAGAATGGGCTTATTGGTATGGTCAGAATTTTACTGGGAGAAGGTGTTGACAGAAATGCACGAACGAAGGTACGAGATAGTTAGCAATATTTACTTATATATGTATAAAAAAAGTTTATATTATACATGTATAATACAGTAATCATTTTATATCTGATAGAATGGTGGGACAGCCCTTCATTTGGCAAGTCATAATGGATATATTCAAGTGGTTAGAAGTCTACTGAATGCAGGGGCAGATAAGAATTTACAAACACAGGTACATATACTACATATTCTACTAGATAGATTTAATTCAGTATGTATTGAATACAATGAATTTAATTTATGTGTTTTCTGTTATCACTTTATATTTTACAGAATGGCTTCACAGCTCTTCATGCAGCAAATCTCAATGGACATGTCGATGTAGTCAGACTTTTACTGGTTGGAAATGTTGACAAGAATGCACAAACAAAGGTAATGTAGATTGTATCATACATATTCATGAAAGTATTGAATGAAATATACATAGCATCATGCACACTACTGTAATAATTTTATTTTCATAGAATGGATTCACAGCTCTTCATCTAGCAAGTCGTAATAAACATGTTGATCTGGTCAGAATTTTACTAGCTGCTGATGTAGACAAGAATGCACAAACAAAGGTACTACAAATTCTATTATATTTTATATGGGTACAAGCAAATCTTATAGCCCTATGTTATTATTTTTTTCGACATAACATGGTCACATGGGTTAGCCTCCATTTAGGATTTCGCTAAACAAGAAGTAGTTTTTTACTGATGCCACATTTACCTGATTTTTTTTTCAAATTGCCATGTTGCATCTCTATATTAAAATTATTCAGACTCCTAAAAACTGATTCGAATCAGTCACATGGCTTGGCCGCCAAATTGGATATTCCCCAAAAATATTGTTTATTTGTTTTTCATCAGTGCTTTAACCAATCAAATTGATATTTGGCATGCATGGTCAAATCTTATGATAAAAATAAAATAATTTTGATCAGTCACCTGGTTTGGCTGCCATCTTGCATTTTTCCTTTTTAACAAGGGTTTCAACCGATCAAATTAATGTTCAGCATGTAGCATTAAGGCCAAAGTATATTAGAAGAAATTTTTTATTGATCGACATATTCGGCAGCCATATTGGATTGAAGTTAAAAATCAAAAGTTGCCATTTTGAACCCTTTTCTGAGAATCTAGACATTCTGATTTCATTGTTGTCAAATTATTAATATATGGGCTACTTATTGCAATATTGAACTATAACAATAAAATGAATAGTTAACACTTCAGCAGTCAGTATAGCACCCTTTTGAGGAAGCATAGTTTATTCAATCATGAAATGAACATAACACATGGTGGGAATGTGTGTTTACTTTGTAATTTGATTCAAAATGGTCGTTGCTACATGTTTTTTCTTCTTCAGGTGTCTTCTTCATTTTGTTGGACATTCCTTCTCAGATTGTATTCAAAGTTTGGTAAAAAGACAAAATATTGTGTCTTTAAATGTAATTTCAGCCTAATACAAATGTTATTGACTTGTAATTTATAGAATGGCTTCACAGCTCTTCATTTAGCAAGTCGGAATGGACATGTTGATGTGGTCCGAATTTTACTGAGTGCAGATGTGGACAAGGAAGCACAAACACAGGTACTACTGATTGTTTCGTATTTGTTTTTTGTGATATATTGAATACACTAACATGGATGTTGCTGCTATTCAATTACTATCACTATTTTGGTTACTTAGATCTAAATAGATAAATTAGGTAACAGATAATTATCTACTGGGATAATTTTTTCCCTGGGAGATTAACGGAAAGTGGCGCCCTCTAGTGGCCAGTAAAGATGAGAACCCTGGAAAACCTTTCCCTGTGTTGTTTCACATTGTTAAATGACTGGCACATAAATCCAGTATTCTACTGTTTACACTGTGGCTACTAGTTCCTGCTCATTTCTTACACCTCGTCCATTCTACCTCGGCAGCTCTTGCATTCATCAGTTGTAGGTTTCGCTTCAACCAAGGAAACAAACCTGATTTCTTAGGGTGTCCGGTACATACCGGAAACACCACTTCTGGCAGATCACCAGGGACATTTTTCATCCCAGAGGTAGATTTTAGTGAACCATTTAAATATTTAGATGATATCTAAATATAAAATCAGTGCAAGTAATTGGCAGCCTCTAAAAAACAATAAAAAGTGTGATTTTGCTTCAGATTTTTTATTATGCATGTATACTACTGTCATAATTTTTCTATATTATAGAACTGCTTCAAAGCTCTTCATTTTGCAAGTCAGAAAGGACATGTTGATGTGGTCAGGATTTTGCTGGGTGTAAATGTAGACAAAAATGCACGAACGAAGGTACATATACTAAAAATTCTAACATTCATTCCTGAGTGCATTTCATGTAAGGAAATGAACATCAAGACCTGTGTAGGGTGCATGTGTAATGATTTTATATTTTATAGAATTTCTACACAGCCCTTCATTTAGCAAGTCAGAACAGACATGTTGATGTCGTCAGAATTTTACTTGATGCTAATGTAGACAAGAACGCTCAAACAAAGGTACTGGTAGTACGTATTCTATCATAGTTAATTAATCTAATTAATTTTTTTTCTATGTGTAATCATATATAACCATGCTTTGTCATATGTTTGATTACCTAATGATTACTGGTGCATATCATTTCAACTTATTTCAGGATAAGAAGATTCCACTTGATTTGGCCAGAGAAGCTGGTTACCAAGATATCGCTGACATTCTTCGGGATGCTTGAAAGGCCACTCTGTAAACGAAAACAAAGTATGATGTTGTGACTGATGATACGGATTGAACTGATTATTTTAATCCATGTCATGGTTTCCCCTTGAGAGATGTTGCACTTATTATAATTTGAATAAAAATCAACTTGTTAGTTTTGCCCCCACCCTCCCATATTTACTGAATAGCAGATTCCAGTTTGTTCGACAATAAAAAGTGTTGAACATCTTTTTCAAGTCACCCAAAAAAACAATTGTGATCATCCATTGAACGTACACATATGATGATATAATAATTAGTCAAGTATTTAAGTTAAAAGTTTAGAATTTGCATTTTGCATAAAAAATACTGGCTAAAATTTAGGTGTGAAATATTCTAAAAATGCAAAAATTTGATAGAAAAATACTAGCCAACACATGTACTGTATTACCGCAATGTATATTTTAGAATGATAAATGATAAAATCACATACAAAATAGGTTTGACGGGTGCTTTCAGTCGCCATATTTTTGCAATTTGCATAGTGACTACAAGCATTTGTTTTCAAAGCAACTTTTTTTCATCCATTTTTAAAATTATTTTGCTAATACAATTACATTTAAGGGTGGTGGTCGTCGCGCCACGATGATTAATTGATTGATGTTCATTAGCATGGTTAGGGAATGACCATGTACAATGTATTATTTCTGAGGGAGGCGGGGGGTAAGGCAAAACATATTTTCTAAGGCCACAAGGGAAGGGGCAGTGACTTTTTATCAAAGCTGAAGGGGGGGGGGGGGCGAATAATTTTCTCTTAAAGATTGACACACAATTGTTTTACTTTATGCTTTTTTTAAAAATAAATAAATAAACTGAATATATTTAAATATAATACAAAAAGATCAATATAAACACATGAAAATATATATATAGAGGGGGGTTAAAAAATTTCAATTTTTTCTAAAGGGGTTCATTGACTTTTTTGAGAAAGCACTGAGAATTGCCCAACCCCTCTAGGAATAATAAATAGTCATTCCCTTAGTAACTTTTAGAGAATGTCTGAATCACAGTTTGTTTTAACTTGGTTAATTTTAATTTGTTTCACCCTCTGGCTACTATAATACATATTTTTCATGTGCATAATTAGTATAATTCATCTTAGATTACAATGTACTGTTCACTCGCTCAATGAAAATGAATATACACAATTCATAATGGACTACATTTTCTGAAAGTTTTTATTGTTCATTTTGATAATTTGCATGGCAATGTCTTATATATAGCCTGACTGCAATAAATAATGTAAAATATTTTATTTTCAATGTTTTCACTGAAGAGATGATCCAGTGAAAATTATACATTTTTATGATATACATTTTTTCCTATGTTTCACATTCGAGTCATCAAAATGAGTGAAAATAAACTCCATACAAAACAGGCAAATTGTCTTCTCAGTTTGGTTGTTTGATACACATCTTGCGACCTGTGGCAAAACGACGTAGAGTGGCAAATCACCATCATTCAAGTCAAAAAGAGGGGAAGCAAGGGGGGTAGCTGGTACGGTTTTACGGGAAATAAAAAGGGCTTATTACAATTTACAAGGAAAAAAAAGACGTTTTTACAGTTTACAGTGTTAAAAAAAGGAACATTGAATGGTCCGAAGAGCTCTCTGGCTCAAATTCTCCGCCATTGCTGTGCCGTGTGTAGAGACGCATGCGCATATTACCCTCGTATTGCTCTTCATTCGGTTAGAGGGCCTTTTACGTCTTGACATTCAATTTTGTAGTGAATTGTGTCATCTAGTCGTTTTACAGTTTCTATAATGTAATTTCCCTGGATTATTCTTTACGATTTTTTTATTTGGATGTAAATTCTTGTACGTACCGAGAAAAATGACACATTTTTACAGTGTACGAAAAAAATATTTGATCGATTACGTTGTACGTCTAGCCTGTGATTACAGAATTACGGAATTTATTTTTTCAATTTACGTAGTACGAACAAAAAAATATTGCAATTACGTTGAACAAAAATAACCCTTGCCCCCCCCCTCCAAAAACAGTGTGGGATATAATTTAGCATATACATGTACTGTAAATCAATCACTGGTTTTTAATTTGGCTATTTTTCATGATCTGAATTTCATCTGAATTAAAACCACCTTAAAATTTAAAATATCAATTAAACTTATTATTACCCTGCAAAGTTTGTGAACTTAGAAACCAGTGAAATTGTGAAATAAAGTGAAATTAAAAAAACAACGGAAAGAAATGATTTTACAGTAGTAAAACCCACCGTACATCACAAAAAGCGTATTGTCGCCAGATGGCTCAACTAATGGGAAAGCTGTGTTGAACGTTGATTCATTATATATTCAAATGATTATTTCAATGAAAGTAATTCTCACGTGTCACGATATACTGCAAAGCTAACATAGGCGGTTTCAGTACAATCAAATAAATGTTGTCTGAAATCCTCATCACAAATGTAACGAATATTGTCTTGACATAAGCATGTGCGACATTTGTGTTGATAGACATTTACTTTCCCAAAATCCAATGCGATTTTCTAATGAAATCACAAGAGTCTTGCCCTGAGCACGGAAGGTACTAACGTTAGTACCTGCCATGCCCTGAGCAACGAGTTTCTACTCGTTGGTGTGCGCAACAGTCAAAATCACCATCTTTATTTATATGAGACCCATATCTGGCGCATGCGTGGCGTGACGTCCACCGCCCTTTAGGTTAGTTCCACTGGTATCATGAAGAACCTAAATGTGCAACTACGACATTGTGAGGAGAAGATGTCCCCATTAAAAGTTGGCAATAATCGAACATTTTGTTGATTCAGTTGTTGTTTCACTATCAATTATACAATTCTAAAAAGATAATTGAGTCCCAAGCGACGATAACACGCTAAAAACGCAAAGGCTCATGGGTAGACGCTTGCTTGTAAACAATGACACGCTATGGCCATCTGACGCATGCGCAGGTCACGACTCCCCTGCTTTAACTAAGCTTAAATTTGACCTCTTCAGTTTCCCCTGAACTCTACTACATCTATAATGGTTATTTTTCATGACAATGCATCATTAAGTGAATAAATAATAAATACTTAAATATTATTTTATTTGAGTGGGACTGTTTGTTCTTACTGATCGCGCCCTCTGTCGACGAAATGCAGATGTAAAACTGACAGACTGATGAAATAAACAATGTCGTTAAAATCGACAACTGTTTTGGTGTTCGTTCCTCAGAATATGGTGCAGTTATCAAAACATTATTAGTTATTGACTAATGTCTACAGTCCAAAACTATGTCGACGCTGTGAACAGCCCGGGCGTCCCTTACACCGATTTACGTAATATGTGTCGTCGCAGGAGGGCGCAAACGACAGAAAATGTGTATTGAACTCCGAAGAAAAGAGAGTTTGATTAATTCAAAGAAATGAATTGAGTTTCTTAGTTTGGTTTGTCTTAAACAAAATTTAGAACATTGACCAAAACCCGCATATAGAAATAGTCGTCATGTTTGATATACTAGTGAATTATATATCAGTCAACTAAATACATTTACTATTTCGTTCACTTAGAATCTGTCTAATTATATGCGGTATGAAATTTACCAAAAATTACAAAATTGGTTGATATGTTTATTTTGACTGCCAATTTCATTAATTATATTTGTCAGCTTTTTTAGGTCCACTGTCGTCATATTACTCATTGTCCGTCGTCTGCGTCGACTATTTAGCTCCGCTGTTAACTTGGTCGACACAGTGGAGCTGTTCATATTACTAATTGTCGCCGTCGTCCGTTGGCGTCAACTTTACATTTTGACTTTACATTCTTGAAAATGGTAAATATGCTTGTTTTTATATATACATGTATGTACTTTGGGTAGACCACAGATTAGTTTATTTTGTAAAAATAACTTCAATTTTGATAAATATTCTTGGCATTTTTGGTAAAATGTGATATATTTCTTTAATTCCCCTTGAAATCAGCGGATCTGATTTCTTCGATATTTAATATATAAGTACCTCGGAGGGGGGGGGGGGCTCCCCAGTTTTGTTCATTTTATGACGATGTCTTCAAACCGTTAATTTTGATAAATATTGGTATATTCTGGTACAAATTTATAATACCAAATTGCTTTGATATATTTTATGTGTAGACACTTTGGGTGGACCTCAGTCAGATTTGTTCGTTTTGTGACGATATCTTCAATTCTGTAATTTTAGTCAATATTTCTGTCAATTTTGGTAAAAAATTGTATTTTCGACTTTTTATTGAAAACGCCTTGACATTTTATATTCAGGTGATTTGAGTATTTGGTTGTCATTACGAACATTTTACTTCTCTTATTTTAGTGATTATTTTTTTTCTCATTTTTGGTTATTTCTGACGTCTTTTTGAAAACAACCATCCTTAGATGGATCACGTACTTTCAGATGATTTACTTCTTTCCTCTATGAGATTAATGCATTTAGTGTCAATAACAACAATTTTTAGTATCTAGTACTAGTATTTTGATACCCAAAATCCCTTGGGAGATAGACTTATGGCTATGCAATACGTGTTTATTTTATCGTATTGCTTATTACTACCGTGTCACAACAACACTATAACGAACTGCCGTGCATTAGGCAAGCACGGAAGCCAAACAGACACTTAGAAAAAACGACTGATAGGATAACGACTGATATTCCGTGAACACTGAACAGACATGTCTTTAAAATGGATGAGTCACGTGACAATTTATACCGAGCATGAAGATGACAACACATTTTGCATTGTAGTTTTATTTCGAGAAATATACTAATTTCAACTTGATTTTAGGATTTTCAGTCAGTTTGACTAAACACAAATCTACGTGCCCCTGCCATGGCTTTCGTTTTGGTATGTTAAATGTGAGGATTTGTCTTGTTATTCACAAAACATTCTCTGGAAAGTTTAGATAACTTTACGTGTCAAAATACCTCTATAGTTTTAGGAGGGGACACGTTGCTGGTATAGGTAGGACATGTGAATGTTCTGTATAATAAAATAAACTCCTTTCCACTGAAATTAAAAATTATCCCACTTTTTAAAAATTAAATGCAAAACAATTAAAACAGCCTTATTGTTGAGAAACGCGGACAAATTAAATTTGACTCTAAGGGAAATATGCTGTCTTCTCGTTCTGATCGAACGCCTATGTGTGTTTGGTCCAGATGGAACTTTTAAAACAACAGGGTAAGCCCACTTTTTTTTCGGAGAGGTCGTACTGACGTAAGAGAGGTCGTATTGACACAAGAGAGGTCGTATTGACACAAGAGAGGTCGTACTGGCACAAGAGATGTCGTACTGACACAAGAGAGGTCGTATTGACACAAGAGAGGTCGTACTGGCACAAGAGATGTCGTACTGACACAAGAGAGGTCGTATTGACACAAGAGAGGTCGTACTGGCACAAGAGATGTCGTACTGACACAAGAGAGGTCGTATTGTCAGACAACATTCAATTTGTCACAATCCCTGATCCCCTGGGATCCCATGAGTGTTTCAGTAAAATTTGAAAATAAATTGCTCCGGAACTGAAGACATTATTGTCTCTGGTAGGGAATTCCAATCATTTGACAGCGAGGCGACCATCCAACATTACAATCCTCGGGGGCGGAGCTACGTCACAGACGTTCCACGTTGCTAAGACGCGCACCACTGTACCACGCATTTCTATGGGCTCTGTGCGCGCTGCTGTGGAACGCCGGTCGAGCCGGTGAAAATTCGAGAAAACAACACAAACTCAACTTTGAAGTAATCCCGAACAACCAAATTTATATATGTTACACACGTAGGGCTAATCTTGTTACACTGTTCAGGGGAGTCTCAACAATCATCCCAAAGTACTGTTTTCTGCGAGTTTTGGCCCTTTGTTTTCACCGCCGCGGGTTGCCAGGCGGTGAAAATGCCCGGATGTCCGCCCCCGAGGATACTACAAGAGAGATCGTTCCAAGATTGAAAATAGCTTTGGAATGTTTGGTTTTATTATCAAAAGTTGTAATACCGAATTTCATTATTGATGATGTTTTGCAGACCATACGAGAGACGTGTTCATGGAATTTGCAGTTGTCTATATAATATAAACTCCAAGATCCTGTATATAATATATATTACCGTCGGTACTTATAGGCTGTTGACAGTCCTCGGGCCTAATGCAATTACAACAACAGTACAGTATTCTAAACATTCAAACAGATTCAAACGCCGAGGCCGGGGAAATGTAAAGGAGTTCAAGCGGGGGACTTACGGTACTCCATAATTCCTGTCCCGGCATTCTCAATTTATTTACGTCTATTACGTTTACGTACAATATATATTAATAATATAGATTAATATTAGGTACGACCGACTGTTGACAGTCTTGTCGCATTGACGCTGCGCGCTGCAGGTCGGCGTCTTCTACAGCGCTTCCTGTGACGACACGAGTCTTGTATCCTGAGTCTCGCTGTCTACGAGATGAGACTTGAATGAGATCTTGACATGATGTACGTAGCAAACCCGTTGCAATTTACTTTTGTATTACTATATATCACGGCTACCGTTATACCCAAACAGCTACGTATAAGTCGCCGAGCCTTTGTAGGCATTTCTTGAAGAAAGGGATTTGTTTAATTCAAGACAGTAAGTAACAAGTCCAATGACAAACCTCAACGGCCACGGTATTAAAAAAGAAGGAAACTTATGTAGCCGACCACTTGATGGCGGCATAGTAAAGTGACTCGAACTCAAAACGAGGCACATATAATTTTCAACATGGCGGGCGAAAGCATGGGTCAGCCACATCTTGCGAAGCAGGATCTCGCAACGCTGGTAAGTAACGGTTCCTGGGCGATAGTTATAATTGTCATAAACACCGGGTGTCGTTATTCGTCATTCTACCTTACTGCAATCGTCTGAGTGGCTGGGATTTGCCCGACTTCATAACGCTTTGATCACACATCGTCGTCAGCTGGCAATAAAAACGAGCATGATGCAATTTTCTTGACTGATAATTCATTTCCACGAATTACGATTTTGTGTTACGTAATTGTATCGACACATATATACCCCACCATTTACACCGACAATGTTATCGTCCCTTTATCACTGCGAGTGTCCCCTATGTGTCGTCATGCGCCGAGTCGGTTCCCTGTATCTTAACACAATGTCATTGTACATGTACTTTCGGTATTGTTAAAAGTCATATCCGTAATTTCAATGTAATACCTGAATTCTAGAATAACCATATAGGTTTGATCACATTGATTGGTCAAAATTGAATCTCACTATTTCTACCTGTGTATCTGTAGTGTTACTATGTATGGCCATATGGTTATCATGAATTAATTACTATACTGTGGAATACTTTATTTTCGCTGATATTAATTTTCGCTGAAAAGGCTTTTTGGGCATTTTGCCTGGAATTTATTTTCACTGATTTTTGATGAGTTTAATGTAAAATATAGGAAAAAAGTATATTTGCTGGATTTTATTTTCACGGAATCATTCCTTCAGCGAAAATAGCGAAAATAAATTCCAAGCGAAAATAAAGTATTCTACAGTAACAGTGTTTTCTCCAGCTTTGTATTTATGAGGGGGATTGTCGCCCCTTCAGATCAAAATAGAGGGGGATTTTCTGTAACAAGGGGAATTTCTAATAAGCATAAATTTTCTTAATAAAACATTGGCAGTAATTGTTCATTATTTTCTCCACTTGTTACCAATTGTTATGTTCTTCATTTTGTGTTCTAAAATGTATGTAATTTTGCAAATATAATAATTATAGTCCACACAATAATTTCATTATTTGTTATTTATTTAATGTTAATAACATTCTGCACATGTTACCATACAATCAGAGAAATCCTGTCAACACAACGTGCAATATGTTTCATGAACAATTGTAGTAATAATTGCCAAAACACAAAAAGCTGAAAGGGAAAGCTGAAACATGTATTTAGTATTCTATTTTTATTTTCTCTAAACCTGGAAAATACGTCTAGATTTTCTGCTTTGCCATAATTTGAGAGCTTCACTGGCATCAAATTTTGCAAGAGGAGGACCTTCTACTAGGATGGTGAGCAGACGATTCAAAGAAGCCTCTTCTAATCGATTTCGGAGGGACGTTTTCACCTTGTTTTGGGCAGAGAATCCCCTCTCACAGATTGCTGTATTCACAGGCAAAACAACGGCTGCCTTTGCCAAAGTTATTAAATTTGGTACCGTGGCCTTATGATTCGTGTTTATCAATTTCCACAGTAAAATAAAATTGTCACGAGGGTAAGCTTTGCTGCATCACTAGTGTTTTTAATAAACGCCAATCATGTCAGGTTTCGTCTGGATCGATAAGAGCTTTGTAAACTTGGCCCTCCTTGTTTACTTTATCAACACCATAATGTGCGATCAGAGTCTCCAATTTTTCATTGCCGTGATCTGGTCGGCGGGTACGAAGGAGAGATGACACATTGCCAATACATCGAATGCCGAAATGACTTCCGGGAAGCGTGCATTTATGTTGTCTATCAAATTATTGATAAACTCATTCTTCACGTTGTTAACGACGCCAATTTGTTTCGATCTATTCTTCAAATTATTTTTTTTACGGGTGAAAACAGACTAGTCATTTGTTACGACGTGATCTAGCATGGGTAGGTTCAGCGAGAACTTCACAGTACAACACTTTCGTTCCTTACAGCTTTGTATAAATTACGCAAATCAACCAAAAAATAACACCGTGACCCAGTTACGTCAAAGATGGAAATTCCAAAAAACTGGGTACACACTCGACCCCCCCCAAAAAAACCCATAATGCAAGCTCATTGTTTAATTAATTTAGTTGCAATCGGAAATTCTAAACTACGCACATCAGAGAGCTGTGCCGATCTGGTGGGCTTGACAGCGTGTCAAGCAGTTATCCAATTAAAAACGTGAATTCACACATCAGGTCACTTGTTGCTCCCATATATGGTAGCGATGAACTTTCAAACTTTCAACAACATGGCGCCTTAGTCTTTCGCGCTGGGGTGCTATCTGCGTTGACTGAGCAAGTGTTACGATCTGCATGCATTGTTTTAAAGCACTTTTCTTGTCATATGCCTGTAGTTACGTTTATTTTTGAATAAACATGATTAAAGTTGGTCTTCAATCGAAATCATCGCTGGCATGATGAGTTTCCTGTTGGTATCACCGGAGATGTCAACCGTGAAACAACGGTGCATCATGAGCTCCCTGGGTGAATCGAAAACCCGACGTAATTTATTAAACGTGACACATACATCAAGTGGTGTTTTTTTACATATAACGCTGCAAATTCATATAATAATAAATATTTTTTAAATGATTCTGACGCGCGAAATAATTAATTAAATCACGCAACAAGCGGGAAGAACAATTTATTGTTGCCTCGCCAAGTTGCTTAACGCGTCGCCCAGTCACACACACTTCAGAAACTCAATGTGGGCTATTCCAACTTACGTACGCATACCCGAAGAAGGTTACAATGTAATATTTTTAAATATAAGGACGCACAATTTTAAACGAAATATGTGGGAGGATGATTGTTATTTGTATCAGCAAGCTACTCGGCGCGTCGCAGTCCAATACACGCACAGACCATCATTAAAAGAATTCAATGGGCAGTGAAGAAAGGGGCGATTTTCGCCCTTGGAGTATTTTTTTAATGGCGCACAAAGTGTAGTAGGCGGGGAATCGCGCAATCTCGCGTCCTAGAGTAAACACTGCAGTAATAATATGAAAATGTAAGATGTACTATGTAGTGATTTTAAAGAAATCAGGTTTAGTTTGTTGATTTTATTATAACAAGTAGCAAATGATACATTTTGTTGTTTATTTTGAATAATCCCTGGGTTTTAATTTAGCGTACTGTAAAATATTTTATTTTTGCTATTTTTGCTGAAGGAATGATTCAGTGAAAGTAAAATCCATTGAATATACATTTTGTACCTGTTTTCCTATATTTTTTACCTTCAACTTGCCACAAATCAGTGAAAATAAATTCCATACAAAACACTCGAAAAGTTTTTTCAGCGAAAATTAATTCCAGCTAAAATAATGTATTTTACAGTAGTCAGCCATCAGTGAAATAAGTGAAAATAAAACCCAATGAATTAGGCCAGTACAGTATCACATACATTCAAGCTCAGATAACAGTCTGAGTGGGTTAGTGTGGTTTGTGATTCAACACAGGCACGCAGTCTCCTCACCCGTACCATGTTTGGAATATTACATCGCACCAAGCAACACATGCTGCCTCAAAAGTTTTCTTTTGTGTATGATGTAATTGTGTCTTCAAGATAGACCAGGCATTTTCACTTGAAAAAAATGTTGATTTTCAGGAAAAGTTCCATTCTACAGATATCCAACCAGTGCTTTATTGAAAATATTGCAACATATTTAGTGACCAAATATGGTTACATGACCTCATTAAAAATTCATAAATATCTTCTGGAGCACTACTGAAGATATTTCTTTTGTGAAAATAGTCAGGGAATCTGCCATCTCTGATGGCTTTCTTGTGTTTGTCTTTTTTTTTGTTTGATTTCACAGGTCTGGTTTTTCCAGTTACATGTAATAGGAAATGGTCTGTCTGCTAGAAGAGAAAATTAAATTGATTGTTTTTGTATTATTGCTATACATCTTGAAGAACTACAAAAGGGTCATACACATGTACACTGTATATGTAACAAATAGTTTTTTTTTTATTGCAGGATGTTTCTAAATTAGATCCTCTATCTCCCGAAGTAATCAGTAGACAAGCAACAATTAATATAGGTAAGCCTTCATTCTCAATGTATACACTGTATTTGCTCTGTTACATACTGTAAAACATGTCTTTTTCGCGAGCATGTTTTTTCCCGCGAGCATGTCTTTTTCGCGAATCAACATAGAAATCAACAATGACAAGAGAGATTCGCTAAATTAACATTTCGCTATTACGTCGTTTTACCACAATTCGCTAAAATTGCATGCCACTTTTTCAACATGTTTTACAGTAATTGATGGAGTAATGTAATTTTTATTTAGTTAATGAGTGTTTATCTTAATAGAGCAAATATATTATCAACTTATGGTGTGAAAACATATTGTGTGAACCATTATTTCTGTGAGTGTCAGACAGGGTATTTGTAAGTGTCTGTTAAAATATACTAAGAAGATGATTTTGGGCACTATATATTTGTCAAAATAGTGAAAAAACAAATGAAAAAAAACATTAAAGCTGGTAGCTGGCTTATAAACTGGTGATTATTTATTGTAAATTGGGACATAAAGTATGGTCTGAGCGTAACATAACATTTAGCGAGATTTAACCCTTAAGACGTGATGTACGAGAATACTCGTAATAGCACGTCTGAATCCCACAGCGAAGCACGAGAATAATTGTAAACGACCCTCTGAGAAATTGCGTTGTTTTGAATGACGTATATGTGGAGTACATCATCAATAAAGGCGAAAAACATATGAAATAAACTTTGACCTGTGTATATGTGTGTGTTATTATTGCCTCAACCGAGGATTCCTCGCCCAATATGCAAATTACATGTTCAAATTCCATAGCTTGACCGCTAACTTTGAATGTTTGACTAGCAACGCAATCAAAATGGCGACACCAAATTTGCATTTCAATGACCCTGAAATACAAGCTGTATGGTATGAAATATTTGCCGATTCTGATTCTGAATACGAATTTGAAGGTTTTACTGCGGAAGAGATCGATTTTGGTGATATCCCGAATGATGATATTGAGTGGGAGATTGAAAATTCTGGAGTGGAAGTTGCCGACGATACTCGTCTTGGCTGGTCATCGAAAGCAAGTGGCGACATTTTGGTATCACCGTTCACCGGTGTTCCGGGACTCAATGTTCAATTGCCGGAAAACACAACTGCATTCGATTTTGTCAAGTTATATCTTAAAGATGAGGACATTATCAGCATTGTTGAGCAGACAAATTCTCACGCAAATGATCATCTTGCACGCAACGATGAAAACTTGGAACCGCACTCCAGACTCCGGAAGTGGAAGAATGTAAACATAGACGAGATGAAGATTTTTCTTGCCATGACAATCGCTATGTCGATGCTCCATAAGAACGATCTTGATGATTATTGGAGCCTAAATCCGATAATTTCGACGCCTTTTTATCGTAGCATGATGCCAAGGGATAGATTCGAGCTCATTTTAAAATTTCTGCACTTCAATGATAATGCTGCCTATGTTGTTCGTGGTGAAGCCGGATATGACCCTCTTTTCAAAATCCGACCTCTGTATGACACCATAACACGCCATTTGTCGGAAGTGTATACGTGTGAGCAGTGTATTAGTCTTGATGAAGGAATGGTGCCATGGAGAGGGAATATTCACTTCAGGCAGTACATTCCAAGTAAACCAGATCGTTTTGGTTTGAAATCATACATGGTGTCAGAATCATCAAGTGGGTACATTTCTGTTTTTGATATATATACTGGAAAAAATTACACCCCTAACCCCGATACAATAGAAAGTGAAAATGAAGGCCATACTTTCAATGTAGTAATGGGGCTGATGAGAAAAGGTAGTTTGCTGAACAAGGGATACAAACTGTACACGGACAATTACTACACCAGTCCTACGCTTATTGACCATCTAAAAGCTGAAGATACAATGTTAGTTGGTACAGCTAGAATGAATAGAAAAGAAATGCCTGCAGCCCTGAAATTGCCATTGCGACAAGGTGAAGTCATTTATTGTCAGAGAAATGGAGTCTTGGCGATGAAATGGAAAGACAAGCGTGATGTTATTATGTTGTTATCAGTACACATGCCAATTTGGAAATTTGTTGGCCTATCCAGGGGATCCGGAGAACCAATTGTGAAGCCTTTGTGTGTTGTTGATTACAACAAAAATATGGGAGGTGTGGATCTTTCAGAGCAGATGATCAGATCGTACACAATGCATCGCCGACGTTCAAAGTCGCACATGTATATCAAGCTTTTTTTCCACATGATAGCTCTTCTTGTCACTAATGCCTACATCCTTCACAGGAAGTTCAGTGCCAAGAAGCTAACTCACGCTAAATTTCGTTTATCCATTGTTCATGATCTTGTTTCTAGTGCAACCACTGCACCCATCCCAGCACCGAAAGGGAGAAGATCAGTTGGTCAGCCACTAAGACTACTCGAAGAACGCCACTTCCCCTCACCCATCCCTGCTTTCCTTGGTAGTAAAAAACAAAACCCAACTCGCCAGTGTGTAGTTCACAGAGCCTACTACAAAAAGCATCAAGATGGCAAGCGTCCACAAGAGAGTCGCGTGTGGTGTCGCAAGTGTGAAGACGCCTTATGTACATACCCATGCTTTGAGATTTATCACAGCAGATGTCACTTTGATGCAGTTGATTCAACAGATTTCTATTTTGATACCTAATTCGTTACTCACTTAATATTGTGTGCATCTGTGGTCTGCATTTTTATTGAATAATTTCTATCTTGAAATTTTGTCTTGACTTACCTGCAATTCTCTAATTTTCACTACTGCATGCTGAAGCTCATTAGCTTGTTTATTATATATACACATATTTGAAAACACAAGCAACTACTACAAATAAATTGATCTAGTTGCAATTGTAAATAAATAATTATCCATGAATGCTTTTCACAGCTTTCGTAAACAAAATGAAGATTTTCCCCCTAAATTGCAATGTATTGAATGCTTACAGCTTTTGCATTCAAATGTGTTTTTTATTAAACAGCTGTTGTTGGTGCTAATGGATATGCTAATGATATGCAAATTTATTTATGACAATGCAATTTTTGTCATCAAAATATCACATTCTTCATATAATATATTTACAGTTTTGTTCAATATTTTATATATTTTACTTCCATGAGTTTTTTTTCGTGGACCTTTACATAATTTCTGTCTTAACTTTTTTTTACCAAAAACAATCATTATTACATCAAAATAAAGTCGCAAATTTGTGTAAATTACATCAATAAGGAGTGGCAACTGTTTCATGATCACAAATTGCAAATCCAAGTGTTGGTTATTTCATTCACTATAACGACTTATTTAGGTAGTCTTTTTTATAAAATGTCATTCATTGGTGCTAAATGGTATGCAAATGATATGCTAATTTATGTATATATGGTCAGAATTTTTTTTTCTAAATGCATACTTTCAGAATATCAACAAATTCCTCAGATAAATGATAGCCATCTGACTTATAAATATTAAATAATAGACAAATATTTTTATATAAATTTTACTAAAACTGTTGTTTTATACCCAAAATGTATACCACAAAATCTATAAGTGGTCATAGCAATACAATATTATGAAAGATTGTTTTTTCTAGATATGTTTACATATCACATTATTGACTTTTGCATGGCAAATAAAAAAGTTACGATTATTGAATCCACAGTGACTGCCTTATTTTTTTTGAAAAGAATGCAGTGGGGGGAACGTTATGGTCAGATAAATTGAAGCATGTTAAGGGTTAAGGTGGATTTATATCTTAGCTTGTTTTCAAAACCGCTACATACATGTATTGAAATTGTTCATTATAATCTTGTGTTTAGTAACATAGGTAAATACTATATTGAATAAGTTGAAATTATTGATGAAAATAATACTGGCTTTAAACATTTCAAGTTCTTATGAAAAAAGCAAAGGCAGCTGATAGACAGCTCGGAAGTTAAGTTACACTCAAACTGTACTGTAGCTAACCAGTTTTTGTTTATATTTACTGTAAAATACTTTATTTCTTCTTGGAATTTATTTCTGCTATTTTCGCTTGAGGGCTGATTCAGTGAAAATAAAATCCAACGAATATACTTTTTTTCCTATATTTCACATTCAACTCATCAAAAATCAGTGAAAATAAATCCGTACAAAACACCCAAAAAGCCTTTTCAGGGAAAATTAATTCCAGCGAAAATAAAGTATTTTACAGTATTTAAAGCTTGACGTATTTTTGCTTTCTCCTTAGGCACTATTGGTCATGTGGCCCATGGTAAATCAACTGTGGTCAAAGCCATATCAGGTGTACAAACTGTTAGATTCAAAAATGAACTGGAAAGGAATATTACTATTAAACTAGGATACGCCAATGCTAAGGTATGCTACACTGGGATAACAGGCGTGCATTACCCTCATGCCATGGCCATGCACCTCCATACCCTGGGGAGCAGATCCTCTGGTAACCATAAAATTCTGATTGACCCGGGATCACATCTGGCCACAGTCTTCAACTGTGACCTGTCTGATAGTAATTTTGGCCCCACGGAAGCCATAAAATGCTCCATTTTAACTTGGAATTATCAAAAACTCCACACCCTGGTAGGGAGAACCTTATCTCCTTGACACTGAATTGCAGTGCTCCCTCTGGCAATATTTTTCTAGAAAAACACCTGTTACAAATGTCTGTACCCATGAAGTCAAGAATTAATATGTTGATTGACATAGTCTATTTTTGTGATAATGTATTGTCATTATAGGGCTGTGCAGATTATATTAAATGTTGTAATTCCTGTAATATTGAGCCAAAATGAAAGTATTTGAGTAAACATTTTAAAATATGCATACTACACATAAGTAAACGTCACATATACGACTGGAAGAGTAACAACATTACCTTTCTAGCTACTTAATATTTATATTATGTATTCCCTGAGTGCAGAGCTAAATCACAGAATATTCTAGGTTGCTAAGATGCACGCTACTGTACCATGTATTCCTATGGGCTATGTGCGAGCTGTTGTGGAAAGCTGATCGAAGAGCTTGTGAAAAAAGATGCAAAAACAGCACAAACGCAACTATGAGACAATCTTGAGCAACCTAATTTATATACAATGTATGTTGCACCTGTAGAGGTAATCTAGTTTCACTGTTCAGGAGAGGCTCAACTGCTAGCCCAAAGTACTGTTTTTGAGAGTTTTTATTTCATCTGTTGTGGTTGCTAGACGGTGAAAATTCCTGGATGTTCACTTCCAAGAATGGGCCATATAACACGACATACTATCCGAAGTCTTCTCATTCAGTATTTTGTGCCCGTATTCTATTTACTGAAACATGAAATAAATTCCACATCTCAATTCTGTGAAAATACTCTTTCTACTGATGCATATTTTAGTGTGATCCAGTATCGTCATCTTTATACTTACAACGTTGTTATTTTTTACTCTTTTGTTCCAGATATTCAAGTGTAGCTATGAACGCTGTCCTAGACCAACTTGTTATAGATCAGCTGGTAGTAGTAAGGAAGATGAGTTTCCATGTGACCGACCTGGATGTCCTGGTAGATTCAAAATACTTAGGTGAGGAAACAAACTCTGGTGTTCAAGGTATACATAGAAATTTAATTATGTGTAAAATTTTTGAAAACTAAGATATTTATGACTAAGCATTATTGGTGAAATTTTTTGTTCATGATTGGAAGTTACAGACTCCATATTTCCTTGGATTGGGCAAAATGAGAGTGAGTTGGGCTAACCATTCTAGGGGAGTCTGACCCTCTCCATCCCCGGGAAGCGAGACTCAGATTTACCAGGACATGCCGCAGTGATGTTTTGCCTATCACTCACACAAATTAAGACACAGAGGAGCTAATTCTTGCTCAATTCAAACATTTTGTAGAGATTTGAATAGCACAGTTAGTCTGCCAGCCATTTAAAAAAAAACACACGACCTGACCTATTCCCTGCTATGCTCCTAGTATATCACTATTTTTCTAAGTGTATAATGTGTACCTGAATATAATTGACATTTTTTTTCTCTAGACATGTCTCCTTTGTAGATTGCCCTGGTCACGATATTTTGATGGCAACTATGTTGAACGGGGCTGCTGTTATGGACGCAGCGTTGCTACTTATTGGTATGTCATTTCAGTTACTTGATTTCCTTCTATACTCCCTATATTCACCTATATTATACATTTTAGTAGAGTATAGAAGTCGCAATACATAATATCAGATGATTTTTGTAACCTGCTTTGTTTTCGTCTTACAGCCGGGAATGAGTCCTGCCCTCAACCACAGACATCAGAACATCTGGCAGCTATTGAAATCATGAAATTGAAACACATACTCATCTTGCAAAATAAAATAGATTTAGTGAAAGAAAGTCAAGCGAAGGACCAGTTTGAACAAATTCAAAGGTTTATTCAAGGTAAATTAGTGTTTTCATGACCAGCTTATCAAATATCAGATGTGAAAAGACAATGGTTTACTGTGTCAACACGGAATAATGACTTATCAAATTAAAGTGTGTTAGACATGTGACATATTGTCAAATTTATGTTTGCTTTACAATGTGTGTAATCTAAATTTAATACTGCCCTCTAGTGGTAGAATAATTGATCACTATCCTTGGGGTGAAGCTACGTCACAAGACGTTCCATGTTGCTAAGATGTGCACTACTATACCATGTATTCCTATGGGCTCTGCACGAGCTGGTGTGGAGTGCTGGTTGAATAGCTGGTGAAAATAGCTAAATTCGAGAAAAAACACAAAACAAACTTTGAAGTAATTCTCGACAACCAAATTTATATATGTTGCACATGCAGGAGTAATCTTGTGGAGCATAAAAGCATTTTTATTGTACAAGAAAATTCACATTCAATATTATTTTCAGGCACAATAGCAGAAGGTGCTCCTGTAATTCCAATCTCAGCACAGCTCAAGTACAACATTGAAGTAATTTGTGAATACATTGTCAAAAAAATACCTAAACCCATCAGAGACTTCACATCCAAACCAAGATTAATTGGTAAGATATTTTTACCCTCTTTAAGCCATCTCAGTGGCATCATTTGTTTCCATTTTTGCAAAACGACATTCAAATGTTTGGTAACCACTAGCTCATGATCTGCTGTAAAAATGTTACATATCAATTGTTTTATTTGCATACACTGTTTAAATATATATATATATATATATATATATATATATATATATATATATATATGTAAACAATGGCAATATTATATTATAATTCATTATCTTGTCAATGATTTGATTTTATGATTATATCATGAGAGATTTACCTAAAGACTCAATGAGAAGTAGCGGTATAAAGTGGAAGTAGCAGTATGAAGTGAAATTAAAAACGCTTTGTGGAGTAAGAACGTTTGTAATCAGTGACAACATTTCTATCACGTGCTGTAGTGCAGAAGTGATTAAATGTCAAAATTAAGTTGGAAAGTTTTGATTTTATACAGCTTTTTACTAAATTCTATTGTTTTTAGTGCCAGATGCATAATAATATGAGGTTATTATGAGGACACAGAAAAGTATGCATGAAGACAGTACAGTGGGAGTATCAACTGATGCGCAGTGAAGGTCGATGTGATTGTGTACTGTCTGAGTGCATACTTTGCAGTATCCTCGTAATAACCTTATTATTAGTCCCCGTTCGGACGCAGTCCGAAAACGGGGACTTATGTTTTGACCTCCGTGTGTGCGTGCGTGCGTGCATCTGTGCGTGCGTACGAGCCTTTATCTTAGAAATGTCTGGACCAATCACAATCAAACTTCACACATACATCATACATGATAGTATACATATGCACGTCAATTTGTTTCACGATCTGATTCAAGATGGCCGAATAGCGGCCATTTTTGTGCTAAAAATCATCAAAAACAAGCATTTCTCAGCCATTAACAGATGGATTTTGTGTAAACTTGATATATACATTAGACATTATAGGTCCTTGATGCACATCATTTTGTTTTACGATCTGATTCAAGATGGCCGAATGGCGACCATTTTTGTGCTAAAAAATCATCAAAATCAAGCATTTCTCGGCTGTTTACAGATGGATTTTGTTCAAACTTGGTATATACATTAGACATTATGGGACCTTGATACAAATAATTTTGTTTTTCAGATAAGATTCAAAATGGCTGACTGGCGGCCATTTTGTTTTAATGAATGTGGTTTTCGTGCCATATCTCTGACTTGCTTTCACTGATTATGTTCAAATTTTAAATTTTTTCATTATACATCATGTCATAGATAGACAGATATATTGGTTTGACGATCCTATTCAAAATGGCCAAATGGTGGCCATTTTTGTGCTAAAAAATCATCAAATATCAAGCATTTATGAATGGATTTCGTTCAAACTTGGTACATATGTTGAAACATTACAGGTTCCTGATGCACATCATTTATTTTTCAGATCGGATTCAAAATGGCTGTCTGGCGGTCATTTTGTTTTAATGATTGGGCTTCTAGAGCCATATCTCTTACATGCTTTGACTGATTATATTCAAATTTTATATATTCGTTATACATCATGTTATATATATACATGTATTCAAAATGGCTGATTTTGAATGCTGTTCCAGAGCAATATCTCTCAATATGGACAAGTACTTTTTTGACGATCAGATACAATTGTCAATCATTTTAATGTTAAAAAATCATATTCCTGACATGGTTATATTCCAGCTATATTACTATAAACAAAACTATATATCTTGAATTTGATAACTAACGGGGACTGTGCCATGCATGGCTTGTTATACATCTTTTCTTCCCAGGATACATCATGGGAATACCGAAATCCAAAATGTTTACAACAGTTTTGGCAAACTTCTTTGTGTGGAGTCCGGTCAAACCCTAATGGCAGCCATGTTTGTTTTTACTATTAGAGGATGCTTACGTGCGTAATCATTCCATATTGGAATTCGCATTTCCTAATATGGTAGGATGAAAATACCCTGTTAAATACCGCAAAATTATAGCACGTTGTAACTTATGGCATTATGGTGACAGATGTATAATAATAAATTTTATTTTCAGTTATTCGGTCATTTGACGTCAATAAACCTGGCTGTGAAGTGGATGATTTAAAAGGGGGTGTGGCTGGTGGTAGCATCCTTAGAGGTGTTCTTAGGGTAAGTAAGTTAAACACTAACACAGTACGATCTACATGGAATACAGTCTGCAGTCCAAGTCATTTAGAGAGTGATCATTTTTATATTAATTGACGATATTGTTTTCAAATGCATTTGTGTAAATTCTTTTTAAAGGTTTCATCACATATAAATAGTGATGTTCACAATGAGATATTTGCATGATGTCTGTTGTGTGTACTATGAATTCGTCTATTTGATAATTTGTATAATCTGAAAAATGACATGTCTGTAACGTATCACTTGCTGAAAGGCATCATAGATAGCTGAAAACAATGGGAATATAAAATGGACAATGGGTTAATGTAATTGCACAATTGTTTTCAGATTGGTCAGGAGATTGAAGTGCGGCCTGGAATTGTCTCCAAGGATCAGGATGGGAAATTGATGTGTAATCCAATATTTTCACGGATTGTATCATTATACGCAGAACAGAACGATTTACAATATGCAGTACCAGGTGGACTGATTGGTGAGTTATCTTTGCCTCTCATGATATTGATGTGGCAAGGTACATGTATAGTGATTAAAATGTCTGTCATCAAGTAATTCATGTTCAGTCGTTCTCAAACTTTTATTTATCAACTGATATATTATCTCTGTGTAGTTCAAGTTTGGTATATCATGACTTATTTTTGCTTAGATGTATTGCTATACTATTTGGTAATTTTCATGAGATTAATGTTATTAGTCAAATATATAAAACATTATTATACAAATATTAATATATACTTCAGCATTTATTAAATTTATATCCTTATAAAGTAAGATATTATTCATATTAATGATTATTATTGAAATAAAAATCTAAAAGCACTAATTTAGTTCCTGTTTTGAACAGTTAGAAATTTGGATTTCATCTGTCTGTGCATCCAAGCCATTTCAAGGGCATGCTTTGACCGATCAGATTCAAACTTACATATGCACTCCATTTTTCATTCCCATTTGGACAATTATGACTGTCTGGCAACCATTTTAGTTTGTAAATTTGCTAAATTCTGATAGTTAAACATTCTGTGTACAGAACTATTTCTCGAAATGAACTGATTGATTTTATTCAAACTTTATATCTGGATCATGCATATTGGGTTACAGGTACATATCATATTTGAACAGAAATGACTAATTGACGGCTACCGTATTTTGTTAGTCATTTCTATTCTGATTCATTAATGTATCACCTTATTCAGTTGAAATTTTGGAAACAAGTACTATACTCGTAGGTAATACCTATGGTTGTGTTATTTTGTGTTTTGATCAAATTTGTTAAATTGAGGGCCATTTTCTAAAATCGTAGTCTATTAATGTGTTTATACATGTAGCTGTATCTCTGAGATGGCATGATTTTATTCACAAATCAGTACAATGATTGTACATTTGATTACACATTACATTTTTCAGTGAATCAACAAAATAAGCGCAGTACATTACAGGACATTCCCAGCAATGACTGGTAGCATCACAGCGCTATTTAGCCAAATGCATTATAACCACCCCAACGATATACTTCTTGCTCCTTAAAATTTAATCCCTCCACAGGTTCGGGGTACATTTATCTGTTAATCCCCACCATAGGTGGGACAAAATTGCACAGTGAACAAATAATCACTGATACATTGTTCATAGTTCAGAGACAATAGGTAGACACATATTCCAAAATTAACATATCAATAGGTAACTTACAAGCGGTGCTATTTTAGGAAAGGTGTTAATATTTTTAGACCAAGTAGGATACCGTCGGCGAATACATATGCCCACTTCTGGATCTCTGCTCGTGATGGAATTTGTCATTGAATACAGAATGGGAACTGTGCATAGTCAATGCCTTTCATCCATAATTTAAATATACTGTAGAATACTTTATTTTCGCTTGGAATTTATTTTCGCTGAAGGTATGATTCCGTGAAAATAAAATCCAGCGAATATACTTTTTCTCCTATATTTCACATTAAACTCATCAAAAATCAGTGAAAATAAATTCCATACAAAACGCCCAAAAAGCCTTTTCAGCGAAAATTAATTCCAGCGAAAATAAAGTATTCCACAGTAGTTTATATAATGCCTTGTAATCTTGGTTCTCTGTACTGAAAGTATCAAGGTTTCTAACTTGGTCATCTGTCGCATATTCACCATAGTTGTTCTATTACCGTATTTATCCGGGTATAAGCCCATGGTCCTGAACATGGAAAATTGCCAAAAAGAAGGGGTGGGCGTTTGCCAGGAGACCCCCGGCAAAAAAAACCGAAAATTCGCGAAAATTGACAACACGCAGATCGAACTGCGGCAGGGAATAGAACGGCAAATCCCTACAACTTACATGTATTCCTGAAATTCGTCCCACACAATTTGGACTTAGCACTTTTAATCCACAGATTTCGCAGTCTGTCAGCTTGGCACTTTTCATTCATGTCTAATCATAATAAAGAATGGGGTCGCTCTGCTGCGATGGCACACGATGCTTTTGTTTACAGTCTAGCAATCATCTTTGACCTTTATGCATCTGCTTTACTGATTGGCTAAGAATGACATCACTGCTAGTATTTCATCATAAAGGTCAAATCGTGACATTGCTTTCTTATCAGACTCGACGCTTATCAATCACGGTGAAAGTTATCATTCAGCAAGTTCCGGCGGTTGGAATGTCTCACTATATGGATATCGCGGTGGACTTGAAATAGAAAGCTTTTTTTTTATCCAACGACTGAAGAATAGTTTTCATGACAGAAATGAAAGATGGTAAAAAAGTTGGCAGTCTTCGGCTTGACATTGCAAAACTGCTGGCCCCAGTTATGGATTCGCAAGCTGCTACAAAATATTATATAAAGCCAAAATAACATGATTTCAACCACTCTCCCAGGTACGGGTTGCTACAATATTGCAACATTGGTTTCGTTGTTGACGACGCTAAAGCCGAACGAGTGTGACACTTGCTTAGCGGCTCTCCTTATACGATTTGCTTGAAGGCAGAGAGCTGTCACAGCTATTTTGCGTTCACCCCTTGTTTTATGCAATTAACAATTTTTATAAGTATCACGACAGACTTCAAGAAAGTAACATACAACCACAGTCAACGAATAGGACATACCGGTAGTTCTTTTTATATTTTTTGTGTAGAAAAAGACCCCCTGGGCGTGTGTATGACCTCAACTTCTTTACTATGTCAAAAGTGGGGGGTGGGCGTTTGGCCGGGGCATGGGCTCTTACCCGGATAAGTACGGTAGTAGTGCATACACACGCGGGAATTGAAATTAAAAATTACATTTGTCTTTTCATTTGACTGGTGAGAGAATAAAACTGTGTGTCACAATTGATAATGTACCTATTCTTATTGAGACATATTATTTGAAATAAAATTTTAATTCTTGGCTCATAATTATTAGTCCTAAAAAGACATTAGAAACTTAGGACTGCCCTATACGGTTAGTTAGTAAAAACTTGATATCTTTATTCACCTGTCCACAGGGTCAGGCAATTTGTACATCCACCTCTCCCTGCTAAAATCAGCTTGTCTAGGACAGCTGGACAGACCTTAATTTTGAACCCTGACTTACAAACATTACAGCGATGCATCTACATGTATTTTAATAATTCAGCATACAACAAATTTGTATGTGCTTCTGTTAAGGATGTGCTTTCTAATAGAATGAATATGGTATCCTATTGACAGGTGTTGGCACAAAGATTGATCCTACATTATGTCGTGCTGATAGACTGGTTGGGCAGGTTTTGGGATCTGTTGGTGCATTACCAGACATCTACACAGAGTTGGAAATCTCCTACTTCTTACTCAGACGTCTACTCGGTGTCAGAACAGAAGGAGATAAAAAAGGAGCCAAGGTAACACATGCTTAATATCAGTGTCCATACAATGCAGCCTTTGCATAATGTATCGCATAACTCAACACATTGTCACAACTGCTGGTTGCTTCGCATTCACATACAACTCTTCGCATCACATCGTGTTGCATTGCATCACATCGCATCGCATCACATCACACCGCGTTGCATTGCATCATTGTAGCATCAATAAGTATAATAATAGCCTAAAATTGTAAATTTGTAGTTTTATAATTTATTCGTTGCAAATTTATTATTTATTATTTATTATAGGTGTACTTAATTTTTATTCATTATTTGTTTTTTTTATTGATTTATAAAAAAAGAAGGCCTTGTTTTTTCAAAAACAATGTAATCTGGCAATATACATGTAGTACAAAAAACTATCACAGTGTCATACAAAGTCATCAGTAAAATTCCAGGTTGAACTTCAAAATGATTGTGAACTTGAGTGACTTGAACTTCATAGATTTGAGTGGTATTGTATAGATGTTTAGATTTCAGCTGTGCACTTGATGGATTTATAGAATTTAATATTGCAGTGCAGTAGACCTGACCTAGGTAACCTGTTTCAGTGACATTGTGATGTACATATACCATATTAGCACATGTGCTTGCAGAAATGACGAACATAATTTAATGTTAAAAAATTATAAATCACAGTCAGCTGGTGCACAAGTGATAATAAAGTAAATGCGATATTTACTATATGGGGGTAGACTGGCGAAGTCGGGGCGATTAATTTGTTTTTGTAGTTTTTTTTTAAATTGCGAAATGGAGGTGTTAGCGCAAAATCCCTTGTAACTGGTCTATTCTGCATGGCCCTCTATCGACACTGCAGGAACCCGTCGATTTTTCAATGGGTAATTATGTTAATGAGTGTTCTAATTGACAATCATCTGAGCCAATCACAGCATCTCTTCAACTGACCTCTGACCGAGAAGACGTCGACTGATTGTAGCAGTCAATATTTTTTTAATTCTACGACTAGTACGAGTTACTTTTTTACACATTGTGATGAATTAGAAACGACGACTACGACAAACTCGAATTTCAACGTGCCGCCATGTTGGGTCTGCAGTGTGACCTTTACCATGTTGACCTCATTATGCACGTATTTCCGCGCCCACCTCATAATGTGTGCATCATGAATATTTAATAGCAATGAATTTCCTGCAGAATAAACCAGTCGGGGTGATTTCGCGCTAACACCTCCATTTCGCGTTTTTTTTTAATTTTATTTAAACTACAAAAACAAATTAATCGCCCCGACTGCGCCAGTCTAATATGGGGGCTGCCATCTTGAATACAACATGAAACTAAATAAAGAAACAAGTTGTTAAATGTGTTTTTCAGATTCCCACAAATCAGCAAAAAAAAATACCAATATTTCACAGCCAAACCAACCGATGGTGTATTATTGAGCCAATCGCTAACAAGATTTGGCCGAATTAATCGTTTTTGTGTACGAGCATCTAATTACACGATTTTATTTTTTATTACAAGGTGCAAAAATTAGCCAGAAATGAGGTATTAATGGTGAACATTGGATCTTTATCTACCGGTGGTAGAGTATTTGCTGTAAAAGCTGATTTGGCTAAAATTATGTTAACAAATCCTGTGTGTACAGAGATTGGTGAGAAAATAGCCCTCAGTAGAAGAGTGGAAAAACATTGGAGGTAAGTGTTAAATACTGTAAAATACTTTATTTTCGCTTGGAATTAATTTTCAATGAAGGAATGATTCAGTGAAAATAAAATCCAGCGAATATACTTTTTTTTTCTATATTTTACATTCAACTCTGCAAAAATCAGTACAAATAAAATCCACACAAAACATCCAAAATGTGTTTTCAGCGAAAATTAATTCCAGGTAAAATAAAGTATTTCAATTACAGTAGATATGCATGTAAACTGAGGTGTGCATCTCTTATACAACTTTGACAATGCAGCTTTTGTAGGACTTGCTTGTAATAAGTAATATTTTTACCAGGCAACTTATTAACAATATGTATACACAAAATGTAACTGTCTTTGTCCGATTCACCTTTTTTTTTCTGAAGCCAACCTTCCATGGTCGTCTCTACAACTCATATTTGAGCATGTTAGGAAAAGCTGTATTTGACGTCAGTTAAATTGAATGATTTAATTGGGCGCACCAAGGAGCTGGATTCATCAATCAGCATTCCTGTAACAACTATACCCACATCAATTTCAAATTTAAACCAATATATATTTTGTCATCTTTAATATCACGTCATAGCTTAAAAAAAAAGCTTGTGACTTCACCTTAGATTCCCCATGGAAATGCATTGCAATACTCCATGTTCTATTATACAGGGGGAATTCAACAAAGGTATAATAGTAAGTTGACAGCCGAATAAATGAACCTGACTGATGAACATGGCATAACTGTACAAATTCCTGAGCTTAAAATTGACCTTTTTAAGAACTATTCTTCTGAAAAAATACAGAACAACTTAGAAATTAGATTTTCATTTTGGGGTTTGACAAATCCTTTTTACAACTGAGCTCTTGTTATTGCGTAAAAAACTTGTGTATTCTATTATGAAATTCTTCAATGATACTACAAATTAGATAATGTAGTAGTTTACATTATTTTCACTTTCACATACAATACTTGATGTAATACCACAAGGAAATTCTGCTTTTTTAAACCATTCACCACAAAGTGCATGTTTGAATTTGGTGTAAATAAACAATGTATTTCAAACGTGTTGCATGCGTCGCTATGAGTCCCATATCGAATACGTCGCTGTGAGTCCCATATCGAATACGTCGCTATAAGTCCCATATCGAACACGTTGCTATGAGTCTTGTATCGAATACATCTCATAGTAGTGTTATGAAGCTTCTTTATACATTCATTGTTGCATATCTAGTAGACTTGGCATTCAGTGTTGCACAGAGTGGTATCGGGTACTGCTTATCATTTTGCATGTGTCTTTATGCTTTAACAATGTATTATGCTAAGCTGTTACTCCGTTGATCAAAAGACGATGTACCTAGATAGTGTTCTTCACCATTAAATTCTGTATTTTGCTCATTTTCTTCAGGTTGATTGGTTGGGGTCAAATTCGAAGAGGAGTAACAATCCAACCATCAAATCCGAAAGATGAATAAAGCTACAACCTGAACATTTAGATTACATTCTTCTACACAGCTTTCTCAAGAAAATCTGAATTATAATACAACTATTTGACAATCAAACCTCTAAGAAAGGGCCCTAATTGTCTTTAGGAAATGTGGCATGTTTTTCATTGCAATATTTGCCTTTATTTGGTATATGTAGCGTGTCACAATGTTGAGACATTGTGTCATTTAACAATGCTGCACATAACAATGTTGAGATAATGTGTCATTTAACAATGCTGCACATAACAATGTTGAGATAATGTGTCATTTAACAATGCTGCACATAACAATGTTGAGATAATGTGTCATTTAACAATGCTGCACATAACAATGTTGAGACAATGTGTCATTTAACAATGCTGCACATAACAATGTTGAGATAATGTGTCATTTAACAATGCTGCACATAACAATGTTGAGATAATGTGTCATTTAACAATGCTGCACATAACAATGTTGAGATAATGTGTCATTTAACAATGCTGCACATAACAATGTTGAGATAATGCGTCATTTAACAATGCTGCACATAACAATGTTGAGATAATGCGTCATTTAATAATGCTGAGATAATGCGTCATTTAACAATGCTGCACATAACAATGTTGAGATCATGTTGCACAGAACATTGTTGAGACAATGTTGTACATAGCAATATTGAAACAATGTTGTACAAATTGAAAAAAAAAAATTCACATACCAATGCTGAGACAATATTGCATGCAGCAATGTTGAGAAGTATGTGTGTGGAGAAGTACGTAACTTATAACGTTCTGAATAATGGAATTCATTGTCAGTTCATGAAGACATGTTTTCGTCCCCTTGCTGACAGAGTCTGAAAACAGGGACTTATGTTTTGATCATCATGCATACCTCTGTGCATCTTCACCTGTGTCTCAGTCATGCCTGGTTTGTTTAAACTTCAAACTTCGGAAAATATATCACATTTTGGGCAACATGAACTTGTCCATTCGTTTTTATGATCCTATTCAAGATTTTTTGAATGAAAATTAATCAAAATTTATGCCCTGTGTAGACAAAGCCCCCCCCCCATTATTCTGAAAATTCTCCTTTGATTTCATTTGTGGTTTTTGGCTGATGACTGATTGTTGATTGTTTCATAATTATAGCATTCTGCTAATTTGAATATGCTTACTTTACAAAACAATGGATGACAGACATTTTCCCCATATCTTATAATAATAGATAGTTGTCATAGCAATGACAATGATTGTAACAACATCAATCACTCTCACATTGAACAGACAGGTTACTGATGTGTGCAGTAGCAGACTATTAGTTTTTATTTAACCCCCCCCCCCCCCCCCCCACATTTTTTGTGTACACCACTCAAAGCCTCACCCATTGAACATTTAGTAAAAAAAAACCATGTTTTGAACAAAAGTTCTACCTCCACATCGCAAACCTAAAATTATATCAGGGTTTGTTTCTTCCTATAGTACTGCATAAAGATAGTGGTTGTATTTGATTTTTGAGAAGCTACCAATCCCATAGTTACACATGTTGTAAATTCCTAATTGTTCATAATAATGGGAATGATTATGTAACATTGTTATTATATATTTAGAACTATTATATCGAAAATGAGAAATAAAAAAACATTTTTGGGATCTTACAGAGACGAAGTGATTATGTGTGTATGCAAGTCAAGTATGTGTGTGGAAGAGTATGCAAGTCAAGTATGTGTGTGGAAGAGTATGCAAGTCAAGTATGTGTGTGTGTAAAAGTATGCAAGTCAAGTATGAGTGTGTAAAGTATGCAAGTCAAGTATGTGTGTGGAAGAGTATGCAAGTCAAGTATGTGTATAAAAGTATGCAAGTCAAGTATGTGTGTGTAAAAGCAGTGTTCTCCACAAGGGGTTTTAGGTGGGCGGCCCGCCCATCAAGTTTTACGGCCGCCTAGTAACTCTCAACACCCGCCCACCAACGCACATCCAGCTGAAATTATTTGTAAAAAGCTTGCATTGTTCTTCCCAAGCCTAAACAAAGGAGTAGTTGCCCAACCCTTTATTTTGCTATTGTTTCAAGAGTCCAAACATAAACAATGACCACTGGAAGTCTGTAAGCAGTTATCAAATGTATTCATGGCAATGTGTCAATCGCCTGAATTCATCGTCGCCCGACATTGTTGCCACTTATTTCTCACGATACGCAACTACAGTGGTTTAAATTTACAGCTGTATTTTTAATAATCATCTTCCGATCACGAAAGGAAGAAGTAAATACGAACGAAATGTATATGCACAGTAAATAAACAAATATATTAGCAGATTGCATGTAAACTCGAACAAAAATTAAAATTCTAGCCGTATTTACAACGTTCGCTCGATTTTCATCGTAAAAACAGCATGGAGTAGGCAAACTGGTGACCTTTTGGCCTACCCCATTCAACGACCGTCGGCCACCCACCGTTGTTGGCGCTGTAACGATTTAATATCTAAGTTGCACAGGGGAACAGCGCATTCTGGGTGTTCGTGTACTAAATTCGGAAAGCGGTAATAAACATCAAACATGGCTGCCGGATTAGTTTACCGCGAGTATTTGTAATTGAATAATATTTTAGTTATCTTTTCCATGTTTTTTTCAATTTATCCATTTTTTATGTATAATCTTTCGAGAACATAGCAGATTCTTTTCTTTTGCCGATTGCTAGCATTTTTTCTTGAATTCCAAAACAACGTGTGAAAACGCAACGTATCGTGACCGTAAATGCGTAAATGCATCTTACCGTCCGTCGGCACGGGTGAGTACTGACGCCACAAATAAAAAATTTTATGAGTTTTATTTTGACAAATCGTCCGTTTTGGCGTCGGGGACAAATCATCTCGTATATTTTCTACATTATAACTCTTGTACTTGCTCTTGGTTACTCGAATTGCATTTCATGAACGTAGAATAATTTGCGAACGTGTAAATCACCGATTTCAAACTTTTTGCATTTCGTAAATTATAATAGTGACCAATCTGTTTGTATTTCAAAAAAATGTAACATGTTTCAATTAAATTAAAAAGAAATAACTTAGTGTGTATTGCAGTTCATGACATAAATGCTAGAATGCTGTATGTAAATGACATGCAAATTAATATGCAAATTTATGCTAATTAGGCCGCCCACCAGCTATTTTGGATTGTGGAGAACACTGGTGTAAAAGTATGCAAGTCAAGTATGTGTGTGTAAAAGTATGCAAGTCAAGTATGTGTGTGAATGTTTGTAAGTCAAGTATGTGTGAAAGTATGCAAGTCAAGTATGTGTGTGAAAGAGTATGCAAGTCAAGTATGAGTGTGTAAAAGTATGCAAGTCAAGTATGTGTGTGGAAGAGTATGCAAGTCAAGTATGTGTATAAAAGTATGCAAGTCAAGTATGTGTGTGTGTAAAAGTATGCAAGTCAAGTATGTGTGTGTAAAAGTATGCAAGTCAAGTATGTGTGTGAATGTTTGTAAGTCAAGTATGTGTGAAAGTATGCAAGTCAAGTATGTGTGTGTAAAAGTATGCAAGTCAAGTATGTGTGTGAAAGAATATTACGTAACTTAATTCGCTACGTTTAATTACCCAGCATAAATTTCGACCAGTCAAAATAACTATTTTGAACTGTAGGCATTAATGTCCGATTCAGATGACCAACTAGAAGGAAGAAAGCACTCCTTAGAGAAGCTCCTCACCTCCCGTGTTGTCACCCCAAAAGTCTACTCGTTCTTGTGGAATTGTCACCTGGATATTCCAGGTTGGAACCCCATAGTAGATTGAATATGTGCGTGGTTCAAGTTTTTTTGCTAAGGCTGACCATGTTTCTGCGTTTGGGCTCACAGCGTGGTCAGTTCGGGTGGCCCAGGGGCTTGAGTGAGAGGAGTGCTGGTATGGGTCCTCCCGTTCATCTACCAGTACCTCAGGTGCTGCATTGGCGAGTGAGAGCAGGGAGCAGTGGATCCAGCCGGAGATCTGCTCGATCGTGTCGGCTACGACGAGGCTGTGCCCCTCGAGCGTATTGCTCCTATGGGGCCTGTTACGGCTCCCTCTGTGGATCCTTCCTCGCGAGTTACCGGGTTTGCCTCCGAGATTCGGGCTATAGTCGAGTGCCTGTCAGAACAAATTTTGTCCCTTGCAGGTCGGGTAGACAATCTACATAAAGAGCATAACGGTCAGGACTGGACGTTGGTTTTGTCTCTCCTCCACTTCCTGCCAGCCAGGGATCGTCAGTCGAAACCAGTACCAGGGATCTTTCCCAGGCACTGCCTTCTCTACGGGTCACTCCCCCTTCGATGAGTTGTAGGCTTTCTCAGAAGGGACAGACGACACACTGTTCTCCGAAATGATTCCGTGAACCACGCCATGAGGATGATGTGGGAAATCATCGGCCCTAGTGACCCAATGTTCATACCCTCACCATCGTTCCTGAAACAGTTGCTCTTGTCAGGATCCAAGTGTGGGATCCAAGGAAACACCAACTGCATGGCTCCCCTCGTCCGGCTGATTGCTGAATGTGGCAGAGGGTGCACGGTGTTTATGGGCGGGTGTTGGTCCTTTGCAGAAGAGTATAGACACCAGGGTGGGGGTAACCTTATGACGACCCTTTCTGCTTGACCAAGCACTATCCGATATGTACTGTATCAAGTAATGGAGTCTGGAGCCAAACCTCACGCCCCTGATGGGATCCCTCAGGTCCTTCCTCCAACCCAGGTACCACAAACCTTTGTTTGCACAGGACGGGTAAAGGGGGATGGCTGCGTTCCATGGAGTTTCTCAGCATCTTAGTCAGAAACAGTCCACTACGTTCTGAGATCAGAGTTGCGACCCATAAATTGTTTGTGGAGCACACTAGAACATATTACAGTGTGTTTCAAGGACTCAAAGTTTCAGAGGTGGAATGCACCAGCCTACTAGACCACATACACAATTGTTGGCGGTACATCACACGACTATGCGTGATATCCTGCAGTGGCTCTCTTGACAGGGTATACCTCTGTGCAGTGGAATGCCATTTTGACAGCTTGTGTTTCCGCTGATTCACAGGGTGCATCACTGCCTTGCGCCTTACGCAGACTGGATCTCCCCCACTTTCCTTAATGGGGACATGGAGGGTGCAGTCTCAGAGCTTCGTGAAGTCACCGACCAGATGGTACAGGTGGAATCATCGAGCCAGTTGGCTGCTGCCAAAGGCAAGCGGACTGAACCCTTGGAGAGAAGAGAGACCATCCCCCAAAAGAAGGGACCGTGTGGTGGATGTCCCCTAGAATGCGGAAGCTACAAGGGGATCCCCTCAAGCGGAGGCAATTCGACAGGAGGTAGAAGACCTGGCAGCAAGCCCTGGCTTCTACTCACACGTGTTTGTAGTTCCCGAAGCTACAGGTGGTGGGCATCTAGTTCTGGATCTATACAAACTAGATCAGTATGTGCTCCATGATCAGTTCCGCATGGAGATGCCAAGCACTGTTTACTCTCCATGCACCATTTTGATTGGATAGCCTCGCTAGACTTAAGCGATGCTTACTGGCACATACAGATTCGCCCAGTGAGTCATTGACTCTATTGGGCAAAGTATTCAAATTCGGGGTGCTTGCCTTCGGGTTATGCTCCATACGTGTTCACTAGGGTTCAACCCGTATCTAGGTGACTGGTAGCTACAAAACTAAAATAAGAGGTTGCTGGGCGAGCAGGTAAGGCTAACAAAGGAGTTACTACACCGATTAGGCTTTCTAATAAATCTAAAAAATCTCAGTATGCAAGACTTGCATACTGTTTCACACCCGACACGTCAGCTGCACCATTTTGTGTAATTTATAGGCAAGTATGTGTGTGAACAAATGCAAAAATTATTTTGTAATTTATAGGCAAGTATGTGTGTGGAGATGCATGTAACTTATTTTGTAATTTATAGGCAAGTATGTGTGTGGAGATGTATATAACTTATATTGTAATTCATAAGCAAGTATGTGGCCGGAGATGTAGGGAACTTTGTAATTCACAGCCATATATGTGTATGGAAAAGTAATATTTTTGTAATGCAAATTTGAATGATTGGCTTGATATTGATAGCGTTCACGAGTTTTATCCATCTACTCAAAAAGGGTGCTGAATATAGCGCTAGATGTGATTAAAAACGCAATACCTACGGAATGGAAAGTTCTTATTAAATATGGATACAATCAAAATCTTACAAATCCACTTGACACAAACTATGAAATCGAAAAAGTCTAAATACAAAACGGAAATAGGGGCACACTTTATATAAAATCATGACATCAATAAATTACCTCACTAAACAAAAGATCAAGTGCGACACTATATAGAAAGACATATTTTCAATACCTCCAAAGCCTATATAAAAAGACATACTTTCAATACCTCCAGAATACAAGCCGAGCTTTCGCGATTGTTACATCTCGCCTCTACGTAAAACAAATGGCGATCTACAATGGAGGCTGCTACACGGCACATATCCCACAGGAAACTCTACAATTGTCGCATCTCGCAATCACACAAGTGTCCGTTCTACAATGAAATAGACAATATTGTACACGTATTCCTGGAAAGCCCGAGACTGAACCCTCTATTCGCCACAGTAGAACAATAATACAAGATCTACTGAACGACACGACACGTTACCGCTAGCCTGATACATTTAAACCCACCGAGGAAAAGACACGTCTATAACAGTTATCGTTTGCTTTGCTACCTGCTAACAACCGTTAAAGCAGCGATCCATGTTACGCTTAAATAAACTGAAGGAGCTTGATCTCACAGACGCACAATGTTTCAAACTACGTGTCAGCAACCGAGTCATCAATGAGTTTAAGTACGATCTACTTAACCACTCCAACCAGACATTCATCGAACAATATTGCACCCACAACGCAATCGCTACAGTCATTGGAGAAGATCTCAAATTATCTGACAGCATTACGTGAACACAAAGCAGTTTTTTATCGTTATTATTGACATTCACTATGTAATATTACCACTTACCTTCTCATGGTTACTATATAATTGTTCATATACTCGAATAATTACTGTTAATTCGATACAGATTTCTCGATTCGTTCTTTTTCACATTTATTTTAAACTTGTAAATAACTATTTTTTTTACTGAACAATAAAAAACAGAAATGAATGAACGAATGAATAAATGAATGAATTAATTGAACAGTAATATGTATCCACAACTGTTCAGGCATCATCATGTATTACGCATAACATCAACTTCCTCCAAAATGAGTTGTGATATTTTGAGACTTCTGCACAATGTTTATGGTAGTTTAAATACAGTCAAATAGATCAAAATTTAAAGCATAAAGTTAGCAGGTCGGTCGATAGATTTCATTATGTATCATTCATTGTAAAAAGTATTCGTGTCTTGTATACATATGCCGTAGAAATAAAGATGTGTTCATAATGTTGAACCAGTGTGTCGTCTCATGTTACCATGTGCTAGATAATAATGAGTGAAATATACACATGATAAATATATTGCATGGACGTGACTGACATGTATAGTCCATTACATTTTCCTGGTATTGTACAGTGTTCATTAGATCTGCATTTGATTGATAGCTGGAGGTAATCACGATATCGTTTACAATAAAATGTATCTTTTTGGCAATACAATGTTTACTTCAAGAGCGCACGAATAAAGAATAACCAACGCGGAAAATATGTCACCGTACTTCGAAAAACTGCTGACAAATACATTGAGAATTAATTAAGTAAGAAATTAATTTTCGAAATTATTTGTATTTTACTAAAACCGATAATAATGTTCACTAGATAAACTCCACCCACCACTTCATTTTCAAACCTTGTTTTCGCGAGATCATCAAATTAATTTATAATTATTTTCATGCAAAACTACTTTGAAATTTTTAAATAAAAATTTTGACAAAGGTATATTTGAAGTCGACAAGAATTACACGGACGGCTTACCAAAATTTTGAATTTAGACAGATTGGTTAGGAAGTAAAGGCAGTAAACATGATGGACATTTTATTCCCCAGGATCATATATTACCATGACAACTAGTAATATTGTGTTGTACGTATGTACAGATGAATAATAGGCAATACAAAACATATGTCTTTATATTTTGGACAACTACAGACGTATTCAGCATTGCAAGTATAAAATGAATTCACAAAGTTATATTGTATCTTAGTGATGTAATAATGTTTACTAGGTACACTCAAACTCATTGTTTGATTTATGAAACTTGTTTTGTTTTGCTTGAATATTAGGTTATAAGGTGAATTTTTTCACAGTAAATTACTGTGAAAGTGTATTTGTTTTTTCTGCTTTAGGTTTTTATGAATGAGCTTGTGAAATCGAGAACAATTGCACGGATAAGTGCCAATATTTCTGAATTTTGAATTTAGACAGATTGGTTATAGCAAAAACAATTTTATAAACAGTTAAAAATGTGTTTTAACCTAGGGTTCGATAATACCATGGCAACTAGTTTTTTTGATGTTGTACGCATGTACAGATGAATAATAGGCAATACGAAACATATGTCATTGTATTTTGAACAACTGCTAAAGTATTTAGCATTGCAAGTAGAGACGAATTCACTAAGTTATATTGTATCCTAGTAGGTCATGTTTACTAAGTACATTCAATCTCATTGTTTGATTTCTGAAACTTGTTTTATTTTGTTTGAATACTCGGTTATATGTTGAACTATTTCACAGTAAACTACTGTGAAATTTTGAATTTAGACAGATTGGTTAGGGCAAACGCAATTTTATTAACAGTGAAAAATGTTTTTACCCTAAGGTTCGATAATACCATGGCAACTAGTTCTTTTGATGTTGTACGTATGTACAGATAAATAATAGGCAATACGAAACACATGTCATTATATTTTCGACAACTGCAGATGAGCATTGCAAGTAAGTAATGAATTCACTAAGTTATATTGTATTCTAGTAGATTAAGTAATAATGTTTACTAGGTACACTCAATCTCATTGTTTGATTTCTAATATAATTTTATTCTGCTTTAAATTTTGTTAAGTGACTTTGTGAAGTCGATAATTTTACGAACGGGTGCCCATAATTTCTGAATAACGAATTTGGACAGAATTATTAGTTAAGTTGTACGTATGTACAGATATATAATAGGTAACACGAAACATATGTCATTATACTTTGGACACTCATTCTTGTTTTATTTCTGAAACTTGTTTATTTTTGCTTGATTATTGAGTTAAAGGTATATAGATTGTCATGCCAAACAACTGTGAAAGAAGTACAGAATTGGTTAGGCAAGACGCAAGTCGACTGACAATATTTTTTCTAAGTATACAAATAATAAAAACAGTAAAAGAAAATAGATTTCTTTTCTGGGGTATAATAAACTTTTTCTTTTAGTTTTTAGTATCGTACAGTCGTAGTTTAAGTCGACGACAAGTGCACAGACGGTTGCTCACAATTTCCGAGTTCTGAATTTAGACTGGTTGCAAGTTAGAGAAGCAAGTTGACTAACAGTAAAAATAACAGGCACATTAAAATTGTTGCTGGATACACTAATTCAAATATGAACTCACACTCACAATCATATTGTCAAATACAACATAAATTATTTTGGTCAGAGATGGTTGATATTCTAATCTCAGTCAGTAGCCTGTTTTACTATTATACTAATGAATACATTGAATATTGTAGCGCATGCGCAAATATAACTTTACCACTTATGGGTGAATCTATAATTTAAATAGTTGTGGAAAATGACATGACATAATTAGACGAGTTGCCAATACGACGGGAAGCAACTGACTATATTTTGTGACAGATGTAAATCCAGTTCCATTAAAGCAGGGATTAGTCGGTTTCCAATTCCTGATAAACAGTTGTGGACAAATTACATGATATAATAGGAAGGGTTGTACATGCAATCGGGAACCAATTGATTATACTTTGTGATAGATGTAAATTTGTTAACCCAATTGCAATAAAAACAGGGATTAGTGGTTGTCTGGCAACAATATGACAATTTCAAATATGCGGTACCAAATACGCCATCATACTTTTCAAAACTTCATTCAAATTATTTCGATTGTACTAGTATTGCAAATAATCTCACGTGTTCAATGTGTACAGTATACCTTGCAGATATTGTGCATATTACTTACGAAGAATTCTCAAAACATCCCCAATATTATGAACACTTTAGACAATAATAGTTTGTACAATAAGTTGTACCTTGCTCTGATTTGTTGATTTTACCTGCGCAATAACTATTACGGGACTCATAATTCTGTGATCGCCTTTCAGTTATAAATTTGAACTGATTTATTCCGTTTCTGACACAAACGAAGGGTTTTTAGTATCAGACAATAGATGCCTATAAGATGGGCAGGTTCAAACTAAGTAATTAATAATAAAATAATGTGATAAATAGAGATGTACTTTTTCTAATTTACATAAACTATAGTTTATATATTCGTAGAAAAGAATTCAAATCACCTATCCCGCTTAATAATACGAACATGGTAATTCGATTATATGTTGTGATGACTGTTTTGTCTTCGTTCCAATACATAACTGGGATTATGAGTATATCACTACACCAAGGTAATATGTTATGAAGTAACTTATTTAATCAAAATATAACATATAAAACACGGTCAGTCAGAAGGATAATTATAATTATATATAGTTATATGACCAATTCTTAACTAACAACAATTGTTGACACATTTACAGGATCATCATGTTGGGTGACACCATTTCAAAGGACATCATGTAACATATGGCCAGTAACATATTTGGCTTGTATGGACAATGACTGTTGTTGGGATACGTACAATATTACTTGTTATAAAAAATCAAACGTCAGTAAGTACATTATGTTTATTTCGTTAATACTTATACTAACTATAATACAATCTTTTTTTTAATTCCGATACATATATGTAAATACAAATATGTTATGTCACATTTTAGGTATTTACAATGCTGCAATTAACAGGATAGTATTAGGATGGGTACGGCACCCATGGGCGCTTAATGATGGGCGATACCCAAAGGATGGTGTGTACGACATGACAGGTCACGTAGCTGCAACTCTCACTCTTCCCTTTTTGTCACCTTCAACGGATTTTTCTCCTGGAAATTTTGACACTGATTGGAATACACAGCAATGTGTAATGACCAAATGGTGGGCAGTAACCGCAAACGAAAGGCCATTTAAAGACAACCCTGGTGTATTCAGAATTGAATTCGACAATGACATCTATGTCCAAAGTGTGCGACTACTGACTAGAAAAAAAGACGGTATGTATTATCTGCATTTAATTTAGTGTTCACGGGTAAATAAAAAAATACATAAATAGTCGATGGCCTACAGTGAATATTGCAGTGTAGCATTAGAGAAATAAATACTGCGTTTCAGAAATTATATAGTAGTCCCTGACCCATTTCCCAAAGCAGGAGATTAATGACGTAACTTCAGAAATCAAGGCTGCATCATCTGCGAAACGCTTTCCTTTCAAAAAAAAACTTCATGGCTGGGAAGAAATGAAAGTCAAAGGGTGCAAGGTCGGGAAAGTAATAGGGTATGGGGAGGATTTCAGAATCACACGCCCGTGCTTCTGATCTGGCGACATTCGAGTTGTGGACCAGAGCGTTGTCCAGCAGAAGAAGGATACTTTTGCTGATCTTGCCCGGCCTCATAATTTTGATAGCTTCGCTTAATTTCATCAAAAGTGAAGCGTAATAGGCTCCTGTAATTGTGATACCTTTTGCCAGAAAAACTGTCATCACTACTCCGTCCTGGTTCCAGAAGACTGTGGTCATGCCCTTGCCAGCGGAGGGCTGCACTCTTGTCTTCTTTGGAGGTGGTGAGTCCAAGTGCTTCCATTGCATTGACTGGGCTTTGGTCTCTGGATCATAGTGATGGACCCAAATTTCATCCTGTGTAGTCTTTTGACAAACTTTGACTCATCTTCTTGGCACTCAACGTGTTCTTGCTCCTGGAAAGGTGTGAGCAACCTGGGAATCCATCTGACAGACACCTTATGCATATGCAAATGGTCATGAATGATAGTTTCCACATACCCTGTACTTAGGTTGACCTCTTGGGCTATTTGGTGAGCAGTAATGCGTCGATCTTTCAAAATGGCTGCCTCAACTTGACGGACAGATGCCTCATCAATGGCAGACGAGTGTCGACCATGTCTGGGTGCTGTCCCCACAGACTTCCGACCATGTTTGAATTCACGATGCCAGAGTTTTACAAGGTCATATGATGGGGCATCATCACCTTGCATTACACTCAACTAGCTCCATTTCACACCTGACTCAGTTCGAAAACCTGTAAATCAGAAACCACAAGAGCTGTTTTTTGCAACATTACCCATAGAGATGTTAATCATTACACATGCAAATTTCATCTAGATTAGACAACTGAAAGTGGGTCAGGGGCATTACTTATTGAACCTCCCTCGTATGGGATTGCTATTTTATGCACCTAACAGGTGTATGTAATTCTAAGGATACAGCTTTCGGAAAGGTATATACAACGACTAAATCGCCGGGAAACATGTTCTAGCTGTACTTCCTTGTCAATGTTGAATCCAAAGACTAAAAAAAGGTTATATGCATGCCCAGTAGCCATTGACACGTGATATTTCAGAATTGTCGGTGATTGTTGTACCAGGCACCAACAGATCTAGGTCAAGTCGGATCATGGTCGTGGTCGTCGCATGATGTAAACATCACTCAAAAACACGGTCAGCCATTCGTCCTGCTGCTGAGGCAGCGCTCTATTATCGCGTGCGCTGACCAGCGATAAGCCTGGTGGAAGTGCACACAGTGCCATTATGATTGACTCGATTTGGCAAACGCATTTATTTAGAGCACAATATCTTCAGAACTTTGTTCAATTTCATGATGAGTTATCTTATTTTTTCAAATATTGTTGGTTACTGTATGACTTTGAACATTGTGGCGTTTTTTGTGATGAGTAACCGATGACTAGCATTTTGAATGTTTCACTTCATAAACGCAGGAAATAGTTTCAACAACAGGCACACTTTCGTTTTAGTGGTGTATTTCGTTGATAGTGTCCGCGTTTCACGGATAATTATGTTTATCTGGCTGAATGGACTCGAACGCCATGCAGTGACGATCATCATTGGTTTTAGTTTCAGTTGACGACTTGTGCTGGACATTTCCGCTGGCCGATGTATTGTTTTCTTTTATACTCAACATAAAGTATTTATTTTATGAATAGTTGTAATTAGTTTATCACTTCAAAATGCGACCAATTTGGTGATGGCATTTCGCAGAGTTTTTAATGGTTTACATATCAGGTGACATCTATTTTCCAATGAATAGTGGAGCTGTGTAGCAGAAGTGCTTTGAATTAAGAAAAGCTAGCGCGGTTCAAAACAAATAACGAATGGTTTCATGACAATTTAACAGGTGGTCCATTAGAAACTCTGTAAATAGTATCGAATAAATGGCATGGAAAATATTAAGTCAAATCAAAGTAAGCATGTACTGCGTGCATGTCTCAAATCGACGCTCGCGTACGGCACCTAATCGCCTACCCTCACGTCAAGAAAATCTGAGTGTTGGATGGAAGAAAAAATTTTCACATTTTTTGTTTTCCTTTCATTTATTTTTTATGAACTTGCTGTAAGTTTTTTTTATTTTTGCACGGTGTGAAATATTTTTATTTGGTTAATATGATTCGATGAATATGGAATGTGCAAATAAATCTCTATTTTTTGTAAACTCTAGTACTAAACATTGATATTTTTGTTCTTCATCTTTTTGCTCTGATATGGCATAATGACTGCCCATTTTAAATACAGAACATACACATGTTTTATTGCAGCAATGAATGTCCAGAATTGGAGTGCTTAGTTTGATATTCGTTGATATTCAACAGAAAGTTTAATATATTTCTTCTCCCCAAGTCTGATCACGTGACATTGGGTTATTTATCATACACCTCGTATTGCCCTGCCTCGTAATGCTAGAGAGCGACCTCGTGCCACAAAAGCCGTATACAGTCTATAAAGAATAATATCAGCAAATAATGCTGCATTGACCAAACCATGTTGTCGGAGCATGTGCTGAAGATCAAGACTTATCTGACTATTAACGGCTCACATGTGTTTTTTCAAGAAGGGTTAATTAAAGCCTTTATTTACAGAATATGACTGAGCGAATACTGCAGGTTTAGTTGTTCAAGACAAATATGTGATGCTACAGTCACAACAATCAAAACTCAATGTGAATATATTGTTTTTGTAGATGGGAAATACTCACTCCATGATATCACATAAAAGGGTTATTATTGGCAGAATGATACTTACGTGGTGGAAGAATTCACAGAGCCTAGAACACAAACAATTAAATTGGACATAAAAACATTCTGATGCACTACAGTTGTAAAATTATAAAGCTAAAATCAAATTATGTGGAACTGAGTACAATGATGAAAATTGTCACACGCAACGTAATATTACCGTAATTGGTATAGTACAGGTGTGATGGTTCAAATACCAAAATGGCAACAGTAACAAAAAGACTTCCCTGGCGGCGATGATAAAATACGAACACGGAGCCAACAGATGAGGTTTCAACTGGTACTGGTATTATTATACTCTGCAAACATCAAGTACAACAACGTGGTAAAACTCCACTACTCCAATAACTAGATACTTAAACTCCAATACAATTCAACGAGATCTCCGATCTGATCTCAGTACTGACAACTCCCCTATATATACCCACACTGTCTATAAATAGACCATTACATCAGCATACATAATGAGTCTGGAACTTACTACAAATTTGTAGAATGTTCCATTACCTTCTATTGCTTCTTACAGTGTCCTATTACATATTCAACCAACTTCTAAAAATTCCACCCAGACACAGTACGGTTCTAGAACATTCTCAGTCACAAGGAAGTGGTAAACAAGTTGTATGCGACAAAACTTAGCCAGGAAATTATGCACTGTGACGGAGATGACTCATTTGTTAGCAGGACAATTGTTTATGTGTGCAATAAAATGTTGCTGGAGGTGGCGAGTGCCAGCAGGATACTGTAAATGTCGCTGGTGCCAGCAAGGTACCATAAATGTCGGTGGCGATCCCTTAAATGACAAGAAAAGTGTTCAGTGCCAGCAAAATATGTAAATGTCATTGGAGGTGGGAGTGCCAGCAAGGTATCCTACATGTTGCTTTAGGTCGCGAGTGCCAGCAAGATTCCTTGAATGACATGAGAAGTGGTGAGTGCCAGCAAGGTAATGTAAATGTTGCTGGAGGTGGTGAGTGCCAGCAGGCTACTGTAAATGTCGCTGGTGCTAGCAAGGTACCATAAATGTCGGTGGCGATTTCTTAAATGACATGAAAAGTGTTCAGTGCTAGCAAGATTCTCTGAATGACATGAGAGGTGGTGAGTGCCAGCAAGGCACCAAACATGTTGCTGGAGGTCGCGAGTACCAGCAAAATCTCTTAAATGACATGGGAAGCGGCAAGAGCAAGCAAGGTACCATAAATGTGGGTGGAGATGGCGAGATCAAACAGTGTACTGTAAATTTTGCTGGAGATCGCAAGTGCCAGCAAGATCCCGTAAATGAGTGTAAGAAATGTACTGTAAATGTTGCTGGAGGTGGATAGTGTCAGCAAGATCCTTTAAATGACAAGAAGGTAGCGAGTGCCAGCAAGGTACCATAAATGTTACTGTCGTAGAGGTGGCGATTCCAAGCAATATAATGTAAATGTCGGTAATGGAGAATGCCAGCAGATACTGTAAATGTTGGCGGTGGTGGCGAATGCCAGCAAGGAACTGTAATGTTGGTGGATAGTTCTAGTAACTTACCATGAATGTTGCTCGAAGTAGCAAGTGCCAGCAAGATAATTTGAATGATGCTAGAAGTGGCAAGTTCCAGCAGTGAACTGTAAACGTTGCTGGATGCGTCTAGTGTCAGCTAGGTACTGTAAATGTCGTAGGTGCCAAGTGCCAGCAGGATACTGTAAATGTCGCTGGAGAGTACCAGCAAGGTACCATGAATGGTGGTGGAGGTGGAGAGTGCCAGCAAGATCCCTCAAATGACATGAAAAGTGGTGAGTGCCAGCAAGATACTATAAATGTCATCGGAGATGGCGAGTGCCAGCAAGATACCGTACATGTCACTAGAGCGAGTGCCAGCAAGTTCCCTTAAATTACATGAGAGGTGGTGAGTGCCAGCAAGGTACTGTACATGTTACTGGAGGTGACGAGTGCCAGCAAGATCCCTCAAATGAAATGGGGGTTGGCTAGTGCCAGCATGGTACCATAAATGTCCGTGGAGGTGGAGAGTACCAGCAAGATCCCTCAAAATGACATAAAGGTTGTGAGTGTCGGCAAGGTACTGTACATGTCAGAGGTGCTATGTGCCAGCAGGATACTGTAAATGTCGCTGGAGAGTGCTAGCAATGTACCATCAATGTTGGTGGAGGTGGAGAGTGCTAGCAAATTTCCTTAAATGACAAGGAGGTAGCGAGTGCCAGCAAGGTACCATAAATGTCATGGTCGAGGACGTGGAGATTCCCAGCAATATGCTGCAAATTTCGGTAGTTGTGAGTGCCAGCAAGATACTGGAAATGTTGGTGAAAGTGGCGAGTGCCAGGAAGGTACTATAAATGTCAGTGGAGGGTTCTAGCAGGTTACTATAGATGTTGCCAAGTGCCAAAGATCATTTATAGTGGTGGGAGATGGCGAGTTCCAGCATTGTAGTGTAAATGTCTGTAAATGTGGCGAGTGCTAGCAAGGTACGGCTAATGTCGATGCAAGTACATGCGAATTACTATTAAAGTCACATTAAACAAAATATTGGAGGCAATTTAAATATAAATGTTATTATTTTCGTCTAAAATTTATTTTTCAGGTTTCATTATAAATATCCAACTATACTAATTCATGAATCTAGGGAGCATATCTACACGTTATCAGGTTGCACCACTTTTTACTGTATAAAGAGTTTCAATGTGAAAATGAGTGTGACAGATTGCATCTGAAGTGTTATTTTTTTTGGGTTTCTTTATGCCGTTGGCAACCCAACCATATAAGTGTACAGATGTAGATCCAACAAGTTACATAATGTAGTTATATTTTACAGATCATATATTCACTCACATCACTTATATCAATATGTATGCAATATTGTGCTACATTGATAGGGCTTAGCTGAAATGATTATAGTGCATACATGCTAATATTTATATATGGCCTTTAGGCAACGTGTATATATTGAACGGGACAGGAGCGTATGCGCATTCGGTGCGCACGAGTGCACTTTACGATAAGATTGACTTTTAAGACCTCAACTTCACATAGAATTGGTACGAATCATCCACGTTCAACTGATTGTTTTGCTATAAACATATACACGTGTTCCCGCATAATATTTATGAATATTTATGACTACACGAAATCCTGAGAGATAATAAAATGGTAAGCTGTCATTGATTATGCCCCCGACCAGGGATGTTGCTTCTTCATATATACGATGACTATACATGGCAATAGATACCTTGAGGACGGTCAATACCTCAATTAGCAACAAACTCGGCGAATTGTTTTCAATTAATGCACCGTGGGATTAAATTTGTGTAATGCACTAGATCAATCCCAGTTTACCAAAATGTATTTCGGTTGTTCGTTCATATAGAATCTTTTTATGTAATTCGTTCAGACAATCGTTCAAGTATTTTGAGTGTGATTGCTTTGGTAGAAAATTTCTTATCGTAGCTATACTGTAATTGTTCACAGTGAATTAATTTCATTATTCACTTTTCAGCTAAATTGATCATGGTGCATGTACACGGTCACAGTTCAAGTGGTATTTATTCCGTGTGTGGAGTACTGTACAAAAACGAGCTGGAACATCTTAGATTACACGAGGTTGGCGACTTAGTTTGGATTCACCTATACTGTAATTATATGACTACACCAATCAGAGAAATAAATGTCGTATCCTTGTGGTTGACAATGTACGGGATTCATATATTCGAATTCGAAGTGTATACTACATACGGTAAGTAGTACGTACGTTTAGTGTGTTACTCTACGGATAGCATGAATCAAAGAATACTTGCTATATTATTCCAAATAGAATGTATAACTGTGCCCCGTGTTTGGTTATTAAATACGTTCGAGCTACCATTTAACTCCGTAACATTTGTATAATATTTCATACAGCACAGGTTCCATAGAATCAACTAAATGTGTACTCTGACGTACCAAAGTGCAGATGTGTTCTCAATATTACCATAGTTACATCGCGTACACAGATTGTGTTTACTTGAAGTTACATATAAATATTTTGGATCAAAACCTTCCGTGTTTAAGTTAAGGTAGCGAGAAGGTTTTGTGACGTTTTCGAATAAAACATTCTCTGTCTGTTGTCTCGTTCAGAACAGTAATTTAGCTTACTAGTATATATTTCAAAAGACTAAGTATAGAGGTACAAGTTCGCACAAACTGGGCAGTCATTGTTTACATAATTACCACGTGACATCAAAAATAGCGAACCTTGTAAAAATGACTAAGTCCGCGATTGCGAGAGCACACTGCGTAATTTCCTGGTGAAATTTACGTCATGCATTGTCCGTAATAAAGTCCATTGAAATGTGTCCCCGGTAATCAAAAGACCTATTATTCCGATTTCTATGCAGGTTTGTTTGTTTGTCCTCAAATTATTTCATACTTGGCACCTTTAGCAGACTATTATTCTGTGACAAAGCATTTTCTTTAAAAACCCAGACATATTTCGCACCATCATTATCTTTTGAACGATAACTGCAAGTTTGAATGTCCTAATCCGAACGCACTTGATTTGGCGGCGGTCCCAATGAGTCGTACTCAGTTAAAATCTCAACTCGAGAAAAACGCGAAAAACAGTTTTGGTTAATAAAACACTGTAGATTTGCTGCATTATTATAAATATACACTAAAAATGGCCAAAAATATTAACCTCTGGTATCATAGTACTCATAAAGAGTGTCATATAATGAATAATTTCAAGCTCGAGCGTGAAAAATGAAGAAAACTGCTGGCATTTGAGTCCGTACTTCAGGAACGTTCGGGTTGCCATTGTTATGCGAACGCACAACGAGAGATAATCCTTTGACAAACATTACTGTCCCACTGTACACGCTGACAGTTTACAAACAAGCTAATCCTTCAAGTGTCTCTGATAAGAGATCTAATAAAACGGTTTTCATGGTGAAACAAAATAGCCGATGTTTGAAAAGAAATTGCTGTTTCAGATTGCGACACTGCGTGGCAGATTTTCCTTTGCCTCGTCTGTCAAGACGTTCTTTTCTTCGCCATTGCGTTAGAAAAAATGGTATTAGTAAAATAAAATATTGACTTGGAAAATAAAACGATTTAAAAGAAAGTTGCGCAAAATTACAGTACTTATTTCGCACAACCTCCCACCCGCTTCCGCTTTCCAATCACCTTTTTCACTCGCTTTTGCGACCGCTTGTTGAATTCGACCGTACAATTTCCGCTTTATTTTCGACCGCGCAAACCCCGAAATGTCACCGCCCGCTCGCTCGTGAGCATTTGAAATTGGGATTAATAGAAAAATTTCCGAGGTTCACATTGTCTTATAATTGTCTTTCTGTTTTTTATGAATGTTCAACAGGTGGCAAAAGTTCAAATACTTTTTGTTTTAACTATCTATAATTATATGCACGCAATCTGACCCTTTGACCTCGATTTGGCTTGGACTGAATATATTTTATTTTGAACAATATTCTGACGTGAAATACAAAATGTATTTCAACACAAGTACGACATGGTTGTCTGGGTTTTCTTTCCTGATTGTTGAGTCTTCGCAATGTGTTTTGTATAATTATTGTTGTTTTCCCCCGAGGCAAAGACAAGCTGATGGACCATGAAGCTAAATGGCAGTTTCATGCAAGGGCTGAGTGAAAGGAAATATTTCTAAGGCTAAAATAAAACCTAATATTACACCTCTTTGTGTATTTGTTAATTTTACATATGTTTTTCATGACAGTATGTCTGTAAATATCTAGAAAATCTCGTTTTTCGTTGATAATTTCGATTGTTTGGAATGTCTGTTTACCGTGTCCCAATAATTTGTTTGGAATGTCGATCCCAGTTGGTTTCTCCATACTGAGTTTAGGAAGGGCGTCGATCAACACAATCAGCCGAAACAGGACAAACATTTACCGTAATTCATGGGAATCATGTCCGTAATTTGTGGGCTGAAACCCCAAATAATTAAACAAGTACTATCATTATTATAATATATATATTATTTTACATCGCAAAACTACATCAGAGCTAGAGTTGTTCGCGGTGAAACAGCCGCCTTGAAGTCGATGCAACTTCAACTAGCCATTTCTTACCTTGAAATAAAAAAAACAACTAAAAATTCCAAGAGCTTCGGGGAAAATATTAATAATCATTCTTATCAATCGCTTGCTTTATTTGATTCGAATCCATGAAATTCACGATTTTTTTGACATTTGTTGGCAACTTCCGGTCTAAAAAAGATTGAAAATGGACAAATACGGACAAATATGGTTCTGTGACCCAGGTTGTGCTCCGATCATGTGACTTTCAGCCAATCAATGATGTTGTAACAAAGCATATTTGACGCTAATTGAAGGGTCGTCGTACCATCCAATTTCCGGCATCGATTCACATGGTGTTTTCGTGCTGTGACAGGCTTCAAAATTATTCGCTGAAAAACATCGGTATATTTTGACAAACGGATGGAATTTGATCTCAGTTCAAAAAGAAAATACTAGGCTTAGATACATTAGAGCCCACGGTTGGGAAATAAAGTAAACCAGAGTAGGGTCGATGATTTTCAGCCCTGGAGGACTTCCGTGTGAATCCTGAGTTACGTATTGTTCATCGACTGGCCACCAAATATTTATGGCTATAACTAAATTTGACACGTTTTTTTAAGCCTAATAAATTATTCATACATTTCAAGCTCTGTTCGATTTATTCAGGGCATGTGGCAGTTTTTAGTCGAAAATATTTATTGTGGGAACACTTTTACGGTACGTATACGGTATAGACTGAACTCATTCAATGATTGTGACTTATTTTTGAAAATTGAATGTCAAATTTTACCAGACATGGACCGACGTGGATTCGGTATCGTTATTTTTGGAATTAATCATTAACATTTCCTCGTTTCTATGCTCTGTCAAAATGAGTTACCTATGCTTTTTTCATGTAACTGTCATTAAAATAATAAAAAATAGTACATCTAGAACAAGCACTCAAAACACGTAACAAGAGGTCACAGTTCAGTTGCTGTCACGATACAAGTGTAATACAACGTACTATTAGATTTGAAGTGTCGTTCAGAATTTAATAATATTTAATACTAGTTGTATGTTCACACTTTACTATTACTATTTCGACCACTCATGTGCCAGTGATCCGTGTTTGGGCGAGCGGTCGGTGTTTCAATGAGCGAGCTAGCGAAAAAAACGCGATTAAAATGCGCTCGGTTTCCGGTCGGACAAGACCGCATGGTCGGAAATTAAGCGATAAGCGGTCGATGTAAAAGCGGAAGGTTGGGCGAAATGAGTACTGTATCCCCGGACTGTATGACTATGTTTCTCAGACGAAGTCTCGACTGACAATAATGCTGACAATGGACGTTAGATAAACACGCATTGTTTGCGACGGAAAGCTTATCACCCGTTATATCAGAATCGTCAACAACTGAGAATACAGATAAGATGTTATCATTTAAACCCTTCCAAAGATAAACATTATGCAAATATCCACGAAACGGCAGTTGTAGTCTTTTCTTCTAGCGTTTTGAAACACTAATTTAAGCAACGTTATTGCGCAATTTCGATCTTTTGTAAACATGAGATGATGTGTCAAGGTCCAAAGTAACCGTTTTATCAATTTTTGAAAAATCAAGAAAAAAGTGAAAATTTCCCTTCTCGCTACCTTAAATATAACAATCAAATAATTCGGAAAATTTCAAAACACGCATTGTATACTAATAGTGTTTCGTATTTTCAATCCGAAATGCTTTAATTCTTAAGACACCTTTGGTAATCACGTGACCGCGCCAACGACTACATTCATAGGTAGTTTACATATTTTGTCACGCCTTAGAATTTTTATAAGAGGTATGTCAGTTTTGTAATAACAGTGAACAACCTGGCATTAATGCGATTGGTTGGTTTTATGTATACATACTAAACTAACTGTAAGAAATGGATGTGTATTCCTCTGAGTCGAGTTCAGTACCTCTCGAAGGTAAGTATTTCGCCGAGCGAGTCAAAGTTGAAAAACGTCGACTACGACTGAATATACAAAAAATAATTATTGGTGAAGACGCTCGTAAAATGCAGGACGAAATGTTCCCTGCCTACCTTATTGAATTCAAATGGTGTACAATCATCCCGTATCGTTATCTTGTTTGACCAATACGGTTTGACACCCTGGTTGTAGGAATTTTCTTGTACATAATTCATGTAGACCGAATAATTGATTTTAATATATATATATATAATGTCTTTATCTACTGTGTATGTTTATTTTTTTATTTCGACAGGTGGAGTGGATGAGTGTTATTTTCTTGAAAATGCAGAGGACTACCACGGGTCTGTGAGTACAACTAGCAGCGGTGAACCATGTTTAAACTGGGAAGCCGTATTTGAATTTGCTGATATGGCTGACAATATACCTGTCCTACGAGAAATGGGATACGAACATAACTTTTGCCACTTTATGACAGAAAGCGTTGTGTGTTATTTCGTGTCAAATAGTGACTTGTTGCTTGGTGAATGCAACATAGGAAATCCTGGAGAAGGTTGTGGTAAGAATTTCTACTTGAATTCATATATTCTCATTGTTCTGTCATCACAAGAATTTCAGCTGAACTTACCAAAATGTCTTAAATTCTTTTGTTCTCGCTATTCTGTGTGCGCTTCATATAAGTATATTTGATATTAGTATCATCATAATACAGGAAAACGAACTCTATTTGTCGTTACTTGAGTTTTATTCCCAACTTGATAACCGACAACATTGCATTCTGCATATATCGCGAACTAAAAATAATAATGTACGTGTGCGTAACCACAGCAACTAAAATAAAAACGAGTTTTAATATATTTGTTGTATGCATATAAACACAACAATTGCAATATAGTGTACCATGTTACATGGATAATAACTCATATGGGATGTGTCACAATATTTCTATTTCCACAGTTCACCATACGGATGACCTGTGTCTTGATGTCAACTGCAACAATGGTGGAACGTGTTTACAATTATATGACAAACATACTTGTGTATGTGCAATCGGTTTTAGTGGAAGTAAGTGCGAAACAGGTAAGAATATATTGTAGTATCCAATGTATTATAATATTCTGTTTATATGATATGTATATATGTGTATGTAGTATTCAATCTTGATAAATTACGTAATAATATATCACTTTTTTTTGGGAAATTCTGTACAGTTAAAGTAGAATATTATCGCTTTTACATCGGTTAATTTGATATGACATAAAATAACATAATTATTATTCCAATTCGAGTGAACTATATAAGGCGAATGACTAGGAAAGTGGAGCTACAAAGGCATCACTCACGTCGTGCATGTCTGTTTGACTGCTCTAAGCTAAACCAGGTATTTGAAATGTGATTTCAGCCATAGCGTTTCCAGTTCAAGGACAATTTAATTTCAAAGAAGCCAAAACAGTATGTTCAAGATTGGATGCAGCCTTGGCGCCATTTAAAACAGTCAGGGATGCATATTGGTTCGGAATAAGCGATGATGAATTTTTTTGGACTGAAAGTGGAGTTCGTCGAAAATTAACTAGTGACATATTAAGTTTTAGAGCAACTGCAACTGGGGCATATGCAGTTATCAGCGCAGATGGACGAGAAGGCTCTATCCATGCAAAAGGCGGCGTGTATTGTTCCTTCATAACAGGTGAGTTTAATGTACAATAAATCCAAATTTATTTTTTCCTTGGAGTGTGGCAGGGGTGTACCCCTCGAGTGTGAACCGGCGTCACACCTGCGGGGTTTTAAGGTGTTACGTGATCGTCATTTATTTTATTTCACCCTTATCTTCAGGGGATCCGTGCTTCTATCCGAAACGTATTTTTCTATTTTTAGTTTCGTACAGTTATTCATGAGAAACTTATTATTTTTGTTATTTGGTTATTGTGGTTTTTTTTTTCTGGCCTTTGTGCCTCGTTTTTGGTGGGTTGCCGCTCATACAAGGTCATCGTCAACAACAACATATGTCATCTCATTAAAAAACATGCGGTACTATGTGAAAATATTGATGGCATTCCGGTTGGTCTGGTGACTTATTTGGTTTTGATTGCGTATTTATTTAGCGCTAGTAATACTGTTGCAGCCTCCCAAATGAGCCAGTCTCCTATTTATCTCTTGACACGTATATCTCCACGTTCCTATTGAACTTCTTGTTCACCCGCAAAAAAAATGCCTTTTTTTAAATACGAGCGATCCCACTCGGGCGAAACAGACCATCACTAATATGAATTCTCCTCACACTTTGCACAACAAAATACATTGAAACTGAAGTGGATACCATCAGTCAATAAAGAAAAAAAAAACGATGATACATGAACGACGGAAATAAGTCTTAATTAAGGTTTTAAAAGCGTACTGATAGGCATCACCATAGCTCCCCTCACTCTCAAAACCCCTCCCACACGTTTATGCAAATGTAATAGTGTCGATCTTATTTTCATCATCTTCTTAACTTGAGTCATAGTTGAATCCCCGCGTTACTCGCCACTATTTCTATTGAGTAAAATGAGTTTAACTGAACAGTAACAATAACTCTTAAACACAAAACTGTCACAAAATAAACTGCTGATGAAATGGGTGAAACTGCAAGCAAATCCAGTGAAAATGGTGGATCTACTGTCTCAGATGTCTCAACATGTTTTGATAGTAGTGAATCAACAATATTAACGCAAATATCAAATCATTCTTGGTGTTTTGAGTTTTCTCTTATAAACTAATTCAATACCAAGCAGGAGCACACGTCTGTTCAAATCTAATCGGGTAACTTTATCGCTAATTTTTAAATCCTATTTTCATGATGGCAAGCTCAATCATGCGCAACATATATACAATGTTAGTTGTTGCCGGGATGCCCTTAAAAGGTACAGTGTTTTAATTATCCTAAGCGTTACCATCCTTGAAATTTCTATATACTACATGTTGCGATGAAAATGTTTAACAATTTAAGTGGCGCAGAATATTTCCTCATGGCACTGCTATTCGCGAAGATGTGGCTTTATTATTTACTCCAGCAGCAACTGCGTCTATTATATCACATTGTGAAATCGTGCCGAGATAGGTGTTGTCCGCTCATGATCAAATAAATGATAACCATATTCACATAGTAACAATATTCTATGCACCCATTAATGGTACTGATCGTACAAAATACTTGACTAAGTAATAATAACGACCCAGTCATCACGGCAGGCTATTTTAACTGTGCTACTGAATCTGACGTGGACCGTAATATATGAATTGAACCTGGCATGCACACTGCAAATCTGTTAAAATCTGCCCTGCGTCGTCACAAACTGCTTAATGCATTGCGCCAATACCACGGGGAACTTCACTTGGTGGCGTGACAGTTGGCTTGTACGCTTTGACATATTTTATGTTACTAAATGCATGTATGGTAAAATTAAGAATATCGGCATAAGCAATGGTGCGTAAGCTTTTTCTGGTCATTTCCTTGTCCACATAAACAACACTATTGGCAGTAAGAAAATGAAAGCCCCGCCTTGCTAAACACGAACACAAAGGCGTAGCCTTGCGTGCGCGACATAATTTTTTAAACGAAAGTGATGTATGCAATTCCTTATTTTTCTAGTTAGAAAGAATGACAACAAGAAGGTGATCATTTATTTTAGGCGCCAAATTAACAGAACAAATCAAATACACATCTTTTACAATAACCTGACACACCTGATAACATTGACGTTGAAGCTCAAAATAGTCTCCTTGAAGTGCTGCCAAAACTAGGCGAAACACACCGTGATGAACTAATCACATTTGTCGAATTGAACGCTACTGTCAAACTACTTTCACACGGACATACCCTTCGGTATAGACGGGAAAACAAACAAATTCTACCAAACGTTTTAGACGAGACCTGTGCAATATATTTACTACTGCCACAAATGGAAATGAACTTCCTCTATCTGTTGTCACTTTATTTCATATAATAGTAACGTTACTGACGGTCTGTGTGTCTGTTGAACATTGAAATAGCTACAAGCCATTCTAGCGAATTTGAAAAAAAAATAACAAAATCTTAATTTGCTAAAATGCCAACGATCTCATTGTGAGAATATACTTTATTTTAAATTAGTGACATCTTAAATTAGCGAAATTACAGGTTAGCTAAATTAGCTAAAATGACATGCTAGCTAAAATGACGTGTTTCACAACATGCATTGCGTCTGTGTGGAGTCATTGGCAGCATTATTCGAGCATTCAAGACCAAACTTGCAATAGACATGTTCATGTCAAAATCGATCTTCTTCATGACAGCATTGACTTTGTCAACGTAACCAACTCAGCCCTTGCCATTGTTGCAATTGACAAAAAAATGCATTTGATAGAATACATCTCGGATATCTCATTATTATTCATAGTGCTTTTGGTTTTGGTGACCGTTTTATTTCTTACAGTCGCCTCATATATACCATTGTCCATTCACAATCTATAAATATTTAATCCGTGTACTCTTCATAAGACCACACTCATAACAAGTGGAAACTGTCTTGCGTGACATACTTAGTCTGCCTTAAATTGCTACAGATTTCAAGAATTGTTATGAAGCACCATTTAGTAAAAAGAATAGGGATTTGTTGTGGCACATCTCCATGGTGCCTTTCTAACAGAGAGATTTCTGTTCAAGGCTTGTTTGAACAACTCTTATGTCTGTTCTGTGATGACACACTTCAACATATATTTGATAATTGTTCATCAAAAAACGTCATACTTCACTGTTATTAGAGTTTCACGTTGCGAATTATTGACTTTTGCATTCCCATTTGGTGATTCACCATTTTACCTAGCAATCGCATAACACACTTTATTTCTAGTCCGACACAAGGCAAATATTCAATTGATTGGATTTATTTATTTATTTATTTATTTATTTATTTATTTATTTATTTATTTATTTATTTATTTATTTATTTATTTATTTATTTATTTATTTATTTATTTATTTATTTATTTATTTATTTATTTATTTAATCATTTAATCATTTAAATTTATTTATCTAAATTTATTTATTAAAAGACTCCACGTGCTCTTCAGAACATTTTCCATATGGACTTGTCGATGGAAGAATAAACCCGACAATCTGGGCTTCATCTGTGTATGTTGGTAAATATCTATGGAAATCATATAAGAAACACCTTGTTATATCGGATTATCATCCGCCATATGGACTGTATGGCTGGGCTGCAGAACCGAACGATCCCAGTCCCAGACTGACAGTCCAATTTGCAGAGTCTATTCAAATCACTGGGATAAGCATCACTCACATAAACGACGGCCCAGCAGAAATTTATGCTATTATACACAGATACCGACTTTATTACGGGAAAACTTTATTAGACTCACTCAAGTTGGCAGAAAAACAAGTAAGTTCGCTTCAACGAACAACTCTTCTTCGTCGGATAAAGATTCATATATAATTATCTGACAGATATGTAATATACTGATGATTGAAGTCCGAGCGTATTGGATTCGTCGGATATGTTCTATGGTGATATGTAAATCTCCACGTAATCCTTAAGGTTTGCTTTTTCTACAACAAGAGATAACTGGCTAATTTTTATATAATTTGTAAAGACTTTGCCATACATTATGCTAATGAAATTGAACGTATACCGTGGACAGTATGAGTTCAAGGTTCGGTCTATAATGCGGTTAACTTAATCAAGGATTTGGAAATTTAAAACAGCCTTACCAATGGATCTATAAAAATATGTTCTATAACGTCAATAACTTGGTGCTCCGGGAAGCACGTCAGGTCCTGACGAGTCGGAGCAGTGTGTGTGTTCACGATTACGAGTGCACAGTTTTCATTTGAGAAAGAGTCAGATCTTTTCACTTTGAAAATTTCCACATGTTTAAAATGTTTAGAGTTGGGGGGTAGTCTTTCACGAGTCACCGACTCCCTCCAACTAGTTGTAAAACGCACTATAATATTTATATGAAACACCCTTTGGAATAAACAAAATATTTGTATACGAAGTATAATTATTTATAAAACTCAAGAATGTATAAAAACTATTCAAATAATTTGGATATTAAAACGATGACAGAATCTCGAGTACTAGATATATACAAGTTATACTATATCATATAGTAGAAACAAACCGGGTGAAGGTACTGTTGATCGACTGACGTTCACAACCACCCCAAAACCGGTACCCGGTGATGATAATAATTCATAAATGCAAAACAATATGCATATCTATACTATTTTAATTTTATTTAATTCCCAAACAACAATTGTGTTAATTTAAATTTTAAATTAAAAGGTATTTCTACTCAACGTTACGTTAAGTTAAGTTAAAGATCTCCGTGTTTATGTCAAGCTATTTCTGTGGATTTAACTTTCAAATCCTCATTGTACGTGTAGCACAATATTTTTAAGTTGTTTTGTGCATCATAACTAATAACCCACCCAAAGCCTCATCGTCAGCCCACTGGGGTGCATACATTCGACTGTTTGCCGTTTTTCTTCTGTTGTTTTTTAATTGAATAATTGTTGTTACCGTGATTTTCAAGTAGCGGGGCGATTTTTCAGTAATGGACGGATTTACATATAGCAGACCAATTGTATATATGGACCAGCGTGGTTATGAATTCAATCGTGATTATATTTGTGAATGATGATACAACTTTCAATTATATTGTTTGAGTATAGGTAATGAATCACCGAAGTACTTATTCTTTGTATGTAATCACTGCTCAGGTCATTGTTTCCCGTGGCGTCACCTCCATAAGCTTCACCTCGCTATGTCCAACAATTCAAGCCGCCTCCATCGTATTAGATTTCATACGGCCTTTTCGTACAACAGATGTTCTTGTTGGAGGATTAATTGAAATATATGGACCTGTTAAACTGCGTAACGGTAAGGTGAATTTTTGGCTGATATGACATACCACACACACATCTCCATGCCATCATCAAGGCAGATCTGATTAAAGGTCGAGCCTTTGAATTGTGGGTGAAAACTCAACTTGTTTTATTGAATGACGTGTAGTGATTACGTCATTCAATTCATTAAAATAAATTATTACATAGGTTTCTGTATTCATTATAATATTCTAATTGAAAACAATGTCAAAACCAAGCTAAAACCTAAAAATAAAGGCAAAACCAAGTCAAAAATAATAATCAGCAAATTGTGTAGCTTTAATGCATCAAAAACCTGGATCGCCTGAAAACGAAGCAAATTTGAAAATATATCGCCAGACACGTACTCTCTGAATTCCGTGTCTAGATTGGAATAGATTTTCCATTTCCTGATTGATGTCAATGTTAAAATATACATGGCGACGCCCAATATTTCAAGAACAAGGCTGCATTGTGCTTGTTTTAACTAGTTTTCTGCTTTAATTGTCGATAAGTATTTTCGCTGCAAACACAGCAACGAGAGCGCGTCTGTAAATATTCACGTACGGTCAGAATAGAACGCCAGATTAACCAATCATTGTAAAATTTCAAAATAGATTACTGCCTTTGCGCAATCCTGGTGAAGTTGTTATGAATTTTGAAATTTTCTGAACTGATACAAAATAATTTTATGCTAACTCAATATTTTATTAGGCATACTCATATGTCTTGTGGTTGTCAATTTTAAATTAACATACTTACTATTGTAGTTGTTGAACTAATAAGTTCATCATTGACATACATGTAAATTAATGACAAGAACAAGGTTTAAATATTGATATTGATAAAGTATGCACTATATATTCTTTTTGAAGGTAGTATATCGTCTACATTTTTCAAGAGAAGCAATATGTTTCATCTGGAAAGTGACGACACATTGCCAAGACATTATTTATATGTGTCTCTACAAGAATGTTTACATTTGTGTTTCGAGGAACCAACATTTTTATGTCGATACATGTCATATTCTACCGTGAAAAACTATTGTATTTTCGGAAATATCACACACTGGATGAACGGTACGATGTATCAGCTGAGAGAGGCTCATCAATGGGATTATTACATACGTCTATTAGACGGTAAGGAACACAAATTATCGTCAATGACGTGTTTGAACATACATACATATATACATAGTTCAACTATAAGAATATTTTGGATCAAATCAGCAGGATTCATGAAACCTTTTCCTCTACCATGAATAGAATGTGTTCTAATTGTATATCAGTAAATTGAAAAGGAATATTATTTAGCATATTGAGCATATTTTCTTTCAAAAACAATATCCTTCTATCTCTTCATTAAAGTTTGCTTGCAAATATTGCATTCCACCATCAAAAGAGTATTTTTTCATCTTGTTTGTTGATATATTTTACCTATTATTGTTCCTGTGTTCAGATGTGATCAACTGTTACGACATCAGTAGAATATGCCCAAGGAAATTATTGTGCAAACATCCATTTGGAATTATTTCAACAATAGATTATCCAACCCCATACCAAAAAGCTTACCTATGTTCGTGGATTTTGGAATCACCTCATGGTTCATATATTGAACTGACATTCAAGGAATTTGACATTGGCCAAAGTCAATACGCATGTAACAGTGATTACGTTGAGGTGTACAGTGGTCAGTCTATAGAGGGAAAACGATGTGGTCGATACTGCAACGGACATTATCCGACGATTCCAATTCTCTCGGACTTCAATCACCTGTATATCATATTTCTGTCAGATATTTATGATGACGACAGCAAAGGATTCATTGCTGTATACAGATTCAAAAAAATAACACTTGAGTTAACAGATAGTGCAGGTAATACAATACATTGTACGAGAAAACTGTTTGTTTTGGAGGGTTGAAATTATCTGGGTCTCACTTCATTACCAAACACTACATAGTGGCTCAAGTCCACTGTACTGACATATTAGTTTCTTGACTTCTACAGTATTATTATTTCAGGTATATTCTGTAATCCATTCTGGGAGCTATTCAATGATTCATGCTACCGACTTTATGAAGTAGGACACGATATATCATGGAATGAAGCAGAAGACACATGTCAAGTTCAGAGTGCACATTTGACTAGTGTCTTATCCAGAGATGAATCAGAGTTCATACATGCTATGGCATCTGACAGACATATGTCTTTGACTTACATAGGTTTAGTAGTGACACATATATATTATGTACATGCGTTACCCTCATGACATCAATTCTTTGATATATGACTCGTCGTGTTTAGTCATATGAGTTATATATAACTATGATTTGTCATATGTATACCCCCATGTTTTGTGTCCATGGACTAATGGGTAAAGGTTGACAATTTCAATTTGAGTATGTTGAATATAAGAGATTTTTACATCTAGCGATTTTTTGTTCTGTAAATCTAGGTCTAACTGATGCTGACACTGAAGGACTGTACAAATGGACGGACCATCAAATAGTAAGATATACTGATTGGGACATTGAAGGGTATGTAGAATAAGAGTTCTAGCATTAGTGATGATATCAAAATAAAAACACAAAACTATGTATTATAAAAGAAGGTCTTGAATAATACTGCGGTGCTGTATTTTCTAGAAGTTGTATTAATCATATGTGGATACTGCAACATTTGAAAGAATTTTAGGGAAAATTTAAATCACGACTATTTTCCATGTTAATGTCAATAACGTTAAATTTCCATACTATACACTACATACAACACCACATAGCAAATCAAAACTACGTTCGAAACACATCATTCACCAAGCCTTCTTTACAGAGAATGGTTCACGTAGATATACATACATTGTATTAGGCTACAGATGCACTTATTTTGTCAACAACAAAACTGATGCAAAAGCATTCTATACAGAGTATAGTTATGTTAGTATGCTTGAATGCTTATTTGACAACATGTGTGTAGAGTTAGGGGGACACATCTTTCAACAAACCATCGGCGGCATTCCAATGGAAGCTAATTGTGCTCCTTTGCTGGTTGATTTATTTTTTTACTCATATGAAGCAATATTTCTTAAAAAATTGTTAAAAGATTTAAATCACAAAAAAGCTAGTTTCACGTTCAGATACATAGATGATGTACTATCCAACACACGTACATTCATTGATTATCTGTCTAGGATATATCCACCCAAGCTAGAAATAAAAGAAACAATAGAATCAAATAATTCTGTATCATTATTTGACATTTATCTAGAATTTGACTCCAAATGTCACATCTCTACTAGACCATATGACAAAAAAGATGAGTTCGATTTCGCCATCATTAATTGTCCACACATTTCCGGTAACATTCCACATTTTACAACTTGTTGGCTATGCTAGAGCATGTAGCACGTATACTGAGTTTATGAAGCGCCAGGACATTCAACAGATTATTTGGCAGGTATCAGGAGCTTGAAAGAAAATATAATCATACTGTAGGAAGAAGACCACTCCATGAATATGACTTAGATCGATATATGACGAGTGCCACATATGGAGCAGGGTGTGTTCTTCTTTTCGAAACATCACTTCATGGCTGAGTGCCTTGGGATTCATATGTTTTCTTTAACTGACTTGTCTGTGTTTATGTTGTGTTGTTTGTGTCTCTTTTAAGCGTCTTTTGTCCGTGGACTTTTCCCAGTTAGACCTATTATTTCTATTTTAGTATATTGGATATGATTAATGTAATTTTTTGTGTGCAGATGTATTGTTCCGAAACAAATATTGTATATGCTTTCTTTCAAGAAATTATGTTCACTGTATTTTAGTTATCAACCTGACAGTGGACAATATGGAAACTGTGTGGCGATATATTTGACCAATTTATATTCCACGGCACACTGGCATGATACAATGTGTGGCACCGATATAACTGATCGATTTATTTGCAAGAAACCTGCCAACAAACCTGAAAGTCGTGGTAAGTGGAAAAAATTGTAACCATCTCATTTAATCTATATTAATATCATATAGTTTATATAGTACCGAGTACTCATTTATTATGTTCAATCACGCTTACACGTTATTACCCTGGTCAGTTGGTCTTTTTATCTTTTGATACAGTGATAACCATTTTATAATGATGACTCAAAATAATCTATTGATATTTTGAATATTTGAAAGAAAATAATATTATTTCCTCTTTATGTTATAATATGTTTCCACATAGGCGTTTCCAAATATATATTATTTTGAAAATTATTGTTTATATACAAACAGTATTGAATTGAATTGATACTCCATATTTGTATGCATAATTAAATTATACAGACATTGTAAATAATAATATTCAAAATAAAATATTTTCATTTACAGCATCGCCATTACTAGATTCAAATACCGGTCTCGGTATATCCAAACCAGGTTAGATTTTGTGACTTTAACTCAGTGGCAAAATTATAATATTTACTTCATAACGAGTATTGAAGCTATTGCACTTTATTTATATACTATAATTATTCTCTTATTTTAAAACAAATCAGTGTCACGTATGCACGTGTGTATTTTGAAATAACATAGCACAACATGAAAATTGGCTTGCAGTATATCGTAGATTACATTATGATGTGTGTATTTAACACAGTGATCACTACTCGTGCAGTGTACTAAATAAAACGAGTACTAAATGAAAACCATATGATATATAATAACAATACATTATTCATAAAGATATATTTGTGTAACATTCTATGTAGATTACAATCTCTGTCCCAGAAGCTTATTTCAATGTAGTAGCGGGGAATGTGTTCATTTATCAGACGTGTGTGACTTGGAAATTGATTGCACTGATGGTACCGATGAATTAGAATGTGGTATGTAGGACTTATCAAATATTCACAAAAATAAAATGATTGATTTTTATAGCCGGTTCATTATCTCCACGATATGTAACAGTGAATCCAATAAAAAAACATTATGTTCCAGTGTCCAGATGGAAATCTCATAAATGGTTCGTTTTATCGTATTTCAGGGACGTGTAAAGGATTTCAATGCGACGAGAATAGATGCATTCCCTTTTCAAAATACTGCGACATAATTGATGATTGCAAAGACTTGTCTGACGAGAAAAACTGTGGTGAGTCACTTAAATAAACACGGGAATATTGAAAAGTTTCTTGATACATGATGCAATAATCGTCTCAATGTTAAACATATTAATTGTATTGTTGCATTCTGTAAAGATCATCGTGCCTGTAAAAACAGGACTGGAAGTTTTCAGTGTGACAGCGGTCAATGCATTGACTCAAATAAGCAGTGTGATATGGTAAAGGATTGTTATGATGGCAGTGATGAAGAGAGTTGTACAGAAAACAGTAAGTGAATCAAATACTGAATCAGTAGTATGCGTGCAATCACAATTTATTCTTCCAGAAGTTAAAGTAAACTAAGTATCACAATGTGAATAATCTTATTCTAAACACCCAAATATGCAAAAATAATGTATTGAAATATTTCAAATAATATTAATATTTGTGTTTTGAGGCCCACGAAATGAATTTTATATCTTACAAGCACATTTTGAATTCATACAATTTTACAAATAACTGTTGTTTACTACGTAAATCATCTATTAACCTAAACGATGCATCCCTACTTCTATCTTCAATGCAACAAAGAAACGTACTTCAGCAGTTAGGCTTGATTGTACACGTGACCTGCCATACATTTGTCGGTCAACCAGTTAGCCATATATATATATATTGCATTTATTAGCTGTTTTTTCTTCACTTAAATGCCGATGGCCTATGTACCTCGAATAAACTAAATATGACTATCATTTTATTGTAGACACGTGTAATGCAGTTAGATGCCTTGATGAAACATGCATACCAGCTTCATTGAAATGTGATGGCGCAACTGACTGCGTTTACTGCGAAAGAGAAACTGCTCCTGATGAGGCCAATTGCGGTAATGTAAAATTGTTTTACATTATATTATAAAGCATAATTGTTTCCATGACTTCCACTCATTATAATTTGGAATACCGGAATTTAAATATAAACAAGACTGGTTAATATTATTACTGTCATTTCAACATTCAAACTTTTCAAGACAGTTCAGTCAGTCAGACATTGGACGGAGTCATAGACCAATAATGATCGTCACTCAATACGTCTGGTCTCGGAAATGTCGCAATTGTTCAAAAGTTGATATCAATGTATTAACAGAAGTCACAATTTAAAAATTATTATGGATAATTGAAACATTTGTCAGATATGGTTAAATGAGAGAAGCGATAACTGTACATATGGGTGATTGTCTATCGACGTCCGTCCTTCAGTCATCTATACGCCATCCTTCTATCAAAAATTACATTTCCGTATTCTTCTTGAAAACTACCAGTTCAACTGATTTTATACTTGGTACCTAAGCTTGACCCATGGCAGATTTATCATTTTTAATAAATAAAATGATATTTTCGGTTTTATATTTAAAACTTGTATATAAGTACCTTAGGTGGACCCTGTTCGATTTTTTCATTATGTGATGATATTTTGTTTAAAATATTAGTGTTGACTCTAAATGCGTTGATACTTAAAACAATATTATATTTGTAACTCGGACCTATATAATAGTTACTTTTGTGCATCACTCGAAACGAAGCTATTTTGGCTGTCAGGTCACTTATTAAGATTGTCGTGTCATTAGTTACGTTTTTATTTTTGTAGAATACAAGATATCATGTTCCAAAAATCAATTGCGCTGTAAAAATGGTGCATGCATTGATATAAATAGGTGGTGTTTATATGACGTGGATGAGCTTGGATACCAGATTGGTTGTAGAGACACAACACATTTGGAGAGTTGTCGTATGTATTCATTTGTATAATATAAATGTTATTACAGTGTGCCAGTATTTTTAATAATCTAATTATATACAATGCATTACAGATGATTATACATAGAACCCAAGGTGTACATTCAAGAGATGATGTCATGTGTTCTGAAAAGAGTCATATATTAACATATTTATTTTACGTTCTACAGAGCGATACACGTGTCCAACATACACATACAAATGCCCAGACAGCTATTGCATCCCAACCTATCTTAGATGCAATGGAGAAAACAACTGTCCTTATGGCGAGGATGAAATGAACTGTGGCAAGTTGATGCAAATGAGCGATTTAACATTTTAATAACACAAATTATTTCGGACTGTTCTAATCTAGATCCTAATGAAATTTTAATCAATATTAAGTTTTTAAATTGTGTTTTAGGGGATAACTCTACATTATATGTAAATGGTACTTACAAGTGTAAACACAGCAATATATTTGTGTCCCCTTCACATATATGCGATGATGTGTGTCAGTGTAAGAATGGCGATGACGAATTATATTGTGGTGAGTTAAAACAATCCAAATGCGTTCCACGTAGGAAACTATAAAAAAACACTGATTTTAGTCTGACATTAATCATTTCTTGTCAATATCTTTCAGAGTTCCTTTGCCCAGGAGGGTGTACATGCCGTGATTATGATGTTAATTGTACACATGCATCTGTGTTGAATATCACTGATATAGATTCACGTTCAAGGAGTTTGTACGTTACATTACGTGTTTCTGATCATCTCATCATGTTACTTGCACAAATTGTACAAGCAAATGAATTTACATGTATCACAACATAAAACACATGATTTAAACGACAAAACGGCAGTCTCTTCGCCACCGCAGACAGACATGCACATCTTCATGCGTAATATGCCATCGGTTCATTAATACTTGAGCGTGTGTTACAATAGCGTGGTTTAGTTCATAAATAATCGTATTCTAGCGTATTCAAGATCATGTATCATACAACAATACATTTAAAAGATGCCATGTTTTAATTTGTATTGGTTTGAACAGGGAATTTCGTTTGCAGGAAACGTTTGCAAGAAACGAGAAATAAAATGCTTGGCGTCGATTAAACAAGTTTTGAATTTCAGGATCTGCAATACAAATGTTGAACAAATTGAATAAAATGTATATGATTCCGGCCTATGACAAATATGTTCACGCTGCCAAGTGATTGATTGTAGTTATGAATATATGTTATCCGGTTTTGTACATATATTTATCGATTTAATTAAGATAATTGATATAAAAGACCAACTTAATGTATGAAGGAATTATTAATTACATTTATTCGCGGTACAATACCATCTGTGTAGATTGTATGATACACGATCCCATATTATATGAATTATTACAAGTTTTTTACATGTAGGATTGCAGACAATCTACAGATGATTGAAAACAATGAATTAAACATTGTCTTTGGGCTGCTGTCATATATTGGTATGCTGTAAGTATAAAAATACACATAAATGTACTGTCACTCGCCTTTTCTTATTCAATTATGTAACTTAAATAACATGGCTAAAAAGTTAAAGTTTATAATTTCTTGTAGTGATTTGGGATCGAATAAACTACAGATTATAAGAGACGGGTACTTTGTTGGTATGGATAATCTACTGCTGCTGTAAGTTTAATATATAATTATATAATATATATAATTAAGTTTTTAGGAGCCTATAAAATATAATAGACATGTTTTGCGTTATATCGTTATCACTCGGTTTCCATGCGAGAATGATTCTATCACGCACAATTTATTCTCTGATTGTCCTTATTCTCGGCGTTCTAAAGAGCTATCGATCGTTTACGCAGACAATATTTAACGTTTATGCATCAGAACGCGAACGTTTCTAACGTAATGCTGGGAGTAGCAACTATTCGATAAGTGTGGTAAATGGTTTGATTTCATGATTGGTGGATGGTTAAATAGATTGTGGGTTGGTTGGTTGGCTATTCGTTCTAACTTGTCATTTGATAGTTGATTGATTGGTTGGTTGGTTGGTTAGTAGGTCGGTTGAATGTTTGGTAACATAGTATATAATTGAATGACCATGTGTTTTGACAAGAAACACTTTATTTTATGTACAGACAACTGAATAACAATAGCATCAGTCAAGTTACTGAAAACACTTTCAAAGGATTGAGAAGACTACAACATCTGTAGGTGATTTATTTTATTTTTACCTCGCCCGTATCATCAAAGATGAATGGGAAAAATATTATATAAATTGTAAAAGTCAAATAACAAATAATTGCTAATGTGTGCCTAATAACTTTATAATTCTGTTCCAAACTTTACCAAATTAATTTATCAGTATAACATCTTTGTTTAGTGCGAACGATGCGATGGATGTCCTTCGTGAAAATATCATGCAAAAATTAGTAATTAGAGAAAGCAGTAGTACAAATTTGATATAAATGTTGACTGTTTCTATTTGACTGATTTTTGGAAATACACATTCAAAGGGACTGGTACCAGTGGGAATATGCAATACTGTATGTGTTCAATGAAGTAAATCAATTTTGTAATCAATATCATTGGTAATGTATCTCCCAAATCCCATGTCAACTCATGCAGAGAATTATTGTAGTATAACACAGATTAGAATAAATAACAATAAAATACATAAACTTTCTTAACAGAAAACAAAATGTCAGATAATCGAAATAAGTACTTTTCTGGGTGCTAAACTTTGATCAAGATCTGAAGCCATTAGGAAATTATATCTGTTTAGTGCAAAGTTATCAAAACAAAAATAATGCAAAATTACATATCAGAAAATCGTTGCATCCACACTTTTGAAATAAAAATGCTATCCAAAAATATGTATTCTGTATTTGACATACAGTTTATTCGAAAACCATTTTTTTCGAAGTACATAAATTTTAAAATTCAAAATTTGCAGTGATTTAGAACACAATTCATAATACTAAATTGAAAACACACTTCAAAGACAAGGATCGCAGTGTAGATTCACGGGAGGCAGTAGTATTGTTGACTTCTCTCTCCACTGGATACCAAATAACTATATTTAGTTGTATGATTCAAGGCTGAAGTTGATTTGCATATGATTCACATCTTGCAACATCATAGTTAATCTCAGAGGGTACTTTTTACTTTTCATCACATAATGACTCAGTAAATCATTATTTTCTTGACAGGGATACCTGTTCAAAAACCAGATAAGACTTTCTGCTATCTTGCATGTTTTACGACTCTGTTCACGTCTAAATTATACAACAAAGGCGAAGATCACTAGTGTTTAACCATGATGTTACGATATTTGTTTATTTGTGTAACAGCACAATAAATTTGTATAAAATTTTTCATTTTAGGGATATTAGACTGAATCCGATCACTGTGTTTTCCTGGAGTACCTTCGCTGGAATGCATAAATCCCTGCGTTCTTTGTAAGTTTACATCTTACTTCATGTGGATGACAGCGAGCACATATTCTAAATTTCTAAACTAAAATATAACAGCATATTACAGTTATAAGATAATTTAAGTATAAATTCATATACGATTAGTCTCTATTTCGTAAATGAATAAGATGCCAATTATAACAGACGATTGATATAATAATTTTATTTATGATTTTTTAGATACAGCGATGTCTACCCACTCTGTTGTACAGTGAGAAATATACAGAAGTGTTTACCAGAACCCGATATATTCTCATCATGTGAAGGCATATTGAAAAACACTAGAATTCGAGTGTGTGTATGGATAGTTGGCGTTATTTCATTTGCTTTAAATACATGGGTTATCACATGGAGAATATCAAAAGTCAGTCGACCGTTATTGAAATCAGTTGATGGATTCTTAATCTTCATTCAAACTATCTGCCACTTTTTAATCGCATCATATTTACTAATGATTGGAAGTATTGATGCGTATTATGGAAGTAGTTACATCATTCATGATATCCAATGGCGAGACAGTTATCTATGCAAGATACTTGGTGTTGTCGCGTCACTATCCACTGAAACGTCTCTTCTATTACTTACTCTTATTACCGTAAGTCGATGTATTGTTGTTGCGAATCCATATGGTTTAATACGTGTACGCATTAAACACGCGCGTATTTTTACGGTTTTAATAGTATGTCTAACAACAATCTTCTCTCTGGTACCTTTGTTCGGAACAAATTACTTTGAAGACTTCTATGGCAGCAACAGTATTTGTTTACCAATACATCTGCGTCACGACAGTCTAAATGGATGGCAGTATTCAGCGTCTGTTTTCACTACTCTAAATTTAATTTGCGTTATAATTATATCCGTTTGTTACATCGTTATGTTCATATTGTCGAAGAAAACATCAATAGCAACCAGGAATAGAAAAACCAAAACAATCCAAAAGCTTACCATTAGAATGATTACGATTGTGTCGACTAATATAATCTGTTACGTTCCTGTGATTATTGTTACCTTTATAAGTGTAGCTGGTGTTGAAATCCCGGGTAATGTCTATTTATGGGCAGTCGTTGTTGTATTACCAACCAATGCCATCATTAATGCCATAATATACTCATTCTGGACACGAGAGTTCAAATCGTTCATTATTAATAGAGTTACGACAGAACTAAATAATGACAGCAACAGTTCCAAAATAGGTAAGCAAATGTTCCTACAAATACTAATGTAATATGCCAGGACACAATGTTAATATCCCGTTTTGCACATCAGAACATTTTCCCTTGAAATATTCTACCTTAAACAAACAACTGGCCTATATATTAGCTTCTAGAACGGATTTTGTGGCCAAATTCATGATTCCTCAATACAAGTGCTAAAACAAGGTGAAAAATAAATGATCGTATTTATGAACATATTATAACTATGTTGTAATTGTCTGCTAAAACGTGTTTTGTCGAAAGTAATACAATCGTCATTGAACGTAAACTCGATTTCCTTTTTTTCACGTAATTACTATTTCCCTATAATCATCCAAATGTATGCTGGTAACATGTTTATTGATTTCAGACTTTCAGACCACCCCCCGCCCGACATGCTGAACAATAGTTGTCCACGTTATGCCTTCAACATTCTCATTATTTACATTTGATTGTTTACAAAAATAAGGATATTGGATGATCAACAGTGATAGTTGTTTCTTTACTTTTGTAAAAAAATATTACATTTTAGGAGATGAGTTTGTAGAGGTACTGCATTCATTTGTCACAACTAACAGAATATTATGGACTGCCATTTTTGCAAATAAAAAATGGCTCACAAAGTGGAAGATGAGTCATTACAACAAGTGGTACTTGGCAAATGCTGCTGACCATGAACAAATGAGAAATGACCTCGAAATCTCAATAGAAGTATTACATGAAGAAGAACTATGTCACGGACAAATAGACATCGATCATCTATATGTTGATCTCAGCAACGTGAGTGTACATTATTCGTAATAATTGCAAATTAGAATGTTTGTAAATTATTTTTGTTTCGTAGTTTGCTTGGTATATTATCTTAGTGTAATACCTCATTATTACTGATCTGTGACATAATTGTCCACCCTAAGACGAAACCATGTGCTGTTGAACGGTTTATCAATGCCCATACGCTTAGGTGGTATATGATTTTATGCACACTTTATTATTCTGCATTTGGGAAATAATAAACTATTTACCACATATAACTGACACATAACTTTCAATGCAATTCGTATATGCTACAGTATTTGACGAATTCGATTTTTAGTGCGTTACCAATAGTTCAGGTATAAGTATTCGGTAGTCACAAAGAATAAATGTCTACAAACAGTCTTATAACTAATTATGGACAGTTTTATAATTATCCACAATGGATGTATAACTCCTGAAATACACTTTACATGAAAGAAAGCTAACATAGCTTATTATCGGTATGGGTCTCTTGTATGCCAACAATTTCTGTTCTTGTTTCACCAAGTTCCCCGCGTCAATTTAGAAACATTTATTCACACTAAAAAAACGAATCGACAACTACCCGAGTCCCTGTTGTTGTAATGTTAATAAAATAAATCATTGTTGTTTTAGTGTTGGTTGATAAATTAGTGTTGAAAGTTCAACTTATTAATGTACGAGATATTGTCAGTCACTATACTACAAAGACCATTCATGCATGTGAACGTGTTTTTTGTCATCTATATTATCGAACACAGTAAATCCAGTTGTATCATACTGATTTAATGAAATATGTGCCAGTGTAACAGACATCTAAATTCGTAATGTGCAAATAGATAAGAAGCAACAAAATATAAAATACCCGATTGGCTCAAGGTCGACCTATTTGTTATTACAATATACCATCTCCTAGCAACTTGCACTAACAACTGTCTGAGTATTCATTCTTAACTAAATCATTACATTTTATTAGGATTACCTTTTTGACGATGGAGAAATTACAAACAAAAGTTCACCAACGAACACCATGCAATGGCGCTGTACATTTGATTTAAAAACTAGGTGACTTCACAGATTTCCTTGTACTAATTGTTTTTTTTTTATCAATATAACATGTTTATGAATATGGATTACTGTCTTTCAGAACTGTTTGTATGGCGCTTTTATCATGGTAGATGGTTTCTTGAAAAAATTTGACCCAATCAACGTGGAATCAGACAAACACCAGCTATACGTTATTAATAATGTTATGCAGACCTTAAAGTGAAATCGGGGAGTACCCATTTAGATCAGTTGTGATGTGTTATCGTTGTTGTAAGCATGCGACCTCATAGAGAGATAATACAGCACTTTATCTACTATAGAAAAATTAAAACAAAGAAATCATAGATGGAAGATTATGTTCTTATATAATCTTCAAAGTCCAAATTTTCCAAATTGTTAAATATTAGCTAATTAATTTTGCATTTAAACATTACCTACTTTTTATTACCTACGTTACTACAATTCATATTTGAAGATTTTTTCAGGTAACAAAAATGACTTTTTTTACCTTACCTTACTAGTACCCTATGTACTAGGTTTAGTCATACGTTTGTTGTGGTAACTCTATATCTGAACTGTGTTCTACGTATATCAAATACACTTATTGTTATGTATTGTATGGTGCGAAATGTTAATAGACATATAATTGTTGTTTTTCTTTAAAATATTTGTTAGTAATGGGTTATAAATTACATCATCAAACGCAGTCTTATCTCTAATCACATTGAGCGGCAATTATAAAACTTTGTAACGTACATTGGAGTGATTCTACTCACGTTAACTAGTACTACCACCTGGCCCTATCCTCGCCTACTATATATTTCAGGAGACTCAAAAGGAGATATAATATATTGATTAACTCGAATACATAACAATTAACCAGGAGTTCAATTTACGGGGACCAAAATTGGCATATTCACATGGTTCAACCCTGTTTTTCAATTAGCACAGTAAGTGCAGTAATAGTAATTAACTTTTTATTCTTACATTAATAAAATATTACAGATTTAAAATTTAAGATTGTGATTTTTGTGTGTGAGCGATATACCGTTATGTACGATGTAATTGTTGATGAAAGATGTATGTCCACGGCAATAACAAGTTGTTAGCTATATTCTAAGCAATGAACGACAGCAAATCAAATCATAGTTGTCTATTTGGACGTCAATACTCAAACTCCCCCTCGTTGGTGTTACAAAGGAGTTTCGGCACTAGGTGGCGCAACGTAAAGGAAAGGTGCATTGTGAATCAAATAACCTCTTTTTCTAACATACAACCAAATACAACTGCAGTCGATATAATTTACATACAAGGTATAAAAATAGTGTAAAATACATTGAATGCACGCTATATAATTCTATATTCCTTTTGCTATCAATGAAAACAATTATTGACACATCTTTAACATGAGCAACTTGAACTATTACTTGCATTTACATATATGAAGAATTCATCAATATATAGGTAAGTCAATATATGTTATGGTAATATTAACTATTGATTCTTCTAAACTTCTAAAAGAATTTCACGACGGTGCTTTTTTATGTTCAATAACTAGGCCAGTAATGAGTTGAAATGTATGAATAATTTTGATGTCATACCCATATCAATAGATCCATCTTATCTGACATAATTATATTCTCGTGGAAAAGACTGGCATAATGGTCTATGAAAGTTGTCTTATCGGCATGTATTATCAAGCAAGAATACATATAATTAGATACCAGAATTGTCAAAACCAGATGATTCTGACAAATTTTATGAGTTTTTTACCATTCCTCATTTCGGTCATTGTGACGTAACGCAAGGTCAAAACTAGGTCAAACTATATATTTATGAACTTTCAACGCCAAGACGAGTAAACTGATATGAATCTTAAAAGGATTGGATCATTTTTTAATTTTGACCAAAAATGGGGGTTTTGGGACCAAAAATGATTTTTCCATCGCCCCTGATGTGAAACCTTACTATATAAAGACTTGATTTAACATAGATACCTGCTTGTTACAAAAAATCCCTGATCGACATACGCCACTACTGTTGGATTCAAACATACCAGACTAGTAGAAACTACATGATTATTGCATTCTCGTGGTCAATGTATACTATTTGTTCATTTTCATTGGACATATTTTAAGCGTATCTGACTATTATTTCAATTGTCAGCAATGGGTTATACTATTTTTGATTTATTCAGAGCTACATTAATTAGTATACCATTCCTATGTTGCCATTTGAACGACAAATTGTTTTATGACATAAGTATGTTTCAACGACGCCGTTGAAATTATAATACTACTTGTGTACATGAAGGCACATCAGTCGCCAGGTCTCGTCGTGTTTCATACATGGGCTTATTTATGACTTGAAAAAAACATTCATACGATTTTCTGTTACCTATGAAAATGAACTTTATCAGGCCGTAAATCAAAATTAGCTAAAGTATTGTGACAGGAAACACCTATAAATGTTAATTAAAACCTTATATATTCATTTACACCACAGCAAGTTGTTCTATTGTTGTGCTTCTAAAAATATATAAAGCAATTTAAAATAAAAGGAAATGGATGGTAAACTATAAAAAATACGGCCAACAACAAACCTGGTTTGATATGAATATTAAGAAATTTGTATTTGGTAACAGGCAGGTATGATTGGCACTCACGAACTAAGTTGAGGTGACCCTGTTGGGTTGGGTTGGGTTGCACCATTGGGTTATTTGAAATTGTCTATTCGGGCTCGATCAAGTGGAGGGAGACATTGACACCTCGAGTTTGACTGCATGACCAAATCTTGCATTATTTCCAAAATTAAGATTGTACCCTAGTGTAAATCTAGTAACAGTAAAGGGCATGTGCTCTCTGATCACATTTACAATACACGTTTCCCACCACACAAGTTGAGGGTATGCGCATTGACAATCTTGATGGTATTATGATCAAGCAGACTGGACACATGTGATATTCAGAATGTTTCATTTATGAATTAAAACACTGTAGAATTGCGAAATCTGATAATTCACATTACCTTGAAGACTACAGGCAAATATTCACAATGTCCACTGGGGTTGTGCGCACTACATCTCATGGTCTCACATCATAAGGGGGTGCCAATGCTGCCACAGTGCCTTTCTTTTTTTACAATTTTATTCTTTATATTATTTATAATGAGAATTAACAAAACACAATCCGGGGGTTGAAGCAGTTATTTCTCAACTATTGAATGTGTCTAATGCTTCTCTCCAAGTTCTTGATCTTTATGGAGATCTTTGGACTGAGCTTGCAGTTTATTTCAAATGTGAAAATCAAAAAAATTCAAAGTTTGTCTGAGAATGATTGAGATCAAGATATGTTGGATACTAGGTTTATGAGCATGGAATACACATATCAGTTATTGAGTGTCATTGACGGCCAATCTAGAACTATGGTAAATGTTTCGTTCATTGGGCTGCGATTTTTTGTAGACGTCATTATCTTGGTTTCATGCAATATTTCTGTGAGAGTGCGTCCTGGCTGAACTACGTATTTTGCGTATAGGGCATCCAGTTTGCCGACTCCCGAGGGAAGATTCAAAAGTTATGTATGAGGGATCTAGCTGCTCCGTAAAGTGGGAATCTAACCATGACATAGGTTTTGGGCAGGTAGTGTACAGCAAATAACAAGATAATTCACATAATAACCTAATTAGATAACATTGGCAAGTTAGGAATGCTAACCCGTCACGGAGCTAGATTACTTCAATATTCACAACAACAAGTTTGAACTACTGACCCCATAAAATGTACATTGTGATATATACAAGGAGTATTACACTTTTTGAAGGACTTACCCTAGCCAATGTACGCCATGTATACTGGAAATATACAACTTTTGAATGAATGACCCTAGCCAACGTACGCCACGTATACAGAGAATATAACACAAATTTGAAGGATGTACGCCATGCATACAGGAAATATAAATTTTTGAATGACTGATTCCAGCCAATGTACACCGTGTATACGAGGAATATAAAACTCTTTTAATGACTTCCCTCTGCCAATGTACGTCATGTATACGGGAAATATCACACTTTTTGAAGGACTGACTCAATCCAATGTTCAACTCCATATACGGGAAATATAAAACTTTTTGAAGGACTGTCCCCAGCCAATGTATGCCATGCATACAGGAAATTTAACACTTGTTGAAGGACTGTCCCCAGCCAATGTACGTCATGTATACGGGAAATATCACACTTTTTGAAGGACTGACTCAATCCAATGTTCAACTCCATATACGGGAAATATAAAACATTTTGAAGGACTGACCCCAGCCAATGTACGTCATGCATACGCGAAATATGAAACATTTCGAAAAAAATGAACCCTGTAATGTACGCCATGTATACGGAAAATATAAAACCTTTTGAAGGACTGTCCCCAGCCAATGTACGCCATGTATACGGAAAATATAACGCTTTGCGAAGGACTGACCCCATCCATTGTACGCCATGCATACTGGAAGTATGTATACGGGAAATAACACTTTTTGAATGACTTACCCTAGCCAAAGTACGCCATGTATACGGAAAATATAACACTTGTTGAAGGACTGATCCTAGTCAAAGTACGCCATGTATACGGGAAATATAAAACTTTTTAAAGAACTTATCCTAGCCAAAGTACGCCATGCATACGGGATATATAACACTTGTTGAATGACTGACCCCGGCCATTGTACGTCATGTATGCGAGAAATGTCACACTTTTTGAAGGACTTACCCCAGTCAAAGTACGCCATGTATACGGGAAATATAAAACTTGTTAAAGAACTTATCCTCGTCAATGTACGCCATGTATACGGAAAATATAACACTTGTTGAAGGACTGACCCTAGTCAAAGTACGCCATGTATACGGGAAATATAAAACTTTTTGAAGAACTGATCCTAGCCAAAGTACGCCATGTATACGGGAAATATAAAATATTTTGAAGAACTAACCCCAGCCAATGTACACCATGCATACAGGATTTATAATACTTGTTGAAGGACTGACCCCAGCCATTGTACGTCATGTATGCGAGAAATGTCACACGTTTTGAAGGACTGATCATATATATGTGAATTGTCATTCTTGTTTGTTTAGACGAGTAGAGACCCACCAACCTGAATAAATCTGCATAAAGACGTGAGTACGCCCTCCATAGCACATGTTAAGAGCATACTCTAACCAATGGCCCAGCTTTGTTTCTACATTACTGATATTTGACCAATTGTTATCCATGTAACTTCGATTATTTCCAATACATTCCCCACAAATATTGGTACCGTCATTTATCTAAACAATCGGATCTATCGATCGCATAATTCAAATGACTTGGGAAAGTGTATGCGAAAATTGCTGGCGCCTTCGTATATAGAAAGTGCTACTCCAGCAATTTAATTTACGTGTTAGAAAAAACTTATGGCATCGGCATATGCAGTTAAGTTCGTTCTTTGTGCAACAATATTTCTATTGCTATTGAATACAGTTGTTCAGACAACGAGCACCTTTGACGGAAGCCACGTTCAAAATCCGCTGGATTGGCAGTAGAACTATGAATCCGGAAAATACACTGTGCGTGAGTGTCTATAAGGTTAGTGTAGTTTATAAACTGTTTACCAAACCCAGAGGCTTCAATTGCAAGTGTGTGTTTATTACGTACTCATGATGAACTGTAACGCTTTCTCTTGATAAGGAGAGACAATGCTCAGAGTCATGATGTTATTTTTTGGAAACTGTGATGACGTCACGAACGATTTGATTGTATTGCATATTTGTCTTCCAAGTGTTGAGTAACTTTCATCAACGTGCACTATGTTACCAAGAACAGACGTTAAGCGAAGAGGCAAGGCTTTTGTGAGTATTTTTATAAAGAGCACACAGCACACTTACTGAGTGCCAATATTTTAATTTCCCACTGTTCCAGGAAACAGATTAATAATGGCTATTCTACACGATACTAGACCAGTTTATTTGAAACCATCAGTAGCAAAAACTTTACAATGAACGATATAGCGTATATATATATATATATATATATATATATATATATATATATATATATATATATATATATATATATATATATATATATATATATATATATATATATATATATATATATATATATATATATACACAGGCATTATGATTAGTATCCAGCTCAATTATTTTTTTTATCTGACCAGTTTTCATGCGCAGCAGTTGCCCCCTCGACGGTGTACTACCCATGCTTAAAATATGATATACAAATATTATTAATTTATAGTACCTCATACATCCACAACTTGAAAACAATGTACAGTGAATATCACCTTCAATAATATATGGCAGGAAAACAGAAATAACACAAATTGGCTAGTCGAGTCTGTTTCCCTAAAATATATTGGAAACAATTTATAAAGGTATATGACGAGGGCATTATATAAGACTATTTGTGATATTAACGATAAAATGTAAACAACCGTATCTTAAAAGTTCTGTTTCTAAGGCGTGGCAGAGTAAAAATGCGATCATCCAATCGCTGCAGTCCTTGGCGCGATCACGTGATTACAAGGGTTGTGTCTCACGGTTAAAGCCTTGCAAAGTTGCCACTACTAAATATAATAAGTAAACAATCTATTTATCAAATTCCTGAAATATATGTTTATAATCTCCGCCCTGAACATGCAAGTTGTTGATTCTAAGCAATAGTGCAACGGCATGTGAACCGAATGTGCGAATGTGAAGTCGCTATCACAACAAACACTTTCCCACGCAGAACATGAGTTGTATCGTATCTACCTTGAAACAAAGACATGTTAATCCATCAAAAGAGACTATCGCTTTGGTTCGTTATGTACTAGAAATTGGAAAAAAACACTGTGTTTACTAAGTTAAGCTTGTCGCCAAGGTATTATTTACTCCACAGACGACGATGTGTTTGTCATTAAACGTGCTTAGGTAAATACAGCACCAAATGGTTGTTGTATAAAGACGGAAATAAGTACAACGGGTACCAGATAAAATCATACACAGTCACACTTCACCTATTTGTTTTATATTGAAAATAGACAGTAAACAATACAACATCTACAAGTGCTTAATATAGATAATAAGTAATTGAAAAGTATATAGTAATTTAAAATAATTCACCTTGATAAATATATAATTCGTAGTACTTTTATACAGTTTTATAACCATAATAGTTACTGTTCCTCTCAGTTACTTGCACATGTCATCTAGACAAGTGGCAGATTACTCATAATTTATACAGCATTGTTTACGCCGAAAACATTTTTTGTAGAGAGTCCTTGTTTGTGAATTCCCAAAAAAGGACAAGTAAATTAGCAATCCATGTAAGCTGTTAAATACAATGAATAAGTAGGAAATGACGTCAGAGGGAGCGAGTATCTCAAGAAAAGCCAATACCCAAGTAGCCCCGGTAACGACAGTTATTTTAATACCTAGGTTGATTTGCTGTCTAATCATAGCACTTTTGCGAGGATAGTGTTTAAATATGGTTATTCGTTTCTTCAGTTTGGTGAATATGTCCACATAACATGTGATATTACACAATAAAATCAGAGACAATGGCAACAGGAAACTGACAAATAGTGTTATGGTCTGGGTAATCCAACAAACACCTTCTCCGTATCCTAAATAAAAAGGTGTACACTGACAGAATTCTATGAAAACAGATGCACCGACAATGGCAAACGGGAATAGCCATGCATACGCCAAGTATATATAGAAACGTTTGATCTTAACCTCATAGGACAGTGCAGATGCTACTGATTGTGAAAGCGTCATGCGAAGATCAATTGCCAAGACATTCATCCAGAAGAACGAAGCCCACCAGAAATAATGCGTTGCTATGGCAACAATTTTACAAGCTAGTTTATGATGTATCTGATCTATTCCTGCAACAAACACCAATTGTGCTATGAACAGCGCGACTGTATAGTTAACTATCACCCCGCCTGAAATTGTCCGAAGACTATGGCAAACGCAATATGTTGCTATAGACATGATACAAGAAAAAATGGAGACAGAAAAGCCAAATGTTGTGACATGTGTTTTGGGTCCGCCAAAGTGGTATACATGAGAAGTCGAAATAAATTGCCCGTCAATGCAATACATGCAACTCCGTTCGATTGCAGTCGAAATGAATATGGCGTTAAGGTCATTTTCATGCTTTTCACAAATAAGTTTCCTTCAATAATGTTATAATTGTCTTGATTGACAGCAGCCAGAATTAAGTCTACCGGACATTCGAATGTGGCAGTTGAACAGGTTTCAATAATTTGTTTGCTTTCATGTAAAGAATCGCGCACATAACATGTGTTACTTATATTTCCAGGTTTCACAACATGTAATACTCTCCTATGAGTTTTATGAAACAAACGAAAGTTAAAACTTGAACTTAGATTGACCACTTCATTTATATCAATACCCCCAGGACAATACATGTCATCCCATTGTTGTTGAATGCGAGCATATACTACATGTGATGAGGCAATCTGTACATGGTCTATGACCGATGAGATGTCGTAAGTATAGCAATAGAAAGACACTTTGTAAATATTACCTGATATATTGATTTGTAATGTCGAAAGGTCAATCTTAATTAGCGGAAAATCAGTTTGAAGCATGTCGATAATAAATGATGTTGTATTGTGGTTTTGGGGTTCTAATTGCCAATTTGAATTGCTAGTATTCGAAATACAAATGACACACGTTACAGCCCATCTTTGCCCAGACAGTTCTTCACTCATCAATTTGATTGTATTCGTCTCCTCTGAAGACAATATTATGTTCTCACCCAATGAGAGTAAGTCAACACATTATAATGTCATGAGATCAAGGATGTTATGGTCTTGGCAGTATTTATAAGATTGTTTAATACCGTGAAAGCGCATGGTTAAATCACCTCTAATAGTGATCTCAAACAGTATATTAAGCTGTGCTGGCTTGAAAGCGTTTGATCCTTTATACTTATTCACTCCACAATTCAATGTATTTAGAGGAATTTCCTCGCACATGGCACAGTAAGAATTTTTGTAGGTTACATTATTGCCGTATAGTATGTTCATTGGCGAGTCATGACAAAGATGGTGTATTACCTTTTCACTGGAGTTATCCCATTTGCAATTGTAAACTATCTCTCTAATACATGTACGTGGCGTTCTAGTGCCGAATGTATGAGTTCCTGTAACTCTTCTATAGCAAAAACTACTGTTCATCAACAATACATTAGTTGGGTCTTCAATCACATTCATGACATGTTTACGATTGTCACAAATCCACTCCACGTCCCATAAAATCATATCATTTACTGAAATGCCATGACAATATGCACATTATATATTTCTGTATATAACTATACTTTCCGAGAACAATACTGTAACAGGCATACCAACAAAGAAATCCATAACATCTGTGGTAGAGAACAAATAAAACAGCATGAGAGATTTATTCCATACAATTTACAGTTTACAAATACAGGGTTTATGTCTGTTAACTTGTTAGCTGTTTATTGTGTTCATATGTTCGTAATTTGCCTGTACTTATATTAGGTCCACTCACTCATCCACTCACTGTAGGTGGTGGCCATGTAATTCTCCCCGAGAGGAAACTCAAATGAGTAAGTCATACCGATCATGGATATGTCTGTGATGTTGTAGATTCGACATAGGCAAGATTATTTATTCACAGTGAGAGTGCGTTGAATGCTTTGTTTATTTGTTTTGTTTTTTGTTTGCCCGGGAGTGCCTACCTACACTGCCTTGACGTGTTCATGGGTTCGAATCCTTTTTATATGTTCATAATTTTTCTGCGAGTTATACAGTGCAAAAATAAAATATTCAGCATTTGTTGACTAATTATTAGCTTAAATACAAAAAATCGTTATGCATTACTGTTTCAAATTCTTATGATGGTGCGCGTTACAAACTACTAAGCTAGGAAAGCAGATAGATGTATGAAATGTTTGTTCTTTTGAAGTAGGCTCATTCTGGCCTCTCGAGTTAAATGATGAGCTTGTATCAACATGTTGATAGAATTTGATGTTTAATAGTTTGTGACATGCCCACCTTTTTTGAAACAAAGTGTGTTATACAAATATATCTTTTGAACATTTCCCTTCCGCAAACTTAGCTACTAAACATTACCTAAATATATATTTTACTTGATGTAAAAGCAACATATATTCAACACATGATTCATATCGTATAATACAGTATAGTGTAGTATAAAGAGAATGCCAACTTACCATCTGATTGGTTTTCACACTTCTCTACAAATGTACTTTTTCTATCAAGACATTTTGACATCATAAACAGTGGAATTTCGTGACCTTCAATTTTGACACATTCTGAATACATTTTTTTAAAAGGCTGAAAACATTTGTCAACATTAGTGTGAAACTCTTCTGATATATCATCAGTATTATTCCCTGACAGACAAACTACGTTGTAGTCATGACAACATGTTCCATAAAGGACACAGTCTGAGGTGCAATCACATGACCAATACTGCTTTGGAACATAGGCATTTTATTTAATGTTACATCGATGATTCATTCATTGTATACAGGACCCGCGGCTTGGCAAATATTAGTGTACAAATCGGTGTTTTCTGTTGTATTGGATTTTCTTGTCACGTTTTTGGCTCCAATACTGCGTTTTAATCTGAATTCTATGCCATGCCTATTTGAAGAAGTGTCAGATTTTGCAACCACTGCTTTGCGATTTCTCATGGGATTGAACATACTATTTGACTGGGTAACTTTTCCATTGAGTGGTAATTCAACATTACCACGTGATACAGCCGTTATCAATAAAGCTGCCAAAGATAACAGAGTTGGTCATCCCATTGTGAACAGCTGATTCTGCCTTCCTAGAACTGCTATCAAAAACAATGGAAATTCGGTTTCTTATATCAGTGAATCGGTATTTTTTCAGCTACCTGGAAAAAAGAAAACACACAACATATAAATATGGAATATATTCATTTAAAATGAAACAGTTGACACGAATCACAAAAATCATGATCTGTGTATCGAATGAGTGTACATTTATACATCTGCTCGTGATCTGTTAACGAGATTGGTATCAACTGTCTCAACAATATCATTAGCCGTATGTTAGTATGAATGGTTATCTTCCTAACACCATACATTGGAGATGGGAAGACGGTCTACCTCGCGCAACAAGAAGTGACATCACATTACGCACATCAGTACCGTTGACGGCGCACTATCGCTTGCGTTCCAGACACAAATCCTATTGCTTCCGCAATACGTTATATATTTACATAGTAAGTGGTTTGAATGAAAAAAGAAATTGGTGTGTCGTGAGTCGCCGCCTTTACTGTACAGCTGAAAAGTAGCAGGAACATCACTCACTCACCCACTCACTGACTGACTGACTGACTGACTCACTCACTGACTCACTCACTGATTCTCTCACTCAAGTGAGTGCAATCACAACTTTGTAAAACATGACTGTGTATTTCACATTGATGATTATCTGACAATGGGTGGCTATAGCTTACAATTGCTGAAGTATGAACTCATATTAGTATTTACAATATCAAGATTTGGTAGTATTCCATTTGTCTTATATATATTACATCTTACTAATTGCATACATAATTCAGCATTTCACTATTATACAACTATTTACAAGTTGTCATGTGGTGGACTTTTAAATCGGATATCATAACTTTAGGAAAACATCAATAGACATTAGCATCAGCTCAGGCTCAGTTTCAGCATAAATTTAGCATTTTGTTAAATTCGCTAAAATGTAACGCTTTCTTTTTGAGTCGCGGAATCCTATAATACAATAAACAAATTAGACCGATGAAATGAAGTTATAGTCAAATGAGTATATTAATGGATTCAATGCAAATATTTTCGCTTATCATACACAAATTTTTAAACAGGTGTCTGGCTGATGTGAGTATTAAAGATGCTTACCCGGTCGCAGTGACTTTAACAAGTTTAAAATTTAGATGCAGAAATTTCGGTTCAAACTTTATGAGACAAAGGTAAGTGATTTGAAGGCTGTGAACAAATGAAAGTCATGAAATCGTTTTAACCAACGCGACCGAAAATATGTTAATAGTTAAGTAAGTAGTAATTATTTACAAACAAAATAATCTGCAGGTTCCTCAATTATTATTATGATAGCTCTAATTATATTTAACCCTGGTGAAATTATAGGTAACCTTGGTGTGATATCTAATAACCCTGTCCACAGATACTCTGGCGATTCTTTTTCTGGCATGAAAAAACTCTGCTTTGCATTAGAGGGACCAATATTCTTGATGTGAAATAAAATGTTGGTCATTGTGTGGAACACATTGATCTTGGTGTGGAACACATTGTTATATGTGTGCAGTGCTTGTAGTGTAGTGCTTGAATGAGCACATTAGTGAACAAGTTGAATATTAAATGGACACATTTGTTGCTTATACAAACACATCGGAGCATGAACTACATTAATCCGAGAACCCGGTCTAAAAGGCCTTGTATGTGATTGCGTTCTGGTGGTTCGTAATTAACAATCTTCTATAAAACACAGTAACGCTTTGAAACGTATTGAAAAATGCATCTAGCTGAGTGTATACAGTATTATCATCGTTGTTATTGCCGTAAAACATTAAAGCTGCCATCGATGTTCTATATAATAAACTCGATTAACTTTATATTAGCAAGTGACAACAACGCTGGATATTTTGAGTCTTTTTTGTGTGCAATACACATATGTGTCGTATATACAAGGGAACCTTCCCAGCCATTAATTACTATGTATCTATGAATAACGTTTTAAGTAGCTCTGACGTTATATTTAATCACGTGATCAAGCCTACTGAGGGGAGGGTCATTATGAAATACGAAAAAAAAGTTTCATAAACATGACGATCGCACTGTCCTCATACCATTAAGGAAGAAAAAAATACAATCAGGGGACGGAGCGATGGATTAAAATGAGTCAGAACGAGACCCTATGAATAGCGAAGCAAAACGTAGCACATTTTAGTTGTCAGCCGTTATGACTAATGTGTTGTGTTTTACACAATATTGTTATAATATTTTGCTACACAACAACTATTCGTATTCACAACTCGGTCTCTGGCCGCTGATGACACAAATTCTCAAAAAACTCGAGCTAAAATCGGATTGGAACGAAAACCAATGTAAATCCATTGGCATGTTGTGTTCAACCGTTAAAAGTGAGACGTACCCTGAAACCTGGAAACATTTGTACCTCATAACTTATGGGTGCCTTAGTATCAGTGAATTTGCGAATGACAGAATATTATTTATTTGTCGTATATACAAGGAAACCTTCCCACCCATTAATTACTATGTATCTATGAATAACGTTATAAGTATCTCTGACGTTATATTTAATCATTGTGAACAATATGAAACTGACAATTCAAATGTCAATGTTTCTCAATTTCGACATAATACCATCTAAACACTATGCCCGTAGGTTAAACATACCACTGCCAATTCAAAATACTTTTCAATCGTAACCAAACACGTGACACGTAACACCTTAGGCGAACAATTTCAACACTAAGGAACACATCCTGTGTCAGCAGTTGCAATAATAATTGTGAGTGAGTAAAATGTATATAAATATCATTGAAGCAGTTGGTTTGACGTTATGGAAACTGTACAATGGCATTTTAATCACTGTATTTGCACGGTATCATCATCCAGATCGTTCACACTGTTATGAAGGTGGAAAATATATTTGTGTGTGCGCAGGGTTTCGTCGTGTTGCGTAACAATGGCGGATCTAGAGGGGGGTTCTTGGGGTCCCGGACCCCCCCGTTGACAAATTTATTCAATTTGTGTTTGTATAAATTATAACAAAAATCATTACATGCAACTTAGTCTGTCGATTTCCAAGTTTGGACCCCCCCCCATAAAAAAAATCCTGTATCCGCCCCTGCGTAAGATTGAAACAATCCACTTTCATTTGATATAGTAGTACGAATATAATCATGGCAAGCATCAGAGAAATATTTCCGTATACAAAATTCAAATACATGAATACCTGTTGAAGGGTGCAAGTTAGTATGTGTTCGTTTCATTGTAGTTTCTACATAAAAAAGTTACTCGTACAACTGACGTTTCATCTTAATTTTAGTCGAGGTAGTGTGCTACTACTACAAGCCAAACAACTCGTTTTATAGGTATTTTATACGTAAATAAATTTCTCATGAATCGCATGACAATTTCAGTGCTTCATTATGTAAAATCTTGAAGCTATCCCATGGCACAACGAAACTTTTCTCAATATTTTTTATAAATCGTTATTTTTATCTTCTAAAGCCAATATTTGTGAAATAATTAAAGACAATAAAAGTTGCCACATCATTCACATTTTTTAGCCTAGTTTACCATCCTATGTTACCATAGGAACATATGGTAAATTGTATATGGTCCTACACTGGCAAAATGGCCACTATTCAGTAAAACACAACTATTATTTTCAGGGAAATTGGTTTGACGACCCCAATCGTTATAAAATCAACATCTTTATATTGACGCAAATACAATTTATTGCAAAATAGCACAAATTCTAAGTATTTGTATTTATGAGTAGGCTTCTGCCTTAAAGAGCTTTTCGTTGGACAATATCCTAATAAATATATTTTGACTAGATTTGAAAACAATTACTTAAGAGCAATAAGATTTCATTGTTGCGCAATTATCCACAAATTCAAACCATACTCTGGGAATGTACATACGGAATTCACTGAACATAAGGGATACAATGAACATACGGAATACAATAAACACACGGAATGCAATGCAGTGAGAATGAGAGAAAATGTAGTATAGTTATTGTCTGTAACAGCTGTTGTCGAACTACACTGACCGGGATCAACGGTGGTAGTGTATTTACAAATGCTGTTTGGGGGTTCGTGTTAGTCTGACCAGAGGTAGTACGTCAAAATTAATTTGATCTAAATCCCATGTTACGTTGAACCTTTCAACACAACACTTAATTTATAATATCTTACTTGTTTGAACGCAACATGTAAAATATATTTGTAGTTTAAGACTGTGAAGACACACGTCTTTCATTGGTGCACGTTTGTCAGAAAAACATACAGGACAAAAAAAATAACTGCCAGCAATTACAAACGAAAAGTTTTGTTTCCAAAATATAAAACATCATGACAGTATTGTTGATCTAGCTTTCTGAGAGAAGAATTAAGTCTTATGACTTCAAACTTAATAAGCCAATAGTAAATATGCAAGCCTCCCGGGCGTAAACTGGTTTTTGGTAAATTTGATAAATCCGAACAACTAATTCAAAAGTCTTGACAATAAATAGTGAAAATACCCTACATAAATAATGGTTACTAAGGAGTATATAAATAAGCTCTGTGGAAAATTGTTGTCAAAATAACCAGGCTTTTCAGCACTTTGAGTGAAATAAAAATGTCTTATCATTTTTTTTGCAGTCTTGGCTAACTACTGTTGAAATTTCGGTCAATGGTAGTATGTACTCGGTTTTAAGGAAAGATGATATATAAGACTGTACTTATATTCACACTATATATAACTTTTTACGAAACAATACTCGGTTTAAATTTGTGACTGCTATAGTCTTTTTAATTATCAGCGTCAGACAAATTCTTTCCGAGTGAGTTGTTGTGTAAATTATCTCCACTTGTGTTTTTCAGTTAGCAGGGACATTAAAATCAAAATAGTTTTAACAATTGTTGCTTATTTCGCGTGAGACATGTATACTATATTCGTCTGTTGTTTAGATGGTGGGTTTCCTTTTCATATTACAACGTTTTCAATTAGGATATTTGCTGATATACAATTCCAAGGTTGTCCAAAAATGCAAAGATTTAAAATAAGACCGGACGCGGTTTTGTTCGTAAAACGCTGTCACAATAGTGTGAATATATCAGATCAAACCGACCTGACTAACCGGAAAACATGAATAGAGAAAATGGACATTTTACGAATGTGACGCTTACCGTCCGAAAAATGGCTACCGCATCACGAATAAATGCTAAAATTCACCACACAATGATTTTTGCAGATGATCAATTGTGTAAATAAATAAAATAAAAATGTTTACAAATGGAGGGAAATGGTCGAAAAATCGACCTCAATGTTTGCCTAAAAAATGCTTTGGTGGCACGTTATCAAGCCCACTGAGGAAAGGGTCATAATGAAATACAAAAAAAAAAACACGATAAAATAGTCATACCGTTATATAAACATAGCGATTGCCCCGGCGGTTGTTTAAAGTTGGGTGCAATTTCACCGTCCTCATACCATTAACAATAAAAATACACCCAGGGGATGGAGCGACGGGTTAAAATGCGTCACAACGAGATCCTATAAATAGCGGAGCAAAACGTAGCACATTTTAATTTTCGGCCGTTATGACTAATGTATTGTGTTTTACAGAATATTTTTATAATATTTTGCTACACAACAGCTATCGTATCCACAACTCGGTCTTCGGCCGCTAGTGACACACATTCTCGAAAACAGATAAAGTCGGATTGGAACGAAACCCAGTGTTAATCGATGCTTGTTTTGTTCACTCGGTAAAAATGAGACGTAGCCTAAACCCTGGAAACACTTGTACCTCATAATTTATGGGTGTATTAGTATCAGTGAATTTGCGAGTGACAGAATATTATTTATTTCTATTTAATCGAAGATTCAACGTTTGTGTATTTTGAGGATGAAAAGCCAAGTACCGATTATAACAACATCAACGGTGCTTACTTACTGCATGACAAGGCTATCAGATAGTAATGCGACGCTGAGTGTGACGTTACAGTGTATCTCAGCTCTGAAATGCCCTTGAATAAAAAACAAAATTGTGTGAAATCGTGTTTAGTTTCGTCCATTATGCTATAAACTCCATGAACCAAACGAACACAAATTTTGTGCGAAAATAAAATCGCTCAACTTTTTTTGCCCATACTCCTCGTGCAAATCCGCAAAAATAAAGTTTTTCACAGTATTTTGGGGGTGGCCGTTTTTCACTCTACGTTGCATACTGGAAATGTCTTCTCGTCTGCTGTCAGTAGTTTGTGATCGTAGCTAATCACGTGTGTGGTAAGTAATGGAAAGCCGCATTTACTGAGGCAATATGTTTCCAATAGCAATGACAATATAAAAGAAAATACATCTTTAAATTGTACTTACAGTTTACTCATCTTCATCTCAAATAATGCACACAGCACACTTTCGCTAAATCTTTTACACGTAGGGCAGAAAAGTACACCTTTCAATATGACTAGTACTGTACCACTAATATATGGGAGCACAGTATTTAATGCTATGTGATTGGTAGGTTATTTCACGTGACACCGACATTTATAGAGCAACTACATGCTTGTTTTCTATGTATCACCTTTTGTAATGTTAATTCAACTTGTTGCCTGTCACATTATTCAAAATTTACTGTGACGACAGCGACAGATTGCGGTAAGATTTTTATAAAATTGCACTCTTTTATAATTTACATTGGAGTGAAGTTTTGGAGACAGACACACGATATCCAATGGAAATATGTATATTGAATCAGGGATTGTTAAAATAAATAATATATGTAGATATATTCAAGTGGAACAAAACAAATTATTTGTTGATGTTAAATGTGTTTAAGCAAGCGTTGACATTTCAACGTTTACCATGCAATTGCGACAAAGTTATAAATACGTATACTTGCTTGGCAACAGTAACAATTCAGTACTGCTGAATAGAATAAATCGCGAGTAAATAACTCTACTTAATGACGTCGGTGTCAAACAAACAATGTTTTTATTGTCAACGAGTCGGCGTTTATAGTATACTATAGGGCATTTTCAGGAAGTGAGATCGTAACTTGAAACGTTTATAATAAACATAGACATAATTATATTTATTCCCATGAAAATCACATATAAAGTGTCGAGTCGTGTATTCATTATTTTAAAAGGAGATGAAGTTAAATATGTTGGTTTTAAACGACGACAAAATAAAAAAAAATGTTTATTTTTCATCACATGTTAAATCTCACGTAATAAGACTGATTAATCGAAGGTTTGGTGTGATAGATGTCACCACTTCTTTTTTTGTGAAAAACTATGGCGTTATTTTATCAATGATAGGGTAGAACCATATGCAGGAATGGTATACGTCTCACAGATAGACATGATTCGCAAACCACTTGACATGTTAGATTATTTCAATAGTAGTTGACATCATCAAACACCTACTCGCCTACTTACAGTCTGTCGCAGCGCGTTTTATCAGCCGTTCACGCAAATTTGGTGACATCACACTAAAACATAGCACTGACTCCCAGTTGAAGAAAGTATTCACTTCAGAATTTTGCTGACCACGTTCAAAATCATCAAAGCCTGACGTTGACATCTCTTTTAGTCTTGTGTGTCACGGGTTGAAATCGTCCGTTAGACGAGAAATTAAGGTTTTCCCGTTTGGCAAATAAATAAATAAATAACGGTCAAAAAGCATTTTTTGCATGTCACATTTGTGAATTAATTACTGTCTGATTTTTAAGTGAAATGTTAAAACATTTAAGTATTAGTACTATTGTGATTTTAACATGTTAATAGTTTACAATCTCTGTAAAATGTGCACTGCTCGTAGAAATCAGTCACAGGATACACAGCATCACTCGTAATAATAAATTCCATACTCTTACTAACATCATGGCGAGGCCAAACAATATGACATAATAGTTGTTTCAACAGATTTGAATGCAAAATAGTTTTATTATCATGTTTAAATGAAGGCCATGTAATGTTCTGAATGGAAAAAAAATCAATTACTAATGCAAATTAATATCACGTGTATTACTTAGCAGACATGCCAAGTATTAATACAGACTCTTTACGCAACTTTACAGTTTGTTCTACTATATTGTTATCTATATTGTTATATTAGAATGCAATTTTTGTTACAAAAATATAATGTTTGTCCTCGTCGCTGTCATTGTTGCATGAAAATTATCAGGCAAACTTTTGACTACATATTATTTATGGTTCATACATATTGAAAACACACCGTTCAAACGTAATTGTCGCGGAAGGAAATAAAACTAGTTGATGAGAAAGTTTCATCGGTAATTGCAGTTGTTACCCGTGGGCAAACAACAACAATTACAGTTACAAGTGTTTGGGAACTTTACGAGTATCCGGCTCAGATAACCATGTGTTCTGCACGCGAGTACTTTGTACTAAAATAATACCAGCGACGAACAAAAGCATAGTGATTGCTTTTGCGAGGTCCTCTTTAAATCCCTCATTATTGCGTGAATTCTCAGCAAATCGTAAGAAAAGTGTGGCACGTAATCGCTGAATTTCTATCCATATAATACAGTAAATTCTATATCTAACTAGAAGATTTAATGATTGTCAATCATTCCGTATTACATACTCAAATTCGGTATTCGCTTTTATTATCCAAACGGGAATACAAACATTACATATATGACCACAGTCAGTTGGCGTGCAAGTGATAACAAAATGAATGCGCTCAATTTACCGACATTTACTTAGCTCAAAACTAAATAAAAGAGAAAAAACGGAATTTGCAGATTCCCACTAATAGAGTAAACAAATGTAACTTTCACAGGCAAACGACCTGTTTGAGCAACATTAAGCCGACCACTAACGAAATTCAGCCAATTTGTGTTTTTGCGTGACAAAGTCTCTTGCATACAAACATAGAGCACTTCCCCCGAAGTATTTGACACAAAAATCTTCATCATACTGTAAGGCCATCGATTGTCTTCTGCATTGAATGATGATTTCGGTTTCGATTTCGGGTAGTATATTTCTGATACAATAATTTAAATTGAAAGTGGACATGGACAACATGGACAGTTTGTTGATTGCCTATACAGCAATACAACAAGATGAAAATACATACATTCCCGCAGCTTACAATAGAAGTTGACTGATTTTTCATTTGAACAATTAAAGTATGTCTTTCCGTCCTTTGGAACAGAAGGGGAAAATTCACATCCCCCAACATTGACACCAATATTCATAATTTTGTAACAATTTCAAGTTGTAACGTGTTAGTTTTATAAGCATAATGATTCAAAATGTCTGTGCAAAGTACTCCAATGTAGTGTGCCCTCATTTCAACGACGATGACAGTTGTCATATGGAATGTGTCATAAACGTAGAATAGAAATCAAATAATTTTCCACGCAAGTTTTCAGACATTCGACGTAACTTCGTGACCAAATTTGCATTTCAAAAAAAAGGTTTCTTCTCTACACACACACGGCTGTGAATTACATAATAAGTTACATACATATCCACACACATACTTGCATATAAATTACAAAACATGATATGTGCAACTCCACACACATACTTGCCTATAAATTACAAAATAATTTATGCATTTGTTCACACACATTCTTGGCTATTAATTACAAAATTAGGCAGAGGGTTTTCAAACCGCCTATTCATTTAGTTCATGCCCACCATAGACTCTGGTCAGTCAAAATGACGATTCAACCAATGACGGGGAAGCCCCATGACCTCATATATTTTTTTACACGTCAAGTAACACGTGACCAAGGTCGAGAGATCAGCGCTATCTTGCCTTATGTTCACCTCCCTGTTTTCTTCGTATACAAGGACTTAAGTCACTCGCTACGGAACGTGGGTGGTTTGGGGGGAACTGGAGTAAATTGTGGGTATGAAGTAGGTGAATAGGCAGGTTAAATCCACGACTTTCAATTACCCACCATATACATGAACTGTAGGCAGAATCAGACGCTAAGAGGTGGAGGGATTCCGAGCAAAACAGAAAAGGTTTACTCGTCCTATCGCGGGACAAATTTTACTTATGACTACCACCAGCTAAGACCAGTAAAAAACGGTGTCTTACCTTGCCATTGTCGTCCCCATAGTGAAAGCATACTGCTGATAGGGTGACAGGGTCGCCTTTTATGAGGATGCTTGACCCAAACCCCATTTCGAGAGTAACTAGCATTCCAGGCTGAAAGTGAGACCTGGAATGTCCAAGAAGTACTGACGAGGGAAACTTCTTCACACAAATCTGTAGCCGAGACTGCTCTATCATCTATCGCCTAATCACAGGGAACCCTGTGGTCATCCAGGCTGGGTCAACAATCAAAGTCTGACCCGCGACGGCGGGACCCTCTCTAAAAAGACCTTCCCCAATGGATTGCGTGTCTCTTAGGTAATAATTGATAAAGACGTTTTGCGTTCTTCAGAAGCCTGCCCTAAGTACGTGTTCGTGGGGGCACCTGACTCAAGAGCTAACGAGTTGGTGATTGCACGAGCGTCATGCTCTCGTACTTGGTGTCTCTTTAGACCTTGTGCCGAAGATGCCGAGGATACGGTCGTAAACCTCAAGCACTGTCGAAGTGATCCACCTAGAAATGGAAGTTTAGGAGGCTGGTCTACCCTGCCTACCCTGGCCTTAACCCTGGCCATGGCCTCGACTCCCTAGTATGTCTCTCATAGCAACTCAAAGCTCGAACCAGGCATAAACGCAACTCCTTCTGATCATTCAGGGCGACAATATTGGCAAAACGAAGGGATGATGATTGGCTGTGCATCGTGCCCTGAGATTTGGTTCTTGGCAAGAAACTTGATTCATGTCTTTAAGCACAGCTTGATTGTCCATCTGAGGACAAGAGCAATGCCTACCAAAGGGGATAGCTAGTACGAAGACTGTTTTCTACATCGAATATTCTAGTGTTGCTATTTCCAGAGGTTAAAAATAATGTAAAGACAAATCCCAATTCGGTGGTTTCCTCTAGTCCTCTTATTATGAAAAGCAAAAACAGTCTCCTAATAATAAACAATCAGCTAGTCTTATCCCCAAAGAGATCTCAACGGCGGGTGACAAGCCTGACCTTTATTGACCTATATTGACTTAGCCTGGCCAACGATTGCTGCATAGAACAACCCTAAAATATCAGCTACCTGGCCAACATAGGGGTGGCATAGATCAACCTCCCTTCCACTTCAACATATGCCCGCCACTTAGAATCTTAGGCTGCATCAGTGAAACCCCTATTTACCCTGGCCAGGACATACATTGGCAGCCTGCTCAGATAAATCTTCCATCTGTGTGAGTCTACCGAGTGCCTACATGCATGTAAGTGGTACACTGCTGGGCTCATTAGCAGTGTGCCGTCCGGTTGGAACGGCAGATCCGGGATGTCCGACTAACATTTCCAGTGGAAACCTGGTCTTGGTTCTTTAGTCAGCAGGAGTGTCACGTAAGTTAGCAGCTTGGAATTCTAGGTGTGTGTGGCGAAAAAGACGGACCCAATTAGCCGAAACAGTCTGGAGGCTGCCCACCGTGAGAGGGCGTCCGCTTGACTGTTTTTCACCCCAGAAAGATGGTGTGCAGTTAGCTCCACATTGCATTCCAAGCACCAATTGAAAATTTGCTCTACCAGAGCTGACAGCTGACAAGTAGACCCCCTGCCTGAGGTTGGCAATTGACATACTCCAGGGAAAGGCATCCTTTGCTTGGTCTGAGAGAGTTCCTGTAGGTGAAGCCAGTGTTGCAACAAAGTGTGTTGCACTGGGCTGATATGCAGTGCAGCTTGGGGAACTACCCTGCGAACTGCCGTCATCATCCCAATGATGGTTACTAGGTGTTCGGCTAGACTGCTTATTGCTAGGCAACGATGGACTCACCAAGCCTGCCTCTGTGTTGAACTACATGTCCATGTCCATGTCGGGTGTGGATGGGACTTTTTTAGATTTACTATAAAGCCTAATATAATTGGTGTAGTAAATCCTGTGTCAGCCTTACCTGCTCGGCCAACAACCCTAATTTTAGTTTTGTAGCAACCAGTCACCTAGGTACGGGTTGATGTGTATCAACGACTGATGCAGCAGCAACACCACCTTCACCCTGGTGAACACGTATGGAGCAGTGCATAACCCGAAGCACCCACAATTTTCATACTTTGCCCAAAGGAGTCAATGATTCATTGGGTGAATCGTATGTGCCAGTAAGCATCGCTTAAGTCTAGTGAGGCTTACCAATCAAAATGGTGCATGGAGAGTAAACAGTGCTTGGCATCTTCACGTGGAACCGATCGAGCAGCACATACTGATCTAGTTTCTATAGATACAAAACTAGATGTAGTTTTTTAATCAACAAATACGTGTGAGTAGATGCCCAGACTTGCTGCCAGGTCTTCTGCCCCCTGTCGGATTGCTTCCGCGTCCTGGGGGCATCCATCACATGGTCCATTCTCCTAGAGCGCTCTCTTCTTCCCCTGGGCTGCTTCTGGCTAGTGGGTGACGACTTCGGCCATTGTGTTTTCTCTGGTTGAGGTCCAGTCCGCTTTCCTTTGGCAGCAGCCAACTGGCTCGAGGATTCCACCTTTACCATCTGGTCGGTGGCTGCACGCCAGCCAATCAAAGAGAGTTGGAGAGGTCCAGTCTGCGTAACTGAGGCAGTGACGCACCCCGTGATTCAGCGGAAACACAAACTGACAAAATGGCATCCCATTGCACTGAGATAGCCCCTGCCAAGAGAGCCAAATGACACTGCAGGATATCAAGCATAGTCATGTGATCTCCCACCAACAATTGTGTATGCTGGTCTTCATAACTTCACAAAAATATATAAAATATATTCCAGCGTGCTGGCCACAAAAAATGTATGGGTCGCAACTCTGCTCTCAGAACGTAGTGGACCGTTTCTGACTAAAATGCTGAGAAAATCCATGGAACGTAGTACCTGGGTTGTGGGAAGAACCTGAGGGGTCACGTCAGGAGCGTGAGGTTTGGCTCCAGACTCCATAACTTGACACAGCACCTATTGAATAGCGCTTGGTCAAACAGAAAGGGCTAGTCATAAGGTTAGCCCACCCTGATGTCTTATGATTATACTCTTCTGCAAGGGACCAACACCTGCCCATCAACACCGTGCGCCCTCTGCCACATTCAGCAATCTGCCGGAATCTGTCGCTTCCAGGTGTGCTTTTTCCCGTTCGCAAACTGAGAGTCATCTGCACTGGAGGCAACCCGCTTTGCATGCAGCTTGTCTACCCGACCTGCAAGAGACGAAATTTGTCCTGACAGGCACTCGAATATTGCTCGAATCTCGGATGCAAACCCAGTAACTGGCGAGGATGGATCTACATAGTGTGCCGCAACAGGCCCCACGGGAGCAATAGACTCCAGGGGCACAGCCTCGCCATAGCTGACACGATCGAGCAGTCCCCCGCCTGTAACAGCAAGCTGCGAGAATGCGCTCTGGCCAGTTGGGGTCTCGGGTCCACCACTGCATCCCCCCTCGCAAATGCAGCACCCGAAGTACTGGTGGATGAACGAGAGGACTTCCCAACCATACTATCCCTCACCTCACTCACGCCCCCGATCCACCCGAACTGACCACGCTTTGAGCCCAAATGCAGAAGCACGGTCAGCCTCAGCAACACGAATGCGGCCTTGGAATTCATCCCACTTCTTAGCATCCTAATTTGAACACACAACCTCATGGCAAGAAATTCAGAATCACGCACACATTCCAAACATAAATGACATCTACTATGTGCTTCCAACCTGGGAGATTCAGGTGTCAATTCCGCAAGAACGAGTCGACTTTTGGGGTGACAAGGGAAATGAGGAGCTCTTCTAAGGAATGCTTCTTTTCTTCTATTCGGTCATCTGAATCGCAGATTAATGCCTGCAGTTAAACATAGTCATTTTGACTGGCCGGAGTCTATATAGGGTAATTGAACATTGTGAATTAAGTTATGTAAGCTCAGCATAATAGTAACAGCATAATACAATCTTAAATTGGTCATGTGCAAAATGTGCCAAGTCATAACGCTGCAATACGATGTATTTGACATGGGGCCCATAGCGACGTATACAACATATTGTTTTTTACGCCAAATTCAAACATGCACTTTGTGGTGAATGGTTTAAAAAAGAAGAATTTCCTTGTAGTATTACATCAAGTATTGTATGTGAAAGTGAAAATAATGTAAACTACTAAATTTATCTAATTTGCAGGATCATTGAGGAATTTCATAACAGAATACACAAGTTATTTACGCAGAGTTCAGTTGTAATCAAAGAAAGCTTAGAAAGAACTCCCATGTGCTGCGAGTATTGGAGACACATCAAAAATAATTCGAAATTACTTGTATTTGAGATATTGATGGAAAAGCTTGAAACTAATTATGCAAATCGAAAAATTAGTATAAACAGATTTCAATGTAAATCTAATGAGGTCTGCGCAATGTAACAGACCATCCATGTACCAAATAATTATGAATTATTATGCTAATTAGAGAATTAATATGAACAGATTTTAACCCCAAACTAATCAGGTTTGTACACTGTCCAAGAGCATTTTTGTACTAAGTTTCATTGAAATGGAATAATTTAGATAATAGTGTGATAGCTTGAAATTGGTTAATTATGTAAATTAGATGATTAATATGTACAGATTTTAACCCACAATTAATCAGGTATCTCTATTGTTCTACAGCATTCATGTACAAAATTTCTTTGAAATGTGACGATTAGTACTTGAGATATTAGTGTGAACTGATTAATTATGCGAATTAGGTGATTAATATGCATGAGTATTTACCGAAAACTAATTGGGTCTCTGCATAGTTCTAGATTCATTGAAATGATGATTATTACTCGTGATATCAGTGGAAAAGCTGGAAAATAATTAATTATGCAAATTAGGTAATTAATATGCGCAAATATTTATCCCAAAACAATTAATCTCTGCATAGTTCTTGAGTATCTATGTACCAAGTTTCATTTAAATGTAATGCTTACTAATTGAAATATCAAAAGCTGAAAATTAATTATGCAAATTAGTTAGTTCATATGTACTGAAAACTATCAGGTCTGTGCAGTGTCCTGTGACATCTATGTACCAAGTTTCATTGAAATGTGATGATTAGTACTTGAGACATCAGTGGAAAACCCGAAAATTTACTAATTATTATGCAGCAGCACAACAGTAGCGGTGTAAAGTGTTACAATTGCGGCGAGGCAGGCCATACAGTTCGCGTATGTCGTCAAGTAACAGGTATTCGATGCTGGAGTTGTGGGAAAACGGGTAGAAACACTGTAACTTTTAGATATCCGGCCAGGATGAGACGGCCGTTTCTAGCAACTCAAGTTGTAGTGTTTCGGACAATTGCAATCTCGTGAATAATTTAAACCCCCAGAATGGTCTGAGGCTTGGGTTTATTAATATTAACCATTTATCTAACAAAATTGACGAGCTTAATTTGATACTTACTGCTGATTGTAAAAAACAAGTCGACTTATTTTTTGTATGTGAAACCTTTCTCAATTCGTCTTACCATGACAATGAGTTTCATATTAATGGTTTCAATTTAATTAGGCGGGACCGTCCAAACGGGAGAGGGGTGGTCTTGTGGCTTTCATCAACTCCGACTTTGTTTTCAGTCGTAGACTTGACCTTGAGAACAATTTTCTTGAAATTATGTGGATTGAATTAACTCCACCAAGTTGTAGGTCTATTTTACTTGGTTGCGTTTATAGACCTCCAAGTACTGTTCATAACATAGATGTGCTGTTAGCTCATAACATTGAAAAAGCTTACCTAGAAGGCAAAGAAATGTATATTTTTGGTGACTTTAATTATGATGTTCTATCTAATTGTACTCACTACTTGTTTAATTGCTTAGCTGATTTAGGCTTTTCTCAAATTATTAATGGTGTTACGAGGCCTGCGTATGGAAAATGTCTGGACCACGTTTATGTTAATCATAATGAAAATGTTAATTTGGCTCTCATTCACAACTTGGGTATTTCGGACCATAACCCTATATTCGTGGTTCGCAAACTCCGTTCCTTCCCTCAATCAAAGAATCATGTTTCTACTCGTTATAGAAATTTCAAAATGTTCGTTGAGTCTCTATTTTTGGCTGACTGTCGGAACACGCCTCTAATTTCCGTACACAACATTACTGATACTAATTTAGCTTTTGAGACTTGGCATTCTATTTTTAATAATATTTGTGATTCGCATGCCCCATTTGTTTGTAGACATGTGAAAAAATTAAGACAGCCAGGATGGATGAATACGGACATTCTATTTAAAATTAGAGAAAGAGACAAACTTCGGAGGCGTGCACGTACTTTGTGTGATGTTACTGTCCTAAACAATATAGAGCCAAACGTAATCTGGTAGTTAATTTAATCAAGGCCGCTAAGAAAAACCATTATATTCAACTTATCAAAATCAATAGCTCCAACAGTGCCGCCTTGTGGAAAACTCTTAACGATTTGATCAGTGGTGGTAAATCTAACTCTCTCAACGTTCATATTTCAGTTGGCAATAACTTTGAAAAAATTGTTAATAATTTCAATACATATTTCGCTTCTGTTGCCGACAAGTTACGACCCAATGTTTCAGTGGGTTATTCATATTTTACGAATTTACGGAAATGTATTGAACCCAAATTGACCAATACTCGACAATTTGTTATTCCGCCGGTCACATGCCAGTTCGTGAAGAACCAACTGTTTTCACTATCTAGTTCTAAGTCAGCTGGCCTTGACAATACGTCATCTAAACTTTTGCGTATTTCTGCTCCATTCATTTGTGAAAGTATTGTTTATTTATTCAACCTTAGCATTTCATCAGGTATTTTTCCAGACATGTTTAAGCATGCCAAAGTTATTCCATTACACAAGGGCGGATCCCAGGACTTGTGTAATTTTCGTCCAATTTCGCTTCACCCAATAATCGCAAAAATCTTTGAAAAACACGTGCATGATCACTTATACCATTATTTGAACAGTAATGATTTAATTTCTAAATCGCAGCCAGGTTTTCGGAAATCACATTCTTGCCATACAGCTATGATTAAGCTATGCGATGCATTACTTAGCAATATGGATGATGGCTTATTGTGTGGTTTGCTTTTCCTTGATTTAAGCAGGGCGTTTGATATGGTAGATAAACATGTATTATTAAATAAGCTCTCAATTTATGGCATTTCCCCAATCTCCCTTGTTTGGTTTAATTCTTATTTAACTGACAGAAAGCAAGTTGTGTATTTGATGGGTAAACAGTCGGATGCTGTCAATATTCGACATGGCGTACCACAGGGTTCGATTTTAGGACAATTATTATTTCTTCTATTTATTAATGACCTACCATTATTTCTTGAAAACAGTTCCATTGAGATATATGCGGACGATCAAACTCTGTTATCATCTGGACCAAGTATCAATGTAGTCACAAAGTGCATTAATGATGATGTTTGGCCAATTTTGCGTTGGGTTAATTGCAATTACATGTCAATCAACACATCTAAATCAAAATCTATGCTTGTTGGATCCCGTCAAAGGCTAAATAATATTGGTGAAGATTTTCTGGTTAACTTCAATGGTGAAATAATTAAAACAGTCAGTTTCGAAAAGTCGCTCGGGTGGTTTTAGATAAAACTCTATCATGAGATCACCATGTTGATATGCTTTGCAAAAAGCTTAGCCAAAGAATTGGTGAAGATTTTCTGGTTAACTTCAATGGTGAAATAATTAAAACAGTCAGTTTCGAAAAGTCGCTCGGGTGGTTTTAGATAAAACTCTATCATGGGATCATCATGTTGATATGCTTTGTAAAAAGCTTAGCCAAAGAATTGGTGTTCTTATGAGAGTTCGCAGCTTCTTTACCCATTTCCGTCAGAAGAACATTGTATTTTTCATTTATTCAGTCGTTATTGGACTATTGCTGCATAGTATGGGGCAATACAAGTCAATCAAATTTATGTCGGGTGTATAACCTTCAGAAAAGGGCAGTTCGTGTGATTTCCTCTGACAACTTTAGCTAATCGTCGTTTGCCCTGTTCAAAAAACATAGTATCTTGCCTATCGATTACAGAATTTCATATTTTCTAGGTATCGGAATGTATATGGCAACCAATGGCTTGGCGCCTTTATATATAAGTGAAATGTTCAGTCCTATCTCCCAAACCCACAAGTATAGTACACGTTCCTCTCTTAAAAATAATTTACGCATTACTAAATGGAAAACATCCATGGGTCAGAGGACGTTTCAGTATAGTGGGGTAACCCTATGGAATAACTTGCCATTCCATATCAGAAATTCAGCCTCTTTAGGCATTTTTAAGAAAACTTACAAAATTTATCTTAGTGAAAAATTTGTTGTAAATGGCTCAAGCCTATAATGTGTATATTGTGTTCTTTGTCCCTACAGAGGGCCCGATGAAAATTACTTTATTGTATATTGGCCTACCCTCTTTAAATAAAGTGTTAAATAAAATAAAAAAAAATTAGGTAATTAAGGTAGAGATGCAGGTTCGTGGACACTTGGGGGTGAAATGTTTTTTTATGCTTTTTATTATCCAAACAGTCTTGGCTATAGACTGTTAAAATTTTGTAGAATTGTGAATAGTGGAACATACTCAAAAAACGATTTTAAAATATAAATAACAGGTGCAAACATTCTCTCTTTTCAATGCTTAGCAAGATTTAGCAAGGCTGTACATAAATAATAAAAAAGAAACATGATGAAAAAAAGAAATGACGGGATCCATTATAATATGCACTATATTTAACCTTTAACAAAACGTAAATACATTTAAATTTGGAACTGTTACAGCCATTTTAATTATGAGCATTAGCAAACTTCTTACAGAGTGAATTGTTATGCAAATTAGCAATTATCTTAGCTTCTTTTTAGTGCACATCCCAGAACTTTAAAAAAATAGCTCCTAGACGCTTTGGCCTTTTGTTTTGAAATTTTCACAAACGATTGACAATGTGTTTATCTTCAAAACGCCGTCGGGGCATTGTTTTTGGTTGAACAGTATTACAACAATTGTACAGACAGCTAGCCTGAGTGTTAATTTATGCATAAACTTGAAGTAGTGAAATTTGAGCTGCTGCCCTGCAATATTGACAACTGGTAGACAGTTTTCAAGACGGCACTTTCTTCATAGAAAACAGGTGTACCAATAAACCAATTTTGACAGGAAACAGAAGCATGGTTTAGAAGCTAATTCTTTTTTAAATCACTTTTGACCAAAAAAGCACATTTTTGTGCACATTTCAAACTACAGTGTCCATAACAAAAACATACTAACAAAATTTTAAAATTCATACAATAAGCTTCCCGAAAATATATAGTTTTGTGGACAAGGTAGGTAATCTTCATTTCCTAATTAACAAATTAAAATACCTGGCAGGTAAACTGCATCTCTACCTTAATATGCACACCTTTTTACCAAAAACTAATCAAAACATAGCATTAGTTCAGAGCATCTATGTACCAAGTTTCATCAAAATCCAATGAGTGGCTGTTTAGATATAAGTGGAACAGTCATGGAACAGCTAAAAATTTGCTAATTATCTCGCAAATTGGGTAATTAATTTGCACGGATTTTTACCAAAAAATAATCAAATCTGCGCATTGGCATCTATGCACCAAGTTTCATCAAAAACCGATGTATGGTTCCTGAGATAGCAGTGGAACAGACGGACACACACTACACACACACATACACGCACACGCACACACACACACACATACATAATGGTGTTTTAAATTTCGTCACGTCTATTTCTGTGAAGAATTATGACGTTATTTGTACTAATATTGGGTACTAAAATGTGCAGAAATGGCTACTTTTTATTGCACAGATTCCAAAAGATTTGCAAACTATTTGGCATAATTACCACAGTGGGACTCATTTTCCGTATTCGATACATCACAGTTACATTATTGTAATAGTTTTGTAGTTTATATCATCAAATACCCAATCGCCTGCTTACAATCTGTCGCAGGACGTTTGGTCAGCCGTTCCAGTGGTAATCAAGAAAATTTAAGATAAGTTTCCCGTTTTGCAAATTTAATAAATATGGTCAAAAAGCCTTTTTTGCGAGTCACTATTGTGAATTAATTACTGCTTGATATTGGTAAGGTTGTCACTAACATTTTAAGTATAATGTCAATAGTTTACATTCTCTGTAAATGTGCTTCGATTGTAGAAATGAGCCACAGGATACACAGCATCACTCGTAATAATAAATTGCATACCCTTACTCACGTTAGGGCGGGGAAATGGAAGTTCTGACTTATTATCACAATGGACTTGTCAAAGGAAAACTATTTGTTTTAAAAAATATGACATTTATGTCATTGTGATTAGGGTCAATAATTTAAACGCATTTGACTCAACAAAATCGAATGCAAAATGAAGTCCAATTAATGTTCTAAATAAGAAAATTCAATTACTGATGAAAATTAATCTCACGTATATTACTTTGCATACAATTTGTTCTACTACATTGTATATTAATGCAATTTTTGATACAGAAGGTTTGTCCTTGTCGCTGTCATTGTTGCATGAAAGTTATCAGACAAACTTTTGACTAGTTATTATTGTTCATACATTTTGGAAACACGCCGTTCAAACGGAATTGTCGTGGAAGAAAATAAAACTAGTTGATGAGAACGTTTCACCGGTAATTGCAGTTGTTACTTGTGGGTAAACAATTACAGCTACACGTGTCTGTGTACTTTAAGGATATACGACTCATATAACCATGTGTTACGATTGATGAACAAAAGAATTTTGATTGCTTATGGGAAGTCCTCTTTAAATCCCTCGTTATCGCGTGAATTCTCAGCAAATCGCACGAAACGTGTCGCATGTAATCCCTGGATTTCTATTCGTGTGATGAGGTAATTGTAGCAAAAAGCCCCTAAGACGTTTATCAAATAAATTCAAGATCTAACTAGAAACGCAAAATATACACAAGATGTGTTGATTGTCTTTAATCGGTGTAATGCGTCATCATTTTTCAAGCCATGCATCACGAATCAATATTCAATCATTCTGCATTACATACTCAAATTCGGTATTGGCTTGAGTGCAAAAAACGACATGGAAACATGGAATTTTGATGAAGACATTGACAAGATGTTTTTAATCACTACAGCAAACTGATTTAAGGGGAAAAACTCTATTTGTATTGCCAAATGTAATGTGCTTTTACTATTCAAACGGAGTTCGTACAGTACATATATTTTGACAGATGTTTAAGTGTTCTCTTTGAAATATCTTTAAATAAAATGGTTTAGTTCTGATGTTTCATTATTAAATGATTTTTTTTTCTACATTATGGGAATATAAATATTTCAGAATGTGTTATTTACTCGTAATAGTGTTTAACCACATTTAGCTGGCGTGCACCTGATAATAAAATGAATGCGCTCAATTTACCGATATTTACTTTATGAGAGCAGCCTTGTTGAATACAATTCAGCTCGAACCTAAATAAAAGAGACAAGTTAAGAAACGGAATTTCAGATTATTACTAATCGAGTAAAAATACCTAACTTTCACTGTACAATAGAATAGATCGATTCTTCATTTGAAAAATAAAGTATGTCTTCCCGTCTTTGGAATGGTTATGATTTTGTAGAAATTTTAAGATGTAACGTGTTAGTTTTATAAGTGGAATAATTCAAAATGTCTGTGCAAAGTACTCCAATGTAGTGCGCCCTTCTTTTCCACGGAAATGTTGTCTTCAAATGTCTTAGCAATACTGAATGTGCCATAAACTTTGAGTAGAATAATTTTTGTTAAAAGTTGGAAAGTCTGCAACAATGCGTGCAAAGTTGATGTAGTAGATGTACATATTTGCCATGTAAGTTCAACGAATTTGCAGCAAATTATACAAAATTTGCATGAACTTTATAATCATGTAACATAACTTTACCAATTTTTCATGCAACTTCGCAGACGTATAAATAAATAGTACAGACTTTCTAAACATTTTACCAACTTTGCACGTTATGTGTCTGGCATTCCACTAATTTGTTTAAATTCGATACTTTCCCTATGAATTCACTAATTTCGTAAGTTTAAAACCTTCACTTGCATTTTCGCTTGACTTGCAAAATATAGTCTTCCCGTATGACTCACTGCCTATGCACGCAATATTACATTTTTTCCGCGTAAATTAATCAACTTTGCACGCATTTTTTGTCTTTTTCTTGTCTTGTCTTGCCGTGTAATTTTACCAACTTTGCACACTACGTTACAGCCTTTCCATGACAGTTTAACAACGCTGCAAGTTTGCAGACATCCCACGTTAGAGTATCACCTTTGTTTGCAATTTCGCAGACATGCAAAGATTAGAACCTTTGACGTAACTTTGCTGAACATTTAGAAAACTTGCCATGGAACTTTAGCAGCATTGTAGAATTTCCATTAACTTATCGCGCAACTTTGCAGATATGCAAGGTAGAATTACAGACTTGCCACCTAATTTGAACAACTTTGTATATAACATACCAAGCCTTTAACTTATTTTAACAATTTTCCACACAACTTTGCAAACATTCCATGTAACTTCGTCAATTAGCTGGCCAATTTCGGTGATACCAGGTGGTGGGTCTGTATTTCCTCAAAGCTAGTAACGAAGTCAAAACTTTTAGAATATCACAATCAAACAAAAAAATGTTAAGTTTATTTCTGAACGGAGTAGTGATAAATTTTCTTTGTCGTAATTCAGGTTGTGTATCTGTCGGTATAGATGTATGTATTGGAGACAAAAACAAGAAATACGTGTTGGTAGATCTACAAGACGTGCCTTCAGCAACCGGTAAACAGGAAATCTCTTTACGGATCCAATGACGTCCGCGCCAAAAGAACCTTAATAATAGTTCTTAGATGTGAATAATTAAATCGACAGGTGGACATAAACAAATAAATCTACTGAGGAACTTTGACACTATAATCTGATTTATTACCAGAGTGCGCACTCTATACAACATGTTTGGTGCGTATTCCTCCCACCATTCTAGTTTTGATTTGACTTTATTGAGCATTTCCTCCCAGTTCTTGTCAAAAATTGATGAGCTGTTTCCAGTGTAGGTGCCTAGGATTTTCAGTCCCACTTTATTCCAATTGAAAGTGGTTTGTCAGTGCGGCTTTTTGTAATTGGAGTAATTGATACACGAATTATAGCGCCCTCATAGATTTTTAACCACTTGTCAAGCTTTGTAAAATCGCTATTGTCAGTCAGAAAAAACTAACGTCGTCTGCATAGGCCTTAAGATGTACCGGGTTTCCCCTGGCGTTACGTATTTTTAGACAATGTACTTTTTGTTTGTTCATAGACCAGGCATTGTACTTTGTGTTGTATTTTGTGTTACGATGTTGTTGGAGGACCAACCTGGGATGTTCTACAAAAGCGGTGTTTAAATCTGGGAGGAGTGCATAAGTCTGGGTGGTTCCTATGTATAGACAGACTAATAACTGTGCCAAGTTTCATTAATCCCTTGCTATTGGACAACAAGTGGGGACAACAAATGTGTCATATTTTAAAACACCCAGATTTAGAGTGTACTGAGATATTAACTTTTGGTTCCAAAATGATGCGCGGTGTTTTAGGATGAACATGTCAATCAATTTTAAAATTACTGTCTATATTTAATATGTAGTTGTCTTTTGGAGTACGAAAAGAGATGGTGACATTGTCTTCCAATATCAGCACTGGATCATGTGGGTGACATAAGAAACATGTATGCTGTCACAGGAACATGGAGTTAGGTGAAATATTAACCTAAATCAATATTCAATATAGTTACTACTTCTTGTGTTTAGATATAATTCAATACAATTATATGCATATATAAATAGACTCGGGAGTTTACATCCGGTGACCTTGCACATACAACGCCACACCTATGTAAATGCACATCGATGTAACTGTTAATAATTCTCCATCTTTCCCAGATTTAGCAGGACTTTTTGTCAATATTAAGATAGATGAACATCTGTAACATCTATTTGGGAGATACCCTTTGTTTGTTTTACATATTACAGGTCGTGTTAGTGGGAGCCTGCGTTTTCAGGCAGTAATTGGTAATTGTAAATTGACCAACTTGCTTAGATACTAACCCAGTGACTTGTAAGTCCGGTATGTGACATATGGGACACGTAGCACAACTAATTTCCGTTCATTCGAATGTGTAGCGTTAAATGCGCTTAACCTATAAACTCTACTTATATGAAGATGGGCTGTTATCAGTTTATGATAATATGATAATAATTGAATACATCAAAATATATCGTGTTCAACACGTAATTCGTTCTAACAAATAAATACAGGATTACATCTCTTGTGTACAACACATAATTCCTTTCTCATAATCTAGACACTTCATGACATATTCCAAGTTAGAAGTCTTCAGCTATTTTTTTTAAAGTGATAGTGTGAAAATGCATAACGATATTCACACACATACATATGCGTGAATGCGCACACACCCATGCCCATCCACATACTATACACAGCATACTATTAACAACATGTTAAATTACATTGAATTACAAATTTCAGGAGACTGTCAGAAGCCTGTCTATTTATTACGGATAGACCAATATTCGGCCCGATGCGCCTAGGTGGCCACGTATTGTCTTTAGCAATTAGCTACACGAATAAATCGACAGGCCTCTGACAGTGTTGGTAGATTTATAGGCCCAAATGAATAAAACGTTCGTGCTGAACAAGTTACTTTGTACGTATCTTATTTACGTTATAGAAATCCGCAAACGAAAATGGCTACCACTTGAGACGACGTCTCCATAGGCGTGAATAGGTTAATGCGCACGATTTTTAACACACACGGAAAAAATAATTCAAAAATAGCGCCTCCTACAGGCGTATATATAGGTTAATGCACGCGTTTTGTTTTCTTTATACACACACACATTTTCATTCGACCTCACACTGGCACGACATTTAAAAATAACACACAAAATACACATGTAATTTTAAACACACACGTCATTTTAATATACACATTATTTCAAAATACACATGTCATTTTTAAACACACACGTCGTTTTTAAACACACGTCATTTTAATACATACAACATTTTTTGAACACACATATTTTTTAGAACACATTAATAATGTTTAACACACACGTCGTTTTAAAACACATACCATTAAAACGCACAGTCACGCAACTTTTTAAATGCACACATCATTTTAAAACACACACGCCACGGCCTCCAATGCGTACGTAATTTTGAATTGATAGTACGTTTTATACTAGTATACACGCCTTGTATATAATATCTAACGATGAACGATGAACGTGGCTTCAATTGATGGGCATAGTGAGGAAAAGCTTATAGGGTTGACGCCACTCGACAAAATGACCTGAACAGTGATCATATACCAAAAATAAATATGTATTACAATTAAAATCACAACATTATAAAGTAATTTGCGGAAATTACTTGAATTACGCAAAATACTACTTATTATCTATACACAGACATTACAATAGAAAGCTTTTACAGTACCTTTCTCATTTATAACAACGGTTTATTCCATAATAATATATTGTGAAAATTATAGTACACGTTTGACAAGGTCTTGTTTGTGAATTAATGATAAATATCTCAGTAGTGTAATATGTTAGTTGCGATTCTGTGACTAATGTGAAACTCTGCACACTGACGTCTCTGTGGAAAAAATTCTATATCTCAATGTTTGACACATTTTCATAATATTACCAATGGTATATTTTCGTGGGACTGAGGTACCAGTAGTAGAATGTATGGCATATGCAGTGACCTGTACTCATTTAATAGTACAGCTGTTATACTAATGTGATGGAAATAATGAGAAGCTACCCAACACAGGCCGAGAGAGAAGGGAAATTATATACATAGCTGTTTCAAATATCAATGAAAATGTTTTTAATGTGTTTTCCATAGTGGACAAACACCCATGAGCGCAAGATATAAGGCTTGTTTTATTATGATCTTTTACAGCATTACATTGCGCTGCATTTCGGTACGGCGCGGTGCACTGCGTTACAGTGCATTGTGATGTGTTACGCGTTTGGGTTACGGCTAAAATAAAAAATAACATAACAAAAACATATTGAAACCCCGGTGGGCAGGCCGGTAACACCGGTTCGCTTTTGGGGGGCTACCCCCTACCTCGTTTTAATGAACATGAAATAAACAATATACGAGACGTCATATTATATAAAAGTTAAATCTGTGTCAATGACTGGGTCTTTATACTTTTCAGGTAATTTATTATGTCACGCCAAACATTGTCTAGTTGTCAATGATGGTTGATACAGAATAAAACAGATATTTCTAAATTGCCCCCTTTCCAAATTTATAAAGTGGCAAGTTCAAAGCTGTGGTGTGAAAGAGTTGGTTGTATTCTATATTACCTTTGGAATATGTGTTGATTGTGTCTTTCCATTTAGTGAGAATGAAATCGTGGAAACCTCCAATATTGAGCTGAAGTTTATGCTCAGATTGGATTTTAATTTACTCGGACATGTACAGATCAGCAGTACCTAAAAAAGTATTATTTGTTTCCAGGACAATGGGCTCCGTTCTTGTGTAGAATATGCAAAAGTAACACATTGCGAATATCAGTCAGTTTACTATCATTCAATTTACGGACTTTATCAACAGATTTCCAGCACTGAAGGAATTCAAAATAGAATGATGACAGGTTTAACATTTAAGTACAAGGCACATTACTTACTTGGTCAGTGAACTTCAAACAAGAATGACATGGCTAATGTACAGGTATCTTCATAACTTCCTTATGTTTGATGGTGTTTCTTATATTTATAACTATAATATATTTATATCGTTGAGGGTTTCGATCTTATCTTACTTTGATGTTTCACACTTTCACCAGAAATCTTGTTTTCTGATATTAAAAATATGCATATTACCCGATTGTAAGATGGCTTGTTTACATGCCGACGATTATAATTAAGGTGGCTATAACACTCACGTAAACAAACCATTTAACTATTTAGTGTTAGATAGAATTGTCATCGAAAAAATAAAGTTTTTCATATATTTATATATGACATTATATTCATTTGTGTCATTCATTATAAAGTCATATACTTGTACACGTCCATGGTATAGTTCCTGCAATTTGAATATATAGTATCTTTAAAATCCGAAACTATCAGACCCCTGACTAAAAAAGCCACACACCATGACTCGCCATGACTAGACGTGTTGATGAGGTATGTTACAATGTATATTGGAATAGTCGGGTATTATGCGGTGGGCTTTAGATGAGTATTAAAATAGCATTTGTGTTACAAAATGGTGACTTATTATTGTCGAATATTTGTGTTGGAGTTAATAAACTGGTGTTCGATCGAGTTGATGAATACATAACACAAAATATGCATTGTAGGTTATACTAAATTCCATGGAAATATATTGTGTTATAATCCCGTTACCTTGTAATTTGTTCCTAGAAGCGGTTGATACTGTAACGGCTGATGGGCTATAGTTATCGGCGAGTCGACAATACAGCACATGACGTCACGAATGTCATTTTTTAGTACTCGTTCCGGCTACTAATTTGACCCCAGTTTCCGAATTCTGGCTTATGGATTTCGGATGTAAGTCTCCAACATTTTCTCAGAAAATGCAACAAATATCAATGAAACTTGACAGGTTAATGAATAATAATCCGTTGGAAATGCTCTGTTTTTTTCCAAATTTGAGAACCCTAATTGGGTCTTTTCATAATTTTATTCATAAATTACCCCTCCTAACAACACTTACATAAAAATTGCGCATGCTCAGAATAAATTGATACAGTTAAGATAAGTTTCATAAATTTGTTGATTTCAGTTTCACTTGTTTTACCTATTATATATTCGAACCTATATAAATAGATAATAGAAACAATGTATTCACTATAAATAGAAAATACAGAGCTGCCATTAACAAACCTAAGACAACTAAGCAGTTTATGTTACAGAAAAAAAGTTCACAAAGAATATGAAGATACAACAGGCCTTGTTATTATGTGTTACCTTTATATTACATGTCATGTCCTCCCTTTATTTCTGTTCCTAGTATATATTGGACAAACCAGGTAGATTTTGGATATAAAAAATTGTGTACTTCAACTTAGAAATTGTCACATATTTCATGATTTTGGCGTTTCGCGATTGCAAGTTTGTGTGATTTTTACGTACTGTAGAATTTTCAAATGCCAAGAAGCTTTGCTTAGTGATGTCTGAAATCAACATTAAATATTTAATTGTAAACTTCACAAGAGCCAATCTTGGAGGTATTTTACCATTTTATAAGACACATAATTCTTGCTGTTGTTACTCAAAAAATTGAGGCTGTTCATTCAAATCCGAACCACCCATATTGATACATATCTGTAAGGCCTGTGGAATTAGATACAAACCTCAATAATTTCCTTTCCTAGCGATATTTTCGTAACATACATCTTCAATAGTTCAAGACAAACACATATTTATAACATGTTGAGTGAATTCGTACTACAACGTTTAATTGATATTTGAAAACTGACATATATATATAAACAAACTAAGTAACTTATAAATAAATCAACAACAATCTTAATTTTTTGTTTATTGTATGTATGATTCGGCCAAGAATAATCCGAAAAATCAATGCTACTTGTTTCGAGGGGATATTTTGTCCAATTCTCATATTTAATTACAGGAAACTCAAACTACATTAACTACAACAAAAACAGCAATCCATTACACAATGTTCTAGTATGTATATAGTGAAATAATTCAAAAATATATGACACTGACACAATAGTATTGTTCTGAAAACATAATTTCTCAAATAAGATAATGGTGCAATATATTAGAAAATAATACATGAACCGAATTCTGACATAAAATAATGTTATTACACTTTACAAAATATTACCTGGTCCCAAATATTGTCTAGTATTATAGCTCCGAAATTTAATACATAATAATAAATAAATCTAATAATCAACCAGAAAACAACAATATTTTTATTAATAATCTTCTAAATACGACACTCAAATAGCGTGTAATAAACACGGACCTAAAATGACTTAGACAGATTTGCACAGTGACGGACACATAAAAGCATTTACGAAAATGAGTATACCGACAATGCTACTCCAACATATATACACACACTTATTTCGTAGGTCACCTCACATTTGTTGCACAATAACTGTAGAGTTGCAGATTTTGCATTGCAACCCATCAAGTGTATTAAGGTCTTTTTCAACACCTATTTGACACTTTCTTTCCATGACTGATTCCATTATAAGAAAAGCACTTAGGCTTGATTTCTGAAATGAAATGATATGAATATTTACTGATGCACTGCGTATTTAGTGTAAAATGTGATAGTTAATTTGTGTGTTGACTGTTCCAAAAATGACGAGTTATCACCTGTATAAAGTTCAATGCAGCCCAACATTAACAAAATAAATTAACAATTAACAGTATATGACAATACACTTTCTTACATCTTTCGTATCAATATATGTTTGTCATATTAACGTTGCCATGACAATAACCGCCATAATGAAGAGCGTGTGGAGCGATGTCTATATCATCTAAGACAGTTTGCCAATGCTCGTAATTGATTACTCTCGTATTGGTAAAGTTATCCAATCGATGATCAGTCCACATTTCATTATCCAAAATCCCTGACATTTGATTAGATATGACAGCTACGATTCCACTTATATTGCACAGTGTACTGAACCGCCACGCAATGGCGTACACAATGAAGTGATTTCCATATTATGCACCAACCACACCAATGGTCAAAAGATACAAACCAAAGAAAAAATCGGAATATGACAAGACTAAAATAAAAAAGGAATCAATCGACGATAACAAATGGATATTCGGTTTGGAGAACCGAGACATAATTGTTGTTAAATTCAATATAACAACAAGTAGTCCAAACACCCAATAACACATTTGTATAACAGGAGATGCAAGACAAATTTATGTTTTCTTCTGGTACACATGTTTGTAGCTGTGGTCCGTGATATTTAGCCAAACAACATAGCATATACTCGTCGCTGGAGCTGCAATAACAAAATACATACTATGTTATACCATTATGTTACACCTTATGGGCCATATTTCGCTGTTTCATCTGCTAGATGTAGGCATTGGGTGAAGCAACATTAAATAAACACACTAATGACGCATGATATAGAGTAAACATTACCTAATCATGAACGAGTGTGTGGTTAAAATGTGACATGCAATTTGATTTGATTTGCACCAAACATGGCAATCATTATACACTATGTTGTAAACAAATAAAATAGTACATTGAACGTCGTCGAATAAAATACTATCCTGTACAATCAAGTTGCGGGAAGTATTACTGCTTTATAACTTAACAAATGCTCTTCACCTAAACATGTCATTTCTCATATTCGAAATGACACAGAATATTTTGCCTCAAATATACGTGATTGAGTTAGGTTGTCTTACTTACAGTATGCGCACAATTTTCAGAGCTGTGAATAAGTCCTCTGAGAAATGCATAATTCTATTAAGCCAGATGTCTCTGTAAAACATAAATATGAACAACTAGACCTCATTCATAGAAAATGCCAACCTGTACTTGAATATTAATATCGACACATAATTTATCACATAAACACACTGTGAATTTGACCTTTGATTCCACTAATTTTGTACTAATTTTGAACGTCGTGGCTATTTTCCATGTACTACATGAACACAGGTGACCTTTAACTTTGCCTCATGTCCCTACAGTACGGTCATTTACTCTGTGTTCCTTATGTAGCACAATAATAAACAAACATAAACGCACTTCGTGACATTACTTTTGTCAGAGTGTCTCGAAAATATAACCAGGTATTGTAGAAAAAAGTACTAATCAGTTGGGGATTGATTGAGATTATTATAAAGATTACTATGAAGTCAGCAATGTCATGCTTGTACTTTAAGCAATACATATGCATGACAATACACGTTGTCGTTTGAATAATTCGAACATGTTAACTTTAACCATTTATTTGACTTCTTTACATATACATTTATATTATGATTTTAAAGATGGCGTTGTCAACGGTATTGCCATTTTATTAAGACCGCATAGCATTTATATTGGGCATTTCCATTTTATTTGGGATTCACTTATCATCATATATTTATAAATTTATATAACTTACAAATAATTAAGACGTTCAAGATCAGTAAACGTGTAATCAGTCATCTGGTGTATACTACAATTGAAAAGATGACTGAAATAAATAATACTGTGCAAACATAATTTTCGTAATGTTTGGTGTAATCATATTTGTAACGTTTTCTTTATTTCAAACACTGCTAATTGTGGTATTGTCGTTACAGGTCAATGACAACCATTTACACCGTGTTGGTACAGGTAATATTTACAGGAGTTAACTTGCTTGCAGTAACGTCAACTTACAATATGAGGAGAGTGTTCATTCCAGAGAATACGTCATCCTCAAGTTCTGTTCTTTCATTAGAAGATAAGTCACTATTAACAAAACGAACCAGTTTAACACTATACATTTTATTTATTACTCAAGAGAATATATTTTTTTGATAATTGTCAATATGCAGAGTCTGTGTTGGCGAATAGTTAATACTTACAGCAGTCATAGATACGGTAGTTCACCAAATACTACATATACTGAACGACTCTCTTTAATGTGTAGATTACTGGCATTCCTGGAAATTATGGAAAAGCAACATCATAAGTTGTCCCCATTCAACAGTTTTCAGTACATTTAAAATTATTTAGATTGATACATAAAGTCAAGAATCAAATTTCAAAGTTTTGTAGTATCTGATTATGAGCGATAAGGGGCGGCTTGATTGTCATTGTTTATTTTGCATTTGTGGAAACTATCAAATGCGTAAGAAACAAAATATCTTCTTATTGATGTGATATTTTGTAATTTTACTTACAAACTTTCGTACTTGTATATAAGACTCAGTAAAAATAGTGAGACTTACCGACTCTGTCATCTTATCAGCAGTATGCTTTTACTATGGGACGACAATGGCAAGGCAAGACACCGTTTTTTTTTCTGGTCTTAGCTAGGTGGTAGTCATAAGTAAAATTTGTCCCAGAATGAGACACCCTTCATTTCGAGTACTTCTTTTTTGTTTTGCTCCGAATCCCTCCTCCTCTTGGCATCTGATTCTGCCTACAGTTCATGTCTATGGTGGGTAATTGAACGTTGTGAATTGAGGCAGAGGGTTTTCAACCCGCCTAATCACCTAGTTCATACCCACAGTAGACTCAAGGTCTCTCCCAACCACCCCACTTTCTGTATAAGTAACTTCAGTCCTCATCTATGAAGAAAACAGGGGGTGAGTCACGCGATAAGTTGGTGTAGTTATTGGAAATTTTACAATGTTGGTAAAGTTCCATAGCAAGTGTTCAAAATTCCCTGCAAAGAGTTGAGTTACGTAAAAGGTCCTAATGCTCGGAATGTCTGTGAAATTGCAAATAAAGGTGATAATCTAACATGGGATGTCTGAAAAGTTGTAAATTTTGAACAATGTCTGTAACGCTGCGTGCAGCGTTGTTAAATTGTCATGGAAAGACTGATAACGTAGAGTACAAAACCACACGGCAAGACTACAATAATTGCGTGCAAAGGTGGTTAATTTACGCGAACAGAATGTAACATTGTGTGCATATGTAGTGGGAGTTATGTGGGAAGTCCATGTTTTGCAAGTCTGCGAAATTGCAAGTAAACGTGGTAAACGTTGTAAACTTATTGGTAAAAATATGTTAAAGTCCCTTGCGTGCAACATCGTTGAAATTACTTGCCAAATATGTACATCTACGTCGTTTTTGCAGACTTTCCAACTTTGAACTTAACATTATTTGATTTCTATTCTACGTTTATGACACATTCCATATGACAACTGGCATCGTCGTGTAAATGATGGCGCACTACATTGGAGTACTTTGCACAGACATTTTGAATTATTGTTAGAACTTAAAATTTTACAAAATCATAAATATTGGTGTCAATGTATTCAACAAACTATCCATAGTGTGTTACGAAATGTTAATATTATCAACTGCACACTTTCCAATTAAAACTATTGCATCAGAAATATGTTACCCGAAATCGAGACCGAGATTATCATTCAACGCAGAAGTAAATCGTCGGCCTAACAGTATGATGAAGATTTTTGTGTTAACATACTCCGTGGGAAGTGCTCTATGGTCGGATGCAAGTGATCTTGTCACGCAAAACCACGAATTAGGCTGAATTTCGTTAGTGGTCGGCTTAATGTTGCTCAAACAGGTCGTTCGCCTGTGAAAGTTAGATTTGTTTACTCTATCAGTGGGAATCTGCAAATTCCGTTTTTTCTCTTTTATTTAGTTTCGAGCTAAACCGTATTCAGTATGGCTGCTCCCATAAGTAAATATCGGTAAATTGAGCGCATTCATTTTGTTATCACTTCGCACGCCAACTGACTGTGGTTATATATGTAATGTTCGTACTCCCGTTTGGATAATAAAAGCGAATACCGAATTTGAGTATGTAATACGGAATGATTGAATATTGATTCGTGACGCATGGCTTGAAAAATGATTACGTATTACACCGATTAAAAACAATCAACAATTCTTCTAGTTGGATCATGAATTTATTTGATAAACGTCTTGGAGGCTTCTTGTCATAATTACTGTATTACATGGATAGAAATCCAGCGTTTACGTGCGACAATTTTCTTACGATTTGCTGATAATGATGAGAGATTTAAAGAGAAACTCGCATAAGCAATCAATATGCTTTTGTTCGTCGCTGGTATTATTTCAGTCAAAATTACTCGCGTGCAGAACACATGGTTATCTGAGCCGGATACTCGTAAAATTCCCAAACACTTGTAACTGTAATTGTTGTTTACCCACGGGTAACAACAGCAATTGCCGGTGAAACTTTCCCATCAACTAGTTTTATTTCCTTCCGCGACAATTTTGTTTGAACGGTGTGTTTTCAATATGTATGAACAATAATATGTAGTCAAAAGTTTGCCTGATAACTTTCATGCAATAATGACAGCAACAAAGGCAAACATTATATTTTTGTATTAAAAATTCCATTCTAATATACAATATAGTAGAACAAATTGTTACGAAAGAACGTAACAAACTGTAAAGTTGCGTAAAGAGTCTGTTTTAATACTTGGCATGTCTGCAAAGTAATACACGTAAGATTAATTTGCATTAGTAATTGTTTTTTTTTCTATTTAGAACATTACATGGGCTTCATTTTAACATGATAATAAAACTATTTTGCATTCAAATCTGTTGAGACAATAATTATGTCATATTGTTTTAAACAAACAGTTTTTTTTACAACAAGTTAATTGTGATAACAAGACAGAACCCCATGGCCTCGCCATGATGTTAGTAAGAGTATGGAATTTATTATTACGAGTGATGCTGTGTATCCTGTGACTGATTTCTACGAGCAGTGCACATTTTACAGAGATTGTAAACTATGAACATGTTAAAATCACAATAGCTAATACTTAAATGTTTTGACATTTTACTTAAAAATCAAACAGTAATTAATTCACAAAAGTGACATGCAAAATAGGCTTTTTGACCGTATATTTATTTAATTTGCCAAACGGGAAAACCTTAATTTCTCGTCTAACGGACGATTTCAACCCGTGATACACAAGACTAAAAGTGATGTCAACGTCAGGCTTTGATGATTTTAAACGTGATCAGCGAAATTCTGAAAGGAATACTTTCTTTAACTGGGAGTCAGTGCTATGTTTTAGTGTGATGTCACCAAATGTGCGTGACAGGCTGGTAAAACGCGCTGCGACAGACTGTAAGTAGGCGAGTAGGTATTTGATGATGTCAACTACTATTGAAATAATCTAACATGTCAAGTAGTTTGCGAATCTTGCCTATCTGTGAGACGTATACCATTCCTGCATATGATTCTACTCTATCATTGATAAAATAACGCCATAGTTTTTCACAGAAAAAGAAGTGGTGACATCTATCACACCAAACCTTCGATTAATCAGTGTTATTACGTGAGATTTAACATGTGATGAAAAATAAACAATTTTTTATTTTGTCGTCGTTTAAAACCAACACATTTAACTTCATCTCCTTTTAAAATAATGAATACACGACTATATGTGATTTTCATGGGAATAAATATAATTTTGTCTATGTTTATTATAAACGTTTCAAGTTACGATCTCACTTCCTGAAAATGCCCTATAGTATACTATAAACGCCGACTCGTTGACAATAAAAACATTGTTTGTTTGACACCGACGTCATTAAGTAGAGTTATTTACTCGCGATTTATTCTATTCAGCAGTACTGAATTGTTACTGTTGCCAAGCAAGTATACGTATTTATAACTTTGTCGCAATTGCATGGTAAACGTTGAAATGTCAACGCTTGCTTAAACACATTTAACATCAACAAATAATCTGTTTTGTTCCACTTGAATATATCTACATATATTATTTATTTTAACAATTCCTGATTCAATATATAGATTCCTATTGGCTGTCGTGTGTCAGTCTCTGAAACTTCACTTTAATGTGAATTATACAATTTTAAGAAAATCCTACCGCAATCAGTCGCTGTCGTCACATTAAATTTTGAATAATGTGACAGGCAACAAGTTGAATTAACAATACAAAAGGTGATACATAGAAAACAAGCATGTAGTTGCTCTATAAATGTCGGTGTCACGTGAAATAACCTACCAATCACATAGCATTAACTACTGTGCTCCCCTATATTAGTGGTACAGTACTAGTTATATTGAAAGGTGTACCTTTCTGCCCTACGTGTAGAAGATCTAGCGAATGTGTGTTGTGTGCATTATTTGAGATGAAGACAGAGTAAACTGTAAGTACAATTTAAAGATGTATTTTCATTTATATTGTCATTGCTGTTGGAAGCATATTGCCTAAGTAAATGCGGCTTTCCATTACTTACCCCACACGTGATTAGCTACGCTCACAAACTACAGACAGCAGACGAGAAGACATTTCCAGTATGCAACGTAAAAAAGTTTGTGTTCGTTTGGTTCATGGAGTACATAGCATAGTGGACGAAACTAAACACGATTTCACACAACTTTGTTTTTTTATTCAAGGGGATTTCAGAGCTGAGATACACTGTAACGCCACACTCGGCGTTACATTGCCATCTGATAACTTTGTCATGATGTTGTTATAATCGGTAGTTTTCATCCTCAAAATGCACAAACGTTGAATCTTCGGTTAAATAGAAATAAATAATATTCTGTCACTCGCAAATTCACTGATACTAATACACCCATAAGTTATGAGGTACAAGTGTTTCCAGGCTTCGTTCCAATCTGACTTTAGTTTAAGTTTTTTGAAAATTTGTGTCACCAACGACCGAGTAGTGAATACGAATAGCTGTAGTGTGGCAAAATATTATTATAATATTCTGTAACACACAACACATTAGTCATTACGGCCGACAACTAAAATGTGCTCCGCTATTTATAGGGTCTCGTTGTGACTCATTTTAACCCGTCGCTCCATCCACTGGTTGTATGGGGACGGTGAAATTGCACCCAACTTTAAACTACAGTCGGTATGATCGCCATGCTTATATAACTGTATGACTATTTTATCGTTTTTTTTCGTAACTCATTATGACCCTCCCCTCAGTGGGCTTGATAACGTGCCACCAAAGCATTTTTTAGGCAAACATTGAGGTCGATTCTTCGACCATTTTCCTCCAATTGTTAACATTTTTATTTTATTTATTTACACAATTGATCATCTGCAAAAATCATTGTGTGGTGAATTTTAGCATTTAATCGTGATGCGGTAGCCATTTTTTGGACGGTAAGCGTCACATTCGTAAAATGCCCATTTTCTCTATTCGTGTTTTCCGGTTGGTCAGGTCGATTTGATCTGATATATTCACACTATTGTGACAGTGTTTTACGAACAAAACCGCGTCCGGTCATATTTCAAATCTTTGCATTTTTGGACAACCTTGGGATTGTATATCAGCAAACATCCTTCTTGAAAACGTTGTAATATGAAAAGGAAACACACTATCTAAACAACAGACAAATATAGTATAAATGTCTCACGCGAAATAAACAACAATTGTTAAAACTATTTTGATTTTAACGTCCCTGCTAACTAAAAAACACAAGTGGAGATAATTTACACAACAACTCACTCGTTTTAAATTTGTCTGACGCTGATAATTAAACAGATTATAGCAGTCACAAATTTAAACCGAATATTGTTTCGTAAAAAGTTATATATAATGTGTATATATGGATAAGTACAGTCTTATATAACATCTTTCTGTAAAATCGTTTTTGAGTACATACTACTATTGACAGAGCTCCGAAATTTTAACAGTATTTAGCCAAGAGAGCAAAAAAAAATGATGAGAAATTGTTTTTTCACTCAAAGTGCCGAAAAGCCTGGTTATTTTGACAACAATTTTCCACAGAGCTTATTTGTATACTCTTAGTAACCATTATTTATGTAGGGTATTTTCACTATATATTGTCGAGACTTTTGAATCACTTTTGAAAAACCAGTTTACGCCCTGAAATTTTGGACAATTGCGCAACAATGAAATCTTATTGCTCTTAAGTAATTGTTTTCAAATCTAGTCAAAATATATTTATTAGGATATTGTCCAACGAAAAGCTCTTTAAGGCAGAAGCCTACTCATAAATACAAATACTTAGAATTTGTGCTATTTTGCAATAAATTGTATTTGCGTCAATATAAAGATGTTGATTTTATAACGATTGGGGTCGTCAACCCAATTTCCCTGAAAATAATAGTTGTGTTTTACTGAATAGTGGCCATTTTGCCAGTGTAGGACCATATATAATTTACCACATGTTCCTATGGTAACATAGGATGGTAAACTAGGCTAAAAAATATGAATGATGTGGCAACTTTTATTGTCTTTAATTATTTCACAAATATTGGGTTTAGAAGATAAAAATAACGATTTTTGAAAAATATTGAGAAAAGTTTCGTTTTTCCATGGGATAACTTCAAGATTTTACGTAATGAAGCACTGAAATTGTCATGCGATTTATGAGAAATTTATTTACCTATAAAATACCCATAAAACGAGTTGTTTGGCTTGTAGTAGTAGCACACTACCTCGACTAAAATTAAGATGAAACATCAGTTGTACGAGTAACTTTTTTATGTAGAAACTACAATGAAACGAACACATACTAACTGCACCCTTCAGCAGGTATTCATGTATTTGAATTTTGTATACGGAAATATTTCTTTGATTATTGTTATGCCATGATTATATTCGTACTACTATATCGGATGAAAGTGGATTGTTAAAACTTACGCAACACGACGTATCCTTACGCACACACAAATACATTTTACACCTTCATAAAAGTGTGAATGATCTGGATGATGATACCGTGCAAATACAGTGATTGAAATGTCATTGTTCAGTTTCCATAACGTCAAACCTACTGCTTCAATGATATTTATATACATTTTGTTTATTAATATATCTATCATTTTTTATATCTATGTCCCTCATATTATTATTTGATTCTCTAAACACAATACATAGTATACTAACAATGTACAAACTTATCGGTTACATAACCTATTCAATAGCTAAGACTATTGCCAACAATCATGTTTATACCAGTCCTATTCATACATGCAACTGCCCAACAAAATCAACGGGTTATGCGACAATTATCCATATTTACATGAAATAGCCAGTTTATAATATGAGGTGGACGTAAGTAGGATTTACATTTGCGAATCTGCTATTTGCAATTTTAAATCCGAGCTATAGTAAAAAAATATGTCAAACAGTGTGTGTCTATTCTTCTAATATCATTTTATCAAGATATCATTTTTGCTTGCATTAGGGCACATCAACAGTAATGGGGTTGTCAGTTTCAAATTACATTTGAGCAATACTCACTCACAATTATTATTGCAACTGCTGACGCAGGATGTGTTGTTTAGTGTTGAAATTGTTCGCCTAAGGTGTTACGTGTCACGTGTTTGGTTACCATGAAAATAATTTTGAATTGGCAGTGGTATGTTTAACCTACGGGCATATTGTTTAGATGGTATTATGTCGAAATTTGTAATTGAGAAAAATTGACATTTGAATTGTCAGTTTCATATTGTTCACAATGATTAAATATAACGTCAGAGCCACTTATAACGTTATTCACAGATACATAGTAATTAATGGGTGGGAAGGTTTTCTTGTATATACGACAAATAAATAATATTCTGTCATTCGCAAATTCACTGATACTAAGGCACCCATAAGTTATGAGGTACAAATGTTTCCAGGGTTCAGGGTACGTCTCACTTTTAACGGTTGAACACAAAATGCCAATGGATTTACATTCGTTTTCGTTTCAATCCGATTTTAGCTCGAGTTTTTTGGGAATTTGTGTCACCAGCGGCCAGAGACCGAGTTGTGAATACGAATAGTTGTTGTGTAGCAAAATATTATAACAATATTCTGTAAAAAACAACACATTAGTCATAACGGCCGACAACCAAAATGTGCTACGTTTTGCTTCGCTATTTATAGGGTTTCGTTCTGACTCATTTTAACCCATCGCTCCGTCCCTTGATTGTATTTTTTTCTTCCTTAATGGTATGAGGACAGTGCGATCGCCATGTTTATAAAACTGTTCGACTATTTCATTGTTTTTTGTATTTCATTATGACCCTCCCCTCAGTGGGCTTGATCACGTGATTGAATATAACGTCAGAGCTACTTATAACGTTATTCATAGATACATAGTAATTAATGGCTGGGAAGGTTCCCTTGTATATACGACACATATGTGTATTGCACACAAAAAAGACTCAAAATATCCACCGTTGTTGTCACTTGATAATATACACATTTGACTATAACTTCATTTCATTGGTCTAATTTGTTTATTGTAATATAGGATTCCGCGACTCAAAAAGAAAAAGTTACATTTTAGCGAATTTAACAAAATGCTAAATTTATGCTGAAACTGAGCCTGAGCTGATGCTAATGTCTATTGATGTTTTCCTAAAGTTAGGATATCCGATTTAAAAGTCCACCACATGACAACTTGTAAATAGTTGTTTATAGTGAACTGCTGAATCATGTATGCAATCAGTAAGATGTAATAAATAAATAAGAAAAATAGAGTACTACCAAATCTTGATAGTGTACATACTAGTGAGTGAGTGAGTGAGTGATGTTCCTGCTACTTTTCAGCTGTACAGTAAAGGCGGCGACTCATTCAAACCACTTATTATGTAAATATAAACATGTGTGTTAAATAAATATGCCAGGGTAGTCACTATCTTCACTCAATTAGACCGTCTTCCCATCTCCAATGTATGGTGTTAGGAAGATAACCATTCATACTAACATACGGCTAATGATATTGTTGAGACAGATGATACCAATCTCGTTGACAGATCACGAGCAGATGTATAAATGTACACTCATTCGATACACAGATCATGATTTTTGGGATTCGTGTCAACTGTTTCAGTTTAAATGAAAAAAATGAATATATTCCATATTTATATGTTGTGTGTTTTCTTTTTTCCAGGTGGCTGAAAAAAATACCGATACACTGATATAAGAAACCGAATTTCCATTGCTTTTGATAGCAGTTCTAGGAAGGCAGAATCAGCTGTTCACAATGGGATGGCCAACTCTGTTATCTTTGGCAGCTTTATTGATAACGGCTGTATCACGTGGTAATGTTGAATTACCACTCAATGGAAAAGTTACCCAGTCAAATATTATGTTTATTCCCATGGGAAATCGCAAAGCAGTGGTTGCAAAATCTGACACTTCTTCAATTAGGCATGGCATAGAATTCAGATTAAAACGCAATATTGGAGCCAAAAACGTGACAAGAAATTCCAGTGCAACAGAAAACACCGATTTGTTCACTAATATTTGCCAAGCCGCGGGTTTCTGTCTACAAGGAATGAATCATCGATGTGACGTCAAACAAAATGCCTATGTTCCAAAGCAGTATTGGTCATGTGATTGCACCTCAGACTGTGTCCTTTATGGAACATGCTGTCATGACTACAACGTAGTTTGTCTGTCAGGGAATAATACTGATGATATATCAGAAGAGTTTTACACAAATGTTGACAAAGGTTTTCACCCTTTTAAAAAAATGTATTCAGAATGTGTCAAAATTGAAGGTCACGAAATTCCACTGTTTATGATGTCAAAATGTCTTGATAGAAAAAGTACATTTGTAGCGAAGTGTGAAAAACAACCTGATGGTAAGTTGGCATTTTCTTTATACTACACTATACTGTATTATACAATATGAATCATGTGTTTAATATAGGTTGCTTTTACATCAAGTAAAATATATATTTAGGTAATGTTTAGTGGCTGTGTATGCGGAAGGGAAATGTTCAAAAGATATATTTGTATAACACCGTGTTTCAAAAAGATGGGCATTTCACAAACTATCAAATTCTATCAACATGTTGATACAAACTCATCATTTAACTCGAGAGGCCAATATGAGCCAACTTCAAAAGAACAAACATTTCATACTTTCTATCTGCTTTCCTAGCTTAGTAGTTTGTAACGCGCACCATCATAAGAATTTGAAACAGTAATGCATAACGATTTTTTGTAGTTGTAAAAAATATCAACGCATTCAACGCACTCTCACTGTGAATAAATGATCTTGCCTATGTCGAATCTACAACATCACAGACATGTCCATGGTCAGTATGACTTACTCAGTTGAGTTTCCTCTCGGGGAGAATTACATGGCCACTAGCAGTGAGTGAGTGAGTGAGTGAGTGAGTGGTGGGTAAGTGATATAATAGTGAGTGAGTAATATAAGTACAGGCAAATTACGAACATATAAACACAATAAGCAGCTAACAAGTTAACAGACATAAACCCTGTATCTTTAAACTGTAAACTGTATGGAATAAATCTCTAATGCTGTTTTATATTTTCTCTACTACAGATGCTATGGATTTCTTTGTTGGTATGCCTGTTACAGTTTTGTTCTCAGAAAGTACAGTTATATACAGAAATATATATTGTGCATATTGTCATGGCATTTCAGTAAATGATATGATTTTATGGGACGTGGAGTGGATTTGTGACAATCGTAAACATGTCATGAATGTGATTGAAGACCCAACTAATGTATTGTTGATGAACAGTAGTTTTTGCTATAGAAGAGTTACAGGAACTCGTACATTCGGCACTAGAACGCCACGTACATGTATTAGAGAGATAGTTTACAATTGCAAATGGGATAACTCCAGTGAAAAGGTAATACACCATCTTTGTCACGACTCGCCAATGAACATACTATACGGCAACAATGTAACCTACAAAAATTCTTACTGTGCCATGTGCGAGGACATTCCTCTAAATATCTTGAATTGTGGAGTGAATAAGTATAAAGGATCAAACGCTTTCAAGCCAGCACAGCTTAATATACTGTTTGAGATCACTATTAGAGGTGATTTAACTGTGCGCTTTCATGGTATTGAACAATCTTATAAATACTGCCAAGACCATAACATCCTTGATCTCATGACATTTGAATGTGTTGACTTACTCTCATTGGGTGAGAACATAATATTGCCTTCAGGGGAGACGAATACAATCAAATTGATGAGTGAAGAACTGTCTGGGCAAAGATGGGCTGTAACGTGTGTCATTTGTATTTCGAATTCTAGCAATTCAAATTGGCAATTAGAACCCCAAAACCACAATACAACATCATTTATTATCGACATGCTTCAAACTGATTTTCCGCTAATTAAGATTGACCTTTCGACATTACAAATCAATATATCAGGTAATATTTACAAAGTGTATTTCTATTGCTATACTTACGACATCTCATCGGTCATAGACCATGTACAGATTCCCTCATCACATGTAGTATATGCTCGCATTCAACAACAATGGGGTGACATGTATTGTCCTGGGGGTATTGATATAAATGAAGTGGTCAATCTAAGTTCAAGTTTTAACTTTCGTTTGTTTCATAAAACTCATAGGAGAGTATTACATGTTGTGAAACTTGGAAATATAAGTAACACATGTTATGTGCGCAATTCTTTACATGAAAGCAAACAAATTATTGAAACCTGTTCAACTGCCACTTTCAAATGTCCGGTAGACTTAATTCTGGCTGCTGTCAATCAAGACAATTATAACATTATTGAAGGAAACTTATTTGTGAAAAGCATGAAAATAACCTTAAAGCCATATTCATTTCGACTGCAATCGAATGGAGTTGCATATGTCTGCATTGACAGACAATTTATTTCGACTTCTCATGTATACCACTTTGGCGGACCCAAAACACATGTCACAACATTTTGCCTTTCTATCTCCATTTTTTCTTGTATCATGTCTATAGCAACATATTGCGTTTGCCATAGTCTTCGGACAATTTCAGGCGGGGTGATAGTTAACTATACAGTCGCGCTGTTCATAGCACAATTGGTGTTTGTTGCAGGAATAGATCAGATACAGCATAAACTAGCTTGTAAAATTGTTGCCATAGCAATGCATTATTTCTGGTTGGCTTCGTTCTTCTGGATGAATGTCTTGGCAATTGATCTTCGCATGACGCTTTCACAATCAGTAGCATCTGCACTGTCCTATGAGGTTAAGGTCAAACGTTTCTATTTATACTTGGCGTATGCATGGCTATTCCCGTTTGTTATTGTCGGTGCATCTGTTTTCATAGAATTCTGTCATTGTACACCTTTTTATTTTGGATACGGAGAAGGTGTTTGTTGGATTACCCAGACCATAGCACTATTTGTCAGCTTCCTGTTGCCATTGTCTCTGATTTTATTATGTAATGTCACATGTTATGTGGACATATTCACCAAACTGAAGAAACGAATAACCATATTTAAACACTATCCTCGCAAAAGTGCTATGATTAGACAGCAAATCAACCTAGGTATTAAAATGACTGTCGTTACCGGGGCTACTTGGGTATTGGCTTTTCTTGAGATACTCACTCCCTCTGACGTCATTTCCTACTTATTCATTGTATTTAACAGCTTACAGGGATTGCTAATTTACTTGTCCTTTTTTGGGAACTCGCAAACAAGGACTCTCTACAAAAAATGTTTTCGGCGTCAACAATGCTGTATAAAATATGAGTAATCTGCCACTTGTCTAGATGACATGTGCATGCAACTGAGAGGAACAGTAACTAATATGGTTATAAAACAGTATAAAAGTACTACGAATTATATATTTATCCAAGTGAATTATTTTAATTTACTATATATTTTTCAATCACTTAATATCTATATTAAGCACTTGTAGATTTTGTATTGTATACTATGTATTATCAATATGAAACAAATAGATGAGGTGTGACTGCGTATGATTTTATCTGGTACCCGTTGTACTTATTTCCGTTTTTATACAACAATCATTTGGTGCTGTATTTACCTAAGCACGTTTAACGACAAACACATCGTCGTCTGTGGATTAGATAATACCTTGGCGACAAGCTTAACTTAGTAAACCCAGTGTTTTTTTGCCAATTTCTAGTACATAACGAACTAAAGCGATAGTCACTTTTGAGCGATTAAAATGTTCCTGTTTCAAGGTAGATACGATACAACTCATGTTCTGCGTGGGAAAGTGTTTGTTGTGATAGCGACTTCTCATTCGCACATTCGGTTCACACGCCGTTGCACTATTGTTTAGAATCAACAACTTGCATGTTCAGGGCGGAGATTATAAACATATATTTCAGGAATTTGATAAATAGATTGTTTACTTATTGTATTTAGTAGTGGCAACTTCGCAAGGCTTTAACCGTGAGACACATCCCTGGTAATCACGTGATCGCGCCTTAGAGACAGAACTTTTAAGATACGGTATTTATTGATTTCCCTGTAATACTAACAATCCATGGCGAATAAATATTATTATAACTGTTTGTAAGAGAAGTGGGAGAAAGAGAGGGAGAGAAAGAGAGAGATGTGTGAATAAAGGTGGACTGTTATGAACTAATGTGTATTTCTTTGAGTCGAATATGGTATTGTCTAAGTGTTATCAGCCATATGAGACGAAGTCAGGAAGCCTCTGTTCATAACATTTTTATAGCGTTTACATGACAATTGGGCTGGTACATGTAAAACGAAAATAAAAGACACAAATTGATAAACACAAAAACAACTTTATATGTGCTAGTTGATATTCCCTCATAGCAACCAAAGCTACTTCCAATTTTTGTTATCCCGCTGTGAAGAATAAAATAAGATATTTCATAAAATACAATGCATACATTGAGTATGTGCAATGCCCAGATGTCAAACAAAGCTATAATTTATTGTATACATCACAGGAAATAAAACGATGAAGGTTCTTGGTGTTATGCCCTATGGTCATGTTTTGCAAGTTGTACTGCTTTGAATACATTACTAATAAATATTTTCATGAACTACGTGATATTCAACATTCTTCTAGTCATGTCTGTGTACTAAATATCGCTGTCTTTTCCATGGTCGGCTTATCGTTGCAATGTGCTGCAAGGTTTCAAAACGTATACACTATATCACTCAATATCCAGTAAAGTTTTCGCTACTCTTGGTTCCTATTATGAGCTTGGAAAGACTACGCTATGAATAAATTTTGAGTAATACTGTGGTCGGCATGCACATGCGTACAACTTCGCTACTTCTTAACTTTTAACCACAGTATACTGCTCTGCGAATAAAATAATAAAGCTATATTTTGATGGTAATTTGCGTTCACAGAATGAATTCAATACAAAGATACACGTATTTATTCTGTTGACTCTGTATCAAAATACACAAATTATATTCACTGTTCATTGTTTTTAAGTTGTGGATATGCTGTATGAGGTACTATAAATTAATAATATTTGTATGTTATATTTCAAGCATGGGTAGTACACCGCCGAGGGGGCAACTGCTGCGCATGAAAACTGGTCAGATAAAAAAATAATTGAGCTGGATATTAATCATAATGCCTGTGTTTATATATATATATATATATACACACGCTATATCGTTCAATGTCCAGTAATGTTTTCGCTACTGATGGTTTCAAATAAACTGGTCAAGTATCGTGTAGAATAGCCATTATTAATCTGTTTCCTGGAACAGTGGGATATCAAAATATTGACACTCAGTAAGTTGTGTACTCTTTATAAAAATACTCACAAAAGCCTTGCCTCTTCGCTTAACGTCTGTTCTTGGTAATATAGTGCACGTTGATGAAAGTTACTCAACACTTGGAAGACAAATATGCATTACAATCAAATCGCCCGTGACGTCATCACATATGACTCTGAGCATTGTCTCTTCTAATCAAGAGAAAGCGTTCGTTATAGTTCATCATGAGTACATATTAAACACACTCACAAATGAAGCCTCTGGGTTTGGTAAACAGTTTATAAACTACATTAACCTTATAAACACTCATGCGCAGTATTTTCCGGATTCATAATTCTACTGCCAATCCAGCGGAGTTTGAACGTGGCTTCCGTCAAAGGTGTTCGTTGTCTGAACAACTGTATTCAATAGCAATAGAAATATTGTTACTAACATTGCTGGAGTAGCTCTTTCTATATACGAAGGCGCCAGCGACTCTCGCATACACTTTCCTAAGTCATTTGAATTATGCGTGCATGAAAAGATAGATCCGATTCTTCAGATAAATGACGGTCTCAATATTTGTGGGGACTTTATTGGAAATAATCCAAGTTACATGGATAACAATTATCAAATATCATTAATGTAGAAACAAAGCTGGGCGATTGGTTAAAATATGCTTTTACCATGTGCTATGGAGGGCGTACTCTTTTTTCAGGTTTATTCAGGTTGGTGGGTCTCTACCCGACTAAACAAACAAGAAGGACAATTCACATATATATGACCAGTCTTTCAAAACGTGTGACATTTCTCGCATACACGACGTGCATTGGCTGGGGTCAGTTCTTCAACACGTAATATATATCCCGTACGCATGGTGTACATTGGCTGGGGTTAATCCTTCAACAAGTGTTATATATCCCGTACGCTTGGCTTACATTGGCTGGGATCGGTCCTTCAACAAGCTTTATATTTCCCGTAAGCATGGCGTACATTGGCTGGGGTTAGTATTTCAGAAAATGTTATAATACCCGTATAAATGGCGTACCTTGGCCGGGGTCAGTCATTCAAAAGTTCTTATCTTCTGTATGCATGGCGTACATTCTTCAAAAAGTGTTATTTGCTCGGTATGCTTGGCGTACATTGGCTAGGGTAAGTTTTTTTTCGAAAAGTGTCTTATTTTCCGTATATATCCAACATATCTTGTTCTTAATCATTCTCGGACAAACTTTGAATTTTGGTGATTTGCACATTTGAAATGAACTTCAGTCCCAAGATCTCCATGTAGATCAAGAAGTTGGCGAGAAGCATTAGACACATTCAATGGTTGAGAAATAACTGCTTCAACCCCCGGATTTTGTTTTGTTAATTCTCATCATATATAATATAAAGAATAAAATTGTAAAACAAGAAAGGTACTATGGCAGCCTTGGCACCCCGTTATGATGTGAGACCATGAGATGTAGTGCGCACAACCCCAGTGGACATCTATGTCAGGGAATCTTTTGACTATTTTCCTGTAGTCTTCAAGGCAATGTGAATTATCAGATTTCGCAATTCTACAGTGTTCTAACTCATAAATAAAACATTCTGCATATCACATGTGTTCAGTCTGCTTGATGATAATACCATCAAGATTGTCGATGCGCATACCCTTAACTTGTGTGGAGGGAACTGTGTATTGTAAATGTGACCTTACTCTAAGTAGATTTACACTATGATACAAGCTTAATTTTGGAAATGTTGCAAAATTTGGTCATGCAATCAAACTCGTGGTGTCAATGTCACATTCTCACAATACAATTGTTGGACACTCTCCACTTTGTCGAGCCCAAATAGGCAATTTCAAATAACCCAATGGTGAAACCCAACCCAACCCAAAGGATCGCCCCAACTTAGTTCAAAAATTTAAATCAAAAATAGTATAACCCATTGCTGACAACTGAAATAATAGTCAGATACGCTTAAAATATGTCCAATGAAAATGAACAAATAGCATACATTGACCACGAGAATGCAATAATCATGTAGTTTCTACTAGTCTGGTATGTTTGAATCTAACAGTAGTGGCGTATGTCGATCAGACATTTTTTGTTACAAGCAGGTATCTATGTTAAATCAGGTTCTTATATAGTAAGGTTTCACGTCAGGGTCAATGCAAAAATCATTTTTTGGGGCCAAAACCCCCATTTTTGGTCAAAATTAAGAAATGACCATGCGTTACGTCACGTCACAGTAACCGAAATGTGGAAAGGTAAAGACAATCATAAAATCTGTCAGAATCATCTGGTATCTGATTATATGTACATGCCGATAAGACAACTTTCATATACCATTATGCCAGTCTTTTCCATGAGAATATAATTATGCCAGATGATATGGGTATGACATCATAATCATTCATACATTTCAACTGGCCTCGTTTACATCGAGGACCTTTATTGAACATAAAAAAGCTCCAGTTTAGAAGAATCAATAGTAAATATTACCATAACATATAATGACTTACCTATATATTGATGAATTCTTCATATATGTAAATGCAAGTAATAGTTCAAGTTGCTCATGTTAAAGATGTGTCAATAATTGTTTTCATTGATAGCAAAAGAAATATAGAATTATATAGCGTGCATTCAATGTACTTTACACTATTTTTATACCTTGTATGTAAATTATATCGACTGCAGTTGTATTTGGTTGTATGTCAGAAAGAGAGGTTATTTGATTCACAATGCACTTTTTCTTTACGTAGCGCCACCTAGTCCCGAAACTCCTTTGTAACACCAACGAGGGGGAGTTTGAGCATTAACGTTCAAATATACAACTATGATTTGATTTTCTATCGTCCATTGCTTAGAATACAGCTAACAACTTGTTATTGTCGTGGACATACACCTTTCATCAACAATTACATCGTACATACCGGTATATCGCTCACACACAGAAAATACAATCTTAATTTTAACCAGTTTTAAATCTGTAATATTTTATTAATGTAAGTCTTCAAATAATGTAATAATAGCAATATAGCTGAAAAGTAGGTAATGTTTAAATGCATAATTATTTAGCTAATATTCAACAGTTGCAATTTGGTTATGTAGATTTTAAAATTACAGAAAAACATAATCTTCCATCCACGATTTTTTTGTTTTAATGTTTCTATAGTAAATAAAGTGTTGTATTATTTCATCTGAATAACTTTAACGTTGAATTGCAAAGCCAAGTTTCAGATGAAAGCTAACTATTAATAATAATAATAATAATAATAATATTTATTTATTTACCCAATAATAATAAGAAGAAGAAGAAGAAACAATGAAAAAAATAACATAAGTAAGCCATAGAGAAAAACAAATACGAAGAAAAACAAATGGTAAGAAAAATACATATATATATTGGGTAAAGAGGAAATCAGAAAATAGCTTACTACTAGTCTAGTCTGATTTCCTATGTATATATTATACTATTGATATATGTTGTTAATATATTCTAATATCGGTGTGAAGTTCGAATTTACAAGACTCAGACGTATTATCTATGAGGTCGCATGCTTACAACAACGATGAAACATCACAACTGAGATATAAATGGGCATTCCCGATTTCACTTTAAGGTCTGCATAACATTATTAATAACGTCAAGCTGGTGTTTGTCTGATTCCACATTGACTGAATCAAAGGTTTTCAAGAAGCCATCTACCATGATAAAAGCGCCATACAAACAGTTCTGGAAGACAGTAATCAATATTCATAGACATGTTATATTGATAAAAAACAACAATTAGTACAAGGGAATCTGTGAAGTCACCCATTTGTTTTAATTCAAATGTACAGCGTTGGTGAACTTTTGTTTGTAATTTCTCAATTATCAAAAAAGTAATCCTAATAAAATTTAATGATTTAGTTAAGAATGAATACTCAGTTGTTAGTGCAAGTTGCTAGGAGATGGTATATTGTATTAAAAAACAGGTCGACCTTAAGCCAATCAGGTATTTTATATTTTGTTGCTCCTTATGTATTTGAACATTATGAATTTAGATGTTTTTCCACTGGCACATATTTCATTACATCCGTATGATACAACTGAATTTACTGTGTTCGATAATACAGATGACAAAAACACGTTCACATGCAAGAATGTTCTTTGTAGTATAGTGACCGACAATATCTCATACATTAAGTTGAACTTTCAACACTAATTTATTAACCAAAACTAAAACAGCAATGATTTATTTTATTATTTTATTATCAACGACAGGAACTCGGGTAGATTTGTTATTTTAGTGTGAATAAATGTTTCTACATTGACACAAATATGCTGCTGGTTGTTGTAAGTATCATTGATATCGCTACCATCAGTGCAATCAATATTGAAATACATAATCCGGCGGGGAACTTGAAGAAACAGGAACAGAAACTGTTGGCATTCAAGAGACTCATGCCGATAACAAGCTATGTTATCCTTCTTCCATGTAAAGTGCATTTTAGGAGTTATACACCCATTGTTGATAATTATGAAACTGTCCATAATTAGTTATAAGACTATTTGTAGATGTATTCCTAGTGACCATCGAATACTTATACCTGAACTATTGGTAATGTACTAACAGATGACCTGACAAATTCTTCAAACACTGTAGCATATACGAAATGCATTGAAGGGCATGTGCCAGTTATATATGTGGTAAATAGTGTATTATTTCACAAATGCAGAATACTAAAGTGTGTATATATTCATATACCATCTAAGCGTATGGGCACTGATAAACCGTTCAACACACAGCTGCACATAATTTCGTCACGGGTGGACAATTATGTCACATATTAGTAAAAATGAGGTATTACACTAAGATGTTATACCAAGCAAACTACGAAACGAAAATAATCTGCAAACATTCTAATTTGCAATTATTACGAATAATGTACACTCACGTTGCTGAGATCAATATATAGATGATCGATGTCTATTTGTCCGTGACATAGTTCTTCTTCATGTAATACTTCTATGGAGATTTCGAGGTCATTTCTCATTTGTTCATGGTCAGCAGCATTTACCAAGTACCACTTGTTGTAATGACTCATCTTCCACTTTGTGAGCCATTTTTTATTTGCAAAAATGGCAGTCCATAAAATTCTGTTAGTTGTGACAAATGAATGCAGTTCTTCTACAAACTCATCCCCTAAAATGTAATATTTTTTTACAAAAGTAAAAAAACAACTATCACTGTTGATCATCCAATATCCATATTTTTGTAAACAATCAAATGTAAATAATGAGGATTTTGAAGGCATAACGCGGACAACTATTGTTTAGCATGTCGGGGAGGGGTCTGAAAGTTACCAGCATAAATTTGGGTGATTATAAGCAATAGTAATGACGTGAAAAAAAGGAAATCGAGTTTACCTTCGATGACAATGTTATTACCTCTGACAAAACACGTTTTAGCAGACAATTACAACATAGTTACAATATGTCCATAAATACGATCATTTATATTTCACCTTGTTTTAGCACTTGTATTGGGGAATCATGAATTTGGCCACAAAATCCGTTCTAGAAGCTTATATATATAGCCAGTTGTTTGTTTAAGGTAGAATATTTGAAGGGAAAATGTTCTGATGTGCAAAACTGGATATTAACATTGTGTCCTGGCATATTAAATTAGTATTTGTAGGAACATTTGCTTACCTATTTTGGATCTGTTGCTGTCATTATTTAGTTCTGTCACAATTCTATTAATAATGAACGATTTGAACTCCCGTGTCCAGAATGAGTATATTATGGCATTAATGATCGCATTGGTTGGTAATACAACAACGACTGCCCATAAATAGACATCACCCGGGATTTCAACACCAGCTACACTTATGAAGGTAACAATAATCACAGGAACGTAACAGAATATATTAGTCGACACAATCGTAATCATTCTAATGGTAAGCTTTTGGATTGTTTTGGTTTTTCTATTCCTGGTTGCTATTGATGTTTTCTTCGACAAAGTGAACATAACGATGTAGCAAACGGATATTATTATAACGCAAATTAAATTTAGAGTAGTGAAAACAGACGCTGAATACTGCCATCCATTTAGACTGTCGTGACGCAAATGTATTGGTAAACAGATACTGTTGCTGCCATAAAAATCTTCAAAGTAATTTGTCCCGAATAAAGGTATCAGAGAGAAGATTGTTGCTAGACATACTATTAAAACTGTAAAAATACGCGCATGTTTAATGCGTACACGTATTATACCATACGGATTTGCAACAACAATACATCGACTTACTGTAATAAGTGTAAGTAATAAAAGAGATGTTTCAGTGGATACTGACGCGACAACACCAAGTATCTTGCATAAATAACTGTCTCGCCATTGGATATCATGAATTATGTAACTACTTCCGTAATAAGCATCAATGCTTCCAATCATTAGTAAATATGATGCGATTAATAAGTCGCAGATAGTTTGAATGAAGATTAAAAATCCATCAACTGATTTCAATAAAGGTCGACTGACTTTTGATATTCTCCATGTGATAACCCATGTATTTAAAGCAAATGAAATAACGCCAACTATCCACACACACACTCGAATTCTAGTGTTTTTCAATATGCCTTCACATGATGAGAAAATATCGGGTTCTGGTAAACACTTCTGTATATTTCTCACTGTACAACAGAGTGGGTAGACATCGCTGTATCTAAACAATCATGTATAAAATTGTTATTATGTCAACCGTCTGTTATAATTAGCATCTTACTCATTTACGAAAATAGAGATTAATCGTATACGAATTTATACTTAAATTCTCATACAACTGTAATATGCTGTTATATTTTGGTTTAGAAATTTAGAATTTCTGCTCGCTGTCATCCACATAAAGTATGATGTAAACTTACAAAGAACGCAGGGATTTGTGCATTCCAGCGAAGGTACTCCAGGAAAACACAGTGATCGGATTCAGTCTAATATCCCTAAAATGAAATGTTTTATACAAATTTATTGCGCTGTTAAACAAATACACAAATATCGTAACATCGTGGTTAAACTCTGATGATCTTGGTCTTTGTTATATAATTTAGACGTGAACAGAGTCGTAAAACATGCAAGATAGCAGAAAGTCTTATCTGGTTTTTCCCTGTCAAAAAAATAATGATTTACTGAGTCTCATATTCATTATGTAATGAAAAGTAAAAAGGTTTTCGAATAAACTGTATGTCAAATACAGAATACATATTTTTTGATAGCATTTTTATTTTAAAAGTGTGGATGCAACGATTTGCTGATATATAATTTTGCATTATTTTTGTTTTGGTAACTTCGTACTGAACAGATATAATTTCCTAATGGCTTCAGATCTTGATCAAAGTTTAGCACCCAGAAAAGTACTTATATCGATTATCTGACATTTTGTTTTCTGTTAAAAAATTTATGTATTTTATTGGTATTTTTTCAAATCTGTGTTATACTACAATAATTCTCTGCATGAGTTGACATGGGATTTGGGAGATACATTACCAATGATATTGATTGCAAAATTGATTTACTTCATTGAACACATACAGTATTGCATATTCCCATTGGTACCAGTCCCTTTGAATGTGTATTTCCAAAAATCAGTCAAATAGAAACAGTCAACATTTATATCAAATTTGTACTACTGCTTTCTCTAATTACTAATTTTTGCATGATATTTTCACGAAGGACATCCATCGCATCGTTCGCACTAAACAAATACGTTATACTAATTAATTAATTTGGTAAAGTTTGGACTAGAATTATAAAGTTATTAGGCACACATTAGAAATGATTTGTTATTTGACATTTTCAATTTATATAATTTTTTTACATTCATCTTTGATGATACAGGCGAGGTAAAAATATAATAAATCACCTACAGATGTTGTAGTCTTCTCAGTCCTTTGAAAGTGTTTTGAGTAACTTGGCTGATGCTATTGTTCTTCAGTTGTCTATACATAAAATAAACTGTTTCTTGTCAAAACACATGGTCATACAATTATGTACTATGTTACCAATCATTCAACCGACCTACCAACCAACCAACCAACCAATCAACTAACTATCAAATGACAAGTGAAAACTAATAGCCAACCAACCAACCCACAATCCATTTAACCATCCACCAATCATGAAACCAAACCATTTACCACACTTATCGAATAGTTGCTACTCCCAGCATTACGTTAGAAACGTCCGCGTTCTGATGCATAAACGTTAAATATTGTCTGCGTAAACGATCGATAGCTCTTTAGAACGCCGAGAATAAGGACAATCAGAAAATAAATTGTGCGTGATAGAATCATTCTCGCATGGAAACCGAGTGATGACGCTATAACGCAAAACATGTCTAATATATTTTATAGGCTCCTAAAAACTTGAAAATAATTATATATATTATATAATTATATTTTAAACTTACAGCAGCAGTAGATTATCCATACCAACAAAATATCCGTCTCTTATAATCTGTAGTTTATTCGATCCCAAATCACTACAAGAAATTATAAACATTAACTTTTTAGCCATGTTATATAAGTTACATAATTGAATAAGAAAAGGCGAGTGACAGTATATTTATGTGTATTTTTATACTTACAGCATACCAATATATGACAGCAGCCCGAAGACAATGTTTAGTTCACTGTTTTCAATCATCTGTAGATTGTCTGCAATCCTACATGTAAAAAACTTGTAATAATTCATATAATATGGGATCGTGTATCATACAATCTACACAGATGGTATTGTACCGCGAATACATGAAGTTGGTCTTTTATATCAACTATCTTAATTAAATCGATAAATATATGTACAAAACCAGGTAACATATATTCATAACTACAATCAATCACTTGGTAACGTGAACATATTTGTCATAGGCCGGCATCATATACATTTTATTCAATTTGTTCAACATTTGTATTGCAGATCTTGAAATTCAAAACTTGTTTAATCGACGCCAAGCATTTTATTTCTCGTTTCCTGCAAACGTTTCCTGGAAACGAAATTCCCTGTTCAAACCAATACAAATGAAAACATGGCATCTTGTAAATGTATTGTTGTATGATACATGTTCTTGAATACGCTAGAATATGATTATTTATGAACTAAACCACGCTATTGTAACACACGCCCAAACATTAATGAACCGATGGCATTTCCATATTACGCATGTAGATGTGCATGTCTGTCTGCAGTGGCGGAAGAGATCGCCGTTTTGTCGTTTACATGTGTTTTATGTTGTGATATATTTAAATTCATTTGCTTGTACAATTTATCGATATAGATATTATGGACTATGTGCAAGTAACATGATGAGATGATCACAAACACGTGATGCAACGTACAAACTCCTTGAACGTGAATCTATATCAGTGATATTCAACACAGATGCATGTGTACAATTAACATCATAATCACGGCATGTACACCCTCCTGGGCAAAGGAACTCTGAAAGATATTGACAAGAAATGATTAATGTCAGACTAAAATCAGTGTTTTTTGTATAGTTTCTTACGTGAAAAGCATTTGGATTGTTTTAACTCACCACAATATAATTCGTCATCGCCATTCTTACACTGACGCACATCATCGCATATATGTGAAGGGGACACAAATATATTGCTGTGTTTGCACTTGTAAGTACCATTTACATATAATGTAGAGTTATCCCCTAAAACACAATTTAAAAACTTAATATTGATTAAAATGTCATTAGGATCTAGATTAGAACAGTCCGAAATAATTTGTGTTATTAAAATGTTAAATCGCTCATTTGCATCAACTTGCCACAGTTCATTTCATCCTCGCCATAAGGACAGTTGTTTTCTCCATTGCATCTAAGATAGGTTGGGATGCAATAGCTGTCTGGGCATTTGTATGTGTATGTTGGACACGTGTATCGTTCTGTAGAACGTAAAAAAAATATGTTATTATATGACTCTTTTCAGAACACATTACATTATCCCTTGAATGTACACATTGGGTTCTATGTATAATCATCTGTAATGCATTGTATATAATTAGATTATTAAAAATACTGGCACACTGTAATAACATTTATATTATACAAATGAATACATACGACAACTCTCCAAATGTGTTGTGTCTCTACAACCAATCTGGTATCCAAGCTCATCCACGTCATATAAACACCACCTATTTATATCAATGCATGCACCATTTTTACAGCGCAATTGATTTTTGGAACATGATATCTTGTATTCTACAAAAACAAAAACGTAACTAATGACACGACAATCTTAATAAGTGACCTGACAGCCAAAATAGCTTCGTTTCGAGTGATGCCTTAATGCACAAAAGTAACTATTATATAGGTCCGAGTTACAATATATAAAATTGTCTTAAGTATCAACGCATTTATCAAAATATCATCACAAAATGAAAAAAATCGAACAGGGTCCACCCAAGGTACTTATATACAAGTTTTAAATATAAAGCCGAAAACATCATTTTATTTACTAAAAATGATAAATCTGCCACGGGTCAAGCTTAGGTACCAAGTATAAAATCAGTTGAACTGGTAGTTTTCAAGCAGAATACGGAAATGTAATTTTTGATGGACGGATGGCGTATAGATGACTGAAGGACGGACGTCGATAGACAATCACCCATATGTACAGTTATCGCTTCTCTCATTAAACCATATCTGACAAATGTTTCAATTATCCATAATAATTTTTAAATTGTGACTTCTGTTAATACATTGATATCAACTTTTGAACAATTGCGACATTTCCGAGACCAGACGTATTGAGTGACGATAATTATTGGTCTATGACTCCGTCCAATGTCTGACTGACTGAACTGTCTTGAAAAGTTTGAATGTTGAAATGACAGTAATAATATTAACCAGTCTTGTTTATATTTAAATTCCGGTATTCCAAATTATAATGAGTGGAAGTCATGGAAAAATTATGCTTTATAATATAATGTAAAACAATTTTACATTACCGCAATTGGCCTCATCAGGAGCAGTTTCTCTTTCGCAGTAAACGCAGTCAGTTGCGCCATCACATTTCAATGAAGCTGGTATGCATGTTTCATCAAGGCATCTAACTGCATTACACGTGTCTACAATAAAATGCTAGTCGTATTTAGTTTATTCGAGGTCCATAGGCCACCGGCCTTTAAGTGAAGAAAAACAGCTAATGATTGCAATATATACATACATATATATATATATATTTAATTCGTTTAAAAGATTCCTCTCATTAGTAAATAGCGCCCTCACTCCACACTATTTAGAATGAGTGGTTGGTCAAAAGTTTGATGAGTCAGGTGCATCTATTGGCTAAGCTTGTTGTACATAGATGCAAATGAGTATAGGAACCATTAATGCTGCAGGGTGTACTGGGAGGGGTGGAGGATTTCATGTTTGTAATGACTGGTTGTAATGTGGTATCTCGTTGTTTTCAAGATGCAGCCTGATATTTGTTGCTTTCTTGGTTGTTCAATTGTGGCTAAAATTTGTGTGGTGGGTGGGAGATGTGTTTATTGTTTGTTGAGTCATTGTTTAGACACCCTGCAGCTTGAAATGGTATGGCCAAATCCAAATTCGATATGGTGGTGTTGAATATCTGTGCGATATGGCAGTGTCGTCTAAAAACCACGCATCAAAATGATTTCTGTTTATTTATTTACTGTTGTAGATCCTGAGAACTAGCCATTGAATATGATGTCGGGAATAAATGGTTTTCTGAACAAGCTTTATTAATTATTGCTGGCAATATTCCAGTATGAATTGGGAGCAAACTGTGACACCAAATCTAGTCGTTGTATTGTTATGCCTCTAAAATAATTTTTTTTAAATAAAATAAATTAAATAGAAATATATTATGTGTATTTTTGTATGTGGAAATATGGCTTGCCCACTAATAAATATAAAGAAGTGTGGTCTGCAGTTCTTTTTTTTTTTATTTTTTTATTTGTGAACAAAACTTTAGTGTAAACAATAAAACACTCACGGTGCAAGGCTAGTTCACCAACATGTCTATTCTCTTGCTTGAGTGTGAAAGTACATGGTTTAGTGACTACCTCTCATATTTTTAAATTTTAGATTTTTTTTTATTTGGGAAGGTTCTTCTATAAAAATAGAACAGATGTAATGAATTAATTTTAATATTTTATTTTAATTTCAGAAGTAAAGCAAATTCAATATCTGAGACGTATATCGTACACATATTCATTACGCCTAGGCTACCAAATATATAGGAACAAGTTATAAGTCATGCCATAGTATGTTTACAGGTGAGTGAATTGTATACCTTCTCTAATTATAGCATAACTAGATACTCACTGCTTGTTGTAATGAATTAATTGTAATATTTTATTTTAATTTCAGAAGTAAAGCAAATTCAATATCTGAGACGCATATCGTACACGTATTCACTACGCCTAGGCTACCAAATCTATAGGAACAAGTTATAAGTCATGCCACAGTATGTTTACAGGTGAGTGAATTGTATACCGTCTCTAATTATAGCATAACTAAATACTCACTGCTGGTAATATTAATGAATTAATTTTAATATTTTATTTTAATTTCAGAAGTAAAGCAAATTCAATATCTGAGACATATATCGTACACGTATTCACTACGCCTAGGCTACCAAATCTATAGGAACAAGTTATAAGTCATGCCATAGTATGTTTACAGGTGAGTGAATTGTATACCGTCTCTAATTATAGCATAACTAAATACTCACTGCTGGTAATATTAATGAATTAATTTTAATAATTTAATTTAATTTCAGAACTAAAGCTGAATCACTATCTGTGAAATCAAATTTTAAAAGATTTCAACGGTGGCTAGTCTGACCCCCCCTAGGGCTAAAAGTTATATGTCATGCCATAGTATGTTTACAGGTGAGTGAATTGTATACCTTCTCTAATTAAAGCATAACTAGATACTCACTGCTTGTAATCGTAATGAATTAATTTTAATATTTTATTTTAATTTCAGAAGTAAAGCAAATTCAATATCTGAGACGTATATCGTACACGTATTCACTACGCCTAGGCTACCAAATCTATAGGAACAAGTTATAAGTCATGCCATAGTATGTTTACAGGTGAGTGAATTGTATACCTTCTCTAATTAAAGCATAACTAGATACTCACTGCTTGTAATTGTAATGAATTAATTTTAATATTTTATTTTAATTTCAGAAGTAAAGCAAATTCAATATCTGAGACGTATATCGTACACGTATTCACTACGCCTAGGCTGCCAAATCTATAGGAACAAGTTATAAGTCATGCCATAGTATGTTTACAGGTGAGTGAATTGTATACCTTCTCTAATTATAGCATAACTAGATACTAACTGCTTGTTGTAATGAATTAATTTTAATATTATATTTTAATTTCAGAAGTAAAGCAAATTCAATATCTGAGACGTATATCGTACACGTATTCACTACGCCTAGGCTACCAAATATATAGGAACAAGTTATAAGTCATGCCACAGTATGTTCACAGGTGAGTGAATTGTATACCGTCTCTAATTATAGCATAACTAAATACTCACTGCTGGTAATATTAGATCTGTTTAATTCGTTTAAAAGATTCCTCTCATTAGTAAATAGCGCCCTCACTCCACAATATTTAGAATGAGTGTTTGGTCAAAAGTTTGATGAGTCAGGTGCATCTATTGGCTGAGCTTGTTGTACATAGATGCAAATGAGTATAGGAACCATTAATGCTGTAGGGTGTACTGGGAGGAGTGGAGGATTTCATGTTTGTAATGACTGGTTGTAATGTGGTATCTCGTTGTTTTCAAGATGCACCCTGATATTTGTTGCTTTCTTGGTTGTTCAATTGTGGCTAAAATTTGTGTGGTGGGTGGGAGATGTGTTTATTGTTTGTTGAGTCATTGTTTAGACACCCTGCAGCTAGAAATGGTATGGCCAAATCCAAATTCGATATGGTGGTGTTGAATATCTGTGCGATATGGCAGTGTCGTCTAAAAACCACGCATCAAAATGATTTCTGTTTATTTATTTACTGTTGTAGATCCTGAGAACTAGCCATTGAATATGATGTCGGGAATAAATGGTTTTCTGAACAAGCTTTATTAATTATTGCTGGCAATATTCCAGTATGAATTGGGAGCAAACTGTGACACCAAATCTAGTCGTTGTATTGTTATGCCTCTAAAATAATTTTTTTTAAATAAAATAAATTAAATAGAAATATATTATGTGTATTTTTGTATGTGGAAATATGGCTTGCCCACTAATAAATATAAAGAAGTGTGGTCTGCAGTTCTTTTTTTTTTAATTTTTTTATTTGTGAACAAAACTTTAGTGTAAACAATAAAACACTCACGGTGCAAGGCTAGTTCACCAACATGTCTATTCTCTTGCTTGAGTGTGAAAGTACATGGTTTAGTGACTACCTCTCATATTTTTAAATTTTAGATTTTTTTTTATTTGGGAAGGTTCTTCTATAAAAATAGAACAGATGTAATGAATTAATTTTAATATTTTATTTTAATTTCAGAAGTAAAGCAAATTCAATATCTGAGACGTATATCGTACACATATTCATTACGCCTAGGCTACCAAATATATAGGAACAAGTTATAAGTCATGCCATAGTATGTTTACAGGTGAGTGAATTGTATACCTTCTCTAATTATAGCATAACTAGATACTCACTGCTTGTTGTAATGAATTAATTGTAATATTTTATTTTAATTTCAGAAGTAAAGCAAATTCAATATCTGAGACGCATATCGTACACGTATTCACTACGCCTAGGCTACCAAATCTATAGGAACAAGTTATAAGTCATGCCACAGTATGTTTACAGGTGAGTGAATTGTATACCGTCTCTAATTATAGCATAACTAAATACTCACTGCTGGTAATATTAATGAATTAATTTTAATATTTTATTTTAATTTCAGAAGTAAAGCAAATTCAATATCTGAGACATATATCGTACACGTATTCACTACGCCTAGGCTACCAAATCTATAGGAACAAGTTATAAGTCATGCCATAGTATGTTTACAGGTGAGTGAATTGTATACCGTCTCTAATTATAGCATAACTAAATACTCACTGCTGGTAATATTAATGAATTAATTTTAATAATTTAATTTAATTTCAGAACTAAAGCTGAATCACTATCTGTGAAATCAAATTTTAAAAGATTTCAACGGTGGCTAGTCTGACCCCCCCTAGGGCTAAAAGTTATATGTCATGCCATAGTATGTTTACAGGTGAGTGAATTGTATACCTTCTCTAATTAAAGCATAACTAGATACTCACTGCTTGTAATCGTAATGAATTAATTTTAATATTTTATTTTAATTTCAGAAGTAAAGCAAATTCAATATCTGAGACGTATATCGTACACGTATTCACTACGCCTAGGCTACCAAATCTATAGGAACAAGTTATAAGTCATGCCATAGTATGTTTACAGGTGAGTGAATTGTATACCTTCTCTAATTAAAGCATAACTAGATACTCACTGCTTGTAATTGTAATGAATTAATTTTAATATTTTATTTTAATTTCAGAAGTAAAGCAAATTCAATATCTGAGACGTATATCGTACACGTATTCACTACGCCTAGGCTGCCAAATCTATAGGAACAAGTTATAAGTCATGCCATAGTATGTTTACAGGTGAGTGAATTGTATACCTTCTCTAATTATAGCATAACTAGATACTAACTGCTTGTTGTAATGAATTAATTTTAATATTATATTTTAATTTCAGAAGTAAAGCAAATTCAATATCTGAGACGTATATCGTACACGTATTCACTACGCCTAGGCTACCAAATATATAGGAACAAGTTATAAGTCATGCCACAGTATGTTCACAGGTGAGTGAATTGTATACCGTCTCTAATTATAGCATAACTAAATACTCACTGCTGGTAATATTAGATCTGTTTAATTCGTTTAAAAGATTCCTCTCATTAGTAAATAGCGCCCTCACTCCACAATATTTAGAATGAGTGTTTGGTCAAAAGTTTGATGAGTCAGGTGCATCTATTGGCTGAGCTTGTTGTACATAGATGCAAATGAGTATAGGAACCATTAATGCTGTAGGGTGTACTGAGAGGAGTGGAGGATTTCATGTTTGTAATGACTGGTTGTAATGTGGTATCTCGTTGTTTTCAAGATGCACCCTGATATTTGTTGCTTTCTTGGTTGTTCAATTGTGGCTAAAATTTGTGTGGTGGGTGGGAGATGTGTTTATTGTTTGTTGAGTCATTGTTTAGACACCCTGCAGCTAGAAATGGTATGGCCAAATCCAAATTCGATATGGTGGTGTTGAATATCTGTGCGATATGGCAGTGTCGTCTAAAAACCACGCATCAAAATGATTTCTGTTTATTTATTTACTGTTGTAGATCCTGAGAACTAGCCATTGAATATGATGTCGGGAATAAATGGTTTTCTGAACAAGCTTTATTAATTATTGCTGGCAATATTCCAGTATGAATTGGGAGCAAACTGTGACACCAAATCTAGTCGTTGTATTGTTATGCCTCTAAAATATTTTTTTTTAAATAAAATAAATTAAATAGAAATATATTATGTGTATTTTTGTATGTGGAAACATGGCTTGCCCACTAATAAATATAAAGAAGTGTGTTCTGCAGTTCATTTTTTTTTAATTTTTTTATTTGTGAAAAAACTTTAGTGTAAACAATAAAACACTCACAGTGCAAGGCTAGTTCACCAACATGTCTATTCTCTTGCTTGAGTGTGAAAGTACATGGTTTAGTGACTACCTCTCATATTTTAAAATTTTAGAATTAGTTTTTATTTGGGAAGGTTCTTCTATAAAAATAGAACAGATATATATATATATATATATATATATATATATATATATATATATATATATATATATATATATATATATATATATATATATATATATATATATATATATATGGCTAACTGGTTGACCGACAAGTGAATGGCAGGTCACATGTACAATCAAGCCGAACTGCTGAAATACGTTTCTTTGTTGCATTGAAGATAGAAGTAGGGATGCATCGTTTAGGCTAATAGCTAACAGTTATTTGTAAAACTGTATAATTCAAAATGTGCTTGTATAATATATAAAATACATTTCGTGGGCCTCAAAACACAAATATTAATATTATTTGAAATATTTCAATACATTATTTTTGCATATTTGGGTGTTTAGAATAAGATTATTAATATTGTGATACTTAGTTTACTTTAACTTCTGGAAGAATAAATTGTGATTGCACGCATATTACTGATTCAGTATTTGATTCACTTACTGTTTTCTGTACAACTCTCTTCATCACTGCCATCATAACAGTCCTTTACCATATCACACTGCTTATTTGAGTCAATGCATTGACCGCTGTCACACTGAAAACTTCCAGTTCTGTTTCTACAGGCACGATGATCTTTACGGAATAAATAAATATGTTTAACATTGAGACGATTATTGCTTAATGTATCAAAACACTTTTCAATATTTCCGTGTTTATTTAAATCACTCACCACAGTTTTTCTCGTCAGACAGGTCTTTGCAATCATCAATTATGTCGCAATATTTTGAAAAGGGAATGCATCTATTCTCGTCGCATTGAAATCCTTTACACGTCCCTGAAATACAATAAAACGAACCATTTATGAGATTTCCATCTGGACACTGGAACATAATGTTTTTTTTATTGGTTTCACTGTTAAATATCGTAGAGAGAATGAACCGGCTATAAAAATCAATCATTTTATTTTTGTGAATATTTGATAAGTCCTACATACCACATTCTAATTCATCGCTACCATCAGTGCAATCAATTTCCAAGTCACACACGTCTGATAAATGAACACATTCACCACTACTACATTGAAATAAGCTTCTGGGACAGAGATTGTAATCTACATAGAATGTTACACAAATATATCTTTATGAATAATGTATTGTTATTATATATCATATGGTTTTCATTTAGGTCAATAGCACTCGTTTTATTTAGTACACTGCACGAGTAGTGATCACTGTGTTAAATACACACATCATAATGTAATCTACGATATACTGCAAGCCAATTTTCATGTTGTGCTATGTTATTTCAGAATATACACGTGCATACGTGACACTGATTTGTTTTAAAATAAGAGAATAATTATAGTATATAAATAAAGTGCAATAGCTTCAATACTCGTTATGAAGTAAATATTATAGTTTGGCCACTGAGTTAAAGTCACAAAATCTAACCTGGTTTGGATATACCGAGACCGGTATTTGAATCTAGTAATGGCGATGCTGTAAATGAAAATATTTTATTTTGAATATTATTATTTACAATGTCTGTATAATATAATTATGCATAACAATACGGAGTATCAATTCAATTCAATACTGTTTGTATATAAAAAATAATTTTCAAAATAATATATATTTGAAAACGCCTATGTGGAAACATATTATAACATGAAGAGAAGATAATATTATTTGCTTTCAAATATTCAAAATATCAACAGAAATATGAATAGATTATTTTGAGTCATCATTATAAAATGGTTATCACTGTATCACAAGGTAAAAACAAGGTAATAACGTGTAAGCGTGATTGAACACAATAAATGAGTATTCGGTACTATATAAACTATGATATTAATATAGATTAAATGAGATGGTTACAATTTTTTCCACTTACCACGACTTCCAGGCTTGTTGGCAGGTTTCTTACAAATAAATCGATCAGTTATATCGGTGCCACACATTGTATCATGCCAGTGTGCCGTGGAATATAAATTGGTCAAATATATCGCCACACAGTTTCCATATTGACCACTGTCAGGTTGATAACTAAAATACAGTGAACATAATTTCTTGAAAGTAAGCATATAAAATATTTGTTTCAGAACAATACATCTGCACACAAAAACATTACATTAATCATATCCAATATACTAAAATAGAAATAATATGTCTAACTGGGAAAAGTCCACGGACAAAAGACGCTGTATAAGAGACACAAACAACACAAAATAAACACAGACAAGTCAGTTAAAGATAACATATGAATCCCAAGGCACTCAGCCATGAAGTGATGTTTCGAAAAGAAGAGCACACCCTGCTCCATATGTGGCACCCGTCATATGTCGATCTAAGTCATATCCATGTAGTGGTCTTCTTCCTAAATAAGACAAATGATATCAGATACCGTCTGTTTAACAGTACGATTATATTTTCTTTCAAACTCCTGATACCTGCCAACAAATCTGTTGAATGTCCTGGCGCTTCATAAATTCAGTATATGTGCTACATACTCTAGCATAGCCAACAAGTTGTAAAATGTGGAATGTTACCGGAAATGTGTGGACAATTAATGATGGCGAAATCGAAATCATCTCTTTTGTCATATGGTCTAGTAGAGATGTGACATTTGGAGTCAAATTCTAGATAAATGTCAAATAATGATACAGAATTATTTGATTCTATTGTTTCTTTTATTTCTCGCTTGGGTGGATATATCCTAGGCAGATAATCAATGAATGTACGTGTGTTGGATAGTACATCATCTATGTATCTGAACGTGAAACTAGCTTTTTTGTGATTTAAATCTTTTAACAATTTTTTAAGAAATTTTGCTTCATATGAGTAAAAAAATAAATCAACCAGCAAGGGAGCCCAATTAGCTCCCATTGTAATGCCGCCGATGGTTCGTTGAAAGATGTGTCCAACCAACTCTACACATATGTTGTCAAATAAGAATTCAAGCATACTAACATAACTATACTCTGTATAGAATGCTTTTGCATCAGTTTTGTTGTTGACAAAATAAGTGCATCTATAGCCTAATACAATGTATGTATATCTAGTTTCTACTTTAGCGGACCAGGCTGGGAAAACGCTTAGGATTCTTTCATCGGTATCTGTTAAACTTAATGGGGTTCATTTTGACACTCATTTCAAATTATTTGATTCAATTATATCTCCTATTCTGTGTTACGGATCTGAAATATGGGGATTTCAATACTACGACCAAATTGAAAAAGTACATAGGACATGGTGCAGGAGGCTTCTTGGGCTCCCTCAAGGTACTGCCAAAGAAGCTATAGTTGGAGAGTGTGGGCGACTTCCAATCTTCGTTTCCACACTTAAACGTTGTATTAAGTATTGGCTGAAACTCTTAGAACTCCCCCCGACGAGAATTCCCAGGCGTGCCTATTTAATGTTGCGTAATCTCAATGACCTAGGTAGAAATAACTGGGTGACGGCAATTAAACACATTTTGTATTCATATGGCTTTGGGTATGTCTGGCTAGCTCAAGAAATAGGTAGCAAGGACGTTTTTCTTTCTGAATTTGTACTGCGAGTCTCCGACACACAGAGACAGCTTTGGAAAGCAAATGCGTCCTTGAAACCTAAATTACGTAATTACATTGAGTTCAAGAGTACCTTACAACCGGAGAAATATTTATCTTTAAATTGCAATCTGAAACTCGTTCGCATTTTTGCCTGTTTTCGTTGTGGGGTTTTACCACTTAGAATTGAAGAAGATAGGCGCGAAGGTTTGCCTTCAAAGGAAAGATTCTGTAAAGTATGTCGTGCTAATTTTGTTGAGGATGAATATCATTTTCTGTTGATTTGCCCAGCCTATAACACATTAAGACGAGAGTTAATCCCCCAACAGTTTTCATTCCAACCAACCATTGATAAATTTCAAAGGCTTGTTCAAGCAACAAATGGTGTTATTCTACGAAATATTTGTGTGTTTGTGCACAGAGCATTTGAAGTTAGGAAACAATTGTTAACAAATTAATTATTATTTCATTCCATGTGATCATTAACCGAGAATATTATCATATTCTTCTTGTACCCGTTACATTTTAAGCATTGGTTTGATATGTTTGTATATGGGCCGGTGGCCTAGGAAAGCAATAAATACTTATTATCATTATATCTACATGAACCATTCTCTGGAAAGAAGGCTTGGTGAATGATGTGTTTCGAACGTAGTTTTAATTTGTTAGGTGGTGTTGTAGTGTATAGTGTGGAAATTTAACGTTATTAATTGATTTAATTGATTTAAATTTTCCCTAAATCTCTTTGAAATGTTGCAGTATCCACATATGATTAATACAATTTCTAGAAAATACAGCATCGCAGTATTTTTCAAGACCTTCTTTTATAATACATAGTTTTGTGTTTTTATTTTGATATAATCACTGACGCTAGACCTCTTCTTCTACATACCCTTCAATGTCCCAATCAGTATATCTTACTGTTTGATGGTCCGTCCATTTGTATAGTCCTTCAGTGTCAGCATCAGTTAGACCTAGATTTACAGAACAAACAAATGCTAGATTTAAAAATCTCTTATAATAAACATACCCAAATTGAAATTCTCAACCTTTACCCATTAGTCCATGGACACAAAACATGGGGGTATACATATGACAAATCATAGTTATATATGACTCATATGAACACAACGAGTCATATATCGAAGAATTGATGTCATGAGTGTAACGCATGTACATAATATATGTGTCACTACTAAACCTATGTAAGTCAAAGACATATGTCTGCCAGATGCCATAGCATTTATGAACTCTGATTCCTCTCTGGATAAGACACTAGTCAAATGTGCACTCTGAACTTGACATGTGACTTCTGCTTCATTCCATGATATATCGTGTCCTACTTCATAAAGTCGGTAGCATGAATCATTGAATAGCTCCCAGAATGGATTACAAAATATACCTGGAATAATAATACTGTAGAAGTCAAGAAAACTAATATATGTCAGTTCAGTGGACTTGAGCCACCATGTAGTACTTGGTAATGAAGTGAGACCCAGATAATTTCAACCCCCCAAAACAAACAGTTTTCTAGTACAATGTATTGTATTACCTGCACTATCTGTTAACTCAAATGTTATTTTTTTGAATCTGTATACAGCAATAAATCCTTTGCTGTCGTCATCATAAATATCTGACAGAAATATAATATACAGGTGATTGAAGTCCGAGAGAATTGGAATCGTCGGATAATGTCCGTTGCAGTATCGACCACGTCGTTTTCCCTCTATAGCCTGGCCACTGTACACCTCAACGTAATCACTGTTACATGCGTATTGACTTCGGCCAATGTCAAATTCCTTGAATGTCAGTTCAATATATGAACCATGAGGTGATTCCAAAATCCACGAACATAAGTAAGCTTTTTGGTATGGGGTTGGATAATCTATTGTTGAAATAATTCCATATGGATGTTTGCACAATAATTTCCTTGGGCATATTCTACTGATGTCGTAACAGTTGATCACATCTGAACACAGGACAAATAATAGGTAAAATATATCAACAAACAAGATGAAAAAATACTCTTTTGATGGTGGAATGCAATATTTGCAAGCAAACTTTAATGAAGAGATAGAAGGATATTGTTTTTGAAAGAAAATATGCTCAATATGCTAAATAATATTTCTTTTCAATTTACTGATATACAATTAGAACACATTCCATTCATGGTAGAGGAAAAGGTTTCATGAATCCTGCTGATTTGATCCAAAATATTCTTATAGTTGAACTATGTATATATGTATGTATGTCCAAACACGTCATTGACGATAATTTGTGTTCCTTACCGTCTAATAGACGTATGTAATAATCCCATTGACGAGCCTCTCTCAGCTGATACATCGTACCGTTCATCCAGTGTGTGATATTTCCGAAAATACAATAGTTTTTCACGGTAGAATATGACATGTATCGACATAAAAATGTTGGTTCCTCGAAACACAAATGTAAACATTCTTGTAGAGACACATATAAATAATGTCTTGGCAATGTGTCGTCACTTTCCAGATGAAACATATTGCTTCTCTTGAAAAATGTAGACGATATACTGCCTTTAAAATAATATTTATTGCATACATCATCAATATGAATATTTAAATATTTTCTTTTTGCCATTAATTTATATGTGTGTCAATGATGATATTATTGATTCAATAACTACAATAATAAGTATATTAATATACAATTGGCAACCACAAGACATAGTGAAGCATAGCTATTCATTGTTGAAATATGCAATAATTGAATATGCCTAATGTTAGCATGATGTTGTTTTAGTATTATGTAAGTTCACAAACCTCACGAATTTTATAACTACTTTATTCAAGACTGTGCAAGCACAGTATTATATTTTGAAATCAAAACTAGTACAATGCAGCCCTCTGACATGTATTTTAACATTGACGTCAAAGAGTAATTGACAAATTCATTCAGACCGAGATTCAGCATCCAATGAATACGTGTCTGGCGGGCTATTTTGAAATTTGATTTGTTTTCGATCCAGGTTTTTGTTGCTTTAAATGCTACACGATATGTTTTAATTTGCTGATCAATTTTTGACTTTGTGTTGACATAATTTTAGGTTTAGATGTTTTGAAATTTGGTTTTGACGTTGTTTTTAGTTTGAGAAGACAGTTTATTTGCGTAATTTACCGTAACAATACTGAAATTACAATTGCACGGACACGTGGCAATTGTATAGTTTATATATTTATTTTTTGGCTCCTTATAATATTGTTTGTGCCAAAAATATTCTGGAGGTATAATTATTGAAACATGCTAACTATAACATTAAACAGTGTGAAAAAGTGTTGAAATGCATCGAGACAATTCAAGTTGTGCACCAACTGTCGAAATAAGTAAGTACTATTTTATTTTATTTGAATGAAGTAGTCACTACGTGAGCACAACAATCATGGTTAAAATTTCACCAGCAATGGGTTGCATATGTAGTTTATCACCTTACCGTTACGCAATTTAACAGGTCCATATATTTCAATTAATCCGCCAACAAGAACATCTCCTACATTAACAGGTCGTATGAAATCTAATACGATGGAGGCGGCTTCTAATGCCGGGCATAGCGAGGTAAAGCTTAAAGAGTTGACGCCACGGGAAACAATGACCTGAATAGTAATTACATACAAAGAATAAGTACTTCTGTGTTTTATTTATATACGTATGTATATGAATAGTATAGTTTGAGGCACAGTGCTACAGTGGTTATCACACTTGATTAGCTGAATCAATGTTTTGCTATATTTTGGCAAGACATTCCGGAAACGTGTTACAGCGAAAAACACAAAAGGAGATTCTTCTATACTTTATGTATTACCTTTCACATATGTATCTTAAAATGATTTACCCCATCACTACGGTTGTCCATACATACAATTGTCTGATATATGAACATTATCTGTTACTTGAAAGTTACTCTGTTGCTTAAAAAATCGCGCGGCTACTTGAAAAATGCTCCGCAACATAAAAATCAATCAGCTACAAAATTGTAATTGAAAATCGATCGGTTACGTAAAAATTGCTCCGCTACATTGAGATCGATCGGCTACATGAAAATCACAGCAACATTAATTATGCAATTTTTAAAGAAAACAAACGAGAAACAGTCGACTATATGCACCCCAGTGGGCTGACAATGATGGATTTGTGTGGATTATTTATGATGCATTACTTACTTGTTTTTCTGCCAACTTAAGTGTATCTACTATAGTTTTCCCGTAATAAAGTCGGTATCTGAACACAGTAGCTAGATTTTTATATGGGTCGTTGTTTATGTAAGTGATGCTTATCCCAGTGATATGAATAGACTCTGCAAATTGCACTGACAGTTTGGGACTGGGATCGGTCGATTCTGCAGCCCATCCATACAATCCATATGGCGGATGATAATCCGATATAACAAGGTATTTTTTATATGATGTCCATACATATTCACCTACATACGTAGATGAAGCCACGATTGTCGGGTTTATCCTTCCATCGACAAGTCCATATGGAAAATGTTCAGAAGAGCACGTAGAGTCTTAGGATAAATAAATAAATAAATAAATAAATAAATAAATAAATAAATAAATAAATAAATAAATAAATAAATAAATAAATAAATAAATAAATAAATAAATAAATAAATAAATAAATAAATAAATAAATAAATAAATAAATAAATAAATAAATAAATAAATAAATAAATAAATAAATAAATAAATAAATAAATAGTTGCCTTGTGTCGGACTAGAAATAAAGTGTGTTGTGTGATTGCTTGGTAAAAAAGTGAATCACCAAATGGGAATGCAATAAATCGCAACGTCAAACTCTAATAACAGTGAAGTATTACGCTTTTTGATGAACAATTATAAAATATATGTTGAAGTGTGTCATCACAGAACAGACATAGGAGTTGTTCAAACAAGCCTTGAACAGAAATCTCTCTGTTAGAAAGGCACCATGGAGATGTGCCACAACAAATCCTTATTCTTTTTACTCAATGGTGCTTCATAACAATTCTTGAAATCTGTTTAGCAATTTAAGGCAGACTAAGTATGTCACGCAAGAGTGTTGTCTTATGAAGAGTACACGGATTAGATATTTATAGATTGTGACTGGACAATGGTATATATGAGGCTACTGTAAGAAATAAAACGGTCACCAAAACCAAAAGCACTATGAATAATAAGGAGATATCCGAGATGTATTCTATCAAATGCAATTTTTTGGCAATTGCAACAATGGCAAGGGCTGAGTTGCTTACGTTGACAAAGTCAATGCTGTCACGAAGAATATTTATTTTGGCATGAATATGTCTGTTGCAAGTTTTGTCTCGGTGAATAATGCTCGAATAATGCTGCCAATGACTCCACACAGACGCAATGCATGCGTTATAATTAATACTGTGAAACACGTCTTTTTAGCTAGCATATCATTTTAGCTAATTTTAGCTAACGTGTAAAGTATATTCTCACAATGAGATTGTTGGCATTTTAGCAAATTAAGATTTTGTTATTTTTTTTTAATTTCGCTAGAATGGTATGTAGCTATTTTAGAGTGTTTTACATTAGACTGTAATCGCTACATAACAGACACGCATACCGCCAGTAAGGTTACTTTTATATAAAATAAAGTGACAACAGATAGAGAGAGTTCATTTCCGTGTGTGGCAGCAGTAAATATATTGCACAGGTCTCGTCTAAAACGTTTGATAGAATTTGTTTGTTTTCCCGTCTATACCGAAGGGTACGTCTATATGGAAGTAGTTTGACAGTAGCGTTCAATTCGACAAATGTGATTAGTTCACCACGGTCTGTTTCGCCCAGTTTTGGCAGCACTTCAAGAGACTATTTTGAGCTTCAACGTCAATGTTATCATGTGTGTCAGGTTATTGTAAAAGATGAGTATTTGATTGTGTCTGTAATCTTGGCGCCTAAGATGAATGATCACCTTCTTGTTGTCATTCTTTCTAACTAGAAATATTAGGAATTGCATACATCACTTTCGTTTAAAAATGTATGTCGCGCACGCATGGCTACGCCTTTGTGTTCGTGTTTAGCAAGGCGAGACTTTTATTTTTCTTACTGCCAATGATGTTGTTTATGTAGACAAGGAAATGAACAGAAAAAGCTAACGCACCAATGCTTATATTGATATTCTTAATTTTACCATACATGCATTTGCTAACAACAAATATGTCAAAACGTTCAAGTGAACTGTCACGCCACCAAGTGAAGTTTCCCGTGGTATTAGCGCAATGCATTAAGCAATTTGTGACGACGCAGGGCAGATTTTAACAGATTTGCAGTGTTTATGACAGGTTCAATTCCGATATTACGGTCCAAGTCAGATTCAGTAGCACAGTTAAAATAGCCTGCCGTGATGACTGGGTCGCTATTATTACTTAGTAAAGTATTTATTGCGATCAGTACCATTAATGAATGCATAAAATATTGTTACTATGTGAATATGGTTATCATTTATTTGAACATGAGCGGACAACACATATCTCGGCACGATTTCACAATATATTAATATGCAGTTGCTGCCGGAGTAAACAATAAAGCCACATCTTCGCGAATAGCAGTGCCATGAGAAAATATTCCGCGCCAATTAAATTCTTAAATATTTCCATCGCAACAAGGGAATGGGTTTCTTGTAGTATATGGAAATTTCAAGGATGGTAACGCTTAAGATAATTGAAACACTGTACCTTTTAAGGGCATCCCGACACACTAACATTGTGTGTTGCGCATGTTTGAGCTTGCCATCATGAAAGTAAGATTTAAAAATTAGCAATACAGTTACCCGATTAGATTTGAACAGACGTGTGTGGTAATAAACCGGTGTTATTGAGATCTTTTAAATTTACATTAACCTGCCAGAGAAAAGACTTTACATGTTTTAGTTATGGTCTTTTTCGCCCGAGTGGGATCGCTCGTATTTAGAAAAGGCATCCCTAATAGAATTTCTAGTGAGAAAAGGGGAATATTGTATGAAACAATTTTTGATATGGGCGGACAAGAAGTTCAACAGGAACGTGGAGATCTGCGATGTCAAGCGATAAATGCGATCGGCTCATTTGGGAGGCTGCAACAGTATTACTAGCGCCGCATAAGTCCGCAATCAAAACCAAATATGTCACTATAACAAACGGAATGCCATCATTATTTTCACATAGTACCGCACGGTTTTTAATGAGATGACATATTGTTGTTGACGATGACCTTGTGTGGGCGGCACCCCGCCAAAGCCGCGGCACAAAAGCCAGAAAAAACACCTACAATAACCAAATAACAACAATAATAAGTTTCTCATGAATAACTGTACAAAATGAAAAATGAAAAAATACGTTTCGGATAGAAGCACGGACCCCCTGAAGATAAGGGTGGAATAAAACAAATGACGATCACGTAACACCTTGAAAACCCGCAGGCAGGCCGGTGACACCGGTTCACACTCGAGGGTACACCCCTGGCACATTCCAAGGAAAAAAAAATTGTATTTATCGCATATTAAACACACCTGTTATGAAGGAACAATACACGCCGCATTTTGCATGGATAGAGCCTTCTCGCCCATCTGCGCTAATAACTGCATATGCCCCAGTTGCAGTTGCTCTAAAACTTAATATATCACTAGTTAATTTTCGACGAACTCCACTTTCAGTCCAAAAAAATTCATCATCGCTTATTCCGAACCAATATGCATCTCTGACTGCTTTAAATGGCGCCAGTGTTGCATCCAATCTTGAACATACTGTTTTGGCTTCTTTGAAAATAAATTGTCCTTGAACTGGAAACGCTATGGCTGAAATCACATTTCAAAAACCTGGTTTAGCTTAGAGCAGTGAAACAGACGTAAGTGATGCATTTTTAGCAACACTTTCCTAGTCATTCGCCTTATATAATTCACTCGAATTGGAATAATAATTATGATATTTTCTCTCATATAAAATTAACTGATGTAAAAGCGATAATATTCTACTATTACTATACAGATTATTCCAAGGAAAAGTGATATATTATTACGTAATTTATCAAGATTGAATACTACATACACATATATACATATCATATAAACAGAATATTATAATACAATGAATACTGAAAACTATTCTTACCTGTTTCGCACTTACTTCCACTAAAACCGATTGCACATACACAAGTATGTTTGTCATATAATTGTAAACACGTTCCACCATTGTTGCAGTTAACATCAAGACACAGGTCATCCGTATGGTGAACTGTGGAAATAGAAATATTGTGACACATCCCATATGAGTTATTATCCATGTAACATGGTACACTATATTGCAATTGTTGTGTTTATATGCATACAACAAATATATTAAAACTCGTTTTTATTTTAGTTGCTGGGGTTACACACACGTACATTATTATTTTTAGTTCGCGATATATGCAGAATGCAATGTTGTCGGTTATCATGTTGGAATAAAACTCAAGTAACAACAAATAGAGTTCGTTTTCTCTGAAAACTTAAATTCTTGTGATGCACAACAATGGAATATGTGAATTCATGTAGAAATTCTTACCACAATTTTCTCCAGGATTTCCTATGTTGCATTCACCAAGCAACAAGTCACTATTTGACACGAAATAACACACAACGCTCTCTGTCATAAAGTGGCAAAAGTTATGTTCGTATCCCATTTCTTGTAGGACAGGTATATAGTCAGCCATATCAGCAAATTCAAATACGGCTTCCCAGTTTAAACATGGTTCACCGCTGCTAGTTGTGCTCACAGACCCGTGGTAGTCCTCTGCATTTGCAAGAAGATAACACTCATCCACTCCACCTGTTGAAATATAAAATAATAAACATATATAGTAGACAAGGACATAATAAATATATATATTAAAATCCATTATTCGGTCTACATGAATTATGTACAAAAAAACTTTGACTCGCTCGGACGAAATACTTACTTTCCTGAGGTACTAGACTCGACCCAGAGGAATACACAATCATTTCTTACAGTTAGTTTAGTATGTATACATAAAACCAACCAATCGCATTGATGCCAGGTTGTTCACTGTTATTACAAAACTGACATACCTCTTATAAAAATTCTAAGGCGTGACAAAATATGTAAACTACCTATGAATGTAGTCGTTGGCGCGGTCACGTGATTACCAAGGGTGTCTTAGGATCGAATTGAAGTATTTCGGATTATAAATACGAAACACTACACTCTAGTATACAATGCGTGTTTTGAAATTCTCCGAATTATTTGGTTGTTATATTTAACTTAAACACGGAAAGCTTTGATCTAAAATATTTATATGTAACTTCAAGTACACACAGTCTGCACTTTGGTAAGTCAGAGATACACATTTAGTTGATTCTATGGAACCTGTGCTGTATGAAATATTATACAAATGTTACGGAGTTAAATGGTAGCTCGAACGTATTTAATAACCAAACACGGGGCACAGTTATACATTCTATTTGGAATAATATAGCAAGTATTCTTTGATTCATGCTATCCGTAGAGTAACACACCGAACGTACCACTTACCGTATGTTGTATACACTTCGAATTCGAATATATGAATCCCGTACATTGTCAACCACAATGATACGGCATTTATCTCTCTGATTGGTGTAGTCATATATTTACAGTATAGGTGAATCCAAACTAAGTCGCCAACCTCGTGTAATCTAAGATGTTCCAACTCGTTTTCGTGCAGTACTCCACAATAAGAAAACATACCGCTTGAACTGTAACCGTGTGTTTGCAGCATGATCAATTTAGCTGAAAAAGTGATTATTAAAAATAATTAACTGTGAACAAATAAACTCTAGCTGCAATTAGAATGTTTCCACTAAAACTATCACACTCAAAATGCATGATCCCCTGAAGGGACCTAATAAAAAGATTCCACATGCAAAAACGACCGAAACAAAAATACATTTTGGTAAACTGAGATTGATTTAGTTCATCACACAAATTATATTACCATACGTTAAACGACTACAGTGATTTCATTTCCTGTTGTCGCGCTGTGCATGAATTGAACAATTGCCCCAAGCTTATTGCAGATTTATGTATCGGCCGCCCTAAAGGTATATATTGTCGGAGCCCTTCTATATTCTAGAGAATATTATGTGTACGTAGTCAATATATATTTGTAGAAAATAAAACAAACATTGACGTTTAGTACTAGAACCAACTCCCTTCCCAAGTTTGTGACATAATCAAATACAGCCTGCCATTTCATCTCTAAGGATTTCGATGTGTGTCGCATGTCGTCTTTGTTTGTAACGATCATAGTGTAGTTAAAAATATTCATAAGTTATGTATACAAACTAACGTTAATATGTAAATGTTATGCGGAAAACATGTATATATTTATAGCGAAACAATCAATTGAACGTGGATGATTAGTACCAAATTTATGGGCAGTTGAGGTCTTATAGGTCACTTGTGTCGTATAGTGCACTCGTGCACATACGCACACAAGGTCTTGTTCCGTTCAATATATGAACGATTACACTTATTGCCTAAATGCCAAATATAAATATTAGCATGGAATCACTATGACCATGTCAGTAGAGCCATGCCAATGTAGCCGTATGAGTATGAGTGAAATACAATTACATCATAAAATAATTCATTTTGCACTGAAATATTGTTGTAGGTGATTGACTATTTATGTATTCTTTGATATACCCGTGAACACTAATTTAAGTGCAGCTGAGACATACCGTCTTTTTTTCTAGTCAGTAGTCGAACACTTTGGACATAGATATCATTGTCAAATACAATTCTGAATACACCTGGGTTGTATTCAAATGACCTTTCGGTTGTAGTTTTCGCCCACCATTTGTTCATTATACATTGCTGAGTATTCCAATCAGTGTCAAAATTCCCAGGAGAAAAATCCGTTGAAGGTGACAAAAAGGGAAGAGTGATCGTTGCAGCCACGTGACCTGTCATATCGTACAAACCATTCTCTGGGTAACGCCCATCATTAAGCGCCCATGGGTGCCGTACCCATCCTAATACTATTCTGTTAATTGCAGCATTATAAATACCTGAAATGTGACATAACATATTTGTATAACATATATGTCTAAATTTAAAAAAAATGTATTATTTGTATTAGAGTTATTAACGGCATAAATACTTACTGACGTTTGATTTTTTATAACAAGTAATATTGTACGTATCCCAACAACAGCCATGGTCCATACAAGACAAATATGTTACTGGCGATATATTACAATATGTTCTTTGATATGGTGTCACCCAACAAGATGATCCTGTAAATGTGTCAACAATTGTTGTTAGTTAAGAATTTGTCATATAACTAAGGTATACCTAATGAATATTATAATATAAAAAATGTCCTTCTGACTGACCGTGTTTTATCTGTTATATTTTGATAAAATAATTTCGTTTATACATATTACCTTGGTGTAGTGATATACTCATGATTCCAGTTATGTATTGGAACGAAGACAAAACAGTCATTAAAACATATAATCGAATTACCATGTTGTTATTACGATTATATAGACTACAGATTCTGCAAATTCAAAAAAATGCATTATAATTAGCATAACATTATTATATTTTAACATACTGCCAGTTATTTGAAGTATTGACCAGAGTATATCTAAATGATATTCGAACCTGCCCATCTGATAGCCATCTACTGACTGATGCTAAAAGACCTTCATTTGTGCCTAAAATCGAATTAACCAATTTAAATGTATAACTGAATCGAGATTAAACAATTGTGAGCTCTGTAGTAGGATCAACAATCAGCAAAACAAAGTACAAAGTGTGCTTGCGTATTCGGTATCGGATATACGAACTTGTCATCTTTTGAAAACATAATCGCTAATCCCTATTGCAACTGGGTTGCAGTTGTCGCAAAGTATAATCAATTGGTTCCCATTGCATTTACAACCCCTATAATTATATCATGTAATTTGTCCACAACTGTTTATCAGGAAGTGGAAACCGACTAATCCCTGCTTTAATGCACCTGGATTTACATCTATCACAAGATATAATCAATTGTTCCCCGTCACATTGGCAACCCTTCTAATTAGTTCATGCAATTTGTCCACAACTGTTTGAGTTATAGAATCATCCATAAGCAGTGAGGGTAAATTATATGTACACATGTGTATCCATTAATATAATGGTAAATATTTTTGTCATGCTGACAAATAAAAAGGCCACTAGTAGCAGTTTATTGAGATCACAGTATCCATCTCTGAATAACAAATATAAGTTGTATTTCACAATATGAGTGTGAGTTCATATTTGATTTTGTATTTTTAGCAACAATGTGCCTGCTATTGTTCCTATCAGTTAACGAACAACTGTTTTGTGTTCACGTAATTTTGTAAGATAATTTAAGATCTTCGCCAATGACTGTAGCGATTGCTTTGTTGACGCAATATTGTTCGATGAATTTCTTGATGGAGTGGTTGAGTAGGTGGTACTTAAACTCATTGATGACTCGGTTGCTGACACGTAGTTTGAAACATAGCAATGCGTCTGTGAGCTACAGAGGACAATATTTTATGTTTTGATTTATATATGTATATGTGTGTGTAAATTTCAGTGACAAATAGGCAGTATTAATTATTATAAGTACATGTACATATTACTAGTGATGTTTTGTCATATTTCATCTGTCACTGTATTTTAGATATATGTGACAATGACAAATACAAATAGTTCCGCACAAAGTAAACACATTCCATGATCTTGTCTCACCTTGTTTATTAATATAATCACATATAATCCGCGATTCTGTTCTAAAATATCTCTCTCAACGAGAATTCAGTGACGTTTGATGACGTATAACTAATGTAATGTTTTCAGACACACACGCCGTAGACATTGTTTCTACAAGTTAAACATCCAAGAGTCTTTTTGTTTTTCTTTGGGAAGGGCAATTGAGAGACTTGGTCAATCATATATGCAGTTTGCCCCAAAACAGTTTAATTTTGCAGCGATGGAGGTATAATATTTTAAATTAAAACGACGTAAATTGTACTACAAAAATGTACCATCACAATACGTAGCGCATATGTACGTATATTCCACGATTTATATACGTAATCATATCTGCGTACACTGAACGTATACAGTGAATATACACAAATTGTTTATCTGCGTATACAATCTTATATCAACGATTTTGCCCAGTGTTAACATTACCGAATCTACCAGGATATTATATAAAATAGTGAATTCATTTCTTACTTGCGATGCTGAATACTTCTGCAGTTGTCCAAAGTATAATGACATATGTTCTGTGCTGCCTATTATATATCTGCACATACGTACAAAATCAAAACTACTGGTTGCTATGGTAATATCGAATCCCAAGGTAAAAAATCACGTGAGCATTATGTTCGTATTTTTGCACTATAATTGTTTTTACTGCTAGTGAACTTTTTGTTTTCCCTAACCAATCTGTCTAAATTCAAAATTCATAGATTGTTGGCACCCGTTCATGCAATTGTTCTCAACTTCACAAGCACATTATTCAAAAAAATGCAAAGCTAAAAAACAAATGACATTTTACAGTAGATCACTGTGAAAATAATTATATATATAACCTGAAAACAATAAGATTGAGTGTACCTAGCAAATATTATTATTTAATTTACTGGAGTACAATATAAATTAGTGAATTCATTTCTTACTTGCAATACTGAATTCTACTGCAGTTGTCCAAAGAATAATGACAAATGTTTCGCCCTGTCTATTATATATCTGAACATACGTACGACATACAAATTGCTGGTTGCCATGGTTATATCGAACCCTGAGGTAAAAATTCACGAGGGCTTTACGTTCTTATTATTTGCACTATAATTGTTTTCATTTTTAGTGAACTTGTGTCTTCCCTAGCCAATATTGTCTACATTCAGAATTCAGATATTTTTGGCACCCGTCCATATAGTTTTCGATTTCACAAACACATTATTCGAAGAAATGTGAAACTAAAAAAACAAGTGACATTTTACAGTAGATCACTGTGAAAATAATTATATATAACCTGAAAGCAATAAGATTGAGTGTACCTAGCAAATATTATTATTTAATCTACTAGAGTACAATATAACTTAGTGAATTAATTACTTACTTGCAATACTGATTTTTACTGCAGTTGTCCAATATACAATGACATATGTTTTGTACTGCCTATGGCAAAACTTTCCATTAGCCTCACTTGTTTGTACTATTCGTACTATTGTTTTTACTCTCAGTAAACTTGCGTTTTCCCTAACCAATCTGTCCAAATTCATAATTTAGATATTGTGATCACCGGTCCGTGCATTTTTTTCGATTGGACAAGCTCATTTATCAAAATTTAAAGCAGAAAAATCAATAAAATTTTACGGTAGCTTATGTGAAAAAATGTACCTATAACTTAATAATCCAACAAAACTAAACAAGTTTTGGAAATGAAGAAGTCAGATGGAGTTTAGTGAATATTATCGGATCTACCAGAATATAATATAACTTAGTGAATTCATAACTTTAGTTTTGTCGCCACTTTTAAATACTGGTACAACATTTGCTTGTTTAAACAAACTACGAAAATTTCCAGTATCCAAATATTAAAATAAGCGGGTCAGAGAATTCTTCTGCACATTTTTTTGGATAATATACCAGAGATGCCATCAAGTCTATCAAGTGCTGTTCAATATCTTCAGAAGTAATAATAATGCTATAAAAGAAATTGTCTGATACATTCTCAGGATAGTCATATACATCATCATCTTGGGTAAAAACTGAGACAAAAAAATCGTTAAATTGCCCAGCAATATTTTTGGGATACATGATTTTCAAATTACCCAATATTTGGGCTGTTTTTTTTTAGTTTTGTTTTATTTATGTGACCCCCATAAACGTTTTGGATAATTGTTATTACACTCTTCGACACTTTTGTGTCATTCTCTTGAAACTTATTCGCTGCCTGAAAATGCCGCCTTGCATCAGAAAACACCTTGTATGCTACCTCACCTATTATATTCACGATGCCTGGCTTCCTTTACCCACAGTCGGCACACCAGGTCATACCAGGGCCGATATTTTCGTTTACCTGTGTTCACTTCAGGAACACAATCCTCTCTAACAGAATACAAAATATCGTAAAAGAAATCAATGCATTCATCGACATTGTCGTGTTCATGTAATGATATTCCACGGAACGCAGGAAAGTGCTGTTTTTTTGTAATTGTAAAATATACGATCATTCTTCTTTGAGGCCCATCGATAACAGGTAATTCCAAGATCACAAACAATAGCTTTGAGGAAGGAATTTACAGCTGGACCTGCACACAATGCACGCATATTACCCAAATTACAAAAAAACAAGATCTAAAAAATGAGCATTACATGACACATCGCTGACAAAATAATTCGTCAAAAGATCGTCTCGTTGCCCATGACTGAGGTTCAATATAACCATCGGCTTCAGACATGCCCCACATTATGTCACGTAGATTGAAATCAAATATAATATCGTTCGCTCGCATGTAGTTCTGCACTAATTCAAGGGACGAGTCAAATTCGTTTATTATTGCGTCTGCGGTGTCACCAGGATAATATATACTACACACATATACATTAGTCCTTGGTAATTTATTTCCACCCATACAATTTCAGCGTTGGTTTCAACTTCAGGACAACGCCGAGAAGACAGAAAAGTTCCAACAGATATCAGGGCTCCACCCCCGTCTTTCTCCAATGATGTTGACACATCCATATCTCTTCTGTATAATGCATACCTGGTGTCACCAAAGAGTTCACCACTAAAAATATTTCCATTCACACATGTTTCGGTAAGCAAAATTACATCGAAGACATTATCCGAGAAATAAGTATGAAAAATCAACCAGCTTAGTCCTGATCCCCTGCACATTCTGGTAAAAAAATGTTCAGGTTGCACTTAGACGTACATGAATTAGATTGATCTTTTGCTGGTCCCGGATTTGGTGAACATAGCCATCTTTCAAAACATTCTTAGCGAGACGGAAACTTGAACAACAATATATGTAGTATGAAATGTACCCACCAATTTAACAGAACTTCAGGGAGCCTGGGTTTAAAGGAAGAACTCACAAGACAACCGACATAACCAACAATTACCATACAGAGTAGAAGAGACATGGAAACACGTCCACACGCCATGACGGCTGGGCTATGGGAATACGTGCACAATATTGGCGATTTCATTGCAGAACGGACACTTGTCTGAATGCGAGATGTGACAGTTGTAGAGGAAGCCTCCTGTATAATATGGGCTGTGTAGCAGCCTTCATTGCATATCGCCGTTCTTTTAGGTAGAGGCTAGATGTAACAATCGCGAAAGTTTGTTTGGTGAGCCTAATTTATTGACGTCATGATTTTATAGAGTGCCCGTTTATCCGTTTTGTATAGAGGATAGCTCAGGAGTATGTCTCTTTTATCATCTATATAGACTATTTTGATGTAGTAGTTTGTGTCAAGTGGATTTGTAATATTCGGATTGTATCCATTTTTTGAAGTACTTTCCATTCCGTTGGTATTGCGTTTTTAATCACATCCAGCGCTATATTCAGCACCCTTTTTTGGTAGATGGATAACAACGCCATCAATATCGAGCCAATACTGTTTTTTATTAGGTGATCAATTTTGGTTATACCAGCTTCCTTAAAGGCGCGTGTTGTATGGATACAAAATTAGAGAATTGTGGAAAAGTGGTTCCTTACACATATCTTGATAGGTGGTGGGTCTATCTTTCCCCAAAGTTGGTAACGAAGACCAAACTTTCAGAATACCACAATAAAGCAAAAGAATGTTGAGGTTACTTCTGGGACGAGTAGTGAAAAATATGTCTTTGTCGTAATTCAGATTGCGTATTGGCGGACCCACAAGACCTTGGCCGCCTTCAGCAACTCATTACCGACCCAATGACATCCGCGCCAAAAGAACTTCAAAAATAGTTCTTGGATGTGACTAATTAAATTAAGTAGACATAACAGATACATATATGGAGGAACTTTGACACTATAATCTGCTTTATTACCATCTATACGACAGGTTTGGTGTGCTTTTCTCCCACCATTCTAGTTTTGATTCGACTTAGCATATCATGAACTATTTCCAATGAAGGTGCCAAGGATTTTCAGTCACACTTTATTCCAACTGATGCCAAATGTTTTTTGTCAGTGCGGCCTTTCAATCTGGCGATCCACAGACCCTGTGGTTTGTAGTAATTAATACGAGAATTGCTAGCGTCCTCATAGATTTTTAACCACTTGTCAAGCTTTGTCAGGGAAAAAACTAACCTCGTCTGTATAGGCCGTAAGATGTATCGGGTTTGCCCTTGCGTTACGTATTCATAGACCATGCATTGTACTTTGTGTTTGTATTTTGTGTAAGAGTGTTTCAATTACCATTTAATATAATTAACCGGATAACAAACAGCCTTTGGCGGATGCCACGCAGAAATTTACCGGGATCGTTAGTGAGTTGGTAATTCGAACAAGACTTTATGTGCCAGAATAAATCAACCTGATATATTTTATGAAGACTTCACCAAATCCAAAGGCTGTAAGTATTCTAAATAGGTAGTCGTGATGAATACGATCAAAGGATTTTTGTTGGTCCAATGACACGATTGCAAGTTGTTTATTGTTAATGTTAGCATAAGAAGTCACGTACCAGGTTAATATTATCAAATATTGTCGACCAGGAATGCAGTAAGACTGGTCGATATGAATGTTGCTAGGAAGTACAGACCCGCCACGCTTTTTTTACTCCCGAAAAAATACCGTGCATCTTTTTTTTTTATTATTTATCGCTCAAATAATACCCTCTTAATAATCTATTACCCCCCCCCCCAAAAAAAAGTAATTTCGGTTGGGGTGCGAAATGAAATCTTTCCAAATCAAGTTAAATATATTAAAGTAAAAAGTTACCAAGTTACATGTCAAATATAGAAAAAACGTATTTTTCCTGATTTTTATTCAGTTTTCCAACAAAAAATAAAATAAAGTACTCAAAACTTTGTATTTCATTCACATCGTTTCAAAATAATTCTACTGTATTGTTGTAGGATACATAAACAGTAATGCATAAAAGAATAAAAATGCGAGCCACACTCTTAGGTATACAATCATTATTGTAAAGCAACAGCAGTAGTAGATCACATATCTGTTCAAGCCTTTGGCATAGTTGCACAGAAGACCTTTGGGCCTGCGATATTAAAAAGGTCGGTGCCGAATCAAAGACAGCAACAAATGCATTGCTTTACGTTATACACTCTAGTCCAATATGTATGGGGTTTAGAGTAGATGACAAGACTGAGAAGTTTGTCTTCAGTGACAAGATCAACTTATGGTCTGTAAGTGGAAACGAACATTTCCTGTGTAGAAGAACACGTTCTCCAACATGTACCATGCTACCATGAGGATGCTTGTAACAGCAAATACCACGGATACCTGTTTGGCATGCAGGAAAAAGTGAATGTACCTGAAAGAGAAAATATAATTAGTACAACGGCTACAACTACATTGTGCATGTCAAGTTTAAAAGAATGCACATATATATCGGCAGTCTCACCTAACCCCCCCCCCCCCCCCAATCCCTGACATTATCCCAGTCAGACAACGATGATATGAAGGATATTATGAAGCTGATAATTCCAGAACTTTCAGGGAATGATGAATTCCAGGGTTTGGTAACATCACAAAAAGAAAATGTGAAAAAAAGGATGCACGCTTACATAAATGGGATCCAGGGTTTTAGACATTCTTTACAAAAAATAAAATAATTATATAAACTATTTTGCATGCTAATTTATAGTTATGTACTCCCCTAACCCATGAGCAATATAGCGCATTATAATTACATAAACGTTCAATGTTTGATTAAAGTAACTAATTATTCAGGTGAGAGTTATAATTGTTTGATCATTGCATATTACAAGTAGTAGTAGTAATAATTGATGTGTTGAATAAAGGTAATAGCATTTAACTACTTGTATAGAGATGTATCAGCAATGGCAGAACAATAATGTAACTTTGTCTAGTATTACTTATTTATAGGTCAACATTATAAGGTTTAATAATAACAAACCGATGTCACTTGCAACACATGCACTGCAGATAATATTTTCAGGAGACACAGGATTTAAATTTCCCATACCACATGTCGCATACGACTTATTTACCACTCTCGTGTCACTGAGAATGTTCTAGAACCGTACTGTGTCTGGGTGGAATATTCCAGTTTAGAAACTGGTTGAATAGGTAATAGAACACTGTAGGAGGCAATAGAAGGTAATGGAACATTCTAGAAATTTGTAGTAAGTGCCAGACTTATTATGTATGCTGATGTAATGGTCTATTTATAGACAGTGTGGGTATATATAGGGGAGTTGTTCAGCACTGAGTTCAGACCGGAGATCTCGTTGAATTGTATTGCAGTTTAAGTATCTAGTTACTGGAGTAGTGGAGTTTTACCGCGTTATTGTACTTGATGTTTGCAGAGTATATTAATACCAGTAGCAGTTGAAACCTCATCTGTTGGCTCCGTATTCGTATGTTATCATCGCCGCCAGGGAAGTCTTTCTGTTACTGTTGCCATTTTAGTATTTGAACCATCACACCTGTACTATACCAATTACGGTAATATTATGTTGCGTGTGACACCACATTTTCCTACAACCGAAATTACAGCACCAGAGTTGTGTAATATATTCTGAGCAGGAATCATGATGCTGAGGGAAAAGAATTTTATAGTAAGTCATGTAGAAAAACTACCATAATATTTACATATTTGAAAATATCTGTACTAGCTGCATGTAATTAAAAATGTGTATTAACTTTCAATCCAACCGGTTAATTATACCTGCTTTGATGGTGCTTCAAATAATAGATCATTTGTGAAAGTCCACTTTCCAACTGGGATGCCTGAAGATCAGAATTTCACAATAGATGGCATGTTCAACCATAAAATATCATTTATATTTGATCCCTCAGTAAGTGATATCATGCTTATGATCTTATACAAAACATATCATTTTTAGAACTAATTGTAATGTACAAATAAGAAGTGTATGCTATTCACCTCAAGTAAATATAGACCAATTATCAAACTGATGAGCATTGTAGCAATTGTCTGTGCAAGTGAATACACTATAATACTTTTGCAGTTTTCATCAAATCATTTGTATAATACAATCCACTATGTTTTGAGAATTTACTGTTGATGAAACATGTGCAGAACAGCACACAACTCCGACAGCTATCCCATTCAACATATATATTGCTGCATTTACCAGTGTTTTATCTCAAGGGATGTGCAAGATGACTGAGGACATTTGATTTAATAACGATCGCAAGTTCAATTCTGACAATCTATGAATTTCCATGAATTTCTATGAAGTCACTGGTTGAAAGCATATGAATGGGATGTGAACATATACTTAATGAGAGTTCATTACCGGTTAACAGATGACCACATTCACCCTGATCAAGCCTCAAAGATGAGGAATGCCTTAGCTGAAGAGGTTCTCGAAAAGGCATGCTGTATTTTATGCAAGTAAGTTGGTGTAATTGGGGTGCGCATGTCTGGCTGAGAAGCGGACGTGTCTGATGGCAGCTCCGTAAATATTACGAAACTTCGGTAGTGTGGAGAAGAAGATTGATTTAAATCATAACTAAAGCAGTGCGAAGTACTATTATATTGAATATGGTGAACCAATAAATGAGAAAGAAGCGCGGTCAGCAAAATAGGACATCAGTGTCTACAAGCAGTGAGTGCAGTCCAAACGAGAAACGTGGCAAGATGGCGGATACCAGTGTGGACAAAGACAATACAAAGGCAAGTTCGATGATACTAGAGTCGCTTTTCACGAAGCTTTCGGAAAAAATCGATGTGGTCTCATCTGAATTAAAGCAAGAAATAAATAATATATCTAAAAGTATTACAAGCATTGATGAAATAGTCACGGGTCAAGGCGACAGAATAGAAAGATTAGAGACCGAGGCAGTTAATCTTAGAGAAGAAAATGATACATTGAAAATGGAAATAAATTACTTGGAACAATATTCCAGAAAGTATTGTTTGGAATTCCACGGTGTTTATTTAGAAGATAGCAGTAATCTTTATATTATGAAAAAGATAATAAGTATTTGTGAATCAATTGGCGTAGAAGTTTTAGAACACGATATTGACACCTGTCATCCGATTTCACGCAAAAGCCAAGGGATTCCAGTTGTTATTGTGAAATTTAAATCGTGTTACCTAGTCAGCTGTGTGTATGCAAAGAGAACCCACCTGAGGCGAAAATCAACGGAAGATTTGGGGATTTGGGGACGTAAAGAAGACGCGAGACAGCCTTCCCCGAAAATTATCAATGTTGAACACTGCAGAATAACAGTTTATCTCCAGTTTAGCTACTGAAGTTAAATGTTCTGTCTATATACATATTTGTTAGTTGTGTGGCGCAGATTTGTTGTATTTTATTAGTGTACGTGTTTATTTTTGTCCATTTATTAACACCGAATACTTTTCAGAGTATCCATTGTTTACGTTATGTCATTACATTTAAATACTTAATTAGGTTCCAAAGAAAAGGACGGGCTATTGTCAAAATACTTGTAGTTAAGAACTTTCAGTATTACAATATGGTATATCATCAGGTAATTCCCAAACTGGAAATATATCATGGCTAGTTATAAAATATGTAGCATGAATGTACAAGGTCTCATGGATACTAAAAAAAGAAAAGATGTATTTAATTGGTTATGTGATAAGAACTGTGATATTTATTGTTTGCAAGAAATCCATTGCTCAGAAGGAGTAGTAAACAGATGGCAATGTGAGTGGTCGGGGATGTCTTTCTTTACTGCATACTCTAGTAACAGTGTGGGCGTGGCAGTTTTATGTGGGCAAAATTTTGAATATAATGTGAATAAAACAATAACAGATCCACGTGGTCGTTACATCATTATTGAGTTGATCATTCAAGAAAAGCGTATATGCCTAGTAAATCTGTATGCACCCAATGATGACACACCCGACATTTTTGACAATGTGACCTCGTACTTAGATGACTTTGCTATACCAACTATATATTTTGTGGTGATTGGAATGTGCTAAGAGATTCCAAAAAAGACTCGATGGGTTATTCAATGAATAACAACCCATTAGCAAGAAAAAGTTGATAAAATAGCAGACGAATATTTTCTTTTGGATATTTGGAGAGAACTGCACCCAAATGATAGAGCATTTACATGGAGAAAACAGAATCCACCTAAACAAAGTAGACTAGATTATTTTCTTACCACATCCGACATTTATTTGTATTACCAAACCAGAAGCAGATTATATTGTAAATCAACCACTTTGGTATAACCCAGCAATATTGGTACGAAATAACACTGTAATGTATAAGAATTGGCCTCACAAAGGAATTGGTGTAATTGGGGATTTATTGGATGAAAGTAAAACTATTATATCATTGAATGTATTTGGCGAAAATGGAATATTACACCAAAGTTTCTTCAATGTCAATCTTTAATTACTGCAATCCCGCAAAATTGGAAAACAAAACAACAACAAAAAATATACAGACAACATGCAAGACGAATGTCTGTTATATTCGCAGTGGCAATAAGAAAATATCTAAAACTATTTATAGTTACTACATTCGTCAATTAAGACTAAAAACACAACCACTTACTGCTGTAAAAAGGGGGAGCGAGTTCTTTTCTTTGCAAACTGGAGAATTTCAAGATATTTTCATTCTGCCATATAAAACTACGGACGATGTATAATGAGAAATGTTCAATTTCGATTATTACATAGAATTACACCAACTAACAGATACTTGCATTTAAGAAATTTGATAGAGGATGAAAGATGTTCTTTTTGTGGTTTGTTTGTGGAAAGATGTCATCATTTGTTTTTTGAATGCCCCCATGTGCTTGAGCTTTGAACACAGGTAGAAAATTATTTAGAGGTAAACGGCAATATTTACATAAAATTTTCTCAGAAAGATATAATTTTGGGCATACCTTTAAATTCAAACAGAAATCACCTCTGTCTCTTACATTTTCTGATACTTTTTACGAAATTGTATATTATGCAGTGTAAATGGAAACAGGTGAAGCCAAGTATACTGGCATGGAAAAATACTTTGATTTTAACCTTTAATATTGAGTATTACAAGTCTATACAGAAAGATTCTCTACATGGATTCAAAAGTTTATGGGACCCACTGTTTGATTCAATGGAGTTACTCAAAATTATTTTGTTTTGTTTTTTCGTTTTAATTTTTACGGTGTTTTGTTTGTATTTGTACTGTTTTAATATCATATAATAATAATAATAACAAAAGTTGGTGTTATACGAAAGCTATTTGAAATACAGTTATTTAACAAACCTATTATAAATTATTAAAAGCTTTGAAGCTTTCTTGTATACTTCAGGCACACCAAAATTCACTCAAAGATGATATAGAGAAATGGAGGTTAGGGAAGACAATTGAGCTGTTGTCATACACATCCAGGCTTTCTACTACTTTCCGATACCTACGCCCAAGAAAACAAGAAAAAAGTAAACATTGGAAGGGATTCAGAAAAAACAGTACGTTCGAGATGGACTCACCCATGTGACTAATGCTGCTTTTGCATTTTTCAGCTTGAAGCAGATAATGAATATTTAGACAAACTGGAGTTAAGAAAGCAGAATTAATGCTTTTATGTAATGCATACTCAGTACAATGTAAGTCAAGATCAACTTTGAAGGAATTAAAATGCATATTGAGAACATCTATTAAGGAATCTGAAACAATGAAAAATCCCACTGTATTCACTGCTGGCTCATCAGGAATTGCTAAGCCGAAGCCAGAAAAACTAAAACAATAGGCGAAAGGACAATTACCCAAAACAATTAGATAGTAGATGACAATCAAGAGCAGGAAGAAAAAGATAGTTTATAAGATACATGTGCCATTTGCCACACTGACTCCCCGGGTGCATATTATCATGTGACAAATGTTTACTTTGGGGTCATGGCATGTGTGTCAGTGTCACTAATGATAAAGTAGACAATTTGGAGAAGATACATGATACTGGTCAGACATGCATGGAAACATGTTAGAGATATGTATATTATGTGCATGATTCCAATAGTTTGTGCTGTGAAGAAACTCCATTAGAAAATAAGTATTGTGTAATTTGTAGTGAGAATGTATTTAAATAGATTTATGTTTATAAATCTTGTTTCTTTTCAAAGTGTATTTTTATAATTAGATATTGTTTATAAAAATGTTCTTTATACTTTTTCGATGGATTGAATTTACAAATGATGAGTTATTTTGTTATACTATCACTCGAATTATGTAATACAAAGTTCTGATAGTTTAGGCTTTGTGTTCTTGCGAACGGGAAGACATTTTACTGTTGAACAGAAGACATCGATAAAAGCGAACGTATTTCGAAAGTTGTGAAATCATGGTACTGTTTTGGCATTATACGACTTGCAGCTTCCTTTTGATGGATTGTATGTGACTCGCCATGTTATCGAACTGTAGTATTATGTAAATCTGCCCCGGAAAGTTTAAATTGCCATTTTCACGCTGCGTTTAGCGTGGAGTCGTCATCTAAGTATGCACAATTGTTCGTCTCGTGTTCCCCGGTGCATTTAAAAATCCCTTTTGAATTTGGGGGACTTTGTGTGACAGACCGTGGTGTTTGTATACTCTAGTCGAACTGTAGTAGTGTGTATTAAATCTGCCACAACGTGGAGTTGCCATCGTTTCTCATTTAAATACGTTTGTGCCTCAACGAGGACTGAAAAGTGATTTCCATTTACTTCGTTTATTATAAATCAACTGTGTTAGCTTCCTTCGAACTTCCTATTGCCATCGGGATTGTGTCTACAACACTCGGTAGTGTAGTTCGTATCGATCTTCTTGTATGAAACGAACCCGAACCCGTAAATCGACGGCAAATCACGATGGTCAAGTCACGTAATTTCTTACCTTGTTCTTGACCGCAGTACGCTTGGCTGTGAACTTCCACATACTCACACTTATGGGAATAGTGCATTGTGGGTAATACTGTATTGATTGAGGTGAAACAAACATGGTTGCCGTAATGTCTGTTCGACTACATCGCTCGTGTTACTCTTTCTTTCCTAGAGTTCTCTGTTTTCTTTGATTTTTTTATTTCAATTAAACAGCGATTTGGCGTGACCATGCATTTAGTCATTGTCGACTGTTTTTTTTCTCGAATTGGTTGATTGTCATAGCAACATACGCTAAGTACAATTAAACGACTAGTCCGGAGTTGAACAGTAGTCATTTCTAACATGATTATTTAATTTAGTTTAATTCCTTCAGTTAAAAATTGAGTTTCCAAAATAAATAAATAATACGTCCCCTCATGTATACTTCAAGTTTTCATTAAAACAATGTCCAAGTCTTTGAAATTGCTTTCTGTCTGTTCGCCGATCCATTGCTCCAAAATACACCTTTAAAACTCTAATTTAAAACTCATCGAGTTGGCTCTGCCAACTCTTGTTCACATTTGTTGTTTTTTGTGACTTTACCAAAGCCTGGAATTCTTCATTCCCTGAAAGTTCTGGTATTATCAGCTTTATAATATCTTTCATATCATCGTTGTCTTACTGGGATAATGTCTGGGACTGGGGGTAGGTGAGACTATCGATCTTTTAAACTTGACATGCACAATGTAGTTGTAGCCGTTGTACTAATTATATTTTCTCTTTCAGGTACATTAACTTTTTCCTGCATGCCAAACAGGTATCCGTGGTATTTGCTGTTACAAGCATCCTCATGGTAGCATGGTACATGTTGGAGAACGTGTTCTTCTACACAGGAAATGTTCGTTTCCACTTACAGACCATAAGTTGATCTTGTCACTGAAGACAAACTTCTCAGTCTTGTCATCTACTCTAAACCCCATACATATTGGACTAGAGTGTATGACGTAAAGCAATGCATTTGTTGCTGTCTTTAATTCGGCACCGACCTTTTTAATATCGCAGGCCCAAAGGTCTTCTGTGCAACTCTATCAAAGGCTTGAACAGATATGTGATCTACTACTGCTGTTGCTTTACAATAATGATTGTATACATAAGAGTGTGGCTCGCATTTTTCTTCTTTTATGCATTACTGTTTATGTATCCTACAACAATACAGTAGAATTATTTTGAAAAGATGTGAATGTAATACAAAGTTTTGAGTACTTTATTTTATTTTTCTGTTGGAAAACTGAATAAGAATCAGGAAAAATACGTTTTTTCTATATTTGACATGTAACTTGGTAACTTTTTACTTTAATATATTTAACTTGATTTGGAAAGATTTCATTTCGCACCCCAACCGAAATTACTTTTTTTGGGGGGTGGGGTAATAGATTATTAAGAGGTTTTTATTTGAGCGATAAATAATAAAGAAAGATGGACGGTATTTTTTCGGGAGTAAAAAAAGCGTGGCGGGTCTGTACTTCCTAGCAACATTCATATCGACCAGTCTTACTGCATTTCTGGTCGACAATATTTGATAATATTAACCTGGTACGTGACATCACTTCTTATGCTACCATTAACAATACACAATTTGCAATCGTGTCATCGGACCAACAACAAGCCTTTGGTCGTATTCATCACGACTACCTATTTATAATACTTACAGCCTTTGGATTTGGTGAAGGCTTTATAAAATATATCAGATTGATTTATTCTGGCACACAAAGTCTTGTTCGAATTACCAACTCACTACCGATCTCAGTAAATTTCTCCGTGGCATCCGCCAAAGGCTGTTCGTTATCCGGTTAATTATAATAAATAGTAAATGGAAACACTCTTACACAAAATACAAACACAAAGTACAATGCATGGTCTATGAATATGTAACGCCAGGGCAAACCCGATACATCTTACGGCCTATACAGACGAGGTTAGTTTTTTGCCTGACTGACAAAGCTTGACAAGTGGTTAAAAATCTATGAGGACGCTAGCAATTCGCGTATTAATTACTGTAAGCCGCAGGGTCTGTGGATCGCCAGATTGAAAGGCCGCACTGACAAAAACCATTTGACATTATGAAGCAATATACTTATATACGTCCATGGTATAGTTCCTGCCATTTGAACATATCGACACACACAACGACTAGACGTATTGATGAGGTATGTTACAATGTATATTGGAATAGTCGGGTATTATGCGATGGGCTTTAGATGAGTATTAAATAGCATTGGCGTATCGAGTATTTGTGTTGGAGTTAATAAACTGGTGTTCGATCGAGTTGATGAATATATGACACAAAATATGCATTGTAAGTTATACTAAATTCCCTGGAAATATATTGTGTTATAATCCCATTACCTTGTAATTTGGTCGTAGAAGCGGTTAATACTGTAACGGCTGATGGGCTATCCTCGGGCGGACATCCAGGCATTTTCACCACCTGGCAACCCTCGCGGTGAAAACAAAGACCAACAACTTGCAGGAAACGGTACTTTGTGATGGTTGTTGAGACTACCCTGAACAGTGTAACAAGAATAGCCCTACATCTGTAACATATATAAATTTGGTTGTTCAGGATTACTTCAAAGTTGAGTTTGTGTTGTTTTCTCGAATTTTCACCAGCTCCACCGGCGTTCCACAGCAGCGCGCACAGAGCCCATAGAAATGCATGTACAGTGGTGTGCGTCTTAGCAACGTGGAACGTCTTGTAACGTAGCTCCGCCCCCGAGAATAATTATCGGCGAGTCGACAATACAGCACATGACGTCACGAATGGCATTTTTTAGTACTCGTTCCGGCTACTAATTTGACCTCAGTTTCCGAATTCTGGCTTATGGATTTCGGATGTAAGTCTCCAACATTTTCTCAGAAAATGCAGCAAATATCAATGAAACTTGACAGGTTAATGAATAATAATCTGTTGGAAATGCTCTGTTTTTTCTAAATTTGAGAACCCTAAGTGGGCCTTTTCATAATTTTATTCATAAATTACCCCTCCTAACAACACTTACATAACAATTGCGCATGCTCAGAATAAAGTGATACAGTTAGATTCAGTTTCATAAATTTGTCGATTTCAGTTTCACTTGTTTTACCTATTATGTATTCGAACCTATATAAATAGATAATAGAAACAATGTATTCACTATAAATAGAAAATACAGAGCTGCCATTAACAAACCTAAGACAACTAAGCAGTTTATGTTACAGAAAATATTCACAAAGAATATGAAGATACAACAGGCCTTGTTATTATGTGTTACCTTTATAATACATGTCATGTTCTCCCTTTATTTCTGTTCCTAGTATATATTGGACAAACCAGGTAGATTTTGGATTTAAAAATTGTGTACTTCAACTTAGAAATTGTCACATATTTCATGATTTTGGCGTTTCGCGATTGCAAGTTTGTGTGATTTTTACGTGCTGTAGAATTTTCAAATGCCAAGAAGCTTTGCTTAGTGATGTCTGAAATCAACATTAAATATTTAATTGTAAACTTCACAAGAGCCAATCTTGGAGGTATTTTGACCATTTTATAAGACACATAATTCTTGCTCTTGTTACTCAAAAAAATGAGGCTGTTCATTCAAATCTGAACAACTCATATTGATACATATCTGTAAGGCCTGTGGAATTAGATACAAACCTCAATAATTTCCTTTCCTAGCGATATTTTCGTAACATACATCTTCAAGTTCAAGACAAACATATATTTATAACATGTTGAGTGAATTCGTACTACAACGTTTAATTGATATTTGAAAACTGACATATATATAAACAAACTAAGTAACTTATAAATAAATCAACAACAACTTATTTTTTTTATAGTATGTGTGATTCGGCCAAGAATAATGCGAAAAATCAATGCTACTTGTTTCGAGGGGATATTTTGTCCAATTCTCATATTTAATTACCGGAAACTCAAACTACATTAACTACATCAAAAACAGCAATCCATTACACAATGTTCTAGTATGTATATACTGAAATATTTAAAAAATATATGACACTGACACAATAGTATTGTTCTGAAAACATAATTTCACAAAAAAGATATTGGTGCAATATATTAGAAAATAATACATGAACCGAATTCTGAGATAAAATAATGTTAACTATATCAAAAACAGCAATCCATTACACAATGTTCTTGTATTTATATACTGAAATATTTAAAAAATATATGATACTGACACAATAGTATTGTTCCGAAAACATAATTTCACAAAAAAGATATTGGTGCAATATATTAGAAAATAATACATGAACCGAATTCTGACATAAAATAATGTTAACTATATCAAAAACAGCAATCCATTACACAATGTTCTAGTATTTATATACTGAAATATTTAAAAAAATATATGATACTGACACAATAGTATTGTTCCGAAAACATAATTTCACAAAAAAGATATTGGTGCAATATATTAGAAAATAATACATGAACCGAATTCTGACATAAAATAATGTTAACTACATCAAAAACAGCAACCCATTAAACAATGTTTTAGTATGTATATACTGAAATAATTCAAAAATGACACTGACACAAATACTATTGTTCTGAAAACATAATTTCACAAATACGATAATGGTGCAATATATTAGAAAATAATACATGAACCAAATTCTGACATAAAATAAGGTTATTACACTTTACAAAATGTTACCTGGTCCCAAATATTGCCTTGTATTATAGCTCAGAAATGTAATACATAATAATAAATAAATCTAATAACCAACCAGAAAACAGAAATATTTTTATTAATAATCTTCTAAATACGACACTCAAATAGCGTGTAATAAACACGGACCTAAAATGACTTAGACAGATTTGCACAGTGACGGACACATAAAAGCATTTACGAAAATAAGTATACCGACAATGCTACTCCAACATATATACACACACTTATTTCGTAGGTCACCTCACATTTGTTGCACAATAACTGTAGAGTTGCAGATTTTTATAATTTCATTTTACAAGATTCTTGCATTGCAACCCGTCAAGTGTATTAAGGTCTTTTTCAACACCTATTTGACACTTTCTCTCCATGACTGACTCCATTATAAGAAAAGCACTTAGGCTTGATTTCTGAAAGGAAATGATATGAATATTTACTGATGCACTGCGTATTTAGTGTAAAATGTGATAGTTAATTTTGTTGTTGACTGTTCCAAAAATAACCAGTTATCACCTGTATGAAGTTCAAAGCAGCCCAACATTAACAAAATAAATTAACAATTAACAGTATATGGCAATACACTTACATCTTTCGTATCAATATATATGTTTGTCATATTAACGTTGCCATGACAATAGCCGTCACAATGAAGAGCATGTAGAGCGATGTCTATATCATCTAAGACAGTTTGCCAATGCTCGTAATTGATTACTCTCGTATTGGTAAAGTTATCCAATCGATAATCAGTCCACATTTCATTATCCAAAATCCCTGACCAGCACAGTCGTGAAATCGCAACAAAGCGTAACTGTTCAAACTGAATCTGTTTACCTAAGAGAACAGGAGTTATTATTATTGCTTATTTGTGTACATTCATGTGCAAATGAGAGAAACTATCAAAATGATTGATTCGCGTGACATCAATTGTTATTTGTTTTACGATACATTCTCCAGTTGTTTTCCATGTTGTGACGATGGCTGATGGTAGATGTATGATTTACATTATCATCGAATAAAACGTTTAATTCGCCATTGGTCAGTTGATTCGAGTGTCAACGTTGTGGAACATTGTGAACCTACCTACTTCCTGTTTCCTTTCTTTCTGGGATGAAGTCGCCATCTTGAATTGAGAAGTCCCAATTATTTTTAAGTCGGGCACTAATATTGAATAAAATATTGGGTTGAATATTGAATGTAATGGCAAAACAGTGGCGACAATCCATTGCAAAGCAACACAACTGATATTTACTCCAGCTAATCCCAACAATCCTGGCAATAAGATTGGCAGCTGGCCAATCATATTTATTAATATTATGAATACAATTCTTGTCAGCATTTTGGCTTCGTCTTTAGGTTTTCGATTTTCAATTCTAATGAATTTTCTTGAATCAACAACCTTTCGATATATGCCAACATAGCATATAATGACAACAACGTTGCATGGTACATTTAAGATGTTGTAAAATATAAATGAGTACTCCCAAGCAGATTGCTGATCTTTGCATATATAGTACGGCAAACATACAGAAGACGTTCCATAAAAATAATCCCCAAAATACGGTATATCTAATATAGGTATCACCGAAATGATGACATTGAATATCATCGACCCAGCAACAACAGACATAGAACGTTTTCTATCCACATGCCTTAGCAACAAAGGATATTTAATGTGTAACCAGCGGTTGACAGTTAGGATAGTCAAAAGGTGTATAGACATTTGATTAGATATGACAGCTATGATTCCACTTATATTGCACAGTGTACTGAACCGCCACGCAATGGCGTACACAATGAAGTGATTTCCATGATATGCACCAACCACACCAATGGTCAAAAGATACAAACCAAAGAAAAAATCTGAATATGACAAGACTAAAATAAAAAAGGAATCAATCGACGGTAACAAATGGATATTCGGTTTGGAGAACCGAGACATAATTGTTGTTAAATTCAATATAACAACAAGTATACCAAACGCCCAATAACACATTTGTATAACGGGAGATGCAAATAAGTTTTTCCCACAAGGCAAACTCATGTTTTCTTCTGGTACACATGTTTGTAGCTGTGGTCCGTGATATTTAGCCAAACAACATAGCATATACTCGTCGCTGTATCTGCAATAACAAAAATAAATCCTATGTTATACCATTATGTCATGTTACACCTTATCGGCCATATTTCGCTGTTTCATCTACTAGATGTAGGCATTGGGTGAAGCAACATTAAATAAACACACCAATGACGCATAATATAGAGTAAGCATTACCTAATCACGAGTGTGTGGTTAAAATGTAACATGCAATTTTAATTGATTTGCACCATACATGACAATCATTATAAACTATGACGTAAACAAATGAAATAGTACATTGGATGTCGTCAAGTAAAATATTATCCTGTACAACCAAGTTGCGGGAAGTAATACTGCTTTATAACTTAACAAATGCACTTCACCTAAACACTTAATTTCTCATATTCGAAATGACACAGAATGTTTTTCCTCACATATACATAATTGAATAAGGTTATCTTACTTACAGTATGCGCAAGGATTTCAGAGCTGTGAATAAGTCTTCTGAGAAATGTATAATTTTATTAAGCCGGATGTCTCTGTAAAACACAAATATGAACAACTAGACCTCATTCATAGAAGATCCCAACTTGTACTGGAATATTAATAACGACACTCAGAGAAGTTGCATGGAGAACATGTGCATATATGACCTTTGATACCACTAATTTTGAACGTGGTGGCTATTTTCCATATAGTAATATTATATTGTATGAGAACACGGGTGACCTTTACCTTTGACCCTTGTCCCTACAATATGGTTAGTTACTGTGTGTTTCTTATGTAGCAATCAATAATAACATAAACACACGCCGTGATATTAACTTTTGGCCGAGTGTCTCGAAAATATAACCAGATACTGCGAGTCACATGCAGAAACAAGTACTTACCAGTTGAAGATTGATTGAGATTATTATAAACACAAATCAACAATGTCATGCTTGTACTTTAAGCAATACATATGCATGACAATATACGTTTTTGTTTGAATTATTGGAACGTGTTAACTTTAACCATTTAGTAGAAAAAATATCAACATAATATTGCAGTATATCATCATATATTTATAAATTTATATAACTTACAAATAATTAAGACGTGCAAGACCAGTAAACGTGTAGTCAGTCAGCTGGTGTATACTATTATTGAAAAGATGTCTGAAATGTAAATAATATATATTTTTAACGTTTTCTTTATTACTGCTAATTGTGGTGCTTGTCATTACAGGTCAATGACAACCATTTATATCGTTTTAGTACAGGTAGTATTTACTGAAATTAACTTGCTTTCAGTAACGTCAACTTACAATTTGAGGAGATTGCTCATCCCAGAGAATACGTTATCTTCAAGTTCTGTTATTCCATTAGAAGATAAGTCACTATTAAAAAAACGAACCAGTTTAACACTATACATTTTATTTATTACTCAAGAGAATATATATTTTTGATTATTGTCAATATGCAGAGATAGTGATACTGAATAGTTGATACTTACAGCAGTCCTAGATACGGTAGTTCACCAAATACTACATACATTGAACGACTCCCCTTAATGTGTAGGTTACTGGCATTCCTGGAAATTAAGGAAAAGCAAAATCATAATTCATTTAAGCCCTGCATTGTCAACATTAAACAGTTTTCAGTGCATTTTTCAGATTGACATATAAAGTCATTAACATTTCAAAGTATTGTAGTTTCTGATTAGGAGTTATAAGGCGTGGTTTGATTGTCATTGTTTATTCCGGGAACTCTATTAAATGCGTAAAAACAAAATATCTTCTTAATAAGTAGTATTTTGTAATTTTACTTACAAACTTCTCGTACTTGAATGAATTAGACTCAGTGAAAATGGTGAGACTTTGGAGCAACTAACATCAAACCCTTTACAGACACATCCATCCTGGCATTCAACGTCTACACAAAAAGATGAATATATTGGCAAATGCTAAAAATCGCCCAATGCACAAGTTTATTAATCAGCATAAAATATAGTATTTGATAATTCAAAACTATTATTACATGAATTATTTGCAAGTCATCTTCTTGTCAGGCAATTCAACATTGCGACACATGTCAATGTTCCCTTTCTTTGGAGGAAAGTATTTTGACAATTTTATGGTTGCACTGTTGAAACACTGTGTGTATAAGTTTGTGTTTTTTATACATGCTCGGTAAGTTATTGTAGAAAATAGACTCAATGATTCAATGTACACATATACTTACTACAATAATGTTCATCATCTCGATTGTCACAATGATATATACCATCACAAACGTTAGAAGAATACACGCATATTTTGGAGTGCTTACATCTATATGTACCAGCTGGACACTTGTAATCATCTGCATGGTAAAACAATTTATATAACATATGAAGGAAGGAAATTGAAGATTTAAACTATAAAATGAACAACCCAAATTGCACAACTCCCCAAAATCAAACTGCGAGTTAAATTTAGTTTGCACGTGTTAGCAGCAGTTTACCGTGACAAAGGAGAAGTCAATCAATAAAGTTATCTATTGCGTTCACATCAATTTGCATGATTATATGATTAAGTATTTGCTATAAAAAATGAAAAGCGCCTTATTATTTTGGAATAGTCTGAACACATCAATATTGTTATCGATTCAAGTCAACCACTGCATTAAATAGGAATACACTAAAGGCAAAGCGTTCAAAGACTTTTGCTCACCGCATTCAATTTCATCTTCGCCATTTGTACAGTCATGTTTGCCATCACATCTCAAATGCATAGGAATACAGTAAGTACCAGGGCATTTGTACATGTATTCCGGGCACGTATAATTCCCTGAAATGTATAACCAGAATCAGCACTACAGTAATTTCAGATAATATGCACACAAACAGTCGGCGAGTAGTGTACGGCATAAGTCAACTGCTATTAACACCAAAATAATAAACAATAAAATATGACAGATTATGCAAACTGGTTTCTGCAATAACAACATGAATATTTCATTCTCGTGTAATTACAAAATGATGATACTGTAACAAAACCGTGTATTGCACTATTAAATGAATATGTATTATTAGCTAGCGCGCATGTGCAATAGATATGTCTGGTCGAATAATGAGTTAGAGAGTTTATATATTATTCCCTAATAATTTTTTCTGGGAAAAAGTTTGTTATGGCGTGTCTATGGGTTAACATTATGTATAATATACTGCCCAGTGACTCAAGGTTGTAAGCAAAATGGTATAAAATAGAAATCCCTGTCAATACCAGATATGTTGAGTGAACAAAGACAATCGATAGACAGGTGAGCTAAATATATTCAGAACGAGATTGTAATACATTTATAAATGACTACGCTTATATTGGAATAATTAATAATATATTGCTCTTTGTGGCCTAACATTCCATATTTTTATTTATATTTTGGTTCCTCTGCAATGTTGAAACCTAAATACTTTAGTGCAATAAAAGACGCACAGTGTGTATTAAATATCGTCTTGTCGTATGAACGACATCATTTCATAAAAACAAGCTATTAATAGAAAATGCACCATATTTGTCGTCTTTTTTATAAATGCCGATAAGAATTGTGTGTGTTTATTTTGTATCTCCTCATGGAACATTGGTGAATTTTATATAACTTCATGTTAGGCAACTTTAAAACAAATATGTCTAATGTATTCGGGTGTTAGTAATATAAATAAATACTGTCAAAATGCATGAAATGCATACACTAACGATAATTGGTCAATTCCTATCATCATTGATCAAATCCTAGCATCACAAATGTGTGTGGATTAACCATATAGTTTACCATTTGCACGTTTAAACCACCATGTACAGTGAGACTAAAATAGTAATAACAAACATACCACAGTTATTCAAATGCCAAGCATCACGACAACCTTTCATATAACCCATATCATCAATATCATAAACACATTGATTACTCTTTTCGACACAAACTCCATTTTTACAACGTATCTGGTCGTCTTGGCACTGTAGAAATTCTGCCGAGAAAGTACAAAAACATATTCTTAAAGTCCAAGCCTTGTTTTAATATACTAAACGGTATAAAACAATATAAATTTTACCGCAGTATGCCTCGTCCGGTGCAGTTTCCTTCTCACAGTAAGCACAGTCAGTAATCCCATCACATTTGACCGTTGAATGTAGACAACTAGCGTCAAGACATTTGATACCATGACAAATATCTGTGATTTCAAGAGAAGTATATTTGAATGTGTTAAAATGTTAAGCTGTTTTGGAGAATAATGTTAGTTCAATGTTGAATACAGTGAGCATTGAAAACGCTTATCGGTGTTCACTATTCACTATGTAACACCAATAACAATGTACATCATTTTTTTATGACAACGAGGAGTAATATTATTGAATAGATTTCGGAATAATTGGCTACATTTTACCGTTTGTTACACAGTCTACTTCGTCACTACCATCGATACAGTCTGTATGTGCATCGCATTGCCTTTTAACATCGATGCATTGTCCGTTATTGCAGAGGAAAGAATCAGATCGATTCGCACATGACCAATCTGATTAAAATCTGATGTAGTGTACGGGCTTTAATTATTTTGGCTATAAACTTATTTTAATTTTATGTTTTATTACTTTTGTTATTAATGCCTTTTTATTTTATTATTTTACTTTGATTTTGATTTTGTGATTTTTTTAAAATTCCGCCCTACATACATCTGAGCCGATGCCTATGTAACGAGATTTCAACGAGACCCACTGTCGACGATTTTAGTCAACGAATCACAGACCTTCTTCTATAGCGCACATGATGACGTCACTGGGCAGAGTCAGGTGGCAAACACACTCAAACATAAAATGGCGGATTATACCGACGTTTGGACCGAGAAGAACACGGCTTTTCGGTAAGTTTATCATTGTCAAATGCAACGAAAGTCATTTTTTTATGTTTATATTGTGGCTCGAATGGTTCGAGTTTAGATCGTTACTTTGCGTAGTTATTCTGGGAGTGACGATTTTGTTTCCACCGGTTCGACCGAACACCGGTGTCTTTTTCCAGTCGCTTGCCCTGGAGACGGGTGATGTTTTGTTGACGATCGGGTCAAAACCGTCTACGGTATTGAAGCCGTAGCTGTAAATATTCATCAAAATGTATCAACATTTTGTACATTATACAATAACTCTTTATCAAAGTAATTGAGCTGATTTGGACTGGAATAAAATATTTTTTATTTGGAACACATCGCAATTGATCAGGAAATATTTTATTGCTCCAATTTTCTGCGTCGATGCCGTGGGCCGGTGACCGTTATACAATTTAAAATTTGCATTGTTTACTATAGCTGTTTACAGTGTTCTAATCATTACGATTTACTTATTTTTTTGCTTCCATTCTAGATAATTATGCTCAGTGTTTGATGTAAAATTGAAGCGATGACTGAATAAACGAACCTTGGCTGGCGAAGATGTATCAGGAAGTGTACACATTTGTTGGAAGTGAACAAAATATTCAATGTAATGACAAAAATTGGAAAATGCTGTGGAATTTCTTTTGTAAATAAAAATATACTAGCAATTTTCTATTAATGGTTTATTCAAGTGGGCAAAATATAATGTACAGAAAGATTGCCCGTAGAGTATCGCTACACTGAAAAGTAAGCAACCGACAGCCTCTATAAAAGGGGGCCTGTGATTGGCTGTTACTTACGCGAGATTTGAACGGGACTTACGTAGGCATCGGCTCAGATGTATGTAGGGCGGAATTAAAAAAAATCAAAATCAAAGTAAAATAATAAAATAAAAAGGCATTAATAACAAAAGTAATAAAAAATAAAATTAAAATAAGTTTATAGCCAAAATAATTAAAGCCCGTACACTACATCAGATTTTAATCAGATTGGCACATGACATGAAATCTAAAAAAAAAAACAGATGAGTAAAGATTATAATACTATTAAAATATATAATAATTTAAATTGGGTTGCTAAGAAAAATGATTAGTCGAGGTCTATATATTCCTAAAATTGTTAAGATGGACGTCTTGTACATTATCACACCTGATTTCCTGATTTCTAGCCTAATAACCAGAGCCATGTCAATACTGTTATTGGAAGCGTTCGCAACATGTCTCACAACTTAGGAAAGTGGCATTTTGTTGATTCCAGTTGTTTTTTGACATTTGAAACTGACTACAACAAGTTCTTTCTTGTAAACAAATCATAAATGATATATAAATAAAATCTAACCACATCCTAGCTCATCTGAGGAATCGTCACAGTCTGTTTCCGAATTACAGTACTTCGAATATGGAATAGTTGCTGTGTTGTTACATATATAACCATTAAACTCATTGTCTAGAATGAATACCAAGAAAATAAAGTGTCGTTACTTTGAACATTATTTGAGCCTCATGAGTGAGATGCCCATGATACGTCTTGATTAAATATTGAACACATGAATCCAAGCCTATTATTATTATTATTATTATTATTATTATTATTATTATTATTATTATTATTATTATTATTATTATTATTATTATCGACTTCAAACGTTTAATGTACTAAAAGTTTAACACGCAAGACAATCACGCCCATCCATGTACGTCCGGCTTGCGTATAAGCAATCTATTTACCCAATGTGTTTGTGCTGTAATGTAATGAATTTTGCATTGATAGAAAAGCCAACAAAACCTTACCACAGAACTGTTCATCACTGTTGTCATAACAATTTTGTTCTTTGTCACAAACGTCAGCAAAATGAATACATTCGCCACTTCTGCATTGATAAAGGTGCGATGGACAAAGTACATGCTCTAATGAAAGGCAATGTACAAGTTGTATTACTATAATTGTTTATGTATTTACAAGCATGATAAGTCATCGTAAACGTTGCCTAGTGCAAGCCTTTTTAATTAATATATTCATTTTTTTCATCGGCTGTGATTTGTGAGTTCTACGAGTAAATTATCATTTACAAAATCGTATGACTGTTTACATATACTTAGTAATGTAAGTTTTCCAAACCTTTGTTACGAGTGAGGTTTTCTATAGATTTCATGGCAACTAAAAAAAATTATAGGAAAATAATATAAAAAAACATTATTTGTGCCTTATATTCAACAAAATAGTATCATACAATTAAAGTAAAATTGTGTTCATCTCAATAATAATGATTTTGTGTAATAATAATAATGTTTATACTTGCCTCTTTCATGAGTTAAACCTATCCTGTTTTTCTTGCATATAAATTGATTAGTTTTATTCGAGTGACAAGCAAAATCATGCCAGTGGGTTAAAGAATGTAAATCAGTCAGATAGATAGCAATACAGTTTTCAAACACACCCCCATTTGGTTGGTGACTGAAAGTAAATAAAAACATGTGTGTGTTATGTAATCATATCTTGATAATAGATAAGATTACGTATATGTGTTTATCTATAATTTATATTGAAAAAATAATATCTTGATGCTTCACTGAATATGTATTTATGAAATTGTCTATGTGTTATAATAATTACTCACCTCTTAAGATCCCAATCTGTATAGTTCATAGGACGGCCATTTTCCCATTTGTATACTCCTTCCGTCTTTTTGTCAGACAAACCTGAAATATATGTATATATTATGTTCAAAGAAACATACTCGTCGAAAATTATGTAGTTGTGAAGAATTTTCGCATGTTTATCAGTGAAGCATATAATAGTTGACAAACGTGCTAAGGAGTAGTGGCCCAGTGGCACATTGGGTGTCTGTGCTTGTAACTTACTGATTTGTATATCAAAAATAAATATAATATAATATGTTTTCGAAAGTGGTTTGACAGAAAGAACCAGTATAGTAGTATAGTACAGCGCTTGAATTTTAGTCACACTGGCACCGACCTCTTAAAATGAAACGTTAATTGTCCTCATTTGGCACATCGTGTTAATGTAACACATAAGTCACATATGTTATTCATTGAGAACAATGTGTCTAACAATGTTTGAGCCTCCATACAGGAAGGATACAAGCGGAGTGTTGATGTGATGATAGAAATATGTTTACTTTATAAAACATTAATATATAATATTTAACATAACATATGCCAATAAATGTGAGATATCCCTGTGAAAAAAGACCAAACCTTCAATGTTCTCATTGCTCAGTGTTTAGAAATCATTAGCGTCATTTTGCACGTAGACTCCAAACAGTTCAACATGGTGTGTATCAAGCATGTGACGTTGATGGCACTGTTTATTGGAAAGGAAACTGTATCGAACATGTGTTGTTAGATGGCTGAGCACCAGAACCGCGGTGATCTTATTAAACATGGGTCATTTAGGGCACTAATCAGTGAAAGCTGAATGTACCAAATATGCACACTGTTCAGTTGATTCGCTTCTCTATATTACAACTTCGGGCAACCAAAGGAAATAGAACAAGGAATGAAAACATGATGGGCTAATCAGTATAAGGACTATTACTGGTTACTAGCCTCTTCAGAAAGGAACCAACCAATTCAGTTGGGGATTGTGACCTTTTTCACACATGTGCGATTTGGGGCGTTAATCAATTTAGTGACTTCTCAAATTCAACAAGTGCTGAAAAATACAATACATTATAACTCAATCAATCGTCGGACTTCAGGACCAGGCAAACTTAATTATCAAAATTAATTATATTTCAGTTCGGATCTTACAGCATCTTAACAATCCAACAGAATGTTTACTCATATTCTACAGGGGTATGAGTCTATAATATAATAATGCTCCCACCCAAGCACAGATTTGATTGATAAACATTTTTAGTTTGACGACTTTCACGTTTCACTGGCATTTTAATTTTTTGTTTAAATGAAATCATAGAATACATTGTTGTTTGAATATTAAGTTTTTGATTACCATAGTGATGAAATTAGATATTTCGATGTATATTCAGTTATTTTCATGAGCACTCAACTAAACATGTGACGAAGAGAAGTGGCCATATGAGAGGTATGAAAAAAAGTCATGTCAAAAAGTACCTTATATTATCAGGGTGGCAGAGCACGAGATGTTTGGGATGAAAATAGTTGACAAGAGCTATAATGGTAAAGTAGGGCAAGTAAACAATGTTCACAATAATTTATGATGTTACCATAGACCAGTCGTACAGAAATATATATGTAGTTATGCATATATGTTAGTGACTCTGTGTGGTCCTGTTAATTATTTTGATAATGGCAATACGATGATGTCATCAGAAGTCGAAACCCGCTATTTTCTGTATTTATAAAACACTTTAGTAAAAATAATTGCATACAAAATATAAATATATTTTGCCATCATCAGAAGATGAAAACTACCAATGTGTGTGTTATGTACTTTCAAGTATTACTGTATTCTAATTGGTTTGCTAAATGATAATTAATATAGTCACATTAAGCTGAAAACTACACATTTAAACAGATACTTCACTGACACACAAAATTTCAAAACGTTGCTGGTATCATACTACCAATAAAAATAACACATATAAGTGTAAGATATTTGGCGAATGCAGAATTCATGCAAAGGTATAACAAATAAAGAATCTTACAAACAGTACTTACCAATATACGTCCATCCGAATTGTATATGTGAAATCATCTGATGAATAAATCGTGCTTCATATTCAGAACTTATATCTGTCAATGTTGCACCAGATGTATTGCAGATATCCATTGCTTCACTAAACAGAAGTTTGGATGGCATACTGAATAAACGGTAACAGGAGCCCATATAATTGTTCCAGCGTATGGGACATGCAGAATCTATAAAATAAGAAGATGTGTATTGAGGTGTAATCTAAAAGAAGAATACATGTATATATTGAGTGACTGAATGCCGACTGTTTGGCTTACTAAATAACACACAAAATATACATACACTCACTTACTTAATTAAAGAACCCAACATTTTCTGAATGAATGCACACATAATGTATGAATATATGTTTGATTTAATAATTTTCAAGAATCCAGCTTGATCAATATAAATGTATACTCATTAAAATTGACCTGGATTTCTCAGTGGGGTAAAGTCAGCTGGCGTACAAGTGATACTAAAATAAATTCGATTAATTCGCCGATATTTACTATGTGGGAGCAGCCATCATGAACACGGCTGAAACAAAGTAAAAGAGACAAGTTTTTTCAAATCAGGAAAAAATTTTAACTTTCACAGGCAAACGAGCCGTTTGGGCAGAATTGTGTCAACCGCTAATGAAACTCGGCCGAAATCGTCATTTTTGTAGGGGAAATCCCGTGTATACGAACACCTAATTACAAACACATAATTACACAAAGAACATAACACACTATTCTGAAGTATTTTATACCGAAATCCGTAATAACTGTAAGAGCGTCGCAGATTGGCTCCAGAGTTAGATGACGATTTTGGTTTCAAATACACCGGGAAAGGGTTATATGTTATCATGTAATTATATGTTCGTATGCAAAAGATTGTTTTATATGGAAAAAATAGTAAATAAAAACACACAATATATGAATACCTTCTTGATTTAATAAGCTTTCAGATTCCATCTTGACAGATATAAAGGTATATTTCGCCATAAATCCGATACTATTGTCATCAAGGTTGTCGGATGTGAAAAAGATCAGTAGATGGTGAAAGTCAGACAGAATTGTTTGAAGTGGCATATTACGATTACAATATCGTACTTTGTTCCACTCATCCCTTGTCTGACCATTATATACTTCTACGTAGTCAGTATGGCATTCTTTGCTAGATCTTCCTACATCAAACTCAACAAACTCCAAGGCGACGTACTCATGTGTTGATGACTCGATTAACCAGGAGCATTGGAGATTCTTCTTGTATGGTGCAGGATAGTCTATTGAGGAAATTACTCCAGGTGTGTTTGTACATTTTAATTTCTGACCACAAACTCTACTGATGTTGTCACACTCCAGTATTTCTACAGGTGAGATATTTACTATTTGCATGTCAGACTAGCTCGTGTATTGACAATTTGGTTACAACATCATATAATCGTGAATATGCTATAATAATTAACCTCGTTCTTCATGTAACTACGTTAGTAGATTCCGTGTCATGGGATGACTAGAAACATACCTAAACCAATCTATGAAGGATCAATCCACCATTTCGACACAGATTTGAATTATTTAATTTAATTTAATAATAAACTTATAATTACTCACCGTCTGTGAGACGAATATAATAATCCCAATGTAACGACTCATATATTATATAACTTTGATTTCCCATCCAATGTGTATACGGACCAAATATACATGTTCTTTGAAGAGTATCATAAGCCATATATCGACATTTAAATCGTGTTTCTTCTATACACAATGCTCGACATGCATCAATGCTTACATAAACATGGCCTACAGTATGCTTGTTATTCAAAGAGTCATATATATCTTCAAGAAATATTTCTCCTTTTCTCACATAAAAATCAGAATGTATACTTTCTGGTGATATTGGTAAAAATAAAAAGATATATTTTGTTGGATGCTGATTTTTTGTGAAAATATTAAAGACAAAATTGACATTATGACAGTCAATACGCAAGTATACTTGAGATTTAAATGGCCGTTTACAGCGCGACTTATTTTTGCCCCTCAAAAAGTTTCCGTTTCTCCGCGTATAGACTGTTCTGATTACTTTGGTTACACAGATTAATAGAACAGTAGACTTGACGAAGGGATAGATTCTAAAACTAGTTGAAGTACATTTGCGTCTAGGGTCTATTAGTAAAAAAATTAAAGTTTAAAAAAGTTTTGTTTGATCTGAGATATGATACAATGTCATCAGAAACGTTTCCCATGCAAGAAAATATCAGACTAAATAAATGGGGGTAAATTAATGTAACGCTGCCATTAGGTGGCGTCATGTATCCTACAGCACATCAATATCAATTATATAATATAAAGTTTATGCATAATAGGCTTAATCAATTGGTTAAGAAATGTAAGCACAACATTTGTATTATCATTTTATGCCACAAACTGTACAGCGCTTTATCGATTGAAATTTGCCCCACGGCCGAACAGACGACCCATTAATTGTGACGTAGGAATAAATCTAAATGCTTATTTTGCCGGGTGTGTTCTTATTCAACCGGTTGTCTGTCCCTGAAATGATATGGACTGTAGCAGTATGGTGGTCATTACACAATAAAATATAACAATTTAAATTTAAAATATGAACAGTTAAATTCGTAATATAAAAAAACAGTGTTAAAATAGGAAAATTTAAGTTATTTAAATTTGAACATAGCGGATTTGAAGATAGCAGATTCGGTGCCGCTCTCCTGCACAAATATGCAAATATAGCTGACATATACGATGTAACATCGATAAAACCTACTTTCGGCTAAAAGCATCAGGTATTTGTGCACTGTAAGATGGGGAAGCACAACAAAGCCAGCGTGTTATATGTATGTAAAACCCAAACAACGCTCTTCAAATATGGATGGTACGTGAGCTCTACATGAGGCAAAATCAGCTTAGAGATGAGGAGACAACACATTAAAAAGAAAGATAAACAATCTGAATAACAAAACATTTTACACCAAAAATAGTTTATGCTGTTAACAAATCTAGTTTGTCATAATCAAGTTCAATGCAACTAAAATGTGTAACGAAGGGTCTAGCTGCGGTTTTGTTGCTCGTCAGTGCGATATACAACTGATTTATTTTAATTAATTTCTTCTACTTATCTTTAAGGAGTTGATCAATAGAAACTGTGGACGATATAGGAACAAATTGCACAGGAGAATTTCCTGTAAAAAAACCTGAAGGGATTAGTAACAAAAAAAATGCATGTCCAAATCTTAGAGAACAAGATACTCCACATAGTGCATTAAAAACAACTGTAGTAAATGCATCATAAATAAAAAAAAATGCAAAAAACTAAGTGAAGGAAAAAATAATTTGCGCAGCTTTTCTAACATCGCGGCATCTCCCAGAGTTTCTAATGATCTAACTCATATTAATATGAATATGGTGACCATAGCTATGATGGTTACATGTTGTCCAATTATTCCTAAGTTATATTTCGCACATCTGCACAAGGAATGAGCCCAAGTCAAGTACGCCGAGTGCTTATAACTTCTGAACTTGATACAATAACAGTAATATTGATAACAAAAAACTAATGAATAAATTTGGAGTGCCGTTTCCAAGGGTCCTATGGGGTTAACATCCCCGATACAAACCACAGACAAATGAAATGTAAAAGACTGTCTGATACTAGAGGATCGTAGTAATATGTTGATACTTGGCAGATGTTATTTCCAAGGGCCTTATTGTTTTCAATCCCCGAAAATTCCGATGGTTACTAGCTGATAAATGCTCATATTTTGAATTTAACTGCTCATATTTTAACATCCGTTTCTTATATTTTGATTTTAAACATTCATATTTGGAAATTAAATGTTCATATCTTAATGAGTTAAACGTTTAATTGCAGCCCTAATAAAACACCATAGCAGAAGTGTGTCTTGAAATGTTGACGCCTCTTAGTCCTGGCATTAGAATGTTTGCAATATTTTGTTATAGCTTGATAGACCATTTTTCCTTCACTGCGAGAATCACGCGTTATGCGTGAAATCGAACGTAAAAACAGGACAAACAAAGGTCATAGCGTCGTAGTGGCGTCAAACATCGCGTGGGATTCGACAAACGCGAAAGTATTTCAGGGGATATTTCCATGCTTAATAATGTGCGTACACATTTGATGATAGACAATTTCGATTAAGTGAGGGTATTTGAAAGCAATATTCCTCTGTCGAAGATCGGCCGGTCGATGTGAGCTACGAAATTAAGAAATTCGAGTTCAAAATCAAATTGTTCGATTTTTGCGGCAGACGTTCGACGCGCGTCTTTCATGCATCTCGCGAGATCTCGCAATTGTACGGAAAATCACCTATTGTTAAGCATTACTGTTTTGTTTAGCAATACAGCGATACAGCGATGTAATTTGCAACATTGCAGAGCGGAATATACTCGCGATGACAATAAACTGTTCACAAACGCTTGGGATGTTTTGTATTGTGAATTGAATAGTCTGTATTCTGAGATATAAACATTTAGCTGTACTGTCAAATACGTATAAACGACGGCAGCTGTAAACAACCCTCTGACAGGGTGAAAAATAAAATAGTTTCGTTTGTGTTATGATATGGGCATATTATCTCCCCAACCTAATATGCCACAGCTTATATCAATCTGAGGTGATACAAGCATGCTGTGCTGATCTTACCGTCATGTGTGACAAGTGGTCCATAAATTTCAATGAAGCAACCACGTCGTGTAGCGATGTTATCTCCCTGTATTTCGACCCGCAGTGAACGTGCAAATAATGTTGGGCACATGTAGTGGAATGATGGTGCGTGTTTCATATTCAATGGTGTGAATAACTGCACAAAACAAAAATATACATAAGGTAGGTTCAATCTTGTTCATATAAGTTTCCGTTGATGTTTACGTGTTCTGAATTGTCAAAATTCTTACCCTTTGTTCTCCTGTACTGTCGAGTAAGAAATTCCAATGTCTTCCACTAATACTATATGCCACTTTATATGTACCTATACCAACGTGTTCAGTTTTTACAAAAAGTCCAGTTGTTTGTACCCATAAAATTAGTACTGCAATAGCCAATATTGAGTTTTGCTGTCCAAAATAAATTTCCATAAAAGGCAAAGAATCTTCGGATCGTGGATAGAGTATACCAACATGATTGCTAGACGATATGCTATTCTTTTTTACTATTCTCAGTACATCCGATAGTCCACTGATTTCCAATCGTTGATCTAATTGTTCACTCGATTTTGATACTTGTTCAATGCTAATTCTGCCATCTTCCATGCCATAAGGTATATATGCAACTGGACAGGTACGTTCTGAAAAATTTTACCGATATATTATATTATATTATATTATATTATATTATATTATATTATATTATATTATATTATATTATATTATATTATGCTTTTTGGTTCACGGGTAAAATAAAATAAAAGACGATCACGTAACAGTACAAAAACACCTTGGAACCCCGTAGGCAGGCCGGTGACACCGGTTCGCACTTAAGGGGGTACCAACCCCCCTGCCAAATTCCAAGGGAAAATCAAAACATTTAAAACACAGAACAAGTAACATAAAACAGATATGCGCTGCTGTAAGTGTGTGCAATGATAGCCCACCAAGAGGACAAAACTCTTGGCTCCTGTGCGTGTGCTAAGTTTGTAAATACAATGATGTTCGTTTGTATCGATGTTTAACAACAAGACAGAGCAACTTCCTGCTTTAAATAGATCGTACCTGCCAAGTTAACAGTAGAATGTGAAGTGTGTTATCCTCGATTTTACATAGTACATCCTCTACCGTCCACATAATCTCAAATTCAGGCAGTTGGTTCATGATCCGGAAACATTCATATTCTGTTTCAAGCCTCGACTTAATACTTTGAATGAAAATGTCCAGAGGCTCACTCGATCCTTTGTTTTGCCTTTTATTACGACGGCTGACATGACGGCCATGCACGCTAAGAAACAAAATATACCTTGTGCTTTGCGAGACATAAAGTGCTTTGAGCGATGGGGTGGTAAAATGGTGAACCACCAAATAGGCATGCGAAAGTCTGGTTGAAGCAGTCGCGACGTGATGTTATTAAAATAATGGAGTAAGGCGCTATTTGATGGACAATCATAAAAAATGTGTTGAAGTGTGTCAACTTCATTACAAAAAGGACATTTATCAGAATTGTTCAAACGAGCTTTGAACAGAAACCTCCCCGTTGGAAAGGCACCATGGACAATACGCCACTGCAGATCCCCATATTTGTTAATGACTGGTGTTTCATAGCAGTCCTTGAAGTTGGGTTTAGCACTTTCAGGCAGACTAAGGATGTCCCGCCAAACAGTGTCAAGTTTTTGTGGGTGTTGTGTTATTGACTGGACACGTATCAGATATTTATAGATTGCGCCCTTTTCAAACTTATATAGTGGCAAATTTAGTTCATCAGAAAAGTGCAGTTCAAAGCTATGATGTGAAAGAGGTTGATTACACTTCCCGTTCCCTTTGAAGTAGATGTTGATAGTATCTTTCCATTTGATAGGAATAGAATCGTGAATGACCTTGATACTGAGATGGAGAATACGCTCCGAATGGATTTTAATTTTATCCGACATATCAGCGGCCTCCAACCAAGTTTTATTAGTTTCTGATACCAAATCACATACTTTGGTTATTCCCGCGTCAACAAAATGTCTGAGCGCAAAAGGCTCATTTCGTATGGGATGTATGATGAGTGGGTTGTTAAACAGTGGCTCATTAAGAATATCAGTTACGTTATTATCATTGAACTTACGCACTTTCTCTACAGATTTCCAACACTGGAGGAGCTCACAATAAAATAATGGCAATCTTTGTAAAGGCGCTTTGATAGTGGTGCATAGAAGTTGACTTGCATATGACATATTGCTCGCTTGCATAAAAAAGTAGTCTGTGAACTTAAAACATGGGTGGTCATGATTATTATATAGATATCTTTGAATATAGGAAAGTCGCATAGTACTTATGCGTGTTGGAAGATGTGTAACATTTTGTCCACCTCTTTCCAAGGGGAGGTACAGTGTTGCGGCAGATACCCAATGTCGCCCTTGCCAAAAGAAGTCGAGCAGCATTTTCTGTACCTTCAGAACTACGTCCGATGGCGGCACAAGGCTATTAAAGCGATACATTAACTGCGATGAAATCAGATTATTAATGATAAGAGCGCGCGTTCTGTAAGACATGCTGTAAACAAAATGATTCCAGAAGTTGATCTTATTATTTACTTTTGCAACAAGTTCAGCCCAGTTCTGATTCGTATAAGTTAGATTATTCCCAAGATAAACACCCAACAGTTTCAACCCCTCGCTGTTCCATTTTATATTGAGAGGGGAGTAGGTGATGTTGCGCCAGCTACCTACCCATAACCCTTCTGATTTTTGGAGATTGATTTTAGAGTTTGACGCAAGCTCGTAGACATGTAACCAGCGACTTAGTAAGTTGAAATCCTGCTTGCGAGTTATGAAAAATTCCACGTCGTCAGCGTAAGCGGTGAGTTTAGAACGTTGGTTTTTGCTGTGAGGTATAACCAACCCTTCAATGTTTTCATCATTCCTAATTTTATGAAGTAGTGGTTCAATGGCAATGACGTAGAGGGCAGTGGACATTGAACACCCTTGCCTAATGCCACGGGCCACTGTGATGGGTGTAGTAAGGGCGCAGTTAACGCGGACCAGGGACTGGGCATTGGTATACATGAGGCGAATGTAAGAAAGGAAACGGTCACCAAAACCAAAGGCACGAAGCGTATTAAAGAGGTATCCGTGATGTATCCTATCAAATGCCTTTTCCTGGTCAATGGCAACAATAGCCAGGGGCGAATTAGTTAAGTTGGCATAGTCAATACTGTCACGAAGTAGATTTATATTGTCGTGAATATGCCTGTTGGGTATGCTGCAAGTTTGGTCTGGATGAATAATGCTGCCTAAAACACCGCGCAAACGCAATGCAAGCGATTTAGTGAACATTTTGTAATCGCTACATAACAGACTCACGAGTCGCCAGTGTTTTACGTTGGTAACGTCACCTTTTTAGGGAGAAGAGTGACCACGGCCCTTGTGCAGGATAGGGGGAGCACATTTTCGTTTGTGGCAGCAGTAAATACATCGCACAGATCACTTCCAATGATATGCCAAAAAGTTTGGTAAAATTCGTTTGGTATTCCGTCGATACCGGGAGTACGCCCATGGGGAAGTAGTTTGACCGTGGCACTCAGTTCGTCAAACGTGATTGGTTTGTCAAGGTCATCACGATCTGTTTCATTTAGTTGAGGTAGCCCTTCAAGGAGGCTATTTTGAGCTTCAATGTCAATGTTATCAGGTGTATACAGGTTACTGTAAAAGGTGTGTATGATTTTCCGTATTTCAGTTTGATTTTCAGTAAGAGTGTTATCCTGGTGCCTCAACTGAAAGATCGCCTTTTTGGTTCCCTTCTTTTTCTCTAACTGGAAAAAGAAGGAATTGCATACATCACTTTCATTTAAAAACTCATGTCGCGCACGCGTAGCACTGCCTTTGTGTTCACGTTGAACAAGGCGTGCGAGAAGTTTTTTCTTTTCAGTGTAACTGTTTAAGAGCGGTGCATCGTGTGCAGTACAACGTTCGATGGTTTTAATTTCCATTTCCAATGCTTGTTTTTCGGTTTTGTATTTATTTTGTTTGAGTGTGCAATACTGTTGTGTGAGTAACTTTATTTTATTTTTGCCAATATCCCACCATGTCTGTATATTTACATAATTATTTCGAAGTGTTTGCCACTTCGCCCAAAAATCAGTTAAGATTGCCACATATACTTCATCGCGCAGAATTTCTGTATTCATATACCACACTGGACTTTTGTTTTTGCTGTCACCAATGGCGATGTTGATGTGGACAAGGGAATGATCAGAAAAAGCTAATGCGCCATTGCTTGTGTCAATATTCTTAATTTTCCCACGCATACATTTGCTGACATAAAACCTATCAAGGCGCACAAGCGTGCCACCACGCCCCCAAGTAAAGTTTAATGTGTTCCCGTGGTATTGGCGCCATGCATCAAACAGTTTGTGATGATTCAGGACAGATTTGAGGAGCTTTGCAGTGCGCATGTCCGGTTCAGTCCCTCTATTACGGTCAATGTCGGGTTCAGTAGTACAATTAAAATCGCCTCCCATGATTACTGGGTCATTATTTAGAGAACTGATGAATTGTTCAATTTTAGTGAAGCATTCCACACGCTCAGCGCCATTAATTGGTGCATAGACATTAATAATGTGAACAAGATTTTCATTAATTTGAACATGAGCGTGCAACACGTACCCAGGCATGATCTCAGATTGTGATAAAATATTCACAGTTGCTCCTGGCGAAAACAAAATAGCCACCCCCGCACGATTAACAGTGCCATGAGAAAAAATACCAAGGCCACGCCACACAAGTTTCCAAATATTTTCATCGGAGACAAGAGAGTGCGTTTCTTGTAGCATATAAATATTACAGGGATGCTCACGCTTGAGATAATTGAAAACACTGTACCGTTTGAGGGCGTCCCGGCAACCATTGACATTGTAAGTTGCGCATGTAATTGTGTTTGCCATCATAACAAGGGAAATTAAAAATCAGCGATAAAGTTACCCGTTTTGATTTGCTGTTTAATTTTTTTAATGAGTCTGTGCATGCGAGATTTATAAGATGTGTTCAACTGCGTGGTATTGCGGTAGTTTATCAGATGTCGAACCAATATTTTAAGATTGGGGCAAAATTCAAAACACTTGTCTATAAATCTATGTGAGTGAAGTGTGGACACTAAAAAGGTTTTGATATTAGCGTTTGATATTGTTGATTCGCTGTTATCAGTACATGTTGAAACATTTGAAATGATAGACCCCTCATTCTCACTACATTCGCTGGCAGTTTCCTCCATATCATCAGCGGTTTTATTTTGTGACATAGGTGTGCTGAAAAGGTCTTGTGATTGATCAGTTAAACCACTTAAATCAGTGGGGAGTTCGGATAGCGGCGAATCGCGCGGGGATTCAACTGTGAACTCAAGTGAGGGAGATGATGGAAATGGGGCCGACTCCGTAAGCTCGGGCTGTGGCTTTGGAGTGCACACTGTTACATTGGCATATACGTGGGGAAAGGGTTTGTGGGGTGGAGGGGTGGGGGAGGCGATGGTGGTGCAATGGAAGGGGAAGGAGGGGTTCGTACCCTCTCTTCATCAATCGGACAATTTTGTTCAACAATTTCGATTGCATTTTCATCGTTACGCTTTTTAGAACTGGGTTCACATTTATTTTCGTCATTTAACTGGTCATTGTTTTGTTCTTCTCTATGAACTGGTGATCTAGAGCGCGTGCGCTTTTTGCTCATATATTTGGATGAATCTGTATTCATTTCAGTTTCAATTTCAATGTTATCTGTTGTACCATCGGTCTCATGATTGTTTATCTCAGTATCAGGTGCTTGGGTGTTAATTATATCAGTTATGTCATCGTCTTTGTCGTGCAATGTGTCAGGGGAATTTAAATTAGTTGCTACATTCACCTGTTGAGAGTCTGTTTGAGTGCTATTTTGAGCACTATTGTTTTCATCATTCATCATTTGCATATTCGTTGTTTGAGAGTTTGGGCAAATTTTACGTGTATGTCCCTTCATGTTACATGAAAAGCACGTCAATTCGTCAGACGAAACGTAAATATTATATGTCTGACCTTGAAAAGTAATAGGCAATAAACCGTTGATATTGAGATCTTTTAAATATACATAAACTTGGCGGCGAAAAGACTTTACATGTTTCAGTGCTGGTCTTTTGCACCCGAGTGGGATCGCTCGCACCGCGCTCATGACACGCCCGTATTTAGCTAAGGCATCTGTAATAAAATTGTCAGGTAAAAAAGGGGGAACATTTGATAGCACAATTTTTGTAGAGGGACGGACAAGAGGTTCAACAGAAACATGGAGGTCTCCAATGTCAAGGCCAGCGGCAGAAACCATGTCGACCCATGTAACCTTATTTAAAAAGACAACAACCGATCGGTTCATACGGGATGCAGCCACAATATTACTGGCCCCGACTAAATCTGCAACCGACTCCACATAAGTTTCAACAGGAATGCCATCAATGTTTTCACACCGTACCGCATGGTTTCTAGTAAGGTGACCTGTTGGTGTTGACGGTGGCCTTGTGTGAGCGGCAGCCATCTTGGTTGCCGACCACCTTGCCAAGGCAAAGGCAAAAACACTCCAAAACCCACAATAATAACGAAAACAACAACTATAAATTACTCACGTAAAGGGTAGACACACTATATATACAGCTGTGTAGAAACACGGGCGCACAACGAGCGCAAAAACGCAAAACAGGCAGAAAATCGGGGAGCGCTGAAAAGCACCGCGTTCACCCGATTGTATTATATTATATTATATTATATTAAAACACTTATTTAAGAAAGACTTTTCGTGTGGACGGTACCTGTTTTACGAGTACAAAAGGCGTGTGCTTCTAGATTGATGGACCCACTTCGAGACTTCAGATATGGATAATGGAAATAATTATAATGTTGCGATTGCATATTTGCATTCAAACTGCTATACGATTGTATATGCATCCTTTCTATTGTCCAATGATATTCCAGAGTTTCATAACCGAACCACAAAGAATTTCTTACATCATCAAAAGACGATAATGTTGCGTTGTATGTCTGACAGATTCTATCGGCTTCGTCATAGGTGAATGTACCACGGACAGAAAAGGCAATTGCTGAATAGATATAATTTGATAATAATATCAAAGTTAATAAATGTGAGTACAAATGTATTTATAAAATTGTTGCTAACCTTTCTATGAATCAAGGACAAATGAAATCTAAATTTAGTTGGAAAATAATGATTTGTTTTGTTAATGTAATTTGTTTTGTTCCTTGAATTATCAGTATGAAATTAAATGTAACTTAATATCAGTATTTATTTCGATACACATCCAAAACTTGATACTTGGAATGTAACATGTATATCCAAAGTTTGACGAGGAAAACAAAATAGTTGTCCTTGTATCGAATAATATTCATATTAAACTCTCAATCATTATATTTGTAACTGACATAACCATGCATATTACTGAAACAGGATACTCACCTATCTCACAGTCATAACCAGAAAATCCAACATCGCAAATGCAAGTATACGAATCAAACATTGGAACACATGTTCCATTATTTTTACATGGTGAACTATCACATAAACGCAGTTTTGGGTAATCTAAAATATAATATAATATAATATAATATAATATAATATAATATAATATAATATAATATAATATAATATAATATAATATAATATAATATAATATAATATAATATAATATAATATAATATAATATAATATAATATAATATAATATAATATAATATAATATAATATAATATAATATAATATAATATAATATAATATAATATAATCAAAATCTATGTTAGATGGTAGATGGTAACATTTTATTGCACCTCAAATTTAGCAGCAGTGAACAATATTTTCCAACATCTGGAAATTGTTTTTGTTTTTTTACATACAATTACTCTTAATTATGAGACCTCAAACACTTACCACAGTATTGTCCCGGTGACCCTATGCGACAATAGCCTTCATTTAAATAGCTTGAATAACACATCGCTCCAGAGTATCGAGAGCCTATTCGTCGACAGTAGTTCTCAACATAAATGCCCTGGATTTTTGCAAGATAAAACAAGACTTCTGGGTAACCATCCAGAACTGTTTCCCAAAATTCACATTGTTCGCCATTTTCCATGACATTCTGTACACCGCGATAATCGTCTTGGTGTGGAGCCCAGTGACATTCACCAATACCACCTGCAACAAGGAACTTATATTTGAGGTTCACAGTAGTATTTATGTTGTCTATATCTCCTTGCAGACGAGAAGCTTCTATATCATATATTTTATGTTCGACATCACTTATTGTTGTTAATGATATGATAATGACATGTGCATAATTCACCACCTAGTGTTTAGCTACGACAAAACACAGTTAAACGAATTGACACATATTATTTTATTGCTGTTTGTGTACTTATTTAAATTAATCATTTTGCCATTGTATATGTATATTATATGTAATAATTTTGCAATCCTCATTTACATATAATGAAAGTAACAACAAATCTATTCAATTATAATAAATTGAGAATAGAATTATTTTAAATAATCAATTATATGAAATTGAATAATTTACAAAGAAAGTGAAAATAAATCATGTTTGATGTCAGCATTTTCCTATTTGTATACAATATGTATTGTAAATATGTTATAGTAATAAAGTATGTTTTACCAGTTTTATACGTAATTCAATGCTTGGACAACTATCGAGTTTTGAAAGCATATTAGCTTCTTGATATTTATTAAGGGAGCGAGAGTATTATTTGCATTGAAAATTAATCAAATTAACTGATTTTATGTACTATACACTTTGAAATGCTAGAATCGAAATAACATATGTCATCATGTAAGCTGGTTGAAATACTGTTCTTCAGAGGAGAGGCAAAACAGAATCATTAGTATCAAAGGTTAACTCATGGCAATGCACTGTTTATTCACTACCACTAGCAATGCTGATATTTGCAGCTCTTTTGGTCGAGTGAGTACAAAGAATTCGAATAATGAGCGTGACAGTACTATACCTAAAATACGCGTGACTGTGTAACGATAGGACTTTGTTTCATCATTATAATTTAAACATTAGCATTTGTTGGTTTGCCAAATCAGTGTTCAGTATTTGTCTTGCTTGATACATACATTAAAAAGACTGAACCATGGCGATTCTAAAATGTATGGTGTGTCTGTTTGTTGTAGCCATTATTCGCAATCGGAAGCAATAACATGTATGCAAATAACTCCGTCGCCACCTCAAGAAGAAAATATGGTAGAAAATCAAATACGGTATAATTCTTAGAAACATACACATTGCATGGTTGGACAAAGCACTCGTTTGACGTTTTTATGTAAACTACTTGATATCCGGCACATAGTTATCATAAGACACGATGTAGATTATAGTACGTTTATATATAATTTACACACAAGTCACAGTGTACGCATATAATCTACTCGTCATTTTTTGTTATATGCATATAATGTGCACGTAAACCCTTATTTTTGTCAAATAATAAAATAAATAAAAAAATGGTTATGTTGATCATTAATCAGCGGCGCTTCATTTCAGCCAGAAATACACTATTAATGGGAAAAACTAATAATAATAATACGCAATCAGACACAAGGAAGCCGTTATACAGTTGTATTTGTAAGGTTAGCGTGAGTCAATCGAGACATTCCGGAGTAGCTAGTTGTCGGGCTGAGAGCGGCAGACAGTGATATCGGCAAACATTTAATTATTTAAGATCACATTCAAGGTCACGTTAAAGTTTCACTCAAGTATAGCCTCGATATAGGAACCAAGCAAAGTTTTAGCGGTTATTGCGAAGATACTATGTTACCACAAAAAGTAAACAGAAGTCTCAACGCGCATAAGACTACAGAACGTAGCGAGCTGTAGGATTTCAACTTTTGTGACAGAAGAGGAGGTGTTCGGGTTCTATAAAAGCTCTATTTAAAGATATTGTCCTGCCAGGACACAGCGGGATCAAGTTAGGTAGATGTTTATTCAGTTACAAGACAAATTGTATTTCTGGTTGGAAGTGCACACTAAGTATATAGAATTCTGATTGTGTTCATTGCGATGACGTGGGTAGACAATTTTGTTTATGGCGACATCAATACAGTCTGTTCCATGTACTAACGTTGAAGATATGTACTCACCATAAGAAGTGAAAGCTTCAATTTCATATATATGAACATCTCGGGATTTGCCAAGACCATGGAATTCTACTGCGTGTGTCCACATATTGTCAACAGCACTCATGCAATAGTAATGTATCCAGACAAGGTGATCGTCTATCCATTCCATGTCTATAGAATCACTAAAACCATTACCCAAAATTTTGCTATTCAGAATTGCTCTACACCACACACGCCATCCATCTAAGGTTTCCATAGCGACCATTTGACTTCCCGTCAGCATAAGCACTGAAATAAGAAAAGATAAAATACGATTCCACACTTTCAATCTATACTTTACGTCATTTATGTAATAACAATATATTCAAAAACAACTTCAACATCTCATAGCAAAACAGAGACAAACGAAACTTGGGAAATATGTATCGTAACTGTGAAACAATGCAGTAACACAAAACATTTACCTTGATGTTCAAACCATCGTTTGTGTTTTAAAATAAAAAAAAAACTTACAATCAGTTGACCTTGTCAGTATTCTCACACTCTGCAGTAAAATTTTCTTCTCAAAAGTCATTGTAAACAATATAACACCAGTGGTGAAAACACTACACTCAGCAATATCTGGGTCGTACACATAGGATAATGTGTTCCAGTCTCTATCCTTTATTCGAGTGTTAAAATCAAATGAGTAGAAAGGAAGTGAGCTGCCAGAAATGACTGATGTCAGATCAACATCCGGGTAGTCACTTCTTGGTATCCTCCCATCATTCATTGCAACTATATTTTTCACTATTCCATCTATTTGACTGTTGATAGCTATGTTATAGATACCTAATAACCAATTGAAACCAAGCAAAATATCCATCAAATATAGGACGGATGCACACTTAGTTTATTATATACATTGTTTACATTTTTACCAAAATATGATATAAATCACAATTACATGCAAATGCACCTCTCCACTGTAAACAGACGCGGTCCCTGTTACACCAGGTCATAATGCACACCGAAAAACGACTTCTTCTTAAAACATGTAGTGAATGCTTTTTAGAACAAACGCAATTCGAATTTCCTAAGTCACAAGGAATGTGTCAAATAAAGATTAATATAATCATAGTCCGAACGACCTACCCCCTCGCGGACAAATATGTCCACCAGGCAGTGAAAAACACACAATTATACACATAAATAAAGCCTAATATAATCATGGACGGAGCGACATATCTAATTACGAACTTCCGTGGGAGTAAATACGTTCGCCATGTTTACCAGGAAGTATGAAGGAGAGTATGTATCTTACCAATTGACGATGGTTTAAAACATGTTTTTCTGGGGATAGACCAGCAACATTGCATGAGTTCACATTCTTCTTGTGTTTGCGGATTCGTTTCACATTGCTCACGTGTCCATGGCGGGATAAAACAAGGCGAACCTAAAACAACGGTAACGTTTATTTTCCTAAAACTGTAAGTTTTCGAACATTATATACACTCTGCGTAATTTACAAAGCTGTAAAAAGCTTAATTTGTTTTTCAAAGCGATGTCAGAATCTTCATTTACTGTAAGCACATTTATTTTACAACACATTAATCGGTATTGTCACAGACTTGGTATGAGTCTTTTTGTGATTAGCAAAATCAGAAGACCATTCGTTGTGGGAGAACACCTTATTCTTCTATTTACATGCCATAACTAAGCATACACACATATACCTTTTCATTATAAGGACGCTTACCAGATCCATTGAATTGTAAATGTATATTTGTATTCTACTGTGTGGAGTCTGGTGACGTTGAATTACAACATAATTTGCACGTATTCCACTCCAAAATGGGGAGGGACTAAGCCACTACTACTAAACTTATATATAACACACACAATGTAAAGAACATACATTCATTTTAATGCAAAATATTAGAGGTTTGATGCATTAGAAGACTGAATATTAGTTTTATTAAAATGTCAATTGTGAGTATGTTTAAGCTTAATTTCACATTTTGTTTTTAAGTGATTTGGTGTTTTATGTAACTTTTCTACTGTTATATATCAATGAACATATAACCTTGCCCGTAAAGGTTTAAAATGTTGTGCTCATTTGTGTAAAGTCAGTTATCTGGGGATAAAGAGTTTGTTGGTCGATAGTTCAGTAGTGTTTAGTAGTTGCATTTTTTTTGTTCATGGTATTACAATTTTTGTAAAACTTTGGTATTAAATATGACATGACAGGTTCATAAGTTATTACGTAACATCATGGAGCTAGTGTCGCATGGAACCATGGAATATCATTCATTTCTGTGTTACAGTGACATATTTTGAGAAACTATTGTTTGAACAATTGCATTGAACATAATGTTGAAGAACTCTTTTTAAAATCCACATTATTTAATTAATTGAGGAGAAAAAAATGTACCGTGTCATTCACAATATATAATTGGTGAAATTGTTATAATACTGTCAAAAAGACTACTATCTACTAAAATACAACCAACATTTTCTCAAAAAATCAAGCTTGTGACCCACAACCTTTTCTCGGAAATTTATTTTTTAACTTCATGTTCTCTTTTTATTCATAGACGCTACTCAATGAATTTCTGTGCAAAGCGATGAGCAATCTCATTACTTTCAGGAAATTGTATAACCTATGTTTGAGTATGGTCGTAACAGTTTCTACGCCATGATTATTCCGCAAAGTAGTTTCAAATAAACGCTACTTGGACCTACACATATCATATATAGTAGGAAATATTTGGTAATGCTGTCGTAAGAATTATTCATAGTACATAATACATATAGCTGTCAATAGATTTCATTTGACTACATACTAAACAAGCCAACCAGTAACCAATATAAAAATAAGGATTTAATCTTTTTGAACCACAGAATAATGATGCGAACAATAGAGAACAAGATGTTCTGCAAATACAAATAACGTATTGCGGAAGCAATAGGCTTTGTGTCTGGAACGCAAGCGATAGTGCGCCATCAACGGTGCTGATGTGCGTAATGTGATGTCACTTCTTGTTGCGCAAGGTGTGACGTCACTCCATCCTCAAGGCGTCACAACAGAAATGTAAGTGGTCTTTCTTAGTGTGGTAAATTGTGGAAATAATATTCATTTTCTATTGATCTCCGCTTCACTTGGTATATTTATCAACCTTAATACATCCAAGATTTGAATGAAGGTAGTTTGGTGTGGTATATCATTCCTAGAAGCGTTTTGAATTTGTAGTCTGCGGCACAGGCGCTCGGAGCGTTTCCTGGATAATAAAAAATGACCTAAAGTGGGATCGGCATAGTTATAGTCAGTCGCCGGTAAATTCCCCTACTACTCATATAATATTATATGATAATATAACCTGTGGTCTGCGGTGGTTTCTTTTGCTTAATTCGACCGCCATTTTATTATGTGTAAGGTGAAGGATGTGCGCGGCCAAAAACCAACGGTTCTTATTTTAGGACACTCGTTTGTAAGGCGACTCAAAACTTTTGTGTATGAGGACCAACAGCAATATAATGTGTCACCAACTTTCGATTTGAGTCAAATGGATATTTCTTCCCATGGTGTTGGTAGACGAACGGTATCGTCGCTGGTAAACTTTGACCTTGGTGTGGTGAGCCGGGTTTCGCCGGGTATTATGGTCTTAGAGTTAGGGTCCAATGATCTGTGTGACTTGCAAAATGCAAAATGGTAGACCTCGTTCATCAAATGCATAGGGAATTCAGGGTAAAACAAGTAATTGTCAGTCAAGTCATGCACAGGATGAGACCATTTCATAAGTTTCATATTTACAATGCGAGGGTAGATATTTTAAATCACGCGTTAAAGTCTGCCTTAGAGGAACTTTCATTTGCCATGTTTTGGAAGCATATTGGCTTATGGAATTCTTCTCTAACTATAATGTTACCAGATGGCATTCACTTGAACAAATTGGGTAATTATAGATATTATCGAAGTGTTCATGGGGCACTCTTGCAGGCATGGAGGTTTTTAAACGCAGCATAGGTTTAACTGGTGGTGGTTAGGTAGTTGCTAAATGCAGACTGTTACATGAATGAGTTTCTGATTTTATTTTAAATTTTGCAGACTGTTGATCTTATCTCTATTGCATTAAGGGTTGAATTTCTGTTTTTATTTTTATTTATTCGACTGTGGATACTATCTCTATTACTTGAGTATGATTTTTGTTTTTATTTTAAATTTTGCAGACTGTTGATCCTATCTCTATTACATGAGTGTGGAGTTTCTGCTTTTATTTTAAAGGTTGCAGACTTTTGATCCTATCTCTATTACATGAGTGTGGAGTTTCTGCTTTTATTGTAAATGTTACAGACTTTTGATCCTATCTCTATTACATGAGTGTGGAGTTTCTGCTTTTATTTTACATTTTTGCTGAATTTTGATCCTATCTTGATCACACGTGGGAGTTTCTGCTTTTATTTTATATTTTACAGACTGATATTGTAAATGTTGCAGACTGTTGATCCTATCTCTATTACATGAGTGTGGAGTTTATGTTTTTTTGCAGACTGTTGATCATATCTCTATTTCATGAGTGCTTTAATATTAAAATGTTTTGCTTGATCCTAGCTCAGTACAAGTAGGCAGTTGATTCAACATCTTGCTCTAGTTTCTGCCTTCTTCAAAATAATTTTTCACTAAATAGTATCATCTGTTTATGTGCATCTCTGCACAGATACACACCTGCGCGAAAGCGTAACACACTGAAAAAAGTTGTCACCACCACGGAAGTGTACCATGGCAACCAGGAGAGAGAAAACCAAGCAACCTGTTCCCATGGAAACAGCAGCCATATCTGATGTTGGTGCAACACCAGTATCAACACAGGATGTGCCAGCGCAGCCTTCTCCTAGTGTACCAGTGAGTCAACCAAGCACATCACAAGCATTAGCAGAAACAGCAGCACTTATTCAACAGTCTACTTTAGCATTACAGGGTATTGAGACATTTACCAACCTAGCAAACTCGATGCAAACAAGTCAAGCTAACACACTCAGGGAATCGGTTATTGCAACATCAACAACTTGTACGAGCATCCCAGCTACTACAACAGTGGTTGAAAATGCTGTTCTGAATACAGTTAACGAAATAACAGGTTCATGTCCACAATTTCGGTACAGGAGCAGGTGGAAGGAGGGAAAGTTAGTCATTTTACAAGTGTAACTGTTCCATTAGGCGCTTGGGTGCCAGACAAAGTTAAAAACAAAATTTGGTGTAATGAGTTTGTTGATTTGGGTAGTTTGTTGTCAAAATTTGACAAGGAACAGTATACATTATCAGTTATGAACCCTTCTCAGAGTGACAGTCCATCTTTCCGCCTGATTCCTACTGAAAAACAGATACCCATTGACTCAATTGCAAAATGGTCATCTGCTTTTCAAATTTTCATAGCAATTTATTCAGCTAATTTTAATTCTGATACACCTGGTCTTATGAAATACATGGATACTGTCAGGGAAATAGCAACTGGAGGAGGGGATTGGAAGTACTATGACACGATTTTTCACAAATTACATCAACAGGCAGCCTTACCTTGGGGTCAGTTGCACATTGAGTTGTATTTGAGAGCAAAACAATCTCCTCGCCAGTCTTTCCCAAACAGTTTTCAGTCCTTTCGTTCCCAGCACTTCTTTCCAAGAGGAGCATGTTACAAGTACCAGAGGGGAAAGCCATGTTCCGGATGCAACTACCCTCACAAATGTTACTGGTGCTCTGGATCACACCCAGGTTTGGAATGCAAAACCCGCAAACAGGATTTACCAAATTGACCTGGTGTTGGATATAGCTCAATCAACCCCAGGTTTCCCTATAAGTCTATTACCCACCCCAATAAATATTGAGCAGTTATAACTAAGGTTATCTGTCTATGACCCTATTCTGGCTCAATACCTTATTAATGGTTTTAGTTGTGGTTTTTCTATTGGATTTTCTGGGAATAACATAACGTTTGATTCGCTGTTGAACAACCAGGGGTTGTTGACAAAAAATTGCAGAAAGAATTATCTGCAGGCAGGATTGCTGGACCATTTCCGAAAAACCTTTAATAATTTTCATTGTTCACCATTGGGTGTTGTTCCTAAGAAGGTACCAGGTGAATTTAGACTAATTCATCATTTGTCTTGGCCACAGGGTAACTCCATTAATGATGGCATTCCACCTGAGCTAACTACAGTTAAGTATGCACAAGTGGATGACGCGGTTCAGGCAATTATACAATTTGGTGAGGGCTGCTACTTGGCCAAAACAGATATTCGCTCTGCATTCAGAATTACCCCAGTGGTACCATCTGATTATAATTTGCTGGGGTTTAAGTGGCTAGGTCTCTTCTATTATGATAAATGTTTACTAATGGCGTGTGCAGCATCCTGCAGAATCTTCGAAGCTTTTAGCACTGCTTTGGAATGGATGACTGGACAGTCAAAGCATGCAAGAGCAGTTCTACATATTTTGGATGATTTTTTGTTTGTTAACAGGGACTTTTATTACTGTAAAAAGAATCTTGATGATTGTTTTAGTCTATGTAATGATTTGGGAGTCCCATTAGTTAAGGAGAAAACGGAGGGCCCTGCTACTGTTTTGTGCTTTGCGGGTATTGAATTAGACACTGTTTTGATGCAAGCTCGTCTCCCACTTGAAAAAATACAACGTTGCATATTTCTAGTTCAGCAGTTTCTGGGACGCAAAAAGGCAACTCTTAAAGAAATCCAGTCCTTGGTCGGAATGCTTAATTTTGCTTGTACTGTTGTCACCCTGGGGAGAGCCTTTTTAAGGCGCCTAATTGATTTGACTAACTCAACCTCATCACCATCGCCGTATCAATCACTGTACTAAATTAGACCTACTTGTTTGGCAAGATTTCCTGCTGCACTTCAATGGAAAAGCTTTCTTTATTATGAGTCAGTTTCCTGAAGACTTGGCACCCCAGATGCAGCTGTATCTACTGGTTTTGGAGCATTGTTTGGCTCACATTGGTTTTATGGAAGTTGGCCAAATAATTTTATACACAACATAACATTTTTGGAACTCTTTCCCATTGTACTGGCAATTGAGGTCTGGGGTGAGCTCATGGCTAACCAGGCAATTTTGTTTCTGTCAGACAATGCTGCAGTGGTGTATATAATAAACAAGCAATCATGTAAAGATAAAGACATTATGAGGCTTGTTAGAAAAATGGTATTAATTTGTCTCCGTTGCAACATCAGGTTTAAGGCAAAACACATCCCGGGAAAATATAATGAACTGGCAGATTCTCTTTCTCGACTTCAGATCAAGAAATTTCAACAGCTGGCACCATGGGCAGATCAGTGGCCAACCCCTATTCAAAAAGATGCATGGGAGATGTTCAGTGGTATATGACACAATTACTGACATCAGCATTGGCCCCATCAACACGATGTTCCTACAAATGAGCTTGGCAGGCATTACAAAGTTTTCACCTCAAGCATTACACAGGAATTTTTACTTTGCCAGACTGTGAGTCTTTGATAACCATGTTTTAACAGACATGCACATGAACGCGTTTGCGGCAAATGCAATCACCACAACTGCGTCAGCAATTAGTTACTTACATAAGCTACAGGGGTATAAGAATCCGACAGATTCTTTTGTTGTCAAAAAATTGTTATCAGCCATGCGAAAACAAACACCGACTATAGATAGGCGTTTACCTATATCACGCTCCATTTTGCACGCCCTTGTTGACTCTTTGCCATACATTGTCAATTCAGGCTATAAGCATCGATTATTTTAAGCTCTCTTCCTGTTCATGTTCTATGCATGTACACGCATTGGGGAGGTAACTTTTACCACCAATAATAATGTTTCACATATCTTGCAATTACACGACATTGTCATTTTGCACCCGGGTGCTCTGCAGATAGCTTTTTGAAAATAACTTTCACCAAGTACAAGCATGGCTATGCCCCTCAGGTCGTTATTATTGGTTGTCAATGTGTCCCCTACTGTCCAATTGCAGCAATCTCTACTTTTGTTGCGTGATTACTTTATGTTTAAATTCAATGCAGGGCTACATTTTTGTGGCTTAAGCCCCCAATATTATAAGGGTCATAGTTTCCGTATAGGAGCTGCATCAGAGGCAGCAAGTTCTGGTTTGTCTGATGCACAAATCAGAAGTCTGGGAAGGTGGAAATCGGATGCATTTAAACTGTACACCCGTCAACATGCACAATTTTAGTCAAGCAACTAGCATGGGCAATAGTTGTTTCCCTATATTCTGGTTGGGCTAGCATGGGCAGCCCTTATGTCATCCCTGAGTGTTAGGTATCTTCTCATTTTTGCATATAATTTATTTTTATTCTTTGGTGTGGGGCTGACACAAGGTGTGTCTGGTGGCGTGATTTGGCCCCACACTCAGTGACGTTAACTTTGTCATTTGTTCAACAAACTTGACTTGCAACTTTTAGTCAAGAGTTAGGGATTTTAGAAAACTTTGTTCATTCAGTTAACTTGATATGTTACATTGTATTCAAGATTTTTCAATAACTTTTTCGCTTATTCAAGCATTTTGTTCACTTTATCCAAATAGTTAGGGTTTTTGAATAAATCGGCCACAACTGGGGTATCCAAAGTGCGTTAACCCAGTTGTGGTCCTTTTTCAGCCAAATACAGGTGTATTTCATTGTGTAAATGGGTTCCAGACACAAATACTTGTTGAAATGGCAGTGTGCAAAAAACTGATATATATGCAATAACACGTGAAATCGCCTGCACGTCCACGTCGAATAGTTTATTATATACATTGAATAATATTTGATAATCGTTGATCTAAGTAACTATTCAAAATAGCTAGACATTTCGAGCAATAGCTCTACATCAATGATATAGTAATAGCGATCTCGGCTTCACAAAAAAAAGAAGCTGAAAAAAAATGATTTTAACTATAAAGAGCCCCAATCGCAATAGAGAGGCATAATCCCAAGAATGTTGTTTGATATATATGTTGTATACATTTATGTGCTAATCTCTAATTGTTCCTCGCGAAACCTCATTTAAGGTAGCGGGACTATTATTTGCATACTTGTTTTCATCTTCTAATTGTGACCAAATGACTACAAATAGACCAAGGAAAGTATTTATTTTTAGAATCGCTAGACTTCAAGCTTTTCAAAGGTGTGTTTGCCATGCCCGTATCTGCATTCTATGACCCGTTACTTAATCAAAGGTGAAAAATTACTTTTTTTGTAAAAAAAATATTTTTTTCACTTTTCCTAGTTATTCAATAGTCTGGTAAATTGAATGTGTCTGGTCAGTTTTATGCAAGCAACGCGTTTTAAAAAATAGTGTGCTGAATTTCAATTACTGTTTTAGTCGCATTGCCCCCAACTCAAACCACAACTCGTTGGTAAATAATCGATGAAATAGTTTGTCTGGACACATTCAAGTTCCTCTCACTGTCACCTTAAAGCTGTGAAAATTTGGTGTTAATCCGACGACAATAAGTAAACGTTATTTTCTGTTAAAGACCTTGTATTTTGAAAAACATAAACTCCTAGAAAACGTCCATGAAGTAACAGCAAAGATTTTCAAGCTTATTTATCGGCACAATCAATTTGTTTTCCCATCAAGGTCTGCTTTAACATGTGTAGGGACATCCAAATGTGTAAGGCTATTGGGAACCAACAAAATAAAGGAATGGGATAGCTATAATTGGATAAATTCGGCATATGAAAACACCAAAATCAATGATTTTTGTTCAGTGGCTGTGTGACCTTGTGTCTGACACATTCATAAGCAAATGACTAATCTGTGAAACAAACAGGGGCGGAGACAAACCACTCAAATGTTTGGAAACACTCACTGTGTGTCAGATAGCTACTGATAACACATCCTAACATTGCTTTGTCTTGAGTTTATCTTTGAAACTTATAGGCACACAGATTAAGCCTGTGTTGTTGATTTTGGAAAACACTACTGATACTACCTTGCTTCCCTTCAGAAAATCTACATTTTAACCAACTTACATGACAATCTATGTTATGTTGACTTTATCACATGAAAGTTTATAGTGCATTTCATCAATTAATAAATAAATGTGAAAATCGAAATTTGCAACACAAATAATAGTCTCGCTACCTTAAACGAATATTGTAGGGTCATGTATTTGACATTCTGACTAAAATTAACGCAGTGATCGCAATATAAATTTTTGAGCGCATATTCAAGACACCTTAGAGCGTCTTGGCTCATTTCCATAAACGATCGCCGTTAATGAACACTGATTACTGTTAGTTTACCCTATTGCGAAATGGTGTTATTTTCAGAGCCATCTTGATACGTTTCCGGAAATGCATTGGCAATACAATTACTAATTTTGGAATCAATATTTTTTTTCACAATCCCTGAAAAATCAACACTTGGTGAAAAATCGCCACTAGGTAAAATGAGATGACGTCGGACACCTAACATATATACGGCCGGTTGCTGGTAGCATAGTGGTTGTTGCATCAGACTCATGATCGGTAGACCCCAATTCAAATCCTACCTTAGGCAGAACATCAAAAGAGTCGACCCCTACCCTGGGTGAGTGTGCCACAGACTCAATGGGAAGGCTAATTCCACTGGCCGAGATTGATTCACTAACAAATGCGACTTTGGGGGAACCTTGGTTAAGGTCCGCAGGTGCTTGTTTTCGACCGAGCCGGGTTGACGTGAAAATCGAAATTTGCAACACAAATAATAGTCTCGCTACCTTAAACGAATATTGTAGGGTCATGTATTTGACATTCTGACTAAAATTAACGCAGTGATCGCAATATAAATTTGTGAGCGCATATTCAAGATACCTTAGAGCGTCTTGGCTCATTTCCATAAACGATCGCCGTTAATGAACACTGATTACTGTTAGTTTACCCTATTGCGAAATGGTGTTATTTTCAGAGCCATCTTGATACGTTTCCGGAAATGCATTGGCAATACAATTACTAATTTTGGAATCAATATTTTTTTTCACAATCCCTGAAAAATCAACACTTGGTGAAAAATCGCCACTAGGTAAAATGAGATGACGTCGGACACCTAACATATATACGGCCGGTTGCTGGTAGCATAGTGGTTGTTGCATCAGACTCATGATCGGTAGACCCCAATTCAAATCCTACCTTAGGCAGAACATCAAAAGAGTCGACCCCTACCCTGGGTGAGTGTGCCACAGACTCAATGGGAAGGCTAATTCCACTGGCCGAGATTGATTCACTAACAAATGCGACTTTGGGGGAACCTTGGTTAAGGTCCGCAGGTGCTTGTTTTCGACCGAGCCGGGTTGACGCCAGAATAGTGCATTAAAATTGCCAAAAGGGAGATGGCCGCACAGCCTTGTCATGCAGTCCCAAACAGGAAATGACTTCTGTGGCCCAATGCACTATGTGCCAGCAATAGCACTTGCGCTTACAAAAAAGTCAGAAGAGACAGCAGCGATATTCAATGTCCGGAACTGTCACCCGGCACAAAAATATTTTTTTTTTATAAAAAAAAAACATATATACGGCCGTATATCACATTTGCGTTATGACTGACATGTGAAACCATCTGATATAATAACAATTCAGAAAATAATGTGTGAAAACACCGACATATTAGTGTATTGTTTGATGGCCAGCCATTATGCCAAACAATCTGCTTGCATTGACTAATGTTTTTAATTATACAAGCATTGATTAAATACATGACAAACTATCGTATTCTGTGCTTAGAAGTGATCCTCAAACATGGGTAACACACAGTCGGGTTAAGTAGGGTCAATTGAGATACATTCGAGTATTTTACGTTAATAACGAGAAGAAGTAGAACAACATTTGTTCAAGAATTACGCAAACGGTGCAAGTAAAACGATTACTCTCTGCAGTGGCTCGCAAGCAAGCCTGAAAGTGTTGTCGATCTTCATAACGAATTTAAGATGCTTGTCGCCCTCTTCAGTCTGGGTTGCTCGATACTCGACTCAGCGTATTATTAGTTCGGGGATGTATTTTTTAGAACGACTCAGCGTGGCAGTTCGGGGTAAACGCATCAAACACAAGGGATAAGTGACACACCAGTTATATATGTAATTTAAACGTGATTTAGTGATAACAAACTCATTAGAAAAAGTGTCCCTGGAGTTAAAGTTTTGGGGACCTCTCTAGGCTGTAACAAAGCATCTAGTCTCCGGGTCGTCTCGTTGTCTCCTATTTCTACTTTCCATTCACACCTTTTAATGCCCATGTCCATTCATATTTTCATTCGTGCCTGCATGTTAGCACATCGCGCATGTGTGGAATTTTACATATTTTTAAAATAGTGACATGTTAATCTGGCCGCTTTGCATTTTTGAGTAATTTACTGGACGAATTTAAGAATCATATTAATGTTGACATGCTGGGAATATTTTTAATTAGATCGCTTGAAACAATTCTTTATATACCAACGTTGCAGCTAAAAAAACACGAATGAACATAAGCCGAAATACGGGTGCGAATTTGATCTACCGCTCGATTGTTGCTGTATGTTCTAAGGCACATGTATATTTTACAACGGTAGAAAGTAGAAAGTTTCAAGTGCTTTATCAATTTTAAAATTGGTTTATTTCTTATGAAAGTGACGATAATAAACCTTTCGAAACAAGTCAATGAAATATATACCCATCTTGATGTGGGGTTTTAGTTGTGGCGACCACACCCCAAGTCAATGCAATGAATACCAAAAACCGTCTCTGTGCAATCATCTTCACGCAATACTAGTCAGGTTCACTCATGAAATAATCAACAAATTAAAGTTCAACAGCAGATACGAACATTAAGGGATGGTTAATTACATTGTCTACTGAATGATCAAAGCAATATAACAAATGTATCTGCAGGTGACAGGTGTGCAAAGTGCTCCTATTGATAAAAGTCACATGTACTCATATTACAAATACCTGAGGGTGCACTTTATACTGAATATACTGAGGTCATTGAAAACAGATGATGCACAACGATATGATTGTTTACTGCAAACTGGGAGAGTTTAGTATAGCGTTTGTCGCAATTTAAGAAATTTTACTAAAAGTAGTATTCATACAAATAGTTACAGTGCATGGGAAAAATCATATGTAAATAACGTGCACATACGATAAAGACACTTTCACCCCAACTACGTTTCATCACTGTTGTGTTTCTGTGATTTGTTGCAGATCCTAATAAGTTTATTTACGTACCAAAGTTTTTGCAAATTTATTTCGGAGCCACAACAGTTTTGAATACATCACTCGCTATTTTATTTGGTGTTGGCGCATCAGTTTGTCCGAGTCGAATATCTTCATGCATGAGAGATGCAAGGTATCATGTGGCAGTTGATATGGTTATCATGCATTCTGTTCTCATTTCATTTCTCTTCAACCTTTGTGTACGGAAAATAAGCTGATGAGCTTTTTGCCATTGGGGGCGCTTTTATTTGTTTTAGAGATGCGGCTAATTTAAGCTTAAGTTAATTGCGTATTTGGGATTAAGATTGCGCCATGCTAAATATTTTCAATCGATGCAGTTATCGATTGGTGTAAAGGCCATGATATATTAGTCGACAAATGTTGATCCGTGTATCATGGATAAGAGCTGACAGATATACATCAACACACTGTATCTTGTTGCAGGAATAAAGCATGTCTCTATTTCAAACAACACGTTGCAACAAGTAGACGGAAGTATGTATGATATCTAGAGAAACTTTTGCTTTCCCAAATGGTGTTTGTTTTTTCTTCTGTTCAATATCATGTCTATTGTGCCTAAAATATTATTATTAGTGTATTTTTTACAATCTTAAATGGAATATAGTTACAGTAACACACACAAGCCAATATAAATATTTACCAGCTGATCACGTGGCCACTTTTGACCAATAATCTTCACTTTCTCATGAGGATAACAGTAGTTCCTCGTGGCGTCATTATGGTTGCTCTATACAATATGGATTTTGTGATTGAAATAAATATAACATCCCATGCAGTAGCCACACATCTTACGGTAATCTGAGTAATAGTAATTTTTAGCTAGTTTATACTGTTTTAAAAGTCCGCCAACCTTCAAAAAAAACAGTTTTTGTTCACCATTTACTAGAAAAGACGTCTTTCTTTGTACCAAGCAGTGTGTTAGTCTAGTCTGAGCCCAGCCTTTGTAAACAAAACTATGTATGTGAGGAATTTGGAGTATTTAAAGTAATAAGTGAATGAAAGAATGAATGAACAAACGAATGAATGAATGATTAAATAAATGAATAAAAAATTAAGGAATAACATATTTTACTTAATAATTATTCCATGCAATAAATATAATTTTAAAAAAATTTCTAAATTTTGATACATTTGGTATTGATTGTATGTGAAGAGGGATTTTTGCTCCTATAAAAAAGTCCCGACATTGTCTTAGCTCTGTCAAGATAGAAATATTGCTGGCGTTGTTGTTTAGTGTAGTGGTGATGTTCAAGTGGTCGAAAGTAATAACACAATTAATGGGGTGAATCGTGATAAGTAAGATTATGAATGAATGTAGCGACAAAGAGTTTATGAAGTTTAAATATGTCAAGAATATGTAGTTGTGAAAAAAGATTAATTGAATTTTCGCTGCGTGGCTTAAATATCATTGTACGGACTATATACTTTTAGGCACCTAATAAACAATTTAAATGCGTTGAATAGGTACTACCCCAAGCCTCTAAGCCATAAGTGATATAGGGAAGTATAAATGAATTGTACAAAAGCAAAAGAACATTGAGGGGTAATATATGATGGAGTCTTTATAAGAAACCACATTTCATTCGGACCTGTTTATTAATTTTACTAATCTGATTAGTCCAAAACTATCCCCGCGAATGTGACATCATCCACCTCATTTATTTCCGTTTCTCGGATACTAGCAGAGCCAGACGGTCTAAGTTGTTTTTTCCCCTGAAAATAATTAAATTTGTTTTGATTTTTTTTACTGTTGATCGTTAATCTATTTGAATCGCACCATAACTGCACCTTATTTAGTTCTGATGTCACATGAGTAAGATCAATATCACCTGTTTCTGAAAAAGTATGGAAAAGATTGGAATCATCGGCGTAAAGACGGAAATCAAAGAAAGTTGAAGAGTTAGGTAGGTCAGTTAGCAAAGAGGGGAAAATGTCGAACGTAAAGGATGGGCTAAAGGACTGCTAATAATATCCGCAGCATCAATAAGGAATCTTAGTGATAAGAATATTTTTTATTTCTATTTTAGTCACTGGTTGAAGAAAAAATGAATTTGGCAATTGATGACCAAGGAAGTCATAGACAACGGTGTTGGCTCATTGAAACCCTGTACCACATCAACAGGATCAGTTAGAACATATTCCTTGCCATTATCATCAATATTCAAACGGTCGTGTAACTTGTCGGATCCCTGTTTCTTTCCCAGTAGGTCATTCACCACACTCCATGTTTTGTTTGTGTTATACTGATTAATAGTAAATAAATTGGAATACTAATTGCTTTTTGCCTTCCTCAATACATTGGTTAGAAGATTTCTATGAGTTAAACTTAAAAACTGTACTTGATTCATGCCCATATAATTTGTGTTTACGGGATACAGATTTCTTGCTAGCCTTAGTTATCCAAGGTTTACTATTCTGTTTTTCTTTAAAGGTTTTAATTCTAAGTGGGGCATGCCGATCACAAACTTAACTGAACATGTTGGCAAATGACTGGTGTGCAGTTTCTGTATTATTGCTATTTAAAATACAATCCCAATTGATTTGACTAAGATCATTTCTAAACTTTTCCCGATCATAACATTTAAAATCCCTCAATGACTTCCATTAACCATTCAACATAAACTATTATACTTTATAACACACACAGTGCAAAGAACAATTCTGATTAAGTATTTCAATGCAAAATGTTATACATTGGATGCATTCAAAGACTGAATGTTAAAATGTTAATTGTGGCTATGTTAACTGCACATTTTCACATTTTGTATTTTAAATGATTTGGTGCTTTATGTAACTTTTCTACTGTTACATACCCATGAACACATTGCCCGTAAATGTATAAACTTTGGTGTTCATTGCTGTTACGCACTGATCGAAGGTTTAGTAATGAATGGCAATTTTGTTTGTTCATGGTTTTATATTTGTTGTAAAACCTTGGTATAAAATATCGCATGACAATGTCAAAGAACAATCTTTAAAACCCAGATTTTTTAAATAATTGAGGACAATATAATGTACCCTATTATTCACAATATATAATTTTTTCAGCCCATGTCACCAAACTGCAATTTAGATTTTGTATAATAACCAATGGAAAAGCGTTATAATACTGCCAAAATGACCAGTATCCACTAAAATACAATTAAGCTGGTAACCCCCAAATTTGTTTAAGTCAATATCATTATATTGCCCGGAAGTACAATTTATTGAAAAATGAATTATGGGTATTTGCAGTCATTAGTAGATTTGTACCTTAATTATATTATGAACAATACAATGGGAGAATGATAGTTATTTCAAATAATGTTGCTTCTACTAACCACTGATCGAGGTTTGGAAATTATAAACACAAAAAACAAATATGATTGTCTCTTGTTCCTCAGCCAAGAGTCTACCCTATGGAACACAAAACAATTTACGTTTCCCGTGAATCATCGTTGGTCTGACAATTGTAAAACATATTATTAAAATATTGAAACATAAGTTATATTACGCGCCGACAAATGATATGGGCGTGGTGCATAAATATCACTGCCAACGGGTTATTCTTACAATCGATATAGGGACATGTAATGTATTTACAAAATATGGCAGCATCTCAAATTAGCTTCGATCTATAGCGTTTATGGCGTTTTTAGTTACACGTTTGCGATGTGAGCATGATAGAATGCAAAAACCCGGAAAACTGGTCTTTTTTATTCTTATACTCCATGAATTTCTGTGCAAAGCGATAGGCAATCTCATTACTTCATGAAATTGTATAACCTATATTTGAGTATGGTCGTAACAGTTTCTACGCCATGATTATTCACAAAGTAGTTTTAAATAAACGCTGCTCGGACCTATACGTATCATATATAGTAGGAAATATTTGGTAATCGTTGTTCTAAGAAGCTACTAAAAATAGATAGATGTTTCAATCAATGGTTTTTATTTTACATTTCTTTTTATCTCATCGATAAATAGGTATTGCTCAAAATGTTTAGCTATTCTGAGTAGTTACTTAGACCAACGATTACCAAATATTATTTAATGTATATGATAAACTATTCGACGTGGACGTGCAGGCGATTTCACGTGTTATTGCATATATATCAGTTTGTTGCACACTACCATTTCAAAAAGGCCGGTTTATTTGCAGAAAATCTCTACTAATTCCATCATTATTCTGAGGTTCAAAAAGATTATAATCTTTATTTTTATATTGGTTACTGATTGGCCCGTTCGGTATGTAATCAAATAAAATCTATTGACAGCTGTCTAGTGTATTATGCAGCATTGTAATAGCCATGTGACGTGTTTTCAAAAGCCACTTACTGTGTGACTCACTTTGATATGCTTGGCGGAACAGTCGCTATGTGGTATTGGTACTGATTTTGTGACATTGTGTGCAAATAATTGTGGTTTCATTGTTCTTGGTTTTGAATATACCAAACAGTTATCATGACTATCATAATAGCGATCTCGGCGTCAAAAAACGAAGGTAAAATAAAGAAACTGATTTTGACTATAGAGAGCCCCAATCGCAATGGAGAGGCATACTCCTAAGAATATGGTTTGATATATATTTTGTATAAATTTATTAAACGAGTGTACTAATCTCAAATTGTTCCTCGCCAAACCTCGTTGTATGTATTTGATATTCTGTTGTATATATCCATTTCGCTGCTGCTAACGACTAAAATTAACACAGTGATTGCAATATAAATTTGTGAGCGCATATTCAAGACATCTTAGAGCGTCTTGGCTCATTTCCATAAACGATCGCCGTTAATGAACACTGATTACTGCTAGTTTATCCTATTGCGATTAAGAAATGTAGTTATTTTCAGAGCCATCTCTATATGTTACGTTTCCGGAAAGCAGTGGTAATACAATTGCTAATTATAACTAGGTGAAAAATCGCCAAAAGGTAAAATAAAATGACGTCGGACACCTAGTATATATACGGTTTTCTATCACACGTGGGCTATGATTGACACCTAAAACCATCTGAAATAATAACAATTCAAGAAATAGTGTGTAAAAACACCAATGTATGATAGCCAGCCATGATGGCAAAAGATCTGCTTGCATTGACTAATGTTTTTAATTAAACAAACATTGGGTAACTGCATGATAAATCATGGTACATGATAAGGTATGGTAAGTGGTCCCCAAACGTTGATAACACACAGTCGGGTTAAATCGGATGAATTGAAATACATTAGAGTATTTCACGTTAAGAACGAGAGGAATGAGAACAACATTTGTCAAAGAATTACGCAAACGGTGCCAGTAAAACGATTACTCTCTGCAGTGGCTCGCAAGCAAGCCTGGAATTGTTGTCGATCTTCATAACGAATTTAAGAGGATGGTAATATTTGTTTTTAATTAGATCGATTGAGACAATGTTATATATACCAGCGTTGCAGCTAAAAAATACACGAATAAACCTCATAATTCAAAATACGGGTGCGAATTTGCTCTACCGCTCGATTATTTTTAATTGCTGTATGTTCCATGGCACAGTGACGATACTAAACCCTTCGAAACAAGTCAATGAAATATATAACTACCTTGATGCGGGGTCTTAGTTGTAGAGACCACACCCCAAGTTAATGCAATGAATACCAAAAACCATATCTGTGCAACCATCTTCACGCAATATCAGGCAGGGTCACTTATGAAATAATCAACAATTAAAGTTCAACCGCAGATAAAAACATTAAGTGATGGTTAATTACATTGTCTACTTAAGGATCGAAGTAATATAATATATAACGTATCTGCAGATGACAGGTGCGCAAAGTGCGCCTATTGATAAGAGTCACTTATTTGTACTTATGTTACAAATACCTGAGGGTGCACTTAATACTGAATATACTGAGGTCATTGAAGACAGATGACGACATGATTGTTTACTGCAGACTTGGAGAGTTCGGTTTGGTGTGTGTCACACTTAAGAAATCTTACTAAAAGTAGTAATTAGTAAAAAGTAGTGCATGAAAAGAATCGAATGTGAACAACGTGCACATACGATAAAGACACTTTCATCCCAACTACATTACATCGCTATGGCTTTTTTGTGATTTTTTGCGGATCCCATTAGCTTGTTTCTGTATCAAAGGCTACAGTTATTCCTGAATTTGGGGGTCAAGTTTGAGCTATGCTAAATATGTTCAATCGATGCACTTATCGATTGGTGTAAAGTCCATTATACATTGATCAACAAACTGCAACATTTGTTGACAACAAATGTAGGTCCATGTATCATGGATAAGAGCTGACAGATATACATCAACATACTGCAACTTGTTGCAGGAATAGAGCATGTCTCCATTTCAAACAATAAGTTGCAACAAGTTGACAGAAGTATGTATGATATCCAGAGAAACTTTTGTTGACAACAAACGTTGACGCGCACAGGTAAGTGTTCCTTCACTATGAAGAATTACAATATAATCACCTTTGTGAATCAGTCAAGTTACTTTGCTCTGTTATATTTTGAAGAGGGGATTCTGCATCTGAATCATTTGCATTTATGTCAATTATTTCTTTCACAAATAGTGTTTTTTTTCTTCCGTTCACTGTTCTGTTTAGTATTGTACCTGAAGTAATATTATTGCATTTTTTCATTCTAAAAATGGAATATAGCTGCAGTAACACACACAAACCAATGTAAATATTAACCAGCTGATCACGTGTCCACTTTTGACCAATACTCTTCACTTTCTCATGGGGAACAACAATAGTTCCTCGTGGCGTGATTATGGTTGCTTTATACAATATGGATTTTGTGATTGAAATGCATATAACATTCCGACAGTAGCCACACATCTTATGATAAACTTGGTGGTAGTCATTTTTGGCTCGTTTAAATTGTTTTAACAGTCCCTGTGTTACTTACGTTTAAATTATAGTGAGAGTAAATGCGACTTGGTTACAATATTCCTAAATATTATCAGCAAATCACAGCCCGCCGTTTAAATCGGTTTTACATTATGAGATTCATATGTACTTCGAAATACGTGTAACAGGGAGGATCCCATAGCTAACATAATAAGAATGCAGTCTTCAAAAAACATTAATAAACATTTCATTTATAATTACTTTACCGTTGATTGATTGATTACCACTACTAAATACAATTAGCAAACAATTCATCAAATTCCTGTAATATACGTTTATAATGTCTACCCTAAAACATGCAACCTGTTAATCCTAAACAATACTATAAAAACTTCAAAAACATTAATAAACATTTCATTTACAATTACTTTACCGTTGATTGATTACCACTACTAAATACAATTAGCAAACAATTCATCAAATTCCTGTAATATACGTTTATAATGTCTACCCTAAACATGCAACCTGTTAATCCTAAACAATACTATAACATCGTGTGAACCAAATGAGCATACGTGATTTGATTGATAACATTGCTCGTCTTACAAATTTTGAGCTGAACCCTAGCTCAAGTGGAAAGATTTATAATTACAAAATAATAGTAAAATTCTGTCGATCATGAACAAAGCTTTGCGATTATACAGTTGTGGGTACGTAGGCGCGCCACTTCTATTTCAGAATGATTTGAAAATGTTACAAAAGTGCCCCTCAAATTAATATATTTAAATTGGCAAAGTATACAACACATTGACAATTCAGAAAATCTCTTAGAATCCTGTCGGGCAATATAATTACCATCATATTCGGTACTCATAGACTTTTTAAAAACTTAATAAAACTTTAAAAAATGTATGTTGCAAATACTTTGTCTACTGAGAAAAGTTTAAATATACCATCATAAAGAGCCTCACACAAAGTTATTAAATATCAGTTAATCAGTAGAAGAGAGATACCGGGATCGATTGAGGTAATCCACTGAGTTACTAAACATTTCTATTGAAAGTTTACAAGAATGTATTGTTTATAAAGTGCCAGCTGACAGCAAGTAATTATGTCCAATGGAAAACAATTACGAACGTTTCAATGTTTCCTCTCAATCTTTTTGATTATTTTCTTGTTCCTGCGATCTGGACCTTCACCTCCGTTTAGTGTTGGGGTGTTGTTTCTCTCTCGTGGTTGTAAATGTTGTTAGCACGTCAGCATTCATGATTGCAGGCAGTACATAATTAGTTGTATATTGTAGTACAAGAATGTCATTTTCTTAAGATTCGTGACTGAAACAAGTTCATGAGTTGAATCAATTGCGATTTACTTTTTTTAGACATCTCATGCCATTTCTTTATTTCAGTCAAAACAAACACATGCATAACATCATTTTGAAGGCTACTTACATAAACCTTTTACAACCTTAGAATAACCAGTTTAGTGCGGTAACAAATAATACATTCCTGTGCAGGTAATATAAATAAATGTTTACTTGTCATACCCATAATTGAGCATATACTGCAAATTGTTTACCAAGACAGCATTGGGGGGGGGTGCAAGCTGTATGTTCCCCTATGTCTAAGCGATTAAGTTTGTCGAAGATGACAGAAATTCTGTTTTTTCAGATTCAAATGTGTATGTTGTTTTATAGTCAAATAAAGCGACAGTGTATCATGCAATAGTGCACGGTTGATAAACCTTCAATGTACAGGTATTGCTGTTCGTAAATGATTGAAAGTCCCGACCAATAAGCTTGAAATTGGTGGTTGTGGATACAACTGTCCCAGGTATGTATGTGTTACAGCATGTTTTTTTATATTTGTTCAATTAGAAGCACATCTTTAATATATGCACATACACAAAAACGCATTGCATTTATTGTATACAGGATTATTAAAATATTACTTATTTTGACCATAGAAATATCAATACTGTATAAAACTCGTATGCTATTAATAGAACAAAGACGGCAAAATTATCGATATCTTTTGTGAGAATCGTAATCTACATGTTGTAACATGTACGAAAAATAAGGATGTGAGCCACAATACGAAGTGTAATTACATCACTAAGTAAAATCAAAACACTTCTGATTTTGTGGTATCATACATTACAATGTTTTCTCCAGAATCTCAAACAATTTCCTTTTAATCTCTATGGCAATTTTATTTCATATGTAAAATTTACATCAAATGAGACCTTCTTATTTACAACAAATCAAAACAACTGGTTGAACAGTGTCACTACATTTACTTGTACATGTACCATCAATTTTTGAGTGAAATTGTAAAAAAAAAACATTGCAATGAAAATTCACCAATTATTTTAAGCCTCTTAATCAAATTTAACAAATTTAGCACATGTGAACTTCCTTGATTTATCGCATTGCAGCTATTTCAGAAAACAGGTTGCACCATGTTGGAAGAAAGACAGGAATGTACTGATAATACGGAGTAAGTGGTCCAGAAATTACACATCAAATTATTGATATATTCTACATGAAGGTAATCAGCATAGTAGTGTTGATATATTGATCAGAGGTATAATGGGTTTTGTGATGTGTTTAATTCCACCAACTTCTTCAAAGTAAAATCAATATTTGAATTAATCTGAAAACAAAACAAAATGATGACTGTTTTTAATTCAAAAATAATGTTTCAAATGACTCAGTGAGAAGAAAAAACAAATCTTACCTCTATAGCTATAGCTATATTTGATTATAAGGTATCACTGTGGTCACATTGTTTCGGACACCCAAACAGCAACATTGCTGACAGATTTGCCATGCATGTTTCAAGATCATTAGATGATTAGAGCTGAATAGATCAAACTATATTCAAGATATGTATGGTGCCCTCTAAACGGCAAATGAGACCAGTTTTGAGACTCTCTAACAGATGGAGATGCCATTTGAGACCGATTTAGAGACTCTTGGATGCCACAATAACCAGAAACGAGACCGCGTTTGAGACCAGTTTTAGAGACCGTCAATTTTCACAGTCTGATTGGACAACCCTCTGACGCCTCTTGCAATATACAAAGGCTTTGTTTCAGAGTTCAAGAAACAGATTAACTCCACTATTAAAAAATGAAGCAAACAATTGTCATTGACTTGCTATTGGCGGATACATAATTTGAATGTTTTAACTTTAAAAACAAGCTTTTAGAAAACCCAAGACAGCGAATGCGTTCAGCTCGAAAAAGTGGCTATTCCAACATCCAGTTCTTAGTTCACTAAATCAGTCTCAAATACGGTCTCAAATGGCATCTTCATATGTTAGAGAGTCTCAAAACTGGTCTTATTTGCTGTTTAGAGGGTACTGTACATACCTCTATATTCACCATGGTGAATTGTTTATCTAACTGCACATATTTACTATTGTAAATTGGAGAAGAGTCATTTGTGTATCTCTCGGTTTATCCAAACATCCAATGGCATCTGTATGTACGACAATCCAGGCAAACACAAAGTTGGGTTCAGTGTTCATGGAAATTTGCATTATTTGAAAAGTCCATGTACAATTTGTATGGACAGATTAGATAGATATCAAACTCAATTATGGCTACTTGATCATCATGCTAAACGTTCTCACTAAATAATCGCTGATAATGAGAACAAATTAATCACACATGTTGATGTATAAACAAATTCAACAAGGTCAGCCTCAGTGAATAATTGTGTAACATTATGCCACACACTAGACACACACCACTAACTGTGTCCTGACTGTAAGACTAGGTCAGAATAAACATATTTAAATTGTTAAGATCGCTTTGCCATTTTCCATACCTCAATTTAATTTCACAATAGAAAAAATAAATTGAAAGATAATTGCATCTTCTATTGATATTCAACATGCTCCGTAGTATCAGTGTGACATCTCCCCCTTCGCCAAGGTTGGTTGACCCCATTTAGACCTTGAGACGTGCATATATCACTCAGCAATGTTGTTATGGCATCAGAAACAATATGACTGTGACAATAATTCATTTTGAGTCACAAGCTTACAATATCTACTGTAAAATATGTTGAAATAACTACATCTATACAATGTATGTGCCATTTTAGCAAATTCGACATAATGCATGAATTAACAGAATCTTGAATTAGCTGAAGTACCAACAAATAGAATATACTTCATTTTAAATTAGCTGCATCTCGAATTAGCCAAATTATGGATTAGCTCAAACAAGCCATGCATGGCACAGTCCCAGTTAGTTATCAAATTTAAGATATATAGTTTTATTTATAGTAATATAGTTTGAATATAAACAGTGATATGGATTCAGAAGCTGATGCTTGATTATGATGATTTTTAACATTAAAATAATTGACATTCAGTCATCTTTTATGTGATTGTCAAACAAGTACTAATAAACAAGTACTAACAGCATTAATTAAAACAAAATGGCGATTGGTCAGCCATTTTAAATCGGATAGTCTGTATATCTATGACATGATGTATAATAAATATATAAAATAATCAGTCAAAGCATTTAAGAATGCTCCATCCATAAAATGTCAAAAATGCTTGATTTTTTTGATGATTTTTTAGCACAAAAATGGCCACCATTCGGCCATTTTGAATCAGATCATCAAACCAATATATCTGTACATCTATGACATTATGTATATTATATATACAAAATTTGAACACAATCACACAAAGCATGTCAGAGATATGGCACTAGAACCGCATTCACTAAAAACAAAATGGCTGTCAGTTGGACAATTTGAATTCCAATCTGAAAAATAAAATGATGTGCATGCATGTGTCAATTATGCTCAAATCTATCTACACATGACAAGGATCAAACTCCAGTATGCCAGAAATGCTTGATTTTAATGATTTTTCAGCACAAAAACAAATTTATGTGCATATGTATAATATTATATATGATGTATGTAATCGATCCAGGACTGCCTAAGATATAGGTCCGAGGTGAATGTAAAAGTCCCTGTTTTTGGACGGCATCCGAACAAGGACAGCCAGCAGTATACTGAATTCAAACAAATAATGTGAGCTTTATTATGTATGCTAAAATAACAAGTTTTAACCACTTTATGCAAAACTACTGAAAATTAGATCAGACCGCGAAAGAACAAAGATGTAGTACAACTATTATCTCTTAATACATTATATGTTTAGCAATTGAACATTAAATGGTGATGTATAAACTGTAATAGACAGTTTAACAATTTATACAGTGCCCCCCCCCCCCACACACACACACAAAAGTAGTAAATCATCTACATGTATGTCTTTAATGTAAAGTCACATGGACATTTTAATTCTGAAATGACATCCACAATGTAGTTTAAGCACTGGAATAACTTGTACTTTGTTGCTGCAAGTGTGTATGCAGTGAACTGCCTTGTAAAGAATCAAAGTTGTATACACACAGCCAGTAGACTGTCCAAGCACAATCACAGATTAAAATTCCAACATGTCCGAGACAGATTTTAGGCAGTTAACTATCAAACTTTCTGTGGACAGGTGAATGAAGTTTATAAAAACTCACATTAGTAATGAGTCAGGAAACAGCACAAACATGAATAAACATAGTTGAACTCTGGTGACCTTGCCCTTTGTTATATAATATAATTCCCTTTATCATAGTTTGTTTCAATATAAATATGCATTGTCATAATTAATTTTGAATACAAACAAGTTTTGGGGTTGAAACAACATTGGGGAATCAGTCTACCGAATGTCCTTAAAAGATGTAAATATCTTACAAAAACATTGGTGCCTTATTTGTTTAATTATTTTAAGGGACATAATTTCCAGCTTTATTCAAAGTAATTCAGATATTTTAGTAAAAAAACAAATGTCTCATTGCAAAAAAAAAGTGCTGCATTTAGATGTGAAGAGATTCATAAAACATGCAAGATAACAGAAAATTTTAGCTGGCTTTAGTCCAAGTATTTTGTACAGGTGTCTGTCAAAAATTAATGATTCACTGAGACAAATATGAACTGCCTGCCTCATTGTGTGACTACTGTATTATATGAAAAGTAAAAAAACACCCTTTATGAATAGCTATCATGTTGCAAGCTCTGCTTTGTATGCAAATCAACTTAAATAGTTAGTTGGTGTCCAGTGGAGAGAGAAGTCAACAGTACTGTTGCCTCCTGAGAATCTACATCTTCAAATACTGCAATCTTTGAAGTGCGTTTTTAAACTAGTATTATAAAAACTCTATCATTCTGTTCTAATAGCTGAAACATATTCCTGTGAGTTTTCATTTCTCGAATGAACTGTTTGTCAAATACAGAATACATATATTTTAGAATAATTTTCTTTTTAAAATGTGGATGAAATGTTTTGCTTTTAATGTATTTTTTATGTATTGTTTTTGATTTGATAACTTTGAACTAAACAGATTTTCTATTAGCTTCAGATCTTGATCAAAGTTAAGCACCCAGTTCATAGGAGTGCTTATATTGATTTTCTGACATCTTGTTTTCTGTAAAGATTTTATTAGTAGGTTTGCAAATGTGTATCAGACTGTGCAATCTCTCCATGAGTTGGTTTTGAAACCCAGTATGGGATTCTGAGATACATTACCAAGGATATTATTACAAGATAAATCATTTGCTTCATTGAACACATACAACAATGCATATTTCCACTGAGATCAGTGACCTTTGATGTGTATCACCAGTGATCAGTCAAGTAGAAACAGTCAAAATATTTTATCAGATTTTCTCTCAATTTTTGCATGATATTTTCATACAGGACATCTGTTGTTCAAACTCAGGGAATACTTTATACTGATGAATAAGGTGACCAAGTTTGATAAAGTTTGGAATAGAATTAGTAAAGTTATTATGCACACAATAACAATTATTAACGACGACAACGACAACAACAACAACGACAACACCGGACAAAATTTTTCCCTTAATATACCTTTCCCTTCCATCTTTGATGGTACGGGCAAGGTAAAAACAAAACGATTGCCAGTCAGTCATTTTTGTTTCAAAAATTTCAAAAACAAATTGACATGCACCTGTAACATAATATGCATTATCATGACACAAAGTTTGAATGAAATTAACCTGTCCATCTCCAAGAAACATTTCTAAACATGTATAAAATTACAGAAGTCCAAACTGGCCACCAGTCAGCCATATTCGATCAAATTGCCATAATAGTTCGTCAAACAATACACTGCCAAGTCACAGAATTTATTTTGAAGACTTTACTACAAGAAGACACACTTTAGCAATTATATAGAAATTGCTTCAAAGTGAATTACATATATGACATTAAGTGACTCACCTTAACAATATCTTTTAATGGTTGTACATCCAGCAACGGTAAAAATGACTTCATAGAGGCCACTTCAAGGTATGCTGTGTCTGAGTATGTCACATATAAGACAGCTGCAATTCCATACACCTGGCAGTAATTTAGAACTTAGAGAAACAGACAATGTATGTAAATATATAAATGATATGCACATGCTTTTTGTGGTTATTAGCATAACCTTGTTATGGCAGGGTATATGTATGTATATGAGATCAGGAACCTTTCACATGCAACAACAAGAAACTGCAGGCATTCACAGTGACAATTTATGACAGCCCTGGTACGAATTTTCTATTCATTTTGACTTGGTAGGACTTTCATCAGGCGATGTGTTGGTCACCGCAATGCGTTCTGTTCAATATGGGACACATAGTGACATATACAACACATGTAAAATACATTACGCTGTACAACGATCATTGCCTTTTCAAGCCAAAAATATCACTGACAAACTTACAAGTCCAGTTATTTGAATGCATCTGCAATAGCGCAAACTGAACCAAGTTTTATTAGCCACTACATAATCCAATGGCAAAAGTAAACACACAAAATAGAAAGCATGGAGTCTGTCAATCAGGCTATAACAAATGCCAAGTCAGACTTGTACAACATACAGTGTACCTACTGATCCAGTTCCCACTATAAGCTTTTAAATTCTGATAATGAGCAGAAAAAAAACTTTGCATTACATAGTCACCACGAGTCTAAGATCTTGACATGATGTGTGATGCATATAAAAAAAGTTTAAACATGTTTTCTTAAGGCATGTCATCACAAGACATGTCATTACAAAAAAATGGTTACCAGTCGGCCATTTTGAATCTGATCGAAATGCAAAAAAGACATGCATAAAGCTCAAATATTGTCCAATGCATGTGTCAATTATACTCAAAATTTATCTATACATGACAAGGATAAAATTCCGGAATGGCAAAAATGCTTGATTTTGATGAATGTTTAGCACAATAATGGCTGCCATTCAGCCATATTGAATCACATATGCAATGTATTTGAATGGATCATTCTAGGCAAGTCTGGGATACAGGTGTGAATACACACACACATATGGACACCTAAAGGTCAATCCATAAGTCCATGTTTTCTAACCTTGTCTAAACAGGAAATAAAAATGTCTGCTGAAGTTGTCATATGTACTTACTTGCAGCTGGGAGATCAGCAACAGTGTTGGGTTGTGAAAGATATGGACATACTGGTTTGGTTTTCAATGTACTACTACACAGGCAGTTCAAGAATGGTGTTGTGTGGTTCCGTGAGTGGGATTTGTACTCAGTGACTTGTAACGATGATAAGATAATCACTTGTGATGACTGTTTTATATTTGAAAATACCTGTTACATGTATGACAGAAACAACTATTAGTGAGTGATCTACAAAATATGTGTCAATGTATTGACCAGGTGAATACTCAATTGTTTTTTTTTTTTTGTGCTTAGGCCAATAAAATTACCAATGGTTTTCACTCTGCTCTTATCTACTGTTATGTCTCTCAGTGTCAATATGGTATGATAATCTTTATATCAAACATATTGTCAATATTGATAAATTTATCAAAGTTAATGTTCATCAATAAAGACAATACAATGTACATGTTAAACCAGATAGTAACACGAGCTAGATCACTGTTGGTAAGTTTGCCGAATATACACGAGATCCTGCCAGGAAATTTTGAATGAATATTCATTAGCTCAAACATATGGAATATATCCGATACTAGTGTGTGGAGTGTTATTCTATCTTGCAGAGACCAAAAGGAAGAACTTGAAATTGAATGCTGATGCTAGGCAAATACTAATAAGACTATTCATTGATCTCCAAGCACTACCTATGAGATTATTCATTGATTTTCACATATAGAACATTTGCCCCCAGCATGCTTAGCGGTTGAACACATGATAGTTAAATATCTACAAGACTCTGCCTCAGCGTTTTAAATGAATAAAATACATTCATCAAATATGTTAGATGAGACAAAGAAATAATTTATAATGAATATTAATTTCATGGTAATGCATTGCATGATGATTCAAATATCCATATAAATTCACTTATTATATTGGTTTTGGCTGAATTTGAATATATTGAGCAATCATCAATCTTAGCAAATACATCCAATAGGATTCTATGTACACATTGATGATATATCAATGATAAATATGTTTTATGTAACACTTTTCACACCATGTCATACATGGCCACCAGATGACCATTTTGAGCCTGATGTTGACACACAACATGACATTCATTCAGATCTCATAAAATTCAGCGTGCATAACAAGTCTGGATAAAATCCCTCTATGCATGACTGAGATCTAGATTTTAAAATTAAAAACAATCGCAATTCAGTCATTGTGAAACGGATAACCAAATAAGTAAATAAGTGCAACATGATGTATCATATAAATTTGAACATTTCGAAATCCTGGTTCAGAATTGCAGAAATACCTGATTTTGATGAATTTTCAACATTATTACAATGGCCACTATACAGCTATTGCAAAATAAATATATGTGCAAATGTGTAACATGGTGTATGATGTATATAAAGTCTGAATATGTTTGTTCTGGGAAAAGTCTGGAATATAGAACCAAATTTATCAAAACAAAATGGTCACTAGGCTGCCATTTTGGATACTAAATGAGAAACAAAATAACTTACACTCATGTCCGATAATGTCAGATGTTTGTATCAAGTTTGAACAAAATCCATCCATACGAAACTGAGATCCAGTTCCAGAATGGCAGAAATACTTCATGAATTTCTAGCACAAAAATGACTGTCATTCAGTCATGTTGATTCAAATCGTGATACTGTACATACAAACATGTATTTAATACATTTTTGAAGTTTGAATGTGCACGGACCAGGCATGTTAGAGATACTGGTGGAGATGCACTGACAGACATACAGACACATAAAGGTCACAACACAAGTCCTTGTTTTCGATCAGGGACTTAAAAAACTTACCTGTTGTGTCCAAATAAATGCCTGCTCTGCTGAGACTTTGCTATTACACTGACACACCACTATGTCACGATGCTGCCTAAGTCTATAGATGAAGCATGATTTATCTGTATGCATTGTTTGTGAGAAACTGTTACCATCGGTTTGTTTCATGCCACTCACTACCACACCAAGGGTGTCATCGTCTTTACTCAGTACGTACGACTCAATAAAGCCTGGTGAATTTAAACAAAGATAAGTTAGAATAAACATTCTTGATAATTAAAGACCAGTAAGCATTCAGAGTAATGCTGTAACAATAGAAGTAAGTGATGGCCTTTTAAAAGATGTCTTAAAGTCTCTCCCAAACACAGCAATGGGAGTGATTAGGGGAGCTATTCGTTAAAAACGTCTTCAAAGCTGTATAGACTGGGAGAGTGATAAGTGAGTGAAGTTCAAATGTTTACTCAATTTTCCACAAAAATGATCACCAGTTTAGAGCATAGAACATGTTTCCATGATCTTCCAAACCTGAAACTCAACCTGAAGTTTGTAGAAGCACTAAACTACCATGAACAAATTGTTATGATTTTGTTCAATCCATATCCAATTAAAACTATTAAATAGTGTGTAGATATGATCACAAGGCACAATTAGCAAAATCAAAAACATGAGCCCCAACTGCTGAAAGTTTCATTCAGTAATCGTACCTTTATTTTACACATCCCTCTCAGTATTGCATACTTACCAGTAGCTACGGGACCCACAGCCACAATCAATGTTTTACAACTGATAGTTTTATCTGGAGATTTGGAAATTTCCAATCTAATTTCTGGACACCATCGCAGGACTGGCTGACTGTGAGATTGATGAAAAAATGTCAATAGTAAACCTTACGGCATTGAAGAAACACAAACTTAGTGAATTATTTTAAATTAACAAACACACAAAGCAATGTAATTTAGTACATACATGTAAAATATAATTTATAGACATAGAACTGGAACTAGAAAAGGATAGATTCCAATCAGAATACACTAGATGAATAGATTATACATATGTAGATGTCACACTCAATTTTGTCAATTTTGATTACATGTGCTGTAACTGCATAGTATCATAATTGAGCAAAAATAATATGAAACAAGCCATGCATGGCACAGTCCCTGTTAGTTATCAAACTTAAGATATATAATTTTGTTAATAGTAATATTGAAGTATTGATCCAGAAGCTGATGCTTGATTATGGTGATTTTTTAACACTGAAATGATTGAAATTCAGTCATCTTGTATCTGATCGTCAAATGAGTACTTGATCATATTGAGCATGGAACAGCATTAATTAAAACAAAATAGCCACCAGTTGTCTATTTTGAATACATCTGTATATCTATAACATGAATGAATATATAAATTTTCAACATAATCAGTCGAATCATGTCAAAGATACGGCTCCAGAACTACATTCATTGAAACAAAATGGTCGCCAGTCAGCCATTTTGAATCAGATTTGAAAAAAAAATAAAATGACATGCATCAGGGACCCATAATGTCATATGTATGTTCTATGTTTGAACAAAATCCATTCATAAACGACCAAGATCTGGTTCCACAATGCTAGAAATGCTTTATTTTTGATGATTTTTTAGCACTAAAATGGCCGCCACTTGGCCACTTTAAATTAGATAGTCAAACAAATATATCTGTACATCTATGACATAATCTATAATGAATATATAAAATCTTAATATAATCAGTCAAAGCATGGCAGAGACATGGCACTAAAACTGCATTCATTAAAACAAAATTGCCCAAGTCGGCCATTTTAAATCTGATATGAGAAACAAAATGACATGCATTGATCATGCATCAAGGTATATTTTCTACATTATAACTCAACTATGTTTTGTTATTCGTAAATCGAATGCATTGCATTTTATGGATGCAGAATATTTTGAGAATGTGTAAATCACCAAAAGCAACGTGAAAAAAAGAATAGTGAATAACTTAGTGTGTATGTAAATGATATGCAAATTAATTAATATACAAATATATGCTTTTAATTATTTTAACTGGAATTAATTTTTCGCTGAAAAGACATTTTGGGTGTTTTGTATGAAATTTATTTTCACTGATTTTTGACAAGTTGAATGTAAAATATAAAAAACAATCCATGCATGGCACAGTCCCCGTTATCAAATTTAAGATATATAGTTTTGTTTATAGTAATATAGCTGGAATATAACTATGTCAGGAATATGATGTTTTAACATTAAAATGATTGACAATTGTATCTGATCATCAAAAAAGTACTTGTCCATATTCAGAGATATTGCTCTGGAACAGCATTCAAAATCAGCCATTTTGAATACATGTATATATATAACATGATGTATAATGAATATATAAAATTTTAATATAATCAGTCAAAGCATTTAAGAGATATGGCTCTAGAACCCTGATCATTAAAGCAAAATGGCCGTCAGTCAACCATTTTGAATCCAATCTGAAAAATAAAATGACGTGCATCAGGAACCCGTCTCATGTATGTACCAAGTTTGAACGAAATCCATCCATAAATGCTTGATATATGATGATTTTTTAGCACAAAAATAAATACCATTCAGGCATTTTGAATAGGATCGTCAAACCAATATATCTGTTTATCTATGACATGATGTATAATGAATATTTAAAATTTGAATATAATCACTCAAAACAAGTCGGAGATATGGGTCTAGAAGCCCATTCATTAAAACAAAATGGCCGCCAGACAGCCATTTTGAATCCGATCTGAAAAATAAATGATGTGCATCAGGAACCTGTAATGTCTAATATATGTACCAAGTTTGAACGAAATCCATCCATAAATGCTAGAAATGCTTGATATTTGATGATTTTTTAACACAAAAATGGCCACCATTTGGCCATTTTGAATAGAATCGTCAAACAAATATATCTGTCTATCTATGACATCATGTATAATGAATATTTAAAATTTGAATATAATCAGTGAAAGCAAGTCAGTGATATGGTACAAGAGCCACATTCATTAAAACAAAATGGCCGCCAGTTGGCCATTTTGAATTTTATCTGAAAAACATAATTATTTGCATCAAGGTCCCATAAAGTCTAATGTATATACCAAGTTTGAACAAAATCCATCTGTAAACAGCCGAGAAATGCTTGATTTTTAGGATTTTTTAGCACACAAATGGCAGCCATTCGGCCATCTTGAATCAGATCGTGAAACAAATTGATGTGCATATGTATACATGTAGTATCATGTACGATGTATGTATGAAGTTTGATTGTGATTGGTCCAGGCACTTCTAAGATACAGGTCCGGACGGACGCACGGACACACAGAGGTCAAAACATAAGTCCTCGTTTTCGGACTGTGTCCGAACGGGGACTAAAAAGGTATATTCACTCGATTTTTATTTTCACTGTATCGTTCCATCACCAAAAATAGCGGAAATGAATTCCAAGCGAAAATAAAGCATTTTACAGTATTTTAGATTGTGGAGAACACTGGATTATGCAAAATGGATGACTCATTCATGACATTGAACACTGAATATTGACAATTTATTCTCTATTTCATTACTGTACCTTATACCATCCCCACATGCATAAGAAAATGTGTACATGTAGCTGATTTGAATCACTGTGATCACAGTATTTACTACTAAAATCTTATGACTTTTAAATACTATTAGATTTGAAAAGTGTTTAGAAACTTACATTTCATTTATTATTATCATGAAAGCTGTCAGTACCTGATTTTCCTTTTTAAAAAAAAACATGCAGCAAAATCAATGCCAATGGGTCATACAAAAACTGTACTATAACTTTGTTAATATTGAAATTTTCTTTCAGAATGCATCAGAAGGTGTTTAAGGTATAGATGCATGTTCCTGGGCACTCGGAGTGGATTTTTTTTTTTTTTTTTTGCTTTTCTTACCCAGACAGTCTTGGCTAGATAGCGTTGAAATTTCGGAGCATTGTCAATGCTAGAACATGCCCAAAAATGGATTTTAAAATATAGAGAATCGAGGCACGGGTATGTGATTAAAAGTCCCAAAAGTTTGTTTATGTTGCTCTTTGATTGACAAGTCACTGTTGATTTTATATGCAAATGAGTTGCTGGCCTCAGTTATGGCGCGGCGATGTGTAACTTCCTGTCCACGGCCCTGTTTAACTTACCTCAAGCGCTACCAACTAGTCTTGCAAACTACAAAAAAAAAGACAAGACGTAACCGCTTCCAGCATGCAAGCGGAATACAAAAAAACATACAGTTGTAAATGATAAGTAAACATTTTCACCCTTATCTCACAACATGTCGACAACTTCTAGCCTGGCAGCTTCCAGTGGAGTACTGTTCAATATTTTTTTTTCACGCATTTTTTTCTCTGAAGGCATTATAAAACTGACTAATTATACATTTGTCGTTTCGCTATAACGACCACCGTGCTGATAGCATTGCGATGTAGTAGTGGTAAAACACCATTCAGACCATTGCTGTGCTGTCATCGATAACTAACTTTCAGTGGCAAAATACACAAACGTGAAATGCTCGGTTACTTAAAAATAAAAAAAATACCCCGAAAATTACAGAAACATCGGCAACGAGATGCTGTTTTTAAACATCGCGGAAAAATCACACACTCTGCGATGCCATCTTGGTTACCTTAATCGGAAACGCCATTGTCAGCTAGCATGCATCTGTAGCGGTGTCGCAAAGTACGTTGTACGGCCGTGCTCAACAACCTCTGGTACTATAGCACACTATGAATGAGGTATTTCCAGAGGTCAGGGTTCGTTTTAATTTTTATCGACCCATCGCGTCTGCTCGTAGTTGAATGAAACCTGTTTCGATTTACAATAGTTGTCCTCCATTTCGACTTTTTCTCACCGGCGTTTGAGCGATTGAGTACAAAAACTGTGAATAGCCATTGTGTAGCAAAATATAACGGCCCATTTCAACCTGGCCGTCTAACTTCGCAAGGTCCATTTCACCAGAGATCGTGAAAAACTACGTCATACAGAGTATTTTTTAAAGGTTTGAGGAAAGGTAAATTTAGACTCAACCCACCCATTGGGAATCGCTATGTTTGTATAACTGTATGAATATCTCATCGGCTTTACGTAATCCATTGTGCCCCTCCGTAAGTGGAAAAGATAACACAAAGCCATGACAGTTTTCACGTAAGGTTTTGACTCCGCGGACTATTTTATGTGCGTTTCTCTAGAATTGTAAATATTTTTATTTTATTTTTTTATCTGACGATTGAACATCAACAATAATCGGTGTATGATGGATTTTGGCATGTCGTTGTGATGCAATAGCCATTTTTGTGGACGATTAACGTCACTTTCATAAAACGGCCATCATCTCCGTTCCTGTTTTCTGGTTAGTCAGAGAGATTGAAAATTAATTAGCTCCCACAGTTTTTGTCAGTTTGTCTTGACATTTTCACACTATTTTGACAATGTCTCTACGAACAAAAGGACGTCTGGGCTTATTTTTAAATCTTTGCATTCTCGGACAATGACATTCGAAGTGTGAAATACTGACCGGGATTGACTATAGGGCACACATCCTGCTTGACAACTTTGTAATATGAAAACAAAACATACTATATATACGCCTGGACGCCCCTTTGTTAATAAACAACTGATAAACGTTGTGTGAAAGTTTCACTCAAAATAAACAAGAATTGTGCGAACTATTTAGATTTGAACTTCCATGGTAAACTGAAAAACACAAGTGGAGATAATGGATAATTTGCATTTATAACCATTCACTCAGTAAGAAGTTTGCTAATGCTCATAATTAAAATGGCTGTGACAGTTCCAAATTTAAACCTATTATCGTTTTGTAAAAAGTTAAATATAGTGCATAATATGGATATCCCGTCATTTCTTTTTCTCACCATGTTTCTATTTGATTATTATGTACAGCCTTGCTAAATCTTGCTAAGCATTCAAAAGAGAGAATGTTTGTACCAGTTTTCTATATTTTAAAATCGTCTTTTGAGTATGTTCCACTATTCATAATGCTGTGAAATTTTAACAGTTTATAGCCAAGACTGTTTGGATAATAAAAAGCAAAAAAAAAGAAAATTCACTTCCAAGTGCCCACGAACCTGCATCTCTACCTTAAAGATTTTGATGAGCGTTTGTGTGATGTTTTGATTTTCCCAGTGTTCCTAACACCATGTACTGTCAAGTTCAATAGTTTTTGTTTTCAATAATTAAAGCCTAAATGAGAGTAGAACCAATGGTCCAAAAAGAAAAATTTAAAACACAATTCTGTGGGTTGAAAGTTTTGAAGCCAATAAAGCACAGAAATCTGCTAAATAAAGTGTTGAAGGTTTTACGGTATTTTATTAATTTTGACTTGTTTCTTTCTGTTTCGATTACCTACATGTATGTAATCTATTGTTTTTTCATTATTAACCTTAATCATCAAGGAAGTATTTGGTACATACAATTTTCTGTATCACAAAAATATCATATCAGTCTATCCTTTTACCAAACAAGCACAAACATATTAGTCCTGTCAAAATACTAAATGAAATCCTTATACACGTATACACCAGCATTGTGACCAGCATTTACGTTAATAAAATTAACTGTAGAGAGAACCAAATGTGATTTAGAGATTTTTTTTGGGTAATTTTTATTTATTTTTTTCCCCATTTACCATACTATATCCACAGAAAATTCAGTAATAAACTCTATATTTTAGGAGACATACATTTGTATAACTACATCATTATTGTTCATAGCCCTATCTACAGTACTGTGTTGATTGAGACAAACAATAAACAATGTCTGGGGGTTGCCTGTCCGTATTATGATACTAAAAACACAGTCTATATATGCGGGGCTATATTATTCGTACATTTGGGTGACTGACGGCCACAAAATCAGTAACAATCAATGTTAGTCAATATCAAGGGAAAGACTTTCCGAAAAATACCAACTCAAATTCTAACTTTAACCCGACAGATACCCTCTATTGATCCTCAAAATATTAAATTGTATGCATATGCCCCTCATGAGAACACTTATACATGTAGTTATCTGGAGAGATACATGTAACTGAATTATGGGCTGGAGGGCGAGGTTTAAAATTAGGGTAAGGGGGAAGGGGTAATTTCGTCTTGTCATCTGCCGGCACTGGGTTTACAAACTGAATAGTACAAGACATTTGAAAATATTAGTTACCCAGCAGTCTAAATATAAACCCCATTTCGCATAGTTTGTTCCTTACCAAATTGCTGTCACTTGATCAACGTCATCGTCATCTTCTTCTTCGTCAACTGCTCGCGATGGAAAAGTCACAATTTCGCCAAAGAATGTCGCCATTTTGAAAAGCACATGGAAGGGTCAGGGGTCATTGCAAAAATCACACTTTATGGCAATATTGCTGTTTTTCTGAACGAAATTTCAAGGTGGCAAGACAGTTGCGTTGGTATATATTCTTGTATACAGTAACGAAGTTATCAATACCCGACAAACTTTACCATTGTGTTTTCATCAATAAATTACCGGTGGTGATAAATTACAAACAACCAAGCTGGTTTACAAGAGTACTTCAGTATTCGTAATAGTAAATATTCGAATTCTGCCAAGATATCTTTAAAACGGATAAAACAGTGTTATGCGACTAATAATTCATTGAATCCTGATGAGAAAGGTGTTAATAATATTTCTAAACAGGTACTCGTTATTTTGTTTTAATTAATTTCAATACACGCTCTGATTTATTTTCAAATCTACTAATGATACGAATCGGTTGGCAAATGATATTCTTGTCGGCTGTGTCGAAATGATGGCAAAGGAAAGCATGGACGTTGATGCTGTGGATCTCCTGCATCCAGAAACGCTAAGTAAATCAACCATTGTGAAGCTTCTAAGACAGGTAAATACAGATGATCACATTCAGAATAATGTATTCAAGTCGTGTACGCTTCAAATTGTAATATCTTGTCTGTAAAGAAGTGAATAATTTCGTTGACTTTCAGTCACTACACAGGGAGCCCAACCAAAATCACACCCTCGGGGGTGAATTTAAAATAACATACAACTGATTCATACTATTACATGTATGACATGGCAATGGAAGGAAGTGCAGATATACTGAAGATTACTTTATTTTCGCTTAGAATTTATGTTCGCTATTTTCGCGGAAGGGTCGATTCCGTGAAAATAAAATCCAGCGAATATCCTTTCTTTCCTATATTTCACATTCAACTAATCAAAATCAGTGAAGATGAATTCCATACAAAACACCCAAAAACCCTTTTCAGCAAAAATTAATTCCAGCGAAAATGAAGTATTTCACAGTATATGGTTGTACAATGTATGCTGTTGTAATAAATGAATTGAATGCAAACAGTCGTCAGCGACGCATATTTATGCTGCTGCAACCGATATTTTCTCGCAATGCTACATTGACGTGAAAAATAATTGAATCTTCTTCTTTAATAAATACCATAACAGCAAATGGATATAATTTCAATATAGCAATTATTATCATCATATGCATATCATATTCCATGCTTTGGTAAAATAACAGATTGTATATATACATGTACATTGTGTAGTAGTGGTTACCTAGCATTTAGTTTTCTGGATAGAATTCTTATATTCAGATTCCTGAAAGTTGTTTTCAGATATTTGGATTTTATCGACACAGACATGCACAATTTTCAAAAATAAACAACTTCAAGTATACCAAATGTACCAGAAATTACTAAAATACTACATAGTTAGTTTATTGAGAACACATAAAATTCCCCAGGAGGAATTAAACTGGCTGCATAACAAAAATACAAAAACGCAGAGACACGAAGAGCTATAGACCCACAGCTACATGTACATGGAGCCCTGCATGGTTACAATTAATAAAACTGGTGACTATTTTTACAGAGAAGTGTTCGTATTGACCATCCTGGTGAGATGACTAAAGAGGATTTGGTTGAGATATTCTACCGTACTGTACTTCCATTACCACAGAGGCAATTTAGAGATAATAGATGGGGAAAAATGATGGCTAAGTTGAGGCCCAAGAAAAGAAAAGTCAATGATGTCGAAAAATATTTAAAGAATGTTGGCCCTTCACCAGCAAAGCGGTAAGGTATATTACTCGAACTAAATCGTGATAAAAACACTGGAAAATATTAAAGCGACACATTTTGTGAACCTCCATTGTTTCCACCAGGCATCTGAAGTATCACGGTATCGTGACGCTTGATTATGCTTGCTCTCTTTTTGTGATGTTTGAAATTCAGTCTGTCATGTTTATTGCTTTGTTTACAAGTGTCAGTCATATCTTGTACAAATTTAAAACAATAACATGCATTGATCAAAAGGTCATCAGCCTTAGCAATGCTAGTCAGTGGTAAGAACAGAAGTCTTGAAGAAGTTATCAAGTCTTTCAGGGGTGCAGCATATCTAAATTCGAAAACAAATAATTGCCCATTAGTGGCAACAATGGGACTAGTAAAACATGTCTCACAAAACGTACATTATGAAGATCTATTCCGACTTGCTGCAAATCAGTTATTTGCAGTTTTTACTCCTCTATTATCAAAAAGTGAAATAAAGTCGCATTGGAAAGGAAACTACCGTAAAAACCCTCAAATAAGAGCCACTTAGTAACACTTTCATTTCTGGGTGGTGCTTATTTGAGGTAACATGTTGACAACTTTGTAGCCAGTGGCTCTTAAACCAGGGTTATCAAACTTTTTCATTGTGAAATAGGGAAGGGGATAGGCAAACACACACACAACCAAAACAGACAAGTAATTATTAATGATGTATCATTGCAATTAATTTATTCTGTAAAAATACTGTTATGGGAATAACAAAAGTCAAATAAATATGACGATTCGACATTTCATCGACAATGTGTAGCAATGCCTGAAGTCACGTGTCACTGACAATGCGTAGCGATGCCTGAAGTCTGATTTGGTAGCACTCTCAGTGTCTGACCCAACACTCGAATCACTTGTACTTCCGTTGTACAATTGTTTACCAAGTTTGGTACGGCAAACTTTTTTCTTGAAAACTGGGAATAACTTGCGTGGCTGTGGCGGGCGTGGTGGTTGATTTGGTGACGATATAAAATAGTTTCGGATAGAATTGATCTGACACGTAGCTGCAGTTCTGTAGCTCGCTTGGTTTCGCTGTCGGTTATTTTGTTCGTCGTGGTGTTAACGCGAAACCAGGGAGCTACAGTTTCATCCTATGCGAGTTACCATATTTTACCGACCTGAAATCAGGTCGGGCCGTAACAGCCGTTTTTTTTCATTATTTTCGCCTCAAGTTTCTACTTTTCTACTGTCGATGGGTTCCGAAACTATTTCATCAATTATTTTGAGGGCGATTGTTCGAAATTGGTCGTTTTCACGACGAAAACTGCGTGAAATTGGAAAACTGACGCCTTGTGACGTCACGATAACTTATTCAAGATGGCGGCAAACGCGGGGATTTCGCTGTAGTTTTCCGCGATTTTCGTCGTGAAAACGACCAATTTCGAACAATCGCCCTCAAAATAATTGATGAAATAGTTTCGGAACCCATCGACAGTAGAAAAGTAGAAACTTGAGGCGAAAATAATGAAAAAAAAACGGCTGTTACGGCCCGACCTGATTTCAGGTCGGTAAAATATGGTAACTCGCATAGGATGAAACTGTAGCTCCCTGGTTTCGCGTTAACACCACGACGAACAAAATAACCGACAGCGAAACCAAGCGAGCTACAGAACTGCAGCTATCTGACACGCAGCGACAGGAGAAGACATACTTGCAAAGCAAGCATGGAACGAATGAAAAAAATGATGCCCAATCACTTGTATTTATGGCAAAAATAATAAATAAAAACACGTTTTTCTATAGATTTTTACAGCTTGGGTACTTGGGCATTGTTTTAATTGCGCTAGACGTCTGACAGTACAGCTTTGGTTTATATTTCCTGTTTCATAATCAAGCCAGCTTATAATGATATGTTAATGATATTCACGTACTTCACAGTCCACGCAAACAGGGTCAAACTATAGCCCCACTCCTATATAACCAAATACGAGACGATACCGAGAAAGTAACAATTACATGTATTAAAAATAATTTCCTGTGACCAATCGGAGAGACGAAATCATTCATGAAAGCCCAGGCCTGTTACAAGGCATTTTCTGATTGGTACAAGTTCAGATTATTTTCAATTCTCACAAATAGCTAATTTAAATATTTGGGTCAGGCGGGTCACGTAGACTTCACTTTGCTGTAAGACAAGTTGATCGCGCAATTTTGTGGAACTAATCCATTCGACTTCGATTTTGATTATTTTCGGCACGAGAGTCCTCTCCAAACTAATGCCAGTTATTTTGTTACTTCCCTGAACATTTGGTCTCGAATCACCCCAAAACGAACGTCTCAAATGAAATGCAAAAAATAACCCAAAATCACGATCAGCAAGAGTGGGCTGCGTAATCATTACATTCTCACAGTCGGAGCTACGTCACAATCCCTCAAACGTTCCGGATTAACACCTCTGTTTCCCCCCACGCTAACCAAATTTCCCCCACGCTAAGGAAAAAATCTTTTGTTTTCTGCTGACTTCCTGTTCCGGTCCGTCTGTGAGAATGCATTTTCGATACCTCCGATTTTCCGATAAAGGCGTTCTAAAATCGTGACGTTATTTACTTGGTTATAAAGACAACATTGACAATGAATATCTCAACGTGTCCTTCGGTGTTTCGGCAAAAAACATACTAGTAGTTACTACTGAATAGTTTGTGAATTGGTCGATTGTGTGGTCAGAAATATAAAATGGACAAGTTGACAGTCACATTCACGCTCTCAGTGCATTTCTTTCGTCTATCATTCTTCCATTCTCAATTACACAGGACATCAGGCAAATTATGGGGATAATCTTTATTTGTCTCACACCTTCTGTGGGGCAATAAACAATGCAGGGTGGAAGTGAGGCACGACAAGCTCGGTGTCTGCCTGATTGTAAACAACCGGGCGGCTGGCGCTTATTTCAGGGTTCTTATTGACAAAACCACTCAACTCTTGGTGGCTCTTAATGGAGGGTCAAATGTAACAAATTTTCACTGAGTGGCTCTTAATTGAGGGTGGCGCTTATTTGCGGGTTTTTACGGTACTGTAAATTGTGGCAAAATTGATTCAACTGCTGACAAGATTGGAGATTGCCTATCAAATAATAAACCCTGACCTCTGGTCACTCATTGAGTGCCTTAGTACCATGGTGATAAGGGACAATTCCAATTGAGGTAACCAAGACGGTAGTGCAGGGTGCATGATTCTTCTGTGATGGTCAAAAACAACATCTATTATACACACAACTCTAACACTAATCTTGGTGTAGATCAACTCCATTCAATGAAAACACCATGACGGTATGTTCCAATTTCTCTCAGAATCAGTGAAAAAGCTGCATTTCAGTTCAACTTCCAGCCATCTAGCATATTCTCTGTAGTGTATAGCAGTAAAATGTCCAGACATTCCAAAACGCTCACTTATATGGCACAACAGTTCTGTAGACGAAATCGATGACTCATTCTGCTGAACGCAATCTTGTTGAATCAGCCACATTTGTATCATGAAAAAAACAGCTCTACCTACACCTTACATACTTCAGCCAATTAGAAGAATTCATCTCAGTCAGGTGAATGTAAATGTACAGCTGACTGTGTGTGATGTCCACAGAAGTTCAAAATCGACACTGTAATGAATCGCAAAGTGATAGCAGCTCAGTAACTTTAAAAAACCACCCATGCAAAATCACACCCGCTATGACAACTGTCACAAATCTTTTGTTTTCACATATATATCAATATATATTGCTGATAAAGTTTTTATAAACTTCTCACATCATTGCATAAAAAAATTGGTACCGTTAAAATCCTATTATAAACTGCATACCTAATAGTAACTGCACCCCCGATTTCGGCTTCAGTGTTAAAGAGTTCTCAACAAAAATTGAAAACATGAAAAGTACCTATTGCTAACCGCACCCCAAATTCAACAAGACTGTGACCAACTTTGTTTCAACCAGCTGGTACATTGTTTCTAATCCTATTCATTTGCTTCGACAACGTGCCTAAAAATATTCACACCTCTTTATTGTTCAGTAGTGTTAGGATGTCAAACATGCAGTGAAACTGCTTTTGTCTTGTGACAACTTTTGTCAATACTCCTTATGAATACGTCCGTGTGTCGCAAGTTTTCGACAATGAGCTGTTCTCACCGAAAAACTGTTAAATTCTTTTTCAATGCTCAGTTTATCTTTCGAAAACAACTAATTTCTTTATTTAAAAAAAAGTCATGTTGTTTTCCCATGGAAATCAAAGCCAAAAGATCGCACTACATTATCGGTAAATCTCTTCCGGGTTTCGTTCACTATGAAGTCGGTGACTTGTCATTAACATATTTAAATGAACTAAGGTAATTTGAACACGTGGACACCATCCAGCATTTCGATTGGTTAACTAGCGACTTGACCTACCCGGTCAAGTAATGTTTCGTGTGCATTCAAACTACATAGCGGAAGTCGTGTCGCATCGATCGTTTACATGTGACCGAAATAATTCGCTTACGGTGAAACTAAGTTGAATTTTACTTGCATTTGATAACAATTCAACGAATTTATTTTTCGTGCGTTATTATAATCACTACTCAGTAATAATCAACAATTTCAACAGTTCGAAAACAAGTAAGTTATTCACTTGTGAGCCGAAGCATGGCCGGATTGCGTTACCGTACCCACGGTACCGTACAATGTACTTTTTTAGTGCCATACCATGATCATTTTCTACTAAGCAATGCATTAATGTTTGTTTTTATTTGAAACTCCTGTCAGAATATACTTTCCGTTACGAAGAAAATTAAAAAAATAAATGCATATTACATTAAACTGAGTATTATTTTTTTTCATGTGAACAGTTTTTTTGTGACGTGAGGCTTATCACTCTTCCCTGACATCTAAATTGTTACGCTTATATTCAAAAGATTGTGCGGTGTATTGTTTGTTTTGTGCAAGTGATGTGGGAAACAAATGACCACGCCCATTTAGTGATTGCAATATGTACATTATATCTACCGCACCCCAAACTTAAGCTGTTGATCCCAATTTTTTATTTGATACATTGTAATATACACCGCGGTTTATAATAGGATTTTAACGGTAGTACCCAAGGTTATAGTAATATTTTAAAGTTATATTAACCATGGTATCTACCATTCAGTAAAAGAGTTACGAAATGATCTTTCACTTCATTTAAATCAACGACAACATTGTCTTTTTCAAAAAGAAACAAAAAAACTTTTTATTTGGGCGTACAAAATCTGAAATTACACCAACTATTTTAAACCATGTAATGATTATTGTACAAAAGTATTTAAATGTCTTCATATTATTATATTTCTTTATTGCAGGAAAGCATTTGGTCACTCCGGGGGATTGATTACATCAGCTGATGTCAGAACATCACCTTCAGAAATGAGACTAAAGCCGCCACCTGTGGTCATTAATAAGAACAAAACTGTTGTTAAACTGAATCCATCAAAAATAGTCTCTAATCCATCAAGTAGCATTACCCCTGAAGTTGTGAAATTAAACAAAACAAAAATAAGTTCAAAAACAACAAAATCAGACAGCAGTGAATTCTCATCCACGAACACAAACTCTGAATCAGACTCAAGCACGGGGAGCAGTAAGTGTAAAAGCAGTTCCGATAAAAGTCCTGAATGTAAGAAAGTGTCGTTGAAACGACCACCTTCAACCGAAAAAAGCTCCACTTGTGAAGAAACTGTTACAAAAAAGAAAAAAGTTTTGAAAATAACATCACCATCGACAGGAAGTAATCAGGTATAGTTTTCTAGTGACATAATGTTAACCTTTTTACCTCCAGTTTCCCTCTTTTTATCACAAAATAGTCCAGTTTATAGGCTACACTTCCTTCTGAAGATTGGAACAAAAATAACTTAATTGAGTAAAAACCAAAAATTTGGTCTGTTTGCTCGAAAATTATGGTTCATTTACAGAGAAGAAGAATACAAGCAAAATGTGCAGAAAAATTTGGGCAAGAATACAAAAATTACCTACCCGGTATAAACTTATACATAATTTCCAACTTAAAAATTATAAAAAATAATATTTTATTAAATTGCATTCCTTGCACTTCCACTGTCTCACTACAATTCTTATTTTCTATTTATGTTAAAGTGAACATAACGCCCAGTTAATATCTTGTAATCTGTGATTTACAGCACAGTGGCTGGACTCAATTAGTTGCTAATCGCAACTATTTTCGACCCCTATTCTATTTGTATATACATGTATTTTTGCTCATATATATTTTGTGTTGTTAAGACTTACTTTTTTTGCTTGTTTGGAATAAACATCTATTGATGTAAGAAAGTCTGATGGTAAAAAGGTTAATTAATACAGATTGTCATAAAATACATAATGAACGTCAGTACAGTTGTAGTATAAGCTAGTATGCCGCTAAGCCATTTTTAGTCCCTGTTCGTGCGTGCGTGTGTCCGTGCGTGCGTGTGTCTGTGCGTGCGTCCGTCCGTCTGTCCGGACTTATGTCCGGGGACTTATGTTTTGACCTCCGTGTGTCCGTGCGTCCGTCCGGACCTGTATCTTAGAAGTGCCTGGACCAATCACAATCAAACTTCATACATACATCGTACATGATACTATACATATGCACATCAATTTGTTTCACGATCTGATTCAAGATGGCCGAATGGCTGCCATTTGTGTGCTAAAAAATCCTAAAAATCAAGCATTTCTCGGCTGTTTACAAATGGATTTTGTTCAAACTTGGTATATTCATTAGACATTATGGGACCTTGATGCAAATAATTTTGTTTTTCAGATAAGATTCAAAATGGCCGACTGGCAGCCATTTTGTTTTAATGAATGTGGTTCTCGTACCATATTTCTGACTTACTTTCACTGATTATGTTAAATTTTAAATATTCATTATACATCATGTCATAGATAGACAGATTTATTGGTTTGATGATTCTATTTAAAATGGCCAAATGGTGGCCATTTTTGTGCTAAAAAATCATCAAATATCAAGCATTTCTGGCATTTATGTATGGATTTCGTTGGCAGCCATTTTGTTTTAATGAATGTGGTTCTCGTACCATATTTCTGACTTACTTTCACTGATTATGTTAAATTTTAAATATTCATTATACATCATGTCATAGATAGACAGATTTATTGGTTTGATGATTCTATTTAAAATGGCCAAATGGTGGCCATTTTTGTGCTAAAAAATCATCAAATATCAAGCATTTCTGGCATTTATGTATGGATTTCGTTGGCAGCCATTTTGTTTTAATGAATGTGGTTCTCGTACCATATTTCTGACTTACTTTCACTGATTATGTTAAATTTTAAATATTCATTATACATCATGTCATAGATAGACAGATTTATTGGTTTGATGATTCTATTTAAAATGGCCAAATGGTGGCCATTTTTGTGCTAAAAAATCATCAAATATCAAGCATTTCTGGCATTTATGTATGGATTTCGTTCAAACTTGGTACATACATTAGACATTACGGGTTCCTAATGCACGTCATTTTTTTTTTCAAATTGGATTCAAAATGGCTGACTGTTGGTCATTTTGTTTTAATGATTGGGCTTCTAGAGCCATATCTCTTAAATGCTTTGACTGATTATATTCAAATTTTATATATTAGTTATACATCATATTATATATATACATGTATTCAAAATGGCTGATTTTGAATGCTGTTCCAGAGCAATATCTCGCAGTATGGACAAGTACATGTACTTGTTTGACGATCAGATACAAATGTCAATCATTTTAATGTTAAAAAAATCATATTCCTGACATGGTTATATTCCAGCTATATTACTATAAACAATACTATATATTATAAATTTGATAACAGGGACTGTGCAATGCATGGCTTGTGACATTTCATTGATACACAGAACTTTCTCATGGTGCAACTAACTATGCTCTAAAGTCATACTGTGATACAGCTGATATCTTGAAAAGTATTTTATTATACATGTAGTTGCGAAATTAGTATTAAGTAATACTTAAAGTGCCTGTGAAATGGCTGCTATTTTCACGCCTAAAATTATCCATTGATACATAAATATTATTAATTTTTATGTTTCTAAGCATAAATAATTTTTTTAAGTGAAAAAAATGTGTTTTTAACTCAGTCTACGGAAACTTTATTTTTGTGTATTTTAAAACGAGGCTCCTCATTAGCTTCTCATTTACATACAGAAATTCCCCTTGTGACGTCAGAAGAGGAAGTCGCTGGGCAGCTTGCATTGCCGATACGTGTAAATAAGGCAAATTTCTTGTGCTGTTTTCTCCTCTTTGACTAAATTGCCACTTGTGTACTTGTTCGTCGAGGAAGAATGGACCATAATGAACACATAGTATCATGTTTGTTGCATGGGGTTGAGTCAGATGCGAAATATGTACGGTCTGGTGTCGCTAGTCACCGTGGTCGTCACCGTCACCGGAGCACGTTTGTACACTGTCGCTGGACTCCGGCATTGGACAAAATCAAATTTGACGGCTGAATCGTCTTGTTATTTAGCAGGTTACTAGACACTATTGATTTATAAAATAGAGAAATAATTGTTAAAAAAGGACAAAACACAGTCACTGAATAAATGACTGCCGCGTTGTAATGGGTGAACGCGTTGGGTCATGAGGGGGACAAGTGCGTGAATGGCGGCGTTTAATTGGATAACAAAAAATTATTGAGAACGACTCGCATACAGACAAATTCAGAGTGGATTTAGCATGATTTTCATGATTGTGACATCATATTAAAAAAATACTTTGACAGCTCAAGCCCGGATTCTTATTCCGTAAATTATTACGCCGATCAAGCTGCAAGTAAAGGCAACAAAGGTGTGAATTCGACATTCAACACCAATAACCGCACAATTCAGACACAGCCTGCGAAAATTAAAACAGCCTGAGGGCTGCGTAATTTCCTGTTTGTCCGACGCTTCGTTTTCGTGTCATTATTAAAATTACTGCTACCTTTTTACATAACACGGGTGGTCTCTATAAAGCGATAATCAGGATTGCAAAAAAATCAAATCATTTGAAACACATACTCGACGTCTCTCTTCCTTCTGAAATCCGTCTCAGTGATCATGGGCTGGTCCGGAATCTATTTTTTCAAAAACGTTTTGTATTGTCGGCGTTTCTTGTTAAAACCTAGTTGTTTTGTCATGGACAAGGACAGTTTTTAAAAAAAAAAAAAATATGAGGTGAAGTGGACACTGCATATGACGCTGTTACGAGGAAGTCCACCCCAACCTTTTCTCGTTATTTTCACGGCTTTCGTCCACCGATTTCGCACCTTCGGATCGATTGGAAACATGGAAATACTTACACTATGTCTATACGCATTACTGCAACCGCCCACAACACAACGTTTAACCATCATAAAAGTTTGTTGTGAAAACAACTTCTAAAAATTCGCTCTCTCAAAAATAAAATAAAGAAACTCCAATTAAAAAATGTATATCGTATAAAAGTACAGTTGTACGTTTAATGACACAGTGATATAAAAGTACGGCCCAGGGGTATGGCTCTTCCTCTCATATTTTTGTATTTGGTGGCGCACTTTCGGCGAGAGTCGGAAATCCGGAAACAGTCGACCGTTTCAGGATAGGTGGGCGTGGCTACAGCACGGGAAATATCTCAAATTTACTTGGATATGAGTAATCATTTTCAGCAAAAAAATCAGTAATTGCCCACTTTAGTGGGGCACAGATCTAAAATGGGAAGCGTGTGGGTGGGCATTGCACAGGCACTTTAAGGTGTAATACTTAAGTAAGCTTTTCAGTTGTCATTCTTGTTTTTATTGGAGATGCATTTCTAGTACTGTAAAATACTTTATTTTTTTCGCTTGGAATTAATTTCGCTGAAGGAATGATTCAGTGAAAATTAAATCGACCAAATATACAGTACCTTTTTTCCTATATTTTACATTCAACTCATCAAAAATCAGTGAAAATAAATTCAATACAAAACACCCCAAAACTCTTTTCAGCGAAAATTAATTCCAGCTAAAATAAAGCATTTCACAGTATATTAAATATGATATAAGAACCTGACAGTTATGATAAATGACTTTGTTTTATTGATTAATTACAGATCTCAACAGATACATCTTCATCGGAATCCCCGTCACCCTCAAAGAAGGCAAACATTAGGAAGATAACATGGCCTTGATTGGCTTCACATAATAAATCATTAGAATATGCATACTGAGTAACTCCAGGCAAAGAAACAGTATTTTCATAAACTCTTGTAAGAACACAACAGTGACATTTTCAACAGAACTCTCATTACACTATATGTTTTGTGTTCCTGAACTTGTAATGTTAATATCCAACAATGGAGATTCAGATTGTACATACAACGTTGACATTATCTGCAATAGATAATAAGTCTGGCGTCCTCACAGTTTCATGTGGGAGAGGCCTAAAACCCTGGGGGTTGCATCATGGAGTGTATGTTCATTCTGTCTTTTGGAACCTCATTGTGTTATTGCAAGTGAAATCACTTCGCGATAAGGTTTGTAGCAGCAACTCTTTGTGTGTTCACATCTGTTTTTTGTGTTCTTTTATGCCGGCGTAACCCAGGTATAACAGAAAAACAGATGGGAACCTGTTATGTTATACTTAAAGGGAAAGTCAAGGCTAACAACATAATACTCGCAGATTAAAAGAGCCCGGCAAATGTAAGAACATGAAATTTATAGTTTTTTTATATCACTTTTCATTTTCTAGATATTCATTTTTTCATCAATTTATGTAGGGTGCCATCTTGATTCTTCAGCAAAGGATTATGGGTAAATTATGACATCATAGAATCTGTTGTCAGAAATTGAGAAATGGCATTCTCCTACATTTGTGGAGCTTTTTCTTGAGGGGGTCATTATGTTGTTTGGCTTGATATTTCCTTTAAAATGGAAGAGTTTAAATTTCCTTGGGCCATCAGCAGTAGTGTTACAATTACATAACACCCATGAAAACAGATGTGAAAACAAAACTGGGCTCAAACACCATCATTTGGAGATCATTCAAAGGTTGAATTGTTTTTTTGAGTCCTATTTTAATGACATGGTTAACTTGTACATTGTAAATGCTCATAATATGCATTGAACTTTCAGGCAGTTTATATAAGATTGTATTTATTAAACTTTGGGTTCTTGTGTTAGTATGACATTTAATATGACTCATGAAAAGGTCAGAAATATATGATCAACTGGAACATTGTTTATTCAATGGCCGCCAAATATATGTATCTGATTAAAAATGCTGCTATGTGCACATAATCATGATCCTATCTTTTTAATAAACGTAACTTTTCTAGCGAAAACACTATACTGACGACACATTAAAATGTGCAAGGCAAAATGGTGGAATTCACTTGCATGATAAATCGTGACAATACAATATCAGATATGTACTTGTACTGTAAAATCTGTATTAGAAGCCGCGGCTTCTATTAAAATAGTACAATGCAACAGATAGGATGCGGCTTCTATTAGAGCATCTACACTTATGAGAAACAATGAATTTTTGGTTCTCAAATGTTTAAAAAGAATAGGTGCGACTTCTATTAGGGATGCGGCTTCTAAAACAGATTTTACGGTATTCAAAGTGTCATTTCATTTCACTCTGTCATGAAACTACACATAACATTTATTTTAATGAATCAATTTAAATATAAATCATCTAATTAAGTGTCTGCTGAATTTCTATCATACATTTTGTATATTTGTACATATTTATTTGGCTCATATATTGTTAATGAATTGAACTGATTTTAATGTAACTGATTAACAAAAATTCACAAACGAATCGACTTGTGCAGCTGTTGATAAATTATGATGTGGCGTAATTGATTAAATTTACAACAGCCCCACCTGTATGAAAAGTGGAACATTTGTAATTAACAAAACTTTTTTTTTTGTACAAGCATCAACACTTATATTCTTGCATGACATAGTTTGTGTAATGATGTTCTCTGATATTAACATAATGTTATGGGACATGTGCATATGCTTGATACAGCAATGAGCTTATTTCATTGATGGAGGGGGGGGGCTATAAATAATACTTGCGTCTGTTCATCTTTCAAATAAGTACAATATTTGCTTTATTAGCTTCTTCAGTAGAAGTACATGTAAAATAAAAATCACATTCATTGTATCATTTATACATTACCTATTGGTATTTTGACCTCAGAAGCAACTCTGTAATTTACATTAACATACACACTGTTAATAGTTTTAAACTCATAGTTGCTGTCGACATAGGAAGTAAAGTAAGCAAATAACACCGAATAAATGGCAAGGTAAAGACTATGTCTAATTATAGTAAATACGAGGGGAAGACGTGTAGTGGCGTGAAGCTAGGCGATTAGGTGCCGTACGCGAGCGCCGGTTCGAGTCACGCACGCAGTACCTATTTACTATAATTAGACATAGTCTTTACCTTGCCGTTTATTCGGTGTTATTTGCTTACTACACTGTTAATAGGGCAGATAAGGTAACTCTCCTTGCATCAATATTTTCCTTGTGTTAGTGAATTTAGAATTTATTTTCTTTTCTTCCTGTTTTTTTCCCCCAACATTGTCAAATTCCTCGCCTATCTAAACACCTTTCAAATATGGTGGGGGGGGGGGGGGTAAGACGATGCGTTTACATCTCTACTGTCAATTCATTAGTGAGTGCTGTCAAATTCTCAAATATATGAATATGTTAAACATCATAGATAAGAGGATATGTTTTCTAGGTAAAATCCCTGTGAGAACAGGTGAATAATCATAAGTTACTGTCCCATTCTGAAAAATCCCTTTTTGCTTTTATGAGTGTTAAGGAAGATGACCTAATTTATATGTTTTGAAATATCGATGAACTTTTATGATGCCATTAAATATTCTTACGTTTTCATTTTTTTGAACAAGCAAAAATTGAGAAATTAGTAACGCATGAATATTCTGTGTTGCCCTGTCTTGGGTTTTTATATAATTTGTCATTATGGATAGCTGCAGTATCAATTAAATAATGTTGGAATTATTCTGAAAGAAAACCAGTATTTTTAATAAGAATCTTTTAATTTTGTAGCAAAGGTAAAGTCCCTGATTGAAGTTCTCTAGGTGAGGGGAATCGCAGTTACTTTATTTCCAGGTACTTGCACTATCTGATGGTATTTATGTTTTCACTGGACATAAGGGTCTGTGGATGCCATGCTGTCTGATCTGATTAAAAGTAGATATTTTTTTTCATGATCATGTGTAAAATTGTAAAAAAACAAACAGATTTGCATCATTTGTATTTGATTTTTATTAATTTAACTATTTGTTTTAAACTGTAGAAGGGAGAATAAAAAGATTTTAGTAGTCATGTCTGTGGGTGTTTCTCTCTGTCACACGCAACGTAATATTACCGTAATTGGTATAGTACAGGTGTGATGGTTCAAATACCAAAATGGCAACAGTAACAGAAAGACTTCCCTGGCGGCGATGATAAAATACGAACACGGAGCCAACAGATGAGGTTTCAACTGGTACTGGTATTATTATACTCTGCAAACATCAAGTACAATAACGTGGTAAAACTCCACTACTCTAATAACTAGATACTTAAACTCCAATACAATTCAACGAGATCTCCGATCTGATCTCAGTGCTGAACAACTCCCCTATATATACCCACACTGTCTATAAATAGACCATTACATCAGCATACATAATGAGTCTGGAATTTACTATAAATTTCTAGAATGTTCCATTACCTTCTATTGCCTCCTACAGTGTTCTATTACCTATTCAACCAGTTTCTAAAAAAAATCTAGAATATTCCACCCAGACACAGTACGGTTCTAGAACATTCTCAGTGACATGGAAGTGGTAAATAAGTTGTATGCGATACTCTCAGTAGAAGATTCAACCACAATAGTACATCTAACTGACACATGAATACATTATTCAGACCACTGTATATCAGAAATTTGAACTGGTACTTTTACAGAACAAACCAAATCATTTGGGTTGCAGTATTGTGTACAATATTCTAAGGTTTATTTGTCAATCATGACAAATTCAATTGTGTATGAAATTGAAAATGATTACCTAATGCTATTCAAAAAATACACCATTGAGTGAATACCTTCTAGTGGTCTATACTGCACCTACAATGACACCATGCCTTGTATTCAGTTATGTGTTCATTTGTTCTTTCATTCATTCAATAATGATTAATTAAATGGACTAAAAGACATGCATAGAAATTGGGTTGGGTGGATTTTAAAGATTTTATTTTTAAATTCTGGCGACCACTCACTCTGATGTAGCCTGAAAACAAGGACTAGATTGAACTTGGTACATGCATCTGTCAGTCCGTCTGTCCGGACCTGTATGTCGGATGTGCCTCGGCTGTTCACATTCAAACTTCACACACACACACCGTATCACCTTATACAACTCTAGATACTTATGTACATCCATTCATTCTATGATCTGATTTGAGATGCCCAAATGGTGGCTGTTTTAATGTTAAAAAATTAAAGTTTTTCAGTCATCCGGAACCATAGCTCGGTCTTGTACAGATTTTGTTAAAACTTGATACAAACGTTGGACATAGTTTCAGATCTAAATCAAAATGGCAGTCATTTTGTCTTTAAAATGTGTTCTGGAGCTGTATCTCTGACATGTCTTGACCAATCGTTTTCAAGCGTATATGTACTTGCATATGTATTTGTTTAACTATAGGATTCAAGTTAGTCGAATGGTAACCATTTTAATATTAAGAACTCTGTCGTGTGTGGATGAATTCTGTTGGTGCATAGATTGGACGTTTTAAAACATTGATGTATAGCATTTTGTTTTTCAGATTAGAGTAAAAATGGTTAACTGACGGCGAATTTATTTAAATTAATGGTGTTCCAACGCCATATCATATTCGACATTAGTAAAGTAAATGAACTATGTCAACTTGACGGGAAGTCTTTATAGTCTGACGTTGTATATCAAGCGAAAGTTACGCGAATAGACAACGAAACCAGCGAAAGCGGGCTTGGAAACGAATTTAAAACAAGATATAGAAACCACATAGCCTCATTCTGTAATTGCAACAGTTCAAAGTATTTATTTGTGATTTATGTGTCACCCAATAACATAGAAATTAACACATTTTCATATATAAATGTTAATCAATTATACTTCATATGTACGGCTCTGGTATGGTTTGGATATCCCAGGGCGTGGTACCCCAGACCATTCGTCCCGGTGTTATCGCTATCGCCACACGAGACTCCAGCTTGTCTCCTATACAATTTTCCTTCCGCCCACTTAATTTTAATATTCATATGACCTTTGCACTGACATCGATAGCCAATCGTATTCGACCGCGGACGTCACTCTAAATAAACAACTGAATAAATTAATATACCATATTTGGAAGATAGCGGGTAAATTCAACGTTGTTGGTGTGTTCCTTCGGGTTCCGAAGTCGCACGAAACGAGTTCATGTTCCGTTATCTTTCGCAAGTAAAACAGGTCGATATGTATTAAACATGGCATTTGTTTTCTTGTTTTAACCCCCTTATTACGCAAGCTTCCGTCGAAGTGGTGTTTTTTTTCGACGATTTGTGGCATGTTGCAAAACGAACGAAACATTGCGGCATTCTTAGCGGTGGATAAGGGATCGACTATGTCGTCACATTTATGTCTCGTTTGAAAGAGAATAAACAACCGCTCAGAACAATATGTTGCTAATATTTAAGTGCGGTGCCTTGAAATCGCCTGCCCGACGTCCAAATTTCAAAAGGATGTTCGATTTGCAATGACGACCGTTCATATGTACTAGGCGACGTTACTAATTACTAAGCAAATAACACCGAATAAACGGCAAGGTAAAGACTATGTCTAATTATAGTAAATACGTACTGCGTGCGTGACTCGAACCGGCGCTCGCGTACGGCACCTAATCGCCTAGCTTCACGCCACTACACGTCTTCCCCTCGGCCACCGGGCATCCCCAAAAAAGGATGCTTAATAACCGAGCTTATTACGTGCAGAGAACGTGAAACCCGTCCACGCGATACGCGCCACACAGCATGGCCAGAATGCGGCAAAGGCCTTCAGATCTGGCTGTAGTAGGATGGTGAAAGTAATGGTACAGCATTTTAACAGTGAATAAGTACTGAGAAATAATTTTTAAACTCATAGTTGCTGTCGACATAGGAAGTAAAGTAAGCAAATAACACCGAATAAACGGCAAGGTAAAGACTATGTCTAATTATAGTAAATACGTACTGCGTGCGTGACTCGAACCGGCGCTCGCGTACGGCACCTAATCGCCTAGCTTCACGCCACTACACGTCTTCCCCTCTAATTACTACTAGGGTCGGTGTTTGCATTAAGAATTATAGAACAAAAGATCAGCAAAGCGGTGCTTTTGTCGGCGATTTTGTCAAAGGGAATATTGATAAAATGTTGCAAAACAGAATCGGAGTAGGGTGAAAAATTGCGCCGGCGGCATTCTCAGCGATGGCGACACCCGAGAAACACCGTGTCACGGTGCATTCGTGCATCAGTACACCGAAGAAATACATACATATTGTTGCGGACGACTATTGTAGACTGTGTTCGTGTAGTCTTCGAGTTTGTGGACAGTTAAAGTCGTGTGTGAATTTATTCAAGCCAGGAAAAGCAGGAGGGATAACTTATGGAAATCGTCTTTCCAATTTGATCCAGTGCGACGTTGTGAAAGGAGCGACTCTGTCGTCTCATCTATGTCTAGTTTGTAAGAGAAAGATTGATAGCGCAGAAAAATCCGCCAATAATGTAAAACAGTGGCGTGAAATTGTCAGTCATTCTAATATCTCCCAACCTGTGAACGAAAGGTTAAGCGTGCTGCCTTGAAATCGCCTGCCCGACCACGTTCAAGTTCAAAACGACGTTCCATAACTTTCTCACATTCAATTTGCAATGATGACCGCACTTCAAATGTACTTAGCGACAATTTCCTTAGAAATCATTTTGATTTGATTTATGGATGGCGAGCACCGACACTCCAATCCGATGAACTAATCAAAACTAAAATGGCGCGTGTCACGTGACTTTGTTTACTAAAGATAGCGTGGGCGTTTGATTGACACTCAACTCATTAGTATTCCACCAATCACAGCTACATCTACTTTCTGGATGTGCGCAGTCAAATTGTATAGGAGACAAGCTGGAGTCTCGTGTGGCGATAGCGATAACACCGGGACGAATGGTCTGGGGTAAGGGCGTGGGGGATGTAAACCTGTTCTTGGTACAGTTCAAGCAGCGGGTAATTGATATTCATAGGCAGGATTGGTACAGTGAAATATGTTGCACTGCCAAACTAAGGTCATATTGTAATCTTAAAACAATGCTTGAACCAGAAAGATATCTTTTTGTAGTCACAGAGGCTAAACACAGACATGCTCTAGCACGTATTCGCTGTCCTAGTCATAGATTGCGCATTGAAGAGGGGCGCTATACAGGGTTGGAAATTGATGAAAGAATATGCGAGTTTTGTTTATCTAATGTAGAGGACGAATACCATTTTGTTCTTATTTGCCCATTATTTCACTCTATGCGAAAACAGTTAATTCCTGAGTATTTTTGGCATCTTCCCAATCCAGAAAAATATTACAGTCTAATGCGCTCAAAATCAGCAAAGGTACTACGTAATCTTGGTAAATTTCTACATAAAGCATTCAACCTTAGAAGGGAGTTTTCGGTACTATCGGTATAATAATTTTGTTATATATATATGTATTTTACAATTTCTGTACATTCTCCAGTGCTTGTGTATTCTTTTATTTTTTTGTTATGTATAGTCATATGGGCCTGTGGCCTAAAAGACAATAAACAATAAATTTAAATTTGTTAATCAATTAAATAGTAACTGATATTATCGCATCTGAGATCGTCGTTTTTTTAAAGAAAGCCGCCGTTTCAGTTTTTTGAACCAGTTGACTTTCTCATTTGACAATTTGTTATTTCGTTCCTGATCGCTAAGCCCAGTACGTTCTTGACGTCCAGGGCCAATCGTCTTGGACTCAGAGTGACCGATAGTGCCAAACACGCCGTTGCTTTCGAAGGATCCAGCGCGATTCACGCCATTAGAACTTTTACATTTCTTTCTGAATAATTTCAAAAAAGAGCTGGTCCTGGACTTTGATACTTTTATTTCTCTGTTCTGGTGATTTATAATCGGCACTGCATCTGTATCGCGGTTAAAGTCGCCTCTTTGTGTAAAAGAAGATGGACAGTTCTCGGTGTTTATAACATTATTGTCACCAGATGCACAAATATCGTCGATTATTCTTATTGAACACTTAGAATGACTGTCAATTTGATTTGAATCCACATCCATTGTTTCTGATAGCAAGGGATCCATAGCCTTTGTTGCACCGTTTCTGTTCTCAATGCCTACGCCAAAATAAACCAGTACGGCACTAGCGACGATTTCCTCTAAGTAATGCTTGACGAAAGGATCAACATTCACCTCAATATCTGATCTTTTTGCGAATTCTTCTCGGGCAAATTGCTGCTTAGCTATAGCAATAGACATATCAACAATGGTCAGGCTGATGCTCGCCTCCTTCTCTGTGAATACGGCAGTTTGACCACTATGACTGTCTGAGTTAACACCGGGAATCAACAATTCGTCATCATCAACACATAAGTCTTCACCGTCTTGATTTGCGCAAATCATCGGCGGATTTTGTGTTTGCATTTCCGCAAGATACGCTAGTTGAGCACTAGTGATTTTTCGTATGATAACATCACTCCAGAATAATTCAATATTTGTTGCCTGCTCTCTGGAAATAAGAAAGCAGAAAAGATGGTGAATTAAAAACAGAAAACTACATCATATTAATATTTGGCAATATATAATAATTATTCTCTATAATATATTTCAAACGTAATAAAAGGTTTAGAAGATTGATTTGGATACACTAATTTATTAAAACGGTAACTGGTTCATATACTGTAAAATCAGATATTTTCACTGATATTAATTTCACTATTTTGAGCAATTTCCCTTTGTTTCAAGTTCAAGAACTTAGCGGGGAAACAATGAGTTGTATTGTTATTTCTATTGTCACGTGCATTTAATTTAGCAGAGTTCATTTATCAACGAAAATAGCGAGATTCAGTAATATATGACATGTATGTTTTTGCTAACTAATGCGTTTTGTGAATTGAGACAACGGAAACCGGGAATGTTGAACTTGACACTAGACACATCACCGAATTGAGAAATGACTTAAACAAGTATAATATATACTTAGGGACGACGTCAAAAGATCGATGTCGGATAAAAAACTTATTTCCTTTAGTTTGGGGGTGGGGGGTTTTGACCTCAAAAAGTTTCCATCCTACAAAAACGATTTTATTTTTTAATGAAGTCAAAAAAATCTTGGAGTATTTGTAGTTCTTTTTTTTTTCTAACCAATCATGGACAGAAATAACCGAAAAGGGAAAAAAACAGAAAAATGGTTTGGTTCGAGTGTAAATCTGTGCGTCAACTTCAAATGAGGTGCATTTGTAAAATCTTTTTACACCCACCCAACAACCAACTGCTATGCAATACTACTGTTCGATTATCAATTTGTATTGAATGGTGAATTTAGTCTGACGCCATGACCAATATTTATCAATTAAGTTTCAGTGGGGGGTAGGGGGGTTTGGAAAAAACTAAAGGAATTAAGTTTTTTATCCTACATCGATCTTTTGACGTCGTCCCTTACAGTGTTACCCTGAGATCCATAGAATCAGTTGACGGAGCATAACACAAAGAGAAGTTTTCTGTAAAATTATAACATAATTATCATATGTCATTATAGTCTTACACTTATATAGTTATCATAGTCTTCACACACAACATTCGCGAAATGTCACGAATAACATATCGTTATGTATATTCTTATTTTAATTACATAGTTATAGTTCTTGTTGGTTCGGTACAACGCGCTTGTTTTATCGTTACTATATACTAGTAAATACGAATTGCAAACTTAAACAATTTGTCAAATATAACGTAGGTATCAATATGCTGTGATGTCGTACGAATAATTAATATATTCGTTCACGTACATGGTATTAAACCTGTGGCTCCTCGTGTACAGTTAAATGGAAAAAGACTTACCAGCCATTTCGTAACCGTCGCCTTTTGCAGAATAGTATATCTAAATTTACTGGGGAACTGTGAAGTAGATGCTTAACCTTTGCTCTGCAGCGTGGATTGAAATGTGACTAGAACTTCGATTATATTTAGACAAAACAGCATTCGAATCGTTCGAAAGTTTGACGCGTCATTGTTTCTTGGATACGTCACGAGAGGGCGCACACGCTCATTCAGTGCGATTCCTAGAAGTGGGCAGAGTAACGGACAGAGTATCAGTCAGGGTCAGATTAGATTCGGAGCTCTTCTAAAAATGTTTTAGGGGTCGACTATTTGAATACATAGAGTGGTCGAAAGGTTTTCTTAAAAATTTGCAAGCTATACACTTGTTGGCTCATTCAAGAAAATGTAAATGCACCCACCCTCTTCCAGCCACCCCGTGACTTTGCAGTACTTTGCCACTACTTTTCAGTACTTTGCCACTACTTTGCCGTACTTTGCCACTACTTTTCAGTACTTTGCCTCTACTTTTCAGTACTTTGCCACTACTTTGCCACTACTTGCAGTACTTTACCGTATTTTGCCACTACTTTAAAGTACTTTGCCACTACGTTTCAGTACTTTGCCACTACTTTGCAGTACTTTGCCACTACTTTACAGTACTTTGCAGTACTTTGCCACTACGTTTCAGTACTTTGCCACTACTTTGCAGTACTTTGCCACTACTTTTCAGTTCTTTGCCACTACTTTGCAGTACTTTGCCACTACTTTGCCACTACTTTGCAGTACTTTGCCACTATTTTGCAGTACTTTGCCACTACTTTTCAGTACTTTGCCACTATTTTGCAGTACTTTGCCACTACTTTTCAGTACTTTGCCACTACTTTTCAGTACTTAGCCACTACTTTGCAGTACTTTGCCACTACTTTTCAGTACTTTGCCGTACTTTGCCACTACTTTGCAGTACTTTGCCACTACTTTGCCACTACTTTGCAGTACTTTGCCACTACTTTTCAGTACTTTGCCACTACTTTTCAGTACTTTACCGTACTTTGCCACTACTTTGCAGTACTTTGCCACGTTTGCAGTACTTTGCCACGACTTTGCAGTACTTTGCCACGACTTTGCAGTCCTTTGCCCCACTTTGCCAAACTTTTCAGTACTTTGCCACTACTTTTCAGTAATTTGCCTCTACTTTTCAGTACTTTTGCCTATACTTCGCAGTACTTTGCCACTACTTTTCAGTACTTTGCCACTACTTTTCCGTACTTTGCCACGACTTTTCCATACTTTGCCACTATTTTGCAGTACTTTTCCACTACTTTGCAGTACTTTGCCACTACTTTTCAGTACTTTGCTACTACTTTGCAGTACTTTGCCACTACTTTGCTGTACTTTGCCACTACTTTTCAGTACTTTGCCACTACTTTTCAGTACTTTGCCACTACTTTGCAGTATTTTGCTACTACTTTGCCACTACTTTGCAGTACTTTGCCACTACTTTGCAGTACTTTGCCACTACTTTGCCACTACTTTGCAGTACTTTGCCACTATTTTGCAGTACTTTGCCACTACTTTTCAGTACTTTGCAGTACTTTGCCACTACTTTTCAGTACTTAGCCACTACTTTGCAGTACTTTGCCACTACTTTTCAGTACTTTGCCGTACTTTGTCACTACTTTGCAGTACTTTGCCACTACTTTGCCACTACTTTGCAGTACTTTGCCACTATGTTTCAGTACTTTGCCACTACGTTTCAGTACTTTGCCACTACTTTGCAGTACTTTGCCACTACTTTACAGTACTTTGCAGTACTTTGCCACTACGTTTCAGTACTTTGCCACTACTTTGCAGTACTTTGCCACTACTTTTCAGTACTTTGCCACTACTTTGCAGTACTTTGCCACTACTTTGCCACTACTTTGCAGTACTTTGCCACTATTTTGCAGTACTTTGCCACTACTTTTCAGTACCTTGCCACTATTTTGCAGTACTTTGCCACTACTTTTCAGTACTTTGCCACTACTTTTCAGTACTTAGCCACTACTTTGCAGTACTTTGCCACTACTTTTCAGTACTTTGCCGTACTTTGCCACTACTTTGCAGTACTTTGCCACTACTTTGCCACTACTTTGCAGTACTTTGCCACTACCTTTCAGTACTTTGCCACTACTTTGCAGTACTTTGCCACTACTTTTCAGTACTTTGCCACTACTTTTCAGTACTTTACCGTACTTTGCCACTACTTTGCAGTACTTTGCCACGTTTGCAGTACTTTGCCACGACTTTGCAGTACTTTGCCACGACTTCGCAGTCCTTTGCCCCACTTTGCCAAACTTTTCAGTACTTTGCCACTACTTTTCAGTAATTTGCCTCTATTTTTCAGTACTTTTGCCTATACTTCGCAGTACTTTGCCACTACTTTTCAGTACTTTGCCACTACTTTTCCGTACTTTGCCACGACTTTTCCATACTTTGCCACTATTTTGCAGTACTTTTCCACTACTTTGCAGTACTTTGCCACTACTTTTCAGTACTTTGCCACTACTTTGCAGTACTTTGCCACTACTTTGCTGTACTTTGCCACTACTTTTCAGTACTTTGCCACTACTTTTCAGTACTTTGCCACTACATTGCAGTATTTTGCTACTACTTTGCCACTACTTTTCAGTACTTTGCCACTACTTTGCAGTACTTTGCCACTACTTTGCCACTACTTTGCAGTACTTTGCCACTATTTTGCAGTACTTTGCCACTACTTTTCAGTACTTTGCCACTATTTTGCAGTATTTTGCTACTACTTTGCCACTACTTTTCAGTACTTTGCCACTACTTTGTAGTACTTTGCCACTACTTTGCCACTACTTTGCAGTACTTTGCCACTATTTTGCAGTACTTTGCCACGACTTTTCCATACTTTGCCACTACTTTGCAGTACTTTGCCACTACTTTTCAGTACTTTGCCACTACTTTTCAGTACTTTGCCACTACTTTGCAGTACTTTGCCACTACTTTGCTGTACTTTGCCACTACTTTTCAGTACTTTGCCACTACTTTTCAGTACTTTGCCACTACTTTGCAGTACTTTGCCACTACTTTGCAGTACTTTGCCACTACTTTGCTGTATTTTGCAACTACTTTGCAGTATTTTGCCACTACTTTGCAGTACTTTGCCACTACTTTGCAGTCCATTTGCTCCTTTATACAATTAAAATGTGGTGTCCACATTTAATTGTATTAACAATAGTAACCGATTGTAGGCGGTTACTGAGAATTTACTGAGTTGTTAAAGAGTATTAAAAGCAATCCCCTTATTCCATAGTGTTCTAGTTTATGGAGAAGGGTGTTATGGTAACAAATGCTTCTTGAAGGTATATGAATACTCCAAAAATGACATGGCCCTTGTCCGTGTTATCAGCTGTGTCAGCCACAAGGTCAGCTAGGGCAAGTTTTGTGCTATAGTAGAACTGTCTGTCTAGGAGTATATTTTTCTTGTCAAGATAATTGTTTATTAATTACTTGTATAATTTCAAAGATTTTGCTGGAAGTGGGAAAACTGATATAGGTCTGTAATTATTACTTCCATAGCTGCACCGTTTTTTTATAAATCGGACTATTTTTTTTTTGTTATTTTCAGGGGATCAGGAAAAGTACCTTGAAATATTGACAATGTGGGTCAAGGAATGAGAAATGTAATTAACAGCTTTGGGAGTATTTATTGCATCCAAAATATTTGTTTCACAAATAGGTATAAAAAAAAAGAATTAGGGAAGTTGCCCTCAAGATAATGATTATAATCTGTAAAGAAATATGCCGGTCAGTTACGTTAGATTATCAGTAACAATTTCGAAATAAAGAGATTGAAATCCACCATTCATTTAAATCGCGCCCTCTATGGCGTAAATGCCGTAAACGTCGATATCGTTTTGACCAGTAGTCGTTTAAAAGATATACTAATAAACTGTATTTTAGATGACGAGCACATATTTGAGCGACATTGTTTGACATATTTACGTCATTTTTACGAAATAGAAACTATCAATATAGAACATGCGATCTGTATAAAAGCGTTACGAGTGTGTCCAAGCCTGATTGAAATTAAAACATAAGCATTGAAAAACATGTTACACAAGGACAGTTTGCGTATATTTTGTCTCAGACATGCGTTTCCTGTTTTCTGGGGTACATCATTAAATTTTCCTCTTTTAAAAAAAATGAATAATTTGTGATCATCTCATAGTTTCTATTAGAATGCTCATTTGGCTTTTCTGGCACTTTCTCTGGCTCTGTCATCATATGTCCACCTGAAATGGTGGTAATTATTAAGTATTTCGTGGTCGAATGCATTATCTTCTTCCGGTTTGATGAGTATTGAAAATAAAGCATTGGGCACCTGTTCCATGTTTCCACTGGCAACCCATGTGTCATTATTCAACAATCCGAGACAGACCTGCCCTCCATTCTGACTCACGTTCAGGTGGTAGATCGGGGTCAGAAAGTGGACCTATAAACACAATCAATACCATTGTTATTAAGTAATATTACATATTCTCATGTTTTCATGAACCACGCACGGTGAACGTTGAATTCTGAAAGAATTATACATACATGAAAATGTCCTGCTTATCAAAACAAAAGTTTCATATTTTTCATCACTGCACTGTAGAGACGGGCATTAATTATTCAACGGGTTTTACATTTACTAGATTCACCGATAGTCAAATAAAAAATCAAAATTCTCGTGAATAGGTTAAATGCTCAAATATCAAATATTAAAAATTAATGCTTTTTTACAGTATATGGTATACATGTAACACGGGTAACACATGATTGGATGTTTGTTGTAGGAAAAAATGTGCAAGACTCACCAGTGGTGGCGCCATCGGGTAGTTATCTCTATAAATAAGGTTAAAGAAACAATAATTCGTATAATTTGTATATTGAATGTCTGTGTAAATTTATTTGTAATCTTGGAGTGGTAACAGAACATGTGTCACATGACAAACAAAATGTGTAATTAAAGGATACGGAAATGATATCTGTACTTTGAATTTTCCTCCTGAAAGAAATCAAATTGGACATTACTCTTTGCATAATTAGCATTGTAATCATCAAAAACGCGACGTTTCCCAGGCTTGGGATTCTTAGAATGTTCAGATTGTGTATGCAAACAATATTTTTTTTCTTTTGCCTATTTATTAAAAATCGATATTTCACACAATTTGAGTACCTAAATGTAATATCATCGATTTCAAAACACGAAATAAGTTTTCCAATTATTAAAGATTAGTTTTTAAACTTTGTGGCAACTTTAAAAATTAGTGGTCAGATGATGAGTGTGCCAAATTACCTTTATACAGTGATTGCTTAGGACCAGGTATTTCTGCGTTCCATAAATAAAGATTATCTGATAGTAGCTGGACTTTGATACCGCACGGTGGGCTTTTCTGCACTAAGGTCAGCTCCTTTTGTAATCTGCGTGATAAAACATCTTCTGGGTCAGGTTATGTTATTTATTATGTTAACACGGACTGGGCGTGAAAGATATACATATAGTACATTTCTCACTGTGCATTCATATATGCTTGACATACTTCATTGCTTTGCCAATAAACTTGTAGTCAAAGACAATTATTAAGCAATAACATACCGCTTTTACGAATCATCATTTCGAAGGCATGCTACGTACTATAATTTGCTTTATAGTTACCCGTAATGACGACAATTGCAATGGTCAGTATGCCGAGAGAATATAATAGTTACCTGCCAGTTAACTGCTTACTCAAGCTCATTCTGACGTCTCAATACTCTTACTAGTATGTATATATCGTAGTACATATAAGGACATATAAAACGCGACTAAATTGTTATATGAACGCGTCAAATGTAGTTTATAACTATGTATATTGTTCCGCATATGGCAGGCAGTTGTGTTTTCCCCGTACGTCTAAATATGGAATATACGTAATGTGTTTTTAATTTAATGGCGTAATCACCTGTAGGACTCGTATATCAATACGCCTTATTGCGTGATATTCGATAATGACTCTTCTGTAACAGTGTGCACCTAAAACGGTTTTTGAATCGTATTATAACTATATTAAGAATCTAAACTTACAGTAATTATTAGTTTTAAACTACCATGTCGAAATTCTCTAACTATTTTAAAAGGCGGAAGAAGCACCTGTTGTTTGCACAAGTAGGTACCCGAACACTCTAGACTCCTATATAAGGACAAGAGTTTTAACATGTGCGTCACTGATCTGGACGCAGTCGACGCTATATACCTTTATTGTTGATTTCACCGTTCTCATCACATCAACATGTCTGAACCCCGTGATCCAAATCTCTGGCAGTTGTTTATAAATGGGGTTGAAGGGAAGACGGTAACTGTGGATATCCATAAGGTAATCATGTGTATATATTGGGGCGGAAAACCCGGAACCAGGTGTCTCTAAATTCTGCCCGTACTCGATTTCAGTGTCCACGGTAAATTGAATTATTCTGGGTTCGCATGAGTTTTGATTCTCTGCTCACCTGGTTCCCTAGTCTATAGAATTCTTCTAACCCTTAGTATGGTAGGCAATCCAATCCTGGGTAACATTCAATGATTTGTATCTATATATACATGTTTTATGTGACAATTTGAATACGCCCCTTCTAATTCAGATTTATGATATGAGCACCCCACCCGAACACCCCCATAGTCCTCTCTCCGAACTCTAATACTAAATAAACAGTGTGTACTGACATAGAACACGGGCTCTTTTCAGGATGCAACTGTGGATGACCTTCTTAGGAAAATCAAGGACAAGAACAGACTACCTGTTGAAGAACAACGAGTGGTGTATGGGTCAAAACAACTACAAGCAGGCCAAGGCAAGCACCTGTACGATTATTATATAGAAAACAACTCAACGCTGTTTGTTGTTCAACGTCTACGGGGTGGGTCGACCGAAGAGCATGCCAAGCAGTTGGACGAAGACGTAGAGCTTACAGATGCGCCGGACATGATTACTTGGGATGATGATCCAGAAAACAAGCGAGCCAAGATGCCATGCGGCCATGCAATCGGGCCAGAATCTCTTACTGCATTTTGTAGAAGCCTGTTGACTAGTGGGAAATTCCGTTTTCTGTGCCCCTACGTTAGCAACGATTACACGTCGTACTGTAATGAGGAGTGGGCGTACGTGGACGTCAGGCGATTGGCGGTCCTCACCCCCGCAGAGAAAAAGGAATTTGAAACTAAGATAGCTACAAACTTCCTTCGCAAAGCTCAGGGAATCCAAGAATGTCCACAATGCAAGACGCTTTGTGAGCGCATTGACAAAAAGAATTTACGCTGTATATGCGCCATATGCACTCATAAACGCAGCAAAACGTTCGAATTCTGCTGGTTTTGTTTGCATGAATGGAAGACTAAAGGCAGCATTTCCAACTGCGGCAATAGCAGCTGCAGTGGTGAAGACCCGCGTCTGAAGATTCTCCGTACATGCCCCAAGAAGACCATCGTGGGCGTCCCCAATTGTCCTTCTCGTCGTGCTTGTCCTTCATGTGGCATGCTGATTGAACACGACAAAGCCTGTAAGCATATGGTATGCTTCTGTGGGAAGAAATTCTGCTTCATCTGTCTGACAAAACCTGATGCTAAAGGTAGTTACCAGTGTGGATCGTACAACACTAAGTGTACTATTGCTGCCATCCAGACAAAGATACCTGGCTCAGATTAGAGTGACACTCACCAGCGAGCAGTACATTACTCGGACTTCACAGTCATCTGGGGTGACCCACACTCTTCACATCTATTGTATTCAGGACAACGCATTAGACTACCTAGGATTCGAATCAGCTATCGGATTTTTTTGGGGGTGTTGAAATTGATAAGCAAAAGATAATAGGAAATATTGGGGGATACGAATTCAAAAATGTCGTCATGCTGATGTACCGGACTTTACATCTCCCAGATAACAAATGGACAACCACCGACAGTCACGTAATCCTGATTACATATCACCTGACAGCGGTAATAATGCATTGATTAGTTCTATCCCCTGTGGGTGGATCGAACATATTATGATCCTTTTTAATACTTTTTAAAAGGTACTTACCATTAGCCGGGTTCTTTTATATCATGGGAAATTGTAAGTTTACGAAAACTGTTTTAAAGGTACTTACCATTAGCCGAGTTCTTTTTTTATCATAGGAAATTGCAAGTTTTTGCAAATTCACAATTTGTTAACAAGCAATTTTGCAAGAACATACATATGTGATCTCGTATAGTAAGGATAACTATGGTTTTGTATAAATGTATTGTGGTCGGCGAGACTCGTTTTCTTGATAAAGCCGTCTCCCAATCAATTGTATGTTTTTGGAAGCCCCGATGAATTGATTGTTTGAATTACTTCGTAAACTCAAATATGTGGGTGTCTACTTTGAGTTATGCATTTACACGAAAACCTGTACTTACATTATCAATGAAATACATGTATATTAGAACAACAACACGTTTTTTTGTATTTTGTGACGCCATTGTTAAGCAGGCATAACGCATGCGTACATAGATCAATGTTGATCGTTAGTCTACAAATACGCACGTTCTACCCTCTTACATGAACTAGAGATTTTCCAAATCCAACGTATTCCATAACTGTGCGATTCATTGCGTAATCATAGTTTCGTTTGCAATCAGTTGTTGAAATTCACAAAATTGACGAAAACATAAATGAATGGTCGTAATTTGGCAAGAGCACCTCCGACTTGAATTTATGTGCAAATAAAGTTTTGGACCTGACACGCCCATGTCACGTTCCCTTTTCCATAACATTTGTTAAATATCATATGACATGATAAATATTTGATGTCGGTTTCGTTTGAGCATGATTTAAAAATCAAACAAATTCCGGGAGTGACGATATTTATCTTCTAGTTTTACTACTAGTTAACAAATGCTTCTTTTTTTCGAGTATGTGTGTCAAACACTAGCACCATAAAACGTGCGTGGGTAAACGAAAGCTCAGGCCGCTGAAGAATTTTCACGGTGTTCTGAGACGACCGCAAATTGCAGGCATTCTACATTTCTTTTGCATACGCCCTCTATCGAGAGTAACAGCGCCTCATCGTGCGAGGGCGCACATCATCTTAAAATATGTATGGGAAATAGAAGAGTGCATGAAAAAAAATAAATCAATAGACAAACAATCACATGTACGGTTTTATTAGTCTGAAATAATAAAAATTACATATTTTATTTTCCCACAAAAATATGACGCTACACCTATACACCATAAACCTTAGAAAGAAATGTTTCAATGTTTCTAGATGCCAAATTCATCAGTTATATGCATTAATAGGAGAAAACGTTGCAGTGGGAGTTGACAGTCCCTGATTACTATAAGTCTGAGGTTTACATCGAGTGCGATTTTGGACGACGCATTTGTAAATTTCAATTCTGTATATATTTTATTATAACGCCAGTCATCTAAACACACTATTAAAACAGTCATTGTATTGCAATTTCCGGTGGCGTTTGAGTGAATTTATGTCAATTCGCTAACATAAACAAGCGATCACGAATTCGATACGTAACGGACCTTATAGCGGAAGTTTGCTCCTTTCGACCATATGACGCATTCTCATATATTGGTGATCAACATTTTAAAAATCGACTTGAAACCGATCCTATTTGCCTGGAAAGGTGATATTTAATTCCGTTTCCCGTGACTATATTCTACTTTGCTGTATAACAGGCTCATCCACAGACAGAATGATATGATACGGCAAGTTGTGAAGAGCTGGGGCGTTTCATTAATCGTAAACATTTCATTTGAGAAGGTCGTATATCAGGATGGCGCTGGGATTTCATCTAAAATTATGTAATACAAGATGGGTCCTTTCAGATTTGGCATAACGCCTAGATAGTCGGTGAACCATTTGCAACCACATAAATTCTTGAATAGACAATAGAAAAGGGTTGTAGTAACTTGATATGTACGCTCACAACAGCCGTGTACATACGTTCTCAAAACCTGTTCCCCATTCATTAACATGGCTGCCACTTTATGTGTACAACGCATTCACTTTTTAAAGCAAAAGTCCTGTTTTGAAGTCGGTTGTTTAATTCTGATACGTTTTCCGCAAAGTTGTTCTCTTCCGAGAACACTGACTCCCACTCAACAAATAAAAACCGCCCACAGTTGGTTCATTGTACGCTTCAAATGAGTGGACCGCTCAATGACAGTCAAAGTGTATCATTGAGGGTGTTCTTGTTTTTTGCATGTGCAGGTTGATTGGTTGTTTACTTATGTAAATTTATGCAAATCGTAAGTTTTAATAAATGGCTTGTTTTCCATTCACACGCTTTGTTGGGGAGCGGTTAAACTTAGCAGTTACACTTGCTGCCAGCCTCCCTTCAATATCAAAGACTTCAAAATTATTACATCATGATTCTGGGAAAATATTTTTCATAGATGATTCTAGAAATATATTTTTAACATTATGATATGCTTAAAAATTAACAAAACATATCTAGATGGAAATAGTCACATAATTGTAAGAAATCTGTTACGGTTAAACGGGAGGACTTCCGGTAACGGTAAGAGCGGGGCCGGTTGGCGCTATGTGGTCATAGCACAAAATGGCGTCGGTCGCGTACATGGAAGTGTTGAAACTCAGGTGCGCTGTTTTAATTGAAAATCGCAAATGATCGTGTCGTTCCACGTATATTCACGATGCCGTTCGTTAAAAGGAAAGTATTGCCGGTCGCTTTGAGCAAGAAACCGCTGGACAAGTCAATAAGCAATGAGCTAGAAGCCGTGACCAATAACACACTGTGTGGAGTTCTGCATCAGCTCTCCAGTCTATCAAAACATGCGGTTGCGATATTTGATGATATTACAAGTGAGGCTAAATTAATCCAACACCGATCTGCCCGACTACATTCGCGAGTGACAAATTTAGAAGATCTTGTCAAGTGTATGGACGCAAAATCTGTGAAAGTTCGTAAGTATTTTTTAAAAATTTACGCGATCTATTGATCGCAAAATACCGCAATCTGTTCCCGCAGTGCATTTAAAAAACGGACACCTCAGGTCAGCCTTTGAAATTTCACAATAAAAGAATTACCGATTTCAAATGTACTCTACAACAACATTAAATATTGAAAAAAAATATCCACGTCTTTTGGGATTGGGTTTGATTTAATTGGTGGCTTACATCATGAAAATATTTCATATTTGCGATGAGTAACTTTCGTTTTTATTATCAACTTTTAAAACATAGAACACATGCCTTTATGTACGTACAATATATCGCTTCTTCGTGTCCGTGAAAAGTAATCGTAGAGTTATTTACACTAATAATAGCTGACATTTATTTTGAGTTGCTTAAAATAACACATGTAGGCAGTCGAGCACACAGTCCAAACTCTGTATTTTTAACGCCCCAATTCACATCCAATTAAATGATAATGTTCCACGAATAAAACTATAAAAGGCATTGTGACAACCCAGGAAGTCTTGTGCACGTGTCATAGGAAAAGCTGGTAGCGATTAATTGCTTTTTCAACAACAAAACTATTGTTTTAATTTCCCATATAACTGATAATTAAAATACTGGACAGCCAATAATAGTAGGTTTAGGGTTAAACTAGATGAACTGGATCGTATAGCTGGCAGATCTCATCTGTTGTGATTTAAAATAAGACAGGGTTGACCTGTTGATGCTGATAGACCATACCTAGTCAGTTCTACAGTTTTGAGACCATGCAGGCAAGTGAGTGCAGTCAGCCACAATAAGCAACGAGTCTTGCCTGTGAGGACTTCATAGAAGACTTCGTATGTACTGTGGCACAATGGAACTGTTAACAAACGCAGTCACTGCTTGTTTTGATATGCTGTGCTGGTGGCTGTCAGCGGCAGCTCACTGGCCTATGACATTACAGCTAAACAGACGAATCAATGTAGTCACTGTTGCAAAGCATGAATGTGACACTGACAATGCTGTCTGTATATGTAGTTTTTACCCCCTGATGTTCCTAATGTCTATGTCTAATAAAACCACAACATCCACTGGTGGAACTAAAAATACTGGTGAACTTTAAACTATTTTTGAGTGTTTTTAATCGAGCGAGGAGATATAAGATCGTATTGTAGTAATTTAGATGTTATGATATTGCAATACACATGCAAGTACAAAAAAAAATTATTTATAATAATGGCCAGTATTATAATTGTGGCTGGTATATGGTTTTAATTTCACTGAGATGAAAACAATGTATTGTATGGTTCACTTGTCTTTAGTTTAATTCCTTTTTCAATGTGCAAAGTTGTACAAAGTTAAGAGGAAGTTGGCTTGAGAATATTGTTCTATTACGGTAAATCACGTAGTTGGAAAGTTTGAAAAAAAATGACGAAAATACTAACAAATGCTCATTATATCTGCGGAATGTTCTACAAGCTTTTTTCTTTTTATTTTCTTCTATAAACATAGAAATATATATTAATTTCTACGAGCTATCAGCAAAATGAATAAAAATAAAACCTAGCTATAATGATTAAAATTCTTAGGGAGAGGCTTGGCTTGATTGCATATGAATATCGCGCTACATTGTATTTTCAAAATAGGAGTAAATTTTGAGGTTGGTTTGTGAACTTTTTAATATTTATGTCTGAAATTTACTTGTGTAATGTCTGACCTTGTGTTCACCTTCATCAAATGTTTCCATATCCTTACACCCTGGTTTCCAGTGCGCATGTCTTGCGAATACCATATGTTTGCCAGCAAAATATAATTGATAATTCTAGGATGTTTCAATCTCTCTGCATGCATCATAAGGACAGGCCAAAAAATACAACCTGGTGATATTGGTAAAAAAAGCATTTCCTTTAATAATTAAATTCATAATTATATAAGGCTTGCCATGAACAGAATTCTCTACAAAATTATATTGAGAATTCTCTGAGATTTCTCAGAATGGTAATATGTGTAGGCATGCTAGCTACATTGTACTGTAAAAGGATTAATTATTCACTGGGTTTTAATTTTGCTTATTTCGCTGGCTAAAAAATGAACTAAATTAAAACCAAGTGAATATGTAAAATTTAGCATAGAACACATTATCTAAATGATGAAACTGTGAATTTAAAACCCACTGAATATGCCTGAAATGGTAAATCAGCGAAATTTAAAGCCAGTGAAAATGGTCATTTTACAGTGATAAATATGTGGGCATGTATTGTTTCTACAGTTTAGAAATTCTGAGACAATTACCCATCTAAGTGGAACTTAAGAAGACATTGAGTATTTTATTCCCTATATAGTGGTGATTGTGTACTCAAATTTTCAATCTGAAAACTGGTTTGAATAAAATTTTACATAATTTATAAATTGTGATTTTTTTTTTCATATTTTTGGGCGACACTTTGTCTCTTGACAGCAAAAAACATGGGAAATGTCTCATGTCAGAGAACTTGCTGCATTTTACATACATTTTCCTTTTTTTTTTCTATAAATTTAGAAATATAAGAATTTCTATCCAGTGATAATTTCTATTATCTAGCGAGGAGTAAATCGTATGAACTATTAGACCAACCATATCAGAATATAATCTAAACTCATATTAATCAGACATAGTGAGATCAGTAAATGTTTCATGCCTACAACAAATTCTTTAGATACTTAAATAGTTGGTACAAAGGGCATTGTATGGTCCACCCTTTGGGAAAAAGTCCTGAATATTGACCTTGACCAAGACATTTGTCTTGAGACCACTTAACTGTGAGTGAACATAAATTACTGGTACATTAAGTTTTTCTAATCAAAGGAGAGGAAAACTGTCTTGGAGTAGCAATCGTAAGTGGCCTACATTTGCACAAAGTATGGAAACCAGGAACCCAATATGATTAGGAGTGGGGCAAGTGGTTGTTCTTTTTTAACAAAAATTCTTCTTTTCTTGTTCGAGTGTGTTTATATGCAGTACAATAGCCGAGTCCTGTCTTGCCTTTGTTTGAATGCCCACTGTAGTGTCGGTAATTTCTATTGTCCGCATAAAACCTGCCGTTCCCATATTTAAGTTTGCAAACTTGATATATCCTAGCGGAGTTGCTTTCTTAATTTCATTTCATTGATTTGATAAAACACATAAAAAAATGTAATTAATTTAATGGTATATTTTGAAAGAATTATAAATTGTTCCAAATTTTACTGTAAATGAAACCTTATTGTACTATTAATACAATTGTAATGCCCTATTCAAGGTACAGTAGTCTACTTTGCAAAATTTACCAGTATATGTGGGATGTTTTGAATTCATACAGTCTGCTAAAACTTGTACAGTCATTACAGTAACAAAATATATTATAACATGGTAAATTCCCATGAAAAATCCAAAAATGATTTAACTATCACTGACAGATGGCAGGCTACTTTCTTTATTGTATCTTGTTTCTGTTAGGCCTTCTTTTAGAGAAACATTTGAATTTTAAGGTGACCTTACTTTTGATTTATCAGGGTCCCTTCGGATGTGTGTTAAACAGTTCAGTGAATATCACCTTGAAGATCAGTCAGTCATATTTAATGTGCAACTGAACTGTTTGGTCTAATCTCTTTCTTCAACATAACTGTACTAATTGGGCCTTGTACTTGCATTAATTACTTAAAGTCATATTGGTTATTTAGCTTATCTCTATGTACTTGACCACTTTGTTAGTCCTGGTGGGTTGGTTGAATCACACTTGTTACAATGTTTGTTAGTTTGGATTACTTTATCTGGAAGTCTTGAAGACACAATACTCATAGATGGAAGCAATGTCACTTTAAAATAATATGGTAATCTGATCCTAAGACTAACTTTGGGCTCATACAAATGTAGCATTAGTTTATATTATTCACAGAGATTGTTTATGATTCTTGTAGTTCCTACTGCATGTGGTTTATATCTGTTGCAGATATTTGCAAACGACAATAATTTTTATAAATAAGGCCTATGTGAGCTACATGTACACATTCATTGACTTTATAGACTATATGGTAATTTACAGTGTTCACATCCTTGCTACTAATTTGCATATTATAAGCTTACCCCTTACCTAAAAGATAATCCTAATAAACATGCTAACAGCTGTAATACTGATCTAGTCCATGGCATGACAGGATAGTTCATTTCTCACTGCTGCCATTAGTCTATTAACCAATCAGCAGTTGGTAGGAAGCGGTGGATAAGTGGTACACATGATTGCTACTAAATTTTCACGTTGGCTTCACTCAATAATATATTCATAACTGTGTCTCCTCCCCTGCTTGGTTTTGTCATTCAAGTGATATACTAAAAAGAGTTTAAAAAGTGGCATTTTCTTTGGCAACAGCTTGGGAGAATAGCCATCTGGATGAAGGAAACCAATAAATTTTCTTTTCTCATCCACATGCAAGAAGTGCATTCTGAATACTGTATTTAGTGAGACAAATTTTTGCAAAATTCACGAAACTGTTTTTCATGAATGCGCTAAAATCTCCAAATTCTGAAAATGCATGCAATAGCGAAAATCAAGCAATGTAGTAAAGTCTCTCATATGTTTGAGTAGCTATGAGGAGAAATCCATGCATTGATTTTTTTTCTTTCTGTATATTAATCTAATAGACCTTAAGTATGTCCTTATAATTTTATTTTTTCATGGAAATTTGAGATGAAATTCCTGTTGACACTGTGGACATGTGTGGAAGACATTATTATCACATACTTTGCTAAATGATGGGTATACTTAGCAGTTAATCTTGGAGTATTAATGTTTACTTTACTTTTGAACCCAAAGTCAACTTTTGTCGCCTTTGACAAAAAAAACACATGTTTCCCATATTCGTCTGTCAAAAATTGTGATTAATGCCTGTAATTAGGAATTATGTTCATTTTTGTCCAAATTTAGAAAAAAAATTCTCGAAAAATGTTGTTCAAAAGGTTAATTCAAGTCATTACATTCTTCTCCTGGTTGAGTCATTGCATTTTGTTTATTTTTTTTTCCCAAAAGTATATTTTATACTTTAAAGCAGGAGAGTTGTCACCTGTGCATGCGACAATAACAACACACGCGACAATAACACACGCTAAAAACGCAAAAGTTTATGGGTAGCCGCTTGTTTGTAAACAATGACACCCTATGGCCATCTGACGCATGCGCAGGTGATGACTCCTATTAAAAAAATGTAGCAGTATTTCATGTTCATGTTTTTCTAGTTTTTACATGCTACATCGTAACTGTCTACTCACAGTCGAAGTGCATCTTATTTATTCGTGTGTCAAGTAGATTTTGCAGAATTAACATAAAAAAAAATTTAAATAGGTAAAGTACAGTTGTTGTACAGTTGTCTTGTTCAATAATGGTTTTCTGTATACAATGTAAGTAAAGTAAACTGTTGACATAAACATGTACTTCCTAACTGCTGCTTTAAACCGTTATTTTCAGTGAAATAAAAGCTAATAATAAAAATATTTCCTTGTTTTTATACTTTTTTCATTATGTATCTTTTAAACCTATTGTTAATGAGGAATAGGCTTATAGGACAATTGAGAAAGGTGGTCAACAGATGTTTTTTTTTATGAATTCATGTATTATTTTTAGTATACATGTATATATAAGGAGAAAGCTTTTGTTGCATGGCCGTATATGTGAGGCTTTCATGTTTAAAATGCATAAAAACCCCATTAATTAATTTTACTATTGGTGTTGCCTTGAAGGACACAACATTGTGCTATATTGGTTTATGCTCTTTATAGTAATTATTTTAATAGGGGTACTTGATTTATGGTGGTGACCCATGCTTTAACCCTGTGTCTACCAGTATGTATGAGGACAGACTAAATTGGCCATCATTTTGTTTTATGATGTGTAGTCTTATTGCAGACACAGAGTCTGCAGCAAAGGCAGATGGTGGAACTAGTCATGTGTGGTAGGTAGACTGGCAATCGGTTTAAATTAAAAAAAAAAATTAAATATCAGAATTAAAATAACTCATGGTAATTATGCATGTTATTTATTATTTACCCACTTCCTTCTTTGCAAATGCAGTTTCCTGTGTTAGTGCTGTCTAAATTTAATAACAATTATATTAGGTCGTTTTCAAAGCAAATTACTGAAAAAAAAAGTGGCCACTTTTATTTTGAAAAAATCATGTTCAATTCAATTATGCCATGGGGCTAAAAGCTAATGACAATACCTTGCCAGGAATATATCAGCATTGACCTTATTTGTATTGGCAAATTCCATCAATGAATTTTTAGTTTGTATTTCTACTCCCACTCGGAATGACGCACATACACATATGGTGGCATTCAGAATAAAACATTGCAGGATAAAATGTTTCTCTCCAGTGGCCAAAGAATGTGATACAAGTTACATGTAACCAAGTATACCAGTAAAAAAAATACTTGAGTTATACTATCACTGCTTTGTTTATTTTCTTTATATTCTTTTGGGAGAAATTGTTTGTGCAGCTCTAAGACACCTTCAGATCCAACCACTGTTCCCTTTAACTTTTTTGAATTCTGAGAATACTGTGAAAATTTGCCCATTTTCCCCTTGAAATGTTTTTTCTGCATACAAAATGCATGGAAAGTTTCTCAAAAGACAAAATTTCACTGAGAAACTACAATTGAATCTGAGAAAATTGAGCGAAAATAAGGCTTAGAGGGAACACTGGATCCAACCCATGCTTGTGTATCATTGTTCACATTTCAAGCAACATTATCCTTGTCCTTGTCCTTGTTGCACCATGAGGTTTTGGTCCCTATTGATTTGGATTGATAATTATGCATATACCCAATGGTCATATTCATTTCTATTTCTAAACTTTATCTGTACACAATAACACAAGTTTCTAAACAGTTAACAAAGTAATATTTTATTAATGTAGTAGTTATTAAACCTGGTGGGTTACTAGTATATCATTTACTTTATTAACTCACCAAGGTCTGAACAGTACTACAGTTTGCTGATTTGCACATAATTGATTATAGAGATAAGCTAAAATCAAGGTTCCCGATCGCTATGGCAATGACCAGCAGATTGCAGTCTTTATTCTGTTTACCTTGGGCAGATAATAGTAATGTTGCAACCTGACAAAAGTGCTGCTTCCCTGTTAAGGACAATTCAAAGTGTACTACAAATTGAAAATTAAATGTTCCTGTTTGTAGGTATCTCTCAATCAAAACAAAACAAACTTTTTTGCTTTTTTTTTTTAAATTCGGATTTCTTTGTTTGTACAACATGCACATAATAACCCATGTTGATATGGTTTGCAATTCAATGTTCTTGAAAGTAGTCGGGGAATTAGTTTTCAACTTTGCTTACCTACATTTGTATGTACGGAATGTCCATGTGTATAACCTCCAGCAAAGTAATAAATGGCTACTGTAAAATAATTTATTTTCGCTTGGAATTAATTTTCGCTAAAGGAATGATTCAGTGAAAATAAAATCCAGTGAATATACCTTTTTTCCTATATTTTACATTAAACTTGACAAAAATCCGTGAAAATAAATGCCATACAAAACACCCAAAAAGTCATTTCAGCGAAAATAAAGTATTCAACAGTATTATGCAAATATGGTAAAACACATAACTCTGTACATTAAATTCACACCTAATTCATCTTGTCAGTGTTCACACTTCTGATAACAGTTTGGCACAAACAATTAATTAAATTGAAGGCTATCTGAACACATGCTCAAAAGTTGACAGTTAATCTACTTGTATTGCATATTTGATAGTTTATTGGACACACATGCTGTAAACCTTTTAATTTTTGCTGTTGGAAATATTCGCAATTTCTGTATTTAATGGTATTCGTGAAGACAAAATTTTAAGAAAGTCTTTGTGTTGTAGCCCCAGAGGAAGTTTCAGTGTTAGAAAATTTTGTGATTTTCAATGCATGAAGTTGTTTATAGTAGTTTAGTATTGATGGTTAAAAACTATTGATACCAAATCATTAAGTTTAAAAAATATATATATATTTCTCTGAATATATTTAATATTGCTTTAATGGATAGCCAGTCCATCGCGTAATATTAATTAAATAAGATGGACAGTTTTGGAGTGATTCTAGAAGCTACTGGATTCAGCTATTGCTTCGCTAGTCGCAAATGGCACATTTTATTTAGATTCAAAACATAGATTTTCTATGAAAATATCATCCTCTCTAAAGCATGTCATCACCCATCACAAATTTGAATTAAGAATAGGAAACATAATGCTTGATAGTGTGTAACCAGGAATCGAAATACCCTGGTGCACACTGCACTATGCACATAGATTATTAGCTAGTGTAAATAAACTCAAAATATAATGTGCACGCTGTGCATGTAGAAATAAAATTTTCTCATTATATTCACTAAGCCTAAATTTAAGTTCAACCAACATTGTGAAACAACTAAAAAAAAACAATTCTTTCGTGATCGCATCAATCGAGAACCCGTAAATTTTATTTAAACTTTAAAAGTAGTGCATTTCACAACATGTTAGTGCAGGTAAATTTCAAATTCAACAAGCACACTACGCATGCAGGGAAAAAATTCTATTTCAATCCCTGGTAACACACGTCAGTGCCCTACACAAATCTAACAATATTTTTGATTTTTCATTTAATTTATGAAGTGGCTCAACAAGTTGATAATTAGTTTAAAAAAAACAACCTAGTATTAGCGACGTACATGTAGTATTGTATATTATCACACCAAATATAAATTATTTGAAATGTGTAGGTTTTACAAAAAAAAAAAAAAAAACTGTTTTCATGATGGTAAATTTTCTCACTTAAAACACCAATACACACAGAATTAATTAGGTGCCGTACGCGAACGCCGGTTCGAGTCACGCACGCAGTACGTATTTACTATAATTAGACATAGTCTTTACCTTGCCGTTTATTCGGTGTTATTTGCTTACTAATACACACAGAATGACTGGCTGATTATTATCTTCCCTGCATTTACACAAGCCTTTCCGACCTGGAAATTGGAAAGTCAAACTTTTTTTTCTGCAGCTTCAAATAAACCTATTGCTGAGATGACAGTGTATAAAAAAACAAACGTTCTTCACCATTTTCAGACTCTGTCTTTGATTAACAGTGACTTCTGTTGGTTTGGCCCAACACTCACATGAAACTATGAACAAGTAACATTTTTTGCATTTGGATAGTTACAACAGACTCTTTGTTTTCACATCCTGTCTATTTTCTGTTGCTATTTCTGTTTTTGGTAATTGTAAAAATTGTCAGCTATTTCTGTCGAACAGAAACTTTGCCTGGGTAGCTTTTAGACCACATACTTGTATGTAGAGTATTATGGTGGAAAACAATACCCTGGCTAAGGTTGATGGTATGCAGAGTCTTGTTACAATCATGTAAAGGTCGTAATAGTTTATTGTAACATCAGAGGATGGCATCATGCTGATATCTGACAGGACATGTGGTCTACATCTCGGACAAAGTTACAGTTTAAAATCTAGGCTTTACTTATACGATTACCCTTGTATGATGCAGTGAAATCCGGCTATATAACTGAACACCAGAGAGACTGATATAGTGAAGCCTGTCTAAACTGAACACCAGAGAGACTGATATAGTGAAGCCTGTCTAAACTGAACACCAACAAGACTGATATATAAGTAAAGCCTGTCTAAACTGAACACCAGAGACTGATATAGTAAAACCTGACTAAACTGAACACCAAAGAAACTGATATATAGTGAAGCCTGTCTAAACTGAACAACAAAGAGACTGATATAGTGAAGCATATCTAAACTGAACACCAAAGAGACTGATATAGTGAAGCCTGTCTAAACTGAACACCAGAGACTGATTTAGTTAAACCTGTCTAAACTGAACACCAATACGACTGATATAGTGAAGCCTGTCCAAACTGAACGCCACAGACTGATATAGCAAAACCTGTCTAAACTGTACACCAAAGGGACTGACTGATATAGTGAAGCCTGTCTAAACTGAACAGCAAAGGACTTGATGTAGTGAAACCTGTCTAAACTGAACACCAACAGACCTGACTGATATAGTGAAGCCTGTCCAAACTGAACACCACAGACTGATATAGCAAAACCTGTCTAAACTGTACACCAAAGGGACTGACTGATATAGTGAAGCCTGTCTAAACTGAACAGCAAAGGACTTGATGTAGTGAAACCTGTCTAAACTGAACACCAACGGACCTGACTGATATAGTGAAGCCTGTCTAAACTGAACACCAAAGGACTTGATGTAGTGAAACCATGTCAAAACTAAATACCAAGGACCTGATACAGGTAAACCTCTCTAAAAAGATAGTATACTTACTAAATTTGAACATTTTAAATGAAATACACTGCTCTACGTTTGAATACCAAGCTGGTCATTAGTGAAGACTTCTCAATCAGACCATTACCCAAGTGATTCAACATGTTGAGTTGTCTGAGATTATTTAATGGTAATGTGACAATTTCTGACCCATCAGTCACAGTCCAGTGTGCCTGGCTCCAAACAGCCGCGACGCTTCGCACCAGTTTGACCTAATGTCTTTTTTGTTTTGTTACGTGGTGTTTTAGATATCGTTCACAGACATAGTTACTGTGTGTGTCGTTTCAGTTATTGTCCTGAACTCAACCACAACAACTTGTCGAATTACTCAGTTACAAGGGCTGCTGTGTTTTCGATTTCTGTCATTCTGTTTAAACTTTGGGAGTTGATCCTTTGTGACAACAGTTTGACGTATGCAATGAGTGAAAGCTTAGACTGTTATTGGTTGTATGGCTTGTGGTGTCTTTAACCTGCTTGTCATATGACACGTCCCTCAATGCAGTCTGTCAGTTACCGCTACCCACTTGTGTCCATAAACAGGCCTGAATAAAGCAACAACATCAACATATTGTCAATCCCGATATGTTGTGGTGTGTAAATTGATATAATAACACTTGTTATTAAATTATGTACTTTATTAATCAACTATGCTCTGTCTTCTTTAAGTCTAAGCCAATCAAAAATAAGCAGCTGGATCATTTCTATGATTTTGACAAGGGTGATTAAAACGGATTGTATGTTACACTTTTTAGTTATTTGTATTGTTGTTAATATCACATTAACCACGCCTTTACAATATTTTGAAATACAATGTAGCCCCTACAACAATAAATGGTTTCTAAATGTAGTCATTTGTTCATTCATACCAATCTGTCATGCTGTAATGTTTCCAATATTATGTGAAGGATTCTGTGGATTGAGGAGTAATGCATGTTTAAAGTTACTAATTTGAGTTTACCCAGCTGCTACCAACAGCTTCTACCAAGGAGTCTACCCACAAACCCAGTTTTTACCATGGGGTCTACCCACTAACACAGCTTCTGCAATGGAGTCTACCCACTAACCCAGCTTCTACCATAGAGTCTACCCACAAACCCAGTTTCTACCAAGGGGTCTACCCACTAACACAGCTTCTACCATAGGGACTACCCACTAACCCAACCTCTACTAAGGGGTCTACCCACTAACCCAGCCTCTAACAAGGGGTCTAACCACACACACATCTTCTACCAAGGGGTCTACACGCTAACACTGCTTCTACTAAGGGTTCTACCAACAAACCCAGTTTCTACCAAGGGGTCTACCCACTAAAACAGCTTCTACCATGGAGTCTACCCACTAACCCAGCATCTACCATAGAGTCTACCCACAAACCCAGTTTCTACCATGGGGTCTACCCACTAACACAGCTTCTGCAATGGAGTCTACCCACTAACCCAGCTTCTACCATAGAGTCTACCCACAAACCCAGTTTCTACCAAGGGGTCTACCCACTAACACAGTTTCTACCATAGGGACTACCCACTAACCCAACCTCTACTAAGGGGTCTACCCACTATCCCAGCTTCTAACAAGGGGTCTACCCACTAAGGCCTAAAATAAAAAAAAAAGTGGTGTGTTTCCGGTAACCCGACCCTACCTAAAAATACGTCCTGATCCTAATTTTTTTTTCAACATATATAAGATTTTAATTTATTACACAGTTTAAATTAAAAAAAACAAAAAAACTTGCTATTTGATGATGACGTCTCGTCTCGTCCCGACTTCCGATGGTGTTTGGAAATGTGTGGTCGATGATGCGTCTTTTAGCCAATCAGCGATCGCATACCACATCACGTGCCACCATTTTACCTATTTTTAGATTCCAAAATTGCCACCTCCAGTGCAAGTGGAATAAAATAATAATAAAATAATAAAATAAAAAATGTATGTTCAAAGTACAATGTTCGGACATCGAGGTCGTTTATTCCTCTAACAACTGAAACTTTTGAGGATTTAGAAGATTTGTACGCATGTACGGGACAATCGTTCTGTGAGTTTGCGTTAGCAGAGAACGAACGTGGGCCGTGAACAAAAATCGGAAACACGGACTCGATGTTCAAATCGCCCGTGCCGAGCGTTGTCAATTCATTTGAGACTAAATTTATAAAGTTCACTTGTGTCCCTGAGCCGGACAGCACGATGTGTTCGGGACTTGATAAATGCACAGAACCCGCATCGCCAGAGACGAAAAATCCATTCTAAGTACTGATGTCTGCTTCGACTAAGAAAAAGTCTCTACCATTGATCAAAACCTCAAAGTACGTGTATAAACTATGGCGCTCTTATAAATAACGTTCGGTATTTATTTTTTACCTGTATTCAGGAAATATAAACGAGTTACTTTTAATTTGTAACTGAATTTGACAATCCATTAAATTTTAATATAAAGTGCCTACAAATTATTTTGTCCAATTATAAGATTAAGTAGGCTTCGTTATTCCGGGAATTATTTGCAAACTTTATTTTAATGTAAAAACGGTGTGTTTTATAGCAATAAATGTTATAAATAGTCTTTTTTTAATTGATTTTATACAACTGTAAAAAATTAGAATAGCATAATTATATATTTTTTATATCCTAAAAACAACACACTTGCAAGTTGTAGGTCAATTTAATATTTGTTTACAGACGTGAAGAATGCAGCAGGTATACATTTTGTATCAAGGAAAGATGAGCTGCATGCACCAGTGAAGGGTATCTCCCATGCTGCACGAGACCCTATAAATAAATGAACATTGAACATGGAAACTTGAATAAAACTTGAACATCTTTGAAACTTGTCTTTTTTCACATTCTATTTAGTTGGCCTCAGTTGAACTAGATATCAACAATTGTCCTCAATGGCTGTTTTTGAATTCTGAGATCAACAAGATCCATTGAGTATGATACTTGATATCTTGGTGGTGTCATTAATTTGAAACTACAAATGTAACTAATATCAGTTGCCCATGTGAGCAATTTTGACCAATATAAAGATTTATCATCTCAAAATATAAATTCAATTAATATTTGGGTATTGAATAAAGACCCAGATATATTCATGCTAATTATGTTTTTTCAGCAAATTGTATTTCAACTTGTCGAAATTGTTTGAATGCAAAAAAAAAAGATTAATAAAAAAAAAAAGAAATCTGACCTACCCTACCTATTTTTTTCTAGCTCGTTACCTGAAACACACCTTTTTTTTTTAGGCCTAACCCAGTTTCTACTATGGGTCTACCCACTAACACACTTTCTACCAAGGGTTCTACCCTCGAACACTGCTTCTACCAAGGGTTCTACCAACGAACTCAGTTTTCAACCATGGGGTCTACCCACTAACCCAGCTTCTACCAAGGGGTCTATCCACAAACACAGCTTCTACCATGGGTCTACCCACTAATCCAGTTTCTACTATTTGGTCTACCCGCTAACACAGCTTCTACAATGTGGTCCACCCATAAACCCAATTTCTACCAAGGGGTCTACCCACTAACACAGCTTCTACCAAGGAGTCTACCCACTAACCCAGCCTCTACCATGGGGTCTACCCACTAAGACAGCTTCTATAATGGGGTCTACCCACAAACCCAGTTTCAACAATGGGGTGTAGCGACTAAAACAGTTTCTACCAAGGGGTCTACCCACTAACACAGCTTCTACCATAGAGTCTACCCACAAACCCAGTTTCTACCAAGGGGTCTACCCACAATCACAGCTTCTACCATGGGGTCTACACACTAACCCAGCCTCTACCAAGAGGTCTATCAACTAAAACAGTTTCTACCATTGGGTCTACCCACAAACCCAGTTTCTACCAAGGGGTCTACCCACAATCACAGCTTCTACCATGGGGTCTACACACTAACCCAGCCTCTACCAAGGGGTCTATCCACTAAAACAGCTTCTACCATTGAGTCTACCCACAAACCCAGTTTCTACCAAGGGGTCTACCCACAATCACAGCTTCTACCATGGGGTCTACACACTAACCCAGCCTCTACCAAGGGGTCTATCCACTAAAACAGCTTCTACCATTGAGTCTACCCACAAACCCAGTTTCTACCAAGGGGTCTACCCACAATCACAGCTTCTACCATGGGGTCTACCCACAATCACAGCTTCTACCATGGGGTCTACACACTGACCCAGCCTCTACCAAGGGGTCTATCCACTAAAACAGTTTCTACCATTGGGTCTACCCACAAACCCAGTTTCTACCAAGGTTTCTACCCACAAACCCAGGTTCTACCAATGGATATATCCATTGTATTCCCAATAGCTACCATTGAACCATTAGGTTATAGTCAATTTCACTTTTATCTTTGCTAAGAGAACCATATACTTCTTGACATAAAATACCAAGAGTGCATATTGGTTGGGTGAATGGTAATTAACCACAGGACCACAACAAGGACTAGCACAGTAAGTGTTGACTGCTGATAGATTTAGTGTTTCTATTCATATGTATAACAATATGGAGACAGTCCTGGTCGTCTTGTAATATTTTAAATACCTACATAAGCAGCAGACTCTAACTTTAATGCTTCAGCAAACAATATCAAGTATCTTTAAGTGAATTATATCTCTTTGTCCTAGTTTGTCTTGAGATTCCTTGAAATCCTTGCACAGCGTGAACACCTTAATGAAGTGTTATTCATCCCTAAAATAACTGCTTGTTAATCTTTTTAGCAACATCATCCAATTATTCTCTTAGCAATTTGCTGAGGACAGGTTTTTTTTTTCTGATTGACCACAATTTTGACTGAATTGTTATTTATACTATCACATGACTGTGGTGCATGTCATTCACAGTTGTAATGTTTAGTGTGTAATGTCACAAGCTTATATGGTAAGATAAATGTCACAGTATTCATAATATTCATCATTAGTTTAAGCATGTTTAAAAACAAGTCTTGCGTCAATACTATTATTTATTGTCACGATATGAACTTCCGACTGGATAATAAATAATCACGCACAAGACACATGATAATAACTTTCGTTTTGAATAAAAAGGTATTATTTCTGTTATTATTGGACAAATTAGCATATGATTTGTGAGTATACAATGTAGCTCTGTGAAAATATGATTTATCTGACTTTTTGACACTTAAAGTTGGTCATGTGATTAATACTTATTATCTGATATCACTTATTGATAGAGCTGGTTGCTACTGTCTCTGTTATCAACCAGTTCTAGAACAAATGATATCAGGTGATAACCTCATGAATATGTGTCCTGTATGTGGTTTGTAGCCTGAATTGTTGTTTAATGTCATTTGATATTGATAAGTACGTAAATCAGATACTAGATAAAGTTTGAGTCTGGTTTCATGTCATGCAAAATTTAATAATACATGTGGATAATAACACATACTGTAAAAAACTTTATTTAGCTGAAATTAACTTTCATTGAAAAGCCTTTTTGGGTGTTTTGTATGGATTTTATTTTCACTGATTTTTGACAAGTTGAATGTAAAATATACGAAAAAAAGTATATTCGCGGAATGTTTTCATAGAATCATTACTTTAGCGAAAATAACGAAAATTAAGTATTTTATAGTAGTGCTTGCTGCATGCCAGAAAATGTTGCTGTCTTTACTGGTACTTAGCTTTGAAAAACACACTGCTGTTGTTTTAGCAGGACAACCAAGATAACCATAAGCCATAAAGTGTCCCCTTAGTGCCTATGTGCTGCATGCATGATCTGAGCTGAGAGATTTAATTTGCAAGATTGTTGAGTGCCCTGGTAGTCGGCATTATGTGTGGGCTGTGTGATACAAGATAGCTCAGTATTAATAGCTATGCAAGCCTAGCTACAGCTCGATGTTGTTTTGCTGGCAGGTTGTTGTTGTGGAGATCAAATATCTGGCGGTGTGCACTTAAGTATTATGTATTGGTAGTCCACTTTATTTTGACTTTCATGGAGTCATTGGAGATGCCTAGTACTTGTCTCAGTAACATAGCCCTCTTTAATTTTAGAAGCTGTAGTGTGCCATACATTTCTATCATACTATGGCTTAAAGCAAGTCTACAGTATGATGCACATACTCTTACATACAATAGGTGATTTTTCGGTCGCTGCGAGATCTCGCATAATGCATGAAAGGTGCGAACCAAACATCTGCTGTAAAAATCAACTTGAATTTCTTTCTTTATAGTTCAATGTTAAAATGTTGATCTTCCAAAGAGGGATATGGTGTTGAGATACATTCACTGTACTGAAGCCAAATTAATTAACCATTTCCAAATGTACACATTATTAAGCATTGAAATATGCACATTTTTAAGAATGGAAATATGCACATTTTTAAGAATGGAAATGTGCACATTATTAAGCATGGAAATATGCACATTATTAAGAATGGGAATATGCACATTATTAAGAATGGAAATGTGCACATTATTAAGCATGGAAATATGCACATTTTTAAGAATGGAAATGTGTACATTATTAAGCATGGAAATATGCACATTTTTAAGAATGGAAATATGCACATTTTTAAGAATAGAATTGTGCACATTATTAAGAATGGAAATGTGCACATTTTTAAGAATGGAAATATGCACATTTTTAAGAATGGAAATGTGCACATTATTAAGCATGGAAATGTGCACATTATTAAGCATAGAAATATGCACATTATTAAGCATAGAAATGTACACATTATTAAGCATGGAAATATGCACATTATTAAGCATGGATATGTACACATTATTAAGCATGGAAATATGCACATTATTAAGCATGGATATGTACACATTATTCAGCATGGAAATATGCACATTATTAAGAATGGAAATGTCTATTGCATGATGTTAGGTGTTTTCGTTGAAAATAAATGTATTATCAAAAACCACATGAGAGAGTTAAAGATACACATGTATTACATTTCCAAAGCAAGCATAAAAGTAACTCATTCGTTCATGAAAGAGTATCGGTCAAGTTGGATTATCTAATAAAATAACACACTTTGTTGTATTATCTTGTTTCCCTTCATTTTAAGAATGCTGGAGGTTGTTATCCCTCCGTGAGCCATGAACTAATTTTGAACCTCAGAAGTGGGAAATAATCCATGTTTAAAGTTTGCTTATTGCATACCAATTCTATTGGAAATGCTTCTCATCAAGTTTTATTAAATTAAGAAGGTTGCAATTTGAAACTGCAGTTGTCAAATTTATGGTGACTTGGTTCTGATGACACACTAGAAGGCTGTAAACTCATTGCAACCGAATCTACAAAAATTCTTAGTTATTCGCAAAAAAACTTCTGACCCAAATATTTTGTAAATATCATTTAAATATGTCTGCATGTGGTAGACTAGATGCCGTATATGATCGTAAGATTTTGAAAAATCTATGAATAAAAGACGAGTGAATCGGTATGGGGGCTGTGGGCTGGCATTACCTACAGAGAAGTCTGCACATGTGGGTTCCCATGGTAATGTACTGAAGTCATGGAGACAGCCAATCACTAATACTGGTAACACAGAATTCTGTGGCAATTATGTAGTTACATAGTGATTCACCAGACCGGCCTTGAGTTCACTTGGAATGGCTGGATTCCAGACTTCATGTGGTATACAGTATGTCACATATTACATGGCCATACATACTATAATCATTTAAATGTTTGATATTTTTATTTTAATCAAATCATGCATGTTCCTATTGGTGGAGATTCCCATTTTTCATAATCACTGCTTATGGCATACGTTTAGAAAAGAAGAACATACATGAGTAGTATGTTGTTGTTCAAGACTTGAATAATATTGGTGTTAATATTACATTCATTAAAGTAGTCCCCACCTGGTATCCATTACTGGCTCTTAACCTCCACTTCACTTCACGTTGACTTGCTAAGAACGCTTCTCATGGCAACAGGGTGTGATCGGCTACAGACTGCATTTTTTACTACAGTGACGAAAAGGTTTAAAATTCTCTGGGTGTTTGAAATTATCGCAACTATTTGTGTCGTGTATGCAGGTGTGAGATACTCAATGTCGTCTTTGTGTGGGATATATAACAAGTCTGAAAATAGAATTGGGCTTGTACTCTACGATGTTTAAATTTTGGATCAAGCGTAAGCTGCTTGTTGCTATAAATCTTTTTATCTTTTCAAACACAGTTCATTCTAGGGTGTCATTTACGCAAACTTTTGTCATTGTCTGGTTATATATCCAGGTTTCTGGTCATCACAGGTATTTCCTCAATTTAAGAAAAGACAAAAAAAAAAAAAAAAACTTTTTATGAAAAATTAAAGCAAATTATTTTTATGCGATTTTTTAAACAAAAATAAACTTAAAATAGAAATGTGCATCACCATTGCTTTTAAAAAGGAAATTGAACAAAAACTTTTTTGTACCTGAGTAGGCACATCTTTTAAGGGCAGTGGTGACCAGGTCTTCGTGCCACACATGTGCAGGATACAGCTTTCATATAAACAAAGATGGCGACTTTGACTGTTTCGCAGTCCAGTGAGTACAAACTGACATGTTATAAATCTTCAATTGGGTATTTTTTTTAGGTGATTGGATGGTATCAAAGGGGTCACCAGTGGTAATTAGTGCAAGACGCAAACAGGTCAAACTTGTACTCATGATTTTATTAGAAGAATGCATTGGATTGTGGGAAATATTTATCAACATAAATGTTCCACGTGCGCGGCGCGATAACCACCGCCTGAATTCACTTCAAAGTTTTTATTCAAAATTAACATTCATTTATGTATGAACTGATAATTTATTAAGTGACATGAGTCGTTTTAACAGCTGTGTGTACTGTAGTAATAATTGCATATGTTTTCACAGATTGGAACAATGCATATTTCTCTGATTTAAGATGAACATCATAACAATTCTTGGTTACTTGAATGTAATCTATTATAGAAACAATAGACTAATAAATTATTATAAACAATGGCAGGTTAAATGGTGTGCCATTTAAGACTGACATGACCTCTACACAGTCATGCATCATATACAGTATATGTCCCAACTTTAGAATCGTCATTGTTGCATAAGAGGTACACAAATGTATTAAGTTAAACCGCATGTGTCAGATGGCCATAGCGAGTCAATGTTTACAAACAAGCACCTACCCATGAGCCTTTGCGTTTTCAGCGTGTGTTGTTATCGTCGATAGGGACTCAATTCCTGTGCGTGCGCAGGTGACGACCCTGCCGCTTCAACTACTGTTAACCACTTAATTTTTGCTGTTAGGAATTTTCGCATTGACAAAATTTTGTAAAAGTCACTGACACTTTGTGTTGTATTACCCCAGAGAAATAAATTCTTATTGCTACAATATTTTTTTATATTTTCACTGACTGTTGATTTGTCAAAATTAAAACAGTTCACTGTTCGCTATACTAGTATCTAACGTGTCCTATACAAACACTCAATTCCGACAACATTGTAGAAGACATGCAGAAGTGAAACATAATAAATGTTGAAACTTGCATGTCAACTGTTCGTAACTTTTATACATGCTTCATTTGATATGTGTCCTATTATAAAAATACATCAGGAAATACAGATTAAGTTACAATTTAACACTTAATAGAACCTCTTTGACACTGTATCCAATTATGTCTATACAATGTAGTCGTATTCTTGGTAACACCTATTGTAAAGTACATTATTTTCTCTGAATTTTATTTCTGTTTTAGACATTTGATTGTTTTGTTTTCACTTATTTTTGATGAGTTGAATGAAAAATATAGAAATAAAAGGTATTTATCTGGATTTTATTTTTGTTGATTCCTCTCCTCAACAAAAATAGTGAAAACAAATTCCAAGTGGAAATAAATTACTTCACAGTAACATACTAGTGTCACTTTCCATACCTTTGTGATCACCTGCAACGACCCTTATGCCAGTGCCTAACATATAAATTGACCCGGTCTGTTTAGCTGGTATTGTGTACGACCTGTTTTCCACAGCTGTAGCAAGGGTCAGAAATCCCCATTCTCTGTTATTGCAACCATCTTGTTGGCAGACAATGGCGTTTTATTAACTACAGCAACAAAGCCATATCTAAGGTCCCCCATACCCAATGCATTTATTGAATGTCTTGCGTGATTGATAGTGACACGTTGTTAGTTTGAAACCCCATCACTCACTCACCGGGGAGACTTTCTTTGCTGTGATACTCTCTTATGTAGTGTAGCTGGCGGGGAGGCACCCAATAGAATTGTAGTGTAATTTACATATAAATGTACATATTTTACATGTGACAATGTGTGTACTCACTCAGTGTTCATTATGTAGTCCTCATTTCCGGTGTATCCATTCTATGTTTCTGGCTTTTGTTATATGTACTATCAAATTCTATATTATGCACATTGCGAGGTGGTTAGCAAATGCCATACAAACGTACATATCTAGAAATACAAATGAGTGAGTCTGTGAATTTTTTCGTTGGTGTATAAAACAGAAACTCTTCAATCAACAAGTGATCTGAAATGCCATTGGTTTAGAGATATGTTCGATGTTCACTTTGATCAGATCTTCATTGTATAACACTGTACATACAGTGTTGCATACTCTTATCTTAGAATATCTTGATATTAATTAATACATACAATGTACATCTGCCTTGACTACATCATATTTGTTCTATCAATAACGCATATACTTGCTTGAAAACATAAGTGTTTTTATGGTCAAAAAAATGTATTTTAATGATTCAGTATACAACAAATGTGACTTTTTGGGTTTATATGTGTTTCTATTGGAGATGGGCTTCTAGTAGAGCAAGTATGTCAGATGTGAATTTGTTCTCCTACATCTGAACATCCATATAACAAAATTGTAATTATAAATTAGACGAAAAAAATGACATTTTTGTCTGTTTTTGATAATTTCAGAACAAAATATACATTGTACCATCAAAAACAGTTACCATGGCTTTTCATCCCCCGATGCTTAAGTTATGGAGTATGATAGAGGTGTGTGGATATGAACATAATCCGACTAAACCTTTCAATTTTCACTGCTAAAAGTTTTGATTTCAGGATTTTGCGGCATTCGTGAAAACAAAATCTCGCAAACACTATATAAACACTCTGTCGTGGGAGCGAGATGAATTTTCACTGTTACAAAGTTTTTCATTGACTTAATTTTTCCAAAATTTACAAAAAAATTGTCTCTCTGGTATACCACACCCACCCTCATGTATACCACACCCATTGAAATTTCCAATTTGTTTTTATTACATCATATGATTACCAGTTGTCTGAGTGGAATCCTGTCTAAAAATTAAGGCTGCCAAGTACATGCAACAGTGTAAAAATATAATAGATCCTGTATTCTCTCTATTTCAATTGTTCCCAGACTTGTGCATATCCCAGTATGTCATTCAGGTAAGGTGGTGATAATTTAGATATGCCACACTACTAGTTTTGATAATTCTAAGTGTATATAATGTCACCAACTGTTTATTGTACATATACATGTATGAGTTTCCTACAAATACATGTAATTCAGATTTTGATCCAATTTGCACATAGATTCATACTGTGGAATACTTTATTTTCACTTGGAATTAATTTTCACTATTTTCGCTGAAGGAATGATTCAGTGAAATTAAATCCAGCGAATATACCTTTTTTCCTATATTTTACATTCAACTCGTCAACAATCAGTGAAAATAAAATCCATACAAAACACCCAAAAAAGTCTATTCAGCGAAAATAAATTCCAGCTAAAATAAAATATTTTAGAGTATATTTATTTCAAAATGCATTCAGAGCCACACTAATTTTACTTCACAATGTGTTTTTATTATCACTACATTCGTACATATGTATGAATCAGTCCACAGTTACATCCTATTTTGTTGGTACCTTTTGGTATGGCTGTAATATTTAAACTGTTATTTGTTATCACATTTTGATGTGTTTTCCTTAAGTGAGTCATTTCTCTGCTCTTCCCATTACTTGCTGTACATGTCTTCTCTCATCGGTCGGTGTCAGGTTTTTTGAAATTCTGCATTGAAACGTTAGATTGCCTCTGGGTATTTGAACTTTCATGCTGTCCAAGACAAGGGACCACTATGACCCTTTTGCATGTGCAATTGTTTGGTCTCTGAATAAAATGTTTGCTTTGATAGTTGCGTTTCCCTTTGACATCATTAATGAGTTTTGTAGAAAAATTAAAGTCATATAGTTCTATAGCTTGTTCTTTTCATTTGCTGTCGCGCGATATTTATGCATCATAATTATAGAGTATGGACGTGAGGGTCATGGGAAGAAATTTCAGAGTTAAAAGGTGTACAATACACGCTTTCTTCTATGTTTCTTTGCTAACTTTGCCCTACACAGATATCGTAGATGTGGCAAAAGATTGTTGATTGTACCTGCCCACTGGCGGTTATTTTCAACTCGCATTCGTAACAAATGACGTGGCCAAGTAGTGGCTGATTAACACTAGCATTTCAAGTGTACATTGTATTGTGGTGTAACAGACGACTTCATTGTTGTTTGATAAATAAAAAAACATAAAAATTGCATGAAGTTATTCATTAACTCACTGCTTTGATACCAATCCAAATAATTATGTATGTATCTACCGTATATTGTTTATCTGACAGTTTTGACAATTTCCTGTTTTGATACAATACAACTGCAATTTGTTATAGATTTTTACAACTAATTTAATTTAATTGGTATATCAATCAAAATAATGATCAAAGTCATGAAAACTATGAATTTGCAAACATTATCTAATACTTTCCAGGTTACTGTGGAATACTTTATTTTCGCTGGAATTAATTTTCGCTGAAAAGACTTTTTGGGCATTTTGTATGGAATTTATTTTCACTGATTTTTGATGAGTTTAATGTGAAATATAGGAAAAAAAGTATATTCGCTGGATTTTATTTTCACGGAATCATCCCTTTAGCGAAAATAAATTCCAAGCGAAAATAAAGTATTCTACAGTATTCAAATTTACTGTTGAAATTAGAGAAAATAAAAACAAATTCACAAGACATATCTGGTACACAAAGAGAATGCTGTAAAGCTTATAATTTGTAATGTTTGGGATTTCATGGTTGTGCAGCATTTGTAATGACAACATTTTGCGAACAAATACATGTTGTAGGACTACAGAGAAATATTTACCGCTCCAAATTGTTCACGAAATCTGCTAACTTCAGCACTAATCTTAAATCTTAAATACTTGAATTTTTATGCAAAATTTTCAAAATATGGTCTTGCATTAGTTTAAATTTCATTTCATGTATGTTGAAACCTGTAGAAACCCCATCATGACATAAACAGTAGGTATGTGGCAAGAATAATATTATTAGCTTTAAGACAATGCATACTGTATAGCCTGTAATATTTCCTTTGTAAACCCATAGACACCTGATTAAAACCCCATCAAGACATAAACAGTAGGTATGTGGCAAGAATAATATTATTAGCTTTAAGACAATGCATACTGTATAGCCTGTAATATTTCCTTTGTAAACCCATAGACACCTTATTAAAACCCCATCATGACATAAACAGTAGGTATGTGGCAAGAATAATATTATTAGCTTTAAGACAATGCATACTGTATAGCCTGTAATATTTCCTTTGTAAACCCATAGACACCTGATTAAAACCCCATCATGACATAAACAGTAGGTATGTGGCAAGAATAATTATTATATTATTAGCTTTAAGACGTTGCATACTGTATAGCCTGTAATATTTCCTTTGTAAACCCATAGACACCTGATTAAAACCCCATTATGACATAAACAATAGGTATGTGGCAAGAATAATATTATTAGCTTTAAGACGATGCATACTGTATAGCCTGTAATATTTCCTTTGTAAACCCATAGACACCTGATTAAAACCCCATCATGACATAAACAGTAGGTATGTGGCAAGAATAATTATTATATTATTAGCTTTAAGACGATGCATACTGTATAGCCTATAATATTTCTTTTGTAAACCCATAGACACCTGATTAAAACCCCATCATGACATAAACAGTAGGTATGTGGCAAGAATAATTATTATATTATTAGCTTTAAGACGATGCATACTGTATAGCCTGTAATATTTCCTTTGTAAACCCATAGACACCTGATTAAAACCCCATTATGACATAAACAGTAGGTATGTGGCAAGAATAATATTATTAGCTTTAAGACGATGCATACTGTATAGCCTGTAATATTTCCTTTGTAAACCCATAGACACCTGATTAAAACCCCATCATGACATAAACAGTAGGTATGTGGCAAGAATAATTATTATATTATTAGCTTTAAGACGATGCATACTGTATAGCCTATAATATTTTTTTTGTAAACCCATAGACACCTGATTAAAACCCCATCATGACATAAACAGTAGGTATGTGGCAAGAATAATTATTATATTATTAGCTTTAAGACGATGCATACTGTATAGCCTGTAATATTTCCTTTGTAAACCCATAGACACCTGATTAAAACCCCATTATGACATAAACAGTAGGTATGTGGCAAGAATATTATTAGCTTTAAGACGATGCATACTGTATAGCCTGTAATATTTCCTTTGTAAACCCATAGACACCTGATTAAAACCCCATCATGACATAAACAGTAGGTATGTGGCAAGAATAATATTATTAGCTTTAAGACGATGCATACTGTATAGCCTGTAATATTTTCTTTGTAAACCCATAAACACCTGATTAAAACCCTTTTGATCCACAACATAATTTGCCTATCCCTCACAGAGAGTTCTTTGACCAGTGGCTTTAATATTCTAAAAACACCATCAGTGTATTTGTTGTGGTTCAACGATGCAAATACTGAGTACTTGTACTCGTGCGTGACTCCACAATAGCAAATTTAAAGACACAAGTTTCTTCAATGACCCTGTGAATTGTCACCATTTTAAAGGAAGTAATGAGTCAGTTTGTAGTCTTAGTTTAGTATGCAGTAATGTGCATATATGGTCACATGATGTGCATATATGGTCATGGTGCTTCCATATATGGGCACGCACACTCCAACGTTTGCATATTACATGTGCAGTCATTTGACAATGACATTGGTTCTCTCTCTATCTCAGGTTCTACCAGACTGGAAAGCTTGTTGCCAAAATATTAAGTTTTTAGCCCAAAACATCAATTTATGTACAAGTGTTGGTTCAATTATGAAATCAAATAATTTAAAAGGTCCTCTATAATAATAATAATAAAAATAATCAAATAATAAAATTTAGTAAAACTGTAAACATTTTAAATTCTATGGTTTGTTTACTTATATTATGAAGTGTAAACAAGTTTAAATACACATTATTATACTTTCCATGATGAACTTTTCCTAGTAGCCCTGAAAGTTGAAGTGTTCTTTGTCTTCTAGACGTTTCTTTGTCTTGATGTATTTTGTGTGATACTTTCTTTTAAATACTTTCCCTGAGTTTTCATTTAGGTAATCTGTTTCTCACAGTAGTTAACTACTGAGGTTGAACTGTGACCTCTGGGAAGGATTAATCTCTGCATCATTGACATGAAAAGATGTTGTTTCGCTCGCCACAACAAAAGACGTAAATAGCGTACCTACTTGCAAAGTATAGGATAAATGGCTAAAAAAAACACACTATGTCATCGGTGAATGTGGCCGTTACAACAGTTTGTTGGTTAAAGCCGATTGGGTTTTGTGACTCGAAACTACTTGCATTATTTAAATTCAATGCATGAAACATGTACATTGTTGTGAAATCGCGATTACTGGCGTTTTGGTTGGCGCCAATATCAGTCATTATTGTAACAACATTGAAAGTGTATGTGTTCATAACATTTGTACTGAGTTTATACCAGATTGGTTCAAATATTTTAATAAGGGAGTCAGAATTGTAGATTGTGTTGATTATTTTAGAATTTATTTTTATTGACCTTTGTAAATTTTTTGCTGATTTGTCATTAATGATATGCAAACCATCAGGCTTAATATGTCAACAGGACTTAATTTTTGATTTAATACCTCTTAAAAAAAAATAGCAAAAATCAATTGAAGGTAAAAATTAATCTGCATTATATGCTGTGATTGTTTTTCCCATGCTGTCATAAAATCTATAATTTTGCTATATTTGGAGAGTCAATGTGAAGTGTGTAAACAATCTTTTAAATATCATGATTGACAATAAAGCTGTATGTATTTAGACGAAATACAAATTCTTATTAAATCAGGACCACTACAATCTATGGAGCATATCACATACAAAGCTTGTAACCAGCTTGTGTATCTGTTTTTAGTAACATGTGTTGTAATCTATATGGGTCATGCTAGTTTATTTACTATTGCATCTTTTGTATGTGAAACCTGAAATGTGATTAATAAACAAAAATGTACTATTTAGTTCAACTAATGTTCACCTGCTACATTTTATTACTGTAAAATACTTTATTTTCACTTGGAATTAATTTTCGCTGAAGTAATGATTCAGTGAAAATAAAATCCAGCGAATATTACTTTTTTCCAAAAATCAGTCAAAATAAATTACATACAAAACACCAGCTAAAATAAAATATTTCACAGTACCGGTATTATGGTTTTAGTTATTTTGTTCAACAATATATTTAAATGTGGACATGAATTGTAGATATTATATATGAACGACTGACACTGATAAACATCCCAAACATCTGGGTATTACTACTTCTAAACCCATAATGGTAAATTTAGTATTTGGTTTAACATTTCAATCCAGGAGGAAAAGATAGACTGTGTGAGCAATTTCATGATTATATTAAATATCATTTTATGGAAAATCAATGTTTTTTCTTCTTCATAAATTAGGACAAAATATGTGAAATAATTGTGACTAAATATCATGAAATCAACAGACATGCAGGTGTCTATGAAAAAGATAACTTGCGTGTTTTTTGAAAAACAAAATGGCTGCCATTCAGCCACATTTTGCATATTTGAACCACATTAACTTGTTTCTGTTCTATTTAATCCAACAAATATAAAAATTTAAACAAATGAATTCAAAGTGTGGTAAAAAAGAGTGCCAACTGATGTAATTATTGCCAAGCAACGAGAAAAAAAAGTACTTGTCTTTATAGACATTAAATGACTATAGATAAATCTGTTGAATACTGTAATTTCACAAAATATGTGGCCATTTACTGTGATAAAATTCTGTATTGCTTCTTGTGTACACAATATTTTACTGGATGCCAATATTTGCTTTGCAGACACATATTAACTTGTGCAGTATAATATCATTTTACATGCAATCCATCAACACTGAATGGATGCGTGTAATGATTATTAACCAACAAAACATTTGTTATCACGAATATGAGATTTATTAAAGCTTAGGGGTGAACTATTTCATATACAGGGGGGGGAGGGTTTTGGGGGATTTGAGGGAAAATAGTTTTTAACCTGACCTATCCTTACTGCCAGATATTGACGTAAATGAGTTATTTCGTTTGAAATCAATAATTGACCATTTTCAACGACGACTGTCGTTCATAAATTATCCATGTTGTAAAGACTGCAAAATCAATAATAGGGTCAGGTCAACATTATGCCAGGACACATAAGGGTTGTTCTGCTGATCTTTAAGGCAGATAAAAAGTAATGAATGACAAATGTACGCTATGGTATTTCTATCTTTACTGCTAAATTCTTAAACCTTTTCACCACTAGACTTTCTTGCCCAAATTTGTCTGCAATTTTTCTTATATTCTTCAATATTTCTGGAAATGAACCTTAAATTTTGGAGCCAACACAAAATTGGAGTAATTTTTCAGCTATTTTTGTCCTAATCTTCTGAATTAAAGTTAATTTGTGATGAAAAGATGGAATTGGTGGTGAAACAATTAAAAGTAATGTTGCAGTGATAAGACTTGAAGACAAAGTAATAAAATTTGCTTCATTAATAGGCATCAAACCAGCATGCATTGAACAATTAAAAATGGTATCTCCATGGCAACAGAAAGAAGCTTAGCTTCCCAATGCATTTATAGTAATCAAATTTGTCATGCGGGTTAAATTGAAACAACTATTTTTTTTTGTTTTTTTTTTTTTTCACACACAAATTTTTTTATTCATTGACAGCATGACTGATGATTATGATTATAAAAATGTTGTTGCCATGGTACCCAGTGTTTTCAAATGAACATTCCTTCGTGACGACTTGTTTTTTCAAAACAATTAAAATATGGACATTACTCTCAGGATTAAAATTATTTAAATTTGTTTGAATCTGTTGAAAAAATGCATTATATATGTAACCCTCAAAGTACATGTACATATATTGTATTAGTTCTATTAGTTGTAGATCTTCAATAAAAGCTCACATCCACCAAAAATTGAATTATTTGTATACTGGATCATAAAAAATAACTAAGATTTATTTTGACCATAGACACACCTGTGTCATTAAGCTAAGTGCTACTAATAGAGTCAATACAGTACATTACTTTGACATGGTGAATGATTCTATTAAATATACTATATTTTAGTATTCTGAATGAAATCCATTTATCAAAACATTTAACTGTATCACCATAGTGAAACTATGAAATAATGGAATCTAATCATGATGCTATTTTTAGATTGAAATGAGGTTCATGGTCATGCTCTCTACAATCAATCGATTGAGGGCCCCCTTCAGTACTTTCGCATGAGAATTATTCTCTGTATATGCTTTATAGAAGTGTATTTTTTGTAGGAATTCAATTACTCAACTTTTAGACTGTGTTGTGAAAAAGAAAATACATGTATCATACATAATATGTATCAAAACTGAACCATGTCTGGACACCAAACATCTTCACCAGTTCATACTTCAGTTCTCATCTCTGTTGAATTTATACTTTCAAATTTGAAACACATCTAGCCTGGTTACCTCCCTATTTTTTTCGTGGGTCCTTTGACCCACTCAGAACTTGCAAAATAATAGGAAGGTAACCAGACTAAAATGTTTTAGACAAGTTCATTGTTTTATAAATGATGAAATGCATGCTCTTTTTGACTGCAAACTGGATGAAATTGTAAAGGCACGTAGCTACTTTTGGAATACTCTATCATTATACAATGATAATATTTTAAAATTACCAAAAGAAGATATGTTTGTGCATATTATGGGAATAAAAGACAGTTTCATTGCCAATAATCTAGGAAAGTTTATTAACACAATTTTACAATGTAATACCTAATAGTTGTTAGTGTTATCTGTTTTAACATTTTATTGTATTTTTTAATATCTGTATTTCTTGTTATTGTGTTGTTGTTGTTGTTTTTTTGTGTATGATTATTGACCATGGTTAATGTATTTCCAATTCATTAATTTGAGTCAAATAAAATATACTACATTGTATACTAGTACCTGTCAGCCTTGGGTGCCAACTTCCCACATAAAATGTTTGGTTGACGTCAGTAAGAGCATACGGTCATAAAAACCTTGCACCAACAGATCCGCATAGGTGGACAATATATCATGTAAATATGTATATATACGTTTCAGTTTTCCTTAGCATTTGGCAGGGGGGATCGTAACCTCTTGTAGTGAGAACCAGTGTGACTAGCCTGCCTACAGCATGCTAAGGTTTCCATAGTAAAGGTTACTAGTATCAGTTATATCCGTTAATGTAATTTCGTTTTATTTATCCGTATATCAAAAATCACTATACTATACTATACTATAATCACAGCCAAATTATTACTTCTGATACCATTAAATAATTCCTAACTTGTGCTTGCTTTAAAAATTATAGAAAAAATATTCATACTATGAGCTACTTGTATATGTACAAGTCATACGTTTGGTCTTACTAACAACAATAGGTAATTGGTCTATGTGGCTTTGCAGCAGTGTTTTGTGTATTTGTACACTGGCATATCACACACTGTATAACTGAGTTTATCATAACCATGTGCAGACTAAGTTCAAATTTACTAGATTGTGTGGAACATTAAAAAATAGGGTCGAACCCTCAGGAAGTGTGCCAAAGTCTCAATGGGAATCCACTGGTCGAGATTCATTGACTAACAAATGCGATTTTTGGGAGCCTTGGTTAAGGGCCACAGGTGCTTGTGTTCAGTCGGGCCTGGTTGATGCCAGGATAGTGCATTAAAATGCTATTATGATAGGAAGATGGTCAGCCCTGTCATGTACATGTAGTTCCAAACATCAATATGGTTTCTGTGGCAAATTGCACTATATGTCAGCACCGGCACTTGTGAATTTCCAGGAGAGACATTCAATGTTCAGAACAATTGTCTGACACACAACAATTTTTTTAATTAAAAGAAAAAAAATAACCATATGCAGAAATTTAAACCTGCATGTTTTATTATAATACTGTAAATAGATTTACATGTACATGTACCAGCAGGACACATGTACCTGTACTTGTACATCATATGTATTGAAATGTTATGCTATATGGGGTATCTATTTCATCATTGACATCCATTCATTGGACCATGTCATTGAGTTCTGATTGACTTCACAGAAGTAACTCTACATGCTGCTTTTCAATTTAATTTAATCCTGTGTGGCCCACATTCATAGCTAATTTTTGAAGGACATAATGGGTGTGTTTTGTGGGTGTGTTGACATCTTACATTTATGTACAGTACTGAGACATGGCCTTCACATGTAACTTGTATGGGCATCCTGCTGTGCACTGTTATCCATGTAGCTATGTTAGTCAAATGTATTCTCCTGGCTAATACCACAATTTATGTGTACATTCAAAGCTGCACCTGTATGATTAAAACATTCTTTTTCTGATTTTTCTACTACTACCATGTTTGTGCAGTTTTCCAATATTTTGTTTAATTCCTTTTTTTTTCATATTGGTTACAAAAACGCAATTGAATAGACCTTGAGTTGAAATTGAATAGATTGAATTGAAGAGGTTTTCCTCGATACATTTGTATACATGCACAACCATAGATTCTATATGGAGCCTGTGATATGTATACATGAAGACATACACGTAATTTAGTTAGATTGTGGCATGCTTGCTATTTTTAGAGCTATCATCTTTCTACTGTCTGGTTGTTCTATCACCATAGTTTGGATAACCAGCAACACCAAAATAGTTGTCTGTCATATTCCTATGTGTAACTTGAGGAGTGATATTTTTATCATAATGGGATAGTTGCATGTATACGATGATAATGTATGGAGCTATTATAATGCTATGTGAAACTATATCCTTATTTTTAACCATATCAAGTATAAACAGAAACAAAATTATAATGAAAAAGTTTCTTGTTACTACCTGCTAGTTCTTTACATTTTTCATGTATCATTTATAAAGAAAGAAAATTCAAAATTGAGAATGTACACAGAGTTCAAAAACAATTTAACGCCAAATAAAAACAAACAAAATGTCTAAATTTAGAGAGAATAACCACAGTTTAGCAACAGAGAAAGGAAGACATACCCAGTTAAATTTCTAAACAAAGTACGCTAAATGAGATTGAAGTAAAATTATCCTTTTTGTTTGTCATTTAGACCAACAAAACTTACATTGCTTCACCAATCCTTCACATGCATGGACCAACATGTACATAAACATTTGTAGCTTGATTTGAAAGATTGTCAAAAATCAATGCCGCTAGTAAAAACTAAACCAAATCTTTCTTTTAGGATTTTATATTGTCTTAGATGCATTATATTTACTAAATTCATTACATTGAATGAAAAATTGTTCGTATATAGTCTACATATATAGTATACATTTCTTACACCTGGTTTTAGTATGACATCGTTTTCTAATACAGTCTACTATTTGTTTTTATCCTTCAGCGGTTTCTAATTTAGATCAGTTCAGTTTGAAAACCAATCATTTTACAACCTATATCCTTCATGAGAAGAATCATTTCACAAGAGAAGAACGTCCTGAGTATGTTAACGCTTATTACAGCGCTGCGAAAGACACCGGCAATGTATGCGTGGAGCTCAAACAGTTTGATGAATATCGTAATGATGGGAGAGACAGCGCTGCTTTCTATTCCAAGTTTCCAACCTTTGAAGAGTTCCACAATGAGTCAAGGGATAGAGATGATTTGGCAATTTTTAGGGTGAGTATCCATCCAGTTGTGCTTCTTGTGAAAAGTTTAACATTGCACTTGCTAATTCATGTTCCACATTGTCATTTCCGATCTTCACTAGATACTGTACAGTGATTGGTTTAAACGAAATCACAATTCACATACTGTTTATCTGTCAGATCAGTCAATACTGTAAAACATGTCTTTTAGCTAGTATGTTATTTTAGCTAATTTAGCTAATCTTTAATATTGCTAATTAAAGATGTCGCTAATTTAAAATAAAGTATATTTTCACAATGAGATTGTTGACACTTTAGCTAAATTAATATTATGCTAATTTGTCCATTCAGGAAAATTTGCTAAAATGCCATGTAGCTATTTCAATGTGTTTTACAGTATTATTTGAGCTGTCCACTTCACCACATCTTGTCCTATTACATGTAGAGAATACTGTATACATACAATGTGTGAACTTGTACCTCATAAAAGAAGAAGAGATGCTATGTTTCATTGTCAGTAATCTGAATTGTTATATCCATAGAAAAAGGGTTCAAATTCAATTCACGGAGGTCACGACCTGACTGCTTTGGTGCCCTTAAATTTTCGCAACAATGAGACCAAGGCATTTTCAACATGTTTTGTTCAGACAAGCCAGGTATAAGGCCTTCGTATACCTTTGTAACATACACTACAGTATTTGTTCTATTAAAAGTGTATGCGAACACATTACAGGTGTGTTATGCAGTTATTGTTTTGTATTTGATTCTGTTGGAGACACGCTTCTAATAGAGCAAATACAATAATTTTATTATTGCAGAATACATAGGTCCAGAAGTGGGAGGTTACTATAGAATTATAGCATGTATGTAAATGTGTCGAAATGGGCGTAGTGCGAGTGGTTAGTGCTAGTAGCACTAATCCGAAAAAGTACTAGATCTAGTGCTAAAATGGCACTAGATCTAGTGCTAAAATGGCACTAGATCTAGTGCTAAAATGTGCACAGTGCGAGTGGCATTGTTATCGCATTGTCAACGACGTCGAATAATAGGAGGGGCATCAACAACCACTTTCATATTCAAACTACAAACAGTATAAAACATCGGCAATATACGCGAGATATCCATAATAATACTTTCTTTATATGCCGTCGTAAATTAGCCATCCGAAAATCTCCCTGGGGATTTCACGGCTGGTGGGCACTTATTTTGGGCTCAGAATTTCAAAAAATAATCATCAAATATTTTTTGGGGACTTCCATTTTCATCATTGAAGTATCTAACTACGCAGACTTTCAACACCGTCAGTTGGGCCACCTAAGACGAAAGAAACTATTGCAGAGTTAACAATAATAATTAATAATTCTTGTTGAATTAAAAAGTAGACCGCCTGCAATTTCATTACAATATCGCCCAGTGTCATTTTTCAAATACATTTGTTTTTATTTTATTGGTAACGAAAGTATATTCTCAACGAAGTTTCAAATAAAAACGAACACAACTGCATTGCGTAGTAGCAAATGATTATGGTTGCGCAATCCGGTCATGCTGCGTCTCACAATTGTTGAATATTATTCAGTAGTGATTATAATAATGCACAAAAAATAAATTCGTTGAATTGTTATGAAATTCAAATAAAATTCACTTAGTTTCATCGTAAGCAAATGATTCCGATCGCATATAAACGTTCGATGCTGTATGGGTATCCGCCATGTTTCTTTTGCATGAGTTGAGCTAATAGGTCAAATCGCTAATGAACCAATCAAAATGCTGAAGGATGCCCATGTGTTCAAATCACCATAGCTCATTTAAATAGGTTGAACGCAACGCGGAAGAGATTTGCCGATGTTGTAGTACGATATTTTGGCTAGGATTTTGATGGGAAAATGGCATGATTTTTTTTTTCAAGTCAAAAAATAGTTGTTTTCAAAAGATGAACTGAGCATCAGAAGAATAATTTAATATTGTTTACAGTGATAGCAGCTCTTTGTCCAAACGAAGCTTACCCATTCACGCTTGTAACAATAAACACGCTCTTGAATAAAAATTTAAATCACCGTCCGTGTTGAGGGACGGTGCTTAAATAGACTATTTTAGGCGTCCGGAAAGATTGAAATGTCTAAAAAATTACGCCAAAATATTTAAAAACTGCCGAAAAATCGCCGCTATACAAAACTACGGTCATCACGTATGCGCACTGGGTTTGTTTAGCTGTGAAGGGTTAAAATACGCATTTCACAACCGGAAATTCAACAGACTAACTTGTAACTTCACAGATTTCGCATGTTTTAATTATTAGCAACTGTAACAAGAACAAAATTTCGAGAGTCTAGAACAAATAATAGGACTCCTAAAAATACTATTGCTGAGGAAGTGTCTAGACATATATTATATGGTCATGTTAAAAAATCGGCGAGGTTATATCATATTCCGCTAACTGGTTACTTGTGTAAAGATGAGCTTGACAGTGTCCTTGTCAGGATTAACTTGGGTTGAAACAAAGGGGAATAAGTCAGTTAAGAGGCTTAAATGGCCACTTGAGAGGGGTTGTCGCTGCTTCCGTTAGTACCTCCTTGCATAGACATTCTAAGGTCTATGCTCCTTGGTACAATGTAACAACAGGATTGTGTGAATCCACTTTTATCATTGGTTGATTATGTCCGCAAAGGTCAATGTCATGACAACCAGACAACGGTTCATTTTCTGTCTGGTTCCCAGCGGTACTGAGCTACATGCCCATTCACAGGTCGCCGTACACACAAAATCCACCGAGTTTTACAGGGACCCGGGACTTAGACTAGGAGTATACAATTTTTTTATTTAGTTCATATATGGCATCATAATTTCATTGAAGATCTATTTTCATTAAATGTGGCGCCGACTAGAAATAAAACGGCACGTCAGCGATTTAAAAAAAATCAACGCTGAATTCCCCCATTTACATACAAGTTACAAGTTTATATCCACCGAAGCTGAAAACACAAACTTCCACACAATACGATTTCATACAGTGTATCTATTCACAATTTGTAAAAATTGCGAAGTTTGATCTGCAGTTTCACTGTCCGTGGAGCTAGTTTCCCGGCCGATCGCGTTGTTTCAAAGGTCTCTTTTAGTAACCGTGATTACGACAAACGTGGACAATGACATTCATGTACATTCTCAATTTTCCCACTGCAGCACATTTCCAATGAATGAAAGATACAACAATTTACATAAATATTAATTCATTTTCGGACAATTACGGGATGTATTGACGTCGTTGACAATGCGATATCAATGCCACTCGCACTATGTACATATTAGCACTAGATCTAGTGCCATTTTAGCACTAGATCTAGTGCCATTTTAGCGCTAGATCTAGTGCCATTTTAGCACTAGATCTAGTACTATTTCGGATTAGTGCTACTAGCACTAACCACTCGCACTACGCCCATTTCGACACATTTACATACCTCATTATAGCTATAATTCAATGTGCAGTAGTCTAATCTTCTGTGCTTTTATTTTATTGGTTTCTAGACTCGGGCTGTTGAAAATGTGCTTCTAATAGAGCAAATATAATAACTTTATTATTGTAGAATACATGGGTTCAGAAGTGGGAGGTTACTATAGAATTATAGCTAGAATTCATCGTGAAAATACAGTTATCTACAGTGGTCTAAACTTTTGTGCTTTCATTTTATTGGTTTCTAGACTAGGACTGTAACCAGCAGTTTGTTTCACTTTTAAGCATCACTAACTCGTTATAGACATGCTGTGTTGGATGTATACTCTTTATATTTTCTTTTCAGAACTAAATCCAGTGAACTACAGTAAAATACGTTATTTTCGCTTGGAAGTAATTATTGCTGTTTTCGCTGAAGTAATAATTCAGTGAAAATAAAATCCAGCGAATATACCATTTTTCTTATATTTTACATTCAACTAACTAAAAATCAGTGAAAATAAATCTCATACAAAACACTGTAAGAGGACTTTAAGTGAAAATTAATTCCAGCTAAAATAAAGTATTTCACAGTATAATAAATTTTGTCACGTGCACCTATGAAAACCTGTGTATAGCAACCACCACCTAAATGACCTTCGTATAAGATTGGATTATTTTTTTACGGATCACCAACTCATACATTTGAGATGATATATTTGTCCAGAAAATAATGAGATGGTATTGTTCCAACAAAACATATTTATTTGAGTTTATTAAAATCTAAACAGAATCATCCCTTCAGCGAAAATAGCGAAAATAAATTCCAAGCGAAAATAAAGTATTCTACAGTATCTGACTTTGGACCTCAGTAAGAGGTAAACAAACTATGCAATTACCGTTTTTCATGCATAACCACCATATTACATGCAGATACCCATGTATAGTTACAAGATGTTTTTATTTATCAACACAAACAGCTCATGTTGGTGATAAAATTCTTTTATTTTGGATCTGTCAGGTGTTTCGGCAATAAAATAGAACAATGAAATTATGAGACACAAACTCATTTAATTACCTCTCTGACAAATTGTAGGTCAAACTACAGTGACTTGTGTAATATTTATTATCTCAGGTAACTTGACCCACGAAATTCAACCCACCTAAGTTTCTTAAACAAGCATTGAATTGCGAGGGAAAAATCCGATCTAAACGTTGCATATTAAGTATGTTACTGTATTTGCTCTACTGGAAATGCAGAATTTTCAGAATGGTTATGGTCAGAATACGTCATATTTTCATGATTAGGCGTTACAATAATTGCAATTGCTGCTGGATGTGTGCTACTAATAGAATGAATACGGTATTATTATTGACAAGGATATGGGTGATAGGATTCTAATGTCTGCCACACCCACTGCAGATCTTGAATGTCTTGTTTTATTAAAGTAAAATACTCCATTCTAGCGTTAAGTTTTTTAATTTAAACTTTAAATCAATCTGGGCAGTGTTATTTGAAGATGTAAAATAAAACAGCTCTTTAAAAAAAAAAATTATCAGACGAAATGAGGACATTCTCCACAATTGAAAGTAAAAAAAAAATACTGGTATGAATCTAGGTGTGCCTTTTTGAGACTACCTAAGCTAGCTGAAATTATCACAATGGGACTGCAAGATTATTGGTCCCTTAAACTGAAATGAGGACATTCTCCACAATTGAAAGAAAAAAAAAATACTGGTATGAATCTAGGTGTGCCTTTTCAGACTACCTAAGCTAGCTGAAATTATCACAATGGGACTGCAAGACTATTGGTCCCTTTAAACTGTATGATTGTTCTATCTCATATTCAGCTCTTGATGGACTAGTGAATTTTTTTTTTCCCAGAATACAAATCTAACTTGCTTTGTGTTCAACCCTGTCAACACCTTTCAAAAAATAAATTACTTTTTCAGCAAATGCAATAATCACTGGCAGCCAGTGGGAAATCTAAAAAAAATTACCAAAAAATAGAGATAAAAAAGTGGGATTATATTTCAACCAAAATATTGGCAGAATTAATTATAGCAGTCAAAGGACTAAAAGGCACTCACATGCTTGACAAATGATGGCTGTTTCGTTAAAAGAAAAATTGATTAGGTTGAGGGTGCAACTGTTATTTCTGGTTCTCTGGTTGCAAATTATTGAGTGATGTGGATAATATACAGTGTGAATTGTTTTTTTGCCTTCAAAGGTATGATTTTGCAATTATGAGTTATGTTTGTAAATGTTCTAATTGCAATGTCTTTTCATTGTACCTGACGAGATAGCCATAAATTTTGTGTTATAATTCGACTCTCCATACTTGAAAGTGTCCACAGCAACAACAAAAGCAGTCATCAACATGGTCGATAGGGAGACAGTTGTTATGTCAGAAGCAGCTTGTCAATCACATTTTAAACATTTTCTGAAATTCTTTCTTTTGTTTAGCTAATCTCAGATTCGATAATCACCATAATTCAGTATTGTGAAAAAAAAATATCGACTAAATCTGACGATACTTAGATTTATCCTTCTGATAAGTTAAATACTAAGTATTTTACACCATTGTAATTACGATGGCTAGAAGTACCGGTAGAATATAAATTTAGTAAAATACAAAGGGTGGGTTGACACAATGGTTATTGTACTTTCCTGTTCTGTATGTAGTGTGTGTAATCGGTGGAAACCCTGTCTACTCAGAAAGCAGGATGTCCATGTTTGATATGGTTGCAGTGTGGTTATGACACAACTATCAGACATTCTTGAAACCAGTCCCTAGTTGATTAATATAGTTGGTAGTTTATTAAATGCTTTTAAATGTGACAACTTTTCTTGAATTTTTTTTTGATGAATTGAAAATAACTGATAATAAAGTTAGATGCTTTGAAAATGTTAAACAGTGGTAACGAATAAATATAATATTTTAAATGTATTCAGAACATTTAAATAGTAAATTCAGTAGTGTTCATAAAATAGTATTCGCCATAGTCCTGGTTAATAAATTGACAGAATGCCATAGCCTCGCCCTAGCATTCTTTGGGTATGGAAGTTTGTTTTCTCAAATAATGTGGTGTCTGTATTTTCACTTGTATAGATGTATCTCATGGTATACTTCACAAAAACCAAATAAACAGAATGAATTATATTTTCTTGCTCATTTGCATATCGATGTGGAAATATGAATAATGATCAATATCAGTGAATAAATTATTAACCTTATTAACCAACAAGATCCTTTTATGATGTCAATTTCACCAACTACAAAGGTTTGCATAGACACATGCTGTCTCCAATTTAATCCATTCTTTAGACTGTTGATATTCATGCACTGACAAGAAATCTGGCTAAAAATAAAACAAAATTACCTCTGCCACGTTTTTCCCATTACTTCTATTTAGATTGAATAGCTATTTCCCTTACTATCAATTTTGAACATAACAAAGCACTTTAAGTATTTTAGTATTGAGATTCCTGCTGAAAGTATTTTAATATTGAAATACAATGTGTTGTACATTCATCAAATAATACTGCTTTGCATTGGTAGAATACTAGTATTTTCATAATCATAAATACACAATTAATCATGATACTCTGAATCTATATTGTGTATCATCTTTCGCAATTATTATATTTTAAATTATTTTTTCTTACGTGATGGTATTAATGTTTTGATGGGGAATTTTCTGTGCCAATTTTGTTTGTGCTGTAGCATTATCAATTTTTCAATTTCTTCCGTTAATGTTAATTTATTCTAGTAAAATAATTTGTGATACTAACATGTGGTTATTGTTAAGATTGAAAAATAAATTATGAAAAATAAATGTATAATTTTAATACTCATAACAATAAATATTTAAATTATTTTCATAAATTCTGAAATACCATACACATGTTGATCTTAATTATTATGGTGCCATTGGATACAATATTTTGTCAGTAAATATTCAAGCATTTTTATTTTTATTAGCTGAAGTATGATGTATGTATGACATTGTCTATCAAATTTTTTTTTTTTATAAATATTTTTTTTATTTTGCAAAAAATAAATACATTCTTTACATATATTGCTTTACAGAATATAAAACAGACAAAAACTGATAAAAACAAAAAAAAAAAACCTTGGCTATGCTGGTTTGTTTATTAATTTATTTATTTTTTCAACTATCTCCTTCAATGCCAGCAACTCAGTTCTTAAAACCAGTGTTTTTTATTTTGTATTGTCTACCAAATACATTGTGAATGAGGGCGCTATGCTAAAAAAACAACTTTCAACTTTATAATAAATATATACTTTTCAAGTAATGATAGAGACATGTGAACCATATCTAGTTATTAGAAGCAACATCTCCAGTAGAGTTGCACACGTAATGTTTGGTTATTTTGGAAGTAGATCTGTCCTATGCAATTAATTGTTCACTACATGTATATTCATTATAGTCATTCAAAAATCGACATGCAGTGTTCTCTACAGAAATTTGAATCACTGTGGTGGTATCACCCACAGTCAGCTGGCGCACATCTGATATAATAAAATAAATGCGATATTTACTATATGGGGGCCGCCATCTTGAATGACGCATGAAACTAAAATAAGAGACAAGTTGTGAAACGCGTTTTTCAGATTCCTACAAATCAGAACAAAAATACCAATCTTTCACAAAAATACGGTCCGTTGGGGTTATATTAAGCCAACCGATAACAAAATTCGGCAGAATTCGTCGTTTTTGTGTGGAAAAATCCCTTGCATACGAACACCTAATTACGCGAAGAACATGGAACACTAAGCCTCGGGGTATTTGAAACCGAAATTGTCATTTAAGCGTTAGGCCATCGCTGATTGGCTGCTGTGCTGGAATGCCAATTTTTAGTTTCAAATACCCCGGCTTAGTGTTCTATGTTCTTCGCGTAATTAGGTGTTCGTATGCAAGGGATTTTTCCACACAAAAACGCCGAATTCGGCCGAATTTTGTTATCGGTTGGCTTAATATGACCCCAACGGACCGTATTTTTGTGAAAGATTGGTATTTTTGCCCTGATTTGTAGGAATCTGAAAAACGCGTTTCACAACTTGTCTCTTATTTAGTTTTATGCGTCATTCAAGATGGCGGCCCCCATATAGTAAATATCGTATTTATTTTATTATCACGTGTGCGCCAGCTGACTGTGGTATCACCATGCTATTTGTATCCCGGGATGAACACTGGACATATATTTCTGATAGGGGGAAAATGTACTCGCACTCATGGCTGTACTGTGCGATCAATTGTTAATGTATTCACAAGAGGATCAACATTTTACACAATACCATATTTACTCTATTAGTGGCGTACACGAAATAAGTAAATTGTTCAAGTACATGGACTTCTGTTGGAGATCTTATTTTTTAATACAGCAAATACAGTACCATTCACAGCTGTACCATGTGTAAATGTACACCTGACATATCAAATTCTCTTTAATCTTTAATTTTTCATTCATGCTTCTCTTTATTGTCAGTTTAATTATAATATCAATTGTATGTATCACAATTCACACAGACACACTGCCATGCCCATGATGCTTTGCGGCTCTGTAGTATCACACTGGATGTGGTTATTATCACCATCATATAGCATTAGTATATATCTATAAAAATTATTTTTCCTTGTATTCCCAAGACAGGTTGCTACTTTTTTTAACCACCACAGATTTTGACTCAAATCGTGTGTCTGATATCAAATCTATCTGATGCATTTTTTTAATGAAGAAAGTTTTGTCATTTTCAGTGATAAATATAAATAGTTTATTGCTGACCATACATTCGTCTTTCAGGTGATCCAGATAAATATTTGATTGTCTATTTTTACTCATTCTACCCATATTGCAACACAGTGTGTACAGTGACAGTGTTTTGTTGTTTGTTTTCAGTCTTCACTGCATGATGGCGATGAGTCATCATTTCTCATGTCACATTTGGTGTGGACAGAATATATAGAATTATTCTAACATTGTTTCCTCAGCAACAGTTGTCATGGGTTGAACTGTAGGTTGTAACCATGGCAGCAGTGTACATCATCTGCTTATTAGGAGTGCATTTCACATTGTACTGTCACCTGATGAAAATATTATGATGATTGATCACTTGTGTCTGTTTTATTCATCCATTTAATTAATTAATTAATTAATTAATTGAATGCTATCTAGTGATGAAGTATATACGGTAGTAAATCTTCACCCATATAGCATGCTGCCTACTACAATAATTATAATTTAATCAAAGTCATTAATCAACATTACCATGATTTCCCAACTAACATATGCTATACGATATATACATTGTGTTCTGACTGATATTTTTTTTTTTCATTTGCATATTTCATATATACTAAACACGTTGATATATCATGTGCATGCGTGATGTCTATGCATGTTTGCATATTACTTGGTAGGTACATATGTTTCATCAATTTACATACATATCATACACACATCTCACTGTATATTTCCCTGTGTTCACTCTTGCTTCCGCGATGTGAAAATTCCTGTTTACTAAAACTATACACAGATGTACAATGTATGTGAGAAAGGATACTAAACATGGTTTGTTATGTTTTCGTTTGGAACTCGGGTGTCCTGTTCCTGACTCAGCATGATCACTTTTTGTCTTGATGGTCAGAAACATATTTATTGATGTATAAAGGAATCTTATGTATAGCATTGGCTTCCTGTCAAAACTTTTTTCACTAATTTCAAAGAATTTCTCAGTAGATATTGTATCTAATTTAAATTCTCTGACCAACTTCATAAAATAAAATTTTAAGAAAATTTGCTTGATTATATTACAAAGCATATTTTCAATATTACGGTAAGATAACCAGAATACTACTATTGAAGTCATGCACATACATGGTGTATCAATTTGTATGATGTATTGTAGAATACTTTTGCTGAAAAAACTTTTTGGGCATTTTGTATGGAATTTATTTATTTATTTTCACTGACTTTTGACGAGTTGAATGTAAAATATAGGAAAAAAAGGTATATTCACTGGATTTTATTTTCACTGAATCATTTCTTCAGAGAAAATAGAGAAAATTAATTCTAAGTGAAAATAATTTACAGTACATGGAAAGCAAGAGTGTAACAGACACATACCCAGCATTGTTTAAATATGTCATTACATTTTGTTGTACATGCATGTATGTATGGATGATTGCTTTACTAATGTTCTATTTCATCTTATCGACTAACAATTAAAATCTCAGGTCTTATCTTTATAATATTAATTTCATTATCATACTCTTGGTAACTAGATTACCACACTACTTTAGTATGCATAATTTGCTCTTGTATTATGTATGTTTATGTATCATGTTCCATGTCAATGTTCTTGTATTATGTTTGTGGTATGTTGTATTATGTTTTATGTTCTTGTATTCCACTTTTGTTCTTGTACACTCCTGTAAAATACTTTTTTTTCGCTTAGAATTTATTTTCACTATAAGGAGTAATTCAGTAAAAATAAAATCCATCGAATTTACCTTTTTTCCTAGATTTTACATTCAACTCGCCAAAAATCAGTGAAAATAATTTCCATGCAAAATACCCAAAAAGTCTTTTCAGTGAAAATTAATTCCAGTGAAAATAAATTATTTCACAGTATGTCATATTTTACTTGTCTTTGTTCTTATATTATGTTTAAATGCTTGTGTTATGTTTTTGTTCTGTTCTTGTCATACACTTGTTTTATGTATTATGCTTGGTCTATGTTCTTGTATTATGTTCTCTTATTACACTCTTGTTTTTATGTTCATGTATCACGGTTTTTTTATGTTATTGTATATACACATGTGTACATGTATGCTTGGTCTATGTTCTTGTATTATGTTTAAGTGCTTGTGTTATGCTTGTGTTCTATTCTTGTAATACACTTGTCTTATGTATTATGCTTGGTCTATGTGTTTGTATTATGTTCTTTTATTACACTGTTTTGTTTTTATGTTCATGTATCACGGTTTTTTTATGTTATTGTACATATACACATGTATGTTCTTGTATTGTGTTCATGTATCATTTTGTGTTTATATTACTATAATTACAGGCATGTATCACTGTAATTACATTAGGTATGTACTTATAGTAATACTGGTGTCTGGTTTGTTACGGTTTCTCTCTTAAACATCTTTAGTTCACATACATGTATGAACACATACTGAGATAACTGAATGCCAAAAACTTGTTCACTCAATATTCTAACATTCATACATGTATTTCAAGTGAATTCCATACAATCTCTACTGTAGTTGATTTGTAGTGTATTATTTTCTGTAGAAGTGCCCGTAGAAAAATGCACGTTACTGTTTCAGTATTCACGAATCTACCATAGTATTACTTGATGTTACTTGTATTTCCAGAACAATAAAAAAAATATTTTCTGGTCATTTTACTACATTAAGGGACGACGTCAAAAGATCGATGTCGGATAAAAAACTTAATTCCTTTAGTTTTTTTCCAAACCCCCTACCCCCCCACTGAAACTTAATTGACAAATATTGGTCATGGCGTCAGACTACATTCACCATTAAATACAAATTGATAATTGGACAGTAGTATAGCATAGCAGTTGGTTGTCGGGTGGGTGTAAAAATTTTTTTACAAATGCATCCGATTTTGACGCAGATTTACACTCGAACCAAACAGTTTTTCTGTTTTTTTCGCTTTTCGGTTATTTCTGTCCATGATCGGATAGAAAAAAAACAAACTACAAATACTCCAAGACTGTTTTGACTTCATTAAAAAATAAAATCGTTTTTGTAGGATAGAAACTTTTTGAGGTCAAAACCCCCACCCCCAAACTAAAGGAAATAAGTTTTTTATCCGACATCGATCTTTTGACGTCATCCCTAAGCCATACTTCCTTATGCCAATTGATAAGTGTATCAATTTAATTTTATTTGGACATTACCACAGGGAGTTGAATAATTTAACTGAAATTTTGACAAAATCAATGCCCTTTTCTGTCTACCTCCCCTTTTATCCAGGAGTACCTTGCTCCTGTTTAATCAATCATTATCAACAGTTTCTTTAGAGTTTAATGTTAGATTAGTTTTACAACTCTCAAATTTATGTAAATTTAAATCTTTGTTCACAATTGTAGCACTGTGTGGGAAGGGAATGTCTTGATCTTTCGTTATGGACCTTATTTTCAGTACCACTTCTCATTACGTCACTGTAATATTTACTAGCTAATTAATATACTATATTAATTACTATTTTTAGTATGGTCTATGTAATCATTAATATGAGTTACTGGAAAGGGGATTTTTGTTCATATTTTTTATGTTTGTTTATTAATACTAAATATTTTGTAATTTTTGCAGCCTACTGCTCGGATACCTCCACCTAAACAGAGAGCTGGAAGATTTGCTGGAACACCTAAAGCAGGGAGACCTCATTCTGATGGAGACCTACTGGAAGAGCAGTTGCGAAGGCGTGCGAAAAGCCCGCTACCAACACCAGAAGAGGTTATAAGGCGAAATGTTATGCCGTCCTCGGTTATATCAATAGACACTACAGGTACTGGTTTTGATCGCATGGTTAGCTTTCGACGATCGCTTCAGTTATCGGATGTGAAATACCTACGCAGGGGGAAAAATCGCAGAAGCTACCGCAAACGTCGGTGTACAATTTCTGGATTTTCGGACATGATGAAACTTAATATGTCTTGGGATCGTCTGGGTCTGGATTCTTCCACATCCAGCTTCACCGACCAATCAGACTATCCATTTCGTCGTGCTGCTTTTTATGGCAGTATTGACAGACGCCGCATTCATTCAGCATATGCTGCTGCACCAATTAGCTTACCTGATGTGTCACGAATATCCATAGACGATAGAACTATTAACGACTCACTGCCAAGTATGAACTCTGAATTAACACTTGCAACCTCGCATGGTCCAGGTAATGTTTCGCACAGTCCATTGCATTACGCTGACGCACCAATCACCACCGCCATGGCTGATGACGTGTTCTGGAGAAATGTTGTAGTTAGAAGCAATAGCGTTACTTCCTCATCACTAGCTACGCCAGGTTAGTAGTTAACCTTAGCAGTACCTAGTGCGCTGATTAAGTAACCTCATTCTGATAGTTGTCTTGCAAACGTCAATTAATATTTTTCAAGCATGCTTTGCTATATCAATAATGCATCCTAGGCTGTTACATTGATAATAATTATAGTTATAATAATAATATTAATAATAATAATGATAATGTCATTACATGCTCTCGGCGCATTTTAGTTTTCTGTGCGTAACGTATTTGGTGGATATTTTGTTATGTTGGAAGTTATGGGTTTATACTTGACATCCTGCGTCACTTTTCCAATGAATGTTTGCATACTCACATGATGGTAATAGGGGTAATTTTGTCTGTAATTATAATATGTACAGATTCCTTGGATAAAATGCTACAAGGTATTCTCTCATTTAAATTAAAATTATGTTACAAAAATATTGTTATAAAAACAAATTAAGCATTAATATATTATACAGTGACCCCTTTCTAAGTTGCGGGTGTTGAGATCCAAGGAATAACCATGACATATCGGGGGTTGTAGCTTACCGAGGGGCTCATGAAAGGGGGGGGGGGGGTCAAGCATTGAAAATGACTGAAAAGCACACATGGGTTTATTTATAGTACGTTTGCTTTATTGAAAAACATCACAGCTTTATGGAGTTTTGCACATTTTCTGTTCAGTCTTTTGGTCAACTTTGAAAAAAAAAATTCTCAGCTTTTCTTTATTTTTAACCACCCACAAATAGTGGACTCGCATTTAAAAATAGGATTTTAACTACCTGCGACTTAGCCAAAATCACGACTTACTGAGGCGCAACTTAGAGAGGTGTCAATGAAATAAATTCACAACACTGTCAAACCTATTACACACAACAATGTGAAAAATTAATTTGAATGGTTTATTTTAATATTATACATGTACCTTCAAACTTCCAACATAGCAACAAGTTTTTTATAGCTTTACTGTATTTTCATTCTTGCTTTTTGTTCATTTTATGAAAGTTATTTAAAATATTCTTTTTTGAATCAATTACAGCAAGAATATTTATTTTGTCTAATTATGTGTTCATGTGGTGACCCTGTTTATGGTAAGTATATTTAGGTTTCTGTTTGAGTTTTTAATAAATCAATGTTTTTGTCATTTCAGCATCTTCAGAAAGTGCGCTAGATAAACAATGGGTTGCTTCATCAGCCCGACGAAGACCACGTTCTTTGGAGTTTACTCCAATAACACATGAACCTGACGATGTTCAAACTCCGAAAAATGATAATGTTGAGCCAGTTGATAGAGAAAAGGATTCTTCTGACAAAATTGATGCGGTTACCGCAGCATTATCTGGGGAATTTATTACGGCTGTCAAGCTAAGGACTACAAAGCCCTCTATGAGTAAAGAGGAGAGGCGCTCCAGTTCCGGGAACTGGAGTGGCACTGACAGCACCAGGAACTCGATCAACTCAGAGCAGTTACTGGAAATTGCAAGAACATCATCAAACTCACCGTCTGATTCGGCGGTATCTTTAGATTCAGATGCCCAAACAACTGATTCCGATGTTCAAACAACATCTTCACGGTCTACAGAAATTGTGCGATCAGATTCTGATAGTACACTTAATAATGACACAGCTGATAACACACCCACATCGTCTGTTCTTAATACACCCACCAGTGAATTCTCCCCTGTGAAAAGTAGCTTTACGGCCATTGATACGGAAACATGGCTCCAAATGGTCGCCAAGGAAAACACTCAGAACAAAAAGTTATACGACTTTCCTATGATGGACGACGAATCAGTAACGTCTGTGACTGATAGCATGACTAGTTCATGCACACTGACTAATAGCATAACAGAAAGTACAACAGACACCTTGACAAATAGTGTGGCAGAAAGTATGGCAGACACCCTGACAGGTGGTAGCGTTACTGATAGCCTTACAGATAACGCTTCAGACTTAACAGACAGTGTAACAACTGATGGTGCCAGCAGCGATGTCAGTAGCATAGACTTAGAGTATTATCTCGGTAGTAACGCACCAGAATATCACGAATCTGATTCATCCGTCTACTCAGTAGACACAGATGGATATTACACGTCTATGCGATTGGACTGCGGTATAAAAGACTATAAAGCTCAGGTGAAAGTTGGTAACAAGTCAACAGCTCCGCCTCCACCTGTAAGACGAGATAGTTTCTCTCCTGATAAGAAAATGATGATGTCCTCATCCTCTTCATCTCCAAACTTTTCATCACCAGAAATAGGTAATAATGGTAAGTGTCATCTCAATCCTGTGAAAAACATTACTCGCATATTTCATCTATTAACCTTTTGAATACCCACATTTTTTTACTCCTGTGTGCGAACACAATGGGAGTCTTTGCAGTTACCCTGTCTGTATGTGTGTGTGTATGTGTATGTGTATATGTGTGTCTGTCTGTTCCACTGATATCTCAAGAACCGTATGTCTGTTTTTAATGAAACTTGGTGTGTAGATGCTTTGGGCTAATGTGCAGATTTGATTAGATTTTGTTTGAAATCCATGCATATTAATTACCTGATTTACATGATAATTAGCAAATTTTAGCTGTTCTATGACTGTTCCACTGATATCTCGAGAGCCATTCATTAGATTTTGATGAAACTTGAATTTGGTGCAACATTTAAAACATTTTTTTTTAATTTTGGACCAAATGGACTTAATTGTCCATTGTCTACATGTCTTGGTCAAAATTGATGTAAAATAATGGAAAGATGCCAAAAAATAAACTACAGTACGTTTCCAGTATGAAATACATTCACACAGGTCACATATTGATCTATCACAAATTCCCCACTCAACAAAAACTGATACATGTATCACAATCTCTCAAAGATATTACGAATTTAGGTAATTTTTGTTGAGCCTTTAAGACGAAAGCTGAAATAAGTACTTCATAAACTTTTTCATTGCATGCGTTGTACATGTTGTTTCTATTTGTTTGTTCACAATAAACTTTTTTACTGTGTAAAGAGTATTTTGGCACAAAGGTCCTATGGCTTACAGTGCAATGCTGAAGGAATTATTAGTATTATTTTAGTAATATACATTATTGTTCTTTTCAGCCCATTCTCGAGATAACTTACCAAGTGGTGTAACTAAAGGTTCCAACTCAACATTGAATTCCACGCTATCTTCAGAGTGTGAATCTGACACAGCAGATGTGTCATCACCAATGCATTCTGGATTGTATACGCTGTGTTTCCAAGGAACTTCATCCGCTGACAGCTCCTTCAGTGAGAAAGTGATGTCAACATCCAATAGCACTGAGGGAGGGGGCAATACCAGTGATGTGCCAGATGACGGGGAGAATACACCAACCTCTGAACACCCACCAACATCTGTTTTCTCCAACAACGTCCTGGAGCATAAGATTCAGAACATTTCCCTACAACAAAATAATAATATCGAGAGTCCGCCAATGAAAAGCTATTCTCGTGACAAAATGAAATCCGCACGTGCTGCATTTTTTGGCTTTGAAGAGTCAGCAGATCAAAGCAGTGATATCGAGAAATCGACTGCTAAGACTACTACCTCATTAAGCAATATGAAAACAACGCGGCCACACTCGCAAAACATTACAAATACAAGTGCCTCACCAATGAATGCATTAAATACCACGTCTGTTGTCACTCCAAGTCTGACAACTCCAAACAATTCTGATTCCAACAGTTTTTCATGGATCCAAGACAGTAATACATCAAATATCAGCATGGATGATGTCGCCAGTGTGTCCACATATGCACTTGAAGATCCCAATGAAAACAACTCCTGTAGTACTTTCATCTCAACAAAGCAGGCAGCGGACATGGAGTCACCAGATAATTGTGAGAATAAAAATCACTCTGAAAATAGCAATGGCCTTAGTGTATATCCTGAAAGTTACAAAGCCGCCAAACTCTCTTTTTTTAGTAATTTGAGGAGCAGTGCTGATAAGAAAGAAAAAGCTGTGGACAAGGGAAAGAAGCAGCGACCACAATCCTTAGATATATCCACAACAACGTGGCCTTACTCAAGAACTAACAATTCAAAAAAACGCAACTCGCTTGACATCTATGGAAGTTTGCGGAGGACGCGTACTCCAGATGAACCAAAAAGTATAACCAGAGTAATTTCACCACCCGAGTCTGATGGACAAATTAACCAGCCGATCAGAACACCTACAAAGAATACTGCAAACATTGGCATTCCAGGTGACAGAAACAGCGGTGATTTTGAGGACAAGTCTGTCTATTTTATGCCATGGATTCCTAGAACTAGCAGTACTCTTCAAAAGGAATACTCTGATACTACAGACTCTGTGTTTCCCTCATCATATAGTAGTTTCACCGATGAGCCATCAGTACAGGCTTCGGTTTCATCTCGTAATGTGCAGTTGTTGACAATGGTTGAAGACAACACAACACCGCCAATTATGACAACTCAAAATGGTGCTCCAGGCAGACATCCTTCTCGCAAAGCTTATGTTGACCTCACACATGCCTATTCAGTGGGGAATGCTGTCAGTCCTATTCAAGAAGAACCTGTATCCATTCTGAAAGATCCGATGAAAAGCAGATTTAATTCTCAACCAAAATCAATTCTTAAACGGCAATCTAGTGAGAGAAAAAATTCAAACGACTTGTTTTCGAAAATTCATGCCTCAAAGCGTAAGATGAAAGTGAAATCTGATTCAGGTACATTTCCTAGAATGTCGCTTGGGGCGTCGGGACAATGGGGTTCAAACAGTTCTTTGAATTCCTCCTGCTCTGTGAGCACAACCAGAAGCATAACATTCTCTGATATAGCATATGTTGATAACATGCCGGTCAAAGTGAACCTTATCTCAGGAAAACCACAAACAAGGATGGAAGATTTTAAAGCGTTGCTGAAAGAACATAATAAGTTTAGTCATGCTACAGAGTCTGCCATGAGTGCATTGTATATAAACACAAATGTAGCCCGTCCAAGCAGTGCAGAGTTGTCGCCTAGCGACACCTCGCATAGTAGCGGCTCAGACTTGTCAGAGGGTTCCCAGAGTCCTCCTGTCCCCAGAGCTGATAAAATGGTTACCATATCTGATCTGAGAAGTGTGATGCACGCTCAGCGAGTCAGAGGTCAGAATGGCCATGGGGCTTCTCAACAAATGCAACAAGCACCAAGCAATCCAACTCCATTGTCGCGCAACAACCTCATGCAAGAAATCAGTGAAAAAGCCCCTGTGTCGGCAAATCGTTCCGATGCAATTACTGAAATGGAACGAACCATGGTGACTCGCAGAAATAGCGGGTCATCTGTAAGAACGGATGAGAATCCTGGGAATATGTTATCTATTTTGTCGTCAATGAAAACATCTGTCAAAAGGAATTCTGTAGCAAGCAGCCATGGCAGTGAACATGGGTATACAAGTGATGACTGGCAGTAGTACTGACAACATTTGTTGGCCATTTTCTTGTAAATAGTAAAATATTGTGACAGATTAATGTACATAATGCAGCGGATTAGGGTTATGGTGAAACTCCACGGAGATATGTGTTGTGATTTTAATGTAAATGTAGAGTATAATAATGATAACAGTTTCAACCTTGCAAATTTTATGCAAATTTTGTAGTATATAAAGGACAAAAGTGATATTTTGTTAAACTTAAAAATGCTTTCAGATGGAGAAACCATTAGATTTCAGAAAGATGTTTGTATATTGTGTGAGGCCCTACCACTAGAGGGTGCTTAGTGAATATATAACAAAATTTGTTCATTTTATTTTACTTAACATTGCTGGTCTGTGTTGAAAAACAAAACAACTCTTTGGAAATATATTTGCTGGTTGAGGGCGCTGTTTTTACTCTAAAGCTACTCTCAACACTAGAGGGCATACTTTGCAATTTCTCAAAAGCTTTATGGCAATAATTGTTATTTTCAAAGACAATTTTATTCGTTTATTTTAATTTTTTTTCTTTAAAATTTCATCTTACGCTTAACAATAGACATTGATTTTATTTCAGCCGTGTATAGTAATAAATTGTAAAAAGTGAAAGACTGGTCAAAAGGTTTTTAAGCACTGAAATTGCCCTTAATTTATTAACACAAAAATTCTCTGAATGAAATATTTTGAAAAATCTGCATGAACAAAGTTACATCGTATCATGTGTAAAACTGTAATCCAGTACTAAAATTAAAACTATGAAGTAATTGTGTACTTAATATATGCCAGTAATTTCAGCAGAATTTATCTTCCTTTACTAGACGACATCTTGTGAAGGTGGATTTTAGAAAAAATATTTCTGTTGCATTTGCCCAAATGGCATGTCTTTTGTGTACTTTTGTCCCAGCCATATGGTTTAATTCCCCCAATATCTTAAAAAATTCATTCGGAAGCTAGTTGAGTTTTAACTAGTGACTGTATACACATCTTTTTGGACTACCAAACTATTAAACTTGTTGATACAATGCAAATAATCTATTTAAAGTATTTTAATAAAATATTCTGGAGGAGAGTGGGGAATTTCTTTGATGGAAATCATATCAGTGGAAGAAATTTTTTTTGTATATTAGTAGGTGTATGACCAATACTGTCTGTATATATATATCGTCAGTTTCTGTTCGCAGTGATGGTTTTATATCGAGTGTTTGCTTATATATTTTTCGATAGATTCGATCCTTTTTAGCTACACAAGTTTTAATTGAAACAAAACACTTTTCTTACAGGGTATGGTCTTTATTTCTGTTTTTATTTTGTTCCTGTGTATTATATCATGTTTGTTTTGTTACTTTATGGTAGTTACTGCTACCCTCATAACACATTTGCTATATGGCACATCTCTAATAGAAGTACATGTAAAACTTATGTTTTGTTTTTTTTAATACCAAACTCACTCTTTTCGATCAGATTATTTTCCTGAGCACATATCTGTAATAACCCAATACATTATATACAACATCTATGAACTTAATAGAGCTAAACACTCATATATACCTGGTCTTTGATATATTGCTATCTTTAGTGGTGCACTATCTATGAACCTAATAGAGCTAAACACTGACATTTACCTTGTTTGTGATATAGTGCTATCTTTAGTGGTGCACTGTCTATTAATCTAAAAGAGCTAAACACTGATATATACCTTGTCACTGATATATTGCTATCTTTAGTGGTGCACTGTCTATGAACCTAATAGAGCTAAACACTGATATATACCTGGTCACTGATATAGTGCTATCTTTAGTGGTGCACTGTCTATTAATCTAAAAGAGCTAAACACTGATATATACCTTGTCACTGATATATTGCTATCTTTAGTGGTGCACTGCCTATGAACCTAATAGAGCTAAACACTGATATACACCTGGTCACTGATATAGTGCTATCTTTAATGGTGCACTGTCTATGAATCTAAAACAGCTAAACACTGATATATACCTTGTCACTGATATATTGCTATCTTTAGTGTGCACTGCATATGAGCCTAATAGAGCTAAACACTGATATATACCTGGTCACTGATATAGTGCTATCTTTAGTGGTGCACTGTCTATTAATCTAAAAGAGCTAAACACTGATATATACCTTGTCACTGATATATTGCTATCTTTAGTGTGCACTGCATATGAGCCTAATAGAGCTAAACTCGTATATACCTGGGCACTGATATATTGCCATCTTTAGTGGTGCACTGCCTATGAACCTAATGGAGCTAAACTCGTATATACCTGGTCACTGATATATTGCCATCTTTAGTGGTGCACTATCTATGAACCTAATGGAGCTCTAAACACTGATATATATCTTCAATGGTGCACTGTTAAATGCCCAATGATATACCAAAATCAGCTGCCAAAATTGGTGCTTTAAAATTTAACCACAGAGATGGAAGATTATATGTAAAAATAGAATATTTCATCCCCCCTCAAGACTATAATTATGTTCATACTTAGCAGTGTTGCTTTTATTTCTAAGATATTGCTAACATGAATGTCCAGCATTATTTTAGAAAAAAAACTGATTTAATCTGAAATGTTTTTATTGATATAATAGTAACTGAACTGTGAGTAAACAAGTGTTGTTGACCTTTGACACAAGATGCAAATGATCTAATTGATATTCATATTAACACCATATGATGACTCAGATTTTGAAAAAAATTAAAAATGGCTGCTCATTTGTTAGGGAATACATATGCAATCCTGAAGACTATGCAATGAGTATTTGGAATCTGAAAACATATCATAAATGCAGATGTTCTTGTAAAAATTAAATGAATATTTTATCAGTTGTATCAGGGGAAAGTTCAATCTATCATCAAGTTAATAGTTAACCCCTGTTCTTCAAATAAAGAAACCCAGTTGTGCCTGACTATTCCGTACAATGTTTTGCCAATTAATTGAAAACACTGCCATTGTTTTTATAGAAAATAATTAGATCTTTTATAGTTTTTAGAAAATAATAGTTTTTCGCAGAGTTAATTTATCTAGTAATTAATTGTGTTGTTGTCTTATAATCTCCAAGACTATTTATGTAACAGAATCTATTTTTCTTGAAGTTGTAATTGCATTGGTACATATCAATAATTAAAACAAGTTTTTTTAAAAAAAAATTATTACCGTAATAACTTGTCATTATATTCTTGTACTGTAAGCATTGGGAGATGATGATATGCAAGTACTGACTGCATGCTTGTGAGCTTAAATTAATGTCAGTTTACAATCTGCATATTAATACAATTAGCCATTTGCATTGGTGTACCATGGAAGGTAGTACCTTGGTGTACATGCATCTTGGATGGACCTCTCAGATTTGTTCATTTCGACATATCTTCAAATTTTGATGACTATTTTTGGTAAAAAGTAATATCTTCGACTTCTTAAAAATAGTTAGCTTGATTGCTCTGATATTTCATATTTACACACCTTGAATGCCCTTAGTCTGATTTTTACCTTGCCAGTACCATCAAAGATGAAAGGTATATTAAGGCAAAAATTTCTGTCATCGTTTATTGTTATTGTGGTGATGCACATTCAAAGGTCACTGATCTCAGTGGAAATATGCATTGTTGTATGTGTTCAATGAAACAAATCATTTATCTTGTATCAATATCATTGGTAATGTATCTCCCAAATCCCATGGGAATACTGGATTTCAAAACCAACGCAGAGAGAGTTTTTTGCACAGTCTGATACACATTTGCAAACCTACCAATAAACACTTTACAGAAAACAAGATGTCAGAAAATTAATATAAGCACTCCTATGAACTGGGTGCCAAACTTTGGTCAAGATCTGAAGCTAATAGAAAATCTGTTTAGTTCAAAGTTATCAAATCAAAAACAATGCATAAAAAATGCATATTAAGCAATATACGTACAACATCAAAACTACAATTTTTGAATTTAGACAAAATTGTTAGTTAAAAAGCAAGTTTACTGACAGTAAAACAATTAGTAAATTAGTAAAACACAAATAGTAAATTATTACCCTAGCGCTCGATAATACCATGACAACTAGTTCTTTTGATGTTGTACGTATGTACAGATAAATAATAGGCAATACGAAACACATGTCATTATATTTTGGACAACTGCAGATGTATGCAGCATTCCAATTAAGAAATTAATTCACTGAGTTATATTGTATTCTAGTAGATTAAGTAATTATGTTTACTAGGTACACTCAATCTCGTTTGATTTCTGAAACTTGTTTAATTTTGCTTGAATATTAGGTTATATGTAGAATTATTTTTCACAGTAAACTACTGTAAACGTTTATTTGTTTTTCTGCTTTAGGTTTCGATGAATGAACTTGTGAAATCGAGAACAATTACATGGATGGATGCCCACAATTGTTGAATTTATACAATTTTTTTAGTTAAGAAGCAAGTTTACTGACAGTAAAAACAATTAGTAAAACACAAATATTAATATTTGACCCTAGGACTCGATAATACCATGGCAACTAGTAAATTTGATGTTGTACGTATGTACAGATAAATAATGGGCAATACGAAACACATGTCATATTTTCGACAACTGCAGACGTATTCAGCATTGCAAGTAAGAAATTAATTCATTAAGTTATATTGTATTCTAGTAGATTAAGTAATAATGTTTACTTGGTACACTCAAACTCATTGCTTGTTTCTGAAACTTGTTTAATTTTGCTGAATATTCGTTTATAAGTATAACTATTTTTAAAAGTAAACTACTGTAAAATTGTGTTTGTTTTTCTGCTTTAGATTTTGAAAATGAGCTTGTGAAATCGGGAACAATGACATGGATTGATGCCTACAATTTTTGAATTTAGACAAAATTGTTAGTTAAGAAGCAAGTTTACTGACAGTAAAAACAATTAGTAAAACACAAATATTTAATATGTTACCCTAGGGGGGCTCGATAATACCATGGCAACTAGTAGCTTTGATGTTGTTCGTATGTACATTAAATAATAGGCAATACGAAACACATGTCATTATATTTTGTACAACTGCAGACGTATTCAGCATTCCAATTAAGAAATTAATTCACTGAGTTATATTCTATTCCAGTAGATTAAGTAATTATGTTTACTAGGTACACTCAATCTCGTTGTTTGATTTCTGAAACTTGTTTAATTTTGCTTGAATTTTAGGTTATATGTTGAATTATTTTCACAGTAAACTACTGTAAAAAAAATTCTGCTTTAGGTTCCGATGAATAGACTTGTGAAATCGAGAACAATTGCACGGAAGGTTGCCCAAAATTTTTCAATTATAACAATATTGTTAGTTGAGAAGCAAGTTTACTGACAGTAAAAACAAATAGTGAATTAGTAAAACACAAATATTAAAATTTTACCCTAAGGCTCAATAATACCATGGCAACTAGTAGTTTTGATGTTGTACGTATGTATAGATAAATAATAGGTAATTCGAAACACATGTTATTATATTTTAGACAACTGCAGACGTATTCAGCATTGCAAGTAAGGAATTAATTAGGTTATATGTTGAATTATTTTCACAGTATACAACTATAAAGTTTATTTTTTTATGCTTTAGGTTTCGATGAATGAACTTGTGAAATCGAGAACAATTGCACGAATGGATGCCCATAATTCTTGAATTTAGACATAATTGTTAGTTAAGAAGCAAGTTTACTAACAGTAACAACAATTAGTAAATTAGTAAAACACAAATATTAAAATTTTACGCTAGGGCTCGATAATACCATGGCAACTAGTAGTTTTTATATTGTACGTATGTGCAGATAAATAGGCAATACGAAACACATGTCATTATATTTTCGACAACTGCAGACGTATTCAGCATTGCAAGTAAGAAATGAATTCATTAAGTTATATGGTATCCTAGTAGATTAAGTAATAATGTTTACTTGGTACACTCAAACTTATTGTTTGATTTCTGAAACTTGTTTAATTTAGCTTGAATATTAGGTTATACGTAGTATTATTTCCACAGGAAATTACCGTGAAAGTATTTGTTCTTCTGCTTTTGTTTTCGATAATTGAACTTGTGAAATCGAGAGCAATTGCACGGAAGGTTGCCCAAAATTTTTCAATTATAACAAAATTGTTAGTTGAGAAGCAAGTTTTACTGGCAGTAAAACTATTAGTAAATTAGTAAAAGACAAATAGTAAATGTGTAACCTAGGGCGCAATAATACCATGGCAACTAGTAGTTTTGATGTTGTACGTATGTACAGATGAGTAATAGGCAATACGAAACACATGTCATTTTATTTTGGACAACTACAGACGTATTCAACATTGCAAGTAAGAAATGAATTCACTAAGTTATATTGTATCCTAGTAGAATAAGTAATAATGAGTAGGTACACTCAATCTCATTGTTTGATTTCTGAAACTTGTTTAATTTTGCTTGAATATTAGGTTATATGTAGAATTATTTTTCACAGTAAACTACTGTAAAAGTTTATTTGTTTTTCTGCTTTAGGTTTCGATGAATGACATTGTGAAATCGAGAACAATTACATGGATGGATGCCCACAATTGTTGAATTTAGACAAAATTGTTAGTTAAGAAGCAAGTTTATTGACAGTAAAAACAATTAGTAAAACACAAATATAAAAATTTTACCCTAGGGCTCGATAATACCATGGCAACTAGTAGCTTTGATGTTGTTCGTATGTACATTAAATAATAGGCAATACGAAACACATGTCATTATATTTTGTACAACTGCAGACGTATTCAGCATTCCAATTAAGAAATTAATTCACTGAGTTATATTCTATTCCAGTAGATTAAGTAATTATGTTTACTAGGTACACTCAATCTCGTTGTTTGATTTCTGAAACTTGTTTAATTTTGCTTGAATTTTAGGTTATATGTTGAATTATTTTTACAGTAAACTACTGTAAAAAAAATTCTGCTTTAGGTTCCGATGAATAGACTTGTGAAACCGAGAACAATTGCACGGAAGGTTGCCCAAAATTTTTCAATTATAACAAAATTGTTAGTTGAGAAGCAAGTTTACTGACAGTAAAAACAAATAGTGAATTAGTAAAACACAAATATTAAAATTTTACCCTAAGGCTCAATAATACCATGGCAACTAGTAGTTTTGATGTTGTACGTATGTATAGATAAATAATAGGTAATACGAAACACATGTCATTATATTTTAGACAACTGCAGACGTATTCAGCATTGCAAGTAAGGAATTAATTAGGTTATATGTTGAATTATTTTCACAGTAAACTACTTTAAAGTTTATTTTTTTATGCTTTAGGTTTCGATGAATGAACTTGTGAAATCGAGAACAATTGCACGAATGGATGCCCATAATTCTTGAATTTAGAGATAATTGTTAGTTAAGAAGCAAGTTTACTAACAGTAACAACAATTAGTAAATTAGTAAAACACAAATATTAAAATTTTACGCTAGGGCTCGATAATACCATGGCAACTAGTAGTTTTTATATTGTACGTATGTGCAGATAAATGATAGGCAATAAGAAACACATGTCATTATATTTTCGACAACTGCAGACGTATTCAGCATTGCAAGTAAGAAATGAATTCACTAAGTTCTATAGTATCCTAGTAGATTAAGTAATAATGTTTACTAGGTACACTCAAACTTATTGTTTGATTTCTGAAACTTGTTTAATTTAGCTTGAATATTAGGTTATACGTAGTATTATTTCCACGGGAAATTACCGTGAAAGTATTTGTTCTTCTGCTTTTGTTTTCGATAATTGAACTTGTGAAATCGAGAACAATTGCACGGAAGGTTGCCCAAAATTTTTCAATTATAACAAAATTGTTAGTTGAGAAGCAAGTTTTACTGGCAGTAAAACAATTAGTAAATTAGTAAAAGACAAATAGTAAATGTGTAACCTAGGGCGCAATAATACCATGGCAACTAGTAGTTTTGATGTTGTACGTATGTACAGATGAGTAATAGGCAATACGAAACACATGTCATTTTATTTTGGACAACTACAGACGTATTCAACATTGCAAGTAAGAAATGAATTCACTAAGTTATTTTGTATCCTAGTAGAATAAGTAATAATGAGTAGGTACACTCAATCTTATTGTTTGATTTCTGAAACTTGTTTAATTTTGCTTGAATATTAGGTTATATGTAGAATTATTTTTCACAGTAAACTACTCTAAACGTTTATTTGTTTTTCTGCTTTAGGTTTCGATGAATGAACTTGTGAAATCGAGAACAATTACATGGATGGATGCCCACAATTGTTGAATTTATACAATTTTTTAGTTAAGAAGCAAGTTTACTGACAGTAAAAACAAATAGTAAAACACAAATATTAATATTTGACCCTAAGACTCGATAATACGATGGCAACTAGTAAATTTGATGTTGTACGTATGTACAGATAAATAATGGGCAATACGAAACACATGTCATTTTATTTTGGACAACTACCGACGTATTCAGCATTGCAAGTAAGAAATGAATTCACTAAGTTATATTGTATCCTAGTAGAATAAGTAATAATGAGTAGGTACACTCAATCTCATTGTTTGATTTCTGAAACTTGTTTAATTTTGCTTGAATATTAGGTTATATGTAGAATTATTTTTCACAGTAAACTACTGTAAACGTTTATTTGTTTTTCTGCTTTAGGTTTCGATGAATGAACTTGTGAAATCGAGAACAATTACATGGATGGATGCTCACAATTGTTGAATTTATACAATTTTTTTAGTTAAGAAGCAAGTTTACTGACAGTAAAAACAATTAGTAAAACACAAATATTAATATTTGACCCTAGGACTTGATAATACCATGGCAACTAGTAAATTTGATGTTGTACGTATGTACAGATAAATAATGGGCAATACGAAACACATGTCATTATATTTTCGACAACTGCAGACGTATTCAGCATTGCAAGTAAGAAATGAATTCATTAAGTTATATTGTATTCTAGTAGATTAAGTAATAATGTTTACTTGGTACACTCAAACTCATTGCTTGTTTCTGAAACTTGTTTAATTTTGCTGAATATTCGTTTATAAGTATAACTATTTTTAAAAGTAAACTACTGTAAAATTGTGTTTGTTTTTCTGCTTTAGATTTTGAAAATGAGCTTGTGAAATCGGGAACAATGACATGGATTGATGTCTACAATTTTTGAATTTAGACAAAATTGTTAGTTAAGAAGCAAGTTTACTGACAGTAAAAACAATTAGTAAAACACAAATATTTAATATGCTACCCTAGGGGGGGCTCGATAATACCATGGCAACTAGTAGCTTTGATGTTGTTCGTATGTACATTAAATAATAGGCAATACAAAACACATGTCATTATATTTTGTACAACTGCAGACGTATTCAGCATTCCAATTAAGAAATTAATTCACTGAGTTATATTCTATTCCAGTAGATTAAGTAATTGTGTTTACTAGGTACACTCAATCTCGTTGTTTGATTTCTGAAACTTGTTTAATTTTCTTGAATTTTAGGTCATATGTTGAATTATTTTCACAGTAAACTACTGTAAAAAAAATTCTGCTTTAGGTTCCGATGAATAGACTTGTGAAATCGAGAACAATTGCACGGAAGGTTGCCCAAAATTTTTCAATTATAACAATATTGTTAGTTGAGAAGCAAGTTTACTGACAGTAAAAACAAATAGTGAATTAGTAAAACACAAATATTAAAATTTTACCCTAAGGCTCAATAATACCATGGCAACTAGTAGTTTTGATGTTGTACGTATGTATAGATAAATAATAGGTAATTCGAAACACATGTCATTATATTTTAGACAACTGCAGACGTATTCAGCATTGCAAGTAAGGAATTAATTAGGTTATATGTTGAATTATTTTCACAGTATACAACTATAAAGTTTATTTTTTTATGCTTTACTTTTCGATGAATGAACTTGTGAAATCGAGAACAATTGCACGAATGGATGCCCATAATTCTTGAATTTAGACATAATTGTTAGTTAAGAAGCAAGTTTACTAACAGTAACAACAATTAGTAAATTAGTAAAACACAAATATTAAAATTTTACGCTAGGGCTCGATAATACCATGGCAACTAGTAGTTTTTATATTGTACGTATGTGCAGATAAATAATTGGCAATACGAAACACATGTCATTATATTTTCGACAACTGCAGACGTATTCAGCATTGCAAGTAAGAAATGAATTCACTAAGTTATATGGTATCCTAGTAGATTAAGTAATAATGTTTACTTGGTACACTCAAACTTATTGTTTGATTTCTGAAACTTGTTTAATTTAGCTTGAATATTAGGTTATACGTAGTATTATTTCCACAGGAAATTACCGTGAAAGTATTTGTTCTTCTGCTTTTGTTTTCGATAATTGAACTTGTGAAATCGAGAACAATTGCACGGAAGGTTGCCCAAAATTTTTCAATTATAACAAAATTGTTAGTTGAGAAGCAAGTTTTACTGGCAGTAAAACAATTAGTAAATTAGTAAAAGACAAATAGTAAATGTGTAACCTAGGGCGCAATAATACCATGGCAACTAGTAGTTTTGATGTTGTACGTATGTACAGATGAGTAATAGGCAATACGAAACACATGTCATTTTATTTTGGACAACTACAGACGTATTCAACATTGCAAGTAAGAAATGAATTCACTAAGTTATATTGTATCCTAGTAGAATAAGTAATAATGAGTAGGTACACTCAATCTCATTGTTTGATTTCTGAAACTTGTTTAATTTTGCTTGAATATTAGGTTATATGTAGAATTATTTTTCACAGTAAACTACTGTTAAAGTTTATTTGTTTTTCTGCTTTAGGTTTCGATGAATGAACTTGTGAAATCGAGAACAATTACATGGATGGATGCCCACAATTGTTGAATTTAGACAAAATTGTTAGTTAAGAAGCAAGTTTACTGACAGTAAAAACAATTAGTAAAACACAAATATAAAAATTTTACCCTAGGGCTCGATAATACCATGGCAACTAGTAGCTTTGATGTTGTTTGTATGTACATTAAATAATAGGCAATACGAAACACATGTCATTATATTTTGTACAACTGCAGACGTATTCAGCATTCCAATTAAGAAATTAATTCACTGAGTTATATTCTATTCCAGTAGATTAAGTAATTATGTTTACTAGGTACACTCAATCTCGTTGTTTGATTTTTGAAACTTGTTTAATTTTGCTTGAATTTTAGGTTATATGTTGAATTATTTTCACAGTAAACTACTGTAAAAAAAATTCTGCTTTAGGTTCCGATGAATAGACTTGTGAAATCGAGAACAATTGCACGGAAGGTTGCCCAAAATTTTTCAATTATAACAATATTGTTAGTTGAGAAGCAAGTTTACTGACAGTAAAAACAAATAGTGAATTAGTAAAACACAAATATTAAAATTTTACCCTAAGGCTCAATAATACCATGGCAACTAGTAGTTTTGATGTTGTACGTATGTATAGATAAATAATAGGTAATACGAAACACATGTCATTATATTTTAGACAACTTCAGACGTATTCAGCATTGCAAGTAAGGAATTAATTAGGTTATATGTTGAATTATTTTCACAGTAAACTACTTTAAAGTTTATTTTTTATGCTTTAGGTTTCGATGAATGAACTTGTGAAATCGAGAACAATTGCACGAATGGATGCCCATAATTCTTGAATTTAGAGATAATTGTTAGTTAAGAAGCAAGTTTACTAACAGTAACAACAATTAGTAAATTAGTAAAACACAAATATTAAAATTTTACGCTAGGGCTCGATAATACCATGGCAACTAGTAGTTTTTATATTGTACGTATGTGCAGATAAATGATAGGCAATAAGAAACACATGTCATTATATTTTCGACAACTGCAGACGTATTCAGCATTGCAAGTAAGAAATGAATTCACTAAGTTCTATAGTATCCTAGTAGATTAAGTAATAATGTTTACTAGGTACACTCAAACTTATTGTTTGATTTCTGAAACTTGTTTAATTTAGCTTGAATATTAGGTTATACGTAGTATTATTTCCACGGGAAATTACCGTGAAAGAATTTGTTCTTCTGCTTTTGTTTTCGATAATTGAACTTGTGAAATCGAGAACAATTGCACGGAAGGTTGCCCAAAATTTTTCAATTATAACAAAATTGTTAGTTGAGAAGCAAGTTTTACTGGCAGTAAAACAATTAGTAAATTAGTAAAAGACAAATAGTAAATGTGTAACCTAGGGCGCAATAATACCATGGCAACTAGTAGTTTTGATGTTGTACGTATGTACAGATGAGTAATAGGCAATACGAAACACATGTCATTATATTTTCGACAACTGCAGACGTATTCAGCATTGCAAGTAAGAAATGAATTCATTAAGTTATATTGTATTCTAGTAGATTAAGTAATAATGTTTACTTGGTACACTCAAACTCATTGCTTGTTTCTGAAACTTGTTTAATTTTGCTGAATATTCGTTTATAAGTATAACTATTTTTAAAAGTAAACTACTGTAAAATTGTGTTTGTTTTTCTGCTTTAGATTTTGAAAATGAGCTTGTGAAATCGGGAACAATGACATGGATTGATGACAACAATTTTTGAATTTAGACAAAATTGTTAGTTAAGAAGCAAGTTTACTGACAGTAAAAACAATTAGTAAAACACAAATATTTAATATGTTACCCTAGGGGGGCTCGATAATACCATGGCAACTAGTAGCTTTGATGTTGTTCGTATGTACATTAAATAATAGGCAATACGAAACACATGTCATTATATTTTGTACAACTGCAGACGTATTCAGCATTCCAATTAAGAAATTAATTCACTGAGTTATATTCTATTCCAGTAGATTAAGTAATTATGTTTACTAGGTACACTCAATCTCGTTGTTTGATTTCCGAAACTTGTTTAATTTTGCTTGAATTTTAGATTATATGTTGAATTATTTTCACAGTAAACTACTGTAAAAAAAATCTGCTTTAGGTTCCGATGAATAGACTTGTGAAATCGAGAACAATTGCACGGAAGGTTGCCCAAAATTTTTCAATTATAACAATATTGTTAGTTGAGAAGCAAGTTTACTGACAGTAAAAACAAATAGTGAATTAGTAAAACACAAATATTAAAATTTTACCCTAAGGCTCAATAATACCATGGCAACTAGTAGTTTTGATGTTGTACGTATGTATAGATAAATAACAGGTAATTCGAAACACATATCATTATATTTTAGACAACTGCAGACGTATTCAGCATTGCAAGTAAGGAATTAATTAGGTTATATGTTGAATTATTTTCACAGTATACTACTATAAAGTTTATTTTTTTATGCTTTAGGTTTCGATGAATGAACTTGTGAAATCGAGAACAATTGCACGAATGGATGCCCATAATTCTTGAATTTAAACATCATTGTTAGTTAAGAAGCAAGTTTACTAACAGTAACAACAATTAGTAAATTAGTAAAACACAAATATTTAAATTTCACGCTAGGGCTCGATAATACCATGGCAACTAGTAGTTTTTATATTGTACGTATGTGCAGATAAATGATAGGCAATAAGAAACACATGTCATTATATTTTCGACAACTGCAGACGTATTCAGCATTGCAAGTAAGAAATTAATTCACTAAGTTATATGGTATCCTAGTAGATTAAGTAATAATGTTTACTAGGTACACTCAAACTTATTGTTTGATTTCTGAAACTTGTTTAATTTAGCTTGAATATTAGGTTATATGTAGAATTATTTTTCACAGTAAACTACTGTAAACGTTTATTTGTTTTTCTGCTTTAGGTTTCGATGAATGAACTTGTGAAATCGAGAACAATTACATGGATGGATGCCCACAATTGTTGAATTTATACATTTTTTTTTAGTTAAGAAGCAAGTTTACTGACAGTAAAAACAATTAGTAAAACACAAATATTAATATTTGACCCTAGGACTCGATAATACCATGGCAACTAGTAAATTTGATGTTTTACGTATGTACAGAGAAATAATTGGCAATACGAAACACATGTCATTATATTTTTGACAACTGCAGACGTATTCAGCATTGCAAGTAAGAAATGAATTCATTAAGTTATATTGTATTCTAGTAGACTAAGTAATAATGTTTACTAGGTACACTCAAACTCATTGCTTGTTTCTAAAACAAGTTTAATTTTGCTGAATATTCGTTTATAAGTATAACTATTTTTAAAATTAAACTACTGTAAAATTGTGTTTGTTTTTCTGCTTTAGATTTTGAAAATGAGCTTGTGAAATCGGGAACAGTGACATGGATTGATGCCTACAATTTTTGAATTTAGACAAAATTGTTAGTTAAGAAGCAAGTTTACTGACAGTAAAAACAATTAGTAAAACACAAATATTTAATATGTTACCCTAGGGGGCTCGATAATACCATGGCAACTAGTAGCTTTGATGTTGTTCGTATGCACATTAAATAATAGGCAATACGAAACACATGTCATTATATTTTGTACAACTGCAGACGTATTCAGCATTCCAATTAAGAAATTAATTCACTGAGTTATATTCTATTCCAGTAGATTAAGTAATTATGTTTACTAGGTACACTCAATCTCGTTGTTTGATTTCTGAAACTTGTTTAATTTTGCTTGAATTTTAGGTTATATGTTGAATTATTATCACAGTAAACTACTGTAAAAAAATTCTGCTTTAGGTTCCGATGAATAGACTTGTGAAATCGAGAACAATTGCACGGAAGGTTGCCCAAAATTTTTCAATTATAACAATATTGTTAGTTGAGAAGCAAGTTTACTGACAGTAAAAACAAATAGTGAATTAGTAAAACACAAATATTAAAATTTTACCCTAAGGCTCAATAATACCATGGCAACTAGTAGTTTTGATGTTGTACGTATGTATAGATAAATAACAGGTAATTCGAAACACATATCATTATATTTTAGACAACTGCAGACGTATTCAGCATTGCAAGTAAGGAATTAATTAGGTTATATGTTGAATTATTTTCACAGTATACTACTATAAAGTTTATTTTTTTATGCTTTAGGTTTCGATGAATGAACTTGTGAAATCGAGAACAATTGCACGAATGGATGCCCATAATTCTTGAATTTAAACATCATTGTTAGTTAAGAAGCAAGTTTACTAACAGTAACAACAATTAGTAAATTAGTAAAACACAAATATTTAAATTTCACGCTAGGGCTCGATAATACCATGGCAACTAGTAGTTTTTATATTGTACGTATGTGCAGATAAATAATAGGCAATACGAAACACATGTCATTATATTTTCGACAACTGCAGACGTATTCAGCATTGCAAGTAAGAAATGAATTCACTAAGTTATATGGTATCCTAGTAGATTAAGTAATACTGTTTACTAGATACACTCAAACTTATTGTTTGATTTCTGAAACTTGTTTAATTTAGCTTGAATATTAGGTTATACGTAGTATTATTTCCACAGGAAATTACCGTGAAAGTATTTGTTCTTCTGCTTTTGTTTTCGATAATTGAACTTGTGAAATCGAGAGCAATTGCACGGAAGGTTGCCCAAAATGTTTCAATTATAACAAAATTGTTAGTTGAGAAGCAAGTTTTACTGGCAGTAAAACAATTAGTAAATTAGTAAAAGACAAATAGTAAATGTGTAACCTAGGGCGCAATAATACCATGGCAACTAGTAGTTTTGATGTTGTACGTATGTACAGATGAGTAATAGGCAATACGAAACACATGTCATTTTATTTTGGACAACTACAGACGTATTCAACATTGCAAGTAAGAAATGAATTCACTAAGTTATATTGTATCCTAGTAGAATAAGTAATAATGAGTAGGTACACTCAATCTCATTGTTTGATTTCTGAAACTTGTTTAATTTTGCTTGAATATTAGGTTATATGTAGAATTATTTTTCACAGTAAACTACTGTAAAATTTTATTTGTTTTTCTGCTTTAGGTTTCGATGAATGAACTTGTGAAATCGAGAACAATTACATGGATGGATGCCCACAATTGTTGAATTTATACAATTTTTTTAGTTAAGAAGCAAGTTTACTGACAGTAAAAACAAATAGTAAAACACAAATATTAATATTTGACCCTAGGACTCGATAATACCATGGCAACTAGTAAATTTGATGTTGTACGTATGTACAGATAAATAATGGGCAATACGAAACACATGTCATTATATTTTTGACAACTGCAGACGTATTCAGCATTGCAAGTAAGAAATGAATTCATTAAGTTATATTGTATTCTAGTAGACTAAGTAATAATGTTTACTAGGTACACTCAAACTCATTGCTTGTTTCTGAAACTTGTTTAATTTAGCTGAATATTCGTTTATAAGTATAACTATTTTTAAAAGTAAACTACTGTAAAATTGTGTTTGTTTTTCTGCTTTAGATTTTGAAAATGAGCTTGTGAAATCGGGAACAATGACATGGATTGATGTCTACAATTTTTGAATTTAGACAAAATTGTTATTTAAGAAGCAAGTTTACTAACAGTAAAAGCAATTGGTGAATTAGTAAAACACAAATAGTAAAATGTCAACTAGTAGTTTTGATGTTGTACGTATGTACAGATAAATAACAGGCAATACGAAACATATGTCATTATATTTTGAATAACTGCAGACGTATTCAGCATTCCAAGTAAAAACAATTAGTAAAACACAAATATTTAATATGTTACCCTAGGGAGGCTCGATAATACCATGGCAACTAGTAGCTTTGATGTTGTACGTATGTACATTAAATAATAGGCAATACGAAACACATGTCATTATATTTTGTACAACTGCAGACGTATTCAGCATTCCAATTTAGAAATTAATTCACTGAGTTATATTCTATTCCAGTAGATTAAGTAATTATGTTTACTAGGTACACTCAATCTCGTTGTTTAATTTCTGAAACTTTTTTAATTTTGCTTGAATTTTAGATTATATGTTGAATTATTTTCACAGTAAACTACTGTAAAAAAAAATTTCTGCTTATAGGTTCCGATGAATAGACTTGTGAAATCGAGAACAATTGCACGGAAGGTTGCCCAAAATTTTTCAATTATAACAAAATTGATAGTTGAGAAGCAAGTTTACTGACAGTAAAAACAATTAGTAAATTAGTAAAACACAAATATTAAAATTTTACCCTAAGGCTCAATAATACCATGGCAACTAGTAGTTTTGATGTTGTACGTATGTATAGATAAATAATATGTAATACGAAACACATGTCATTATATTTTAGACAACTGCAGACGTATTCAGCATTGCAAGTAAGGAATTAATTCACTGAGTTATATTGTATCCTAGAAGATTAAGTTATAATGTTTAATCGGTAAATGAAATCTCATTGTTTGAATTCTAAAACTTGTTTAATTTTGCTTGAATATTAGGTTATATGTTGAATTATTTTCGCAGTAAACTACTATAAAGTTTATTTTTTTCTGCTTTAGGTTTCGCTGAATGAACTCGTGAAATCGAGAACAATTGCACGAATGGGTGCCCATAATTCTTGAATTTAGACAAAATTGTTATTTAAGAAGCAAGTTTACTAACAGCAAAAGCAATTGGTAAATTAGTAAAACACAAATAGTAAAATGTCAACTAGTAGTTTTGATGTTGTACGTATGTACAGATAAATAATAGGCAATACGAAACATATGTCATTATATTTTGAATAACTGCAGACGTATTCAGCATTCCAAGTAAGAAATGAATTCAGTAAATTATATTGTATCCTAGAAGATTAAGTTATAATGTTTACTAAGTACACTCAATCTCATTGTTTGATTTCTGTAACTTGTTAATTTTGCTTGAATGGTAGGTTACATGTAGAATTATTTTTCACAGTAAACTACTGTAAAAGTTTATTTGTTTTTCTGCTTTAGGTTACGATGAACGAACTAGCGAAATCGAGAACAATTGCACGGATGGATGCCCACAATTTTTGCGTTTATACAAAATTGTTAGTTAAGAAGCAAGTTTACTGACAGTAAAAGAAATTGGTAAATTAGTAAAATACAAATATTAAAATTTGAGCCTAGGGCTTGATAATACCATGGCAACTACTAAATTTGATTTTGTACGTATGTGCAGATTAAATAATAGGCAATACGAAACACATATCATTATATTTTGGACAACCGCAGACGCATTCAGCATTCCAAATATGAACTTAATTCACTAAGTTATATCGTATCCTAGTAGATTAAGTAATAATGTTTACTAAGTACACTCAATCTCATTGTTTGATTTTTCAAACTTGTTTAATTTTGCCGAATATTCGTTTATGTGTACAATTATTTGCATAGTAAACTACTGTAAAATTTTATTTGTTTTTCTGCTTCATGTTTTTATGAATGAGCTTGTGAAATCGAAAACAATTGCACGGAAGTTTGGCCATAACTTTTGAATTATGACAAAATTGTCAGTTTAGAAGCAAGTTTACTGACAGTAAAACAATTAGTAAATTAGTAAAACACAAATAGTAAATTATTACCCTAGTACTCGATAATACCATGGCAACTAGTTCTTTTGATGTTGTACGTATGTACAGATAAATAATAGGCAATACGAAACACATGTCATTATATTTGGGACACTGGTCACATATTCAGATTGCAAGTAAGAAATGAATTCAGTAAGTTATATTATATCCTAGTAGATTAGATAATAATGATTACTAGGTACACTCATTGTTTGGTTTTTGAAACTTGTTTAGTTTTGCTTGAATATTATGTTATTATATGAAGATTTTGTTTCATAGTAAACCACCGTACAATTTCATTTGTTGTTCTGTTTTGTGTATGAACAGATTAATAATAGGGAGCACGAAACATACCGCAGTATACTTTGAGCAACTGCAGAAGTATTCAGCATCGCAAATAAGAAATGAATTATTTATCTCATTGCTTGACTTCTGACATTTTGTTTGACTATTAGGTTATAGGTATATTGATTTCTACGGCTAACAATTCTGTCGAATTTCATTTTTTTTGCTTTAAATTTTGTTAAATTATTTTGTGAAGTCGATAACAATTTCACGGACAGAATTGTTGGTTAAGACGCAGGTAACAACAATAGTACAAATAGTAAATTTGTAGCCGAGGGCTCGATAATACCTCGGTACCCAGTAGTTTTGATGTTGTAGGTATGTACAGATAGATAATAGGCAACACGAAACATATGCCATTATTCTTTGGCCTCTAAATTTAATTATTTGATTTCTGAAACTTGTTTAATTTTGCTCGATTATTGGGTTAAAGATATAATGATTTTCATGACAAACAATTTTGAAAGAAGTAAAGATTTCAACTTCATTCGTTGTTTATCTTTATATTTTGACTAATGTGGCGACTGAGTCTATAACAATTGTATGGATTTGTCTTAAAAGTTGAGAACTCATATATTGGTTGCACAGAATTTCTGAAATTTAACATTCAGGCTGGAATTTAATTATAATGGTTATGCAAGATTCAAGTCGACTGACAGTAATTATATTAATAATACAAATAATAAAAACAGTAAATATGAGGTGGGATATGATAAACTTTTTCTTTCAGTCTTTAATATAGTCGTTGTTTATGTCGGTGACAATTGCACAGGCGAGTGCCCACAATTTTTGAATTTAGAATTTAGACTGGTTGGTTAGAGAAGTAAGTTAACTGTCAATAAAAATAACAGGCACATTGTTGCAAAAAATATTTATTCAAATATGAGCTCACACTCACGTTCATATTGTGAAAAACAGCATACACTATTTTGGTCAGAGATGGATGATATTCTGATCTCAATCAACTGCTACAAGTAGCCCCTTTATTTACTATTATATTAATGGATACATTATTGTAGCGCATGCGCACATATAATTTATCTTTGCCACTTATGGGTCATTCTATAATTCCAATAGTTGTGGAAAATTACATGACATAATTAAAAGAGTTGCCAACACGACGGAAAGCAAGCGATTTGGTTAAAAATTTGAACTGGTTTATTCTGTTTTAGGCACAAACGAAGGGTTTTTAGTACCAAACAGTAGATGCCTATGAGATGGGCAGGTTCGAACTACGTAATTCATAATTAAATATCAATTAGATATTCTAAATAATAATGTTTTTCTCGTGATAAATAGAAATGTACTTGTTTTAATTTACATATTCTATAGTTTATATATTCGTAGAAAGGAATTCAAATCACCAATCCTGCCTAATAATAAGAAAATGGTAATTCGATTATATGTTGTGATAACTGTTTTGTCTTCGTTCCAATACATAACTGGGATTATGAGTATATCACCACACCAAGGTAATACGTTATGAACAATTTTTTTTGATATTATAATATTCATTAGGTATACCCCAGTTATATGACAAATTCTTAAATAACAACAATTATTGACACATTTACAGGATCACCTTGTTGGGTGACACCAGATCAACGGACATCGTGTAACATATGGCCAGTAACATATTTGACTTGCATGGACAATGACTGTTGTTGGGATACGTACAATATTACTTGTTATAAAAAATCAACCGTCAGTAAGTATTTATGTTCGTTTCGTTAATAATAATAACTATAATACAATTTAATTCAGATACACATATGTAATACAAATATGTTATGTCACATTTCAGGTATTTATAATGCTGCAATTAACAGAATAGTATTAGGATGGGTACGGCACCCATGGGCGATCAATGACGGGCGTTACCCAGAGAATGGTGTGTACAATATGACAGGTCACGTCGCTGCAACTATCACTCTTCCCTTTTTGTCACCTTCAACGGATTTTTCTCCTGGGAATTTTGACACTGATTGGAATACACAGCAATGTGTAATGAACAAATGGTGGTCAGTAACCGCAAGCGAAAGGCCATTTTATCAGAACCCTGGTGTATTCAAAATTGAATTTGAGGATGACATCTTTGTCCAGTGTGTTCGACTACTGACTAGAAAGAAAGACGGTATGTCTCAGCTACATTTAAATTACTGTTAAGAATATATAAATAGTCTATCGCCTACAATACATATTGTAAAATTGTAAAAATAATTATTCTCAAAGCTTTAGCTTTGGGGAAATACATAGTTTTCAAACGCGTTTCGGAAATTATATAGTAGTTGTTCTAAAAACCGCTCATTGGTGGCAGACACCATCTGCTACTTATGAGGATGCTATTTTATGCAAAACAACATGGATGGCAATTTGTCATATGTCAACGACTAAATATTGTGTTTAAATCGCTGGGAAACATGGTCTAGCTGTACTTCCTCGTCAATATAATGTTGAATGCAAAGACCAAAAAATCTTCTACGAATGCCCAGTAGTTTTGTTGTACCAGGCACGAACAGAATTAGGTGAAGTCGATACAGGGTCGTGGTCATCGCAAGATGTAAACATCACGTGTCAAAAACATGGTCAGCCATCCGTCCAGCTGCTGAGACAACGCGTGCACTGACCAGCGGTAAGCCGGATGGAAGTGATGATATTACAAACAGTGCCATTATGATTTGACTCGATTTGCCAAACGTATTTATTTGAAGCACAACATCTTCAGAACTGTGTTCAATTTCATGGTGAGTTATCTTATTTTTTTGAAATATTGTTGGTTTCTGTATGATTGTGTTTTGTAAGATTGCACTGATGAAGTAATAATTGTGGTGTTTTTTATGATGATTCATCATTAGTTTGGCGATGACTATCATTTTTAATGTCTCACTTCATAAACGCAGGAAATCGTATCAACAACATGCACACTTTCATTTTAGTGATGTATTTTGTTGGTAGTGTCACGGATAATTATGTTTATCTGGTTGGATGGACTCGAACGCCATGCAGTGACGATCATTAATGGTTCTAGTTTCAGTTGACGACTCGTGCTGGACATTTCCTCTGACCGATGTATTGTTTCGTTTTATACTCAACGTAAAATATTTATTTCATGAATAGTTGTAATTAATTTATCACATTAAAAATGCGACTAATTTGGTGATGACATTTTGCTGGGCTTTTAATGACATACTTTTCAGGTGACGACTAATATAGAAGCTGTTGATAAGAAGTGCTCTGGATTAAAAAAAAAGCTTTTTTGGTTCAAAACAAATAACGAAGTTTCATGAAAACTTAACAAGTGGCCCATTAGAAACTCTGTAAATAGTATTGAATAAACGGCATGGAAAATATCATGTCAAATCAAAGTAAACATGTACTGCGTGTGTGTCTCAAATCGACGCTCGCGTACAGCACATAATCGCCTAGCCTCACATAACGAACCTAGTAGGTCGATGGAAAGAAAAACTTTGCACAATTTTTGTTTTCCCTTCAATTATTTTTCATGATATTTTTAGTCCCCGTTCGGACGCAGTCCGAAAACGGGGACTTATGTTTTGCCCTGTGTGCGTCCGTCCGTGCGTCCGTGCGTCCGTGATCACCTATATCTCGAACATGCATGGACCGATTAAGTTCAAACTTCACTCATACATCACACATTATATGGGACATATGCACATGCATTTTTTTCATGATCCGATTAACGATAGCCGAATAGCGGCCATTTTAAGGCCGAAAATGCATCAAAATCGCACATTTCACCATTCCGGACCCGGATCTCAGTTATGCATGGACGGATTTTGTTCAAATTTGGTACATACATTAAACATAATAGGACCTTGATGCACGTCATTTTTTTTGGATCGGGTTCGAAATGGCCGACTGGCGGCCATTTTGTTTTAAAGAATTCAGTTCTGGATCCGTATCTGAGACATGCTTGGATTGATCGAGTTCAAACTTCACACACACAAGGTACATCATGTCACAAATATGTATGTGCATTTGTTTCATGATCTCATTAACGATAGCCAAATGGCGGCCGCTTTAAGGCCGAAAATGCATTGAAATCGCACATTTTCACCATTCCGGACCCGGATCTCAGTTATGCATGGACGGATTTCATTCAAATTTGGTACATACATTAAACATAATAGGACCTTGATGCACGTCATTTTTTTTTTCGGATCAAGTTCGAAATAGCCGACTGGCGGTCATTTTGTTTTAAAGAATTCAGTTCTGGATCCGTATCCGAGACATGTCTGGATTGATCAAGTTCAAACTTCACACACACAAGGTACATCATGTCACAAATATGTATGTGCATTTGTTTCATGATCTCATTAACGATAGCCAAATGGGGGCCGCTTTAAGGCCGAAAATGCATTGAAATCGCACATTTTCACCATTTCGGACCCGTATCTCAGTTATGCATGGATGGATTTTGTTCAAATTTGGTACATACATTAAACATAATAGGACCTTGATGCACGTCTTTTTTTCGGATCAAGTTCGAAATGGCCGACTGGCGGCCATTTTGTTAAAGAATTCAGTTCTGGATCCGTATCCAAGACATGTCTGGATTGATCAAGTTCAAACTTCACACACACATGGTACATCATGTCACAAATAGATATGTGCATTTGTTTCATGATCTGCTTAACAATAGCGGAATGATGGCCATTTTAAGGCCGAAAATGCATCAAAATCACGTATTTTCACAATTCCAGAACCGGATCTCAGTCATGCATGGATGGATTTTGTTCAGATTTAGCACAATGTGTTGTACATATGCAGGTGCATTTTGGTCATGATCTGCTTTGAATGTATATGTCACTCAAATATGAACGGAACGGGGACGTGTCATTGACAATGACTTGTTTCCTATGATTTAGTCGTGCAGATTTTATTTGGTTGATATAATTGTCTAAATTCGAGAAATCTGGCATTTTTGTGATGCTCTGATATGGCATAATGACTGGCAATGCCTAACTACATTTCAAATACAGAACATACACATGTTTTATTGCAGTAATGACTGTCTAGAATAGGAGTGCTTAGTTTGATATGCAGTGCCAATTCAAAAGAATGTCTAATATAATTCAGCTTCCCAAGTCTGATCATGTGACATTAGGTTCTGTTATTTACCATACACCTTGTATTGCCCGACCGCGTAACACTATGGGAAATGCACTCTCGCCAGCTAGGGTGCTCCCGCCGCACGACCTCGTGCTGAAAAGCCGTATCTAGTCCAAAAAGCATAATATATGCAAATATTGCTACATTGACCAAACCATGTTGTCGTAGCTTGTGCTGAATGTCAATACTTATCTGACTATTACCAGCTCACATGGAGGGGTGTGATGTTGCAGTCACAACAATTAAAACTCAATGAGAATATATTGTTCTTGCAGATGGGAAACACTCACTCCATGATGTCTCAAGAAAGGGTTATGTTTGGCAGAATGATCCTGACGTGATGGAAGAACTCACAAAGCCTAGAACACAGAAATTGGACTTAAGAACATTATACTTAGCCAGGAAATTATGTACTTTGACTGAGATGACTTATTTATTAGGACAATTGTTTATGTGTGCAATAAAATATAATGTTCAATGAAATATTCATACAGAATCTTCACTTTTTTAACAGTACATATAATAAAAGAATCCCCAATAAAGTGATATTAAACATCTATTGGAATACTGATGGTTATGTCACAGAAGGTTGGAAGGGTCAGCAACCTGTTGTTGGAGGTGGTGAGTGCCAACATGGTACTGTAAATGTTGCTGGAGATGGTGAGTGCCAGCAGGATACTGTAAATATTGCTGGTGCTAGCAAAGTACCATAAATGTCATTGGATATGGCGAGTGCATTTGTGTGGGATGAGTTTAGTAAGTAAGTAAGTAAGTGTTTTGTCCGAGCGAGTCGAAGTTGAGAAACGTCGACGACGACTGAATATAACAAAAAATCATTGTCAATTATGCAAGTTGTTGTTTATTCCAACAGGTGGGGTGGATGAGTGTTACCTTCTTGAAAATGCAGAGGACTACCATGGGTCTGTGAATACAACTAGCAGCGGCGAACCGTGTTTAAACTGGGAAAACCTGTTTGAATTGGCTGGTATGGCTGACCAAATACCTGTCATACGACAAATGGGATATGAACACAACTTTTGCCACTTTATGACAGAAAGCGTTGCGTGTTATTTCGTTTCAAATAATGTCTTGATGCTGGGTAAATGCAACATAGGAAATCCTGGAGAATATTGTGGTGAGATATTCTACTTGTAAATGTATTTCTTCTCATTGTTACATTTCAGCTCAACTTACTAAAATGTCTTTAATTTTTTTGTTCTGTTCTTACTGCTTGTGCTTCATATCAGTCTACTTGATACTAGTAGCATCATAATACAGGAAAACGAACTTCATTTGTCGTTACTCGAGTTGTTTTCCAACATGATAACCGACATCATCTCATTCCGCATATATCGTGTACAGTAACTAATAATGTATATGTGTGTTACCCCAGCAAACTAAACTAAAACGAGTTTTCATATATTTGTTGTATGCATATACAATACAACAATCAAAATATAATGGACAATGTTACCTCAACACATTGTTACAATTACTCTTAATAACTTATTATCTCGCATGGAATGTGTCACCATTTTTCTATTTCCACAGTTCATCATACGAATGACCTGTGTCTCGATGTTAACTGCAACAATGGGGGAACATGTGTACAATTATATGACAAACATACTTGTGTATGTGCAATCGGTTTTAGTGGAAGTAAGTGCGAAACAGGTAAGAATATATTGTAGTATCCAATGAGTTATAATAGTTATAATAGTCTGTTTATATGATATATATATATATATATATATATATATATATATATATATATATATATATATATATATATATATATATATATATATATATATCACTTTTTTTCCTCTACAGTTAAGTAGGACTATTGTATTCCCATCCGTATGCTATTTTCATATAAAGATAAAGTTATTCATCGCCTTCACATCGGTTAATTTTATATGACAGAAAATAACACAATTAATATTTTAATTCGAGTGAACTATATAAGGCGAACGACGAGGAAAATGGTGCTGCAAAGGCGTCACATACGTTGCGTATGACTGTTTTACTTTAAATGTGATTGCAGCCATCGCGTTTCCAGTTCAAGGACAATTTAATTTCAAAGAAGCCAAAACCGTATGTTCAAGATTGGATGCAACACTGGCGCCATTTAAAACGGTCAGAGATGCATATTGGTTTGGAATAAGCGATGATGAATTTTTTTGGACTGAAAGTGGAGTTCGTCGGAAATTATCAAGTGATATATTAAGTTTTAGAGGAACTGCAACTGGAGCATATGCAGTTATCAGTGCAGATGGACGAGAAGAATCTATCCATGCAAAAGACGGCGTGTATTGTTCCTTCATATCAGGTGTGTTTAATAAACAATAAAATACTATTATATTTTCCTTTGGAATGTAGCAGGGGGTACCCTTAAAGTGCGAACCGGTGTCAACGTTCTATCTGCGGGGTTTCATGGCGTTTTGTACTTCTACATGATCGTCTTTTATTTTATTTTTCCCGTAAACCAAAAAGCACAATATAATACAATATTACACTGGTTGGTTTAGAGCTCTGTGCTTCTATCCGAACCGTATGAGCTGGGTTGTTTTTGTTATTCATGAGTAGCTTATTATTTTTATTTGGTTATTGAGGGTGATTTTCGAGGCCTTCCTTCCGTCCCACAAGGTCATCGCCAGAAACATCTCACTAGAAAATATGCGGTACGATGTAAAAATATTGATAGTATTTCGGTTGAAACATATGTGGAGTCGGTTGCGGTTTTATTCGGCGCTAATAATACTGTGGCATCCTCCCTTCTATTTTTAAATAAGGTTACACAAGTCGACATGGTTTACGCCACTAGCTTTGACATTGAAGATCTTCACGTTTCTGTTTAAACTTTTGTCCGCCCTCAACGAAAATTATTTTATCAAATGTCCCCATGTTTCCTGGCAATTTTCATTACGGACGCCTTAGCTAAATGCGGCCGTGGGATGAGCGCGGTGCATGTCTTTTTTCCGCCAGGTTTATGTACATTACAAATATTTCAATATCAATGGTTTATTACAAATCACTCTTCAAGGTCAGACGTACAATATTTACGTTTCGTCGTGTTGTGTTATATAAAGCGGCATACACACCAAAACGTGCCCAAACTCTGAAACTATGGATATGCAAATGTATTTGATGAAAACAATTGTGTTCAAAGTACCTCTACAACAAACTCCCAACAAGTGAATGAATTTACTAATTTAAATTATCCTGACACAACAAAGACGTTGATATAACTGATTCAATTAATTCCTTGAAGATGCAAAATACATTGACACTGAAATGGAAACAGGTTCGGCGTCGCCTCGGTTGACAATTAATTCTTCGGATTTGCAATGCGAATGTCAGGTTCGTATTACGTTTCATGTCAGATTCAGTAGTACCGTCCATCATTATTTAGTTCACTTAAATTATTCAATGCGCTCACCACCATTAATGGGTGCATAGAAATTTATTATGTGAATATGGTTATCATCAATTTAAAAATGAGCGGCACAATAAAACCACGCAGTCGCGATTAGCAGTGCCATGTGAAAAATGCCCGTGCTGCGCCAATCGCCAAATATTTTGTTTTCGCGATAAGAGAATCGGTTTCAGGAATGGTCACGCTTAAGATAATGCAAAACAATGTACTTTTAAGGGCATCCCGGAAATCATTAACATTGTACGTTGTGCATGATTGAGTTTGCCATCATGAAAGTGAGATTAAAAAATTAGCGATAAAGTTACCCGATTAGATTAGCTATTTTTGTAATGAGTCGGTGCATACGTGTTTTAACAGACGTGTTAAACTGCTGGGTATTGTGGTAGTTTACAAGATTTTACGATTCAAAAGAACAAGAAAGTTTTGATATTTGCGTTTGATATTGTTGATTCACTAATATCAGAATATGTTAAGACATTTGAGATGGTAGCTCTATGATTTTCGCTAGATTCAATGGCTGTTTCCTCCATTGCATCAGCGATTTTATTTTATGGCATTGTTGTGTTGAAGAGATCTTGTGACTGGTCAGTTAAACCATTTTACTTAATAGAGATAGTGGTGAGTAGCGAGGGGATTCAACTGTGAAATCAAGTAAGCGAGATGATTGAAATGGGATCGACACTGTTACATTCGCATATGCGTGTGAGAGAGGTTTTAGAGTGAAGGAATTGGTAGACAATGTATTGATAGTTTGAAAGTGGAAGGAGTACCCCTGTTCATCAATTGAACAATTTTCTTTAACAATTTAAATTTAATTCCCAATTGAAAGGGCACATTTATTTATTTATTTATTTATTTATTTATTTATTTATTTATTTATTTATTTATTTATTTATTTATTTATTTGTTTATTTATTTATTTATTTATTTATTTATTTATTTATTTGTTTATTTATTTATTTATTTATTTATTTATTTATTTATTCAAAGACTCTACCTGCTCTTCAGAACATTTTCCATATGGACTTGTCGATGGAAGAATAAACCCGACAATCTTGGCTTCATCTGTGTATGTTGGTAAATATCTATGGAAATCATATAAGAAACACCTTGTTATATCGGATTATCATCCGCCATATGGACTGTATGGCTGGGCTGCAGAACCGACCGATCCCAGTCCCAGACTGACAGTCCAATTTGCAGAGTCTATTCATATCACTGGGATAAGCATCACTTACATAAACGACGGCCCAGAAGAAATTTATGCTAATGTACACAGATACCGACTTTATTACGGGAAAACTTCATTAGACTCACTTAAGTTGGCAGAAAAACAAGTAAGTTCGCTTCAACGAACAATTCTCCTTCATCGGGTAAAGAATCATATATAATTATCTGACAGATATGTAATAAACAGACGATTGAAATTCGAGCGTATTGGATTCGACGGATAATTTCCAAGGTGATATGTAAATCTCCACGTAAACCTCAAGGTCTGCTATTTCTACAACAAAAGATAACTGATAAATTATTATACAATTTGTAAGACTTCACTCGTCTGCTTTGCCATACATTATGCTAATGAAATTGAACGTATACCGTGGGTATGCATGAGTTACACTCGTGGGATCTCTACAAATAACGTTATGGGGAGGTGCTGTAATTCGGAGTGTCGAAATTTTGATTTATCATAAAGTAAATATATGGCACTAATGAATTATAAAATACAAAAGAAAGAGAAAACATTTAAGTACAATCTCGCCCATAAATCCCATACAAAAATGGTCATGGTTCGGTCTATAATGCGGTTGACTTAATCATAATTTGCGATAAATGCGATATACCTTTCACATTCAAATGGTCTATGACGAGGCAAGAATTTGGAAATTTGGTTGAAACAGCCTTACCAATGGATCTATAAAAATATGTCCTATAACGTCAATAACTTGGTGCTCCGGGAAGCTCGTCAGGTCTTGACGAGTCGTAACAGTGTGTGTGTTCACGATTACGAGTGCACAGTTTTATTCGAGAAAGAGTCAGATTTTTCCACTTTGAAAAATTCTACATGTTTAAAATATTTAGAGTTGGGGGAGTAGTCTTTAACGAATATGTAGTCACTGACTCCCTCCAACTAGTTGTTAAACGCACTATAATATTTATATGAAACACTATTTGGAATAAACAAAATATTTGTATACGAAGTATTATTATTTGTAATACTCAAGAATGTATAAAAACTATTCATATAATTTGGATATTAAAAACGATGACAGAATCTCGAGTACTATATACAAGTTATACTATATCGTATAGTAGAAACAAACCGGGTGAAGGTACTGTTGATCAACTGACGATTAAAACCACCCCAAAACCGGTACCCGGTGATGATGATAATTCATAAATGCAAAACAATATGCTTATCTATACCATTTTAATTTTATTTAACTCTTAAACAACAATAGTATTAATTTAAATTTTAAATTAAAAGGTATTTCAACTCAATGTCACGTTACGTTAAATTAAGTTAAAGATCTCCGTGTTTATGTCAAGCAATTTCTGTGGATTTAACTTTCAAATCCTCATTGTACGTGTAGCACAATATTTTTAAGTTGTTTTGTGCATCATAACTATAATAACCCACCCAAAGCCTCATCGTCAGCTCACTGGGGTGCATACATTCGACTGTTTGCCGTTTTATTTCTCTTGGTTTTTAATTGAATAATTGTTGTTACTGTGATTTTCAAGTAGCGGGGCGATTTTTCAATAATGTATCAGGGGGGGGATTCTTCTCTCTGGGGTTCTTCACACGTGCCAGGGGGGAATCTCGTCTCGTCTCTCTATCGCGTCCCCTTGAGGTACGGGATCAGGAAAGTCATTTAAGCTATACAGTCAAATAAGACACACACAACGAAATACGTTTCAACTCTCGTCTTAGTCGGACAGTCGAGCACTCTATAAGACACATCGCCCTGGGGAAAAGTCCCCAAGACCATCGCAAAGCTGTCCCAAGACTAGCCCAAGTCCAGGACTGGACTGCGTCTGTCGTGCTGTACTCGCCAAGACCAACTCAAACTCTCTTTATTCATTTTCAAAACTCTAACCAATTACAAAACAGTAAAAAGACTCTAGGGTGTAACCTTCAATCATAAAGCCAATCACACTAAGTACTGAATACGTCATATCTTTTGATTAATCGTTCACTACATTAATAACTACGAATACCAACTGTCAGAATTAATAGTCCGAATAGCTACGGTTATCTCGTAATTAGTTCCAAATCACTGAGTCGAGTTCCGTTCAAAACTTCACATGGCCTAAACGGTGACAGACATAACACAGCAATTCACTCGTAATCAGCTAATTAAGTCGATTAACAGATACGCGAAAACAATTTCATCATAAATGGACGGATTTACATATAGCAGACCAATTGTATATATGGACCAGCGTGGTTATGAATTCAATCGTGATTATATTTGTAAATGATGATACAACTTTCAATTATATTGTTTGAGTATAGGTAATGAATCACAGAAGTACTTATTCTTTGTATGTAATCACTGCTCAGGTCATTGTTTCCCGTGGCGTCAGCTCCATAAGCTTCACCTCGCTATGTCCAACAATTCAAGCCGCCTCCATCGTATTAGATTTCATACGGCCTTTTCGTACAACAGATGTTCTTGTTGGAGGATTAATTGAAATATATGGACCTGTTAAACTGCGTAACGGTAAGGTTAATTTTTGGCTGATATGGCATACCACACACACATCTCCATGCCATCAAGGGAGATCTGATTAAGAGTCGAGCCTTTGAATTGTGGGTGAAAATTCAACTTGTTTTTATTGAATGACGTGTAGCGATTACGTCATTCAATTCATTAAAATAAATTATTACATAGGTTTTGCTGTATTATTTATTATAATATTCTAATTGAAAAAATGTCAAAACCAAGCTAAAACCTAAACATAAAGGCAAAACCAAGTCAAAAATAATAATCAGCAAATTGTGTAGCTTTTAATGCATCAAAAACCTGGATCGCCTGAAAACGAAGCAAATTTGAAAATATCCCGCCAGACACGTACTCTCTGAATTCCGTGTCTAGATTGGAATAGATTTTCCATTTCGTGATTGATGTCAATGTTAAAATATACATGACGACGCCCAATATCTCAAGAAAAAGGCTGCATTGTGCTTGTTTTGACTAGTTTTCTGTTTTAATTTTCGGTAGGTATTTTCGTTGCTTACAATATAACAAACACAGCAACGAGAGCGCGTCTGTAAATATTCACGTATGGTCAGAATGGAACGCCAGATTAACCAATCATTGTACAAGTTTCAAAATAGATTAGAAGTTGTTAAGAATTTTGATATTTGAAGAACTTACGTACTAATAAAATAACGCCATGTTCTCGCGTACATATTCATGCATCACAAAATAACTTCATGCTAACTCAATATCTTATTAGGCATAATCATATATCTTGTGGTTGTCAATTTTAAATTAACATACTTACTATTGTAGTTGTTGAACTAATAAGTTCACCATTGACATACATGTAAATTAATGACAAGAACAAGGTTTAAAATATTGATAAAGTATACAATATATATTCTTTTTGAAGGTAGTATATCGTCTACATTTTTCAAGAGAAGCAATATGTTTCATCTGGAAAGTGATGACACATTGCCAAGACATTATTTATATGTGTCTCTACAAGAATGTTTACATTTGTGTTTCGAGGAACCAACATTTTTATGTCGATACATGTCATATTCCACCGTGAAAAACTATTGTATTTTCGGAAATATCACACACTGGATGAACGGTACGATGTATCAGCTGAGAGAGGCTCGTCAATGGGATTATTACATACGTCTATTAGACGGTAAGGAACACAAACTATTACTAGTGACATCTTTGGATATACATATTATGTTCACGTAGTTGCAACTATATGTAGTATTTCGGCTCAAATCAGCAAATATATGTCACTTTTTCCTCGACCATAAATAAAATGTAGTCTAATTATATATTAATAAATTGAAAAGGAATATTATTTGGCATATTGAGCATATTTTTTTCAATAAAGACTATGTTTTATAAAACTTTTAAAATTAAATTTTGCTTGCAATACGGAGAATGGCCTTCACCATCAAAAGCGTATCTTGTTTGTTAATATATTTTATCTATTATTTTACCTGTGTTTATTCAGATGTGATCAAATGTGACGATATCAGTAGAATATGCCCAATGAAATTATTGTGCAACCATCCATATGGAATTATTTCAACAATAGATTATCCAACATCATACCAAAAAGCTTACCTATGTTCGTGGATTTTGGAATCACCTCATGGTTCATATATTGAACTGACATTCAAGGAATTTGACATTGGCCGAAGTCAATACGCATGTAACAGTGATTACGTTGAGGTGTACAGTGGCCAGTCTATAGAGGGAAAACGACGTGGTCGATACTGCAACGGACATTATCCGACGATTCCAATTCTCTCGGACTTCAATCACCTGTATATCATATTTCTGTCAGATATTTATGATGACGATAGCAAAGGATTCATTGCTGTATATAAATTCAAAAAAATAACATTTGAGTTAACAGATAGTGCAGGTAATGCAACGAATTGTACTAGAAAACTGTTTGTTTTGATGGTTGGAAGAATCAGGGTCTCATTACATTACCAAATACTACATAGTGGCTCAAGTCCACTGTACTGACATATTAGTTTTTCGACTTCTACAGTATTATTATTTCAGGTATATTCTGTAATCCATTCTGGGAGCTATTCGATGGTTCATGCTACCGACTTTATGAAGTAGGACACGATATATCATGGAATGAAGCAGAAGACACATGTCAAGTTCAGAGTGCACATTTGACTAGTGTCTTATCCAGAGAGGAATCAGAGTTCATACATGCTATGGCATCTGACAGACATATGTCATTGACTTACATAGGTTGTACATGTGTTACACTCATGACATCAATTCTTTGATATATGACTCGTTGTGTTTAGTCATAAGAGTTATATGTAACTATGATTTGTCATATATATATTCCTGTGTTTTGTTTTCATAGACTAATGGGTAATGGTTGACAATTTCAATTTGGGTATGTTTATTATAAGAGATTTTTAAATCTAGCATTTGTTTGTTCTGTAAATCTAGGTCTAACTGATGCCGACACTGAAGGGCTATACAAATGGACGGACCATCAAACAATGAGATATACTGATTGGGACATTGAAGGGTATGTAGTAGAAGAGTTCTAGCTTTAGTGATTATATCAAAATAAAAACACACAACTATGTATTATCAAAGAGTTAGGCTACAAATGCACTTATTTTGTCAACAACTAAACTGATGCAAAGACATTCTATACAGAGTATAGTTATGTTAGTATGCTTGGATTCTTATTTGACAACATATGTGTAGAGTTAGGGGGACATATCTTTCAACAAACCATTGGCGGCATTCCAATGGAACATTGTGTACCCTTGTTGGATGATTTATTTATTATTTATATAAAGCAAAATTTCTTAAAAAATTGTTAAAAGATAAAAATCACAAAAAGGCTAATTTGACGTTCAAGTACATAGATGATGTACTATCAAACAAACCTACTTTCATTGATTATCTGTCTAGGATATATCCACCCAAGCTAGAAATAAAAGAAACAATAGAATCAAATAATTCTGTATCATTATTTGACATTTATCTAGAATTTGACTCACATCTCTACTAGACCATAAGACAAAAGAGATGATTTTAATTTTGCCATCATTAATTTTCCACACATTTCCAGTAACATTCCACATTTTACAACTTGTTGGCTATGCTAGAGCATGTAGCACATATACTGAATTTATGAAGCGCCATAGACTTCTCTATTTCAAGCATTAAGAGCACGGCTTCTCTAGAGAGTATCTTGCCAGGACATTCAAAAGATTTTTTGGCAGGTATCAGGAGCTTGTGAGAAAATATAATCATACTGTTAAACAGAGAATTTGTGATATCATTTGTCCCATGTAGGAAGAAGACCACTACATAAATAAGACTTAGATCGATATATGGCGGGTGCCACATATGGAGCAGGATGTGCTCTTCTTTTTGAAACATCTGACATCACTTCATGGCTGTATACCTTGTGGTTCATATGTCATCTTTCACTGACTTGTCTGTGTTTGTGTTGTATTGTTTGCGTCTCTTGTACAGCGTTTTTTGTCCGTGGACTTTTCCCAGTTAGACCTATTATTTCTATTTTAGTATACATTGGATATGATTAATGTAATGCACTATTTTTGTGTGCAGATGTATTGTTTCGAAACAAATATTTGATATGCTTTCTTTCACTGTATTTTAGTTATCAACCTGACAGTGGACAATATGGAAACTGCGTGGCGATATATTTAACCAATTTATATTCCTCGGCACACTGGCATGATACAATGTGTGACATCCATATAACTGATCGATTTATTTGTAAGAAACCTGCCAACAAACCTGAAAGTCGTGGTAAGTGGAGAAAATTGTAACCATCTCATTTATTCTATATTAATATCATAGTTTATATAGTATCGAATACTCATTTATTATGTTCAATCACGCTTACACGTTATTACCCTGGTCAGTTGGTCTTTTACTTGTTCATACAGTGATAACCAATGTATCATAATGACTCAAAACATTCTATTCAGATTTCTGTTGATATTTTGAATTTTTAAAACGAAATAATAGTATCTGCTCTTCGTGTTATTATATATTTCCACACGGGCGTTCCAGGTATCTTTGATATAGATCAAAATTATTATTTTTAAAATTAATTTTTATTTACAAACAGTATTGAATTAATACTTCATGTTGTCATGCATAGTTATATTATACAGACATTGTAAATAATAATATTACGAATAAAATATTTTCATTTACAGCATCGCCGTTATTATATTCAAATACCGGTCTCAGTATATCCAAACCAGGTTAGATTGTGTGACCTTAACTCAGTGGCAAAACTAAAATATTTACTTCATAACGAGTATTGAAGATATTGAACTTTATTTATACACTATAATTATTCTCTTATTTTAAAACAAATTAGTGTCACGTATGCACGTGTGTATTTTGAAATAACATAGCACAACATGAAAATTGGCTTGCAGTATATCATAGATTACATTATGATGTGTGTATTTAACACAGTGATCACTACTCGTGCAGTGTACTAAATAAAACGAGTGTTATTGACCTAAATGAAAACCGCATGATATATAATAACAATACATTATTCATAAAGATATATTTGTGTAACATTCTATGTAGATTACTATCTCTGTCCCAGAAGCTTATTTCAATGTAGTAGCGGGGAATGTGTTCATTTATCAGACGTGTGTGATTTGGAAATTGATTGCACTGATGGTAGCGATGAATTAGAATGTGGTATGTAGGACCTATCAAGAAATATTCACAAAAATAAACTGATTGATTTTTATAGCCGGTTCATTCTATCTACGATATGTTACAGTGAAACCTATAAAAAACTTTATGTTCTAGGGTCCAGATGGAAATCTCATAAATGATTCGTTTTATCGTATTTCAGGGACGTGTAAAGGGTTTCAATGCGATGAGACTAAATGCATTCCCTTTTCAAAATACTGCGACATAATTGATGATTGCAAAGACTTGTCTGACGAGAAAAACTGTGGTGAGTGATTTAAATAAACATGGGAATATTGAAAAGTTTCTTGTTATGTGATTCAATAATCTTCTTTATGTTAAACATATTAATTGTATTGTTGTATTCTGTAAAGATCATCGTGCCTGTAGAAACAGGACTGGAAGTTTTCAGTGTGACAGCGGTCAATGCATTGACTCAAATAAGCAGTGTGATATGGTAAAGGACTGTTATGATGGTAGTGACGAAAAGAGTTGTACAGAAAACAGTAAGTGAATCAAATACTGAATCAGTAGTATGCGTGCAATCACAATTTATTCTCCCAGACGTTAAAGCAAAATAAGTATCACAAAATTAATAATCTTATTCTAAAGATCCAAACATGCAAAAATAATGTATTGAAATATTTCAAATATTATTATTATATTATTATTGTGTTTTGAGGCCCACGAAATGTATTTTATATCTTACACGCACATTTTGAATTATACAGTTTTACAAATAACTGTTGTTTACTACGTAAATCATCTATTAGCCTAAACGACGCATCCCTACTTCTATCTTCAATGCAACAAGGAAACGTACTTCAGCAGTTAGGCTTGATTGTACATGTGACCTGCCATTCATTTGTCGGTCAACCAGTTAGCCATATATATATATTGCATTTATTAGCTATTTTTCTTCACTTAAAGGCCGGTGGCCTATGTACCTCGAATAGACTAATTATGACTATCATTTTATTGTAGACACGTGTAATGCAGTTAGATGCCTTGATGAAACATGCATACCATCTTCATTGAAATGTGATGGCGCAACTGACTGCGTTTACTGCGAAAGGGAAACCGCTCCCGATGAGGCTAACTGCGGTAATGTAAAATTATTCATTAAATTCAAAAGTTTGTTACACTATATAATAAAGCATAATTGTTTCCATGATTTCCACACATTATTATTTGGAAAACCGGAAGTTGAATATAAACGAGACAATATTATTAGTGTCATTTCAACATATATACTTTACAAAAAAGTCAAGTCAGTCAGAGATTGGACGGATTCAGAGACCAATAATTATTGGCACTCATTACGTCTGGCCTCGGAAATGTTCAACAATATAAACGTCAGCCATATAACAATGAACCGGGTAACTCTTTAAATACCTTCTTATTTTAATAACCATTCGGTTTCTGGTCGGAACTCCTTTAATATTTTCAACTATAAACAGACATTATGAAACTTTAATATGGAACATTATTTATAATCTCAAACATGTTGTGACTTCTCTGCCTTGTTATGTGCTTCCTTGGTTATTCCACTTCGAAAGTCACAATTTAAAAATTATTATGGATAATTAAAACATTTGCAATAACTGGGTGATTGTCCGTCGACGTCCGTTCTTCAGCTGTCTATACGTCATACGTCCATCAAAAACTACATTTCCACATTCTTTTTGAAAACTACCAGTTCAATTGATTTTATACTTTGTTCATTTTGTTACGGTATCTTGTCATTTTTAGTAAATGAAATGATATTTTTGGCTTTTTATTTAAATCTTGTACCTTGGATTGACCTTGTTCGATTTTTCATTTTGTGATGATTTTGTTAAAAAATGTTAATGTTGATTCCTTCTTTAAAAACGCTAGTCCAAATGCGTTGATACAGTTTTACATGTGTAACTCGGACGTATATAAGATATTTTCGTGCATTCGGGCAACACTCGAAACGAAGCTATTTTGGCTGTCAGGTCAATTATTAAAAATGTCGTGTCATTAGTTACGTTTTTTTGTAGAATACAAGATATCATGTTCCAAAAATCAATTGCGCTGTAAAAATGGTGCATGCATTGATATAAATAGGTGGTGTTTATATGATGTTGATGAGCTTGGATACCAGATTGGTTGTAGAGACACAACACATTTGGAGAGTTGTCGTATGTATTCATTTGTATAATATAAATGTTATTACAGTGTAAATAATAATCACATTACCTAGACAATTCATTTTCAAAGAATATACATAGAGCTCAAGATGAACATTTAAAGGATGATGTCATGTGTCCTGAAAAGAGTCATATATTAACATAATTTTGTTTACGTTCTACAGACCGATACACGTGTCCAACACACACATACAAATGCCCGGACAGCTATTGCATCCCAACCTATCTTAGATGCAATGGAGAAAACAACTGTCCTTATGGCGAGGATGAAATAAACTGTGGCAAGTTGATGCAAATGAGCGATTTAACATTGTAATAACACAAATTATTTCGGACTGTTCTAATCTAGATCCTAATCAAATTTTAATCAATATTAAGTTTTCAAATTGTGTTTTAGGGGATAACTCTACATTATATGTAAATGGTACTTACAAGTGTAAACACAGCAATATATTTGTGTCCCCTTCACATATATGCGATGATGTGCGTCAGTGTAAGAATGGCGATGACGAATTATATTGCGGTGAGTTAATACAATCCTGATACTTTCGACGAAGACAACTATGCAAACAACGCTGACTGTAGTCTGACATTAATCATTTCTTGTCAATATATTTCAGAGTTCCTTTGTCCAGGAGGGTGTACATGCCGTGATTATGATGTTAATTGTACACATGCATCTGTGTTGAATATCACTGATATAGATTCACGTTCAAGGAGTTTGTACGTTACATTACGTGTTTGTGAACTCATCATGTTACTTGCACATAGTCCATAATATCTATATTGATAAATTGTACAAGCAAACTAATTCACATATATCACAACATAAAACACATGGTTTAAACGACAAAACGGCAATCTCTTCACCACTGCTGACCTGTAATATAATCCACATGCGTAATATGGAAATATCATCGGTTCATTAATACTTGGGCGTGTGTTACAATTATAGCATGGTTTAGTTCACAAGTAATCATATTCTAGCGTATTCAAGAACATGTATCATACAACAATATATTTAAAAGATGCCACGTTTTCATTCGTATTATTTTGAACATGGAATTTCGTTTGCAGTATTCGGAAATGAGGAATAATAGGCTGCTCGGCGTCGATTAAACGAGTTTCGAATTTCAGAATCCGCAATACAAATGTTGAATAAATGAATATGATGAAATGTATATGATGCCGGCCTATGACAAATATTTTCACGTTGACAAGTGATTGATTGTAGTTATGAATATATGTTACCCGGTTTTATGCATAGATTTATCGATTTAATTAAGATAATTGATATAAAAGACCAACTTCATGTATGAAGGAAATATTAATTACACGTATTCGCGGTACAATACCAACCGATCATGTGTAGATTTTATGATACACACCTCCATATTATATGTAATAAGTTTTTTTACATGTAGGATTGCAGACAATCTACAGATGATTGAAAACAGTGAACTAAACATTGTCTTCGGGCTGCTGTCATATATTGGTATGCTGTAAGTATAAAATACACATAAATATACTGTCACTCGCCTTTTCTTATTCAATTAAACTTATATTACATGGCTAAAAAGTTAATGTTTATAATTTCTTGTAGTGATTTGGGATCGAATAACCTACAGATTATAAGAGACGGATACTTTGTTGGTATGGATAATCTACTGCTGCTGTAAGTTTAATATATTAGTTTGATAATTATAGTTCAATTGTTATATTTTCAAGTTTTTAGACTTTATAGCGCCAACAATCTATTTCCATGCGAGAATGATTCTTTTACGCACATTTTTTTTCTGATTTCTCTTATTCCCGGCGTTCTAATGAGCTATCGATCGTTTACGCGGCGAAGTCACCTTCCCCACGCAGACAATATTTAACGTTTATGCATCAGAGCGCGAGCGTTTCTAACGTAATGCTGGAACTCGCAACTATTCAATAAGTGTGGTAAATGGTTTGATTTCATGATTGGATGGATGGTTAAATGGAATGTGGGTTGGCTAGTTGGCTATTCGTATAAACTTGTCATTTGATAGTTCGTTGTTGGTTAGTAGGTCGGTTGAATGATTGGTAACATAGCACATAATGGTATGATCATGTGTATTGACAAGAAACAATTTATTTTATGTATAGTCAACTGAAGAACAATAGCATCAGCCAAGTTACTCAAAACACTTTCAAAGGACTGAGAAGACTACAACATCTGTAGGTGATTTTTTTTTACTTTGCCCCTATCATCAAAGATGAATGAGAAAAAATATTATATAAGTGCAAAATGTCAACAAGTATTTGTTAATGTGTGCCTAATAACTTTAATAATTCTATTCCAAACTTTACCAAATTAATTCATCAGTATAAAATCTTCGTTTAGTGCGAACGACGGATGTCTTTCGTGAAAATATCATGCAAAAATTAGTAATTTGTAGTAGTACAAATTTGATAAAAATGTTGACTGTTTCTACTTGACTGATTTTTGGAAATACACATTCAAAGGGACTGGTACCAGTGGGAATATGCAATACTGTATGTGTTCAATGAAGTAAATAACTTATTTTGTAATCAATATCATTGGTAATTTGTCTCACAAATCCCATGTCAACTCATGCAGAGAATTATTGTAGTATAATACAGATTTGCAAACATACCATTAACATTCATAACCCTTCTTAACAGAAAACAAGACGTCAGATAATCGATATAAGCACTATTTTGGATGTAGCCAGTAGAAAGTAGAAAGTTTATATCTGTTTAGTACAAAGTTATCAAAACAAAAATAATGCAAAATTACATATCTGTCAAAATGTTGCATCAACATTTTCAAAAGTAAATTATACTAACAATATGTATTCTATAAAAACCTTTTTTGTCGAAGTATATACATTTCGAAAATCAAAATTTGCAGCAATTTGTCTCAGATTTATAATACTAAATTGAAAAAAAAAACACTTCAAAGATAATGATTGCAGTGTAGATTTGCAGGAGGCAGCAGTACTGTTGACTTCTCTCCCCACTGGACACTGGACTATTTTTTAGTTATATGGTTCAAGGCTGAAGTTGATCTTGCAACATCAGAGTTAACCTTAGAAGCTGCTTTTTACTTTTCAAATAATAGTCATCACATAATGAATATAATCCTCAGTAAATCATTATTTTTTGACGGAGATACCTGTACAAAAACTAGCTAAAATTTTAGCATGTTTTACGAATCTGTTCACGCCTAAATGCAGCACATCTTTTGATAAAAGGCATTCACATCAATCAAAGACTTTTGATAGACTACTTTCCCACTGCTGTTTCAATCCTAAAACTGTCAAAAGTAATTATGATAATGCATATTCATATTGACAAAAGATATAATATTATATAACGAAGGGCAAGGTCACCAGAATTTCACTATGCTTATTGTTTTGATGTTATGATATGTGTAACAGTGCAATAGCAGCAAACATATATAGCGTGACACTTGTGTAATATAATTTGTATAAAACAATTCATTTTAGGGATATTACACTGAATCCGATCACTGTGTTTTCTTGGAGTACCTTCGCTGCAATGCACACATCCCTGCGCTCTTTGTAAGTTTTCTTCTATTCTACGTGGATGACAGCGAGCATATATTCTGAATTTCTAAACTAAAATATAACAGCATACGATTAGTCTCTATTTTTGTAAATTAATAAAATGCCAATTATAACAGACGATTGATATAATAATTTTATTTATGATTGTTTAGATACAGCGATGTCTACCCACTCTGTTGTACAGTGAGAAATATACAGAAGTGTTTACCAGAACCCGATATATTCTCATCATGTGAAGGCATATTGAAAAACACTAGAATTCGAGTGTGTGTGTGGATAGTTGGCGTTATTTCATTTGCTTTAAATACATGGGTTATCACATGGAGAATATCAAAAGTCAGTCGACCGTTATTGAAATCAGTTGATGGATTTTTAATCTTTATCCAAACTATCTGCGACTTATTAATCGCATCATATTTACTAATGATTGGAAGTATTGATGCTTATTATGGAAGTAGTTACATCATTCATGATATCCAATGGCGAGACAGTTATTTATGCAAGATAATTGGTGTTGTCGCGTCACTATCTACTGAAACATCCCTTCTATTACTTACTCTTATTACAGTAAGTCGATGTATTGTTGTTGCGAATCCGTATGGTATAATACGTGTACGCATTAAACATGCGCGTATTTTTACGGTTTTAATAGTATGTCTAACAACAATCTTCTCTCTGATACCTTTATTCGGGACAAATTACTTTGACGATTTCTATGGCAGCAACAGTATCTGTTTACCAATACATTTGCGTCACGACAGTCTAAATGGATGGCAGTATTCAGCGTCTGTTTTCACTACTCTAAATTTAATTTGCGTTATAATTATATCCGTTTGCTACATCGTTATGTTCACTTTATCGAAGAAAACATCAATAGCAACCAAGAATAGAAAAACCAAAACAATCCAAAAACTTACTATTAGAATGATTACAATTGTGTCGACTAATATAATCTGTTACGTTCCTGTGATTATTGTTACCTTCATAAGTGTAGCTGGTGTTGAAATCCCGGCTGATGTCTATTTATGGGCAGTCGTTGTTGTATTACCAACCAATGCGATCATTAATGCCATAATATACTCATTCTGGACACGGGAGTTCAAATCGTTCATTATTAATAGAGTTTTGACAGAACTAAATAATGACAGCAACAGTTCCAAAATAGGTAAGGAAATGTTCCTACAAATACTAATTTAATATGCCAGGAAACAATGTTATTATTCCGTTTTGCACACTTAAAATCCCTTGAAATATTTCACTTTAAACACACAACTGGCCTATACATTAGCTTCTAGAACGGAATTTGTTCGGCTATATTCATGATTCCCCAATACAAGTGCTAACACAAGGTAACATATAAATGATCGTATTCATGAACATATTGTAACTATGTTCTAATTGTCTGCTAAAACGTGTTTTATTGGAAGTAATAAAATTGTCATTGAAACTCGGGTTCCATTTTTTTTATCACGTAATTAATATTGCTTATAATCACCCAAATTCATGCTGGTAACATGTTTGTTGATTTTAGACTTTCACACGCCCCCAGACACAAACAAATGCTAAACAATAGTTGCCCACCTTATGCTTTTAAAATTGTTTGTTTACAAAAAATAAGGATATTGGATGATCAACAGTGATAGTTGTTTCTTTACTTTTGTTAAAAAAATATTACATTTTAGGAGATGAGTTTGTAGAAGAACTGCATTCATTTGTCACAACTAACAGAATGTTATGGACTGCCATTTTTGCAAATAAAAAATGGCTCACTAAGTGGAAGATGAGTCATTACAATAAGTGGTACTTGGCAAATGAGGCTGACCATGAACAAATGAGAAATGACCTCGAAATCTCAATTGATGTATTGCACGAAGAAGAACTATGTCACGGGCAAATAGACATTGATCATCTATATATTGATCTCAGTAACGTGAGTGTATATTATTCGTAATAATTGTTGAAAGAATGTTTGCAAATCTTTTTTTTTTATTTGTAGTTTGCTTGGTATAAAGTCTTAGTGTAATACCTCATTATTACTAACCTGTGACAGAATTGTCCACCCAATGACGAAACCATGTGCAGTTGTGTGTTGACCGCTTTATCAATACCCATACGCTTAGATGATTTATGATTTACACACTTTATTATTCTGCATTTGTGAAATAATACACTATTTACCACTTATACAACTGACACATGACCTACAATGCAATTCGTATATGCTACAGTGTTTATGTACAGGCCTCTGTTAGTGCGTTACCAATAGTTCGGGTATTAGTATTCGATGGTCACTAAGAATACATATCTACAAATAGTCTTATAACTAATTATAAACAGTTATAATTATCCACAATGGATGTATAACTCATGAAATATTAGAAAGATAATATAGCTTATTATCGGTATGAGTCTCTTGAATGCCAACAATTTCAATTCTTGTTTCTTCAAGATTGTGTATTTCAATATTGATTGCGTGTAATATTAATGATACTTTCAACACAAACAGCAAATTTGATACTTACAACAAACAACAGCAAATTTGTGTCATTTTGGAAACATTCACACCGAGTTCCTGTTTTTATAATGTTAATAAAATATATCATTGTTGTTTTAGTTTTGGTTAATAAGTTAGTGTTGAAAGTTCAATTTATTAATGTATGAGATATTGTCGGTCAGTATACTACAACGAGCATTCATGAATTTGAACGAGTTTTCTGTCATCTGTAATATCAAACACAGTAAATTCAGTTGTATCATACTAATTTTATGAAATATGTGCCAGTGTAACAAACATCTAAATTCGTAATGTTCAAATAGATAATGAGTAACCAAATGTAAAATACCTGATTGGCTTAAGGTCGACCTATTTGTTATTACAATATAACATCTCCTAGCAAATTGCACTAACAACTGTCTGAGTATTTATTCTTAACAAAATTATTATGATTACCTTTTTGATGACGGAGAAATTACAAACACAAGTTCACCAACGAATACCATGCTATGGCGCTGTACATTTGATTTACAAAAAATAGGTGACTTCACAGATTCCATTGTACTAATTGTTTTTATTTCTCAATATAACATATCTATGAATATGGATTACTCTCTTTCAGAACTGTTTGTATGGCGCTTTTATCATGGTAGATGGTTTCCTGAAAAACTTTGACCCAGTCAATGTGGAATCAGAAAAATACCAGCTAGACGTTATTAATAATGTTATCCAGACCTTAAAGTGAAATCGTGAAGTGCTCATTTTTATTTTATCTCTGATGTGATGTTTTATTGTTGTTGTAAGCATGCGACTTTATAGATAATACGTTTGAGTCGTGTAACAACATATATCTTTAGTTAGCTTTCACCTGAAACTTGGCATTGCAATTGAACATTAAAGTTAAATATCATCTATTCTATTCTGATGGGATAATACAACACTTTATTTACTATAGAAAAATTAATACAAAGAAATCATGGATGGAAGATTATGTTCTTCTGTAATCTTTAAAGTCTACATAACCAAATTACAATTGTTAAATATTATCTAATTAATTGTGCATTTAATCATTACCTACTTTTTCAGTTATATTGCTATATAGATTTTTATAGGTAACAAAAATGACTTTTCTTACATGAACAAGGATTATTATTGTAAACAATATTTCTTGTATCGTCGTTTGTAGTACCTTATGTACTAGGTTTAGTCATACGTTTGTTGTGGTAACCCTCTATATCTGAACTGTGTTCTCTGTATATTAAATACCCTTATTATTATGTAATGTATGGAGCGAAATGTTACTAGACTTATAATTGTCGTTTTTCTTAAAAACATTTATTAGTAATGGGTGACACATTTGATCACTAAAGCAGTCTCATCTTTAATCACATTGAGCGGCAATTATATAACTTTGTAACATGCATTAGATTGATTCTACTTACGTTAACTAGTACTACCACCTTGCCCTATCTTCGCCTACTATATATTTCAGGAAACTCAAAAAGACATAAAGGAGATATAACATATTGAATAATTCGAATACATAACAATTAACCAGGTGTTCAATTTACGGAGACCAAAATTTGCATATTCACATGGTTTAACCCTGTTTTTCAATTAGCACGACAATTGCAGTAATGGTAATTAACTTTTTATTCTTACATTAATAAAATATTACAAATTTAAAATTAATTAAAATGTAAGATTGTATTTTTTGTGTGTGAGCGATATACCGGTATGTACGATATAATTGTGGATGAAATAAAAAGTGTTTTCGGAAATTTGCTGTATTCTAAGCAATGAACGACCGCATATTTGCATATTTGAACGTCAATAATCAAACTCCCCCTCGTTGGTGTTACAAAGGCGTTTCGGCACTAGATGGCGCTAGGTAAAAGAAATGTGCTTTGTGAATCAAATAACCTCTCTTTCTATTGTAGTGAACATACAACCAAATATGAAATGTAAAGTACTGCAGTCGATATAGTTAACATACAAGGTATAAAAAGAGTGTAAAATACATTGTTTACACAAAATTCGAATACACACTATACAATTCAATATTTCGTTTGCTATCAATGAAAACAATTATTGAAACATCTTTAATTAAGAATCTTAAACTATTACTTGCATATAATATATGAAGAATTCATCAATATATAGCTAAGTCAATATATGTTATGGTAATATTAACTTTTGTAATAAAACAGCCGCCTAGTACATTGTACACCCTCTTCCTTTTTCATGTCTTGCTCGGATCGTATATCAACTCTTGCAATAGAATCTCGAAGACACGTGAAGGCAGATCAACAAGTAGATACATCCGAAGTGCTGGGAAGACAACTGATACTTTACAGTCCACGAGTATATTGTTTCAAGCCCAGCAACCAGGTGGCTGATGATATTCGATCCCTAAAATATTTTCCATATTTGAAAACATCCGAAGAGGCCTCTTGAAATAGATACACTTGTTTATGACCTCCAATTGAGAAATTTAATAGCACCCAAGTAGTGAAGCGTATTTATTACAGGTGAAGTATCATCTTCAGGTATCTTCCGAATTGCAGTATTACTAAATATGGATGTAAACATAGCCCGGTTTGGACAATAACAAGATTCCTAAATTCTACCTAAAAAGGATATTTAGAGAAATTGGCCAATGAGAGTGCGAATCCAAATAATTCCGTAGAATCTGAGTAATTCTTACTATGCCGTATTTTGTATAAAAAGGCCTGTTTTTCACTGTAAACTTGTCTCTGACTACGGACTGGGAGAAGACTATCCACGTTTGAGTTTTGCCTGCTAAGTTCACCGTTTTCCAGCGAGCGCTTATGTTTGATGTGGGAACACGGCGAAACTTGACTCGGTACTGATTTTCATAGTTTTCGGGTAAGCAAACTGATAACTCTTTAAATAGACTTTCGAATTGGAGACAGGATCTTTGTCTTCTCTCAGTTAGTGACCAGAATCCGGGAAAAAGCCTCCCGTTATTATTTCAGATTTGGAACAAGTCTGGAAACCGAAATTGGCAACGCAATCGCTGTAATAGTTGTTGAATGGTTTGTGAGATCGCTTAGAATTCACAGAGAGGCACTTCATTACAAAGTAGAAACCCTAGTAAGATTATTAATTCCGGACCTAAAATTCGGCTTATTATTAGTCGTGGTTCATTAATTGATTTGTTTCGACTCTTAAAGGTTATATAATGTTTCAATCGGCCGTGAAATTATAACTAGAGTTAATCAAGTGATTAGTGGTGATAGCTAAACAAGAGTATCTTATTTGGTTGATCATCGTGCCTGTGGTGACACCAAATACTCTCATTGTTAGTTGACGGGTTTACAGATACTTGTAAAGTGATAGTGTCCAAAGTTCATGTATTGATTTACAGTTGGAATTCAGTTGGCATAGCAACCCAGGCTATGGGAAACTGAGTAGCACGCAGTACTGCCCAGTGTCATCACGAGACTCTGCGTCTAAATATAGCGATATCTCATTAAAAATCCAGACTTGGTTCAATAGCTCGAGTATAGGTTTGAGTCCAAGTACGCTCTGTATACTTTTATAAAAGACTGAACTTAATCCTTGTAAAAACACCAACCGCAGATATTGTCAATCTTTGATGTATTTCTGGAACTTAATTAATTAGCATCTGACCATATAAATTTTCTGTATCTCTTCTCTCTATTTTTGTGTTGTATTATTAAACCATTTTAACTTTATATTTCCCTTGTCTGAGTATAATTTATCGAAATAGGAACTGACCCGAGTTGACCCCTTCGCCCTTCTGGTATGATCTTCCATTGTCATGAACCAGTGTACCAGCCATTCATTAGGAAATAAGCCTTCAATTTATGATAACTGAAGCCGGACCTTGTGAATATGTGAAGCTAAATTACCTTTAGTTTATTTGGCAACGCTACCTTACGCTACCTTTTCGAGACGTCGCTCATATTCACTGAAGTAGAATTCGTGCTACTGTTTAACCCTCAGTAACACAAGGTACATTAACCGAAGGGGTGTTTGGGGGATTGCTTCCTTGCAAAGTTCCTCCTTTCTCTTCAACGGAATTTTGTTACACTGGTGACCTGTGGTGGTATTCAATAGCTGGTGTACACTGTTTGGCTTTTGGAGATCATGGCAGAGGGTGGAGAGATGGAGGATGATACGAAAAAGATGGACGACACTTTGAAACTGTATGAAAGTGGCGAGGAAGAGGAGGAGGAAAAAGCCTTAAAAGAAGAATTAAAAAGAATGGAGGAGGAAGTTAAAGTACAGATGGCTGAAGCAGAGAGAAAGAGAAGTGTTTTCAAGGGAGCCGAAAGTAATATAATCACCTTCAGGGAAGGAGAGAAAGATTCAAAGGCATCCATGACTGAGGGAACGCGTATAAAGGGACTCTCAACTCCGGAAATTGAACCAAGAGAAGACGAAGTGCCTGCAACATGGTCGACAGAGCACATCCATGATAGCCTGAATGAATATGAGAAACGAATTGCTGAGCTAGAGGGAAAGTTGGACCAGATGAGTGCATTAAATGGTGAGTTGTCTTAACTTTGTTCACTAAAAGAAGGGCAAAATAGACCTAAGGGAAAATCAGGAAGTGAGGGAGAAAAGACACAGGGGACTAGACCTAAGGTAAGTGAATTAGTTAGTCTGCCAGCTATGAACAAGGAGCCTGAAACCCCATTAATAGACTGGTTGGTCGGTCCAAATAGCCAGTCCACAGAATTGCCAAACCCATTTAAATTTAACAAAGGTACAAAACAACAAACAAAAAGTTTAAATGACACACCATTAACTAGTTTGGAGGCAGGTAACTATGTTCCAATGCGTAAATGGCGTGAACCCAAGCCAAAGAACACACTACCCCAGACAGCAAACATCACCAAGCCCAATGTAGTTCCTGAGAAGTTTTCTGGCAAAACCCTCTGGCGTGACTATTTAGCTTACTTTGAGCAATGTGGACTAGTGAATGGGTGGGATGATGAAGAAAAATCAATATTTTCGGCAGTCAGTTTGACAGGGACAGCCCTAAAGTTATTGAATAGGGCAAGTAATGGGGCTTTTATACCTTATAAGGAATTGGTAGATAGATTGGAGCAACGATTTGGCCCAACCGGGTTAGCTGATACATATGCTGCCCAATTGAGAAGCCGATTGAGAAATAGGGGTGAAACACTTCAGGAATTGGCTGAATCTATTTTGGAGTTGGTGGAAACAGCATATTCGGGGATGGAAGCAGGGTCCCAAGATAGGCTAGCAAGACAATATTTTCACCATGCCATACCAGAAGAAGGGATTAGAGACGCCTTCTTTAGAGCAGAACCTAGGAATTTAGATCATGCTGTGAGGGTAGCGATAGAAACAGAATCGTACCTGAGGGTAGAAGCAGAAAGGAGAAAGGGGAAGTTTGTGAGGCAAGTAGGCTATGAATGGCCAACTGACCTAGGTGAAAAAGGTAGAACATATGGTTCCTATGAAGATAATAGTAGAAGTTTGTACAAGGGCCGAGAATTAGAGGAAAGAAGTCCCAGCGCAGGAGGGTCCTCGTCTGTAGATTATTATGAAGGGGGTCCAGCTAGAACCAAAGGGGACCCATACGGGACGTTTGCCCGAGCTGCCAACCAACAAGGCAGTTTCCAACCTGGTAGCCAGGGGTGGCAAGGTAAGTGTTATACTTGTGGACAGAAAGGACATATGTCCCGAGATTGTGAAGCCACAATAAGGAAGACAGACAGGGAATGAAGGTCCCTGAGGGATGTAGTGTGTTACATCTGTGAGGAAAAAGGCCACTATGCCAGGGATTGTAAGAATAACTCTAAGCGGGTGGGGGGATTAGAGGATAGAAGTAAATCAAGGGGTGATAATAAGCAAGCAGGACAGGGATGCCCTCCAATTAAGCCTCAGTCGGAAAACAGAGAACGACACTCCATTGGGACCAGGCATGTGTCGATTCAAAATGGTCCCACTCGAAATTGGTACAGTCCACAAGAATGGTAAGGCGCCCAACACAGGTTGGTTGGTGTTGGTGGGGAAGTAGATCAAATTGCCGCCAGCTCAAAAGCGGACGCCCCACCAACCGAATCCCTTGAAATTGAGGAAACACAGGCCTCCTGTACAGAGAAGCCATCTAAACCACTTTATCGACCTACCTGGCTGGATTATGAGAGGGCTGCTAGTGGGTTGTTTGTAAAAGGGAAGATAAATGGTGTGGATGGTACCTTTTTGATACAGGGTCAAGTGGCACATTACTGTCTCGACCTATGTACTACCATCCAAACCGCAAAGAGACAGTAGAGTTAAAACCAGTTCCAACGACAGTTGTCACTGCTGATGGAAGTCCCATGAAACATTATGGAATAGCGGAATTAGAAATTGTAATAGGTAAACAGAGGGCATACACTAACACTGTGGTAGTGGATATGCCGTTAGATGCAATAGTGGGAATGGAGACCTTAATCCTACTAGAGGGAGTGGTGGATGTTGTTAACTTGCAATTGAAATTGGGAGATGAAATAGTCCCCTGTTACGATTTTGCGAAACAATCAATCGGCAAATTAATTAGGATAATGTCAATTTGGAACCAACGCCTCAAGAGACAGACAGGGATAAATCTGGTCAAAGGAGGAAGCAAAGATATTGAAAATGATACAACGTTAGGAATAACGGAGTTGCTAGAAAGGGGAAAAGAAGGTGAAATTATTCACAGGGAATTGATAGAGCCTCCCCGGCAGAATGAGGGAGAAGTCTTGGGGGAGGAACCACCCTTGCCTGAGCATTTAAAAGATTTGGCCGCACGTGGTTGTGAACTTCTAACTGAAACAGAGTCTGGTGAGGTAAAGGAATTGTTGTCCAAATATGCTGATGTGTTTTCGACTAATGATTTTGATATAGGGTGCACAGGACAAATACAACATGAAATCCACACTGGGGATTCACCCCCCATTCGCCAAGCTGTTCGGCGTCTGCCACTCTGGCAAAGAGATGAGGCTGACAGAATGGTGGAGGAAATGCTCCAAAGAGGGGTCATTGAACCTTCAGATAGCCCCTGGAGTAGTCCTATTGTATTAGTGAAGAAATCTGATGGATCCACAAGGTTCTGTATAGATTACCGAAAATTGAACAATGCAACTAGGAAAGTTTCCTATCCCCTACCCCGTATAGATGATTCCCTTGATGCTTTGTCTGGTGCTAAGTGGTTCTCTACCCTTGACCTCACAGCTGGGTACTGGCAGGTAAAGTTGAGCCCCACTGCCCAAACAAAGTCAGCTTTTGTGACCCGGACTGGCCTGTACCAATTTAAGGTTATGCCTTTTGGCTTGTGTGGTGCCCCCGCCACTTTTGAGCGACTAATGGAGAATCTATTACGCGGATTGCAGTGGAAATCCTTACTGATTTATCTAGACGATATAATAGTGTTTGGGGAAAGCCTAACTGAAATGATAGTGAGACTGGAGGAAGTTCTCAGCCGATTCAGAAAGGCCAATTTAAAACTAAAACTAAGGAAATGTTGGTTGTTTCAACAAGACGTTAAATATTTGGGACATGTTGTCTCTTCAAAAGGAGTAGCCACCGACCCATGTAAGATTGAGGCAGTGAAAAACTGTGGTAGACCAAAAACAGTTACCGAAGTACGTAGTTTTCTGGGGTTGGCCTCCTATTATAGACGCTTTGTAAGGGGATTTGCAGATATTGCCAAGCCACTCTATGAACTCACAGCCAAGAATAGAAGGTTTGAGTGGAGTGAGGCATGTGAGCATGCATGTATGTCCCTAAAGCAGAGGCTAATCACTGCACCAATACTTGCATACCCTGTGGTCAATAAAAGTGCAGAGTTTGTACTGGACACTGATGCCAGTGATCTTGGACTGGGTGCGGTACTAACTCAGCGTCAAGACGGAGTGGAAAAGGTCATTGCTTATGCAAGCCGTGCATTGTCACCGGCAGAACGTAACTATAGTGTTACGAGACGTGAACTTTTAGCCATAGTCCATTTTGTGAAGTACTTTCGCCACTATTTATGGGGGCGCCATTTTCTGGTGAGGTCAGATCATGGTAGTTTCCGATGGCTGCTGTCCTTCAAGGCACCTGTGGGCCAAGTGGCACGCTGGATAGAACTTCTGGGAGGATTTGATTTTCGAGTTGAGCATCGTCCCGGAAGAGCTTATGGGAATGCAGATGGTCTGAGTAGACCACCATTTGTAGCAAGTGAGGTAAAACAAGCAGAGGGGGGACGGAGTTAGTGAGTCCCTCCTCCCAGTTGGAAATGATTTTGGAGACTAGGAAAAAAAATAAAGAGGAAATAAACCAGGGGGAGAATGGGACCCTGGCAGGAAAGGTAGAAAGGGGAGAGGGAACGGAGACTTCCCTGGACCAGGTATTGAGCAACCTGGAGGAAGAGGAGGATAGTGAAATAGTAGAGGGAAAAGCAGGGACTGTTTTGCATGGGCGAGGAGTAAGTGCCGCCTATGTTTCCTCACTGTTTGTCAGGATGATAGGGAGGGGCCAGCTTGGTGACAAAGTGAGTCTGGAACAAGCTAGGTCTTGTAGGAATAGTGCGGGAACTAGCATGGATGCTAGGCACACGAGAAGTGAGCCGGTAATGAGTACCGATAAATGGAGGGAAGCACAAGAGAAGTGTGCGGATATAAAGAGATTAATTGAGTTAGTTAGGAAGGGTGACAGGCCAAAATGGGACGCTGTGTCAAGGGAGTCACCTGAGTTTAAGGCTTATTGGGCCAGTTGGAAACTATTAGGGGTAATTGATGAAGTGCTTTTTAAGATACATGAGGGATTGGATGGCAATCCGCCATGTTATAAGTTGATAGTACCATCCTCAGAGAGAGGGAGGATGTTAGAATATATGCACAGCAGTAAGTCTGCAGGGCATATGGGAGTAGACAGAACAACCAGTCGAATAAAGGCACAATACGATTGGTATAACGTGAGTAGGGATGTAAAGGAGTTCTGTCAGAGATGCAGTGTATGTGCAAAACATGCCACTGCCCCACGGCGACACAAAGGTCGCTTGAATCAGTATTTGGTAGGAGCCCCCATGGAAAGGGTGGTGATTGATGTGGCTGGTCCATATCCGACCACCAAGCGTCAAAATCGTCTCGTGTTGGTGGTTGGCTGTGCTTTTACTAAATGGATGGAGTTGTATGCAATGCCTGACCAGGTGGCAACTACAGTGGCCGATACCCTGGTCAGACAATTTGTTGTGTGCTTCGGTGTGCCTTTGGAAATACATAGTGATAGAGGTTCTAATTTTGAGGCAGCAGTATTTACTGAAATGTGTACTTTACTGGGAATTTATAAAACCCGGACTACCCCCTTCCATCCACAGGGAAATGGCCAGTGTGAGAGGCATAACAAGACCTGGATCAAGATGGTTGCTAAACTGGTTGAAGAAGACCAAAGCGACTGGGATTTCTGTCTTGATTTTGTGTCCTTTGCATATAGATCGTCAGTACACTCCTCCACGGGCCAGACGCCCAACCTTCTAATTCTGGGCAGAGAAATTCGAATGTCTTGGGATCTGACCTTGGCAATCCCCGCCCCTGGAGATCAAGTTAGCACACATACTGAATATGCCCAGATACTAAGACACCGACTACAAAATGCTCATGAGTTGGCAAGAAGGGAAATGGGGAAGAGCGGCGAAAGACAGCGCAAGAGGTATGACCGGAAATTAGTGGGAGAAGTATTAGAAAAAGGATCATTTGTGTGGCTGATGGACACCACAAAACGTGTGGGCCAATCACCTAAATTGAAGCCAAAATGGCAAGGACCCTACCTAGTAATTGAGAAACTTAGTGATCTTACCTACAGAATACAGCGTAGCCCACGCTCAAAAAGTAAGACCACACATTTTGATCGATTAAAACCATACCTAGGGGAACCCATCGCGAATCGGTTAAAGGAGGAAGCCAAAACCGAAATGGCTCAGGAAGTGGGCAGAGAGGGAACAGAGAGTCCCTCTAAGCAAATAAGCTCACCTCTAGTGGGGAGGGCAGACAGATTTCCAGGAGGAGTCAACCAAAGTTCCATCCCACAGGAGCCTAAACGACCCTCCCTAACTGACCAAGCTATACCACTCCCCAAACAGAAAGGTAGGAATCGACACCCCCCGAAGATAGTAGAGTGGAGGGGCCCTAACCAGGAAAGAGTAAGTAACGTGACAGAGGTCCGTACTAAAATACCGCCAGCTCGCGGTATTTTAGGAGAAAAAAAGGGCTACCCCCAGAGGAAATAAAAGAACCCGATAAGTTAGATAAATAGAAACTAGAGAAGGGGGATAACTATGCGAATGCCAGCCAAGATAGGAGAAGAGAAACAGAACGGAAATTCATTGGGCCTCGCTTGTCACCAATATTAGAGGAAGATGAAACAGAGCACGAGACATAAGGTCTAAATAAAAAGATTTTAGACACTAAGGGCAAAACAGAAATGAAAGTAGTAGCAGAGAAAAATGATTTGATAGGCCCCAAGTTTGGACGTACAAAACGGCAAGTCAGGAAACCAGCCCGTTATCAAGATAGGGCTTGATAAAGCAAGCATGTAGTAATTAGGGACAGGCCAATTTTCTTTAAGTAGAGTCCGTAGACTACATATTTTATTTAGCTACATATTTAATTTGATACAAAGTTATTTTGACAATGAAATAAACTGGTGTCAATTGCTTCACAGAAAACAAACCAAAAAGTTAAAATTATAACGACAGTAAGAGTGCTTCAGAACTCGAATAGGCTGAAGGATTCAGGTTAAAAAGATCCGTCTAATTCGGACGAGCCTGGGAGTATGAAATTCTGTGTGTTAATAACAAAGATGCTCCCATAGGCGCCAACTAACTTTCCGTCGGAAGGGAGGGGTCGTTGACGCATCTGCGTGAACGTGTCCTCCCACGTCCGGGCAAATATTCATTGGTAGTATTTTTTTTAAATTTAATTGAGGAACTGGTGGTGACTGAGTAAATAGTAGAATATCCCTGTTACTAACCTAACTTCACTAAATTTTATTTGTTGCAGAATTGTCCGACAGTCCCACTCAATTGTGATCGATAAATTGTCATTGTTTTATATATAAAATAAAAAAAAATTGTTTTCTTTGTAACCCTTGAAGTTATTTTATTAATTCTTTTAACTTGTTTTTATAAATATATATATATTAATTTGTGTCCCAATTTGCATTGTCGGGAAGTAGTAAATTTCTTCCCTTTCTTTTTTTTATTTTATTTAGAGTGTGTTATAATCATTTAGTGATATTTCAGTCTACCTGGTAAACACAAGGACACTATGTGGGTTATGCGATACAACGTGTTAGAAGGCAGAGGAAAATCAAATAAGTAAAAGTTGTGATTTCGATATTCAGTTGGGTTAATCTGCCTCACGATTAGGCCAGCGTAACCCGGGTGATTGTCATTTGTTGAGTTTACTCATTCAGATAGGAACCACATGGGATGTTGGTAAATGACGAAAAGAGGAAAGTAATTAGACCTAAATTTGATACTGCAAATGTTTTCTTTGGATATTTTCTAATAGACAGTTAAAAACAAATTAATGACACTAAGTTACTTTATTTTGAGACATGATTAATGACAGAACACTGGTGAACTGTCAACAGCTCTGTATCTAAAATCATCAAAGGGAGATTGAATGACAACCACATGTGTTCTAGTTCTTAATTCCGTTCATCGTACGTTGTTTTGAGCCACTGTGGAACCCTTCATCAGTCCAGGCTAGAAAAAAAGAGACAATGGGGAAATTTGAGACGGGTCAAAACGACTATAAAAACTGTCCGTAAACTTGACATTGCTCACTTCGCCGACTCAGTTGGAGTTCATGATTTATATCTAATGTCTTTACGTTACTACCTCCATTTTCAGTTTCTTCTTTTACCAATTCATGCATGTTGTTCCCACATTGATATATACAAAATTTCTGACAATCGGAAGTCTTCCTACCTCTGTAGCTTTGTGGACGGCAAAACTAAAAGATTAACAGATGGCTTTCCTACATCCGCTGACAATTACAAACTACCATTCGGCCTGTTCTACAAAAGATATGCAATGTTTGAATAAACTAACGCGCATGTAATTTGAAAACGAAAATACGAACACACACGAACAGAGCTCAATTTTTTTTTTAAATTCTGCAACATTTGTATAATTTTATTTGGTAACTCAGATCTTGTCTCTGGGGTTGTCGACGTGGACATAATGTGGTATGGAATTCTCTGATCCTGTAAATTCATGAATTTGCGTTTAATCAGTTATCCCGCACATAAAGAAATGAATGGACGCAGCTGCAAATATCAATGTAGTACACAACTGCCGTCGTTGGCTATGTCAATTACACTTTTCACACGCTTTGTAACGGACTAACATTATCATCATACTTTCAGGTTTGTTTAGGATAATTTCTACTTTAATCAGAAAATCAAAAAAGACATCATTCGGTTCAAGTTGTTATTGATTATTTAACGAATATGTCACCTGTCCACTGACTCCCAATAGTATAATTCAATCATGAATGAGCGTGCGCACAATTAATGCAAGTTACCAGTTACGTCTTGAACACGCAACATGCATTAATGTCCACTGTCGTTTACGAACGGTATCTCAAAATAATTGCAAAGAATTGGCAAACTAATTGTTCAATATTTGTTTTCACATTGTGTTTATAGTATTAATTAAATTTCTAAATAACAAATTAATGGTTATGTATTATTAGAGGCTCAGAGGAGCTCGTTTAAATTAAACGCAAATTCGCACAGGTGCGTGGAAATCACCATATTGAAATTCAACACCGAAGGTTCCGCCAATGAATAAGAGCAATAAAGAAATTAAGTCTAATGATTAGATCACAGAGAATTGTTTAGCGCAGTGTCATCCAGCTTACTAATACGTGGGGTTGTAGTGCCGAATATACGACTTTCTGAAACTCTTCTATATTGTTCATCAACAATACTTTAGTTGGGTCTTCAAACACTATTTATAACAGTTAGTTTGCTTGTTCGTTATAAACAAGTAATGTAAGTAAGCCAGTAATAACTTTCAATTGAGTAGTAACAATATTTGTTATTTTATTTTAGTGCAGTAATATTACTAAATTGCAAACAATATCCAAGTTTTACTTACTTAAACGTATATTTATTTATTTATTTATTTATTTAATATCTGTACACACGATTTCGAGTGACGTATGGTATACATATCTATAATTCTAAATAATTCCACGACTAACTGACCTAAACCCTCAAAGCTATTTATTTAAAGTTATATTAGTTTGAAGCAGTTTGAACACTTATAAAGTTCTTGCTATGAGAAACAGAAATTGGGTTGTTTTATGCATTTATTTGATTTTTACACTAGCCACGTGATTAACAACCCTATTAGCCGATCAGCGACTGCGTTACGGCTGGTGATCTCTTACTTTAATGTTTGACCTCGGTCACGTTCATGCATGGTCTAGCTTATTATAATTAGCTGCAGTTCTGTAGCTCGCTAGGTTTTGCTGTCGGTTATTTCGTTCGTCGTGGTGTTAATGCGAAACCCGGAAGCTACAGTTCGATCCTGTGCGAGTTACCCTATTTTACCGACCTGAAATCGGGTCGGTCAATTATTTTCGCCTCAAGTTTCTACCTTTCTACTGTCGACGGGTCCCGAAACTTTTTCATCAATTATTTTGAGGATGATGGTCCGAATTGGTCTATTTCACGACGAAAACCGCGTAAAATGGAAAAAGTGTGACGCGTCGTGTCGTCACGATAACTTATTTAAGGTGGCAGCAAACACGGGCATTTCGCCGTAGTATTCCGCGGTTTTCGTATCAACAGCCGCATGAAGACATTCGACTCGGACAAACTGATGCGAGTGATGTATTCAAAATTGTTTTGGCGCGGAAATAAATTTGCAAGAACTTTGGTACATAAATAAAATTATTGGGATCTGCAACAAATCACATAAAAGCAACAGTGATGAAACGTAGTTGGGGTGAAATTGTACTTATCGTATGTGCACGTTGTTCACATTTGATTTTTCTTATGCACTGTATCTATTTGTATGAATACTACTTTTAGTACGATTTCTTAAATTGTGACGAACTTTCCCAGTTTGCAGTAAACATATTTTTGTGCATCATCTGTCTTCGATGACCTCAGTATATTCAGTATATAGTGCACCCTCAGGTATTTGTAATATAAGTACAAATGACTTTTATCAATAGGAGCACTTTGCGCACCTGCCATCTGCAGATACGTTCATTATATTACTGCGATCCTTAAGTAGACAATGTAATTAGCCATCACTTAATGTTTTTATCTGCTGTTGAACTTTAATTCGTTGATTATTTAATAAGTGACCCTGTCTGGTATTGCTTGAAGATGGTTGCACAGAGACGATTTTTGGTATTCATTGCATTGACTTGGGTTGTGGTCGCTACAAGTAAGACCCCACATCAAGGTGGGTATATATTTCCTTGACTTGTTTCGAAGGGTTTATTATCGTCACGTTCATGAACAATAAACCATTTACAAATTTGATAAAGCATTTGAAACTTTCCACTTGCAGCCGTTGTAAAATAGACCTTGGAACATACAGCAATTAAAGATAATCGAGCGGTAGTGTGAATACTCACCCGTATTTCGGCTTACTAGGTTTATTCGTGTGTTTTTTTAGGCTGCAACGTTGGTATATATAAAATTGTTTCAATCAATCTAATTAAAAAAATATTATCAGCGTCTCAAATTCGTTATGAAGATTGACAACATTTCCAGGCTTGCTTGCGATCCACTGCAGAAAGTAATCGTTTTACTTGCACCGTTTGCGTAATTCTTGAACAAATATTATTATCATTCTTCTCGTTCTTAACGTAAAATTCTCAAATGTATTTCAATTGACCCAACTTAATACACCAATATGTCGGTGTTTTCACATACTATTTCCTGAATTGTTATTATTTCAGATGGTTTCACATGTCAGTCATAACGCACATGTGATATAAATCCGTATATATGTTAGGTGTCCGACGTCATTTCATTTTACCTAGTGGCGATTTATCACCTAAAGGTGATTTTTCAGGGATTATGAAAGAAAATTCAGGTGATTCCAAAATTAGTAATTGTATTACCAATGTATTTCCGGAAACGTACAGAGATGAGAGTATAGAGATGGCTCTGAAAATAACTACTTTCCTTAATCGCATTAGGGTAAACTAACAGTAATCAGTCATTAGTAATGGCTATCGTTTATGGAAATGAGGCAAGACGCTCTAAGAGGTCTTGAATATGCACTCACAAATTTATATTGCGATCACCGTGTTAATTTTAGTCGTTAGTAGCAGCGAAATGGATATATACAACAGAATATTAAATACATGACTCTACAATATCCGTTTAAACGAGGTTTGGTGGGAACAATTAGAGTTTACTACATAATTATATACAAAATATATATCAAACCATCTTCCTAGGAATATGCCTCTTCATTGCGATTGAGGCTCTCTATAGTTAAAATCAGGGTTTTTTTTTCAATCTACTTTTTTATTTGACGCCGAGATCGCTATTACGATAATCATGGTAACTGATTGGTCTGTTCTGTATATTAAAAACCAAGAAAAATGAAACCACAATCATTTGCACACAACTTTACAATTCAGTACCTAATACCACAAAGTGATTGTTCCGCTAAACATATCAAGATGAACCACACAATGAGTGGCTTTTTTAAAAACAGGTCACATGACTATTTTAACAAAATAGCTAGACGTTTCAAGCAATGTTTTTTTATTTTTCATTTATTTGTATATCATCGATAAAGAGCTATTGCTCGAAATGTACATACAACAACATCAGTTGATAAACAGTTGTAAATACAAAGCTATGTTTTCATAGCAAATAATAATAAGTAAGTAGGCCAGTAATAACTTTCAATTGAGTAAAACAATATCCAAGACTATAAAATACTGTAAATTACTTAATTTTTACTGCTAAAAATGGTCTGGATTTTATGGCATTTGTTACGACATGTCGTAGGACCCAAACAAATTTGTCACTGCTATAAAATTCGGCAATTTGCAAATTTATTTAATTTGCGAACATTTGTGTCTGGCAAAATTGAAGAAAGTTTACAGCCCCAACGCTGCCCGTGAAAACAAAACATTTTGAAGTTAAAAATATGAATAATCAAAGATAATTTTTATTAAAATTAATTCGAGAATACTGTAAATATAACACAATGAATAAACTGTATTGTATGTACAAATATGAGTAGTTCTTGGAATTAGCATATGTTGAAAAGCTTAACATTTCGATCATTGCATTATATTATTATACCTCCAAGTTTGGCTCAGTGGCACTAGATGAAAAAGTCATATAATAAATAATATTATATAATAATATGAATCTTCATAATGACGAAACATATATTTCGATTTATTCATTTACAATAAAGCTTGCGAAGTTTACAATTAAATTTACAATGTTGATTTTTGATAGCATTTTGTCAATACTAATTGGCGTTTGAAAGTTCTCCTTCCAGTACTTAAAAAGTACGTAAAAATCACACAACAATGCAATTGTGAAACGTCAAAATTAAAAAGAATGTGACGATTTTGAAGTTGGATATTACCACTTAGTGATGTACACTATTTTTAAATCCAAAATATCCTTGTATGAGAACATGACAGGTATATAAAGGTGACACATAATAATAATTTTCAATTTTTTTATGTCAAACAGTATTAGGTGGTCTCCCGTGATTGTAAGGCATGCTCTGTATTTTCTATTTATAGTGCAAACTGTGTTTCTGTTATCGATTTATATAGGATGGAACACATAATAGGTGTAACTAGTGAATCTGAAATCAATAAATTCATGAATCTGAATTTAACCGTATCAATTTATTCTGAGCATGCGCAATTGTAATGTAACTGTTGTTTGGAGGGCCAATTTAGTATGAAAATTATGAAATGGACACGCTTAGGATTCTCAAATTTGGAGGGAAAAAACAGGATACTGTTCATCAACCTGTCAAGTTTCATTAATATCCGCTGTAAAATTTCAAAGAGAAAATAATGGAGACGGACATTAACAATCCGAAAACCGAGGCCTGCGCCTTGAATGAAGACCAAAAATGTTACATTCGTGGCTCATGTGCTGTATTGTCGACTCGCCGATAATTATAGCCCATCAGCCGTTACAGTATCAAGCGCCTCTACGAACAAGTGCTAAACAGCATAAAGCTCATAGCACATGTCATGTATTTATCAACTCGATCGAACACCAGTTTATTAACTCCAACACAAATCTCAATAGTAACTCACCTTTTCGTAACACCAATGCCTAATTTATTTGCATTTATCTCAACATGCCCGGTCATGGCGAATCGTGTGAGTAGCATCAATATGAATGCACATTTTTAGTTGAAATGTGATAAGATATTTTCAGATTTTAAAATGTTGACATGTTTGAACGGCTGCAATCGTAGAGTCTATTCTGTTAACGATAATGGATGGCTTCGTGTAACTGGCCCTTGCACTAATTATACATAAGGATTTAGATACATGAATTAATAGCGAATACCAATTGATTTGAAAAGCGATAATACAATTATTTTTTACAAAACCTTAATCGTTGTATTTACTTGAATGGATATTTATTTAATATCTGTACACAAGATTTCGAGTGACGTATGGTATACATATCTATAATTGTAAATAATTCCATGACTAACTGACCTAAACCCTCAAAACTATTTATTTGAAGCTATATTAGTTTGAAGCATATTTATCAACTGAAGTCACGAAATGCTTTTTTACATATCGACTTATAAAGTCCTTGCTATGAGAAACAGAAACTGGATTGTTTCATGCATTTATTTGATTTTTACACTATCCCCGTGATCAACAACCCTATTAGCCGATCAGCGACTGCGTTACGGCTGGTGATCTCTTACTTTAATGTTTGACCTTGGTCACGTTCATGTATGGTCTAGCTTAGCTGTAGCTCTGTAGCTCGCCAAGTTTCGCTATTGGTTATTTCGTTCGTCGTGGTGTTAACGCGAAATCAGGGAGCTACAGTTCCATCCTGTGTGAGTTACCCTATTTTACCGACCTGAAATCAGATCGGGTCATTATTTTCGCCTCAAGTTTCTACCTTTCTATTGTCGATGAGTCCCGACACTTTTTCATCAATTATTTTGAGGACGATGGTCCGAAATTGGGCTATTTCACGATGAAAACCGCGCAAAATGGAAAAAAATTGACGCGTCGTGGCGTCACTATAACTTATTCAAGATGGCAGCAAACACGGGCATTTTGCTATAGTTTTCCGCGGTTTTCGTATCAACAGCCGCATGAAAACATTCGACTCGGACAAACTGATGCGCCAACACCAAATAAAATAGCATGTGATGTATTGGCGCTGAAATAAATTTGCAAGAACTTTGGTACATAAATAAAGTCATTGGGATCTGCAACAAATCACAAAAAAGCAGCAGTGATGAAAGGTAGTTGGGGTAAAATTGTACTTATCGGATGTGCACGTTGTTCACATTTGATTTTTCTTATACACTGTATCTTTTTGTATGAACACTACTTTTAGTACGATTTCTCAAATTGTGACGAACGCTATACCAAACTCTCCCAGTTTGCAGTAAACATATTTTTGTGCATCATCTGTCTTCAATGACCTCAGTATATTCAGTATACAGTGCACCCTCAGGTATTTGTAATATAAGTACAAGTGACTCATATCAATAGGAGCACTTTGCGCAGCTGCCATCTGCAGATACGTTCATTATATTACTTCGATCCTTAAGTAGACAATGTAATTAGCCATCACTTAATGTTTTTATCTGCTGTTGAACTTTAATTCGTTGATTATTTAATAAGTGACCCTGTCTGGTATTGCGTGAAGATGGTTGCACAGAGACGATTTTTGGTATTCATTGCATTGACTTGGGGTGTGGTCGCTACAAGTAAGACCCCACATCAAGGTGGGTATATATTTCCTTGACTTGTTTCGAAGGGTTTATTATCGTCACGTTCATGAACAATAAATCATTTACAAATTTGATAAAGCATTTGAAACTTTCCACTTGCAGCCGTTGTAAAATAGACATGCGCCTTGAAACATACAGCAATTAAAGATAATCGAGCGGTAGAGTAAATACTCACCCGTATTTTGGCTTACAAGGTTTATTAGTGTTTTTATCTGCAACGTTGGTATATATAAAATTGTTTCAATCAATCTAATTAAAAAAATATTATCTACGTCTCAAATTTGTTATGAAGATTGACAACCCTTCCATGCTTGCTTGCGAGCCACTGCAGAAAGTTATCTTTTTACTTGCACCGTTTGCGTAATTCTTGAACAAATGTTGTTCTCATTCTTCTCGTTCATTTCAATTGACCCAACTTAACCCGACTGTGTGCTATCCTCGTTTGGGGTCACTTCTAATCACAGAATACGATAGTTTGTCATGTATTTAATCAATGCTTATATAATTAAAAACATTATTCAAAACAAACAGATTATTTGCCTTCATGGCTGGCTATCAATCAAGACATCAATATGTCGGTGTTTTCGCATACTATTTCTTCAATTGTTATTATTTCAGATGGTTTCACATGTCAGTCATAACGCACATGTGATATAAAGCCGTATATATGTTAGGTGTCCGACGTCATTTCATTTTAACCTAGTGGCGATTTTTCACCTCGTGGTGCTTTTTCAGGGATTATGAAAGAAAATTAAGTTGATCCCAAAATTAGTAATTGTATTTCCAATGTATTTCCGGAAACGTACAGAGATGAGAGTATAGAGATGGCTCTGAAAATAACTACTTTTCTTAATCGCAATAGGGTAACCTAGCAGCAATCAGTGTTCATTAACGGCGATCGTTTATGGAAATGAGCCAAGACGCTCTAAGATGTCTTGGATATGCGCTCACAAATTTCTATTGCGATCACTGTGTCAATTTTAGTCATTAGCATCAGCGAAATGGATATATATATCCAGAATGTTAAATACATAACTCTACAATATCCGTTTGAACGAGGTTTGGCGAGGAACAATTAGAGATTAGCACATAAATGTATACAACATATATATCAAACCACATTCCTAGGAACATGCCTCTCCATTGCGATTGCGGCTCTCTATAGTTATAATTGGGTTTTTTTTCAAGCTACTTTTTTTATTTGACGCCGAGATCGCTATTATGATAGTCATGGTAACTGATTGGCCTGTTCGGTATATTAAAAACCAAGAACAATGAAACAACAATCATTTGCACACAACTTCACAAATCAGTACCTAATACCACATAGTGACTGTTCCGCCAAACCTATCAAGGTGAACCACACAGTAATTGGCTTTTAAAAACAGGTCACATGATTATTTTAACAAAATAGTAATGGTTCTTCATTTTACATTTATTTTTATCTCATCGATAAAGAGCTATTGCTCGAAATGTCAAGCTATTTTGAGTACTTACTTAGGCAGGCGATTTCACGTGTTATTGCATATCTATCAGTTTGTTGCACACTACCAATTAAAAAAGCCGGTGACCCATTGCAGAAAATCCTGTTCTCTATTAACCCCATCATTATTCTGAGGTTCAAAAAGATTATAATCTTTATTTTTAAATTGGTTATTGATTGGCCTGTTTGTTGTGCATTCAAATGAAATCTATTTACAGCTGTATGTATTATGTACTATGAATAGTTTCTTACGACAGCGATTACGAAACATTTTCTACTATATATTATATGTATAGGTCCGAGTAGCGTTTATTTGAAACTACTTATCATGGCGTAGAATCTGTTACGATCATACTCAAATATAGGTTATACAATTACCTGAAAGTAATGAGATTGCCAATCGCGTTACACAGAAATTCATGGAGTAGCGCCCATGAAAAATATAAAATTAAAAAATAAATTTCCGAGATACAAAACTCTAATTAGGTGTTACGCTTGCAGGCATACGAGCCTATATTCGGCCGAGCGGAGATGTTGTATTCTATCATACACACATCGCAAACGTGTAACTGTAAACGCCCATAAATGCTATAGATCGATACTAATTTGAGATGCTGCCATTTTTTGTAAATACATACATGTCTCTATATCGATTGTAAGAATACCACGTTGGCATTGATATTTTTTGCACCAGGCCCATATCAATTGCTGGCGCGTAATATAACTTATGTTTTGATTTGTTTGTAAATTTGTTTCACAATTTGTCGTGCTAAATTTCTGAGATTGTCAGACTATCGATGATTCACGGGAACCATGGATTGTTTGGTGTTCCATGGAGAAGACTCATTGACGAGCAACATACACTCAGATATATCCTTGATCAGTGGTTAGTGGAAGCAACATTATTTTAAATAACTATCATTTTCCCCATTTTATTTTTCATAAGATAATTAAGGTACTAATAATTAAACTTACTAATAAATGCAAATACTCAGAATTCAACTTCCATTAAATTGTACTATCGGGCCATATAACGATATTGACTTAAAAAGGTTGTGGGTCACTAGCTCGATTTTCGAGAAAATGATGGTTGTATTTTAGTGGATAGTGGTCTTTTTGGCAGTATTATAACACTTTCACCATAGTTTGATGTGGTAGACATATTATGCAAAATCGCATATTGCAGTTTGGTGACATAGGCTGAAAAAGATATATATTGTGAATGATTCGGTACATTTTGTTCTCCTCAATTAATTGAAAAATCTGGAGTTCTTTAACATTATGTTCAATGGAATTGTTCAAATAATAGTTTCTCACGTTTCTCAAAATAGGTCACTGTAACACAACAATGAATGATAGTCCATGGTTCCAAGCGACACTAGCTTCATGATTTTACGTAATAACTAATGAACATTTTCATGCGGTATTTTATACTAAAGTTTTTCAAAAATTATAATATCATGAACAAAAAATGCAACTACTAAACACTACTAAATCTTCGACTAGCGCACAACTCCTTACCCCCAAAATAACTGACTTTACACAAATGAGCACAACATTTTAAACATGTACGGGCAAGGTGATATGTTTATGGATATGTAACTGTAAAAAAGTGACATAAAACACCAAATCACTTAACAAAAATATGAAATTGAGCTCAAACATACTCACATTCACATTTTAATAAAACTAATATTCAGTACTCTAATGCAGCCAACCTATAATATTTTGCATTGAAATACTTAATGAGAATTGTGAATGAATGTATGTTCTTTACATTGTGTGTGTTATAAGTATAGTAGTTTATGTTGAATGGTAAATGAAAGGAAATTTCAAAGTGGCTTAGTCCCTCGCCATTTCGGAGTGGAGTACGTGAAAATTATGTTGTGATTCAACGTCACCAGACTCCACACAGTAGAATACAAATATACATTTACAAATCACTGAATCTGGTAAGCGTCCTTATAATGAAACAGTAAAGATGTGTATGCTTAGTTATGACATGTAAATTAAAGAATGAGGTGTTTTCCCACTTCTTCTAAATTCAGACGAAGGGTCCTGATAGGTGTCTTCTGATTTTGCTAATCACAAAAAGACACATACCAAGTCTGTAACAATACCGATAATGTGCTTACAGTAAATGAAGATTCTGACATCGCTTTGAAAAACAAATTAAGCTTTTTACAGCTTTGTAAATTACGCAGAGTGTATATAATGTTCGAAAACTTACAGTTTTAGTAAAATAAACGTTACCGTTGTTTTAGGTTCGCCTTGTTTTATCCCACCATGGACACGTGAGCAATGTGAAACGAATCCGCAAACACAAGAAGAATGTGAACTCATGCATTGTTGCTGGTCTATCCCCAGAAAAACATGTTTTAAACCATCGTCAATCGGTAAGAAGTATACTCTCCTTCATACTTTCTAGTAAGCATGGCGAACATGTATGCCCCCACGGAAGCTCGTAACTAGTTAGGTCGTTTCGTCTATGATTATATTAGGCTTTATTTATATTTAAAATGTTGTGTTCTTCAATGCTTGGTGAACATATTTTGTCAACGAGGGATTTCATAACTGGGTAGGTCTGACTACGACTATGATCGTTCTTACTATGATTATATTATTCTTTATTTGTCAAATTCCTTGTGACGTAGGAGATTCGAATTGCGTGTTCAATAAAGCATTCACTACACGTTTAAGAAAAAGTCTTTTTTTCGGTGTGCATTATGACCTGTCGTAACAGGGACGGCGTCTGTCTACAGTGGGGAGGTGCATTTGTCGAGTTGTGATCTCGAATATTTTTTGTTAAAATGTAAATAATGTATACAATAAACTAAGTCAATTGTGCATTTGATGGATGTGTTTTGGTTTCATTTTGTTATTAGGTATCTATAACATAGCTATCAACAGTCAAATAGATGGAATAATGAGAAATATAGTTGCATTGAATGATGGGAGGATACCAAGAAGTGACTACCCAGACGTTGATCTGGCAGCAGTCATTTCTGGCAGCTCACTTCCTTTCTACTCATTTGATTTTAACACTCGAATAAAGGATAGAGACTGGAACACATTATCCTATGTGTACGACCCAAATATTTATGCGTGTACTAGAGAAAATGGTGCACCACTGTTTACAATAACTTTTGAGAAGAAGATTTTACTGCAGAGTTTGAGATTACTGACAAGGTCAACTGATTGTAAGTTTTTTTATTTTAAAACACAAATCATGGTTTGAACATCAAGGTAATTGTTTTGTGTCACGGTATCATGATGTGTTTTGCTGAGATGCATTGAATGTATTGCCTATTGTATTGTTTCATAGTTACAATACATATTTGCCAAGTTTCATTTGTCTTTGTTTTGCCGTGACATGTTGGAGTTGTTTTTTAATATATTGTTTTTACACAAATGACGTAAAGCGTAGATTGAAAGTGTTTAATCGTATCTTATCCTACCTTATTTCAGTGCTTATGCTGGCGGGAAGTCAGCTGGCCGCTATAGAATCCTTAGATGGATGGCGTTTGTGGTGTGGATCAATCCTGGATAGCGAAACTTTGAGTAAAGGTTTTGATAGTACAATAGACTTGGAATGGATAGACGATAAACTTGTCTGGGTACAGTATTATTGTATGAATTTTTTTGATGGTATGTGGACACACGGAGTAAAATTGCATGATCTTGGCAAATCCCGAGATGTTCATATATATGAAGTTGAAGCTTTCACTTCTTATGGTGAGTACATATCTTCAACGTTAGTACATGGAACAGGCTGTATTGGTGTCGCCATATAAACAAAATTGTCTACCCACGTCATCGCAATGAACACAATCAGAATTCTATATACTTAGTGTTGCACTTCCAACCAGAAATACAATTTGTTTTGTAACTGAATAAACATCTACCTAACTTGACAGTTTTTGATCCCGCTGGGTCCTAGCAGGGCAATATCCTTAAATAGAGCCTTTATAGAACCCGGACACCTCCTCTCCTGTCACACAAGATGAAATCCTACTGCTCGCTACGTTCTGTAGTCTGATGCGCGTCGAGACTTCAGTTTACCTTTTGTTGTACCACAGTATCTTTGTCTTTGTATCTTTATCTCTGCATAACCGCATAACTTTGCTTGGTTTCTATATCTTTGAATGTGACCTTAAATAATTAAATGTTTGCCGATATCACTGTCTGTCGCTCTCTGCCCGATTCTGGAATGTTTCGATTGACTCACTCTAACTATACATTTACAACTGTATACCGGCGTTCTTATGTCTGATTGCGTATTATTTCCGGTTTTTCCCCCGTTAATAGGGTATTTTGGGCTCAAATAAAGTGCCTCTAACTATTTATCAACATAACCTGACTCTTCAAGTTTATTATTTGAAAATAATAAGGGTGACTTGTGTGTAAATTATATACAAATGTGCCACAATGTACATCGTGCCTCATGCTAACTATGTGCCGGATACAGTAGTTTACATAAAAAAAGGTCAAACGAGTGCTTTGGCAAACCATTCAACGTGTTTCTAAGAATTATACCGTGATTGCTTCTCATCTTCTACCTCATTTTCTTTTTAAGGTGGCGAAAGTGTTATTTGCATACTTGTTTTTCCTTTCGATTGCGAATAATGACTAAAACAAACAGATGCACCATAGTATACATTTTATAATCGACATGGTCCAATCTGTTCAAAAATGTGTATGTATCGATGGTTTGTGACACAGACACGCTCACATATAAAATAATACTTTTATTTTCCTGAAAAAATAAATTAATTACGCAATCATGCTTGTGATGAAAACTTATTCAGATATATGTTGAATATGTCTCAGCAGTTTTATGCATGCGCCGCATTTTAAACAGCAGATCATTTATTTTCTATAAAAATGAGCGATAAAACGTTGAACACTGACTTGCCAAACCAACAAACGCTAACGTTTAATTTATACTGATGAAAAAAAGTTCAACCAGCTTACATGATGACATATGTTATTTCGATTCTAGCATTTCAAAGTTTATAGTACATAAAATCAGTTAATTTAAAAAAACGGAATTTTCAATGCAAATAATACTCACGCTCCCTTAATAAATATCGGGAAGCCAATATGCTTGCAAAACTCGATGTTTATTGTTGTCCAAGCATTGAATTACATATAAAACTGACAGAACATACTTAATTACGATAACATATATGCAATACACATTGTATACAAATAGGAAAAAGCAGATATCATCATAATTTATTTAATTGTTTATTTAAAATAATTCTCTTCTTAATTTATTATAATTAAATAGATTTATTGTTACTTCTATTATATATAAATAATTTGGATGCAAATATTTATATACACATGTAAATGAGAATTATTATTACATATAATATACATATACAATGGGAGAATTATTAATTAAAATAAGCGCACAAACAGAACCTCATACCCACAGGGAAATAATATGTGTCAATTCGTTTAACTCTGATTTTTGTGTGGCTAAACATTAGGTGGTGAATTATGTACATGTCATTAACATATTAACAACAATACATAAACTTCTCGTCTGCAAGGAGATATAGACAACATAAATACTATTGTGAACCTCAAATATAAGTTCCTTATTGCAGGAGGTATTGGTGAATGTCACTGGGCTCCACACAAAGACGATTATCGCGGCGTAAAGAATGTCATGAGAAATGGCGACCAATGTGAATTCTGGGAAACAATTATGCATGGTCTCCCAGAACACGTGTTTCATATTTCAAAAATGCAGGGCATTTATGTTGAGAACTACTGTCGACGAGTTGACGCTGAATACACAGCGAAGTGTTATTCAATCTATCATATAGAAGGCTATTGTCTCATAGGATCACCGGGACAATACTGTGGTAAGTGCTTGAAGTCACATATCTAAGAGTAATTGTATATATATATATAATTTCCAGATTTTAATATTGTTCATTGCTGGTCAATTTTTTGATTTTATTATTTTATAGATTACCCAAAACTGCGTTTATGTGACAGTTCATCATGTAAAAATAATGGAACATGCGTTCCAATGTTCGATTCGTATACTTGCATTTGCGATATTGGATTTTCTGGTTACGATTGTGAGTTAGGTGAGTATCCTATTTCAAGAATATGCATGGTTATGTCAGTTACAAATATTATGATTGGGAGTTTAATATGAATAATTCATTCGATACAATGACAATGCTAAAAAAAGATGTAGAATAAAACCCATTAATATAATGATCCAATAATAATATGATCAAAACATCAGAGGATACTTTGATCATACATCAATGAGGCACACATGCCCCAAACTTGGCTATTTTTATGACTGATCATTTTTTCTCCATAATAATCTTCAAAAATACATGTTATATACAAAATATCAAGTCGATGAGGTAAAACTCCTCAACAAAATTTGCCTCAAATTGTGGCCATTTTTGCCGGAACTTTAAGATGGGTACAACACCATGTTCAACAATATTTTACTGTTCCTTAAGGAAGATGTGGTTATGGATATTATTTATTAAATGTTGAGTTGATCGGTTAAAGGGCTCATGAGAAACAAATGCACCAAATTTGAATCATTTCTGCCAGGAATTCAAAGTGGCAGCAAATGAAATGTATAACATTTTTAGCATGTTTTCCACGCAAAAATTACGATATCAGTCAAATCACGTGACTGACTATAATTATTATTTTTTCGCACAAGAAGCTATGGTCATAGATGTTATAAACAAGATATCAAGTTGAGCGGTTAAAGCACACACCAGGAACAAATGTCTAAATGTTGAACCTTTTTGTCGAAAATCAAAAATGGCAGCAAAATCATGTTACCAACCTAAAATTATTGTTGAGAAATAGGAAAACTGAGGCATCAGTAAAGAAAATACATGGAGTTTGGATGAAATTCAATATGGCGGTCAAGTCACATGACCAGCCCTCTCAGATTTCTTACACTTTAATGTGCTTTACATATAATGACTATAACGGGTACTGAAGATTTTAAACATGCCTTATGTTTGAATTCATGAAAAGGTACAACAAAAAATTCAAAACGCCTTCACCCTCAAAAATAGATTTAACTTCAATCCAAGATGGTTACCAAACCATTTGACTAATCAAAATTCTGAAAGTCTGGGAAACCATGTCTCATAAGGGTTTATCGTCATGGATTTGTCAGACTATTCCGTTCATCAGTATTCTCAACGTGTCTTGACGGGATAATGATGGGATTATTCTATCTAATATAGGTGTTAAAAACAGTTGAAAGTTTTACAAAAAATGTTGTGATAATAAAAACCACTCAAATAAATAAATAGTGTAATAATATGCAATTTTTTTTCGTGTTTGTAAATGAATGTCTATATCATGTTAAAAATTAAAGCCTGAACTGCATCACAGGGGTTCGATGGATTTAAATTCGTTACTTAGCGAGTTTGGATTTTCACTTGAAAAATAGTTATTTGACTTTTTATTTTTATTTCCAAGGCCAATTCAATCAAATATCAAATCAGAAACAATAACTGATGAACGTTACATAACTTGCAATAAGCAGGCCTTACACTGTGACAGTCCAACAAACATTACAAGCACGAACACTGGGTCACTACCACCTAGATAATCTTCATTATTAATCATGCAAGTAATTGCTGATACCCTGAAAAGATTTTTTCTGTGACCTGACATTGCCGCCGAACCACGGAACCAATCACAATTTTGAAAGTCAGGTGCATCAATTCATATTTTGCTCTGTCAGCACAGAAAAATGGTAGCATTCTATTTAGGAGTTCTCTTACAGAATCATGAAAATTACAGCAGTAGACGAAGTTAAAGCCACACGCGGAATGTCCAGCATATGAGGTCTCCTGATAGTTAACTTTTGTGCACTGCCATCAATAAGCCATCATTGCATGCAATTATCGTAAAGTTATTACAGTTATTACTTTTTCTGCCGAAAATCCAGATTTGTGGGAAAAGCTCATTTTATATTTCATACACTAGTGTTGGTCAGGCATACTAATTGCCACAGTCCGAACAAATGCCCTGAAATGTTGCCCATTTTGCCGGAATTCGCGGTAAAATCTCGTGAAAGGTCAAAATTATAAATGAGTTTTTTTTCGTAAGCTCTGGTAATACTTGTTATATACAAAATATCTGGTTTATTAGTTAAAAAATTCATGAGAATTTGAATTCCAAGATGACGGCCAAACCACGTGACTGATAACAATAACAATATTTTCCTCATAAAACGTTATGGCGATGCTTGTTATGTACGAAGTATCAAGTTGAAACTATCAATAATCAAATATGACGTTAAAACCACTTGACTGTTCAAAATTATCTAATTTCCTCGCAAAACGTTGGATGTTACATTCTGAGTATCAAGTTGATCAGTTAACTGTTTTGAATGTGTATCAAATAAATATTAATATTAAGTTACATTTAATTTCATACTGATAATTCAAAGAACAAAACAAATTACATTAACAAAACAAATCATTTTTCCCCTCCAATATTTAGATTTAATTTTTCCATGATTCACACAAAAGTTAGCAAAAATTTTATAAATACATTTGTACCCGCGTTTATTAACTGTGATATAACTCAAATTATATCTATTCAGCAATTGCCTTTCCTGTCCGTGGTCCATTCACCTATGACGATGCCGATAGAATCTGTCAGAAATACAACGCAACATTATCGTCATTTGATGATGTAAGAAATTCTTTGTGGTTCGGTTATGAAACTCTGGAATATCATTGGACAATCGAAAGGGTGCAGATACAATCTTTTAGTAATTTGAACACAAGTATGGATTCGCCACATTATAATTATTTCCACTATCCATATCTGAAGTCTCGAAGTGGGTCCATCAATCTAGAAGCACACGCCTTTTGTACTCGGAACACAGGTACCGTCCACACGAAAAGTCTTTCTTATAATAATATAATATAATATAATATAATATAATATAATATAATATAATATAATATAATATAATATAATATAATATAATATAATATAATATAATATAATATAATATAATATAATATAATATAATATAATATAATATAATATAATATAATATAATATAATATAATATAATATGCGTAAACATACAATTATATATTCAACTTTATCAGTAACATTTTCAGAACGTACCTGCCCAGTTGCATATATACCTTATGGATTTGAAGATGGCAGAATTAGCATTGAACAAGTATCAAAATCGAGTGAACAATTAGATCAACGATTGGAAATCAGTGGACTATCGGATGTACTGAGAATAGTAAAAAAGAATAGCATATCGTCTAGCAATCATGTTGGTATACTCTATCCACGATCCGAGGATCCTTTGCCTTTTATGGAAATTTATTTTGGACAGCAAAAATCAATATTAGCTATTGCAGTACTAATTTTACGGTTACTTGGTGAACAAACTGAACTCGTTGGTATAGGTACATATAAAGTGGCATATAGTATTAATGGCAGGAATTGGAATTTCTTACTCGACAGTACAGGAAGACAAAGGGTAAGAATTTTGACAATTAAAACACGCAAACATCAACAAAAAGTTATATGAACAAGATTAGACCTACCTGATGTATAATTTTGTTTTATGCAGTTATTCACACCATTGAATATGAAAAACGCGCCATCATTCCACTACATGTGCCCAACATTATTTGCACGTTCACTGCGGGTCGAAATACAGGGAGATAATATTGATATACGACGTGGTTGCTTCATTGAAATTTATGGTCCACTTGTCACACATGAAGGTAAGATCAGCACAACATGCTTGTATCGCCACATATTGATGTAAGATGTGGCATATTAGGTTGGGGAGATAATATGCCCATATAATAACACAAACGAAACTATTTTATTGTTCACCCTGTCAGAGGGTTGTTTAAAGCTGCCGTCGTTTATACGTATTCGACAGCTAAATGTTTATATCTCAGAATACAGACTATTCAATTCACAATATAAAACATCCCAAGCGTTTGTGAACAGTTTATTGTCATCGTGAGAATAACCGCTGTGCAATGTTGCAAATTACATCGCTGTATCGCTGCATTGCTAAACAAAACTGTAATGCTTAACAATCAAGCTATAACAAAATATTGCAAAAATGCATTCTAATTCCAGGACTATGAGGCGCCAAATTGTCAAGACACACTTGTACTATGATGTTTTATTGGGGCTATAATTAAACGTTTAACACATTAAAATATGAACATTTAAATTCAAAATATGTGTGTTTAAATTCAAAATATAAGAAACAGATGTTTAAATATGAGCAATTAAATCCAAAATACGAGCATTTATCAGACAGTAACCGTCAGGGATTTTGGAGATTGAAAACAATAAGGCTCTTGGAAATAACATCTGCCTAGTATCAACATATTACTACGATCCTCTAGTATCAAGCAGTCTTTTACACTTCATTTGTCTCGGGGACGTTAACCCCCATAGGACCCTTGGAAACGACACTCCAAACTCATTCATTAGTTTTTTGTCACCATTATTACTGTTACTGTATCGTTTTTATCGCCTGGGCTTGAATGTAGCAAAACGGGACCTTATTTTTGGGTGACCATTTACATTGTGATATATTTGTATCAAAGTTTCCCGATCAAGTTCAGAAGTTATATAAGCACTTGATGTACTTAACTCGGGCTCATTCCTTGTGCAGATGTGCGAAATATAACCTAGGACTAATTGGGCAACATGTAACCATCACAGCTATAGTTACCATATTCATATTAATATGAGTTGGATCATTAGAAACTCTTGGAGAGGCCGCGATGTCAGAAAAGCTGCGCGAATTATTTTTTCCTTCACTTCAACAAAACCGCAGGCAGACCCTATACATTTTAGTTGCATTGAACTCGATTATGACAAACAGCATGAACTATTTTGGTGTAAAATGTTTTTTTATTCAGATTGTTTATCTTTCTTATTCATGTGTTGTCCCCTCATCTTTAAGCTGATTTTTCCGCATGTTTCAATAACTCTGACATATATCCAGTGTGTGAGTTCACACGTAGTTGCTTAAATTTTTCACGTAAATCGCCTCACCCACTCAGCTGCAGAGCTCACACACCATCCAGATTTGAATTTGGGTTTTAAATGTTTATATTTTAACATCTGTTTTTTGTATTATGAATTTAACTGCTTATATTTTAATTTGTCATATTTTTATGTGTAATGATTTTAATAATGTCCCAATGACCACCATACTACTACAGCCCATTATTATTTCAGGAATCTATTCCTTCTTCAAGTCTACTGTTCCATTATTCTGTGTTACCAAGTTAATCAGAGCAGTCGATGCGCGTTGATGGGGAGAAATGACAACTGTTTGAGGGGCAAAAATAAGTCGCGCTGTAAACGACCATTGGAATCTTAAGTATACTTGCGTATTGACTGTCATAATGTAAATTTTATCAATAATATATCTTCACATAAAATAAGCATCCAACAAAATATTTCTTTTTTTCTTTTCATCAGGAAGTATACATTCGGATTTTTATGTGAGAAAGGGAGAAATATTTCTTGAAGATATAGAAGACTCATTGAATAATAAGCATACCGTAGGCCATTTTTATCTAAGCATCGAGGCATGTCTAATGTTGTGTATAGAAGAAACACGATTTAAATGTCGATATATGGCTTATGAAACTCTTCAAAGAACATGCATATTTGGTCCGTATACACATTGGATGGGAGATCAAAGTTATATAATATATGAGTCGTTACACTGGGATTATTATATTCGTCTCACAGACGGTAAGTAATTATAATTTGATCTTATCGGTAACATATGCATAATTTGCATTGCTTGGCGTTAACTATTGCACAATTATTAACTTTAATTTTAACAAAAATCTGTGTCGAAATGGTGGAGTGATCCTTCATAGATGGGTTTAGATGTCTTACTAGTCATCCCATGACACAGAATCTACTAACCTAGTTACATAAATAACGAGGTTAATTATTATAGCATATTCACGATAATATGATGTTGTAACTGACTGAAAACCAAATTGTCAATACATGAGCTAGTCTGACATGCAAATAGTAAATATCTCACCTGTAGAAATACTGGAGTGTGACAACATCAGTAGAGTTTGTGGTCAGAAATTAAAATGTACAAACACACCTGGAGTAATTTCCTCAATAGACTACCCTGCACCATACAAGAAGCATCTCCAATGCTCCTGGTTAATCGAGTCATCAACACATGAGTACGTCGCCTTGGAGTTCGTTGAGTTTGATGTAGGAAGATCTAGTAAAGAATGCCAGACCGACTACGTAGAAGTATATAATGGTCAGACAAGGGATGAGTGGAACAAAGTACGATATTGTAATCGTAATATGCCACTTCAAACAATTCTGTCTGACTTTCACCATCTACTGATCTTTTTCACATCTGACAACCATGACGACAATAGCATCGGATTTATGGCGAAATATACCTTTATATCTGTCAAGATGGAATCTGAAAGCTTATTAAATCAAGAAGGTATTCATATGTTATGTGTGTTTAATTAATATTTATTCCATATAAAAAATCCTTTGCATACGAAAATCTAATTACATGATAACATAGAACACTTTCCGCGTGTAATTGATGGTCGTACAGTTATTACGGATTTCGGTATATAATATTCCAGGAAAATGTGTTATGTTCTTTGTGTAATTAGGTGTTCGTATACACGGGATTCCCCCTACAAAAACGACGAATTCGGCCGAGTTTCATTAGCCGTTGACACAATTCTGTCCAAACGGCTCGTTTGGCTGTGAAAGTTTGATCTGTTTCCTGATTTGAAGAAACCTGTCTCTTTACTTATTTTCAAGCCGAGTTCAAGATGGCTGCTCCCACATAGTAAATATCGGCGAATTAATCCAGGTCAATTTCTATGAGTATACCTTTTTATCGATCAAGCTGGATTCTTAAAAATTATTAAATCAAACATTTGTGCATATATTATTTGTGTATTCATTCAGAAAATATAGGGTTGTCGATAGTTTAATTAAGTAAGTGAAGCCAAACTGTCAGTCAGCATTCATTTACTCAATATATACATGTATTCTTCTTTTAGATTACACATCAATACACATCTCCTTATTTTATAGATTCTGCATGCCCCACACGCTGGAACAATTATATGGGCTCCTGTTATCGTTTATTCAGTATGCCATCCAAACTTCTGTTCAGTGAAGCAATGGAAATCTGCCACAAATCTGGTGCAACATTGACAGATATAAGTAATGAATATGAAGCCCGATTTATTCATCAGATGATTTCACATATAGAATTCGGATGGACGTATATTGGTAAGTACTGTTTGTAAGATTCTTTATTTGCTATGCCTTTCCATGAATTCTGCATTCGCCAAATTTCTTACACTTATATGTGTTATTTGTATTGGTAGTATGATACCTGCAACGTTTTGAAGTTTGAATGTGTTGTTTTCAGCTTCATGTGATTATATTAATTATCATTTATCAAACTAATTAGAACACAGTAATACTTGAAAGTAAATAACAAACACATTGGTAGTTTTCATCTTCTGATGATGGAAAAATACATTTTTATTTTGTGTGTAATTATTTTTACTGAAGTGTTTTATAAATACAGAAAATAGCGGGTTTCGACTTCTGACATCGTCGTGTTGTCATTATCAAAATAATTAACAGGACCACACAGAGTCACTAACATATATGCATAACTACTTATGTGTCTGTGCGACTTTTAATCATAATTTTGACTCAGAATGGCTTATGGTAACATCATAAACTATTGTGAACATTGTCTACTAGCTCTACTTTACCATTATAGCTCTGTACCGTATTTCATTCTTTTTTTCAACTATTTCCATCCCAAACATCTCGGGCTCTGCCACCCTGATAATATAAGGTACTTTTTGACATGACTTTTATTCATACCTTTTAAATGGCTACTTTCTTTTCTTCACATGATTAGTTGAGTGTGTTTTTTTTCTAGCACTGTCAAAGCAGCTGACTTCCAAGGTAGTTTTCTCACTTGCTTCTGTTGCTACTTTCTGAACTGAAATTGCGACTTTTGGCACACCAAAATTCAGCCCTGCCCTGTACAATCTACATTCATTTTTGTTTGTCGAAATCCACCGTGGTAGGTCTTCAAGTACAACTCTAGAATTCACAACAACTCCTTCTTATCAGCGAGATCTTCAGCCAATAATCATCCATTTCTCCATCTGTCAATTCTCTGATGGTCTCATTGGCATTTCATTCCATTACTTTTCAGTGATTCTCATCTTGACTTCCTCATCAATGATCTAATCGGGTGGTGTTTTATAACTTCTTGACATTCACTATTGTCTCCCGAATGTCCTTCTGTTCTCGTTACAATCTCTCGAAAAATGTCAGGTGATTGATGTAGCTTGGACCTTTTTCTTTGCACAGTAACAGCCTTTATGGCAATATATGGAAAATTATACATATGCCATGACTGCACATCGCCTTGAAATTTTCAGTTTGCGCCGGGGAACACTGTATAAATTATCATGTTGACACACAACACAAATGTTGCACTGTAATTTTTCAGGTTTCAATATTGTATATGACTTTATTTTTACTGCACTGCTTGGTTCAAGTCATTAGGACTTGATCTAAATGGTATACCTCTAATTTCCAAGTATGGCATTGTACTGATTTATTAGTTGTTTTTTTTGTGTGTGAAAACCATATAATTTTTTTCTTCTCACAACTCCAGTAAACGCCCAATCCATTTCCCTTGAGTACAAGTCTACTTGTCTCGAAGCAAAAATATATAGTTAAGTTTCTCTACTATTATGACCGAGGGAGTTAAGGTCAGCGACATATGTGCTTGTACACTTATTCCAAACAAATATATATATATATATATATAATATAACATATATGGTCAGGCTGTAGACCACAAAATAAATGCCACTGTACAGCGCCCTCTGTTAGCGCAAAACAATGTTTGTACACCACTTGTGATCTACAATTGACATTATTGGTTCATGAAAATAACTGAATATACAATTAAATATCTAATGTCATCACTATGGTAATTAAAAACTTAATATTCAAACAAAAATTAGTTCTTTGATTTTATTTAAACAAAAAATGTTAAATGCCAGAGATTTAACCGATGAAACGTGAAAGCCGTCAAACCAAAGAAGTTTATCAATCAAATCTGTGCTTGGGTGGGAGCATTAGTATAGTATAGACTCATACCCCTATCGAATATGAGTAAACATTCTGTTGAATTGTTAAGATGCTGTAAGATCTGAGCTGAAATATAATTAATTCTGATAATTAAGTTTGTCTGGTTCTGAAGTCAGAGTTATAATGTATTTTCCTGCACTTGGTTAATTTGAGAAGTCAATGAATTGACTAACGCCCCAAATCGCACATGTGTGAAAAAGGTCACAATCACCAGCTAAATTGGTTGGTTCCTTTCTGAAGAATCTAGTAAATAGTAATGGTTCTGTTATACTGATCAGCCCATCATGTTCTCATTCCTTGTTCTATTCCCTAAGGTTGTCCGACGTTTTAATATAGAGAAGCGACTCAACTGAACAGTGTCTTTAAATACAAGTTTGGTACATTCAGCTTTCACTGATTAGTGCCTCAAGAGATCCATGTTTAATAAGACCACCCCAGTGCTGGTGCTCAGCCGCCTGAACAACACATATTCAATACAGTTCACTTCCATTCCAATAAACAATACACACCATGGTGAACTGTTTAGAGTCTACGTTGAAATGACGCTAATGTTTTATTAACACTGCCCAAATGATGCATATGCATTATGCTTTGTCGGGAAAATATTGTTATTGTTATTGAGCAATGAGAAAATTAAAGGTTTGATGTTTTATCACAGAGGATATCTCACATTTTTTGGTATATGATATGCTAAATAATATATATTAATGTTTTATGAAGTAGACCATATCATTACATCAACACTCCGATTGTATCCTTCCTGTATGGAGGCTCAAACATAGTTAGACACATGCACTTTTGCCTGTGTGACTAAACTTCAAGCTCTGTACTATACTACTATACTGATTCTTTCTGTCAAACCTCTTTTGAAAACATATTATATTATATTTATTTTTGATATACAAATCAGTAAGTTACAAGCACAGACACCCAATGTACCACTGGGCCACTACTCCTTAACGTGTTAGCACGTTTCTCAACTATTATAAGCTTCACTGAGAAACATGCGAAAATTCTTCACAACTACATAATTTACGACGAGTGTGTTTCTATGAACATAATATATACATATATTTCAGGTTTGTCTGACAAAAAGACGGAAGGAGTATACAAATGGGAAAATGGCCGTCCTATGAACTATACAGATTGGGATCTTAAGAGGTGAGTTATTACTGTAACACATAAACAATTTCATATATACATATTCAGTGAAGCATCAAGATATTGTTATTCAATAAATATTATAGACATATTATATTATCAACATATGATTACATAAATGTTACCAAATATGTAATAAAAGTTTCGCTGTTTACTTTCAGTCACCAACCAAATGGGGGTGTGTTTGAAAACTGTATTGCTATCTATCTGACTGACTTACATTCTTTAACCCACTGGCATGATTTTGCTTGTCACTCGAATAAAACTAATCAATTTATATGCAAGAAAAACAGGATAGGTTTAACTCATGAAAGAGGCAAGTATAAACATTATTACACAAAGGCAAATGCATTATTATTGACACAATTTCACTTTAATTGTATGATACTATTTTGTTGAATATAAGGCATAAATAATGTTTTTTTTAAAATTATTTTCCTATAATTTGTTTTAGTTGCCGTGAAATCTATAGAAAACCTCACTCGCGACAAAGGTTTGAGAAACTTACATTACATTACAAGTAAACAAGCAAACGATTTAATAAATGAAAATTCACACGTAGAACTTAGTCTAAAAATCACTGCCGATGAAAAAACACTTACATGCTTGTAATTACATAATCAATTTTAGTAATACAATTTGTACATTTCCTTTCATTAGAGCATGTACTTTGTCCATCGCACCTTTATCAATGCAGAAGTGGCGAATGTATTCATTTTGCTGACGTTTGTGACAAAGAACAAACTTGTTATGACAACAGTGATGAACAGTTCTGTGGTAAGGTTTTGTTGGCTTTTCTATCAATGCCAAAGTCATTACAATACATCACAAACACATTGGTTGAATTTATTGCTTATACGCAAGCCGGAATTGTACATGGACAGGCGTGATTGTGTGGCGTGTTAAACTTCGAGTACATTAAACGTTTAAAGTCGAAAAAATAGCGTGGTGATACTATGCTTGGATCCATGTGTTCAATATTTAAGTAAGACGTATCATGGGCATTTTACTCATCAGACTCAAATAATGTTCTAAGTAACGAAACTTCATTTTCTTGGTATTCATTCTAGACAATGACTTTAATGGTTTTATATGTAACAACACAGCAACTATTCCATATTCGAAGTACTGTAATTCGGAGAGTGACTGTGACGATTCTTCAGATGAGATAGGATGTGGTTAGAATTTATTTATATATTATTTAAGATTTCTTTTCAAGAAAGAACTTGTTGTAATAGGTTTCAAATGTCAAAAACAACTGGAATCAACGAAATGCCACTTTACTAAGTTGTGAGACATGTTGTGAACGCTTCCAACAACAGTATAGACATGGCTTTTGTAATTATGCTAGTACCGTAAATCAGGCGTTGTTTCACTGATAATGTACAAGACTCCCATCCTAACAATTTTAGGAATATATAGACCTCGACTAATCATTTCTCCTAGCGACACAATTTAAATTGTTATATATTGTAATCGTATTATAATCTTTGCTCATATGTTTTTTTTAGATTTCACGTCATGTGCGAATCGATCTGATTCTTTCCTCTGCAATAACGGACAATGCATCGATGTTAAAAGGCAATGCGATGCACATGCAGACTGTATTGATGGTAGTGACGAAGTAGACTGTGTAACAAACGGTAAAATGTAGCCAATTGCTCTGAAATCTCTTTAATAATCTTACTCCTCGTTGTCATAGAAAAATTGATGTACATTGTTATTGGTGTTACATAGTGAATAGTGAACACCGATAAGCGTTTCCAATGCTCACTGTATTCAACATTGAACTAACATTATTCTCCTACAACATTTTAACACATACAGATATACTTCTCTTGAAATCACAGATATTTGTCATGGTATCAAATGTCTTGACACTAGTTGTCTACATTCAACGGTCAAATGTGATGGGATTACTGACTGTGCTTACTGTGAGAAGGAAAATGCACCGGACGAGGCATACTGCGGTAAGATTTTTTATATTGTTTTATACCGTTTAGTATATTCAAACAAGGCTTGGACTTTAAGAATAAGTTTTTGTACTTTCTCGGCAGAATTTCTACAGTGCCAAGATGACCAGATACGTTGTAAAAATGGAGCTTGTGTCGAGAAGAGTAATCACTGTGTTTATGATATTGATGATATGGGTTATATGAAAGGTTGTCGTGATGCTTGGCATTTGAATAACTGTGGTATGTTTGTTATTACTATTTTAGTCTCACTATACATGGTGGTTTAAACGTGCAAATGGTAAACTATATGGTTAATCCACACACATTTGTGATGCTAATATTTGATCAATGATGATAGGAATTGACCAATTTTCGTTAGTGTATACATTTCATGCATTTTGACAGTATTTATTTATATTACTAACACCCGAATACATTAGACATATTTGTTTTAAAGTTGCCTAACATGAAGTTATATAAAATGCATCAATGTTCTATGAGGAGATACAAAATAAACACGCACAATTATTATCGCATTTATGAAAAAGACGACAAATATGTTGCATTTTTTATTAATAGCTTGTTTTTTTTTTAAATGATGTCATTTACACGACAAGACAATATTTAAAATAATGATGATACACACTGATGATGTGATATGATGATATGATATGATATATATACATTACAATCTCGTTCTGAATATATTTAGGTCACCTGTCTATCGATTGTCTTTGTTCACTCAACATATATGGTATTGTCAGGGATATCTATTTTATACCACTTTGCTTACAACCTTGAGTCACTGGGCAGTAAATTATACACAATGTAAGCCCATAGACACGCCATAACAAACTTTTTCCTCCAAAAAATCTATTAGGGAATAATATATAAATGTCTGAGTCTCTAACTCATTATTCGACTAGACATATCTATTGCACATGCGCGCTAGCTAATAATACATATTCATTCAATAATGCGATACACGGTTTGTTACAGTATCATAATTTTGTAATTACACGAGAATAAAATGTTTATGTTGGTATTGCAGAAACCAGTTTGCATAATATGTCATATTTTTATTGTTTTTATGGTTAATTATTTTGGTGTTAATAATAGAAATAATATATATATATATATATATATATATATATATATATATATATATATATATATATATATACATATATATAACTCATGAAGTTTACTCATGTCATACACTACTCACCGTCTGATTGTTTGCATATTATGTGGCATTACTGCAGTGCTGATTCTAGGTATACATTATACATTTCAGGGGATTTTACGTGCCCGGAATACATGTACAAATGCCCTGGTACTTACTGTATTCCTATGCATTTGAGATGTGATGGCAAACATGACTGTACAAATGGCGAAGATGAAATTGAATGCGGTGAGCAAAAGTCCTTGAACGCTTTGCCTTTAGTGTGTTCCTATTTATTTCAGTGGTTGTCTTGAATCAATAAAAATATTGATGTGTTCAGACTATTCCAAAATAATTCGTCGCATTTCACTTTTTATAGCTCTGAATGGCCTGTGGTTTGTTCATTTACTCTTGGTACCCGCATTTAATGTATACTTTAAAAACTGCCAATGACGACAAATGAATTATTTGACCTGTTTTATCAGATTGTGTTATATATGAGATAATCGTTTCTTTTGAGTATTGCACTTTAATAAACTTGGGTCAGATTGATCTGTTTTAATTCATATAATTGTAAAATTAATTGTTCAATGCCAGAGGAATGAAAAAATATTATTATCATATTCGACGCTAGTTTGAGCAAATACTTATTCATATAATCATGCAAATTGGTCTGAACGCAATAGATAAATTGATTGAGTGGCTTTTCCTTTGTCACGGTAAACTGCTGCTCACATGTGCAAACTAAATTTAACTCGCAATTAATTTGGGAGTTGTGCAATTTGGGTTGTTCATTTTATAGTTTAAATCTTCAATTGCCTTCCTATAATAATAATAATAATAATAATAATAATAATAATAAATTATCTAAATTAGCTGTAAGCGCATAATGTCACTGAACGTAGCGATCCAATCCAAGAACCCTTTATATGAATTGTTTTACTATGCAGAAGATTACAAGTGTCCAGCTGGTACATATACATGTAAGCACTCCAAAATATGCGTGTATTCTTCTAACGTTTGTGATGGTATATACCATTGTGACAATGGAGATGATGAACATTATTGTAGTAAGTATATGTGTACAAGAAACATTGAGTCTATTTTCCACAATAACTTACCGAGCATGTATTTGAAAACACAAACTTATACACACAATGTTTACAACTGTTACAGTACAACAATATAATTGTCAAAATACTTTCCTCCAAAGGGGCATTGACATGTGTCGCAATGTTGAATTACCTGATAAGAAGATGACTAGCAAATAATTCATGTAATAATAGATTGAAATTATCAAATGCTATATTTTATACTGATTACTAAACTTGTGCATTGGGCGTTTTTTAGCATTTGACAATATATTCATCTTTTTGTGTAGACGTTGAATGCCAGGATGGGTGTGTTTGTAAAGGTTTTGATGTTAGTTGCTCCAAAGTCTCACCATTTTCACTGAGTTTTATTCATTCAAGTACGAGAAGTTTGTAAGTAAAATTACCAAATAACACATTACTAAGAAGATATTTTGTTTCGTGCGTCTTTTGATAGAGTTTCCCCAAATGCGAAATAAACAATGGCAATCAAGTTGCGCCTTATAACTCATAATCAGAAACTTTGAAATGTTATTCTTGACCTTATACGTCAATCTATATATTTATAAATGTACTGAAAACTGTTCAATTGTGATAATGCAGAGCTTAAATGAATTATGATTTTGCTTTTCCGTAATTTCCAGGAATGCCAGTAACCTACACATTAAGGGTAGTAGTTCAATATATGTAGTATTTGGTGAACTACCGTATCTAGGACTGCTGTAAGTATTAACTATTCGGTAACACAAACTCTGCATATTGACAATAATAAAAAATATATATTCTCTTGATTAGTAAATAATATGTATAGTGTTAAACTGGTTCGTTTTTTTCTAATAGTGACTTATCTTCTAATGGAATAACAGAACTTGAGGATGGAGTATTCTCTGGAATGAGCAATCTCCTCATATTGTAAGTTGACGTTGCTGAAAGCAAGTTAATTACTGTAAATACTACCTGTACTAAAACGATATAAATGGTTGTCATTGATCTGTAATGACAAGCACCACAATTAGCAGTAATAATGAAAACGTTAAAAATGCGATTACATCAAACATTACGAGAATTTTGTTTACATTTGTTTACATTTCAGACATCTTTTCAATAATAGTATACACCAGCTGACTGACTACACGTTTACTGGTCTTTCACGTCTTAATTATTTGTAAGTTATATAAATTTATGAATGTATGATGATAAGTGAACTTTATACTTTATTTCGTCTTTATTTATTTTATGTAAATCCCAATAAAATGGAAATGCCCAATATAAATGCTATGCGGTCCTAATAAAATGGCAATACTGTTGACAACGCATCGTAAATGTAAAGAAGTCAAATAAATGGTTAGAGTTAACATGTTCCAATAATTCAAACGACAAAGTATATTGTCATGCATATGCAATGCTAAAAGTATAAGCATGACATTGTTGCCTTGACTTTATAATAATCTCAATCAATCCTCAACTGGTTAGTACTTGTTTCTGAATGTGACTCGCAGTATCTGGTTATATTTTCGAGACACTCGGCTAAAAGTTAATATCACAGCGTGTGTTTATGTTATTACTGATTGCTACATAAGGAACACATAGTAGATGACTGTATTGTAGGGCCTTGGGTCAAAGGTAAAGGTCACCTGTGTTCATGTGCTTTCATACAATATAAGGTTACTACATGGAAAATAGCCACAACGTTCAAATTTAGTCTAAAATTAGAGGAATCAAAGGTCAAATTCAGTGTGTTTATGTGTTTTTGTGATAAATATAAATAATAGGGCCTTCAAACCTGTCACAATTAGAGGGAAATATATGTACCATGCAACTTGCAATACCTTCTTAGAGAGGATTGTCACAGTTTTATCAAACACGTTTTCGATCATAAATACACAACCGTGAGGCCTCAACTGTAGCTCTGAGTGTCGATACCAATATTCCAGTACAGGTTGGCATCTTCTATGAATGAGGTCTAGTTGTTCATATTTGTGTTTTACAGAGACATCCGGCTTAATAAAATTATACAATTCTCAGAAGACTTATTCACAGCTCTGAAATCCTTGCGCATACTGTAAGTAAGACAAACTTCTTCAATCATGTATATATGAGGCAAAACGTTGAGCGTCATTTCGAAAATGAGAAGTGACGTGTTTAGGTGAAGTGCATTTTTTAAGTTATAAAGCTGTATTACTTCCCGCAGGACGACATCCAATGTACTATTTTATTTTGTAACATCATAGTGTATAATGATTGTCATGTTAGGTGCAAATCAAATCAGATTGCATGTCACATTTTAACCACACACTCGTTAATGATTAAGTAATGTTTACGCCATATTGTAAGTCATTAGTGTGTTTATTTATTAATGTTGCTTTATCTAGTAGATGAAACAGCGAACTATGCCCAATAAGGTGTCACATGACATAATGGTGTAACATAGTTTGTGTTTTGTTATTGCAGATACAGCGACGAGTATATGCTATGTTGTTTGGCTAAATATCACGGACCACAGATACAAATATGTGTACCAGAAGAAAACATAAATTTGTCTTGTGGGAGAAACTTGTTTGCATCTCCTGTTATACAAATGTGTTATTGGGTGTTTGGACTACTTGTTGTTATATTGAATTTGACAACAATTATGTCTCGGTTCTCCAAACCGAATATCCATTTGTTATCGTCGATTGATTCTTTTTTTATTTTAGTCTTGTCATATTCAGATTTTTTCTTTGGTTTGTATCTTTTGACCATTGGTGTGGTTGGTGCATATCATGGAAATCACTTCATTGTGTACGCCATTACGTGGCGGTTCAGTACAATGTGCAAGATAAGTGGAATCATAGCTGTCATATCTAATCAAATGTCTATACACCTTTTGACTATCCTAACTGCCAACCGCTGGTTACACATTAAATTCCCTTTGTTGCTAAGGCATGCGGATAGAAAACGTTATATTTATGTTGTTGCTGGGTCGATGATATACAATATCATCATTTCGGTGATACCTATATTAGGTATACCGTATTTTGGGGAACATTTTTATGGAATGTCTCCTGTATGTTTGCCGTACTATATATGCAACGACCAGCAACCTGCTTGGGATTACTCATTTCTATTTTACAACATACTAAATATACCATGCAACGTTGTTGTTATGGTATGCTATTATGGAATATATCGAAAAGTTGTTGATTCAAGAAAAGGCATTCTAAGTGAAAACCGAAAACCTAAACAACAAGCCAAAATGCTGACAAGAATTGTATTCATAATATTCATAAATATGATTGGCCAGCTGCCAATCTTATTGCTAGGATTTTTGGGATTAGCTGGATTAAATATCAGTTGTGTTGCTTTTCAATGGATTGTCGCCACTGTTTTGCCATTACATTCAATATTCAACCCAATATTTTATTCAATATTAGTGCCCGACTTAAAAATAATTGGGACTTCTCAATTCAAGAAGGCAACTTCATCCCAGAAAGAAAGGAAGCAGGAAATAGGTGGGTTCACAATATTCCACAACGTTGACACTTGAATCAACTGACCAATGGCGAATTAAACGTTTTATTCGATGATAATGTGAATCATAAATCTACCATCAGCCATCATCACAACATGGAAAACAACTGGAGAATGTGTCGTAAAACAAATAACAATTGGTGTCACGCGAATCAATCATTTTGATAGTTTCTCTCATTTGCACATGAATGTACACAAATAAGCAATAATAATAACTCCTGTTCTCTTAGGTAAACAGATTCAGTTTGAACAGTTACGCTTTATTGCGATTTCACGACTGTGCTGGTCAGGGATTTTGGATAATGAAATGTGGACTGATTATAGATTGGATAACTTTACCAATACGAGAGTAATCAATTACGAGCATTGGCAAACTGTCTTAGATGATATAGACATCGCTCTACATGCTCTTCATTGTGGCGGATATTGTCATGGCAACGTTAATATGACAAGCATATATATTGATACAAAAGATGTAAGTGTATTGCCATTTACTGTTAATTGTTAATTTATTTTGTTAATTTTGGGATGCATTGAACTTCATACAGGTGTTAACTGGTTATTTTTGGAACAGTCAACAACAAAATTAACTATCACATTTTACACTAAATACGCAGTGCATCAGTAAATATTCATATCATTTCATTTCAGAAATCAAGCCTAAGTGTTTTTCTTATAATGGAATCAGTCATGGAGAGAAAGTGTCAAATAGGTGTTGAAAAAGACCTTAATACACTTGACGGGTTGAAATGCAAGAATCTTGTAAAATGAAATTATTAAAATCTGCAACTCTACAGTTATTGTGCAACAGGTGACCTACGAAATAAGTGTGTGTATATATGTTGGTGTAGCATTGTCGGTATAATCATTTTGGTAAATGCTTTTACGTGTCCGTCACTGTGCAAATCTGTCTAAGTCATTTTAGGTCCGTGTTTATTACACGCTATTTGAGTGTCGTATTTAGAAGATTATTAATAAAAATATTGTTATTTTCTGGTTGATTATTAGATTTATTTATTATTATGTATTAAATTTCGGAGCTATAATACAAGGCAATATTTGGGACCAGGTAACATTTTGTAAAGTGTAATAACCTTATTTTATGTCAGAATTCGGTTCATGTATTATTTTCTAATATATTGCACCATTATCTTATTTGTGAAATTATGTTTTCAGAACAATACTATTGTGTCAGTGTCGTATATTTTTGAATTATTTCAGTATATACATACTAGAACATTGTGTAATGGATTGCTGTTTTTGATGTAGTTAACATTATTTTATGTCAGAATTCGGTTCATGTTTTATTTTCTCGTATATTGCACCATTATCTTATTTGTGAAATTATGTTTTCAGAACAATACTATTGTGTCAGTGTCATTTTTGAATTATTTCAGTATATACATACTAGAACATTGTGTAATGGATTGCTGTTTTTGATGTAGTTAACATTATTTTATGTCAGAATTCGGTTCATGTTTTATTTTCTAGTATATTGCACCATTATCTTATTTGTGAAATTATGTTTTCAGAACAATACTATTTGTGTCAGTGTCATTTTTGAATTATTTCAGTATATACATACTAAAACATTGTTTAATGGATTGCTGTTTTTGATGTAGTTAACATTATTTTATGTCAGAATTCGGTTCGTGTATTATTTTCTAATATATTGCACCATTATCTTATTTGTGAAATTATGTTTTCAGAACAATACTATTGTGTCAGTGTCATATATTTTTGAATTATTTCAGTATATACATACTAGAACATTGTGTAATGGATTGCTGATTTTGTTGTAGTTAATGTAGTTTGAGTTTCCTGTAATTAATTATGAGAATTGGACAAAATATCCCCTCGAAACAAGTAGCATTGATTTTTCGGATTATTCTTGGCCGAATCACACATACTACAAACGAAATAAATTTAAGATTGTTTTTGATTGATTTATTTATAAGTTACTTAGTTTGTTTGTTTGTACAGCCTAAAATTTTTGAGTAACAATAGCTAAATTTATTTGCTTTATAAAATGGTCAGAATTTTGATCATACCTCCAAGATTGGCTCAGTGACACAATATGAAAAAGTCAAATAATTATTGATACGACTCCTAATATTGTTCAAAACTTGAACAAATTTCATTTAATTTAAGTTTTCATAATTGTAATACAGAGAAAATATCATTATTTTCTGATCAGTTTATTTTATTTCTATTTATAAAATTTATTATGTTGATTTCAGATATCACTTTGGAAATGCTTCTTGGCATTTAAAAGTTCTACTGCCAATATTAGAAGACGTACGTAGAAATCACACAAAAATGCACTCGTGAAACGCCAAAATAATAAAGAATGTGACGATTTTGAAGTTGAATATTATAAACATGATTATTCGCTTTGAAGTACATGATTTTTAAATCCCAAATCTCCTGGTTAGTTCAATATATACTAGGAAGAAAAATAATAGTGCTACAAAAATAATATTGCCTATTGTTACATAATATAAATTAGTCATTTTTAATGTTATTATGGTTTTATTCATTCTTGCCTTTCCAGCAAACAAGATAATTTCAATTTGTATTTCTTTTCAAATGATTTTTAGCTTTTTCCAAACAAACATTATAAAAATGACAATTTATGATATATCCAAATATATAAAGAGCATTTACGTGACTTGTAATTAATTTTTGAACTTTCCACTGAAGGATTGGACAGCTAGGTCATGTTTCCAAACAAATCTATTTATTAATTTATTTATTTGTGCCCGACAGCGCATCACATTTACAAAAAAAAAATATAAGTGTGTGATGAAACAAGCAATGTTTCGTCAGCTGGTTTGATAAGGTGGTCTCCCATGCCGTCTCGCCATATTGAAATTTGTTGGTCACATGTTCACTCTGATATTTAGTTGAAATTTGGGAAAGTTTCATAATTCATATCACTTGCACTTGCACTACTATGGGAGTTTCACAACTTTGTACGCTGTTTTCAACAATTTACGGTCACCTTGTATGGCACTAATATAAACGCCAGACTTGTAATCATCATTTTTAATCTTTTAATTGCATGGTTCGATTTTTGCACATTACAAAAAAAAATGTATTGATAATCTTGAAGCTTTCTTTGAGCATTTAAAACTATTTTCAAGATTTCGTTGTCATAAATGACATACATACAAATGATGTATGTAATGCCCATGTATGTGTGACGAAGGTAGCTTCACCATCTGTTGTTGTTTTTTTCAGGTAGTCTCCTTCTATACAAGTACTGCTCCTACGAAAAGTCCCTATAGAAATCATGTGGTACATTTAATTACTCCTCTTGGATTCAAATAAAACAGGAAGTTCTGATAGGACTGTCAAATAGAAATCTTACAGGACTCCCCTATATAAATTCAAAATGTCTTGTAAGACTGGAACACATAATTTTGGATTAAATACAGTAGGGCATATGAAATAAAGGATATTTTGTACAATGAAATAATGAAACATATTATCTAGATTATTAATACATGTACCGGTATTATTGAGGTGAGAGAACTTATGTTTGTTTCGTTGTAACTCGGCTTTCCCTATTTATACACTCATATTTTAGTTTATTGCAAAAAACCAACAAGAGATTTGTGCAAGTGTAATAGAAATATTAAAGCAATCCAATAATATAGGCCATGTATAGTAATCTTATAGGATACTAAAAAAATCAAATACGAATACAAATTAAAGTCGAATACCGAGAAATCCAATATTATTACTGGACTTATATTTATTTCACTCAGATGTTTCTCACTACTAATAAGCGTGTAATTGTCCGGAGGAAAATCTTCACTGAGTAGGTCATACTGACCATGAATATCTGGTGTTATGTATTTCATTGTCTGTGACGTCACTGTGAGAGTGCGTACCAGGCGCATTTACAATGTGGGTGTTTTATTTATGTAAATTGAAGGAATTATGTCTATGTATGACAGGTGATGCTCATGGGTATACATGACAATGACGCAAACATTGTTTTAAACAAATAAAGAGGGATTGGAGTTGAACATAGTCTGACGAGGTCAAGTGAGTTTCGCCCTCCGCAATGCTCCAAACCCAACACAGCAAGATCTGATGCCTCTGATCAGTCGGCGAGGGCCTACTCACGCCTACATGTTAGGCTAGATATTTTATATTGCATCTTACATTCCCACGTTATACGACAGCAATTCATGAGTGATGTCATGTTAAATGTCATAGTCCTCGCCTGAGGTTGAATGCTTAAGATATTGCCTTATGGACATATTGCAAAGAGAGCTTTTTTAGCTTTTCTGTAGAAATAGAATCAACATATTGAAGGATTCTGCAAGAATATTCTCCTACGAATACGAACTAGGAATGATTCGTGTGATGAAATTGATTGGTCCTTTTAATGCAACTTGGGTTGATCCCAGAGTAACGTAACTTGTGGGAGCAATGTACATCATACAATTACTTCCTTTATATTTTCAGTAATCTACTCAATCATAATCAACTTAATTACACCATTCCAGCCATGACAGGTAGCTAGTATATTTCACACAAAATATCGAAAACTTTGTACTGTGATAAAGTGGTTCTTTATTTTCAATGTTTTGTATATTTCATATTGAGTGTATATACAAAAGTGACACCCATAGTCACCCTGAGCACCCCTATGTTTATTATGGTATCTCCCTAATTGTATAGGGAAGATATCACTCCATGTATGTACATTTTCTACAACATTTAATGAAATTGTATTTGTCACATTCAACATAACTGAAAAAAAAATTTTATATAAAAAAAATCAATACTTATAAACCCATTTCCAATAACATGCAATTCTTACTACCAACAAAGACTGAAAAAATACTATGTATACCAAAAGATTTTTCCCATCCCATCCCCATAATTTGTATTGGAAACACAGTGAAAACAGGTAAAAATACTATAATAATGCTGTCAATGTACGTGCACATATAACCCTTGTTATAAATAAAGACTGGGAATGCTAAAAGATGCCAATCCTGTGTCAATGTGCAGTTTTAACCGTTCAATTTTAAATACCAGATTTGCAATTTCAAGAATTAGCTGGGCTAATTATTCAAGGAGACCTTGAAGCTGTGAGTTTTGTTTATGTGGTTTCGCTTTTCTGAAATATCAAAAATTTCACAGCACAGTAATAATTGTCTTATTTTGGTATTAAATATGATAAGAAATATTAATATGATTATGGGTAAAAACATGCATATTAATACTGCTTATAAAGTCAGCCAATCAGCACTGACCCTGGAATAAAAATGTTACTAATAGCACTTTGAACAATTTCATTGCCATAGCAAATAGAGTGCTACATTCTTTGGGATCTTTTACATCTTCAAATTAAAAATTTTACTTTCATCTGTACAAAAAATTAAATAACTTGGTATAGTCCCTAACTGTACCTTGGCCTTGGCCTTGTTCAGTTCAACAACCAGTTTATAGCAACAAATCGTTTATTTATTTAAACTGATTTAAATAATCTATTGCAATAGGGCATTAGAAAAATTCCTGAAATACCCTAATAGAATATTTTGAAATTACTCTAGCAGTAAAATATATGAAAGCGGTTAGGAAATTGAATTGATTTGATCTTATTTGTTATTGTATTTAATGGTGACCATTCTCATCACACATTTCATATCTAACCAAACCTTGTGTAATTCACAATCCTGAACAGAAAAATAAGAAAAAGTGTTTGTTTACAAACAGTTGCAAGCACATTATGTTTCATTTTTAAATTATGATAAAACATGTTTTAAATTGATTTTTCCTAAAAATTTAGTTTTTTTAAAAAAAAACAATTTTTTCTAAAATTTTGACAAAAGCCTAAAAATATAGTTGAAATGTATACACACTTTCAACTACCATGTCCAGAAATATATCTGTATATTCAGGTATCTTTATATTCATTAGCAAAGCAGCAAACATCAGTTCAGGTCAAGAGATAATACATAGATAGAGACTGTAGTACTAGACAAATACTTGTGTATTAGCTTGGCTTCAGCCAAGGTTAAATGAGTTTCAGCCACATTGGTTAATACCTTGTTTGTGATAGCCAATTAGAAACTTAGATTATACCATTATAAAGATTACAATACATACTAGTGTAACACAGACTTAATTAAATAATGTCATTCTGATGTATACTGTAAAATACTTTATTTTTGCTTGGAATTAATTTTCGCTATTTTTTCGCTGAAGAAATGATTGAGTGAAAATCAAATCAAGTAAATATACCTTATTTCCTATATCTACATTGAACTTGTCAATAATCTGTGAAAATAAATTCCATACAAAACACACAAAAAGTCATTTCAGCGAAGATTAATTCCAACTAAAAGTAAATAAAGTATTTTACAGTAATTTAGCAATCTGTGGTGGCGATGACATTGGCACTTTGCAAAAAGTTAGCAGTGTATCAATAATTTTTGATGAAAAAGTGTTACATCTTCAATACCAGAAAATAAACATTATTTTAGTGTAGGTACTTCTAAATAGATAAAAAATACAATAATTTACAAAATTACTCCCCCAATGAGATTAATGTATGTAAATGAGGATTATGTAATCAAATTGGATATCACAAATTCTACTGCCATTTGACTCAAAATAATTAGATATCGCAATTACTATTAGTCAAAGACGATTTTGTCTTGAAATTGATGTCTTCAAAAGCCCTGTGTCATCATTGCACTTTGCATATGACTCTAACTTACAGTTGAAAACTAAAAATAACATACAAATATATTGTTTCAATAAGTTTGAAGTTAGTTTGTTACTGTGCTGTACACATGTTGGTGTTGATTTTGCAACAGAAGGGGGGGGGGGGGGGGGGTTCTGAGTGATCATATAACCATTCATTCATGATTTCCTAGTTTTATATTTTAATGGCTGTTGACATGAAAAATATGCATGGATACCAAATTATATTTTGTTCTGTGTGTCTGAATAGTTAATTTGTTTCTCATATTTTTCAAAAAAAAGGCGTAAATATTCCAAAAAGTTTTGGATGCCTGAAATACAGAAACAAAACTAAAGCCGGCATACTAAAAAAGTGTACCAACCCACTTTGCTTAGGAGATGCAATATATGGTAGCCAAGCTAACAGAGACTAAAAATAGTTGATAGTTTGTGTCTGTGGGAGAATCAAAAAATTTTAATTGACTGTGATGATATACCGGGATAATTCTTTGATTATCTGTGATAAATACGTACAATAATAAATATAAATACTTCCAAATTATCTCCCTTCTGTCTTGTAAATTGTAAAGAATTATAAATGAGTATTTGATAACAATTTAAGAAAGTGTCAAAATGCTGATGGTTGACGAACAAACATCTTTTGCCTGAAAGCAAGTATTTATTAAAGCAGCATGGCATTGTGAAAAAAATGTAGTAAGCACAATGAAATGATGATCTTTCATGTCATGAATTTTTCAATATTTATAAATTAGAATGATACAAAAAGCATAAGTTTTTCATCATTAGTTAAAATTACTTTTATATACACATGTTCTAGATTGTTCAATGGAAGGATTTGTTTACAAGATGACTTCTTCAATATCGTCATCAAAGTCGTCAATTGCGTTCACTGCTGGTTTTGCATCATACATTGTGTTATTGTTGTGACGTGGTCGGCGCGGCAACAATTTATCATTCTCATCATCATCATCACTGAACAGATTGTTGGTTGCTCGGCGACCACCTCTTGCTGTTGCTACATCAACTCCCTTCTCCCAGGGATAAGCATTTTTATCAGCTACAGGTTTTGCTTTTGTAGAAGTTGTGAAAATATCATCACCAAGAGAGGCTCGTGGTTTGTCGTCTGGTGTGTTACCAAATAAATCAGACATTAAGTTTGATTTTTTCTCAGGAGTTGGGCTTTTCTTTTCAGAATTGTCTTCGTCAAACAACCAATCTGATTTTTTCTGCGGTTTTGCATGAACACGTCTTCCAAATGAGGGGGCGTATCCTCCTACTGCAAATCCATCATTTCCTTCCAAGCTTTTCTTTTTCTTCTTTTTGGCAGAATTTTTAGCCTCGTCTGGGGGGTGTGATGGTAAACCATTATGTAAATTTACAATTGGGTCACTGAAGTTGTAATTTTTACGAGACTCTTCTGGTGAATCCGGAGGAGGATTCTTCCCGGCATCAATGTCACGTAATCTCGCTAAAAGCAAATCTTTCTTTCGACGATCTTCATCAATCTTTGCTTGTTTCTCTCGTTCCTCCTGGTCTATCCGCTCTCTCTCCTGTTCCTCCAGCCTTTCCTGTTCTCTCCTCTCTATAAAAGTGAAACATACAAGCCTATAGTTAGATATTTGCAAGCATAGCATTGCGCATCCAGACCTCACAACAATATATCACCCACAGTCACCAGAAAACCCATAGACCAGGAAATATACATAAGCAGCATCAAAGTGATTCGATTTTATAGTGAACACTTTCGATATCACTGTTATTAGTAGTGTTATCTATTGTCCAATTGAGTCCAGATTCTGTCCTCGGAAGAATAAAAAAAGTCACTGTCATGACACATGAAGGGTACACATCCTGGAACTTTGTGTTGGTTTCTGAGTAAAACAAATTGAATTCACGTCTGTGTGACAAACAGGAAGTTATCACTTCTATATGGCTTAAAAAAAAAGAGATGCTTCTGGTCATGAAGTGTTAAAAAAAAGAATGAGGTGACACACCTTTTTTTATGTCATTGTTTCTTTTATATCATATTTTGCCAGAACCCCCCTGCCCCCCACAAAAAAATTGCACTTGCTTTCAGACAGCCATAGGTGCTGACCAGAATCATGGGGGAGGGGGGGCATAACCAGCCCACACCATGAAAACAGGATATGTAGCCATATGGGTCATACAACTGGTTAATGTACAAACAACTGTCCAAAGTGTAGTTAAATTGCTAAACACTTAGCACTTTAGCAATTTAACTCATAACAATTCAGTATTTCCCCAAAAGTCACCCCTACATGTTAATGGAACAACCCATTTAAAGAGAAAGGTAAAACAAACATGCATAGGTCAAAGGTTAACACAGCAGGGTTTAATGAGCACTTTAATATTGATGGTTCCTCTGAGAGGGAAGGGGAGGGGAGGGGAGGGTACACCTGGAAAGTGACTCATGAGAGTAATTTTCATAAATATTATATTTTTTTTGTTAATAACAACATGCACAAATCAATGAAAGTTAGTAGAGTTATATAAATTACATAAGTAGAACGACGAACTGTGATCATTTTATGGTTGTCCATATACCCTAAATCAAAGAATCTAACCACCAGGAACAGTTTTCATAATAAGTACTACCGTAGTAATGTAAAATCATTGGCATCAACATTCTAACTGATTTCCAAGATTCTGAGGTTTTGGACAACCATCATTACAATTAAGTTAATAACATTAGTATATGTGTTGAACTGATATTCCCTTGAACGCATCATGAACACATGTAGATTGAGTTAGGGTTAACATGATGTGTACATATGTACAAATTGACATGCATGTGTTATGTATGTATGTACACACACACACAGAAAAACCTTTCTTCAAATTTTACATTTGCATTCAATTATTATTTATTAAAACTGACAAATTTATCAGAAAATATAGTATAGTTATCAAAATTGCTACAAATTCGGAGTTGTAACCTTGGGTAAGGTTTAATTCACAAGGCGTGAAAATTCACTCATCGTCAAAATATAAAGTAGATGTTTCTTTTTTTGATAGTACAAGTTAGAAAGTTGCTGTAATCTCATATTGCAACCATACTAGGTCAAGCATAGTATTTTTTTTAGAACACTGAAAGTTTTGGTGAAATCTCTTTTTTTTAAATGACTATCGTAATTCATTTTTATAAAAATGCTCTGAATTACATAATATCATTCAAAATTTAATACTGCTACTATTGCATGTGAAACAAATATAGGGAAAATTTATTTCTTCCCTCAAGCAGACATTAAATGCAAATGGCCGCCGAGATCTCCTTGACAACCAGAAGGCCATGAGACTTGTTTTTGCCCTCTGTTCTAAATACCATGGTTACAATAAGTTCTCATAGCTCTCTCTAAGATCTTAAAGCGCCCATTCACTTCTTATTGCATGTATAAATTCATTAGAAATCAAAGAAAATAAATATAAAAAAAAAACAATATTTTTCTGAATAAGAAAATACAATATCCTTTTTTAGGTAACCGCATAAACTATTTTAATTTATTTCTATACTGTATTTGCTCTATTAGTAGTGCATCTCAACAAGAAGCGCATGCAGAAATTCAGAAATCACATTTGCTGTACAATGAAATCATTAATATATTTTGACCATTGAAATACTTCATCTGTAATTTACTTATAAGCGCAGGAGAATAGAGAAATTACCATATATGGATAGATTTTGTTAATGAAATGATGGAAGAATGAAAAATGAAGCATGATATAAAAATGACATAATCACCAATAACGCAATAGATAAACCTTATTTACAAAACACTGCAAAGCACAAATAACCCCTATGTAAATACAACACATTGATTAACAGTATATAGTCGTGCAGATAGACGTCATGCAGAAAAATAACACAAAATTTACCCTCGGTGAGAAATATCCCGGAGGATGGTTGTTGTTCTGGAGAGTCTCTGGCAAACCTGTTGCCAGCAGAGAATTTATCGGAACTGTCATAAAAGTCGTTATCTGAATTTTTTCCTGCATCAGAATATGAAGAACCACGAAAGTCAGTTTTTTTCCCTGTTGTTGCATCAGATTGTGAAGTACCATAAAAGTCAGTACTGTCTCGGTCGTTGTAATCAGTAACTGGTGGTTTCTTGGAGGGTTTGGAACCAAAGAAAGGAAACGCATCCGAGTCTTTGGCAATCTTGGGTTTCTGTGTTTGAGGGGTGGCGCTACTACTGCTAAAAAGGGACGGTTTATATCCTAATAAAACCATGCATGAAAGAAAACAATACAGGTTACAATGGCAGAAACAAAGACAATAAAAAGGGAAAGCATGCAGCTTATTTTATACAAGCAAAGGATTACATGTATTTTATGTTATAGTTACTGCTGTACACCCAACACTGTACTTTTACATATATGTACATTACAAAGACATACATGTAATGGACATGTGAACAATCATCGTCTGTTTCTCTTTCTAGTTTTTTTTTTTTCTGTACACAAGTTACCGGTAAGCTGGCTGGACATTGTATCTTTTCCGGGATATATTTTTTGCAAATCATGTTTCAAAACAATGTAAATCAAGAGTAAATATTATAGTAGTTCTGAATAGCATTGTCAATTTCTCGTTCAAGTTTGTGTCCAGGGTGCAGTCAGGAACACAAAATATACCGTAAAATCTGTATTAGTAGCCGCATCCCTAATAGAAGTCGCACACATTATTTTTGAACAATTAAGAACCAAAAATTCACCATTTCTCACATGTGTAGATGCTCTAATAGAAACCTCATCCCCTCTGTTGCATTGTACCATTTTAATAGAAGCTGCAGCTTCAAATACATATTTTACAGTAGTAGTCTTATGGCCACATGGGTTAAAAACATCACATGAAAAGTCAAAATTAAATCAGAAATTTATGGCAAAGTTTAGAGTACAGATAATAACCCATGACTTTAGATTTAGAAAAACAAATTGACCAAAAATTTATTCTTTTTTCTATTATCCTGAGCCCACCCCCGGTAACTGTGAAATCATAGTTGCGAGAAATTATTGTAATTTGAAGAGAGAGGTAGCATGTGATTTTACTCAAGAGAAGTCCAGCTTGTAATGAATAATTAATTAAACACTGTAACATAACAAGGACACACATAAACAAACACTGTGCAAGTGATTGACACTATACATGTAAACTACTTCCAAATTTATTGAAATTTGTCCCAAAATGAAAGAGATTTTACATTATGCTTTTTGAAATCATCTATGTACAGTATTGGGTGAGATGAGTACATACTCATAATGTATTAAAGCACAGAGTTGCATACATGATATTTTAGCAATTTATAACAAGCAAAAACAAATGACAAAAAAAGCAAAATTAAAAGCATTAAACAAGCATTACGATATAGACAGCAAGCATTTATATGAACATAAAAAATTAATTATCAATATATGTCTGCAATTACATTTTTACAACTACAATAACTTTTAAGTTGACAAGAAAAAAAACTGTTTTGAAAAAAATGACATTTCACTTTATAATATTCTAATTTTACACCAGGAGTTGTTGTGAAACCCACATTACGATGCATTGTGGGTATCCATGTTGCACCTTGTTTTTATTTTTGGATTATCTTCTTAATTCAATTTCTAAAATTTTTCAAAACAAACACAGATATTTTCACAACTTCCTGGTGACTTCTTTTTTTTTTATTATTTTTAACATTTTAATATTGAAAAAAAAATTTGATTATTTTTTAGATTTTTTTTTTCATAGATTCCATGCATTACAACTTGAGCTATTTAGAATCATGACTATTCCATCCTGAACAAATCCCTTCCTGCTAACAAAGCAAAAGAAATCCCTTTCTCTGGGATGAGAAGGAGGACCATCAACTTGCTTTCTTTGAGACGATTAAAGGGTGGTGCACAGGCTGAAAAAACATGATTTTTTTAAAATTGTATTCTGAGATCATTCATATTGGGGTCTTGCGACTATTATGTGAAATATTTGATGCTCTGAAATTGTGCTATTTGTGAGAAATAATTGATGATTCCTTTACTTACAGTAAGCATATCTTTGGTAGTTCATATTGGAATGCTATTTCAAAGTATTAGCAAATTACAATCGACCACCCAATTAAATAGGAAGCCCAAATGATCACTAACTTGCTAAGGATTATGATTTGATGTTTAGTACAGGTTTCCTGCAATTTACAATAATTAGACCAGTAAATATTTCACATCATACCTGGTAGTCCCAAGATTCCAATATGGCTTTATGAATGATATCAGAGTGCATATTTAATAATATACATTACATTACTGATAACAATATTGATCTGCCTAGATTATCTTTATTATTTTGCACAAAATGTAGTTGAAAACAGATTCAGAAAAATTGTCTAATTTTTATAGTTGATTTAATAGAGAATATATAGTATTTTAAACTGTCTATATAATGAAAATTAAGAATTACAATTCATGATAATAATTTAACTCTGCTCACCCCTGTATTCACAATGAAGTGGCCTGATCCACAAATATTGGATCATGTCACAAAATGGGTTACAGGGGTGAACAGCTATTGACTAGGGGGTGAACAATTCAATGCAATCTATAAGTATACCTGCAAGGAAGTAATCTTGTCATGAGTCAATGAAAACACTGGCAGTAATTTCAGTTTGTGACTTCTTTGCTGGTTAATTTTAGCATTTTTGGATTTCGCCAACAAATTTGAACTTTACAAAACACGCAGTCTAACAAGCAAAACAACTTTATACTACATTCACAAAATAAATCTTAAATATTTGTGAAACTAAATAAATTTGAATTTCAACTTCATTGATATCATAGTTTATCTTTTGACCAGCAACTGATACTGTTCTTTTCAGAAATAAAAGTGTGACACTTTAAACAATTAAACAAATTTGCATAATCAAACTAAAATGTATCATAAAATATATTTTAAAACTCACCTGCTTCTTCCTTCTCCTTCTGTTCTCGTTCTCGTCGCTCTCTTTCCTCTCGTTCTCGTCTCTCTCTCTCCTCAATCTCCCGCCTTTCTTGTTCTTCTTTTGCTTTCTTTGCCTCTGCATCTTGCTTTCGCCGTCTTTCTCTCTCCCTGGCCTACAAATAATTTACGAAGATTAGATAATAATTCATGAATGGTATTTAATTTTTTATTTTACAAGACACTCAAAAAACAAAAAATATCAAACACTAAATAGCTACAAATAAAAAAAAAAAAAACATCCACCGAAAAATCTGTATTAGAATCTGTATTTTGAATAATTGAGAAACAACATTTTCATCATTTCTCATATATGCAGATGCTCTAATAGAAGCTGCATACCCTCTGTTGCATTGTACGATTTTAATAGTACTGTAGCTGCAGTTTCTAATACAATTTTCACAGTACTCAAAATTAACATACGTGCAAAAAAAAGCAAAACAAAACAAAGCAGCCGTGCAAAATACCATAACTACAAACACCAAATAATATGCATGCATGCATGCACACATATCATGCAACAAAACATTACCAATTGTGACACAAAAGTGTCCCCGGACGTGAACTGACTACTTTCTCGCATTCTTGATTTTGCCTGGAAAAGCAAAACATGGCTGTATACTAGTCACTGGGGTAATCAACAGAGATTTGAGTGGCAGACATACTATGTATATTGCAATACGTATAAGCTTTGTACACATGTGACAGGAAACACCGGAGATTGTGGCTTATTGTCATGAAAGTATTTTGTGTACTGCCATTATCAGTGCTTTCTATAAGCAAATTGAAAAATAAGCGTTGCGACAACTATACATGCTGAATATTTGTGTGCACTGTTGCTGCAAAATATGACGATATACATAAAGGGTGATGGTTTAGTGCATAGCATAGAAATATGCAAGGAAGGAGAAAAAATTAAACTTATAAAAAGACTTGAAATGATAATTTTAATAACATACATCATAAGAAGGCCATTTTTGTCATGATAGATAGAGTTACAATGTAAGACAGAAAGTAATAATTTCCACATATTTGAGTGCTTCCATTTTGTTACTTCCTCCGTTTCTCATCTTTATTGTAATTTTCTTTTTCTGAGTCAATATCCAAATAAAGATACGATTATGCAATAAAGATTATTATTATTATTATCCTGAAAAATCCTGTAATTGAGAAATGAACATAAACATGATGAATGTTTAAATAAGCTGACGTACCAACTCTTCTTCTTCTTCTCGTCTCTTCCTATCCGCACTGGTTTCTCTGTGTAACCCTCCAAAATCCAACTCTCTTAAAATCCTAGCTGCCTCCTCTTGTTCTTTTCGTTTCTTCTCATCCTCCTCTAACCGTCGTCTATCCTCTTCTTGTTGTCTTTCTAAATCCCTCTGGCGTTGTAATTGTTTTTCAAAGCTATCCTCTTGTGGAAGCACGTCACGTGGAGACACTTCCTCCTTTGTTTTGGTGGGTGGTTTGTTGAATTCAGAAATGTCTACGGCTTGCACCGCTTTGTTTGCCGTTCGCACTTTGCGTGGAGTCGGCATAGGGGTGGTGCTAAGACTATTACTGAGCTTCGTCGATGCACGGATAACACGATTGCTATAAATGTTTTTAATGTCCAATTCTTTTTCTTTCTCCTAAACAAACAAAAAGGACAGATGTGAGAAACCAGTAATAACAATAATCTTCTAGTAATAGTGATTGAAACTATGGGCACTTAACATTACTGTAAAGCATAGCACATTTCCATCAATACTTTAAGCACATATCATCTATGTGGCAGCAACGGCAGAGTTCACGTGTGTAAGAATGAAATGTTAGTTCTATTATTAAAGGTGGAAGCCTACGATACTCATAATTTTTTAGAAAGGTGGTCATAAATCGCACAACAATGTTTATTGGTATATTTTTTTATTTATTTTTTTTGTGTGCCTGGAGACAGTTCCAGACGTTGTCTCTCATGACTTTTTTTTTTTGTATATGCAAATTGCAAGTGCTAGTGCTGACACATAGTGCATTTTTGCCACAGAAGTCATATTCATGATAGGGCTGTGCAGCCATCTTCCTATTAAATGGCAATTTATTGCGCTATCCTGGCGTCAACCAGGCTCGGTCGAACCATGGAAGGTACTAACGGAAGGAGCCACGACACCTCTCAAGTGGCCACTTAAGCTTCTTAACAGGCTTATTTTCTTTTGTTTCAACCCAAGTTAATCCTGATGAGGACATTGTCTAGCTCATCTTTGATGTCGATGATAGTTTGCGATTGTTTACACAAGTAACGAGTTAGCGGAATATGATACAACCCCGTCGATTTTTAAATGTGACCATAAAATATATGCGCATTATAAAACTACGGTCATCACACATGCGCACTTGGTTTGTTTAGGTGTGAAGGGTCAAAATACGTATTTCACAACCGGAAATTTAACAGATGAACGTTTGACTTCACAGATTTCACATGTTTTAGTTATTAGCAACTGTAACAAGAACAATATTTCGAGTGGCTACAACAAAATTTCCTAAGGACTTCTAAAAAATATTATCACAGTAAAAGTGTCAAGGCATGCCCTTCTTTTGATAATATCTTTATGGTGTTCGCCGATGCCCGGTGGTCGAAAATTTCAAACAGTTTCGGGCGTCAAACCCACGCAATGACAATGGTACCATTGAATAATGCAGTTGTTATTGTCACAGGTAATCATTGATTACGTCTCATCACCATTACAAATACAAAAAGATTCATGATAGTTCATCAGTTCTTCTTCAATCGATGTTATATCTGCCAATTTTTCATTAAAGTTCGCCAAGATCTCCGGAAACAAGAGCATTCAAACTAGACGACATTTTCAGTATTGTACATGCGAGGTTCGTCTATCGCTTCCAAACAGGCTCCGAATATTACCGAGTCCTCGAGACTAGCATAACCCATTGTACGAAGGTGTTAGGAGCTAACGAGAACCAATGTTTGTGAACAAACATTGACAAACGATCAGGGGGCAAAGCTAAAACAATAACGTCGTGGCTCCTTCCGTTAGTACCTTACATGGTCGAATACAAGCACCAAAGACGTATTCGTTAGTTAATGAATCTCGGCCAGTGGAATTGACCTTCCCATTGAGTCTGTGGCACACTCACCTAGGGTAGGGGTCGACCCTTTAATGTTCTGCCTCAGGTAGAATTTAAACTTCGGTCTACTGATCATGAGTCTGATGCAACAACCACTATGCTACCAGTGACCAGTGTTCATTGGTATATTATGTAAACTTATGGAGCTATTGTCCCATGACACCATAAAATAGCATTCTTTTGTGTGTTACAGTGACGTATTTTGAGAAACAGCTCGTAATATTTTTGAAAAATTTCTATTTCTTTTAAGCAATTCCATAGACCACAATGTTAAAGAAAAACTTTATTTTTTTTTGTATTTTTTAAAACCCAGATTGTTGAGATAATTTAGAACAGGCTAAAAATTGAGATATGGTACAATATCTGTGCTATAGGAACATATGGTAAAAGCATTATAATACTGTCAAAATGGCCACTATCCATTAAAAATAAAACAATAATTGTCTCAAATATTAAGCTGGTGACCCCCAAGTCAATATCCTTATATTGCCTAGAAGTACAATTTTTTGAAGAATGAATAAATTCTGGGTATTTGGATTCATGAGTAGGCTTCTACCTTAAAGGCCCAGGTATACTATAAATACGCCCCTAAACAATAGGGACTATTTCCTTGCTTGTCACGCTGTAGTAAACAGCTCCAGCCAAGCTCCGGTAAAAACGCGTTTTCTCGAACTTACAGGTTGATTATGTCGTGGTAAAGTGGATGTATGTGATTATGAATATCACAGCAGTGACTGTGCATAGTATTTATGACAATAAATAGTGTACAAGCTGAGATTTTGGCGGATAAAAGTAAAAAACACAAACCGGGGAAAGGGACGCGCTACTAATCTTGAATAATTAACTACTGTCAGTCAAAGTCACGTGATGCTGGCCCACTGAAACAGGATGCATCATAGGCTACGCAAGTGATTAACAACACTCATTAGCATAGCCATACCTCCAATTCACACTTGCCCCGGGCAAGTGAATTGGGCCTTTAACTAAAACTTAAATCACAGAGAATACATAGCATCTAACTAAAAAAAGATTACTACCTCTCTATAATTTTCAACAATTCTGACATTGTTTAGCAGATGTCTTTTTTTCAATCCCCACACTGTATACTGTACATACAAATTGCACAAGCACGGACGCCATTTTAGTTCAAGTTCACATAAAACAGATACATGTACAGTAAAACACTAAAATAACTGCATGCCATTTTAAAATTTGACTCAATGCCTGAATTGAAAAGAATTTGAATTTAGCAAAATCATTATGAAAATATACTTCCTTTAAAAACTATCTACCGGTATACCTTGAATCAGCTAAATTACAGATTAGATAAATTAGCTAAAAGGACATGTTTTACAGTATATGACATCAGATCTAAAAAAGGACCGTAATCCCTGCAGTTCATGATTGCATAAATTACAATAACATCACCATGACAAGCACACAGCTGACATACATCACATATTTGCCCACTGAGCATGTGCAGTCAGATGTTGTGCGCATGACTGCACGCATCGAGCAATCACAAACCATTTAATAAGAAACAATTACATTCCAATGGAATATTAAATTATCCCATTAGTTCTGTTGGGATTTCCTACCTTTAATGTAATTTTCAGTTTAGCATGCTCATGCTGTAGTTCCTCTAACTGGTGTTCGCTTTCACGTTGTTTTGCTTTGATCTCATTTATTTCCACTCGATGATTTTTCTTCAAATTTTCTATGTATTTCTCTAATTCCTGAAGAAAGATTGTAATTAAACAAGAAATTTAACATTTTAAGGTAGACGCTGTAAATACTATACGCTAAGAAAAGATATATTAAAAAAAAATATTTATTATAAAAAATAGAAGTTACTATATAAAAAGCACAAGAATTAATTGGTAGTACAAGTAGTACGAATCAATCACCCCACTTAAGGAAAATAAATAGGAAGCAATAGTTTCCACTCAAATGATCAGCGTATTTCAACAAAGGCCCATATAAAACGCCCAGATTTTTGATGAAATGTTTTCTTAACTCCAGTAATACCAACTATTAAATTAATGGAATTACAAATCAAATTCAAATTTTTTATTTTTATTAGTAAGTACAAATAATATTATCACACTGCAACAAAAATAACCCTTGTAACCATGGTGATATTGTATGCACTTTGATTAATGTACATTACAATGGAACACAAGACATACTGCTGGTTGGCACACATCAATGGGTTTGAGAGTATTTAAACAAACTCAGTAGGAGCCAATAAGATTAGCTACACAAAAGTAATAAATTAACATGGCAACCCAAATAAAAAATGACCAAAAACTTATCACTTCGGTAACATCTGTAATATTATCGACAGTGAATGCGTAACCTTGACAGCAGACAATTGATATACTGTAAAATACTTTATTTTGGAATTAATTTTCGCTGAAAAGACTTTTCAGGTATTTTTGTGTATGGAATTTATTTTCATTAATTTTTGACATGTTGAATGTAAGATATAGAAAAAAGGGTATATTCGCTGAATTTTATTTTCACTGAATCACTTCTTCAGTGAAAATAGCGAAAATTAATTCCAAACAAATATAAAGTATTTTACAGTAATACTAAAAAAATGAACTCCATATTCACAACTTTGAGTGATCTACAGCTACAATAATGGCGGAAACTGTTTCAATGTTTGCTGAAAAAAGACAGTTTCTTTATATATTTTATGCAATTATCTTTCCATTTGCATGATTGGTTGCTATTGACGATATTGTGTTTTGTTTCCTTTATTCTTCTATCTCTGCTGGCATTATTCCTATAGATAAGGTGCTTGACTATAATACAAATACAGGAATGATTTTACTTATAAATAAGTATACAATGTTTATTAAATCAGACCAGGAAAAATATATGCAAATGCACCAATCTTTGATATATGCATTATTCATGAGAATATCTAAAAGGCTCTGTTAATATATAAAAAAAGAAAATATTACAAATTTTACTGGCAGTATTTTTTTCAATTTATTCTGATGTGTGCATCAAAAATTGAAAATAAACTATAAACAAGCAGCCTATCGGCTGAGATAGCTCCGCTGTTAGCAATGCACATTTCAATTAAAGAACTGAAGACATGATTAGAAAATGAACAATATGAATAGTATCAAAGCAATCAGACTTACAGTTTTTAACAAGAAGTCGAAAATATCACTTTTTACCAAAAAATTACAAAAATATTCACCAAAATAAATTAATTAGAGAATTGAAGATATCATCACAAAACGAACAAATCTGAGAGAGGTCCACATGTAGTACCTATATATGTAATATCAAAGCAATCGGACTTACAGTTTTCAACAAGAAGTCGAAAATATCACTTTTTACCAAAAATGACAAAAATATTCACCAAAATTAGAGAACTGAAGATATCATCACAAAATGAACAAATCTGAGAAAGGTCTACATGTAGTATCTATATATGTAATATCAAAGCAATTGAACTATTGGTTTTTAACAAGAAGTCGAAAATATCACTTTTTACCAAAAATTACAAAATTGAAGATATCATCACAAAATAAACAAATCTGAGAGAGGTCCACATGTAGTACCTATATATGTAATATCAAAGCAATCGGACTTGCGGTTTTTAACAAGAAGTCGAAAATATCACTTTTTACCAAAAATGACAAAAATATTCACCAAAATTAGAGAATTGAAGATATCATCACGAAATGAACAAATCTGAGAGAGGTCCACATGTAGTACCTATATATGTAGTATCAAAGCAATTGGACTTGCGGTTTTTAACAAGAAGTCGAAAATATCACGTTTTACCAAAAATGACAAAAATATTCACCAAAATTAGAGAATTAAAGATATCATTACAAAATGAACAAATCTGAGAGAGGTCCACATGTAGTACCTATATATGTATTATCAAAGCATTTGCACTTGCGGTTTTTAACAAGAAGTCGAAAATATCACTTTTTACCAAAAATGACAAAAATATTCACCAAAATTAGAGAATTGAAGATATCAACATGAAATGAACAAACCTAAGAGAGGTCTACCCAAGGTACATATACACCAAGTATCAAAGCATTCAGGCTTGTAGTTTTCAAGAAGAAGTCAAAAAAGTAAAACATTGACACGGACGACGACGACGGACGACGACGACGGACAATCACTCATATGATAAGCTCCGCTCGACAAAGTCAACAGCGGAGCTAAAAAGCAATTCTTATCTGAAAAGCTTAAGACCATATTGACAAACTGTAAATCCTTTTAGACTGTGATTCAGATGCAGATATTTTTTTCAAAATGTCCTAATTTTATTGAATCATTTCTGACAATGAGCCTAGAAAGTTTTCTATTAAATTTATAGTTTTACACCCAAAATAAGACAAATAATTATATTAAAATGTCCCATGACTCCAGTTTCAATTTTGGACAAAATGTCCTAATCTACATGTAATGTTGAAATAATTGAAGCCATGTAAAATTGATTTTATTATATAAATATAATAAAATTTTATATATATAAATAACACTATACATATATAATTTATAATGGACAAAAAAGGGCATTTCTATTAAAAATTGGCGTAATCTAGCTTTACTGATAATGACTAAAAATACAATTCATAGTGACTCTTAAAATTAACTCCAGACCATTTTCATCTCATCTCATTATAATAAAAAATTCATAATATGCAGAGTGTAATAATCCATAGCAACAACATGTTAAGTAAAAATGTATGTCTTGGCCTAATCAGGTGACTTTGAGCTACATGCTACAGTATGTATATATATACACACAAATGATTGTTATTTCTCTACTCTCCTGGCTGATCATTAAAAAAATATTAGGTAAAGGGTTTGTTTTTGGTTCACCAGGTGTCTTCTAGTCTTAGAAATAAAGTATTCATGTTTGGGCCATTATGAGTTAGTTAAATATCAAATTTTTTTAGATTTTTTGTCAGAAATTACAAAAAATCCAATTTTCATGAAAAATAAAAATAATCTAAATTTTGAAATAAAATGCATATGTGCATCAATTTGCGGAGAAAAAATGGCCCATAATTTTTTTTTTTTGCCTTATACTTGTCTTGGGCACAGACAGAGTGACACTGGGCAACTTGTTTCGGGCACAGACAGTGTCACCATGACATACATGTATGCATAGAAATGCAACATGAAATACAATTCCTACTATAGCTTTATTAAATACTTTATGTAATTCATAGTTGTACTTTACATGATATTTTATTTACATGTATATCTTATGCCAAGTGAGAATGGGAAATCTTACTGGTGCATTATCACATGTCATGCAGAATTTAGCAGAGTTGTTGGAGAAATTGAAAAACGGTATGCGCAAACATCATCTAACAGGCAACTTGTATTTTGAATTTTAAGTCTTCGGGCAATTTAATATTTAAAATTTTAAGTTACCAGACACATTATTTATTATGGATGCTAATAATATATTTATTTACTCTATTATTTAGCAAGTCTCAAATATTTTGGGGCAGCAAGTTGCTCACTAATTCACTGACAACTTTCATTTTGACAGAGCAGAGCAGAGCAGATTAGATTATCACAATTTAACACTTTTGCTTCGACCTGTAAAACCCCATATTGAAGCTTTATTTGTCTAAGGCCAAAATATTTTAATGAATTAGCATACAATAATTGAAATTTCTGGTTTATGTTGAAGATGTGATTCTAATAGAGCAAATATACATGTATGTACCGGTATATACATATATGCAAATGTATGGAAATTATTCCGAATACAGTTGGGAATTAGAATAATGACACTTGGCACTCCAAAATAACGTCTTTGAGTTCATCTAACAGAGCTTGGCTGCTTTAGTCCTATTAATATAAAATTAAAATAAATTCACTCTTACCTGAACACGTGTTTTCTTTTCTTCAAGTTCGTCCTGAGTATCACCAAGCTTTCGACTCAGTTCGTCTCTCTCAAGCAAATTTTTATCCTTAACAATCGCTTTCATGCGTTTTAAAGCACTTTGTGTTTTTAAAACTTCGTCGTTTTGGTCCCGCAATCTCCTGTCCTTGTCTAAATTATCATGTTTATATTTTTGCAATTTTTTGCGCAAGTGTTCCACTTCGTTGTTGTGTCTCGATAACATATCACCAAGTTCATTCTCTTGACCTTCATATTTATTAATTACTTTGTCTTGTCGTCTCTGAAGTGTTTTTAAGAGTTTGTTCTCTCTCAGAAGCTCATCATATTTCTGTTCAAGATCCCCATAATCATTTCGTAGTCTATTTATTGTATGGAGACGAGCAGAAAGCATGCGTTTTGCCACAACATCTGGTTCTCGTGGTGACACTTTTGCACCTCCAGTATGGCTTTGTGACCGACCCGTTCGTTTTGTGGCTGTAATAAAAAATGTTATATAATGAAAATTGTTGATTGAACGAGAAACTGTCTGGTTAATTACTACAGTATTGACAGCGCATATTCGCTAAAAACAAAACTGTTTTAGGCCAGGAAAAAAAAATTCTGTTTCTCGTTTCATGGAAATTTTAAAATGGTGAATTTTTTTTTTTTTTTTTCGAATACTGAGCTAAAATGGGGGAAATTTGAGACAAGTGCTAGTACAAGCGCATTTTAGAATGCTTTAGACGAATAAAAAAAAGTTTGAGGCGCATAGTTCAAAATGATGCATGCGGAAACGTGAAACAGAGATACAGAGATTTTTTTCTCAGCCTTAGCCATTGTGATATAGTGTTTTTCTTAGCAAATTTCAAACTTACAGATTGCAGATTTTTTAACCCTTACCGAGTCTCACTAGAAAGAGTTATGCCGACGTAAGTTGCCCTCGGTAATTAAAAAGATAAGGATCCTATAATCTTTCATTCAAACCAGCAATTCTTACAAGAGGTGTAAATATGGAGGGCGATGGATAATACACACAATGGCACTGACCCATAGAGAGACAGTTTTTAATGTGGTACTCAAATTTAGTTTATGAATTCACCCTTCTTGAATGGTTGGCAAGTGCTGCCTATAACATCTTTATGCCATTGTAACATGTTCTCATCTGCTTTTCTTTTACATCGAAGCAAGGTACTTTGGTGTGAAGGTACACAAAAAACAGAACAGTGTATCCACAAAAATGACTGTCAGTCAAAAGCTATGCACTACATGATGTTTAAAGTTCAGATTTTCAACATTTCTTTTTTTTTTGGAACAGACCTGTATATTTAATATATTTTCAGGCATTTTCAGATATTATTTACAACAAGACTGAATATCTGATTATAGTTTTTTGGGTAATTCTTTAAATTTGAAAATACAAGCTGACCATAGAAGTATAGCGTTGGAGGTTAAAAAGAAAACTCCTTGACAACTTTAGCGCCTATTGATTTAGGGAATTCTTAGTCTCTTAGATAAAGTAACCGAGGAACAAGCCATGCTGATATCAGATTTTGACCAATCAGTTGCAAAAGCAGTGTCAATATTGTTTGCAGGTAGCGATTCAGTGTTGGTACATTTCACACTTGACGACAGAAGCATGAACGATGCACATACTCCATAGTTGACTCCAGCTAGGAGGCAGCTCTCGCAGGCACTCAAATTATTTGCAACAGTCCAATTACACGTTTATTGGTTGAGGTTTTTCATCGCTGGGTAACGATAAGTCATACATGTAGAAATTGTCTTATTTAGGATATAGAACTTCTTTGTGTGTGTACCTACTGATAATGACCATGGATTGTTGAGTTTTGAATTAATTTTAAGCATACAATCATCTCAAGGTTACATATTTGATGAACAGTTTTCTTTATAGAAGAGTTCAATAATTTGGATGGTTTTGGTATTGTCATATTTCTATCCAAGTTCAAGCACTTTATTTGCATATACACATGTAACCACATGCATGGATGAAAGGAGACCCACAGGTGTTAGCATACATACACCGGTATACATGTGTGTATTACATGTACTGCAGCTCCACTGGTTACAATCATCTACCAATTCAGGAATAATGAGGAATGTTCTTTCATTTAAATGAAAGAAATTTAACCTATATCTTTTCATGTTCATACTGTTGGACATGCATATATCAATTTACAATAACTAGCAAGGAATTTACAATAGTGTATTGACTATCGCGAAAGGGGAAATTTTCACTTGTTAGAAACGTACTGTAAACCATTTTATTTTTGCCACTAGGAATTTTTACGTTTTAAGAAGTTCATGCAAGTGTGTGAACAAAATGTTGTTTTTGTTTTAAATTCATTGTTTTATAAAGGAAATAATACATATGTAAAATACTTATTAGTTGCACAAAATTCAGCCATGCACTGCCTGATGACCACAGCTATTTAAACAGTATACTTCTGTGAAAGTACAAATGTACATAGCCAAGACACAATGGAATCAGGTATATTGAAAGGCAGAAAACACCCTCAGTTTAAAAATTTGTAAATATCGATCATCAGCTTTTATTCAAACACAAACATTTAATAACGATTGGCTTGCGAGCTTCATGCCCATAATCTGCACACAAGCTATTAAGTGACATACATGTAGCAAAAAATACCATATGTGTACCACATAGCTGGCTTGACTAACTTGATAAACAATCATTATCAGTGGTTTTAATTAGTCCTGTGTTCATACATAAGACTGAAATGAACCGGCGTTGTTATCGGTCGCCATGTTTCTTTGAAATACTTGCAATGAATGTAACTCCAGAGTGAGGCTGACATTAAGGACATGCTTTTAAGGCGGCGTTATAGTTCACACATGCTAAAACCGTTTCTGTAAGTACGAGGTACAGATTGAGACCTGCCATTTTAAGACGTCTTAAACTAAATCAGCATGGTGCTGACTTATCTTATTCATACATGTACATGTTTCAACACCAGTTTAACTATAAAGCTGGTCTTCAAACAGGCTTTTCGGCACGTGTGTGAACACGGTATATGATTGTCCATTTATTCAAAATGAAAGGCTTGCTGTCCAGATGATGTTGAACTAACCATGGAACTATAAACCCCAGGAAGAACAACGAAACTAAGAGGATTAAAAAAACCTTTGTCTTAGTTTATCTTACAGTGCTTTCGCTTTTGTTTCCACAACATTAGTCATACTCCATGTTAGTTGCCGCCGATACGCCCATATCAACCGCTTTGCTGGAAACGGAAAACTTGAAAAAAAATGTATATATCTGCGCAGTAAAATATTTCGTTCACTACGCATGCGCAAACAAGTCGGTCTGCAGGGTGACCTTCAGTGTACCGGAAATCATGCAACGGGTCGGAGTTTTAGCGAGTTTTCATAATTTTCAATGTCGTTTTTAGATTACTTCTTGTTTTTTTCAACCCTCGAAAAAATAAGGTTGCGAAAGTTTGCGAAACATGGGGTTTGGTATGCTGTTTGTTGTCGAGATATTCCGTGTTTCCCTTCGATCGCCAGAAGTGGCAATGTGTTTTTTTTTTCCCCGTTGAATGTCGCTCATTTATCAGTGTTTTTGTCTTGGCGCTATTGTTTTTTTATGCTATAACCGAAACAACTCGATCACGTGATCTCTCGAAGTCGCCCGATTGACTCCGAAAATGACCGATAGTCGGAGATAAACGTTCATTTGCGTAAATCGGCTTACTTTTAATGCGACGAAATAAACAGTCAAAATAAACATTCGACATCGCGGCAACTATCATAGTTCAAAGGAAACGAAGTGGTTGTTCTTCCTGGGGTTTATAGTTCCATGAACTAACTCATTAACATTATTTACAACTTGCAATGATGTCATCATAACATATCTTGATTGGTCAATTTGAATTCTACTAGTCATTTTGACTTATTAAAATTTATGTTTATAAAATGTTCATAACATCCCCAGTTTTATGCCTTTCACTGTAAGATGGGTATGTTATAAACTATTTATAAACATACATGTAAATATTTAAAATTTCAAACTGTTTGAGCATACGTGGGGTGTGTATCATTTGAATATCCAGAAACAACTCATGAAATATTATATCCAATCCAGTTGTCTCAATTTAATTTGAATGAAATTTTTTATAAATTTGTTATAAAGCACTTATAAAAATAAATATGGAAACAGCTTTTCTGAAAGCACTGTATGACCATCAAATAAAATCTCTAATGCATACCTTTATTTCTTGGTCTGTAGCTTGGCTTCCCATAGACACTAGTAGTAGTACTGTGTGTACTGGACCCACTGTATGCACGGTGCAAGCTGCGTCCTTTTGATCCTCTGTGTCTATCTCCTGTACCTCTACGTGGAGTACGTCTATCACCATAATCTGAGTGATCAGATTCCTCAAAATCATCATCGGTGTAACTTTCATAGGATTTAGAGCGGGATCTTCTCCTATCACTGTACTCCGAATAAGTCCTTGAATAAGAACTGTCACTGTGTTTTTTGGTGTCTCTATGTTTATTGTGTGCCATGCTTGCTGAGTTAGTTTTTGTATAAGTATGGGATGGCGATGAGTCTGGACTCACGCCTGTGAGGGTATCTGGGGTGTGACGCGGTGGAGTGTGGTTCCGAGGTGGAGTATCCCCACGATCGTACGCACCAGTCAGGTTCACAGGCTGAGTGTCAAAAAAGCTGTCAGCATCGTAATCTCGTGACATCCCTCGAATCCTTTATTTCAGTTTACTTCTTGGTATCTACTGTGCGTTCGTCTATGTGACGTGTTTTGGTCGTCGATGTGTGTCCGAAAATAGTCTCCGGAAATGTCTCTTATAAAAATGGCGACTGCCCAGACGTAATGTCAGCTGAAAGCAAAAAAATAACATCGCTGAAAACTATCGATCGGAATGTTTAAAATGCCAACTCGCTATACAAGACGCACTGTACTAAACTCGCTATACTAAACTGGCATGAGATATAATGCGAACAGTGTTCATCACTGTCATTGAAGCGACAACGACAGACAAGATTATCGCTACATAGTATTCATCGGAGGTCACTGAAATTGTCAGTGTACCACAAAAACAAAATCGAACTGCGTTTTTTTAGTTATACTTACCCTCTAAAATGACGTCAACGTTTTCAGTACTTGTGAAAATATAACATAACTAAATAAAGTGAATATAAAGTGATAAAACAGACTGTGATTTGAGTTTTAGGTGGTGATAGTTCACAAGGAAATCCCTACATCCTTAGGAACTCACATGCCAAGTTCCCTTTGTTTACTTGCTATGGGAACACAACACTGATGCACACAAAATAACTCGTCATCACTTCTTGTGCACTGCTCACGCAATACTCGTTTCTCAACATCTCACTGTTGGGCGTATTTTTTCGATCGATGTGATGTCAGATATAGCGTGAAATTGGCAATTTAAGTCAAAATGAAAACATTTAGGTGAGAACATAAAATAAACCATACAGCTATTTTGTTTTTATTTTCAGTCGCTTTGTTTTGATGACGTCGCCACATCAGGGGTTGATAGGCGGGGTCGCGTCTGCCATTTTGTATGATATTCCGTACTTCTCTATTTGCACTTCCTGGTTGAAATCATCCAAATATCCATTCCATCGCGCTCAATATCTCCTCAGTTACGATTAAGTGAGCATCATAGTATAACAGACAACTCATCTAGCGTTGAATTTCGTAATTCAAGATGGTTCTTAAAGTGTATTACTCCAGTGTTTCTAGCTCCCCTCAGGTGAGTCATCGAAGGGTCAACTTAACAACACTGCCGTTCGTCCGAGTTGTTTACATCAGAATCAGCTGAAAGACTGAGCTATTTATTGGGCACGATTACAACAATCAAAAATTATATGTACTCACTAAATGAGAATATAATTGCTTAATTAAATCTGTGTTGTAATTACAAATAATCAAAGAAAAAGTCGAAAATATACACCCGTTTCTTACCAGTTCATTGACACCGTGACCACAATAGGTCTCTGTTTTTCTCCGGTCAAATATTTGTTATCAATTTCTGACATTTTATATAGGGTGAACATGTTATTCACTTGCATTACCTTGTATTTGCACAGTTTTGCTTTTTTTTCGCGTCTGTTTTTTTATGTTGTGTCTAAAATACTAATTATACAACTATACTTCCGTTTTCAAACAAAATGCACCTAGGTTTCTTTGCTGAATCTCGCGGCGAATTTCACAATCGTTTATGATTATGAGTTGCAACAATTGTATTTGATTTCAATTCGAGATTTTTTTGAATTTATTTAAAACTCTAAGCTGTTTATGAAATCTAAAACGATTAAACTTTATGTGAACTGAAGCGATACATGCCCCACCCACCCACCTCCGTGCTGCCAAATTTGCAACAGAAATCCATTCCTGACACCACTGAGATGATCATTTCTACAACCACTGTTGTCATTCATGTACAGCGATAAAAATTGTCTAAAGTTATCTTCTCGGAAACATAATTTTGGTGAATTTTCTGATTTAATTGTTGAACATCAATTACTATCCTCAGTGCAACAAAGACATTCCATTTCACTTTATAAATGTTTATAAATTTCACTGGGCCTCTTATATATTGAAAATGACCCAAACAACCTCAAAAACTAGGCAAACAAGCCAAAATACCCCAAACAATCCATAAATGACTGCAACCTACAATCATATTCAAAACAGATTCAGTAAAACGATAAATGAACATGCGATTATCCATACAATTAGTCCCTACACCCATTTGCCTTTTTAAATTAATTGCCCAATTTGAAAGTGTTATTCCCTGAAAGTGCAGTTGCTAATCATTGCGACATCCAGCATGCAGCCTCTGGAAGTGTTACGATTGTAGTAAACCGTGTAAGAGCTTCTGCGGGTTGTTTATTACAAAATACATGTTTAAAAACAATTGCATTCTCTCTGTTATCTTCCATTATTCAGTTTTGTTTTTGATAGCAGTCTTAGCAGTTTTTCAGCATGTATTTCCTTAAGACAGTGTACAAGCGCTAGCCACTTTAATACTACATACATGTAGAAGGAAGTACATGCAATAAAACAACACAGTATGGTATGACCATGAGCTCATTTGCATAAAATAAACTTTTTTTTTTCTTTCAAAATGATTACTAGGAATAGATATACATGTAGTTATAGGAAATATAGTTTCTTCTTTATGGCATTTTTTTTTTGAAATTTGTTTGTGACTGGTAATTTTTTCTAAATTTAACATGATATTTAAGAATTTTACAAAAGAACAGCTAAATATTTATAGTACAAAACAAGAAATTGGTGCTTTCACTGATGTTCTGCTACAATATATTCACAAATTTCAACTATTCTGTGGCTTAAAAAATATGGAAGGATTTACATTGTAGTAGGGAAGCAGCACACATGGTATTGATTGCCATTGAATGTGTATGCACTGAATGCATGAGGTCAAACAGAAATGAATAGTGTTCACAATAACATTGTTACAGATTATCTCAATAAATCATATTGTATGCTTTTTTGCACTCCAATATATCTTCAGTTCAAGCATATTTTCCGAATACAAATTGTATTTTTTGCAAATTAAAACTATACTTTAAAAAGTCTCATGGGATGAAAAAGTCGTATATTAATTAATTAATTAATGATATGAATCCCAATATTGTGATAACATTTAAAAAAAAAATTATATTATATACAATGGGTTATTCTCACCCACAATGCATTGCGTATATATGCAACATCCACAATAGAGCAAAATTCAAATTCAGATCAAACTGCCTTAAAACTAATGTTATTAATGAAATTAAATGAAAGGTTTTTATAAAAGATACAATGTTAAATTGAGTATGAAAGTAATTAGACTAGCAGTGGAAAAAAATAAGAGTTTCCACTAACCCTACATGTACCTATATTATCGTGTGAACTTTTTTTTTTATGCAAATTAGCCATCCATCAACAAAAATTAATTTTTTTCATTTACTGACCAGAATAGGACTAATAAATCCACCATTATGACTGACTTGCAATAGACTATATTTTCTGTTCACTGCAAGGTCCCACGTTATGCATGAAATCGAATGAAAATACAGAACAAGGTCATAGAAACAGAGTGGCGTTGGAGCATCACGTGGAATGGGAAAGTTTTGTTGTGTATTTCCATGGTTAATAATGTGTTATACACATTTTATGATGGTCAATTTGGCTGAAATAAGGATATCTTGGTGCTATATTCCCTTCTTCAAAGATTGGCATTTCATCATTGAGCCATATGATATTAAAAGAAATTTAAATTAAAAATCAAATGATTTTTTTTGCTGCAGAAGTTTGGTCCGTTCCTTTCACACAATACACAAGATTTCACAGTGAACAGAAAATCAATTAATGGTCGTCACCCTTTCTTAATTTTTTCACCACTAAACTTTTTTGACTAAATTTGTCTGTACTTTTTTCTTATATTTTTCAATATTTCAGAAAATGAACCCTAATTTTGGAGCCAACAGACACAATTTGAGTTCATTTTTAGTTTTTACTGGTCATTGGCCATTTTTGTACTAATCTTCTGAAAGAAAGTGCATACTATAAATGAGACTATTTTGTGAATTTGTGATGAAAAGATGGAACTGGTGGTGAAAAGGTTAATCTGAAGTCTGTATCAAATGCATATTTTTATGATGGAAATAACATTGGGAACAAAATAAAATAAAAACTTTGTCTGCCCAGTATTTTGTTAGCCTGTTACTTGAAACTCAGATGTTTTTCTCTGCATTTCTATCAAAGAAATGTGAGACCTCTTCACTAGCCTCTGTATAATATAGTCTTGCATAAATGGTGTGAATGAAAGAATGACTAAATCTATAAAGAAATGATATTAATTTATTATTGATATATACATTTATTGTTTGATAGTAACAAAGCCTCTGTCTGTAACTTCAACTTTATAAAATGTACGTTTGCCATGATGCTAGGTTTATAGAAACGCTTCTACTGTTTACTGCTAGTAGCTCTGGGTACATAAATACCAAAACCCAAGAGTATGTCTGTATGTGATATCCAGTGTATAATTCCGTAAATTATTTGTCTTTGTCTGATAGCTAAATTAGTATGCAAACTAATAACATTGAAACGTAGGTTGAAAAGATTCAATTTCCTTCTCTGCTATTGTAAATCTTTTCAGATCAAGAAACAGCAACAGGCTGTATTCATGGTGCTAGAAGGTAAACATATAGAGTTTGACAGGATTGATATATCAGTTGATGAAGAACAGAAGACTTTCATGTGGCAAAACAGTAGACAACCAGACACTGGTAAACCGTTACCACCCCAGCTATTCAGTGATACAGAGTACCTAGGGGTAAGTTGATAATGTCTGAATGTTTCCTGTTTAATCTGCTGAGAGAATGTTGAAATAAATATCTGAGTAGCTGATATAACATTGCAAAATCATCAGTATATCGTGCAATTTATATATTTGGGATCTGCATGTTATCTGTTTAATTAAATGTTTTCAGTGCATTTAAAGGGTCTAACTTTGCCATTTCTCGAATTGATCTAATAGACTGAAAATTTACATTCAAAGTATGAAACCAAGACAATTTTAAAGTGCACATAAAACTAGTTACAATGTACTTGCAAACTGCCTGCACTGTGTGTATGTTGAGACTATATTGCACTGACTAGACAATACAACTAGACTTTAATTTGCATATTGTCGCCAAGCATTTGTTGAGAATGACAGAACCACACAACTCATTTTTGTTTTCTATCCAACTTGCAACTAAATTTGTGCTTGGATTTTGTTTTGTTATGGAAATAATTTTTCTTTTTTTTCCCAAGATTCTTACAATACAAATAAAAAAGCTATGATGTGCACATATTTAACCGACCCATAAGATAACTAGAAACAAATTTATTTCTTGGTCTTGTAATAATGTATATTGCTATGCAAAACAAAAGTGACTTAATGATAATCTTTTCGTCCAATTACACTGTGTTAGTGATTACAGGGCAACATAAAATGCCATCACTTGACAACCACTATCAAACCAAACTAAAATAAAAATCTAAATAGGTTTACGATTTAATTGGGGTTTAATTATACTCAATCAAATTGCAACTTTATATAGGGTTGTGTTTTTTTATTGGGTTTAAGTTATAAATTGTAACTTGAATTGTACTGGTTATATAACCTGTACCATAGCTTACCCATTTCTATGATTCTAAATAACACAAACTTGCTTTAAATATTAATAAAATACAAATCACAGTGGCCATATACATGTGTATATATATATATATATATTTGTCTTTGCAATTACTCATTCATTCTCAACTTTTTGTACAATAGCACTACTGTATTTAATAATAGTACATTGCTTGTGAAAAAATTACCCCTCCCCCTAATAAAGTAACATCGTACTAACAGGTATTTATTTAGAAATGCCAAAGTAATAATAATACAGTATAGACTTTACATATTACTCAACAAACAAATGTACTTATATGTACAATATTATCTTATGTTTTTTTTTCGAAAACTATTTCTTGGGTTTTTACTGTGCATGCAATGTTACAACTCTTTCTCGCTTTGCTATAGAAAATATACCTGTATCGTATTTCCAATACTGCGAGCTCTGTAAATGTGTAATGTTTGCTGTAAACATTTTGGAAGCTAACATTTTCGTTGCTTGTTTTCACAAGGACAACATTTTTGCAAAAGTTCCTGCGACAGCCTCAAGAACATAGCGACGTAACAGTGCTGTAAAACTTTGCTTAAATGTGTCTCTTGTGAAATTAGCCTTACAGTACATGTATATTAAAATGTACGAGAAACATAAACATGCTACTACTATGAATGCCGTAATTTCTAGACAGGTTATACTAACTACATGTAGGACCTCTACCACGCATGATATTTAGGTGTGAGTGCATGCCGCACTGTTTTTTGGAAGACTCTCTCCCCGCGCATGTTGACAATATTAGCTGCCTATACTGTGTAAGTACCAAGATTTTAACAACATAATTTGTTGAATTAATCAATTTTACTTTTATCAGTTTGTTTCTGAGTCACTGAAATACTGTACATTGAGATGTAAGTATTAGCTAAATGTGCTTACTACATCTTTTGCTGTCTTCTAGTTGATTTCAGTGTAGCAAGTATAAGTTGTGCTGCAAACAGTCTGATTATTGTGGTTGTAGGATCATGTTTGTCAGTTTTCCAAAGTTGTTAATACATCATAAATTAGCAATAATATGAATTATAATTTTCTGGACAATTATTCGTGAATAATGTTCATATTTACATGTATATGTAATAGAGTATTTTGGAGCGTTTGGAAAGAATTTCGTTTGATATTGCATCGTGATAAAAATATCAATTATCATAAAATTAAAATTATTCTGCAAATGTAGCTATGAAAGAGTAATGTTAAATCTGGCATGCATGTGCATTTCAATACATTCATTGAACGAATACTGCTATGTAAGCATCAATCAGAATAATTATTTACATCACTGATTTGCTAATGCGTATCACCCAGACAGCCGGAAAATTAATTTTTTATTTGAACAAATATTCATTGCCAGCTGTGTGTATGCTATTACATCAACATCATATTACATGATTTGGATCCGCAAGCTTACATGTATTTTGGCTTACCTTGTAGCAGGGTTTTAGCCAGCCACCAGTCCACCCACCAAACAGACCGGCAACTTTGATTTTGGACTGGCAACTTTTTCCCATTTTTCTGTTTTTTCCTATTGTTCTTTGATAATTTTACCAAAATATATCCAAAACCATCTACATTTTCATGAAGTTGAATTGTTTTGGACTGGCAGTTGCAAATTCCTGGCTAATAACCTGTCCTGTAGTATTATATGGCTAGATAATCGGCAAAAAAACATTGTGCCTTTAGCTAATGTAATAATATGGTAGTTCTAGGGCTAATTGTACAGTAGCATTTCAAGTAAATTTTGTTTCTCTGATCTGAGGTTGTTTTTTTGTTTGTGGACTCCATCAAAAATTACCTCTTATGTTGAACTGAATGTAGGCGACTTATTAGATTGACTTGTGCTTTTCGCAGCTGCTGATATGTTAATTTACCAATGTACAGTGTCAGAAACTCAGAAATCAACTGATTTTCTATTTTTTTAGTTAAAATTTAACAATCTTATCACTCACACTTGATGATTACATCATTTGCTACAAAAATTTATACAATTCACACTTATTAACTTGGTTATTACATGTGACTTCTTTATTAATTCTTCTCACTTCATACGTTACGTCTGAACAAATAGCTTGCTTCTTGCCCTAAGGAATAGTGGTAAATAGGGTGATGGCTTTATAGTTAACTGTCTAACTGGACAGAATAAACATTGCAGAGTATTTCCCCATTCTATCATACGTGGTCAGTGTGCCTGCTAATAGGACTGATTTTGTAGGGGTTCTGAGACATAATGGAATACCTCAAAATAAGCTTATTGACTGCTCAGAAAGTCGTTACTGTACACTTTTTAGGTGATTTGAGCACAAATATTTTATTTACTCTTAGGCCAGACTTTTATTATCCCTTGTTTCGCGAACCCGCCTAATGAACAGGAGCCGAAAATGAAATAAAAATTAAATTTTATTTCAGCGTAATTTCTCCCGCCCGGCGACTTGTAAGTGCAAAAATTGCTTAAAAAAAACTTATTTGTTATATTCATTTTTTTTTTTTTTTTTCGCCCCCCGCATAACAAACCCAAGTTGCATTTTCGTGGGAGTATCATGATCAAAGTACCGAAGTCTCAAACAAGGTTATACATTGAATAAAATTTTATTTCATTTCTTCTCCGATCAATGAGCTCACTTACAATTCTTTGAGAATCACACAAATCTAATGGAAAAAAGAATTAATTTTATTTTATTTTTCGCCCTCCTTCTTATAAAAACTCGAGAAACAATGAATAAAAAAAGTATGGCCTTAATTGTCTATATAAAATTTGAATTTCATTATACTACCAAATTACACATTCTATAAGTATATATAGCAAGATCTTTTTCAAGATGGTCAATGTCAGTATAAATCATGCACCAGTGAATTTAAAAAAAAAAACTCTTAAAAAATGTTATATCACATCAAATGTTTGTGAGTTTGTGTTGCATCATATTCGTTTTGTAGTGCATCATATTCGTTTTGTGGTGCACTTTACTGGTAAGTTGCTGCGTCCCCCCCCCAAAAGTTATGAAATGCAGGTTTCCTAGATCAATACAATGACAAAAAGCAACATTTTTTGGTCCTTTGTGTTATTTCTTCTGCATATTGTTTTGAGACTTAGACTGTTCTGTTTTCACAACTGACTTGCATCCTTCAAAAGAAGAAATTCTCTTAAAATTATTTTTTTTAATGAAAATTCCTGTATTGACAATAAGGCTTTCTAATGCTTAATTTTTACCATTTTATTTTTGAATAATAATTTTTACTGGTGAAGTGAGAACTATAATCAGTTGACGCAACTTTTTGTTTCCCCATTAATTTTGGCTATCTGTGGAAGCTTCCAGCAGGCGTCCTGAAGATATCATTCCATTCAAGAGTTACCCTCATACAGCAGTTCAAATTTATTTCATATTATTTCATACATACATATTTTTGCAATAATTTTGTTAACTATGGAACAACAGAGGTCAAGCAGTTATAGTATTCCCTTTTATTAACACGTTTACAACCGCGTGTATGCTATCCACATGTGAAGTCAAATTTGTATAGCTGCCAATAAGCTTCACCTTGCTCAGTGTCAATTGCATTGTACTAGGATGTAATTGTATTTGAGATTTTGTCACTTTTATTGAACTACAACAAGTAATTTATTGACACCATCAACATCAAATTGTTTAACCCCCACCATGTAATATTGCATTTTTAAATATATTTTTTTCTGAGTTTGGTATGCCAGGGAAAATGTGAAAAACTGAAACTTTGGCATTGCTTGAACTTCAATATTTATGGGTTACTAAATTTTAAGGCCAGTATTTCTTAAAATGCCTTGATTGAAATTGTTCAGAAAATACTGAAGGGTATCAATACATTCAGTTGGGGGTATCAATACATTCAGTTGGGGTATCAATACATTCAGTTGGGTTATCAATACATTCAGTTGGGTTATCAATACATTCAGTTGGGGTATCGATACATTCAGTTGGGGGTACCGATACATTCAGTTGGGGGTATCAATACATTCAGTTGGGGGTATCAATACATTCAGTTGGGGGTATCAATACATTCAGTTGGGGTATCAATACATTCAGTTGGGGGTATCAATACATTCAGTTGGGGTATCAATACATTCAGTTGGGGGTATCAATACATTCAGTTGGGGGTATCAATACATTCAGTTGGGGGTATCAATACATTCAGTTGGGGGTATCAATACATTCAGTTGGGGTATCAAGGCAATTATTGTCATAGCTTCTACGAATTCTAGTCTATAGGATTGCATGGTGTATATATAAAGGTAAAAATAACATGTCATCGCACCATATCTCCTCATGTCTAGGTGTGGTGGTAATAATAAACTTTGGTGTAAGTTTATTGTAACATGTCAACACTATTGTTTTCACTCTTGACAATACCCATTGTGTTTGACTGTCACCAAGTAACCTTGTACTTGTACCATGCTGAGACCAATATCATGTTCTCTTGTTCAATCTCTTTCAGGATTTTGAAGATTTTGACGAAGCGAAAGAAACAAAGAACCTGTACATTTTCTTAAAACTACCAAACCTTGAACCACCATCCCCATCAGAAAATACAGACAACCAATAAATGCAAGTAGTGATGTACATGTATGTGTAAAAGTAAGATTTCTCTGTGCAAACTGTGAGGGGGTACATGCCTAGTTTGAACATATATCAACGATGTACTGTAACCGCTTGTTGTAAATATCAGCTTTGTAATAAATTTAAAGCAGCGGAGTTTTCATCTGCGCGCATGCAGAGATTTGCAGAGAAGCAAAGGCAATGTATGCGAAAACACAAAGGCTCATGGGTAGACATCTATTTGTAAACAACAACACACTATGGCTGTCTGTCACATATGCAGGTGGTGACTCCTCCGCTTCAACTCAACCCGCCATTTTAATGATTTTTGGTGATTTCCTCTTTTCTCCAACGTCTGATGATATTAAATCATCTCACTTACAAATGTAGTTGTGAGTGAATTACATTCGTCCTAAGAATCACGTTCGTTCTTGCTAATTGGTAGTTCTTGAATAACAAGCTTGTAGAATCTCTCGTGTTGACACAAATTTTCCACGCCTGGTCTGTTATAGTTGTCACTGTGTTTTTAAAGTGATAAATACGCATAGCATGAATTGTGAGCTGTCAACCAATAAGAAAGACAGCTTTGATCTGACCTGTTCTATGCAACCATGGAGGTAGAAAAGAGAAGGAGTGAAGACGCTATTTAAGCCCATGTTAATCTTATAAACATCCTTTGTCTTCGCTCTGGTTAAGCCACTTATTGTTTTTGTTTAGAAGTCGTTTTATCTACATGATGATAGCCGCTTATTTACACAAGAAAACGTGAGTAGAACTGAAAAAAAAAATCTGTTTAAACATCGTCTATAAAATTGAATGCGCAAACCATAAATAAAAGAACTGTGCATGCGCAATGACCTTTATCGGATCACAAAGGTCATTTCACACTTGTAGGTACCGGAAATTCTGCATACGGACGCCACCAAGATGTGTGATTACTTCTTTTCTGATATTTTTCATCGCAATGGTCGTCCAACTTTGGACATTGATTAAAAAAATCCCGCAAATTTCCGCAGTGAAATTTAAAGATACATGATAAGATTATAACAAGATGTTTTGACGAGTCATTTTTCATTGGTGTGCAGAACTGTGCAGATGTCGAAAATCGCGCATTTTGTTGTAATATATTTCGGGCGTTGAGTACACTCAGCGTACGTTTTTCACTGCATTCTGTATTATTGTTATCTGTTTGGGCATGTCGTGAAGCTTCCAAATACAGTCGAAACATGTAAGCCGATTAACTGTGACATTGTACAGCGTGTTTGCAAATTATTTACATTGTGTATGTGAGTAAACAAATCCAAAGCATCATGAAACCAGCGGAAACAATAGCGTCATCACTCCTTCTCTTTTCTACCTCCATGATGCAACTAAACACATGTGTGACCTGAAATGATCTGATCCTTTGTGCAAGTACATGTTTACTTTCCTCTTCTGGAAGTGTTCCACTTCTGGGTTTAAAAACATCACACATCATGAATAATTGGTAGTGATGAATAAACATCAGAAGGTAATTTCGCATTGGACCATGATTCTAATAAAGAGATTTTAAAATTGCTATGGCTGAACCAGTCTGATTGGTAGTGTAGACTTCCCAGCAAGTCAGAATTTTGACAAGCAGAATTATTATTGTACATACAATGCTCACTAAATGGAATATAATGAAGATAATAAATATATTCTGAAACTTGAATTAATTATCATTAAAAGATCTATTCAAATTACCATATTTGCTCTGAACAGGTCCAATAGAAGTGCATATAAACCCAAGTTTGTTTGCATTTGCTGTATATTGAATCTTTAAAGTATCATATTTTGACAATAACTCATACAAACAACCCTGTCATTTACTACCGGTAAGTGCATGTGTTACAAAAAGAGCAAATAAGGTAATCGATTTACCACTCTTAGATGGAAGATCATGTTACTCTGTTTGTACAATTCACTTGCTCTTCATTTAAAATGAATTTTTGGATTTTATTTTCACTGATTCATCTGTTCAGCGAAAATAGCAAAAATAAATTCTAAGTGAAATTAACATGCAAAGTCATTGAATGCTGTATTTGTTGAATACATGGTGGATGTAGAAAGTGAAAGTTATTGACATAGGTCTTAAATGCAATAGCTAGACTCATTAAGTAATAATCAAGTTTTGTTTCCAAATATAATATGTCATCATGCACGGAATTGCATGTTTCATGCCAACAATGGATGGGTTGAAGTAAAAACTCTGTATAGTACCGTAAAATCTGTATTAAAAGCCGCATCTCTAATAGAAGTCGCACCCATTTTTTGTAGATAATTGAGAACAAAAAAATCATTCATTTCTCATTTGTGTAGATTTCTAATAGAAACCTCATCCTATCTAGCTGTTGCATTGTACCATTTTAAAAGAAACCGTGGCTACATTATATAGTGCCTCAACCTGTCCATAACAAGAAGTAGTTCTATTTCATTCCTGGTACATTATGTTTAAATTTTGTGGGAGATTCTGAATAACTGTGAAAGCAATTCTTAATTGTGTTTGGGAATTGCGACTCTCGGCTCACTCAGCAGTGAAAGACTGAAAAAGTACATTATTCTCACTTGATATACTTGCAGCAAGTTTAAAGGATGGGCCTACTTCAGCTGGTTCTATCAAACCTTGAAATCACTATCTTTTATTTCAAGAATCACAGATAAATGGAATCTTCTTTATGACCTTATAAAATAGGACTTGCTCCTCCAGTAAATGTTTTTTTTTTTAATTTGACTTCTCTTATTTGCCTTATTTAGTACATTTTGTAAAAATCAGGTGCATCTAACAAACATGTATTTGCTCTATTTGTAGCTTGTGTTTACATAAATTACAGGTGATCATAAGTCCTATTTCTATTAACTGGTATTCAGTAGTTGCTCTATTACTAGTGTAGAGGTATATCTGTGGTCAAAATAATATTTTTTTTTCAAATGTTTCAGCCCCATAGTTTTTACGGATTTTGTACCATTAGGGATAATTTTTGTTTTATGTGGACATTTAATAGATCAATTTTTTTTTTAATTTTTGTTTTATGAGTGCTGCTTTTCCCTGTTGATTTTGTTGTATTTGTGGAAGCTTTTAACAGGTGAGCAGGTAATAGAGCAAATATAGTACATGCAAGACAATCACTTTGATAACATCACACAATAATGTTTCAATGAAATGGCAAATGTGGAAACTCATTGAATTGCAAAATCATTTTAGTAATCGATGGTTTTCTCAGGTGCGAACATTGTAGCATCCGGGCATTTTCCTCGCCTGGCAACCATCAACGATGAAAACAAAAGCTTAACTCTCAGAAAACTGTACTTTGGGCTAGTTGTTGAGACTCTCCTGAATAGTGTAACAAGAATATCCCTACATGTGAAACATATACTGTAGAATACTTTATTTTCGCTTGGAATTTATTTTCGCTATTTTCGCTGAAGAGATGATTCCGTGAAAATAAAATCCAGCGAATATACTTTTTTTTCTATATTTCACATTCAACTCGTCAAAAATCAGTGAAAATAAATTCCATAAAGAACGCCCAAAAAGCCTTTTCAGAGAAAATTAATTCCAGCGAAATTAAAGTATTCCACAGTACATTTGGTTGCCTAAGATTACCTCAATGTTCAGTTTGTGCTGTTTTCACCAGTTCCTCGATCCGCGTTTCACAGCACCCCTCACATAGAAATACATGGTACAGTGGTGCACATCCAGTCAACATAGAATGTTCTGTGATGTACCCCCCCCCCCCCCAAAAAAAAATAGCATAATTAACAAGCAACTTATCCCTTCTCTTGCCTCATTAACTATAATTTCATCACGTTCTGTTGATTTGTAGGATTATGAAGCATTTGATGAAGCCGTTGAAGATGACACGCTGGCTGAATTCCTCAAGGGATCCTCATGAAGAGATTATAAAGCGATTGGATCACATAAGCTAATTTGAAAAACTCATCAAAAAGTTATTTTTTACTGGAAATATTGTAGTTGTTGACCTGTTGCCTGAAATAATTTTTATTTTGAAAATTTTCAAGTAATGTACTGAGGTTATTTTTAAATGTCTAATTTTAAATTTTTCTCTGATTGTCTTTGTGGATGGTAATACTACAAGTAGTTTGTTGCTGTTGTTACATTTGACTGATTGCCCAGTCATTGTCACTTAGCCGGCTACATGCATGGTGTCGTTATAATACTAGTAGGCATGTCAGATTCCTTTCCAAAGATAGTATTCATTAACTCTTGAGACACGCCTACATACATGTAGGGCTTATCTTCTAGGTTCAAGGCACTATGATAGATTAAAGATTTTTCTTCTTCCTATACAAGTATATTCAGATCTTTCAAAGGCATGTTTTTGTTCATTTAATGTTGTAATATAATACATGAAGCAACCACAATCTTTTGAATTCCCTTCAACTGCTATGCCTTTGCTATGTAATCATATATTTATGATATTCATATTCGTGATATTAAAAAGGTGACATATCTACTGTCTGGGTGTGGCAATATATTGTCAATCCAGACCCCTGTCAGATCTTGTCCAAAACCACAGCATCTCTAGTGGTCATATTAGTTTTCAGTAATTCTACAGCTGTCCTTTCAAGTATTTCCTGCTTCCCATCGTTGTTGTCAATGATGGATATTGTAGATGGGTTTCAGTTTTGTGAGTGACCACGATAGGCGTTACCATATCATCAATATCCCAACCCACTAAACAAGTCTTTGTATTACTTACAAGTATGGTGTATTACTTACCTTGAGCTCAAAGTATGGTGTATTACTTACCTTGAGCTCAAAGTATGATTTATTTCTTCCCTTGAGCTCAAAGTATGGTGTATTACTTACCTTGAGCTCAAAGTATGATTTATTTCTTCCCTTGAGCTCAAAGTATAGTGTATTACTTACCTTGAGCTCAAAGTCTGGTATATTTTTTACCTTGAGCTCAAAGTATGATGTACCGGGTATCACTTACCTTGAGCTCAAAGTCTGGTGTATTTCTTGCCTTGAGTTAAAAGTATGCTGTATCATGTATTTTGTTACTACCTCTAACTTTCTTGAAGGCAATTATAAATGGTGAATGTGGCTATTAAATGTGTTGCCACTGCTTAGTGATTTAAAGTGTTCTCGCACACTTGTTATGAGAGGCTGTCTTCCTCTGGGATTAGTGTTGGCGTTGCCCTCATGAATTCAAAGAAGTTTCCATTTGTTCTTCATATTTAGACTTTTTCGTAGTTCATTCTGCCAAGTTTTACAAAATGCAAGTGCATCGGCTGCTGTCTTACTAGCATTTGGTGCAGGCAAAAATGACAGAAGAATGTGACATTTGTCACCAAAATTTGCAGCAATATATTTAGCACAAGTTGTCATATTCTATGTGAATTTTTCATTTACTCCAGAGAACTTTCATTCAGTTTGCAATATTTTGACTTATTATAAAAAAAAACATTTGATGAAGAAGCTAACTAACTTGTACCCGTCTGTTGGCAAATCTCTATTTACGTGCTTTAAACACTGCTAATAGATGGGTAGTATGTAACTGCTTCTTTGATTGGTTGATTAGTCTCCAACATGCCTTATTCATTACTGCATTGACCAATTAAAGCTAGTCTAGCAACATTTCTAGAACTGAAGCCTATAATTTGGTTATTCTATTTTTAAGCAGCATTATTTGTTTTTTATGCTTAGTATGTAGTATATTTTTGCATGACTTGTTTTCAGTGGGCGGCGAATGTTAAAATCACTTAATCTTTTATAGTAGAATTTGTTAGTAACTATAGTTTAGTGCTGAAGGATTGATAGACTATTGCATCTTTGAGAAGGGATAGTGATGGCTTGAAGAACCCAGGATATTTTTCCTTATGATTATTCAACCCGTTAATATGGACAAGAAAGGACCATAATTTTCCCAGTTTTTTTTTTTTCAAAAATGCTGTGTGGCTAATGGGAAATTGTCTAATTGGTTCAAAAATATATTTTGTTCAAACATTATGGTGACAAACAATGGAGCCAGTCAGTGACTGATAATGATGGGTCAGAGTGGAGCAGTCACATTCTGTTCTGTACTATTCTGTCTCATAATAAAATCAAATTCTCTTTTTTTGTTGCTGCAACCCCCCTAAGAAATAGTCACTGGAATCATTTTTAGTTTGTAACTAATTTTTATTTTTCCATATTTGAGATTGTACTACATTTTCTGGTAACTTTCCATGCAAGTAAATGCTTGATTGTATGAATCACTGCCAGTAATTATTCTCAATTAGTGAGTGTTCACTATTAAGATTTGTGTACAATTATTTTGGGCTTTCATTTTATCTACTGTTAATTTTGTCATTACTTTTATGTGCAACATTTGCTATCTGCAAAGCAATACCCATTCCAGCATGGCAGAAAACAAAATGTCTGTTTCGTATTACATTGATATTTTACATGTATAATCTTCCTATACAGATTTGCTTACTTTAGTGTAACTGTATCATTTAATTTTATGTCCTATTCTGATTTCAGTTTCAGTTTCTTGTTTTCTCTAGTCTTCCAGTCTCCATCATACATCCAGTGGTTACATTTGACTGGTAAAGGCGTCCAGTTTCAAAGCCAGATTTGATAGGAAAGGAATAGTTATAGTGCTGGAATATCTGTATTTTCTGTATTGTATACTTCTTTGCTATCAAGGCAATGTTGTCAATGTCTTGGTCATTGAGCCCCGTAAATAAATGTTTTGCATGCTTGAAGCTATACAGATTTAATCTTATTTCCACAGTGTATCGTCAAAGTATCCCGCTAGCTTGAAATCAGGTAGCAGTCTGTGTTAAAACGTCGTTAGAAGGCACATGTAATATCATTTTAAGTTTTGATCATTGTTGACATCCTGCAGCCAGTCATAACTCATTTGAATTTAATATTGTTATTGAATATTAATAAATAGTTTACAACTTTGATGTTTTTGAAATTCCCAGCAAAGGAAAATTTATAAAAACTCAACTCGATAGCTGTAGGAATGGATTACATCCTCTGGTTCAACCCACCCCTCTTCCTTTGACAAGTTTAAACAAACAAACAAAATATACTTTGTTAGTCTTACATTTCTGTTGGAAGTTGCAGATTTGTTCATCAGCTGTTGTATATTTTTTGAAATGATAGTCAGTTTTTGGTCATGTGTCAAATATAGACGGGGTATTGAGACATACAGTGCATTACGTCTTGCACATATTTTAGTTTCCACACATTGTGCTTCTTTCGTTTATTGCCTTTATTACTACGCTGTTGTTGTAGGCTTTAATGTGTTTGTACATTGTAGACAGTTTTTGTACATCAATCAAATGTTAACTTTTTTTGCAAATATTGAAATGTGTCTTCATGTGAGATTTTGGTATTAAGATTTTATTTCACTGATGCCAAACTTTTCATTTATTGGAAATAAAAATGTTGACAAATGTTTGTGTAATATCTTTAAATCTATGCTGTAGAGATCATCGTATGATTGGTATGATTTTGGTGAAGCTGGCCATCCCTACAAACCTGTGTGACAAAAGCTGTATTTGATTTTAGTTAAATTGAGTGATTTGATTGGATGTGCCAAGGAGCTGGATCTACCAATCAGTGTTTGTAACTTTGAATGAACTGTTAATGCTGCGTTCAATCTAGAAAATATAACAGCAGAATACGTCCCAACATGGTCCTAGTAATAAAGTAAAATGACTTCTAAAGACTGAATGTTTTTTGTGAACTTCGTATACAGGGCCAAGTTTTCGTCATATATCGACGTTAGCTTCACGTTCGTCCTACCATGGCAACAACCGAAAACATGTTTGTTTTTTTAGCGGAGCGGATCGCCTATACCAGCTTGTAGTCATTTTTAAATACATGGCCATACATGCTGTATGGAAATACAAGTGTACACCGTTTTACCCTGTACATAAATGTATTTTTCCACCTTTTGAAAAGCATGGAACAAATTTATTAACACATGTTCTTTCTGTCCGGACCCATTTTTATTATTTCATTGTGTCCCAGAATATACAGTGAGTTTTTTGTAAATGCGTGTGAAGTGAGTTTCCGCTAGTGAGCAGCGCCCTCAAGTGTTTCAATTTAGAGCTATTCAGTGTTTCAATGCTAGTTTTCGATCACCCCGGTTTTGAGTCGGGAGCTAATGTTGAAATTAAGGACTTTCACCATACCGTTTCATTGAGATGAGAGATTGACACATAATTGATACGAGTTTCTCAAAATTTTGCATTTTCGTATGATTTTACGTGTCGTGGTCTTCCTATGTGTAGCGCCCTCAGTGTTGGGTATGGTATTTTTGTTTGTTTTTAATAAATTTTTTTGAAACTACGTTTTACTAGTATTTCTACTCACACGATGAGACACTGTCTAGCACTAATTCATACATGAAGGAACTGAGCATTTATCTTTAATACTATCTGATACTTGAATTTTTGCGGATGTTACTCGCATGCATACATACATGTAATGTGGAATGGAGGAAGATGGTTTCCTGATTGAATGTATTGGAAAAATATTATCAAATTAAATCTATTTCGGGAGATTTATATCAGTATTGGGATACACATTAGCATCATTATCTAATGTTTAGTCTATTTAATGAGTGACATAGCATCACGTCGTGTGTAACCCAATGGCTCGGCCCAGCTGTGGTGATTTTTTTTTTAGTTAAATTATGAAAGCTTGGGGGGAATAGTTTTGCGAAACCACCAGAGACTGGTTTTATTTGCAGCTATTGTATTGCTATTAGTTGTTCATGACGTGCAGTGGCATCACTGAACGGATACAAGAAAGGTATTAGATGATTTCATGGTTACAGGGGATTTCGCGATATTTTTATTTAATAGGCGACAGTCGTCGCGCTGCGCATGTGCGATATTTGTGTTGATAAATCCAATGCGCTCTTCTAATGGAAATCACAAGTATGAGGTTTGACCTGGTCGCGACTTGCCTAATTACCGTTGGTGACTCTTTCGATACCTTCCAATTACCTAAAAATATCTAATTCAAGTTTAGTTTGTACACGTTGATCTGCGCAACAGTCAAAGTAGCTATCTTTGTTTATATGAGACCCATATATCTCGCGCATGTGTGGCGCGACGACTACCGCCCTTTAATTTAAACTTTAAAAAGGGATAAATCGCCCAGACTGTGCCAGTCTACCGAATGGCATAAATCTGTGGTAATACATGTATAAGTGAATATAAGCATAAAAAAGATAGTCCTGCACTATACACCTAATGGCAAAAGTAGAACAGGTATACCTGGCGTAGGAATGTGAAAGAGGGAGAGTATTAAACTGACTTGAGGTAGTGTGCAGAAAACAGCCCGTAACAGAATTAGAGAATCTTCGTTGTTGCCCTTCAAGTTCATGCCCAGGGCCATCATACCAGGAGGCATTGTGGACAGTAACTAACAAAAGTATTTCAGCTAATTCTTTATAGATTTGATGGTAGAGATACTAGTAACATTGATATTGGATGTTTTAATTATATCTGAATGCGGGTTATCTTTATAGTCTGTAAACGTGGGAAAAGGCATTTTTCGTGTTAGCATGAAACTCTTTCTTCAAACCTTTAAAGACTACTGCCGTTGGTGGCGTGGTTGAGTCCAGAATCAGCGGCACATTCAGTCATGGAACTATAACGATGTGATTGTACACACAACACTAATGAACGTTATCGTGTGATTTATGACCAACTTTTACGCAAATTATGGGGAGGCTTATCTCTCAATGAGAAAAAAACAACGATATCCGGATTAAATCTTGATAGAACGTTTGTCTTTTAAAGCGTTTGGTGAGAAAAATGAATTTGCTAGAGTGGCTCCAGACGGAACGATTATTTTATAAACATAGTTGTAGTTTTCAATTAAAAAAATGTTCTCCATTAAGTGGTGATTTCGCAGCGAGTGGGGTATTTCGCGAAATATATATTTTTTTAATTCACTTGAAACAGACTGCTGTCAGTCTATGCGTTTGCTTGTTTCTTCTGAAACGAACATGTATGATTCCCCATGTAACACCCCTTTCTAGTGGTCACTTTGACATGGAAAATCCAGACTAATACTGTAAAACATGCAATTTTAGCGAATTTGACTCCATGCATGAATTAACTGAATCTTAATTTAGCCATAGTGCCAACAATCTCATTGTGAGAATATACTAGTACTTTATTCTAAGTTAGCGACATCTTGAATTAGCGAAATTACAGATTAGCTAAATTAGCTAAAATAACATGCTAACTAAAAAGACATGTTTTACAGTAGTTTCCTTTGTACAGGAAACCACTCAATCCTTTTACCGCATTAGTATATTTGAATTGCACGTGTTTATATTACCATTTTTGGTGTAACGATATTGGGGATATGGTTTATATCATTTTATTTTCATTACTTTTCAACCGCTGCTAATAAACCCAAACTGTCACGTTTTCCGCTAACACGTACTTCTATTGAAGATGCGCTTCTAAATATAGTAAATACGGCACGTAATTGTAGAGAAAATCGGCCTTGATTTCCGCCCATTCTTTGGTGAAACGTGCATAAATTATTGATAGGATTCACGATCAGTGAAATGTCATGCGGGCAACTCCTATACATATTAAAGGTTATGATGTCAGCCTTCGTTGTGTACAAATGGTTTTCTGAAATCATAACAAAGGGAGAAGTAATACAGGAGATCCTTTATATCCCTTGCCACACACACACAAGCACGATTACATACACTAATGATCTACCGGTGAGATATTTTGTAAAAGAAAATACAAAAATGTTGAATATAGAAATGAATAAGTTCTTTTATGGCACTCACTTATAACACTGTAATATATCTGATCAATATTCTCCAAACCAAAAAAATTGCTCTTGAGATACATCGAGTTTCACGAAGGCGTGATTTTGTTTTTATGGACATTTATATCTATTTATAAAACATTTATCCTGAAACATTCTCATGCTTCTTTCAAACCCAAAGATGCGTTGTTGACCGTAGAAACCATTTCATACTGCGACGCCAATTAAACACGAGTTTGAGGGAGGGGGGGGGCTCGTGAATCTTTGGCCGATTTACCACTGCCAATGTTAATAGATAGATCCTATATAATTTGTCTAAAACGCTTGAAATTACAGTAATGTGTTTCTTGAAATAAATCTAAGCCATTATCTCTGGACACAGAATGTTAAATTGCAAAAGCAAGCCAGTATCAAAGGAAAGATTAAAGGTTATCTGACCACAGTGGAGTTCTATACATGCGGTGTTCATCCACTGAGGCTTATGATTGGTCAATTCGTTTTCAAATGCCATTTAAAATTTATATATAATAATGTTTTACCGGTATATAAAATAAATGTATGGTATCATGAAATCCGGCGTGCACGTACAGAGATGAGGGACATATAGAAATGTCTAATTATTATGCAAATTAAATTCTACCGTGACCCAAAATAATATACATTTCATCTAGTAGTATATGTACATCTGCAATGAATCTTATCAAAATCCTATGATTGGTTCTAATATATATCAAAACCATTTTTTCTAATAATATTATGTCATCGCACGGCACGTGTTCGAATTTCATGTAAACCAACAATGATGTTACAAGTGTTGTGTACGTTGCTATGAGTCCATATCTAACAGGACGCGGCGCGACGCGACGACCACTGCTCTTCAAACAGTCAGTAGTGTAATAACTTATATATATATATATATATATATATATATATATATATATATATATATATATATATATATATATATATATATATATATATATATATATATATATATATATATATGCCAACTTTGTAGGGGATACTGTAGAAGTCAAGATAACACGGAAGAGTATTAATGCAGCCCTATATTAAGGTGCTCAAATTTCAGAGGACTATGTGTCCTACTTATAATGATAGTCAGCTAAACTGTGTTCATTTCAATGTAGCAAGACATGTACCAAGGCGTCCATTTCCATTGCGAATGTATTGACAAAGAGGGTATAACCTGAGAAATAGGTATAACTTTCCCTTCCCTGGTATTTATTTGAAGATTGTTAATTGTCATACTTGTATTCATATGCAGATTGTTAGTCACACACATGTATCCACATGAAGATTTTAAACCACACACTTGTATTCATATGCAGATTGTAAAGCACACACTTGTATTCATATGGAGATTGTAAAGCACACACTTGTATCCATATGGAGATTGTAAAGCACACACTTGTATTCATATGGAGATTGTAAAGCACACACTTGTATTCATATAGAGACTGTAAATCACACACTTGTATCCAAATGGAGATTGCTAATCACACCTGTATACATATGGAGATTGAAAACCACACATGTGTATCCATATGGAGGTTGAAAACCACACACTTGTATCCATATGGGGATTGCTAGTCACACACTTGTTATACATATGGAGATTGAAAACCACACATGTGTTTCCATATGGAGGTTTAAAACCACACACTTGTATCCGTATAGAGATTGCTAGTCACACACTTGTATACATATGGAGATTGAAAACCACACTTGTATTCATATGGAAATTGTAAACCACACACTTGCATCCATATGGAGATTGTAAATCACAGTTGTATTCATATGGAGATTGTAAATCACACAGTCATATTCATATGGAGATTGTAAATCACAGTTGTATTCATATGGAGATTGTAAACCACACACTTGTATTCATATGGAGATTGTAAAGCACACACTTGTATTCATATGGAGATTGTAAATCACAGTTGTATTTATATGGAGATTGTAAAGCACACACTTGTATTCATATGGAGATTGTAAAGCACACACTTGTATTCATATGGAGATTGTAAATCACACAGTTGTATTCATATGAAGATTGTAAATCACAGTTGTATTCATATGGAGATTGTAAATCACAGTTGTATTCATATGGAGATTATAAAGCACACACTTGTATTCATATGGAGATTGTAAATCACAGTTGTATTCATATGGAGATTGTAAATCACACACTTGTATTCATATGGAGATTGTAAAGCACACACTTGTATTCATATGGAGATTGTAAAACACACACTTGTATTCACATGGAGATTGTAAAGCACACACTTGTACTTATATGGAGATTGTAAATCACACACTTGTATTCATACGGAAATTGTAAATCACACACTTGCATCCATATGGAGATTGTAAATCACACAGTTGTATTCATATGGAGATTGTAAAGCACACACTTGTATCCATATGGAGATTGTAAATCACACAGTTGTATTCATATGCAGATTGTAAACCACACACTTGTGTTCATATGGAGATTGTAAAGCACACACTTGTACTTATATGGAGATTGTAAATCACACACTGGTATCCATATGCAGATTGTAAAGCACACACTTGTATTCACATGGAGATTGTAAAGCACACACTTGTATTCATACGGAGATTGTGAAGCACACAATTGTATTCATATGCAGATTGTTAGTCACACACATGTATCCACATGAAGATTTTAAACCACACACTTGTATTCATATGCAGATTGTAAATCACACACTTGTATTCATATGGAGATTGTAAAGCACACACTTGTATTCATATGGAGATTGTAAAGCACACACTTGTATTCATATGGAGATTGTAAATCACACACTTGTATCCAAATGGAGATTGCTAATCACACCTGTATACATATGGAGATTGAAAACCACACATGTGTATCCATATGGAGGTTGAAAACCACACACTTGTATCCATATGGGGATTGCTAGTCACACACTTGTTATACATATGGAGATTGTAAACCACACATGTGTTTCCATATGGAGGTTTAAAACCACACACTTGTATCCGTATAGAGATTGCTAGTCACACACTTGTATACATATGGAGATTGAAAACCACACTTGTATTCATATGGAAATTGTAAATCACACACTTGCATCCATATGGAGATTGTAAATCACAGTTGTATTCATATGGAGATTGTAAATCACAGTTGCATTCATATGGAGATTGTAAATCACAGTTGTATTCATATGGAGATTGTAAACCATACACTTGTATTCATATGGAGATTGTAAAGCACACACTTGTATTCATATGGAGATTGTAAATCACAGTTGTATTCATATGGAGATTGTAAAGCACACACTTGTATTCATATGGAGATTGTAAATCACACAGTTGTATTCATATGGAGATTGTAAATCACAGTTGTATTCATATGGAGATTGTAAATCACAGTTGTATTCATATGGAGATTATAAAGCACACACTTGTATTCATATGGAGATTGTAAATCACAGTTGTATTCATATGGAGATTGTAAATCACACACTTGTATTCATATGGAGATTGTAAAGCACACACTTGTATTCATATGGAGATTGTAAAACACACACTTGTATTCATATGGAGATTGTAAAGCACACACTTGTATTCATATAGAGACTGTAAATCACACACTTGTATTCATATGGAGATTGTAAAGCACACACTTGTATTCATACGGAGATTGTGAAGCACACAATTGTATTCATATGGAGATTGTAAAGCACACACTTGTATCCATATGGAGATTGTGAAGCACACACTTGTATCCATATGGAGATTGTAAAGCACACACTTGTATTCATATGTAGATTGTAAAGCACTCACTTGTATCCATATGGAGATTGTAAAGCACACACTTGTATTCATATGGAGATTGTAAAGCACTCACTTGTATCCATATGGAGATTGTAAAGCACACACTTGTATTCATATGTAGATTGTAAAGCACACACTTGTATTCATATGGAGATTGTAAATCACAGTTGTATTCATATGGAGATTGTAAATCACACACTTGTATTCATATGGAGATTGTAAAGCACACACTTGTATTCATATGGAGATTGTAAAACACACACTTGTATTCATATGGAGATTGTAAAGCACACACTTGTATTCATATAGAGACTGTAAATCACACACTTGTATTCATATGGAGATTGTAAAGCACACACTTGTATTCATACGGAGATTGTGAAGCACACAATTGTATTCATATGGAGATTGTAAAGCACACACTTGTATCCATATGGAGATTGTGAAGCACACACTTGTATCCATATGGAGATTGTAAAGCACACACTTGTATTCATATGTAGATTGTAAAGCACTCACTTGTATCCATATGGAGATTGTAAAGCACACACTTGTATTCATATGGAGATTGTAAAGCACTCACTTGTATCCATATGGAGATTGTAAAGCACACACTTGTATTCATATGTAGATTGTAAAGCACACACTTGTATTCATATGGAGATTGTAAAGCACACACTTGTATCCATATGGAGATTGTAAATCACACAGTTGTATTCATATGCAGATTGTAAACCACACACTTGTGTTCATATGGAGATTGTAAAGCACACGCTTGTATTCATATGGAGATTGTAAACACACAGTTGTATTCATATGGAGATTGTAAACCACACACTTGTTTCCATATGTAGATTGTAAAGCACACACTTGTATTCATATGTAGATTGTAAAGCACACACTTGTACTCATATGGAGATTATAAAGCACACACTTGTATTCATATACAGATTGTACAGCACACACTTGTATTCATATAAACTGCAACAAACATGTTGTATAGAGAACATACAGCCACTCATAATAGCACAATCCAAATGCAGAAATACTGAATACTGGGCAAGGAATTTATTCCTATTCATAACATATTAATTAAAAGAGAATATTTAAAAAGAATAAAACAATGTTTGTAAAATGTAATATAATGCTTATAGAAAACAAAGCAAGTTGACAATGAAATGTACAATGTGATTATGATTCGGTTACAAAGGTCGCTTTAGGTGAACTAACAGGACACAATAACTGAAACATGTTACCCAAGTTTATTTTCTCCAGTGTATAAAAATATATTTTGTCTGAGAATGAATGAAGAAAGGAGAAAATACTTGGTTAGAAAATAAATAATAGTAATATGTACAATTGTTTTAATATTGTGGTTATAAATAAGTCTTGCATATGTTAATTTAGATGCAATAATTGTATTTACATAATTGGGGTTCAGTTTGTCTAGTACTATGAGACCACACAGTCTGATTTAACATGTAGTTACCAGTGTTTGCTGCTGCACAGTAATAAGCTACTAGAGACTAGTAAGCAGTGATTACCCCCTCAATGGGTTATTTGCCTTTACAAAGTAATTCTTTGAAAACAAACGATTTGGTCCAATTGATGAGAGTGAACTGAGTAGGTAATCGAGTGCAAGGAAAACCCTCAGCCACTGATGGCATGGTCAAATTACATAGATTAAGTGACGGTGCTTTTTAGCATTCTTTGACGTGACTAATTTGTAAACTAATCACAGAGTGTCTAGGTGTGTTAGTGGCACGTGCAGGTCACTATGCTATTGTGACATCAGGAAAACAATGATATCGGTAACAGGTCTCATCTTGAATTTGAGAATGTCAACTATGTGGGTACACACGAGTATCGTTTACTTTTCGTACGCACATTTCCACAAACCGTTGAAGTTGTAAACTTTTGCGAAATGGACAAAACGATTTGGATGAGTAACAAATCTACTAAGAGTAGTCTGAACAGGTAAGATAAAACCACCCAAACAATCCAGTTATTAGATTTGACCTTTGACCTTGAATCACACATCTTTCGTTTTTTGTAAGTGCTAATTTATATATCACATTAATGACATCATCATCATTATTATAAAGTGCAACGTTTATGTCAGTTTAATGCTTCAACAAACCAGAGTTCTTAACTCGCAGATTTTAATTTCAGACAATGATACTGAAGTCAATTTTGTACACTTTTAAAATCGTTCGTTCATTATCGGTAAGAATATGGTGTTGTAATCTATAAGTGACATCATTGTTATATGCAAATTTTCAGATATCAGTTAATAACATCATTGTTATATGCAAATTTAAGTTTCAGCTGATGACATCATCATCGTTGTTATGCAAAAGCTCTCTACTTTCATTGTCAATTGGGAAATCCTGATACTAGCTGGTGACATCTTTTCAACCAAATTTGTTTCTGGTCCCAGTAATGTCTAGCGATAACATGCCAAACTGTTACTGACCCAGAAAAGGTAGAAAAAAGTGCACTGTTTTATAACAAATCACTACATTGGAATGTGAAAAGTCAATTTGAGTCAACCCTGAACTGATTAAAAAAGGACATTCAAAATCTCGACAAAATGTTTTTCTTAAACGCTTTGAAAGGGCTATAGTCACCATTCATAGTCAGATAAATAAAAACACATTGAAAAACCTCCTTTTTTTGTCTCTTTGTACATTCTTGTTACGTGCACGTGAAAGGCTGCACGTAGGCTGCGTGATGTCAACCCGAGGGAAAGCCAGTTACGGCAAAGACACTGGTAGCTACATGCATTGACGACAGAGATTAAAGATAAATAAACTAGTATGTAATGTCTACAATGGTTTTCTATGTGATCCCTGCTGTGTGGCTCATTTTACAACTGACCTAGTCTTAACAACACTAATCCCCAAGAGAGTGGAAATAATAAGGAACAGGGAAGGCACGTACAATGGAATGATCCAGACACAAGGAGTCTTCACACCTACTGTATTTAAAGAAATTAACAACACATGATTGAATAAGTGTACTTAATTTTGCATATTTGAATATTATGGATGGATTTGTCCACACACAGTCAAGATACTTTCTAGGTATGATAATGTGGAAAGGGCAACAGCATTATTATAATCTAAACATAGGATTCTTCTGAGAGACATTGTGAAACATTATCTTCTGAACTTGTTGGAGTAATGTTTTTGGCAGTGTTGGGAACTCTCTGTTTTAGTCCGGAAGGAGTCTGGTGTGGTGAAAAGTCTGATGTGCAAGAATCACAGTCACCTTTGGAATCCTGGGTAAAAAAAACTGACATTTGCAAACGTTTCTCGTAATTGTCGCTACAACTACGGTGTATGACTTTGGGCTTTTCAATCCTTGTGTCTAGTGGCTGTGAACATTTTCTCGGCAAAGTTTGCTCATTTCGTCTTGGTGTAATTATCCTTCTCTGTAAATTTGACTCGGCATAGTCACGGCGACTTTTTCTTTGATAGTCAAGCAAACTTTTTCTGGAACGTTCTTGTGGAACGTTTGGCGTATTGTCAGCATGACTTTGCTTGTCCTCGTTAGAAAGTGTCCTTTGTGAATGTACTGTTTTCATATTCTGAACTGTCAGTGCTTGTTTTGAGGTTTCTTGAATCGGCGAATGATGAAGCACTGCCCGCCGGTTCATAGCCTCTTCGTAAGTTGGTGGTGTGTGGAATTTGAGGCTCGTAGGAGGGTCTGATGCAGTCCTCCGAATTAGAGACCTTGTACTCTTAGCGTCATTATCACAAGGCGTCGACAGTGTTGACGTTGTCGCGTGTGACGGGAAAAACTCAGTAGGAGGGGAATGTTCTTTTTCCTTTTCCCCAGTATTGCATTTGTGCACACGATAGGTAGCTGGACCTGATTTATTCAACTGATTTCTTTGTATGTGATCTGCCTCGGTGAGTCCTGTCCAATCAGAAAAAGATTTAGACAGTTGCATTGTAGAAGTAGACGATTTCCCCTGTGAGACCGCATTAGGAGATTTTGGTGTAAAAGTCCTCTTTTTCGGTGCATCCTTTGGAAGTAAAACTTTACTTCTTGTTAAACTACTTTTTGAAGGTCCACGTGGAAGCGAATGATAACTTGGTGGTGGGTTCCTTTCATGTGACTCGTAACTTGGCGGTGTTCGTTTCTCCACACTGGTTTGGGGTTCGCCTACATAAAATAATTCCAAGGGAGACGTGAACTTTCGTCCCAGTTCTGGTGATAGAATTGGTCGACGGCTTTTCGTGCATTCAAAGTCAAGATCCATGAGCGAGCTTTCTGAGTTGCTACGATGTCGCATATGAAATGTTGGTGGGCAGGCAACTACTTGAAACATTGACAAATCTTTACCGGAGCTTGCGGTATCCGAGTGCATTCGACTAAACTGTGGGGGGTGTATTCTTTTAGATTGGACAATTTGCGATGGCTCCTGAAGTCCTTTGATCATATCGTTACAAAACCGCGGGCTCAGCAGCGATGAATCCAAATCTAACTCGTAGCCAAACTCCAAAATATTTTTCCTTCTCATTTCTGACAATTTCGGCCTCTTAGAGACACTGATCTTAGAATCGCTTAGTGGTTCACGTTGATAAAACATGTTGTCCTGCGGCGTACAATCAGTCGTAGAATCATCAGGCTGATGCAACAGAACACCTGGCGACACAAGCGGTTCCGACTTACGACGATGTCGCCGACCAAATCCTCGTGGAATAGCATTTGGTGAATTAGGATTGGTGGTGATGCTTCCTGTACGCATGATATTCCCGTTGGGACTTACGCTCAACATTTTGCTGTCGTAGCCAGAGTCTGTTGTATCAGTCGTATCAGATTCTGTGAACAATTGTGAATCACTTAGATGAATAACAGAATCCTTGCTCAGATTGGATGGCGAAAGCTGATTAGAATGAGTATGATACTGAGTGTTCGTTTCATTGTAGCTGAGTTCACGATCTAAACTATCCAAGGATTCATCATCTCTCTTCATATGTCCTAGTAAAATACAGAAAAGTAGTATTAATATAATAGTATTATTTTAGTAATGGTAATATTTTTGATAACTCTAAATACAACATATTTTTATTGAACTTTTTGGGTTTATTTGGTATACATTAGATATGCACTTCTAAAAATGTTGCGAATACGGGTACGTTTACTCGTACAAATACATTCTGAATGCCATAGACACAAAATCGAAACCACAAAATTACAGAACTTTATGGTTAAAAGTCGGCAATAAAATTATTGTTTATTTTCGCATAATGTAAACCAATTAAGTTTCCTCAAAACCTTTTTAAATTTTGCAGCTTAAGTAACAAATGTTGTCTTCATCTAGTACTTAATAAAGAGATTAACTATTGAGACACAATATTGTTTGTTTCATACCTGTATTTTCTGAAGTGCTGTCAGAATCCCAGCCTGATCCAGAGTCACTACTCCGCGACCGATGTCTGCTAGCTTTTATAGGTGGTGCACCGAATATACTGGTCACATTCTCACCTAGTATAGCGTGAAGGTTTTCTAAGATGTATTGCATGAGAGTTGGGATTTTCTTTGAAGCATCAGCCTGAGACAAAAAAATGAAATAACATCTTTTTTAATTGGAGAAACATGTTAATGATGAATATTGTATCTCCTAAATTGGCGAGAAAATTTATTTGAAATTTACCTATATATAGTAATTGCTTACTTATGTTTATATTCAGCATTAGACAAGACTACTGTGAAATTAAAGTCTAATTTATTCATGATACTTACAGTGACAGTGGCGCCTCGGTTACTAGGCGGCCATAGTAAACTTTGACCCACACAGATCGACAGATTGTAGGCGTTCATGTTGTTTTCCTCAGAGTTCTTATCAATGTAATGGAGAATACAGAAGAATTGCTTCACAATATCTTGATTGATCTCACCAAGTTTTTCAAAAGTCCTAGAAAATGGCAAAACAACGAACATTAAAAATTTGACTTAATAAAAATTATGAAAAGCATGTTATATTGGCAAGGGGCTTTCTGTGAAAATGAAAACAAAAATTCCAATAAAACTACAAAATGTAAACAAAGTAATTTTATTTTTTAAACATCATGAATTTGTTTTTCTGTTTTGCAGTCAAAAGAAATAAAGGACATTCCTCAATAAAATCATGAATTTAAAAAATAAATAATGAGATTAAAGTTAAAAAAAAGATCTTATTTCCGAATGAATAGAAAATGTTGAATGCTTACAATTTTAGAGTGTTTCTTTTCTCAAGCTCATCAGTCATATCATTAGCTTCCATCCAGCTGTCATACAGTGCAGTTGAAAAAATACAGTCTGGCAACCCACGAAGAAAGTCCTGGAAAATCATGAACAAATCAACCACATTAAAATACTATGCATGCAATACCATAACAACGATGGCTTTTCAAACAGGAAATAAGTGTGTTTGTCGCCCTCTATATTCTGGACTGGGAAATCTTTATGCAAATATTTAAAAGCTCTGAACAAAATAAACAATACATTTGTCTATTAGTATATTAAAAATGTCTTTACCTTCATAACTGTTGCTGTTACTAAAACAGGGTAATCGTCAAAGTTGCATTCATCGCCTGATTCCAGCTTTTGTCGGAGCTCTCTACACACTCGTGCATTTGCTGATTTTCGAAACACGCCCGTCAGGAAAGGAGCATTGTGATACAGATGTACAAGTAATTCAGAAATGGCGCTGGGCAGTTTGCCATCGGGACAAACCTGACCTAGAGGAAGTCCAAATAACCTAGCAAGAAAAACACAAACAGGTTTTCTCAGAATTTGATTCAACAGGATGGACTCCCATGTTGAATTGAAATATTTTGTTGGAAATAATTATAATGATTATTTCGTGATTGATTTGTTTACCTTGGTGGCACTGTGCCAGAATCCACACTATCTCCTGTCTTGCTAGTACTCCGTCGGAACTTGAAGTTAATCAGCGAAGTCTTTTTTTGCTTTTTAAATCTCTTTTGGGCACTAACAACGTCTGAAAAAGAAAAAAAAGCAATGGTAAGGCTTGGTAAGTATCTTATACATTCGCTTGAATACTAAACAAAGCTCCATCATGTGGTTTCTATAGCAACCGTCATAAAATGTACTTACCAAGCTTGATACGATCAGATGACTTTTGGATCAGTCGTAGTACAAAGTTACATTGCAACTCGGGTGGAAAATCTTCCATGCTGGCGTCTAAGTCAGCTGTCAGATTGACATCCTCATTTTTAAGCACATCTCGTAAATGATTCATCCTGATAGCAAATGGTATCTCATGACCTACAAGAGTAGAAAACATAAAAGTTACATTTGGAGACTTATTTAGCTGGACAAAATACCCATTACAGATATGGCAAATAAAGACAAATTGTTGCCATATACCTTATAATAATACTGAAAAACAAGAAAAATATATGTAAACTTAGCTTCAGATGCTATTTGTATGATTTAACTTTATGACTACTTACCTATGAGGGGATATGCAATTTCTTCCTTGCCAGATTGAACCCAAAGTTGGAAGTGACTGGACTGATAATCACTAAATTTAAACTGCTCTACACAAAGTCTAATCACTTCATTGCAATCGTCTGTATTACACACTGGAATTTTCTTGCTCTGAAATTAAACAGGATAAATAATTTTAAAGACATGTATCCTGTAACGTTTTTTTTTTTCATAAAAACCAAAGTTTTAACGACTCTTTTACATAAGAACCTGCATTTTAAATATTCGTATTCTTCTATCAAAATGAATCTTAATTTTGATGGTTAATACTAAGTGGATCTGGATTTGAAGGCAAATTGTACAGGAAGCTTGTAGGAAAACAGGAACACAAATTCAAATGTGACAGTTAATAAGGAAATAATTATTAAATATAATTCAACTTACATATGGGTAACAGTTTAAGTCTTGGTTAATAATTTTCAAATTTAATATTTTGGGAACTTCTTTCATGCGCTCCTCCTTGATGTACCTTTGAATGAAGACAAGTGACATGTAACTTACTGTGAACACATTAATATACTGTGGATACTATAAACCACTCAAGTTTTCACTGCTAAAAGATTTCAAGATTTTCACCGAAAAATGGTCTCTCACAAAATCTCGGCTGTTTACAGAAAGACACTGCGGAATCACTGGGTATGCACTATGAACACATAATGAAAACAGGCTGCAATCAGATAGAGGAAGTACTTCACAGTCAATTAATTATCCAGCCATAGAGGAAATAAACATGGTTGAGTTCCTGCTACTGTATTACATGACTGCTTTTATCAATCTATGTTGACTTCTTCATTCTATGTTAGTATAAAAACAGCCAGTTCAAATCTAGTTGAATTTTATTATATTTCCACAATATTTTCCAGTAATTTAGCTGATCAGTTATTTTAATTGGTTAAACTGAAATGATGGAAATTCCCAGACAAATTTGTAAAAGTTAGATATATTATAAAAACATTTTCTGCTATTTTATACTGACCATATAAATGGAAAAACTGTTTGATGAGTGTGCAATAAATATTTACACAATGGATTTAAAAGGATTATGGAGAATAATATAGCCTTAGCAAAATATTTAGAGAGCACAATTTTTGAAACCACAGAAAGTAATTAATTTTTTTTTTTGTATTTATTTATTTAACTGACATTTTTCTTTTATATATTCCCTTTTAATTTTATCTTTTTTGAATTTTATGGTTTTTGTATTTCTTTGTATTTATGTTCCTTACCATACAAAAACCCTCTGAAGGTTTTTAGTAGTGTAATAAAGTTATTATTATTATAAACCACCTAAATTTGGCAAGCACAGGTTTTTAAGAATTTTGTGAGTTTGAGAAAATAGACATTTTACTGACTGTAGTAATGGTTTTAGTTATGGCAAAGACTGGGAAGTGAAAAATTACAACATCCTACTACCCTCCCCTCAAACAACTGCAGAGTGATATAATCTCCTTCTCCTGCTGCTACAGAAGCAGGACTCACCTGTTTAGTGTGTCCAACCATAACTGTTTGACATCCGCTGAAGGAAAGGTCACCACATTATTAGCAATGGGCCACCCCAGAACGAACGATCTTTCCGCTGATTTATTAGTTTCACAAACTTCTTCCAAACAAGAACCGACCCACATCTCATTAACTCTAATCTTTTGCTTCAGTCGGAAATTCGTTCCCGATCTATGAAAACAAAGAAAAACAATTTTTACAGATTAGATAAAGTATTTTTATTCTGTTTATTTGAAGAAAAAAAAATCATTTGAAAATATGAATAACATAAATATTTATGTTTTACATTTTTAAAGAACTTACTTAGTTTTTGCAATCAGGAGAACATCGTTGAAGAGAAAGAAGTATCTGTGCTGGGACTGAACGCCGGTTGTAAGTTGTACAGGACCTTCCATGACGTACGCCCTATTACCATTATAATCCATCATGGATTTCTCAGTTGACAAACTGCAAATAAAACACATCCTGTGTTAAATTCATTTTACACCTGTTGCTTAGGAAACACTGACTACCAGCCATCTTGTATATTGCATTCTGGGAAGACTTGTAATGGGATTTGGTTTGAGTAACCAAAGAATCATCATAAACAATTACAGAATATAACATAATTTATTTTCAAGGATAAATGCTACCACCGCACTTAATTATTTTCTGTAGTTTGACAAACAAGTGGAAAAAAATATTGGAACTATTTTTTAAACTCCATTGATCTATGAATGTTTGTCTATTTGGTGTAAAATCAACAAAGAACTTATAGTAAAATACATAATATGAAAATTCGCAAATTATTTGAACTCAATATTTGAAAAAATTATACCTAGGCTTAGATTTGCTCGAAAATGTCCGACTGAGAACATGTGTGGGCGCTGATCTTCTCCTTATCTGTAATGACTTGGATTTCTGTGAAACAAAGGAGAAAACAAACAGAAACAGTGAGATATTGTCATAAAAAGAGAATTATTTTTACACCAAGTGAGAAGATATACTGTTTGGCATTTAAAGGTGGACATGAGTCGACTGTATTCATTAGAAGGAATGACACAACAGGGAGAGAAAATATTGACATTTAAAGAAATCAAACTAAACAACATGGACTATAATGTTTTCAACTGAAGTGAGACAAATCCAACAGTAAATACAGAATTGTCATTAATTCTATGGCAACAGTGGATAATGGGATTTGTAAATAGACTTTACAGTAATTATATGTAGTATATACTTGAATGTAAGACGATTAATTAGCAGGATGAAGGACTGTGAGAAGGAGAGAAAGAAATAAGTGGTATTCTTGCTTCATGGTATGCTGACGTTACTGTGTACAATAGGGAATTACATTCTCTAAACACTTCAATGTTTAATACCATTTTTTTTTTAAAGTTAATTTATTTTCGCTATTTTTGCTGAAGGGATGATTCCGTGAAAATAAAATCCAGCGAATATACTTTTTTTCCTTTATTTCACATTAAACTCATAAAAAAGTCAGTGAAAATAAATTCCAAGCAAAACGCCCAAAAAGGCTTTTCAGCGAAAATTAATTCCAGCGAAAATAAAGTATTCCACAGTATTCAATGTACTGTAAAATGACTAATTTTCACATGTTTTTAAATTTCACTGATTTAGTATTTCAGGCATATTCATTTGATTTCAAATTTCATGGCTTTATCATTCAGATAATGTGTTCTATGCTAAATTTTACATATTCACTGGGTTTTATTTTAACACATTTTCAGGGAAATAAGCAAAACTAAAACCGAGTGAATAATTAATCCTTTTACAGTATTCGATTTTAAATCAGATATACAGCTTTTCACCACCAGTTCCCTATTTTTATCACAAATTCACAAAATACTAAAAAAATTTACACAAATTTTTGGCTTCAAAATTAGGGTTAATTTTCAGAAATATTGAAGACTATAAGAAAAAAAAGTGCAGAAAAATTTGGGCAAGAAAGTCTGGTGATGAAAAGGTTATACCTGCACAACTTTGACATGTTGAAAATAAAAGCTTAATTCAATTTCAAAAAATTACATATCACAATAGGGTTTGTATTGAATAGCAGCTCAAATCTACAGAGGGGGGAGGGGGAGTTACACAATATCTCATTAAAAGAGGTATAATTGTGAAATAAAAGAGACACAGTATACCATAGTAAATCATCATAAGTTGTTTACTGGCAAACCCTAGCTGTGGTACACACTGGGAACCACCCAGCACAGGAGCTTGTAAACAAGATATCATCTGAAAGGCAATGTGCCTAGGTAATCAACACGTTTTGTTTGAAGACAATAAAATGACTGAACCATCCTGATAGCCCATTTACAACTGCTATAATTTAATCTAAGTTTAAATGAGAACCTTTTTTAATGATCTCTTTCATGTTATGGTTTTTGTGGTTGGTGCGATACAATTCAGAGACATTCCAAAACTTTACAGTGTGTGTCATTATATAACAAAAGTCGTACAAAATGCAGCATTATGTAGAAACAAAAACTAAGAACTATCCACTCTGTGATGTGTAAACCTTTGAAAATAGTGATGTTGAAAACAAGGTGTTTTATTTCATATTGGGCAGAAATGTCAGTAACATAACATATTATTTCCTTCTTTCTCATAATGTTAACCCCTTATCTATTCATTTGTGTAGATTTCTTAAGGGAGTTCTCGTCAATTTTTTGTAAGGTTGAATCTGAAGATATAAATGGTTTACTAAGATGATTTTGCAAATAAGTCTAATTATTATAAAACGCATTTTCAAAAACAGTAAATTAAACACCCCCACCCATGATTTTAAAATAATGGTATGCTCCAAGCACACATTATTCATTGGATTAATCCATAATCTGGATATAATAGGGGGGTTACCATACCTGTAGGATTACAGCATGTTTCTCCATTAACTGCAGGTTATCATGCGGAAACCGCTCCTGGACCTGCTCAAGTTTGTTCTGGTTCTCGGCAACCTGAATCTCATTGTCTCGCTCCTTCACCATCTAGAAGCAAATAGAAAGTGAGGGTGAGGTCAGTTATAGCTGTCAGCGCAAGTTCAAATCACTTGAGAAAAGGCATTAACGCATTGTAAACATGATAATGGAGGACAAGTTTAGACTGTCACTTCAGTGAATAGCTTCTAAGTATAAACTGGAAACAGTTCTGGCTTTAAAAAGCAGGAAGGACAGTACAATACTAAACAGTATAAACTTTACAATACTGAATGAATATTCAATTAATTAATACTTTCACTCGGTTGCTGTGAGCTATTCTGAACCAATTCAAAAATCTGGCAAAAAATAGCAGCAAGGAGTAGTCAAACCAAATGAAATTAGATTTGATACAAGCATATTACCAAGGAGCATACATGTGGAGTGGCAAGTATGATAATACTCACAATTATCAGTATCACTGAGTTCTTCAGGACAATTGCATTTAAATTGTTATTTAACTTAAAATATTTATTCTTGTTTTCCAGTATTATGAATGTATTTTATTAAATAAATAAAAAAAGATCTACCAAATACAAGACAATTTGCAATTCCTCTATCTATGGAATGCGACCACAAGGACATTATCGTATATTTTAGTCATCAATCAGTGATAGATCTACAACCGACTGGTTCTACTCAGTGAACATGTCAAATCATTACACAATTATATTTGATTAGGTAAAATTAAGTCGGAAGTAATGAGACCTGCCCAACCTTTAGTCTTTGAATGGGGGGGAAACGTGAGATGTGTAAGTTTCAAATGACTGGTCAATTACATTTACCAACCAACACTTGTCTAGAATATTTTCCTTTAATTGACTGACTCAGAACCACTTGAATGTCACTGAGACATAAAAAACTTTCTTCGCAGTCAGCGACAAAAAAATGTGGCTAATTGTTCATGCTATGGAGCCCAGCCCGCCAAGTACTCAAAGAGAATTTGACTCGTTTTAAATTTGTAGCAATAGTCTACATTTTTAGCGCACTTGAGTTTACCCTGTGTATGACGCCAGTATGAAATGTACGTGGTGTGGTAAGCGGTGATGTAAAGCTAAAGCTGAGGACACGTGCATGTGTGAAAACATATCTGGCGATTGTACACAGTCAAGTAGATATGGCTCCAGGTAATCTGGCTGCCACTCTGGCTTGGTGTACTCGTCTCAAGATTTGTGTCAATTGTCTTTTATAGGACAGAATGGTATCAATAGGGCAGTTATATTTAGTCAAATGTACATGATACCAAAATGGAAAATGCTAGAATATATGAACTAACGCATGACTTACGTTATTGACTTTATCAACAACCGGACACAGGTCTCCATAGGCCGGATGAGACACTGGCGTCTTATCAAGCAGTGTACTTAAATACTGGTCATATTGTGGTATTCTTTGCACCTATCAGGAATAAAACATAAAACGGCACAAGTTAGATATAAAAGGCAAAAGGAGACAGCACAGCTAGCAAAAGGTGCATCAACTGGAACGGTTTATGGACGACACTTAAAGTCGGTTGTCGGCTGGGATACATGAAACCTGAGCAGAGAGGTGTGTCGTAACCATTTTTAGAAATCTCATCTACCTGCTCGTCATTCATCCAAGCAGTTGGTGTTCTCTTTCTCACAGCTAGACCATGTCCCTGATCTTGCACCGTGTTACCAAGCCGCATAATTCAACACAGAAAAAAACAGCCGACATGATGTCTACGGCATAACTCAACAATACGTCCTTGTGTTTATGTGCGCTGTGGTATAATGACGGATGGCACTTAGCCAAAGAAATCTGAAAACCATTGGCCTTTTAATATGCAAACACACTGCTAGGCTATGTAAATGCAAATAGCACAATTGCAATAGAATACAATAGAGGCTACACAATGACTTCACGATGTATTCTCTTCATGGCTGTTCTATTCAACGGCAAGGCATTGCGACACTGTGCATCTCAAAATACCCCTGACCCATTTTAAACCTCCCATGAAAAAAGATCACACACGTACATAGTCTTGGACCCGCCTTCTAATTTCTCAACTGATCTGCTCTCACGTTCGAGGCCGATAAGAAAATATTGACATATTTAAGCTATATCTTCAGCACGTTTAAGCCACATGACTCGCCGAGATTATACAATTTTTCAAACATCTCTTTTTCTTCCTGCCATTATAAAATGTCAAACTATACTCAGTGCACTTTTTTTCCAGAACTTCATCAAAACTTTCAGAACTTTAAATTAAAGTACATTTTTTCAATCTTTCTACTTCACGAGTTTGTTCATTTTTTCTGTTGTTATAAAACATCCAGTTTTACTTCAAGAGACACAAGGTGAGCCAAGACAAATTATACAAGATTATAGAGTGTGAGATTTGTGAAAGATCTACAGAATAACCTGACTGCAACCTATTATTACTAGATGACCTGGATGTCACCTAAGTTGGCAATCTTTATTGTCCTCCTTACAAAAGCCCCAACAACAGTAAACTTTGCATTCTAATGTAGAAGTTTAAAATTGCATAATTTTAGCCAAAGAGGCCATACAATAACAACTTTGAAAAGGATCATTTCATTTCAAGAAAAGGGGTAGAGGCTACTGGCTTGAGGGTACAGGGCTTTATATGACTTTTTCCCCTGAGACTAACTATTTTTTTTTTATTTTTAATATTTTTATTTATAATTTCTTGCTTCTCGTAGTAGATAGCATATAACCTAGACCAAGATTTGGATGTTGCCAGCAGCAACAACAGTACATTAGAGACTGTCTTTATGATAGACCTTTGACTTTTGGAGAATCATTTACTATTTTTCACAGAGACAGACTTCATTGTTTCGTGAGGCAGTAAATTTATCAAAATTCTGGAAATTTCCACCTGAATGGCAACTAGAACAAACAACACCATGAAAGGATCCACAACATCTCTCCCTAACATGCACCAATTCCACTGCAAAGCTGTGGGAAATGACAGTGCATATAAAATCAAATCATAAAACAGGAATACCATTCATTGGAATTTGCTGCCAGTTATACCATTACTAGAGGGAAGCGTTGACTGATAGCGAAAAAACAGTAGCCCCAGGGAACTAAAACTGACCAAGAAATGTCATTCAAATTAGAATATTTAGGACAGACAGACGCCATAACATTGACTAATCTGTCTGCTAATTGGTGGAAATACTGACCAATAAGCACTAGTCGAAAACAGATTAACCAGTTATAGATAGATGTGTTTGTACTATACACAGTTTCAAGGAGTTTGGTTGTCATCATTCATACATGTAGTACCCGGTATATGACGCAAGGCAAAGATTTGGGTGTGGATTCTGACGCAAAATGGCATACATGGTAATGGGTATAATGAATGCAAACCATTCACCAATATTGTGATAACGTAATCCAAAGCAAAAAGATATCAATACAACACAGAAGCAGTGAACAGACTCATACAAACTTATGAACAAGTTTTCCTGAACTTAAAACTTTTTGTGAGTTTTTTGATTTTTTACTTATTGTACTAATTAGGTCCCACAGAAAAAAAAATTGTACCTGTAACTAGAATTGTTTCCATGGCAACATACTGTCAACTATTCTGAAATCATAAACATTGACTTAAATGTAATAATCATACTGGGGTTGAAAATTAATTTCTAAACCCAGATTTTTTCTCAATGCCTGCAAATGCACCTCGGTGGCATATGAGATGCAAAAGCTATGGTCTAACATGTGGGACTACCTGAGCCACATAAAGGAACTCTCAGTAAATAGCTGTGCCAGAGCACAAAGTCATTGGCTCATGCAGAAACAGTCAAGCATTAAATAACAAGGGATCAATTTTCACTTTTTTATGCCTATTTTTAAACACAAGGCCATGAGCACTTTTATCTCTTAAATTTAGTTGAGACACGCACCTTTGACGATAAAAAAAAAAAGAAGAAGAAACGATTCTATAGAAATGGATGAATAAAGCAGAACAAACGTGAGCCCAACATCAAAGCGAGCTGTGTTTGTACAATTTCATTGAACTCGTACCTTGCACTGTTCTAGTTAAAAGAGTACCCACGGCACTGTGACTGAGAAAGATGTTAACAGTCACGTCCACCCGATGCGACCCTTGACCTCACAGACAGTACAATGGCCAGTCCTGATATCAACACTGGCAACCATGTGCTGGGGAAAGCAAACTCAGAAGACAAGGAGTTTGTGTTGACACTGTACGCCTACGATATTTCCTTTTGCTCTTCAAAGAACAGAAGATTGAATGAAATCACGCAGGTATATAAGACTAAAGACGCTAGCCTACCGTTCTCAACAATAAAGCGCATTGATATAGTGGTATTACATACCATGGTTATAAAAGTTTACAGCTTTTATACAAACACTACAATCAAAGTACTTTTCACCAATCACATCCACATCCTATTACCCGTGCTGATAAATAGAGTTCTACAGAAATTAGAATGATACCTGCCACCCCTATAGTCCTTACAATAGATCCTCCCGTCAAACTCATGCAATATAAACATACCAATATGAGTAAAAGTTAAGGTAGCTTCCGTCAGGTCACAGTGATTGAACATAATTACTTTGCTGTGAGTTGTGATACTCCTAGATATAGTTATGAGAACATTTATTTAATATAGGTTTTAGTAGGTTAATACAGTTAATGTAATTTTCAACTACATGTATATTACTGGTAAACCATGTTTTGCTTCGGAAACAGTAAGCACCTGGATGCCAGTAGAAGAGAGTGTGTCCAGTTTCAACTATTTTTATTATCGTAAAATTACCTGAGAACAATTCACTTCAAACACGCTTAAATTCTCCAGTACTAAGCGGTTGTCATGCGGCAAGGTTTGAAATGTAGAACATTGACAAAAGTAATCAATCAAAGTTAAATGCTTTTTGTAAACTTCAACAATTCAGCTGCTCGAAGCTGACAATCCTGTCATATAATTTACCTGAAGACTGAAGTACATTATCAAAGTTACGATAACGGCAGTCAACCAGAAATGTGGGACATTGTGAGATTTCAAACACTGATTGAACTTTGTAAATAAAAAAGTAACCGAGATGTGATCACAATTGTCATTGTACTGTGCTGCTTGGGCACTATTTTATGGATTGCCTCATCACAACTGCTACATACTTGGGTTCCTAAAATACCAGCCCTCCTGATGTGGACAAATTGGAATCCTTGCCTGGGTTGGGTGATTGTCTTATCAGTCACTGTCAACAGAAACAGTAGCTGTGTACAATATCATGAGCTCAATTAAAGTTATATCTCTGATAAGACAACCTCACTAGTTGTGTAACAGTTGTTGTTGTTGTGAGGCTACAATATATATTTACAGTTACCCAGTGCAGAAATGTTATCAAAAACTCAGATAGAAATATAACTTTCCAATCAAAATATTTACTAAAGATTTTGAGATAAAAATATTGAATACTTCAAGTGCTGGGATGGGCTAGTGATTATGATGCTACATGCACGGCATCATGTTTCCAATGATGTTCACAGTGACACGAAGAGATGGCATGAAAATGAACAGAGGAAATATACAGAAATTTATCACCATGACAGGCACAGGTCTGAATTGCCAGGTACTTTTGTATCTGTACTGTGGATTCCTATCAAGATTTCAGCTACGTTCATAATATAAAATCTACTAGACATGCCTTATGCATGACCCCTAAAGGTCACACATCCTGGTACTTTCAGGGAGTATTATGTTCCATCATAGCAAGAATTTCCAATAATATACATCAATTGTTACGATGTTTAACTGTTTTTGAATTTCAAAGATAACTGCTTGCATTTTTGTGAGAAAATAATAATTAAATTTGAATTGATAGTAAATTTGTACCCCCAGAAAGTACCAGGATGTGTGACCTTTTGGAGGTCATGCATATGGCCTATTGACAACGAATACATCCAAAATGAAGATTGTACACAAAAATAATTGAAAAAAAAAAATACTACCGGTACATGTGTATACTGGGAAATTCAATACGCCTTGAAAAATGTTAACTCTGAACCAAAACAAACAACACAAAACATACAACTGAGGGGTAAAGTTTCTGAAAAGAATGTGAAAAATATGCTAATATGGTCTTATGTCATGCTGAGCTGCTTACCAATAAACCCCTACTATGCTACTTAACATGCATAATGATAACCAAGGTACGGCCACTAACTGTGGTACGACCACCTTAGAAGTGAGTAAACACTAACTTTTTTAAAAACAAGGAGAAAAGGAAATATTTCAAAAATATAATCAATATTGATTATGTTTGAGAATCAAAAATCTATGAAAATTGGGTGTATAATCATCTTGAGTAATCTTCACTGCTAGCCTTAAAATCAACCATTGGGAAGTTGAGAAGTCAACCCTTGGAACTATGAATGGGCTGATTGTGGGAACTACGGTACTGTGCAAATTATTGATTCATGATTTTTATTCCCGGGATGATGGTGCTTGTAAAGTTTTACTTTCCTCAGTTAAATGTTTTTATTTTATATATAAATATATATTAGGCTATTCTGACCTTCCCCCTAAGTTTCTAATGGTCAACCCCTAGATAGTGAAATTATTGATAGTGGAGAATGTCAACCCCCCCCCCCCCCAACCCTCTCTATACCACTAGATGCCCACAAAAAAGGGCACTTGTCCAAGTATGAAATTTACAACAGTGCACCTGTGAATGGTTACCGGTAATTAGGTTTTTCATGAATACATGTATATTGCAAAAAAAGAAAAAAGTTAACATCTTTTTCTAGATTCCATCTTATCCAAAAACAACTTCAACTCTATGACCTGGCTTGTCATCAAATGCACACATGTTGACACACATGCTTCTACAAGTACAGTATATGCTGTCAGTTATAGTGCTTATATAATACTGACGACAATAGAAATCAATATTTTGACTGTAAATAGCAGGATGACATAAAAGAGGAAATCTCTTGTTTGCTTGGAAAGAAAACTATTCAACAATTCAATTTGTAAAGATTACTTATTCTGAAAAGCCAGTCTGTAAACATTAAGGTCACATGGACGACATTTTGTAATTTTAATTTACAAATTTTGAATTGATTTCGAAAAAGGATATGGAAAAAAAAAGATGCTATGGAAAGTCGAACTAGCATTACAGGAAACGATTTATAAAAGTGGGACACAGTTTTAATAAAATTAAAAGAACGGTCAAGAGTGAATGGCCCATGGAGGAAACATGCAATTGTTTGTCATTGTCTTGACACAATAGCGATTTCCACATAGATTAATTAAATGAATTCCATCACGTCTGAATAAAATACTCGAACCACAATCATCATCATAATCACAGGTGTGGGGTGTGTTTTAAGTGATGTGCGGAATGTACACAGTGCAACAGTGAGAACCATAAATCAGAGATACTGTATGAAAAACCTTCAGTAAAGTATTATAGAATAAAACCTTGGATGATATCAATGAGTCAAGTATTTTGTAACCTTCAATCAGATCCTTTTTTTACTCAAGTAAGCTTAATTAAACTAGACCATCTTTTATGACATTATTGAGAAGTGTCAATGTCATGCTGGTAGGCATCACAAGGAACTGACAATTGGTTTTCAGTGTCAAGTGATTTGAAACACATTTCTGCACAATTCTTTTTTCAAGGTTGATCCAAAAAAAAAAATATGTAGAAATCATTAAGAGATATATTATGACTTCAATAATAGCACAGTTGTTTAGTTAACGAGAAAACTTCAAAGGCAATTAATATAACAAAACATTTAATGCCCACTAAACTGTGAAATTGACCTCAAACCCAATTACATAAATTAATTTAAACAAAAGCTATTTACAAAGTGCATACAGTACAAAATACTAGGTGGCCGAAAAGTGCAAAAGTGAATTGCGGTCACATCCACAGGTGTCACATAAATCTGTTATGTATCAGGACTGCCTCATGCATGCTGTTACTTGTGTTTACGTCTGGCACGTCCACGACTTACTGTCTATGATTCAAGTATAGTGCTAACAGATTAACCACCAAATTAGCACACTATAAACAGAGTCTGGGGAATTTTTGGCAATTAAAAAAAATTAGGTCAAGGAAAACAATCTTGAGCAAAAGTTGGTCAAATAAAAGAAGAAAACTAGATTATATCACCAAACAGAAATAGAGATTTTAAAATTTCAAATTTTTGCTGCCAAGAAAAAAAGAGCCAATTAAAACTGATAATTTCTTTAAAATGTCCATGTTGTCCGAAGTGCCATTATGAATATATCCTACATGACTTATTTCAGAACGATTATATGTAAATTACATATTACAGTAGGTAAAGACAACTTGTACAAATCAGGATTTCTTTGCAACCAGATTTTCCACAAATGAAGTTGACAAATTTTAACAATAAACCACAGTATCGACGTCATTATACAGTTCCACAACCTCTGAATGGCACAAGTTTAAAATACTCACTCAAAACGTGAAATACATTCACATTCAAAATAAAACGTAAACAACTCCACCCAAAGAATCTATTATTCTGCTGAATTATTTTTCTGGCAAAATAATAAACATTGAACTTTATCAGCCAATTGTGTCAACCCCCACCACTGACTCCACCATAACATACTCTACGTGAAAACGTCAACAAGGGGCAGAGTCCCAACTCAACTATGAATTAAAAATAATCATACCTTTAACGATGAATGTCCTATAATATGTTTAATGCTGTTATGAACCTCCCTCATTCTGGTGAGCAGCAAGTCGCAGTGAACCTCTCTGCTGTTCAGAGCTCAGAGTCCTAGTGCACTCTACGTATGGCGCACACGTCACGGCAGGTAGGTATCTCTGACGCAAATCCAACCCACCGTATATAATTTGACAAGTAGGGTCAAAGTCTAAATTAACAAACTTCCTGTCTGAACTACTCAAAGGAGTGTGCGTAGAATAAAACGCAGACAAACTTTCTTGAGTCTACATCTGCAAGAGCTTTAATGCGAGCTATCGTTGTTGCTGTACACATACACTACACTAGATTATACCTGAAGTGTCCAGTCGTGTACATTAACAGTGGAGGTAAGGAGTACCACCCACACAAACTAACTTCAATAGATATCCGGCCTATCCCACCATGGTTTGACATCTAATGTACTTCACAGGCTAATCATATGCAAAACTACACAATCCAATTGGACAATGGCTATTCTTATGCACCCAAGCTTGATTCACTCAGTACAAAGCAATTGTTATGCAGATGATATGCTAATGAACCTATCCCAGTTTAATCCGATAGCTTGATAATAACAAGCGGACTTTATTCAGCTGAAGTGCAGCCAGTTTGATACATACCTTTACCTAACACACCTTGTACATACAAAAACAATTACTCTTGTACTTATTGGTACTTATTTTAAGAATAAACATCCTGTTCAGAACTGAATATCTGCCAAAGTTTATTCAGATGCTTTTTTTTATATGCTCCGGTAGTTTCTTGTGGTACCATGCCAAGATAGAGAGCAGATGAAATAAATGTCACATATTCATGGAGTCAAGATTTCTTTTAAATGTATTACATAACAAAAATGCTTTACAATTTTCACATTTTTTGTGATGCATTATTTACAGACTTGTATCCCAAGTTTTAATTATTTTGTTAAAAATAAAAAAAAATTACTTAATTTTTTTATTCAAACAAAGATGAAACCTCATTGAAAACACATCTCACTTCAATACTGGTTGGTAGTACAGTGAAAACTGTGGGAACTGAACACCAAAGGAGAATGGATAGATCTCACTGCTTTAGGTTAAGAAAGAAAAACTTAAGCTATGGAGAAGGGTCTGAAAATAAGATTTTTTTTAGACCGCATTCATTTAAGACAGTGTCTAGTTCAGACAGGTCTGTCTGTACAACACTATTATTACGATATACAAAAATAATAAATACACATGTGAATTTGATGCTACTTTCTATCAAAGGTGTTGATAACAGAGAACTGACAGCTCCCCATGTGGCCAGATAACTAACACAGAAACCTGGAAAGAAAAAGAGAAAACAAAACTGCCTCAAGATTTGCCAAAGACACAACACAAGGCAATTTAGCAAAAGGCGGTTATTGTTAATGTGTTTGTTTATTAGAGGAGTTAATTGTTTATGTTTATCCACCCATCAGTACTTGGTGGCTTATAGATATGTACATTCCATTGAACATTAGGAAGCCATGATTGTAGCGTGTTTATACAAGTGCTACCACTAAGTGTATAGAGGATACTAACTGTCATAATGACATCCTAAAGAAATAAACAGTTTGCCCAATAATAGAAGCCTGGTTGTATTAATCCATCTGAAGTATAATCCCAAATTGTTTGTATATGTTTTTCTAGTTTTTTTAAATAGTTTGTAAGTGATTATATTCATTTTCACATGTGTGTGGCTCGTTAGTATAAAGTGAGGTAAATGGCTAGCATGTTATTTTAGCTAATTAAGCTAATCTGTAACTTTGCTAATCCTCCAAGAGGTAGCTAATTCAGTGGAGTGTATATTCTCACTTCAGCTAAACATGAAATCGTTAAACTAAGCATTGAATGGTACATAGCTTTTTCGAAGCGATTTATGGTAAAAAAAATCAGTAGAGCACACACAATAGCTAATTGCATATTTTACATGTCCACTATAAAAACTCCATCTGTTGGACCACTTTTGTCTAATTATGATAATTAAACAGCAATGGGGAAAAAAAACTAGAAGGAGAGTTTAATGAAAGTTAAAGAAAAATTATTATTTTTGCTTGAAAAGGGAGTAGATCAATTAATGGAGACAAGTTTGGAAACTTGTGGATTTTAAGATCAGTTTGGATTGACTAAAAGAAACTTTTTTTTTTTTAATATTGTTTTTATACTGTTTTAAAAACAACATGTATGAATTTAGCAGTGACCATAACACTGTATGTTTACATAGACTACTCATGCTGAAATCCTCAAGAACACTTCACTTGAACAATTTCCGTCACAACATTGACATACATTAAATTGCACTGACTAGGAAGTCTAATCAATTTCACTTCATTACCATTGATCAATTTCTACTTGAGGAGTTTAACCACTCACAAAGTTTGATTGACATTTTCAAATATATTAATCCACTGATGTTTTAACAGTAGTTACTTATTTGCATATCTGTGCCAGTGCCAAGCAACAGCAAACCATCCAGGTATATATTCGGGAATATAAAATTGTTGAAAATTACCATACCAGCTATGTAGCATTTGACAAGAAGTATATGAACAATCTAAAAGAAAAATACCAACTACCATATTTAGTTCAATAGAAGCGCATATAAACCAATTACTACATATGTTGAATACAGAATTCTTAAAATATGACTTATTTTGACCACAGCAACACTTGTAATTTACATATGAGCATGCGCTACTAATAGATCAAATGTAAATCAGATACTGTAGAATACTTTATTTTGGCTTAAGATTTATTTTCGCTATTTTCGCTGAAGGGATGATTCCGTGAAAATAAAATCGAGCGAATATACTTTTTTTCCTAAATTCCACATTAAACTCATCAAAAATCAGTGAAAATAAATTCCAAGCAAAACGCCCAAAAAGCCTTTTCAGCGAAAATTAATTCCAGCGAAAATAAAGTATTCCACAGTAGTTACCAAGCATCCTTAAAACATAAAAACATAAGCAATACACAGAAGTAGAGGATAGACTGAAACACAAATGCAAATAAAATCTGAATGCTGTTGTTGTTGTTGTTGATATGATCAACTCACTGCATGGGTTATGCTACACAGTGTTCAGACATGCCCTCAGGTGCACGGCGGGAATATCCCCAATTCAAAACTAACCAGGGTTGAAATCCAAAACCTAAGTCATGGTCACATTCTGGTATAACCTTGTACAAGATCCACACATGTAAGTAGTGTATTTGAACACAGGTAGCTGAAGTAGTGCTTCAGTCTGATATGCATGTTTTGAAGAAAGCAACAAAACACTGTCATACATCCAGCCTCAGATCAATAACAACAATTTTTTCATCTCTTGTGTACTGTAAAACACTTTATTTTCACTTGGAATTTATTTTCACTATTTTCTCTGAAAGGATGATTATATTGTACATTCAACTCATCAAAAATCAGTGAAAATAAATTCCATAGAAAACACTCAAAAAGTCTTTTCAACGAAAATTAGTTCCAGCTAAAATAAAAGTATTTTACAGTATTATTACGTAATACAAATTTTCTTGAAGAACACATGCATTTCACAGAATTCAATGTTGTAGGAAAGTTTTGACGTCGGAAAGACTTTTCACTACAGCTAATAGAAACTTCTAATAAAAGAACCAGCACCTTATAATTGTTTACAAGTTAAATCTGTAACCTAGCAACAGTTCACTTTCTAGCTGCACCAAGGTAGTGCTGGAGCAAATGACCTCAGTTGAAACAGACAATAAAACATCAACATTTTTTCAAAATCAAATATAAGTTATATTAAGATAAAATTATAAAATTGAAATACATGTGAAGCTGTATACAATTGAGCGAAGAAGGAAAAAGATGGAGGTGAGGAATGCATACAGAAATCTACACAGTGTGTGTGTGGGAGGTGGGAGGTGTCGGTGAAATTGACAATGAAATTCACAATATGTGGTTAAAACCGTGATTGTTAAGCACTTCAAAAGATCAAACAATGGAGGATTTGTTGTACTACTACAAGAAGTCACGTTATGCTAGAAAAACACACACTGATGCCTGCTGCAAAAATCAAATAATCTGATTTCAAACCTGTTGTTTTTTTCTTATTTTTTAATAATAAAAAATGGTTTGTTTAAGAATTTTGAGTCATAAGACCTTTCAACAAAGTTTCTTGTAATGGCCAAGAAAAAAAAAAGCAAAATGTTTTTGAATAATTTGTTTTCCTGAATCGATTCAATCGTGGTACTTTATTAAAAGTTAAAAATTATCATTCAATTCAGACTTTTATTTGATTTTTTCATGAAAAATGAAGTTTTCCCTCATTGTTTCTAAAATTCTGACAAAAAAAACATGTTATTTTATTATTAACATAATCTAGATGGAAAAACAACATTTTTGGAAAAATTTCAAAAGTTGTTATTGACTGCATGTGATTCTGTTTTTGTTTTTGTTGGATAAAAAGTTTACTGAAGTCATGGTTCGTTTACAAAGTGTCAATGACACTAAAGGAATCTTCCCATTGTAAACAATTATATCAAGTATGTGTGAAAGAGACCATCAAAGGAACTTCTTTTCTTTCTTTCCCTATTCATGTACTTGCTTGGTGTGCCATTTTCTGCATAAATTAAAAATAGTGACAAACTTTCACAAAGTTGCAAGCCTGGCAAAATCTCTGTTGAAGTGATCTTTTCACGGTGGCATGTACTTCTTGTGTACAGCCATGTCAGAGTTACTGTAAAACCATTTATTAATTCACTATTTTGATGTTTTAAACAATATAACTGAGTTCTTTCTGAGTTCACAAACTGAGTACTATAGTTATTTTACAAGTTCACATGGATTTAATTTATGATGATTTAAGTTCACTACACTGACTAACTCCAATATTGAAGGACACCTTATTTATTTACTCATGTATTTATGGATGTCAACAGTGTTATCTTAAACATATGTCAATTACACATTAGACAAACACTAGAATTAAAGTAGTGTTAATATATTTCACATGTGACAAGCCCTTCAGATTAATATATTTACATGTTACCATTACCAGTAGTAATTAGCTATGAGGATAACAGAGTCTACAGATTGGAGTAATATCTGTCAAAGCACAAAACATATTTGCTCTATTAGAAGCACATTTGCAAACGTAAATGACAGATGTATGTATATGTTTAAAATAATTCATATTTTTAATGATCCAGTATACAATGTATGTAACTGTTTACAGGCATTTTTATTGGAGTAAATATGGAAATATTTTAGTCGTATCTGCAGTGGAACTATAAACAAGCAGCCTATCGGCTGAGATAGCTCCGCTGTTAGCAATGCACATTTCAATTAAAGAACTGAAGACATCATTAGAAAATGAACAATATGTATAGTATCAAAGCAATCGGACTTTTTAACAAGAAGTCGAAAATATCACTTTCTACCAAAAATGACCAAAATATTCACCAAAATTAGAGAATTTAAGATATCATCACAAAATGAACAAATCTAAGAAAGGTCTACATGTAGTATCTATATAGTAATATCAAAGCAATTGAACTTTTGGTTTTTAACAAGTCAAAAATATCACTTTTTACCAAAAATTACAAAAATATTCACCAAAATTAGAGAATTGAAGATACCATCACAAAATGAACAAATCTGAGAGAGGTCCACATGTAGTACCTATATATGTAATATCAAAGCAATCAGACTATTGGTTTTTTACAAGAAGTCGAAAATATCACTTTTTACCAAAAATGACAAAAATATTCACCAAAATTATAGAATCGAAGATACCATCACGAAATGAACAAATCTGAGAAAGGTCTACATGTAGTATCTAAATATGTAATATCAAAGCAATTGAATTATTGGTTTTTAACAAGAAGTCGAAAATATCACTTTTTACCAAAAATTACAAAAATATTCACCAAAATTAGAGAATTGAAGACATCATCACAAAATGAACAAATCTGAGAGAGGTCCACATGTAGTACCTATATATGTAATATCAAAGCAATCGGACTTGTGGTTTTTAACAAGAAATCGAAAATATCACTTTTTACCAAAAATTACAAAAATATTCACCAAAATTAGAGAATTGAAGATATCATCACGAAATGAACAAATCTGAGATAGGTCCACATATAGTACCTATATAGTACCTATATGTGTAGTATCAAAGCAATTGGACTTGCGGTTTTTAACAAGAAGTCGAAAATATCACTTTTTACCAAAAATGATAAAAATATTCACCAAAATTAGAGAATTAAAGATATCATTACAAAATGAACAAATCTGAGAGAGATCCACATGTAGTACCTATATATGTAATATCAAAGCAATTGCACTTGCGGTTTTTAACAAGAAGTCGAAAATATCACTTTTTACCAAAAATGACAAAAATATTCACCAAAATTAGAGAATTGAAGATATCAACATGAAATGAACAAACCTAAGAGAGGTCTACCCAAGGTACATATACACCAAGTATCAAAGCATTCAGGCTTGTAGTTTTCAAGAAGAAGTCGAAAAAGTAAAACATTGACACAGACGACGGACGACGACGACGACGGACAATCACTCATATGATAACCTCCGCTCGACAAAGTCGACAGCGGAGCTAAAAAGAAAAGAATTGTACACTCGGTACAGAGTCAGTGTTACTGACAATATTATTTTGTATTAGATTTTAAACAAAATACAAATTTATAGATTTGTCCACCTGACTAATGGCTGCCAGTTGGCCATATTACTATCAGATTAAAATGCAGATTTAACACTGAATTTATCCGTCAAATTTTCTCAATGAACAGAAACTATGGTACTCCTGAGTTGGATCGCTCCAAGGGAGTTTTATTCTCACCACAAATATTGACTGTGCCCAATGTCTCATATGTTTGGAATGTAGTCTTACAAATCAATCTGATTTTCTATCAGTTTTTTGTTGAATGTACTACACTCACTGAATTTTAAAATTCTTATTTTAAAATTTGTATTCCATGCACAAGTTACTTCAACATTCCATTGTACACAGTAGTAACCATATCTAACACACACACGTACTGTGAAGTGGATTCAGAATGCTTATACACCTTTAAAAAGGAAAGACAATTGAGTGATTTTCTGTTTTCAGCGAGATCTTGCATACTGTAAAATACTGTAGAATACTTTATTTTCGCTGAAGGAATGATTCAGTGGAAATAAAATCCAGCAATTATATCTTTTTTCTTATATTTTACATTCAACTTGTCAGAAATCAGTAAAAATAAATAACATACAAAGCACCAAAAATGTCTTTACAACAAAATTTATTCCCAGCTAAAATAAAGTATTTTACAGTACTTTATTTTAGCTGCAATTAATTTTCACTGATTCTTGATGATTTGAAAGTAAAATATAGTAAACTCTAAACCCTACTTAATCCAAAAATTATCATGGTAATTTAAAATTTCTAGTTCTAGCTTCCTGATTGTTACTCAGCTCTATAGTGGTGTATCAGTGGCACGTCTTTTAAATTAAAACACAAACTTTAGAAAACAAAAACAAAAGAGTTTTCTGAGGCCTATGTTTAAAAAGAAAGGGGAAACAATACGGTACAGCCTGCTTCAATGTTGAAATGTTTTAAGAACAGTCCAAGGTGGCTGTAACATACTAGATCCAATGAACTGAAATTAATTTAGTCATTGTCAAGACTGAGGGGATTGACCTAAGCGATATAACATTTCCGTTATATTATATTAACGCATGTATTTATTAAATGTAAATCTGTTCATTCACAGCATGAAAAGACAACATTGATTATTTTGAACAATTGCTGTGTTTGTGAAAAAATGTCAAAGAATTTCAGAAAAGTTGCCAAAAAGCTGGCCGTGATTTGTAAATTCAGCAATGTCACTTAATCATGTGACCTGAATGACATAGGGACAAATCACTGCCCTATTTGCTCCATTTCAAGTGTACATTACAAGCACGTGAGCTGTAAAAGTGATTTTATTTGGGTTTTGAATGAATACCAATCTTACTGAACTGTTTGTATTATTACCGGTATTCAACACAGTGATGGCAGAAATGTGACATTTTGGAATAGTTTAAGAGAGCTTGACCATCACAATATCATGGGGTGGTTGTTATAGAAACAATGTATTTTATACATACTATACATGTTGCCATGGTACCCATATTGAACTTGAAGTGCCTTGGTGGCAACTACCCTTAATAGCTGCAGAGGGGTATAGAGATAAACAGATTAATGTCAATTATACTTAGAAGTAATTTTTCCCACGATTTCCCCTATACTAGTGAATTTACAGATAACATGTTCACTGACCCCCATCTAAAACATTGTATTGTTATTTCCATTTCAAATTTCCTGCCAGAGAGAATGGTAGAATTGGCACTCGTGTCAACCAGGTCAACTTTAAAGCCATTACTTGAAGCCGTACCCACTGGTCATTATTATTGTCGCCCACGACTTTTGAACTACAAAGGAGAAACTAAAACACTTACAATTCCATGAGCTGGCAACTGACCATAATGGTTAACCACAAAGATGTAGAAAATGTTTTGCCACGAAAATTGCATTTGAAGAAGAAAAAAAATCCAAGTTGTCTTTGACAAAATAAAATGTAGAAAATTAAAAACAAAAACAATTCTTCACATTTTGTTGAATGAAAGATTTGAGCAAAATAAATTACTAAGTAACAAGTCATTGTTAATGACACAGTCCCCGTCCCAAATTTTGTGATCTGACATATCAATTTGATGCTGATGAAGTCATTGAGATTACGGTAGATTGAAACCATTAATAGGAGATGGATTTGTAAAAAATTATGATTTAGTGCTTTTACACAAGAATTGGACATTGGGCAGTCATATTGAATCAAATTACAAAAAACAAGTGGCGTATACAACAGATTGTTTATTTACATCAAAACATGTGTTCCGTGTAGTAGTAATATGGCCAAAAATAAAAACACCCGTTATTTGGCCATCTTTGATTCGATTATGAAACACACTGATATGTATGATGTATGTGCCAAATACGAATGAAAATGGTACATAAATTGTGGAAATATAGTAGTAAGGCCAAAAAGTCAGATTGCTGTCAATCGGCCATCCTTGACCAGATTTTGAAACAAATTGTTATGGACATGCATCCTAACATGTATAAAGTACATGTATGTGCCAAATTTGAATGAAAACTGACAGAGCACTTCCAAGATACCGCATAAAAAAAACAAAAACAAGATGCCTGCCTATCTATCTTTGATCCAATTGCGAAATAAATTGTACTGGACATGTAACCTAACATGTATAATCTATGTACCAAGTTTGAATTACAACTGACAAAGCATGTCCAAAATACAACATTTTCAAAAAACAAGATGGCTGCCAGTCGGCCATTTTGAATCGAATCGCTAAACCACTGCATGTGCATATGTCCCAGATAAAGTACTAGGCACATGCAAAGAATGAACGGAATCGGTCCAAGGGATTCTGAGATATGACACCGGACGGATGCACGGACGCAGACCGAATTATAAGTCCTCGTTTTCGGACTTTGTCCGAACGGGGACTAAAAATGAGAATTTGTTTCTAAGGGAACAACAACTTTGTGATTTTACTCATAGCATTATGTCCGACACTCTGGTAGACAACAGAATTGAAAATCAGTAAACATGAATGCAATTGAGATTTATATTCTGGGTATCCCATGTTTATTTCTTTGGACTTTTAAATAGCTAGTTACAAGGTAAAATTTAGCACAATTATGTGTCTGTGGTCAAAATATGTCATATTGAAATTATCAATACAAAACATGCAATTTTTGGTATATATACATTTCTATTGGAGATGCGCTTCTAATAGAGCAAATATTGTAGTGTATGGAGGGTTATGGTAGATTATAAAATAATATGAATAACACGTGCACAACGCATGTTCAAATTTCATGTAAACATATATATATATATTTTAGACATGTTGTGTACATCGCCTTGGGTCTCATATCAACTACAACATGAAGGGACCCGACTGCAGCTCTTTAACAAAAAACAGGTACAGAAATTCCAAAAATATACGAGTAATCACACCAATGGTCAAATCATATTTGTGTGCTTGAGGAAAGTCAAAGACAGCGTAAAATTCAGATGAAGGAGAGGAACCAATTCAAAACTTAATCCAGGTATGAACTCTCCAAGGTCAAGGCAATAGGGTCACTGGGAAAAAAAAAAATAAAAAGTGACAGAGTAGGACCCACGGTTGACTAAGCGGAAACAAGGTCCACTCATCTGACGTCAAAACCCTCACATGACCAGCCATGCAGGACAGATGATGATGTGTCGGCTTAATACAAATCAACAGTTACAGACATACAGGCATTCTGCTATGGTATGATGTATCACTTGGTGTGGCATCAGATGACACCTTGGTAGGACACTGACAGAGTGTACTTATTTCTTTGTTGTAATAGTACCAACGCAACTGTCAATATTGTTTGTGAAGAAATAAGCTTAACAAGAGAACTGGTGATGGTTGTGAACCATAACTGCCTCAGCACAAAGACTGTTATGTAATACAAGGCAATGTAAAGGAAAATGTATTGTAGCGTTACCTCTGTGTAATTTACAATATATCTGCATTAACCTTCACTGTTAATGACAATGTAGGAGTGGAATCAAGGCTACGCAAATTTTACGAAATAGTAGTTAGTTAAAATTACTAGACATTGTGAGATATCGAAATATGAATGATAAACAGCAAATTATATTTCCAGAGATATAGTTGGAATTGAAGCAAAGAAGTGGCCTATTAACCCATGAAACATACATATCCGTACATATAATCCTGTTTTATTGTGTGGGAAAAGCTGTCATGTACATAATTATAATAACTGGACATGGTTTCAGAACGGAAAACTGTTTTATTACTGTGAATAATTATGAACAATAAAAACTGAAATTTAGAAAAACTGTAAACAATAAATAATGAAAATCTGTGATTTGCTGCACAGTTTGGTGACATGAGTCAAATTTTGTATTTTGTTTCAACGCGCATACAAGCACCCGTATACATTTTGACAATGAACTCCTCTTTCACATTGTGCAAATACAAACAAGACATTAAACCTTCCTGACAGTAAAATGTAAGTGTTGTATAAACCCAAATGAAAAGTCCGGAGTCACGGCGAATACTTCTAGCGAGTCACCCCTCTATAAAAAAACTCTTCCTAGTAGCCAAGGCCAATCACTAATGTACGAGGTCATTAATTAAATAATAATAATTAACACTTACACATTCCCCGGGGGGATTGGCAATGGTTGCACATGTTTAAGAAAGAATAAAAGGTTTAGGAAAATCAATAAATTAAAAAAAATTAAAAAAAAATATAAAAAATAAGCTAATACATTACAGAGAAAAAATATTAGGACAAAGCTATTATACTATAAAACGATTGAAAAACAAAATTCAAAACTTAACTGCGAACGAAAATTGTAACTGGGGTTGCTGTCCTATTTCAAAACACTTCTTTAGGTACCTTGCTACAGGGAGTGTTGGACCACTGTTGTTTAGCAATGCTATGAATTGTGTCTTTGGTGACAAATGTTTAAAATTTTGGATTTTGGTTTTTGCCATTTCAAATAAGACATTTCTATCGGGGTTATAGGTGATAATTGTTTTATCTTCTACTTGATTCTGATCACAGAGGTTGCGTAATCTATTAGCAAGGGGTATTCCTTTGTGTTTACCAGTCTCAATTTTCAAGTTATGGTCACTGAGGCGGAATTTAGTAAAATTTTCGCGCATCTCAATATTTTGCAGGGTAACAAGGTAAGTTTCAAAAACAAAATTCTTTTTTAATTCTCTGTATGTTCTTAATTTATTTGTTTTCATTTTGTTTTGATCGATTGTCGTTATGTAATTCACTTTTCTAAGTTGATATAAATGATGTTTATTATTTTGTTTATTTAATTTGTCTTAATTGCCTTGCTGTTAAAATTTCATTGTTTCGACCAGGTTAGACTGGTTGATGTTATTCAAAAGGAAGTCTATATTAGTGTACCATTTACTATTAATTGCTTTGTTTTCTTGGAAAGCTTGTTTTAATAATGGATTTGACGAGATTTGTACACGATTAAAATATTATCATTTGTTTTCATATAAAAGTCTTCAATAAGTAACGTCCAATTTCACCCTAAAAAGCCCATTGTTGTGATGTTTTTGGATGTCTCCAAGAAAAAAAACGAAGATAATTTATATGTACAACTTCAATTGATGATTTTGGTGTGATTTCACCTCCCCATACATTACTACCAATTGTATATTGATACAAGACATAAAACGAAAAACTCGAAAACATCGTAATGCTATTACTTCTACCCAAGTAACACCTCTGAAAACCAACATCGATTTAGAATTACTGTGGCCAATGCCATTGAACTTTGCTCTTCCATAAAGCAGTAGTTTTCCTCTTCAAATAATCAAAAAATATCCTTGATACCCTGGAGAAGTATGTCCATTGTTTCACAACTACGGACTGTCCCAAGGGGATTTTCGTCTTCTCAATTTATCAAGATAAACGTCCCAAGGTTGTTTTGTTTACTAGAACGAAATATCCTTTGGCAGCATTACTTTTACAGCATTTTTCCATTGCACAAAAAATAGCAAATACTGTTACTGAAGCACAGAATTTGCATGAGTTGTTTCCCCCGGCCATTCACGCAAACTGCAAATCCGGTATTTTACCGCATACATATTTAGTTGTCACTTGACAGCCGCTATGATGGATGTATTGTGACGTATTTTGACCCCCGAATTCTGACCTTGCATTCTGGCCACATTTACTGCCCTTTCATACCCGTTCAATTTCCCTTCATTATCCCATACAGATTCCATGATATTTAATATTTAAATCAACTTTTATTTCAAAGTCACTCTAGTTTTCACTTTTCTAAAATTGTTTTACTGGTGAAAAGACTTTTCACTCCCATCATGCAATCTCCCATAGTACTTCCACGGATACAGCAGCAATCGCCAACATAACCACAAATAACCTCGCTCTCAGGAGCTGAGGAATGAGCCAATTAAATGATATTCGTAATCATGTACAATGTATGGTACATTAGGTCATAAAACAGTTTGGGAGGACGAAGTGTTTTATATATGTTGTTGTAAGGGGTGAATCTTTTAAATCATGGGGGGGGGGGAAGAGTGTCAGCAGTGCATTTTTTTTGTTATCAGTGTCTATTACTGTAACGTGAACTAGAAGCCACATCTCTAATAAAAGTCGCACCCATTCAATTGAGAACTAAAAAATCACCATGTGTAGATGCTATAATAGAAGCCCCATCTCCTCTGTAGTATTGAACTATTTTAAACGAAACTGCAGCTTCTAATACAGATTTTACAGTAATCTATACAAGTTTTAAATGTGCCATGTTTTTGTCCCTGCAAACAAATAGCATGCATTTTTTTTTGCTTGGTTTTCTAGCCTGCAATTTACTTTTTCAACAAATCTTCCAGCCACCCCCATGACTTCAAATGGCTGCCCCCTAAACTAACTTCCAATCACAGACACAACATTAATACTTTGACAGTCCACTACAGTGAAGTACTTTATTTTCACTTGGAATTTATTTTCAGTACTTTTGCTGAATCAGTGTAAATATATTTTCTCCTATGTTTTACATTCAACTCAGTGAAAAATAAATGCAATACAAAACATCCAAAATGTTGTTTCAACTAAAATTAATTCCAGCTAAAATAAAGTATTTATCAGTATGTTCACAACATAGGAAAAATTGATCCAAATCAAAGTTCATATGTTCTAGCCACTCTTCCTCTAATTAATCTGTTAATTTGAATATTTAAGAAACACAAACACAATCTATAAGACACTGGATGGTTTATAAGGTTAACCATTTATTAACAGCAGTTCATATAGTGCCCAAGGCACACACACAGACTATTAATTCATATCTTTGGGCCAAATTTCTAGAAGTTCGAATTGAAAAAAAAAAGTATAAAAGATTTATTCTTTTGTTTTTTATACATTGATGAATTCAAAATCATGGGTATTCTACACAAATTGGGCAATGTGACAATTATCTTTTTGAGGTCATGCTTTCTTGCATTGCTTTAGTACCTACTAAACTCGATGACGACCCAATAATACCATAGGACTACCAACTCTTAAAACTGGTAGCCCACTAGAATACAAAGAATATTTTTTAATTTCCAGCTTTGAATGTCACTTTAATACAATGTTTGAATTGTCAATCTACTATATGCATGACTATTTGTAAAAATGAGACATTAAATTAAAAATCTGAGAGTTCAGGTTAAAACTAGGGCTGTATATCAAAAGTAACGCGAGGCCATTTAGAGAATAAAGTAGGGCACACTGCCCAGTATTTCATGGTAATAGTACAAGGATGGGGATATGCACAGTTATGGGTGAGACGGACGCAGTCAAGAAATTAAGAACATCCTTATCTAAGCCATGTTACCATGTTAACAGTATAGCAGGGTCCATAGCACCAAGAGCCAAATGATTTCCAAGACTTTTCCAGAGCTTTCACCAAACTTTCTTGCATTTCCCCCCCCCCCCCCGCCAAGACATTTTGACCCTCAATTCAGGCCAACATCATCATCAAAGCTCATCAAAGTTCTGAGGATATGGTAAAACAAATTACCTTACCATAATAACTACGAAGAAATTTTAAAGGCTTTTCAAATTTTTTTTAATATTTTTTCTGTGATTTAAAGACAACTTTCCAGACCTCAAAAAATCCAAAGACTTTCAAAGGATTTCCCCAACGCTATGGACCCTGTATAGAGTCCTTTTTATTTCTATTTTCATATCTTGAAAATATGAGCAGCAGTATGCTTGACTGTGTGGTTATAGCTCATCGAATAGAATGGCACTCAAAAGCAATATGTATGTGAAAACAGGATAGGTAATTTTGCAGATAAAAACAACCAGGATTAGATATGTTTAATTTTTGAATGATAATTACAAATTTGGGCGAACAGATAGTTATTGCTGATTCACACACAATCTGGTTCGTGCATTGTTTCGGAGCACTACCCAGTTATCGATTGACATGTGACACTGATTGACAAATGAGGATGTACAGTTGTAGTATGGTATTAAAATTGTATGTACCGGTATATACTCACCACACAACAAACCCATTCCATTCATCTTAATGAATATTTATAAATTTCTATTGCGGTTGATCCAACCAGCCAATTAACGAATACATTGTACGATGACATCATCATTAGAAAATTTCAGGAAAAATTGAGTTTGTAGTGTCAAGAGTATAATATTTAGATTTAGGAGTGATTCTGAAAGTAAAACAGGACTCAGTGAACAACTTTTTTAAATCCCATTTTTTCGTTTTTTTTTCAAATTTTTATGGAAAACTTTACTGGTATTCTTTCTAAAGATTTCCATCACGTTATAAAACTGAATATTTGGGACAATGGTTGACAGTATTGTGACATTGCGTGCTACGTGAAGTGATTCCCACAATGGTGTAAATGATAATGGCGGAATACACAATAACAATACATAGTCACCAGAGGTAACAAGGCAACACACAAATACGACCTTGCCAAGAATTGAACACAAGACGGCACCGTGTCTGTCACAATGGCCTCTCAACACATTGCTAGAGATCACGATGGACAACAAAACGAACAGGAGACACGGAAGGAAGCATCCAAATAAAACAACACTCACACAGCATAATATTACCAATAATGGCACATTGACCTGATCAGTCCCTTTACTTTGATTACCCAATAACCCTGGACATTAAGATGATGCCTGAATGGACTTGTATTGATTGTGACAGGCAGCCGGTCATAATCAATGATTTCAAGGACGTCATAGCATTATACGAATTGTAACTTCTACATAACTGACATAACTATGTCGATGTACCTACGTGTACAGTCAGTTTGAAATAAGATGCAGTCAGATTTAAATAAGACGACGAAAAATCTTTTGATACCGAGCGTTATGTTCGAAGCTGCGGTTTAAAGAATGGAAACTGTTTCTGGTTGATGGAGTTATAGAGAAGATATATCAATGATAAACAACGTTAATTTTTAATGAGACTTTTAAATCGCATAAATACATAGCAATGATACAATGAGTGAAATTAATGATGCATACACTCCAAACAATACCAATGCGTATTATTCCATACTATAGGCCCTTACGAATAATACAAAAAATAAACATTATGAAACTTTCGGGAAATTAGAATGTACATGTGCATTTTTTTTTGCACCATGTTTACTCTATTAGAAGTTTAATGAGCTTTTTGTAAATGATAAAGTTGTGTCTATAATCAAAATATGTTATATTTTAAAGACCAGTAAAACATTCATTCATTCACTCAGTATAAAATAAAGTTTTGGTTAACGATAAAAACTAGACTATGGTACTTTTGAATAATCAGTTTTGAAAATTGGTCAAGCAGTTAGAACTTGTTGACTAAGTAAAAATTATTGATTACAAAACATTAGATGGAATACATAATGTATCATTTGGCATCAGAAAGCAAAATTTACATAAAAAGACAATCGCTTGCAACAAATCAAGGCAAAAAAAAACAACAGATTATGAATATGACAGAGTTAGCTCCATAGAAAAGACTTACTGATTTATCACACGAATAGGTAAAATGCATTTCATTTTTCTATTTTAATGAAAGCTGTTAAAACTCATTCGTTTTAATTGTTCCTAATTGTCTTTTTAAAAACAACATGTATGAAAATCAATGCAAACTGGTAATGCGTTTTTTTGTTTTTGCGATTGTTAATATTCGGAAACTGTCCATAAAGTTTATGGCATTCTAGACTTCAAAGGTAAAAGGGCACTATAGCAGGTCAACTCATGTTTAAGAAATCACAGGGGATTTCACCATTTGTGCGATCGAATGTTCAAAAACATTCATTCACAATAAAATAAACTTTAAAAAAAAAGTTTACATATATTTCATAGCAAACCAAAGAAACAACATTTTTTTGTATCAAACAAAGAATGAATAAAAAGTAATGATGTTATAAATGAGTTGTTTTAAAAAAAAAAGTGCAGACAAATTTGGGCCTGAAAGTCTTGTAGTGTAATAGGTAATGGATCACACATTAAATATTAAATTATACCTTTTTTGAAAAAAGAATCCTGGCAATAAAACAAAAGATTGATTTTTGAAAATGTGTCGTGAAGCAAAAATACCAACAATATTTAAGCAATAATATTCTAGAATGATATGAAACTAGACAAGTCATTGTCAATGACACGTCCCCGTTCCGTTCATATTTGAGTGACATATACATTCAAAGCAGATCATGACCGAAATGCACCTGCATATGTACAACACATTGTGCTAAATCTGAACAAAATCCATCCATGCATGACTGAGATCCGGTTCTGGAATTGTGAAAATACGTGATTTTGATGCATTTTCGGCCTTAAATTGGCCATCATTCCGCTATTGTTAAGCAGATCATGAAACAAATGCACATATCTATTTGTGACATGATGTACCATGTGTGTGTGAAGTTTGAACTTGATCAATCCAGACATGTCTTGGATACGGATCCAGAACTGAATTCTTTAACAAAATGGCCGCCAGTCGGCCATTTCGAACTTGATCCGAAAAAAAAAAAGACGTGCATCAAGGTCCTATTATGTTTAATGTATGTACCAAATTTGAACAAAATCCATCCATGCATAACTGAGATATGGGTCCGGAATGGTGAAAATGTGCGATTTCAATGCATTTTCGGCCTTAAAGCGGCCCCCATTTGGCTATCGTTAATGAGATCATGAAACAAATGCACATACATATTTGTGACATGATGTACCTTGTGTGTGTGAAGTTTGAACTTGATCAATCCAGACATGTCTCGGATACGGATCCAGAACTGAATTCTTTAAAACAAAATGGCCGCCAGTCGGCTATTTCGAACTTGATCCGAAAAAAAAAAATGACGTGCATCAAGGTCCTATTATGTTTAATGTATGTACCAAATTTGAACAAAATCCATCCATGCATAACTGAGATATGGGTCCGGAATGGTGAAAATGTGCGATTTCAATGCATTTTCGGCCTTAAAGCGGCCCCCATTTGGCTATCGTTAATGAGATCATGAAACAAATGCACATACATATTTGTGACATGATGTACCTTGTGTGTGTGAAGTTTGAACTTGATCAATCCAGACATGTCTCGGATACGGATCCAGAACTGAATTCTTTAAAACAAAATGGCCGCCAGTCGGCTATTTCGAACTTGATCCGAAAAAAAAAATGACGTGCATCAAGGTCCTATTATGTCTAATGTATGTACCAAATTTGAACAAAATCCATCCATGCATAACTGAGATATGGGTCCGGAATGGTGAAAATGTGCGATTTCAATGCATTTTCGGCCTTAAAGCGGCTCCCATTTGGCTATCGTTAATGAGATCATGAAACAAATGCACATACATATTTGTGACATGATGTACCTTGTGTGTGTGAAGTTTGAACTTGATCAATCCAGACATGTCTCGGATACGGATCCAGAACTGAATTCTTTAAAACAAAATGGCCGCCAGTCGGCTATTTCGAACTTGATCCGAAAAAAAAAATGACGTGCATCAAGGTCCTATTATGTTTAATGTATGTACCAAATTTGAATGAAATCCGTCCATGCATAACTGAGATCCGGGTCCGGAATGGTGAAAATGTGCGATTTCAATGCATTTTCGGCCTTAAAGCGGCTGCCATTTGGCTATCGTTAATGAGATCATGAAACAAATGCACATACATATTTGTGACATGATGTATCTTGTGTGTGTGAAGTTTGAACTCGATCAATCCAAGCATGTCTCAGATACGGATCCAGAACTGAATTCTTTAAAACAAAATGGCCGCCAGTCGGCCATTTCGAACCCGATCCAAAAAAAAAAATGACGTGCATCAAGGTCCTATTATGTTTAATGTATGTACCAAATTTGAACAAAATCCGTCCATGCATAACTGAGATCCGGGTCCGGAATGGTGAAAATGTGCGATTTTGATGCATTTTCGGCCTTAAAATGGCCGCTATTCGGCTATCGTTAATCGGATCATGAAAAAAATGCATGTGCATATGTCGCATATAATGTGTGATGTATGAGTGAAGTTTGAACTTAATCGGTCCATGCATGTTCGAGATACAGGTGATCACGGACGCACGGACGCACGGACGCACGGACGGACGGACGCACACAGGGCAAAACATAAGTCCCCGTTTTCGGACTGCGTCCGAACGGGGACTAATAAAATTTATAAAAATACATGTACATATAAACACAGTCATGTTAATTTACTCAGGCCATTTGGCAGCGCCCTCTAGAGGGCATATTAAGAACTGCAATTACTTTTGCAAAATTTGTTAAGATTTGCTATAACAATTTCCCGAAAGGGGGACATTTTTTGAAGATATATTCTCAAAGTAACAAAGTCTCTTCTGAGATGTTAAGACCTCAAGGCCATATATCTGTATTATTGTATCATGCACCACGTACTCACCGGTAATAACAGCAATGAATCCAGTGAGTGCCTGGCCGCACCACGCTGTTGCTGACAAAACTCAGCAAATTCAGGGTCACTGTGTTTTCTCTCATTCAAAATCCTAAATTTAAAAAATAAACAACTGGTGAAATTTTCTTATAATACTAGTAATGACTTTTGTTGTATGATGTGTAGAAAACTTTTCACTGACCTCTGTAAGCATCATACAGACTTTGCATTTTGTAGAGTTCATGAGAAATCTTATGTAATAGAATTATGTAATTGAATTTAGGAATTCATTATACCTAAATATGACCTTGATTGATTACAGCAACGAAAAGTAATTTGATAAATAAACACCATAACTTTTGGTGCAGGCTAACTTCAATACTCCAATGTTTCAAGATTTGTTGCCATGCCAACTGATTTTATCTTATAGTGATCACAATAATCAGTGGAATGCAACTTTAAATATAGTATGAATGCGAAATTGTTACTCATAGTTGACAACGTGTTAGATACAGGGTAGTGTTCCTATTCACTGATGTATGGACTGTAAAAGATTACGAGTGCTCATACACAGATATAGGTTTCTGTTATTCAACACTGGTGGCGCTATTACATCAGATAATATGTAACCCTGTGTGCATAAGGAAAATACTGTACAAAGGTTTTCATTTCAGCGGATTTGATGTTGCAGAGATATTAACTAGGTTTAAGATTAGCTGGTTTCTGAAAAAAACTTCATTTTATTGTTGAATGTGCACATTAACCGGGTTTTAATTCACCTATTTAATGAAATAACTAAAAATAAAACCTCAAAATATTAAGCTATACAAAGTGGATTTTTCGTTACTACTAATAACTATTCCGGAGAGTGATAAAGCACAGCACATAATTAGTTAAACAAATCAAAATTATTGAACCGAACATTTTTTTTAATGACTTTTAACACATCCTTGTGAATTGGGTCTGACCTACCCACATACAATAATAGAATACACCACATCTTGGAATAACTGATTTTTACATACTGAAAAATAGAACAAATCAATATATTAGAGGTAGATAATACTTACATTCGTATGGAGGGATGGCGGAGATAATAATCTTCGTACCTTGCTAACAAGTCACTGCTAAATAATGTTTCTGTAAAGAGTTGAAAAAGGCAAGTGACAGCGTAAACATGTTGACAAATAAAGAGAACGTTATGGTCCACTGAATTTCAAGTACAAGGTATATGATTTATAGCCCAATCATTAGCAATACTCCCTCCCCCCCTCTAGGAACAATTGGCCAGTCAAGGTAATAAACATGGTAAACTTTCCCAGGCTATCAGCTGCCAATGTCATATTAAAATCCATTTCGTGAGAAAAGTGTTCTCATAAAAAAAATGTTTCTCAGTCTATTTGAGACACCTAAGTCAGTACGTAAACTCCGTAGCCAATATGTTGTGTAGTAATGAAAAACACACGTTAGGATTCAATGTTATGGCCATCAAAGTGTTCATCAGTTAAACCTGCATACACCTGCCATCTTACAAGGTTTTTTAAAACATAGATTTTAAGATTTGTGAAACTGTGTCATACAGAGAGCAACTCCTGCTTAAAGTGCCTGTGCAATGCCCACCCTCACGTTTCCCATTTTAGATCTGTATCCCACTGAAATGGGCAGTTATTGATTTTTTTGCTGAAAATGATTACTTGTATCCAAGTAAATTTGGAATATTTCTCGTGTTGTAGCCACGCCCACCTATCCTGAAACGGTCGACTGTTTCTAGATTTCCGACTCTCGCCGAAAGTCCACCACCAAATGCCAAAATGTGAGAGGAAGTCATACCCCTGAGCCATAATAACACTGGTCATTCAGTATACTTTTAAACGATATACATTTTTCAGTCGGCGTTTTTTTTCTTTCTTTTTTTGTCTATTTTCTTTTCTTTTTTTTGAAAGAGAGAGTTTTTAGATGTTGTGTTGTGGGCAGTTGCAGTGAAACGTATAGTCATAATGTAAGTATTCACACGTTTCTAATCGATCCGAAGGTGCGACATCAGTGGACGAAAGCCACTTAACCTCAGATTCCTTTTTTGGAAAAACTGTCCTCGTCCATGAAAAAAAAAAACTAGGTTAAAAGAAAAACGCCGACAACATAAACCTGGCGCAACACTTTTGAAAGAAATAGATTCCGGACCATGATCACCGAGGCGAATTTCAGAAGAGAGCGAGACGTCCGGCAAGTGTTTCAAATGAGTTGACTTTTTTGCGATCCTGATTATCGTTTTATAGAGACCATTTAGTCCCTGTTAAGTAAAAGGTAGCAATAATTTTGACAGCGACACGAAAACGAAGCGTTGGACAAACAGGAAATTACACAGCCCTTACACACTGCTAATTGTTTTCATTTTCGAAGGCTAAAAGTTTCTGAATTGTTTGGTGGTTTGTGTTGAATGTCGAATTCACACCTCTGTTCTTTTTTTACCTCCATGCTTGCAGCTTGATCTGCGTAATAATTTCTGAATTAAGAATCCGGGCTTGGTCAATGTGTTTCCACCAAATAAAGTTTTAATATGATGTTATTATTATGACAATCACGCCATGGATCACGCTAACTCGAATCCACTCTGAATTTATCTGTATGTGTGTTGATCTTGATTATTTTTGTTATCCAATTAAACGCCGCTTTTAACGCACTTGCCCTCGTCACCTATTCACCTATTTCAACAAAATTTCAATTTATTTCCACGCGGCTGTCATTTATTTAGTAACTGTGATTTGTCGTTTTTTTTAAATTATTTTATAGTGATCACTATGGTCAAATGTTTAGAATGTCAAAATATGTTCTCTTTTATTTTAATTTTGAAAGTTTTACTCAGACGATTGATGCCTAGTAACCTGCTAAATAACGAGATAATTCCGACGTCAAAATATATTTGGTCCAGCGACAGTGTACAAACGTGCGCCGCTGACGATCACGGTGACCAGCTACACCAGAACGAACATATTTTGCATCTAACTCGACCCCATGCAACAAAAATTGATACTATGTGTTCATTATGGTCCATTTCTCCTCGACGAACAAGTACATAAGTGAAAATTTAGTCAAAGACGAGAAAACTGCAGAAGAAATTGGCCTTATTTACACGTATCGGCAATGCAAGCTGCCATGCGACTTCCCCTTCTGACGTCACAAGGGGAATTTCTGTATGCAAATAAGAAGCTAATGAGGAGCCTTGTTTTAAAATACACAAAAATAAAGTTGCCGTAGATTGAGTTTAAAACACATTTTTTCACTTAAAAAAATAATTCATGCTTAGAAACATAAAAAAATCATAATATTTATGTATCAATGGATAATTTTAGGCGTGAAAATAGCAGCCATTTCACAGGCACTTTAATCCTTTGTGTACCATAATATTCCCAGCCCCCCCCCCCCCCAAAAAAAGTATGGTAAAAGTTGAGCAAGTTTATTTTGTGAAAGGGACTAAAAATTGATCAAAGGGTTTTTGTAGTAGTACCATAATCTGTATTAGAAGCTGCATCCCTAATAGAAGTAGCACCCATTCTTTTTGAACAATTGAGAACCAAAAATTCACCATTTCTTATATGTGTAGATGCTCTAATAGAAGTCGCATCCACTCTGTTGCATTGTACCATTTTAATAGAAGCCGTGGCTTCTAATACAGATTTTACATTACTGCACCAATGAGATGAAAATACTTAATATTTAAGGAAAGAGATAGAACGTAAAGCAACTAGTCTTGATTTTCTGTTCTGTCAACCATACTTGACTTTTCATCATAAATTCACAAAATCGTCCTGTTTATAGTCTGCACATTCTTTCAGAAAATAAGGACAAAAATAACCAAATTTTTTGAGTAAAATCCGAAATTAACTCAAATTTTGTCTGTTGGCTCTAAAATTAGGGTTCATTTCTAAAAATACTGAAGAATATAAGAAAAAAAGAAAAAAAAGTGCCGAAAAAATTGGGCAAGAAAGTCTGGTGATGAAAAGGTTAACTGCTCTATGAAGTCAGACATGTAATTTGAAACAGTCAGTTCATTTTTTTTATTACACAGTGGTAAATTAGTAGTTTTCTGTCCTTTGAACAAAATACACAAAACTTGGGTCTGAGGTAAAAAAAAAATTTCACAAAGAGCAATATGTTAATCAGTTCATCAAAAGATCATCACCTACTGTAAATGCATTAATTATTCACTGGGTTTGAATTTCACCATTTTCGCTGATTAGTAAAATCCGCTAAATTAAATCTACGAGAACATGTAAAACAACAAGAAAACTCCTGTTTTCTTGTCAAATTTGTGAAATTAAAACACAGTGAATATGATCAAAACATCAAAAATGTGAAATTAAATGTCAGTGAAAATAAATGGTTTTACAGTATGACATATGGCTGGGTGGGGGTGGGTCATCCTGAGCCTAGAAATTTTGAATCAAAATTCAAATTAAACTAATGGCATAATGAAAGTTTCATCTTTGCATTAAAATTCGTTAGGCCAGACTTTTTTTATTCCTTGTTTCTCAAGTTTTTATAAGGCAATTTTTTTGAGGAGGGCGAAAAAAAAAATTAAATTAATTCTTTTTTTCCATTAGATTTGTGTGATTCTCAAAGAATTGTAAGTGAGATCATTGATCGGAGAGAAGAAATGAAATAAAATTTTATTCCATGTATAACCTTGTTTCTCATCTGCGCGAGATGATACATCATGATACACCCACGAAAATGCAACTTGGGTTTGTTATGTGGTGGGCGGAAAAAAATTGAAGATAAAAATAAGTTTTTTTTAGCAATTTTTAGCACGTACAAGTTCGGCGGGCACGAGAAACTACGCTGAAATAAAATTTTATTTTTATTTCATTTTCGGCTCCTGCTTATTAGGTGAAATCGCAAAACAAGGGATAATAAAAGTCTGGCCTTGAAACAAGCTTTCAACTTCTTGCAAAAATAAACAAACCCTTGCTTGTTAACACATTCAGGTACTTTCTAATTTAATTCTAATTTACGCAAAGATCTCTGACAATACTAGGCAATCAAAAACTAATGATGCGCAGTTAATCTGTGTGCTAGTTCTCTGTGAAGTCTCAGTGTAGCTCAGTACTTCAGTTAAATGTTCTTCAAGACCAATGAAGCAATCGCAGGATTGCAGTAACCTCATTTGCACAGAGCCATCTAATTGGATGGCATGCCAACAGTCATCCACCAATCAGATCAAAACACAGAAATTGTTGAATTCGTACACCTTACAAAATCAAGACTAGTGTACTTTCCTGTGGTCACATGATGACCACTGGCCATCAACAAGGACAAAAGAACACTTCACAACAATTACGATATCCAGCCCTCATTGATCACAGACATTACCCCGATACCCAGGTGTCTCATAAACACTTTCAAACACCCTCAAATAAATTACAACTTGTCATGTTCGATTGCAGTAAAAAAAGACTCTTATGAATAGAATGATGATAAGAATTAAAACTGTCCTCTAATTTCAAGATGAAATAAATGTATTGTTACTTACCCAAGGACACGGAGCAAGTCTCCCAGTTCAACACTAAACTTTGCAGCTGTATAGAAATAAATAAAACTTAATTGTTAAGTTAGAAGAAAAAAAAACAAGTTAATCAACAAATCAACTCGTATCTGTTCATTATTGCAGCCGCTTGACGTCAACAAGTGCACACACAATGAACGTTACAATAACTTGTATCTGAGTAACAGAAAAACTCTGACTGGAAATGGGGGAAAACTATCAACAACTTGGAACCGAGTGTTTTTCACATCAGAAAAACAAGACATGGGGTTATAAATAGAACAAGTACATGAATATCCCTGACAAACATGTACACTATCATAATAAACTGTAATTCATTCCTTTGTTTGGCATTCCTTTTATGATAAACTTTTAAACATTTTGCAAAAACATGCACCTACTCTGTCGTTCATATACAGTATATCATACTCTACAAGACTGACAGAAAATTGTAAGATTGACTTTTCCTAATTACTGAAAACATTTTTTATTGAAAACTGATGCACAATATTTTTATTATTGATTGCATAACGTTGTTTTCCATCTCTGGAGGAAATTCTGAACTATATTTCTGTAATCAACATAGCTTGAATTTTACAATTTTGATAAATTGGTACCATTTCTAGTCAGTTAATTATGAAACACTAGTTTAGGTCATGTGACCTTTAATAATGTTAAAGTGCTTTAGCAATATAAAAAGCCTTTTGTAGAAAAATGATAGTGATACAAAACCAGCAGAACTTGATGTTCAAAGAAAAATACATTGCATTCTGGGTAGTGTTCTCTCTAAGCCTTATTTTCATAAAATAAAACCAGGTTTCTCAGTCAGGTGACTAGGCTTCTCAGTCAGGTGACTAAGTTTCTCAGTCAGGTGACCAGGTTTCTCAGTCAGGTGACCAGCATTGTAAAAAAACATTTCCTCTAATTTCATGCATTTTGAACTCAAATACACTGAACTCAAGAAGTTTTTTGAGATGAAAACCCAAAATTTTTCAGTCTTAAATTTGATAAACATATCATCGATTCTGGGAACTTACCTTGGTGAATAAATTAGTACAAACAGCTATCATTGGTTCTATCCAACTAAATAAAATTGCATATTCCTCTTGGCTAAGATATGTGCATTTCCTGAAAATTAAAAAAAAAATTTTAAGTTGAAAGAGAATGAAAATTGAATTGTCATATTTGATAGCATTTATTCAAATTGCTATGACAACATGCAGTGTCATTGACATCACTGATCCAGAGTTATGAGGAAACCAGAATTGTAATTGCATATTACAGCACATGGTGGGAGTGTGTACAAATCCTTAGCAGTCACTGGGTTTGTTAGCTGGTGTATATATATCTGGTAGCGTTGCTTATGTGTGGGCTTTGAATACGTTCGGCAAAATCAATGAGGTTTGATTGACTAACCTCATTGATGGTGCTGAAAGTTACTTTGCGTAAAATGTAAACTTCAATTGACCTCACTGAGATGATGCATGCATTGTGGAATACAGAAAAAAATATCCGAAGCATGTGATCTGCGTACACAATATGCTAATAACTTTAACGAGGTTATGATGAAGACATATCTCATGAATATTATTTTAAAGTACAATTATTATTAGAAATAAGAACCACCGGAATCATGTATATTAGGTCTTGACCCCCACTCTGTCTATTGCGGTTATTTGTAGACTGTACACGCTTTCTTTCATACTAAACAAAAAAAAAATCTACAGGAAATGAATCTCACACCTTTGACAGAAATCTGTTATGGGTTACAAGAAACTGACACAGTATAATACCACAGCCATGTTTTTCTAATGGCTATGCCCTGGTTTACACCACCATATTGTTGCAAACACAAAAAACAGCAACAGTAACAGCTAAATCAATGACTGGTGTGCAGTGCACAACTTTTGATCGTCACGTGATTAGAACTGGTTTACGAAGTTGCATCGTTTCATTAAATGCCCACATTTACATACTATCGACTATGTCCTGACATTTCATACTGTGGAAGTACACACATTATGCTTTAATAGATAACTTTGCCATTTATTATTATACAGCAATTTATGTGATTGAATGAAATAAATTGAAAGGCAATTGCATCGTGATCTCATATTTATATTCAATGTGATCGAGCCCCGCCTTTTGATGTCTCCAGTTGAGGTTGCTTTTTCCCAACTTGTTCTAATCACGCAACATTTTTATAACACGCATAGCAAACTAGTCCGCAATTATTTTGGTCTTCGGATGACAGTATGTTTAGGTAGAGTGAAGTGTCTGTCACAATCACAGTAAACGGAAGATGACATCACAAACTCTGAAATTTTAGTGAATTTTTAACATCTCACATGCAAATCACCAAGATCTGCCGTACACTGCGTTACAATCAATATATGACAATATAAGTGGAAATCTCGGAGTAGTTAAAATGCAATGGCTTCGCAACACATGTCAAAATATATTATTGTCATGACCCAATATTCAGGTATCTAGTAACTAACATAAGTCATCAACACCATATACAGCTGTGAAGTTTATAAAACTTTGCTTAATACACCTCTTATATACCCTAGGCTATATTAAACTGTGTCAAGTACTGTGTCAAATTAACAACAAGACACTAGAAATGTGAAAAATTGCCTTTTTGATCTAAATTCCATCTCCTAAGTCTGAGAGTTACCCTATTTGTACTTAAATACACATTTGTGTTTGTCTGTTATGTGATACAAGAAGACCATTTTTATTCACTGGTACAAGGTTCACAGAGTCACAATTTTTTTTTTTCAAAACTGACTGTGATTAGATCAACTGGTTCAAAAACAGCATTTGTTGAAATGAAAATAGCCATCAGTCAGTTTTTAATCTGAGCTGAAAAAAAATGACGTCATCAATGACAAACTATGTTCAATGAAAGTTTGAATGAAATATGTTCACACGCAACTTAGAAATGCTTAATTTTGATGATTTTTTAGCACTAGAATGACTGCCAGTCGGCCATCTTCAATCATGAAACAAATCCATGTGTATATGTATGATATGTATATGTGAAAATTGAATGAAATTCGATCAGCAATACCGGTATCTGAAATACAGGTGTGGATGGACAGATGGACATGGCCGCATGGAGCTGAAATTATCGGTATTAATTCTGTTTTCACATTACGTTCGAATTGAGGCTAAAATAATTGTATTCATACTGACCTGACAGTATCTACACAGCCATTCACACCTACTTGTTTGAACAAATGCTTAGTTTGACTGATTGTTGTGTTTGGGCTTCCATGTATGTATTACCGGTAGAATACTATTTTGGTAGCAATCAAATAGGCATGAGTGTTCCCTGGACTGTGAACAATGTTTTTTTACAGACATATTTGGACTGTGCAGGTCTGTTATTGAACAAGTCTATCGAAAGTCTAGAAAATTGGTTTAAAGATGTTTTTGGTTTCCATAGGATTTGATATAAGAGGTACAAGTAAATTGCTTATATTTTGCAAGAGACAATTTTTTGTGTGTTTGAAAATCAAGTTTTGTAAGCAGTGAAAATTTCTCTGGAGTCTAAAAGAGGTTTAAGCTGAATTTAAGATTACATGTAATGTTCATGATACTTTTATCATTACAGGTTATTACTATCTAGATACTGAAAATAAAAACAAAAGTTTGGGTTTGGGAGATACACATGTCACAAATGGTCAAAATTTGCATTTTTACACTGGTTTTTATGGTGGGATTATTTCACAATTTGATGAAAAAGTCATACCGGTATATTATTATTGACATAAAACCTAATACTGAGAAAACATTTAAAAAATTGACATATAATTTAGTGAGTTTCCAAGGTGATAATAATCTTCCAATACATAGTATAGGAGGTCCTCTCCCATAATGCATTGCATTTATGTGCAGTAAAATGCTCAGTATAGCAAAATTTGAAGACATGGAGTGTCAGTGACTATAATGAAATTAATGACATCGGAGATAAAAAGTTGTTGGGAACAATGACCGACATCAACTGACAATCAGTAACGTGATGAGCGCCACTTAGCGAAGTCAACATTGAAGCGAAAAGACAGCAAATCATAAAAATACAGTTTACAGAACTAAGTTGTATTATTTATTTTCAAAAAGCATATTCATATATCCTAATGTTTATAGTATAAATAAGAATTACCCAGCTTTGCAAAAAACAGCGCCCTCTATGACACTTACCTGAGTGGTTCTGAATACAATAGTTTTAAACTATGCAGACATTCCAAGTAATTCTTTTCTGACTGAAAAATTCTATAAAATATTCGTAATCTGTCATCAGCATCTGTGGTGGAATAAACAAAAATTAAATATGAATCTCATACTAGCCAGACAGAAATAATATCTGAAGTGTTTTGACATGACCATGGAAGCATCAATGTTGGTACAAAAATGTACAGATCTCCAAAACAAACAGAACCAATGCATCACCTATCACACGTAATATCACAAATGTTTTTAAAGTCATACAAAAATAATGATAGTACTATTCTCAGGAGCGAACATCCAGGTATTTTCACCTCTTGGCAACCATAACTAGTGAAAACAGTGGTCAAAAACCCTAAAAAAAACTGTACTTTGGGATAGTTGTCAAGACTCTCCTGAACAGTGTAACAAGATTACCCCTACATGTGAAACATGTATCAATTTAGTTGTTCATGATAGCTACATACTGTAGTTGAGTTTGTGCTGTTTTATCAACTTTATCTGTTTTCATTCACAAATTATTCGAACTGCGTTCTACAGCAGCTCAGGTAGCACCCATAGGAATACATGGTGCAGAATATATTAGTATTCTTTAATGTTGTAATTTTTTGCCGAATAAAACAAAAAAACATATTTCATGGTTGTCAATATAGCTATATACAATATACTTTTACTTTATCTATCAGTGTATCCCTAAAGTAAATTTGTCACTGAGAAGTGTAATTTTATGTCAAAAATCACCTTAAATATGTGAAATGTTCACAAAATAACTGACTGAGAAGATTTCACAGAAATAAGGCTTAGAGGGAACACTGTGTACAAATACATTATATCGTATCTACAAGTGTATAGCTCTGACATACATGTATGTGTTAAGAATTTGGGATTGGGGTTACTATGGGTACCCCTCTCCATCCTCCCGAAATGATATAATGTGGATGACCAAACAATGGGATCACAAAAATGTCTGAAACAGAGCTGTGTTCTAAGTATAGGTGTTTTTAAATAATTCTGCCGATTTAATTAAAGAAACAAACAAGATCTGTGGGGGCAATCAGCGACAGCTGTCCCGTGTCAATACAAGATATCAAGTGACCATGTGATTTATTGCATGATGTCAACAGACCTATGTTGATGGTCTCAATTTGCAAAACACTGACCAACAAAGTATGTACATATAAAGACGACCTTTAACCTTTCCACAATACTGAATCTGGGGCAGGTTTCTTATAATTTCTTGTTTTTTGAATTTTGATCAAAAGTTTTTAAGAAATGGGAGGATTTATTTTAAAGAATAGAAGAAATTTTGACGGAGAATGAACGTCATCACAGGTGTATTCTTAGTATGCCGTAATTATTTACTACTGATAGATAATATAAATTTAGAGAATTCCAATACTAGTAACAACAGACCAATAGACAGAAACAGGTATTTATCTAGGAGACACAATATGAGGCTTGACACCTTCTATACACCAACTACTACACTTGTAGTATTCACTACAATATCTCCCATCATAAAACAATATCAAGGGTTCATAAGTTAAGGGCAGACAACTGTTGTGATCAGCCATCAAGATCTCATGTGAACTTGTGAGATGAAGAAGTATGGTACGCAGATATCAAAGTACCAAAATGTGATCCAATAAATCCTTCATACGCTACATGCAGTGAGTTATTGTTGCCAAAAAAACGTGTGATAAGTAATTACACCTACATACCTTGAGGAAGATAGACAGATACGTCTCCTTTACTATCTTCAAATATAATACTTTTATTGGCAAGTAATACGGCATCGGCCTCACTGTTTAACAGCGCTAGGGTATCACTTGACTTTATACGATACTCTGAAATTTTAAATTCTAAAATAATATCTGCTATCAAGTCACGGACACGCATTCCGACTTCACCTTGTAGCTGCAACAACAACAAAGTGTCAAGTAAATGATATTGTATAACAATCAGTGTTGGTATATATAGTCAGAGCTGTTAGAATATTATTTTTTTTCAGGTTTCTTACTTTCCTTGGCAGACTTCTTATGTATCTTATTTTTTTTTTATTTTTCAATATTAAATGTAGTTGACATGCCTGCTACCAGTGATCAACTTCTAAAATGTTTGTTTTTGCTCTAAAATAACTACAACACAATTCAAAAATTGGGACTTGCAGTAGCTGTGTTGAATTAATACAAATGCTTGTAATTGGTTTTCCAAATAATGTTATCTGCTTCTAATTGCTTTTAATACATGTACTTTCATGTTCACCTTTAGGCCTATACCAAAACACCTGTATTACAAATCAGTAAGAACTCTGATTGTTTGTTATTTGTTTCCTCTACTCTTAATCTCAATCTCAAACAAGATTGTCTTAACGCATGGAGAAGTCAAAGAATAAATTCGTCATAATTTGAGCATATAAATGATTTTAAATAATGATAATTTCTCACAAAAATAGTTTACAATTCATTTTATCTATTGGAGACTAAATTAACATAATTTTTTGAAGTCCAATTTTAAAATCTAATTTTTTTCATATGTGAAGTCTCATGTCCCAAATACATTACTTTTACATTTTACTGTGGCGTGCACAAGTCCAGTGAATGTCTAAACGGGAGAAAGGTTGTCAATCTCCCGCGGACATGTCACATAATTGTTCGCAACTCCTCTGTCATGAATGGAAGAATCTTTACAATGGGAGACATTTGTAAAGGTGGTGGCGGGGAAAATCCACCACCTGAAATGAACGTTTGATTGTAACCAAGTCCACCGTTGCAGTACACTCAAGTATTCATATTAATTCTGCCTGTTCAAGTTCAGTTGTATGGCACAAGCAAATCAGATCCATCATACCTGTTTTATAATTAGTATTTTGACTTTCAATGCAAGCAGTTTAGAAGTCTTTCAAAAGTGGTGTATTGCCAGAAGCAACACTGTCCCTATGATTGGAAGGAACTGTAACTATCAAACCAGCTCTGAGAACAATCTATTTTCAATACAAAGCGGTATACTTGAAAAAAAAATGCTGGAAAACAGAATTTTAAGATGCTAAAACTTCCTGGGTTACGTGAAGCAAGCTTCCGTAAAAATATTTTTCATTTCAATGAATAATCTGTCAAATTCTCTGTGAAATTTTATTACTGTAATCATGCATGTAATCACATTTTTTTTCTCACAATATAATGATTTTTAAACACAACATTTTCTAAGCAACTGCTTTGCAACAAAATTAATTATCAAGGATTTAGGGGGATTCAAGGTTTAGCTCTTATTTGAATCTAGCAAAGATAAATTCTTGTATACATATTAACGTTTTCACAACCAGACATTTTTTTTCAAATTTTTCAGCACTTTTTCCTTATATTCTTTAATATTTCTGGAAATGAGACATCAGACATAATCTGAGTCAATTATCATTTTTTTCTCACAAAGTTTGGTTATTTTTGTCCTAATCTTCTGAAGGAGAGTGCAGACTATAAACGGGACTATTTTGTGAACTTTTGATGAAAAAAAGGAACTGGATGTGAAAAAGTTAAAGATTATCTTTATACGGTATGTAAACTGACCGGCTGTCTCACTTTGGTGATTTTTGACACACAGAATGGTCACACAGAAAACTCTTTTTGGCTATAACTATCTTTAGATGCAAACTGACCGACTGTCTCACTTTGGTGATTTTTGACACACAGAATGGTCACACAGAAAACTTTTTTTGGCTATAACTATCTTTAGATGCAAACTGACCGACTGTCTCACTTTGGTGATTTTTGACACACAGAATGGCCACACAGAAAACTTTTTTTGGCTATAACTATCTTTAGATGGAAACTGGCCGACTGTCTCACTTTGGTGATTTTTGACACACAGAATGGCCACACAGAAAACTCTTTTTGGCTATAACTATCTTTAAATGCAAACTGACTGGCTGTCTCACTTTGGTGATTTTTGACACACAGAATGGTCACACAGAAAACTCTTTTTGGCTATAACTATCTTTAGATGCAAACTGACCGACTGTCTCACTTTGGTGATTTTTGACACACAAAATGGCCACACAAAAAACTCTTTTTGGCTATAACTATCTTTAGATACAAACTGACCGACTGTGTCACTTTGGTGATTTTTGACACACAGAATGGCCACACAGAAAACTCTTTTTGGCTATAACTATCTTTAGATGCAAACTGACTGGCTGTCTCACTTTGGTGATTTTTGACACACAGAATGGCCACACAGAAAACTCTTTTTGGCTATAACTATCTTTAGATACAAACTGACCGGCTGTGTCACTTTGGTGATTTTTGACACACAGAATGGCCACACAGAAAACTCTTTTTGGCCATAACTATCTTTTTATGCAAACTGACCGGCTGTCTCACTTTGGTGATTTTTGACACACAGAATGGCCACACAGAAAACTCTTTTTGGCCATAACTATCTTTATATGCAAACTGACCGGCTGTCTCACTTTGGTGATTTTTGACACACAGAATGACCATAACTGCATTATAGGTAATCCCATCTAGTGGCCATATAAGCTTTATCTAGAAGACTAAAGTAAGAATCATCGTGGAAAACTCTTTTTGGCTGTACTTATCCTATGTAAATCTTTTTACACAGAAGCAATAAAGTTATTATTATTATTGTGGAGCTAAGTGGTCTCATGATATTTATGTGAAAACCAAAACCAACATATTTTCCTACTTCTTCAATCAGTTAGATTTTTAGCTTCAAAGATGAACAAATGATTAAGAATGAATCACTTAATATTCTTTCTATTTTCCTGATGGCAAACGTAAACAGCTGTCTTGAAATATCTTCACAAAGTGTATTTGCCATGCGTGTAAGTTTGTTTGTTTCTCACACAGATCAAATGTAAAATCAACACCACTCCATACATCAGTATGAAACACAACCAACATCCAACATCCAAAGGCAGTACTTGACTACCTCATGACAAACAAATTGAGAGCGTACAAGTATGAAATCAACGGTGAAAACACACACACTACGTTTGGCAGACACAGATCGTGTACTTGTCTATTACCCACGTACCACCTGCCCTACTTAGAAATACACTCACCTTTGTTATACAGTGACCCAAGCATGAACTTTCCGAATTCAATCACTTATTTTAAAAGCCAAATTCAATAGTACAACAATATACTCACACTGCAAGTATCCACATGTATCTCTGTCACATTTAATGAAATTGAACGACACTAATAAAATTCTCTTTGTCATCACAAGTATATGTGATCGCTTACGGTATTATATCATCCAGATTTGTATGCAAATTATCAGTTAATGACCTTCAAGGTCAAATGTAAGGGTACAATTTTATTGTTTTGTGTTTGACAGGAAATGTAAATATTTTTAAAATTACTGGAGAAAACAGCCGAAGATGTGAGAACAAACACATAGAGAAAGTCAGTAGAAGTATACTGTAAAATACTTTATTTTAGCTGGAATCGATTTTTGCTGAAAAGACTTTTGGGGTGTTTTGTATGCAATTTATTTACAGACTTTTCACAAGTTGAATGTAAAATATAGAAAAAAAGGTATATTTGCTGGATTTTATTTTCACTAATTCATTCCTTCAGCGAAAATAGCAAAAATTAATTCCAAGCGAAAATAAAGTATTTTACAGTACTTGAGACAAATTCAAAACTATTTTTAACTTCTTTTTTTTTACCTAATTCCAAACCAAACACTATAACTTTGTATATGTATATGCATGAACATTTATAACAACACAGAAATCTACTTTGATATTCATTCAATATATATGTGACTAATAAAACTGCCACATCTGTACTGACAGGAAATATAGCATGAGGTTATCACGAGAAACCGCAAAGTATGACACAAGGCAAGATGGTGATTGTATCGGCAGATGCATAGCAGAGGTCGATGTGACCCTGCACTGCCCGAGTGCATACTTTGCAGTATTCTTGTGATAAATTCATTATTATACATTTTTTTTCTGCTTGTGGAAATAATTTAATGGGAGAATATATCAAGAAATAGAAACAACAATCATTGTTAATGACATAGCCCCTGTTGTATTTAAGAGAAATGACATCCATGCCTTAAAGATAAAGTAATTAAGTATGGCAAAAAAAACAAGATGGCTGCAAGTCAAACTGGATATGCAGATCACTGGTCATGTGATCAGGTAACTTGTCTCTGAATGAATTTGTTGTGTATGATCAGTAATTGAGAGTGAATAATAGATATTTCATTTCGCAATTTTGGTGTTTCGGTTACATGCACTGGGTTTTAAGTCTGTCAGGGAAACATTGAGCTCTATTGTTATTTTACAAGTTCATGTAAATTTCATTCAGTGGAATATACTTACATGTAGCAGTGAAAATAGCAAAATTAAAATCCAATGAATAATTCATCAATTTACAGTAGCAATACATTGATTGCTCAGATAAATCAAACACACACACACTGCACTCACAACCTTACTACTGTAAAATACTTTATTTTTGCTTGGAATTAACTTTCGCTGAAGGAATGATTCAGTGAAAAAAAATCCAGCGAATATACCCTTGTTCCTATATTTTACAATCAACTTGTCAGAAATCAGTGACAATAAATTCCATAAAAAACACACAATAAGTCTTTCCAGTGAAAATTAATTCCAGCTAAAATAAGGTATTTTACAGTATATAACCGTTTACTCTGAAAGCCTAATTATAACAACCTGCTTTATAATATGAAGACCAGTTCATTACAATCAAAGTACATTTAACCCCATAGACCCCTGGATCAACAAGTAGGTCACTACTGGTACTTAACAAGTATATGTAGGTTGGTCACTGTTTATTTTATTACCCTGGGTAATGTGTGGGCTTTTATAACAGTGGATGATTGAAATTGGATTGTTATTCCACCAATTCATGCTACAGTTGTACATTCACAGTACAATATGTTGCAATTGTTAACCTCCGAAGGGACACTTTAGAAATGACGTGTGTTCACAGCATGAGAGCACAATTTGCATAATTACACATTCCAACATTGATACTTCCAGATACTTGTAGGCTCTACTGTCTTTCTTTCTTTCTTTCTTTCTTTTTTTCTGAGACACATTCATACACTCGAATGAAATGTTGAAATGTTTGCTCAACTCATTATGTGTTTAAACACAAATGCATTAATATGACATTCTGAATATCGTGGTATTTACAAATTAAATCCAGGTTCTTTTATTATTTCCATGTATAATCACAAAGGATAGAATATATAATCTATGACTATAGTTGCGCATATACGATATAAGCAGCAGCTTAGGATCACTGGTGTACAATGAATATATATACAGATTAAAACAATCATCAATACCTACACAGTTCACAGACTGATGTGCGAGTTTCTTGCACTGACATTTAGGTGTATATCTAAAGCACTTGATGTTGTAAATATGTCTTGCTGCATGCTTTTGGATATATAATTAGAAATGAGTGATTTTTCCATTCACTGACATCTTGAAGAAGTGTGTGGACTGAATGTCTGCCACAAAAATCAAATGAATTTTAATTTTAATTTTTTTCTTTTATAGCTCAATGTCAAAATGATCTTTCAGAGAGAAGTATTGTAAAATACATACTTCATAAAAATTGATCATTATCAAATTAGTATAGCACATTATTGAAATGTGGACAATACTGTAGAATACTTTATTTTCGCTTGGAATTTATTTTCGCAATTTCCGCTGAATGGATGATTTCGTGAAAATAAAATCCAGCGAATATACTTTTTTTCCTATATTTCACATTAAATTCATCAAAAATCAGTGAAAATAAGTTCCATACTAAACGCCCAAAAAGCCTTTTCAGCGAAAATTAATTCCAGCGAAAATAAATTATTCCACAGTATACTTGCCCATTTCTTGAATCCCACACAATTGTTTGACGTCACAACATAGCTCTGTTCATTGTTTCCATGTTTGATTTCTCTGATAATACAGAATCTGACAGTGGAAGGAAAAAATATATTCGAAGGAAAATAAAATAATCCCATACCCTTGATTGCAAGTTCACATTGCAGGATTTCAATAAATTTGTATCATATTAAATATTTACACATCCTTATCAAATTTTAATAAGCCTTTTCAAGTGGTGTCTATGGAAATATTACAATAATAATATAAAAACGGATTGAGAGACAAAGGTTGCCAGTGAGTTAAACAAATCAATACCAGTAAAGGAATTAAATTGTTTTAAAATCAATCGTGGACATTTCTAATTATTTGCCCTATTTTGAGTAAAAAACAATAAATCCAATTGAAAAAACAGCCTTGTCTGATATAATTGAACAAAATTTGGAAAATTTGGAAAAATCATGAAAATTTAAAATTATGCATTTCATGTTCTAACTACATGGCCCATGAAGATATAGGTACACAAATACATTGTAGATTTGGGTCGCAATCAAGAAGAACTTTGAAACATACGATGATTGCCTAGACAAAAAGTAATTTAACATTGCAGTGTATATTACTGACTATCGGTATGTATAATTAATACAGCAAATGCAGAGAAGAGAAATGTGCAATAATATCCCACTGTTGACATGACAGGTTATATCATGTGTTAACGCAGTGTAGCCAGTCCTACTTATTTACTGTATATACTTTATTTTAGCTGGAATTAATTTTCGCTCAAAGACTTTTTGGGTGTTTTGTATGTAATTTATTTTCACTGATTTTTGACCAGTTGAATGTAAAAAATAAGGAAAAAGGGTATATTCGCTGGATTTTATTTTCACCGAATTATTTTCTTCAGCGAAAATAAAGAAAACTAATTCCAAGCGAAAATAAAGTATTTCACAGTATTATAAAGCCATATAAAATGCCCAGGAAGGGAAACAAACTGGTTCAAAACAATGATAACTGAATATTTAAATAAAATAACTTTTTATCCAGCGCCAGTAGTGATGTCCAGCTGTCGACTGTAGGACTTTGAAATCTAAACATACCCCCTAGAGTGAAAACACTGTGTTTGAAATGAACAACATCAATGTCTACCTAACTTAGGAATGTGCACATTCAGTGATGGTGTGATGCCTACAAACAGCTCAGTGTTTGTTAATGTTGACATAAGAGCTGTGTGTGTTCATATCTAAACTACAATATGTACTATTTCGGAAATTAACGTTATCCACTAATGAATTATCAATCACAATGATTTTAGGAGTACCGTGTATATATAAAACCTTAAAATCAGCAGAGACCAAAAAAAAAAAAAAAAAAACTTAATTGCAAGCAGTACATTAGTGTCTCAGAGGGAGGTGTATTAGCTGGAAACATCTGTTGTTATAAACCCTAGGAAATCTCATCCACCCTTTCCAGCTTACAAAAATACTGTTTCTTGTAGATCATCGCAGCCCATGCCAAACTGAACACTAGTGTCACTAAAGAAGGAAGTCCATCTTCTCTGTCATTATTGTCTGCCACTTCTGTGGTCAAGTTTGTCTGCTACCGCAACACAGTGATAAAACAACGTTTCCATTACCATAGAGACAGGGACATTGTTCTGAGTGTGTATGGTAAATTTTATCAATATTGCCATAGTTTGAAATCTAGACACAGATGCTTTATACTGTAAAATTATTCAATTTATCTGGAATTAATTTTCGTTGAAAGATGTTTTGGGTGTTTGTGTGGAATTTATTTTCACTGATTTTTGATGAGTTGAATGTAAAATATAGGAAAAAGGTATATTCGCTATTTTATTTTCACTGAATCATTCCTTCAGCAAAAAATAATTCCAAGCGAGAAATAAAATATTTCACAGTACATGGTATATGTTACCCACTGGTTGCTTTTAAACAGACAAATTACAATGTTCTAAAATAAGTTTTTCTTTTCCCAAAGATTTAGTTCAGAACATTCTGATTCAGACAAGTTGTGTTCATATCTGCCATCAGGAAAATTATTCTGGCTAAAATGAAGAGCTTTATGCACTGTACTGTCAATTCATAATAATTTGAGACTAAAATTTGTGTCTTTCATTAGAAAAGTTTATAATTTAAAAAAAAAATTCTTTTGCTTGGGAATATTTCAATTTAACCAAGTTTTGTTGTACTGAAATATCAAAATAAAAAAAGGCAAATAAAATTTATCAAACTGATTGATAGTACCAACCTAGCTCATTATTAATGCGAATCAAATTTGTAAACGAAATAAAAAATTAATATCTTTGAAATAAAAACACAAAATGCGATAGACAACTGAGATACAATGGACTACCTTTTAATTGGTTATTTTTACCACAATCATGCTTTTATTACAAAATTAATTAAGATTGATTAAAAAAAAACTACTAATTATTGCAGTTTGACATTATAATGGATTTGCTTGTAGATGTTTATATCATCTACTACATAAAAGAAGTAAATGAACAAAATCATTTACATGAATAGAACATGGCTAATTTACATACAAATAAAATTAAAAAAAATAACTAATTTGCATAAAATCAGAAACACAATTATCTGTTGTCCTCGATCTAAGGTCAAAAAAAATTGTTTTGTTGCCCTCAGCGACTGACCGAAAAATATGAAATATCGGGTCGCGTTTTTTTTTTTTTTTTTTTTTTTTTTTTTTAAATAGGCCCAAATATTAAAAACTCACCATTTTAAGCAGTGAAAAAGTGTTTCCTCTAAAAATTTACAATACCCTTCAAGTTTAAAAAAAAAAAAAAATCCGACCGACCGACCGACCTGAGGGCAACATAAGTTTTTTTTTGGGGGGGGCCTAATGATAAAATAGGCATGTGTTTACTGAAGTCCACATCAAGTATATGTACAATGGACATTCTAAATAAATATGAAGTAAATATTAACCCTACCAATCATTTTTAGTGCAACAGTTTTAATAATTTTTTGGTTAATTTTGGAGCAAAATGACAGAATTTCCCTTTTGGTATAAATGTGAACAACATTTTTGGAGGAAAATTGACATAATTAAGTATGCTTACTTTGTGGCTGGGTGACAAAAGTTGACTGTGACTGAGTTAAAACATTATGTTTACCAAGGCATATTTACAGACGGATGTCTCTAAAGATTAATTCAACAAAGAATTCAATATTTAACTATTTTTAAACTCATATTGTTTCCCGTGGAGAAAACTTATTTTAGTTTTAGTTTATCCCAGAAATGTGTTTTTTTTAAAAAAAAAAAACATTTACAATAAGTACACAATTAAAATCAGCTAAACATTAGTAAAACATTAATATAGGTATTCTCAGCGCAACAAACCCATTCATCTTTATAATTATCAGAAGATTTCACAATTCAAACTACAATGACAGATTACTGTGGACCCATTTGAATAACATTGGAAAGTTTTCAAATAATTTTTTTTTAAAAAGTTTTGTTTCTAGTCCTGAGATGCTTCACAAAATGAAACAGTAATTTGTTTTCTTGCTATTTTTTCTGCCTTTTATTTTTACAGTACCAGTATTTTGAAAGAAACCAGAGAAAAAAAATGCTGTGAGCAGCGCATGGGTTCGTTTAAGAATATGAATCATTAACGCAAAACGCATAATTTTTTTTAATACAAACTTGACTATTGCCACCTGTAAGTATTTCAATAAGTTTCCATGGAGACAGGAACCGAAATAAGATATTTCAATATTTAAATGGTATTTACAATATTGGTGAAAATTTCACAATTTGGTTTCATGCTGCAAGCATGACATTAGATAAATATTGACAGTTTTTGTTATTTTTGCTCATAACATACAAGTATGAGAGGTGATATATATATTAACACAGGAAAGAAAATAGCAAAACGGGCATATTTTACTGCAAACAAAAATGAAATATCGACCTTATGGCATACAGTATTATTAAATCGTGATCAAGGCCACGACCGTGACCTGCAATGTAACCCTTTTTATTAAAACCACAACTTGATATGAAACGCAATATGAAACGCGTTGAACGAGGTGACAAAAACAACTATATAACCGGTGATGTGAAAATTCAACCAACCTGTTTAGTTCGTCCATCTGGCAGTGTTGCGTTAACAACGTACTTGTCATCAACGGCGTTTAAGTACTCTGAAACGCGGCCGCTACTACTACGGGTATCAGCGTCCGTCGTCTTCTTGATAATGTTTTCCGAACGCCAACGAAAAGGGTATAAATCGGCCCCGTCCGCGCTCCACTGGCGAGGAAGCGTCCTTCGGGGTGTGTCCCTCTCTGCCATGTTCAGAGATAGCGTCCTAAGACACTGTCAAGATCATTTGAATACAGATTTACCGCCGATACTCTAACGCTATGTGTCCATCCTTGTTACGATAATAACCACTTTTGTATACAAGTTGACACTGTGACATTTTCATCAGTATAACGCATCTATTCAACGAGAACGTAGTAAATCCCCCACCACCTGCACAAATCCAGAGCGCTACACCCGGAAGTACTCTAAATAATATCGCTGTCGTTTCCTATGTATCTAGCTGCGGTCCTGGTGACGATCAATTTGCAAAGTAAAACAAACCGTGGCGGGTAGGGTTCTTCTCGGACAGTGGATCACTTTCCCATATCGCCATATTGGTTTCATTTGCAAACTGCCCTCAGCGACAGAAATATGTAAGTGTAACGTTATTGAGGGCGCACTTTAATAAGGTGGCTTCGTCTAAGTTGTGCTCTGATTGACAGGACGGGTACTTCGTACATTAGAGCCGTGAGCAGAGACTGTTTTACTTCCAGGATAGTGACAATGATCACAACACGTGGTCCATGTTAAGACAATAAAAGGAGGAATCTAGTTATACACTTATAAACAGTAATAACCTTTCTTAATCTATTGAGGACAACCTCCGACTGTGAAGTACTTTATTTTCATTGGAATTTATTGAATTTTCAATGGAAGGATGAGCCATTGAAAAATATATTCAGTATTTTTTTTCTATAATCTGCAATCAACTCATCAAAAATCAGTGAAAATAAACTTCATACAAAGCGATAAAACATTCTATAGTAAAGAACTTTTAAAGTAGGTAATGTGGTAATGCCGATCTGCCAGAGAAAGGAATATGAAGTTGAAATATCATTACTTCATCAAAATTAACCATCATCGAATGCGTATAGCACAAATATTTCGCGTTTGTCGAATCCCACGCTGTGTTTTGACGCCACAACGACATAACGGCCGTTTTTCGTCCTGTTTTCGGGTTCGATTTCACGCGTAACGCGGGATCTCGCAGTGAACGGTAACTGGTATATTGTACCCTCCTAAATTCATAGAGCTTCTTCATCATCTAGAGATTCAGTCTGTTAGTCGAAATTTCCTCTTTAACCAATGAAGATTGTAATGAGTGCGAGGGAATACATTTTTATTTCGACTTTATACGAAAAGGAACATAATAATTCAGCGCTCATTCACTGTAGCTCAATTGATTTCTTGTGATAGAGTTGCGTCGACGGATCATACATTAAATCGAACAATGAATATTTCAAGACGGTCTTTGCCTCCATCGCTATACTGGTATATTCACATGCAATAACCATAAACATTAGTGTTCACTTCATTACCAATAGTGCCTTTAAAAGATGGTAATCGTCTCGATGCGTGTGCGCCGCGCGACGACTACCCTTTAAAGCAGCGAGAAGGGTTTGATGACGTTTTTGAATAAAGCATTCTCTGTCGGTTGTTACATTTAGAGCCGTAATTTAGCGTATGTGAATCAAAAGCCTAAGTATGGAGGGACAAGTTCGCACTGGACGGTCATTGTTTACATAATTAACACGTAACGAAAATAATGGCGAGCCTTGTAAAAATGACATAATCCGCGATTGCGATTTAAAAGAAAGTTGCGCAAAGTTATCACAATGTTTCTCTGACGAAGTCCTGGCTGACAATAATGCTGTCAATGGACGTTAGATAAACACTCATTGTTTGCGACATGAGGCTTATCACCGTTATATCAGAATCGTTAACAACATGTATACATGTAAGATGTTATCATTTAAACCCTTCCCAAAGATAAATATTATGCAAATATCCACGAAACGACTGTTTTGGTTATTTGTATTAGCGTAACACTAATTTGAGCAGCGTCTTTCCGAAATTTCGATATTTCAAAAATCGGGGATGTGTATCAAGGTCTAAAATAATCGTTTTATAACATTTTGAAAAATCAAGAAAAAATGAAAAATTCCTTCTCGCTATCATACACAGATACAGTTGATATTGTAATTAATGACCTAGCTTGACACGTAATTTTGACAACTGTTTGAATTTAAAGCTTACCTGTCAATGCAAAAGTGACTTTCAACAAATCTTTTAAAACTGGCCTATATCAATATGCGAAACATAGTGAAACTATAACCACCTTGGCCACGAACATCTCTTTAGTAGAGCCGTGAGGGTTAAATTTCTATCATCATACCCAAATGTAGTAATGTTTCAGTATTTTTGTCTTATATACTAAATAACCGTATGCTCTTTAATAAACCTTGCAGCATAATACATTGTGGGGCTTAGATTCAGAGGGAAATGATAGTTGAAAATACTACAGAGGAAGAAAATGATAAATTTTGAAAAATAAATTGCCACCATTCAACCACCTGTATATACACGATGTGTTATGTGAAATTTGAACATGATCGAGCCATGATTGATATAGTGACTTATGCAGAGGCAAATCTTTTCTTTTGATTTTGTCTGCTGTATTTTGAAAGGAATAACAAACGGTGTAGCAATACATGTATATCTAACCATTTTTTTTGCAGGAAAAATATACAAGCCATGATTTTGGCGGGAAAGTATAAAATGATAAACACCACATTAACAAAAAAGCACAGCATATTTGGTTACTTTGCCTTCTAAGTAACATATTTTGAGTATTCACATCTAGTTTTTATAATAAGCAGTTCAAATATCTTTATTTCTTTACTTATTTATATGTCTAAGTATAGGGTAGAAACCCATTGGAAACTAAACTTTAGAGCCGACAATTGACAGCTGTTTTTATTCTATAGTGTGTACAGCCAAGGCAGTTGTGAGATATGACAAAACAAACGCAGTCAGTGATATATTTCGGGGGAAAAATAAATAAACGCGCCGACCTCGCGGATGACGAGACCTGTGTCATGAATTTGTTTTTGCGTATCTGTTAACCGACTTAATTAGCTGATTATTAGCTGAATTGCTGTGTTATGTCTGTCATCGTTTAGGCCTATTTGAAGTTTTGGACGGAACTTGGCTCAGTGATTTGGAACTAATTACCAGATATCCGTCGCTATTCTGACTAAGATTCTGACAGTTGGTATTCCATAGTTATTAATGTAGTGAACGATTAATCAAAAGATATGACGTATTCAGTACTTAGTGTGATTGGCTTTATGGTTGAAGGTTACGCCCTAGAGTCTTTTTACTGCTTTGTAATTGGATAGAGTTTTGAAAATGAATAAAGAGAGTTTGAGTTGGTCTTGGGGAGCACAGCACGATAGACGCAGTCGAGAGAGGGCAGTCCGAGAGAGTCCTGGGGCGAGCCTTGAGGCAGTCCAGTCTTGGGCGAGTCTTGGGTCAGCCTTGCGATAGCCTTGGGTATTTTTCCCCAGGGCGCTGTGTCTTATAGAGTGCTCGATTGATCGACTAAGACGAGAGCTGAAACGTATTTCGTTGTGTGTGTCTTATTTGACTGTAAAGTATAAGTGACTTCCCCGATCCCGTACCTCAAGGGGACGAGATAGAGAGACGAGACGAGATTCCCCCCTGACAAGTGTGGAGAACCCCGAGGAGAAGAATTTACCCCTGATACCTGCGTAACCTACACTCAAGGCTTGAAGGTCTGCAGGAAATTGACCTTTACCGAATCTGGTTGAATCATAGACCTTAGAAAACTGTTTTCTAAGGTCTATAGTTGAATACACTGACTTAATTGTTATCTGCTGCTATTAACAGCAAGCAGCAGATGGATTCCATATATACTGATTTCAGTAAGGCTTTCGACACTGTTAGCCACCCGCTGCTACTCCACAAGGTCTTTAAACTTGGTATTTGTGGTAGTTTGGATCATTGGTTATCATCTTACCTAAATCATAGGCAGCAGAGAGTAGTTTTGGGTGGTTATGTGTCTAAATGGTTTCCCGCATTGTCTGGTGTACCACAGGGGTCACTCCTGGGACCTTTGTTATTTGTTATGTATATTAATGACATCACCCACCTTGATAACTCTGCCAATCTTAGTCTTTACGCTGACGATACCAAGCTTTATAGGTCTATCATTACAGTTACACTTTGCAAACTGATCTTAATAACCTTTGGAAATTAGCACTCAATTTAGGAAAAAGTAAATTTATTAAATATTCTATCAAAGGTATACCCTTGCAGCAAGTTTCCATCACTAAGGACTTGGGTATCCATTTAACTTCTAACCTGTCATATAATCATCATATCAATTGTATTGTTTCTAAGGCCTTAAAATCTCTGGGTTTAATTAAACGTTCTTGTTATAGCTTTAATGATATTTCTGTAATTATTTCTTTGTATCTTGTTTATTTCAGATCTATTCTTGAACTTGAATATGGCTCTGTGGTGTGGTCCCTCATCAAAAAGAGGTTTCTAACAAAATTGAAAATGTGCAATTTAAATTTGTTAAATATTTATGTAGAAAGTTACTTGTGCATTGTAGTATTTCATGTTATCCTATTTATTGCAAACTTTTTAACATTTCTCTTTTATCTAACAGGAGAACAATTCTTGATCTTCTCTTTTTATATAAAATTATTAATTCTTTTTATGACTGCCCTGCTATTCTTGTCAATATTTATTTTTATGTTCCAAATAGGTGTTTGAGACGCAAACCAATTTTTAACCTGACTGTGGATCAGTCAACTGCGGGAAGCATTCGTCACTTTTAAGGTGACATTATTTAATGACATTTCATTTAAATGTAATATTGATATTTTTTTATCTTTATATAGTTTTAAATCTACACAGTATTAATTATTTTTTATTTTATTTTATTTTGTTACTTTGTCATTTTGATTTATTCTTGTATTTGTATTTGTATGTGTTTTCTATATGTATTGTTTATTTTTTCCAGTTCTGTTAATGGGTTTGTCCGTTGAACTGTGTATTGAATAAACAATGGATGGATTAATCGGGATTCAGCTACCCTACTAGTGTTTGTATCGGAGTATATGGACATGCGCATATTGGTTGTAGAGCTTTCTGGTTCTCTGATTCGGAATGTTTGATACTTAAGGTAGCGAGACTATTATTTGCATACTTGTTTTCATCTTCTAATTGTGACTAAATGACTACAAATAGACCCGGGAAAGTATATAATTTTAGAATCGCCAGACTTCAAGCTTTTCACAAGTGTATTTTGCATGCCCGTATCTGCATTCTACAACGCGTTACTCAATCAAAGGTGAAAAATTACTTTTTCTGTAAAAAAAAATAATTACGCATTTACGCTGGCGATAAGAAGTATTTTTTCACTTTTCCTAGTTGTTCAATAGTCTGGTAAATTGAATGTGTCTGGTCAGTTTTATTCAAGCAACGCGTTTTAAAAAATAGTGTGCTGAATTTCAATTACTGTTTTAGTCACATTGCCCCCAACTCAAACCACAACTCGTTGGTAAATAATCGATGAAATAGTTTGTCTGGACACATTCAAGTTCCTCTCATTGTCACCTTAAAGCTGTGAAAATTTGGTGTTAATCCGACGACAATAAGTATACGTTATTTTTTGTTAAAGACCTTGTATTTTGAAAAACATAAACTCCTAGAAAACGTCCATGAAGTAACAGCAAAGATTTTCAAGCTTGTTTATCGGCACAATCAATTTGTTTTCCCATCAAGGTCTGTTTTACCATGTGTAGGGGCATCCAAATGTGTAAGGCTATTGGAAACCAAAAAATAAAGAAATGGGATAGCTATAATTGGATAAATTCGGCATATGAAAACACCAAAATCAATGATTTTTTTCAGTGGCTGTGTGACCTTGTGTCTGACACATTCATATGCAAATGACTAATCTGTGAAACAAACGGGCGGAGACAAACCACTCGAATGTTTGGAAACACTCATTGTGTGTCAGATAGCTACTGATAACACATCCTAACATTGCTTTGTCTTGAGTTTATCTTTGAAATTTATAGGCACACAGATTAAACCTGTATTGTTGATTTTGGAAAACACTACTGAGGCTGCCTTGCTTCCCTTCAGAAAATATGCATTTTAACCAACTTACATGACATTCTATGTTATGTTGACTTTATCATATGAAAGTTTATAGTGCATTTCATCAATTAATAAATAAATGTGAAAATCGTAATTTTCAACACAAATAATAGTCTCGCTACCTTAAACGTGCAATAGACGAGCATAATGGTACTGTCGCCTGCCCTTTGTCTTGGTCACGTAACCGCCGCAGTCCGCTTCATGTTTATAACATTGAATGTTTAGTTTGATGATAGGTAAACATATATTCACCGTGAAGCTTGGCTTTCATGTTGTGTTAAGACAAATATGATACAAGTAACCTGTAGAATACTGTGTGGGTAATATTTTTTATATTGATTTTTGTTGCATTTGCAGCAAATAGTTACCAAACAATGAGAAATCTATAGGATTGAATATACCCCACAGTTGGCTTCACATGCATTGTTCATAGTTCATATGGTGCTTACACCAAGATTTAATTACAGCACCTAGGCGGTATGTGGTTACAGCTTAATGTTCGAGTAATCGCAAGAAATTGACATGACAATAGAAATTCATTAAAGACTGCCACTCCCATGCAATTAACAGCGAGTGAAATTCCTGGGATTGAAACATATATTTTGAAGTCACTGATGTAGGCAACGAATAACTGCAAGTTGACATAAAGACGAGGTAGTTTATGTAATCAGTGGTCAACTAGAGGCTGAAATTATAATTAATTTGTTTATTTCAATTTCTTCTGACGTCAAATAGAATACATTGGTGAAACACGGTAGTAACTGTGGGTGAAAGAATGTTTTGGGGTGTAGTTTACATTGTATCATGGAGTGGTAGGGTCGGATGTAATGTGTTCATTTCCAACTATTATGAAGTCACGTAGAATTTCACTTAATTTATTTTTGCTGACATGTTTTCAAGCATTACATGTGAATCTAATTTTCACTGCGCTGTGTCTCAATATAGTATGAGGGAAATGGCATATTCACTGGAATTTATTTCAGGGGAAAAATGTTTTCAGTGATAATGAAGTATTATGACAGATACCCTCCCCGTGGCTTTCATTGCATATGGAAGTTATTTTCACGAGTGATGCGGTGTATCCTGCTGCCGTACTTTCACGAGCGAAGCCACGGGGAGGGTGTGGGGTTCTGTTATTATACACATGTCCCATATTTGATTATTTCATATTAAAAAAAGAACGTGCAACAAACCGGGATAGAAATTTAGATCGGGGAACCCAATTGCCCATTAATATGCTCCAAGACAGTGCTGCGACCTAGCAACGCTTGTCAGTGTAGAACGCGTGTCGCTGTACGTGTGAAAATAAAATAATCAGACGTCTAATTTAAGTCATTGTCCGAATAAATAACTCGTGGATGTTTAAGCGCGGTGGTCGTAGCACAGCGTGTGTTCGAATTTCATGTAAATAAACAATGTATTTTACACGCGTTGTATACGTCGCTGTGAGTCCCATATCGAACAGGACGCGACACGACGACTGTCGCCCTTTAGTTGGGACCACGACAGAACCAGAACTTAAACTGGGCGACTACGATACACGGTTGATGTTGAAGTTAAAAGTTCCTCCACAGATCTGTACATTGGCAAACATGCCGTGCAACTGAAATCGGTCGTCGCTGACTCGTGAGCTGCACACTACAACCTCGTTTGTGATGTTGCTTGCTTGTCGTGGATAGACTGAGTCTTGGTTACCGGTTAAATTTTGCTAATTTGGCGTTGGTAATCTTTATTTGGAACTGAGTAACGCCGCAACGTCGCCAGCAGAAACCTCATGGTATATCGATGTTGATGGTTGCGGCTCCATATTAATCGGAGATTTTACTGCCGGTCCAGGCAGCGGGTGGATCTTCCGAGAGCCCTTCAAGATTTATAAAACTCAGATTCCAGGTGGTCAACAAACATTAAGTTCTCCCAATCCTAGTATTCTATGTGATGTACATCTAACATGCCAAAAATGCTGGTGAACGATTTGAACCTGACAAAAATACTTGAAATAGATACCAGGAAGGGGAGGGGGGTAAATGAAAAGTTATATAACATTTTATTATTCAATAATTTATTAAAATACACAAGTTTGTCCAACTCCCTGTGATACAACACCTCAGACATAGCTCATTGTCCTCGGCTGGAGTGTGGGCAAAAAGTTACTATTTGAATTTTCGATATCTTTTTTCATTAATGAGAAAGTTGACCCCGAAGTTAAAGTAACTGTTCAGCAGGAATGGCTTTTTAACTCTTCTGTGATTTTTTTTTGGCTTGGCTGATTTTGTCACGGTTCATACTTGACAGGCAGGTCGTACCATCACTAATTGGAAAAACAATCCTGACCCACCGCTACCATGGCAACAGCCAAAGTCTTGTAATAGCAGTGCCCAAATGATCATGCCTTTTATTTTGGCTACGTTGCGCACTGGTAAGAGATCACCGGCGCCGACATTGTTACCACTGTCAACGGAATCCCAACGCAGCTTTGAACTTTGAATAAAATGTAAATGCTGCTTCCAATCTAGAAAATACTATCGCAAAACGATTGGAAATTATACATTTAACGGTTGAATACGTCCTAACAATAAAATAAAGTGACTTCTAATGACTGCCATGTTATTTTGCAAACCTCGTATCAGGTGCCCGGTTTTAGTTATAAACAGACGTTAGCTTCACGTTCATGTCCCTTCCATGATAACAGCCGAAAACATATTGCTTGTTTTTTACCGGTTTTCATTGGCAACCGAAGTATTTTTATTTTGTAAACACATTTTCGTCTGCTATTTTTATTCAGTTCAAATCGTTCAGCAACATTTTTGGCATATTAGGTGTACATCACATGGAATACTACGATTGTGAGAACTTGATGTATGTTGACTGATTTTTATCATAGTACGAAGTACCAGGAAGTTACTCAGTTCCAAATAAAGATTACCAACGTCAAATGAGCAACATTTGACTGGTAATCAAGATTCATGTAATCCATGGCTAACAAGCAACATCACAAGCGAAGTTGTAGCATGCAGTAAGTCATCCCGTCAGTGGAGTACCGCAGTAACACGGCATGTTTGCCATCAGCATTGTATTCAAACGAATCACGTGGTGTGCCGTTCTCGTTCAAACCCGGGATTCGATCAATAGGGGAGTCCCATTAAAAAAACACATTGCAAATCATGCAAGTTCAACATTTTCAAACCAATATACTAAAACAGAAATGCTCAGAGATGTAAATGAAGGATAGATATTACTTTTCACTATACACATCTCTGTTGATACTATCCCTCACATATTCTACTCCCAATTACTCCTGCGTAAAATGGACTAGCCTGTTCATGTTGACATTCAGACTAAAATCACGTGACAGGCTGTTAAAATTGGCTGTTGCATACTCTTTCGCCGGTCTGGAAAATGTGTTTAATTAACTCACATTCAAGCAACAATGCAGATTTCCCAGTGGGAGTGAGACTATTCAAACTCTGCCACTAAAAAATAGGGGTGTTTTCAGCAAAAAACGAATAACCCTGGAAAACACACAATATACTGAATTTCGGAACAAATCGTGCATTACTTACAGCAGCAGAATACCACAGAAATATCAGACGAAACATGAAAACACTATATATTGTATTTCAGCCTGAACCCTCTATATTGCAATTCAAGGAATTAACCCCATATGTGCATCCATTTCCCACCTTGGTATCACCCACCCCTGAAAACAAACTCTTAATACCACGCTGAAGCGTTTGGTAATAAACTTGCCCCTTCCGTTGTTTTTCTTTTTTTCTTTTCAAGTGTGTTGGGAAATAAAATAACTATAATCATGTGAGAGTGCGTTTACGTGAGTGAAAGAGGCAGGTGCGACTCGATGTCGCAATGTGTTCTATTTATTTCCATGTTGGGCGCCTTCAAGTTTGATTGCGTTTTTTTATTCTCGAAATGCATCACTGGCTGCGTTTTTTTGGTCACATCTCGCAACTGAGTTATTTTGAGACTGATCTAAGGTCCCACAAAGTTCGATGTATATATCTAGTTTGAACAAAATCTGTCTATGCATGAACGAGATCCAGACATCAATAATTAATAGCGCCACCAGTGGTGGAAGGTGACGAAGGAATTGGTCGAAGGACGAAGGAATTAGAGCGGAGGAAATGAACGGTGTCATAATTTGTGCCCGCTCGTGCCTGTTGAGTGCTAGTACCATAAGATGGATTGTAGCTTTACCTGGATTAGATTAGTCTATACATCAGTTGGTGTACGGATTTTGGTTCAACAAAAAGATTTATCAGACAATTGAACCAACTAAATTCTTAAAATAATTAAGTAGTTTTATTACAAACAGATGCATCGAATGCGCCATGACGCCATACTAATGGGGACGAACATCAAGTCGATTGTTTGTGGACAACAGAAACGCCAATACGTTTTCAACAAATTGCGCCCTCTATGTGGATGAGAGAAGGCAATGTCGTTTAATAAGGCCACACTGATTTAATTTTATGGATAACATCCTCTGAAGACCCCAAAAATTCGGCCAAAAAAAAAAATGCTGCTAAAACCACAGGACTACGCTATTATTACGAATTTAACCACAGTGTATCAAAAAAACAACAAGTCTTTATTTGTAGGAGACACATGTTGATGTACACATTTCGTACTGTATTACCACGGTACTGTCACAGGTATCATCACCTTTGATTTTGAAAAGGCAAGAGGATAAGGCAGATGTTAGCTTTGCCAAAGGCATATATATCAACTCAATAATAAAGAAAAACTTACTGTGTTGTATTGAAAAAAAAATAATTAAAAATGAACAATAAGTTTGTCAACAGCAATCTGGAAATTAACTTCTTTGACATTCAAACTACAGCTTTTAAAGTGACACTTCAGATAGACTAAGTGTAGACACAAATGCTCTAGAACTACTTCAACTATGTAACAAATTATAAGAGGCTCGATATTGAAAAAAATCACCAACAGAGAGTCGACAAAAATTTGGATGCAGAAAATTATGTACATGTATCTTGATGAAAATGCGTCATATGATCAAAATATTACTGAATGTGTGTGCAAGCAAATTATCCGAATCAGAAAATGAAAAAAAAATAATAAGAAACTTTTCTTCACCCCGTAAGGGGACTTCGGCCAAGGAGCTTCTGGTGCTTTCGTTGCAGTTTTGTCGACTTCAATGCGGACAAAGCAACCGAACTGATTTGTCGCCTGACCGACTTTTAGGCCACCATACACCTCCACTCCTCTCCCATTTCTCTCATCGTTGCAGAAGAAACGCGGGACAGCCACTCTGGACAATATGTTCTTAAAGTTGTCTGGGCGAAACTCGCTTGCCGCTACCGACCTCTCGTATAGCTGTGTAAACATCTCCCTGGCCAATGTCAATTGTCAGTCTACAACAATCCCTCCGTTTCCCCTCTGAACTTTTATGCTCACGTATTTGGGTGGTGTGGTCGCCATGTTGGATCATTTATGGCAAAATTTGCATGTTTTGAGGCAATCTCTTTCCCATGGCCGGGGTCTTTTCGCTTTACGTAACGCGCATCTAACTGTGCAGAGTTTCTTTTTGAGGTAGTCCAAAACGAGTTTTACGACAAGTCGGCGCTTTGCGACAATGTGAGTCGGCAAGTTCCGGACAGAAAACCGATCTGTGGAGACTCGTCGTCGGAGATTTTTTTTTTTTTTTTTTTTGAGAACAGGCGAAAACTAATGCGCGCGCGGATGTCATCCATAAAATTAAATCGGTGTAGCCTAATCATGAAATAATTAACTGCGTTTGGTTGTTTGATCGTTTGTTACCTAGAATACAATAAATCTCTCCAAAACATTGTTTTTATTGACGGACAACTACCACTAAATAACTGAATATAATAAATACCCCTCCCCCCGGGGGGGGGGGGTACTTGCAAACATACTGACAGGGATGAGTAGCTTGTTGTTTGAAATCCCTACCCCTTATCAGGCAGAAATAAACTCAAATTGCTTCCCCTTTTCAGACAAACTGTGGATATTTGACACCCCGGGGATAGACTTTGACGATCGAAACGAAGTTACAGAAAGAAACAATTAGCTTCATTCTCCTGATTGTTGGATAACTCAAGCTCTAGAGACAGTCTTTGGAAAATATGGACTCCTTTTCAGACAGAAATAATAAAAAAAGGATACCCCTTTTCAGACAGACAGGGTAAAATAAATTACCCTTTTTCAGACATAAGTGGTGAATTTAGGACCCCTTTTGGCGGCACGTATACATATAGCACTTCAATGTGAGTACCCCCCCCCCCTCCGGGGGGGGATAAATATCAACATTGTGGGCGGTGTTTTTTTCAGCAATTCATGTTACAGGATTGCTTGGCCGCAAGAGGGCGTGGTTCAAAGGGAATGTGTTTATATGTATGGTAAACACATTTAATTTGATCATTTTCTTTAGGTCATTTTTTTTATTTTTGCTCATTGTATTGAAATACAAAGTTAAGTAAGATGCAAACTTTCTTTGGTAAATCGTAATCGATATTATTTTCTATATTCGTGGTTATATTTGTGTCACGTGATATTATTTACTCCTCGTTCCAAACATACAAATACTACCTACACAATTAACCCATTACTCTAAACATTTATAAATTCGAGTGGCAGTTGAATCGAACCAGCCAATCAACGAGCGATGTGAATTTGCGTAATGATCGTGTCATTTGAAAACATGTTTCAATGTTATTTCATCGTCAACAGAATATATTGTATTCATAAATAAATTAAGGGAACTGGTTTGCTGTTTCGATAGTACATTAATTACATTCAACTCGAACATTCAACCAATCGTACATAGAACATAAAAACATTGAATGACAAAAGTACATGCCATAATCAGTCATGTATATAACGACAACAAACATTTGCCAAATATAACGGGATCTTAATCAGTAAATAGTTTGTTTCGCTAATTACAGATAATCAAAAATCTGTAATCAGCGAAACAACAGTTCTACTACGCATAAGATGTTCACGACTGCTGGACGAAACTTGACCAGTACTTTTACCTTTCAGTCATGCATAATGGCGATATATAAAACATTTGCTAAAATGATCTCGATTTTGATAAGTGAATGATTCATTTCGATAATTACAGATATTCGGTAATTTGTTACAGCGCAACAAAGGTTCTTCACGTAGAGTATCACAACTTTTGGACAAAACAAAAATAACGGAATCAGTATCAGTAAATGGTCCTCATCAACCTCCTTGTTGCCATGCCTTTCTGACATTAGCGTAACATTATCGGTAAGAGTTTACCCAGTTTAGTAATCAGTGTCTATCATGATGTCACAGGGGCGTCGATCATGGGGGGTGGGTGGGGACACGCCCCCACTTTCTGAAGAGTGGGGGACACAATATCAACTGCCCCCCCCACTTTCCAGACTTACCCAAGTATCAATAATAGGCTTATATCCCAGCTCGCGTTTGTGTAAGGCCTTTGGTTCTGTGTACATATAATGTATTCTTAATGATCAAGAAAATCCATTGATTAACAATCGGCCTATTAAAGTCTTCCTTTACGATAATGGTAGTTTCTTCCCAGCATCGCACGATGGTTTGCAAAACTTTCCTGCACTTCATCAAATAAAAATAGCCCGCATCCCGCAATATTACTGCTAGTCTTTCTTCAGGCATTAAGGAGTGTAATGCGGGACTCGCAAGACCGAGTAGCCGAATTGTAGCAAGTTATGGATACGAGCTGTCTACGTTAACCCCGCGAAAGGTAAATTCAGTCCCCCGTTCAATCTGAATTTACCCCGGGAATTTACACAATCCTTTAATTATATCTACCTACGTTGACAAATCACAGTTATTAAGTATATAACTTTAATTCAGTACTTTCTGCTAATGTAAAATAGGCGTTTTTGTGTGGAAAAATCCCTTGCATACGAATACCTAATTACACGAAGAACATAGAAGACTTTCATGGGGTATTTGAAACCAAAAATTGTCATTTCAACTCACCGGCCAATCAGCAACCGCCTTACAGTTTCAAATATACCCCGGGAAAGTGTTCTATGTTATTTGTGTAATCAGGTGTTCGTGTGCAAGGGATTTTTCCATACGAAAACTATGAATTTGGTCGAATTTTGTTAGCGGTTGGCTTAATATAACGCCAACGGATCGTTTGGCTGTGAAAGATTTGTATTTTTTCTCATATTTGTAGGAATCTGAAAAACGCGTTTCACAACTTGTCTTTTATTTAGTTTTATGTAGCATTCAAAATGGCGGCCCCGTATAGTAAATATCATATTTATTTTATACTTACGTGTGCGCCAGCTGACTGTGACTATACATAGGGCCTAAATTGAGTTAGTTCTGAGGTAAATAAATTATATTAGGCTGAGCCGAAAAAGCTATAGGTCTACACTCTAACTAGCTCCATTTGGGGGTGGAGTGGTACTCATATAATAGGTCTAATGCTTTGCTGCAAATGCTGTTTATAGTTTCAATAGGCCTGTGAATATTTAGACATAATAGCATACAGTATTACTTGTATTTCTAGCTATGATAAACAAATTAACTTTTTTTTGTAGATACTTAATTCGAAGAAACGTCAGGGTGCAAGTGGGTTGTCTAATGAGAAGCGACACAAGACAGAGAGACAACAATTAGAAGCTAATGTTAATGCGCTGGGAATGAAGATTATGTGCGATGTTCTCGTCGATGGCTCGTGCTTTCCCACTCTTTAGTAGCACAGCTTGATACATTAGGCATCACACGGTATCAGAACAAATCAGCATTTGAGCAGGCGGCTCAATAATTAACAATAATCAAAGATTAACAATAATTGTTAATCTATACCTTTGAAGTTTTCATTTCAGGTTTTTTATTTTGAAAATGCAATAATATTTTCATTGAATCTACTGCGACTACTACTCGTCTCTCCTGCCAGCTCTGTAGAAGCAAAGCGATCTTTCAGTACTCTTTAACGTATGAAGACATGGCTTCGTGGCACTATGACTCAGCAGAGGTTAAACCATCTTATGGTTTCTAACGTCCACCGTGAACGTCTGCAACAGGTAAACATCAGAGAAATAGTTTGTCAGCCACTCAGACTCCAGACGCCGTGCTTTTGGAAGGTTTGATTAGTAAAATGAGTTTAATTGACTATAATGCATGTGCTCAACGTCAACAATGTTGAGTAGTATTTAGACATATGCCAACATTCAGCGCAAGTTCATTATAAAGTCTAATTTCTCGAGCAACATTTGCCCCTAAATAATTATATTTTATTTGATTATGTATAATCATTTTATAAGTTAAAGCAGTTAACTGGATAAATATGATAATATAATAAAAATGATAAACAATGATCAATCTGGTGTGTGTAGGAATTACCTGAAACAATGAGAAAGCAAAAAGAAGAAAACAGAGCATTCCGGAACATTATATTGAACATGTTGTTGTAAACGACTCCTAATATGGAAATCCCCCAAATGCAAGTCATGGATGGATAGATAGACCATGTGATTGGTCAATGTGGAATCAAATACATCAAAAGTTATCTGAAAAGTATGCACCAAATGACTTCATTTCGGTTGCATTTTTCAAAAATTTCTACCTTCTGAGGGAGGCACATCCCTTCTCAGACACCCCCATGTCCGCGGAAGCGTAGACATTGGCCGCTTACGCGGCAACACAAATGTTCCCCCTCCCACTTTGCAGAATAGATCGACGCCCCTGTGATGTTAAAAAGATCCTCGGGCGGAGCTACGTCACACCACTATAACGCTATAAATGCTAAAGGCGCACCATGTACCATGTATTCTACGGCTCCTGCGCGAGCTGCTGTGGAACGCCGCGCCGGTCGAAGAGCTGGTGAAAATAGCTAAATTCGAAAAAAAAACACAAACTCATTTTTGAAGTAATCCTTAACAACAAAATTGATATATGTTGCACATGCAGGGGTAATCTTTTCACACTATTCAGGGAGTCTTTCCAAAGACTATTCCAAAGTACCATTTCCGGATAATTTTACGGTCACCATGATGGTTGCCAGGCAGTGAAAATGCCCGGATGTTCGCCCCCGAGATTATGTTTGCTTAATAAGGGTTATTTTAAAGAGCTACTGGTTAGTGCACGTCTGTTTACAGATACAATGCGCTTCGCCATATTCGTCAGTTCGAATCTCGTGTGTGTTTCTGCAGATTCATATTGCATCTGAAAAAGTGCGTTCAATATCCTTATATATTACGAAACGTCCGACCATTTAGCTCCATGGTCCGACACAGATCCAGACAAACAAAACCGTATACCAATTGAATTTCTCCCTTTACAGTCAACAATCAAAAGCATCAGCAATATCGATATTGCTTTATGTTTGCTTTTTTTTTTCAAAAAGTAGATTAGGCACAATACACAATTTGTCCATCACCTTGTCACTATCGCTTTTTGACAAATTAATACGACCGATACTTGTTTATGGTAGTGATGTGTGGGGTGACGAGTTCTCATTCAAATCACCAGTTGAGGACATTATTGTTCAATACTGTCGATATCTCCTTTGAGTCTCTTAAAGAACCCCAATTATGGGAATTTACAGCGAGTTAGGAAGATACCCTTTGGATATATTTATTAAAAATCAATTAATACAATATTACAACCGCATTCAAAATACTAAAAATGTTTTTCTTAAAGAAGCTTTTTCAGTTAATAAAAGCTTAAAAACCAAGTGATATTTGGAAATTACAGACTTGCTGAAGAATATTAATCCGGAATGTTTAATTAATAAAAGTGATAAATTAACTGCAACAGAAATAATTCAATATCATCAAGTCTAACCTCAAACATAAATTTATATCCTATTGGAAAGAAGAAATTAAAAAAAAAAAAAAAAAAACTCAGAACATTTAAATTCAATATCAGTATGGAATCGTACCTTATCAATATCAAAAACATTGATTTGAGAACTAGTCTGCAGTGTTCTGTTTGATGCATCTGCTGATGTGATTGACTCCTTTCACAACCTGCCCCCTGAAGAACAGTTCACTACACTGTTAAATAATGATAGTATTGTCATCCAGGTAGCACAGTATGTAAAGTATGGTAACTCATGGAAGGTAGTACCGTTCACAGCTAAATCGACTCTGATATTACGGAATTTACGATGCGCAATTTGTCGAAAGATTTACAATATTAATGATATGCAAATAATCACGAAAGTTTCGATATGCAAATTAGTCTAAGTACGAAGTTTCCATTTATCGAAGTAATCCATGTCAACATATGATATAGTTTTACTTGCAGCCAGCATCTGAAAATAAATAAAATGTCTGTTAGAAGATTTCGAGCTGGGACATTAGATTATTTCCTTTGACGTTGACGACTATATATACATATACATATACATATACATATACATATACAAAAGATAAACTCATACCAATTTCACAAATGAATCCTCTGATTTGTGTGCAGTAGGTGTCATCCCATGTTAAAAAAGCTTCTTTCCTGCAAATATATGTTTTTTTTTTTCATAAAAACATTTGTTAGTTTATGCCACAATCTATATATATAACTGTACATCAATATGCCTATTGAATTATTAAAATTAGGCGAGATTGTACACAAAAGAAATACAACCACGGTGGAGGGTCAGCGGAGCAATCATGGCCATACTAGTTTACAATCATATAATGATAACGATAGTTTATTCCTGCTTTGAACCAGCTAGTCCAGCATAAAAAAAACACATAAATGGATTATACCCGAGAGACTGAAATAATATGTTTTCAATTGTTGTTGGAGTTTACTCGTGTATAATATCAGACCCACATCAATAAACCATCTACAAGAAAACGTTATGTAACACCCTTAACAGTGTGTATGACAATCATTCTTACGGTATGTATATTCCCAGATTGTAAAAGACAATACTGTAGAATATATTTTATTTTAGCTGAAATTATCTTCATTATCTCATTTTTGATGATATTGTAACGTTTTGCCCCTTTTGTTGATAGGTGAAGACAGGTAGCGATTTCCCATCGGCAGGTGTTCTTTGTAGTGAAAATATATCACTCAGTGGGACTGGTGCAGGGCATGGAAGGTACTAACGGAAGGAGCCACGACGCTATTGTTTTAGCTTTACCCCATGATCGTTTGTCAATGTTTGTTCACAAACATTGTTCTTGTTAGCTTTTAACACCTTCGTACAATGGGTTATGCTAATCTCGAGCATTCGGTAATATTCGGAGCTCGTTCGGAAGCGATAGTCGTACCTCGCATGTACACTTCTGAAAATGGCGAACTTTAATGGAAAATTGTCAGATATAACATTGATTGAAGAAGAACTGATGAAATATCGTGAATTTTGTATTTGTAATGGTAATGAGACTTAATCAATGATTGCTTGTGACGATTACATTATTCAATGGTACCATTGTCAGTGCGTGGGTTTGGCGCCCGAAACTGTCGAAATTTTTGACCACCGGACATCGGCGAACACCAACAGAAAAGATAGTATCGAAAGAAGAGCCTGCCTCGACACTTTCTCTGTAATAATATTTCTTAGGAGTCCTTAGGAATTGTTGTTGTATGCACTCGAAATCTTGTCATAGTTACAGTTGCTAATATTTAAAACATGGGAAATTTGTGAAGTCAAACGTTCATCTGTTGAATTTCCGGTTCTGAAATACGTATTTTGACCTTTTACACCTAAACAAACCCAGTGAGCATGTGTGATGACCGTAGTTTCTTAATGCGCATATATTTCATAGTCACATTAAAAAAATGGCGCGGTTGTATCATACTCAGCTAACTCGTTACTTGTGTAAACAATCGCAAACTATCATGGACATCAAAGATGAGCTAGACAATGGCCTTATCAGGATTAATTTGGGTTGAAACAAAAGGAAATAAGCCAATTAAGAGGCTTAAGTTGCCACTTGATAGGCGTCGTGGCTCATTCCGTTAGTACCTTCCATGTGCAGGGTAAGGGAATTTTTTGATAATTTAATCACTTTAACACAGTATACGCTGTTAACCTTTTTTTGTATTAATAATACAATAATGATATGAAGTAGAATGAAGTTACGTGGGGTCACACGGGTCACAGTCACATAGACTTGCAAAGACAACAGTGCATTGAAGCTGATGTCTCGCAATATCTTTACTGAGAACTTAAAGCAATGCACAATGCACAAAGTTATCTCTATATTCTTTGTCCAAGCTCTGTGGAGTGCAAGCCTTTAATTCTTCAGGGGTCGGCTTGATCTTGAGGTCTTGTAGGTGAGTTATATTAGAACTGACCAAAGAGTGGTGGTATGTGTGCCAATTTATAGCAGTTTGTATGGGGGTGACTGAAGCCAAAATTAGGCTGAATCAATCAAAAATATTCGGGTATTCCATTGGGTCGCGTACAAATAAAAACGATTTGATTGGTGATGGGGTCACATGATCCGCCAAAATAGGAAATACCTGTCGAGCTTAGTCAAATGACATCAGGCAATTAATCAAGACAGAAAGTTGCATCAATTTCACACTTCAGCACCCTTGGGGGGCACAGAAAAACATCATGACCTAGTTACCGGGGATATCAAACTACGGTAGCTAGTTCAATTGAGTAGGTCACCTTCAAGGGATGTATCAACCAGCTTTCTGCGACGATATATACATATAAAATATCGGGAAAAAAACGTATATTCGCTGAATCATAAATTCCGAGCGAAAATACACTATATTTTCTAGTTGTGTTTATCCTGTACATGCCTGTAAAACAAATATCAAATAGTATACTTACCACATTGAAACACAATCCTGCCCATCACTGCTCAGTTGTACATTATTGTTCGGTTGTCCGCTCGCCCACTTGGTAAACCCAGCACTAACCGCTGACCCATCAGACCAAACAAAGCTTCCTTCATTGTCACGGTCATCAAGCCCAAACCAGAAACCCTTCTGTACATTATCATCTAGGTTATTATCGACGATGAATTTCCGAACACTTTGGAATTTGGGTTGTGTGTTTAGCACGGCTAGTTCACCGCCACCACTGGCGCAGGTAGATTCAGCACTGGCGTAGTTTACTTCGTCTGAATGTACGTCGTAATATTTACAATATTGAGTCAAACGATTTACGTTTTCACCTGAAAATATGTATATATTTCGTATAGCATACATTATTTGGGCATTGGTCTGAGGTTGATGTGAAGTGTTAAATTTTTCAGTGTGAAAAAAGAGTGACGGATAATAAATGTGTTAACAACCCAGATAATAATTTAAAATATTTCGTCCTTTGACTTTGACAATAACAGTTTTAAGCTATTGTCTCTGCGACAGTCTCTGTTTGTCACACGCAACGTAATATTACCGTAATTGGTATAGTACAGGTGTGATGGTTCAAATACCAAAATGACAACAGTAACAAAAAGACTTCCCTGGCGGCGATGATAAAATACGAACACGGAGCCAACAGATGAGGTTTCAACTGGTACTGGCATTATTATACTCTGCAAACATCAAGTACAATAATGCGGTAAAACTCCACTACTCCAATAACTAGATACTTAAACTCCAATACAATTCAACGAGATCTCCGATCTGATCTCAGTGCTGAACAACTCCCCTATATATACCCACACTGTCTATAAATAGACCATTACATCAGCATACATAATGAGTCTGGAACTTACTACAAATTTCTAGAATGTTCCATTACCTTCTACAGTGCCCTATTACCTATTCAACCAACTTCTAAAAATTCCACCCAGACACAGTATGGTTCTAGAACATTCTCAGTCACACGGAAGTGGTAAACAAGTCGTATGCGACATACCTCCCCTCTCAAGAATATTATAACATATAATATTACATGACTAGCAACGACGTTAATGATACCAATACGATAACAATTTTAAATAAAACAACAATACAATATATCAAATCGAACTGAATAAAGCTCTGAGTACAACAATTCGAAAATCACATACAGTAGAATATAATAAAATATGAAATACAGTCATAAACGAATAACATTCTACTATACTGTTCAAAAGTTCTTCAATCCATCAATCTACTCAGGTAGTCCGCTACCACATTGTCCCGTCCAGGAATATCCTCAACACGATAATTATATCCTTGCAGAGTCATCGCCCATCTCATCACTCGGTCATTTGCAAACTTGGCTTTATCCAGGTAAGACAATGGTTTATGATCCGTCTGCAAAATGAACTCCACACCGGCTAAATATAGGCGAAATTTATTCACGCCCCATACAATGGCTAAACATTCCCTTTCTACAGTTGAATATTTCTTTTCTGCATCGGATAACTTCTTACTTGCATACGCAACTGGATGAAGCTTCTCACCATGATTCTGCATAAGTACTGCTCCAATTCCTACCTGAGACGCGTCCGTCCGCAACACAAATGGTTTCTGTGGGTCTGGTAACTTCAAAATTGGTTTGCCCAATAAGTATTCCCGCAAAGTGTTATATGCTTTCTCCTGGGCCTCTCCCCATACAACTTTGTTGGGTTGTCCTTTCCTTAGTAGATCACTCAGGGGTGCTGCAATAGTTGCAAATAAGGGAATGTGGTCTCTGTAGTAATTGACCAGCCCAAAGAATGATCGGACACCTTTCTTGGTCGCTGGTCTTTGCGCTTCTCGAATTTTTTTCATGTTGTCGTGACTCGGACTCACCCAATTGTGTCCAATTTCATGACCCAGGAATTCTACTGATGTTGCACCCAGAACACACTTGGATGGTCTAGCTGTTATGTCCGCTGCCCTCAGTCTTCGTAACAACTCAGATAATACTTGAACATGCTCATCCCAGCAGCTTGAATAAACTATCAGGTCATCTATATAGCTTCCAACCCCCTCCATACCTGACAATATTTCCCCGATTCCCCGCACCAGAGTAGCTCCCGAATTCTTCATTCCAAATGGCATCCTTAAAAATTCATAAGTTCCATCAGGAGTAACAAATGCTGTCTTTGGTATATCTTCTTCAGCTACTGGTATCTGCCAATAACCCTAACTTAAATCAATTTTCGACAGGAACTTACTATTATGTAGCCTCTGAAATATGTCCCCTGTTGTTACCATTGGCTCAGGGTCGGTTACAGTGACCTTATTTAATTTCCTATAATCTACACATATGCGATTCGATCCATCCTTCTTCTTTACAATCACCACCGGTGACGCATAGGGTGATGTGGACTTCCTGATTACTCCCATTTTTAACATGTCTTCAATATCTTGCCTAAGGTTCTCCCTTATTGCATATGGTAGTGAGTATGGCTTAGATCGTATTGGTGTATCATTTGTCAGGTCAATCTTATGACTGATTATCTTGGTCTTTCCTGGCAAGTCAGTAAACACCTTATCATAAGTATTGACTAAACCCACCAGTTCATTTCTCTGGATTTCTGTCAGGTCTGTACCAATTTGAACATCTTTACCTGACTCCTTGGGTTTACAAGTTCCTAACTCTAGAAGATCATCTTCATCTACAGCATTCTCTTCATCTGACTCATTGCACCCCGCTGTAGCTGCGCGCACAGCATTCATCAAGTCTATGACCGTATTTGGTGAGTAACTTGTCTCACTTCCATCTGGTTGAGGTGACATCTCCCTCTCAACATACAACTTTAACATATTTACATGATACGTCTTCACTTTGTCACCTACCCTCACTCGATAATCATTTTCGCCTATTACCTGCTCCACCACATAAGGACCCTTCCACTGCATCAATAGCTTGTTGTTGTCAATTGGCAGCAAAATTAACACCTTATCTCCTTCCTTAAGCACTCGTTTCTTTGTTTTACGATCATAGTAACACTTGTATCGGTTCTGTGCCTTTTGTAATTCCTCTTGAGCAATCTCTAAAGTCTGTTCTAACCGATCTCTCAACTCAAACACATACTGGTAACTATTAACTATCTCAGGAGTATCGCTCTCTTCGGTCCATAACTCTTTAAGGATCTTCATTGGGCCTCTAACCGTTCGACCATATAACAGCTCAAATTGGGAAAAAACAGTTGACTCCTGTGGTACCTCTCTATACGCAAAGAGTAAAGCACTAATATACCGATGCCATTGCCTTGGTTGTTCATGGCACAACCGCTTTAACATCTTCTTCAAAGTGCCATTAAATTTTTCCACCAGTCCATTACAGATGGGGTGATAGGGCGTAGACGTCAGTCTCTTAATGCTAAGCAATCTTGATACTTCTTGCATGCATTCTGACACAAACTGAGTCCCCATGTCACTTAGTACTTCTTCTGGAATCCCCAATCGGCTATAAAAGTCAATCAACGCCTCGGCTACAGTCTCTGTATCTATATTTTTAAGTGGAACGGCCTCTGGATACCGTGTAGCATAGTCCACCATAGTTAAGATGTATCGATGACCCCCGTCACTGGCTGGTGTAATTGGTCCAACCAAATCTATAGCCACACGCTTGAATGGCATATCAATTAAAGGCATCTTACCTAATGGGGCCTTCACAACTGATCCCTTTGAAACAGTCTTCTGGCACACATCACACGACCTACAAAAACTGGTAACATCTTGATGTAGCCCAGGCCAATAAAAGCTAGTCACAATCCGGTCTTCTGTCTTCTTTATCCCCATGTGTCCACCAAATATTGAATCATGGGCAATCTCCATAACACGAGTCCTCAACAGTTTTGGCACAACCACTTGATGTACCGTCTTGTCTCCTGGAACTGAACGATCCCGATACACACGATATAGCAAGCCTCCATATACCTGGAACTCGGTTGTATGGTGCCCTCTCACTTCTGGTTCTCTCCTATTATAATATTTCTTCAACGATGTGTCTGCTTGCTGCATCTCGATTAATTTGTCTTTTGTTACATGTGCTCCAGTCTTTACATCACACACTTTGAGCGGCTTCACCTTACCAGATTTCTTCGCTTGTGCTCTGGTTGTTACTGCTCCACTCACATTCCACACTGGATCCGGGTCATCTGGTGGTCTTGCTCCGGGCACATTCCCAACAATTAAATCATAGATTGGGTCCTGCACACATAATGCTTCCACCGTGCCTCTCAAATATGGCGTATCAATTTCCACCATGGCGACTGGAACCCTTCTTACAGTACGATCAACCATCAACATATGACCCATCTTTTTTGTATATTGGTCATCTGGTACCAAGCTCTTCTTGACTATAATGCCATTACACCCAGTGTCTCTCAACATGGTCACAACTGTGTCACCAACCTTCCCTTGACCCACAGGCAAAGTCCTGTCCTCCACAACGCCACTCCGTTCCATACATGCACCATTCACAACCTTTAACTGCTCCCCCGATGCTAACAACGAATGGTCCTTCTCAACCATTTTAGGCACGTCACCGTTAATTTGAACAGCACAGCTAGCACTGATATTAGACTCCTCTTTAACCACTGCAGCTGCACCAGTAGTAGTGCTGGGTTTGACACTTTTTCTTTCTTGACCCCTGTGTTGTCCACTACGGCAGAACTTAGCCACATGTCCTATAGCACCACACTGAAGGCATTGTCCACCTTTGTCATGGTTGACATCAGTAACACGGGATGGACATTGTACTGCTCGATGACCAACACCCTGACATACATAACACCGGATACTACTACCCTGTCCCACATCAGTATTTCTAATGGCTGTCTTATTATCGTTACGCCTCACCTGGTCCTTTGTGGATAACTGTCGACCATGTGCCACTAGGTACTGCTTTGCTATTACTGCCAACTCATCTAAATCTTTGGGTGCTCTTTCTTTAAGATAAATTGCAAGATCTTTTGTACAGGCACCAATAAACTGCTCCTTCACCATCAAGTCGGTAACACCATCATATGTTGCTGCAGTGCCTGACAACTCAACCCATTTAGCAAAATAATTCTTAAGCCGCACAATTAACTGGTCAGGACTCTCGGAACTTTCAGGTTTAATTTCACGGAATCGCTTCCTGTACCCATCCTCTGTGAAATCGTATCTTGTCAACAGCGCCACCTTCACACGATCATAGTCAACTGCATCAGTGTTGGACATCCTGGAATATACTTCCAGTGCTCTACCAGTCAACAGCGCACTCAATTTTGTGGCCCATCCATTTCTATGCCAACTCGCATTCGTTGCAAACCTCTCAAACCGCAATAAATAGCTATCAAGTTCGTCCTTACCATCAACAAATGCAGGCAACTTTGGTGACTGTGCATCACTGACCACATTTCGTTGACCGCCAAAATCAGCCTGTTGGAACCCCGGCATTGCTGCTTGCAGCTCTAATTTCTTCATCTCAAATTCTCTTTCGCCTGCTTCCGCTTCCAGCCATAACTTTTCCTTTCTTTCCTCAATCTCCATTTTCCTCACCTCTGCTTCCCTTTCCTTTTCTCGCTGTTCTGCTTCCGCTTCCAGTCGTAACTTTTCCTTTCTTTCCTCAATCTCCATTTTCCTCACCTCTGCTTCCCTTTCCTTTTCTCGCTGTTCTGCTTCCATTTTTGCCTTTCTCTCTTCCCTTGCCGCTTGTCTGTCAGCCCGCTGAGAACTCAGTTGCTCCAAAATAAATTTCCTTTTGTCTTCTCCAGTCATTCCCAGTTCATCCGCCCATTCCATCAACTCTTGTTTCGACATATCTTTTATCTCGCTGGCCATGTTGTCTTCTATATGTCTTCACTGTTCCCGGACGAGCCCCCAGATGTCACACGCAACATTATAATACCAGTACCAGTTGAAACCTCATCTGTTGGCTCCGTGTTCATATTTTATCATCGCCGCCAGGGACGTCTTTTTGTTACTGTTGCCATTTTGGTATTTGAACCATCACACCTGTACTATACCAATTACGGTAATATTATGTTGCGTGTGACACCGTTTCAACTTGTATTTTAAATTTAAAAAAAAACAGTCAAACTGAAATCAGCATCAGCTGAAACTGAAACTTACCTTGATCACAGCAAGTTCCCGACCATCCCCCGTTACAGTCACATGACTCTGCCAATGGTACACCATTCCCGTTACAGCCACCAACATTACACGACTGGGAATCAGTCAGAGAAAAGGAGCATGATCCACCACACTGCGCAGCGGTCACAATGTCTCGAGTTCGTGACATTGTGCCCGAAGTACCACAAGGTGCTGAGCATGATGACCATGGTCCCCACTGGCCTACAGTGCAATCTTCGGGGCTGCAAGAACTACGACGTCGCCTCCAACATTCTCCAAGATATATCTCGGAAAAAACAACAACCAAGACGAATACTATGGATAGCTTATTAGGTCCCATCATTCAATTAAATGAAGTAGTCCGAATGCTATATATGACTTCTGAAACAAATAATTAAACAAAAAATCAAGTTGTTAATTAGAATATACGGTTGAAAGACCGTAATTAGTTGTCTGAGCTTAATCCTACCTTTCGGTAATCTGCAGACCACAACCTGATGTTACTTCAGGCACGTTACTGAAGTGGAGTTGAAACGCTGCGTGTTTTTATATTCAGAACCTGGCGTTTTTTTAGTACTACGTCAGCCCTACGTCATTTGCGACCTTGCCCCACTGAGAACAATGCTGTTGTATTTCGCCATTGTTCAGTGTTTCACATTAGTGCCTCAAAAATCTGGTTGCCACATCCCTTGAAGGTCACCTACTCAAGTGAACTAGCTACCGTAGTTTGATATCCCTGGTAACTAGGTCATGATGTTTTTCTGTGCCCGGTACCATGGGTGCTGAAGTGTGAAATTGAATATTAATGGTTGTAACTTTCTGTCTTGATTAATTGCCTGGTGTCATTTGACTACATTTGACAGGTATTTCCTATTTTGGTGAAACATGTGACCCCAGTACCAATCAAATTGTTTTATGTATACGCAACCCAATGGAATCCCCGAATATTTTTGGTTGTTTTAGCCTCATTTTGGCCTCAGTCATACCCATACAAACTGCTATAAATTAGCACACAAACCAGCACTCTTCGGTCAGTTTCTGCAACTCGCCCACAAGACATCCAGATCAAGCCGACCCCTGAAGAACTAAAGATCTTGCACTCCACAGAGCTTGGACAAAGAATATAGAGATAACTTTGGCTCTATACCAAGAGAATTGTGCATTGTTATTGACCGCTGAACCGAAATTGTATTAAAGCCAAGACTTGTGTGTGTGTGAGTGGAAGAAGATAATGAGCTCCGGATTATGAAAGATGAAAACTGTTTTCGAGTACGGCGGGACATCAGAGTGAGTCGCTCTGGTGAATTCAAGCGTGCACATTAAAAATCATTCTACGAAAATACTGCAAAAGATGCACAAAGCCAGTCTGATAAATGTGACCTCAGACTGATATGTGACGCATCTTTTCCGAATAAGAAAGACACCGGTAACAGATTCGAATGCATTTGTAACACTGAGTTCCTTCGGACGACTAAATTGTATTGCTCTCGCGGCTAGACGAATTATAATTAATGTTTAACACAGAATACTCACACGTTGGAATTTTCGCCAAGTTAAGTTATGGAGATTGTTAGAATAGAGGTATTTCTAATATATGAGGGCAATTAGCCCTGTTCACGATTCCGGTCTAAATTTATAACCACAGTTTGATCGATACGAGTGACCTCGTTTATATCCATTTATTACTCAGACCAACAGACAAATATTTCATTACAGGCTGGATTCCCGTGCTCGTGCAAGAAAGGGTATGGGTGAATAAAATCATCACACGGGGATCCACGAGTATGATATATGGGGTTCTTTAACATGTACGATGACATGAACAACATACGTGAAAGGCAATTCATGAGCGATAGTTCATGAAAACTGTTCTGACAGGAATAAGTATCTGTCAAACCTACTTGTTCGGTATTATGGAGGCCACAAGTCCGGGGAGGTACGTTAATCACACTGGACTATCATTACCAAACGTGCCAACTTCTCAAGCGTGTATATTACATTGAGTGGTTCACAATTCACACACATTTTAGTTGCTGTTCTTTCTAACGATCTACAATTCATTCTTATATCCATCATGATAGACGACTAACGACTAATTGACGTAGCTATACGTTATAGTAGCTAATATTCGGTGGTTCGAAGTAACACCTATAGTCAACACATTACATATAAACTTGATAGCCTATCTGTGATGACAGACTTGCACACAGTCTCTTGTTTGTTTTGTCGTGTTTTTTCTCAATAGAATAAAATATTATGTGTGTGTATAAATGACGAAGACCGAACGTGGCTTTCGCAGCAACCCCGCTCTCGGTTGTTTGCCACTTGCACTCTGTCAGTGGTCGAACAAAAATCATTATTGATTTCTGCTACGTTTCTCAATACAATACTGTACAGCAAATCATGTAACATAGCATATAGAAATTTCTCAGCCAAGAACTAGAACAAGCTAGGTCAATAAAGTTAAACAATATTATCGCACAATATGCAGAGAAAATTTGGAAACACGAGACGTCTCTGATATTGACTCATTTCTTAAGAACTGGAATGGTGATCTAGAAAACTATCAAAATTTCTACTTGTCTTGAAACCGAGCGATATTTACTTTCTGTGTCTGTCTCCACTGTATGTTAATCGCGTTTTCGTTGCTGAATTGTATTAGTTCATATTGAAAGATGTGACCGAATCTTTCCTTTCTGTAACTATTCGGAAAATGAAGATGAATATAATTTATTTGTTCGTTTTGGGGGAATCTTAGTAAATAATACATCCCAAGATATTATTTTGTATTGCCGTCGTATGAGGCGCGGAAATTAAACTATTTTTTGAATGCTATTAGTAGCTTCGCGATCAGTGACTTTCGTGGTGGGTAGCTTTGTCGGTGAGCAGACTTTGTCGCAGTAACTGGTCCTTTTATCGGAGTTGAAAATTAACGTTTTATGTGTCATTAACAACTGGTCAGTGTTAATCTGCGAATACCATCCTTAGGAGCTGTTAACTTGTCATTATGATTTGTGCAGTTGCTATGGCAGCAGTTCCCAAATAAGAACCATGCTCTGATATTGCCCCTCGTTTTTTGCTTCGACCAAAGAACATTTTACCATTTATAGAATGGGCCTTTTCATCACGCATTGTCGTTATACTGCTTAGTGACATACTGTAAGAAATTATTTTATTGATGTTGCAAAAGGAGAGTTGAATATTTATTATAAGAATTAATAACCCGTGTATAAATTTACAATATAGATGAGAAATTATAAGTACGAAACAAATGTATAACTCATTCTCAGCAAAGGAAAGTTTAAAGTCAGTTGCCCGTGTCAAGAGAGCCGCAGAACTAAAACAATCTGTCGGCTAACGCCTTCAACAAGCAGCGATATGACTTTACACATAGAAATTGAGAATGCAAGGGTAGACACATTGCATAGAAAATGAACACCAAATACAGCTATCCCAGGCAGCCATCGAATCATCGCTCTTCGTCTTAGTGATTTAACTGGTATTTCCATCTATTTGCTTAGTATTTGCTTAGTGGTTTGAGAGTGAATGGTGTGGAGAATGTCAAGAATGATTAAAAATGGACACAAAGGTCAACACATGTAAATTACTATTTTCAACTATGGTGTTTTGTGAATAAATCATGGAGATGGCTATGGAATTTACTGCCAAATCAACAACGGTAAGATATCGGGAACGGTAATGACGATGAATATCAAATGAACACGTGAAGCACACAAAACTCTTTCAAATCGCAGTACAGAGAATGGGACTTAACCATTATTTACTTTTGAGGAGAACTGGAATTACTCGCTTTTATGGTGTCATAATAAGCGAGAGTGAAAAACAAGTTTATTTGCATTTAGGTCCATGTGCCACATATCAAAGCGGCCTTCCCTAAGCAAATGATTTAGCCCAAGCATGTTCCGTGTCAAAATCGCGAAACTACCCTTTTTACGCAATCTGGGAAATCCGAATTACGAAACGAAGTACAGGACGACGTAGCTGAAATATCCAAGAACAAACATTTACCAAAAATGATGTATTATTGGTATATTTTAAGTCTAACTGGCCCGGAAGTGAGAAAATGTGTTACTACTCTTACTAATCTAATCTAAACGTAAGACTACATGTGTATTTTTTAAATAGTGTGCGTTTCAATAGATGTATGATTTTTTAAGGACGTGTACATTTTAATAGAGTGTTTCTTATTTATAACTTGAAATGTGGACCAAAAACGAACGGTAAGCTCAGTACATTGTTTTCACTATGGTTGCACAGGCTATAAGAACTTTTAGAACGATTTGCTTGCTTATGTTTAAAACGACACCGCTACACATATTTTACCAATTATCAATCGGTTAATTAACTAGTTTCATACCAAAACTCTACCTACCAATCAGTCTATTGAGCACTACTATCAGAAATTAGACTTAAACATACTTTTTGGTAGTCTGCATAACACCAGTTTTTTGTTTTTTTTTTGAGTTACGTTAATCGTCAATTTTTTTATATTCAGAACTTGATTTTTGTAACCGTCTATTAATACTACGTTAGCCTATGGGACTATTTTCTCAGTTAAAAAATCAGCCGCAGGCCCTGTTTGAAGCTTTCCCATGGAGAACAATAGTTGTATTTCGCGATTGTTCACTGTATTTTACAGCTTCCAAAATAGAGACGATTGTTATTGTCATCTCATCCGTAAAATGAGTTTTGAATCTATAACGCAAATACCTTGGTTACCAGGCATTTATTTATTGGCACAACAATAACTTTGGAAAGTAAAGTAGTAAGGTCACTGACATCTACAAGAGGATTAAAAAAGTACATGAACAATAAGTTTGTATTTCGCCATTGTTCACTTATTTTTCAACCTTCAAAATAGGGGCGATTGTCACTGTCTGCTCACTAGAGAATATTTTTCAAAATCGAAGGTTGTGAATCTATAACATAAACACCAAATGAACTGTTCATGTGAGCCTTGGTTACATGGGGCCATAACTCTATCATAAGAGTAAGGTTTAAAATGGAAAATACTGATAATGAGTTGCGTTTGTCCAGCTTCCTGTAGAATAGCTGAAATTTCCAAACTACGCAATTAGCTTGCTAGAGTTGATCGACTGTCGCCTTTTCGAATATGATTTGGCTGGTTCCCGCCTCAAGTGTCATGGCGTACCAAGCCACAAGAGACCGGTAACTAGTAACGAATTCGGCATTACGATTGGTCCATCACTTTCTCGTTGCTTGTTCTATTCCCCTTGGTTGCCTGACGTCAGCGCCTACGCTCGTGGCCGGAGAGCAGGAGTTTCCTCGAACTCCGCACAGTTCGATGCACGTTACTTATCATCACTGCACAAAGCAATCTCCTTCCCACAGGCCTTTGCGCTTTACGCAATAGTGCCTCTGCCACAGGCAGCCTTCAATTTTGTGGTCAATAACCTCACTACGCACGGCCATTTTCCTGTAGTTGTTACATCTGAAAACGTATTACAAAAAGTGAAAAAAAACGTATGTGACATCCAAACTATTTATTAATGTCAGACTTCAGTAGAAACGTAAATACGAACCATTTTATCACGGACTATGTTTTGCAAGGTAATGTTATTGTAGTGAAATGGCGCACGTGATAAACTAAAACTAGGGAAAACAGCGTTCTGTTTATGTACATAAGATGGGGAAAGAAATATTAAACACTAATTTTACTCGAAGGGATTTCCTGACAACCCCGTTCGTTTTGTTTTCTGGTGAATATTTCAATACTATTTCTAGCTTGAACGGATTCGATTCTCCGCGTCTAACAGTTATAGAACACACAGGTTCTAATAAGTTTATAATGTTAGTAATTTATTGTATAATCTCATGTCTTGATAACTTTGAAAGGACTGCACTTTTCAAGCGTAAAACATGTATGTTTTAATTTAATTTACCGAACAGTTTGCATATTCGAATGTGTTCTAACTACAAGACCCCGTCGGTTAACACAGTTACGCTTAAGCCACCGTGTTACTTCAATCACTTTAATGAAACGTTTTACGTCCTAAATCTGAAAGAACTGTTCGGTAAATTAAATTAAAACATACATGTTTTACGATTGGAAAGTGCAGTCCTTTCAAAGTTATCAAGACATGAGATTATACAATAAATTACTAACATTATAAACTTATTAGAACCTGTGTGTTCTATAACTGTTAGACGCGGAGAATCGAATCCGTTCAAGCTAGAATAGTATTTAAATATTCACCAGAAAACAAAACGAACGGGGTTGTTAGGAAATCCCTTCAAGTAAAATTAGTGTTTAATGTTTCTTTCCCCATCTTATGTACATAAACAGAACGCTGTTTTCCCTAGTTTTAGTTTATCACGTGCGCCATTTCACTACAATAACATTACCTTGCAAAACATAGTCCGTGATAAAATGGTTCGTATTGACGTTTCTACTGAAGTCTGACATTAATAAATAGTTCGGATGTCACACACGTTTTTTTTCCACTTTTTGTAATTCGGTTTCAAATGAAACAACCGCGGAAAAATGGCCGTGCGTAGTGAGGTAATTGACCACAAAATTGAAGGCTGCCTGTGGCAGAAGCACTGGGTGGACTCTATTGATGTCCCTAGGCGCAACTAGGTACACCGCGTCATCCACGATTGTTCCGGGCTGGATGCGCGCGCATCTAACCGGCGTATACCGGTTGTCCCGCCCAGTGACCTTCGGGGCAACCGACGTAAACATGGCGGAGCAAACATCGCAGCGGCAAATGTGAGTACATTTTTTTGGGGAAATGGGGTTTTTATTTGAAGTGTTATATTTATTTTCTTCGTGAACTATACCACTATGCTTAAATTACTCTAATATTTCAAAACTTAAAAAAATAACAAAATTTTCGACCGTAATTCTTGAAAATGAGGATGTAGTTGGTTTATCGCAACAAATAGCGCAGCCGTGTACAACAGTACATGGCGGGAATTTTTAATTTTTTTCTAAATCATAATATTGATGTTATGATTTTTGATGGAATTAAATCTAATAATTTTTCGCATAAGCTATGCTCATCAAGTAGAATTTATTTTGATATAAACTGTGTAATAAACAGAAGATATGTCATTCTCACAGTAATTTGCCAAACAACACATGGTTCAATAATTTTTAAAAAAATATTATATGACGACTGTTTAAATAAAGGATAACAAATATATTCAAATTTATCTTTGTAATGTATACTTTAATATATAATAGTAAAAATAAATGATTTTTTTATGTGTGTATTAGGTTCAAAGTTAGTGTAACAGTGCCATCAGGAAAACAAATAACAGCCATTGTTGATGAAACAATGTTGAACAGAATAAAATCTGGTGGTAAGATACAATACAATATTTCGATATCTATTAACGTAATCATAAAAGCTAAGCATATATAACAACAAAAATGTGTCCACAGAAGATAACAAATATGTATTAAATATTTGATGTGATTAATTTCAGACAAAATAGCACTTGAAACTCTTTCTAAGTCTGTTATGTCTACATAATTTTGTGTGGAGGAAACACCCGTAGCTGGTCCCAGTGGCGTACAGAGATATGAAAGTGGTATGTTGATTTTATAAAAAAAAGATAAATAAGTTATATTAACTGATTTTTTATATTATAAGCTTTGAATAATTGTTTCATAATCGTGTATTTTTACAGATTTTTGGACCAAGCCTAGAATTAAAGCTATATTAGACGCCTATACTTGTTACAGACAAGATGGTAATAAATGGGTTAAGGTTGCTGCAAAGCTGCGTGGAATTCCAGGGATGGAAAGTATAACAACAGAAAAATGTCGATTAAAAATAAGATCACTGGAAGAAAAATATAAGCGACAAAAAGCACACAACGGAAAATCTGGAAATAATCCAATTTTAATCGACGAAAGCCTTGTGAGTGCTTTTGAAAAGATATAAACATAAATATTAAAACGCTGAATTCTGCGGATGGCGGCGAAGGTAAGAATAGTATTTTAAATTGCTTCAATATACACACAAATTAAAATTATGTTATAGGGTTAATAGTTTTTATAATTTTTCAGAAATTGTGAATGTCTCATTAAGTGAGAGTGAAGACGAGGAAAGTCTTGCGACACCAGCCAAAAAAAGATGAAAAAACGAATACTAAAGTAACAAGTAAGTTGCATTAGTTGCATACATTATTCATATTATATGATCTTAAAATTGTCTGCGTACCGGATTCTTGATGCAGTACATCGTGCATCAAAATACCCATACTAGAAATATTTTATCATCTTCTTACCTTTATTTTAAAATAATTTACTATTCCTTTAGATAAAATGAGTGGTGCTGACAAAGTCATAGCTTTTATAAAAGAAAAGGAGAAGGATGCTGCACAGCGCCACAAAGAAAGGAATGGCATATTAAGAGACCTAATCTCAGCTTTGAAGGATAAGTATGTTGTAAATAATCACTAGTAGTTTGAAAATAGAAGCATTATAAATAAGTGCTGAGATTGTCATTAACACGGGCTAAAGTATATGTACAAATCTTCTGATTTCTATAAACTATGATTACTCAGTACTGAAACAAGGAAAGTAGTGCATGTTTGTATTATCATGGCTATATAACAATAACAGTACAAATTTAGGAAAATGCAGATTGCAGAATAACGGGACGTAGTTCAGAGTCTCGTCGTCAGTCCCTTTTTTCTTGAGAATAATGTCTCTGGATGTGCTCGCGTTGAATGTCATTTCGGTAATGATAGAAAATTTTCTATTTTCGCACACACCTTGTTAAATTAACTATTGTATTGACCTACATTAGTACATATATATTATACATATTTTTAGGTGTAGACAATCAAGATATATATATATATATATATATATATATATATATATGACTAACTTTCCCCTTTTATTTTTCTTTCATTTCAGATGAACTTCACTGACCTACTCAATTCAAAGAAAAAAGAACATGTCACAGTTATAAATTATTTTTTTTATTCGTTGCTTTTTTGCAATTATGGTCTAAATGTTTAAACAATTTTATTTAGACCAGAAATATGTACATTTTTTTTCATTTTTGATATAAGAAACATTAAATGTTATATAAATACAATACAGCATTGTTTTATAATTTAAATTTCCTCATTTAACTAAAACATGTAAGGAACTGACGCTCAGCTTAGTCGCAGACATTGGTACTGTAAGGCAATTGACGATAATATAATAAGTGCAACCAAAGTAGAATCATTATTGCTGCAGTTATTGGCAACTTCAAAGATTATAAGTTAAATTAATCCTTTTCAATCTCCCTTCACGTCCTGGATTATGTGGAATAACGTCGTTTACGACATCATCAGCAACTAGTTGACGCCACTGGACACCAACAGCGTTGTCGTCATCATCATGATCATTTTCGTCGAAATCAATATCGTCGTGCTTAATGCAAATATTATGGATGATGCATGCAGCAAGCACGATTTTATTGATTTCATTTACGTCTGTGATATCGATGCCATTCAGAAGTCTCCTAAATCTTCGTTTCAACGATCCAAACGCCCGTTCAATAATCACTCTTCTTCTTGACAGAGAAGTGTTGAACAATCTCTGGTGTTCGTCTAAATGACCATTGTCACGATAGGGTGTCATGAGCCAATTTGTCAACGGGTACGCGGCATCACCTATAACATGATATTGACCTCGTTGACAATTGCCCATTCCGGTGTTCCAAAGGGTAGAATTTCGTAAGACCCTGGCATCGTGCATTCTGCCCGGACATCCTACGCTGACGTCAATAAATTGTAAGTCTTCACGACAAACACCTTGAAGAACAACAGAACGGAACTTTTTCCGATTAGAATATGCATCAGGTTGTTCGTGTGGCGTAGATATAGGTATATGTGAGCCATCGACGGCTCCTATGATATTTGGAAGGTTGTTGGTGTGCATGTCATTAAAACATGCCGAAATGCCCTGTAGTTCTCTTCTGAGTGGCCAATGAATAGTGTTATTCAATAAATGAATTAAAATCACGTTTGTTACTTGACATCTAACTTTGATTACAGACGATTCAGTTATGTTAAATAACTGTGCTATATCAAGTATCGTCTCCATCGACTTGACACATTTTAAAAAAATCGATATTTTTTTGTCGGGTAATATCGCTGGTCGACCACCACAATGAATTGGTTCGTTTTCAATTAGCGGCCCCGTTAGAATGTCTGTCAAATACTCGAACACAGAATGTGGCACTCTAAACGCTCGTCTGAATCGGCGATCTTGGTATTGTGGTACTGTATATTCCCAAAAGTTGTTAATTTTCACGTGATCATCTCTCAGACTGCAAAAAAATATAGGTATACTATTTTAGTCAGTGATACGATAAAAACTTAAAATAAAGACAGTAGAATTTTCATGTATTTGTACAAATAAAATTAAACATTTCTTTGTTAAAACAAGGTAACTGCTTGAATCAAAAGAGAGTCGGCAAATATTACTATTTTTATTTAAATAAAAACTTATCATATTTATGATTACTTACAGTAGAGTTACTAACAGTAAATTATCGGTTTCTATTTCTTCCTCTTCGAATAACTCCGATATTACACCGACCATACCCAGCGAACGTTGCCTGTGTTGTGTCATTACGAAACCGGGCTGTTACTCAAATGTGCCGTTAAAGATGGAACGCCCTCGATTGACCTTCACGCGACCGATGTGCCTATCACGTGATCGGCATATTACGGCGTATCCAACCGGCGCGGCCAATCGAGTCCACCCACTATTGCGTAAAGCGCAAAGGCCTATGGGAAGGATATTGGAGTTTCCATTTACTCTCGAAAGTTGGGCGAATATAAAACTGTTTCTTTTGTTATAAAGTTGCACAGAAACAGTGAGAAACGCCAGAAACATATCAAATATGTAAGTCTAAGCAGGCAGAATGTATGGGCATGGCGTAATGAAGACTTGTTTACAGCAAACAGTGGAACAATATAGCGATTACGAGTTACCTGCGTCTTGCCATTCGCAAGGAATGCCGGGAACCAGCGAAGAATATGATGAGATCGAATTAAATATCGCCCTCTACAGCCAACAATCGTACCCGATAAAGATAATCTTCCGACCAGAAAACAGTAAATGGGGGACATCTGAATAATCTCGAGGAATACTCAATTGAAACTTTGGAGAGCAACTTTGAAAAAAAGTGTTTTTATTTTAAGGACATTATGTTGTAGACGTCGCTTATTTGCGGAGGTGACTCAAACTCTAGCACAAGGAAGGAAATGCATTATGTCGTAGTGGCTGTTGATAAAGTAAATCACACGGTAAGGTAATGCTCTATTATTGAATTTATTTCTACCCGAACTGTAGGAAAATCATATTTATTAAAGTTTTTACACGAATTGTTAAACACTCTACATTTTTCGGAATATCATTCAGCTATTTCAGTTATAAGACAACTAAAATTCTACAAAAGAGATAATGATAAAAAAAAACTCAAAAAGTATACACATCTGTCTAAATAGGATTTGTACGTACCGAGAAAAATGACACATTTTTACAGTGTACGATACAAATATTTGATTGATTACGTCGTACGTCTAGCCTGTGATTACACAATTACGGAATTTATTTTACCAATTTCCGTTGTACGAACAAAAAAATATTGCAATTACGTTGAACGAAAATAACCCTCCTTGCCCCCTTGTATCATTCGCGCACGCAACTTGAACTACGACCTTTTGTTAACATGCTGAAGGAGCCGAACTGTGTTCCGTTTAATCCAGGACTGCTCTCTCCTTTCATCAATGATTATCGAGACAGTTACTTGATAAAGACAACGCTAACTCCCTAGGGCAAAGAAACGAAGAAAATATTGATGTGTTTTCCCAAAAATAACGATGCCAAAATCACGAATTAAAATGCGCGCAGCGGGCGATATTTTCAAAATAAAGCGGAAAATAGACAGGTTGGGTGAAGTTAATACTGTGCACTCGGTTGGTATAAACAGATCCTTAAATACGTAAAAATACGACCGGGCAATATCTATCATTCTGAAATATGCCAAAGACAGAAACAAATGCACCACGTTTTTTTTATGAGCCAAAATAAACAAAACAAAAATTCTACGAACGAAACAGACCCTGTTTGCAATGTTTATTTACACGTTTAAAACATTGTTATTCTGATATTTTTTGGTCAGCATATAAAATAAAAAAATCTTTTGTTGAAAGGGCGGTGGTCATCGCGTCCTGTTGGATAGGGGACTCATAGCGACGTATACAACACGTGTAAACAATGCTTCATTACATGAAGTACGAAAACGCGCTGCGCAACGACCAGCGCCCTTCAAATTTGTACCTGTGTCATACTATTTTAAAGGACGTTGGCTTTTTTTTAGTTTGGAAAATAACTTTTCAAAAAAGTGGTTATACACTAAATATTTATGTAAACAACTAAACATGTACGCCGAAATAACGGAATAGACTACTAGTATGTTTTAATATTTTTGTAAACTGAATGACGACATCATTTCTGTGAACAACTGATCACCGATATCACGTAAATGACTATGTATTAAATATTTCTGTGAACAACTGATCACTTATATCGTGTAATAGACAACAACTGTAACAACCAGTCTTCTCGGTCATTATTATGTTCAGTATTATGTAAATTAGATAATGAAAAGTTCTTATTTGTATTGTTGTTTTATTTGCGAAGAATAATTAGAATGTAGTGTATACACGTAATTTCTATTGCATGTTCAAGGGTACCGAATATCCCGCCGTTTAGCGTCCCATTTACAGCTTTACCCTAATGTGATACCATGGAGGTAAAAGTCTTTTTTACCTCCATGGTGATACCAAGTGAAACGTATATTTTTACTATCCCATTTTACAAAAGCCGAAACTGGGTGTATCATGGTACAACACACGCTGCGACAACTGAGTGATCAGCGACATCTTTGTTGGGCGATGTTTCAATGGTGAATTAGTTTCTTTGAAATGAAGTGAATATGAATATGAACTATATTACAACGTGTTTGAATTATGTGCAGCAATGGGCAATGACCTCCAGAGTTCACGCATTAATATCTAATTAAATTCGCTTAACTCTGTTTTTTAATAAACATGTCGCACGTGAAAAGCAGGAGATATTTTAGATTAGTTTTATGTTTACCGATCTTCAACTTTTAAGAATAAATGATAGCTACCGTTGTCGAATCAATCAAGAAGCTCGAAACCGGAAGGCTTGGCTATTTTAAACTTCGTAAATAGCATTCTTTTCAAGCGGCGACTTCATTCACGTTTAATGAACGTAAGTGAAATGTATGGAAGAGTCACGATACTTGTACCTACGAAAGTTACGACTCTTATTCTTGAAATTGGTCATAAATACATGCACAAAATACAAACATATACCATTTTTTCAATGGCACAAAAATCATACTTATTGTTTGAAATACTAGTAACTGATACCAACACATATAACGATAGGTGCGAATTTCAAATATTGAAACCCTTGGCCGAAACTTCCGTCCACCGGAACGCCCAAACCCAATTTTCTGTCATTTTAAATATAATTACTCAGTAAAGTAACAAGGAAGGTATACATGTTCGATTTATAGTTATAAATCGATGCCAAAGCAAATTCAGAAAATGCAGATAACATTATAACAGGAATTGGACACCGTGTCTCGACGTCAGTTATTTTTTCGCTTTCACACATTATTATTTAGGCCGCAGTTTGGTTACGTCAGAAGTGTCCAACACGCCGGACCTCGGCGTGTTGTTTCTCGGTGTTTTCCTTTATGTACGTAACACATTTCGACGAAAAGGTAGTCTGCATTATCGGAATAGTGTCTTAAATTGAAGTCTCTGCTTTATGTTTCTACAATGCTGTCTTTGGAATAACCATTGAGAAATTAGTTTTCCTTTAATATATACCAACCATTGGTTTTGTTTCCTCGGCAGGCTAATTGACATCTCTCACAGCCATCCTGGTTGCAATTGTAAAAACAAATTTCACGAACCTAATTTAGTCAATGCATGGAGGTATCTGTTTATACCTCCATGGTCAATGATAGTTGCGGTTACGCAATCTAGCGCTTGATCATGCTGTATTTAGGCCACCCATGGAGGCTCTTTTTACATTTAAGCCCAAATAATAAACGTCAACAATATTAGTAAATGCTAAAGCAATCTCAATTATGAATCCTAAGTAGGAAGACTGAATAGACGTGATGTCACAGCGTCAACCGTAGTGCTTGTCATGATTACAAGATCCTAAAGCGGAAGTGATGCAATCGTAGAACGATTTTTAGCCCTTGAAAGAGAAGCAACGTCACAACAGTTATAAATACGCCTGTCGCTGTGTTGGCTGTTGGTTGTTGGCTCACCCGCTTCAAGTCGTCCGAATATAACGCCTCGTTAATTACTACTTAATGCTAAGTGGTGTTTGAAATAACGCTATTTTACAGAGTGGGTTGCGTGGAACGAATTGTCGTATGTTTTAAAATTACGTCAATTAGTCGCGTGAATCCGGGCCAGAATCCCAGGGCCGACCTGCCGTTCACAAAAAAACACTCCTGTAGATTCGTGTGCTACAGTAACTCATGAGTAGACATCATCTTCATAAAAAAAGATCATAACATTTTCCCTGAAAATTACATGGTCATCAAGTATTGCAATACACTACATAGTAATATAGCATTTTATTTAAAAATTGTAATATAAGTGATGATATAGAAAACATTCCCTGTAGACACAATCAGGGTAGAACAAACTCCCAGACAGTACAGTACATCGCATGGAGACAATGGCATTTAATGTGAGCGTACCATAATCCGTTAATTGTTAAACCACCTATTTTATAGCTGTATATTATATATTATGATTTATAAAGCAACAATAGGACTATTTGTATTTTAAAATAAAGATTGAAATTGGTGACCTTTTAGATCTACTGTGAAATACTATATTTTCGCGAATATACCTTTTTCCTATATGTCACATTCAACTCGTCAGAAATCAGTAAAAAAAATCCATGCAAAACACTCAAAAACACTTTTCAGCAAACAATAATTCCAGCTAAAATAAAGTATTTCACAGTACATCAACGTTCATCGTCGACCCTGTTCTATTGTAATGTGTTGGCAGTAACTTAAAAATTACATTATCTAAACACATGTTTTCTGAGATAATGTCCGCCGGGATCTTGCTCTGCCGGAATCCAGTAAATCTCAAATTCAGGTTAATCTCAAAACACATTTCGTGCTCGTAGGATTAGCGATGGTGCGGGTTAAACCCATACATTATCCATGTAAGGTCCAAGGCCACTTCACAAAATGTCAATAGTCGCTAAAGTGTTAATTCCATAGATAAACATACACAATTTACAGAGGGCGCACAACCATCGCATAAGCCATGATAAGGAGCTATTTTGCTTCGCATGAATTGTAAAGTTCAACTGGATTTGAGATCGGCGAGGGCGCAATAACAGAAGTAATATTATTATTAGTCACTGCGGATTCGTATGTAATAAATTATTATATGTCGCTATAATAGCATATTTATGTAATGTACAGTTACAGTCGCTAGTTAAGCACTTCGCCACAATCGAATCATTGAGTATTAGTTCAAACAATACCATTGTAAAACAAAAAAATATATAGTTGACGATAAATTAGTAAATTATAAACGGATTAGTTAGAAATATATTTCTATAGTCTTTAGACCTGGCCACCTAAGCAGGTTTATATGAAAAGTGAATGATTTCTACATGTCAAGCCAGTAGTGCAGCATTTCAAGCTGCGTGATTTCCGCTTAATAAGTTGAACGTAAAACAACGACAAACTCAAAGTTGCCCGTCAATTTACGTTGAAAATATACAACGGGCAACGTAGTATATCAGTTCTTTAAGTTCAGCGTAAAACGACAGCAAATTTGGGAATTTCCGCTGTTTACATTGGGCGTATCAAACGCGCAATTTCTAAATTTACGTTGTTTCAGTTTCGACGGTTACGCGAGGGAAATTCGAACGTTTACGCACCCAAATATAAACAACGGATTTACTGCAAAACACGTTGCTAATCCGGCAAGCGGCTACGACGGAAATTCGAATTTTCATGCAGTGTAGCCATTGGATATAATGTCGGGAATAAATGGTTTTCTGAACAAGCTTTATTAATTATTGCTGGCAATATTCCAGTATGAATTGGGAGCAAACTGTGACACCAAATCTAGTCGTTGTATTGTTATGCTTCTAAAATATTTTTTTTAAATAAACTAAATTAAATAGAAATATTATGTGTATTTTTGTATGTGGAAACATGGCTTGCCCACTAAAAAATATAAAGAAGTGTGGTCTGCAGTTCTTTTTTTTAATTTTTTTATTTGTGAAAAAAAAACTGGAGTGTAAACAATAAAACACTCACAGTGCAAGGCTAGTTCACCAACATGTCTATTCTCTTGCTTGAGTGTGAAAGTACATGGTTTAGTGACTACCTCTTATATTTTTAAATTTTAGAATTTTTTTTATTTGGGAAGGTTCTTCTATAAATATATATATATATATATTGCCAGGCGACAGTTCCGGACAATGAGTGTCACTGTTGTCTCACCTGACTTTCTTTTCTGTAAGTGAAAATTGCAAGTGCTAATGACGACACAGAAGTCATATTCATGTTACATGACATGTGTGGCCATCTATCTTTCAAATGGCAATTTGTAATGCGCTATCTTGGTGTCAACCAGGCCCGGTCGAACACAAGCACCTGCGGACCTTACCCAAGGTCCCCCCAAAGTCGCATTCAGTGCTACCAGTGACCGGTCATCGAGATATTATTAACTCAGACTCCTCAAAAGCCTATAAGTTATGTGAATCTACCGAATATAGAGTTTCCTCGTGCATCATGACAGAATCGCTATCACAAGTGACGGAGATGTCTCACGACGTAGTGGGTATCGATAAAGTAAATAACACGGTGAGGCAATATATTAGTATTGAATTTATTTCTAACCGAATAGCGTTAATTGACGACTTTAAAATACTGATACCATAATAACCAATATATCAAGAAGTCAATTAAACTCGAAGTAATATATATGTGATTCAGATTTTAGTAGTATATAATTTCTTTAAAGGAAAATACAGTATTTTTATCATATAAAATCATATTTAATAATGTTATTGTTCATACACGAGTTGTTAATCACGCTACATATTTTGTAATTTCATACATCCGTTTTCAGTTATAAGACAATTAAATGTTAAAAAATTAATATAACAAACTATGTTTTGTCTTTAATATTTACTTGTAATCGCTAATTATGCGAAAGGAGGATAGTACAAATTTACTTAGAAATATTCTTCATATATTTTGAAATATTCTTAGTATATTTCTGAATTCACGAGTCAAAATCAGCTGTATTCAGGTTTCCGTACAAAAAAGCGAAAGAATTTCACACTGTCGAAAACGGAGTATCTTATTGTCGTGTCGTCCTGACAAACGTCGCTGCGAATTATGCTGATACCTTTTTAATTCCAGATGAATGACAGGTTATAAGACTGTGGTAACATTTCAACATTCTCGATAAAACAAATTAACGATTGTCAAAAAGAACGCTGCCAATTTCAAAATCAAACATTTCAGCACGACCACAGCACACGAATAAAAACACTATTAGTAGGGGGTCTAAGGTTAAATTGTGAAATTACGAAAATGTAAACACCAATACCCAAATATAAAATGTTAAGTACATAAAATTGTTGCATTACAAATCGCACCGTTGTTGGTACAATCGTTTAAACCACCACCAAGTCATTGTCTGAATAATACACATAAGATTATACATACAAAAAATGAATACAAGTGTTAAAAACACTTTAATGGTGAAAAATCATTGGCCAAGTCTGCTAAACAAGATTTACGAAGTCTAATTTATTCAACTACTGACGTCCCGTTTGTCGCAATATCATGGAATACCATGTAAGCAGATGATATCCTTATAAGACACGTTTTATTCACAGGGAGTTTCTGAAAATAAAACAGAATGTGGGTTACAACATTTCGCCAGAAATATAGTATGTTATTACCCTCTGGAATAACGACTGGCCAAATATATACGTAAAGATAAACACATACCAAATTCACAAATGAATCCCTTTTTCCGTTCGCAGTAGGCATCATCCCATGTTAAATAAGCATCTTTCCTGTAAATATATGTGTATTTGCATAAAACATCCACAACCAGTACATTAATATGCTTATCAAATTGTTATTGTTTTAAACATTGGACATCAGTCACCACCCTTATAACCCACTCATATTGCCATGGCCGATATTTTATGATGGTAAAATCTCACTGAGTATTAGGTGGCCACTGTGCACATAGTATTTAATCTCATTCCATTTCATTGTATAAAATGAGTTGTGATTCCTAACATGTCTTTTAAAGCGCATTGCATTGATTGGATGAGGCTTTGCTGCTGGCGTTTTTAAATAGGCGCCTTGATTAGATTAATCCTTGCTGACAATTTAAAATTACAAGTAGCCGATATGCAAAAATGCACAACAAAAACAACATTGAAATTTTGTATTTGTGTGTGTTTTTTTGGTAATATAAAAAAAAATTAAATTCTTTCTCGATCACTGAAAGTAAACTATTGTGTTATTTATTGAATAAAGAATAATCTAAGTTGGTTTTACTTTCTGAAACAAAACACTATGATCCTTTGCAGCATCATATTCATTTGTTTTCTAATTTTGGTGACTTATAATACAATTTTTTTTTAAATTACACTGGCAACTGAGGTGAAGACAAGGAAAAACACTTTCAATGGGTAATACATAAAATGAATGTCCCACAAAATAAATTTGTCAATTGAAATTAATTGCATCATTGTCATGTTATTCTTGCTTTGAGCCAAAACGTATTTCAATTTCATTATTAATTTTCATATATAGATCATACCAGAGATTTCATATCCTCAATCGTAGTTATGTCTTAGATAATCAGCGTATAACAATAAAACTTTATTCCTAATGGGTATTTTATCACATTGAATTTAGAACCAAAAGCGCAGTGCTCTTAGCAATAATATGCCTTTAAGCGGTAGCACTACGGCTACCAGGTATAAGTACAGGCAACATTCCGAACATATAAATAGGTAACCCACGAGATGCAAACTAACGACCACGGCAACAGGGTAAGCGAGCAAAACGAGTCACTGTGACGTCAGCCACACACGAACGATGCATTCACAACAAACAATACTGTGCCATTGGTGTGCGTGCATGACAGGCATTTCTACTTACACCATACAAAAAGAACTGTTACGTAACTCCCTTGACAATATGTTGGCAATCATTCCTACAGTATGCCACAGACCCTCCCTGACTGTGAGTATGCATATACAAGAAACTGTTACGTAATACATTGACAATGTTCTGACAAACATTCCTACAGTATGCATACAGAAGAAACCGTCGCGATATTCTGTCCAAGGCTGTAAAATAGATAGTTGTTTTTATCTTCTACATGGTGGTAAGACAATTATCTTATAGCATACATACCACAACTGAATACAATCCTGCCCACCACTGCTCTGCTGAACATTGTTGTTTGGTTGTCCGTTCGCCCACTTAGTAAACCCAGTAGTATCAAGCGCTGACCCATCAGACCAAACAAAGCTTCCTTCATTGTCACGGTCATCAAGCCCAAACCAGAAACCCTTCTGTACATTATCATCTAGGTTACTTTGAAGTATGAATTGCCGAACACTTTGGAATATCGTCTGTGTGTTCAGCATGGCCAGCTTACCACCTTTATTGGCGCAGATGGATTCAGCACTGGCGTAGCTAACTTGGTTTGAATATACATCGTAATGTTTACAATGTGCAGTCAAACGATTAACACTGGCATCTGAAATTAGAGTATATATAATCCCAACAGTAAGCGAGGTTGATGTGAAGTGTTAATTGTTCAGTGTGGAAATCGACAAACATATTAAATAATAAATTACTATTTCTTGCTACATATATTTACTGTGAGTCAATAAATATATTACAAAAACACTTGCAATAGCGCCATTTCGGGTATTTGATACGACTAACATTTTTAAGTATTCACTATTGAAGAACGCAATATTTTGATCGGATTGTGACAAATAAGATGTGCTCACCACATTCACAGATAAATCCTTTCTTTTTTGAGCAATAGGCGTCGTCCCACTTGAGATATGCGTTTGCCCTGAAAACAATTCAACATCATTTACACATATATTTATTGTAGTCGTTTAATAAAAATAAATGAAATAAATCTTTTGAAAATCAGGTATGAAATATAGTATTAAAATGCAGGTATTTCCTGTCCATGTAGTCGATATATTCGAGTGAGTTTCATATGACTTGACTTGACTCATATGGCGCTCACTCGTAATGAACTTGAGGAAATTTAACAGCACAACAGTCAAATGGCTTACCAAAGTTGGATGCAATCTTGACCATCAGCAGATTGTTGCACATTGTTGTTTGGCTGACCATCAGCCCAATTCATGAAGTCATTTTCATTTAATATCGCACCACTGGACCAAACAAATTCACCTTCGCTTGTATAACGGTCATCAAGGCCAAACCAAAACCCCTTGGATACGTCATCTTCAAGATTGTTTTCGTATATGAACTGTCGAACCTTCTTATATATGGGTTGAGTGTTTAGCATGGCCAGTTTTCCCCCATTTGATATGCAAATATCTTCAGCAGTTGCATAGTTTACTTCATAGGTATTTACTTCATAATGCGTATCTTCTATCACCAACACATGTTCACGTTGATCTGAAATGAAAAGGTTTTGACTTTGACTAATGTTAGAATGGGAATGAAGACTATGGATGACTATATAAGTGGCCGAATTCGAAGAAACGTTTTATTGAGTTTTTACGGGAACTAATTTTTGACTATCATAACTATTGAAGACGTCATCTTTCAACACTTTTCTTTACGCCACCAATGTATAAATTACGCAATCTATAAAATATGATGTCTCATGGACGTTTATGTGAGCCGTTGACGTTGAGTTACGGTCACGAGAACATGAAGACGTTCATAAAATTTAGTTCATAAAATTCAATAGACTATATCTCCAGAACTACGAGGCACATACAAATTCCGAGACGCATTTTCAAAGATAAATATCTTATAAAGCAACAGTGCAAAGATCAGAAACATAGAAAAAAGGAACACCGAGAAACGGCCAATCCCGCAAAAAACTCTATGTTTAGGAGGTTCAGGGGAACGATCGTAACGTAATTCCTTGAGCAAATATTAACACGAAACATATATGATCGTATTCTGCTATGTCTCAGCTTTCTGAAAACATATACATTGCCATAACTGCATGCTTAGTAACTGGCGGGAAAAGTCCTAATCTCAATTAAACTAGAACTTGTGTTTCCCCTCTTGCCAACTTAATACAACTCATGAATCACATGTCTGTTGTGATATCATTGTGATTATATAATAATTCGTTTCAACTATGCATTCATCGCATGAGATAACATTGATAATCGCATATATTTGTGTATATTTAAATACTATATATTCTGATCTTAGATCTGTTTTTCCAATCATCCACTTTGTATGATCAATGCGTTGTGCATATATGAATGTATATTCCTTACCACATGTGATATCCCCTTCCGAATCTATCTGAAAAACCCATACTCCCAATTGACAAACATTAGTAGTGTCTTTTATCCCGTTTTCGGAATCCGGTAGAGTGTTAAAGATAATTCCATCTCCAGCATTATACCCGATCTAAAGGTAATGTGAGTCCATGTAAGGTCAGTAGTGAATGATGAATCTTATTTATAAATATAATTGTACATTTCATACATGTTGTTTGATTATATATATATATATATATATGTTTGTATATGTGTATTAATATCCTTGCATTTATTTTTTATAATGACGCTGTTATACTGTTGTATACAATTCATCAATTAGATCAGTTGCTTAACAAATGTGAATTTACTTACAATAGCTGATGAACCCATATTTTCTTCTTCTACACTGGTTACTACCTCAGTCGTCCATTGAATGTCACGATAATCGAACACAGTGAATGACTGTTCACCATCAGTCATGAGCCATGCTTGGATAGTATTTTTCTGTAAAATGAAACATAATTCAATAACATATAAAAAATGTAATGATTTCTTAAAATACAGTTAAGAGTACAGTGCTTTGTGATAGCACTGTGTGCTCACTCATACAGTGTATTACTTACTGGTACAGAGGTAAGGGTTTCGGTGAATAACACTGTATCCCATATAGCGACAAAGACCCAGTTAGCTGTGAAACTTGTATAAGTCGAATATCTCCTGACGTATGCAGTTGCCTTGGCAAGAAGCACTGAATCTGTTGATGACTGCCTCCATCGCACTTGCCCACCGTTTGTGGTGTCAACATTAGTCCAGAATGGCGCAATCAAAGACCAGCCACTACTGAGAGGGAGACTTGATGGTGGGTATTGAGAAATATTCATGTCAAATGAAATAACACCATTGGAGTTCACCTAGAACAAAAATATTGATTGTATAATGTTGAATTTTTCGTTCATCCAATTATAGAATAAAATACAATATAGACGAGAAGTACTTATATATTTATAAATTGTATTCAGAACAATAATTCTGGATGTTTTAGTGCATCAGTGTTTAACAACCCGGTTTCTGTATAGTAGACACAATAATAAAGATCACACAATTCAAACGCAAACCAAACAAGTACCTAGAATATAGCTATATTATCTGATAATTACATGGCAGACTGACTGACTGACTGACTGACTGACTGAATGACTGAATGAATGAATGACCGAATGAATGAATAAATAAATTAATGAATGAATTAATACATTACCCATAGTTCCTCTTTGATATTGCCAAAAAACGGGAAGGGTGGAATACTTATTGACCCAGACATTGACGCAACATTATATACATTTGGTTGATTTATAAGGTGAATTGGTGCGTTGAAGCAAACTGATACTCCAGTGTACACATCAACAAATGCTTCTTCAGATGCCACACTAATCACGTGGTTACTAGCCACACATTTGTAGAAACCAATGGTTGCGGAATTGACGTTACTGATGTGTAGATTGGTGCCTACAGCTCCTGGTATCAATAGTCCGTCTTTAAACCAAGTGATCTCTGGTTTGGGATCTCCATTAGCATTGCACACCAACAAAATATCTCCACCTTTTTCACTAGTTATATTTACTGGTTGTCTTATTATCTCTGGTGCGACAGCGCAGAATATTTTCAAATCAATCATTTGCTGCAGAACATCTAAAATATCAGTACTAACAACAAACGCATCATCAGCTCCCAATGAATCCTTGTTTATCACATCGAAGAATCGCTGTCTAGTGTCATTAATGAGATTCTTCATGGTTTCAACATGTGGCAAATCAACACGTTCATGGATACTGTATATAGTATCAAACGATAGTAAGAGGCAGTCTTTAAACGATGCGCATTGCCAATCTATGGATGCCTGTGTTGTGAAGTTATCCATAACTGCTCTCCAAATTCCAAGTACTTGATATTCGGAAGCAAGTTTAATCTCTTCCAAACTTGAGTTGTCAATCTGCTGCAAGCCCTCAAATAACCCATGAATACTTGGGTTTGTTACCAAATCCTTCACTAGAAAATCGATATCATCTTCCGTTATATTGTAATTTATCAGTGCTTCTGTTATATTTATGCCGCTTTCATTAACATCCATGAAAGTATTTTCCTGTAATTTGCTTATAGTCTCATTAACATGTGATGAATTCATGGTGTCGTATTGATATTCCTGAGCAATTTCGCTTAAGAAAGTCATTGATTGAACCAGATATTCAATACAATCAGACAATTGTTCACACCTTTCATGAAACCAGCTGACACGTAATGCATTTTCTTCATCTTGCATGATTGCTGAAGCATTGTTTCTCTTTGCGTAATCTCCTTCGAATGTATATATATATATGGTTTCATTAACTAGTAGGTTAGGATTGAATTCAATTTCGCGTTTCTTCCTGAAGGGCAACAGATCGTCAACCATGATCTCGATAATATGAACTGCTGTATTCCAGATACTTTCTGCCAAATTATTAAAATTGATTATCGCCACAAATGTTTTAACACCTGATCTTAAAATGTCAGCTTTAATCCGAACTTCAAAAGCGAAGAGGTTATTAGAGGACATCTCTATCTCAAACGACACATGCCGAATGTCAACTGTTTCTCCAAGTCCATATGTACTAATGAAATTAAATACTTCAATGCCAGCTGCTACAGATGTTTCTACTATTTCAAAAGCCAGTTTCGTCCCTTCTAGAACCAGTATTACTCCATCAAGTGATTTTACCGCCAATTCCATTGCAAATTCAGCTGGTCCTAAATTAATTCTCGCCAGTTCAACAGAAAACTCTGCAACTGATACCGCAATCTTCGCAGCATCAAATGACAATAGAACTGTTTCAATCGTAATTTGGGCTATTTTTAGAGCAGCATAGGCTGCAGCCCTCACTGCTGCACACAGTATATTTTTGGCAACACATATTGGATCTACAATTGTAAACATACACTTCGAGTATTTTAAGCAAGGATAATACCAGGTAATTCCCCATGTTTTTTTTTTACAAATCTTCAATTTGAAGCCAGGGATACATAATTTATCACAGACTTTTATTTTACACAGTTTCTGAATATCAAGATGCTTTTCTTGTAACCACTCATAAGCATTCCTAACTTCCTCCTCCATTAAGTCGAGTGTTTCTACAGCTTGATCAAGGGTAGCGATTGCTTCATCAAGTGCTGCATTTAACTTGTCAACAATGATCTTCTTCTGTTCCAGCCACGCTTGTGCCCTGTCAACCATATCCTGTGCTTCTGTGATTGCATCTCTCGCTTCTGACAACCTACGTGTTGCTGTTTCCCCTATTTCCCTAGCAGCTTGTTGTAATGCATGTGTCATTGTGAGAGGAAAAGATTGTTGACCAAATCCAAAGTCTCCCCTCACAGTCCATTTTTGCTGAGACCATGGAACATAAATAGATACTTCAGCGTTCAAGGATACAAAAAACAAATTCCACATTTGACCATCAATTTGAAAGTAAACAAACTCTTGATTGACAAAGAGATTCATTTCGGTGTCAATTCCAAGCAGAGATATCTGGGCCACAAACCGAAATAGAAACGTGTCACTATTCGCAGCGAGTGCAAACTCTGCCCCTGGACTTGTAATTTCAATGTTGAATGTTCCAAGTACTAACTCACGAGAGAATGCTAATATTCCTCGTGTGGCTTTTTCTTCGTCAAACATTTCATACAACCCACTGAACCGGCTACATTGACCAAGTACATTAGAATGTACAACTTCAATGTCAACCATTCCAAAGTCCAATGCAAGAATTTTGAAATCTACTGTTAATTTCATCCCAAGACCTGTGAAATTTTCTCTTATATTAAGAACATCTTCAATGTACGATTGAGCGACTTGTTCAATATTTGCTTTCAATTGTTGCAAGTATGTCTCAATCAATTGTTCCATATCATCAGCAAACTGTTCTATCAAAGCAGGAAACTCCTTTTTCACCCTGTTCCAAATGTCAATGATTGCTGCAACATGTGATCTGATAGGTGCTATAATATCTGGTATGTCACTAAATGAACCATTTCTCAATGCACTGACGGCATCTTCTACAGTTTCCCGTAGCATAAGAAGTTCCGATTTCAACTCTGTGAGCGTATTTTCTGCAAGTTCACCAATGTCTTCCACAACTGTCTCGATCGCATTAACCAACTCATCAATATCAGGAAGTATTAATTCAACAATATCTATAATATCTCGCTTAGGCAGAAGCGCAATTTCATCAGATATATCATATGTTAAGAAGGCATCAATCGTGGTATCTAAATATACACTGAACAAGCCTCCAAACTTTGAACTACCAAATGGATTAGCATACACCCATCCACTAAAAAAGAAACCGGGTGGATCTGCAGTTGCACCACACCATTCTCTATTTGCACCTACAAGTATAAATATAAATGAATAAAATGATTAGATGAATGAACCGATTAAATAAATACAATTATTTAAATTTAATGAATAAATTAATTACCTCCCAATGATAACAATGCTGTTGCCTCTGCCTGTACGGCTCCCTGTGTAGTAATTGTGATATGTTCTCCCAAAACGTTGAATTCAATGAGCATGTCAACTTGTGATTCAAACACGACTATTGCTTCCCAACGAGCAGCAAAAATATGCGTTAAGACCTGCAAAATAGAACACGTAACTGTAGTGTTGGGTATAGGTTAACTCTAACCCTGTTCACTTAACGACAAATATAGATGGTTCAGACTCACTTTAGAAAGAGTAGAGGGCAAATATATGTATAGTTAAACAAAACAAGATGTTACAGAACGAAGTGACATAGTTAGCGACACAAAAGCTATATACTTGAAACAGTTCGTCCCAGCATCGCAACATGGCTCAGGAATAGTTTAACATCAGACCCGTGAAATTAAAACCAACTTATTTGCAGGCAATATGTGCTGATAACAAGATGCGCATGTCTACCAGGCATTTCAGGTTCTAAATTAGTTTCAAATATATAATTGATGTCAAACTACTGTAAATCCCGGCCAGTTGATGTGGACAAATGAAGGTCGGATTCTATATACTAAACGCCAATTACCAGGGAGCAGAAATCACTGCATTTTGCTGTATATATACTGGTAATTACTGGTACTACACCCACATGACAGTGAGACATGTGCTCTGGTCCATCCCCAGGAAGAGCATGTTCTTTGTTATTGAGTCAGCTCAGAGTTGTGGAAATGTTGCTTTCTAATTAAAATACTGTGACGCTGAATTGACCTACATACTGTATTCAGGCCAAAACTATCTAGGTCAGTCCCAATGCGAATTGAGAATTTTTGGAGTGGATGGTGTACAATTTGTCAGTATTCATTGCAAAATTGACAGGGCGTTGACATAGATGTGGCGTGTTTTGTCACAAGCCCAAAGAGTACGTTTTCTGAGAATCACACATACGACATATTATTTGGAAACAAAGTAATTCCAACAATGTGTACGAGTATATGAGTGATTATCAACAGAGATACCAATCTTTTTTCTTGTGATTTGTATGTGATACAAGTATTTAGTTACATTCATCCTGAAATTGAAATTCTTTTGACATGTACATGATTATTTTTTTTCTGATTAATTAATGGATGAATCTTGAATGATAAATTCAAGTCGAATCATCCATTATCAATAACGTTCTAAAGTCTACTGTATTCCATGGCAATGCTACCCACAAAATATTTCTATTCCAAACAGCAATGCTACCTTACACAATAGCTTGACCTCTTAGTTAGACAAAATCGCTGCATCAAATTCACCACTACCATACACCCAATACTAATAACAATATTGTGTTTCCTGGCTTGTACAATCCTGGTGTATATTCCTTGCTTTTAGTTGCCAAAGGATTAATGGAATGCCTTGTTGAATTGTGGAGGTTCCTTTCTAATTCTCATTATGAATTAGAAATTGTGGCTTGGTCTGATACAATCGTCTTTTTTATCAACGTGATATATATATATATATATATATATATATATATATATATATATATATATATATATATATATATATATATATATATATATATATATATATATAATAAAGCCAAAAACACACGTATGAAACATAACAAACATAATCCATATATTACTTTACCTTCTCAATATCCTCAACTCGAAGCAAAACCATTAGGCTGCCAGATAATGAAAGTGACACATCAAAGTCCCCGTTTACATTCAATAAATCATTATTTGAAACTGATATTGCTGCCCATATGTTGTAACCATTTTCTAATGAGTATGTAAACATGTGGTCACCATTCCACAAAGTCACACTGTTCTTCTCAGCCTTTAGTTTTTTATCCACCGATACTCCAAAGCCGATGACATCGATTGTCCAACCTTCTTCAGCTGGTATTTCTAATACTTTGAGATTGCGTAGAACGTCTCGAGAACCTTCGGGGAACATTATTATTATTGTTCCCAATACTGTATCACACGTGTCTATGAGAAGACATATTTCATCGATTGAACTTGGAAGAGTTATTGTGTCCCCAAGAATGGTTATTTGTGTTTCACTTTTGAAATGAATGACAGAATACAAATCATCTGCGAAGACAGGTGCACCATGACAGGCATCATAGTTTGATATCTGAGACCCATAAAGAATAAACGAGTTGATACCACTTAGTTCTATATAATTGTGACTCTCATCACTGATTCTAATCCAGCTCGGCAGATAGTCGGCTAAGCCAATCAGGTAAGTGTTTACAAATGAATTCGTTTCAAGGAATTCCTTGATATCATATACAGTGAAAGCAATATCAATACAATCACTGTTTTCAGAGGTAACAATTTCATTTCCAATTTCAGGGGTATAGAAAGAAGACATGCTGGATAGTCCAAACGAAGACGATTTCGTTACAACGAGGCCTTTTATTGAGACCGGAATGGATAACTGGTTGATGTCAAGAAAGACAATTCCAAAAGTGAAATGAATGGTAGAGTCGGCTTTTAATTCATACCATATAGATGTAGAAGACAGCGATAAATGGTTACCAGATGCAGAAGGGCACTGAAACAGTTCTTCAATGTAGCATCCTTTTGGAATTGTGAACTCAGGTATATCAAACTTCTCAAAGACAGTCATAATTGTCATCACCAAGTCCTCTAAAGCAATAAAATCATCAGCGCTGATTCCAGACAGAGTTATTGCAGTAGTGACCAAGCCAGATACCAGAGGTGTAATTGTCACTTCAGTAAATGTCTCCGGGTTTAATATAGATACAGTTGCTGGGTCAAATAGAGCGCTCGTCGACAACAATGTAAGCAACAATAGTTGCTGCGGTTTTGCAAATATGCTGAATGTGTATGATTCCCCAACAATCAAGGCTGGTAATTGTTCAACTGTCACAACACCGAATTCACATAATTCTCCTTGATACCCAGTGTTATCACAGTCACATTTCGGTTGGTTATCAGGTCCGTGAACACAAATGCCGCTGTTCAAACACAAACTCGTCACACAGATGTCTACAACACAAACAATATTCATTATTATTATTTTTGTTTTATAGTGTTCTAATTTCCAATGTGATGTAATATGCCTGGCTGCTGACCATTCGCGTGTCTTCAATATTTAATGTACGAACCATCTCCACTACTTCTCCACAACTATTCAGTAACAAATACACAATTTGCGTCTTCAACAATACCTTAAACACACGTGCCACATGCGATCGTTCGTCGTTAGAGGGATCAAAGCCTCTCAAATGTCGAATTGCTATGACACACAATATTTAGATTATAATGCTTTGTTTTGTTTTATGTTCTACATTATACACGCATAAATACACGCATAAATTGTTCCTTAAAAATTTGTTACATAACTTTATATAGTTTAAATTTTTTCTAAACAATCTTGCCCATATGCATGTACGTCCCACCATGCTTAATGTGCCTATCAAAATATTGTCGAAATTGTAACCGAAAATATACAGCTGTTTGCAGCATTTATTGACTGAGATACACAAAATATTAGATAACTCACCATTACATAAGCTTCCATCTTCATCCAAGACAAACCCCGGAACACAATCACACGTATAGCTGCCAACAGCATTCTGGCATATTTGTTCACACGTGTTTTCTGTCGAACATTCATCAATATCTTCAAAAATAAATATTTTTCAAGTTTAAGCCTGTGATGGGTTTGATATTTTAGGTGGTGGCAATGGATTGAAATTGTTACATATGTAGCATTTTATCCAATTATTATCGCGCTTGTGAATATTACCCTTATTGTCCAGTTGTATTCATATGCAGGGATACATAACATGTTAAAAACACTGAATATATGGCATGATAAATACTACACAGATCTCACAGAAATCGCGCGTAAGTAATGATGCAGCATTATTACAATAGGTAGTACTGACAAATACGTGTAAACTCTTACTTCAGCTACTGAGTATACATACATAATAAATGAGATTACATTAGCTACAAAACCGAATAACCGCTATTGTAAATTGAATTGACCTTCTACTTTGACTAAAACCGTGAAGCTTTAGTCAGGGAATAACGCTAGGAGTTAAGAGTTCTTCCTCGACTATTGAACAAGTAAGCAAGGGCGGGGCTTATCCCACAGCATCATCCACAGCAGATCATTAAACGACTATCTTTTGCCAGTTTCGATAAAGGTCTATGTTTTATAATTACAAAGTTTAGTATCTCCTCCCCAGATTGTGTTCACATGTGATCTCTTTAACACAGTTTAATTGTAATTAGATGTAAAAGTGTCAGCAGTCTTCCACGCTCACGTGACCATTTTGTGGCTGCCAGTGAAGCAGTATAGGAAGCCTGACTAGTATAAATAAAATATCTTGTCCTTTTTCTAATCAATCTTGTGTTATACATATTAGTATTTTTCAAACTATCACACGCAAGTTAACAAATGTGACAGTAGAGAAAATCTAGTCGATACTGACCGGTCGGATGTAATAAAAGGCACAATTGATGTTTGATTACAAATAGTTGCCCTTTCAAGTAATCTGGATAGTACACCTGTATCGTCAAAATGTCTTCGAAATCATTCCTTAATATCAATTAAAACGGCTAGTTAGCAATTGTTACACTATGTTTATATATTATAATTTACGCGTCATCAGCGACTTTCAAACAATACGGTAGTTTAACTAATATTCCTATTCATTATTCCCCGGACAACCGATAAGTCTGGGCAAAGACTAACTCTAGCCTGGTGATGTGTTATATTTTCCGTGAATTAATTAAGGCAAGTTTACGTGTTTATGGATACTCGGCGCATTCTATAACAACTGTGACTTTTAAAATCACGATTACATTCTAACTCGTGCGATTACCTACACATATATTGCGCCAATGGGAGGCATAACTTTTCCAACTTATCGTACAATTTATGCAAATGTATAATTCCCATATTGTATTAGACAAACACTGCTACTTTACACTGAAAAACAAAGAATTATTAGATAAAAAGTTCGACTAAGTTTTATTAAGAAAAGAAATATAGAATATAGAGCCATAGTCCAAACAAAAACTGCCACACTTACCCAGACAACTAACGGCGTTGATGTCAAGTTCAAATCCTTGGAAACATGAACACGATGCAACTCCACTCACTGTTTCACATATCTGGGTACAATTATGAGATGTAGTTTCACATGCATCGACGTCTGTGGAGACAAACATCACATAACACGTTAGACACGTTGGTACTATATTATTAATTCAATAATGTACCCGGTAGATGCATTTTAAAACTATAATGTACGAGCACGATATATGTTCATAACTATTAATTTACGATTATTTAAAAAAAATGTCACAGGGTATATCACAGTGTATATAACTCACCTGAACATGTTTTTCCATTGACATCCAAAATATATCCAGTGTTACAAGTACAAGTAAAGCTCCCTTCTGTGTTGTCACATTGGTGTTCACATCCAGCGCTGCCGACTGTGCACTCATCTATATCTAACGTAATAAATACAATTCTTCGGCATTAGTATATAATATGTATAAACCGTACAAGCACTTCTTGTAACCGTTATTGTTTTTTTTTTCGATCTATGGCGTAATTGAATTTCTACAGTATGTAATTATCTTGTATTACTTCATACCTTGGCACTGATTACTGTCGTCCAATTCATAACCATGGAAACAGTTGCATTGATAGGAACCGGGTAGATTGAGGCATTCCTGTGTACACGGGTCACCAATACATTCGTCTATATCTGCATTACATAATTGAGTGAAACATGTCATCACGTGATCATTATACTAAATAATCCCAAACATCACATCTTGTAAATGCCATTATCGCTTCATACTTACCGTTACAATCAGCACCATTGGGGTCCAAAACAAAGCCGATATTACATGAGCATTCAAAACTTCCCTGTGTGTTCTGACAGGTATATTCACACCCACCATTGGAGGTAAGACACTCATCGATGTCTGTGGAAGAAATATATCCTTTAGTAAGACTGTAATAGTAAACATCGTCACGTGGTTGCTAAATAATTTCAGAATAATTTGGCAAAATATTTTAAAGCAGGGGAGTCGTCACCCACGCATGCGTCAGATGGCCATAGCGTGTCTTTGTTTACAAACAAGCGTCTACCCATGAGGCTTTGCGTTTTTAGCGTGTGTTGTTATCGTCGCTTGGGACTCAATTCCCGCGCATGCGCAGGTGACGACCCTCCCGCTTTAAGCATTGCTTTGAAAAACAAGTTGTGTCACGGGGATAATACTGTACAACGGGATGATACAGGCAACGCTTCTCTGTAGTTCAAAGAACGCATATTGAAACTCGAAACGAAAATATGGCCTTTGCGTTTTTAGCGTGTGTTGTTATCGTCACTTGGTACTCAATTACCGCGCGTGCGCAGATGACGACCTTCCATCTTTAAATGTGGACAAGTGACAACAATAAATTACTACGTTTGATAAATGAACGTTTTGGTTATTGCCTAAATATTATTTCACGTTTGATTTTGTGTAAATAAAACATGTCTATTTTATTCTGGGTTGTTCATCTCACATCATAGAATATATCGCGAATGTTCACAATTCCTGTCTTTTTATTCAACACCTGAATACTTTATTGACGATATGTTAATTCCCGGAGTCTCTAATACAAGTAAATACTCGTTGACGGACACAACACCCATACATAGCTTAACATGATAAATCTTTCTGTGAATGTTGTATTTTCTTTGTTAATACGAAATATTGCATGTCTCTTATATGCTAAGAACATGTGTACTTCATAAAGTGTCACTCACCCACGCATTGCGTATCTATGATATGATAGCCATCGTTACACATACATATATATGATCCAACTGTATTGATGCAGACTTGATTACATGGCTGATCCACTGCACATTCGTCAACATCTGAATGAGAAACAGGCTTAGTTGCGTTGGTATTTTACTGTCGCACATCGCGTGTTGCACGTGCTTTCATGACAGTGCATGATACAAATATGAATATAGCAAATGATCATATATGTAATGTGATGAACAGGTTAAATATAAGGCACCATTTGTCAACGATTAGAACAAACTATTATACTTTATTATAGTCCGTCGCACTTGAATCATACGAATCATAGCAATGTCTATTTTTAGCCAAATTTGTGCAGATTAGATGGTGTAATTTGTAAATTGTTAGCATAAAGCAAATTGTTGAAATTAAAATAACATTTACTAAAGTCACGATAGGCAAGAACTAGTTTTTAACAACGCAAGTAAACGTTTAGTTGTGTTTGGCTAAATATATTTATCAGATATTTACAAAATGATATTTTCAACAATACTTGATAAATATACAAGTATCGGGATATATATGACATATATATATATATATATATATATATATATATATATATATATATATATGACATATATATATATATATATATATATATATTAAAGTACAGTTTGTTGTGTTTGTATTACTCTCTGCATATTGAGAGTGTACCGTTATCTGATTTGTGATAATCAATTAGTTCCAAGTAAGCGCAAATTGTTCTGCCTGCCGACAAAAATATATTATTATAACTCAAGTCGAGATTTTTGTTTCACTATTGGTGTGTTGTGAACGTATTTGAAAGCTAGTTTTATTTACCTATACATGTGTTCGCATCGGTTGCCTCCATACCAGGTTCACAGTGACAATTGTAGCTACCATCAGTGTTCTCACAAAGTTGATCACATCCACCATTATTGGTTAAACACTCATTTATATCTAAAAAAAAATAACAAATTAACAGTTATTTATAAATGCATTAGGCGCTGTTCTTCTTTTATATAGTTCACTTCTCAAGTACCTACAAACTTACCTGAACATGTGTATCCATCAAATTCCATGGAATACCCAGGATAGCATGAACATACGTAGCTACCAGGCGTGTTTGTACATACATGCTGGCAACTGCTCCAGGCGCATTCATCTACATCTTTATGAACAAAATAAAGTTCGATTAGAATTCATTCATTCATTCATTCATTCATTCATTCATTCATTCATTCATTCATTCATTCATCCATTCATTCATTCATTCATTCATTCATTCATTCATTCATTCATTCATTGAATTTCGCTAATTCATACGTTCACTAACTCACTAACTCAAAATTTCATCAGTGTTGGAGCTGGAGATCAGGTATGTACCGTAATGACATGTTGTGTAGTTAGTTGCTTTAGTTGAAATTGATAATAACCAAATTAAATACTGGTTTAACATCATACGCCGTCGTAGCAAATCGTGGTTCGATCTTATGTCATGTCAGGTAGTCAAACACATGGAGTACTAGTTTCTTATTTGTATCGTCTGTATTCCATGTGTTTAATTGTACGTCGGGTTTTAATTCATAATATAATACATATATTTAGTTTAATGGCCAAACATGTGTTGAATTTATTATCTTAAATAAACTTGTCGATACGATCAATAATCATTATACTCAACCGTTACAAGTCTTCAAATCCGAAGCGATCAGAAACCCATAATCACAAGAACAAAAGTACGTTCCCATGGTATTGTGGCAGTTCTGTTCGCAATCACTTACATAAGGATGAACACATTCGTTCACATCTGAAAATAATACATAATTTTATTATGACAATGCAAGAAGAAATTCAAAATAAGGCATTACTATTATAGTAAAAAATGACGAGACAAGTATATTTGTTTGACCACGTCATAGCAATCGTGCAAACAATTAAAGTTACTTTTCTTAGCAGGAATTGTCTTACCTATGCACGTCTTTCCATCAATATCAATTTTATAACCCATTAAACATGAACAGTGATAACTTCCCATAGTGTTGACGCAGAAGTGTGCGCACTCATTAATAAACATGTTGCACTCGTTATCATCTGTCAAGAAAAATAATCCATGATGGGAAATAAAGAACCTGAACAATATGCATAATAAAACGATGATGAATATGTAGTGAATGAAAGCAATATATAGGAACCTGAAGTCATGAAATCAAGTCTTTTAAAGTGGAGGAATCGTCATTTACGCACGAGGCAGACGGTCATAGCGTGTCGTTGTTCACAAATAAGCGTCTACCCATGAGCCTTTGCGTTTAACGTTTGTTGTTATCGTCGCTTAGGTAACAGCGACTCCGCCTTAGTTTAATGTTTCACACGTCAGGGTATGCGTGTACATGTATACAAGTTTATTGCTAGTACCATACGTACTTAGTGAATGATATTTGCAATTGGATTTTATGACTTTTCCAAACACACAAAAAAAAAACTCGTTTTTACCTGTACATGATGTGCCATCCGCTGCTAGACCGTATCCGCTGATGCAGTCACAGATGAAACTACCAGCAGTGTTCTGACAAATCTGATCACACACACCAATACTGCATTCGTCGATATCTAGCAAATATTCAGGACATTTATTAACGATGTTATTTTAAAAGTTTATTATATCTCAACAAGATTTCGATTCGTCAGAAAATAAATATTAGTTTTTTTTAAAGGATATCTACACTGGGCATTAGAGTGCGTCCAGGCAACACTAGTAAGCATATACACCATGCATGAACGCACGCATGAATGTGTGTTCAACGTAAAACGATTCAATTAAAAAAACACACGTTTGAATAAGATTGTAATTTAATTAAATCAAATAATTTATTAAAATAACTTAAATTAACATATGATGAATTTCACCAAATTAAATTGAAATAGAAGCGCAAAATCTGATATGTTGTCCTGGTCACTCTGGCGGCTAAAACGATCTAATCTAATAAACTATATTATATATGCAGTTATGTGATTACTGGTCTGTGTAAATCAATATGTCAGTATGTTTGTCAGAAGGCACATCACATATCCCTTACCTGCCTGACATCTGTCTAATTCATAGCCCGGTGCGCAATTGCACTCATACGAATCAATAAGGTCAATGCAAGTTGCCCCGTTATAACATGGGTTACTGGAACACTCCAGGATTTCTGAAATCAGAGATATGTCATTGGTTTATCAGGTGATAGTAATATGAGGTGATTACGAGGATACTGCAAACTATGCACGAAGACAATACAGCGGGAGTATCGTCCGACACGCAGCATACATCTTTACCTGAAAGGAATACATCATGGGAATGCCGAAATCCAAAACATTTAGAACAGATTTAGCGAACTTTTTCGTGTAGGGTCCGCTTACGCACGTAATCATTCCATATTTGAAATTCGCATTTCCTAATATGGTGGGATGAAAATACCCCGTAAAATACCTACGGCATTACGGTGACAGATGTATAATAATATAGTTTTATATGTTTTACTTCATTATACTAGTATGTGTGTGTCATTGATAATACTTACCCTGGCACGAATTTCCACTTGATTCTAAGATGTAGCCAGGATAGCAACCACAATAGAAACTACCGATAGTGTTATGACATATTTGATCACACCCACCATTATTACTGAGGCATTCATTAATATCTAGGTGAGAATTACAGGCAATCAGAGTAGTAATTATATATATATATAAAGTTGACCACAGACTAAGTTAAATTGAAACTGACGCTTCTTGTTTGCAATAATATTCTAAATACAGATTTCGAGAAATGCTTGCGAATGTAAATTTGGTCATATAGAATGGTCGTTTCGATAAAACTCCAGCAAGATCGCCCTGGGCAATGTTTTTGATGAGGGGTCATATATCATTAAAACCGAAACAACGCTTTTCACGTCCACATAAATATGACGGGAACCTTTATTGTAAAGGGATTTTTTTTTAAAAAAGTGTTGTAAAACTGACATCCCTTACTGTATGCATCACTTTAAATGTATATTTCAGTTTGAGTGACTTAGGCGCCATGTTTAAAGTTTGTAATATAATACCATATGGATGCAATGATTGACCCGATACGTGCTTGACCCAGTGTCAATACAAGCTCAATATATTGACGAATTTCAGAATTTTAAATTTCCAATTGCGTCTAATCAAAAATACAGGCAATTATAAGAACAAATAAACTGGCATGTAGGCATGAGTGACGCCCTCGCCGGCCAAACGGCATCAGACCACACTGTTGGGGTTGGAGCACCACGGACGCGACCTTATCAGGCTAACGAACAAATAAACACAGCAAATGCGCCTCGATACAGTAATACGCGCTCCTCGTTACGCCACGTTGGACTGTCTTAAAATATTATTCTAACAACGAATTTTCAATTACATATAGGTTTTTTTAGACTGTCGACAGTTCTCGGGCCTAATAAAGAGTCAGCGTTTAAACGAAATCCCGAAGGCATTTCAAGCAAGGGCCGTAAGGCCCAAGAGACTGTTATAGCATGTAACGCCCTCATGTGGCATTACGTGGAAATTGCCCGGTGACGTTCCTACTGAGACTTGTCACTCATCTACATCATACACCGATCAACCAATCATTAGCGAAACGAATCACCAATAAACAGTAAGTGGATGATCCAGAGAGGTCAATTAGTACCACCCATATTCAAATTTGTCTACGCCATTCTCCGCATGCATAATTAATATCAAGGCGAGTCTTGCAAGCGTTAAAACGTCTATAGCAAGAGCGGATCTAGGATTCTGGAATAGGGGGCGGGGCGATAAGTTGGCCGAAGGCCAAGTTCGAGAGCGCCGATGGCGCGAAGCCCTGTTGGTTGTTAAAAAATAGGAGGGGCCGCGGCCCACTCGGCCCCCTCTAAATCCGCTCATGTATAGCGTTTGAAAATAAGTGACTCTTTATTGGGCCAGAGAACTGTCGACAGTCTAAAGTTTTCTGAATGTTCATCTTGCGCGTAATTCACAGTAATTTCTACAGATCTGCATTGGAACTACACTGTCACTGTGTACGTGAAATACTCACCTGGACAAGATGTTCCGTCCGTTGCCAAGGAATAACCAGTATAACATTGGCAATAGAAACTACCAACAGTGTTGTAGCAGAGATGCTCACATCCACTATTACTATCAGTGCATGAATCGTAGTCTGGGAAACAATTGCAAAGATCATGGCATGTTATGTTGCAAACTGGACCATGTAGAATTTTGAAATAACATTTAGGAGAAAGTGTTGGTTTTCACATCTTGCATGGCATACAATTTGTCAGTGTTTGCTTTCTATTCATCTTTGATTTCCACCGGAAATACATATCTGCACATCAAACTTATTTGAAAATAAAATACCTCTTGTAATTATGTAAAAAAAATTGCATATTTGCATATAAAATAACAACTCTGAGATTTGAGTTCAAACGTCACAGGGCATGGAATGCCAAAGCTTGTTACCATACTCACCTATGCAGCTCTTTGTATCTGACGTCAGCAAGTATCCCGGATGACAAGAGCAGTGAAAACTACCAGGAGTATTGTGACAGATATGCTCACATCCACCATTAGAAGTACCACATTCGTCAATGTCTGAAACAAGATTAGTACTTAGATTCGGGACAGATTTTTTGTAGCTCAAAAACAATTTCTTTTTTAGTAATGGGAAGGACGGCAGCTTGATTGTGATTGTTGCAGAACTACGTGATAAAAACAGCATTTATTTTGATAGCTCGAGAGCAATATTGTACGATGCTTGCCAAATTCTAAATCGAGTTAAATCTACAATGGAATATTGCAATATTGCACCCGACACTATTTGACTTTTTGCTGATTTGCTAATTGAATTGATAGTACTCATGAATAATGATACGAAGAATACGTGGACGTCAACAAATGAATGAGTAATGTTTTTTTTTTTTTTTTTTTTACATGAACCAGAACGCTTTGCTGGGTAGCAGAACACTGCACTAATTTATCTTAAAAACTGAACTCCATTTCAATATAACAAGTAAAACTTACCTTGATCACAGCAAGTTCCTGTCCATCCCGCGAAACAGTCACAATAATTTGTCGACGCTACACCATTCCCGTGACAACCACCAATGTTACACGGCTGAGTATCAGTCAGGGCGAAGAGGCATGTACCTCCACACTGGGCTGGGATCACTACAGATCGTGTTCGTGACATTGTGCCTAAAGTACCACATGGTGCTGTACAAGACGTCCATGGTCCCCATTCGCCTACTGTGCAGTCTACACCTGGGCAAGGGGCACGGCGACGACGACGACGGCGTCTCCAACCGTCTCCAAGATATATCTCACAAAATACAACCAAGACGAATAATATGAATATCTTATTGGGACCCATCATTTGACTCAGGAAAGCAGCCCGGATGCCATTTATAACGACTGAAAATAATAAATTAAGAAGTTTCTTATTAGAGTTATTAACGCTCAGTCACAGTGCAATCAACTGATACGCCAAGTTAAACTAGGGATATGTGGTCCTAGGTCTATCTAGACATAAAATAGCATACGAAGTTACAATGGGAGTATAGTCTTAGGACTGTCTAGATACAAAGTTACAATGGGAGTATAGTCTTAGGACTGTCTAGATACAAAGTTACAATGGGAGTATAGTCTTAGGACTGTCTAGATACAAAGTTACAATGGGAGTATAGTCTTAGGACTGTCTAGATACAAAGTTACAATGGGAGTATAGTTTTAGGACTGTCTAGATACAGAGTTACAATGGGAGTATAGTCTTAGAACTGTCTAGATACAGAGTTACAATGGGAGTATAGTCTTAGGACTGTCTAGATACAGAGTTACAATGGGAGTATAGTCTTAGAACTGACTAGATACAAAGTTACAATGGGAGTATAGTCTTAGGACTGTCTAGATACGAAGTTACAATGGGAGTATAGTCTTAGGACTGTCTAGATACAGAGTTACAATGGGAGTATAGTCTTAGAACTGTCTAGATACAAAGTTACAATGGGAGTATAGTCTTAGGACTGTCTAGATACGAAGTTACAATGGCAGTATAGTCTTAGGACTGTCTAGATACAAAGTTACAATGGGAGTATAGTCTTAGGACTGTCTAGATACAAAGTTACAATGGGAGTATAGTCTTAGGACTGCCTAAATACGAAGTTACAATGGAAGTATAGTCTTAGGACTGTCTAGATACAGAGTTACAATGGGAGTATAGTCTTAGAACTGTCTAGATACAAAGTTACAATGGGAGTATAGTCTTAGGACTGTCTAGATACGAAGTTACAATGGGAGTATAGTCTTAGGACAGTCTAGATACAAAGTTACAATGGGAGTATAGTCTTAGGACTGCCTAGATACAAAGTTACAATGGGAGTATAGTCTTAGGACTGCCTAGATACGAAGTTACAATGGAAGTATAGTCTTAGGACTGTCTAGATACAGAGTTACAATGGGAGTATAGTCTTAGAACTGTCTAGATACAGAGTTACAATGGGAGTATAGTCTTAGGACTGTCTAGATACGAAGTTACAATGGGAGTATAGTCTTAGGACTGTCTAGATACAAAGTTACAATGGGAGTATAGTCTTAGGACTGTCTAGATACAAAGTTACAATGGGAGTATAGTCTTAGGACTGCCTAGATTCAAAGTTACAATGGGAGTATAGTCTTAGGACTGTCTAGATACAAAGTTACAATGGGAGTATAGTTATAGGACTGTCTAGATACAAAGTCACAATGGGAGTATAGTCTTAGGACTGTCTAGATACAAAGTTACAATGGGAGTATAGTCTTAGGACTGTCTAGATACAAAGTTACAATGAGAGTATAGTCTTAGGACTGTCTAGATACAAAGTTACAATGGGAGTATAGTCTTAGGACTGTCTAGATACAAAGTTACAATGGGAGTATAGTCTTAGGACTGTCTAGATACAAAGTTACAATGGGAGTATAGTCTTAGGACTGCCTAGATGCAAAGTTACAATGGGAATATAGTCTTAGGACTGTCTAGATACAAAGTTACAATGGTAGTATAGTCTTAGGACTGCCTAGATGCAAAGTTACAATGGGAATATAGTCTTAGGACTGTCTAGATACAAAGTTACAATGGGAGTATAGTCTTAGGACTTTCTAGATGCAAAGTCACAATGGGAGTATAGTTCTAGGACTGCCTAGATGCAAAGTTACAATGGGAGTATAGTCTTAGGACTGTCTAGATGCAAAGTTACAATGGGAGTATAGTCTTAGGACTGCCTAGATGCAAAGTCACAATGGGAGTATAGTCTTAGGACTGTCTAGATGCAAAGTTACAATGGGAGTATAGTCTTAGGACTGTCTCGATGCAAAGTCACAATGGGAGTATAGTCTTAGGACTGTCTAGATACGAAGTTACAATGGGAGTATAGTCTTAGGACTGTCTAGATGCAAAGTTACAATGGGAGTATAGTCTTAGGACTGCCTAGATGCAAAGTTACAATGGGAGTATAGTCTTAGGACTGTCTAGATGCAAAGTTACAATGGGAGTATAGTCTTAGGACTGTCTAGATACAAAGTTACAATGGGAGTATAGTCTTACGACTGTCTAGATACAAAGTTACAATGGGAGTATAGTCTTAGGACTGTCTAGATACAAAGTTACAATGGGAGTATAGTCTTAGTACTGTCTAGATACAAAGTTACAATTGGAGTATAGTCTTAGTACTGTCTAGATACAAAGTTACAATGGGAGTATAGTCTTAGGACTGTCTAGATACGAAGTTACTATGGGAGTATGGTCTTAGGACTGTCTAGATACAAAGTTACAATGGGAGTATAGTCTTAGGACTGTCTAGATACGAAGTTACAATGGGAGTATAGTCTTAGGACTCTCTAGATGCAAAGTTACAATGGGAGTATAATCATGGGACTCTCTAGATGGAAGTATAAACTAGCGAATGTACCATGTGGGCAGATGCGCATAATGTAAAAGAAACGTACCGTTAATGGTAAACGTTAACTGAGCATGTACACGAACAAAACAGAGTTTCATGGTTTGAGCTCATGTTTTTGCAACTAAAGCTAAATTTAGGGGGTCATTGTAAGTGCATTGAACTATCTACAGGTACAAAAGTACTCCATGCATTGGCAACTATTCACGCATGACACCCTGATGGAGATAGTAAATTACCTGACAAAATAACGTCTTTGGGTACAAATAGTTGAACGAAACACTATAAATTGTCTTTTAGAATTCAGCTTTATGAATAACTATCATCCAATAGTTGGTGTTTTGGTGTACACTGCTCGCCATCCCTCATGCATCTCATTGTTCATGTTCAGAGTGGTGTAGTCATGCTTTGTACATGATAATTCGTGCGTTACTTATTGAATTTTAAGTTTCATTTGTTGCATTCTACGGTTGAAATTGGTAAGGGGATGTGCATGGTTTCTCACACCAAGTACCATATAATATGACAGTAACATTACTGATTGCAAAATTATAAGGTGACAACTGTGCATTATGCGATATCCTAAAACAGAACAAATGATCTAGTCATCCCTATGTACTGAGCCAAGGTAATATACCGACATACAATCAGGTTTTCACGGGCTATTCGAACACTGTTTGTCTAATGTTGATCAATTATATCAATGATGATATAATTGAAATAATAATGTGTCCCGGGGACTAATAAATCTTTCACACAGTTCACCTTCTCGCCACAATATTATATTATTTAGATCAATTATATTAGTTAATCGTCAGTGATATTTATCTGCGATTGCATTTTACAATATCAATACTTAAGGCATGTGTAATTTGGTGATAAATTATGATAATGTGATTAATATAGCTTTCACACAGTTCACCTCCTAGCCCCAATATTAAGGCCCAACAAACCAATAAACATTGCCACACTCCACCCTATAAGCCATAATACATAAACAATACTCGTCATTACACTTAATCATTGCGACTGACGTAAAACCCAGACACATGATACAATTATAATAACGACATCTCTGCGCAGATTATAACACTGAACAATCGATTTACTGTACCCAAACTAGTTCCACATTAAAACCATACCTGCCAACCAGGAGATTGAGCATGAATGTTCTGTCAGAAATAATAGTTACACCTACCTTTTCGGTAATCTGCAGGAGACAAGTCTGGGGAGGTACGTTAATGGTCAGGATGGCTATAAAACACACTTGTTTATCATTACCAACTTCTCAAGCGTGTACAGGTACAAGTGGCACACAGTTCACACACAGTTCAGTTGCTGTTTTTATAATGATATGCGCACTGATGTATATTCTAACATCCATCATGATATACGTCTGACGCGAATGAAGAATTCCTAAATTTCAATTTAGTTGCTGCAACTATACGGCATAGTAGCCAGTATTTTATTATTTTATTTTTTAAACTAAATTTTGCGACATTTATATCACCAAGTTTGAAAGCGATTAATAACATATCTATGTTGCGCATATAAGCAAACCCATTTTCGCTATTTGTGTATGTCTTTTGTATAAATGTAAAACAAAAGTTACACAGTTATCGCACCGCTTCGTGTTCGATGTAGTTATAAATACGTTGCGTTCCTTCCTGATGATACCAAGCGTAATACTTTATAATAATATGCACGAAGGCAGTACGTTGAAAGTATTGACGGCCACTAATATATTTATATCTGCACGACTGTCAGTGTCCGGTTATGTGATTATATTTCCGTTACGCGTTAGACAGTTATCTGCGCACAAATTCGTGTATTTCTCTGACATGAGGATGTTTTGCGATGCCGGGTTTTATAAATGCAGTTTGTTTGGAATTGGGTTCTTTTTACGATCAGATTGATGGGTTCCTTCACCATGCACGAGCACAGAAGCAACATACGTGACAGGCAATATATATTGTTCCCATTCGATAGAATGCAATCCTACAAATACGACTTGTGTGGTGGTTCAGGCACAACGTATTCTAGTTTATATTTCTGAGGAATCAAAGCAAACAACCTTTCCTGAGACGCAGCAGGCACACTAAATGTGCGTGCCCACAGTATTCCCGTAATGCTGCAAGTGAGCTAACTATGATTTGTCGGGGCATATTCAAACTGATTTGAACATTAATCGCCCGCCATCTAGATACGCGCGTTGATTTTATGAATCGTGGCCGTCTTTTGATCGTTGTATGAATTATAAAAAGTATCTAATCTTGAATTTATGTTACTTCAAACTCAACGGCCAACATATTGTCCTTTGATCTAACATGAATTAGACGTCAGTGGCCTTTTTTCGAACTCAGTTACAATCGAGGTGTGGTCATGAATATTCATATCATAACAAAACCTGAAACATGTGTACACATTTTTGCCAACAATATCAGTTAAACGTGATTGCGACTGACATGAAACCCAGACATATGATACAATTATAATAACGACATCTCTGCACAGATTATGACGCTGATCAATCGGTTCACTATACCCAAACTAGTTCCACATCAAAACCGTACTCACCAACCAGGAGATTGAGCATGAATGTTCTGTCAGGAATAATATTTACACCTACCTTTTCGTTTGTCTGCAGGCCACAAGTCTGGGGAGGTACGTTAATGGTCAGGATGGCTATAAAACACACTTGTTTATCATTACCAACTTCTCAAGCGTGTACAGGTACAAGTGGCTCACAGTTCACACACAGTTCAGTTGTTGTATTTAAAATGATATACGACTTTGACGCACTGATGTCTATTCTAACATCTATTATGATATACGTCCGACGCGAATGAAAAAAATCCTATATTTCAATTTAGTTGCTGCAACTATACGGCATAGTAGCCATTATTCGGTCATCTAAGGTCAGCATATTTTACTGTTTGTTTTTTTAAACTAAATTTTGTGACATTTCTATCAACAAGTTTGAGAGCAATTAATAACATACCTATGCTGCACATATAAGCAAATCCATTTTTACTTTTTGTGTTTCTGCTTTAAATGCAAAAACAAAAGTTACATAGTCATCAAACCGCATCGTATTCGATGTAGTTTACATTAGACGTATACAATACAATATTGTGATCCTCCCTGATGATGCCAAGCGTAATACCTCATAAGAGGATATTACAATAATATGCATAAAGGCATAATAGATTTATATCTGCACGACTATCACAGTGTCAGTGTCCAGTTATTTGATTATATTTCCGTTACGCGTTATACAATTATTTGCGCACAAATTCTGTATTTCTCTGACTTTAGGATGTCTCGTCACTGTTTTGCGATTCCAGGTTTTAAAATTTAATATAGTTTGATTGATTTTTTTTTCTTTTTACGATCAGATTCATGGGTTTCTTCACCATGCATGGGTTTCTTCACCTCGCCTTCGGCTCTGGCATCATCAATAATATGGTCATGGCCAACATACCTTCACAAACATGTGTTATTATTTAAATGTTGATAATAGCTATTGATGTGCGTATAATGGAAGCAACACTTTGACATATTTTTATGCTGTGTTATATTGCACAAAATCCACACATAGCATTACATATGATTCTTTGTAAATATTTCGACTTCTTTAGTTCGTTAAAAACGTACTATATTTACATGTTTAGCCGTCGTGAAAAATGCAATTTTATGTAATTCGCCAAATAGTTACATGATCAATGCAATTAGCGGTCATATCTTGTCACTAGTCTGATATTAGTCTGCTGAAAAATTGGCACTGAAACACTCGCACTATACCATTGTTTAATGACTTTTAAAATAGTTTACCGATAAAATGTTGTTTTACATTAGCGTCTCCAATGTTGTAGCCAATAATGATTTGATTGCAGTTCACTGATAAAGATAAACTGAACATACATTAAACAAATTGAAAATGAATATAATTTATTATTAATTAGTCCGTTTTAACAATTTTGGAAAATACAGTCCAAGACGTTATTTCATAATGTCTTCATATAATAAATTTGTTTAGGACCGTTGACAGTCGCATAATACAATCTATGGAAACTTATCTGTGTCATTGTCTGAAATTAAGATACGAAATTGAAAAAAAAAACACGCCACCATGTACAACCATCATGCCCCTGTTTTCAATTTGAATATCCTATAAAACATTTGCTGCTGTGGAACTTTAAATTTGCATATCAATCAATCACCAAAAGCTTAAACAAAATGTTTATATCGACAAAGTGAAACGCTTTCTGCTAATTTATGAACGCAATTTATGAAATTGACAAAATGCTCTCAACAAGGTTGGTCATGACAGAAGTCACTTTGTTCGTGAAAATTTTCATCGTGTTAAATTTTCACAGCGACATTTTACCGACAATAAATTTTTTCTCTATAATACAATCACTATAAATCACTCTTGGATCATTTCGCCAGATTTTTTGCAATAGGTGCAAAACTTACTCCAAAAAATAGGAATTTCGCCAGACTCATTTAGAAAAAATGAACTAATACATCTATAGTAATATTATGTTTCGTAATTTTCTCTAAACCAGTGGTTTGTTAAGTGTTCTGCAAATATGAATACGAAGCCTACATTACGCATATATACCCTATTTAAGACAAGCTACGATACTGAGATTGTTTTACTTTGTAAATTAAAAGGTCACACTCGTTTTTTGCTCATGAAAATTTTGAAAATTGTATTTAACTGGTTGATATCACAGTGAGTGTGTAATGTATAGAAAATGTATGTTTTTGTAAACTCAATCGAGCGAAGGACAAATCTGACTTTGTATTACATTCAAAACTGAGCAGATATACGCGATATGAGAGACGCGTGTATAGACACACGTACACAAACTATGTCCTGTTGGTTGAACGAAGGTTCATGAACTTAAAGCTTGAACCACGTCGTTGATTTTATGAGTTTATTACACGTGCGTTGAACTATCTACAGAATACCATGCATTGACAACTATTCAGGCATGACACCCTGGTGGAGCGAGTAAATCACCTGACCAAACAACGTCTTTGGTGGTACATAGTACAATGAAGATTCTTCATAGATAGTCCATTAATGATCTCAACACTACAAATGTCTTTTAAAATACAACTTTATGAATAACTATCATCCAACATTTGGTGTGTTACACAAAAATGGCTTTCCATCCCTCATGCATCTTATTGCGAGTGATCAGAATGGTTTACTGATGCTTTCTATATGACTATCTCTGCGTAACTTATTGAATTTCAAGGTTTTTTAGTTACATTCTGCGGGTGAAATTGCTGAGTAGAATAGCTAAGAAGTCTTTATAACATCGACACATAACTTCCTGCAAAACTCGTATAATGCAATGAGCAGTTTCGAAACATACAAACTAGTACATACGTTCCAGTAAAAATAGTTAAGAATTACCATTGACAAAATGTATGTGCTGTTGCTTATCATGATACTGTGTAATAGTGTTTCATTTCATATAATATTACAGTGACATCACTTATTAAACGTCTAATCATCCTTATCAACTAAACCATGTAATATAGCGACATACAGTCTAGTTCTCGCTCTCACGGTCTATTCGAATTCTGCTGGTCTAATGCAGACCAATTATATCGTTAGTAATGTTATCTGTGATTGCATTGTACAATTTCCATCATTGAATCATGGGTAATTTGGTGATAAATTTGAAATAATGAGGTGTCACGGGTATTAATAAAGCTTTCACGCAGTTCGCCTCCTAGCCCGAATATTAAGGTCCCAAGAAACCGATAAAGCGTTGCCACACCTAATAGGCTATCTATAATAAAAGCATTACTCGTCATTACAATTTAACCATTGCGAATGACGTGAAACCAAGACATATGATATAATTTTAACAGCGACATCTCCGCACAGATTGTAACACTGATCAATCGGTTTACTGTACCCAAACTAGTTCCACATCAAAACCATACCTACCAACCAACCAAGAGATTAAGCATTAATGTTCAGCCAGGGATAAAATGTAAACCTACCTTTTCGGTAATCTGCAGGCCACAAGTCTGTGGAGGTACGTAAATCGTCCGATTGGCTATAAAACACACTGGTGTATCGTTGGTAACTTCTCAAGCGTGTACAGGTACAGGTGGCTCACAGTTCACACACAGTTCAGTTGTTACTCTTTATAATTATATACGACTTTGACACAGTAAGGTGCATTTTAATGTCTATAATACGGCAACCGAGGTGTCTCATAACATGGCATTTTATAAAACCATTTTTACTATTCATTTTAATTTTATAATTCCTTTTTAAACACCATTTTCGGTTCTGAAATCGATTTTTAAAACCCACTTTCGTTTCTGATATCTGTTTTCATTTTAAAAAAACAATTGTTTAAATCCATTTTCATTTTCAAAATCCATTTTTAATTTCAAAATCCATTTTCGTTTTTAAAATCCATTTTCATTTTCAAAATCCATTTTTGTTTTTACCTGACTAATCCGTTTTTATTTGAAAAATCCATTTTCACTCTTTTGTTTACATTTGAAGTATTGGTATATACGTATTTTTCACGTTGAAGCAAATTTTCCACCAGAATTTACATAAAAATCGCTGTTGTTTCCCGCCTATCGCCTATTGTTTTTTCACTAAGATTCTCATGTGATTTGTATATCATTTCAACTTGACCTGGTAGTGTGTGTTTTTTTTTCCACCAGTGATGTTTCCTTGGTATAGCTTCTTTACGTAAGTTATTCTTCAGGCTATAACTTTATCCGTGGTTCCACGGCGATTTTGGTCCATAAAGTGTTCTTGGCTTCATCGGTCGGCTTACACTTTGGCGTTGAATGCATTTGTGGTCAGGCTTGTCCACCGACGACGATGTCTTGTTTACCGACAATACCCTACCCGGTACCAAAACGCAGCAAAACCACGGCTATAACTTATTCTAATCAACCTTGGAGCTCTCATTTTATCAGCTGTAACGTTGATACTCAGATTAGAACAAGTTATAGCTGTGGGTCTGCTGTGTTATCGTACCGGATAAGGTACTGTCAGTATACAAGGCAGCGCCATCTGTGTATGTACAGACATTCCACGCCACAGCGTAAGCGGACAGATGAAGCTAAGAACCATCTATGGATCCAAAAACGCCGTGGAACCACGGCCAAATAGGTTGTAGTCAATATCATGGAAACGTCACTGGTGGAAATAACAAAAATGCCAGAATCCGAGTTATAATTCCTAGTCACGCAGTATGAGGTCAGAGGGCGAATTCACAGATCAAAAAGTGAAAATGAAAATGGATTTTGAAAACGAAAATGGATTTTAAAAATGAAAATGGAATTTGAAAACGAGATTTTAAAAATGAAAACAGATTTTAAAAACGAAAATGGATATTTTGAAAATGAAAATGGATTTTAAAAATGAAAACGGATTCCAAAAATGAAAATGGATTTAAACAATTGGTTTTTAAAATAAAAACAGAAACCAGAAACGAAAGAGGGTTTTAAAAATCGATTCCATAACCGAAAATGGTGTTTAAAAAAGGATTATAATAAAATAAAAATGAGTTTTCAAAATGTAAATGAATTGTAAAAATGATTTTATAAAATGCCATGTTGTGAGCCACCTCGGTTGCCGTACTATAATGATAGATGACTGACACGAATAAGAAATTCTTAAATGTCCATTTATTTGCTGCAACTGTACTGTACAGTAATCAGTATTCAGTGGTTCCAGGCAACACCTATAAAACTAAATTCTTCTTTCACCATTTTGAGAGCGATTAATTACAAATCTATGTTGGACATAAAAAAGAGGCCGTTTTCTCTATTTGTATTTTTGCCATAGATATCATTTTGCTATTTCTGAACACATTATTGAGAATGATTTTATATTTTTTTCAACACGGGTATAATGCACGCTCTCATTGGAGCAGTCTTTTTATCGTAGATCAGATATCTTATAATGATGTCGTAATATTTCAACTCAGTAATGATCCAAATATTGAACATACAGTCAACTTTATTTGAACATACGGTGGCCAATATACATATATATATATATATATATATATATATATATATATATATAAAATGATATCTACGGTTCGATACATGACAATCGTTATGCTAGTAAGTGATGCTCGCTTCTTAAAACACCGCGTGCCGGGGCTTTGGAACGAGACAATATTTTGTACGAATTCGTATGGATCGGTATGCTGGCTGTGGGCATTGTATACGACGTAGACGAGTTAATAGACAATGCCCCGTGTTAGCCTTATACAACCACACCTTTCATAGTACATATACATATACGTACTTTGATTATATTATAATGTAAGTAGTTGAGTTATTTAATAAAGACATGTGTTATCTATAACTTATAGCTATTATTAAACACCTAAATCATGATTACATATTTATGGATGTCATTACAAAAATCCGCTATGGCGTGCACCACGGTTACTAAATAATGTCATCGTACGCATAATGGAAGCCGAATATATGCAGTTTTAAACAATTTACTACTAAGTTTGGCATTTAGTTTTGAAGAGAGTCGTTATTCAGGATGATTTTTTTTACGTTGTCCAAGCCCCACATAAATGGCATAAATAGGTCTCACTCGTTAAAGCGCGGTGGTCGTCGCGCAGCGCGTGTTCGAATTTCATGTAAATAAACAATGTATTTTACACGCGTTGTATACGTCGCTATGAGTTCCATATCGAACAGGACGCGGCACGATGACCCTTTAACATCGGTTGTTTTTTGAAAAGCAATCCACAGTCCCTCTATCAAATCAGTGATAGATGGTCTGTAGATTGTCAAAGCTAAGGCGATGCCAGACTTCGGCTGAGAGAATCAAACGTTTTGCCTAGTCAACAATAGGTTTACCAAAATAATTGCAATCTGTGCGTTTTTGGCACGACACACAAAGCTTTGCGCAAAACCAACCGTGCTCTGGTCCGACTGTACAGCGCCCCGAAATGGAACTTCATACAAGTAACGTAACGAGGACGCCCGTGAGGTCATTCGGAGTGTCTTCTCAACAATTTAGCGTGACAAAATGTGATTCGTTTCCCATAAATACAACCCATATACTCCGTGACACATGTAATATTCCAATGATTATTAAATTTAAAATGATAAAATTTAACTCAACCACATTAAGACTTCTATTATTGGAAAGACTGACCTGACTGAGTACTATCGTTCTAGTAATGTGTTAAGCCGCCCAATAGTAACTGGTGGTTATCGCATAATTCAAATCATAAATCAATCAATCAATGATTTAGTTACTCCTGTATATAATTAATTATATAGTTAACGAGATTGAAATACAATTATACCATTCCTTGCATACAGATTAACTGTTGCCATTAGCTAAAATAGCACATATAGAACTGAGCTTAAATTATTCTAACATACAAGAACTGGTGCAACTCGATTGATGTATATAGAGGGCGCTACGATCATTAAATTTAAAATAATAACATTTAAATGAACCATACTAATACTTCGATCAATACCCTATTGGTTTGCGAAAATATATAATTAACAGATAGCTACAGGACGTCTACAACGACAGTAACGGTAGTTAACGACCTGTTTGGGGCCGAGGTAAACCGTTGCTGTACGAAGTAATACTGCAACTCTGAATAGTTTTAGGTGTGTGATTTTTATTTTGAGCCCAATCGGTGGTTGTGTCTTGTCACATCGTACGTGTGTTACGTGACTCATTTCGTATAGAAGGACATTGTGCCGATAAACTCCAGATATCTCGCCTGGTTGTCATAGTGAACTACTCGTTGCATTAGACCACTTAGACTTAGCTTAACTATAAAGTCACCAGGCATCCATATTGCTCGGTGATCAGGGACTCGTTGTTTCAATTACACCGCGTTTCTGCTCAAGAAATTTCTCATAGTGAAGGGAAAATTTGTATTCTCTATTTGGTTCATGTGAGAGCAAAAATATTTTCACATTCCTCCCTAGTAATCCCAGTAAAACAGGTATTGTTGAGAACGAAGAAACTAATAAACGGGTACTGATCGTAACAAAAAGAGAATATTCCCCTAGCAAACTATCCGCTATCGAAGCCAGCGTTTATTCGTCTCCACATTTATTATTAACATAATCTTGACTGTATTGACATTCAGTGATTTGTCGAAAGCTGTCGGAACTCCGTGAAAGTGGATACTGGCAGATCCCCCAGACAGCCCCTTTGCAAGAGATGGATATCTGAATAAAATAAATGAGCCTAACAAAATGTGGGGAATGTCAACAGTGCTAGTAGTCCCCGGTGAACACTAGGACTAATAGAGAAGGGCTTGGAAAAGTACACCGGCAGTCTTACGCCATACTTGGAACAGCCCACATACTTAGAAGAGTACTCTGCCGGTCACTGGTAGCATACTGGTTTTCGCATCAGACTCATGATCGGTAGACCCAAATTCAAATCCGGAGTGGAGACACTAAGGCTTTTGGATCGACTACTAGTCGCCTTCTGACAGTTAACATAATATAATGACGTGTCATCGTTGATGTTAAATATGTGCATAAAATGTAGTGTGTTCTAGGGGTCATTTATAAGTGATTCTAAGTATTATGAAGTAGTCCGATTTTTATATTTCCCAAGAAATAGCTAGACGCACGTTGGCATACTATAGCGATATGCATGAAAATAACTACATTATCACGTTTTTCTAAATCACTTTACAATATTATGTTACGGAGGTGAATGGAAAATAAATATCACATGACATTAACACATAATTTAAAAATAAAATGCTCTATTCTCAGCTGAACTTTGCAATACACATTAATATATCCATGGCGGAGAGAAAGAGTGGTATTTCTGGTTGTATTATTCAAGTTTACTATTTGTTCAGGGACTGGTGAATCCATCATAATTGTTGCGTTCGCATACAACTCATTAATTATGTGGCTTATTTCCTCGTTTGCCAGTTTTTTGTTGTTGTTTTTTTTTTACCACAGAGCGTGTTTGCAGCTTTTATTTACGATTAGTTGCGGAACGGGTTAAATCTAGTCACGCACATTTGTATTCATCGCTCATTCACGAGTATTCAATGAAGCACATTTATATGACGTAATTTATTTACGAACACTTTCGAATTGAACGGAACGTCGGATTATTTCTCGCGGCGACAATATATCTACCGTCTCTGACTGAAAACAAGTTCAAGACACATTCAAATAAACGCCGGGAAACAAATAGACATCAGTCATGTTGTACCATATATAATATTACTCATTTCTGCGAATCGTCTCAAGTTGAACTATTCCCTTAATCGCCAAATAGCCGGATATGGAATAATTTATAGCGGGCCGAGTTGTATTTCTATTGTGTATATTACATTGAAACCATATCATGTTAACTGCCGCCTTCATACAGACTATCATACCAATATCCAGGTTGTTTTTTAGTCTTTACTTATGAAATACAGTCAGTCACATGGCTTCTAGTTTACTCTAACCTTTGACACGTAAGTGTAAGTAGCATTGAAAGTTCGCGAACAACTTTAGTAGTAGAATACGTTAACGTTGTTACATCTTCGTTGGAGTTCAATTTGCTCGAAATGAGAAAAATGTACAGCGTATATTTGCATGATTTCTACAAATATAATTGGACTTTATTTGTTTGTTAATTTACGATGTTACTATAGTACTATTGCCGATGATATTGTACTTTATTTTGAACTATTTTAAATTTCAATAACACTGTCATACGAGAAACCTGTAGCATACTGATAACCCGCTCTGGAAAAAATTAGTCTGCGGTATCAGTAATACAATATACCTAATTGATACCGTATTGGTATTTCAGTCCGGGAACAGTAACTCTGTGGGATCAGTAACACGATACATCTAAAGGATGTAAATGTATCCTATTCGCATAAACGAATTTCGATTTCCATGTAAGTGACGTCACAGCATGGTTTGAAATATATATATAAATAGGTTTTGTCAATTACGTTTGTTTAATTCAACGTACTGGAAATTGATCGGTTCACTTCAGGTACAGTGGCAATAGTGTTCATATATCGGCGCTGATTTGTATTTCTGTGTTGTTCTATTCAATTATGCTTAATCATACGGTATCATTTTATTCAAGTTTATTCTGGAATGTACATACCGCTTATACCGTTAACATCAATTTAATTTTCATTATGATGCGTTTAAATAATGTAAATTGGAATTCCACATTGCGGACAACTTTGGAAATCACTGGTATGATTTCTCTGGATTCATGCTCAAATGTATTCAACACGAGCGTGCGCTACTAGCTGAACTGAAAGATACATCACTGGGCCTCGACACTGAGTCACTTATTACAACTATTTTGCGGGACTTGAAACACTCAAAGCATTTAGCAAATTATAATGTTCTATTTTAATATTCCATTATTCAACACAGGCAACCATCCACCATCGTCATGAATCTGTGTAAACTCATCGTCTCCATTATGTTCGCTGTCATAATTTTCGAGTTTGTTCACGTTGAAGGATGGCGACGTCGACGCCGTAGGCGGCGTAGATGCTCTCCCACAAACTGCTCTGTCGGGTTGTGGGGCGAGTGGACGCCATGTTCGGCACCATGTGGATATTCGGGCACAAAGTCCCGAGTGCGTGTCATTTCATCCCATGCACAGTGTGGAGGGTCATGTCCGTATGAATTAACGGAACAAATTCCATGCAATAGGGGCGGATGTCATGGTCACGGTAGGCCAATAGCGACGTCATGTTGGTGTGTCGCCGGATGGACTGGTGTATGTTGTAGTCAAGGTAATTCGTCTATTTACATTTACGTTATGGAAGTCAATTACTCTAACTCTACTCTGACTCATTATTTTATCTCGATTACGCGTATTCCATTCGGAAGTAGAATACAGATAGCATTATGATAATACGAAAACACAAAACATAGTTAAATGATGAAAACATTTTCTAAATTTTTCACAACAGTGGATATGATGTCACACTTTACCCACAATCCTTTACTGGAGAATCAAGATGGCGAGAATCAAGATATATGTATATATATATATGTAGGCTAATTGATATATGTGTATGTGTTTTTGAAGTGAATAGTATTTGCATTGTTACTACTACCAGACATCGATGAATGCGTCACTAATAATGGTCACTGTGCGCACACATGTCATAACACATGCTGGTAGTTTTACTTGTGGCTGTCGAACGGGCTACAGTACAATTATTCCCTAGGCGACTCACAATACGTAGTACCTTTGTCAAAACAAAAGGTATTACACCTCTAGAAACCACTTTATGACTCACCTGACCCGATAACATTTCGGGAAATAGAGTCAAAGTCCAAGGTCAAGTCCAAGGTATATGTGTGTATGTACACAATTTGTTTTATTGTTTATGTAACTGTTATTGGTCCTATTAGTACACGACGTTGAATGAAATGCTTATTTTATGGTATTATTCACTTGTACCAATAGACATCAACGAATGTGCTGCTAATAATGGTGGATGTGAGCACACATGTAGAAACACTGCTGGTAGTTTTACTTGTGGCTGTAGGAACGGGTACAGCATAGCATCAAATGGGAAAACATGCATAGGTAGGAAATTTGTCTATGTAGCATAACGTGTGTCCATATTTCATTGCCTTCTTTGAGTTTAAATCAGTTAAAAATTGGGATCTGTATTCATGTCTTTATATTTCCCCGGCGCTACGGAGAACTTACGAAAATATGCATACAAAAATGGTCAGAATTTTGAGCGAAAATATGTCACATGATACCTCAAATATTGTATGGGTATTATTATAACAATTAATTAGTTATTATTTTTTTTTTGCTTTGGTGTATTCCTAGTATCTTTTTTTTATCGTCATATCAGTTTAATACATTACTTAAACAATAATATTTGTATACACTGCAGAAGAACACTTTATACGGGTTCAACCGTATCAATTAATGATGCTGTCCATTTCTTACTTGCCTTTTCATAATTTAGATGTAGTTCATTATTAATGGTTGTTTTGAGCTTGGACATAAAAAAAGCAAAATTCGTTCTTGGGTCGCATTTATTTTGGCACCATCTCTTAAAAAGGGTGTGCATGGCAATAGTTAGAATTTGGTCGATAATTAATATGTTTGTTCCGGTAATAAGTGTTCTCATGTTTAACATTACGTCAGTGCCAAAGTAGATAAAGGTAAAACATCTGATTTTGCCCCAGAAATTCCGTACATCAATACAATTATAGAATATATGGAGACTGTCTTCAACGACGAAACACTTATCACAGAATGGTGTGTTTCGTATTTTCCATTTGTACAGATTATATCCATTTGGCAAGATACAATGAATAAATTTAAATATAAAATTTGACAGTTTTCTGTCATAAGTAGTGTACATACATCTTATTCCCCAAATATGTTTCCAATATTCAGCTGGTATGTCATACTTGTTAGACCACTCATATTCAACATAAGGTTTTTCAATTTGTTGTTGGGTCAAATTTGTGTACACCAACTTTGAAGTTATATTCAAAAGCATACCGTCATCATTATTAGTGTTAATATCAGATTCCGTGAAACACGCAAGCAAACTCATCGATGGTTTCAGGGCGTTACAAAGCATGTAATATTCATTTACCCAGTTAGTCTTGTTATATAAATGAAGTAGAATCTTGTCCAGGTCTATTTTGTTAGCAGTTATTATGTTTTGCATATAGATAATATTAGACTAAATCCAGTTAGAAAAGAATATGGGTTTTCCTTGCCAGTGGTAAACAATGAATCTATTAGTTATTAATTAATTATTTTTGTTCTTACATATGTATGTAAACTGTATATTCGTGTGTTTTTGATAGTTTAGATATAAATGAATGCAATACAAACATCCATGGGTGTGCTCATATATGTCATAACAATGATGGTAGTTTCACATGTGACTATAGGACGTGTGGTGTGTTCTGTTGATATTCGATGTGTTTTGTACAATGGTGTCACTGAAGGTGTATGTACTATAGTTTGCATAAATGTCAAATACGTAATAATTATAGTATTTCGTTTGCTCATAATATTCCATGAGCTTTGTTGTACAAGTGAGTGAGTGAGTGATTTACATTGAATGTACGACACAAACGAGGCAATTATATTTGTGTTTGTATCTAAATCCGTTTAATTTTTGTAAATTACTTTTGTTTTTTAACTATTCATATTCGACGTTGAATGCCATGCTTATATTATGGAATTGTTCACTTGTGTCAATAGACATCAACGAATGTGCTGCTAATAATGGTGGATGTGCGCACACATGTCATAATATTGCTGGTAGTTTTACATGTGGCTGTAGGACTGGATACAGATTAGCTTCCAATGGTAAATCCTGCACAGGTACGTCTTATCAACGAGGTTGAATTTACCTATTATAATTCATTCTGATTATGATTATAAATAACCGTATATTAGATTAGATTACTATGACATTTGTGTAATTGATTACACAAGTTCTATGCTTACAATCACCACACGTGAAAATATAATATATGTTTTCAACAAAATAAATATGAATGATTATTTTAATCAAACTAGAATGATTTGCGTTCGAGTACTAGAATAATGCCGTTCTCCCAAACTTTATGTATTAGAGGTTGTACACGAAGAACGAGGGAGCGGCGAGGTTTAATTTTGTTTGTAACCTCATTACAACATGCTGGCAATGAATTTTGGCACAAGACAGCTGATTAGTTCGTGTTATGCTGGCTTTTTAAAATTTAATTTAACATACTAGGCTTGGTCAACTTAATTTCTCCATCAACAAATCGTTCTCTAACTCCTATCAGCTGTTCACACTGGCCACACAGAAGCCAGGTACTTATATTGTCATGGATCTGTTAGTTATACTGACATTAGTGTGTTTACGTACAACTCAGTATTCACTCCCATAAAGTCTTCGTTTGACACTGTGTATACGAGCACGCTGTCTCGAACCAGAAAATTCCTACTTCTGTCGATACGCGACACATTGCATGAACTGAATGGCAGATAGAGAAGACATTGAACAAAACATCAACATTTGAAATGAATTCATGCCGTATATGACTCGTATAATATGGAAACATTTTAAGGGACTAAAGTCAAGGTCACACTGTGTATTAAAATGTGATCCTAATAAAACAATTATAAAATTATTGTGTGGGTATTATTATAAAAAAAATATTTTGTTATTACATATGTATGTAAACTGTATATTCGCGTGTTTCTGATATTTCAGATATAAATGAATGCAAAATAAACATCCATGGGTGTGCTCATATATGTCATAACAATGATGGTAGTTTTACATGTGACTGTGGGACAGGATACATATTAGCTTCCAATGGTAAATCCTGCACAGGTACATCTTGTCAACGAAGTGGAATTCACATATTATAGTTCATTCTGATTATGATTGTAAATATCCGTATATTATATTACTATGGAATTTATGTAATTCATTACACAAGTTCTATGCTTATGTCATGAATTTGTTTTTGCGTATCTGTTGACCGACTTAATTAGCTGATTATTAGCTGAATTGCTGTGTTATGTCTGTCATCGTTTAGGCCTATTTGAAGTTTTGGACGGAACTTGGCTCAGTGATTTGGAACTAATTACCAGATAACCGCCGCTATTCTGACTAAGATTCTGACAGTTGGTATTAATGTAGTGAACGATTAATCAAAAGATATGACGTATTCAGTGCTTAGTGTGATTGGCTTTATGATTGAAGGTTACGCCCTAGAGTCTTTTTACTGCTTTGTAATTGGTTAGAGTTTTGAAAATGAATAAAGAGAGTTTGAGTTGGTCTTGGCAAGTACTCCACGATAGACGCAGTCGAGGGCAGTCCTGGAGAGCCTTGGGGCGAGTGTTGACGCAGTCTAAAATAGTCTTGGGCCAGCCTTGCGATAGTCTTAGGGATTTTTCCCCAGGGCGCTGTGTCTTATAGAGTGCTCCACAGATCGACTAAGACGAGAGCTGAAACGTATTTCGTTGTGTGTGTCTTATTTGACTGTAAAGTATAAGTGACTTTCCCGATCCCGTACCTCAAGGGAACGCGATAGAGAGACGAGACGCTATTCCCCCCTGACACGTGTGGAGAACCCCGAGAGAAAGAATTTCCCCCTGATACTTACAATAACCACACATGGAAATATAATATATAACATAAATATGAATGTAATTTTTGATAATTTTAATTAAACTAGAATGATTTGCGTTCAAGTATTAAAATAATGCCGTTCTTCCAAACTTTATGTATTAGAGGTTGTACACGAAGAACGAGGGAGCGGCGAGATTTAATTTTGTTTGTAACCTCATTACAACATGCTTGCAATGCATTTTGCCGTAAGACAGCTGATTAGCTCGTGTTGCTGTGTGTATATTTGCAATTCCAGCGACTTTCCCCGCTTTGTACTACCTAGTACCTGGTATGCGCTAAAGAACCGTGCATTGAATGTTCTTCTTCACAAACTCGAGCTTGCCCAATAGAAAAATAGGTGTAGTAAACAACACGTGACAGAAGAGTGTTGTGAAGGTCTAACCCGAAACAATGCTGGCTTTTTAGAATTAACTTGACAAACTAGGCGAGGTCAACATAATTTCTCCATCAACAAATTATTCTCTAATTCCTATCAGCTGTTGACACTGGCCACTATGATACTTATGTTGTCATGGATCTTTTAGTTGTATTGGCATTAGTGTCACTCCCATAAAGTCTTCGTTTGACACTGTGTACATGAGCACGCTGTCTTGAAACGGAAAATTCCTAATTCTGTCCATACGCGACAATTTTAATGAACTGAATGGCAGATAGAGAAGACATTAAACAAAACATCAAAAATTGAAATGAACTCATACCGTAAACCATAGGTTAAATACCTTGACACTACACATAATTGTAGACACATTCAGTTGCGATATGGCTGAATGATCCCTCCGTGACCTCCAAATTAAATGTCGCTTGTTATTCGAGAATTGCTGTACCGACCATTTTTTGCATTTGAACAAAACGTTCATATGCGTACCCTTACATTGTCTAAAATCTGTATACTACTTCGTTGTATCTTCACTAGACATCGACGAATGTGCTGCTAATAATGGCGGGTGTGCGCACACATGTCAAAACAGTCCTGGTAGTTTTACTTGTGGTTGTAGACCAGGGTACAGCTTAGCATCAAATGGGAAAACATGTACAGGTAGGAGATATGTTCATTGTGTGTAAATTTCGACGAGTATGGATTTGAATATATTATGTGATTTGTACATATAAGGTGTAGAGTACTCATTACTACACAGATACTTTTAGTATAATTGCTCAACACTACACAAATATTGACCGTGGTCGTTGTCTTCCTAAATAGAGCACTGTTGACTAAGGCACATCCGAGTTCTACAATGTGTTCTGAAGGTCGTCAGATCTTAAACCGACTGCAACATAAATCAATATATATATTTTACCAAATAAACTACACATGTTTGTAAAAAGCTGCACACTACAAGAGCCCCGTTGCCATAGTACCAATGACATGATCCAAAATATCTCCATACACTACTGTTTATGTAAGCTCTCTCATAGCGCGTCATTTCCTTGTACTTTTATTTCCAGTAATCTTTTCCAAAATGATTATAACTAAACCAGCTTTAGACGATCGTCTGACATTTTAGTTGCCGCAATGTTTACATAAAAAAGGTACCCTGTGCAGAAAACACTCTAGTTCTACTAGATTTATTACTCTCACAACTCTAACTTTATGTCATATGTGCCAGTCACGACGATTAGCTGTTTTTAAGCGAATAGTTCCATGTCTCGTTTTGCTGTGTTCCATGTCTCGTTCTGATATCTTACTTACGCGTAAATGTATCACATATATATTGCATGTTACTTTCCCCCAATACATATAAAACATCTACGGTATGAAACATGAACGGACTAGAAATCGTCAAATGCGCTTCTTCCCGCGATTTATGGAATTATATGAACAATCAGTTAACAAGTTTGTTTGGGTCGTTACAAAAACACTTTTGACTTGATGGTGCAATTGTTGAATGAGTTTTTGAATGCAAAATATAGATCAATCAAATATGTTTTAAAAATTATAAAATTGTGATATTATGGTTAATATAGATGGAATATTCATTGACGTTGACAATCATTGAAGGGTAATTATACCACAGTACCTAATCACGCCTCTTGCATTATGTAATACCCTACAGATATAAATGACTGCAGTACGAACAACGGTGGATGTGATCACACGTGTCAGAACACTGATGGTAGTTTTATTTGCGGTTGTATGACGGGATACAGACTAACATGGAATAGAAAGTCGTGCATGGGTAAGAACATAATATATTAGCAAGTATTGTAATATGTTTCACAAATTATTGGAGAAATATACGATGTAGGGTGGAGAAAAATAATATTGTCTTAGAAATGAATTTACATAATTCAATATTTTGTACATAGACAATTGGCATATTTGGTCAGTTTATAATTATGTAAATTCATTTCTAAGACAATATTATTTTTGAGTTTTATTATTTTTGTGGTGAGTTGATTATGTTAACGTCAGTTTAATAACCCATCTTTATTTGTATAGGACATCAGCATTATATTGTCTAGATCTATTTAGTGATGGTCATTGTCATCAAGCATTATGATGTGTCAAAGGGTTTTTCTAAATACAATTCTTAGTCCGGTTTTCCACGTTTCTTCCCTATTCATTTTCTTGCTAGATATCAATGAATGTGCCAACAATGGTGGATGTGCGCACACATGTCATAACACTGCTGGTAGTTTTATCTGTACATGTAGGTCTGGGTACGACTTAGCATCTAATGGTAAATCGTGTACACGTACGAATAAAACATTTATGAATAAGTGTCTTCAGAATTTCTATATTCTATTAATTTCAGTTAAGATATGCCAATCCCAACTCATCGAAATGTGAATGGTTAAACCACTTATCGTGTGTTAGTAATTAGATTATGTACATCTACATTTAGTTAGCACAGAAACATGAGATATAGCCAATAGTATAACTAGTAAAATGTAATGCTTCTTTTCAAAGATACGTAACAGGAAAATAGTTTAATTGTATGTGGGTATAACATTATTATTCAACTGAACTTCAACAATTCAGTTTTGAAATGTCCATTGTAACAATTGTTCATGCATTTTACCAGATACACTGTTTCGGAGAATAATTCATATACGCAATATAATAGTATGTGACTTTGTTGAATTTTATACTACTCAAACCAACATGTTCATCTTTAATTTGAATAATAGTATAACGTAATTTTATTTTGTCATTCAATTTTTTGACATACAGATGTAAATGAATGTAGTACCAACAACAACGGTGGGTGTGCACACATGTGTCAGAACACTGATGGTAGTTTCACATGTGAGTGTAGAACGGGATACAGTTTGTCATCGAATGGAAAGTCATGCACAGGTAATTTAGTTCAGATTCGAAAACCAATAACGTGTAATTTCATTTCATAAATACTAGAGACCACAATTATACCATGAAATAAAAGTATATGACATGAATATTGACTTTTCATAAATATCAGGCTTCACAAGAGGAGTTGTTTGTTTTTAATAATTTCAAAGAATGCCAACAAATATATACTATTCGGAGGTTATAGACACAAATGTGTTGAACAGATGAAATAGTAGTGTGTCTCTTACATGAAGATTTCTAAATGCACTAATTAGACTGTATTATACAACTCAGATATCGATGAATGCAGTACAAACAACCATGGGTGTGCTCATATATGTCATAACAATGATGGTAGTTTTACATGTGACTGTAGAACAGGATACAGATTAGCTTCCAATGGTAAATCCTGCACAGGTACGTCTGGTCCACAGTGTATTGATGCAATGATCATTCTAACTTCATATTGATGTACATATGGCTGTTTAGTACTGGCTTTTAATGATTTGTGTCTGATTGTTTGTTTTGAAACTCGTTTACTACCCATTAAACATTAATTTCATACCCAAAGAATGACCAGATCTGAACATTTGACCTTGATATATTTATAATTATATGAGTTCGAGTGTTATATTAATATCATTCATTAGCGCATTTGATATATTTTATGTGTACTGTGAATATATCAATTATTTGCAACCCACTAAAACCACTACACGATGTCTCAATAGATATTAACGAATGCACCAATAATAATGGTGGATGTGAACATGTATGTCAAAATAGTGCTGGTAGCTTTACTTGTAGTTGTAGAGCGGGGTACAGATTAGCGTCCAATGGACTCTCGTGTTTAGGTATGCATCGATTTGATATTTGATAATTCTATTCGACGTAATTAAATTCTACATATGAAACACAAAAATGGAGATAGTAATCTGGAAGACCTGGCTTCGTCACAGTTCTTCATATACCATGCTTTGTTACTTTAGATATATCAAATTTCCTTGTTCTGAAATATCATTCACGTCAACAGATAGTTATTACTGTTTGGTTTCTCAATAGATATCAACGAATGCAGCAATAGTAATGGTGGATGTGAACACTTGTGTCATAACACTGCTGGTAGCTTTACTTGTAGTTGTACAGCAGGGTATAGTTTAGCATCTAATGGACTCTTGTGCATAGGTAGGTATTGACAAAACACAAAACGACGTATACATATATTCTGAGCGAGTACGTGGAGATAATCGTCTATTTGCACATTTCTGTCGTGTAGAAATCACAAAATATTGGCATAGAACAACAGATGTGCCCGCTTTCTGAATACAAGGTACATATTTGAATTTTGACTATGAGATTCGAGGAAATGTAGTACATTTTCGTCGGTTGTAGATATAAGGGTAACGTAACCCAATTTTTAATGAGGGTGTATTTGTATCAGACATCAGTATTATATTGTCTAGATCTATTTTGTGATGGTCATTGTCATCAAACATTGTGATGTGTCAAAGGATTTTTCTAAATACAATTCTTAGTCCGGTTTTCCATGTTTCCATATTCATTTTCTTGCTAGATATCAATGAATGTGCCAACAATGGTGGATGTGCACACACATGTCATAACACTGCTGGTAGTTTTATCTGTGTTTGCTGAATTTTATACTACTCAAACCAACATGTTCATCTTTAATTTGAATAATAGTATAACGTAATTTTATTTTGTCATTCAATTTTTTGACATACAGATGTAAATGAATGTAGTACCAACAACAACGGTGGGTGTGCACACACGTGTCAGAACACTGATGGTAGTTTCACATGTGAGTGTAGAACGGGATACAGTCTGTCATCGAATGGAAAGTCATGCACAGGTAATTTAGTTCAGATTCGAAAACCAATAACGTGTAATTTCATTTCATAAATACTAAAGACCACAATTATACCATGAAATAGAAGTATATGACATGAATATTGACTTTTCATAAATATCAGGCTTCACAAGAGGAGTTGTTTGTTTTTAATAATTTCAAAAAATGCCAACAAATATATACTATTCGGAGGTTATAGACACAAATGTGTTGAACAGATGAAATAGTAGTGTGTCTCTTACATGAAGATTTCTAAATGCACTAATTAAACTGTATTATACAACTCAGATATCGATGAATGCAGTACAAACAACCATGGGTGTGCTCATATATGTCATAACAATGATGGTAGTTTTACATGTGACTGTAGAACAGGATACAGATTAGCTTCCAATGGTAAATCCTGCACAGGTACGTCTGGTCCACAGTGTATTGATGCAATGATCATTCTAACTTCATATTGATGTACATATGGCTGTTTAGTACTGGCTTTTAATGATTTGTGTCTGATTGTTTGTTTTGAAACTCGTTTACTACCCATTAAACATTAATTTCATACCCAAAGAATGACCAGATCAGAACATTTGACCTTGATATATTTATAATTATATGAGTTCGAGTGTTATATTAATATCATTCATTAGCGCATTTGATATATTTTATGTGTACTGTGAATATATCAATTATTTGCAACCCACTAAAACTACTACACGATGTCTCAATAGATATTAACGAATGCACCAATAATAATGGTGGATGTGAACACGTATGTCAAAATAGTGCTGGTAGCTTTACTTGTAGTTGTAGAGCGGGGTACAGATTAGCGTCCAATGGACTCTCGTGTTTAGGTATGCATCGATTTGATATTTGATAATTCTATTCGACGTAATTAAATTCTACATATGAAACACAAAAATGGAGATAGTAATCTGGAAGACCTGGCTTCGTCACAGTTCTTCATATACCATGCTTTGTTACTTTAGATATATCAAATTTCCTTGTTCTGAAATATCATTCACGTCAACAGATAGTTATTACTGTTTGGTTTCTCAATAGATATCAACGAATGCAGCAATAGTAATGGTGGATGTGAACACTTGTGTCATAACACTGCTGGTAGCTTTACTTGTAGTTGTACAGCAGGGTATAGTTTAGCATCTAATGGACTCTTGTGCATAGGTAGGTATTGACAAAACACAAAACGACGTATACATATATTCTGAGCGAGTACGTGGAGATAATCGTCTATTTGCACATTTCTGTCGTGTAGAAATCACAAAATATTGGCATAGAACAACAGATGTGCCCGCTTTCTGAATACAAGGTACATATTTGAATTTTGACTATGAGATTCGAGGAAATGTAGTACATTTTCGTCGGTTGTAGATATAAGGGTAACGTAACCCAATTTTTAATGAGGGTGTATTTGTATCAGACATCAGTATTATATTGTCTAGATCTATTTTGTGATGGTCATTGTCATCAAACATTGTGATGTGTCAAAGGATTTTTCTAAATACAATTCTTAGTCCGGTTTTCCATGTTTCCATATTCATGTTCTTGCTAGATATCAATGAATGTGCCAACAATGGTTGATGTGCACACACATGTCATAACACTGCTGGTAGTTTTATCTGTGTTTGCTGAATTTTATACTACTCAAACCAACATGTTCATCTTTAATTTGAATAATAGTATAACGTAATTTTATTTTGTCATTCAATTTTTTGACATACAGATGTAAATGAATGTAGTACCAACAACAACGGTGGGTGTGCACACACGTGTCAGAACACTGATGGTAGTTTCACATGTGAGTGTAGAACGGGATACAGTCTGTCATCGAATGGAAAGTCATGCACAGGTAATTTAGTTCAGATTCGAAAACCAATAACGTGTAATTTCATTTCATAAATACTAAAGACCACAATTATACCATGAAATAGAAGTATATGACATGAATATTGACTTTTCATAAATATCAGGCTTCACAAGAGGAGTTGTTTGTTTTTAATAATTTCAAAAAATGCCAACAAATATATACTATTCGGAGGTTATAGACACAAATGTGTTGAACAGATGAAATAGTAGTGTGTCTCTTACATGAAGATTTCTAAATGCACTAATTAAACTGTATTATACAACTCAGATATCGATGAATGCAGTACAAACAACCATGGGTGTGCTCATATATGTCATAACAATGATGGTAGTTTTACATGTGACTGTAGAACAGGATACAGATTAGCTTCCAATGGTAAATCCTGCACAGGTACGTCTGGTCCACAGTGTATTGATGCAATGATCATTCTAACTTCATATTGATGTACATATGGCTGTTTAGTACTGGCTTTTAATGATTTGTGTCTGATTGTTTGTTTTGAAACTCGTTTACTACCCATTAAACATTTATTTCATACCCAAAGAATGACCAGATCTGAACATTTGACCTTGATATATTTATAACGATATGAGTTCGTGCGTTATATTAATATCATTCATTAGCGCATTTGAGATATTTTATGTGTACTGTGAATATATCAATTATTTGCAACCCACTAAAACCACTACACGATGTCTCAATAGATATTAACGAATGCACCAATAATAATGGTGGATGTGAACACGTATGTCAAAATAGTGCTGGTAGCTTTACTTGTAGTTGTAGAGCGGGGTACAGATTAGCGTCCAATGGACACTCGTGTTTAGGTATGCATCGATTTGATATTTGATAATTCTATTCGACGTAATTAAATTCTACATATGAAACACAAAAATGGAGATAGTAATCTGAAAGACCTGGCTTCGTCATAGTTCTTCATATACCATGCTTTGTTACTTTAGATATATCAAATTTCCTTGTTGTGAAATATCATTCACGTCAACAATTATTTATTACTGTTTGGTTTCTCAATAGATATCAACGAATGCAGCGATAATAATGGTGGATGTGAACACTTGTGTCATAACACTGCTGGTAGCTTTACTTGTAGTTGTACAGCAGGGTATAGTTTAGCATCTAATGGACTCTTGTGCATAGGTAGGTATTGACAAAACACAAAACGACGTATACATATATTCTGAGCGAGTACGTGGAGATAATCGTCTATTTGCACATTTCTGTCTTGTAGAAATCACAAAATATTGGCATAGAACAACAGATGTGCCCGCTTTCTGAATACAAAGTAACATATTTGAATTTTGACTGTGAGATTCGAGGAAATGTAGTACATTTTCGTCGGTTGTAGATATAAGGGTAACGTAACCCAATTTTTAATGAGGGTGTAACATTTTGTAAAATTTTTAATATTGTGGCGTATCAATATTACATATTGAGTTGAAAAAAATAATTGGAATAATTGAAAATTTGCTGTGTTCACGAGGTGCAGAATAAACTCACATACACACATACATATTTGTAAATATTCTGCTTGTGCCTACGAACCACAGCTGACATCCCACAATTTTACAATTAACAAAACTGAATTTCACATAGATAATAACGAATGCGATGAAGTGAATGGAGAATGTGAGCAAACCTGCATAAACACGGCCGGTAGTTACCAATGTGGATGTTATTCTGGATATATACTGGATTCAGACTTAAAATCCTGCTCAGGTAATCCATATAAACGATAATTGGTAATATACGAATTAATTAGAATATGCAAAATGCATAATAAACTAGAAACAATAATCGAATATTTGAGTTATAAAAATAGTTTAATTGTATGTGGGTATAACATTATTATTCAACTGAACTTCAACAATTCAGTTTTGAAATGTCCATTGTAACAATTGTTCATGCATGTTACCAGATACACTGTTTCGGAGAATAATTCATATACGCAATATAATAGTATGTGAGTTTGTTGAATTTTATACTACTCAAACCAAAATGTTCATCCTGAATTTGAATAATAGTATAACGTAATTTTAATTTTTCATTCATTTTTTTGACATACAGATTTAAATGAATGTAGTACCAACAACAACGGCGGGTGTGCACACATGTGCCAGAACACTGCTGGTAGTTTCACATGTGAGTGTAGAACGGGATACAGTTTGTCATCGAATGGAAAGTCATGCACAGGTAATTTAGTTCAGATTCGAAAACCAATAACGTGTAATTTCATTCCATAAATACTAGAGACCACAATTATACCATGAAATAAAAGTATATGGCATGAATATTGACTTTTCATAAATATCAGGCTTCACAAGAGGAGTTGTTTGTTTTTAATAATTTCAAAGAATGCCAACAAATATATACTATTCGGAGGTTATAGACACAAATGTGTTGAACAGATGAAATAGTAGTGTGTCTCTTACATGAAGATTTCTAAATGCACTAATTAAACTGTATTATACAACTCAGATATCGATGAATGCAGTACAAACATCCATGGGTGTGCTCATATATGTCATAACAATGATGGTAGTTTTACATGTGACTGTAGAACAGGATACAGATTAGCTTCCAATGGTAAATCCTGCACAGGTACGTCTGGTCCACAGTGTATTGATGCAATGATCATTCTAACTTCATATTGATGTACATATGGCTGTGTAGTACTGGCTTTTAATGATTTGTGTCTGATTGTTTGTTTTGAAACTCGTTTACTACCCATTAAACATTTATTTCATACCCAAAGAATGACCAGATCTGAACATTTGACCTTGATATATTTATAACTATATGAGTTCGTGCGTTATATTAATATCATTCATTAGCGCATTTGAGATACTTTATGTGTACTGTGAATATATCAATTATTTGCAACCCACTAAAACCACTACACGATGTCTCAATAGATATCAACGAATGCACCAATAATAATGGTGGATGTGAACACGTATGTCAAAATAGTGCTGGTAGCTTTACTTGTAGTTGTAGAGCGGGGTACAGATTAGCGTCCAATGGACTCTCGTGTTTAGGTATGCATCGATTAATGGTGGATGTGAACACTTGTGTCATAACACTGCTGGTAGCTTTACTTGTAGTTGTACAGCAGGGTATAGTTTAGCATCTAATGGACTCTTGTGCATAGGTAGGTATTGACAAAACACAAAACGACGTATACATATATTCTGAGCGAGTACGTGGAGATAATCGTCTATTTGCACATTTCTGTCGTGTAGAAATCACAAAGTATTGGCACAGAACAACAGATGTGCCCGCTTTCTGAATACAAGGTACATATTTGAATTTTGACTATGAGATTCGAGGAAATGTAGTACATTTTGGTCGGTTGTAGATATAAGGGTAACGTAACCCAATTTTTAATGAGGGTGTATTTGTATCAGACATTAGTATTATATTGTCTAGATCTATTTAGTGATGGTCATTGTCATCAAACATTTTGATTTGTCAAAGGGTTTTTCTAAATAAAATTCTTAGTCCGGTTTTCCATGTTTCCATATTCATTTTCTTGCTAGATATCAATGAATGTGCCAACAATGGTGGATGTGCACACACATGTCATAACACTGCTGGTAGTTTTATCTGTGTTTGCTGAATTTTATACTACTCAAACCAACATGTTCATCTTTAATTTGAATAATAGTATAACGTAATTTTATTTTGTCATTCAATTTTTTGACATACAGATGTAAATGAATGTAGTACCAACAACAACGGTGGGTGTGCACACACGTGTCAGAACACTGATGGTAGTTTCACATGTGAGTGTAGAACGGGATACAGTCTGTCATCGAATGGAAAGTCATGCACAGGTAATTTAGTTCAGATTCGAAAACCAATAACGTGTAATTTCATTTCATAAATACTAAAGACCACAATTATACCATGAAATAAAAGTATATGACATGAATATTGACTTTTCATAAATATCAGGCTTCACAAGAGGAGTTGTTTGTTTTTAATAATTTCAAAAAATGCCAACAAATATATACTATTCGGAGGTTATAGACACAAATGTGTTGAACAGATGAAATAGTAGTGTGTCTCTTACATGAAGATTTCTAAATGCACTAATTAAACTGTATTATACAACTCAGATATCGATGAATGCAGTACAAACAACCATGGGTGTGCTCATATATGTCATAACAATGATGGTAGTTTTACATGTGACTGTAGAACAGGATACAGATTAGCTTCCAATGGTAAATCCTGCACAGGTACGTCTGGTCCACAGTGTATTGATGCAATGGTCATTCTAACTTCATATTGATGTAAATATGGCTGTTTAGTACTGGCTTTTAATGATTTGTGTCTGATTGTTTGTTTTGAAACTCGTTTACTACCCATTAAACATTCATTTCATACCCAAAGAATGACTAGATCTGAACACTTGGCCTGTATATATTTATAATTATATGAGTTCGAGTGTTATATTAATATCATTCATTATCGCATTTGAGATATTTTATGTGTACTGTGAATATATCAATTATTTGCAACCCACTAAAACCACTACACGATGTCTCAATAGATATCAACGAATGCACCAATAATAATGGTGGATGTGAACACGTATGTCAAAATAGTGCTGGTAGCTTTACTTGTAGTTGTAGAGCGGGGTACAGATTAGCGTCCAATGGACTCTCGTGTTCAGGTATGCATCGATTTAATATTTGGTAATTCTATTCGACGTAATTAAATTCTACATATGAAACACGAAAATGGAGATAGTAATCTGAAAGACCTGGCTTCGTCATAGTTCTTCATGTACCATGCTTTGTTACTTTAGATATATCAAATTTCCTTGTTCTGAAATATCATTCACGTCAACAAATAGTTATTACTGTTTGGTTTCTCAATAGATATCAACGAATGCAGCAATAGTAATGGTGGATGTGAACACTTGTGTCATAACACTGCTGGTAGCTTTACTTGTAGTTGTACAGCAGGGTATAGTTTAGCATCTAATGGACTCTTGTGCATAGGTAGGTATTGACAAAACACAAAACGACGTATACATATATTCTGAGAAATTACGTGGAGATAATCGTCTATTTCCACATTTCTGTCTTGCAGAAATCACAACATACTGGCATAGAACTTAAATTTTGACCTTGGGATTAACGGAAATGTCGTTGGTTATAGATATAAGGGTAGCATAACCCAATTTTTTAATGAGGTTGTAACATTTGTTTTAGAATTTTTAACATTGTGGCGTATAATGTACAACAATTTTTTTTTTACATAGTGATGCTGGTTTGAGTTTTAAAAAAATAATTATGATAATTGAAGTTTTGCTTTGTTCACGACATTATATGCATATTTGGTATGAGTGTGAAGACAAAAAGTACATACTTATATGTAAGTATTCTGACTGTGCCACAGAACCTCGCTGCACAATCAGCTGACATCCCAGAAATAGACATTTACGTGACCTCACAGTGAGGAGCAAACAATATATATATATATATGAAACTGTTTGGAGGATTCTTTTACAATTAACAAAACTGAATTTCACATAGATAATAACGAATGCGATGACGTGAATGGGGAATGTGAGCAAACCTGCATAAACACGGCTGGCAGTTACCAATGTGGATGTTATTCTGGATATATACTAGATTCAGACTTAAAATCCTGCTCAGGTAATTCATATAAACGATAATTGGTAATATACGAATTAATTAGAATATGCAAAATGCATAATAAACTAGAAACAATAATCGAATATTTGAGTTATGACAGTTTTTATGTATACCGGATGCTGGAATAGTAATTTGTTTTGTTTTTAACTTTAAGATATCGACGAGTGTATGAATACCGATATTGCTTGCGAGCATGGTTGTACAAACACACCTGGCAGCTACATATGTACCTGTAGTGTCGGATTCGGTTTGGATGAAAATGGACACTCTTGTTCAGGTAAATTGAGTTTATTATTTTGTGACTTCCAGTACGGTACTTCTCAATGTTTAGGAAATCATTGTTATATCCTCTATATATGGACGAGTTTACACAAAGCCATGAGTGTTTTGATATCATTTTATTACACGACCATATGAAAAAATCTGCAACTCGGACACAAATGGTCCATATTTCAAATAGGTGATTTAAAATATACACAACTTTCCATCCTGTGAAACGTAATTAGTTGTCGACATGATACTGAACTACTTAAAAGTAATCAACACGTAATAGTGCAAGTGTTAAATGTGCGAAGTGTCATATATGACATTCTAAACATATAAGCTACTCGAATCTGATTACATTCTACGTGTGTGTTGGCAAATATAATACACGTTTCATACTTCATGGATTTTATGCGGGTTATAATATATGTGGTAATACCGTTTACACGTAATACAATTATAGTTTCCTACTTAGGTGTAAATATGATGTTAATATATGTATTATTACTATTAGCACATATTATAATATATTGTGTTTTCATTTAGATGTTGACGAATGCACACAGGACCATGGATGCTCTAACATATGTGTTAATACCGTTGGCACATACATCTGCCAATGTGAGTCTGGATACGTACTAAAAGATTTTGGCAAGACGTGTGTAGGTAGGTCACAAACGAATTACGAGCAGGGATTGTTTGTTAAATATTTCTCGCAATCCGTCGATATTATAACGTCTAATTACATTTTTATTTAAATACATATATAAATAAATAGCATGAGTGTTGTGAATATTGCGTGCATTATTATTCAATGAGTTATTGCAATGTATGTCGCAATCACTGTGTTCAACATTCTCTCAGATATCAACGAGTGTTCAGACAGTAACGGTGGATGTGCGCATGTCTGTGTAAACAATCCTGGTAGTTTCTCTTGTCAGTGTGACGCAGGATATATTGTAGGAATAGATGGAACATCTTGTATAGGTGAGACAATTTATGAAAATATAAACGTGGGAAGTAATATATTGAGAACTAGTCAGTTTCTGGTAAACTTCTTATAAGCTTACGAATCAATCATAATTGAGACAATAGTAATATATAAATATCACAGTGTGTATGAATAGATTACAATTACACATGGTGTAGATCAGATAACAAGTAATTGGGCAACATAATATGTGTACTTATGGAAATGTAGACTAAGACTATGCGTAGCATTATGCGACTAATAAATATAAGAATAATTGTGATGTGACTTAAAGCGGGCGGGGGGTCGTCACATGCGCGCGCGCGGGAATTGAGTACCAAGCGACGATCACAACACACGCTAAAAACGCAAACGCTCATGGGTAGAAGCTTGTTTGTAAACAATGACACGCTATGGTCATCTGACGCAAGCGCAGGTGAAGACTCCCTCGTTTTAATTGTCACAATTCCCTAATACTCCTCGTTGATTAAAATGATCTTGTATACTTATCACATATAATATATGTTTTTGTAAACAGATGTAAATGAATGTAGTAATAATAATGGTGGTTGTCAAGATATATGTCATAACATTGCTGGTAGTTTTGCATGTGATTGCAGTACTGGATATACGTTAGCTGAAAATGACATGGAATGTATAGGTAATAATATAAAATAGTGCTCAGAATCGGCCATTAACGGTACCTGTGGGAGATTTCACTGTGACTGTGAATCGATTGTTAAATAATTTAAATAACCGCGTTGTTATGTGAATGCGTTATGATTCTACGTGTTACCACCAAATGTTAATGTGTGTGTGACTTTTATTTTCTGCAGACATAAATGAATGTAGCGTTAATAATGCTGGATGTGATCATACTTGTCAAAATACTGCTGGTAGTTTTACTTGTGGTTGTAGGAACGGGTACAGATTATTATCCAATGGAATGTCTTGCGCCGGTAAGTTGAATATACAGAAACACGTTTCCATGTATTTTATGTGGTCTGCACGACGTATGTTTGATAACAACACAGAGACCTGTCTTGCATCGCTAAATTTCCGCATTCAATATTAAGTTGAAATACATTGCACCTACCTTCAATGTTTTGTTTCTTGCCCACAAAAATAAGTAATTATAAAATAACGTGTACTTTTGACAAATATGTATTCATCTATTACAACCTTTGCCGATATAACTGGCTGTGTATGTGTTGGTGGCGCTGTACTGACGTCTTTGTTTCATCACAGACAACAATGAATGCAGTGTTAATAATGGTGGTTGTTCTCAGACATGTATAAACAATGTTGGTAGTTTCACATGCTCCTGTAACTATGGATACAGCTTGGCCTCGGATAACAAGTCTTGCATAGGTAAATTACGTTTAATTACTGTCTCATATGTGCAGGGGGACTTGGTATATTGTATAACTGGTAATACAAATAAATACTCTCAGAGAAAATATATTTTATGAGCACTTTAGAACGTGACGCGTCAGTAATTTAAAGGGCGGTGGTCGTCGCGCCACACATGCGTGGGATGTATGGGTCTCATATAATCCAAGATGGCGACTTTTACTGTTGCGCATATCAACTAGTACAAACTGAGACGTTACCATTCTTTAATTAGGTATTTTTTAGGTAATTGGAAGGTATTGAAGAAGTCACCGGCGGTAATTAGTGCAAGTCACGCCCATGCCAAACCTCATACTTGTGATTCCATTAGAAGGGGGCATTGAATTGTGAAGAAATCAGTGTGTATCAACACAAATGTCACACATGCGCAGCGCGACGACCACCGCCTTTTAAAATGTGCCTTGACACATTTACAATAAATGGGTATATGTTTTGTGAATATATATAGACTTATAAGAATATATAATTATGTGACCGATTGCAACTGGCAAAACACAATCGGAGCTGCAAAAATAAATGTTCACATGTTACTGATGTATTTAGATATAACGAGGCAAATAACTGGAAATATGTTGTTGTTGTTGTTGTTGTTGTTGTTGTTGTTGTTTGTAACTATTAAATACTGTAATGTTTTCTCGCCACTTTATCCGTAATGTGTCAACAACAACAATAACAACAACAACAACAACAAAAGAAACAATATCAGAGAACGCTGCTTTACATGATATAAGGAAATACTCAGATCTCAGATCTTTATCACAGACGTCGACGAGTGCACAGATATGAATGGTGGATGTGACCATGTATGTTTGAACTTAGCTGGCAGCTACCAATGTCAATGTGACCTTGGATATATTCTGGAGACAGATGGAAAGACGTGTGCAGGTTAGACAAAGAGTTCGGTTTCACTAGTAGGCGATTGAGTAACGGACGGGTTTCCATATACTCTTGATATCACCATCCTCAATAATATATTGGTTCACGTTTTCCACACAGATATTGATGAATGCATGTTGGCAACAAATGATTGTGATCAAGGATGTACAAATACACCTGGAAGTTTTATGTGTTTGTGTAGCTTTGGGTACATTTTAGATGAAGACGAGCGAGCATGTGCAGGTATTGAATTGTCACTGTTATTTTAAGTGAGACAAGTTTAATTCTAATATTTATATTATGATACAGATCGCACGTGACATAAACATTTTTTTGTTCAGGATAAGTAGCCTAACTTCATTCAAATTAATCTTGATTCAAAACACAATTCATTTTGCTCCTAGTGATTGTACAATCATTCTGTAGGTGAAGAATTAGTTGAATTGAAATATCGAATGACACCCGTAATTTTATTACTGTGCCTTGTATAGTATACGAAATACCGAATTATTATGTTGATATCGTGTTTTCAGTTACATTGTCCGTGGCATTTACTTTCTTCAGAACGTGGCACGAATTAATTGCTCCCATGTGTTGAACCGGTTTGTGAAAAAAGTCACTGCCGTGTTTTAATTCAGCTTTTTATTTTTAAAAACCGCCAAGTTTGTCTGATTTTTAAGAAAATTCATATTTGTATACAAATTTCACGCTGTTTGGATGTAAAATGATCAAGCAATCAGCTTGGATTGGGGTTTTCGCTAGCTCGCTCAGTAATGAGCGAATTTTTGGAGATCAGTTGTCATTCCCGTGACAGGGAGAGTGATCTCAAAATGAGAGTTTGTGGGTTTGATTATCAACCTCTTATACACATGTATACATTTTAGATTGTTTGGTCTAAACTCAGTAGGAGGTGGTAAAAATGTCAGTTCTATGCAGATTTTTGCAAATCGTGATTAACTATTTAATCCCGAGCGATTGTTATTCATATCCTGAATACGAATATATACTAAACATTATTCTGTTTTTAATTTAGATGTGAATGAGTGCAGCGTTAACAATGGTGACTGCAGTCAAACATGTGTTAATACCCTTGGGAGTTATATGTGTGTATGTGATACGGGATATGAACCAGGAACAGACGGGGAGACATGTATAGGTAATGTGAACATATGTCAAATCAAGTCATATCTTTTTTTTGTGTACTTTGCTGATCTATCCCAACATAATCGTACTGTGAAATTCAAAAATATGTCTTACATAACAAACTAACGGTCTCCATAAACATTTGTATCACCAACAACAAGGTACAATCCAGGTACTTCCATGCAACACAGTTAAACAGTAGTATTCTAACTTTATAGTGTGGGTTTTACATTTTACCATATGTGAGTATTACATTTATACAATTGCTGAATACATTGCGAATGTGCACACTACTGATGGATTTTGTACATATGATATTGATATGTTCTAGCTTTTGTCAATAACTTTTAAATTGCAATTGTAACTTTTAAACACAGATGTCAATGAATGTATTGCCGACAACGGCGGATGTGAACACAGCTGTGTGAACACAGCTGGAAGTCACCATTGTCAGTGTAATGCAGGGTACACCATGGGAAATGACGGTGCTTCATGTGAAGGTGAGTGGACGCTGCTAAGTTAATAAATATCCTAACTTAATAACGTATTTCCGGAAATGAACCAACATTCAAATATTACTTATAATGACACGATGACGGTGTTTTATCAGACGATATTGAAAATGAACAATGTATCTGCCTTTATATAAAAGTGTATGATGAGTCACGTGTCATATCATACAGTTTTACTGAAGGTGACAATCATGTTTTACATCGAATGTTGTGTTACAACATCGTCAAACATAACTGTGAGTATTGTTGTCTATGCAGATTTGAACGAGTGTAACGATGACAACGGTGGATGTGCTCACATATGTATTAATACCGATGGAAGTTACGATTGTCAGTGTAACACAGGTTTTACATCAGATTTGAATATATGCACAGGTATTTACATAGTTTTTACGTAAATTGATATATATTCTCTGTTTTGCTAAATTAGACAGTAATGGCAAGTTTCTGATAGAGAAGTATTTATGTAATTAAAACACTCTATTACAATAAACATTTGTCACAAAGTAATTGTAAATACGATTTGTATAATCCTTCATATCAGTAATTGGTCGCATTTCGGTGCCGCATTGTATTTCCATTATGTTTTATAGTTGTAACTGACGTTGTGATATTTGTTTAACTTATTTCATGAAGCATCTTTGAAATGATTACGACTTGTGTTTGGTTTTAGATGTAAATGAATGCAATGACTTAAATGGTGGATGCAATCATACCTGTATAAACACGGCCGGTAGTTTCAATTGCCAGTGCAATGCAGGATACACTCTAGAAGACAACGGTATGACTTGTACAGGTGGGTAATACGTACACACCACAAAATCATATTCGTATACGCGTTGTTTTGTCAAATACATGTAATACAAAAAGAGCATTTTACTGTATGTGTGTCGTTGCGAGCGTTCAAAGACCCAAATCATTTTTTTTTATATATTAAAGTGCTGTTTCTTTCTTTATAGACATTGATGAGTGTACGGATGATAATGTTGACTGTGAGTATGTTTGTACAAATACACCTGGAGGTTTCCAGTGTTCGTGTGACACGGGATACATGATGGTAGAAGAGGACGGTTCATGTACAGGTAATTGAGCTCCACGAAATGTCTAAGTACACTGTCTGTTATGAGCGATACTAATATGTATGTATTTAATTAATATCTTGATTGATTGATTGATTGATTGATTGATTGATTGATTGATTGATTGATTTCAGACATTGATGAATGTTCTGTTGATATTAATCCGTGTGGAGAACTACATTGTATCAATTCGCCGGGAAGTTTCACATGTTCATGTGGTGCTGGCTACATACAGGACGGATCGTTTTGCTATGGTACGTTGTTGTTGTTTACGAGAACTGTTAGTGATGTGTAATATACATAATATAGATATAAAAGAAAACGTAGTGTCCAATGATATAACATTTAACAATTTCAAACTAAAAAAGAGCATGTATAAAATAAATTGTTCGATTAAAAGACTATAATGTATTAATATGAGAGTCATTCTATTTTTCAGATATTGACGAGTGTTACAATTATGATGATAACTGTGAGCAAATATGTGAAAACACTGTGGGGAGCTTTACTTGCCACTGCGTAGATGGATTTCAACTAGGTGACGACGGACGATCATGTGAAGGTAATATGTTGTCATTTACATAAATATTTGTAGAATGTTGCCATTGCCCCTGTGGTTTTATTATTTAATAGAAGATACTGCAATAAATAATATTTGATTCAGTCCGTTTACATTATTTTTCACGTAAACTGGTATAGTTTTATTATGTGTTTTTATTTTCAGTGCTTGCTTTAGTTATCGAATAGTCACCGTGTATGGACCACACACAGAAAATATAATAATGTACAGAGATATATCAATTTATATGAAATACGTGAGCTAAGATCAAGGATAACAATCTCGGAACAATTATTCCTCAGGGATATTTCTACATTGTGCGAGCTATGTCAATCTTTGTATAATCTTTTTCTCGACTTTCAATAACAATTTATTGAGTATCTGAATTAGTTTGGTAACCTGCACTTTTAATGGACATATATTATATTAAATGCATTCAATCGTATATTGTTCTTTATTGTCGTCAATGTATTATGTGTTGTCGTTAGTTAATATTTATAATAATACAATTGATCATACTCAATCCGTAAATGATAGAGTCAAAAAGAAATTAAATATTCTTTTTTGTAGGAATGACCGCATGGAATAATTTCATGCTACAAGCCTAACAGCTACTCAATTTCTTTACGATCATTGTTTTATTTTATTTCAACGAGTTTAACACAGTGTAACATAATCGCTATCACATAATAATGACATTCTTACGAAATAATAAACTTGTTATTCCAGAATAAAATGCTTAGTGGTCAATTATAGATAGTTATTTAGCTGTTACGGATCTAATACTAGGCTATTCTGATATCTCTGTTTTTGATAATAAAAAAATGGTATGTTATTACATTCCTGACCTGACCCTACCCCGATATTTATTAGGGTACTCATTCCTGTTCTTCCACCGTTTCCCTGGGGACTATGAGAATTTGTGCACCTAACTTTAAGAATTTTGATTAGTCGACTGGTTTGGTAGCCATTTTCGATTTAATTTAAACCGGAAATTGCCATATTGAAACGTTCTTGCAATTCCTTGCAAAACGAACAAATACAATACGATAAACTAAATAAAAAAAAAACGATGATGGTTTGGTTCCGTGAAAGGAAGTAGAAATGTGTATGGGAAAAGTCGTGGATTTGCTGATATGTACAAATAGTGGGTTCGTTCGTGGGCTACATTTTTGGTAAAGAAACAGCGAATGAAAGAGACTGTGAGGCAACGTGTCATCATCGCTACGATTTCATGGACATGAACAGACCAGGCAGACCTCATAGAAAATAATATCGATATGGAAATTAAATTTCAATAGAGACCTCTTTTCAATGTGCCCCAAGATGAACACATAGCTTGTCGTAATACTATGTTTGTGTTGCGGGTGTCAATCAAGCAACAAAACACGAAGCAACCCCGGTTCTTGATTAAGACGAATAAATAGTGCCAAAGTCATATTTGCTTTATCTTGAACTAAAACTTAAGCGACATCGTCCACTATCGGCTTCGATGGTGTTTTTGTAGTTCTGGCTTGATCACCACCATGAGACTCTGTCAATCGTCAATTGAAATAACTCTAATCGCCATCTACGATTCGACGATTCGGTGTCCATCATCGCCGTAAAATTTACTCAAATTTATGTGAGCAAACAATAAAACAATATGTGCGCACACTTTGCGTTGGGTCGTTTTGATGCAAAGAAAGTAGTTTGGTCTGTGACGTAAAACAGAATAGAAGAATACGAATACCCCTTGTTTCATGTCATACTATGATGATTTGGCAAGTGATAAACGTAGTTATTATTCATTTTCGTGTGAGTTGTTGATTGCAACATACAAAATGGAATAAGTGTCGAAGTACATACCGTCGCACTCGTTTCGCGTGCGTGCGAGAATACAGAACCTGATCGACAAGAACTGGCCGTTCAGGGCGGGCTAGTACTGATCAGTGAGCGAATTTAGTTATCGGAAATTCGCATCGCAAGTTGGTTGGAAAAATGTAAACAAATGACGTTTTGTTGAAACTGCCTATAGCTTACTAGTATATTGCAGTGGTATATTTATAGTGATGTCAAAATAGTTATAACGGATTTCCTGATATCACATACAAATATTTCGATTCTGTTTTTGAAGTATAAGTACGTCGATGACATTACAAGTGTACTCGCGTTCGTTGCTCGAATATATGGGTAAAAACATTCGAATAGTAAACACATCCAAATATACGCAGTCACAGTTCAGAGTAGACTAAACATCTAAAGAAATTCTAGATTTAAAATCACGGGAGTGGCCGAGAATTTTTTTAAGAGACTGCAAACTAGACACCATAAAAATCCATACAATCAATTAGCGTGGCTCTGATAAGAAAAACAGAAGTAAATGAATAAAATAGCACAAAAAAACATTTCACAGACCACACTCTTACAGCCAATGATTTCAAACGTTTCACTTCTAAACGTTATACTGGTGAGTGGTGTCAATAACCTGACCACAAAAAACATCTAGGACTGGTGTACTTAACCTTAATTAAATTATGTTGAGCTTCGTACAATGTATATCGCGTGGTTTACCGACATCCTGTTTGTGTCGTCGCATTACTAGTTCTTAGCCACCCTGGTGTCTTCGTAGAAAAAAGGAAACACGATAAACGGGGAATGCCCCCAATTTCGACTAGTTAAGTTTTATTGAAAACAAGTCTAATGTAATTCCACATTCAATGATGGCTTAATCTCATTTTAATTAGATAACTAACTTTATTTAGCTAACTACGTTACTAGGTACTTGGAGAGACTCGCGTGTGAAAGTGCCCACGGCTAATGTCAAGGCTAACCTTTATATTACCACCACCCCCCCCCCGTTATGGTGCGAAATATTTAACCTTACGAAACAAAAAAACAACAACATGCTTAAACGATTTAGTTGGTGTTTGTACAGACTCGATTTGTTATGAGGTTGACATGACCTTGTAAACCTGTCTGATATTGATGCATGCATAACGCCGTAATGATTACGAACTACGTCATACCATTGGCAGTATATAAGGTGGTGTGTGTGTGTGAGCCGTTTTACTACCAGACTCACATCAACCCATAGAGTAGGTAAGTACTTTGTCTGCTATGTCATTGCCACGTATAAGCTTAATGTAAAATGTCAAAATGTACTTCACATGTTCTCTCTGTTCCCTGTTGACAATTAATAACGTTATGACAGCCTTGAAGTCGTTACTCACGTTGAAAGTTTGCATCAACAGTGTAAGCGCAGCTTATCGATTATTTGACTGTATTCTCGAGAAATCTTTCAATATGTCAAAAACAAATTATATAATTACCAGGTTTTGTGTATATACATGATTTTTCATTTTTGGTTAGTTCATATGGCAACGATTCAGTCTAGGAGGTACATATTGTTTTTGGAGAGGGGGTATTTTTCTTTTTCCCCAGTGATGTCACAAACAGAAAACTTAAGCACATGTGATTTTAATTACCTCGCCAGATATTTCTGCTGACACTGTTACACTGGGCATGGATGTACTACATCCATGCACTGGGGGACCTCTCGACCTCGAAAGATTGCGTTTTAGTATCTGTTTATACATCTATGGTTTATCCAATCTAATAGGCATTGCGTGTTATGGCTTATCTCTACCGGCGTTCGGTCATCCAATAACGGGTTTCTAATTTGTTAAGTAAATAGGTTCAAGCACAACATAATGGCGAAATTTAGGCATACAAGTCTTTTTGGACGTCTTAACTACTAGTATGACGCAACTATATAATAAACAATAATACAAACCGGGGTTAACAATTAAATGATGCAATGCCCAGCCAACTTCACGCAACGTATAGACTTACGATATGGCTCGTCATTATTACGTGTTAGCTACTCACACCAGGATACAGAATATCACACACTTAATCGGCATCGCGTCACTCTTCAACGCTAATCGTTCAATTGTACTACGTTTTATCATGGTTACTATGGTTTACTTTCCGAACAAGGGTATAGACTGTGGACAAATTTAGAAGCGATCGACCTACGTTTCACGGACTTCATTTCTGTCTAACGTCAAAATTATCGTTATTTTAGTGTGTAACTACCATCTAATGCACAGCCTACCGTCTCTGACATAAAAGCAGGTCTTAAGTCTTTTGCTGGTAATTTAATACCTAAAATGGTCTTTCTTTGAAATGGATTTCAGCGAAATGTTGCGCAAACCATCGCTCTTCCAGACAAAATCAAACAACTTCTTTGCACTATGTTTATAATATTTTACTACAATACACCAACAATTACAATTGTATTGGGTATTTGTAAATTGTTTTTTTTATTGACGATCAGATTGTATTTATGTTTTTCAGTCCCTCGTGTCGTTCGCATCTAATTGAACAGTTTGTCCTGTCCGTTGCCAGGACTGGATTGAAAGTCTGTCGTTGCAATGGGTCCCAGGAAACTTGTTATGTTATTAGTAATGGCTGTAATTATTTGTGGAATTCACAACGCCGATGGATGGCGTCGACGCCGAAGACGAAGACGAAGCTGCCCGGTGATAAACTGCACGGTCGGTGGTTGGAGTACATGGACGCCTTGTTCGGCACCGTGTGGCAACGCGGGAACGCAGTCGAGGTCGCGACCAATTACGATGCAAGCGCAATGTGGAGGGTCCTGTCCTCATGCCCTCCAAGAAAACCGACCATGTAATCGCGATGGGTGCAACGGACACGGCACCCCATTGTCAACTTCCTGTCAGTGTAACCCCGGATGGACGGGAACCTGCTGCCAAAACGGTAAATTTGCATTTAAAATCATATTTGAATAAATTGGATTATTTCTCATTACAAACCGTTATTATATAAAATGAGTGATTATTATATTATTATTTTTTTATTATGTTCTTTAGATATTAATGAATGCGCCGCTAATAATGGAGAATGTACTCATACATGTCATAACACCGCTGGTAGTTATACTTGTTCGTGTAACCCTGGGTATAATTTGTCAAATGGAAAGTCGTGTATAGGTAAGTACTTATAATAAAGAAATCAATCACTGTGTAAAGACACACTCTTGGCTAATTAGAAGTGAAATATGACAATATCAAATAACCAGGTAACGGAAATCATTTTGTTGTTAACTATATTTTTCCATCAACGTAAATTCAGTTAAATTGTGTTTTGAGTATCCTTACATCAAATTCAATGATACATTAACTTAAATCAAAATCTAAAACTAAATACCAAACTTTAAGTTATTGTATAACAGTTTGTGTAGCTTACGACTAAAAAGTGTTACAAATATTACTTCATCTTGTTGATTTTACAAATTTTATGTAAGACTTATGCCACTAGCACAGCTGAGCGTTTTGCCTTTTTGTTATTCAAAATATTTTCCGATTCAATTCAATGTATTCGCCATTTACTTCGTTATCCATTCCATCTTACAATATTCTTTGCCATACAGATTATGATGTGTTTTTTCCTGTGTGCAATGAACTATTATAAAAGTTGATGTGATATGTGTGTTGTTTTCTATGATAACAATATAGTAGAGAATTATTCCAATACATTACAGACATTGACGAGTGCTTGGATAATAGCAATGTCTGCGGAACTTTACAATGTAGCAATACCCCGGGCAGTTATATATGTTCCTGCCATGTAGGATACATACAAGATGGCAATTCATGCTATGGTAAGTAGAGATTCATACAAAATAAGACGCGATAGCACGTTGATGTGATTATGTTTTGTGCTATGAACAGAATCTAAATATTTTTTAACTGTTTGGGATTAGTGCGTAATATCTTTAGTTGATCAGTGTGGGGTATCCGCCCGCTGATGTTGCATGATGCCCACTCGCCTGACATGACCGGCGATAGTTATTGCGCCCTCACCGACAAATTCAGTCGGACACAAACTACGTTTGATACAGTGCTGTAGAATATACCGGCGACATCACAGTCATTTCCCGATTTTTTTCGGATTTGGCAATGAAGAGTTGTTATAGTAGAAATACCAACATTGTCATCAGGCATATCGGACATTGCTTTGTAGTCTTTTAGTAAAATTAGAAGTACTTTCCGTTCAGATCTACAAGTCAGTTTGCTGATAGTCGATAGAAAGCAATTTTATTTTAAGTTGTTACGTCGATTGGTACACCCAGAAACATAATATCACGCGTGCAAGTTTACGTTACACCACAAAACGACATGCGCGCGCATGCGAAACGCCATATCTTCGAGTTCCGGGAAAGTGGGAAATTGTGTCATGAGCGTGAAGCATGCTGGGAGCGAGCGCCCTCTGTGTGGAGAGTGGCAAAGTTTGCTTCTGAGTGAATCCGTCAGTGAGGGCGCAATTACTGACCATGTCAATCTAATATCCCACCAATGTGTTTAACATAGTCTAATCGCCGTTTGAGCAGTGAACATGGCAAAGGATCTACGTATCTGCCATGAGTTAATATATTTGAATCGAACGTTGTTTTCCAGATATCGACGAGTGCTACAATAACAGTCATGGCTGTGCTCAGATGTGTGAAAATACTGAAGGCAGTTATAATTGCATATGTTCTACGGGGTATCAACTAGCAGTTGATGGACATTCCTGTACAGGTAATTGATTGATACTGTAAACTCGTAAAATATGTTGTGTCGTGTTGGTTCATCAACTGGTATAATGATTTATAATGAGTTTTGATGTGTTTTTTGACATTTGTCAATTAACTAGTATTTTATAATTGCCTTTAACATTTAGCCATTGTTTTATCTCCAAGGTTACACTCTTTTTAATCATACAAGGATGTCTACTGTTGCAGTCACTTGTGTCAATACGTCTGTATTTTAACACACCATACATGTCTTATCTATTTCAGAAATATGATCACTATATTCGTCAACAAGACAATGGACCATATGCAATCAAAAAAATGACTTGATAACTTTCTATGTTATAATTGACTGCGTTTATTCGACACTACCATATATCTTATCTTATATTATATTGTATTTTTATATTTTTACTATGAACGCTTAAATACTCATCATTAATAAATCATTTATAAGTGGATTATGTGTGTCCTTTATTTAATGTTTTTGTCATATTACCTTAAACCCTGCAAATAGAAGTGTGCATGGAATCATGGGAAGAAACAGTGTGCATTGCCGTGTGATAACTGTCATAAAGGTGATTGACTAGTCATACTTGTTTAATACTTAGGACAATTGGAATCTACCAGTTGTGCTTGAAACTTACATAACAAAGGATGTTTACGATCTACTGGGTTGCCTACGTGAGAAAGCTGCTAGTAAGACCATCTTCTGATTAGCTCATGTGGAAATACCACCAAATATACGATGCGGATTTTGGCTGGTTTATAAAGAACTGCAGCTTAAATTATTTTTTTTTCACCATAGTCTTATGATCACTGATCCTCACCCAAGTTTTGTGGATACTCTTCCCAATGCCAGTATTATGATCACTGTATTTTAACGTAGTCTTACTTAGTATTACTGTTCTTTAAGCCAGTGCAATGAACACTGTTTCTACACCTAGTACACTGACCAATATTTACTCCTGTCTTCTAAGGGGGGGTGGTTGCTACCAACACTGCTGACTTAAAATCAATGTCTCATTCTTATGCAAATTATTATCCACCCTGATCTTATGAAAACCAGTTATGTACACTTTTACGTTCACGGTTCACCACTACAGTCTTATAGTGACAGACAGTAGCTTAGCCTAGGTTTGTTATCACTATTCCATACCAACTTTCATGATTACTGTTTCCAACCACAATCTTATGATTCTTTATCCCAGTACGATGATTACTGATGCTGGTGTCAAAATTAAGACCAATTTATCTTATCCAAGTTCTTATAATCACGGTTTGTTATCTCAGTATTAGCACTTCTCTACCCCGGTTTTATGATCACCATTTCATTAAGATACTTGCTGTTTCTTACCCGAGATTTGAGATTGTTGATTTAATGACCTATTATTATCCCTGTTCACTATCGTAGTCTTATGATCGATGGTCATCACCCCATGATTACTGCTCCCTTTTCATTCAATTCGTATAACCACTGTCCTTTACCAAAGTCATTTGACCACTGCTTCTTGCCCCATTTTTATTTACAAATTGTGCTACTCAGTATTATTCTCACCATTGCTTATTCCAGTATTAGACTACCATTATTTATTCCAGTCTTATGATCGCCATTGCTTATCCCAGTTTCATGATTAATATTCCTTATGCGGGTCATACAATAACTATTGTCTATACCATTATTATCTGTGCTCATTGTTCCGATCAAATATAGTGAAATACAACTAGTGTTAGAATTACGTTCGATCCAGTATAATAGTCCTTTATTATATAATATTAAAATTACATCAGTATTTCAGTTCAATAAAATGAACATTTTATTACATTACAGATGTAGTGTATTTCACATTGATAGCGGCACGTCTTATTCGTTATGTGCATTATTGAAATTACCGAAGTTTATGTCGCCTGATTATACTACTAATCAAAACAGGATTGTTGGTTCGCTATGTAACTATTGGCTGTACTGATTCACTTGCAATTATTAGAGTGAAACACGACATACGTGCACATTCCTTGTCATTATCATTCAAGTCATGTTCATCATCGCGTCTCAACAGGTCCATACAGTATTGACGGCATTCATGTGTACCTGACACATTTTTCTCAATATCTGAAATACAATAACAAGAACGTTTAATGAATTCCTAGCACATTTAATACCATAACAATTTTAAATATAGAGTGTAAAATTAAAAACTGTTCTACCCATCAAATTCCTATGAATAATCAGTTTTACATGATAACAGTGCGATTGTTTCTTTAGTGGTAATTTACAGTGTTTGATACAATACTGAACACAAGCTATCATTTTGGTCAAATTCATATTCACTTTAAAAACAACGTACTGTCTGATAATTGTAACAATAATTGTTGCTATTAATGTTAAAATACGATATCACGCCCTCTAGAGACAAAAATAAAGAGAAATTGTTCTAGACTTACAAATTCAATTGTTTTCGAAGTAGTTTTTAATATCATACATATGAGGAATTAATTCCTAGTTGCCTGATACGTGACCAGACCTTCAATCATTACTTGTACACTCATTATTATATAGAGTTTAAAAATATAGATTGATTATGAAAAATATATTTTGTTTTGAATTATAGATTTTAATTACAGCGTCAGTGAACAAAAAAATCATCGTTATTACTGAGGGTTATTACTGAAGTTGGTTTACTTTGATCGTGTTTATGTAGGACTTTAATTGTTCAAAATTGCATTGAAATATTTTGTAGCGTTATTCTACTGGCATTGTAGCAAAACGAGCGGTCTTGTCGATATTGCCTGAGGAGGGCGCTTCTTGGATAACTTAATGACCTTTTCAATGCTGTTTCAAATACATTGAATTTATAACCAACCAACCAACCTACCAACATTACAGCATGTCTCTTTCAAACCATTGTCGCATTGAAATGAACCTATAACGAAGTCACCATTAAAGCATACACCAGTATTACATTCCTGGGACTCTACCAGAGCATAGTTGCAGGAATCTTCATCTTGTGCGGGGGAAGTCGTCAATCTCTGTCTCGTCTGTGTACCGGGACCACACGTCGTCGAACAGGTGCTCCATTCACCCCATGAACTCACTAGGCAATTTACAGGAGGCGGTGATGCAAAGCGACGTCTACGTCTACGCACTAGTCCATCTACTTCAAAAAGAAGCAAGACAGACCAAGAGAACATACATACTTGTTATTCGGTTGCGCATCTTCATATTATCTGTAGAATTATTTTTCCGGAATTAGTTTTATTTTACCGTCCCTATAAAATTAACAAATAGTGTTGGGTTTAGTGTTATCAATACTTGCGTTAGTCGTATGTGTGTATTAAAAAATAAAATTATGTTACACTAACCTTAGATGTTATGCAGGTGATTCCAGATACCCGATTTTCAAAAATTTATAGCCAGTCTTATATCACACATTTTTTACATAAATTTGGAAAACAATACATTTGTTATTGTCTGATCCTAGAATTTATCTAGCATAATTCTGTAATTAGTACAAGTCCTTGTTTTTTGGTGATATTTAATGGACAAACATAATATGTGGGAATGCAATAATCTAAATAATAAGGTAGCAATGTTATTTCAATATTAATGTTACAAGAAATGTAGACAAAATAAGATATTGAAATAACATAATATGGTTTCTTATTGGTGGTTGAATAAAGGATCAGTCAAATGCAAATTCATATTTTTTGTAAGCCCTTTAAAATTGGCAAATTACTTTCTGGGATTTTTTTGTGTGGGCATGTTTTAGAAAATGTGAAATATTTCAATTCTGATTTCAGTATGAGACAATTTCGATTTCGTAATGTTGTTCACTTGTTCATGCAATTTTAAATACTAAATGAAGACATTACAATGTGATATACCAAGTTCGACTTATCCTATAAGGAATGAGTCCAATTCAAGATCAAATGTATCCAATCATACAGCAAATACTATGAGGTTATTACGAGGATACCTCAAAGTATACACGAAGACAGTACAGCGGAAGTATCGACTGACGCGTAGCGGAGGCAGATGCAACGGTGTACTGTCTGAGATGTATAATAATTTGTATTCCAAAATTTAATTTAATTTATGGAACACAAAAAAACAATTCTTATGTTATTGTCTGATTCTAGATTTTTCCCCAGAGAATTCTGTAATTAATACTAATACTTGGAAAAGCGAGATACAAGAAAATAATATTTATATGTTAATGGTGGCTGAATAAAAATGAGGCAAATTTGTTTTTATTTGCACCTGATTTAGCAAATGTGACATATTTCATTTCTGATCATGTACGTCACAAATTGTATTTCAGTAATATTTTTTACTTGTTACAATTGGGTGAAAGGTGGGTAACATGAAAAAGATCAAATCGTGACATTTCAAAACTGCAGTGGACTTGCAGTACAAACTGGACCATAGTGGTTTCGAACGCAGTATTCTAATTTCTTAGTAGAACCCATTTAAGAAAACTCAAATATGCATTATCCAAGTATGTGATTCTCATCATTCAACATTTCAAGTCTCAGAGTTCAAAAAACCGTGTTCAATGGTTCGCAATAATTATTCATGAGCACGTACTGTATTTGTCATTACTAATCCAACTGTTTAAAAACCAACAGTAGTACTAGAAAAAATATAATATCGAATAAACAGACACATGAAATTTTAACTTAGAATTTGGCAAATGGACATGCGCCTCGCCATTGTAGGCAAACGCTGGCCCATCTATGCGTTCTCTCAAGGGCGGCTTGAAATAGCATCTAGTGGTGAATTACTAAATAGACATGTGCATTTCGAATCTATGATGGTACTAATAACATGCACACAGATAGAATAAAAAAAACGGAAAATTTCAATTCATAATGTATATAAATTAAACTATTCAACGATGCAACGGATGTTGTATGCTCCTTGTAGCGTTAGTCTATGCACAGAAAGAGTAAGCAGCGGCCATGTTCTCTCCAGTCAACTACTGTATAGTGCACTACAACTAGATCGTACATGTTTCATGACACAAACACTGGCCTCCTGTTGTTCTGGTGGACGTCAAATGGATCTATAAACGGTGCTGACCATAGATTGTACAGTTTGTAAGTATTGATATAGAACATGTAGCTTTTCCTTTGAATTACACAGTGAATCTGTAGAATCTCGAAACAACATAATTTATGTAATTTGTTGACGATATCTTTTTGGGAAATTAACTGGAATTCCGGGTGCACTCAAATGCTCACTTTGGGCAAATATCGGCTCTGTGTAGTACGTAGTGATATGCGTCTTGCATCATTAAAAAATGTTTGCTTCTTTTCCAAAACACGATAAAATCATTACATTGCCAGTTTACTTGACATATATATCAACATCTATTGATATTTAATTCGAAGAATCTCTCTCTCAATGCATACGTCCCTACAGCAGATAGATATGTTTTGATAAGTTGTTTGCAAACGGAGTATGCAAGGGGAAACACTAATTCTTTCACTGATTGTGCCTACATGAAGCGTTAGGTTGGTGAAATTAAAATAACAGGTGCGGGCGAATGAATGCGGAAAAACTGACCTCATCGGAATATATCCTCGGGTATAATGACACAACCATTATCGCTTTGACCCTCTTTTCGTGCGTCGACCATGGATTGTAAGTGCATCGTTATTGTTTCATATTATGTATTATTTTGTTACAGATTCACGTTACCAAGACGTTTTACTCAGTTTAGTTTCATATCCTGTGGCGCCCTCTGCCGGTAACCTAAATTGTAACCTGGAAAGTTGAATGACCGGTTGTGGGTTATATCACAGGCTCTCGTCAATAGGGCTGTGGTTATATTGAGGGAATAATCATTTGTACAGACAACATACAATGTTATTATTTTATATGCGTGGTGTGTATTTTTTAGCCGGAACAACGTCTTGATTCCTTATCATACAGAACGCTATATGCGATGAACCACGAGATAGCCATTTATATTTTTTGGTTTGTTTCTTTTTTTTTCTTTTTTAACTGTCCCAATCACACGAGGACGATTTATTGACTATTTTTCCCATTAATGCAGTAATTCCAAAAAACGAAATTGTGATTAATGCTCTAATGTCGTCTAAACTGCAAATTGGAAATAACGAGATCCCGGGAATTACCCAAACTCATTTACGTCAGTACGAAAATAAACCTAACAGAAATGACTATGCACGGTCAGTGTGCGATGTAAACAGTATGAAGCGAATGAGCTACAATAGCCATGCGCAGTGGAGAAATGAAACAAACGAACGAAGCGTATGCAAATAAAAGTATGCAAATGATAATTAAAAATGTTGATTTCCTTACAAAATACAATCATCCTTCATGATAAAAAAAACGATTTTTTAAATATATAGGCACGAGTACTTCATTTTAAAACATTAACATTAACACATTGTTATCAGTATTCTTTAAAAAAAATGATGAAACAATAGGAAAATTTCAATGTTTAAAATAATAAATAATAGTTCACTTACCTGTTTTCTGACAGTTAAACTGTGTGCCATCATTAAAAACGTACACGGATATCATGTCGTGTGTTGTACATTAAGAGACTTATAAATCAAAAACTAATGTAGTTGTTACAATTAGGTCTTCGCTTGTCAATTCACAATAATCAACCGATTTATTCTTATACGGTACCAATGACACTGTAAAACATGCGTCACTGCACCGAGACTTCCCGGAAACTGTGAAAGGGAAAATCTATGTGCCACTTTTACTTTGTTCATACGGTGTGTGTCATAATGTTGGCCATCGACGTCTCGTCTTTTTAAAACAGAATGCGCATTCACCGCAAATAACCTAACTTGGACGGTATACGACAATTTAAGTAAATTAGTCTGGTAGTTATTACGTCGTTCGGTGTGTTGCCCCACTCCAAACTAGTCTGACATGTCTGCTAATGGTAATAACGGTGTCAATTAACTTGCAACACTGTGAAATACGAGGCGGTAACACTATCGTCGCCGTGGTAACGTATCAGTCAATAAAATGTATGGGAAATACATGTCACTGTCCAGTGGCGGCGGTACAGGGAGACAGAGAGCGGTCGGAAAAATGTTAGTAGCGACGCCCCTCTAAAATCAAGCTGAAACCCTTTGTGTCAGCAAAATTTGCCCCTCAGAATGCAGGAAATAGCGTTTCAGAGGGTCTAGAATTCATTTTTTTTAAATGGTGGCATGCCCCGGATCCCACTTGTAAGGGATGGTGAGCAGACCCCCCCCCCCCCCACCATGCACAATTTCGTGCCCTCGCCTCTGCTGTCATCTATACAATTATCATATTCAGATTAAAGTGTTCATCAGCCAATTGACGTCAAGGTTATTTCGGTCATCCTCTGTGATGGCTGGCAATGATTAGCGATCCGTATCATAATGTATACGTAACAGATTTCACAGAATGAAAGAGTCAACAGATCGCAAGGAATTTAACTCTAACTGCGTTTGTGGCGACGATATTCTGCTGTTATTTAAACACAGGAAACACATGCATCTCTTTAGCGGGTTAACGTATACGCCACCATTTACAGCTGACAATCTCCTGTGTAGATAACGGCGTTGTTTTTGGTTGTTATTTGATGCAATGATCTACAATTGTTATAGTTCCATACACACAATTGGGTTAAATACGGAGATGACTAATGTAAACATACCCAGGTTGTTTCACTTTCACTTTCACTTGATGCAGAGGTATATATTAGCTCGAACGTACACACGATACATAGTAGGATTAGTGCCAAGATGTCTGCTGGGAAGTTTAGCACAGTAAGTGATGACGTTCTCAATCAAATGTATTTTACATATGCCTATGTCTGTACATATTATACTAAACCTCTTCAAATGTATGTGCTTTCTTTATATAGCGACTATAACAAGCGATGTCGTATATAAATATCGCTTTCAATCGGGTACTTATTCAGTTTATCGTTAAACGAGTGGAGATATAACGCGTTATTTTGATGGTGGCTCATGGTGTACTACTGGTTGTCAAATCTCGTGATATGTGTTAGACAATTCACGTTTGTATATTTATGTGTGTATGTGTGTGTGTGTGTGTGTGTGTGTGTGTGTGTGTGTAATTATTTTGCTTGAGTATAGTTGCACTTGTGCTATAAAGTGTCACATATGTAATTAGTCCACGTTTCGGTTGTGTTCGTCGTCTGTCCGTGCGTGTGCCCGAGTCATTTCTCGGACATGCTTTGGCCGATTACATTCAAATTTGAGACACTGACGGCCATTCGAGTCTGATTCCAATCTGATTCTTGTCCGAAACTGTTTCTCGGATATGAAAAGGGCAATTTTAATAGACTTTGTATCGTGATCATGCATATTAGAGTTACAGGTGCACCCCATCGAACAAAAGGGACCGCCATTATGTTTTTGTATTCAATGCTTGTTTGAAACTACAATGAGAGAATAAAAAAAACTTACATTTTTTTAAATTGGTGGTGGTTCCTAGTTTTGATTTCTAAACATTTCGCACCTAATAAAAGCTGTCGAGAAAATTGGCTCACAATTAAAATAAAGACAAACGCAAGATACTCAATTATGTTAGTTACATTGCTGTATATACTTTATCAATATTCTTGGACAAGTGTAACGGGTGGGAGTGGTGAAATAATATAATAACAGCACGTTATCGGCCGTCACGTGATTTTCTTCGAACGTAATTTACCTTCACAATTCTGTTGATCACTTCTCATGCTAGCGGAATACAAGTAGTGTCTGTATGTAATGTTAATTCATCTTATCGTGTGTCCTTGGTCGAGTGAATTATTGCTGAGCAAGGGACGCGGAAAATGCCTGAAACTAATAACATCGCTTTCTCGTTTTAATTTGCACTGCGTCACAGCTGTAATGTAGTCATACTATAGTGGGCGGGACTCGTATCTCTACTTGAGTGTGTGTTTATACTTTTCATCGTAATTGCCGCGATTGTTTGAATCTGTCATTACAGCAAAGCTATGGAAATTTGCATCCTGTGTATATTCGTCGTTGCTCTACGCTTACCAGGGAAAACGCGATGAAAATATAAGATTACATAATCATAAAATAAACGTGACAGAATTTTTGTTATCCACACTTTTTCGCCAATGTTTCAACCACTTATGTTTGCAATAATTGGGATATGTGTTATTCATATCGCGCTCCTCTGACGTCATCCCTCCTTATAACAAATTGCATAACAAATTTCCCTGGGTAATTAATTATCTTGTTTCCACGAGCGTTTTACGGTTGCGTGTGTCTCATGTTAAGTTGTTGAATCTTCACTATAACGCTGATTTTTTTGGGAGGGGGAGGATTGGGTCAAACGATAGCGTGGTTTCTCCCGCTGTATGAGTGCAAACAAATGTCTGTCTCACCGATTACATGGTTTACGTATTGCAAGCATACTGTGGTTCGTCATCCAGACAAATCGTTTTAGACTATCGATTTAAGTCATTCGTTTCACGTCTTGATGCATACTTGCATACTTGTGTCTGTTACGTTTGACCTGTTAATTTCCCATGATATATTGGTTTCAGTTATTTGGTAACGACGTGACCTATGACATATTGCTTACAGCTCGCTCGGTCTAATTGATGAGGTGCATATACAGTGTAATGTTATATCGAGTATAGAGCGTGACGGTCATATTGTGAACACAATACATTACGTACTGAGGTTATATTTGTCGATTAATTTTAAATACTGGCCTATATCTGTATACGTTTAAATGAATCAGGTAATTACATGTAGTAGTATTGGGAAACCATTTTGCAGTGGTTTAGACATGTTTGGCTTTTCAACACTCGTGAAAAAAAATACCTACTGATCTACATATGTTTCCTGGCCTCCCTCCTTACGCGGGGTGTTGGGGTGCGGCAATATAGTATGGACTGGGACTGTTAGCCGGTCTCACCTTGTTAATTGAAATTATTGTTTATACAAGCAACTAACAACTAAGTCACATTTCAGTTGCTTTTGATATGTGATCTAAGGAACCAACCTTTTCTTTCTTTTTGTATAACTCATACTAAAATTACATTATTCTTATTAAAGGATGCCGAGGCGCCAAATGAACGTCCACTGAATTACGAGACAGAACAGTATGGTTAGTCTACAATCTTTTGACAATGTCTCTTTGCTGTCAAGTTGTAATCGAGATAAGTGTTTGTAATCACAATTATATTATATAATCTTCTAGTGGTATAATGATACTGTTTATGTAATAGATTGTGACATCACAGAATTTTATCATATGGTGTTATAAATGAATAACTAACTATGAAAATATACAGATATTGCAATTGTAAAACATGCTGAAAAAGCGACATACTATTTTAGCGAATTGTGGTAAAATGACGTAATAGCGAAATGTTGATTTAGCGAATCTTTCTTGTCTTTGTTGATTTTCTGTTTTCACAATACTTGTCTGTCGGCAACAAATGCGCAGTTATCACCTCCATAGAAACAAAGAAAAACTGTCAAGTGTAATAAGGAAGCGCTCCAGATTATTACGTTTTCTGTGTTGTTTACAAAGTGCGTATGTGAAGAAAAAGACGTGTTTGGCCGCCATTTTGCATTTATAATGAAGGCATTAGCTATAAAGACATGTTTTACAGTAGATTTATACAATGAAGCTATTCAAGTACGAATCGCTATATGCAAACGCCCCCTACGACCCTGATGAATAAGCGACTTGTTCCTTCGTTATGTTTAACACAGCACAGTTAGTTGACTGTTTTATTATTTGTAACATGCCCAGTAATACGGGATTTTAGATAACCGGAAATTCTAACTAATTTAGTTCAGTTAACCTCAATACTACTCCCACATTAACGTTGAATTAACTTAATTATCTCTCTAACACACTGTAGTATTGTTATTGAGGCATTGCGTGTACTTACAGGTGACACTCCGATGTATGGTGAAACCATTGTGTCAAAGATCAGAACCGCTAAACATGAGTCTGATGGCATCAACGAATTTCTCCCAAATCTCTTGGAGATCTTATGTGGGTCAGGTGAATAATTGTTAGTTTATTTTCTACAAAAACACGCATAGTACATACAGTGTCGTGGATTTGTGTCTGGATGCTATGGTGTGCGTGTTATGCAAACTTAAGCACCCAAGGTCAACGAACTGACAGAGTCTGTCAACGTGTAATAATAATAACACTGAACAATTAATTGACACTTTGAATCAAGTAAAGTGAACATGGACATAAATTTCCTCCAAATAATAAGGTTACACATGCAATGGAATATTACCGAATCAAATTATAGTTTCTCTATTTATATGGGTCCCTTTGTTTAGTTGAGCAGTTTTTAGAGGGCATCAGACTCTCACTTCCATCTTTGCTGTCATCATGTCATTGATAAAGGGTTCTGACCCGAAACGTCTGGTTATTGTTTTTTTTTCTTTCCAGTGTGTCGCCCAGTTTTCTCCCCCTTGTTTGGGTTATTTTGAATTTCATTTATTGTTTGGGCGCACATTGCAGTCATTTTTATGTCTATTTGTATGGTTTCTCACCTTTCACTACGGTTATTTGTGTTAAGTTTGTACTCATTTCTTTGCAGCATCTGTGGTTGTACCATTGGGGAAATTGGCCTTATTCTGACCTGCCCAGTCCTGTGAAATGCCATATTCATATTTAAGCAGCCATCTTTGAATTTTTCTTTTTTTAACTTCGATTTCTTGTCTGTTTTCTAGTTGTATGTATGACTCTGTGTCTGTTTTGTGCTGGCCTTACAGCTGTTATACCCATTTCGATGATAGTTATCGGTAAGTATGTAGTCATTATTACAGTCATTGTCGCCAAACCATGATTCACTACAGAACTGTCGACTATTTACGGGTTTGTTATGTGGTCTGATTTGATTACATCTTTCTATTTGCCAGACCTGTACTTTCCTTAAACCAGAGACATGGTCGAATGAATTACGTGCTAATTTAAATTAGATTAACACCTATCGTGAAATAACTATTATAACTGTGTTCCTACCAATGAGGCAATGAGAAACAGAATATACAGCGTGTACCCAACCTTCTTCTGAAGAATGGTTGTGTAGCCTGAGGGTCCCACACATTACCCTGGGGTAGCTATTCAATAACTATTTGTGTTCTATAGGTGCAATTTACAAAGACGAATGTCCCACACAGCCTTACATCCCCCTGTGTCTTATCGTGACTGGGAGCTTCTCGTTTTTGACTTGCTTCACTTGTGTATTTGGATGTCTGTCAAAACGTCGCAAAACGAGTGATCGTACCCACGATGTGTCCTGTCGCCATGGTATAAGTGGGCTCCTGTTCATCTGTTTGATTTGTTCGTACATAGCAGGTAAGTGGTTCTGTGATCATACAATGTCACTCAGAAACAACCAAACTTAACATCATGGGAATATACGGTGGTAATGGCGTGGGGGGGGGATTACAATTATGCGCCATCTTTCCTTTATTTGGCGATAAACCATTTTTTCTCATGGTTAATTTTCAACTCAATCATATGATATTAAATTACATATATAAAATACATGGTCTGACATCTGAACTTTAGCACATACTAGTATATGAGTGATGGTCTAATTAGTACGCGTTTGTTAGGAGTTCAAAGGACCCTTACGTTCAAAAGTCTCCCATGTATATTTTTTATATCTTAATTACTCACTAATTTATGACTCTTACATTCATATTTTAGCAGGAAGTTGTTTAACTTTATATTATCAACATATACTGTTGGCGTTTCTTTATTTTTGCGAGACTCTATTTATTATTAATAACTCTTTTTCGTCGGAAACCCCGTTCTACTTCTTCAAACGTGCGAAAAAACCCGTCGATAATTGACTACTAGCCTGAGGAGTATGAAAATGGCATCATGGGAAAACTTTAAATTTGTCTACCGGAAATCAATGGCCGTTCTGTTGCTGTTGAACCGTCCCGCGAATCTTCCACATAGATTGCTATTTTACATCACTGCGACTAAAAGGTGGGTAGTTATTGCATTCAATCTGTTAACAAACATGTATAAATACTAAATAATGGGAGGTAATGATTGTAATTGCTTCGTGGACAGTTGTCGCTGACGCTGGTTCCAGTGCCAGAGACAGAGTGCTCGTTTACTAGTGCAGTGATGTGATGGTGTGAGCTGCAGTCCGGGTGCTATGAATTGGGATATACAATGTAATCAGCAATCATAGCTAGCATATAAATTGTTCATGTTTCTTCTAAAATATGCCCGTACTATTCAAAAATATTGGGTACGTTCAGTGAAGTGAGTGACTCAGGCCGACAAACAGCTCGTCTCAGTTTAGTCGGTCGCCACTTATCGTGATCATGGAGGTGAAAAACATCCGTGTCCTGATAGACAATCTGCATGGTGCTGTCTCCAGTGTTTTTGTAATTTTGGTAATGTGTTTTGGGAAATCTGATTTTTTAAAATATGCCTGTGCGTGTACAGCTCCGAACACGAAAATTAAAAGCAGACTGGCAACGCAAGCCCCATCAAGTCATTCCATGTGTGCCTCCAATTGATCGAATGTACAATGATACGCATTATTAACTTGTCGAGATAAATTGATAAACTGAAATACCCCTACCCAAAAGGAGGGCAAGTATGTTTGAGTTACAAACAAGTCTTATCATAATTTAAAGGTCACTGTGACCTTATTCAAAATTTACCCCATAAAAGTATATACTGAACATTACCATATGTTTTGTGTTGTTGATGTAACATTTTCTGTCTGCATTTGGTCAAGATCTAAAGAAAAAATATGTTTACTATGAATTTATTATTTTATTCTGTTTTAAAAAGAATGAGAACCTGTTTGTAAATTTTATATGATAAATTTAATTTGGGGAAAAACACAAACTGTACACACTTTATTCTTTTATCCAAGATTTTGTATGATCATATTTTTATAATTTATACTATTTTGAAGTAGTGTTTTTGAGTGAACTTAAAAAACTTTTTTTAGAGAAATTTAGAAACAATACAGCAAAGGAAACACAGGCGTACACTACTGTACACTATTATGTAACACATATTTACAACAGCATAGTATACATAACAGAAAATGTTGTATTTAAGTTAAACAACTCTCACATGTTGCGCATCTCCATGCCTGTCATAAAAGTGGTATCTCCCAACTGCCCGCGAAACATGTATCTAAACTCCAAAGGCACAGCCTTTGATCTGATTTGAGTTTTGTCTAAACAATCATGTACATTTCATGATCGACCTGACCGCTTTTATCGATGGTTCTAACCGGCAAATCTGCACGTCTGTGTTTCCGTTACTGATTTATCTGCATGATTGGTTGGAACTCCATTGACAATCCCTTCTCACAATGTTTGGTTCAGCATAGTGGTTACAAGTGTCAGTCATATCTCTGTCATTTCTATGCCAATCTTCTCCAAACTGGGTATGATTAGTGTACTTATAGGTCCGGTGCTGACAACATATAGTGTGTGTGCTAATTTGCATATTTGTAAATTGTAATGCTTATGGATGAAGTCTACCTGGCATGGCTGATATTCTTCAAACTTAGCATGATTAATGTAATTATTGATCCGGTGGTGACAATATATAGTGTGTGTGCTAATTTGCATATCTGAATATTATTTGCATATATTAATGTTTGGACAAAGTCGTATCTGGTGTTTCTATGTTGATCTTCTCCAAACTTGGTATGGTTAGTGTACTTATGGTTTTGGTTCTGACAACATATTGTGTGTGTGCTAATTTGCATACGTTTGCATATATTAATGCTTATAGACCAAATTGTGTCTGGCATTTCTATGCTGACTTTTTCCAAACTGTATTGACTGTCACGCTTATTTTTAAAACTGTTGCTCTCAATTTACAAATTCTCTCCATTCACACTGAAGCTTTTCAGTGTTTAACTTTAATTGCAAGAACAAAGAGTTCAAAAATTTCTAGCAACTACATACAGATTTGTTCAGTGTAATCAACCAGATTTAAAAATAGCATACACTGCCTTATAGTCACTGTAATAGCAGTGTAAGGTACCCAAAGCTGTAACTGCTAGTGAATGATTCCAATTTTCCATGAACAGCTTGGGAATCAACCATCTCTGATGGTTGTCTTGTTTTATTTACATATTATGACATTTGAACAAAGTGATTTATTGAACTTAAATCACCATTACCTGTAAATAGCATTTTATCTATTTGGAAACTGTACATGTATAACTAACCGGATGCAACACATACATGTGCAGTTAGAAAGGATTTAAATTGTGAGCAGTCTGTATGAAAAGGGGGGATGATTTTTAGCATCGCTGTCGACTTTGTCGACCGGAGCTTATCATATGAGTGATTGTCCGTCTTCGTCCGTCCGTCGTCCTTGTCAATGTTTTACTTTTTCGACTTCTTCTTGAAAACTACAAGCCTGAATGCTTTGATACTTGGTGTATATGTACCTTGGGTAGATCTCTCTCAGATTTGTTCATTTTGTATTGATATTTTCAATTTTCTAATTTTGGTGAATATTTTTGCCATTTTTGGTAAAAAGTGATATTTTCGACTTCTTGTTAAAAACCACAAGTCCAATTGCTTTGATAATACATATATAGGTACTACATGTGGACCACTCTCAACTTTGTTCATTTCATGATGACACTTCAATTCTCTAATTTTGATGAATATTTTTATCATTTTTAGTAAAAGTGATATTTTCGACTTCTTGTTAAGAACCACAATCATATATGGTGAAAAATGATATTTTTGAATTCTTGTTGAAAACAAGTCCCATTGCATTGATACTATGCATATTGTTCATTTTCTAATGATATCTTCTGTTCTTTAATTGAAATGTGCATTGCTAACAGCGGAGCTATCTCAACCGAGAGGCTGCTTCTTAAAAACTTCTATCTGAAACAGGGTTTAGTTTTCTCACTTATTACTACAGCTGCTAACAATATTGTATAATTTTATCTTACCACTTTGTTGTAAATTCATATTTTACCCCATTTATGCATTTTATCGTTTTTTCGGACTGCTATGTTTTTAGTCCCCGTTCGGACGAAGTCCGAAAACGGAGACTTATAATTCGGTGTGCGTCCGTGCGTCTGTGCGTCCGTGCGTTCGTCCAGAGTCATATCTCAGAATCCCTTGGACCGATTCCATTCATTCTTTGTATGTGCCTAGTACTTTATGTGGGACATATGCACATGCAGTGGTTTAGCGATTAGATTCAAAATGGCCGACTGGCAGCCATCTTGTTTTTTGAAAATGTTGTATTTTGGACATGCTTTGTAAGTTTTCATTCAAACTTGGTACATAGATTATACATGTTAGGATACATGTCCATGACGATTTTTTTCACAATTGGATCAAAGATGGCCGACTGGCAGCCATCTTGTTTTTTGAAAATGTTGTATTTTGGACATGCTTTGTAAGTTTTCATTCAAACTTGGTACATAGATTACACATATTAGGATACATGTCCATGACGATTTATTTCGCAATTGGATCAAAGATTGTTGACTGGCAGGCATCTTGGTTTTTTGTTATGCGGTATCTTAGACGTGCTGTCAGTTTTCATTCAAATTTCGCACATACATGTACTTTATACATGTTAGGATGCAAGTCCATGACAATTTGTTTCAAAATCTGGTAAAGGATGGCCGATTGACAGCCATCTGACTTTTTGGCCTTACTACTATATTTCCACAATTTATGTACCATTTTCATTCGTATTTGGCATACATCATACATATCAAGTGTGTTTCATAATCAGATCAAAGATGGCCGAATAACGGCTGTTTTTATTTTTGGCCATATTACTACTACATGGAACACGTGTTTTGATGTAAATAAACAATCTGTTGTATACGCCACTTGGAACTCAAGTTTCGAGGACACGCTCGCAACAACACGCTCGCTATAATATGACGAGCACAAAGAGAACTTTGAAAAATTTAATGGGGACTATGTCATTTTCAATGACTTGTTTTTAATTGTAATTTTATCATTATTTCGTAGTCATTTTATTTTATACCCTATTTATGCATTTCTTTATTGTGTTCTCATCATTTTTGCAGTGGATTGTTCAATTTTATGTTAAATTTTATATCTATATGCTGTGCATGAAAAACCATTTATGGATGTACTGTTTTAATTGAATAAATTACAAATTACAATTACAAATTTTGACCTCAAAACAAATCGATGTGTCAGCGATTATTTCCCCCAGCACATTCATCATCCCTATCCAACTACATCTGGTGCTACTGGTAACTTCACTGTCCCTTACATGTGTTTAACCATTACACAGCATAATTTTCAATACGCCACTATTAAACATCTGAACTCTGCCCCCCCCCCAACCCTAAAAAGCATGGGCAGTAGAAGCATTTTCAAATAAGAGCTGAAGAAAATGCTTCTCAGTGAGTGATATTTATCTATGTACATAGAGCATATTCATTTTAAAAGTATGCAAATTTTAATATCATTCATTCATTGTGATGATTGATTATACTATTTACTGGTTGATCTCATTTATTTAATTCATTACTTTTGTTTGTTTACTGTGACTCTTATGACGACTTAATTTTTTTATTTAATATTAAGGGCCATGGACTAGACTAGTCCAAATGAACTATTTCCTTGATCCCCACCAGTATTATACAATTTTGTCCCATACATGAACATGTAAATATTTTGTTTGTATACTGGTGAAATAAATAAATAAATATAAATATAAATCTAGAACCAGTGATCATATTCAGACAAAACTCGGCAATCCGATAGTATGGGACAAACGAAAGGTTTTGTTACAAATCTGTGCATATTTAATCAGGAAAATTTGCATTATAATGAATTCTTCTGGTGCTAATATCTCAAAACAAAATCGTCACATACAACCCAGAACACTGAAAAATATATTTCTAAGAACCGGATGAAATCACAGATAATTTAAGGCACTTATATAAGATCTAAGTAGTTGTTGGTGTCAATCTGTGCATAATTAATTCACTTTAACTTATAACTTTTTTGTATGAATAAATTCTTGTTCCAATTGTACCTTGATAACTAATCTTAATATTTAAGTAGTAGATGTGCAGTAACCGTATGTCAACAAGCTATTCTGATATCTGCATTAGGAGCATATATATTGCATGTTTTATATTATATATTTACTTCTCAAGAAAGCTGGCACAAAATAAAATGTTGTAGTATATTTCTGTACGATTTAAATTAAGGTTTATTGTACATTTCTTTTTATTCACAGGATAAATGCAGTACACTAATTAACTAAGGAGTTGTAATGAAGACCGGATTGGTGGAAATTTGTCAGATCCTGACCCTCCTGAACCTTGCATACATGCAACCTGATATTAATGTTTTGTTTTGCAAATGTGTGTTTAATATTAACTTGAATAAATGATTTTCTCAAATGATAATTTTAGGTGTTTGTTTTGTTTCCCCGTCTACTTCACGAATTGTTCAATAATTTATAAAACATGATGTTCAAAAGTGCCCTCAATAAATGTCTACTAATATTAATTATAAATAAATGGAAGTTCAAAAGTATCATATTTACATTCAAAAGTATACTGGTAATATCTTACAGTTAAGTAATAGAAGATTTCAATAAATGTCTACTAATATTAATTATAAATAAATGGAAGTTCAAAAGTATCCTATTTACGTTCAAAAGTATACTCGTAATATCTTACAGTTAGGTAATAGAATATTTCAATAAATGTCTACTAATATTAATTAGAAATAATAGAAGTTCAAAATTATCCTATTTACATTCAAAAGTATACTGGTAATATCTTACAGTTATGTAATAGAAGATTTCAATAAATGTCTACTAATATTAATTAGAAATAATAGAAGTTCAAAAGTATCCTTTACATTCAAAAGTATACTGGTAATATCTTACAGTTAGGTAATAGAAGATTTCAATAAATGTCTACTAATATTAATTATAAATAAATGGAAGTTCAAAAGTATACTCGTAATGTTATGTATTAGAAGATTTCAATAAATGTCTACTAATATTAATTATAAATAAATGGAAGTTCAAGAGTATCCTATTTACATTCAAAAGTATACTCGTAATATCTCACAGTTGTGTAATAGAAGATTTCAATACATGTCTACTAATATTAATTATAAATAAATGGAAGTTCAAAAGTATCCTATTTACATTCAAAAGTATACTCGTAATATCTTAGTTAGGTAATAGACGATTTCAATAAATGTCTACTAATATTAATTATAAATAAATGGAAGTTCAAAAGTATCCTATTTACATTCAAAAGTATACTGGTAATATCGTAATGTTATGTAATAGAAGATTTCAATGTCTACTAATATTAATTATAAATAAATGGAAGTTCAAATGTATCCTATTTACATTCAAAAGTATAATCGTAATATCTTACAGTTGTGCAATAGAAGATTTCAATAAATGTCTACTAATATTAATTATAAATAAATGGAAGTTCAAAAGTATCCTATTTACATTCAAAAGTATACTCGTAGTATTTTACAGTTGTGTAATAGAAGATTTCAATAAATGTCTACTAATATTAATTATAAATAAATGGAAGTTCAAAAGTATCCTATTTACGTTCAAAAGTATACTCGTAATATCGTAATGTTATGTATTAGAAGATTTCAATAAATGTCTACTAATATTAATTATAAATAAATGGAAGTTCAAAAGTATCCTATTTACATTCAAAAGTATACTCGTAATATCTTACAGTTGTGTAATAGAAGATTTCAATAAATTTCTATTAATATTAATTATAAATAAATGGAAGTTCAAAAGTATCCTATTTACATTCAAAAGTATACTCGTAATATCGTAATGTTGTGTAATAGAAGATTTCAATAAATGTCTACTAATATTAATTATAAATAAATGGAAGTTCAAAAGTATCCTATTTACATTCAAAAGTATACTCGTAATATCTTACAGTTATGTAATAGAAGATTTCATTAAATGTCTACTCATATTAATTATAAATAAATGGAAGTTCAAAAGTATCCTATTTACATTCAAAAGTATACTCGTAATATCGTAATGTTATGTAATAGAAGATTTCAATAAATGTCTACTAATATTAATTATAAATAAATGGAAGTTCAAAAGTATCCTATTTACATTCAAAAGTATACTGGTAATATCTTACAGTTATGTAATAGAAGATTTCAATAAATGTCTACTAATATTAATTATAAATAAATGGAAGTTCAAAAGTATCCTATTTACATTCAAAAGTATACTGGTAATATCTTAAGTTATGTAATAGAAGATTTCAATAAATGTCTACTAATATTAATTAGAAATAAATGGAAGTTCAAAAGTATCCTATTTACATTCAAAAGTATACTGGTAATATCTTACAGTTAGGTAATAGAAGATTTCAATAAATGTCTACTAATATTAGTCATAAAAAAGTTTACATTGAAATTCTTATTTTTCAAAGAAGTTAAAAAGCATCATTTTTTTGGCGTTCTAAAACCTCGTAATATCGCAAGTTTAACAAATCTTAGAAATGGTATTGAGACCAGAAATAAAAATCTTGTACTGAAGCTCAAAAAATTACAGTTGTACCAAATATGTCAAACTCAAGATTGTTCTAGTTATGGGGGAAACATTTATAATTCACCATTTTTCATGAAATTAAACAATCATTAGTATTCTAATTTGCATATTCAGATAATTACCACTAGTACTATGGATGCAGACTGCATCAATGTATGTGCCTATCCAATCTGATTAAAATAAGATCCTAGTTTGGGCTTATATATATATATATTTTTTTTTAATATAATATCATTCATATTTTTTTCATATATTTTACTATTTTAAAAAAAAAAATATTTGCTGGTATTTTTTTAAGTTTTGGTAATCGCGAAAGCCCACAGGGATCTGACCAACTCCCTATACAAATCGCGTTCAAGAAGTACCTCTCCGCTGACGGGATTAGTCAACCAATCACAGAGCGCCTTACGAAAACATGGTGATGCACTTTGCGCGTGCGCATGAAGTGATCACAAAAAAAAAATGGCGGCGCTTACCGGCCAATTGAGCGAGAAACTCGAACAAATAATTGACCATGAGGTGAGTATTTGTTGAATATGACATGTTTCCTATTATGAATGAACTATGGCTGGTATTGGTGGCCGTTTAGTCAAGTAACAATATTTATATACGCAAAAATGCGTACTCGTGTGGATATAAATGAAAACACCAGTGTTATTCACAGGCGCTCGGAACGTTTCTTGGATAATAAAAAATGACCTAAAGTAGGATCGGCATACTAGTAGTTAGTCAGTCGCCTGCCACTCATGTTAGTCACATTAACAAGGATACAAGAAGGTTTTGTTTTAATATTGTCGCCTCTTGTCTCATTAATGAAAGACCACAGTCCGTCTATCCTCTAATTTACTTGCACAACAGTACTGTCACTGGAAATTGTTTAATTTGACTGATTCATCTCATTTCGAAATCTATACTTCCTGTTATTATTTCAATATCTTGGTGATTAGTTTCTAAGTGATTGATTAATTGGTAATTCTTTCAGATAGACAGTTTGACTTTGTTGGGATTTAGTGCAAAAATGGCCAGAAATATCCAGATTGATAGAAAGTTGCCAACCTATATATATGGTACCCCAAAGGAACAAAGTACACCTTCATAGACATGCTACATCAACATCATGGTGATAAGATTGTATTATTGGTAGTTGATGAAGTTGATACTATTCAAAAGTGGTAAGTATATTGCTTGTATGCTTGCTTGTAAAATTTGTATGCATGTTATTTCCATAATTAACACTAGAGGCATTTTGAGTATCTATAATTCACTGGATTATGGGAAAGAACTTCCATTGTATATATAATCTGGAAACTGACTAAATTCTTATGTAAATTTTATGAAATCTTTCAACAATATTAGGATTTGTATCACTATATTAATATACAATTTTTTCATCCTATGTCAGAGATTTTTTTGAGAAACAAGTGAAAAAAAAACATTATTACCATATACATGTACCACATTTTGGACTCTTGCAATCTCGATTTTTATTTTATTTTGAGTATCCTGATGGCCCAGTACCGATAATGATAAAACTATGACAAACATGACATGAATCTCTCTAACATCTAAATTTAGCATAATTTTTTTGATCAATTTAACAGGGGTGAAAAATCTGATGCAAGTAACAAAAGCAGACGAAAGGCACAAGAAGGGGCATCCCAAACTGGGGAACTGAGATCGTTTTTTCCTGGTGTCGAAGTTTTGGCATTAACAGCAACAGCATCAAAATGTCTGCAAAATCAGATTAAGGAAAGTTTAATTATGCAGACTGCAAAGTTGTAAATGTTTGCCCAAACAGACTATCAGACTATCTGTTTTGAAGATTCAACGAGATATCCCATCAACATTTTATTGAATGGTCGACAAGCTACGAGAAGATCTACATGAGTCCCCTAGGACAATAGTATACAGTTCATCTATTGATGCAACAGGAACACTTTATCATTTTTTTAAGGAGGAATGCCCTCAATCAGTTGATTATATGGGCATGTACCACAGCGAGACGGATAATACAGTCCAAGAATCGCACTTACAAGAGTTAACTAAATTATCTACTTCTAATTTTAAGATTATTTTTTTGTACAACGGCTCTTGGTATGATCATTGACATGAAATCAACATACCATGTACTTCACTATGGGCCATCATTTGATCTCGAGAGCTATATACAAGAATCTGGCAGAGATGGTAAACCATCTCATGCCGTGTTATTTTATCACGGTGGAATGTTACGCAACATTTGTCCAAAACTAAAAAGTTATGTCAAAAATGATACTCTCTGTAGGAGAGTTAAATTTTTTGAAGATTTTACATTCAGTAAAGACTTAAGTGTTTTAAAAAACAAGGAATCACATCACAACTGCTGTGATATATGTGAGCGGATCTGTTCTTGTAGTAATTGCGACTTTCATGCTAACTGTGTAGAAAAATATATGGTCCATTACTGTGCCGATACAGAGAGTGATGAGTCATCAGATGACATGTGCAGCTTAGAATCGGATGCTGTATTGGCAGATTCATCACAGTCTTCATGTTCTAATGAAAGTTTGGAAGCAGACCAAACTGAATAAATCAATGTACATATCACTTTGTTGATCATGTATGCATTTAAAATCAGAGTGAAAAAAACACCCATCATTAATGTAAATAAATAATTGTTTATTACAAATTATACGATTCATTTTTGGCTCCAGTGTGAGTTTAAGGTGTGTTCCAGAAAATTATCTTGTGAACAAATCAAAGGATTTGCACCAAATTTGATAGGGATATTATACATTGATGTATCTACATGGCATTACTGTTCGGGATAATTTACTCGTGTAAATTAGCTAGTTTGCAAATTATTTTTACATCATGAACACCTCCAATTTGTATTCTGAGCTTTTACAAGCTTGTCATTAAAACCCATACAAATCACACATGGATGATAACAAAAATAACAAAGCCTTTTATTTCTATAGTGCTAAATGTGACATACAAAAAAGAATTAAAATTACAAGCAGATATAACAGCTATAGAAAAGGGGGCAACAAGAAGCATTGCCACCTGTATACATTGTGATGATTTTGGCATGGCAAGGTTCTGGTAAATAATATACGGAGAAAATAATTGACAAAATAAGTTAAACATTAAATAGATACTAAGTTACTGCAGTTTTTGGATATTGTATTTATCTAACAGACTCTTTACATAGAGGTGTTTACATTTTGTTTGACTATTGCAATATTTAATATAATTTTTGATATTACTAGTATTCCAAAGTTTGACTCCATAACATGACATACACATTGACTTGAGAGTAGTTCTTCTGTATTTTTTACAGAAATCTAAATGTTGTTTTGTACTATGGCTGTGTACTTCATGGGTATTTGTAAAGTACTTCAAGATGTTTTCTGGGATTTTTTTATGATAAACAGTATACATTACAAGCATAGTTCTTAATTCAATTAGATTATATACATTATGGCAATATAAGGGTTAAATACAGATTTTTAAGTACAGATGAGTCTAACAGGTATTTTAATTTGTAAAGAATACCTATGTATTTAGCAACTTTAATCTGAATATTTTTCACGTGTTCTTTCCACTGGAATTTACAGTCCAGTTCTACACATAAGAATTTAGTATGATACACTCTTTCAATATAAACATCATTGATTTTGATTGGATGGACACTGTTTACATTTTTACAATAGAAAATCATGTAGTTAGTTTAGAAATATTTAAAAGATAATTTGCTGGCCATAAACCATAAGTGTAACCTCTTCATATTCTCTAGATAAAAATATGTTAGTATCATCTGCATATAGAATAACAATTATGATACATTACAGATATCATTTACATATTGTATAAATAAAGTTGGTCCAAGAATTGAACCTTGCGGAACGCCATGAATTATACTCATTAGATCCGAGTTAATACCATCAATACAGACCTGCTGTAACCTGTTACTGAGATAGCTACTTATCCAAAACCTCGAATGCCATAATTACATAATTTGTGGACTAGGATTTTGTGATCTATAGTGTGGAACGCCTTTTTAGGTCGATGAAAACACCAACTGTATACATAGTAGAGTCCATGATGGTAATTGTATATCTTGTAACACATAAGATATCCGGATTATCATGGAACTATAAATCACAAACTGCACACACCTGTGTTTGGGTTGCCATGATTAATCTGTGTGGACAAAATACAAAACCAATTATCTCCACAATTACTAGTAGTATAATGTGTTACTGGGACGTGAAGTTGACGATCTAACGTATGCGGTTGGTTGCCGAAGTCTAGTATAAAATATTGTTTATAAAAGATAAAAGACGCCCAAAATTGCCGCTACTACGATTTAAGCCAACCCTGTATAACTAGTGTCATTTATAAGCATTATTTCCTGCTAGATTTCGGCAGAGACCTTTTGTCTTGATTTCGGCAACTAATCACATACTAAAATCGCCTATGAATGTTTCGTTAGGGACGACGTCAAAAGATCGATGTCGGATAAAAAACTTAATTCCTTTAGTTTTTTTCAAACCCCCCACTGAAACTTAATTGATAAATATTGGTCATGGCGTCAGACTACATTCACCATTAAATACAAATTCAGTGATAACCGGACAGTAGTATGGCATAGCAGTTGGTTGTCGGGTGGGTGTAAAAAGACTTTACAAATGCACTTCATTTGACGCACATGCTTTTTTCATTTTTTGTTATGTCTGTCTATGATTGAATAGAAAAAAACGAGATACAAATACTCCAAGATTGTTTTACTTCATTAAAAAATAAAATCGTTTTTGTAGGATGGAAACTTTTTGAGGTCAAAACCCCCCACCCCCAAACTAAAGCAAATAAGTTTTTTATCCGACATCGATCTTTTGACGTCGTCCCTTACGTCACGGAAATCTTACAATCAAATCAATAATTCATAACGTTAATCATTTTCTAAACTAAAAACTAGTGAATGGCAGCTCAAAAAAAACAAGGCACGTGAATAGTTACTGAAATCGATAGCGATAACTTACGTATTTGCACTGTTCAATGTAACCATGGAACTATAGTTCCATGATGTAACTTAGTATACGTCTTCCGAAAAAATACAGCAGAAAAACAAGTCCACCATTGTTCATCTATTTGTTTGTTGTGTCGCTTCTCCTGCTCTAGAAAGTGATTTGTAACACGAGTTCTGATTGGTTGTTGATTCTACGAGACTTGAACGCGATTTGTATAGGTAGTTGGTCAGATCCTTGTGGGCTTTCGCGATTACCAAAACTTAAAAAAAATACCAGCAAATAATTTTTTTTTTAAAATAGTAAAATATATGAAAAAAATATGAATGATATTATATTAACCAAAAAAAAAAAAAAAAAATAAATAAATAAATAAATAAAAGCCCAAACTAGGATCTTATTTTAATCAGATTGGTGCCTATCATATTTCGTCCAAATCTGTCGAGTTGTTGAGATAATCCATATTTAGTCATGTGCAAATGAGGCAATTTACATATGCAAATTATCTCTAAAAGTAGGGGCCATAGAAATGATGTCAATGTATATCCCTACCAAATTTAGTTCAAATCTGTTGAGTGTTGATGAATGAATCCAAACTTAGTAAAAAAATGCAAATTGGCTAATTTACATATGTAAATTACCCAATAGTAATATTGCCTGCAAATAACATCAATGAGCACCCGTATCAAATTTGGTTCAAATCCGTTGAGTTTTCATGAGATAATCCCAATTTACTAAAGAATGAATATGGAAATTGTCTAATTTACATATTTAACATTAACAGATTTTGTATAAGTATTCATATTTCTTTTCAAATGTCTTCAAATTTCATTTATCTTCCTTTTAGACAACCTCAGAAAGTGAAGTTTATGTGTAAAACGCCTGCATTTGTGGTGAGCAGGCAGTAACATGAATTAAATATGCTATCAGACAGTACGGTACCTTTGCAGTACCACCTAAGCTTCTGTTCATTGGGACATGGGACCCTTTTGAACGCAAGGACCCTTTGAACTCCTAACACGCGTTCGGGTTCGTTCCGTCCGTCCGTCCATCAGTCCGTACGTCCGGAGCTATATCTCAGACACCCATTGACGGATTTCATTCAAACTTTACATGAAGACAATACATAATGACTTACATATGCACGTCAAGATACTTTATGATCGCAGCAAAAATGGCCGACTGGCTATTTCTGCTATTTCTGATACCTAAACGTGTCCGCAACAGTTTCTCGGAGATGACTCGGCCAATTTTGATCAAAGTTGGTATGATGATCATACATATTGGGTTGTAGGTGCACGTCATTTTTTTTCGTAATTCGAATAAATATGGCCGACTGGCGGCCATCTTGTTTTTCATGGTACCCATGCTACTTTATCTTGAATGCAATGAACGTTTCTGTTTAAATTTTGTACAAAGATAGTATACCAAGAGATACATCTGCACCAACATGATTTCAATTCAATATGGCTGGCCAACGCCCAATTTTCATGTAAAAGCGCTAAATCGTCATTTTTCCATGTCCAGAGCTGTTTGTCAGAGATGACTGGGCCGATTTGAATCAATTTTGGTATCATAATGATGATCATACATATTTGGTTATAGGTGCACGTCATACTTTTTCCGTGATTCAAGCTAATATGGCTGACTGGTGGCCATTTTGTTTTTCATGATACCCATGCCTACTTTCCCATGAATGCAATAAACATGTCTGTTTAAATGTTGTACAAAGACAATATACCAATAGATACATCAACATGAACATTATTTGTGTAATTTGATTCAATATGCCTGCCCAATGTCCAATTCTCGTGTAAAAGCACTAAATCATATTTTTTTACAAATCCATCTCCTATTAATGGTTTCATAATCTCAATGACTTCATCAGCATCAAATGGATATGTCAGATCACAACATTTTGGACGGGGACTGTGTCATTATCAATGACTTGTTTTCATAGACATTCATATATATATATATATATATATATATATATAAGGTGATTTTGAATAAAAACCTTGTTACAGCATCCATTAAAACCGATAGTTTTCGCTAAAACTCTGCACATAAGTTCAATGATTGTGTATTCTGGTGTCATATTCAATACAATAGTTTGAATCACAAGAGTTTTTGCTCAATACAGGAAATTATGTTCGTGTGTACCTACATTTCTAATTTAGGAGAGACACGCCATCTTCTGCCCATTTTCACAAATCACAAGTGTCTCTATCAAGCCAAAGTGAAGAACATAAAAATAATCAATCTTGGCCGCTGGCCCCACCCCACTGAATACACTGAATTAAATGAACTACATTCTACGTTATTACATTCCAATCTATTTCTACAGGTGATGTGTGGATATTCAAAGCATATGAGCCGTCATATGAAGACCCAAGTGCTCCAGACTACTGTGACAAAACACTTTATCTGTTTTCATGCTGGATGATGAATATCAGTTTCCTATTGGTTGGTTTTGGTGGTTGTATAAGTGCTCTCGTTGGCTGGTGGGTTGGTTGAGATGAGGTCTTAACATATTGTATTGATTCCGAACACGTACGATCTTACAAGCTGAAGCACTGACAATGTATACTATACGGTTTATTAATTAATTTATTTAGTTTATATAATTTGATACAGAGTGTATATACTGTATGTTTACTATATTACTTTCCAAGCAATTTATTACGTGTATCAGACAGTGAGCAGTTATCTTAATTTTCGATAATTTGTTTATATTTTTGAGATGCTTAATATGCTTAATGTTAAAATACGTACGGTGTTGAGTCTAAGTCCAAGTATAGACGTTGCTGGTGGCTGGATCCAATTTGTAGCTTAATAATAGTTTGGAGGTCGAAGTTCACCTGGTATTGTGAATGTTAAAATTTACCAAGAGTGATGATATAATTGTGTAACAATGTACACTCAAATCCGTGTCTCCCATAGCATTGACAGTTTATGTAATGTATTGACACATCTTAGGCACATCTGCAACAATGTCACGATTGTTTTGATGAATTTTATAATCACTTGCGAAAATTAGTCACAGATTATTTTTTTAAATATTGTTATACAATACGGTTATGGAAATGTGAAAACGGCTAAATCTAAATATTCAGTGAAATATCTCCTAATCGGGAGTGAATTTGAGTATATATATATAGAAATGGAGGATTGTGTTTAGACAGAACATTTCGTAAATCCATGAATAATGAGTCATAAAGAAGAATCATAGAAGTTATAAGTAAGATAGTTTAATAATTTATACGTTCATTGCAATTAGACAAAAATACAATATTAAAAACTTAACAACACAGAATACTGATATTCTTAGACACATTTATTTTTCAGTTCCTAACTGCATCTGAATGCCCTGGATGATAAATCATCACATCTAATTCTGTCAGAAGATTATGTGAATTTTTTCTACAACTAGTATTATATTTAAAATTGCGTTCCTAATAGATGGAATATGCTGGTGCTATTTAGTATGTAAAATATTCTTGTTTTCATAATAGCAAACTTCACGATATTAAATTGGTGAATATGTTGATTTGTGTGTTGACTTTGCCTGACCTTAATCGAACAGTCACGAGAAGTCATCAAACTATTCATCTGACACATAATTCACATCAGATATTACAAATATATCTATGAAAACGTGTGTCGCCATTATTACACTGCACATTGGCGCATTTTTTACCCAGAAATTTTAGTTCAATAAAGTAATTTATACTCACAATTTAATGCTGTGAGCACTCAGGCTACTGCTGTATTACTTGCAAAAATATTGGGATGTGCTGGAGTAACTTAATCAAATCAAAGAAAGCTTAAACAGAACTCCCGTGCGCTGAGAGTATTGGAGCCATGTTAAAAATAATTAAAAAATAGGGTTAGCCTTTTGAACAAGAAGCTTGTCTTCTAATTGAGAGGAACAACATGAAAATAATGTATATTGAAGTTTATAATACGCGTAGAAAATTAATTTGATTGTACATCGTATTACGTAGTCGAAAATAGGCGCATATTGCAAATATGACTGGCGTTTTTTACACCTTACTCAGTCCACGTGCATTTCATTGGTTTTCGGTGTGTAAGCTTAATAAGCGGGAAAATTCAAACTTGAATTTAGCAAAACTAAGTGACCCACAACGTTGACGCGTTGTTAGATAACATTCGCGTTAACAAGCCTGTCCAAGCACGAACAATACTACACAGATCTCGTGATTGTGGGTTATTTTACAATTCTAACGAACTTCATCAATAAATATTTTAAATGTTTGGAAACCTTAGCTTAATGATTATCAGGGTAGTGTAATCGGCACGTAAAATGACGTCACCCATACAAATTAAGACACAGTAATTGGGAAATCGTGGTTCAATCACTCCATGTACTGTAAAATATACATATTTCATGACAACTACTTTGGAACAGTGATGTGATACTTGTGCGACCAGCAAACACAAACAACAAGAATGATTACATAAACCGTTCTTAGTTCCAACGAAGAACTTGGGATTTCCCCAACACTATACTGGATAATATACAACGCAATAAGATAATTAAAAAGATTTATTATGAAATAAAAAAACAACAAAAAAAACAGTTGCACGTTCACTCTTCGTGACTTCAGTAAACTGGAGAAAAGCAGTATCTACCACAAAAAAAAAAAATATCTTTCACCGGCATTATGAAGACGGCACATGAAGGGTAACAACAATGAAGACCATTACGTGTAATATATGAATACAAGTTACTTGTACGTTACGTAGCGTTGTCAATTCGTCGCAGTTCACCTTCATTCACCTTTGGAAGTGATTGTCACATTTACATCGATACTTGCTCATAAGTTCCCAATCAATTATACATATACCACCTCATATTACGAACTAGGTGTGCTATTACCTGGCAGTGAATGTTTTTAAGTTGCGACAAAACACTTAAACACGCATCAAAACACTCGCATTCAAGCGTACAAGACAAACTGCAACAGTACCGAATTGATGCTCTAAACCGTGGATGGCGTTAAAAGTTACTGGCCATTTTTAACCATCCAATGAATGCACTATATACAAGTATTATAATAGCACATCACAATATACCATACATAACAACATACACTAACATAATACATACTTTAATTTATATATAATAATCTTTCCACGGTTAAAGGCAGAATCAAATTCACTATATATGTACGCTAACAATAAAGACATACAGAAGCTAAAAACAAAGTACGCATGCGTATAATTTCTACAGTTCTTTGTTATTTTTACTTTTCCGATTCAACACTACAATGAATTTGTAATGATATCTTGTGACGTCATTGATAAGCCAGTTCCATAATAGTACAACCAACTTAGGGTGGTGTGCTGATATTACGGTCCTCCTTGCCAGTCAGCCAATAGGTTGTCATGGTACCTTTACCCTGTAAATTACAATACGAACCATGTTATTAGGACATAGCGCATTTCACAGAAAGCTCGGTTCATACTACTAGTGGTAACTGAGGGACAAAGCATTGTGTTGACAATTAATGAAGACGTGTTCATGAGTATTGTTACCTGAATCATGATTTCACCTCGTTTGACCATGAGGTAACCGCCGATCGCCAGGAGAGTCATGTAACATTCATAAGTGATATGAATACGGCTAGCTGTAGAGTCAAGTGTGATAATGAAAACAGTATTTAATAATATAACACAACAAAAATATTATTTTTTTTTCAACAACACTATAGTTATGCGACAACAAACACTAATTTCAGATCCAGTGATTAAATATGGACGATGGTTATTTGTGATTCTAAACACACACACGTTGGTAGTACGACGTTGGTGTTTATCAGGTGGTAACCACATCGTGTAAAACCTGTTGCTTTATTGGAGGTACTTATTAACACAATTCCTGTTTTCTCTCTCAACTGTAGCAACTGCATTTCAGGCATGTGTACAAGTTTAAACAAATTTAAACAAAGGGGCGAGTATCGCTTAGAGCCTTCATAGTTGCTTCTACCGATGTTGTACTTCTCCAAATACCAGTTGTAATCTTCGATGCGATCGAAACCACCACGCGAGAAAAACACAGCTCCCAATGTGCGCTCTATTCCAGTATCGACGTTGCTCTCAATAAGTAGTTGGTATGCTACAAGAGTTTGCCAAAATCCAGTTCCTTTGGAGTTGCCAATACTCTCGTTATGCCAGTCGAGGAAAATCTGAATGGCATCTGTGTAAAAGTTAATCTCATCGTAGACAGTTGTATTTGACTTATCTATGGAAGCACGATGTGTGGACAGATGGAGGCGAAAATCTTCTTTCTTTCTAAAAAATGGCACGGCTTTCAATATGTGGTTCTTCACTGGCCAATCAGTCAGTTCTGCCAGTGCACTATCCGTTAACTGATACGTTTCTGTCAACACTGTTACCGACCGCTATGCCTTGCAGATTCATTGCAGCTAGGACCGCCAAAGATAGGATAGGAACCAGAGTGAGTAGCAATATCTTAGCCAACTGGATGCGCTTTCCATTGTGGGTTAGTGGGTTTTCTCGACATTTCCCAATACCTTTTGTCTGCGATAGTAATTTACGCACTTTCTCGTCGACTAAAGACATTGAGCTGAATGATGAATTGGAGTTGTTCACTTGTCTTCTGTCGTAATCTCGCTGGCGACCCATCTTTCGCACTAACCTACGCCGATAGATTTAGTTGGATCTCAATAAATGGGAGAGTAAAGTGCTTAGTCGACGATCCTCAACAGAATGATTCAATGTGTAACATACGATGACGCCCAGGCTCATAATTAGCGTTTCCTGGCAACATCTCTGCAGTGTTTCGCATATTTTGTTCATTATAATAACAATGAAAATATTTAGGGATGCAATATCGTCATCATTAGTACTAAAGAATCCCTAGTATGACACCCGTTGACAGTTTTCCTACTCCGACTTTAACGAGAAGGGAACCTACAACTTCGTGAATAATAATTGTAAACCTACTCCAAGGCGTGCAATTGCCTATACTAAAAACCACATTGTTTACAATATTCTACCCACAGTAACGTGGTTTACAATTGTAAACCTACCTACAATGCACCATCTTCTATAGTTTTACCAACACAAACATCAAGCATGTGCCATGTTTCAATACATCTGGGCAAATAGATGCAATGATACACAAATAATATTCTAAAATTACATAATAATATATATTTATGAATTTGTGCCAATAACTAATCATGTCTAGAGTTTATGATAAAGTATGTCGATTACATTGCATTCCACTTCACACATTGGTCAAGTTCTTGAGCTATTAGTAACACAATATTTGACACATACAAACTCAGACATCATGTGACATTAACACCCGTTTGTGAACAGGATCAGAGAATGACAAGAACTTGAAAACAAATTAAATAGAGACGTCAAACTTGGCACATACGTCCCCAATGCAACCCATATAACATGGCAACATTGCAACTAGGTCACAGTACGTGTTTATGTATTTTCGTACTAAATAACTACATGGCAAAAAAATAATCAACACCTTCGCAATCAAGAGAGGTTTTCCATGGGATTCACACAACTTTGCTATATTCGAGTTTGAAAGTCAACGTGCGAGTATGTCTATATGCAAGTGTCGTCAAATTTTAAAGTCTGGTCAGTAACATGAATCAGTAACCATTGATAATCTTGGGGAAATTATCTTAATTAGAAATAAAAAAAAGCTTAGAAAGAACTCCCGTGTGCTGAGAGTATTGGAGACACATTGAAAATTACTTGAACTTGAGATATTGATGGAAAAGCTTATGCAAATAAGGTAACTAATATGAACATATTTAAGTGTAAAACTAATAAGGTCTGCATAATGTAAAATAAATAAGATTTGCGTAATGTAATATCTATGTACCAAGTTTCATTGAAATATGATTAGAACCCCCAAAAAATAATTATTATGCTAATTAGAGAATTAATATGAACAGATTTTAACCCAAAATTAATCGACTGTCTATTGTCCTAGAGCATTTATGTACCAAATTTTATTCAAATGTGATGATCAGAACTTGAGATACCAGTAATAATTAATTATGTTAATTAGGTGATTAAGAAGCATAAATATTTACCAAAAACTAATATGGTGTATAGTCCTAGGTTCATTGAAATGTGATGAGTACTCTTTAAAAGTGTCATTAAAATCCAATAAGTGGTTCTTTAGACATCAGTCAAACAGCCATGGAACAGCAAAAAATTAACTAATTACACAAATTACGTAATTAATATGCACAATTATTTACCCCAAAATTAATCAGGTCTCTGCATAGTCCTAGCAGATCTATGTCGCAAGTCTCATTCAAATGTAATGATTAGTACTTAGATATCAGATAGATTAGATATCCAGGAAAAGCTAAAAATTAATTAATTATGCTAATAAGGTGATTAATATGCACATATATTTACCCAAAAACTAATTAGGTCTCTGCACAGTCCTCAAGTAACTATGTACCAGGTTTCATTGAAATGTGATCATTACTACTTTAAATATCAAAAGCTGAAAATTAATCAATAATGCAAAATAGGTAATTTATATGTACTGATATTACCCTAAAAACTATCAGGTCTGTGAAGTGTAATATGACATCTATGTACCAAGTTTTATTGAAATGTTATGATTAGTACTTGAGATATCAGTGGAAAAGCCGAAAATTGATCAATCATTATGCAAATTAGATAATTAATATAAACAGATTTTTACCCAAAACTAATCAAATCTGCGCATTAGTTCAGAGCATCCATGTGCCAAGTTTCATTAAAATCCAATGAGTGGTTCTTCAAATATCAGTGGAAAAGTCATGGAACAGCTTAAAATAAGTTAATTATCATGCAAATTAGATGATTAATATTCATGGTTTTTTACCAAAACCTAATCAACTCTGCGCATTATCCCAGAGCATATATGTACAAAGTTTCATCGAAATTTGATTAGTGGTTCTTGAGATAATGGTGGAACAAAAAAAGTGACATGCATACATACAAACATACAGACAGGGTAGCTGCAAAGACTCCCTTTTGCACTTCGCACGCGGAAGTAAAAAAATCTTTGTAAATATAATTCCCTTCAATAAATTAAAAACATGTACACAAGCAAAATGTGATCAGATTACAAGATTGGTTGCACATGTACAGCTACTTGGTTATGTACTCATGTACAACTTTCCAACAAGATTAATCACTGCATGCTATACCAAACGACTGTTGATATAACTCTGCTGTCTTTGTTGAGCATCTATCTTAAAAATAAGTTGATAGTGTTCTGTAGATGAGATACATGTATTATCTATTTGACATGGTTATTAGTGTTCCCACTATGTTCTTACCAAGTCACAAAAATGGTAGTTTATTTGTTCCCCCCCCCCCCAAGACAATTACAATTATTATCATCTTGTTACAAATCTCATGGAAGTCAACCAATGAACCCTACATACCAAGTATAAAAGCAATTGAGCTAGTAGTTTTCAAGAAATCGAAAATAAAATTGTTGACGGACAACTGACAATCAACTATATGAACAGCTCCACTCTGTCAGACAGCGAAGCTAAAAATAGGAAGAGTAAAAATACAAAATGGCTACCAGTTTGATCCATACTCAATATGTATTGTCATGTTGAATGGAAATTTGCAGTCATCTCAGAGAACTATTTGTGAACTAACATTTTGGTATATTTTATACTGATTGCTAGTTGGTCAAATTTAATCCAAACAAAAGCAAAACTAACATGCACAAGTCTTTGTATATCAGACAGCGAAAGTCCGAGAAATGGCTACAGACAGGGTTTGAATTCATATGTCAGTTTTTCCTATTACTAAAAACCCATGATGGAAAAGACATAAAACACAGAAACTTCTCAATGCAGATTATATCTATTTTATATTGAATGTTCATGATACATAAAATACATGATAATAATTAACAAAATGACAATAACTACAACATTTCCAATAGTGTTTTATCAAAATTGGTACTCTTTCAGTCAAATTCATTCAAAATACAACTTTTACTACAATAAGAAAATTAAATATCTACAGACCTTTTAATTTTTATAACACCCGGTAACACAATGAAACTGTAAGCCAAGCCAATTCCCATATATCAACTCACACAGAAAATATTAAAGCACCTGTATTTTTCAATACTGGTAATGTTGTTGGGAGGGTAGAGTGATTTAAGGAGAATCATTTGTGAATAAAATTAAAGCTGCCAGTGTAGGTAGGTAGGTAACACATGGTAGAACAGCTATGCCTTCACAATGCCCAATGGAGTAGTTGTAGATTTCAAATATGGGAATACATTCTTGACTAAAGTTCATTGTGTTATGTCAGATCATGAACTTTTAGATCCATCGTAGCATTCTGTTGTATGTTATTACAGTGCCGTTTTTAAGAAAATTGCCCAAATAATAATAGCTCTGCAGATTACAATGTAAAGTAATATTATTGTGTTTTTATCCCGTTTTAATAATTCAGGATAACAAAATATATCCACTATATTTTTTTTTCTCCATGCCATCGACCAAAGATTCAAGATATTGCATATTGTTATACATCTAGCTCTGAAAACCATAAAATTAATTATTCCGCAAAAAAACATTCTGCATTTGTTTCACATCTTCAAATTTTCCCTATATGGTGGAAAGTACACCAACAACATTGACAAGTTCAAAGTTATTGACATCACTTTCAGAAAATTTCCTTTGTTATCATTGAACGCAGAAGTTCTATAGCGTGATGGAACCAGAATGTGATCACTGAACTTGAACGTTTGGACAGAGCAAAATGATTTTTGTTGTCAGTTTAAATAATCAATACAATCAGGGTAAAAATGTATAACAGTTACCACAGTAATAGCGTAAATTATGAATTTCCCATCAACCTCTGCTATGAGTTTGTCAACATATCTGTGATACCCTCATAATAAGCTCCATTATAGGAACCAATGTAAGAATTCTAATACTGGCAAAATGGCCACTATTCACTAAAACTTCTTTTCAAGTCAACATCCCTATATAGGTTTGAGATTACAATATTTTGAACAAATCTGAATATTTTGATTAATGAATAGCCTTTAACCTTGAAGCCACTGTATACTAGTATGTTATTGTGGAGGGATGGCAAAACTGCTTACCCTAGAACTTCCAAGAGTTTCAAATGACTCAACTCTTACCTACATGCAATTCCCAGGACGCAGTGAAGAATAAAACATTTACACAACATTCCAAACTTGGTAATATTTACAAAAACATAAATCCACTTTATACCCTGTAAATAGCATGTCTACAACAGACTTTGCTTGTTTTTCTCCACTAGAACTTGTAAAACCAAACTACATGTATAGTAAACTAAATTTTCCAACACATGACATGTTCTTCAGAACAGCAAAATCTTAAAACTGAAATTATTTGAACACTTCTTCTTTATCTGTTTTTTCTCAAACAATATCACTTAGGTTATGGACACTTTGTAATATGTCATTTGAACATCACTGTGGCATGGCCTACTCACAGTAAGATACAACCAAGTCTTCAATAAATCCGCACAAAGTGACAAGCAATTATTCAGAAGTACTTCAAAACCAGAAGCCATTTTAAGTTTTGCATTGTGGGTAACTTTACTGTGCTTCTGCTACTTTTCTGTCTTCATTGTCTTTATTTTTAACTTTATAATCACTGAGAGCAGCCTTTATAGCATCTTCCGCCAACACTGTAAGGAAGCATATAAATTAAAGTGTTTATACCAATTATACTCAGTAGACATTTTGTGTTTATAATAACACTTTTTTAAAAAAAAATACAGTTACCAATCAGTTCCTGCTTTTCTTATTTTTATCATAAATCTAATACGACAATGTGAAACGCACCTTTGGATCAGGGTTATACAATTCTTGTAGAAAATATGGGAATATTCAGCTAAATAATTGAAAATTATTTTAAATCATGACATCCCACTAGTGACTACTGTATAACATGGTATTTATTTGGCGGAATAATTGGTACACGGTTTTTAGTAACCATGATTGGTAGAATAAAAAATATTTAAAAATACATGTTAAAAATTTGCACTTATAGCTTAAATGAATTGAAATGCTCTGTGCTGTTTTACATTTGTAATTGAAAAATCTTTTATCATGGTTTCTACACTTAAATGGTTTCTACACTGAAACAGAGCAAATAAAACTATCATGCAATTTTGAAACCATGATGTCAGGTCAGTATGACATCATCAACTGAGACAATTCCTAACATCGGGCTAAAATTTGTAAGATTCAATCGAACCACCATTTCCAATTATAAATGATCCAACATCCAAACTGTTTTGAGGATTCTCGAGTGATATACAGAAAATAAACTGATTCTCAAATTGAAGTGTAGCTCTATACGTACTCAATTAAAATGCTTCATTGTATTCATCTGGTGACTTTATCATATACTTATGAATACGCAAGTAGTTGTCTTGAGACACAATGACCTTGAAATCATGATGCACCAAGAATGGTGAATAAAACATATCCGACACCAAGCAAATATTTTAATACTATACAACCTTCCCAAATCTGTTCTAATGTATGTTATCTAGGTATATGAATAAGTAGTACCACAGCTTTCACAGGCACGTTAAGATCACCCCCCTCCCCAACAATTTTCTAGCTGATGAACCACCTTTGATATTCAGCCTTGATGATTCTAAGCAAGAAACTGCTTGGTGTTGGTGGTTGTTGATGTTATTTCTCCAGCACTGAACACTTACTTGAGCAATGTAGTTTAACAGGTGGTAGACTGAGTTCTTTTGCAATCTGTGTGTTCTGGATTTTCGATGCTTCATCAAGCTTCAAATAAAACATATGAATTGAAGTTAGTTGTACATTAAAAAAATGTTTGCAATCACAAAGCCAGAGCTCTCTGCATTCACAAATTTTTAATAGTATGATGCATGTTAGTAGGTACATGTCACATACTACTTAATATGTCAAAGTCCACAAACAAAAGTATTCAAAAACAGATATAACTACAACAGCATCAATAACTGACTCACGGTTTTGCCCTTGACCCACTCTGTAGCAAGTGAACTTGATGCTATAGCTGATCCACACCCAAACGTCTTGAACTTAGCGTCAATAATTTTACCATTTTTATCAACTTTTATCTGCAAAATAAATAAAGAATTATGCAAGGAGCCGAGCACTAAATACCTATATAAAAGCATAGAGCAACAGAAAGGTTTTCATAGGCAAGGCAAAATTATTCATATACCTGTAACTTCATGACATCACCACATGCAGGAGCACCAACCAGGCCTGTTCCAACTTTAGAATCTGTTTTATCTAATGATCCTACATTGCGTGGATTCTCATAGTGGTCTATGACCTATAAAACATGTAATGACACATATTATAGTATCTGCTTTATCTAACATTGCATTTCATTGATTCTTGGGCATTTCCAGGTTAAATCCAGGTCGCGATCAATGATGTGCACATACACTTTTGATATACAATTTTTATGAAGTTTGGCATTCCATCTTTAAAATAAGAAATTCAAAATAAAAAATGATTTTCACAACAGACATTTGGGGTGCACCCTTCACGCATCTCTCGGGATCTCGTAGTGAAAAAAAATTACTTATTGCAAAAATGGTATGCAGCTAAAGTTCTGCTGTAATTCCTAAGATGTAGAGACAACTTGCAAGACTCATTTCAGTTTGAACACAAATTTGATTGCACAATGTATAGCATTGAAAAACAAAAAATAATACTTTCAGAGACAAAATATTCAATTAGCTGGGGAAAGGAAATTATTTTCCAGTTTCACATAAAGGAGGATATTAACGACATCTCTAATTATCGTGGTATTTCGCTGCCTTCAGTGATTAATTAAGATTTTTACTGAAATCATAAATGACTGCGTAGTAAAGTTGGCTGCAGAGATAACATTGTTGAGGCCCAAGCAGGCTTTCAAAAAGGTACAGTACTTTTGACACAAATGTGCAAGGCCAAACAATATCGTAATAAAAGTCTAGAAATGTAGAATATTTTCTAGCATCACACAATTAGTTTTACATTTTTTCCCCTCATGATTCAGAGCTCTGGATCACACGCAACTTTGGTGACAGAGAAGGAATTTCCTACAGGTCGAACGAGGACAATATGACATCACTGGAGTAGGCATTCCAGTAAAATACTCCATGCATGTGTATATTTGCCCAGTCTTTTGAGAGAAATGTACAAATAAGTGTCTTTCCATGCAAGACGACCATTTCCTGGTGTTTTACCTGTTCCACTTTGCAAGGGAAGTTCTACTACAGAGATGTCATTTAACCAATTAACGTTGTCCTTGATTGACCTCAAGAAAATGGCTGTCACTAGAGTTACGCATGGTTTAGCTACCTAAATCCTAGGAAAAACAACTTAAATGCTTTTCGCACTGGTGAGTGTTTAATAAACATTATTTGCAATATCATTTAGTGTCTGTGGGAGGAACCATAGCTCTTCTGTGTTGATAAAATTTCATTATCCGAAAATAACAAGTTTAAAGAAACCATATGTATCAGAAATGACTAAAATACCATCACAAAGACAACAACCATCACATGAAGATCTATGGACCCAGTTTTGATTACTTGAGCTAGTTCATTTACACTAGTTTATTCAGTTTTCGTCAGGATCACAGGTCTTAGATCTAAAACCTTACTTCAGATGGCTAGATTCAGACTAAACATGTTATAATGTATTGGTAACAAAAGCCTGAGGGCATGAAGCTCTATTTTTAGCTCCATGCTCAGGGTTAGTTGTCAACCAGTAAAACTGTCGTACACGTATCACAAACTAGTAAACCTGAGACTCAGAGCAACAAGGAGAGCTAAGGGGTGAACACAAACTCGTGCATTGACTTGTTAACATAACACAACACAACGTCATACAACACGGGACCGGGCATGGGTCGAGAATAACTTACGTTTTCGTGGTAATTAGCGGTAGGCACTGCTGCTCTGCGACATAATCCCATTCTCATCGTCTGGCACACATGTTTTAGCATTGCCATGATACAAGACTAATCGAACCAACAGTAAATACCTAAATAATCCGAAATTCACACAAGGCTAATTCTAAAACAACAACCTGAATTCCAAAGCTTTCAAGACGACCCAGACACCTGACCACAAACGAAATGAGCCCGATAAGTACGCGCATGTAATAAAGTCCAACAGCTTATTGATTAATACTTTTTAATCATACTTTCAATGGGATTAATTCGATTATAATATTTTGTGTGTCATGTAATCTGACTAACAATGTGTCCTAATTTGCATTCACAATGTTTATAAATTACATCCCGCGCAAGTATACTACGAGGGAAAATGAGATAAACAGGTTGGGTCAAATAAGGTCAAAGTTTAATCCCAGGGTGCAATGCAACACTGATGGCTGACGACGCTGAGGGTAAGTTATATACTGGTACCCGGCATCGGAGACCAAACGAGTGCTTGTCTTTTTGGAATATGTTTATCGTCTTTTTTTTTTTTTTGGCATCCGTCACTACCACTACCACTGCTGGTGCAGTGTCACCTACATAACAATATTAAATTACTGGATTCTCGCTGGATTGTTTGCAGCACTGGTACTTGAATCAAGGTTACTTTTTTAGTAACCGTGATGCTTGAATCAACAAAAGTGTGCAAAAACAAACAAAAATACCCCTATACTGTATAACCCACAATTACAAGTTGTTAAATTGAGAGAATAAATGTGTGGACAAATATTTGAAACTTATTTTGGTGTAGACAAGTCGTGTTTAATTAACTTCCACCATTACAAGTTGTTAAATTGTGAAAATAAATGTGTGGACAAATATTTGAAACTTATTTTGGTATAAACAACTCGTGTTTGATTAATTCCCATAATTGCAAGTTGTTAAATTGAGAGAATAAATGTGTGGACAAATATTGGCCATATATTTGTGAGTAAATACCTGTTGTTTAATTAATTTCCACCTCTACAAGGTTGTTAAATTGAGAGAATAAATGTGTCGATAAATATTTGATACTTATTTAAGTGTAAGAACTCGTATTTGATCTACTTCAACCATTGCAAGTTGTTAAAATAATGAAATAAATATACTGGTATCTTTGGATATTTGATTTAATTGTGAAATTTTCTAACAAAATGGTAACTGCTGACTTCGAACACTCAATCAACAATTCCACAGACACCGTATAAATACCACTATACCACTAGAATGGGTGCTTTGTTTTTTTTCTAATTAGTGTTTCCATAATTTCTAAAATGGTAACGATTCCTTTACAATTTTTTGTTGCTACTGTCAGGTCAGATCTGCATTTCGAATGACTTTTTAGAAAATGACTTTTTTACAAAATAAAAGAAAACTAATATTTTCGACAACCCAAAAAAACAAACGACAACATATGACAAAACAATGTATATTCAGGAAATTTTATGCAATTCATGTTACTGGTATGTATAGAGGATATATAGTGAGTGACCCATTCAGATTTATTAAAGAAGTTTAGTCATTTTCATATGTTCCAAGCCTTTGGCAAATTATGACCCAAGTTTAATAAATCTAATATCATAGGTCACATATTGCAAGGACCAATCAAATTGCCAAGTGTGTGTATAGGGGATGTGATATCAAAAATATCGCTTTAACACGTGGTTTTTCCATGATACATGTAAAAATTATGTAGAAGAGAGCTTCAGATGAATATACTAAATGATGTATCAGTTTGTGGAGCTGATTGATACAAGTGATGTCATGGGATAGTTATATTCATGAACCAAATGTGATTGGATTATACCCCGGTATGGTCATTGACTCCTTTATTGTGATCACTGTCAGCTAGTGCCGGGTAGATAAGAGGTTGGTTTTCATTTATATTGTATAATTGTCATTTTATAGATGTGCCCCCTTTGGAGGATATGAGTGAGGTTTTGAAACAACTTGAACAGGTGAAACTTAGTAATGTTAAAACAGAACCTAAATCTACAAAAGAAAATAAGACCAATCCTCAGTTGAAACAAGATGACCATGGTGTGTCAGAACAGAGCAGAACAGCATCTACATCAGAAAAGGTATCAATTGCACATATAAATAGCTCTTTACCAGTAATCTGTTTGCATGTTACGGTAGTTTTGAAGCATGTAAACTGTAAATAAATTATTTTTGTTGTGGATAAAGTTGCTTGCTTTTATAATGCTTTCTTGGGGTCTTTGCACTATTCTGTGACATACTGGACCATATTCCGTTCACTGTGATATCCAGTGTAATGAGTGAAATTGGACAAAACATGGGTCGTAGTGGCATCAAAACATGTGGGATTCAACAGTTGCAAATTGGGGTACTTTCTTAATACCGGTAATGCGCTATACACATTTAATTATGGTCAATTTGAATGAAATAAAGATATTCCAACACTATGTTGCTCTCTGAAAGATGGGCATTTCGAAATTGATCAATAAAAAGGAGAATTCATCATCAAATAAATTGTTGCTGCTGATATTTGAATTGCATCTTTCACACATTACGCAAGATCTCACAGTGAATGGAAATTCATCATGGATGCATGGATTACTGGAAATATTTGTACATTCATCAGAAGAGGGAAAGTTCAGATAAGCTGAAATTCAGCTGAAAGAAACAACAACACTTTGTTCATATTTCCCACAATTTTTCAAACAATCAGATAATTCATCTATGTCACTGGAACCCAATAAAGCTTTATAAATGATCTTGGAGTGCGATTTTATGATTTTAGTATTTGGTTTTACTTAGGTAATAGCAGGACAATATAGCAGGACAATATATAATAATAGCAGGACAATATATAATAATACAAATTTATTTTTGAATTCATTGAAAATATATTGACAATGTTTATGCATCAGCTTTTGTACAGCATTTGGCTTTTAATGATTTGTACACAGAATGCTGAGAAGAAACCTCAAAAATCAACCACCACCACATTTGCTGGCATGAAGAAAGGATTTCTTTTTGGTTCCGGTGCCAAACCTAAAGAGCAAAGCAAAGCTAAAACAACAACAACTGAAGACATTCCATTTATAAAAGCCAATAACCCATCCATTGGATCAGATAAAGTACAACCTATACCAGAAGTACAAGAAGCACTTAAGAATAGCACTCCACTCTTACAGGATAAAAGTTTGTAGTAGTTTATTTAATCCTGTTTCTATTTACTTAACTCACAGTTATACTCAACAAGTTCTATTTCTTGTGAAGACAAAATAATACCAAGACATGTGGGGTTATTTCTTTGGCTGTTGTGTGTTGTATGAAATAAAGTAATTCTGTTCAGAGATTCTGCTTTCCAGACCCCCTGTATCAGAGAGAGACACCTCCCCAAGTACAAAAAGGTGTTTCATCTATACAAAGAATACAGGTTCAGTTTATTTCTCATCATGACATACTACACAAATTATGTAATAATAACAGAATGCCATGGCCTCGCACTGATGTATGGAAGGTATTTTCGCTTGCATTGTGTTGTGTCCATGCTGTGTCTTCCAAACCCTATAAACATCAGGACAATATGCCATGGCGTTCTGTCGTACTCTACTGAAATATTGAATCCTATTTTTATTTATCTTCTGTAGAGTGGGTGACAGACAGTTTATTATCACAGTTTGAGAATAATCCAGATTTGATGAAGCGCATGTCTGATCCAAGATTTACTCAAGCATTGACAAAGTTCCAGACTAATCCACAAGAAGCCGTAATAGAGTACCAACACGATAAAGAAATGCATAAATTCTTTAGTGATGTATCTGCTATCTTAGGTAAGTGCCATCATCTGCTATTAAGGGAAAAATTCATTTAGAGGTGGGATTTCACTTTTTATATAGCAGAAAACTCCCCTTGCCTTGTCGCGTCTTTTCATGCAGGGTCAAAGTTCCTTTTCAACAGAGTGCACAGTTCGCGGCTTTATCCAAGCATTCGTTCAGGGACATTAGGTCGATTACATGTATTCTCAGGACTTAAGAATCTTCTTCCATTATATTGTCATCACGGCCCAGTTTTTTCATCGAGGCATATTTGTTTCTTCTGTTGTACAGATGTATGATCCCGTGTCTGTTTCATACTCTGAGTCAGACTTTGTCAGGGAGCTATCACTTTCGGTACAGTATGCACTAAAAGTCGCGTCTCCTCTTTGGTTATGATAGGAACCACGGTCTGATTCCTTCAGTAACATTACATAGTGTCCGTCTTTCTTTTCCCGGACCTGTTCTCTTTTTTACTCCACGTGGCATTGTTGTATATAATAAATAAATCTCGGGATACAAAAATAGCTGATATGTTGCGTACGAACGCTGTTTGTGAAACCATGGAGGTAGCTCCATGGTGAAAGAAGTACACAGGAAACGAAACTGGTCTTCCCGAAACATGATTTGCATACTGCTGTCAAGATTTATGCAAATTAAACAGTTAAACTAAGATGGTCGCACATGTGTTTGTTTTTAATAATTTTAAACCTAGTTTATAAGGTGTTCTACTCATAATAGAATATTGAAATTTTCACTCAAAAACAAAGACATTTTCTGCTATGTAAAAAGTAAAAAAAGTGAAATTCCACTTCTAAATGCATTTCTCCCTGCAACGCCACCTTAAGTCGGTTATTAATTTCTTGGATAGTTATGTCAAAACTCCAGCCACCCATTTTTAGTCCGTTTCAGGCATAGCCAAAATGTTCAAACACAGGCAGGCTTTGTACACCATGTATTAAATATGCAGTCATACACCACTGTCGAGAATCTCCCAGTTAGTAGCCAAGGATTTTAACCATGATATTTGACAGATTTATTGTTATTTAACATAATTCAAACACATTTTAACTGAATGCATTTATTTACAAGGTATTGTAAATATCAAGCAAATGTTTCAAAATTGACTACCAATTGTGTACTGCATGTTTGCTTCATTGGTAAATGATTTATTAATAACTAAGGTTTAATAAAAAAGTTATAATTAGTCTCAATAACACACCATCTTGTATTGTTGGTTATGCTGAAATTAAAATTGTCGTTATTTCGATGAGAATTGTACGAATAATAATAATACAAATCATACCTTAGCACCAGTGCAGGCAAATGCACAACACAATTGTAAATATATCAATACACACTGTATATCATTTTTTGGGGGTTTTAAAACATCATCAACTTGTTTACAGTAGCGGTAAACCTGTCTATATTATTTATGAAAAGCCTATCACCACCTATCACCATTGTGTCTACATGTACATACATGATATTGAAAAAGCAGAGTCTTATTAAAATCATGGTTGACATTGTTGATTATTCTAAATGCAACTGTCACCATACTCATTGCCTGGTGTTGATAAACATGTAACATGTATGTAACTTTGATAAGCTTTTAAATATTGTTTCATTAAATCACCAAACAGAACAAAAAGCTGCTAGAGGTCATCTTTTGTTTTTGTAGGCTCACTGGGGAGACAAGTGCTCATCTTTGTTAATTGAATCCTATTTATTTTTTTTTCATAGGGGATCATTTCACCAAACTAAGTGATAAAGAAGATTCATCCAACCCAGTAAAATACCAAAATGCACCTGGAGATGTACAAATACATGAAGAAAGAACTGCTGACATCAAGGAACATAACCCAGCTGCACAGCCATCTCAAGAAGATATTGAAAAGATGCAAGCAATATTGAGTGATCCAGAAATTCGATCCATAATAGAAGATGTGAGAATACAGAAACTGATAGAATCATTGAGAAAAGATCCTGACAGTGCTCAAGAGTAAGTATCTATAGTGGGCACATGTGGTCTGGCCAGCTGGCTGATTCCTAACCTTGTCCCTGATGACATTGCTAGATTATTGCCAGACTGCATTGTATTAGGCAAAATAAGTATCAAACAGTTTTGAACATGTGTCTGATTATATTGTGTGATCAATATTCCCCAAGTTCAAATCTTATTTTGTGACCCAAAGCCATTTGAGGTGAGAATAATGCATTCTGACAGTTGACCTCCATGTGCATGTCCGTCAGTACATCCGTCACTTCCCATGTACATCAGTTCTTATATCAGACATATGCACATGCATTTCTTACATGATCTGATTCAAGAAGCCTACAAAAGCCAAAAATCACGCATTTTGTTTCAAAAAATGCAGTTCTGGATCTATATATTGACATGTCTGGGTCAATCAAGTTCTAACTTCACACATATATCAGACATTATATCAAACATAAGCACACGCATTTGTTTCATGGTCAAGATGGCAGATTGACAGCCATTTTAAGGCCAAAAATGCACTGAAATCACACCTTTTCACAATTCCAAAACTAGATATCTCGGCCTTGCATGGATCAATCAAGTTGAAACTTCAGACATCATATTGGACAAATGCATGTGCATTTTAGTCACTATCAAATCTAAAATGGCTGGCTGGCAATCATCTTGTTAAAATGAATGCGGTTCCACAGATTCGTATTCTCATACACACAGACATCACACATTAGATCTTGTATAATCTTGTGTCTGTAATACAAACTGGGCCTATATCATTGAAAATGACATATTTATGTATGTTCATTTTGTAATTCTATTGTAATGGTTCACTTATTGATATTTTTGTTTTCAGACTCTTGACAAATGCAGATGTTGAAATGCGAATTAAAATTCACAAGTTGGTTGATGCCGGATTGTTGGCGATAACTGCTACTTAATATGTTTATATCTGTCCATTGTAAATTTTTTATAAATAAATAAAAGGAATTTAATGATTATTTTAATCAGTTCTGACTAGTGTTTGTGTTCTGCATATAACATCCAAGTTATAGCATGCCATAATGTTCAGGTATTACCGAGTCTGATATCTCCAGCTATTCGGAGTACACCCAGGAAGGCCTGGTTAATCACACTACATTGTCAACACAGAATTCTGTGTTCTTACTGATTGGCTGTTTCAATGATTTCAGTATATTACCTACATGTGCAGACTGAGGTACACATTTTGGACTGATTTACTATTCAACAACTAAGTTTTGACTGTTTTTTAAATGCTGTTGGTGGCATCCTGATTCTGGACACTTTAATCTTGTCAGCAACGGCATTAAGCAGTTGAAACTTGGTACATACATTAAACACAATGGGACCTTGATACACGTCACTTTATTTTTTTCATCAAGTTCTAAATGGCAGCCTGGTGGCCATTTCATTCTGAAGAATGCCTCAAACAATTATGTTTGAATTTTACACATATGCACAACCATGATCTGATTCAAGACTGAATGGCAGCTACTTAAGGCCAAAGATGTATCAAAATCACACATTTTGACCATTTCGTATCTTGTCCGTTCATGGACAGATTTTGTTAAAACTTGGTAGATATATTGAAAATTTTGTTTTGTTTTAAAGAATGGATCCACATTTCAACTTATCTTCACTGATTAATTTTAAACTTCACACATACATATCAAAGAAATGCTCATTCACTTTTGTCGCCATTAAATCCAAAATGATGGATCTTGCATATTATTGAAAGTAGTTTATTTCATTAACAATACAAAGTAATATAATATCAGGTCAATATAACAGAGGTAATGTTGAGATCTGTTAGTGGGTACATACATGCAGTCATTCCACTAGCAGGGCACTGTGTTGTATTTCATAATGTTTATTTTTTACAAATGCACACGTAATGCTGGTATGTGAAGCATATAAAAGCATGGTGACAACCGTCATTATATACACACAATTTACATAAACTATCCATGGACCATAAAAAGATACAAGTAATAATTCCTGATAAAACTTGAGACAAGTGGTGATGTTATGGATATTGCTGATTGAAATATCTAAAACTTGTTCTTGGAAAGTATCGGAGCATTTTACGAAACCCAACCATGATGGAACTTTTGCTCATTAATAAACAGCCCGTTCATGAGTACCGTTACCCAAAATGATATCAAATTTGTATAACATTTCTTTAACTTTATCATAGAGAGTTTTCCAATTTGAATGGAAATGTTGACGATAACATTAAACACACTGCAATGCATTAAGCAATAATCAATAGAACAATCTTGTGCTAAATTTTTGTACTAAATGAATTGTGTATAAATAAAAATTACAGAATTTTGTAAATGTTTAGATTTGTTATGGATGGTTTTATATTTATTCTGGTAACAAGTCTTCACCAAGTTCTTCATCAGCAAAGTCATCTTCTGCTTTATCTCTTGATCTTGCAGCAGTCTTGGGTCTTTCCATACTTGGTCCCAGTGGATCAACATAGGATGCATCTGATAAAATAAATCATATGTCAGTATGTCTCTGCTGAAGACACATTGATTACACTGGTATTATACATTTAGGGGAAGTGCCTCCCAACATTAACCTGGAATCTATGCACTTTCTGAATTCTCAAAGACCTCTACAATAAAGGCATAGACATGATGAGTCAATGAATTGAATGCAGTCATGGTCAGCTCGAGACAGTAAATTTTATTGGTTGATTGAAATGCAGTCATCAGAAGAAGTCGCAATTATCTGGCGATCACGTAATGAGAATGATATACCCTGTGCTGAATTTAATCTCAACTCCCTTTGTTGGGTGCAGTAAAGTCAACAGTTATTTGAGATGTGTCAGACCCCAGAAAACTCGTAAATTTTATGCTACCCAACACATTATTGTTATTATTTTGAGATAAGTTGGACTGATAAGCTGGGTGATATTCCATTGAATGTCTTCCATACAAACCGAATAATTTGATTTTAAACTTGATTTGAGATACCCTTACAATGTACTAATCAAAATTAACCATTTTTCTATTATATTACTTATTTCACAGGAATTCACTGCACAGAATGCTAGCCCAATCCATGCAGAGAAATGCTGAATTAGGGTTTACTTTACGATTTCATTCAAGACAATAATTCTAACCACCTATTCATATACAAGGCAATGCTGGCATTACCAAAAATAATGAATTCAGTTTGGAGTTGGTTTATCCACAGTCCCTCTATAGAGGGACTGTGGTTTATCCAACATACCGGTATATCTCACGCATACTGAATATAATAGGATTCACATTACTGTGAATTGAAACAATTAACAACCATTGATTTTTTAAATAATTAACAATAAAGAAACGAAAATGTATTATCTTTATAGAAAGTAAATACTATAAAAGACATTGAATCACATGGTGAACCCAAGATTTAAAATGTAAGTTGCCTGTCAGAAGAGTCCGCATATGTGACCTAATAACCTGACATTATTTAAATTTTGTGTTCACCATGTTTAAATTTTTCTGGCATGTTTAGGAATGACATGTGTCAGTTGTGATCCAATCTACAGGGAAAAGTGATTGTAGTGGAAACGCAATTCTTGCTGAACACTGTCATGGAAAATGAATGGGAAAAAAATAAACAATGTCCGCAGGTGATGTTTTAATTTAGTTGTGTGTATATCAAGTCGCATGAAGTGACTGACAGACTGCAATCAAGTATTCAGGTGCTGACTTTGTGTAATATGGAAAATAAATCACCAGCAGACCAGTGACTGAAGTGTAACGTGTTCATATTTTAAATACACATGTGGTAGTTGTACAACCACTGAAAAAATTCAATTGTAACAAGTACAACCCAGAAATGATACAATAAAAACGCTATTGGTAAAAGAAATACAAACAGTTAATAAAGCATTTGATGAGACATACTGTTATTGTAGGCATGACTGTTTTACGGTATTTCCTTTGCCAATAAGTTTGGTGATGATATATTTTCCACTTTATGTTTGTACACCAGATTTGAAAATTTGCTTATAAACCTATATTTTACATGTAACAGAAAACTCTGATGTAATTTATAATTTAATAACCAGAAATAAATAAGGATAATTCTCACATGCAAACATTATTTAAACTGTATTGTATATATAAGAATATTATAAGTACATGTAATAGTAAAATAAACTAATTTATAGTAAATATTAAATTTTGCACTAATTTCGTACCAAGGTCCAGTTCATCTATACCATTTTCTGCCAAGATACAGTGAAAATATTTTATAATAAGTTAGGTGACCAACATATTAATTAGGCACAGATTTGCACCACAGCAGTAAGAGGGTAGCAGCATCACATTGATGGAATTGTTTAATATTCACATGGTTCACTAATGCAGCCAATTAGCATCTAGTACAATCCCATACTCACCAACTTCCTGCTCTTGTTCGTATGGTTCACTCGTATCAGGAAGACCTCTTAGACGCCCACTACTGGAGCGGTTACCACGGGTGCCAGAACGGCTACCAGCACTACTGCCACCACTACCTGCACGACCAGAATCTATAAACAGCAACAACTGGTTACTTCATGAGTCGTGTTAATTTACATTATTGTAAGTTTCACTCTGAAATCATACATATATATCTGTAGCTTAATTAATTATTGCTGTTTTACTCCCACTATGTGAAATATCTGACTTATTGTTATTTACATAGATTTTTTGTGCCAGGTGACATTAAAGATATTAAAGTCACTGCTGTCTCTCCTGATGTTTGTTTTTGTTTTGATGCTAATCGCAAGAATATGTGCGAACCAGTTTCCCAAAGATAATACCATGTGTTTGAAGTACAGAGTAGTGTAAAAACTGCTTAGGTAAACAAACATTTCCTCGAGGCAAGGCGAGCAAGCTAACCATTGTGAAATACGGTATTAATATGCACAATTGTAGGAAATACTGAAAAATCAGCTTAGGTGTGAATCTTTGTAAATCCACACAAGACCCCAATAAAACTATAGGAATGATTTCAGAGTGCAACTTTATTGTGAACAGATAATTAATATAACAAACAACTTACAAAACATTGCCTTATAAAGGCATGAATGGTAATATGAAATGAGATGTAAGATTGATTAATAGTGAAAGGAACAAACAAATTAGTAATCACGGCACACGTACCACTACCTGCACTTCCAGAACGTGTACCACGGCCGCTTCCAGAACGGCGAGTTGCACTATTGGCTCTCTGAAAATGAACAAAATATTCAAAAATTAATGTATGCCAACATGAAAACAAAAAATGTAGATGTACTATAAACAGCTTACAGATCATCACTGAGAAGTATCCATTCTATTCCCCTGGTCCAAGAAAATCATACAGAGAAGTATTGTGTGAGACACGTAGCATCAAAGACAATACTGAGATGTATAAGGATATAAATTTGAGTATTTGGTTAATAACCTTAGAGACGACGTCAAAAGATCGATGTCGAATAAAAAACTTATTTGCTTTAGTTTGGGGGTGGGGTTGTTTGACCTCAACAAGTTTCTATCCTACAAAAACAATTTTATTTTTTAATGAAGTCAAAAAAAATCTTTTTTTTCTATCCTATCATAGACAAAAATAACAGAAAATGAAAAAAAAAAAAAACAAGACGAGAAAACGATTTGGTCCAAGTGTAAATAAGTGCGTCAAATGAAGTCAATTTCAGGGCATGGACCTAGAGCATGTGCAGAACCCAGAAAGTAGTTTGTGCATGCGTATATTCCCCTTCATTATTACAACCAACTGCTATGCCATACTACTGTCCGATTATTAATTTGTATTTATTGGTGAATGTAGTCTGACGCCATGATCAATATTAATCAATTAAGTTTCAGTGGGGGTGGGGGTGGGGGGAACTAAAGGAATTAAGTTTTTTATCCGACATTGATCTTTTGACGTCGTCCTTTATCATACATCTTTATGAACGAACATTGCTAAAAAATTTGCCACTACCATTGTCAATAGCATATTTTAAATTTGCATAATCAAGATAATATGAGAAAGCATTTGCATGCAGTACCGGTAGTGACTGAGAGAAACAATGTGAAAGTTCAGTAGTCAGGATACTGATAATAATAATAATGTTTAATTCCCTTTACTGACATGTTGATGGGACACACTGATAAACCACTGCTGAAATTGCCTCATTCATACACAGTTTTGGGATATATAGTCAGCAAATTTGAAAGTTTGTGATTTTATTCTAAATACGAATATTTTTGGATGGAAGCTAGTTTGATTAAAGGTTGATGAAAGAAAGCAATGTATGTATTATAGATAGCATTCTCATCTTTATTTACCTGTTCTCGTACTTCTTTAGCTTTCTCTGCTTTCTTCAGTTTTGTAGCATAGTCTTGAGCATCCTTAGTCAAACCCATATCAGTACATAGACGAACTAGAAACTTTAAACCTGGAGTATAAAGTGAAAAGTGTATCATAGTTTCATAATCTAAGTACTACTGCACAAGACTAAGGCCATGCAAGGTTCTGTTGGTGAAATGCACATGTTAGATTCTATTTTTTATACATGTACATGTCTATAACATAATAAATTGGTTGTTTGGTTACTGTATACACTCCAAAGTGGAATTGAAATGTGCCGTGAAATACTTTATTTTCACTTGGAATCTATTTTTGATGAAGGGATGATTTAGTATAAATAAAATCCAGCAAATATACCTTTTTTTCTATATTTTACATTCAAGTTGTCAAAAAAATCAGTGAAAAAAATTCCATACATTTCAGTGAAAATTAATTCACGCAGTACATTACTTGCCAAGCTGCCTTAAACTGACTGCAATTACCGTAATTACTAATGAAACAAAACTTACATTCAATGTTTTCTGGGAATTTCTTGTGTATATGTTTGTAAGTTTCCAATGCCTGCTGGTAGTTGCCTAAGAGATATAAAAAAATAATTTAAAGTTCAATAAATGCTTTTAAATTAGTACAATGTGATATTGATGTAGCTAGTGAATAAAGCGGAAGGGTTGTCACCTGCGCACACGTGGGAATTGAGTCTCAACCGCCGATAACAACACATGCTAAAAACCCAAAGGTTCATGGGTAGACGCTTGTTTGTACACAATGACACGCTATGGCCATCTGACGCATGCTCAGGAGACGACTCCCTCGCTTTAATTTCCTGAGACGAAACAAAGATCCTGCAGTCATATTTATAATAAGCATGTCACATGCACTGAGGACAGCAGCAGAACTGACAGGTTTCTTTGATTGGACGTCATTCTCACAACATTGATAAACATTTTTTTTTTCAATGATGAAGTGTGATAACAATATCTATACTTACCACTTCGTCGATGACAACTAGCAATCATCAACTGCCATTTACTCTGTGTTGGTTGTATCACGGCAGCTCGCTCAAAATAATGAATAGCTTTCTCACAAAACTGAGAGTCAATATAGTAAGCACCTAACCACTCAATAATCTCAATGTTAGACGGGAAGTAACGATAGGACTGTGAAGATAAACATGTGTCAGATTTAGTTGTTTTTTAAGGTCTGCATTGTATACTACATTATATGTGAAACATCACACAAATACTGAAAGATGTTTCATTGATGACAGGTACATCTAGAAATGAATCTAGCAATACAGTATTTGCGCTGCACATGCACATGCACTGTTAATGATCCAGTATACAATGGTTTATGTGTACTACTATACTTTGTGATGCACTACTTATTGAGAAAATATGATAAAAGCAATTTTTGGTTTATGTTAACCTGTATTATTTATCTCTTTTTTAGCCTATTTTTGTTCATCAAATATACAATGCATTGATCAAACATATTTTAATAAAGCAAAACTATCATAGAAACAGTGTCACACTCTAATTATCTTCAAAAATTACTTATAATCAAGTTACAAAAAGAAATAGGAATTCTCGTTTTTTGTTGTTAGCTTAGCATTAAAACAAATTATTGGATTTCCTCAACATTTTAACACTAATGTTTTATTTTATGCTTTTGTTGTTGTTTACAAAACAAAGATAAAAGTATAACATGCTGTCAAACAACCAAAAAAATGGTGATTTTTTGGCCATTTACTATAATAATAGCTTTTTTATTGTTGAATAGTTGTCATCGTATCTCAAAGTTTTGTTTGGTTTCACCTCGTGAAAAAAAATCATATGTAAGTTAAAAGATGAATACTTATGGTTGTTATTATTATAATAAGGAAATTGGTAAGGAAATTGTTTTATATTAATATGCATCTTTTTTGGCAGTTTTTCACAAATCAAATAATTTGTACTGGAAAACCCTGAAAAGTTGAAGACATGTGTCGAAATAATCTGACACTTTTATAACAAAAGAAATGTGATCAATAATTTGCCCTTATTTATGTGGTCAAATGCCTAGGGCCAAACTAAAAATAGGGCTACCGGTATTTTGAGGCATAGGAGTAACCAAGCAAATTAATAACACAATGCACTTACCTCGTAATGATACTGGAATGCCTGTGATTTGTCACCTTCATTGTCGTATATCTCTCCTAATCTGGCCAAAATACCAGGATCCGTAGTGACAACGCCTATTAGTTGCATGTACCATTCTGATGCCTGCGCTGAATCCTCTAGCATTTCATACAGAGTAGCCAAGTGATATAACACTTGTGGACTGTTACGTAATATAGCGTGTAACTTTAGAAAACAATCCAAAGCATCTTCCAGGAGATTTATCTTCTTGTTGGTTAATCCTGAAGTAATAAAAATTTTAATAAATTAAATTTTTTGTCTGTATTCAAAAAAGGTTTAAAATGAGCAATTACTAGTGATCTCTAGATGCACTTGATCACAAGCAATACAATTTTAAATAATAGCATTTCCAATGCTTCCTTTACGATTAATTTACTATATAATGGAAAGGCATAATTGGTTTCTCCAAAGTACATGTACTTGTAAGCACTGCCATTATTGAGGAAAGAAAACAAATACTGCCCTCATGAGACTGAAGCTGAAATTCTTTTGTTTACAAATGAACAGTTTACACCTGAATAGGAAGTGGTGAGAGGTCTATTATGTAAAAAGATCAGTAATGTTATCATGACATAATGTTGCAGGTATGGATGTTAGTGTAGAGAAATCCACCAAAGCACATAGCAACCAATTTTACACATCACTAAATGCTGGTTGGTATATTCAATGTTTTTTTGTGATGGTAGATATCACTATGATCAAACACTTGCTAGAACAAATTTAAGTGAGTAGTATGCCCGTGTGTGTAAAACACATGTACAGGTGTGATGCATGGAAAACTACTGTGAACACATCAACTATGTTATACAATGTATACTGTAAAACATGTGTTTTTCGCTAGCATGTTACTTTTATATAGCTCATTCACATGCAATTTCATTAATTCAAGACGTCACAAATTTAAAGTATATTCTCACAATGAGATTGTTGGCACTTTAGCTAAATTAAGATTCTGTTAATTTATGAACTGAACCAAATTCGATAGCTATTTCAGCATGTGTTCCAGTAATCATCATAAGTTTTTTTCTACTTACCTAGGTTGTACAATGCTTCTGTACAAGATGAATCTGTCCTACCAGCTTCTTGATAGTACTCCCTAGCTTTCTCATAATCGCCTTGTGCAAACAGACAGTTGCCTTTATTTACCATTGCTGAGTAATTAACACATAATAGGTTAAGACTTCATACACCGCTGAAAACTTGATATCAGTGACTGAGTTGGAATTCTGCTGTTCTCAGTTTGAGTATAGGATACTGCAAATATCATTCATTTGTGGACAGTTTCCATAAAAAGAGATTCAAACCTATGAGCCAGAATGTTTTAATTGACCATGGAATAAATTTTATTAGTGTTTTTATTTCATATGCTATTCTACTTTTATAAGTCATTCTTCAAATACATGTTCAATACAAATACAAATACAATACATAACAACCATCATCTGTCAAGAGTATTAGACTAAAACAGTGTCTTGTTAAAGTATGAAAGACATCAAATCTCATGAGTATGGCCATATTGATATATCAGCAATATTGAGGCAGTTCCTACCATATGGATTGTATCTATCAGCTTGTATTGCCATTTCAGCATACTTGTCAGCTAACTGATAGTCATTTTGTAAAAAATACAAAAATGATAGATTGGTGGAGGCAGCACTTGCACACTTAGAATCCTTCTTCTCAAATCCCTTCAGTGTCTCTATAGCCTGGGGAATAAATCAATACATAATTGGAAATAAATCAATACACCATAGAGAATAGATCAATATATTATTGGAAAAAAATCAATACATCATAGAAAATAAATTATCATTATATTACAGAAAAACAAGCAGCCTCTCGGCTGAGATAGCTCCGCTGTTAGCAATGCACATTTCGATTAAAGAACAGAAGATATCATTAGAAAATGAACAATATGCATAGTATCAATGCAATGGGACTTGCTGTTTTCAACAAGAATTCAAAAATATCATTTTTGACCATAAATGTTTGTGGTTTTTAACAAGAAGAAAATATCACTTTTTACCAAAAATGACAAAAATATTCATCAAAATTAGAGAATTGAAGATATCATCATGAAATGAACAAATTTGAGAGTGGACCATATGTAGTGTCTATATATGTAATATCAAAGCAATTGGACTTGTGGTTTTTAACAAGAAGTTGAAAATATCACTTTTTACCAAAAATGACAAAAATATTCACCAAAATTAGAAAATTAAAGATATCATTACAAAATGAACAAATCTGAGAGAGGTCCACATGTAGTACCTATATATGTAATATCAAAGCAATTGGACTTGCGGTTTCTAACAAGAAGTCGAAAATATCACTTTTTACCAAAAATGACAAAAATATTCACCAAAATTAGAAAATTAAAGATATCATTATGAAATAAACAAATTCGAGAGTGGTCCACATGTAGTACCTATATATGTAATATCAAAGCAATTGGACTTGCGGTTTCTAACAAGAAGTTGAAAATATCACTTTTTACCAAAAATGACAAAAATATTCACCAAAATTAGAGAATTGAAGATATCATTACAAAATGAACAAATCTGAGAGAGATCCACATGTAGTACCTATATTATATATGTAATATCAAAGCAATTGGACTTGTGGTTTTTAACAAGAAGTCGAAAATATCACTTTTTACCAAAAATGACAAAAATATTCACCAAAATTAGAGAATTGAAGATATCATTACAAAATGAACAAATCTGAGAGAGATCCACGTGTAGTACCTATATATGTAATATCAAAGCAATTGGACTTGTGGTTTTTAACAAGAAGTCGAAAATATCACTTTTTACCAAAAATGACAAAAATATTCACCAAAATTAGAAAATTAAAGATATCATTATGAAATGAACAAATTTGAGAGTGGTCCACATGTAGTACCTATATATGTAATATCAAAGCAATTGGACTTGCGGTTTCTAACAAGAAGTTGAAAATATCACTTTATACCAAAAATGACAAAAATATTCACCAAAATTAGAGAATTGAAGATATGATCATGAAATGAACAAATCTGAGAGAGGTCTACCCAAGGTACATATACACCAAGTATCAAAGCATTCAGACTTGTAGTTTTCAAGAAGAAGTCGAAAATGTAAAACATTGACACGGACGACGACGGACAATCACTCATATGATAAGCTCCGCTCGACAAAGTCGACAGCGGAGCTAAAAATCATAACAGAAAAAAATTGATGAGAGCAATTGTAACTGTGTGACGATGGGACAACGCATTTAATACAGAATACTTAATTTTTGGTAAAACACAATAAAACATACACGCACTCAGAAACAACAGACAAATTCACAAAGGTGAAGCTCTTTTTACATCATATGGGGTCTATGTAAAATGAATCAGATTGAGAGACAGCATAGCACATCAGGGTTTTTTCTAGAAAAAAACTGCAAGAGGGAGCATTGCAATTCAGCGGCGCCACAAAGTAGGGGAGATAGGGTTCTCCCTACCAGGATGTGGTGTTTTTGATAATTCTAAAATGGAACATTCTATGGCTTCCTTGGGGCCAAAATTACTATCAGACAGGTCACAGTTGAAGACTGTGGCCACATGTGATCCCTGGTCAATCAGAATTTTATGGTTGCCAAAGGATCTGCTCCCCAAGGTAAGGGGGCGCATGGTCATGGAATGAGGCCACTGCGCCCCTGTTCCCTTGTTTAAAAATATCCTTGGCACATGAACGGTCAATATTTATTTATTGACTCTTACCTGGGTTGTATCTTTTTGTTTGAGATACATGACAGCTTTGTTGATTTCCAAATCATTGGCTAAATCTGTATAAAGTGAAGACTTTACACAATCCACACACCTATGAGATAAACCACATCAGTAGCTGAAATTAATTTGCATACATTATCTGCCACACATTACTGAATAACAATCATATTTTACTTATAGGTTCAACAGACACAGCTAGGCTCTAATTGTTAATTGAAAATATTTAGAAAATGAACATTGCCAGGAATTAAAAAGACATTTCTAGAAGTAATGATAAACACATGCCATTTTCCATATCACCAGTAAAAGGAGACAATTAACACCAGTGACTGGAATAAGATTAATTCAGACACCATAAACAACAAAACGTTGGTGAACCAAGGCACTCGCAAATGATGAGACCACCCAAGATTAACAATACAGTAATAAATATACACTATACATAGTAGCTGTACATGGTTTGTTTGAAACTGAAGGATTTGTCAACAAGTTTGTATACATTCCTTACACATTTTTTTTTTCAGTAAATGAAGATTTAAAGCGGGAGGGTCGTCACCTGTGCATGCGAGGGAATTGAGTCTCAAGTGACGATAACAACACATGCTAAAATGCAAAGGCTCATAGGTAGACAAAAACACGCTATGGCCATCTGACATATGCGCAGGTGATGACTCCCCTGCTTTAATTAATATTCTTGCTCCATCTACAATCTTCCCATTACAGACAGACATAACATTTTACCAAAGGTAGCTTTTTTGTGATTGATTACATATATCAACTCCTCTGATGACAACACATTTCTAGATATACATACCAATCATAGCCAGCAGCAAAGGTCTGCTCAATAGCTGGTGCTATTATTTTAGCGGATGCCATGACGTATCTCTCCATATCACTTTTACTGTGAAATATAAACATGAAAAGAGTTTGACACAATTGTAACACCACACAGGTTCCTTTACTAGTAATCAGTTTACCAGATCACTTTTTACCAATAATGACAAAAATATTTCTCAAAATTAGTGAATTGAAGATATCATCATGAAATGAACAAATCTGAGAGGGGTCTACCCAAGGTACATATACACCAAGAAATCAGGCTTGTAGTTTTTAAAAGGATAAAAAAATCGAAAAAGAAAAAAGTTGAAACGGACGATGGATTATCACTCATATGATAAGTGGTCACATTTCAAGAGTTTACTTTCTTAAAAACACTTGTATAGCAATGATTGCATGTATTGCAGGCTAGATTATTCAAATGTGACTTATTTTGACAGTAGACGTACACTTTTGTAATTCACATAAGCACATGCTACTGATAGAACAAAATTAATATGATTTTCAAACTTTCCAAAAAAACATTTTGCAAATTTACACTGCAATCACTGTTAATAATTGTCTTTTTCAACACATAATTATTGTTCTGCATTTCCACTTACATCTTTTTTTCTTCTTGTCTCAGAGTATCATTCTTGATAGCTTCCAGTACCATATTAGCATGCTGGTCATCCTATAATACACAGCATGTAATCAATGTGTTATTTACAGAAATCCAATTACAAATAATAAAAATATTGAAGCACTAATCATCTTTGATATAGTCCCCACGCAACATATAGTGCGTGTCAAATAAATGGTTTACACAAATTTTCAACAGTGCTGATTCAGTATTATATACTACACTACAAATATGAAGTAAAACATTAATTAAATGGCAATTTGAAAGATTGACAAAGACAAAATAATAAAAACTACAAATTAAAATTTAAAGTTAGTGTGACCACAAGAAAAGTTAACACTGAAGACTACAATGACAATCAATTACTCACAGGGTGAGGCAAGTATTTGTCCTCATCATCAATATGTAAATCAACCTGTAATAAGCGTTGGAAACTTCTCTTCATTTTATCACGATCACCAATAGCAAAGTAACACAGGATGAGATTGAATGACGTTCTGAAGTCAGGTTTCTCCCCCATGATATGCTCAAATGATGTAATAGCATCACTGTACTGACCCATCTTAACAAACACCACGCCAATGTTCTGCATTATTTTAATTCTGTATAAACAAAAGTATCAACCAGTTATAAAATTTATGTCTTCATACACCACAGTATATCTGAGAGCATCACAATCAAGTCCACGACATTATACACCACAGTATAATATCCGACAGTAACATCACATGATATCCCAATATCACCACATCAAATTTATGTCCTCATACACCACCGTATTATATCCGACAGTACTATCACATGATATCCTAATATCACCACATCAAATTTATGTTCTCATACACCACCGTATAATATCCGACAGTACTATCACATGATATTCTAATATCACCACATCAAATTTATGTCCTCATACACCACCGTATAATATCCGACAGTGGTATCACATGATATCCCAATATCACCACATCAAATTTATGTCCCCATACACCACCGTATAATATCCAACAGTACTATCACATGATATTCTAATATCACCACATCAAATTTATGTCCCCATACACCACCGTATAATATCCGACAGTACTATCACATGATATCCTAATATCACCACATCAAATTTATATCCTCATACACCACCGTATAATATCCGACTGTACTATCACATGATATCCTAATATCACCACATCAAATTTATGTCCCCATACACCACCGTATAATATCCGACAGTACTATCACATGATATCCTAATATCACCACATCAAATTTATATCCTCATACACCACCGTATAATATCCGACAGTAACATCACATGATATTCTAATATCACCACATCAAATTTATGTCCCCATACACCACCGTATAATATCCAACAGTACTATCACATGATATTCTAATATCACCACATCAAATTTATGTCCCCATACACCACCGTATAATATCCGACAGTACTATCACATGATATCCTAATATCACCACATCAAATTTATATCCTCATACACCACCGTATAATATCCGACAGTACTATCACATGATATCCTAATATCACCACATCAAATTTATGTCCTCATACACCACCGTATAATATCCGACAGTACTATCACATGATATCCCAATATCACCACATCAAATTTATGTTCTCATACACCACCGTAAAATATCCGACAGTACTATCACATGATATCCTAATATCACCACATCAAATTTATATCCTCATACACCACCGTATAATATCCGACAGTACTATCACATGATATCCCAATATCACCACATCAAATTTATGTTCTCATACACCACCGTAAAATATCCGACAGTACTATCACATGATATCCTAATATCACCACATCAAATTTATATCCTCATACACCATAGTATAATATCCGACTGTACTATCACATGATATACTAATATCACCACATCAAATTTATGTCCTCATACACCACCGTATAATATCCGACTGTACTATCACATGATATCCTAATATCACCACATCAAATTTATGTTCTCATACACCACCGTATAATATCCGACAGTACTATCACATGATATCCTAATATCACCACATCAAATTTATGTCTTCATACACCACCGTATAATATCCGACAGTGCTATCACATGATATCCTAATATCACCACATCAAATTTATATCCTCATACACCACCGTATAATATCCGACTGTACTATCACATGATATCCTAATATCACCACATCAAATTTATGTCCCCATACACCACCGTATAATATCCGACAGTGGTATCACATGATATCCTAATATCACCACATCAAATTTATATCCTCATACACCACCGTATAATATCCGACAGTGCTATCACATGATATCCTAATATCACCACATCAAATTTATGTCCCCATACACCACCGTATAATATCCGACAGTACTATCACATGATATCCTAATATCACCACATCAAATTTATGTCCCCATACACCACCGTATAATATCCAACAGTGCTATCACATGATATCCTAATATCACCACATCAAATTTATGTTCTCATACACCACCGTATAATATCCGACAGTGGTATCACATGATATCCCAATATCACCACATCAAATTTATGTCTTCATACACCACCGTATAATATCCGACAGTACTATCACATGATATCCTAATATCACCACATCAAATTTATGTCCTCATATACCACCGTATAATATCCGACAGTACCATCACATGATATCCTTATATCACCACATCAAATTTATGTTCTCATACACCACCGTATAATATCCGACAGTACTATCACATGATATCCTAATATCACCACATCAAATTTATGTCCTCATACACCATAGTATAATACAAGTATACGACGATGTCATCACATGGAATTTATAACCTTATACACTACAGTATGATATCCAACTGTATTATCACATGAAATTATGTTCTAATACACCACAGTATAATATCATACAGTATCATCACATCAAATGTATGTCCTCATACACCACAAAGATATCCTAGAGCATCATCCTATCAAGACAATATTATTACCACATGAATTACAGAAAGTTAAAATTACCCAACTGCACAATATTACAGTAAAGCTGCATGTGAATCTTACCTCATATCTTTATGTGTATTAGGTACTTGATCTAAAGCCATTCGATAAAACTTAACAGCTTTAGGATAATTACGTTGCTTGAAATAAATATTACCCATATTGACTTTCAGTCGTCCTAGCAACAGATGAGAAAATAGTTAAGTCCACATTGTACAAAACTTGTGTGACACAAACTGAAAATTGGTCCTGGTTATTTAAAAATACATTTTGCATTAATGTTCAAACAGTTATTTGTTGCATCACAATCTTTCTTACCTGCATTAGAAAACATTTTATTTTTCACAATGACTTGGTATGTGTTGAGTGCTTCAGAGAACATTTCATTAGCTTCATACATGTTGGCTAAGTTGAATAAAACCTACAAAAAGAAAAGTACAGACAGAGGCTAACTAATGTAGGAATAATACGAAAGAGTATAATTAGAGAAAACTTGTCTGTTAATACTGGATGCTTAATATATGTACATGGTTTGCAAAGTAAATTATGGACAACAATGTTGACTTTCAACGTCTTTCTAGATTACTTGATGTCAGTGTACACACTAAAGATGCAATAACAGTGGTAGGGTGGTGATATGTTGAGGACAGTTATTTGCAACTCCATCAGGCTTTTAGCCAGCCACCTGTCTAAATAATTTCATTTGACAGGCAAAATTTTGACAAACCTGCCAAATTTTAATTGAAAATTACCAGTAAATTACAAAATAACTATAAATAATCAACAAAACATTAATTCCGAGTCTGTGTTTACAGACTGAGGACTGCTATCTTTCATTTAGATTTTTTATGTTGAAGATTTTCATACAGGCACTTTCAATTTCTTAGTTTAACCCTGCTCCCCATCATTGTGTATTTAAATTTCATGCATCCACAGTATGGCACTAAAATACCGGTACACACAATTTCATTATACATCATACACAGTGTACCCTCTAAGGCGATACAACATGCTAATGATACATAAAATAAAATCAGTATGCAGCTAGATTATGAAATTGATTAAAACTGCATATTTTTTTATTTAATATTTCTCTTGTGTTTACGTGGCCAGACACCAAATCAGGGTATCACACCAACTGCATAATATTTTAGGTATATACCGGGGGGTAAGACTTACTGAGTATGTTAAGTCCAAATTAATCTGGTCATTAGCTGCCATCTGCTCTCTCTGTCTTACTAATATACGTTCTTTTCTACCGGCTTCCTTGGCTTTCTCTAACGCCTAGAAAATTAGAATGTATAGAATAAATTATCTGGTTATAGAATGAACAACAGTCTATGTAGCTGTAATGATTCCAACAAGCATTGGATTTAACAATGTGGCTTCTCATGTCATGTTTCAATATGCAATTAATACAGCTGTTAACAGTTTTTCAAGAAATGATCAAATTCACGATATTTACGAAGTAATACTGTGTACATACCAAATTAAGTTCTCCTCTGTTTGCAGCAAAACAACTCTCTTCAATCAGTTCATTGACCTTCTTTTCAAGCTGCTTTATTTTCTCTTCAGGGCTGTAATGTTAAATCAAACGTATATGAACATAGCACACAGGTGTAAAAAACTACAAAAGTCTATAGTTGTCAATAGACCATTCCTCGTTCACTGCAAGATCCCACTTACATACATAAAATCGAACGTAAAAAACAAGACAAACAAAGATTTTTAGCACTTGTAGTGACGTCAAAACATGGGGCTGAATTCAACAAACGCAAAACTATTTTCGCACGAGTTAATTGCGCCCTCCGTAGTGCTCCAAACCCAACACACGCCTGACAGAACGATGTAGTTTTTCACTTCCCCTGATGATTTTTTGTCATTACCAATCACATTCCTCATGGCAGAGTTTATTTGTTTGTTGACATAATGTGAGATAAGGTGTTGACAATTTTCCGCCCAATGTTTATCATCTTGTTGAAAACAGTCTGTGATTTTTGCCGACAATGCAAAAAAGGCTTTGATTGATAGTGTTACTCATTGCAAGAAGGCTTGAACATTGCGAATTCACAGTATTGAACTTGCCGACAAGAAATACACTATTCTGTCAGGTGTTAGTGAGGTCTGATGCTGTTTGGCCGGCGAGGGCGCTACTCACGCCTACATGTCGGGCTATTTCACACTTGTGCTACACAAATTTGATTTTTGTGGTAAACTTTCGATTGGCATTATTCACACATCATGCAAAGTTTCACAGTGAAGGAAAAATCACCTATTCCACACATTGTTTATGTTAAGCTGATTCAGCACAATTATACTGTATCACATCAGATTTATGTTGAATTGGGCAAATGCTAATCTGCAAAAAAGTGGCTTACTTCACTTTTAGAATTCAAGTGACTTTGAATGTCAAACATTCTATAATTTGTTTGAATCACAACCACTAAACTATATAAACTCAATTATTAAGTTGATAACTTACGTATCCTCATTTTTGACTTCCAGGGGTGGTGCTGGCCCTCGTTGATTTAATGGATCAAAAGATGCACCGCGATTTCCACCTGATGTGTATCCAGCTGCACGAACTGCTGTCATTGGTCGGGCTACACCACCATCCTGTCAATTATTAAATATGTCCATTACGACATTTGAACTATGTGCAAAGACCATACTTTTTTGAATTATTTTCTTTGTGTGTTAATTATTCAATTTCATACTAGTTTTATTATGGGAATACTGCAAAGTATACAAGAATGTAGTACGGTAATTGTATTGACTTGCTTGTACTGAAAATCTAGCAATATGTATACATGTCTGCGTGATGTTCTGTGACCCGTGACATGATTCTATTTCTGTCAAAGCTACATTGCTGAAGTATCAAAGTAAAGTGTTTGAAAGTGACAAAAATACGATGAACATTTTCCAAATAAGAAAGACATTCAAATACGTCCATAACACTTTTGAAATATCTGTACTGCATATTATAGATGGATATAAGTTCGATTGGACTTACCGCCCCTACTGCTCCAGTTGTTGGTCTTCCCATAGAAGAAGGCATACCAGCTCTACCACGCTGAAAATCAAAAACAACGTTAGAAGTGGAATACCATATACTGTGTATTGCTCTATTAGGAGTACCTAAATTATGTAAGAGGTATGGATAACATGTGTGTATACAATAAAACGCAATTTTTGGTTTATAACCCCGGTATGCACATCTATTTGAGATGCACTTCAAAATATATTTTCCTTTTTATTTCTTTTTACTTAGCAATTTACTACTAACAGTTGTACATTTCTAAGTCAGTGCTGTGTCCATAAATATTATAATAGAGCAAATACAATTAATGTCATAGTGAAGAATGCAATCTTTTAACATATAAAGACATCCAAATAGGCTTCGGGTTCATGTCAGTATGCAAATTTCATTAGTACGTGTGATCACTGTTAATTACTAGTGTTAATTCATAACAATTGATGTATACTAATGCATGTTGCATTGATAAGTATCATTTACTCACCATTGTAGTCGCCAGCCGACCTCTAGCTGCAGTACCTGGGGCTCTACCAGTCATCTATAAAGATAATACAAGTGATGATGGTGACAAACAAAATAAAATCAGGAAAGCTTTATACAGAATATTATATATAGTAGTATGCATAGAAGAAACCAAATGTTGATTATAGAAAGACACAAGTGAGACAGAGACATATATTTATTATTTTAGAAGAACAAGCTTTACTAGACTGTTACATACGACAAGGAATTAATGTCAATTCATGCACTTCTAACAGATAAACAAATTTTGATGAATGAACAAAAAAATTTGGCTTTGATATTTATAATTACAAAAACAAAAATTGTAACTGATTAATTTCCCAGTTTACTTAGATGAGCAATGTCATACTCTGACCGATAGAAAACTACCATTTTATGAGTGCACAGAACTGATCTACCAGACAAAGGTATCACACTTTGATAGAAGGAATTGTTGTGAAATGTTAATTGTTTACTTACAGGAGGTCTTCTTCCATGACTGGTTTTCACTGCTTGCTGAAAGCTTGCATCATCATCTAGATTCTATTCAACACATGACAGTATTATTTATGGACAATATTAGAACTATATACTCAATTCTCAAACAAAACAAAACTAACATTAAAGTTGCTTAAATGAGAATATGTAGTACTTACTAGACCAGTTTGTATTTTATAAAACAGAATACTTTTGGCACAACAAACCTATTCACTTTTTATCATTATAAATATTTATAATTTCACAATTCAAACTGAAAAGGTTTCTGTTGGCCGATAAAATAACATGGGAATATTTTCAAATGACGTCAATGTGCTCGTTGATTGGTTGGTTTGATTCCATAGCCATTGAAATTTATAGATATTTATAAAGATGAAGAAAATGATTTTGTTGTGGCAAGAGTATGATTTTTGGTACATGTAGTTACAGACATTAGCGAAAATATCTTCTCATAAGTTTCTGTTTGTGAAACTATTGATGCTTGGAAATCCAAATGCCATACTGTAGAATACTTTATTTTCACTCGGAATTTATTTTCGCTATTTTCGCTGAAGGGACGATTCCGTGAAAATAAAATCCAGCGAATATACATTTTTTCCTATATTTCACATTAAGCTCATCAAAAATCAGTGAAAATAAATTCCATACAAAACGCCCAAAAAGCCTTTTCAGCGAAAATTAATTCCAGCGAAAATAAAGTATTCCACAGCATTTTAAAAACATTTTTTATTTGTTTATGTATGGTCATTTTTATCTCTACCAGAAAATATTATTAAGTGTTAATAAATATTATAGTGTTACACATAACAACTCAAAGTAATTTTTTTCTTTGAGTGATTTCCAGGTGCTACGGGATGTCAAATAGGGCATTCAAGGACTAATCAAATAGAGAGAATATTGAATAAATAAGGTCATTAATATCAGATTACCCATGAATGTGCTTCACAGTTATTGTACAATTAGAAACTCATGATGAAGGTTAAAAATCATTCGACCAATTACAGCAGCTGTGAATTTGACATCGCTAGTACAGATCTGATTATTGTCTAACAGCAATCATGCATATAATAGAATATAATAAAATAGAATAGAATAGAATAGAACAGAATAGAATAGAATGCTTTATTAATACCGTAAAGATAATGTGACATTTTTTTTTTTGGTTAACGAGTTAATAAAGTATTTACATAGTTGAGCGGACATAAAACTATCAGTGAATGGTAAGACAATTTACAATATGCAAGAATATGGCATATGTTGGTTATTTATGCCGGTAATGTGTTTCTTATGTTGTAACACTGTTCGATGTACTTTATGGTTTCTTTGATTTGTGAAGTGTTCTTATTACTCATTATTTGTATGAATTTAGTATTGTTTGTCATATCTTGGAATCCATATATACAGGATTTGACTGTTGAATATAGAATGGCTCTGTTGTTTGCATATAAGGTGCATTCTGTTGTGAAATGTTGTTCATCTTCAATTTTGAAACAGTTTTGACAAATTCTGCTTTGTAGTGGTATTTTAGGTTTTTGATGGCGACCAGTTTCAAATTTCAGTTTGTGGCCTAACCTAGAGGTAAGGCAGTACAAAATGGTATCCCAAGAGCAAATTACAATTCTGTGTTGTTTACATTTATTTTCATAAACATTACAAGAAGTTACAGCCAACAAAATCTAAAATGAGAATATTGAATTAATATAATTATTATGTAACATACCTCAGGATCCAATGACGGGTTATAATCATTATATCCTGAATATAGATCTTCTTCTGAAGCTAAATGTATATTCTGCATCTTGATATATCAAAATCTAAATACAAGAAAATTAGTGTAACATAACATTCACACTCAAAAAGCAGGTAAAAAAACCCAGAGGGGATACTTTAAATCAAACCTGGTACCCATGCTGAAGTATAGCTTTTCAAAAAAGCCTCTAAACACATACTTATTTTTGTACCATATATGCATACTAAAATCATATTGTTTCCAAGTTGAGGTATAGATGTCAAATAACTAAATAATACCCCTTTTACGTGTTTTTTTACTTCACCTTGCGTACCATATTTTATTCAGAGAACCCCCCCCCCCCCGGGGGGAAATCACAGTCACTTGAGGACTGAAATCAAAATAAATCTATCCATAGTATTCAATATTAATTTGTTTCCGATTCTTCATTGCTATACACGTTTTCTTCCTAACTGATGATGATGAACAATCGGAACAAAATTAATCATAAATAGCACTAATCAATTTTCAGTCTCAATTGCTTTCTTAAAATTCAGTATCATAATATTTATATATTTTGATATGGTGATCGTGTGTAAGTATTCAAAAGTTCGGTTTTGATCTGTAACTAAATGTAATATCATAACGACGGAGTGTTTAGTTACATGATACAACACACATAGCATTGCACTGTTGGATCGTACTGGACAATTTTAGGCGTTAGATGCATGGTATATTTACGGCTGACATGGACAGTGCGTCCCTACCAACGAATCACTGAAGCAGTCGACCTGATGCCTTTTTTTCGATCCTTGTTTCTTTCACAATTAATCGGAAGTAAATGCTTTCAGAAAGCTAGAAATACCAATGAAGAAAACTAATAACTACCTTGAAGTTTCCGGTAAGTGGTAAAACGAAGAAAAATCCCCCAAATGAACAAACCTCTGCGGTTTTCAAAACAAGTTTCTGTCGAGCAGCTGTCAGAATGATGGTATTTACCCAAGACGCAATGCGAAAGCAACGTAATTTCCGGTTTGTTGAAACAAGGAAGTACTCAGCTTCGCGAAGCGTTGATTTTTACCGTTGTTTCTTTGTCAATTTTGTTATGTAGTGGCTGATAACATGTCTACAGCAGAGGCTGCCACGCAGTTCGTGGAGGAGGTCGACTTTAGCGATCTAGACTTTCAAAAGGTGGGAAAATCTACTATTCAGTGTGCAAGGTTTTCTTATAGTTCTGTGTTGTTGACCTCAATCATGGCTGACCTGATGTGATATACTACAAACTTAATGGGGGGACGGTCGATTCGTCCCAAATCAAATTCTCCCCAGTTGTAACAAGTTTATTCTTTCCAATTTTGCTTTGTTTGTTTTTTGTATTTTAATAGATCTGTTTTAGTCTTGTAGTAGTCTCTATTGCGCTTTTGGACATTGCCTTACTTTTGTTTGTGTACGTTCTAAATAAAATATCATATCAATATTATATCAATTCTACATTTCTGAACACTCTGCCTAAACCTCTGGCACAACCACAGTTCCTTAGTAGACTAGAGTAGATGTGATGTTCTTTAATCCCCCAGGCTGCACAGCGAAATTTCATACATGTAGAACACCACTGTTTTATATCGCTGTTCATATACGTAAACGTTGTTTGAATTGTGGACTGTTAAAACTTATAAATTATATTTATTCTTTTCATTGTATTTTTATTTAACTTGTAATTGTATAGTTATTTATACTAATACGTAATTAATATGCACAAAGCATTGTTGATTTTCTGTTTAAAGTGCCTGTGAAATGGCTGCTATTTTCACGCCTAAAATTATCCATTGATACATAAATATTATTAATTTTTAGGTTTCTAAGCATGAATTATTTTTTTAAGTGAAAAAATGTGTTTTAAACTCAATCTACGGCAACTTTAATTTTGTGTATTTTAAAACGAGGCTCCTCATTAGCTTCTCATTTGCATACAGAAATTCCCCTTGTGACGTCAGAAGGGGAAGTCGCATGGCAGCTTGCATTGCCGATACGTATAAATAAGGCAAATTTCTTGTGCAGTTTTCTCGTCTTTGACTAAATTTTCACTTATGTACTTGTTCGTCGAGGAGGAATGGACCATAATGAACACATAGTATCAATTTTCGTTGCATGGGGTTGAGTTAGATGCGAAATATGTCCGTTCTGGTGTAGCTGGTCACCGTGAGCGTCACCGGCGCACGTTTGTACACTGTCGCTGGACAAAATAGGTTACTAGGCACCTAACTACACTGTTTTATTTTATCGATCGTCTGAGTAAAACTTTCAAAATTAAAATTATAGAGAACATATTTTGACATTCTAAACATTAGAGTATAGTGATCACTATAAAATAATTAAAAAAAATACAAATCACAGTTACTAAATAAATGACAGCCGTGTGGAAATAAATTGAAATTTTGTTGAAATAGGTGAATGCGTCGGGTTACGACGAGGGCAAGTGCGTTAAAAGCGGTGTTTAATTGGATAACAAAAATAATCAAGATCGACACACATACAGATAAATTAGGAGTGGATTTGAGTTAGCGTGATCCATGGCGTGATTGTCATAAATTCTTATTTCATAAATTATTACGCAGATCAAGCTGCAAGCATGGAGGTAAAAAAAGAACAGAGGTGTGAATTCGACATTCAACACCAATCACCAAACAATTCAGAAACTTTTAGCTTTCGAAAATCAAAACAATTAGCAGTGTGTAAGGGCTGTGTAATTTCCTGTTTGTCCGACGCTTCGTTTTCATGTCATTGCTACTCTTTACTAAATGGTCTCTATAAAACGATAATCAGGATCGCAAAAAAGTCAATTCATTTGAAACACTTGCCGTCTCTCTCTCTCTCTCTTCTGAAATCCGCCTCGGTGATCATGGTCCGGAATCTATCTCTTTCAAAAGTGTTGCGCCAGGTTTATGTTGTCGGCGTTTCTCTTTAAACCTAGTTGTTTTTTTCATGGACGAGGACAGTTTTTCCACAAAAAAAGAAGCTGAGGTTAAGTGGCTTTCATCCACTGATGTCGCACTTTCGGATCGATTAGAAACGTGTGAATACTTACACTATGACTATACGTTTCACTGCAACTGCCCATAACACAACATCTAAAAACTAACTCTCAAAAAAAAAAAAAAAGATGCAATTACTACATTCATGTTACAGGATCACGGCATGTGCCGAAATTTGTAATCCTTTGTATTTGCAGAGGGATTACTGACTTGGCTCATGCCAAAATCTTGTCCTCATTCGTCAATCTGTTATTTGACCCACAGATGAAAAAAAATACGCATAATAATAATAATAATAACTTTATTGCATCCTTAGAAATACAATGTTTCTATCAGTTAATAGCAATAAAGATAAGTTGTGACTAACTACTACTACAAAAAGAAAGTTAGTTATGATGATGATGATGATAATTGCTATATTGAAAATATATCCATTTGCTATTATGGTGTTTATTAAGAGTCATCATGCACATGAATGGCAAAGAAGATTTGAAAAACAATGATTTCTTTCACGTCAATGTAGCATTGCAAGAAATCTACTTGGTTGCAGCAGCACATAAATATGCGTCGATGACAGTGGTTTGCATTCATTTTATTCATTACTAGAGCATCTGACCATATACTAGTACATGTATATCTGCATTTCCTGTCATCGTCATTTTATATCACATAGTACGTTTAGTATGAATCAGCATATGTTCTCTTAAATTTGCCACCGATGGCGTGATTTCAGCTCATGTCTAGTGTTCAGGCAGCAAATCTCGGCACATGCCGAGTTTTGGTCCAAAGCATCTATCGGGACCAAGATCAACTTGCCGACTCGGCTTGACCGTTTACACACAAGTTTTGCACGTGCCAAATTGGTCCGAGTCTTGACTGTGAATGCAACTAATATCTGAGAACATTTAATTTTGTTGTTGTTGTTCTTTGGTACATGTACTGCATGTTGATGAATACATTGGTTTATTGGATTTCCAGTGAAATTATTTGAAAGTCCAACAATATAATCACACAATTAGAAACAAAAATCATGCATTGTTTGACACCAGCAGAGGATATTAGCACAGGGCTGTATAAAAAAGATACAAGTCTCCCCAATTCACAATCAATTCGTCCCAATTCACATTCGTCCCACAAGTTGATTCGTTCCAATTCACATTCGTCCCACTTCCGTTCATAGACGATAGTAGGGGAAGAGAGAGGAAAAGTTTTAATCCAGATTTAATTCTTTTGTTTCAAGTCTCATAGTTTATTTTTCCTTTCCATCACTGGAAATCGTAGTATAACCCAAGTCGGCAAAAACAAAATGGCGTAATGAACAATTACAAATGCCAGTGCATGACGTGTACGTGAACAGTTTGTTGTTTGGATTTTTTTGTGCTATTTGGTGAGTTAGTAGTGAGCTAACATTAAATCTGACGAATCGACTTTGGGACGAATTAATTGTGGGACGAATTGACCTAGAACGAATCGACTTGTCGGACGAATTAACTGGGGATGAATGAATTGTTTTTTAGCCTTGTGTATCATCCTAATAAAAGAGGAATTGACGTTATATTAAAAGAGAATCTACATTAGTAGAAGGGCATATTTGTATAACACCAACAAAAAAATTGTGGTCGGTATAGGTACTACAAAACAAACTATAGCCCAGGCTATCTTTATTTTTTTTTTTTTTGCTGATGTACTGTTAACAAATTGATTAGACACAATTTGTATGTTGTCAAATATGTAGCAAAATAAAGAAAGACACCTTAAATAATTAAATAAAAATTGCATTGCTTTGTATCTGGATCATTTAAATATGACTTGACTCGAGATTTGTCTTTTTCTTTTACATACTGATGGAGCAAATATATTACCGGTAATGTATCTTTGCAGATCGTGGGAAGGGGTAGTTTTGGCGTTGTGAGCCGGGCACAATGGAAAGACAGAACAGTTGCTGTAAAGATGATAGAAACAGAAGCAGAAATAAAAGCATTTCTTGTAGAGGTTAGTGGAATGTTGACTCACTTAATGTATAGGGATTGTGTTAGCACAAAATATGCGTCTAAGATGCAAGAATTACAATGTTTTATATCCTACGTGCAAGATATGCACAGAATCACATTTATGCTTCAAATTAATGGCATGTGTTTAGACTCACAGGAAATTTTATTAGCAGGTTATTTGCATGTAACAAAAACAATTAATAAAATTTTAGCTTTAGAAGCAAACGGCAACAAATTGAAAGCTGCTCCATGGCAATAACTTTTGCTTTTATTTTTAAAATATTTGTAGGTGCAATTAGATGTAGCAATTACGTATTTTTAATTATCACAATGACTGGGGTTCTTTTATCATATAACAGTACAATGTTAAAATGCTTATGGTGGCTAAATGGAGGCCGTAACTGTAACGCCATAAGTTATGTACAGTGTGTCGTAATTTTGCGGTATTTTATGGAGTATTTTCATCCTACCATATTAGGAAATTTGAATTCTAAATATTGAATGATTATGCACATAAGCATCCTCTAATAATAAAAACAAACATGGCTGCCATCAGGGATTGACCAAACTCCACACAAAGAAGTTTGCTGATTCTGTTCTAAACTTTCCTATGATGTATCCTTGGAAGGAAAAGATGTATATTAATAAGGTTATTACGAGAATACCTCAAAGTATGGATTCAGGCAGTACGCCACACATCGATCTCCACTGCGCCTCAATCGATACTCAAGCTGTACTGTCTTCATGCATACTTTGAGTTATTTTCATAATAACCTCATAATATGTGGAGAAAAAAATTAACGTATTTATTTTGGACTACATGTATTTTAGGACAATTCACATGTTGGCAAGGCCAGATGCTATTGAAGAGTAATCTTCTTCTTCTTATCACTGAAATAAAACACTAAATCCCACTACCGACAATACTTATAGTACCTATTTTAATCCACAGGTTCGACAGTTATCACGCGTGAATCACCCCAATATAGTAAAAGTATATGGAGCATGTACCAGTAAACCTGTATGTCTGGTTATGGAGTACGCTGATGGTGGTTCTCTGTATAACGTATTACATGGCAGTCCACCTATTCCACAATTTACAGCTGCTCATGCAATGAGTTGGGCTTTACAATGTGCTAAGGGTGTGGCTTATTTACATGCTATGAAACCTAAATCACTTATACACAGAGATCTCAAACCAGCAAAGTAAGTAATGCATTATGTATAAAAGTTGTTCAGAATCCTGATACATGTTACCGTACTGTGGTTACACATGTATCTGTACATTTCAGATCTTGTCATTTGCTGCAACATTTTCTCAGTGCCCATGATGTTTCTGTTTCACCCAGTACAGTAAATTGATCAAACGTTTATCTCTTTTCCTGTTTTTTATAATAATAATAATAATATTTTTATTAGCCTTTGGAGCGGCAAACAAAGAGAAGAAAACAACCAAATCATACATATTTGAAAAAGGAAAGAAGAAAAATCACATTAAATTCAAACTTTCTTTTCTATACTTATACATATACTTTACTTATACATAAATAATATTTATATATAAATAATTCCATGCCACAGCAATGTAAATAGAGCTGTGTGCTAAGTGAAGCCTCTTCATGCATGAACACAATATATACAGATAGTACTTTATTACCACGGTAAAGTATTTTTTACAGTCCAATTTTTGGCATATATATGATAATAATAATTTAGTTAGAGAAAACAACTTAAAAGTCAGCAAAAAATGTCACAAGTTTTCATTCATCTGTGTAATAAATTGAGTGGTAAAATGAACTTGAATAAATATAATTTTATGTAATTGTAGTATTCTTTAAACATGGAATTATCAACATCTGAGAAAACACTAGGGTGTGAAACATGATGTGAAAATTGAGCCTGGTAGTTAAACTTCAGTGATACATAAAAACCAGGGCCAAGACATCTTGGGTGCGTCAAATGACTTAAACTAAAACTGACTAGGACGTTTCTAGAAAGCAATCTACCCCATAGTTAGTGTCAATCACTGACCGAGTTCAATTCAAAGTTACTAGTAGTCCTGTTGTAGCATTCATTATTATAATGAAATGAATAAGTCCCTATTCATATTCAATATTCAGGAAAGTGTTTTTGTTCAGTCTATTACTAGTTGCGGGTGGTACAACATTAAAAATTTGTGATTTTGGTACGGCATGTGATATCCAGACGTACATGACTAACAATAAAGGCAGTGCAGCGTGGATGGCACCGGAAGTGTTTGAAGGTAATATTGAAATAATTCCACATGTTGTTTACATACATGTAACATACATGAAGCCTCGGAGACAACCAGATTTGTGAATATAACTTAGATTCAAAGAGTATGTTATTCTAGTGTGTGAACAATTGTCATTAAATAATAGATACTAAAATGTAAATACAATTATTTTCAACAAAAACAATTAAATTTGCCATCCCAATCTGCTGAAGTGCAGACTATTAACAGAACTATTTTTGATGGAAAGAGGGAACTGGTAGTAAAAAAATTAATGATGTCACACTTTCTTGTCCATTCAGGAGTAATGGCAATACAAATAACCTACAAATATTGTTTATTGATATTTTCAGGTAGTTACTACAGTGAAAAATGTGATGTGTTTAGCTGGGGTATAATTCTATGGGAAGTGTTATCACGGAGGAAACCATTTGATGAAATAGGGGGTCCAGCATTCAGAATTATGTGGGCAGTTCATAATGGTAAGTTGTACATGTATACATATCCGGGCATTTTCGCCAGTGAAAACAAAGGCTAATAACTCTCACAAAAACTGTACTTTGAGATAGTTGTTGAGAGTCCCCTGAACAGGATAACAAGATTACCCCTACATGTACAACATATATAAATTTAGTTGCTCAGGATTATTTAAAAGTTGACTTCAGCTGTTTTCATCGGCCCTTCGACCGGCGTTCCACAGCAGCTCAAGCAGAGCTCAGGCAAATTATTACCTGTAATTGTCAAGCATTGCCATGGTTTCCTAATGAATATACAGTACAGCTTGTGCACAACCTGTAATTACTTTCACATCACACCACACATTAGTTCATCAGGGTAGCGTATTTATGCATATTTAGCTATTTTGCATCACCCATTGATGTGATTTAAATGTCGCATTAAATGTCATCAATAATTTCAACTTAATCTTTGTAGTATTTACCTAATAAGAAGCATATTTAGATAGATGTACAATTTAGATATGTAGAAGTTTTGAAAGTAAGCTAAGCTAGTTTCAAGCTAGATTAACATTTAACTGAACATCAGATTAACATTTGATGAATTATACTAAAGAATTTGTTTTGATCTAAATTGTTGACAAAATAATCATTTCATGAAAGGTGACTACAGATGAAATTGTTGAAACATACTAGTATTCTTATTTTTGATTGGTATTTTCTTTAGGTACCAGACCCCCTCTGTTAAAGAATCTGCCAAAACCCATAGAAGTTCTGATGTCACGGTGAGTCCACATATACTGCAACCAGACAAAGCATAGTCATAAACAGTCTGTTGTCAGTACATATTGTCATCTCTCATGTCCAATATGGTGCTGGTCACTATACGATAAACATTCAGTAATTTTGTTCATCCAACAGATGCTGGGCTAAAGATCCTGCTAGGCGGCCATCCATGGGTGAAGTGGAGTATGTTATGTCAAGTCTTATGCCGGTAAGTATGTGCATGTAAAATTATCTTCAGGAGCATAGTTTTTTTTGCCATTCCTGATTCTGGGTCAACCTCTTTTCCTAGACTCAATGGTGAGGTAAAATCCACTGTACCCTGGGTGAATGTGCCACAGACATGAGGGGGAGGTCAAATCCACTGTACCCTGGGTGAGTGTGTCACAGACTCAATGGGGAGGTCAGATCCACTGTACCCTGGGTGAGTGTGTCACAGACTCAATGGGGAGGTCAAATCCACTGTACCCTGGGTGAGTGTGTCATAGACTCAATGGGGAGGTCAAATCCACTGTACCCTGGATGAGTGTGTCACAGACTTGATGGGAAGGTCAAATCCACTGTGCCCTGCGTAAGTGTGCCACAGACTTAATGGGGAGGTCAAATCTACAAGATTGCTTCACAAATAGATACAACTTTGTGGTAGCTAATGCACTAGTGTTTGCAATGGTTTCTGTAGTAGATGTAGTGATCACCTGTAAAAGGCAGAGTGAAGGTACTATGACCTTTCTTATGTGTGTACTGATAGTTAATTGATTTTGCCTGCAGTATTTTAAAGGTGCTGATGAACCTCTGGTTTATCCACAAGAAAAAATTGAAGTAGGTAAGTGAACATTTTTAACATGTAGTGTTCGATTATATACAGGTTACAGCATGGATTCAGCTCCACTATATTGTATTGGTAAATTGCATTCCTCTGTAGATCAAATGAGTTACTTGGTGGTGTACAATTAATAGACCATTTCCCGTTCTGTTCACTGCGAGATCCTACATGAAACCAAACATAAAAACAGAATAAATAAACGTCTTAGCATCGTAGTGGTATCAGAACATTGCATGAGATTTGTCAAATGGGGTTGTTTAATAATGTGATATTTGCATTTGATGATGGTCGGTTTTGATGAAGTAAGGGTATATATATTACTCTGAAAGATCAACATTTCCATATACATGTATGAGCTGTAGCAAAAGAAATTAAAAAATGAAATCATTTGTTTTTTGCGGCAGACATTTGGTCAACATCTTTCATGCAATACACAAGATCTCACAGTGAATGGAAAATCGCAATCTACACATTGCAGAAATTGAGGAGACAAATTTCTTTCATTATGCCCTGTATGTGTCTAGACTATGCCTATCATATATCACTGTTTTGATGAAGTACATGTAAAAGAAAGTTGCTCACATCGATATTCCTTGGATCTATAGTAGTCTTGTCAATGAAGAAACGTGTTTGAGAGATGTTCTATATTTTTTTGTAATGACAAATACGCAATCAATCATAATTTCTCTCACACTACGCTGTTTTTATGCCACAGAAGCACTCCATTGCAAGAGAATGTGATAATTATTATTATTAAATGTAATGAATTCACCATTGATTTGCTTGTCTGTTCTCACTATGTGTATTTGTGTACAGGAGCTTATTAAGAAGCTGAGAGTAATTTAATTGATTGGCACACTCCTAATGGCATGGTATCACCACGGTTACTAAAAAAGACGATTAGGAAACAAACCATGTTCTTTTCATTGGATTCGTGTCGCGGGTAAACATTTGAAACAAAAGACGTACTAATCTGTGATAAAGATAGGCTAATCATTAACATAAAATGTAGACAGGAAATCGCGCAAATATGTCATTTTTCCCAGAGTTCATTGCAATCAACAACTGCACGCCATTTTATTGTTTATCTGTGTCGATGCTTTAAGTTACTAAAGTGTAAGTTGTTCCAGTGAATCCTGACAAAACCTGTCGCTCAGTTTAAACTCAAAACAAATTTGCCAGTCTTGTATGGCATTTTCATTTCTAAAGAACAAGATCAGCAGAAAACTGAAATAAAAAACCAACATCACATGATCAGAAAAAAAATGTCAATGAAACCATACAAATGTTTATATTTCAGCCATGCGAAAGTTTTAATGAGGAGCCGTGATACCACATACACTTTGTTGGAAATAAACAAAATATGCAATAAGATAACTGAAACGACCCACCCATGCTCTACAAAATGCATGTTAGCACACCAAATATGCAACAATAGGCAGTTCCAATGAAATTAAGAATGGTTAAAAAGGGTTCGAAAAAGTGATCTGGCGAAGAGACTGCTAGAAAGTTGTACCGAGAGTTCAAAATATGTTGCTTTGACTAAAACCTTATTTAACGGCACCTGAAAATTGCAACAAGGACAGACAAGAACAATTAAACAGGCATTTTATGAAACTGGCGGAAAATGTTGAATTCATTTTCAACGATATCTACGGTGTCTACAAAAATGTGTAAAGACTTTAAACAAAATGGCTGATACGGTGACGCAAAAGCACAACGATAACATTTACTCTAATAAGCCCCCGAATCGCATACAACCGTCATAAGTACGCACAGTAGTATACTAAAAATTCATTTGATAGTATTTTTTATAATAAAAATGTATTTTAAAATATTGACTTAGGGGTTAGAATTTTTGTCACTTTTTCTTCCGAAACCCAAGATCACTTTCACGAAAACAGTGAAAACGATAAACGACGATTCTCGATTCTGAATGTTATCACAGTCACAAAGAGTACTCATTCGAAAATTGATCGACACAAAAAAGAAACAAAATGGTGGGCCTTGAAATCTCAAGCGATAGTGGGTGTACACAGCGTACGTGACACGCATCCTTGAGGGATTAGGCAGATTCACACCTTTTAACAATAGCATTTCCTAACCGCCTTTTTTAGTAACCGTGGTATCACTGTTCTCACTATGTGTATTTGTGTACAGGAGCTTATAAAGAAGCTGAGAGTAATTTAATTGATTGGCACACCCCTATAACTAACTTATTAGAGTCAACGACTGGTACAACAGGTTCTAAAGCTAGTACATTATCAGACACAGTCATAAGGAAAATGCCATCCACATCTGTAGGACATTCCAAAGTAAGTCACTCAGTAAATGCTTGTATCAGCAGTGTGCTAGTAACTGTTATAATATGTAGATTTTTATGTGTACATTGAATGTTTGTTTCAAAAACATCCAACTCTACTGCCATCGAACATAACAAGCAGAGCTATAGGTATGAGATACCATAATTGTCTGTTGCAGTTAAGCATCCAGCATAAATTTTTTCAATCGACTTTTTGTAAACCACTAAGTCTATTGCTTTAACATTTTATACATACGTACCTTAGATGAACCTCTACAATATTTGATCATTTTGTAACAATGTTCTCTATTTTTAATGAATATATTTTTTGTAATGTTCTTAAAAACTTGCACTTGATTTGGTTTGATAGTTGGTATAAATGAAGCTGTATTGACCTCTGTTAGATTTGAACATTTAGCGAAGATATTTTGAATTCTCTAATTTCTGTGAATATTTCTATCATTTTTGGTGAAATGCTTTTTTCGGTTTCTTCTTAAAAACCTCTACTCAGATTGCTTTTATACTAAGTATATAAGTACCTTGGGCAGACCTCCTGGAAATTAGTTCATTTCATGAAATTGGGGGAACACTACTAATTGACAGACCAGAGTTGGTGAATACACCACTTTGGGTACTAAAGGTAATAAACTTATCAGTGATAAATTCTAAACATGGGAGTTGAGACACTTAAAAAGAATGTAAACAAAGCCAAGTTTATTTGTTTCTTCACTTTGATGTTTATATAACTATGCATGCAATTGTAATTAAACAGCAGACCTATTTCAACCATATTAAATTCACATCACTGTATTCAAAATCATCATACTTGTCCACTTTCGATCCAGCTTTAATTCTGAGCATGGAACTAATAAAAAATTATTATGACTTTGTAATTTGCAGTACTTCACGCAGCCAGGACCTGCAGGCATTGTTCGCAGAGACAGCTCAAAAGCAAAGCATGAATATGACAAGAAAAGGCATTCTGCAGATTTGTTAGAAATCATGTCACAAACATCGCAGTCTCAACAAACAAGTAAGTCACCACTTAGCTTTATATCAATAAAGGTTGCATTGACATTGCTGGGAGTCTTAGTCATGACAGTACTATAGAAATACACTATGGGAAATACAATATTTTCCACTCACTGTGAGATTCTGCATTATACATGAAATCAAATTTAACAACGGGACATGCATAGGGCATACTGATGTTAAAACATATTGTGGGATTCAACAAACGAAAAACTACCTTTGGGTCATTTCCACACTTGAAAATTGAACACTTAAATTCTCGCATTTAAAATCAAAGTTATCTATCGTATTTGACATTATTATACCTCAGCCAACAGCCAATCAGATTCGCACATTACAGGTAGACATATTCAAACGTCTACCTCCGTTGGGGTACCTTCTTTCTGATTCACGCTTATAACTTGTTAAGAGAGCACGATACACTGCAATATTCATGAAATAATTTCTTTGCCAGGTTTGCTTTTTATTTATTGTTATTGTCTTATTAGAGAGAAAACTAGGGTTTTGTAGAAATTTCGTGAGCTTTATACGTGCTTTCAAACATTCAATCTGAGAGTCTTGGACTTTGCCATGTAATGATACCGCTTGGTTTGATTTTTTTTACATATTTTGTGTATTTTAACAGTATACCAACTTATGATGTACAGTGTATTTGTTAAGAGAGTATGGTGTTGACATAAACTTGTACCCATACATTGTGCACCTCTGTGTGCAGCTCGTTTCAGTATTCAAATGTAAACTGGAATGCAGTGTGGTCTATAGCTGCACACACGGTGGCGCTGGGTATGTTTGTAAAAATTATTTTTCTGTCAGCCGGAAGCTGCTGAAATTAGGTTTATGAACACAACCAAGAAAGTAGAAAGACATCCATGATAAAACTCAATGGAATTCAATCACTGCTCTTTCAACTCGTATATTTGTGTTATTACCGGTACATGCATTCATCTTCATGAGTGTGACCTGGAAGATTGCCATGATTGAGTGCCACATTTCTGTTTTAAGATTTATTCGGTATATAATGTTCATCCCAACAGTCCACCTTCGTTGGGGTGAACATTTGTATATAAATATCAAACCCTTATATTGTTTATGGTAGCCATGTTTTCAGGCTGTATGTATTACTAATATTTTTGCTTATATGACAGGACCATCTGTGCAAACACATCGTAGATGTCGTTCTCATGGCTATATTCCACCGCAAACCTTTACTTACAGTAATACATTACCAGCCAGCAACTACCAAGAACCATCACATGATCTTGCACATGCTCAGTCTTTCACCCTCATTAATATTCATGAGCCTCTGACTGGTTACCATAGCAACTTCACTAACACTGCTACTCTTCCACTCTATAAACGTAAAAGGCGGACAGGTGATGTGTTTCTTGCTTGCTAATAATACTAAACTTTTCTCTGCAATGCCATTGGACAATATTTTTGGCAATATTTCAAATTTTCTCGCTTTTACTCAAACCTATTACTGACTCCAAACATAGAAAACAAGATGCAACCAGACAAAAAAAATGTAAAAAAATTAATCATTTTGGTAACAGAACTAAGTTAAAGTAAACTTTCTCAATTTAGGAAAACTGTTTATTAACAAAGATAATTATGTTGAACAATTTTATCAGTAGTTTGTATCATTATACCGGTACGTGATTGAACAAATCTTGAATTCAACTTTTGCAACTAAAATTCACTTATATCAATCCATTTATCAACATTTAGTGATTCTATCAACCAGTCTTAACTGGACTAAACCACTGTCAGTTCAATCAACCAGTATTCCTGCATGTACAAGGTGGTTATAAGTTTAACAATTTTTCGATCCACTAAATATTAAATATGCAATGTATTACTAATATTATTTACCTATAAAAGTTCAAAAACATGGCATCCTACCCCTCAAATTGTTTAGACGTCACCCTTCAAGTAATCTGTTCATGTCTTCTTAGCTTGAAAATATTGAAGAACCTATGCATAATGATGAAATTTCTCTAAATATGATGACAAGGTCTACATGGGCATTGTGAGAACAGTTGTGTATTATATCATCAAGTTGTTTTTTAACATCTGTGCATTTTTTGCACATCTCATCTGCATGAATTAATCATTAGTTGTAATTTACATGATAAGTAATATTAGAAAAAAATCTTATGTATTGTCTAGTGTTTGTGTATCTAATATCAACATGTAATTTGTCAGTTTGTTTTGTACCGTGTTTGACTCTGGTGATTCAAGGCTACTAAGCCTAGATATATGTACTTCTGTGTTGTCAATTCTGATTGCATAGTTAGGGAGGATAAATGCGTATAACCTCTAGTTTACTGCTGTGTATGTTGTACGCTGCAATGTGAAACTTATAAATATCTTTAAATTGAACACCATTTAAACAAAACCAGAAATCGTGTTCCAAAATTGGTTCTGATAAAATTAGTTCGGCAGTAAAGTAAAGATGTGAATTAACATTTGCATATATGACACACCCACTCTTGTGCTACATTACCGATGTCTAAGCACTGTATGCACATGTGACAAAAAAAGTAATTTATCATTTGGTGTTTAGAAGATTCACCAATAGCAGAGACAATAAGTGGCACATGGTTTCATAAATTTGCAGTATACAACATACATACTATTCTAAGTGAATGTCCACATCATCATATCTGAGACTAATATCATCATTTCATGTGCTCATTGGTGTCTGTTATAATGCCATACTATTAGTACCCTCAACTCTGGTTTTGTACTGGTTGGGATTGTGTAATTCAATATCTCGCCTAAACTGGAATATCTATAGTCCTCTTGCTATATAGGTTTACCTTTGTTGCAGTAATAAACATTCTTTGTTATAAGTGAATCATTGACTGGTGGGTCAAATAGACAAAATAATTACAGGAAAACTGAAAAAAAAGCATTCCATACATGTACTAAATACATACTCTAAATAGAATGTATTACCAGTGATATTTTTGTATCAATCCGTAATATAGACGAGTTCATTGTTAACCTTAGATACATGTCATGTGAGTGGCACTGCTGTGCACTACAAGGCATGTCTAACGTGTGATCCAAAACAAAATGCAGTTATCACTTCAAAATAATTAAAAATCCCGTTACATTCACATGTGATAGACGCAAGAGATACTGTGTGAAGGCAGTTGTTACACGACTATATTGAATTCAATGCATGCATAATGTATTATTATAATGAGTGACCAAGGAAAGTACCCTAGTGTGACTACCTGGAAGTGAGTGTTTTGTAGAACTGAGGTCATTACACAATACATGTACTTATTTATTATTCTAAACAAAAAAAAATAAGGCTTGGACATGATACTCTTCTTGAAAGCTTCAAAAGTTTGGTGGAACGCATGACTTTTTTTAGAACAATCTGTACACTGTGTTTAAGAATGTGATAATGTGGATATTCTCCCTGTTGTAGCATATATATATCAAGCATGTCTCAAGTCAACATTAGCAGTCTTTTCCACAATCTTTTCAGTTTCAGGGAATAATTTCCAAATATACATATTTGCACCTGTCTCTTGTTTGAACATATAATGTGACAATGAGTATCTTTTTACAGGTACATTTGTACCAGGTCATCGTCGAAGTAATTCCCATGGCAACATCCCTCCACAGACGTATACCAGCACTACTGATATAGCAGCCGCTAGTGTAGCGACTCCACCCAATGATGTCACTGCACCACCATTATTACAGCATACTGTCAGCACACCGGCTGAATTTGGTAGTAATCACAGTATTAGCAGTAATGACAGTATTGGGTCGTCAGCTAGTGGCACTGTACCGTTACATCATGTCAGTACTGCACCTGCCAGCTTAGTGGAACAAATGAAGGGTCGCAGTGTATCCTGGGAACCTCCAAGTAATCGGGGTATGTTGATAAGTTTTAGTTCTAACTGTGGCTCATTTAATTTGAAAATTATATTTTGTCATGAAATACCCTTGGCATCCATAAATCCTGAAATACATGGTCGTTTTAAATTCAGAAATACACATTAAACTGCAGTTGATTGACAATGCTAAAGAGGACCGCGAGGGTTTCAAGTAATAAAACATAAATTTGGTGTACATTGCCAATTACTAACATTAATAGTAAATGTTTTGGTAGTTGTGGATATGATATTAATATTATTAATATCATGATCCCCTTCATATATTGTCTGAAAATTTTCAACAACAGTGCAGTGACTAGAAATGCCACCCATCCTCATAACTGAATCGATAAGAAATGCTCTAGAATTAGTGGCTATTTAAGGGAAACCTCTGACACAAATATGCCATGATTAATGCATTCAGTATAAGTCAACACATTATATATATATATAAATAAATTACTTTCAGTAAAGAGTCTAATCTAAGATTATAGTTGTAAAACTTGATTGCTGAACTTGTTTCTTAGTCTACCAGAAACCTGTCATTTCACTTTTGAAAAAAACACTATATATAAGTGTGATTATGAGTTGAATACAGGGGGTACCCTAAGACAGAGTTGCAACTAATTTGCATATCTTTTGCATACATTAACATGTACTTTGCATAATGAGATACCAATAATATTTTGCAGTATTTTTTACTTGTATTTTTTATTTGTAATTAATGACTACTTTACAGAGTACAATGTAGGTATTCTTTACAAAATACTACAATTTCTGTTTTGTTTTCTTGCCCACAATTCTTCTCTGTCGAAATCAAAAAATGTAGCTAGTACACCTTCTAATGGAATAATTGCAACTGTTATAAAAGTATCCTGAGGGGAACCCACTTTGAATAAATGATAGAATGATAATGTAGATATGCGAGGCATATTGAATTAAAGACAACACAACATAACATAAAATTCACATTATGGGCATCAAGTATTTGTAATAATTTTAGGTGATGTATATATTAATGTTGTGTGTTTGTAGTGTATTTTTTAGTAGACTTTAGGCTTGGAATAAATAATTTATACTAATAATTTGACATATTTGTATTTGTTATAGCTGAGGAGTATATTCCAATGGCATACCTGACACTAGATCACCATCTACAGGTGGGTAGGTACACATATTGCAGACTGCTCACACAAAATAAATTGGTTTCTTTTGTTAGTGCTTTGCATAGAGAATGTATTTGGGCCAACGTGATGCTGATACACAAAGTCACCATTTACTATAATTGTAGCTATCTCACAAAAAATGTGAACACCTAATTTGTATCCATTATTACCTAAGAATTGACAAAGCTTGTATTTCCCCCAAAGTACTAGTACTTGATGTCTCTGAGTGGAACTTCTTTGTAGTAATCACGTCTTGACCTAAATATGATTTTAACACAACAGTATATATAGTCATAGTAGTAATAATAATTCATAGCACACACATGGAAATACAGAATATGAAAATATTGTATTTATGTAAATTATTAAGTATCAACTTTGAATCATGCTGTTTTCGGTCATATGTTGCCCACTCAACACTCCTATGGATCCTGCTCTAGCAAAATTAGGTGGACATGCATTGATTCGCACAGTTTTGAATCAAACAGGAGAATCACGAATCAATAAGTGCCAAATCCTTGACTTATCTATAAAAAATATCCATTACTCTATTCAAATTTGCTGTAATTTGATTAAAATATCGTCTGAGAGGAATCAAGGTTAGGTTATTGCTGGTACATGTATATGCATTCACATTCAGTGTATTGTGTCTGATGCATCCACCTCATTCTGCTTTAATAGCAGAATTCATTACAGGGCTGAGTGAGAAGCTGAAATAAATAACGCCTGATGTGAATATGCTGTGGATCAACGACTAAGGCATATTTACACTTGCATACTTTCTAGAAATTGACTGGAAATCTGACCTTGATATTTGTATTTGGTCTATTAGTCTCATAGAAGCACATGTAAACCAACAGTTGGATTGCTTACTGACCTATTATGTACATGTATGGGTATAGACTCACCTCTGTCATTTACCATAGGTGTATGCAGTACTAATAAAGCAAATACAGTTAATCTAATTAATCTAATACGAAGTTTTGCTAAGAGTCGGCCGCCGGCCATATGGCCTGCTATAAGCCCAATTTGGCTGTCTACTCTCTGCTCTCTCGGCCGTGCTGCAGCGTTTTGCATTGCTGAGAGCATTTCATATATTTTTTGGCCTGTTGTTAAAGGATGATGGCCTGCTATTAAATGCATTTGTGAAAGCCCTGATCTAATCATAATATGTTCTGAATTTTCAGCCATTGCCACCGTGTACATCATCTGAACAATCCATGGAAGTATTTGACTTGCATTGCAAGGTAAGAACAGAATAAATGAATTGATAAAATGTGTTGCGAGGTCGCTGCTGGATTAGACAAACAGAATATGTTGCTTCATATGTTATAATGAACTGTGATTCTTGAATGAAGATGCGTATACTGAAAGGAAACAGCTTTTAGCATTATGTCACAGACACATACCACTGTGGATGTGAATAATAATAATAATAATAATAATAATAATGAGTATTTATATTGCGCTTAACCTAAATTAGCTCTAAGCGCATATTGCAGTCACACATGAATGAATATTGTATGAATGTAATGTATTGTTATCATGTGCAGTTTTCATAGTGTATATAATGGTCTTTGTTTCCAGATGGCACATGAGTATCTAAGAGTACAGACAGAGTTGGCATTACTGCATCAGAGAAAGTATGTTATCATTTTGTTATACAAGTATACCATAATAGTGCTACTAAGCATTACTGGTACTTACAATTAAGATTCTGAAAATTTATTCAAGTGTCTGAAATGTTAACACACAAATATGCATCCAAAAACAACAATTGTGTCTAATATGTCATTGTCTTACGTATCGTTTGTGTGACCTCGACGTAATTAGGGAGATTACAGGCTTGACTTCCTTGGTTAGCTGCACACTCAGAAGTGAAAAAAAAGAGTACATTTTGCCAATTTGCGAGGCAATCATAGTTTCAAAGAGTGGCATCCAATCAAAGGTGCTGTAAAACAGTCAGCCCTGTGTCCTGTCCTCAGTAATCATTAAAAATTACAGTATCTTTGTCACAACAGGCTTTGTATTTATCGCTGGATGACTGAAATTTACCTCAAAGAGTGAGTCCTGTGGAATGAATAAACAAAATTATTGGAAGAATGCAGAAAACTTTCCATCTAAAACGCATAAAATATCACATTGATAGTTCAAATTAATGACAAGCATTCATGCACAATGTATGTGTTATCTAACATTAGTCATACGTTAACACAAACAACTCTTAGTGATTTTCTAGTTGTTTGAGCAAATGGTAACAAAACAAAAGACGCTCCATTTGAGAACTTTCCTTTGTTTCTTACATATTACTAAAGTGCATGGCAGAAATTGATTCCCATGCTTATCCCATCACTGAACTCAAATGAATACACAGTCACAAATCTTGTAAGATTTTTTTTGCCATTTGCATTATCATTATTTATCAACTGATCACATGCTCGTTGCTAACCAGTAACACTGACTGTCTTTTACCGTACTTGAGAAGCATCAAAACAGATGAACTGTAGACGGCAAGTTGCTTTGACCAGACTTGGTTACCACCAGATAGGCCTTGTCATTAAATCGTCTGTTAATCAAATAGTGTTATTTTGTTGTCATTAGACGTGAATTGGCAAATGAATTAGATCAAGACTGGAAGGATCAGCAGAATAGTTCTAAAATACTAGAAGACTATACAATGCTGATGGAAGAAAGGGTGAGTACTCTTACCAACAATTGTAACTTTTTAAATAATTTTTTGTGACAACTTTTTGGTGCATCATTTTCCTTATATTTCTATAACTTTGTTGATTATTTCAAACCAAATGGACATAATTTTCTATTGCTAAAGATCTTGATAACAATTTCGGAAAAAAATACAATTTTTCTTTGTTTTTGTGAAAGATGACAAAAGTTGATTTGGGTTGATGTTTGAAAAATATCGCCTCAAACTCTGGTGGAGATAGTGAAAACAATCTTTATTCATTGTGTAAAACATAACATATATTTGACCCTGTCTGTAATCAATTTATAGTACCATCAATAGACACTCACTTACTTTACTTACCTAAACATGCACACGGAAATACACACATCTTATGTTTCTCTAAGTAACTTGCTTTTGATATTTTCACTTAGGAAAGTCTTCTGAAAATCCACAAAGATGTGAAGGGTCAGTTGGATGAAACAAGACAACAGCAGCAAAGACGACCAGGTTCACTTGTTAGAAGATAATCTCAAATAGAAAAGTGTGATCTCCTTTGTCCTTTTTTTCCTAACCTCATTAGACATGTGAATATTCAATTTTATTCCTACCTGATTTTACTCCTTCTGGATTTTACAGTTATTGAGAATTTGGCGTTATCTCAAGTATTAGAATGTTTTCTACTAATGAGAACAATTGTATCATCTACTAATGTGTTACTTTTGGTCTTTTGTTACCTAGTTAACTATATGTGAATGAATGAAACATTCACGATTTTGAACACCACAGAATGAGAATTACTTGTGAAGCTTTATCTGTATTCACCTTAGAATATACACTCAAGAATTACAGTCACTTGAAGTCTGTATTTCCAGAAATTTGTCATGAATTTCTCTGTCCCTGCCACCTGCCTTTCCATCTAAATGAGTACAGTGCTCTGTATCTACTTGATGTTCATTCTGTTACCTACAAACGTCATATACATCATTTTTATTGTTTTTTTTAATAAATATGATGGATGAAATCATGTCATGAAACATGGTTAAATTAGTGGTTTTGCCTACGTCAATATTTGACGTTTTGTAATGAATGTAAATTAGCCTTACCGGTATATCAGTATTGTATGTAGTACCATATGTAATCTAGTGAATAGTGAACAAGAATAAACGAACAGTTATTACTTCTGTATTCTTTATTTCTTTTTTACATCCAATGAAATGATAGGATTGCCAACTATAAATTTGAAGGACAACATGTCTAGAGTATGAAACAGCCTATGGGCATTTTGGGAAATGCTGGCGAGCTGAGAGGTTTGAATTCGGTAATGTAGAATCGGCAAAACAGTCGCTAGCGGTACTATAAAATGAGGGTAGGGGGAACATAAATCCTCATATAATTCCTTCTAATTACTCTATCTTAAAAACCTATATACCATTGTGAAGCTATATTGATAGCCTTTTAGACTTTGTAAGTTATGTGTTTATAGGTCAGAGGCAAAGGTCAGCAGAGGTCAAATGATCACGTGACCAATAGTATGTTTTCACCGTATAGTATATTCATGGTTCGCTTGAAAGATATTGATCAAACTATGCTTAGTAAAATACCGTTTTATTTAAATAATTACAGTTTTTGTTTGACCATAGAGTCAGGTTGGTAAATCAATATGTTGATAGCAACATTTTATTGTGCATTCTTCTTGAAAAGTCCTTGTACTTTCTATACATCTGCAATAGATTTGCACACAATTTTGCTTTTTTAGCTTATCATATGAGTGATCGTCTGTCGTCCGTGTCAATGTTTTACTTTTTCGACTTCTTCTTGAAAACTACAAGTCTGAATGCTTTGATACTTGGTGTATATGTACCTTGGGTAAATCTCTCTCAGATTTGTTCATTTCATGATCATATCTTCAATTCTCTAATTTTGGTGAATATTTGTGTCATTTTTGGTAAAAAGTGATATTTTCAACTTCTTGTTAAAAGAGACAAGTCCAATTGCTTTGATATTACATATATAGGTACTACATGTGGACCACTCTCAAATTTGTTCATTTCATGATGATATCTTGAATTCTCTAATTTTGAAGTGATATTTTCTTCTTGTTAAAAACCACAATCATTTATGGTAAAAAATGATATTTTTGAATTCTTGTTGAAAACAGCAAGTCCAATTGGATTGATACTATGCATATTGTTCATTTTCTAATGATATCTTCTGTTAGTTTAATTGAAATGTGCATTGCTAACAGCGGAGCTATCTCAGCCGAGAGGCTGCTTGTTCTCCCTAACAAACACACACATATATATACATATATATAGAAGAGCTTGAATAACTGTCTAGCATTAGAGATGTTGCAGATGCATGTACAACTGAACTGGTACACAATATGCACATTACACAAGAGACAGTTATTCCTCCATGGAGACAATACCACATGAAACTGTCCAGTGATCAAACACAGGGTGTGTCTGCTGTTGCATTCAACCCTATCCTTATGGCTCCGCCAAATGATCCTGTAATCATCTACACTACTCTGGTGCGACTACAGGAGGCTTCTACACTTAGCCACTCACACATCACAGTATGTTTTGACATGACCAAAGCACTGGAGATTGTTTGGTTACATCGAAATGAGCTTCCCAGTGTCATTCCTGCTGTTGGCGTTTGGATGCTCTTGTCTATGTCCGTGTTCTCAGGAATCGGATTTCTCTATGGTGATGCTGGCCTCAAGCACCTTCTACATGACTCTGGGGTGTTTGCTGCAGGGTCATCACAACAAAGTCTCTCAGGCAAAGACTTTGACAGAGGAGTGTATGCCATGAAACTTGTTGACGAAGTACTGCAGTTCCAGCAGTGGTGCGAGGAAAAAAAGCTACAATTACCTGAGCAATTCAACAACTTACTTGGGGATCTGTGTGCCTCAATCACTGAACCAGGTCCTTCCGACACAGTGACAGATATTCTTACACAAGAGTCTGCACAAGGAGGCAGTACAACCAATACAGAGATCTGACGCTGGAACACAGATGTCACAAAGATGAAGAGCATGTTTGATGGAACCTTTGCGGACTCATTCAATCTGAGAGAGCCACCTCCTAACCTCATAAACTTTGCAACTGGTTGTGTTGCTTCTGCACAGGTAGAACAATGTTTGACAACAGCACTTCAAAAAGGAGCTTGTACGATGCATTACCCAGATCAAACATTAAGACTATGTCTGACATGAACAAGTCTGTCAGGGTTCATGCAAAGAATGTGTCAATTTCGGGGGAAGTGATGTACATACAGCTACTGGCAGTGAATGCTGTAAAACGAGTACCTCTCCATGGAGTGATGGCTTACGAAAACGCCCCAGTTCCAGTTTATTTTCAGATGATGGTACACCTTTGTCCTGTGCATAGACTGATTTCTTGCACAAACCTGAAGACCTCCTGCCCGGTGATGAGAGCACTGTGGGTCATTGTGATGTCATTATCTTCGATGGACATGCCATCATTCAGATGCTTCCTCCATCTGCTTCTTCGGCAAATGTCACCTTCAGGGATGTGGCAGCTAACTTCATGCAATATATTATCCAGAGGAGCAACAAACATGCCAGCACTTCCATTCACATTGCATTTGACTGATATGATGACAGCATCAAAAACCAGACTAGAGACAATAGAATCAACATTAACCCAGGGCCATGAATATCGTGTAAGTTTGGACATGCAGATACTGAAAGTATGGCGTGCATTTCTCAGCAGAGAACAAAACAAAGCTTAGCTTGCCAGGTGTTATACTGACTGATCATGCGGGTCATCTTCTTGAGGAGAACCAGGTACTGTATATCAGTAGGGGTCAGATCGACAGGGATCTGAGAATAGATAGTCAGCCAGCAATCCCCGCCCTGTCCATCACTGGCATCATCACAGGAAAAAGCTGACACATGGATTGTGCTTCATGCTGTACTCGCAGCCAATGAAGGTGCAGAGCAGATTGTTTTCCACAGCCTGGACACAGATGTTCTTGTTTTGCTTGTGCATCATCGGTCAGCTATTCATGCCAGAACAATATTCTTCCTCCTACTAGATATATCCCTGTGCATACCCAATTTGAACAGCTCAGCCAAGAGCAGCGCAATATTCTCCTTGCTGTATACTGCCTTACTGGGTGTGACACGGTTAGTGCATTTCATAGACCTTCAGAATTATGATACAGAAAGCGAATCTGTTCCATCCACTTACCAATCTTGGGGACGAATTGCAGATATCCAGACAGCAGAGGACTGCTGGCACTGCATTTGCAGGTGCTTTGTATGACCAGGCCGGATGTGTCTCGCTCGATACCTTGCGGTGTAAAAAAGCAGAAAAGCAGATTACACCTAAGAAACTTCCCCAATTGAAAACAGCTTCCAACAGCATATTCTACGCACTGCATATCAATTGATCATATGGAGGCAAGCAGATGTCACCATCCCTGATATCCCAGAACCAACAGCGTATGGATACTTTAGGGAAGCCGACAATTCCATACAGCCATGCATGATGGATCAGGAACCAGCAGCACCGGAAGTCATGAATGATTTGCTGTGTACCTGCAAAGACAATTCTTGCCAAACAAACTGTACATGTCTCGACAACAACCAGCCATGTACAGCGGCATGTTCCTGCAAAGCCCAACTTCGTTGTACCAACCCTCTAACAATAGCAGCATTATATATCTATGACAGTGACACAGATACTGATGGAGATGACTAATTACACACAGAGCAGATTTTGATGATTGCCATTATTCCCTTAACGTTTATTTTGAATGGACCGGGATACTTTACATGATATATATGTCTGTATCCAAAGACACTCCTCTCACACAAATAATTTAATACCTGGTATTATACAATCACAAGATGACCATAAGTTACTCTAACAGTCATATTCCTGACATGGTTATATTCCAGCTATTTTACTATAAACAAAACTATATATCTTAAATTTGATAACTAACAGGGTCTGTACCATTGTTTTATTTGGATTGCTTGGCTGGTGAAATGCATGGTGAATGAAGAGCACATTTCATGCAATTTATAAGTGTTTCAATGCAATAAACAACTATAATACATGTATTGTATGAGCTCAATGACTAGCAGTGTTATTAGGGGCATTCATTAGAAGAATATGCACTGCAACATCTATTCTATATGTCATAGATGCACCATTTAATTCCGGGTCGCAAACACAAGTTGCCTGACCTATGTCTACTTATATAAGATATATATATAGGTATGATAATCTGTATAATATAACAAAACAATTTCTGTATGCTCTAACATTTACTTTGATTTATTGGTGAAGAACAACCTTCGTCCCATCAGTGACATATGTTTATTGTTTTGTCCTTGGCACATATTTGTCTGTTTTTTCTGTACAGTATTTGTTAAATGGAGAAACTAGACAGTATAGTGGATACTATAGTATGTGTCTATTAGATCAGACAGTGGCAGGCACCAGATAATATTCACAGACATTAACTTGCACAAGTCTGAAAATATTATAGTTAGATATGATATTATTAGACACTGGTTTGCACCAGATAGGATGGTATGGTATGTTGAAGGCCAGTGTAATGCATTCTGATTTAGTAGTATTTGTTTCCAGACAAGGTATTCAAAAAAAATATTGACAAGAATATTATGGACATACATGTATTAAAAAATAAAATGGCCTAAAATGAAAAAAAAAATATTCACCAACAAATCGATTCAATGCCACATAAAAATAAATGTGCAAGGTCAAGATCAGATCATTAATTTGGCTTTCGATATTTCTTCTTTAAAGAAGCCGGAAGTGGGACAATTTAATGCAAATATATTATAAATCAAAAGTGTCAAGCTATAATGTTCAATCAGTCTGTACCTTGAATGACGCAACCAATTTATGCTGTCCAAAAGTAGTACATTATTATGCATTCAAAATATCGTTGCTATGCTTTCACGTCGTTGTGTGGCCCAGTTAGGTCATAGCCTTCGTCTACACGGCCACAGTCGGTGTACAGGCCGGGAAAATAAATACTATGATTTCGGCCAAACGAAATAGCTTCAGATTAAATACTATTGGTCACTCGATCGGCAGCAACCTGGACTTGTTATGTCTTTGTTTATAAAATAGATTTTTGATCGTTTCTAAATAATTAAAACTCGCAAAAATAAATAGTCATAACCTGCTGGCATTGTCACATCGATTCACTACAATTATCACGAAATAACTGAAGTAATATCCATGACGTGTAAATTATGTCAGGATTTCCAATTGCCTGACTACTCTGGAGCAAGGAGCTGAGGCGATGTCACACCCGAATTCTCCGGTCACTACATGATCTTTCCGGGTTTTTTCTACGAAAAATCAGGGCCATATAAATATACACAGTTCCACAACACTTATCGATAACTTTCGCTGCATTTATACCCCCAAAAAGCGAACCAAGTGTAGCAAAACATAGGTAAAATATTGTAGGAGGGTCGTCTCCTGCACATGCACTGGAATTGAGTCCTAATCGACGATAACAACACGCGCTAAAAATGCAAGGCCTCACGGATAGACGCTGACAGTGACACCGTTGAAAGAACGCCGACCTGCAGCGTCAATGCAGTGGCACGCTATGGCCATCTGACGCATACGCAGGTGACGATCCCCCCCCCCCCCCCGCTATAACGTCTTGCTGGATAAACAACGGTTACTATACTAGAAGAACCGTGATAAAACCCATGAACTGAACGGCTGTTCAGACAAATGGCGTTGTTTATGTCATCATGGACTTCCTTCCATACTCAGAGTAACATATTGCATGTGTACATAGACCAGTTTTGTACACAATAAAAAGTTCATTGCGAAGTATCGAATTTAGGTTATTTTTTGGTGAAACATTCATATTTTTGAACCAAAAACGCCCTCAACGCTTAAAACTCACACTGAGCTGAGTCATGACGCCTAAATTCTCCTAGACTGGCAAAGTCGGGACTTCTTTTAAGTTTTACAAACAAAAATATAATTAATTCTCAATTTAGCCTTTTTAACGTGATAGCGAAAACTAGCGTGACTGCGAAAGAATTCCCGTCGGGATTTTTTTAGCGGTCAGATTAGTTTTCATGATCACGCTAAAAGGACTAAAAGAACAATTAATTATTTATTTGTAAAACAAAAAAGCAGACCCGACTTTGCCAGTCTAAACTTCTTCCTGGAATCGGCCGAGGTTTGCATGAACAAACTTCACGGTCGACATAGTGATCAGTATAAGACAGATCATGAAGGTTAAAATAGATTGACCTTCAACGTGAATAATTAGGATATCATTCCTCGACATTCTTGAAAACTCGACTACCGACCACGACTTCAACGAGCTACTTCCTATTGGGAAAAAAATGTTCAAGGTACTGAATGAATTTAAGAATTGACAGTTTCGGATTCGGGCGATTGTTTCATAACCCGGGCAATAAAACGAAAATTCATTTATTATTAAAAGATAGAAAATAATTCTTAATTAAAACTAATATTTTTTGAAAGTCGAATTGAAAAAATAGCCATTGCGTTCTTTGTGATCACAATTGCGCCACCGATTTGTTGATTTGCGATTCGACATTTGTAATGTGAATATGATCCTTCTATATGTTGTTGGTATGACCTTACCAAAATTGAAATTATTAGAGTAGTTGTATCGGCTTTCAACTCCATTACATGGAGTCCATACACACAAACTCTAAAATCTAATTCAAAATAATATTGAAATTGAGTTTTTTTTAAAATAAGAATTGTTATGTACGTATAAAACATTCCTCACTAATCGGAAACAGTTTATATTTTCTGTTTGCTTTAAGGATTATGTATATGTCTAAAAATTACGCAGGTTGACCACGCTACGCTACGCTACGCTACGCTACGCTACGCTACGCCACGCTACACCACACTACGCTACGCTACACCACGCTACGCTACACTACACTGCACTACACTGCACTGCACTACACTACACTGCACTGCACTGCACTGCACTGCACTGCACTGCACTACACTACACTACACTACACTACACTACACTGCACTACACACATCAAATAAATGTTTTATTCTGAATTTCACATACATTATGATTTAGAACACTATATGCAGACATTTTTTTGCAGTGAGCTGGGTGTTTTCACTAGCGAGAATGTTCTGTCTACTGTTTTGTTCTTGGCGTTTTGTCAACATCGTTAATACCCACTATGCGACAATTTTGTTATCCCAGAAGCAACATGAACATAATATAATGTATCGAACTTTGGGAAATAAGAAGTTGAAAATCACAATTGTTTGGAATGAAACTTACCCAGAAATTGCATAACATTCTCCGAAGCCACTTTCAGCTGCAATTTGTTTCATTTATGTGTATGTGGCGATAGAGGTGAATTTATGAGTGTGTCTAGAGGTAAAAAATTGAATCTAGAAAGGTAAGTACAATAGCCATATTACATGTACATAATGTCAGCACCCAAGAATATGTGATTCACTTACACTCATATGAACCACCTTTGATATTAGACGGACAATCACACATGATAATTGAGATTAATTTATAGGACTACTGTGGTCATATACTAGACATGTAGTCGACTCCATTCCGTAAACTCAAATTCAAAAATCAAATTCAAGATGAAAATTTAAATTAGAAAGATTTTTTTTTTAAAAGAGAATATTTACGAATATTTATAAAACACATTTCTCACTGACTGGAAATAGTTTTTTATTTTTATTTTTTTGGTTTATTTCTGAAGGATTATTTAAATGTCTGAAAATACGCAGGTTGATTCAACTGGTGTTGTAGTTGGATATTTAGTCGATACATCATAAGCAGGCTAGTTGTACGCGACCACATTGCTATCTTCATCGATCGATCGTGTTCATAATATGCAAACACAATGTTGCAGTTCGATGATATCCTCAAGTATTTGGGAGAGTTTGGGATTTATCAGAAACGTGTATGCTATCTAACTTGTATTATTCACATATTGACATGATTTCATGCGTTTGCCCAAGTATTCTTAGCAGCTGAGACTGATCATTGGTGCTATGTTCCAGAGTTGGGTAAATATGAAGACGAATGCAATCTGAACGACACAGTAATGTTTTGCCAAGATATGATAAAGAACCACAGTATACCATTAGAAGAGAGCTCCAATCAGTGTGACAGTGGTTTGGTTTACAGTAATTGTGAACGCTATGAAAACAAAACATACTCCAATTATACTATGAAATGTAATCATGGATGGAGATATGATCGATCACAGTACAAATCATCGATATTTCAGGAGGTATTTTTTGGCTCTTTACAACAATAATTCAATTTACTATGTTTATGTTATTGTAAACTCGTTTGATATTACTAAGAACGTCGAAATATGGTTAAACGCACCGGACTGCATGATTTGCTTTAAAACTGGAATGAGAACATACAGTAAAAACAGTCAGTCGCGAAACCTGACAAAACAAACGCAGCCAGTTATATATTTCGAGAATAAAAAAAACAAACAATAAACGCAATCAATGGTATGGCAAGCCAAGTGTTGCAATATTATCAAAAATAAATTTGTTTTTTAAAATAAATTGTACACAACAAATTGGCGTCTGAATAATTAAATAGGAAATTTTAGAACATAAATACGTTTGATGAAATAAAATTTTAGAAAACAAAATAATAATTTATGAATTGAAATAAGGAATTTACTAACATAAATCGCGTTTTATGGAATGAAATAAGGAATTTACTATCATAAATTTTGTTTTATGGAATAAAAAATGGATTTTACAAATGTAAATCGCGTTTGATGATACAAAATAAGAAATTCAGAACCATAAATCGCGTTTTTTGGAATAAAATATGGATTTAAAAAAAAAAACTATATTTAATAATATTGCAACAGTTGGCTTACCATAGCCGACCACGCGCTTTGGAAATATAAGTAGAACTCGATGCTCCCAATTTCACTCAAGCAAAAGCACCCACGCGTGATTATAATTATGCTATTCCAGACACACTTAATATATTCTCAGACTAGTAATACAAGATATATTGAATACGTTGGCAAAGAAAAAAAGTGTTGTATTAACACAACAGTCAATATAGTTAATATAACGGCTCATGACAAAAAGTGGTAGATTGGGAGTCTATGGTAACAAAATATGACCTTGATTAAAAAAACGAAGAACACAGTAAACCCACTACATAAACAATCTGAACAACGCGGTATAAAACAGCCAACTGAAGTGCAACTACGCCAATAAATCAACCAGTTGAATATACAATGCACCAACAAGATAACCCAATATATTGACTTACACCGAGTTACAATCACTAGGACAGGCCACGTTCGTACAATCCGTTTTAGAGTGATGCTACGTCATCTCCGTTCGGATTTTACCCCCCCCCCCCCATATCGCACCACGATACCATCAGCCACTGTGACATCCCTGGCTGCTCTATTGACACAACGACGAATACTGCCACCATGTCACCACTTCTGCAGGTTTCTTCAACGCCTCCCTCCCGCCACTGTCATAGCTTCCTGAATAGTATCACCACCCGTCCGAGACGATGACAAAATCCTGTGTGGGATCAAACATATTATATTATTATGTATACAGGCGTCATGAAAGTTTGTGTGTTTGAACTCCATACTGTTTAGTTTAGAACCTGTGTTGTTGTTTTTTTGTTTTCTGAACATCACGTTTATTTTTGATTGACATTCAACGGGATCGTTATCGTTGGCCCATGCAGGCCTATGATTATGTTAGAATCCATTCACTTTCACAGTGATCCATGTTGCGTTCGTTTTGCGTTAATTTCAAACCTGGAATAGCATAATTATAATCACTTGTGAGCGCGTTTGTGTGAGTGAACGGAACATTTGAGACTCGTAGTCGCAACCTATTCTACTTATTTTCAACTCTACACCAGTTGAACAGAAATAAGTTTGGCCCATCTTTCACAGTCTCTTCATGTTGTTCTGATAGCAGACAATCCGTGATAGTCGCGGCCATCGCATATAAAGCGAGAACAATTAAATGAAATATCGATCTTATTGCAAATACATATTGGTCACAGTAACGAATCGTTGATATAAAGTAGCGAAAAAAATAAGAACAAATCAATTATGAGATGATCACATCAAAACAATGTGCTTACATGCGTGTTTAGAACACACCATGGACTCGCCCTTTAACTGTCCGAGTTATTGTGAATGACACTGACGCCATAAAGAAAATATGGGTTTGACTTAATAGAATGTTTGGGAGGCAAGAAGGTAAAACATGTGAATTAATTTCTTCTTTAGTTTTTAGGTACATTTCTTTTCAGGGTGATATTGCTGTAATGTTGCTTTTTGGGTTTAGAAAAAAGGGTGCGTGTTATTCTTGTTTAAAAATTTGAATTTCCTTTGTATCATTTTTGCAAAATGTTACCTCCGAGTTTTAATAGTCAATCCCTGATAGAATAGGGGTGTCGCATACGACTTATTTACTACTTCCGTGTCACTGAGAATGTTCTAGAACCGTACTGTGTCTGGGTGGAATATTCTAGATTTTTTTTAGAAATTGGTTGAATAGGTAATAGAACACTGTAGGAGGCAATATAAGGTAATGGAACATTCTAGAAATTTGTAGTAAATTCCAGACTTATTATGTATGCTGGGAATGACTGGAGAAGACAAAAGGAAATTTATTTTGGAGCAACTGAGCTCTCAGCGGGCTGACAGACAAGAGGCGAGGGAAGAGAGAAAGGCAAACATGGAAATAGAAGTAGAGGTGAGGAAAATGGAGATTGAGGAAAGAAAGGAAAAGTTACGTCTGGAAGCGGAAGCAGAACAGCGAGAAAAGGAAAGGGAGATTGAGGAAAGAAAGGAAAAAGTTACGGCTGGAAGCGGAAGCAGGCGAAAAAGAGAAATTGCGAATGAAAGCAGAACAGCGAGAAAAGGAAAGGGAAGCAGATGTAAGGAAAATGGAGATTGAGGAAAGAAAGGAAAAGTTCCGACCGGAAGCGGAAGAAGAACAGCGAGAAAAGGAAAGGGAAGCAGAGGTAAAGAAATGGAGATTGAGGAAAGAAAGGAAAAGTTGCGACTGGAAGCGGAAGAAAAGGAAAGAGAATTTGAGTTGAGGAGATTAGAGCTGCAAGCAGCAATGCCGGGGTTCCAGCAGGCTGATTTAGGCGGTCAACGAAATGTGATCAGTGATGCACAGTCACCAAAGTTGCCTGCATTTGTTGATGGTAAGGACGAACTTGATAGTTATTTATTGCGATTTGAGAGGTTTGCAACGAATGCGAGTTGGCATAGGGATGGATGGGCCACAAAATTGAGTGCGCTGTTGACTGGTAGAGCACTGGAATATATTCCAGGATGTCCGACACTGATGCAGTTGACTATGATCGTGTGAAGGTGGCGCTGTTGACAAGATACGATTTCACAGAGGATGGGTACAGGAAGCGATTCCGTGAAATTAAACCTGAAAGTTCCGAGAGTCCTGACCAGTTAATTGTGCGGCTTAAGAATTATTTTGTTAAATGGGTTGAGTTGTCAGGCACTGCAGCAACATATGATGGTGTTACCGACTTGATGGTGAAAGAGCAGTTTATTGGTGCCTGTACAAAAGCTTTTGCAGTTTATCTTAAAGAAAGAGCACCCAAAGATTTAGATTGGCAGTAATAGCAGCAAAGCAGTACCTAGTGGCACATGGTCGACAGTTATCCACGAAGGACCAGGTGAGTCGTAACGATAATAAGACTGCCATTAGAAATACTGATGTGGGACAGGGTAGTAGTATCCGGTGTTATGTATGTCAGGGTGTTGGTCATCGAGCAGCACAATGTCCATCAGTGTGGTGCCATAGGACATGTGGCTAAGTTCTGCCATAGTGGACAACACAGGGGTCAAGAAAGAAAGAGTGTCAAACCCAGCACTACTACTGGTGCAGCTGCAGTGGTTAAAGAGGAGTCTAATATCAGTGCTAGCTGTGCTGTTCAAAATAACAGTGATGTGCCTAAAATGACTGAGAAGGACCATTTGTTGTTGGCATCGGGGGAGCAGTTAAAGGTTGTGAATGGTGCATGTATGGAACGATGGATCATAAATTGATGGTTGATAGTACTGTAAGAAGGGTTCCAGTCGCCATGGTAGAAATTGATACGCCATATTTGAGAGGCACGGTTGAAGCATTATGTGTGCAGGACCCAATCTATGATTTAATTGTTGGGAATGTGCCCGGAGCAAGACCACCAGATGACCTGGATCCAGTGTGGAATGTGAGTGGAGCAGTAACAACCAGAGCGCAAGCGAAGAAATCTGGTTAGGTAAAGCCGCTCAAAGTGTGTGATGTAAAGACTGGAGCACATGTAACAAAAGACAAATTAATCGAGATGCAGCAAGCAGACACATCGTTGAAGAAGTATTATAATAAGAGAGAACCAGAAGTGAGAGGGCACCATACAACCGAGTTCCAGGTATATGAAGGCTTGCTATATCGTGTGTATTGGGATCGTTCAGTTCCAGGAGGCAAGATGGTACGTCAAGTGGTTGTGCCGAAACTGTTGAGGACTCGTGTTATGGAGATTGCCCATGATTCAATATTTGGTGGACACATGGGGATAAAGAAGACAGAAGACCGGATTGTGACTAGCTTTTATTGGCCTGGGCTACATCAAGAAGTTACCAGTTTTTGTAGGTCGTGTGATGTGTGCCAGAAGACTGTATCAAAGAGATCAGTTGTGAAGGCCCCATTAGGTAAGATGCCTTTAATTGATATGCCATTCAAGCGTGTGGCTATAGATTTGGTTGGACCAATTACGCCAGCCAGTGACGTGGGTCATCGATACATCTTAACTATGGTGGACTATGCTACACGGTTCCACTTAAAATTATAGGTACGGAGACTGTAGCCGAGGCGTTGATTGACTTTTATAGCCGATTGGGGGTTCCAGAAGAAGTACTAAGTGACATGGGGACTCAGTTTGTGTCAGAATGCATGCACGAAGTATCAAGATTGCTCAGCATTAAGAGACTGACGTCTACGCCCTATCACCCCATTTGTAATGGGCTGGTGGAAAAGTTTAATGGTACTTTGAAGAAGATGTTAAAGCGGGTGTGCCATGAACAACCAAGGCAATGGCATCGGTATATTAGTGCTTTACTCTTCGCATGTAGAGAGGTACCACAGGAGTCAACTGGTTTTTCCCCATTTGAGCTGTTATATGGTCGAACGGTTAGAGGCCCAATGAAGATCCTTAAAGAGTTATGGACCCAAGAGAGCGATACTCCTGAGATAGTTACTAGTTACCAGTATGTGTTTGAGTTGAGAGATCGGTTAGAACAGAGTTTAGAGATTGCTCGAGAAGAATTACAAAAGGCACAGAACCGATACAAGTGTTACTATGATCGTAAAACGAAGGAGCGAGTGCTTAAGGAAGGAGATAATGTGTTAATTTTGCTGCCAACTGACAACAACAAGCTGTTGATGCAGTGGAAGGGTCCTTATGTGGTGGAGCAGGTAATAGGTGACAAAGTGAAGACGTATAATGTAAATATGTTAAAGTTGTATGTTGAGCGGGAGACGTTACCTACCTGACTACCTGAGCTTTTGAAGAGTATAGTAGAATGTTATTCGTTTATGACTGTATTTCATATTTTATTATATTCTACTGTATGTGATTTTCGAATGTATGTACTCAGAGCTTTATTCAGTTCGATTTGATATATTGTATTGTTGTTTTATTTGAAATTGTTATCGTATTCGTATTATTGACGTCGTTGCTAGACATGTAATATTATATGTTATAATATTCTTGAGAGGGGAGGCAAGTCGCATACGACTTATTTACCACTTCCGTGTCACTGAGAATGTTCTAGAAACGTACTGTGTCTGGGTGGAATATTCTAGATAGGTAATAGAACACTGTAGGAGGCAATATAAGGTAGTGGAACATTCTAGAAAATTGTAGTAAGTTCCAGACTCATTATGTATGCTGATGTAATGGTCTATTTATAGACAGTGGGGGTATATATAGGGGAGTTGTTCAGCACTGAGTCCAGATCGGAGATCTCGTTGAATTGTATTGGAGTTTAAGTATCTAGTCATTGGAGTAGTGGAGTTTTACCGCGTTATTGTACTTGATGTTTGCAAAGTATAATAATACCAATATCAGTTGAAACCTCATCTGTTGGCTCCTTGTTCGTATTTTATCATCGCCGCCAGGGAAGTCTTTCTGTTACTGTTGCCATTTTGGTATTTGAACCATCACACCTGTACTATACCAATTACGGTAATATTACGTTGCGTGTGACAAGAGGTAAAGTGTGTCACGTGATATGTAAAAATAGCTGATTCGTAGTTAATATTTGGTGGCCGGTATTCGTCACACCTTCTACTAAATAAATGCGTCCATGCAAAAAAATGAATAACAATTCTCGTCTTTAAGTCAGAAGGAGCAAATGAAGCGCATGCGCGTTTGCATTGATAACATCCAGAAAGGAATGAAGCATGAGTTAAGTGACATGATATCGATTATTCTCGAATGATCACAGATTACGGACACTCTTGACTCTCCCTTATTGCACGCTGCTTGCTCCTTGAACACGTGGTGTTTTCAGCTATTATGCCATTCAGATTAAACACACCAATTTCAACTTGTATCATTGAGCAGAGGTCAAGCAAACATAGGTTAGGGTAATTCACGAATCAACGAAGCGATGACGAATGTTAGTCCACAAATGATGAAATGGATACTGTTAAACGCATTTAAGCTTGTACCGTTTCTTATCTCTAACTGATATTAAATTACACGTCAGGTGTGCAATTATATTAAAATGTAAAAATTCTTAACATAAAAAACGTGATGATCTTTTAATGTCCGTGGTCAACAGTCATTTTATAGAGGGGGTGTTCTTGTCAACATAATTACAAAGATATTACATTTAAGTACCAAACGTGCCAATTACCCTTAATCATATATGATTTAAATTGTAGTTTCAGAAATAGTTTGATATTTTATCACATTTGTACAATAATGTTTGGGAAAACGTTTTCCATAATAATGGCAAGTGTTTTGAAACTCGAACTCGAATATTCCGGACGCGTAACAACTCCTTGATTTCGACCAAGGTTTTGCTTGGAGACACCTTCACGGTCACGGTAAAATAGATTGAAATTGAACGTGAATAGACCTCACCAGATGAGTGAATAATTAGGATACCATTCCCCGATACTCAAACTTGACCTCCGATCTCGATTTGAACCTTCCTATAAGAAACACACAGACACGTGAATATATGAATTTATGATTTGGCAGCTCAGGTTTCGAAGGGTAGTTTTATAATCCCGACAATAAAAGCAAAAGTTAATTATTTTCAAAAAATGTGGATTAATTTGACTTAAATCTATCAAGTCGAATAGAAAAGATTGCTCAAATGAAATTGACATTAGCCATTGGCGGTGCGTGCACTGACCGTTACCAGACCTCAGAATTGTATCTCACATATATATATATATATATAAATTGTCAAAAACGCCCGATTAGCCAAATTCTTTCAAATGAAATAACAGATCAGTGGTTACTGGTAGTTTTAATATGAACCAAAACCATCTGAAACCAGTAAGCTACTTCCACAACTGCGAATTTATTATTTGTCTTTGCCTACTCACAGAATATTCGGAGTGTCCTAGAAGTGTCTTGTTTCATTTTTGTTTCAGTTTGATTTGGTGTGCGATCGCTATTCCCTTGGCGCGCTATCCTCATCTATGTTCCAGGCGGGACTGCTGGTTGGTGGAATAATTTTGGGTTTTCTATCTGACAGGTAATTATAGCTATAACGACTAACAACACCTGGCTTAATATAACGCGTCAAGGGATATTCCTGAAAAACTGAGAATTGAAGATATGTTACAATACGAAGAAATCTGATTTTCAAGCAACATACATCCAATTGATCTAATATACGATTTAATCTATTATATCATTTTAACAATTGGTGGAAATCTGATGATTTGATCTGGTAACCAGGAATTTGTCAATATTCAATCGGTAGTATAATTGTATTTTAGCTAGCTTGCCTAGAAAAAGACAATTATGCATATAAATAAAATGTCACGACACTCCCCTGACCAAAGGCTTTCATTCAAATTTTATAACTAATGACTTAAAGTGGGAGGGTCGTCACCTGCGCACGCACAGGAATTGAGTCCAAAGCGACGATAACAACACACGCTAAAACGCAAAGGCTCATGGATAGACGCTTGTTTGTAAACAATGTCACGCTGTGACAATCTGACGCATTCGCAGGTGACGACTCCCCCGCTTTGACATCACGATATAACATTATTTTCCTCACTTACTGAGACCAGAATAATAATCACCGAGAGCCCGTCATGTCACAATAAATGACGACAGAAAACTCCACGTCAATACACAATGAGCTCTATATGCTCTTGTCTATCATGGGTTGTCCGTCAATATAAAAATTTAAGTACTCATTTTGACACTTATTGTTTCTTCAACTTGCAGAATTGGTCGTAAACCATCAATGATGTTATCATTGCTGTGCATGGCGGTTGGAGGCTTAGCATGCGCGTTTTCTCGAAATATTATCGTATATTCCATTTGTAGACTGGTTGTTGGCAGTGGTGTGATGGGCATATGGCTCACCACTATCGTGTTGCGTAAGATCAAATATATTTAGGAGTTGCAGTGTAGATCGTGGTGTTAACTTATTTTTAAATAAGGTGGATGGTACAAATTTATATAATCACACACATAAACATGATGATATGATAATTGAAGTCATCAATCTAATTATATATTCACCGCTCGTTTGTTTCAATCCCTCAAAAACAATATATATTTTAGTAAAGTGTAAATCGTACACCTATTTCATAATGAAATCATAGTGAACTCACAAATATGCATATTTGTGATGAATTTACAGTTACAGAACTTGTTGGTCCATCAAAAAGAGTGTTCACTGGAACTGTTACGGCTTTTTTCATAAGCTTTGGATATATGATTGTAGCTGGATTAGCGTACTTTATCAGATACTGGTGGATACTACAGTTATGTATATCAATACCAGCGGCTGTATTCTTATCATATTGGTGGTAATTATAGTGACATATACATATTGACAATACTGAATAGGATATACTATTTATTTATATTATTGCCTTCTAACACAATGTGGACAGCGAGTCCGTTACTGGTTGCAGGGTGTGTTTGACCTGGCGGAACAATTATCGATCGGACGGGAGAATTTAATTTGCTGTTTTATGAAATATTGTTAATGGTAGGAGAATGAGTAAAGTACAGATTATTTCTAATAGAGCATTCTGCATATGCTAATGATCGGGTTTCCAATATAAATTTCACATATTTCTTTACTCAGGATCCTACCAGAGTCTCCAAGATGGCTACTTTCAGTTGGCAAAAAGAAACAAGCAGAAATGATCATAAAAGATTGTGCCAAAGTTAACAAAGTTACAGTTCCCGACAGTGTGTTTGAAGAAATGTTCCAATGTGTTGGCAATTCAATGGCAGAGGTTTGTCTTCACTCTTTATCTCTTTATATTGAAATTGTTTATAATTGTTTTTAGCCATGGAACATTTTTCAAAATTTTCTGGTACAGTCCATAATTATACATTCTTTTAATGACACGAATCTAATATTAAAACATCAGATTAATGGTAGTGTTAACAGATAAGGAACAGCAAACACAAATTTCGCTGTATATGACAAATAATCTAAAAAGAGAGTGTTACATATATTACCAAAGGCAGAGATCGTTAACAGGTTGAATGTTGACTGGTGGTATTTCAATGCACGAAAACCAGTAAATTGTCTCATGCTGTGTATCATAATGCCAAATATGCGTTTGGGGTATATTTCTCGGAAGGTGCTCACAGCCTAAACATTTTCGTCTATTATTAGTGTCAATGCGACTGCGACGATTCCCAAGCATAATTCAAGATGACAATGCCAGTGACAGAACCCCTATCTATAACCAAAGAGGGAGCATGATACATTCCACCCGACAAGCTCTTTTTCTTAAACTCAGAAACCTCGATATTTGAGAGAGTATCTAGCAATGCAACAGCTAATCAATCGTTGTTATGACTGTTAAATGACTGATTTGACTCGAATACCTGTGTATCATGTCATGCAATAACTCATTGTCATTTACTGCAAGTATTTATTTCTGCTGAACAGAATAAAGAAGACACAGGAAACGTGTTTGATCTATTTCGCTTGCCAAATATGAGGAAGAAAACTCTCACCATCTGCTACGCTTGGTAAGAAGAAATGTACACAACTTTTGCCACATTATTAAAGCCAAATAATATCTAACTGTAGTTAAGATTAATATAACTAGATAATTTATCGAATGCTAAAGTATTCGTTTGTGGATTATACACATGAAACAATGTTTTTCGAATCGCACGGAATTGTTTAGTTAAGTTAAGTTACGTTAAAGTAAATACGAGGCAATCTTGTCGACTACAGTTTTAAACGTTGGTTAATTTGCAAAAAAATGTGTAAAATATCACGATTTGGAATATTGATTTTGTGATGAAATGTAGATAATAATCAAGCAAGTTACAACAAGCTGACCACACTGACAGGGAAGGTTCGAGTGAACAGGAAGTTATCTATAGATTAGAAACAACCTGATATAAACCCTGGCGTTCTGCTTAACATATATTTTATTTTTTTTGTGTTTATTTTAACTATAACGATTGTGGTGTCCGCGATTATCACTTATAACATTTTAACTAATTGAAAAAAATAAGAACGGGGTCAAAATCTTTGCTTGATGTAGATTACAGTGAAAAATTGAAAACAATCTGATATTGATATCATAGTTGCTCATATAATAAATAATACATGAAATGTAGTTAATGAACTGAAACGCTTCATGATAGGTTTGTTGTTATATAAATGATTTCCAACACAAGGTGTATTTAAATGTTGATTACATTTTAATCTAGAAAATTATCCTTATCGAGAAGGTATTTTGTTAGAATTTTATGAATGTTGTTTTTTTCCATATTTTAACAGGTTCACTGTAAACATGGTGTACTATGGTATATCGCTAAACACCTCAAATCTTGCAGGCGATGACTATTTGAACGCTTTTCTATCGGGCGCAGTTGAAGTGCCAGCTTATATTCTAGCTATATTACTACCTGAAACAAGACTTGGGCGTCGTTGGTCTCAGTCATTGACGTTTACACTTGGGGGGTTGGCATGTATACTTACTCTCTTCGCACCTACATGTAAGTATAGATGTTATAAACATTAATTAATAGTTTAGTAGTGTTCACGCTACACGAAGATTGAAGCTATTCTCACATGTTTGGATATCGGATAAACCCAATTGCGTTCACGCACGGGAGAAAACAGTGATGGGCTTTTTGCTGAATCAACCAATCAGATTCGTACTTATCGTATTATCCAGGCACTGTGGAATGGATTGGTATTGCTTTGGTGATGACTGGAAAATGTGCTGTTTCAGCTGCCTACGGCATCGTGTATGTCTTCTCTGCTGAAATATACCCAACCCCAGTCAGGTACAGCACATTTCATATTAATTCATGAGCTTTGTAGAGATTAAATAAATGTGTAAATGTAGCTAAAACTTGCATCTCCTTATATTCCCAGAACTACTGGACTTGCCTTATCCTCGCTTTGTGCCAGAGTGAGTGGAATTCTAGCACCACAACTGTTATTGTTCAGAGTATTTTGGGAGCCATTACCACTCATCATATTCGGATCAACGGCCATTTTGGCTGGATTGCTTACATTATTGTTACCGGAAACACGTCATCAGAAACTCCCAGAGACGCTTCTGGATGGTGAAATGTTTGGAAAGTAAGTTTTGTTACAGTAAATAAATGCTATTTGAATCATTAATCGCTCGTATTCATGTGGGTAACATTTCGAGCAGAACTCAATCTTAATTACCAAATACATGGTGTTCATGTCACAATTATAGTGATATTTGGAGCAGATGTTGAAAAGCTTTATAGGAATACATACCTTGAATATATCTCACACTGACAATCTGTCACCATACAAAGGTACGTTTCACAGCAAGATGTTGATTTAAACATGTCATCAATCACTTCTGCTGCGTACCTTGGCCAATTTCATTAAATCACGGCATTGGCGTTGTACTGAGCGACTGATTGCCCTTCATTTTTTCAAGTGTCCTATCTGTTTCTAAACTCGTACATGAATCTCGTGAATCCCTTGTGCACCCTTTCGTCGTTCAGCCTTCTCAAATTTGTTCCAAGTATTCACGCCCTTTAACATCGTTCGGGGTGTCTGTCTGTTTTCATAACACTGTCTGCTTGTTGTTGCTTATCTGGTTTCTATTATCCCTCCCCGCCATCGTCACGTAGTATCATGAGTGGATGCGATCTTGACGCGGCAGGCGAATGTTTTTTGAGTGGAAGGAATCGTGTAATAATTTTCGGGGGGGGGGAGTCGTTAGTAGGTCCTCAACAACAGGTGTGCGAGGCACCTATGCTTCTATAAATTATGTTTTTATTTTGTTTGTCTTATGTTCAGTTGAAATTATTAACTATGGGATTTCATGTCAAATTAAATATATTATTACTATACTATGTAAGAAGATGTGACTTAAGTTCGTGAATTTGTTGCAAGCGGAAAAAATTCTTCCTAATTTGTCTCAGAGGTAGATTTATACAGCTTTTTATAGAGTAATTCCAATTCTTCGATAACATCAAAGTAACACCCAATGAATATTAGCAACATCCTGGAACAATTCTTTAATTTGTTTTACAGAAAAACTCATTCATTTGGTAAACTGACTGCAGACACAATCACGTGTCCAGTGGATGATATAATGATGGTTGAGATAGCTGACAAGGATACAAATGGGAAGAAAATGGAAAGTGACATCCAACTATTATAACATTGTATTATCACATGTGTATCTTTAGTAAACTGCACGTCAATACTTGTTTTCTCTGGGCTGACAGTCTTGAAATAGTGGTAAAATCGCTATAATGGCCGAGATTTATGTTTTATGTTATGATTTATGTTTAGAATTGGAATTGATCTGTTTCCTCTTGGAATACACCTCTTTAAACAGGTAACGTTCAATGCGATTTAAAACATGGAGCCGACATACGACTTCATGCACTTGGCGATCGATTAAACCTGCATTTTAGTAAATAAATAAACTGTTTTCGTCATAGGACGTCACACTGTGGCACAGTCATTATATGTTAATATCACTGTTTATACAGATTTTGTGCGCGATATATTCAGTTCATTATACCTCCATGGTCAGTTTATACCTCTATAGGCTTTAAACCAGACTGTGTGTATAGTACATCTGATAGTTAAACTAATATATGTAATTTACTGATTTGAAATGAATACTTGATGCAACACATATTTATTAGTCATGTATTTTGAAATGTATTGCTGTCTCGTTCATTTTCAACCAGGTAAGAATGTATGTTTCACGTTATTTGAATTGTTCTATTAGAACCAAGACGGTCTTTTCTCTACACATATTTTAATCTTTAAAACTATAAATATCGTTACAATTATTATTTTGTTATTAACTATTTTTTTAACATATACACGTATAGCACAATTTGAAACCCAAAAGTTCATTTTTTTTTCACTGTGACAGTGGATAGTTTAGCGCTATGTGACATTTTGGGATTACGTTTACTAATAATTATGCTGAATTTTATGATTTAGTCATAGTACAGACTATTTATAAATAATATATTTTTTTCACGTCCTTTATTCATATATAACTAATTTCTATATTCATATTATTTGTAGAATTATGAAAAATTAGATATATTATTTAAATATAAAATTCATGCACACCTTCTTTTTTTCCTAGTACAGAGGAAGTATAAATAAATATGCATAAATAAACTATCAATCATTTGCATAATGTAATTGATTACCGTGTGCATACATAAATCACTGGCTATTTATATTATTTGCAAATAATTAATTAGCAGAACTATATGTGGAAAGTAGTGCATCTTATTTACTATAATAATGTTAGATATGCTCAAATCATCAATGGACCTGTCTAGAAGTAGAATATCTACAAGGTTCCCATATTATTTAAACAGAAATCTCGTCTTTGTATGAAAATCATTGCAGTGCGCTGCGTGTTATTAATTGTATTGCGTTATACATGTTAAATATTATTTAATGATTCGAACTATATCTTCTAACTGATATCACATTAGAAAAAATATTTAAAATCGTTAAATTAGGCTTCATTTACAAGTTCAAGAAAGTGTGTTCGTCATACCCACACCAATGAAGTTATATTTTCAGTAGTGGTGTCTATTTTTTGGATAGGAGGATAGCTCAAAATGTAAAAAAAAATATTTTCATAAGTTCTAGTAGGGGCTGCTCTGATACGATCACGAACTCTTTAAATGTTGGTACAGATATGGATACAGTTGTCATGGAAACAACAATTGTGGGAATGATTTTACATGTATAAATTAAAAACTTATGGACCGATATGAATGTTTTTTCACATTTTCAGAGAAAGTTGCCTGTGATGCAATGGACTTTGACTCTATAAACATTTTAGACTTCGCAAAACTAATTGATGTGTAGCTAAGCACCAGTCAATCGTCAAAGAAAACAATACAGCCTAATCAGTGACCAAGAAAGAAGTAGTCTCTGTCAAAACAAATGTATTCAAAATGGATTCTGGATTAGTAGCACGATCGATGGTAGATAATAAATATATCATCATTAATACATTCGGAGCAACATCAGTTCTCATGCGAATGGAGTATTTAGTCACAGTACACATTAATACAGCTATTACCACTACAAATATTGACATAATCACAAATCCCATGACAATCACTGAAATGGTCTGAATGCTAAATCGAGCTACGTCTAAAGTTAGTCCAGGAAAAGTTCTTGCATCCACGATGCAATTTTCAGGAATGATACGCGCAAATCGACAAAGTGAATTCCCTATACGTCAGACTTCGCGTCAGGGACGAATTGACCTCACTGATATTATTATTCGTTGTCAAATGCAGAATAAAAACAACAATGTAGCCATTTTACTGCGATGTATATATACCTTATTCAGTACTACAGGCCACCGTCCATAATGAAACGTAGAGTAGACAAAATGTGCCAACTAATCTTACTTTCCGTAATCTGAAAGCATAACACATGATTTATCAACGTTGTATTTTTGCTACCGAGTAGAAAAGACCAAAGAAGAAGGAAGAAGGACTGGGCAATATAAGAAATTCCAAGCTCCAAATTCCAAGTATAAAGAGGACACAGAGTAACAAGATCTGGTATCAAGAAGGACGATCAACATTTAGATGTCGACTACGTCTTCGAAAGTCGAACTCAATAAAATAAATTTAGAGAGTGGAAGGTTTTGTATTAATATTCATGCAATTATACGTACCGTGGAAGTGATCACTTGCAGTGATATATATTCACCAACGATGCCCGTTCCCATGATAACAGAAAACTAAAGGGAAGTGAATGTGTTTAAGATGAGCATGATATCGCTCCCAGGACATATATTATTAGACCTGTATTGAAAAGACTGTCTGAACCCATATATACGAAGTACCTCTAAATTTAAAGGTCCCTCTCATATGTGAGTCACAGTACAACTTTATATACCGGGTATCACACACCACGTATGACATAACAAAATTGGATAGACAAATTTATACGCTTGACTTAGATTCGTCACCGGCCTGGTAATGTTAAACTATTTGCGTTTATTTCCGTTAATCGTGTCAGAACACAGACAAGTATATGAGAATAGCTTTTCACAAACGAGGCTTCTAATAATAATCTAGCTAGCTGCTCATACGAGGGTTGTACACCAGTTTGTCTAGAACAAAAACAAAAGCAATGTTGCAGTTCGATGACGTCCTCGAGTATCTGGGAGAGTTTGGACTCTACCAGAAACGTGCATACTTTCTATTATGCTTCATATATATAATTCCAGGATTTCATGCGTTTGCCCAAGTATTCTTAGCGGCTGAGACTGACCATTGGTGCTATGTTCCAGAGTTGGGTAAATATGAAGACGAATGCAATCTGAACGACACAGTAATGTTCTGCCAATATATGATGAAGAATCACAGTATACCATTAGAAGAGAGCTCTAGTCAGTGTGGTAGTGGTTTGGTTCACAGTAATTGTGAACGCTATGAAAATCTGTCATACTCCAACAAAACTATAAAATGTAATCATGGATGGAAATATGACCGATCACAGTACAAATCATCGATATATCAGGAGGTAAGTAACCAGACTATACGTCAATCTAAAATATAACATCACAATGTCTTCCAGAAATTTCAGCAAGCAACCGTATAAATACCCTTTGTGACTCAGTCAGTATCAGTCGACAGTCAATAGAAAACAGTTACTCTGTCAAGTGAAAGCGGCCGAGAAATAGTCAAATGCAGATTACGATAACGTGTTATTATTAGATAGACAGCGAAAGGTGAAGTGTCGTGGCGTTAGTGGATTGTCCGCGAGAGAAACCTAATGTGTAATGTCATATGACAAGTCTTGACGATCGAGCATAGAAATGCAAGAAACACGAGTGGTTTGAGTCTACATGATCTTCATTCGAAGAACCGAAGACATTGTCGTTCCGAGAAGTATTACACAATAAATCCAAACATTTTGAACCACCTTGCTAAGTGCCAGAGCAAGCCATACAATTTACAAGTATTCTATTTCAAGACAATCATGATTCTGGTACAAACTTGAAAGTTTTTCTTCATTTTTTATCTTGAATATCGTGGTGTTGTTTTTTTTTTACAGCAATTGCGGAGGTAAAAGTTATATTCTTGAATCGCTAAATGTAATTCGAATTGATTCCCTCTGTTCCACTTTAAAATTTCCATATCTCGCTTAAAACTGGTAGAACTTTACATTCAGCTGCACTTAATTATTTTAAATAACACTGCTTCATGCGATTATTATTCTAGACAAAATGTTTTTCACTTGAAATGTTATACACAAATTACCTTATTAATATTTAGTAATGAATAGTTATTTCATTATACTGGTTACTGTAAAATAGCGCAAAGAGCTTGGTCCGGAAACGCGCCAATCGATATATTTTGCTATTATACACTTTTCACACTTTGTAATAATAAATAATTTTCCGTACATATTTCTAGTGCAAACACTTCAAAACATGTGTACTTAGTAAAATCAGTTTTGAAAGTGTTGTGATAATAAGTGTACATCATACACTTTTCATAATTATGCAGATTATAAACCTTAAATGTTTTTAAAGCGAGGACAAACTATAAACACTGTTAAATGTATTACTCCAAAACAGCGAAAATGTCTTATTTTAAAAAATGTGTCAAATTTTATGACAAATGGATTTACAGTGCAGTATTCCCGCATTTGATGCACAAATTAAAGAATAATTCTGATTTTGTAGTGACGAAAAGTAAACCAATTTTTGGGCAATAAACTAGCAAATTGGTAAACTTACTTCTGTGTTTATCACCTGGTCATTTTTTTTACAGTTTGATTTGGTTTGTAATCGCTATTTTCTGGGTGCCTTATCATCCTCTATGTTCCAGCTGGGATTATTGGTTGGAGGAATAATTTTTGGTGCTCTATCTGATACGTGAGTGTCGCTGAAATGGTTAACAAATATTATCTCAAACCACATGGATGTTCACAAAATGCAATATAATAAATTAATATGAACATAGATAGTGTATATTTATGTTGCAGCGATTTAGTATATATTCATAGTAGTATTCTCGATGCATGGATTCCACATTATAAAAGACAGAGCTATGTCGTACACATTACAATCATATGAATAAACAGCTTATCTTATTACTTGAACACTGGTAACAAAACTAAATATATGTAATTGTTTATACAGATAAAGTTTGTCACGTATTTAGTAGGTATTGTTTGCTCACATTTTCAGAATTGGTCGTATGCCATCGTTGATGTTGGCAGTCAGCTGCATAAGTATCGCAGGTAGCGCATGCGCGTTTTCCCCGAATATCATCGCATATTCCATCTTTAGACTGATTATTGGCAGTGGTGTAATTGGCGTGTGGATTATCGCTTTCGTACTAGGTAAGATATACAATTGCGTTTTAAAGCCATGTACGTTTGTGGCAGATGAGATGTGCGGCTAAGAAACATTGCATGCATAAGTTTGATGTAGAACCTGTCGTTGTCACATATTATCTCGGGGGGGGGGGGTCACTCTATAACAAAACCTTACACCATGTGCGTTCTTGCTAAAAAAATATTAGGCTCCTAGGGCTGGCAGCACACTGGCAAATCATACCCCTATTGCGGACGCAATGTAAATTTAGTACACCCTAGAGCAGACATATTGAAGAAAAAACACCCCCTATTGCATACATATACTGAGAACATTCTACTCCCATTGCGAGTATTCTCAGCCGTTTTTGCACTCAAGTGGAGTGTGATAAACTCTAACAAGCTACTTATGGTTACTATGTATGCAACTCCTGTTGGTGTCATTCGTTGTTTTATGAAGAAAGATGAAGAACTATTGACATGATTCGGATGGGCGTTTAGGGCCTGGTCAGAGCTATGGGTCAATTCGGGGCCTAGGGAGTGGTTGTTGCAAGAGGGGGTGCATAGCGGGCACAGCAACACTGTGAGTTTATTCCTGTGAGCCTTTTGCAGACATTATAATTTTATAGGGGCCTGTTTGCCTAGCCATGAGTCGAATCCGTTGTTACATAAATAAGCCTAGTTATGAGTCGAATCTGTTGATACATACACAAGCCTTGCTATGAGTCGAATCCATTGTCACATCCATAAACAGAGCCATGACTCGAATCCGTTGTTACATAAATAAGCCTAGTTATGAGTCGAATCTGTTGACACATACACAAGCCTTGCTGTGGGTCGAATCTATTGTCACATCCATAAACGGAGCCATGAGTCGAATCCGTTGTTACACAAATAAGCCTAGTTAAGAGTCGAATCTATTGTCACATCCATAAACCGAGCTATGAGTCGAATCTATTGTCACATCCATAAACCGAGCTATGAGTCGAATCTATTGTCATATACATAAACCGAGCTATGAGTCGAATCTATTGTCACATCCATAAACCGAGCTATGAGTCGAATCTGTTGTTACATAAAGAAGCCTAGTTATGCGTCGAATCTTTTGACACATACATAAACCGAGCTATGAGTCGAATCTATTGTCACATCCATAATCCGAGCTATGAGTCGAATCCGTTGTTACACAAATAAGCCGAGCTATGAGTCGAATATATTTTCAGATCCATAAACCGAGCTATGAGTCGAATCCGTTGTTACATAAATAGGCCTAGTTATGAGTCGAATCTTTTGACACACACATAAACCGAGCTATGAGTCGAATCTATTGTCACATCCATAAACCGAGCTATGAGTCGAATCCGTTGTTACATAAATAAGCCTAGTTATGCGTCGAGTCTTTTGACACATGTACATACATAAACCTATCTATGATTCGAATCTATTGTCACATCCATAAACCGAGCTATGAGTCGAATCCGTTGTTACATAAATAAGCTTAGTTATGCGTCGAATCTTTTGACACATACATAAACCTATCTATGATTCGAATCTATTGTCACATCCATAAACCGAGCTATGAGTCGAATCCGTTGTTACATAGCTATGAGTTGAATTTGTACATACATAAATGTAACACAATATTTGCATAGGTGTTTGTTCCGGGTGGACATTTGAATTGGAGCAGGGGTATTCATGCTTAAAAATGGCTTTTCTGAAGGTTTATGATGATTTATAAGGAGATACATATTTACCGAGATTTAGAGATTAGTGCACCGGGGAGATTCACAAAGAAAATTAAGTCAATGAGATTGAAAAAGAACTATTTTTGCGTTTGTCTTGTCATTTAAAAATACCCTTTTCGAATTTAATAACCGTAAGCACTGTACTGGGAGACCGCGGTCGGCTGTTTTTACAATAATAAATAGTTCAGTTGTCACAAAGTAGAACATGTTACGAGTTGTATTATTTTACTAGGGCGATAGCTGTTGAAAAATGTCAGTTCGAGCAGATTAGATCGTCAATAGTATTTGCGCCCTCACCGGTAGATTCACTCAAACGCAAATATATTGCGAGTTCTGAAATGAAACACAAAATTAAACTATTATTACAATTTCTAGCTTTCAATTTCCTGTACATTAAACATGCATTATTAGTAGTGACAAATTATATTCTGAATTCTAAATCACCAAGCAACTCTAGTTCAGACACTTTAACAATAATAAATACAAAATAATTTGTTTTGAAAACAAAAACAAATCACGTGACTACTAAATGTTGTATTCTTTATAACTATTGCACATGAGATAGAGTAAATACAATAATACAGATTTCCTACTGGAAGAGGTCAACTAATCTGTTCAGCGGTTTTCTTAAACAAGGTCACGAAAAAACGACAAGTAATTCGGAGCATCAACAATAGGAACCCATCCCCTGTTGGCAATGAACCCCTCACTAGTTTGAGTGGCATATTTAAATGTTAAGCCCTTTCAAAGCAGATATTAGTGTAGTGTAAAATATTAGCACAGTGATTTAATACCCTTCTTGGCATGATAACAGCTTTGTACCTCGTAAAAAACCAAACTGACCATGCAACTGATATTTCGCATGACGCATTGCGGGGCTGTGGTTTAAAATACCATTAGGCATTTCATATTTTCCATACTATGTTACAAATATATTGATAATGTGTTTGTGTTGATGGAATCTGCAATTGAATGCATATATACAAATTGATTCTTTTCTCTACAGTCACAGAGTTTGTAGGGCCATCAAAGCGAGTGTTCGCTGGAAATGTTGTTTCACTATTCACCTCTATGGGATATATGATTTTTGCTCTGTTAGCGAACTTTATAAGATACTGGTGGATACTACAATTATGCATATCAATACCAGCGGCTGTATTCTTATCATATTGGTGGTAAGTTTACTAAGTTACGTGATTAGTGGAAACACTCACTTCAAAGTTTTCTGAAAGTTATCGCTACACTTTTGGACACAGTCATATAAATGTTTCTTTATTATACCATAAAATGAAAACTATAAAATTGAAAGGTACTTAAGTATAAGATGTATTGTACGCTCAGCTCAGTTGTTAGAGACCCATCCTATGGTTTATGTTGTATTTTCGAAACTCTTCTTTGGCCAACCTCAACTTTAAAAAAACTTAGTTTCCTGATCAATTCCAGACGTCTGATTTACAATAGCGGTTTACATAATGTTCTACAATTATGTAGCCAAGAGAATTCTGTTTTACAATTCATGCCACTGTTATCCGAAGCAATTACACTATATATTACAAACAAAAGATTTAGACAAATTAGATGATCAGTAACACATTTGTTTAGTAGGTTATTGTGACTTAAAATAAATAATAAAATAAAACATTTTTCCAAGAGCAATTGCATTTTGCGTAAAAATTGAATGATCAATAGGTTCACACTCGATTACTATTCACAATCAATTTCCAGAAAAAAATGTAAAGTATTTTTTTACTCAGGTTTGTACCAGAGTCTCCAAGATGGCTGCTTTCAGTCGGCAAAAATGAAAAAGCTGAACAAATTATCAGAGAATGTGCTAAAGTGAACAAGGTCATTCTTCCGGACTGTGTGATGTCAAAGGATGTGGGAAAAACAAAAACAGAGGTAGGTCATTACGCTTTGTAGTTAATATATAGCAGATAGTTCATGTACCAAATATAAAAACGCAATTTGAACAACATAAGTTTCCATACATATTTAATTTCTAGCGAATACACCAAATGCCTAAATATACTATGAATGGAATGTATCTTTTCAAACACACCAAAATAGACAGGAATGTGAAATATATTAGTTATAATATTATAACATCATATAATAATGTGCTACTTAACAAAAATGTGTTTTTTTGACAAACACAATTCACATATAACACGAAAAAGACTTTCCGTTTTTTGAGAAAAAACTGAAATTCAGAATTGTATTAAGATTACTTCATAACGAAATGTATTTACCGGTTACACGTTAATATTTTTGCATATTTATTTGTCATGAATTATCACTGAAAGAAGCTGAATGGAGAACAATAACTCCATTTTCCTCCAAAACGAAAAAAAATATCACAATGTTGAAACGGAAAGTTTTTATCTCAAGTTATATCTATCACCGCGTGGATCATTATGAGTCGAATTCATTGAATGTATCTTGTGTTCTGTACAGAATAAAGAAGAGAAGGGAAACGTTCTTGATCTATTCCGTTTGCCAAATATGAGGAAGAAAACATTCAACATATTTTATATTTGGTAGGACATATATTTTATTACAATTGTCGTTCATTAATGTAAACTTGAGCCACACTACACTGCTTTTCTATCAGTGGACAGATGCGATAAATATGTATATGTTATCACACTATGTTTTAACAGGTTTACCGTAGCCATGGTGTACTATGGTCTATCACTCAACACCTCAAATCTTGGAGGCAACGACTATTTGAACGCCTTTCTCTCAGGCGCAGTTGAAATGCCAGCCATTATTTTAGCTATACTTCTCCCTGAAACTATACTAGGACGACGTTGGTCTCAGTCATTGTCATTAATACTTGGGGGAGTGGCATGTATACTTACTCTATTCACCCCGTCTTGTAAGTACATGTATATCTTGGATATATGAATGATGTAAATATACTGCAGATAGTTCAACATTACTGTTGGGGGTGTTGTATGCAATTATCAATATAAACATTTTCATAAACCAGCAACACACTGTTCACATTTACTACAACTGCCACACCAATAATGGGATAAGATATGGGAGCATATCTAAAAATCTCTTGCTGGTCATTTTTACATAAATCATTATACACATTGATACCCAAAACATCTGTTTGTTTCTAGCTTTGTAAAATTGCGCCTTTGACAATAATAGAAAACACGTAACATTTACTAGAGTGGAAAGAGGTGCATTGACAAATGAATAATTGCCATCTCTGCAAAATCCACAAGTAGAGATGATAAATACTTTCAAAGTTAGATATTATTTTTTCAGGTAAATTGGAATGGATTGGCATTGCCTTAGCGATGATTGGAAAATTCGCTATTACAGCTGCTTTCAATATATTATACGTATTCTCAGGTGAAATCTACCCAACCCCTGTCAGGTACAATTATTAAGTAATGTTTAAAATTTTCGAATTTGTGTATCAGTATTTACGGAAATGCGAATAATACTAATTTAATAATTTACGGAAAATGCATGGCGCAAATTTCACCCGGAAATTCCGTAGTGGTCTCTAGCAATCGCGGATTTAGTCATGTTTACAAGGTTCGTAATTTGTGTAGTCACGTGGTAATTATGCATGCAATGACTGTCCAGTTTGGGCTCACTTTTACTTCTATACTTAGGCTTTTCAATTATATACGCTGGATTGCGGTTGTGAATGAGACAACACACAGAGAATTCTTTATTCGAAAACGTCATCAAACTCCCCTCGCTACCTTAGTACTAAAATAATAATAATTTACTTCAGAACCATCGGAATGGGTCTATCATCGCTGTGTGGTAGAATAGGTGGAATTCTAGCACCACAAATGATATTAATCAAAGCATTGTGGGAACCATTACCACTCATCATATTTGGATCAACGTCTATTGTGGCTGGGTTATTAACATTATTGTTACCGGAAACACGTCATCACAAACTTCCAGAGACGCTTCAGGATGGTGAAATGTTTGGAAAGTAAGTATTTAATATTATGCCAGCATTTTAGACGCCCGTTCCGGTTGTGCAAGAGCGCGTTTTTAATTATGTAAGTCCTGGTAAAATAACCTCATATCACGGTTGTTCGTGTTCAGAAGTAGACCCTAAACGTGAATAATACACAGTAGGGGTAAATCATGCAGTAACATGGCTTTCATCGCAAATGATGACAAAAATGTGTGCCGTCTGCAATGGTTCGCTCGTAACCAGAAAATGTGTTCGACCCTCAAAACGCAATGGGCATACAGGATTAATTGGAGTCTGTATTCTTTTCAATTATATCGATTTAGACAATTTTACACATATCACCGATGCCGATAAAAAGAAAATCACACGGCACAGATCATCCTCGCAACACCAAGATACGAGTGCAAACTCGCTCCAACGTTCGATGTATATATAATGTATGTATGCTAGTTTTTGGGCCCGTTGTTATTTTACAACTGTTGCAAATAGAGCGTTTTGAGTGTCATATCACATTTGTACATAGTTATTGATACTTTAAAATAAATCTCGTAATTCAGAATTACATTTGAAATAAAGGTGGTTTAATACAATGACAATAAATCACCGCCAAAATCGGGTACAAAATGTTGTACAATCCAAACCTGATACTAGTTTGTTTGTATATGTTTATACATGTGTATCGTGCAAAATCTCGCGATATGCCCGCCTTTGGTGGTGGTGTATTATATCAGTGACAATCTCAGAAAACTCATTTGTCCTTAAATGTAATGCATGGCAGCAAGATGCAGAAAACCGACTCCAATAACTCATTAACAAAATGTATTTTCCGTTCACAGAAAAGTATACTCATTTAGTAAACTGACTGCAGACACAGTCACATGTCCAGTGGATGATATAATGATGGTTGAGATAAAAGGCAAAGACAGAAATGAGAAGAGAATGCAAAAGAGAGAAAGAAATATAAAGTGATATCCAACTATTATAACAACAAGTAGTGTTGCCAAATGTGTGATTATAACATTATTAACTGCAATATATTCAAGAATCAGTTTATATAATTATATAATGGCTTATAAAATGAAATTGTACACCATAATAATGTATTCGCATAGATAATAATATTCTACAATAAATTTGTATAATTTATATAGTTTTGGCATGATTTAAAGGTAAAGTAATAACATGTTATTGCATTAACGCACATATTATATCACTTGATTGTTGGAAAATCTTTTTTTCATTGTTAACATGTGATGGGAATGTGTGATTAGCATGAGAGAAGGCACAGATCATGACATCTATTAATAATCTCAGAAATATAGTATAGATCACATTCCCTGTGTTAAACTAAATAGTTAAAAAAGTATTGGGATTTAAGGTATATGGTTGCACTATTGTTGGCGTATTTTGATTACGTATACCAGATACAGCTTATGTCAACGAGACTACTCACTTACTGAGTATAGTACAATATATATATATTTATATATATACATACATTTTCTTATATGATTTAGTCAATAAGCTCACTGGATATTTTATTAATAAGAAGTTTATGGGTTATTCTATTTGGAGTGTAAGAAGCAACGTCACTTGGACTTGAGTTCTCGTTAGTCATGCTATTTGTTAAGCTTATTATTTATGTGCATATTTAATTTGAATCCAATAAATCATATGTATGTAAACCATTTTTATTCATCACATGCATATGTTATTATATATTATGTTTTTTTTCATTACTTTTGTCAGCTGACGGGGAAAAACTGGAGATCGTTCAATGTCAATTGTTCAACTCCAATGAATTGAATTCTGAATTCGAATTGCGCCTTCTGTTTACCTCGCGGTAAAAAAATACTACCGGCAGAAGATAATAACACCATGTCAAATTATATCGCGTGGTTTGAATCGATTACCGCAAAATATGTAGGGTAGAGTAGAGTAGAGTGGACTGGAGAGGATGTGAGACGTTCGCATACTAGTACTTGATAAGCGTAATAGCAATATAATTCATGATTTACTATTCGCTAAGGACAAAGGTCTAGCTGCTGTATTTAAGTATAGCAAGTAGGAACGTGGGATGCGTTCGAACTTTATGTGTGTCGAGTAATCCTTTGCCATGGTGTCGTTTGCCCTCTCTCCCCTCCTCTACATACGAGGCGATTACTTTTACAACATATCACAACATAAACCATTGTGATTCTGTACGATTTCTTTGAAAGTTTTGCTCAAGTGTAATGAATGAAGTAATGACAAATCGTGGGGAACTGACGTGACGAACAAGCGTGTGATCTGTCGCTCATCATCTATAAAAGCCAGTCATCGAGATTATAATAATTCGAGACTTTGAATTTCAGGTTCTCGATATAAAACGTTGTATTAAATTATTATGGCTGCCACCCTCTAGTTGCAGGTTTAAGTATTTCTGTCGTAGGATGTGAGGAGAGTCTCGCGAAAAAATAGACCGAATAGCTTCACCTTTTTGGTGATGTGCCATTCCGCTATAAAATAGTATTATTTAATTTGTGTTGCGTATTGGATACGTTTACTCGTTACTAATTTGATCTTTGCATGTGACTCGCCCTTTTGTACCCATGCGCATTATTGTCGTTTGGTGGTGCAGGACATAGAAGCTTTCTTCGTCATGTCACTGTGAATTTCGAATATTTTCGATTAACCCGAAACTTTACATGTCGCTAATGAGGTAAATACATACGGTTGCATTTAAACTGTTTTTGCCTTTTTGTTCAAGATTTATTTTGTTGTCGAGAAATTTAGATGTTTTGAGCAGATCGGACAAACGATCATTTATTACATGTACTATTATTCGACATTTCAAGTATATCGTTATTCTAAAATGAATTGCTGAAATTGTTGTTTGCTGGACACTATTCATATATGTATTTTTCAGTTTTTACGGAGCCCAAGATTATGAATACGAGGTTCATGAATGTGCTTGGTTTTACACTACTGATCGTTCGCTATATTGTGTTAAGCACACCCGCACTGTTGCTATGAATAAATCACGTCTCCAGTATACGAAACTCTCATAGACTTGTCCCTGTAAACTAAAGCTCTTGGTGATAAAATAATGTACAAATAAACTGTTGTCGTGAGTCTAAGTTCATTGAGATATCAAATCTGCCCGCATATAGCCAGTCATGATACTGAATAGAAATCCATCAGTGCATATTATTAGTGAAATGAGCGAATCACAGGCGAATGATGCAAAGTAGACGATTTCCGCTCACCTCAGAATCTCGCATATTGCGTGAAAGGCGAGGATTTTGAATTTATGTTTATTTTTTAAAGCTCAATAGCGATTTATGAGAGCGGAATATTGCGCTTAGATGTTCCTACTTCATCGAAATTAATCACCATCAAACGTGTATTGCAAATTATTAATCCGGGAAATACCCAAAAATATTTTCGCGTTTGACAACCCCACGCGATGTGCGGAAGCTACTACGACACTATGACCTTTGTTTGTCCTGTTTTTTTCGTTCGATTTCACGCATAACGCAGGATCTCGCAGCCAACGGGAAATGATCTGTTGACTCGTTCATTAAACAAGCACGTGATAATTACAGCATAAATAAAAAAATAATGCGCATTTATCGTGATCAAATCAGTATTTCTCAATAACAGTACGATTGCTTGTACACTTACTGGCACTATTTGTCACAAGTTGTGAAATAATTGTCTAACGTAGATACAAGAAAACAAAAATATATGTTTTGAATACATTGAGAGTCGGCGATTGTAAGTGAATCATGTTATATCTGTGTTATAAGTAGACTTTTCGTTCAAATCATCGTTACGTTCTTTAATAAATCTTGAGTTATATGAGTTACGAGTCACTGGATATCACTAGGCGGAATGATATAAAGTTTGATTTGGCAAGTCACAGATAATGGTAAATGGTCCGAAGCAATATGATCATATAAAATATTAATATTTACAATGGGGTGATGCACATTAATCGTTGAGACACAATGGTCCAGCGATGATGTAGTTTGATGTGCATCACTAATATATATAAAATTATTATCAGATTGGCCAATAAATTCAATATCTGATAAAATTAAATTAGTATCAATACACTGTTCCTTAAGTTCCTTGTCAAATTGGGATTTCATGTCCGCATTCCAGTCTCCCATAATAAATACATTCGATGCGTTTTGTTCCTGGACAATGGCATTAAATTTTCCAAGGTAGTCAGAGAACTCGTCAAAATTGTCACTGCAGTTAATTGGAAGGTACACACATAGAATGAAAAGCTTAACACATCCAAATACAAGCTCAGCACCGAGTAGACTAGAATCATTAAAAGACTTTATTTTAATCGAGTCCCCAAGCGAATTCCTCCATAAGATAGCAGTTCAGCCATAGGGACGCCTGGAAAGTAGTCCAGATCCAGTATCTACTGTTGACACACCATAAGCATGATGGAAATCTATATGAATTGATGATAGATAAGCCAAATCTTCATGTAATAGCCAGAGTTCTTGTAAGAGACAAATGTCATGACTTTCACATAATCTATTAACAGTAGGCGCAGTAGATTTAATTGATCTACAATTATAGGAGACAATATTAATCGTGGACATTGTTTTATATTAAGTACGATGTTGAAAAAATGTACGTACATGTACTCCTTCTGGCCAAGAGTCAGGATTCATGAGTGATAGAAAGTGCGTTTCAGTTGTTGACACATAAAATGACGTAGGTATATTACCGTGTATCGAGGCGTCCACAACAGAGATCGGTAATATTCATATAATACTTAATACAGCTTTTAAGCATATCAAGTAGTAGTCAGGACCTAGTCTGTTTATAAAGGCACTCATACGCCTCTGTATACGTACAACTGGTATTCCATGTTCGGTCTTGCGTCTGCCAATGAGAAAATTACGCGATTTTTGAAAACCTTTAACAGCATAGCAATTACGTGGATGACTGGAGTTCTTGGTAATATTTTCACGATTTTCACTAGAAGTTGGTTTTGGTAACAAATCGGACTCATAGCAACCGTTAGTTCCAAACTCGACCGCATCCGCATAACTTTGTCTACGTTTTTCATGACGTTTATTTCGTACCTTAGTGAAACCGTCCACATTAGTTACGCCTATAGCTTCCTTAGCGACAGCACCATCAACAGCTGTGATGACACATTAGCTTTCATTATTGGTCACTTGCACATAATCACTGTGGCTACATACCTCATTAATTTGAGAATTCCTGACAGGCAATTCAGTGTCGTCACATGCATTCATTAACATAGTTGTGTCAGCTTTAACCAATAGTTTTTCTTTGATTGAACGAAGTTCGTCAAATATATTCCCATGCTATTTAGACATGGAATTCAAACCTTCTTTCAATGCTTAAATGTCCTTTTTAGATTGAGTGTTATCGTTCAATAATAATGATAGGTCAACATAATTATAATCTACATGTGGTAGCCTCGACAGGTCTTTAGCTACAAAACACAGAATATAATCTGGGTGGTTTAGTCTTTTCCACAAAACGAAACGAAACCCTAACCCTAACCTTAAATTTTGAACGCGTTCAAATATCACTACGTCACAGAAATAAATTTGTCGAGAATATTTAGTTTCCACCTCTTTTCCGCATACTTTTCAGCTTAATTCATTTGTGCTGACATGACGTGACAGCCATTTTGGAATTGTTGAACACTGATGACGCTATTCAATTCGTTTTTCATAGTGTACATTTTCTCAGATATTATTAGGCCAATGGAAAAAATGCCAGTTAGGAAAAGACTAAGCCGATCCGGGTCGATCTCTTGCAACAGAACCAAAATATCTTGTACATTATTCATAGATTTGTTATGCCCTTGTCGGCGAATCAGACGTTTTGAGCTATGCTCACTACACAGATCAAACAACAATAACTTAGCGTACTCGATTTCCGAGTCCGTATAGAAATCAGTTCACAGTTTAGTAATAATATCCATAGCAGGAATAACCATCTTATTTGCAATAGAACACAGAATTTCGCTAAGGATTGGAACAGATGTGGGAGATGCTTCATTATTTTGTGACTTACGGTTAGGGTACGTGAAACCTACGTAGCCATTGTCACTGTCAATGCCATCACCCATTCGTGCATGCCGACCAAACCGTTTTTTTTGCTTGAAAACATAAATCCAGGTCGCCTTGACTAAAAGTGACATCAGTAGTTGAAACACAATCATTACATCTAGTCTTGCTCATATTTGGAGTATATCTCCAACAACATAACAAATATCGTACGCAATATAGATTCTTATTCTCAAATGTTGAGGTTGGTTAAAATACTAAATGTAAATTCTTAAAGAGCATTTTATAGTAATTGTTGGACAATGCACATTTTCAACAAACTGAGGCGATGTCACACCCAAATTCTCCGGTCACTACATAATCTTTTGGTTTACTTTCTATCAAAATCAGGGTTATATACATATACATAGCTCCAGAACACTTACCGATAACTTCCGCTGCATGCCTACCCCAAACCAGCGAACCAAGTGTGGGCAAAATATTAACTACAACGTCTTGCTGGATAAAACCCATGAACTGAACGGCGATTCGGACAAATGGCGTTGTTTATTCCATAATTGACTAATTTCCATGTTCGTAGTAACATATTGCATGTGTACATAGACCAGAGTGCATTGCGAAGTATCGAATTTAAATTATTTTTTGGCAAAAAAAATCCTATTTTTTAAACCAAAAGGCGCCCTCAACGTCTAAAACTGACACTGGGCTGAGTCATGACGCCTAACTTCTCCCTGAGATCGCCGGGGTTTGCATGGAACCAACTTCACGGTGGACATTGCGATCAGTATACAACATATCATGAAGGTAACAAAAATATATTGACCTTCAACGTGAATTAGACGTCACCAAAATGAGTGAATAATTAGAATATCATCCCTCGATATTCTTGACAACATGACTACCGACCACGACTTCAACGCGCTACTTCCTATTGGGATAAACACTTTCTTGGGTACTGAATGAATTTAAGAATTGACAGCTCTGGATTCGAGCGAAGGTTTCATAATCCGGGCAATGAAACGAAAATTAATTGATTATTAAAAGATAAAAAAATAATTCCTAATTTAAAACAAATATTTTTTTAAAAAAAGAATTGAAAAGATTGACATTGCGTTCTTTGTGGTCAAAATTTTGCCACCGATTTGTTGATTTGCGATTCGACACTTGTAATGTGAATATGATACTTTTATGTTGATGGTAGGACCTTACCAAAATTGAAATTTATTGGAGTAATTGTAATTTTTTTGAGGAACTCCATTAGAAGGAAAATAAGATTGTTTCATTGATTTGGCAAACATTCCTATTTTTTCTGACCTTGTTCTCTAAGTTTGCAGCTGATAGAAGCAGTTGCGGGCGAGTGAAGTGAACTGGTTTTGTCAAGTTTGTGAAACTACTGTACGCGCGTGAGGCTACTTGAAAGTCAAGGGGACCTACACTTCGTCGCTACAGTTGTGAGGGTTTCGCCGCTACTTTGACGTAATCGACACCACCACATCAATGAGGGACTCGCCGATAACGTAAAGAACTTGAAGATCAGGTTTGATACTCGTTATCGACTAACAAAACTTAACTTTGTGCAAACTGTCATACGATTTCGAACCGTGAACAGTTCCGTTACTCACATGTACACGCGCGACTGTATGGTATTTAATCTTTGCGCTTGGAGGGACATTTTTGGTTTGGCTTATTGTTAAAGTTAGCAATTTCGTGTGTTGTGCCCTACAAGACAGCCAAGATTGTGTGTGTCTGTGTGATGTTCGTCTGAAGTGAATATTAATTAGAGGTTACATGTAAACAGTTAACTAGGGTTAGGGCTTTTATTGTTAGTATATTCATGGCATGTATAGTTTTATCAGACTGTACGTTGTACAAAAGTTCAGGCAGGATTTTATTGACTTGTTGTACCGATTAACTGTTGCTGTATACATCAAACGAGACTTTTCATACTACTATGGTTATTGTTGTGTTTCCGCTACATGTATACTGTCGGACATTGTGTATTTTACTATTAAGTCCTACAACTTTAATAATTATTGTGATGAACATTACTGTTAATTATGTTAATCGTAAGTAATTATTATTGTGCGTATTACTGCCAATTCATGTAACTATAGTGTTTATTATCATACGATTGTTAGTTTATATTTCAGTGAGCGAGGTGCCAATTATGTACGAATAATTATGTGTGCCCACTGTTGACCTTGGTTCACCTTTATAAATATTGAATAAATGTTGTTGTTTACTTGACCTGTCCGAGTCATTAATCAATGGTGTGAATGTCTTCTTGATTATAGTATTTGATGTACGTCGTTACCTTGATTTACCACTGGACTGTCGAATCGTCTCGACCGGAGTAAGAGATCCCTGGTTATTACAGAGATTCCAGTTAATTGCCCTTCATATAAATTGTCCCTATCTGTCCACCTGTGATTTGAGCTTATCTAGTTTTAGGCAACTTATGGGTGTGACATATGTATAAAACATTCTTCACTGATCGGAAACAGTTTATGTTTTCTGTTTTATTGAATTTATTAGAGTGGTTATTACTTTTTTTGAGGGACTTTCAACTCCATTAGATGGAAAATAAGATTGTTTCACTGGTTTGGCATACATCCCTATTTTTTTCTGACCATGTACTCTTAAGTTTGCAGCAAGCTGTCCGATTTCCATGCAGGTAATGTTTCCTTACTTTTTTTTGTTTACCCTCAGCTAAAAATGTTCTCTCTACTGATTTGTTCTTGGCGTTTTGTCAACAGCGTTAACACCTACAGCGATGGACTATGGGACCATTTTACCACAGAGGCAACTTCAACATAATAAAATGTATTGAACTAAGGAAATAGAAGTAGAAAATCACAATTGTTTGGAATGATACTTACCCAGATATTACGTAACATTGTACGCGCCCAATTTCAGCTGCAATTTGTTTCATATATGTGTAGGTGGCGATAGATTAGTGAATTTATGAGTGTGTTTATAGGTGGACAATTGCATCTAGAAAGGTAAGTACAAATGCCATATTACATGTACATAATGTCAGCATTATGTGATTCACTTACACTCGTATGAACCACCTTCGATATTTAACGGAAAATCACACATGAGAATTGAGATCATGTTAACACGCAATCTGTAAAGTATAGGACTACCCTGGTCATATACTAGGCATGTAGTCGACTCCATTCCGTAAACTCAAATTTTAAAATCATATTCTAGATGAAAATTGAACTTAGATTTTTTAAATGGAGATCATTTACGAATATGTATGAAACACATTTCTGGAAACAGTTTTTTTATTTTTATATTTTTGTTTATTTTTATGAAGGATTATTCAAATGTCTGAAAATACGCAGGTTGATTCAACTGGTGTTGTAGATCGGATATTTAGTCGATACATCATAAGCAGGCTAGTGTTTTACGCGACCACAATACCATTTTCATCGATCTTGCTCATAATATTCAAATACAATGTTGCAGTTTGATGATATTCTCAAGTATTTGGGAGAGTTTGGGATTTATCAGAAACGTGTATGCTATCTAATTTGTATTATTTACATATTGACAGGATTTCATGCGTTTGCCCAAGTATTCTTAGCAGCTGAGACTGACCATTGGTGCTATATTCCAGAGTTGGATAAAGATGAAGAAGATTGCAATCTGAATAACACAGTAATGTTTTGCCAAAATATGATGAAGAACCACAGTATACCATCGGTGGAAAGCTCAAGTCAGTGTGGTAGTGGTTTGGTTTACAGTAATTGTGAACGCTATGAAAACCTGTCATACTCCAACAAAATTATGAAATGTAATCATGGGTGGAAATATGAACGATCACAGTACAAATCTTCGATATTTCAGGAGGTATTTTTTTTGCTTTTTTTCAAAAAAATTCAATATACTATTTTTATGTTATTGTAAACTCGTTTTGTATTACTAAGAACGTCGAAATATGGTTAAATGCACCGGACTGCATGATTTGCTTTAAAACTGAAATGAGAACATACAGTATAAACAGTCAGTCGCGAAACCTGACAAAACAAACGCATCCAGTGATATATTTCGAGAATAAAAACAAAAAACGCAATCTAAGGTATGGCAATATTATTAAAAATAAATTTATTTTTTAATATGAATTGAAAAAAAAAAATGGTGTCTGAATAGTTAAATAGGACATTTTAGAACAGAAATACGTTTGATGAAATAAAATATGGATTTTAGAAAACAAAATAATAATTTATGAAATGTAGAATAGAATTTACACACAGAAATTGCGTTCCCTGGAATAAATTAATGATTTCACAAAAGTAAATCTCGTTTTATTAAATGAAATAAGGAATTTACAAACATAAATTGCATTTTATGGAATGAAAAATGGATTTTACAAAAGTAAATCGAGTTTTATAGAATGAAATAAAAAATTCAGAAACATAAATCGCGTTTTATAAGAATAAAATATGGATTTTAAAAAAGAAATTTATATATAATAATATTGCAGCAGTTGGCTTGCCATAGCCGACCACGCGCATTGGAAATAAGTAGAACGCAATGGACCCCGAGTCTCACTGCCCGGTCTTTCACTCAAACAAACGCACCCACGCGGGATTATAATAATGCTATTCCCGGCACACTTAATTTATTGAATGCGTTGGCAAAGAAAAAAAAACACCGCAAACAAATGAAAGTTTGTATTAACACAACAGTCAATATATTGTTATTGATCATTAGATTAGGGATTCAATGTGGCATCAATATGATGCGAACTGCGGTGGTGGATAATATCAGCCAGAGATGTGAGAAAAATGAACGCTTTATTCAACCCCAAAGTGTTCAGAGATATGTCTAGAAAATTGTATCGAAATTGCCACATGAGAAGTGGTCACATGAAAGCAAAGTATAGCAGTGATGGGTGCGACAGCGTAGTGGTTTGTGATGGATTGGATCCGCATTCCGACAGCAAGTAAG